>NC_143056.1:25927500-28602500 GCF_052426305.1 Pelodiscus sinensis | reverse complement strand
AGTTGGTAACTCAGTTCTAAGTCTCCTTAAACTAAAACGATTCTGTGTGAGTATAAATCCACCCACCTACTGAATAAATCCATTTATTACTAATATATCTGTCTCACATAAATAAACCTCCTAATGTTGATTGGATGGATAAGTCTAACCCAGTGCTAGACAGAACAGGACCTGGATAGTTGCCTGGTGCCAGACAGCTCAATATGTTTATTTCCTGTGTGCTTTAGCTGAGGATAAGCTGAAGTTGGAAAAGGGTTTAAATGAACTATATAATTTCAATCTGTTACTGTAGTAAAATTCATATTTATTGTATATGTCAGGTTGTCATATACAGACTTCTCAAGATACACTGCCCCTTTTGTTAGCTTGTGGAGTTCCTCCCCCTCCCCCCCCAGAATTACAACAAGTCAATGTAGACACATACCTTGTGTACAATTCAGATGCAACAGCCCTTAATACAGTGGATACAGTCTATGTGAAGGAAATAGAATCCCTCAAAAGTGTCTATAAATGGGAACAGAGGCAAGAGAAGGTGTTTTATGCAGGTTTCATATGAATTCTAACATACTGCTTTGTAGTTAGGAAATGGAGAATAATTTTTGTGTTATAAAAACCATTTTAGTCCTAGTTTCATATTACATGCAAATCTCCAGATAATTTCAAATGGGATTTTTTTTGTAAATAGACTGGTGGGAAAACAATTAGGGTGCATCTACACAGCAGGGCTTATCTCGAAATAAGCTACGCAAATTGAGCTATGTCAATTGCGTAGCTTATCTCGATATTGGAAGCATCTACACAGCACTGATTTCAAAATAGAGCACTCTTCCTCCAACTTCCCTTATTCCTCGTGTAGTGAGGGTTATAGGAGTCAGAGTAAGAAGTCCTCCAGCTTGACAGTGTTTTGACATTATTTCGAAATAACTGCCTATTGTGTAGAAGCTGATTTATTTATTTTGAAATAACGCTAGTTATTTCAAAATAGTGTTGCTGGATAGACGTACCCTTAGAGTCCAATCCTGCACTCAGGAATTTGATGGGAGCAGGCCCTTAATTTGTAATTTCTCTTGTCACCAAATATTAATATTGTAGTTGAGCTAACACTTTTTACAGGCTTTGAGAGTTGTATTTATTAAGTGAGATTGTGGACAAATAGTATAAGAACAGTCATGGTATGTCTACACTGAACACTAAGTCCAGGCTCTGAATCAGATTTGAATTCAAGCCTCCCTTCACTCCACATACAAATTAATCTGACATGGGTCAGCAAGCACTCAGCACCTGAGTCCTATGACCCTGCTGTGGAAGTGACCAGAGCCTGAGTCCTACTGTGACTCAGATCCATGTCCTATCTTTCAGAGTGGATGCAGATCAAGCAGCAGACATGAGTCAGAAGATCGGCACAGTGTATGTCTGAGACACCTGGGTCAAGCAATTGTGAACCCAGATTTACAATGCAGTGTGGACATTCAAATGTGGGCTTGGAAATGCCAAATCCATAAGCCCAGATCCAACAGATCCAGGCTTAGTGTGCAATGAAGACATGCTCTCAGAAGTATAGTGATGTGATCTGAATTCTTTTCTTCTATTATTGCCTCTGTGATGTTGGGCAGGTCATCTGGGATATGTTTACACTGCAATTAACCACCCTCAGATAGCTGTGCCAGCTGAGTCAAGCTCATAGGGCTTAGCCCACAGTGTAGGCATTCAGGCTTAGAATGGAGCCCAGTCCAAATGTCTATCCCACAATTTTACAGCCTTGCAATCCACGTCCCACCAACCCAAGTCATCTTACACGGGCCAGCAGGGGGTATTTATTTGCAGAGTAGACATACCATAATGCGATGTGCATTGTGAAATTTGATCACGTTAATGGACTTAGTTATAATGCAGTAGTGCCTGATATGATTTAAACATGTCTTTTAGTCAGGCCTGAACCATGCTTTAATATCTTCTCAGATTGCACTGTAGCCTAAGTCCTGTTGCCAGCTGAACTGGATTGTACAATATTGTTGATTGTTATAATATTGATAAAGCTTTAATCCTAACTGTATCAGTTTTACCCTCTGTAAAAGGGGCATAATACTAATTCCTTATGCCAGGTATGTGTTGTGAGTGTGAAACCATGTCTATGCTTAAAAGAGGTTTCCAGTATAGTTATACCAGAATAACTCTACTGGCAAAGCTCCCTAGTGAAGATGCAGCTAACATTGCAAAGAGTACTTTTGCTGGTATAGCTTTTATTAGCAATACCAGGAAAAAGGACCCTCCCCCCCTTTTCCCAAAAATATATAACTTACAGCTTTTGTTGGCTGTGAGGGAGTGTGTTTTAACATAGATATGCTGGTAATATAGATATTCTGGTGTAGACCTGTCCTTAGCGATACCAGTATAAGGCATCTTTATAAATGCCTTAAAACTAGGAAATATATAGCAGTATAACTACATCAGTTAAAAAAAATCACTGCCGCCAGGATGGGTTGTAGATCACTGATGATGGGTTGGAGAGGTTTTAGCTGAGGACTAAAACCAACAGAACACCACTGGCTATCACCTACAGTCCTCAGCTAAAACCTCTCCAATGCATCATCAGTGATCTACAACCCATCCTAGACAATGATCCCTCACTTTCACAGGCTTTGGGAGCCAGGCCAGTCCTCGCCCACAGACAACCTGCCCACCTGAAGCAAATTCTCACCAGCAACTATACACCACACCACAGTAACTCTAACTCAGGAACCAATCCCTGCAACAAACCTCGGTGCCAACTCTGCCCACATAGCTACACCAGCGATACCATCACAGGATCTAACCAGATCAGCCACACCATCACGGGTTCATTCACCTGCACATTTACCAATGTAATATATGCCATCATGTGCCAGCAATGCCCCTCTGCTATATGCATCGGCCAAACTGGACAGTCTCTACATAAAAAAATAAACGGATACAAATCAGATATTAGGAATGGCAATATACTAAAACCTGTAGGAGAACACTTCACTTTCCCTGGACACAGTAGCAGATTTAAAGGTAGCCATCCTGCAACAAAAAAACTTCAAGAACACACTTCAAAGAGAAATCACTAAGCTACAGTTCATCTGCAAATTTGACACCATCAGTTTAGAATTAAACAAAGAGGCTGTGTCTAGACTGCATCCCTTTTCCGTAAAAGGGATGCAAATTAGACACATCGCAATTGAAAATGAAGCGGGGATTTAAATCCCCCCGCTTCATTTGCATAAACATGGCTGCCGCTTTTTTCCGGCTCGGAGCTTTGCCGGAAAAAAGCACCAGTCTAGACGGGGATCTTTCGGAAAATAAAGCCTTTTCTGAAAGATCCCTTATTCCTCTTCAAAGAATAAGAGCCTCCGGAAAAGGGCACTTTTTCCGGAGGATCGGGGCCAGTCTAGACGCTCTTTTTTCCGGCTTTTTTAAAAGTCGGAAAAAAGCGGCGGACATTTTTATTTAAATGCCGCGGGGGATATTTAAATCCCCCGCGGATTTCCCTACGACGACTAGTGAAATTTACATGCCCCTTCCGGAAAAGGGGCCAGTGTAGACGTAGCCATAGATTCAATTGACAGTGGGAGTCAGTGTATAAAAGGCCTAACTGACCTAGTTGTGACATTTTTTGTGTAGCCCAACCCTAACTTCCCATTAATATTGGTAATGTGCTTTGAGATTCTCACACAGTATGCACTTTAAAAGGATTTAATCACAAGAGGCACTAAACACTCACAACTGCCAGTCCAGTTTTGAGGGCTCAGCATCTATCAAGGTCATCCCAGAAAGAATTTATTTCTTACATACATTATCTACATTTTTACTGTTTGGTTTCACACCAAACCATTCCATTTACAGCCGGTCTCCAAGTTACGAACGGGTTACGGACCAAACACTTGGCCGTAACTCGAAATGTTTGTAAGTCGGACCCCATTGAGTTATATTGCGACCACGCTGTTTGTAAACGCAGGTCGTGTTTGTAACTCGGGGACCGCCTTTATGACCGCTTAATGGGAGGTTTGGTCGTAAATGCAAACAGTCGTAAATTGACCGTTCGTAACTTGGGGACTGGCTGTACTTTATTTGTAGCCATTTACTTGTTACGCAGACAGTCTTAAGCAGTCATTATGAGAGCAATTACTTTATTATTTTAACTTTTTTTTAAAAGTGAAGCATGGCAGAAAATATCCTACATAATAATTGCTTTAATGTACACTTGTTAAAATATCAAAACTTGTATGCATAAGCATAAACTTATATTTCCAGTCATTTTAGGGTCTGATACTGCAGTCCTTACTCAAGTCAAATTCCCATTGAAGTCAATAAGAAACTGATCCAAACCCCATGGAAGCCTTTCCATCAATTGCCATAGACTTTGAATCGGAACTGAGCTGCAAAACTGGGCCTTTCACCTAAAAAATTAATTTACCTTTGCAAGAACATCATAATACTGAAGCACAATAGGATACTGCAGGGGTAGTCAATAAGTGGATCACAAGTCAAATCTGGATTGCCAGATACTTTTGAACAGACCCTAACATCCTTTTATTTATTTATTATACTTATTTTGTATTATTATTTTCTCTGGAACCTTGACCAAGAAATGTGGCAAAAAAACCTGACTACTCCTAGGTTACTGTGTCTGGTTGTTCTTGGAATGAAGTTAAGTATGACCAGTTCATACCAGGAAATAATACTATTCATATTTAAATATATGGAAAATTATGTTAAAGTATATACGTTTGCAAAGAAAAACAAAAACGCAGTGACTATGATTATAATACAGATGTATATAATGAGTAGTGGATTCAGTAAACACAGGATCATCTACAAAATAGAATGACAAAGCAACTAGTTTGGGTAGATGACATTATGGCTCAATAAAATAAATAACATCACCGTAACCAGTTTCAATGACTGAAGACAGGATTGGATGTATAAAACAGAAACATCCATGAAATAACTAAAGTGCTAGAGTTATTTCAATTACTCAGTAAAGCTTTTGTCGTTAATCCAGGTCTCCAGTTTAAATCACAGCACTGTGTCTGTCACCTTTATCCCTGTTTTAGTTCTAATTTATGTAGTATGGGAAAAAGTTGTCTGTGCATCGTAATGATAGTTTGGGGAATTCAAGACATGATCCCAACATTGGACAGCTGAGCTTAATCCCTCCTTCCCTTTGGAAAACCCCCCAATGTCTACATGATATAATAGAGGCATTTATTATTTTAATATTCTAAAGGACTTTTTTCTTCTGTAATGCTTGCAAGCTTTATAGTTTTGATGACTTTAATAAAAGTTAACACAAAACGTGCACATCAATTTGTGATAGTTCCAATCTAACATAATTAATGTCCATCCTTCCTCCCCCCACAAAATCCCTCCACGATTCTGAAATTATTTGAATCCTACAATATTTCAAATATATTTGAGATTTTAACAGTTAATATATTTTTAGGGAATGTTAAAAGAGGACTTCTAATGGTTTGTGCCAATCATCTTAATAGAAAAATGGTCTTGTGAACAAATCTCCTTTTCCACTTCACAACCACTAATGATTTAAGAATATGCAATGTTTCTGTGCTAATTATGCAACTGTTCATATGGAGATGTAATATTAGGAAAGTATTTATGTATGTATAGCTGTCTCCCTATAAGAGTTTTGTCCTCTTAATTTCTTAGATCTATGGAGTTACTCCAGACTTACACCAGTGTAAACAAAACCAGTTTGGTCTGATGTTTGTCCCAGCATGTCAGAGTGGCAGTCTGGATGTGATCCCAGACCAGGGACTGAACTGAGATCATATATCAGCCCTGGTCAAAGCTAATTTCTTTTTCAGAAATGTTACTAAATTACATCTCTTGTTTACATACTGAGTTGGCACAAGTCACGGTTTTAACAATGAGGACAGTTTACTGAAGTTTTTTCTGCACTGGGTTTTAATATTATCAGGAAAAACAAATGAGGAATCTATTTTCCTGCTGCTTTGATCCCTTGCATGGACTACCTGTTAATACACAGAATTAATGTGAGGGCGTCACACTGACATTTGGAAGTCTTAACAAGACTGGGTTCCAGTTGTCTTAGGCCTTGTCTACACTGCTAAAAAAAAGTGTGTTTTTACTTTGGATTAACTTAATGCATGTGAGCCCTTTCACTGTAAAAACACAGTGGAGACAACAAGGCACTTTAGTTCTGAGTGTGAGATAAACTAAGCCAGGTCAACTAGAGCTGAGGATATTGTAATGATCTAACCCAGTTTACCTCATAGTGAAACTAAAATGCCTTGCCTTCATTGTGGTTTTACCTCTGGATACATCTCACACATTATTTGACCCAAGGTAAGCACAATACCTTTTCTTGGCAGTGAGCACAAGGCCTTTCTTAACTTCCAGCATACACCAGATATTATCTTTTGTCTTTAAAATGCAGGAGTATTTGGCTCTGGAGATTGTTGTGGATAGAATGATCATTGGCTCCCTTTTTGTTTGGTTGCCCCAGACCTATGAACTTTCCATTTGTTAGAGTTATCTGTTTTGAAACAGGACATTAGGGCTATGAAGCAAGCCTTTGGTGGCATTGTCCTGTGTTTAAACACTTTTACTTATGCTCTGTCAGACCGTATCAAATGCCTTACTAAAGTCTAGGTATACTACATCTACCACTTCTCCCTTATCCACAAGACTCGTTATCCTATCAAAGAAAGCTATCAGATTGGTTTGACATAATTTGTTCTTTACAAATCCATGCTGGCTGTTCCCTATCACCGTATTATCTTCCAAGTGTTTGCAGATGATTTCCTTAATTATTTGCTCCATTATCTTTCCTGGCACAGAAATTAAACTGACTGGTCTCTAGTTTCCTGGGTTGTTTTTATTTCCCTTTTTAGACATGGGCACTATATTTGCCCTTTTCCAATCTTCTGGAATCTATCTTGTCTTCCATGATTTTCCAAAGATGATATCTAAAACTTAATTATAAAATACCGCACATTTATACATCCGGTATTTTCTCAATTTGTTTCTTGGACAGAAAGCTCAAATACCAGACTGTCCGGTTCCAAACCAGACAACTGGCAACCCTACAGCTGATTGGGAGGATGTGACTGGGCTACTTTTTTAGTCTAGACAGGCCAAAATGGAAATCTCACATTCAATTCCTTTGAATGTGCAGGTCAGATTTGATCCTCAGATCTATTTGTCGATCTACCCTTTTATATTGGTCATCACTGTTGTACTTGAATGCAAGAGCTGAGCTGCCCTTATAATATTGACTCCAATTCAGAAACAAAATTGGAATAGACTTATTTTATGCTTTAGAATCGTGGAAAGACAGTTCCTCCATTCAAGACAATAGCAAGTCTCACAAGATAAACTAATTCCAATTGGGGCCAGAATCTCTGGAGAACAGTTAATAAATGATTAAATGCATCCTAGAATACTCAAAGACCTGAGAGAGGAGATATCTGAGCCTTTAGCTGTCATCTTTGAAAAACCATGAATGTCAGAAGAGATTCCAGAAGACTGGAAAACGGCAACAATTTAGATATTGGCGTAGAGAGTACGCTTATTAATTTTGCAGATGATACCAAGCTGGGAGGGGTTGCAACTGATTTGGAGGACAGGGTCATAATTCAAAATGATTTGGAAAAACTGGAGAAATGGTCTGAGATAAACAGGATGAAGTTTAATAAGGACAAATGCAATCTACTATATGTAGGAAAAAACAATCCATTTCACACATAAAGAATGAGAAGTGACTATCTAGGAAGGAGTACTGCAGAAAGAGATCTAGGGGGTCATAGTGGACCACAAGCTAAATATGAGTCAGTGTGCAAAAAAAGCAAACATGATTCTGGGATGCTTTTAACAGGATTGTTGTGAGCAAGACACGAGAAATCATTTTTCCACTCTATTCTGCACTGCTTAGATTTCAATTGGAGTATTGTGTCCAGTTCTGGGCACCACATTTCAAGAAAGATGTGGAGAAATTGGAGAAGGTCCAGAGAAGAGCAACAAAAATGATTAAAGATGTAGAAAACATGAGCTATGAAGGAAGACTGAAAGAACTGGCCTTGTTTCGTTTAGAAAAGAGAAGACTGAGAGGGGACATGATAGTTTTCAAGTATCTAAAAGGGTGTTACAAGAAGGAGAGAGAAAAATTGTTCTCTTTTGCCTCTGATGATACAATAATAAGCAATGGGCTTAAATTGTGGCATGGGAGGAGGCAAACTTCCTAGATGTCAGGGTGGTTAGACACCGGAATAAATTGCCTAGGGAGGTTGTGGATTCTCTATCTCTGCAGATTTAAGAGCAGGCTGGATAGACATCTATCAGGGATGATCTAGAAAGATGGTACTTGGTCCTGCTGGAAGGGCAGGGGACTGGACTTGATGACCTCTCAAGGTTCTTTCCATTTCTAGTATTCTATGATTAGAATGGGGACAGGTGACCAAAGCCCACAGGTAAAAGTGAAGAACATGGAGACCTGGGAGACTGGTTGGAAATGGGAAGAAGTGTGAGCCATAATAGCAGAGAAAAAGGAGGGACAAGGCAGAACTGGGAGGCAAGATCAAATCAGTATCATAGCTGCTTATATAAAAATGCAAGAAGCATGGGTACTAAGCAGGAAGAACTTGAAGTGCTAATAAATAAATAAATACAACTATGACATCGTTGTCATCACAGAGACTTGGTGGGATAAAACACATGATTGGAATATTGGTATAGAAGGATACAGCTTATTAAGGAAGGCCAGGCAGGGGGAAAGGGGAGGAGGTGTTGCCTTATATATTAAAAATATACACACTTGGACTGAGATGGAGATGTACTTACGAGACAGATGTGTTGAGAGTCTCTGGTTTAGGTTAAAGGGGGTAAAAAACAAGGGTGATGTCATGCTAGGGGTAAAAATCAAGGATGATGTCTACTACAGGCCACCTTCCCAGGTGGAAGAGGTGGATGAGGCTTTTTTTTAAACAACTAACAAAATCATCCAAAGTGCAGGATTTGGTGGTGATGGGGGACTTCAACTATTCATACATATGTTGGGAAACTAACACAGCGGGGCACAGACTATCCAATAAGTTCTTGTACTGCATTGCAGACAACTTTTTATTTCAGAAGGTCGAAAAAGCTACTAGGGTATGTCTACACTACAAAGTTAATTCGAACTAATGGACGTTAGGCGCTACACTAGTTCGAACTAGGTAAACCTCATTCTACGAGGACTAAGCCTAGTTCGAACTTACTAGTTCGAATTAAGGGCTGTGTAGACCCTTAATTCCAACTAGTGGGAGGCTAGCCCTCCCCAGGTTTCCCTGGTGGCCACTTTGGCCAACACCAGGGAAACTCTATTGCCCCCCTCCCGGCCCCAGACCCCTTAAAGGGGCACGGGCTGGCTACGATGCCCGTGCCAGGTGCAAGCACCCAGCCAGGAGTCCCTGCACCTGGCACGGCTCAAGCCAGCCACCAGATGCCCCCCAGCCCTCCCCCTCTTCCCGGGACCAGGCTGGCGGCTCCCGGGAGCTTGCCCGGGACCACAAGAGGCGGGCACCCGCCTGATCTAGTGCGGACATCGTGGACCTTGTCCACAACCTCCGCACTAGGCACAGGAAAGTGGCCGTCTAGGGTTGGAGAGCTGCCAGCCTGGCCACCCAGGAGCAGGTGTGCATTAAAATCAAGGTGGTCCAGTGAGACCCCCGACCCTGAGCCCTGAGCTTAGAACGGCCATACTGGGTCAGACCAAAGGTCCATCTAGCCCAGTAGCCTGTCTGCCAACAGCGGCCAACCCTAGGGACCCTGGAGGGGATGGACCGAAGACAGTGACCAAGCCATTTGTCTCGTGCCATCCCTCTCCAGCCTTCCACAAACTTTGGGCAGGGACACCACTCCTACCCCCTGGCTAATACCACTCCATGGACCCAACCTCCATCACTTTATCTCACTTCTCTTTAAACTCTGTTCTAGTTCTAGCCTTCACAGCCTCCTGCAGCAAGGAGTTCCACAGGTTGACTCTTTGCTTTGTGAAGAACAACTTTCTGTTACTAGTTTGAAGCCTGCTACCCATTCCTTTCCTTTGGTGTCCTCTAGTCCTTCTATTATGGGAACTAATGAAGAACTTTTCTTGATGCACCCTCTCCATCCCACTCATGATTTTATAGACCTCTATCCTACCCCCCCTCAGTCTCCTCTTTTCTAAACTGAAAAGTCCCAGTCTCTTTAGCCTCTCTTCATATGGGACCACTTCCAAACCTCTGATCATTCTGGTTGCCCTCCCCTCTCCCACCCTCTCTCTTCCCCTCTCTCACCTCCTTTTCCCAGTCTCCCCCAGTTTTGTTCAATAAAGAGAGATTCTATTTTTGACCACACATTTTCTTTATTTTGTACTTCAGGAAGGGGGGCTAGGGAAGGGTAAGTGGAAGGAGGTGAGGGAGGAATGGGGTATGAGCCCCTGATGGGGAGGACTGGGCTGGCTCTGCGGGCTTCTGGGGGTGGAAGCTCTCCTGCAGCCCCCAATTGCCCCCTCTTCCCAGATGGCAGCCTGCGGCAAGTGCAGTCGGTCTGATGGCCGAGTGCTGTGATGTGCCCAGTGTGGGCACTCAGGGCACTCCAAGCCAGGACTGCTTTGCAAGCGGGGCACCCCTGAGAATTGTCTGTCCGGGATGGGGGTCGGGTCCCTTTAAGCACAGCCCTCGGCTAGCCTGAGACAGCAGCTCCACGCTCTAAGTCCTCATCTGATGCCCTGCCGGCACTGCTTCCAGCCATCCTTAACCCCGGTTCAGGGTCCGCTCAATGTGGACATGCTAGTTCGAATTAGCAAAACGCTAATTCGAACTAGTTTTTTAGTCTGGATCCATTGGTTCGAATTAGCTTAGTTCGAATTAACTAATTCGAACTAAGTTAGTTCAAATTAGCGCTGTAGTGTAGACATACCCCTAGAGGGAAGCTGTTCCAGATTTGATATTAACAAATAGGCAGGAACTAGTTGAGAATTTGAAAGTGGAAGACAGCTTGGGTGAAAGTGATCATGAAATCATAGACTTCATGATTCTAAGGAATGGAGAAGGGAGAACAGCAAAATAGAGACAATGGATTTCAGGAAGGCGGATTTTGGTAAGCTCAGAGAGCTGGTAGGTACAGTCCAATGGGGAGCAAGACTAAGGGGAAATACAACTGAAGAGAGTTGACAGTTTTTCACAGGAACATTATTAAGGGCCCAAAAGCAACCTATTCTGATGCAAAGGAAAGATAGAAAGTATGGCAAAACACTGCTTTGGCTTAACCAGGAGATCTAAAAATCAAAATCTCTGAATGATCTAAAAATCAAAAAGGACTCATATAAAAGTTGGAAACCAGGACAAATTACAAGGGATGAATATAAGCAAACAATATGGGAATGCAGGGGCAAGATTGGAAAGGCAAAGGCACAAAATGAGCTCAAACTAGCTACCGACATAAAGGGTAACAAGAAGACATTCTATAAATATATTAGAAGCAAGAGGAAGACCAAGGTCAAAGTAGGCCCACTGCTCAGTGAGGAAGGAGAAATAGTAACAAGAAACTTGGAAATGGCGGAAGTGCTTAGTGACTTCTTTGTTTTGGTCTGCACCAAGAAGTCTGATGATGAAGGAGTGGCTAATATAGGGTATGTCTACACTACCCTCCTAATTCGAACTAGGAGGGTAATGTAGGCATACCGCACTTGCAAATGAAGCCCGGGATTTGAATTTCCCGGGCTTCATTTGCATGAAGCCGGCCGGCGCCATTTTTAAATGCCGGCAGTACGAACCCAGTGCCGCGCGGCTACACGCGGCACGGAGTAGCTAGTTCGGATTAGGCTTCCTAATCCGAACTAGCTGTACTCCTCATGGAATTAGGAAGCCTAATCCGAACTAGCTACTCCGTGCCGCGTGTAGCCGCGCGGCACTGGGTTCGTACTGCCGGCATTTAAAAATGGCGCCGGCCGGCTTCATGCAAATGAAGCCTGGGAAATTCAAATCCCGGGCTTCATTTGCAAGTGCGGTATGCCTACATTACCCTCCTAGTTTGAATTAGGAGGGTAGTGTAGACATACCCATAGTGAATGCCAGTGAGAAGGGGGTAGGTTTAGAAAACAAAATAAAAAAAAACAAGTTAAAATGACTTAGAAACATTAGGGCTGTGTCTACATCGGCACCCCTTTCCGGAAAAGGGATGCTAATGAGACACTTCGGAATTGCAAATCCGCGGGGGATTTAAATATCCTCTGTGGCATTTGCATTTACATGGCTGCCGCTTTTTTCCGGCTCGGGGTTTTTGCTGAAGAAAAGCGCCAGTGTAGACGCAATTCTCCGGAAAATAAGCCCTTTTCCGGAGGATCCCTTATTCCTACTTTCAATAAGGGATCTTCTGGAAAAGGGCTTATTTTCCGGAGAATCGTGTCTACACTGGTGCTTTTCTCCGGCAAAAACCCCGAGCCGGAAAAAAGCGGCAGCCATGTAAATGCAAATGCCTCAGGGGATATTTAAATCCCCCGCGGATTTGCCATTCCGAAGTGTCTCATTAGCATCCTTTTTCCGGAAAGGGATGCCAATGTAGACACAGCCTAGATGTCTGCAAGTCACCAGGGCCTGATGAAATGCATCTTAGAATACTCAAGAAGCTGATAGAGGAGATATCTGAGCCTTTAGCTATCATCTTTGAAAAATCATGGAAGACAGGGGAGATTCCAGAAGACTGGAAAAGGGCAAATACAGTGCCCATCTCTAAAAAGGGAAATAAGAACAATCCAGGAAACTACAGACCAGTCAGTTTAACTTCTGTGCCAGGGAAGATAATGGAGCAAATAATTAAGGCATTCATCTGCAAACACCTGGAAAATAATAAGGTGAAAGGTAACAGCCAGTATGGATTTGTAAAGAACAAATCATGTCAAACCAATCGGATAGCTTTCTTTGATAGGATAACGAGTCTTATGGATAAGGGAGAAGTGGTGAACATAGTATACCTAGATTTTAGTAAGGCATTTGATACAGTCTCGCATGATATTATTACCAATAATTTAGACAAATACAATTTAGATGGGGCTATTATAAGGTGGGTGCATAACTGGCTGGATAACCATTCTCAGAGAGTAGTTATTAATGGTTCACAGTTGCAGTGGAAGGGCATAACAAGTGAGGTTCCGCAGGGTCTGTTTTGAGACTTGTTCTGTTCAATATCTTCATCAAGGGTTTAGATATTGACATAGAGAATACGCTTATTAAGTTTGCAGATGATACCAAGCTAGGTGGGGTTCCAACTGCTTTGGAGGATAGGGTCATAATTCAAAATGATCTGGACAAACTGGAGAAATGGTCTGAGGTAAACAGGATGAAGTTAATATGGGCAATTGCAAAGTACTCCACTTAGGAAGGAACAATCAGTCTCACACATACAGAATGGGAAGTGACTATATAGGAAGGAATACTGCAGAAAGGGATCTAGAGGTCATAGTGGACCACAAACTAAATATGAGTCAATAGTGTGATGCAGTTGCAAAAAAAGTAAACATGATTCTCAGATGCACTAACAGGAGTGTTGAAAGTAAGACACAAGAAATCATTCTTCCTCTCTATGCTGCTCTACTCTATGCTTATTAGGCCTCACTTGGAGTATTCTGTCCAGTTCTGGGCATCACATTTGAAGAAAGATGTGGAGAAATTGGAGAAAGTCCAGAGAAGAGCAACAAGAATGATTAAAGGTCTAGAGAACATGACCTATGAAGGAAAACTGAAAGAATTGGATTTGTTTGGTTTGGAAAGGAGAAAACTGAAAGGAGACATGGTAATGATTTTCAGGTATGTAAACAGTGTCACAAGGAGGAGGGAGAAAAATTGTTCTCCTGAGTCTCTGAGGATAGGACAAGAAGCAATGGGTTTAAACTGCAACAAAGGAGGTTTAGGATGGACATTAGAAAAAAGTTTCTAACCGTTAGGGTGGTTAAACACTGGAACAAGTTGCATACGGAGATTGTGGTATCTCTATATCTGGAGGTTTAAGGGCAGGTTAGAGAGATATCTATCAAGGATGGTCTAGACAGTACTGGGTCCTTTCATGCAGGCAGGGGACTGGACTCGATGATCTCTCGAGGTCCATTCCAGTTTTAGTGTTCTATGATTCTATGATAAGACAGAGTGTGATGTATCATGAACCTGAGCCTAAATCTAATTCATATTCAAATACCAGTTTCTTGGCCCATCTCTACATGTTTCTCCTAGTAAGTGTACTCTGTCTTCAAAACAGTTTTAACATAATTTTACCTGGTACACATTGACCAGATGAGAGAGCTTTCTGTCAGCAGGTCTTAGTTTTTGAAATTTCTTTACAATCTAACAGGGTGCACCTTTTTCGGGCTAGTGGGAGTCTGAATGCCCTGTCCAACAGACACACCCACACACACACAAAGCCTTGCAATTTCTTAACATTTCCAGGACATCTAGGTCAAAGTCCAGGCTCTTGTTTAGAAAAACAAGAGCAGACATTTTATAGACAGTTATTAACCACTGCAGACAACTGCTATCCAATTTCTTTTTTGCTTTACAGTATCATCAGTATATCCTACTGAGTGCTGCTGTCTCCCATTATGTAGTTCTTCCTTGCTGACAAAAGCTGTTGCAATGAAATCAAACTGTCCACAACAATTCCAGTTCATTGTACAGTTAATACCAATAATGTACTCAAAACTAATGTTTAACAGAGTTAACTGATTTGCTGGAGTGTTAACAGCCCCAGACTTTAACTAATAAACAGATCATTAACTGCTGGTAATAAAACAACCTGCCAGGAATCACTTATTATTTTAAAACATTAGTCTGTCTTTAAAAAGATGGTCCACTCTGATCAGTGTGTAGGACACCTTTCCTATTGTCACTCAAAATGAGAGGCAGTGCAGTACCAAGGAGAAACCATTCTACACTCTCTAAATCAAACTTTGTTTCAAACTTATTCTATTTTTCAATCAAAAATTAATTAGGAGTAAAATGTTATTTTTGACCAGTGCCAACATTGTTACAAAGCTCTAGTTTTTAATACTGCCTCCTTATTTTAATGCATGAATTTTAACTCCTAATACTGATTGCACAGTGTAACCTCCTTATCTATCTCAAAGGATATCACATTTGTGGCACTGCCACAAACGCAGTTCCTCCTGAAAACAGTCATGTGTGGCATATAATATTGACATGCAAAGGACTTGAAGAGTGAAACCAAAAGGAAGTCATAAGGAAGAGAAGAGAAAGGAACCATTTCAAGCTAACTTTGGAATAGAGATGTCTCTCATAGAAATTTACAGGCAGGAAAAACTTCAAAAGTGGATAGCTTTTCAAAGCTGTTGTCAGAGAATTACTGTAGGTGAGGAATTCTTCTCATTTATGTCTAAATCATTCAGTCTGTGATAAGACTGAACTAAATTCAAGCGCTTCGCATAATGAAAGAGAGGCAGTAGCATTCAGTGCTGTTTTGATCTTGTTAGTGCTCTATTGTCCAACAGAACAGTCCCGTGTTATCTTCTTTTTATGTTTTTGTGACTGGAGCTGAAAAGATGGAACAGCTAGCTGACCAAAAGGGGGGAAAATGTACTATTAATTTTTATTATTATTAATACTAAAGTTAAGTTATCCAAGCAATGTGATAGAGAAAGGATTAACATGGTATCCTAACCTTTTGATGCATTATTTTAAATATTTATTATTTTAAGTAACAATATACAATAAATCCAAATAAAAGTAACAATTAAATACTTCTGATCTTGCAGTTGTTTAACATCCAGACCTTCAACTAAATATTATGTATATAAGAATTTTAGATTTTATTATTTTTTTATTTTGTATTCTAGTAGCTCCTAGAGGCAACAACCAAGATTAGAGTTTTATTACAGTAGGTGTTTTACACATGAATTAAGAAACCGTACCTGCCTCCAAAGCATTTGCAAATTAGATACAGACTAGAGAGCAGTTAGATTTGCCATTATACTTTATGATTTGAAAAAGTGAAACATTTAAAATCTACATTAAATTTCAGCAATCAAACACAATTTAGGAATGTCTTCTTTATGCTAACCCACTTTTAACAGAAGTTGCTATATCCTTTATACAGGAAGATTTTTTCACCATTATTTTTTAATTCCCTTCAAACCCTGAGCCAAAAGGAGGGCAATATTTATATAGATATTAAAAACAAAATATCCTAAAAATCCTGACCTTACACTAACATTACAGACATGTTATTACTTGCAGTGAGAATCAAAAACTGCATTTGCACACTGGTTGGGAAAATGTTTCCATTTAATTGCTTGTGGAAGAAGTGCTTTATTTATAGACACTCTGTGCAGAAGGAAATTTGGCTCGCCAAGTGTATAATAATATGCCTGAAACTTTGCCAGGAAGTTGGCTATCCCAGGACGTTTAGTATTCCACATACCAGGAATTTGGAACAGCTTTGCATGTAAACACACAGAGAAGGCTTCTCGCCTCCCTCCACCCAAAGGAATTTTAAGGCATGCCTTCACTTGGATGTAAACGTGTAAAATTAGTAACTACCAGCAATTAAGTAATTGAAACATGAATAATTCACTTTAAAATAACTATCTATAAATGTGTCAATTAGATACAAAGAGATAAGAGATTATTTGCTACTCCTACATTTGCCATTTACTTGAAAAATGGCACTAAAGCAGTTTCTATAGGTTTTAATTTAATCCTTAAAAATCAGATATGAAATTTACAAATATGGAAAAAATAAAGAGATCAAGGCTGCAATTCTTATGAGTCGTTCTATTAAGCAAATTCATTGGGACAGCACACATGAGTAAAGGGGTGTAGGATCAGGCCGTATTGATTTGAAAAGAGAAAGCCGATCAAATCTATTCAGTTGACTAGAAACCACTTTGTCATATTTCCCTCTCCCTTTATTACCCAGAGTCTATTTGACTGCAGGGAGGTGAGGGAGATATGGGAATTTTGAAGAGGAGCCAAAATTAGCTAAATTGTTGGACTTGAATTGGAATTTTGTTTTTGTTAAATATCTCTTTAAATGGAACCTTTATAAACTAAAGGGGAAGCCATATAAAAAACAAACACTAAATAAATTTAAAAAACACCACAGTGTGATACCACAGTATGATAAAGGCAAGCAATGCAGCAGTCAGGGAAGGCTCCCATTGTAATATTCATTAACCCACAGGGCACCTAGAGCCAGTCCTTCACCCAGTACCCCGCCTGAATAAATGGCTGGTCACTGGCTTCATCAGGAAGAGCATAATCTCCCCTCAGCTGCAGTTTCCACTGTCCCCTAAAATGGAAAGAGCTGGTGAGTCCACCTAGTGATTGATGCTCCAGCCTTGCTTCTCTTTTTTCCCCACCTGCCCTGCCCACAGCATCCAACCCTCACCTCTTCTCCAGCTCAGTGAAACCTCCCCGGTTCCACTGTCACAGCTCTCTCATCCCATTTCCATCTGGGTAGAATATGACCCACAGGGGCTTTCCTTGTGCACCCAAAGTTACCATTTAAGTCAGCTGTAATGCTGGACCCACTCTATTTAGGCTTATGCTGACTAGGCACTCTTGTAATAAAAATGTAATTTGCACATGCAGCCTGCAACTACCTTGCATCAGCAGGCGTGGATCCAGCTTGATTTACCCAGAGTAGGTTTTATTTCTTATCACTTAACCTACCAAGCCTACTCTTGCTCCCTTTAAAGTCTTCCATTAATTGGAAACAAGATCAGGCCCACAATTACCTTTCAGTTAGAATAAATCACTGGACAGAAGTACATAGAATTTATGCTGGCCCTCTGCCCAGGGATGAATTTAATCCCCACAGAGCAGACTACCTGGGGATAACATCCATTTTATAACATTTTGAAATTCAAAGAAGTGGGTCACAGCTATCCAAAATTTAAAACAGTTTCCCAGAAAAACTTTACTCGTATTATATCATCTCAGGAAGCTTGTTAAATGGGCTTTTATTTAAAAAATAATAATAAACATGGTCTCCTGAACACAAGGAGGGAAAAAATAATCTATTTTTCAGAGTAAGCCTTGTAGTGGTGGAAAATAAATCTTACAAATTCCTTCAATTTCCATTTAACATTTCCTGTTTCAATTGCAGAGACAGTTGTCTCCTAAAGTGGTAGTAGTGCATTCATAAATTGCAACAGTATGGTTTCCCTGACAAATCCATTTCAAATCCAATAAAAAATATAATGGAATTAACTGCTTGGAGATTTTGTTGAATAGCTCAATTTTTAATAAGCCAATAGCTCAGTATGTTAATATATTAAGAGGCTAGACAAAGTTATAATATGGGAAATGGAAAGCAAACAGAGAAGCAATGGGACTTTCTTGCACCTGGAAATAAGTTGCTAACCGATCCTGTAGTTTGACTGAGATTGCCAGCTTTTGGATTACAAAAAGCTAAACACCCTTGCCATGAGACCCGCCATCCCCTTTACCCAAAACCCTGCCCCTCACCCATTCCATCTCCCCTCCCTCCATCACTCACTCCCCTCTCCCCTCATTTTCACAAACTTGGAATGAGGGAGGGAGGGAGGGCGGGAGGCTCTGGCTGGAGATGAGGGCTCTGGGATGGAGCTAGGGATGAAAAGTTGGGGTGCACATGGGGACCTGGGTTGGGGGGATTAAGGAGTTTGGAGTGTGGGAATGGGGTCCTGGTAGGGCAGGGTGCTGGAGTGCAGGAGGGTGTGAAAGTTCTGGCTGGGAGGGGTAGGCTCTGGTTTGGGGCTGAGGGATTTGGGGTGCAGGCGGAGACAGACTCTGGGCAGGGTTTATCTCAAGTGGCTCCCAGTAACAACAGTACACCCCCCCTCTTCAGCTTCTAGGCACAGGGGCAGCCAGGTAGCTTGGTTCCACGCATTCCCCTCACCTGGAGGTACCACCCCTTCAGCTCCCATTGGCCCCGTTTACGGTGGGATCAGCACACAGGGAATCCCTGGCTGCCTCTGTGCCTAGAAGAGGGGGGCATCCCACCATTTCTGGGAACCTCTTGGAACCAGGGTAGGCAGGAACCTCGGCAGCCCACTACATCACTGACTGGACTTTTAATAGCCTCATCAGCAGTGCTGACCAGAGCTGCCAGCGTCCCTTTTCAATTGGACATTCCAGACAGAAACTGGACTCCTGGTCAAGGTTCTGGAGAGCAGCAATTCCTAATCACCCGTTGCATCCTGGATGCAACAAACCCCTAGATATTTGTCTATATAGGACTGTGGGAGCAGGGGACTTGCAAAGGGGAAGACACTACCTGTCTGCGTGTGATGTGTTTTCCACTATTCCCTAGGATGTATTGCTAAAAATAAAAATTTAGAAAAAGCAACAAAGAAAACGGGCTATTCACACTTTACAAAAAGGACTTAACAAACATTTGAACTATCTCACCCATTACCAAGACAGTTTCCCCAATTATCACCTCTAATACCATTAACTCACAAACATCCCACTCTCCCTACCTCTAATATCATCAATTCACAGACACTTACCTTCCTTCCTTCCCCCCCCCCCCCCCCCCGCCCTGCATCCTCCTCCTGTTCTGCAATGTGATTTGTCCTTTTCATAATTGTTCATTTTTTTAAATTGTATCCTTTGGTATATATGGTTGTGACTACTTTCTTCCACTATTTGATCTGAGGAAGTGGGTCTGGCCCACAAAAGCTCATCATCTAATAAACCATCTTGTTAGTCTTTAAAGTGCTACATTGTCCTGCATTTTGCTTGGGCTATTCACAGACTTCTCTATGGTCTATGGCCCATTTAATGCATGCCTACAAGTCTCTGACTTTTTGAGATATCCACAGCTGAGAGGGCAGTGCCACCCAATTTACTGTCCTGGGCGTTAGGGCAACTTACATGTCATTCAAGTCTTTTTTTAAAAAATTATTCATTGCTGCATGTAGTGTAGGTCTTTCAACTGCTGAGACACAAGGAAATGGTGGTCAGAAACACAAAGCACTGTGCTTTGGTCTACTCCAGAGGTCTCCAACCATGTTAAGAACAAGATCACTTTTTGAATTTAAGTGCAATCCAAGATCTATCTTAAACCCAAATACCCTGGCCCCACCTCCTTTGTGCTCTTTCTCTGAGGCCCCACCCTTGCTCACTCCATCCTCCCTCACTTTCACCAGGCAAGGGCAGAGGATTGGAGTGCAGGCTCTGGTCTAGATTTAAGGAATTTGGAGTGCGGGAGGGGCTCTGAGCTGAGCGTGGAGCAGGCAGTTGGGGTGCTGGAGGTGGTTCTAGGTGCAGGCTCTGGGAGGGCGTTTGGATGCAGAGGTGCTCAGGTCTTGGGGTGCAGGAGGGGGTTTATGACTGGGGTAGGGTTTGGGGATGTGGGCATCAGATGGGCCCTACTTACCTCAGGTGGCTTCTGGGTGGTGGTGCAGTGAGGCTAGGCAGGCTCACCCCTGTCCTGGCTCTGCGCTACTCCCCAAAGCAGCCAGAAACCTCCATCCCAAGTCCTACTGTGCCCCCTTTCTGCTCTGTAGAGACAGGATACAGGATGGGAGGGGGCACCTTGACATCAGCACCCCCTCTCTCCCTCTCCTGCCCAGAAAGAAGAGGCTCCTGAGGGGACAGCTCCAAGGCAAAGAGCAGGTGATGCACAGCTGTTGCGGGGGGAGAGGGCAACACCTGAAGTGCTGGGCTTGATAACCTCTTGGCCAAATGAGTCAGGATCACCTGTCAGAGGCTCCAAGATCTACAAGTAGATCCTGATTGACTGGTTGGTGATCACTAGTCTACTCGAAGCCCAAGCCTGAGTCATACCTTTTCACAACTTTAGCAGAACCTCAACATCTTTTTTCGTCTAGGAATTACTGGCTGCAGCATTACCAATCCCAGTCATTCAGGTATCAGGAGCTAGGCCACATTTTATGTTATTTTTCTTTGCATCCTGGGTTTTAGACTTAGGGTTCATGTTTTCAAGCTTTTCTCTGCAACATCAGAATAAAGTTTACTTTTATTTATTTAAAGAAAACAGATTTACATTCATGTCTCCAGGAGCTGCGATTTTAAATAAAATCTCATATACCATGAGACTCGTCATAAAAATCATGAGAGTTGGCAGCACTCTGGGCAGTCTTAGCCATGGTCTACACTAGGGAGTTATTTCGAAATAAGCCCCTTTATTTCAAATTAATAAGCAGAGCATCCACGCTATTAAGTCTGTTATTTCAAAATAACGGGCTGGTTATTTAAAAATCTGTTCCCCTGATTTCCTTGGGGAATAACACTTATTTCAAAATAGTTATTTTGAAATAGCATTAATGTGGACACTCCACTGCTGTTATGCCAAAATAACTATTCCCCAGAGTAATCCTGGGGCTCTAAGGGTACGTCTAGACTGCAAGCTTCTCTCAAAAGAAGGTTTTTCAAAAGAGCTCTTTCAAAAAAGCTTCTTTTGAAAGAAAGCATCCACACCTCAAAACCGGATCGAAAAAGTGATCTGCTTTTTCGAAAGAGAGTGTCCAGACTGCATGGACGCTCTCTCAAAAGAAATCCCTGATTGCTATTCACAGAATGGCCACCAGGGTACCGGTGCTTTTTTCAATTGCCTCTTCTTTCGAAAAATGTCCTTGTTCTGCGTCCACACACGCCTTTTCAAAAGAGCTCTTTGGAAAAAGGCATTCTTCCTCGTAATTTGAGGTTTACCAATATCGAAAAAAACCCTGCGTTCTTTCGACTTAATTTAGAAAGAACACGATTGCTATGTGGACGCAGGTGATGTTTTTTCAAAAAAAGGGCAGTTTTTTCTAAAAAACAATGTAGTCTAGACATACCCTACATTGAGGTACCATGTCCACAATTATTGAACCTGCCTTGGATTAATTTTGAGGTTCCCCTGTAGTGGGGACACAGTATTTCGATTTGATTTCGTGAGTTATTTCAATTTTTGTTATTTTGAAATTTTTTCCTAGTGAAGACATGTCTCTATTCTCAGCTAATACATTGATTCATGTGAAACATTACATTCTATATCTGAACCAGTTTTGTCTGTTAAAACCTGTACATTTCGTATTGCTCAGGTAGGCAGTGAATAATATAGTTGGTTTCTTCCTGTCTGTACAATATATAAGGCAATAATTACAAATTTCAGTTGCTAAAATAACCAAATATAAATCAGAAGCTGAAGGAGGGGAATGATCCATTGCTCTCAAATATGACATTTGAGCGGTAGCTCTGAAATATACAAAATCTCTTCCTCATATAAAATAAGGAGGTGCATTATTTCTAGTCCCAAGTTCTGTCCAACTTTCCTAGTTCTCCTTTAGAAGCATTACAAAGGTACTTGTTGTGAACATTATTACTAAACTTAGTGTGCCCTATTCACTTAGGGTATGTCTATACTTGCACTCTCTTTCAAGAGAGGGCTTCAAATGAAAACATTTGAAATTGCAAATGAAGCCGGGATTTAAATATCCCGTGCTTCATTTGCATATTCACACTATGGCGCTATTTCGAAATAACAGATGCTGTTAAGATGTGGTTATTTTGAGAGAAAACCCTTCTCTCAAAATAACCCTTATTCCTCATACAATGAGGTTAACGAGTTATTTCGAAAGAAGGTTTTTCTCTCTAAATAACCGTGTCTTAACAGCGTCTGTTATTTTGAAATAGCGCCATTTCAAAATAGTGCCATAATGCAAATATGCAAATGAAGCATAAATCCCAGCTTCATTTGCAATTTCAAATGTCTTCATTTGAAGCCCTTTCTCGAAAGAGTGTGCAAGTGTAGACATACCCTTATTCTGCTTAACACAGAATACTTTTAATGGATGAGATCCTCGGGCAGGTGTAAAGCAGCCTTGCATTACTAATCTTCAGGCAGTTCAACAAATCTGTAGAGCCCTAAAAATCTGCGGATATCCACTTTATATTTGCAGGTATCCACATCCACATTTTTGTGGATATGGATGTGGATACGGATAAAAATTTTGTAACTGAGCAGGGCTCTACAAATTTGTACAGGCAAATGTTTGTGCACAAAAAAATAATAAAAGGTAAAACCAGACAAAGGAAACAGTGATACAGAATGCCTAGGCTTACAAAGACCATTTCTGTAATATTCAGTCAGCTCTAGTTATGGTCTAACTTAAATATTTAATGTTGAATTAAAATGACATTGTTTCAAATTATACATTGGGGTAAAGCAAACAAAGCTATTCCAGAACAGATGTTTTTAGTGATTCTTATAATTTTAATGTGATCATATGAATTTTTCCTTAATTGCAGTAAAATAACCTGAAAACGCTACAATAAAATTTCTGAGTGAAATGCTAAGAATTTCTACAGAGAATGTCATTACAGAGACAAGATGGGTAGTGGTCATATCTGTTATTTGACCAACTTCTGTTGGTGAGAGAGAGACAGGCTTTTGAGCTACACAGAGCTCTCCTTCAGAGGGTAGCCAGATTACACAGGTGTGCATGGCAATATATCGTGTGCTGCTGAGATGTATTCCAGGTCACAAATGGGTTAGACAGCATTGTGGTATCTGAACAACTGTAATTCCCAAAACTGCCCAGAACCCATGTGACTCTCCTGTACATATAAGTGGCTTTCGGTAATCTTGGCTCTTTGCATAGTAGAGTTCAGAAGGGAGACCATTTAAACAGGAATTGGTGCTCTGCAGAACATTTAGGGTGCAAATTGTATAGCCTATTTTCAGTTAATTTCAAAATAGCTTATTTAGGAATTTGGCACTGTCTACACAGCACCCAATTTAAAAATAAATTGCTATTCCACAATATCCCTCAATCCTCGTGGAATGAAGTTTACAGGGATGTCAGAATAGTGAGCCTGTTATTTCGAAGCTATTTTGAAATAATGGGTTTGCTTAAAAGATGTGGAATAGCTACTTCGGGATACTGGAAGTATCCCAAAATAGCGCCATTGACTAGACATACCCTTACTATTTACATTAACAATCCCCATCCAGATCATGGCTGGACCCTGAAGACTGGCCCAGTGGAGGTCAACATGATGGCTAGCCTTGCACATAATGGCTACGTCTAGACTGGCATGATTTTCCGCAAATGCTTTTAACGGAAAAGTTTTCCATTAAAAGCATTTGCGGAAAAGAGCATCTACATTGGCACGGAAAAGCGTCCATGCCAATCTACACATGCTTTTGCACAAAAAAGCCCCGATTGCCATTTTCGCGATCGGAGCTTTTTTGCGCAAAACAAATCTGAGCTGTCTACACTGGCCCTTTTGCGCAAAAGCTTTGCGCAAAAGGACTTTTTCCAGAACGGGAGCAGCATAGTATTTCCGCAAGAAGCACTGATTTCTTACTGTCCGAGACAGAACATCAGAAATGGCTGCCCGTCGCAGGGAGCCATAGCCTGTAATACCTCTAAGGCTGGTATAGGGGGCTCTGTCTGTGAGGTGGAGTGTTTTCCATATAAGGGCATGTAAATTAATAATCTTCCCCTGCTCGCTCCACCCATTGCAGTGAAAGATCAGCCAATGGGCTGACTTGTGCTCAGGCCTGCTACTCCACCCCCTGCAGCAAAAACCAACCTATGGGGTGATAAGTTCTCAGGCAATAAAACAAGCAGGCAGCCCCTCTCTCACTGGGGATTCGCATCGAGTGAACGCCTGGCCTGATCACCCAGACGCCTTGCACCCCCCGCTCTCGAGTCTTACTGAGCGTACTCCGAGTTGGTCGACCCGAGTGGAGACAGTTTATGAGCATGTGACCGGTACTTGTGTTCCTGCTGTCTCCAGAACTGGTATAAACCCCCCCCCCCCCACGGTCATCATCCCTATCCTAATTGATTTTTTAGTTGTCTTATTGCTTGTCAAGTGACAGTGGTTAAAAAGTTACTAAGTTAGTTTATAAATAGATGTGGTTTAGGTTTTTTACTGTTTCCTTGTATAAAGTTGTGTAAATAATCAGCACTATGAAAAATACCAGTGTTAATTCAACTGTTCCTAACCCCTGGGCAGTTGTTGGGAATTATTGTGATTTAGAAAAGCCTCAGGGAATTGTTTTGTGTTGTCTGCCAATCTGTTTAATTTTTGTTCTGATGATTGTCTGGTGCCATCAAAATAAAATCAGTTTGTGCTTTTTAAAACCCCCAGTTGTGGTCTCATCCTTTCTGGCATCCTTTCGAACCTCGTGTATTACGGGGACTGACACTTACATGAGATCGTCAGTGTTCTTGTGGAAATTCAAGTGGCCAGTGTGGACAGCTGGCAAGTTTTTCCGCAAAAGCGGAAAAGTTTTTCCGGAAAAACTTGCCAGTCTAGACACAGCCAATAAGTATAAGTCAAACAGAAATCTTTTGGTAGTAAAAAGATTGTTATAAAGAAGGCAGTGATGAATTGTTCTCCATGTCCATTGTGGATAGAACAAAATTTAATTAGATTAGTTTGCAGCAAGAGAGATCCAGGATACATAGAAGATACTTTTCAAAGTGCAAGAAGTGTTAACCTGTTCCAAGACTTATCTAGGGATATAGTGGAATCATTGTTCTTAAAAGTTTTTAAACACAAATCAGACAAACATCTGTTAGCAATGGCCAGGATATATTTAATCTTGCCCCAGCATGGGAGATGGACTAGATGACAACTTGAAGTCTCTTCCAGCCCTACATTACTGTAATTCTCTGAATTCTTGTGTACTCTTGAGAGCAATTTTGAATGAGAGGGAGAGATGTTCTTACAAGCGTCCCAAATAGTGTTACTGCACCATATCTACACCGCAAAAAAGATGTGTTCTTGACTCATTGGCTAGTCTGCGTTAAGTAATTCAGGTTAAAATGGCAGCAAAGAGAAGTCAGCTTGGCTTTTCATTTGGGTTTGCAGTTCAAGTTCAAGCCTAAAGAATCACAGAATCACAGAATACTGGAACTGGAAGGGACCTTGAGAGATCATTAAGTCCAGTCCCCTGCCCTCACAACAGTACCAAGCACCGTCTAGAATATCCCTGATAGATGTCTGTCTAACCTGCTCTTAAATATCTCGAATGATGGAGATTCCACCACCTTCCTTGGCAATTTAACCACCCTGACAGTTAGGAACTTTTCCCTAATGTCCAACCTAAACCTCCCTTGCTACAGTGTAAGCCCATTGCTTCTTGTTCTATCCTCAGAGGCCAAGGAGAACAATTTTTCTCCCTCCTCCCTGTGACACCCTTTTAGATACCTGAAAACTGCTATCATGTTCCCTCTCAGTCTTCTCCTTTCCAAACTAAACAAACCCAATTCTTTCAGTCTTCCATCATAGGTCATGTTCTCTAGACCTTTAATCATTTTTGTTGCTCTTCTCTGGACCTTCTCCAATTTCTCCACTTCTTTCTTGAAATGTGGTGCTCAGAACTGGACACAATATTCCAACTGAGGCCTAATCAGCGTAGATTAGAGCGGAAGAATGACTTCTCGTGTCTTGCTCACAACACTCCTGTTAATGCATCCCAGAATCATGTTTGCTTTTTTTGCAACAGTGTCACACCGTTGACTCATATTTAGCTTGTGGTCCCCTAGATCCCTTTCTGCAGTACTCCTTCCTAGACAGTCACTTCCCATTCTGTATGTGTGAAATTGATTGTTCCTTCCTAAGTGGAGCACTTTGCATTTGTCCTTATTAAACTTCATCCTATTTACCTCAGACCATTTCTCTAGTTTGTCTAGATCATTTTGAATTATGACCCTATCCTCCAGAGCAGCTACAACCCCTCCCAGCTTGGTATCATCTGAAAACTTAATAAATGTACTCTATGCCATTAGCTAAATCGCCGAGGAAGAAATTGAATAGAACTGGTCACAAAACAAACCACTTGAGGAACCCCACTTGTTTTGCCTGTCCAACAGGATTGTGAACCTTTAATAACTACTCTCTGAGAACAATTATCCAGCCAGTTATGCACCCACATTATAGTAGCCCCCTCTAAGTTGTATTTGCATAGTTTATTGATAAGAAGGTAATGCAAGACCATATCAAATGCCTTACTAAATTCTAAGTATATCACGTCTATCATTTTTCCCTTATTCACAAGACTTGTTATCCTATCAAAGAAAGCCATCAGCTTGGTTTGACATGATTTGCTGGCTGTTATCGCCTTATTTTCTTCCAGATGTTTGCAGATGAATTCCTTAATTACCTGTCCATTATCTTCCCTGGCACAGAAGTGAAACTAACTGGTCTGTAGTTTTCTTAGTTGTTCTTATTTCCCTTTTTAGAGATGGGCACTATATTTGCCCTTTTTCAGTCTTCTGGAATCTGCTGTCTTCCACGATTTTTCAAAGATGATAGCTAAAGGCTCAGATCGTTCCTCTATCAGCTCCTTGAGTATTCTAAGATGCATTTATCGGGCTCTGGTGACTTGAAGACATCTAACTTTTCTAAGTCATTTTTAACTTGTTCTTTTTTTTATCTTCTAAACCTACCCCATATCCACTAGCATTCATTGTGTTAGGCATCCTTTATCATAAAACTTCTTGGTGAAGACCAAAACAAAGAAATCACTAAGCACCTCTGCCATTTTCAAGTTTCCTGTCACTGTTTTTCTCTCCTCATTGAGCAGTGGGCCTACCCTGTCCTTGGTCTTCCTCTTGCTTCTAATATATTTATAGCATTTCTTCTTGTTTCCCTTTATGTCTGTAACGAATTTGAGCTCATTTTGTGTCTTTGTCTTTCTAATCCTGCCCCTGCATTCCTGTATTGCTTGCCTATATTAATGCTTTGTAATTTGTCCTAGTTTCCAATTTTTATATTACTCCTTTTTGACTTTTAGATCATACAAAGATCTTCTGGGTAAGCCAAGGCAGTCTTTTGCCATACTCTCTATCTTTCCTACACAACAGAATAGTTTGCTTGGGCCTTAATAAAGTCCCTTTGAAAAACTGTCAACTCTCTTCAGTTGTTTTTTATCTTAGTTTTGCTTCCCATGGGACCTTACCTACCAGTTCTCTGAGTTTATTAAAATCTGCCTTCCTGAAATCCATTGTCTCTATTTTGCTGTTCTCCCTTTTACCATTCCTCAGTATCACGAACTCCATGATTTCATTATCACTTTCACCCAGGCTGCCTTCTACTTTCCAATATTTCCTCCCTATTTGTTAAAATCAACATCTAGAACAGCTTCCTCCCAGTAGCTTTTTCAACCTTCTGAAAAAAAAATATTTCCAATGCAGCCCAAGAACTTATTGGATAATCTGTGCCCCACTGTGTTAGTTTCCCACCATATTTCTGGATAGTTGAAGTCCCCCATCACAACCAAATCCTGCGCTTTGGAGAATTTTGTGAGTTGTTTAAAAAAAGCTTCATCCACCTCTTCTGCCTGGTTAGGTTTTCTGTAAGACCCCAAGCATGACATCACCCTTGTTTTTTACCCCTTTTAACCTAACCCAGAGACTCTCAACAAGTTTGTCCCCTATGTCCATCTCCACCTCTGTCCAAGTGTATTTTTTTTAATATAGAAGGCAACACCTCCCTTTTCCTCCCGCGTAGTCTTCCTGGCTACGTCTACACTGGCACCCTTTTCCGGAAATGCTTAAAACAGAATAGTTTTCCGTTATAAGTATTTCTGGAAAAAGAGCGTCTACATTGGCAGGATGCTTTTCTGGAAAAGCCCTTTTTCTGGAAAAGCGTCCAAGGCCAATGTAGACGCGCTTTTCCGGAAAAAAGCCCCGATCGTCATTTTCGCGATCGGGGCTTTTTTCCGGAAAAGACTACTGGGCTGTCTACACTGGCCCTTTTCCGGAACAGTTTTCCGGAAAAAGGAATTTTGCCCGAGCGGGAGCAGCATAGTTTTTCTGGAAAAACACTGACAATTTTACAGTAGATCGTCAGTGCTTTTCCGGAAATTCAGGGGCCAGTGTAGACAGCTCGCAGCTTATTCCGGAAAAGCGGCTGCCCCTGAGTAAGCTGTATTATTCTATATCAATATTCCAGTCATGTGTATTATTCCACCAGGTCTCTGTAATGCCAACTATGTCATATTTGTGTTAATTTATTAGCACTTCAAGTTCTTCCTGCTTATTTACCCATACTTCGTGCATTTGTATACTGGCAAGATACTGATTTGATTTTGCCTCCCAGTTCTGCATTTTCCCTCTTTATCACTGCTATGATAGCCTATGCCCCCTCCCATTTCTGACCCATCTCCCAGGTCTCCATGTTTTTCACTTACCTGTGAGCTTTGGTCACCTGCCCCCATCAAACCTACTTGAAAGCCCTCCTCACTAGGTTAGACATTCTGCATCCAAACACAGTCTTCCCTTCCTTCTAAAGGTAAACTTCATCCCTGCTTAGCAATCCTTCTTCTTGGAACAGCATCCTGCGGTCAAGAAAGCCAAATCCCTTCTGGTGATACCATCTTTGCAGCCAGGCATTCACCTCCAGGATGCACCTGTCTCTGCCTGGGCCCCTACCTTTCATAGGAAGGACTGAACAGAATACCATCTGTGCTCCAAACTCCCTCACTCATACTCCCAGAGCCCTGTAGTCACTCTTGAGCTGCTCGAGGTCACACCTTGCAGTATCATTAGTGCCTACATGGATGAGTAGCATGGGGTAGTAGTCAGAAGGTTGGATAATCCTCAACAATGCCTCTGTAATATCTCAGATACATGTCCCTGGCAGGCAGCATATCTCCAGAGATGACATGTCAGGGTGACAGATGGGTGCTTCCATCCCCCTCAGAAGAGCATCTCCAACCACCAGTACCCTACGTTTCCTTCTCGCAGTGGTGGTAGCAGATCTCTCAGCTTTGGAAGTACACGGCTTCTCGGCTTCTGCTTTAGGGGGTGATTTCTTATCTCTCATAACCAGAACAGTGTAATAGTTCTCCTGCACCACAGTGGGAGGGTTGGGAGCAGGGATGGAGCACTACCTGCTGCCAGAAGTGACCAGCTGCCAGCATCCCTCCTGAGCCATCTCCTCCTCCCTCAGTGGTGTGTCAGCAATCTTTTGTAGTGAGATAACTTCCTCAGCCTCAGCCATCTCCACATGAATAGTCTCCAGAAATTCTTCATGGATTCAGATGTTCCTCAGCCTAGCCACCTCCTTCTGTAGCTCTCCCACCTCCTGCCTGAGAGATTCCACAAGTAGGCACCTTTCACATTGGATGGTCTCCCCAGCCTGGATTCCAGTAAGTGGGAATTGCAAGCCACAGTCCCTGCAGAACCCTGGTCAGTGCGATTCTTCCTGCGAAGAAGGGCAGATGTTTTTCAGGAATTGATGTTGTTTCTCCTTGAGTCTGTGCAGTCAGATGTCTTGGCTGATCGCCACCCTCTTAAACAGGCCTTGGAATGGTTTTAGATTGTCTGTCAGATGAGTATGGAAGCATCCATAGTCAGGTGGTCTGTCTGGCTACAGTCGCAGGCGGAGGCAACAGAAGCAGTGTTGGTACAGGTTTTGCAGGTCTTCCTAACCATATTAGGACTCCCTCTGTCAGACTCCCCCGTGTGCTGCCCCCTGTCTACTTTGCTCCCCTGGACGCTCTGCCTCTGGCTTTTTAAAGCCTGATCCCCTAGGTCAGGCCTACCTCCCTTGTTAGTTACACAGGGAAAGGTCTTGAACTCAAACTGCTACCCCGAGTTAAAAAGTTTCTGTGTCTTCATTGCCATTTTAATCCAGACTAGCTAAAGGAGGTTAGCTAGCCCATGTTAAGAATATACAGTTTTGTTAGTGTTGTTTTGTTTTTTCTGTTGTTAGCAGTGGTGGTGGTTTTTTTGGCAATATAAGCAAAGTCCAAGTTTCTCCAAGTTGTAGACAAGGCCTAAATTATTCTTGATCAGACCGGATTTTATCTGTTTTTGTCACTAGCTGTTCAGACTTTCCTGAGCGAATGAATAGACAACCATTTTTCAAGTGAATAAGTCACAGCAAATTCTAAGATGCTCTACTTTAGAAATTACTATGATCACTGGATATATATATATATATATATATATATATATATATATATATATATATATATATATATATATGCTTTTCTTAGTAAATAGCGGCTTTTGTTAAAGGCATAATTCTGAGTATCGTTTCATCCTTGGTGATGATTAAACTAAGATTTCGACACCTCAACAGTTGACCTTGATCAACGTTTTGAATTGCCCATCATACAAAAAAGAGCTTTAGACACCAAGCAATTATTTAGTGACGGCCATCAGGATAAATATTCACTGAAGAGAAAAATAGAATGAGTGCACATATCAAATAGTAAGTGCAAAAAATATAATCATAAAGTCAAAATTTAATTTGCATGTGTCCACAACTCTGCACTATAACTTTTCCCTCTGCAATTTCCATTCATTGGAATGAACCAAAGGTAAAATTTAAGACTTCAAAATAAAATGACATATTTGCAATGGCTATTATACAAAGATGAGTAACTGGAATTTGACGTCAAATCAAATTAAAACATACTTCATTGCATTGGGGCACCATTTACATTTCACACACTTTAATACTATGTTTATTAGCTAGCTAAAGGAACCCCCACTTCTCACTGGCACCGTGGCTTTTTAAGGATATTATACATATAAGGCAAAGAAGCATTGAACTGCATCATTTTACTAACAGGTATTGTTTTGTTCATTAATTTTACAGCACTAAGAAAATAAGCACACGTTACATTTACTCAGTTAAAACAATATTGATGAGCATGTATTTCCTTATCACTTTAAAGCAACGTTTCTAATAGAAGAAGAACAATGCAAGTAGGAAGCTGGGGAAGTCAGTGCAAACATACTACAACAACTCTGAAGAAATCCTGTACTTAAAATCCTGTCTCTTTTATCTGGGTCAGCTAGGCTGTGTCTATACTGCAGGGTTTTTTCGAAAAAAGTAGTCTTTTTTCGAAAAAACTTCACCTGCGTCTAGACTACAGCCGCATTCTTTCGAAATTAAATTGAAAGAACGCGGCTTTTCTTTCGACGGCGGTACTCCTCATTTCACGAGGAAGAACGCCTTTTTTCGAAAGTGCTCTTTCGAAAAAAGGCGTTCTTGAATGCAACCAGGGCTTTTTTGAAAGAGAGCATCCAGACTGCCTGGGTGCTCTCTTTCGAAAAAGCGGCTTGCTTTTTCGAAAGTACTGCTTGCAGTCTAGATGCTCTTTTTTGAAAGAGGCTTTTTCGAAAGTATCTTTCGAAAAAGCCTCTTTTGAAAGAGGCTTGCAGTCTAGATGTAGCCCATGTGAAGAAAGAAGCTCTTCCTTCCATCAGTCACATAACCGCACCAAATTAAAAATAAAAAGCAGAGCTGAGGATGTTCCACTCAGTTACTCCATGAACAGGAGTGTGTGAATTTAGTTGCTATTTTTATTTGGTATGGTACTACAGTACTTATAGCAGGGAGAAGGCTTTCTTAGAAAGGCAGTGTCACCCTTGGACCTAAATACAATCAAGGCCGGGATTCAGTCAGATTTCTTCTGCCACTAAGTTCCACAGATGTGGTGCCACCGCTGAGTATTTTTTACCCCCATATCTGATATAATCTAATATGGGACACCTCCAATGTTCCTGTGGAGTGTGAGTGGCAGCTAGCTCGGTGTGACAGCTAGCTCTTGATCCATTAACAGCACTGTAAAGATCTAGTCTGGGATTCTGAATTCTGTTCTGAAATGCATGGGGAGCCACCCGAGTGCATAAAGGACAGAGTTTATTGTGTTCATACTGACCCTTGCTTTTCGCTCCAGTAGGAAGTATAATCAAGACTGGATTAAGCCACAGGAACAATAGGCCCATCATGCCTACTGCTACAAGTCCTGGAATTATCCTCCCAGATCATGGCAGCATCCTCCCCTCTGGGTACTGCCTTGCCCACGTGCCCCCACACTCTGGGCTCCTCCCCTTCAGGGAACCTCCAACTCTCTAAATCCACCTTGCCTCAGTGACCCACTGCCAGTTTTCATCTAGCCTCTGCCAAAGGGGAAAACTGCAGTCTCAATTGGCCACTAGAGGTATCAAGTGGCTAAAAAAAAAAACCAGACACACTTGATCTCAGATTTGGAGGGGGAGAGGGCGGGGAGAACCGGCTGGCAGGAAGCAGGGCTGATGGGGGGGTGGGGCAGGACAGGGGCAGCAGGGCTGGATGGGGGATATCAGGGGGCGGGCTCAGTGGCAGAGTGGGGAGAGAAAACCAGCCAGCAGGAAGCAGGTCTGGCCAGGAGGGAGTCAGGGGGAGCAGAGCTGGCTGGGGGAGATCAGGTGGAGGTGGGGGGGGGGGGGAGGGGAGAAGAGAACCAGCCAGCGGGAAGCAGGGCTGGTCAGGAGAAGCAGGGCTGGCCGGGCGAGATTGGGTGGGAGAGGTCTGGGGGAGCGGGGCTGGCTGGGGGGACAGCAGGGGGAGAGAATCAGCTGGCGGGGAGCGGGACTGACCCGGGTACACACAGATCCTGGGGTGCTACCTGTCCTGCACAAAGTCCTGGCAAAGCATGAGCGAGTCCATCCCCAGGGATTTCCTCCCGTCCCCACCCCCTCTCACGTAGTTGCGTACTGCCTGGCTGACAGACACGCTCACGCAGCGTGAGCATGTCTACCAGCCAGGCTGTTTGCAACTAGGTACTGATACTCCTAATAATAATAAAATGGACTTAATTAGAAATTACCAGCCATTTTATATGTCCTGTATTTTCTTAATTTTTTTCCAGACAGAACCCTCAAATACCAGACTGTCCAGTTCAAAACTGTACACCTGGCAACCCTATTGTCCTTGCTGTGTCCTTAGTAGCCTCAGGTCTTGCTTCAGGCCCTGTAGCCTGGGAGCTTGCCTGACCAGAGGTCCCCCAACTCAACCCATCTTTCCCCAACCCTGCTCTAAGTCAGGAAGCCTCTAGCTTCCCTGGCTACTAAGCCCCTTCTGTTCTACAGCCAGAGTAAGTCTGAGTATCCTCCCCTCTAGGAGCCTTTATTTATACTGTCCTCAGTTGGGCCCTAAATAGACTAAGTCCTGCCGCAGCTGCTTGCTCCACAGCCCCTGGCCTCTCATAACCTTTAAAGGGCCAGTGCTGGGCAGCCACCCTGTCACAGAGTTCCTTAGATGGTCTGTGACAATAACATGTAATGCTCACTCAAAACCTTGTCTTGATTTCAAATCATTTTGTCTTAAATTCATTGTCTCTCTTAGCAGTCTGGGAATCATTGCAGATCTTCCCAGGTATTATCACAATGAAGCACCTACCTACCTTATATCTCAAGAGCCCTCAATGATGTCTTTTTAAGATCCCCTTCTTATTATCTCATTTAGTGTGAAGGTCAGCCCACATCCTCTTGTGAAACCATAATGCTTTTGTCTTCTGTCCCAGCATTCTTGTCTCCCAGACCTGAGCACGCCAGTAAATATGTTTTCTTGACATGCTGTACAGGCTACTGCTTCGATGAGTTATTCTTCCTCCTCCTAGTGCAGAGGGATTATTACTGTCAGTTTCTAATCCTGACACACTAACGATTCCAGGCTGCTTTGGTAAGAGACATTCTTTCCAGCAATTCAGTGGCAATTTCTCCAATGTCCAAAGGTCTCTCTTTTTCTTTGCCACCTATCTAACCTTACCTTCCACAGACAAACTTCCCCTTCTTTTCTCCAGCTGGAGCAAATAAATTCCATTGAGCTCTGTCTTTCTGGCTATGATTCAATGGGGAGTTTTTTTCTTAAAAAAAGAGCATCATGTTGCCTGAAACTACTCTGATACATGAAAACAGCAATTGCCCTATTAAGACAGCAATGAACCACTTATTCAGGTACCTTGTCTCATAATGGCCAAAGGTGGGTGTTGCAGAGTGATATGTTACAGCTTCATACTACTCCTAGGCTGTGTCTAGACTGGCAACTTTTTCCGCAAAAGCAGCTGCTTTTGCTGAAAAACTTGCCAGCTGTCTACACTGGCTGCTTGAATTTCCGCAAGAACACTGACAATCTCATGTAAGAAATCAGTGCTTCTTGCGGAAATACTATGCTGCTCCCGTTCGGGCAAAAGTCCTTTTTCGCAAAAGCTTTTGCATAAAAGGGCCAGTGTAGACAGCTCAGGTTAGTTTTGCGCAAAAAAGCCCCGATCGCAAAAATGGCGATCGGGGCTTTTTTGCGCAAAAGTGCATCTAGATTGGCACAGATGCTTTTCCGCAAAAAGTGCTTTTGCGGAAAAGCGTCCGTGCCAATCTAGATGCTCTTTTCCGCAAATGCTTTTAACGGAAAACTTTTCCGTTAAAAGCATTTGTGGAAAATCATGCCAGTCTAGACATAGCCCTACTGTAAGCACCTATTACTGTGCCAGTGGGAAATTTCATCCTGACCATAGCTATTGATCATCTTATGCCTTGAAGCATGAGGACTAATAAACCTTATTTTTATTTTATGTATTTATCCCAGCCAATGTCAATTCAGATATCACGCTTAGTTTTATTCATGTCTAATATTTTTGTGACTCCTGCTGGTAAATATTTCTCAGTCCTGTAGCAATGAATATCCACCAATTAGGGGCAAACCCTGCCCCTCTCCTGTAGTCATGGAGGAACCAAACAGATATGGCAGCAGAAAAATGGGATTCCTGCAGACAGGAGTGCACCTTTGCAGACTAGAGACCCTAGCAAACCAGAAGTATTCTTGTCACATTTTAGGCCCTATTGTGCCTACCCAGACAATTTGGATGAGCGTGTACCTGAACCGAACCCAAGCTCTGAACCATGGCTGTATTACAGCCCTGGGCAAAATACGGCCCGGGGGCCGGATCCGGCCCGCCAAGCCACCGGATCCTGCCTGTGGTACCCCCTGCCGGGGACCCTCACGCACGTAGCTGCCGCGGTTTAAAACCCAGTCCCTACGTCTCCTTGTTGTACAGGGAGGGGGAATCTTCGTGCGATCTCCCCGCCCCCAGCCCAATCCTCAGTTCCTATTGGCCAGAAGCAACTGGCCAATAAGAACTGACCTCAGCCAATATCTCAGCTCCTATTGGCTGGAAACAGCTATCCAATCGGAGCTGAGAGATTGGCCTGAGTGACAGGGGCAATGCAAGCCTCTTCCACCACACTGAGTTGAATGCCATGTGGAGGGAGGATGTCGCATTTTCCAGTGGGCTAGGGTTGCAGCGGACAGGGAGCCCAGGCTGGCTCTGGGGTACTGCAGCCTGCTGGCCAGGAGACTCCTAGGTAAACTCCTCCCAGCCAGCACCTGCCTCTGGCACCTCAGCCCCTCCTTCACCACAACTCCCTCCCCCAGGTCACTATCCAAACCCTCTGCATCCCCTGCCCACAACTCCTCCCAGACCTGTACCCCCTTTAAAACCCTTCCCCCAGACCGGAATCCTTCCTGCACCCACACTCCCTCCCTGACCCTATATCTCAATCCCCTGACCCAGGTCACAACCCCCTCCTCCACCTAAGTTCCCTCACAAGACACCATACCCTCTCCTGCACCCCGGTGCCTTACCCTGTGTGCCCTTCTGCACCCAACCTTGACCCTGCATCCCCTCCACAGAAAGGTGCGGCCCTTGCCCACTTACCAAATCTTGGATTGGCGCCCCACCAAAAATTATTGCCCACCCCTGCTGTATGTCCATACCTATAAAAACCTAAAAGAGGCCATGTTCTGGCCCACACAATAGTTTGTATGCTGGTGCAAGCCAGTCACACATAGCTGTTCAGCCAACTACACGGGGATCCTCTTGGCACAGGGGAATTCATGGATGAGTAGAGCTAGTGTAACTAGCTCTGCACTATCTCTACGTGGCACAAGAAGCTGGAAGCTCCCTTTTGTCAAGGAGTGTCGTGGGCTTGGACAGAGTGCTATTACACTTTGGCCATTGTCAGGCATTGAATGGGTCCCTTAACATGTAGCCCTGGGGCTGCTCTAGCTTATGCCAAGGGGTTGAACGGACCTTATCCAGCCCCAGAATTAAGTGCTCAGAGCCACCTTTGTCCCGTCTCCTTTGAAGTCCTGTGTTAAATACAGCCCAACAGAACCTGAGTTCTATGGCTACCCAATAGCATTACATCACTCAGGGGTGTGAATTAGCCACCCCCCTTAGCCACAAAACTTATGCCAACTTAAGCGCTGGTGTGGACATCATCTTCCACTGTCACTCAGGCGAGGCCTACATTAGAGGATAAGTTTGAATTAAGATAATGCAACTTGAGCTATGTAAATTGTGTAGCTTGCGTTTAAGTATCTTAAATCAAATTTTGGCACTGTGCACTGTGTGGGAAGTCCAAGGGAGCACACTCTCTCTTCCGACTTCTTACTCCTTGTAGGAGCAGGACTACCAGCAGCGATGCTAGCACCCTTTCAGTTCGAATTAGTGTATCATTAACTAATTGACTAGTTGATGGAATTTCCATCAACTAGTCAATTAGTCGATAAACAAGGGAGCTGCAGTGGGGTTAGCTCCTGGCCCCGGGAGCTAATCCCGCAGCGGCTCTGCTTTTTAAATGTATTAAGAACTGGCAAGCTCCTAATACATTTAAAAAGCTGAAGCACAGTGGTGGGGATGGACGGCTCTTAATACATTTAAAAGGCAGAGCCACTGCAGAATTAGCTCCTGGGGCCAGAAATCAGCTGACCCACTCGCGCCAGGTCCCCCCCACTGTGCTTCTGATTTTAAGCATCGGCAGGCTCTTAATACATTTAAAAAGCACAGGCACAGTGTCCTGGGACTGGGCATGAGCAGGGAATCAGCTGATTCCCAGCATGTGCCTGGTCCCCACTACCTGCCTGCCTCCCACAGAGATAGTGCTGGGAGGAACCAGCTTTTAAGCAAGCTACCCCCAGCACCAGCTCCTGCTTCCACTCCCTGCCCCTTGCTGCCTCTGATAGAGGCATCAAGGTGGGGGGAAGCAACTAGTTGAGGGGTTAGTCGACTATACAATAATTTTATGCTTATCAGATAGTCGACTAGTCGCTTAAATCCCTAGTCTTCACTAGACCCGCTAACTCAAACCTCAGAAGATTGACTGTGGCTGCTTCAATCTTCTCTGTAGTGTAGTCATGACCTCACAGGGGCCAGAGTAATTAAGATGACCTGAGAGCTCTCCCTCATTCCTAGCAGTGGCTATATTAGAGGGTTCACAGCAGTTCAGTCCTAGCTTAAATAGTTGACTCACACACTTCCATCTTGATGGGGGGGCTGACAGGCTAAGAATTAAAGCGTAATTATAAAGTACTAATATAATAGGTCTAATACAGATTTAAATCTATGCATTTGCAAGTGTTCTTCTTTAATTATGTTTTGTCTGTTGTCATCAAACTGTCTTTTGCAGCAGATCATCTCATTTACAGGGCCAGGTAATCAGTAAGGATTTAGAACACATACACTCTAGGGCTACGTCTAGATTTAAATCTCCCCCGCTTCATTAGCATAAAAATGGCTGCAACTTTTTTTCAGCACGGAGCTTTGCCGGAAAAAAGCGCCAGTCTAGACGCGGCTCTTTAGGAAAATAAAGCCTTTTCTGAAAGATCCCTTATCCCTTATTTTAACCTTATTTTAAGAGGGATAAGGGATCTTTCAGAAAAGGCTTTATTTTCCTAAAGATCCGCGTATAGACCGGCGCTTTTTTCCGGCAAAGCTCTGTGCCGAAAAAAAGTGGCAACCATTTTTATGCTAATGAAGTGGGGGAGATTTAAATCCCCGCTTCATTAGCAATTGTGATATGTCTAATTTGCATCCCTTTTACGAAAAAGGGATGAAATCTAGACGTAGCCTAAGAAAGTATACAGGAATGTAATAAATAAATGTATTTATATTTTACAGTGTTCAGACTGTATCATAGATCTGGGCTCTAGTCTCCTTTTTTGCCCTTGCTTTGCTGTGTGACATTACGTTTAATCTACTTACTCCCTGTGCCTCATTTTTCCCTAATATTTTTGTGACTCTTGCTGGTAAATATTTCTCAGTCCTGCAGCAATGAATTTCCACAAGTTAGGGGCAAATTCTGCCCCTCTCCTGTGGTCATGGAGGAACCAAGAGAATGGGGAAAACAGCACTGATCTCACTCAAGACTCATCTCAACATTTGTGGATGTTTTACCACAGTAAAGACTGAAGGAATTGATTATGGCTTTTAACTTGGTTATTTATAATACTGGTAACACACTTTGATAACCTCAGGTAGAATGCCTAATAATTATGTTATTAGGTAAAGCATTCCATTTAAGATATTTTAAGTAAATACTCTGAATATTTTCACCACCATCCGCAACTGCTTTGTTAGACTGTTTTTGTTTATTCTAACCTTAACCACATAAACTTTAAGTATATTAGCCAACTTTTAATTTAAAACATTCCTGAAGAAAACTGCAACAGGAAAACAGCTGTTACACACATAATAGTGACACAGTGACTTACTATAGCTAATTAATCAGAACACCTGGAGTATCTTTCAGAGTTAAACTGGAAACAAAATACTAGAGATTAGGTTTTCAAAGCTACTGGTGGTCCCCACTAATCTTTTTCAGGTGTAAACTACAGCACAAGTGGAAAAGCAAAATCTGACTCATTTCTGTGAGACAGGAGGTCCTTGGACTAATAATTGCAGCATGTAGTTTCCATAAAGTTTACAAGGTTGGCTTTCCATTTTAGTATTGGCAGGGCTGCAATAAATGCCAGTGAGGTCCATCAAAGTGAGCATTTTTGTGTCCTTGTAAAAATAGATCAATCTTTTTAACAGACTCCATGCAGAGGAACTTGAATAATTGCAACTCATATCTATAGCTTTAGAGTACTTTTCCACACCAAAACCAACATGCTATGTCATAAATGAAGACGAAAAATAAACACAGGAACATAATAAACTAGACTTGGTTTGGTTAAGCAGTTCTGCCTTTCAGCTGCCATGCTGTAGCTAACCAAGTTTCCACTAGGGGTGGGCAGAAGGGTTATTCTCCCTCCTTTACGGCTTTACTTTCCCCTTTGCCTCTTGCATTCTCTAGGTTTGAGTGCGTAACTACTCCAATAGTAGGGAAAGAAAGAGAAGCAGCAGAGAACAGCCACGCCACTTACACACATTCAGTCCTAACTTCACATTGACAGTCTTGTGGGAATATTATCAATAAATGGGGGAGAGTGAAGATAGCCCAAAATATAGAGCAACTGCAACTTTAAATCTTCTGTACTGCACTGATTTGTTCCATTCTGTAGTCACTGCTGCATTGCCAACTAAAAGCAATCCAAGATAGTCAATAGGCCAGATTCTTTATGCTGCCAAGTGTACACCCAGCATAGCAAAGTTAGATGACTTATTATACCTGATTCTTTGCCCAGCTCTGTCTTGGCACCATTGATTGGGGACAGCTGGAGCATTATTCCCTTACTTATGCCAGTGTGGCACTTCTGCTGGGGCTGGTGGCATGGAAGCTAAGAGCCAGGTCTAAACCTGACAGGAAGCTGCTGGCCGTTTTACAATGGTGCCTTTCCTAAGAATATTAGATCACTAGTCTTGCTTTCCCATCCCAATCCAACCTGGGTTCTAGGTTTTTTAAGGTACTTTTATGGCCCTCGTTATATAGTATCCAAGCAGCTCCCTATGGATTTGCCTTTAACAACTCCCCTGGGAGGTAAGGAAGTGCCATTATCCCCATTTTACTGGGAGGAAACTGAAGTACAAGGAACCTAGGTGACTTACACAAGGACCTTGTAGTTGAGCTGGTATAACACCCACAGGCAGAATCAAACCTGGGCCTTCTAGAGCTTAAGGCGTGAGCCTCTACCTCTAGAGCTAGACACCAGCTGGCTTTCAGCTAAGGATGTAGAGCAGACTCATTCTCTCTGTAAGTGTGTGTCTACACAGCAAAGTTATTTCGGAATAATAGCCGTTATTCTGAAATAACTACGCAAGCATCTACACAGCAATTCCGTTATTTTGAAATCATTTTGAAATAACGTACAGTTTATTCCGACTTCTGTAAACCTCATTCTATGAAGAATAACACCTATTCCAAAATAGCTATTTCAAAATAAGGCATGTATAGATGTTCCACTTCTGCTATTTTGAAATAGCCCCTCACCAGGGCCATTCTAAGTTATTCCTCCTGGGGCTCTAAATTGAGAGAGCATGTCTACATTAGAGAAGCCTGCTTCGGAGTAATTTTGAGGCTTCTCTGCAGTGTAGACGTGGTATTTCAAAAGAAGCTATTTCGGAGTAACTATTCTAGAATAGCTTATTCCAAAATGACTAGGCAGTGTAAACGTAACCTTAGTGGTCTAAGTTCCACTACATGGGACAATAAACCACATCCAGTAGGGCTGTGTCTACATTGGCACCCTTTTCCGGAAAAGGGATGCTAATGAGACACTTTGGAATTGCAAATGCCGCGGGGATTTAAATTTTCCCCGTGGCATTTGCATGAACACGGCTGCCGCTTTTTTCCGGCTTGGGGCTTTGCTGGAAAAAAGCGCCAGTCTAGACGGGATCTTTCGGAAAATAAAGCCTTTTCCGGAAGATCCCTTATTCCTGATTTTAAGAGGAATAAGGGATCTTTATTTTCTGAAAGATCCCTATCTAGACTGGCGCTTTTTTCTGGCAAAGCCACGAGCCGGAAAAAACAGCAGCCATGTTCATGCAAATGCCGCAGGGAAAATTTAAATCCCCGCGGCATTTGCAATTCCGAAGTGTCTCATTAGCATCCCTTTTCCGGAAAAGGGTGCCAATGTAGACACAGCTGCAGCGTATGGACTACACAGAGAATTGCACCAGGTCTCTCGCATCCCAGGTTAGTGCCCTCACTACTCTCTGTTCTGTTAGGGCTGAGATATAAAAGCCTGCTCATCAAAGCAATAGTGATGAATATTGAGAGGCTAATTATGAGAGTAACATTGATCAGTAAGGACAGAGGTAGGGGATAAAAAGGGCAGAGGGAAGAGGGTTCTTGGGCAAGTTATTCCATCACAGTATAACCTATGTACAATACATAATGGCACCTAAACAAACGTGTTTCTGCTGGAAGACTTTAACTATTGCTAATGGAAGATGCACCATATCGATGATGAGGCATCTGTCCAGCCTCAAATCTTAAACATAAGTATAATTTGACATCTATATTTGGGGGTGGAGAGGGGGCAGGGCAGTTCCAGTTAGTCCATGGCCGCTGCAGGACCAGCAGGCACATCTAGAGGAGGGGTGCATGTTCCCTGGCTGGGGCAGGTTCAGCTTCATCTTCCCCCTGCACTCCCTAGCCAGAATGAGGAATGCAGCAAACTGTGCACTTTCCCCTGGCTCCCCGATGAAGGGGAAGAGCCAGCGATGTTCTTGTATGAATTGTGGGAGGGTGAGCTTCAGCCACCCCATCCTTCCTATAGGCTGCTTGGGGGTGCAAGTCTTGGGGTTGGAGCAGTCCTGGGAAGGGTGTATTCCCAGTCAGTCCTTTTCACCTGCCTGGTTTTTGAATAATCACATTCCAGGCATATCCCATTGTCCTGGCACAACTAAACACTTACCTTGCTTTAGGTTATGATAAAAGGAAGCTGTGTATCAAATCTGGTGGTCCTAGTCTTACTGTTTAGGAGGAGCTCTTGAACAAACAAGCACTTTCAAATATATAATAGAAGAGACAGTCCTTGTCCTAAAGGACTTACAAACTAACACCAGACAAATGGCTGGAGAAGGAGATGTGTTTGTTAGTAGTTTATAGACAAGGAACTGAGGGACAGAGAGGGGTATGTCTACACTACCACCCTAGTTCGAACTAGAGTGGTTAATGTAGGCAACCGAAGTTGCAAATGAAGCCCGGGATTTGAATTTCCCGGGCTTCATTTGCATCTTGCCGGGCGCCGCCATTTTTAAATCCCCGCTAGTTCGGACTCCGTGTCCACGGCTACACGCGGCACGGAGTAGGTAGTTCGGATTAGGCTTCCTATTCCGAACTACCGGTACACCTCGTTCCACGAGGAGTAATGGTAGTTCGGAATAGGAAGCTTAATCCGAACTACCTACTCTGTGCCGCATTTAGCCGCGGGCACGGAGTCCGAACTAGCGGGGATTTAAAAATGGCGGCGCCCGGCAAGATGCAAATGAAGCCCGGGAAATTCAAATCCCGGGCTTCATTTGCAACTTTGGTTGCCTACATTAACCATCCTTGTTCGAACTAGGGTGGTAGTGTAGGCATACCCTAAGAGATTTAGCCAAGGTCACATAAGAAATCTGGGGCAAAGCCAAAAACTGAACTCAGATTACCTGAGGCCCAAGTCAATGGTTTAAATACAAGTTCATCCTTCCTCTCTGATACATTGGTTCTACGGGTTGATTCCTCACATATTACATTCTCCCCTCTCTGTTCCCCTCATTTCATTATTCACTGACACTGGAACCAAAAGGACATTCTTCAGTAGTGTAACTCATGCCATTATTTTTAATGGATTTATACTAGGAACGGATGGCTTAATTTAATCACTATATTATAACTTTCACTCATTCACATCAGTCCTTCCATTTGCAAGCTACAGTAATTGCTCAGGATCCATTAGTACACATGAGACTATCAGACTTTAATATTGTAGAATCAGTGATGTAAATGTGATTTGCTTTCCTGACATTTCTTTTCAAGGTTACTGGTAGAGTCACAAAACTAGTACAGCATAGGCAACCATTGTACAAGTTTCCCACAATTACCTCTTCCCTGAGGGACCACAGTAGCCTAGAAGTTTAGTCACCACTTTCAAGCAACATTTGGCCTCTCTGTTGAGACAGGTCACAGGAGTGCCATTTGTGAGGGTGTTTTTTGTGACATAGGCATCTGCCCACTGGGGACTGGACACACCAACTCATTTTAAAGAGGTCATACACACATCAGATGGCAATGACTTTTGGTCACTCACAATCTGGACTACATTTTAAGTAACTAGTGTTCTAAAGACAAAAGGCACTATATCACTTCAACAACCCTCTAAGCCAGAGATGGGAAACATAAGGCCTCAGGGCCAGATTTGGCCCTTGAGGCTCAGGGCTTCCCCAAGCGTTGGGAAGCCCATGCTGGCACTCCAGCCCCCCCACACCATGAGGCTGGAGCAAAATCAACCAGCCTAGGCCCCATTAGGCTCTGGTGTGTGAGGGGAATGTGAGGAGTGTCCTTCCCCTTCTCAGTTGGGGGCCACATCAGTGAGGATTTTTGTTTTGTTTTGTGCTTCTTACTTGTGTGAAGCCCCAACTGATTTTTCTGTGGTTCAGTGGCCCCCAACCCAAAAAAGGTTCTCCATCCCTGCTTTAAGCCATCCTCTAACCCTGCTATGTACACTATCAGAAACTTCTGTTCAAAGCTAAATAAAACTACTGCACTGCATAGAACTGGCAAATAAAATCATATGCAGAATGTTTCCTCTGTCATAAGTATGCCGCACACCCATTTATTTTCTTGATTTCACTTTTTTCCTCAACTAAACAAAAGTTACATTATTGTTTCATCTGTAGCCCAACTTTCTTTACATTTTTACCACTAAACTAAATCTACGAGCAGTAATCTAATTTTTATTTAAAATATACAGTATGTCAACATGACTTAATTTCAATACAAATTTCTCCTAAAACTCATAGATGCTTTGGTTTGGGTGTTTATAGAAATTTTAGACTGTTTTTTTCTTGGAATGTTATGTCACTAGTACCCTGTACTCATTCGCCCCATGAAATAGAAAACATTCTTAGATTCAACTAGTTCAGAAAAATACAAAATATACTACCACTTGCCATCACTTGAAAAAAACAAGTATTTGTCAATTCCTCATAAGATGGAAAAAGCTTCCAATGTGAGGTACCTGCCATTGCTAATAATTTCTGTGCTTTTTATCCTGGAATAGCACAATATATTGTAAATGTTAGAATTACAGAAGCCATCACTTTAAGTGTAAGGAGTTTCCTAAACTTGCTTGAAGGCTAAGAGGCTCTGTAGCAAAGCATGCAATCTGTTTGCAGAAAGCCAAGCAGCAGCATGGTGGAATGAGCTGGACTTGTCAGTTTTAGGAAAAAGCTTGCTTTGTCTCTCTTTTTTGGGGGGGTCTGTTGGGAATCTGAATCCTCTGCCATGTAGCACATTTTATTTCTGTCCTCTAGCAAAAGTATTTTATGTTTTTTTAATCTAACTTCTCTTTGTGTATGCTGTGAGCATAACATGTATCAATTTGAAAATGGTCCTATCTAGCTTTGATTATCTAACATCCATTCCTATCTATAATTTTCCCTTGGGTTTCTTGACATATTGCATCGTCCTTCTCCAGACCAGGACCTTGCCTCCCTGAGCTTCTCCTCCCATCTTTCCTGGATTTATCCAGGATCCCCCTCTCTGTAGAACCACATAGGAATGGTAGAGTAGCAGTCCCACTGTAATGCCTGTTAGCAACCTCCAGACTGGGAACCAAGATGTATAGAAAAAGCATTCCACATGTTAATTTGCATTCACATAATGATGCCTCAAAATATTACATCTTGGCTAGACATGTCATTTCTCTTTTGTTTAACATTTGGCAAGATTTTAGGAGCATTACCTCCTACAGAGCAAGTGTGCGAACATGTATATATATAGTCAAAACATGCACCAAAAGAAGACTTAGCCAAATCATCAGCAAACTTTTCGGCACAATCCCAGTATTAACTGTCATCAACGCTTTATTCCCCAGAGTGGATAATCTCTCGATACATTGATCCCAAGAACTAGGCAAACAAAATCCTTGCTAATCCAAGGTTATTAATCTACTCAAGACTACAACAGTACTGTTGTGTTTGGTAATCAGTGTTAAATCAGTGGGGTCAAATTGCTGAGTCTGCCTCCTTATTCAAGATGGATGAAATTCATCCAGATACATAGGAACAACACAATGGTCTCTGGTCTGCTATACCTAATTAAACCCTCATACATTGTGTTGGCCCCCTGCACAAAAGCAAATTACACAGTGTTTCAGTTCCTCCTGTGAACTAAGACCCAACACCCTCTTTCTGTTTAAATACAGTGTTTAAATCTGCCTTAGAAATATCAAAGCCAAAAGACAAGACTCTCATTGATGTCACAGGGAACCATTTAAGCCACTAGTTACTTTGATGCTACTCCTACTCCTAAATCCATTACTGAGTGTCCAGGGAGGTTAAAGTGTTCCTCTACCAGTTTTACCTTTCTTGATGTCTGATTTGTGTCCATTTATCCTTTGGTGCAGAGACTGTCCGGTTTGGCCAATATATGTCAGAGGGGCATTACTGGCACTTGATGGCATATATATCATGTTAGTGAATGTAAGGTGGATGAGCCCCTGATGTTGTGACTTATGTGGTTAGGTCCTGTGATGGTGTTGCTTGTATAGATATCTGGACTAGGGATGTTACATATATGCATGAAATCTTAATGATTACACAACTATTTGATAGTCCCCAGGGGCGGAGCGAGGAGTCAAGGTGCTCCTGGCCCCACTCCCAGAGAGCCCCCTACTACTCTGCATTGCTGTCTCTGTATCAGAGGCAGCAGCACAGGGTGGCAGGCGGGAGCCAGTCTACCAGGGGAGCCAATTTTAAAAACCAGGTCCCCACATAGACTAGCTTCCTGCCACCCCATGCTGCAGCCTCTGACACAGAGGAAGCAGCATGGAGTGGCAGTAGCCCCAGTCAGTGGGGGTCCAAGCTCCCCATGGACAGAGACTGGGCTGCAGCAGCAGCCCTTGTCCACGAGGAGCTTGGATCCCCCCCCCCCCCCCAGACAGGGACTGCTGCTGTGGACCAGCCTCTGTCCCCAGCAGACTGGCACAGATATGGTTGTATCTTAGTGTATGGCTGTAGACAATGGATTGTAAGATGTGGATGGAAGCTAGAAGCATATAGGTAAGAGCAGTGGTCAGTAGGTTTCCAGTGTAGGTGGGGTTCATGCTACTATAATTTATATGTACTGTAGTGTCCCGGAAGTGGATCTCTTGTGTGGATTGGTCCAGGCTGAGGTTGATGATGTAGTGGAAATTGTTAAAATTCCAGTGGAATTCTTCAAGGGACTTCTTCCCATGGGTCCATCTGTATGAAGATGTCATCAGTGTAGCGCAAGAAACTATCCTTCTGCAAAAAAACTTCAAAATTACATTACATAGGGAAACAGCAGAACTATATTTCATTTGCAAATTCAATACAATCAAATTAGGGCTGAATACGTTTTTTAATTGATTATCTCACTACAAAGGCAATTTCCCCTCTCTTGATATTCACACTGCCTCATCAACTGCTGTGAGTGAGCCACATCCACCCTGACTTAATTGGCCTTATTAACACTGCCCTGGTCTACTCTAGGGTGTTATTACAAAATAACCACCCTTAAGTCGAATTTATAAGCGGAGCATCCACACTATCGATTATTTCAAAATCTGTTCTGCTGCTTTCCTCGGGGAATAATTCTAATTTTGAAATAGTTATTTGAAATAGTTAATAGCGTTAGCGTGGATGCTTCGGTGCCGTTATTTCAAAATAATTACTCCCCAGATTAATTTGAACTAATTACTCCCAAGAGCTTCCTGGGGCTCTAAGTCAAGGTAGCGCATCCACATTAATGGAGCCTGCCTCAGACTAATTTCAAGGCTTCCCTGTAGTGGGGACATGTTAATTGGATTTTTTAAAATTGGGGGTTAAGATGAATTTAGTTATTTTGTAATAATTTCCTAGTGTGGACATGCCCACTAGTCCTACATTCAACAAGGAACTTTCTTCTTTTCGTGTATATATATATATATATATATATATATATATATATATATATATATATATATAATTTCCACTCCATGCATCTGATTAAGTGGGTGTTACCTTTGAAAGCTTTTGCCCTAATAAATCTGTTAAGGTATGTCTACACTGCCACCCTAGTTCGAACTAGGGTGGGTAATGTAGGCATTCGAACTTGCAAATGAAGCCCAGGATTTAAATATCCCGGGCTTTATTTGCATGTTCCTGGGCACCGCCATTTTTAAATGCCCCGTAGTTCGAACTACCTGCCCGCAGCTACACGTGGCACGGACTAGGCAGTTCAAATTAAAGCTCCTAATTCGAACTACCATTACACCTCCTGCAATGAGGAGTAACGGTAGTTCGAATTAGGAGCTTTAATTCGAACTGCCTAGTCCGTGCCACGTGTAGCTGCGGGCAGGTAGTTCGAACTATGGGGCATTTAAAAATGGCGGTGCCCAGGAACATGCAAATAAAGCCCGGGATATTAAATCCCAGGCTTCATTTTCAAGTTCGAATGCCTACATTACCCACTCTAGTTTGAACTAGGGTGGCAGTGTAGACATACCCTTAGTCTGTAAGGTGCCACAAGACTGCTTTTTTTTTTTTTTTTTTTTTTTTTTTAAATCTCTGTGAATGTGATTTTCCAAAATGGAGTCAGGGACAAATTCTAGGACTCAGTTCTGCTTAGATGTATGCATATGAGGGTAGAGTTTGTCAATGAAAAAGGAAAAATCGATATCTGATTTTAGTACAATATTGAGTGCACTGATCCAAACTTGTGAAGTTCTCCCTCGGCAATTTTTTTTGCATACAATATGATTTTATTACACTAGAGTGTAACTATTTATGTGACTAGAATCATGATATTTATGTAGGAAATTGAAAGGGTTATAATAGGAATCGAGAACAAATTTCATTCTAAAGGATTAAGCATTTAAACGAGAATGTGGAGTTAAGATTTGACATTTCCTTTTTCGTTTTCCTTTTCCAAGTGGTTTTTACTATCATTCTCACTACACTCAAAGTAACATGGAATTAATATCCATGCAAGCCAGGCCAACAATTGCCATGCCAACAGAAAGCAAGACTGATCACCTGCTGGGAAAATCTCTTTTCACAGTGACTGACTTCTGAATCCAAACTAGAACTGTCACAGAAGTCCTCAGTCATCTAGCCTGATCAGCAAAGTACAGAGTCATTCTGACACAGAGAACCATAAGCAGCACAGGACCAAAAATAGCAACCTCTCAAAATGTGAATGTTTAATACTATATACTGGATAGGTCTTAAAAAACCAAATGCTGTTATCAATTCCATTCTATATCTGCTTACTTATTCACCTAGAATAAGCAACAATATGTCCTCCACTTTACAGTGGAGGAACCATCTGTGGTATGGTGTAATAGAGATATGGAAATAAGCATTCTTTAGATCAAGGGCCGGATACCAGTCTCCAAAATTCAGGGAGGGAATGATTGATGCTAGAATCGCCATCTTGAACTTGGCCTTGGCGATGAAGGTGTTGAGTTCCCTGAGGTCTAGGATGGGTTGGAACCCCCCTTTGACCTTGGGACCCCGGAAGTACCGGGAGGAGAATCCCCTGCCCGTAAACCCCGGGGGGGGGGGAACCACTTTGGCCGCTCCTAGGCTTAGGAGCTGCTGCACCTCCTCCCAAAGGAAATGCTCGTGAGAGGGGTCCCTGAAGAGGGACAGGGCAAGGCGGTGGAGGGAGGGGGAGGCGGCGGGCAAGAGGATGGGGATGGAGTTTCCCCTTCCTACCATCTCTAAGACCCATCGGTCTGAAGTTATGGACTCCCAGGCACAGTAGAAAGGGGATAGATGGTCTTGGAACTGACAGGGTGAGGCTGGTAAGCTGTCCTTAGGCATACTCTCAAAACCCTTGACGGAACTGTAGACCCCCAGAGGCATAGTCCCTTCTGCCCAAGAGGTCCATCTTTCTAGCATCCCTGCTTTTTGGCATGGTGCCAAGTTGACCTTGCCTCTCCCTCTGGTTCACTGCCTGGATGACCAGGGACCCCGGAGATGGGTGGGAGAAGAGATACTCATTTCCTTCCTGGAGTACAAAGTACCTCCCCTCGACCTTTTTCATCAGTCGGTGGGATAGAAGCCAGGGTTTGCCAGAGGGCCTTCGTGATCTTCATCACGGTCTTGTTAATAGGTAAGGCCACTCTGGTGGGGGTGTCAGACAGCAGGATGTTAGCCATGGGGTCCGAGTCCTTTGACACCCCCTCTGCCTGTACCCCCAGACTCGGGGCCAGCTGTTGGAGGAAGTTCTGATGGGACCTCGAGTCCATGGAGGGCATGGAGAGGAAGGCCCCATCAAGGGCCTCATCAGGTGAGGAGGAGGATGACCCTTTCATGCTCATCACATGCTCGTCGCAGACCTGGGAGGAGAGCTGGGAGGCTGCTGAGGGGTCCTCTGTAGAAGGCTGAGCAACAGATGGCCCTCTCTCTGCAGCGGGTCTGGGAGAGGCTTGCCCCGGTGGAAGAGACTGCTCCAACATTGGGAACGAGTCAATGGGGTCATTGAAGGGGGAGGCCTGCATCCTGAATAGACCGACTCCAGCTAGAGGGCCCCTCATCATGGCTCTGGTGGTAGGTCCAGGGAGTCCAAAATGGCCACTGAGCTGGGGCCTGCAGTTGTGGTAGCCAGAACTGCTACACCACTGGCACTGGGGTAGGCTGTGGCCAGGGCTGCTGCTACTGCTGCTGGTGCTGCAGTTGCGCCAACATGCTGCGGTGCCAGGACCGGTGGTGGGAGTAGGATGGGTGCTGCAACCTGGACCTGGAGCCCTGTGATGACCAGACCAATTCCCCTTCATAATCAGTCGAATACTCAGAAGTCGGCCAGAGCGGTGCGGTGGCAATAGCAGCTAGCAACTTCGGGTTTGGGGCATGCCAAGCCATGGACTCCTGCTTCCCTCAGTGCTGATGGGGAGACGGAGGCATGGCAGGGAGTGGTGCTGGTCTACTTGATGCTGAGGAGTCAGCGACTAGAGGACCCAGCACCTCATAGACTCATAGACTTTAAGGTCAGAAGGGACCATTATGATCATCTAGTCTGACCCCCTGCACAGTGCAGGCCACAAAATCTCACCCACCCCTCCTAGAATAATCCTCTCACCTATATCTCAGATATTGAAGCCTTCAAATACTTTGAAGACCCCAAGATGCAGAGAATCCTCCAGCTGTGATCTGTACCCCATGCTACAGAGGAAGGCGAAAAACCTCCAGGGTCTCCAGGGTTGGTGTTGTGTGGGACCCCTGCATTGGTGCCAACTCCGGTGCCAATGCCAGTGCCAGCACATGGGATGGGGTGGGAGCCGAGGCCGGTGCCATCACTGGTGGGGGTGCTACACCCAGCACCAGGTGAGCAGGGGTTCAGTGCTGCTATAGTGGTACCCAGTGGGATTTAACCAGATACAGCTGCTCTGTGCCCAGCAGCCAGAACCGGGGCAGAGCCAATGGCCTCTCCCCCACACTCTGCTTCCCCCACATCTCGCACTGGGTGGCCACCCCCTTCCCATACCTGTACATGGGCAGCCCAGTGCCCCGGCCACCCTACGCCCCCTGGCAGTGTATCCAGAAGTGCCCCTGCTGCTGCAACCATGGCCTGCTGTCCTGGCTGTAGGGCCGAAAGTGCTACCTCTTCCTCAAGTACTGTACCTGCAACAAATGCATCCTGACCACTGAGCATCAGCAGGTCATGGCTGCGCAGGTGGTGCTGTGCAGGCAGCAGGCCAACAAAAGCTTGGACAGCATCCTCCTGGACTCCCAGTGTACTCTGCATAGGCACTTGCTGCCACCCACAATTCGTGGGGATGGTACCCTACAGAGACACCTTGTTGATCTGGCTACCACTGCTGCCCTGCATTGGGCCACCAAACATTCCACAGCCCTGCAGATACAGCTCCCCAAAGCAGGAAAGCACCAGGTGATGGGGCAGAACCAGGACCTGAGAGTGTGAGGGGATCTGGCTCCAATAGGAGATGGACTTTGGAGTCCTCTAGGTGACTGAAGATGGGGTCTCTGGATCCCACAGGCCCCACGATCCCAGCAATATCTGCGAAGCAGGAAAGGAAGGGGTGAGATTGCTAGAAGGCAGCAACCAGGGAGCACTCCCCAGAGCAGGTAGGTATAGGCTTCCAAAGGGAAGGAAGACTGCACGTTCCCTAGGATATGCCACTGCCTCGCTGGCCTTGGAATCTATTAAAATAAAACAAACAGATTTCTTACACAGCTGAAGTCATTAATATTAACATAACAAACCCATGGCCATCCACACATCACTGACACTCAAGATTGCATGGCCAAAAGGACAGATCAAGTACAGAACACAGATTCTTTTACTTCGAAAGCACAGATTCCTACCACTTGAGCTAAAGAGATTTTTTTGCTAGTTCTTAGCATTTTAGGGTCTGTGACACACGGTGTTAAGCATTTCTGGCACTACCCAGGAGACAGCACTGGGACAAAAACACACTACCCAGTTCATCATTAAAAATAAGGAATAACTAGATAGGGCCATTGGTTACCTCCTGAAGAAATATAATATCAAACTGTTGGTGCGGCCAAGTTACTTACTGATATACACTGACAAAATTACAAAATATTCCTGTGTTTCTAAAAGACTAGACCTTTTTAATCAGTGGAGATGTTTTCTCTGAAATTGTCTGGCACTTGCTATAATCTCAAATCACTCCAAGCAACAAACAATCACAGCAGATGATACCAAATCTGCTGAGTTTTACCTGCCTCTGTAAAATTAAATAAAAATTTAACAGTACCACTATTGTGATTCACACAAAATTGAGCGTGCCAGCTAATAATCTTTAATATCCACTGCTGACAGGATGGAATTAACTGCATTTTTTCCTGTCCAACTTTCATTTTTTCTCTGTGGTGTCAGCCAGTATCTAATCCCATCCTTATATCATTTTTGCTATATTAACTCAACAGAGGGGAAAGTTCTTAGCCTGAAAGCAGGTTAGGGTGAGACCTTGAACTATCAATGTTTACACAAGTTAAAGATGCCTTTTGTTGAGGTACTCCACTGATGCTTGCCAACAAAAGCTTTTCATGCGCAAAAGAATCAATACAGAATTATAGTTAAGCCATGTAATAATTATCCTCATTAGATGTAACCAGAGCATGGTAGGGATGAATTCAGTTATAAACCCTAGTAATGCTCAGGAAGTATATTATATATGTAATTTAATAATCCTGGAAATAAATACACAATTCTTTTTGTCTTTAGCTCAAAGTCTATTAAAGGAGAGAGGTAATTCACTCTAGAGTGAGAAGACTGATTCTTTTACTTAATTTGGCATTAGTCATTGAATATAAACCTCAGGAATGTCTAATGGGGCATTCTGAGACTAACACAGATGGGGTACCTGTTTGCAATACTTACTCATGTGAGTCACCCTTACCCACATGAGTCATCCTAACTGGAATAGTTGTCTGAGTATGAATTTTACATTCACACAAGCAGTTATGTTATTTCTCATTCTGAATAGAAGAGCGTTTTCACAGCTGAAGAGACCCACTAGTCTCACCTAGCATTTCTAGGCACCTAATCACAGGTACATAATTTTCCTGATTTTACTTCTTGTACTCTTGCAAATTTTGAGAGATTCGTGCGATGCTAATAAAGTCAAGAACATGTTTAAAATATTGATCTAAAGTTTATGTCTTGACTAGAGATTGGGAAATTAATTCAGATAAACATTGTGAGCAATCTATGCCCAGCACTTCACTGTTATCTCTACTGTAATCCACTGGAAAATGTGGCAGTTATGGGAAGAGAGCCCAATGCTTCACTTCAAGAGCAGTTCGCTGACACTTGAGCTAAACAAGAATGGGCTTTAGCTGTTGGCAGTGTAGGACTTACAGCACACAAGCAGCCACATCTAAGTCTACCCAGGAGATGCCATTGGTACTTTTGTACACTAGCTGGTTCATTGTAATATGAACTAGTCCAAAATTTCCTCAAGATATCCAATTACACAAACCCTTAACTTTTGAGTTTGAGTGTGGAGGAGAGGAAAGGATGACAGAGTGAGTAACCTAGGTCTTGTGTTCAGTTTTAATGTGCCTTGATTGGATTTGGGCCACAAGGAGCTTAATTCTAAGTGCGAGGAGGTCTTACTGCAATATTTCCAACTTTAAAACCAGTAAGTAGAAAGCCTTTAAAAATCCTATATCTAGGGATTTACACAATGCAGAGAAATCACATCCAACTTTTAGATACTTATCTGATCAGATTCTCTGAGCCTTTTCAGGTACATCTATCATTTTAAAGCCCAAAGATTTTCTTCTTGTCAGGAAAGGAAGCCTGTTCTAATAGTTTGAGCACAGAACTCCTGAAATCTACTCCTAGCTCTAACATTTTCTTGTTACGTGACTTACTCATGGCTACAGACCTGCTCTGTGTCTTGGTTTCCTTTTCTGTAAGAGGTTTCTACTATCATTTACCTATCCCAGAATTAATTAGAAAAGGCAAGGCACTTTGCCATTAGAAAGGACTTTGTTTTACTGTTTTCTTTTATTATCCATTGAAAATTAACTGTTTGTGAATAAAAATGGGGTGGATTAACTTTTGAGGATGAGAATTTTCAAGGAAAGCAACAGCACTGTTGCATAGTGGTAGGCTCACAAAAGATTTTAAAAGGCAGACAGATGTAACAGTAAACAAAGCATAGTTTATTTATTGTGCACTGAGTCGGGCCAAATTCTGTTGTCCTGCTATAATACAATTCAGCTCAATTCAAGTCAATGGCAAAATGTCCACAATAGTAATAGAGTTCAGCTTTAATGTTGGTGTAAATCTGGAGTAATTCTGGTAAAGTCAGTGGTGTTAGGCTGGATTCACACTAGCATAACTGAGAGTAGAACATGAGCCAGTAAGATAACTCATATGAAGAAGGCATGCTGGATTTAGACATAATTTTTAAAATCATTTGGATTTATTTTTTCAGGGGTTATTTAATTAATGTTGGCCAACTAAAATGTTACTTGCATACAATTTATTTTTAAACCATTGATGGGTTTTATTTTCCTTCATATGCATTGGGAAGGTTAAATAATCCATTTTAAAAGCCTAATTTCTCAGAATATTTTAAAATAATGGTTGAAAGGAAGACAGACAGGAAAAAAAAAGAAAGACAGAAAGAAAGAAAATGGTGCTCAATGGAAAAGTTACCTTAAAACCCAGTTGTAGAAGAATAATCTTGTGTAGCCTGAACATTTTTAGTAGTAAAACCATTGTACTAAAATATTAACTATCTCATTTAAGTTTTCATTACAAAGATGTTTTGTAATTATATTAAAAATAATCAACAATAGAGGAATGGTATAAACAAGATCTAACACACATGCTATTAAATTAGGCTGCTTCTAGCATTATCCTCACTGACAGTAAAATTGCTTTGATTGCTATCAGTTATAATCAAATATAGGAAAAAGCTGGAATGCTAATACCTTCCACAGAAGTGCACGCTTTAGCAGTCAAAGACAGAGCTGTGACATAATACAGCACTTTAAATTCTCCGCTGGAATAGCAAATAAATAGCATAAGGAATGCTTTATTTGTTGCAATGTACAAGCTCATTTTTTTTTTTATTTTCATCTGTCCACTTCAACAGGTCATTTGTCCATTTCAACAGGTTAACATAAGCCAAATCAGTATACTGAACTGTTTGTTAACTCTGAGACCACTGGTCCTACAGAGCTCTCTCCTAGGAAATGATGACTGAAGAACCCCAGTCTTTCTTCATTGTCATGACTGGACACAATGGGATGAGAAGAGTGTTTCTCATGGGACTGGATCTCAGGTCATTCAGAGCTTTAGGAGTCACAACCAGAAATGGATTAAATTGCCTTTTGAAGATGTAATAGTATCTCACCATAAGGAAGCATCAAAATGCAGAAGCTAAGTCATTGCACTTTAAAGCATAGCCTGAGGGATGAAGGTATCTGAGCAGTCATCTGCCTCTAAAGGAGGGGGTTTGATATCCATGCTTCACCCAATCAATGCTTGTGGAAGTTCAGGGAATATGGATAGAGGTTGTAAAAACACATCTTTGAAGCCAGTGAATATCTCTCTCCAAAGGCAACACCAGAGAGCTAACTCTTCTTTATCCCTCAGCAACCCATTTCCTTTCCCCAAACCAGTCCCAAGTCCCCCCCACAAGACATCCAAGAGATAAGACAGCAAGGGTGCACTGAAGTAGGAGATGCAAAAGCTGTAGCTGTAAAGTGGGTCCATTCAAGGGTGCCTTTGGAGCATCAAGTTCATTCAGCTCTAGCCTCCCAGGGAAAATCAAAGGATGTGTTGGCTTCCAAACCCTACAAAGCCTTGCTGTGGGATTCATGATTTCAGAAGTCTTCATAAAATGCATCTTAATAATAAGGCTGTGCAGCATATCTGTAGTGGCATCTTCCATTACTAGGCAGTGACACTCCTGAAGAACCATTACTAGGAAAACCTTTGAAAGAAGACATGGATCCAGTACCAATGGAGAATGCTAACTGGTAGAATTTCTAAGGGTCTCTCTTTTAGAGAGATTCAGAACTCTTCTTTGGAACTCTAGAGCTGTGTCCACAAATGCAGCCTCAGAACAAAGTTGGGTTTGGATTCTAGTGTCCCACAAGGTTTATAGTTTGTGACTGAACTCAAGAAAAGATTAGAATTACTATGGGTATCCTTTACTTTTGGTCACATCACAGAAAAAAAATCTTATGCTCAAATACAATGGAGCTTTCACTATGACAATATTACACATTAAGGGATATTAAAATTGGCCCACATGAGTTAGATGTCTGTCTTTTTTAGGCTTTGTGGAAAATCCCAGACAAAATACAAACCAGAATAAATCACAACTAATCTGGCTAAATTGATGCTTTGACTCTGCTTATGACCTGTACATGGTATATAAAGTTCAGAGAATGAAGGCCTCTTCTACAAATAAACATGAGTCAACTATGCCCATATACCATATGGTATGCAATATCCAGAGGAAAAATACTTCCCTATCCCAGCTGATGGGTTATTTTATGCCATGTAAATTACATCAGATGCTGGAAATGTCAATTACTTTTAGGGTCTGTCTCCAGTGCAAAAGAGTTGTGTCTTAACTTTGGTTCACTATGATACCATCAAAATGTTTTGTTAGTCTATAAAGTGCTACCAGACCATTTGTTGTTTTTTTCTGTACAGACTAACTCAGCTAGCCCCTGACGCTTCTTAAAATAGCAGACCTTTTTTTTGTTTAAAAAAAAAAAGTGCCGGTACTCCAGGGAAAAGGTGCCGGTACTCCAGGGGAAAAGTTGTTGAACTCTGCCTGAAGTTGCTGTTACTGCATCTGGAGGTGCCGGTACTGTGTACTGGGCAGTACCATCACAAAAAAACCACTGGCTACTCAGCTTTGAACTTGAGTTAGGAGTTTGAATTCAACCTCATTCTGCTTTATAGACTTTAACTATAGCTGCTAACCTGAGTTCAAGCCCAAGTTACTATATCTTCATTACTATTTTAACTGGTATTAGCGAACCCATGTTAAGAACACCCTTTTTTCCCCAGACATACATGTGGGGAGTAATGCATAAGTCTAGTACCAAAATTAAGATCTATGAATTATAACTGGAACTCTAGAGTAAGCTTTGGCTAGAGCAACCCAAATTCACCCATGGTAACTCTAGTGTAGTCACTGAAGTCAGGATTAAAACTAAGCAGGTAATTTTATAGTTAATTATTTTTATTAGGTGTAATCAGAACTGTTGAAAGAATTAGTGTTTTTCTACATAAGCTGTAGAAAAGTGATATAGTATTTCTTATGTAATCCTTCTGCCAGGTGGTGTCAGCAGCAGCCAAGGCCGGGTTCAATATCTAGAGGTTCCTCTCCATCCTTCCAACACAGAACTGGCTTGAACCCCCACTAAGTAACCTGGGAAATTCACAAAACACCCCTGGGCACCTCTGGGAGGCAATGCTTCCCCACTCGCAAGCACAGAGTCTGAGAAAAAAACAAAACCTTTAATAAAAGGGGAAGGAAGTATCGTGGCATTAATTTGAGGAAACACCACAAACTGAGTTCATAACCAAAACCACAAGTAAATGTCCCAGCTCAAGTAGGGTGAGCCATGTCCTTTTCCTCTCAGGTTTTTAAGGCCAGCAATGTAAATGTCACCTTCACATACCCAACCCTTCTGTGCACCCCACTCACAGTTGCTGCCATTGGTCAGGGCAAACCCAGAGTTCAGGGGTGCATCTGCAGAATTCAGCTCCCATCCTGAGTGGGAGGAGCAGGTAGGAGGCATCTTACTCACTCCACCTGCCCGCTGCTCTGTGATGCTGCTCTGCAGGCAACTCATCTCCCTTCACTGCTGCTGCTCTGCTTGCCACTCCTTACACCTCTCCATCACTGCTCTGCTGGCTGCTCATCGTGCTGCTTATACATCTTCTGCTGGCTTGTGGTGGATTTGGCTCTGGGCCAAACCTAGTGATTTTGGCTCTGAGTCATTGCAGTTCTTAACTCAGAACACAGTCCAGCCACAAGAGATTGTTTTATTTCTAAAAAATATAAAATGATACAAGATCAATAATTGTCTATCTTTGCACCAAACTTAGTTTTGAGGTTTGCATTATTTTAATAAGACAGCTGGCATCTGTGACATCCCAGTATGCAAATTCCAATACATTGCTTTGAGTTATGTTACTGCATGCCATCTAAGAAAACATGAACATTAATAGAGATTCATAGCAAAGCATCTAGTGCATCTGAATCTTTTGTTTGCAGAGCAGTCTTTTCCTGCCTAGCAGTGACAGGATCAGGGAAAAATTTTCTGTGACTAATTAGGTTTTAACTTACCAGAGAGAAAATGGACATTGGCAGTCTATTGTATGATAGTGAAACATAGTTTGAACTAGATTGAACTTAATTTCCTTTTCACTGAAAGGAAAGAAAGATTAATGAAATATCCCCAAATCCATCCTGTTACTTTTTATTAAATCAGCAAATGAAATTTAGCCTCCAATTCTGTTATAAAATCTTTTTCCTGTAGATTAAGTTTCAACAAACATCAATGAAATAGACATATTCCCCACTACATTTTAGATATGAAAATTACATTATTTCAATCAACATTAAAGTTACTTTAGGCAATGCCACATCAAGAAACAATTATTTCTCTAAAAAGAAACACAAATGTTGCCATTAAATGGTGTCACTTTGCTAATTATTTCTGAAAACCATTTATTGACATTTACTTGCTGTTTTTGTCTGGAATACTAGATCAATCCTAAAAGGAACACAGATTTCTCTTTTATTAATTCTATGCTTTTCATGGGATGCTATCAAGGTAATACTTCTATTTCACACACTCTGGATTTTTTATTATTATTTGTATTCTATGACTACATTAATATCCTAATTAATTTCTAATCCTCATCTGAGTATAAATCCAGAGTAATTCCACTGAGTAATTTACACCAGTGTAAAACCAAAGTAAGAAAGAAGAGAATCAGACCCTCTGTGCTTTCAGAATGTATCAGGTGTGGACAAACTACAACAGGTCAAGCAACTATTCCCAGCTGAGGAGTCCCATTTCTAGTTGAGATTTAAAGGGCAAGTTAGTCAACTTGGACCCTGATCCAGCCATTGGATACACAAAGCCAGATGCTTAGTCCTCCACACAGGCAGCTAAACAGTTGCTGTGACAGGTAGCACTGTTGAAATCAGGGTGCTGTTCTGACTGAAGGTCTGAGTCATGTGTACTGCAGGTGGGAGGAGGAATCAGTGCTTGAAACATTTTATTTACCATAAATCATAGTATTTTTCCTGATTACTATTCACCTGCTTAGCAGAGCAAGGGTGTGAATGTGAGTGCACTGGATCTATATCACAAGAAGACTGCCTTCTCTGTAATATCTGACCATTCTGTGAGGAACTGAGTACTCTCCATTCCCAATGAAGGCAGTGAGACTGGGTGCTTCTGCACCAACATGAGGTGCTGGGTATCTTGCTGGATCAGTCCCCAAGAGGATTGACCTTCCTCAAGTGAGCATTCCCATGTGGCTTCACCCTGTCGTGTAGTCAGAGCACAATAAAGAAGCAATATCTGCCACAGAAATTAAAGTGTTAACCCTGTTTACATCAAATTTGCCAGTGCTCAGTAGTACGCCAGACAGTATGAAACTGTACAAAATATTCAGAATAATTGCCAAGAAAGTAGATGCGCTGCCAGTGCTCCCAAGCACATCCTCTGGAACTGATTACTCCTAATCCTTTAGAAAAATGTATAAATAAAATGATGCCAAGACTGATGGACAAGCTGGGGCACCTACTCATGTTTCTAATATATTACTTCCCCTTCCCCCATACAAAATGCTCCCCTCTTTTAGTAACTGAAGTTGACAATCTTCAAAAGAAATCAAACTGTATATAAATGAACATTCTGAAGCATGTCACAGCTAGTCAGAAACTATTGAAATCTACTAGAGCTCCCCTAAACAAGAATTTAAATCTTTTTAGTAAGGCTTTAGTAGAGTGATTAGTTAACTTATTAGTAGGAATGTACTTAAGAGGAACACTAGAGGTGTTTACACTTAGTATTAGCTTCCCAAGCATGTATTCTAATCCCAAAGCCCCAATCTGTGCTACTGGGAATGCAGCAATTACTTATGCTCCCTAAATTAGAAGAGGGATGAAGAAATCTTCAATAGGCAGATAATTAGTTTTACACACTACCATTCTCTGCATGGGGCCAGATCCTGTGATCCTGACTTACTCAGGCCACGCTGCCATAAAAGTCAAAGAGAGTTTTGCCCCAATACAGTCCAGACCACCAACGGTGATTATCAGTGTTGCTTGATGGCATGTCAGGAGACAACAGTTTATTCTCCTTCCTTAAATATATTGTAATAGTCTTCCTTTATCAAAAAGTGTCTAATAAGCTAGAGTAAGTAGTTTTCAGGAGCCTATCTGCTCATTAATAACTGCAGCTGGTGCTTGCTTTGGTGTTTTATATTGTGCCTAACAATACATCTTTAGAACAGATGGATTTAGCAAATCCCATCAAGATACTAAATAGGAATGAGGCGCATTTAAAACAGCTGGATGCAAACTGGTTTCACATGTAATTGATGAGTGGTATTCATGTTCTCCACTTCCTTACACACTGTGGTTTATCATATGTCTGGAGAGTTGACATTCCTCTGAAACAAAGGAAGTTTTCCTCCAAAATATTGGTCATTTAGGTCTAAAAACACATAAAAGGAACAAAACAGATTAACACGATAGCATTGTTTTTGCCAACTTATTATAATTACAGATGGGCTCAAGTTGGAAAATTCAGACCCAGATTTCAGATCTAAAGTATCCACAGGGTCCACCACCCTAAGGTTCCTCACTCTCCATACAGTGCATGACTAGACTTTCCACCCAACATGGTGCTTAGGAGAGCTCCAGGGACTGGAGCAGGTTAAGGGAGATAAAGGGCCACGTATAGTGGAAGAGCCACCAGTCAAACTTTTCCCATGTATTCAGGAAGGATTCAGAAGAGGAGGAGGCTGCAGTAATGGCTTGCCAGCAGTATTGTGGGTGGAGGATTCCATTCTCTACCTCGCTCACAAAGCAAGCCTGAGCCACTGCAAGTTCAGTTAGGCTCCGCCATAGGCGAGAGGAAAAGAAAAGAAAGCAAACCCAGGACCACTAATATACTTGCCACATCCTATGCATGAGTTTAAGAGGAATTGCCCTAGGTGGGCACGCATACATACCACATTGCTAGGAAAGGACAGTGATGACTGAGGGCCAGATTATTTCTATAGTTAAAAGGAGCTGTGTGCATGTCTCTAGGGCCAGAATTTGATCAAGCAATTTTCAGCAAATTATATTTTGTTACCTAATTTGACATGCACCAAAATGAAAAGTGCCTGGGATACTCATTTGCAACCAACACAACAAAATGCTGTATAGTAATTACTCGTTTAACACGTGCCTGCTTAATGCGTTTTCACAATAGCACAATTTTTTTTAGGGAACGTTTTTCAAATAACACAACTATCCCCGAAATAACACGAAAATAATCAAGTGGTGGACTACTTTGCGCAGCAGTGTAAGTTGGTGAAAACAGTGGTAATACGCATGAGCGGATGAATACACGTGGTCAACGTGCTCCTCCACTCACTCACATGTTTATCTTTGTGTTTTAACAAACTGCGGCAATTTGTGTTGCTAGAGATCTAATGTTGACATTGATGACCCAGCACTAACAAAAAATTGACTTTGCCACCACCACATGAAATGCAACCCCCACCTTTTCCATTATTTTTAATGGGAAAATTGACCGTGCATAGCACATTTTCACTTAGCACAAACATTTTTAGAAACACATAGATAGTGTTAAATGAGGAATTACTGTATAATAAATGCTGCTATCTAAGGTTTCATATTTTGCACAAATAATTCAGATGCCTTACCAAGCCTTTAAAAAAGCACATGGGAGTTTCCAGAATATTTGAATCTTGGACCTGGCATGTGGAAAATAGTGGGGGGAGGGGGTTTAAACCTGTCACTATTGTATACCTTATGGAGCCTCAGGCAAACACTGTCTATCTCCTCTCAGAAGCATTTGATTAAAGTCATTCTTAATGACATGTTAAATGGAGGAAAAACCAGAAGGAATTCAAGAACTATTCTTGGTTCTCTGTGATTTTTACACACATGAACAGGGGAGCAGATCTCCTGACTTTGGCACATAAAATGATTTCTCTTTTCTGCTGAAGATTTTGCCACTCTAGCATCCAAAATATGTTGCTGAACAGTGGCTGCTAAAAAGGTATCAACTCTAGTGCAATGTTACTATCACTTCATCTATTTCATTACTGCGGAAAGAGTCACACAGCCAAATACCTGTAATTATGCACAGGAGTATTCATTATTTGGCATTCTTCTGTTTAACTTGTTTGCCACCCAATTAGGAGAGTAAAAATTATACCATGTGGCCTCAGATAACCATTTATAAGTCCTGAACGTACAGAATTGAACAGCCTATAAGCTGAAGTTAGTTTGTATGTATGAGACAAACAGAGACTAACTCTGCAAAATTATATAGGCCAGAACCTTAGGGTCATTTCAAATTATGCCCAATGCCAGAAGCCCTAACAGATCATTAATAGAACTGGGGATGCTCAGGGTACAAGAACTCCCTGGCCACACACTTTTTTTGCCATGCTACATCCCCTCCTATAGCTGCAGAAAAAGGTTGTGACACAGGATCCACAAAGGTGAGTCTATGCTATCTAAACATCCCCTTGTACTTGGATGATCCTTCTATGGCTGGCCCAGATGGCTTGAAATCCACTTTTTATTGACAGTGAGGTGCAAAGCTGGTACAGCATAGGCCATGATCTAGGCCAGAATCTCTTTGTAAAGGATCTCCAACACATCATGCAAAGTCAACCAACTCTTTCATTTGGTATCCATTTAGGAAATACTTTCTACCAAGAAGCAAGAGAACACAATCCAAGACATATTTACATTGTACATAGATATTACCTGCGGGGCAGAAAATTCAATCTAAAGTTGTTTCCCTGAAAGAAAATAAAAGAGCATACTCATAGATTGTCTGAAAAACTTGTGTGCTATTGCTGCCCACCTTTTTGGGTAGTGCTGCAGCTGATTCTCATGTATCATCCTGTCTTCAGACACAAACTCATTATTATGTGAAATACAAGATGCAAGCACAAAATCAAACCCCCTATAATCATAAAATCCAGCATAGGGAAAATGTAACTGGCTGCATTGAATGAAAAATTGCTCTTGTCGACCTTTGCCAGTCGATGCTTCTGATGCTCCCAAAAGCCTACTCATTTATATGTCGTCCCCATACCCAAAATGCCATTACCTGTCGAAAAAAACTAGCTACAAAGAAAGCCTGGTGATAACCAAAACAAAGGCAGCAAAGTGAAGTCACAGAATGTTTTTATTGAGAGAAAACTTCACTGAGGTATTTTCAGTTTTATTAAGGACAGGAAAGCACAGAATGCAGTGCCTCCCTTTGTTGTTGCTGCTTATTCTTTATTCTCCACTCCAGGTAGAATTAGTGATGGGTGTTGCATAAAAAAGCCTTTGCCTGAGCTCACTAGATTTATATACATGGATTTTCTAAAGCTACACCAAACTGTAGGGTCTAAGGTTTCAAACTGCAACTTATTGTGATCCTTATCAAACTTTGTAATCTGTGTAACTCTCAAACTTACTGTAAACTGCAACTTTGTAATCTTTGTAACTTGCAGCCACCTTGCTTGTAACTTTCCCTAAGCTGCATTCTCTCCTGAGTGAATAGAGAGAGAGTGTGAGTGTGTGTTTGAAGAAGGCTTGGAATAATGGATCACATGGCAATGAGTCATCACAGTATGGGCATGCTCGCTGCTGGATAAAGGGAAGTCTGGGCATGCTCCCTGATGACAAGGTGAATGAGTCACAGGAGCCATTCCGACACTATATAAAGAGAAGGAGCACATGTGAGACGCTCTCTCTTTTTCCTTCCACTGATCCTGACTGAGAAGCTCTCCTCCAGTGTGTTTCCTCATGACCAGCTTCGCCAGCCATGATGAGCAGACAGACCCTCCAGGATCCACATGCCTTGGCTCCTTCTGCAAGTGTGTGATTGCCTGAGGGCAGGAATGAATGGGTGTGAATGAGTGAATGAATGGAGGGGTGTGTGTGTGTGTGTGTGTGTGTGTGTGAGAGAGAGAGAGAGAGAGAGAGAGAGAGAGAGTTCTATCTTCTTTAGCTTAAACCTTTGGTGGCTGCTTTCTCCTCTTTAGTTTTACCTAGTGGAAATAAACCCATACTAGTGTGACCCCGGGTGGTCTCCAGTGAGAATATTTTTGGGGTAACAATGGGCAACATGGAGGTTGCAGGGCTTGCCCCTGTCCACAGGCCAGTGTGGGAGAAAATGTGAAAAACACATTCTTTGGAGCACATACCTGCACAGAGCATGGAGTGCATGCTACCTGCACCAGTCCAGTGCCCAGTTAAGCTAGAACTTCATGCGATGAAGAGAGAATAAGCTTTACCTCTATATGGAAAGTCAAAGCACTGCTCGTCAGTGCACTCTGCTAGAGGCTCCCTGAAGGCATTCTGCTTACTGTATTTCTCTGTTAGCAGCCTGCCACTGGTGCACCAATGTACTCTGCCTCTGGTGTACCAGGGGATGTTGGAGAAGGAGCAGATAAAATGAGAGAAAGCGGGAGGGGAATGTGAGAAGAGATTTGCAAGACCAGCTGACAAGAAAGTGATTTTGAGGTGAACGAGGGGGACTGGGGCCATAGCTACATTACGGGGAAGATTGATGCTGCTGTGGTTGATCTTCCAGGGTTTGATTTAGTGGATCTAGTGAAGACCTAATTCAGATTGAGATTGTGCCCCCATTGGTGCCGGTACTCCTGCTCCTCACAAGGAGTAAGGGAAGCCAATGGAAGTGTTGGCTCCATCAACCTCCCACTGTGTGGACAGTGATTTAAGATACATCGTCTCCAACTATGTAGTTAACGTAGCTGGAGTTAAAACTTAAAAAACAACGAAAAGTCTAGTATCTTAAGTTATGTATCTGAAGTCAACTTTCCCCTTTAGTATAGATGTGCCCTGGAGTGGTCAGTAATATAATTAAACTATACCCCTTTATGAGCGCGATCAAGCACAGGTTCATAGACATGCATTTTGCAGGCTGACAATATCCTGGGACAACTTGTGCTAAGCCTTAAAATGTAACAGCCATTTAGAATTTTTCTCCTCTACTCATATGGTGGTGGTAGAGACAGTGGGGTATCTATGGTCAGAATCCAGTGGTAAGTGCACAGAGAAGTATACTGTATAAAATACATTTTGAACAGCCACGTTTTGAGCCACCTACACTCAAGAGTAATAAAACCATCCTTATGACAAGCCGTTAAAAAGAATACCCTTTCTTTGCAAAATAACTTCATCAGCAACACTTCATGAGATGATTACACAGACCTGCAGAACTGTTCTGTTAAGGATACTCACAATGTTAAAGGCCCTGGCCCAAGATTACAAACAAGGTTGTTACAAATGTGAGGTGCATTTGATAATTAATCTCACTCAATGTTTAAAAATCTCTCCTAGGTTTTTAATTAAAGTTAAGAGGATCCAAGTGGTGGTTTTGCTTTTACAGTATATGTTTACCATTAGATTAGTTCTGGCTGATTGATGTGCATGCACTAGACCTATTTCAGGACGTTCTGCTTGAAAAGCATACTGAATCCACTTTTACTGCTGCATACCCAAGACACTATTAGCTGCTCTTTCTGCCTCAGAATCATTGTTTATTACACAGTAAAAAAATGGAATAACTGGATCTATGTTGCAAATATTTTAGAAGGATTGTTTATTGTAATGGTCTTTAGCTTAGCAATGGGCAAATTGGTCAGCAAGGTTAACTTTTTGTTGTTTTCTAGACAACACTGTTACAGACCATGTTCCTACCACATTCTGAAATGGGGATGGATAGTCTATAGCAGAGCTTCTGTGCACATGATGGTCATATTACTTGCAGATCGCAGGCAACACCACCCTGTCCACATAGGATGCTGAAGCAATATTGCAGTCTTGCTAGCTTCAGCCACCTTTGAAAAATTGTCAGACACAACCAAAAGCAGTGCCTGATGTTGGTTTTCGAATGCAACATTAGCTATCCTAGCTCTGATCTTAATATAGTCAGAGCCACACCGAGCTACAGTCTATTTTCATCAGAGCACATTTTAAAAACAGCTATAAGGCAAAAATCTTGCATTTATCACTTGTTGCTATTCTTACCATGATGAAGGGGTGACACCAGCCACTAGCAAGTTGCCAGAGCTGTTTTGCCAGCACAGGGCAGGATAACCTAAGGAAATCAGAACACATGTTGAGATTTCTTTAAAGGAAATAGCTTGTAACTCCTTAGTGCATGTTAGGTGGTCTGATTATGTCCCCAAAGTGACAGATCACATAATTTTAGAGTCTTTAATAACCTAGCTAGTGGTCCACACAATATGGTCCACACAACAGTCTCTTGTATGCCAGGCAGAAATCTTGACCAACTTCTCGGCTGGTATGCTGGTGGATAAGGAATGATGTTCCCCTGAGATATTTTCATAACCCTCCCTTTCCCTTATCCAAGCACACCTGCTACACAGGACAGTATTAGCTTCCTAGAGTTTTTCTGAAGTTAATTTTATAGCCTGAATAAGAACATAACAGTAAGAGCTTCAGAAACAGCCCAGGTTCAAATGGAACCAGAAGCCTGTCTTGCTCAGTGGGGCTATTTTTCACTCTATCAATGCTTTTCTTTAAATGCCTATAGTAACGACTTGCTGAAAGCTTGGGCTATTTGACATTGTTTTGAAGTTGAGCCTGTCTTCAAGGCCCTAACCTTCAATTTCACATGTTGTAAGCCTTTCGAATCTGGTATTAATAATAAATATTATTGCCGTGCATCCTTATTTTTTGCTTAATTTAATTACTGAAAATGTAATAGCCTTATGAAAACAATATATAAGTTTTCAAACCTAATTAACATGATAGAAGTGCAAAGGTCACTAAAACAGTTGTTTTATCTGGAAACCTTCCATGCAAATAGATAAAAACTAAACTGCATTTAATTCAGCAACTTCAGTTAAAAGTCAAATCAAAGATGACTAGTTCTGGCCTGGGGGTGCAGCCTTCCTGGTAATAAATACTTTCCTTTTGTCATGATTTTAGAGAAAGAGAAATGCAAACTCTATCAAAGGTTTTTAGGAATGCCCAAGCCATCCATGACCAGGACTTAGCCAATAGACTGACCCTGTATCACTACAGCGTAAATAAACCCAGATGTAATAGAATCTCATCAAACCCTCAGTTTTATTTTTAAATTAATTCTTTTTTCTCTCTTTAATACACACAATCCTCAGACCTCATTCTTCAGTCCCTCCCTGGACAAATCTCCAATTTAAGTCTATAAGAGTTAATAAAATAATAGAATCATAGAATCCTAGGGCTGGAAGGTCAAAGAGTCCAGCCCCCTGCCCAAAGCAAACAGGGGGCCTTCAGAACCGAACCTCTGACGTGTCTCCCTTATACAGATTGAACCTCTCTAGTCCAACACCCTAGGGACCTAATTAGTCCTGAACCAGAGAATTTGCAGGACCACAGGAGGTCTATATTGTCTAGCAGCATTACCATCACTTCCACTGCTTACTAGTCTCTTAGATGATGTTGAGTGGTAAATTAGAGCTAAATAACAGCACAGAACACTGAGAGCCAGGACTGGTAACTGTAAACAAACTTTATGGGATCCCAGGAAACTTGGCCATACCCATGATTAATGGACATCCGGCTAACTAAAATCATGTTAGACTACAGATGTTGCTGGACCACAGAGTGCTGGACTAGAAAGGTTCAACCTGTATCTTCTTATTACATTCTTCATCTGGATTTCCGCTCTGTGAGAAGGGGTTGGTGGTGGCAACCCAGCCACTTTTATTACAAGCCCAGGTATCTGCATTCAGCAGTTGGCTAACTGCTTCCATTACCCTCATGCTGACAAACAGAAGTAATTCCTTCCTATCTTGGAAGAGAAGAGCCTGGCTATATTCACTAGGCCATTTGTCTGCTGATCCACACATGTTTTGACCACTGGCTGCTACTTATCAGCCACACAAACTGCTGCCCATTGGCATAGTCAACAGCCCTTGAGCTTCCGTGACAAGCACTGCATGCCTACATGGAGGCCATTGGAAAACAATGGCAGGCATTCTCATGCCTATGCCAATTTGAGTAAATGATGCTGTTTTATTTTGTCAATACTGCAAATACAGTTACTAATATTATTCTTCCAAGAAGGACATGAAAGCAATAAAAACATTTGCCATTGCAACACTGTATTTAGGGATAGAACACACTGGTTTCTGGCTCATCACTACCACATTTGTGGAGTAATAGAATTTTTAGACCAGCCAAAAGCCACCTCTGAAGTCAAGCTTCAAACGATGGGAAGTGTTAACAATAACAATACTTTGCACTTTTAAGAACATCACTCTCAGGATCTCAAGGCAATTTACAAACCCAAAGAAGACTAAGATTCATAATACCTCCTGTGCAACAGATATTATTATGGGCCTTTTACAGAGGGCCAACAAGAGGTATAAAGATGTTAGTGACTGGCAACAGACCCCAGATCCCATGGCACTCGTTAAATTCAAGACCATCCTTTCTTCCCCTAATGAACATTTAAAATTCAATGTATATTTTCCTGTTTAGCTCAATCATTTAAAGAGTTGAAAGATGTAACCCACTCATAGTATAACCAGTGCAATCCAGAAAGACAGGAAAACATTTTTGGCTAAAATTTAATCTCACGGTCTTTCTTTTTTTTAAATTCGTTTGCAACATTTATGCTTTGTTCATAATAAAAATATCAGTTTTATATGAACACAGAACTCTATGAGGGCAGGTTTTGGGTGAGTGCAGATTTATACAATGAAACCAAAGAGGGCTTTCCCCAAACAAAGACTGATCATATGGCCAACAGCTGTGACTGAGGAGTATCCTTATATACTCTGAAAAAATAACAGTCACCTTTGCTGGCAATCCCATTTCAGAATAAACTAGCTGATAGCATAGGAAACAAAGAAATAAGGTAATTTTTCTATAGGAATGTAAAAGGATGAGGAATTTTGTAGAACAATGTTGATAATAAAAGAAAAAATCTAAATTAGAAAAAAAGCTATTAAAATAATTCACACTTTGGGCCTGAAGGTTAAATTTTTACATACACAAAGAGCAGTCTAAGATGACTTAAATATTATATTAAGGAGATATAACAAGCGGCATCACACTTTGAAAACCTCTACCCCTTTAAACAGACTTACTGAAAATTGTAATGCACATAAAACAAAGCTATCTATGTTTCATATTTACATGAAACATCATATATTTTTCTACAAATGCTCTGTACCCATTCTGAATCTGAGAAGTCAATGTATGCTGCCAAAGACATTTTGGTAAACCTGCTGCATAGTTCCTTTATTAATTTCCCTCTGTTTTTCACTTGTGACCCACAGATAAAAGCAACAACTCACTAAGCTGCTTCATTCACACTGGGATAAAGAGCAAGATTTGAAATGACAAACCAGAGCAAAAATGAGCTGTCAAAAAAAAAAAAAAAAAAAAAAAAACAGTCTAGACACGGTTCTTTTGGGGAAAAAAAAAACCCTTTTTTGAAAGAACCCTGTAAACTTCATTTTTTCAGGAATAAGGGTTCTTTCAAAAAAGGGTTTGTTTTTTTTAAAGAACTGCATCTAGACTGCTTTTTTTTCAAAAAAACTTTTTTAAAAAAGCGATTGGATGCGATTATGCAAATGAAGTGTGAGATTTGTAAATCAGCACTTTATTTGCATTTTTGATTTCCTTCATTTACATTTCCTACTGGCCCGGGCTGTACATGGAGTTCCTCATTCCTCCTCTGAAATGTACAAGACACCCAGTAGGGGCTCTTGTACATTTCAAAGGAGGAATGCAGAAATGCCTATTGACTAGTCAACTAGTGGATGGAAATTCCATCAGCTAGTCGACTAGTCAATGAATCACATTTTAACATCCTTAATCTGCAGAGGATAGGACTGAACCATAGCTCATGCTTTCACTTCTAGAGGTCCTTGGTGCAATCCCAGTGTCAGTCAAGATGGGGGCAAGCACTAAGTAAGAATTCCTGCTGTTTGGAGCAGCTAATTCAGCTTGGCTGTGTCTACATTGGCACCCCTTTCCGGAAAAGGGATGCTAAAGTAGACTTCGGAATTGCAAATTCCATGGGGGATTTAAATATCCCCCGTGGCATTTGCATTTACATGGCTGCCGCTTTTTTCCGGCTTGGGGATAAACCGGAGAAAAGCGCCAGTCTAGACGTGATTCTCCGGAAAATAAGCCCTTTTCTGGATGATCTCTTATTCCTACTTTCAAGTTCCTATCTCCTTTCAAGTAGGAATAAGAGATCCTCCGGGAAAGGGCTTATTTTCTGGAGAATCATATCTAGACTGGCGCTTTTCTCCGGCTTATCCCCAAGCCGGAAAAAAGCAGCAGACATATAAATGCAAATGCCGTGGGGGATATTTAAATCCCCCACGGAATTTGCAATTCCGAAGTCTACATTAGCATCCCTTTTCTGGAAAGGGGTGCCAATGTAGACACAGCCCTTGTGTGTTCACCAAACTAAAAAGGAAGCGTGAAGTAAGAGGAGCTGCTCTGTGACCACGGCATGCCCCTCCTTCATTTGTGGGAATCAAAGCATTATGGGTGAACTGTGGATTCCTATTGGCTAGAAGAACCTGGGAACAGTCTGAGATGGTACATTGTTGCAAGTAAATTCTAATACTTAGTCTAGATAAGGACCTAGGAAAAAGAACAGTGTGAGGGTTGATTTGGGGCAGATGGGACATTCTTTGGAACTTGGGTGAATTGTTTCTTACTGTGTGAGTTCTCATTTATGTTTAGTGAAAGTGGAGTATTTTGTGCACATCATCCAAACATGTGCTTTGTAAGTGTTCAGTATGCAATATTGTCCATCAAATTTTCTGGACTGGGAATCTCCAGAAAAAGGGAACCAAGTGTGGGGCTGTACTAAGAACAGAGTAATAACCCCATATCTGTGTGTGACTAGATGACAATTCGGTTCCATAGCAAGTTTTGAGAGTGTATGTAGCCTGCTGGGTGAAACATTGGCCTGGGAGTCACAGGTTTAAGTCTTGGCTCTGCTTGAGTCAGATCAGAGTTCTTCATCCCAGATCATTCTGAATCCAGAGAAGCAGGGACTTAAAATCAGGGTCTTCTAGACCAGCACTCTCGCCACCAGTCTCTGAAGCCTGGGAGTCTTGCTCTCTCTTGCTCAAAAAAAAAAAAAAAAAAAAAAAATCAACGAAGACTTTGTCAAAACTGAAACATCTTAAATTAAACAAAAGACCATGTTTTGACAAAATCTAATTTAGCTGAAAATGTTCTGACCCACTTTAGTGTGGATTTACATCACAGGCATTGTGCACTATATACTGTATCTGTTCAGAGCTTAACAGTGATTGGTTCCAATACTTGGGTCCCTTATTTTCTAAAACTGGGAGATAAGCTTTGTAAGATCCAGCTAAACAGTAGGCTTTGGTTCAGGCCCATCTTTAATTAAACTATACGTTGCAGTGCATATAACCATCTGCTCATCATATTGGCCCATGCATTTGATGGCAAGGGTATCTGCCTGGGACTGAGAGGGAGAAAAAAAAAGAAGAGTTTCTACTTCAGTTCTTGTTTTGCTCTGAACATTTGTGAGCCAGTGGGATGTAAGCCGTGGATTTAAAATGCTATTCACACTCCTTCCAACACTGCAGCATTCCCCAAACATGTGTCCCTATAGAGCTGTAAGGGCAGCCACATGCCCTCTCCTAAACTCCAAAATACATTTTTAACAAAGTTATAGCAAGCTTTTAACCCTGAATAAGCCTGGTAAACTAGGCTCCCCAAAGTCCTGGATAACTGTCACTGTTGACTGATGGATCAAGCTATCCTCCCACAGAAGCAACAAGCCAAGCCAAGCCCAACAAGATGCCCAAATGTGCTGCTCCTCACCACTGTCCAGTCTCCAGACAAACATACACTGAGGTGAGGAGGCTCATCTAAGTGTTGTGAGTAGGAGAAGCTGAGAGAACTCGGCTTTTGAAAAGTGTATGAGAGAGGGGGAAGGCACAAAGCTTCCTCCCCAGGTAGGCTGGTTGTTATTAGGGTTGCCAGACAGTTTCACAAAAAATACCGAACATGGTGGGAAAAAAATTGGTTGAGTTAAAAAAAAACACACACAAAAAACCCACACTGCACCTTTAAATCCCAGCACACACACACACACACACACACACACACACACACACACACACACACACACACACACCCTGCCGCCACCAGACAAAGCAGGGGAAGAATATCCCAAGCAGCCTTTTGTTTGAGAAAAACAGAAAATACCAGACATTTTACATGTCCGGTACTTTCTGTTTTTTTTACCGGACAGAAGCCACAAATATCGGACTGTCTAGGCCAGGGTTTCCTAACCTATGGGTCGGGACTTAAATATGAGTCGCCATTACATTTCAAAAGGGTCGCCAAGTGTCTCTCGAGGTGGCTCTGCTCCCCCCCCCCCCTGTTTTTTAATTGCCTTGGGTCACCAAGTCTTCCTGAATTGTCAAAATGGGTCCCTATCCGGAAAAGGTTGGGAACCGCTGGTCTAGGCCAACACTGGACACCTGGCAAACCTGTTATTTGAAAATCAGAACCTCCCTTCTGAAACCGCTTTAAATCCAGGTCTGGGTAGGAAAGTTCTGAGTCAAGCACTTGTGGTTTCAGTTCAGGGTGGTGTGCAAAATGGAAATGCACTGTTCCATATAGTTCCATTTAAGAACAGGGCCAAAGTATTAAGATTTCTGCCATCTTGAGGCCATGAGAGCAGCTTATAGGATTTCACTGCTGTGAAATGCAACCTCTTGGCACTGCATCTGTCTGACACTCCCATGGGCTGTGGCGAGTCAGTTTGGGCCAAAGAGATCTCACCCCAAATCTCCACCTGAAAATAATATTTTTCAAGGTTTGAAAACTTTCCTGCCATTTCTCCCACCTCACTTTCCATTCTTTGTACTGCAGCTACCATAGTTGTCTACACAATGACATCCCTTCTACTAATTGTCAGTTCTACACTCTTAAATCTGATTCTTTTCAGCATTTTTCTTTGGGCTGAAAGTTAAAATCATTCATAGCAGTTAAAAATGATCCACATTTTCCTTTTTAAAGTCTGACTGTACTCTAATTTCCTCTTACTCAGGGAAATGGTTTGCAGTAATACCAGAATACTTAGATAGGAACAATTTCAGGGTGTCAAAATTTGGCCCTTTCTTCACATTGAATAGTATCTGAAGCCAATAGGAACAGATGCAACACAGCATAAGTGAGAGTGTCAGATTCTAGAGTAAGCAAGTATTTTCACAGCTTTGGAAAAACTATTTTGGATAGTTTTTGTAGCTGGTGTGATTTAAGTTCAATTATTGGTGATTGGGGATGGTTTTACTTTCAAGTGAGTAGGAGATGGAGAACCTACTTTTGAGGATTGGTGGAAAAAACAAGGGAGGAGAAATCATAAGAAAAAAAATCTGACTTTAGATCAGAGAGAACATGCCAGCTACTGTTCTGTGCATGGTTTCAAATTGCTTTCTACAGACAGTTGTGGATGAATTTTGTACCTGTGAAGGTGAGGAATTAACAGTGCTGGCTAGATCCAGACACCATAGAGTGAGAAGCTGCTGCAATCCCTTCTCCGTGCTCCCTCCAGCATAACCTTGTCAATACAGTTTGGTCAAGATCTGCTATTCTATTATTGAGCATCTCTTCAGCAGATGCAGGAATAATCATGCTGTATAATGCCACGCTCTCTAAAATGGATAAATGTTCCCTAGGGAACAGGCCTATCAGATACCATGTCATTTTTAACATAGGCCCTGATTCAGCAGAACCCACAGTCATCTGTTAAAGTGCTTCCCTGACCTAGGGCCTTAATTAGGTTTTGAACCAACAGGTGAATCCTGACCCTATCGAAGTCAATGGCAAAACTTCTGACCAGTGTGGCATCTTTGTATTTCTGAAGCACGTGCATAAGTGAATTAATCCTCATTCAGAGGGGTAGCCGTGTTAGTCTGAATCTGCAAAAGCGACGAGGAGTCCTGTGGCACCTGACGACATGCATCTGACGAAGTGGGTCTTTGCCCACAAAAGCTTATGCTCCTACGCTTCAGTTAGTCTATAGGTGCCACAGGACTCCTCGTCGCTTTAATCCTCATTGTATACCTCTGAAATGAGGATTTTCCCCATTTTATAGACTGGGAAAATTAGGCACAGAAAAGTTAAGACTTTTCCAGGTTGTATCATTAATCACTGGCAGAGAAGAAGCAGAACACAGATCTCCCAAACCATAGTCTGTGTCCTATTTCCATGTTTATTCCATCTTCTCACAATTTGCTGTATTGGAAGAGAGATTTTTAAATCTATTAGACATACCCACCAGATAAATTGTTTTCATTAAAGGATTGTGGAATTTTGTAATATATTATGCATCAGTTGATATTTATAGTTCTAACATTTTGGTTTTGACACTATTACCACTATCTTATTTTACTGCCCATTATATGAGATCTGAAAAAGCTTATTTACAAGGACTTGCCTTGAATATATTACCTTAATTCATTATCTGTTTGCAACCACAATAGATAGTAATTTTCAATGCCTACTAAATTCAGAAGAGGACAAAACTACAATTAATTCACTGACATCAGGAAAATGCACCCAATATTTAGATAAGAAAACACCCTTTTTTTTTTGGAGTTTCTAATCTGCATTATATTCAATACTCATTTTTATTTTATCTTTGAAAATTCTCGGCTGATCAAATTGTTGCATTTTTTTTCTAAATGGTAGTGAGTAGAGATTTCTGACAGTTGTATATTAAATACAGGTGGTTCTGTGAACGCTATTTCTGTCTGATACACTACATTAACCATAACCTGCAATTTCTTCCAAAAGAACTGGAATGAATTAAATTGTTTAATAAAACCTTACTTACCTGGATAAACTCATTTCTAGTTTTCATTTAGGTTCCCCTAATGCATCTGTCCAGATTGTTATTTGTAGCATAAAAACCTAGAAGTGTTTACTTAGAAAACCAAACACAGAGCTTTAATCCTGGTAACTGTCCAGGATTTTTTTTAAACATTTCCTTACTATAGCATGAACTGTTACATATTTCATTTAACATGAAAATGATAACTTCATTCCCACTCCAAATCTAAATTAAAGACTCGTTCACTTAGCTTACCACACTATATAATTTACATTTCATTGCACTTTTTTTGAATTTGCATTAAAAGTATTAAGTTTCAGGCACTAAAGTACTTCCGAGGAAGCTTTCTGGTTATTTCTGTTATTCATTTTATTAAAATACCATGGAACAGAACAAAACATTGTATTATGGAGCAGTACACTACTAATGTTATCTCCCACTGAAGAAAGTATGCTTATTAATATAAAAACAATTTGTATAAAAAAGCATTTTACATTTCATTATTTTGACAAAAAAATCTTCACTCTCAAATGGCAAATATGTAGGCTTGAAAGCTTGTGTTAAAACCATCATGTTACATGGCAGGAGAAAGCACATTAGGGATTGAAGATGACTATTGTATCATGTTTTAGGGTTAAAACAAACCATAAAATTCTTTATAATTTAAAGAGTTTCAGAGGCAAAATGGAGCCTTGCAATTCCAAATGTAGCATCATTTATATCCATAAACAGATTACATTTTTAAAGATCTCTCACTACCACTGACCAGAGGAGCAATGTCATTATTAGAAAACACACACACTAGTTACCTTATAATCAAATTTTCACTGCTCTTTCTGACAGGTTTTTAAGTTACTTAAGGGATCTATTTATATGTGGAAGCAACAACATCATGCAGTAAATCCAACCACAACTCAGTCACATATTTTATTAAGTTTAAGTTCAGTGAAAGTGCAGAGTAAACTAGGGCCCTATGTCTCTCAGTTACATCTGATTTGCGGTTGCTATAAAAAGGCCCACATGCCGCTCTTTCAGATGTGTTTTGGATTGAAAATAGGATTAATGTGCTAAAGTGTGATTAGAATGGTTAAACACGATTAATTGGAACAGACTTGTATTGCCAAGGGAGCGCCGCTGTTGCTGGCCGGTCTCCAGTTTACCAAGTGAACAAAGCAGGCCAACTGTCCAAGTTTTTCCATGTCTTTGCTTATGTGCCTTTTCCTTTGCATTTTCTCATAGCCAGCTTGTCTCAGAGCAGATTAAATACAGCTGAGAATGTTGGTCTAGGTCTGCAGCAAGAGATCCTGAGGGAATAAGCAGGAACCTCAGGCCCAGACTTGGCTTCTCCAGTGCTGGTTGAAAACTGCCATGCACCTAGGGCAAGGGTCCAGGTGGATCGACTAGGGAGTGGGAGTAATTTGGGGTTTTTTAAATGATCTATTAAACCCCTGAACTTTAATCAAGCTGCTACTATACTGACAGCTATGATTTACTTGCAAATAGCTGTAGCGGGTAAAAGGGGCAAGGACTACGGAGTATGAGCACTTGTTGTGCGTTTTATAGAAGATCAAGCATACACACAGGCACACACATATAACAAACAAATTAACTCTGATTTGTTTTTATTGCAGGCAAATGTGTATGCATCTGTGACACAGAAAATCTGTTTTTGTTATTAAATATTTGACCGGACCCAGAGCAAAACCTGCCCTCTCGCTTCTAACCCACCCTCCTTCTGCCTCAACCTCCACTTCCCCACCTTTTCACAAAGACGACAGATTAAGGATTTAAAGCTTAGGTAACCTCAAAGCTTTAAACTGGTCCTGCCTGAAGAAGTCAGAATGGTTTAGTGTATTGTTTTGAAAACAAATACCTTAGTGGTTTGTTGTACGGAGAAATTAACGTTTGCACAAATTAAACTCAATAGTACAGACCTTTAGGCACAATTCAAATCACAATGGAACTGCATGTCCCTACAACAAAGTTTTGTCTACACTGCACTTTCATTGGTAAAACTTTTGTTGGTCTGGAGTGGGGGGGGGGACCCACTCCTGACCAATAAAAGTTTTACTGACACAAAGCATTGGTGTGGACAGCACTTTGTCAGCAGGAGACCCTTGCCTGCTGACAAAGTTACCACCCCTGGTCAGGGGGAAAGGGTTATTTTGTCATCAGAAGAGCTCTCTCTTGCCAACAAAGAGTGGCTATGCGGTGCAGCTATTGCTGCACAATTGTGCCGCTGTAAAACAAAGCTCCCACACAGGTACTGTTGTCCCTTTGGCCTGAGCAAGGCCAACATTAGGCCCAACATTTGAGGCCTTGCAGGACTGTTTCCACTGGGAGAAGAAATTGATGGTCAAATCAGGTATATTCCTTGGTGACATTTTAATTCTTTACAAAGAAAGCAGACAAGTCAGACAAACAGCAGCAGGTAGTTCCCCTGATCACAAACCTACCCTTCAAGCCTCAAGTCAGTTTCTTGCCCCAAGAAACTGGGTCTCTGCTCCCTGTCAGAGCCATGCTCACAACTCCCTTTTTCACATTTACTGTGTATATTCTCTCTGGTATTCTACCTTTCACACTCATGGCTTGCCAGAGCAAACCCCAGACCCCTACATTTGTAATCATTTACTCCTCAGTTCACATAACTAAGCTTATCTGTCCTTGTCCTATCACCCTCTGTATTGTGATGTAGCTTCTATTACAGCTATCACAACATAAAGGGACAATTAATGTTCCTACCATTTAGCCTCAAAGAAGGATGCATAGCACGGCCATTGGCTTTAACCTGCTCAATGGCAGCTATTAACCACATACAGCATAACTATTAAGTAACAACTGCATGAACCTATTATTGGTCCCTGTGATGGGGCATCTGCTCCACTCTGGCCCTTTAAGGGGTTAAAACCCAGCCCTGGGGTGAGGGCTGGAGCCATGGAGCAAGCAGCTGCAGCAGATAGCTGCCAATAAGGGCCCAGCTGTGGGCTTTATAAATGAGGGCTCCAGGAGGGAGAGAGACACTCTTGCTCAGACTGAGGAAAAGGAGGGGCCTAGTTGTTAAGGAAGCTAGTGGCTTCCTGATTTAGAGCAGTGCTGGGGAAAGTCAGGCAGGGCTGAGGAAGTTCTGGTCAGGCAAGCTCCCAGGCTGCAGGGCCTGAAGCAAGTCCTCAGGGTACTAGGGCTGCAGGGAGGCAGCCAATATAGGTAAAAGCAGCAGTCCACACCCCTTTGCCATTGCTGAGTGGCCATTTCAGACTGCAGTTTGCCCCTGTGGCAGGGGCTAGATGAAGATTGGCAATGGGTTACTGAGGCAAGGGTGCGATTGGGGGTCTCCAGGGGTCACCCAGCTAATAGGGTGCCATAGTCTGTGAGAGACGTGGGCCCTCGTCCAGAGTGGTGAAGAATACCAGTAAGGGTGGGTGAGACACCAGCCAGAAGGGGGTGCTCTAGCACCAAAAGGCTAATTCCCTGAGTGACCAGCAGGAGATGCTCTTGGTAGTGAGGCCCGCCCTGTTACTCATGAACATTAAGACAACAGCAGTGAACACTGGGCCTTCTTACTGCTCGTGAATGAGAAGTAGATGAATAAAACAGAAAGGGAGGTATAATGGCACCTAACTTATCTGCAAATAGCCTACAAAACTCCCACTGAAATCAAATTTGTTGTGTCAGCACTGCAGAATCAAGTCATTAATGAATATCTGGGATTAGAAATATATACTTGCTGCTTTCGGCAGTCTAGAGAGATCATGAGCCTAATTCTGCTCTCAGTTAAATCTGTGTATTGACCACATAAAGGTGAATAACTATTTAATAGAGTACAGTTTATAGCAACCTCTCTATTTTCATGTAGAATCCCTCTTAAGTAAGAAAACAGAAGTAGAGATGCCTATAATTAAGGTTGCCTAAAATTTTCCATTATATTGTTTTGCTGGTAAGTGTTAATGACAGTTATCAAGCAGGTCTTTGATTTATAGGCACAGACTCCATTGCTGGAGCACGTTTGGGAAAAAATAGGGGGTACTCAGCATCCACCAATAAGCTCCTCCCTTCTCTCCCAGTACCTCCTACCCACCATGATCAGCTGTTCAGTGGTGTGCAAGAGGCACTGGGGGTGAGAGGAGAAGGAGGACAGAAGAGCAGGCTATACTCACCTTCATAGTCTCTCTGAGCCCACAGGTGCTGGAACCTGCTTGTGGGGGGCTGCAGTAGCCCTGGTTTGAAGGGTTTCCATTATGCCCAGGGTTTACAGTTTGATTCAACATTGACTATTTCAATGGGGGTACATCTCTACACTGTGGGGCTGTGTCTACATTGGCACCCTTTTCCGGAAATGCTTAAAACGGAACAGCACGTCTACATTGGCAGGATGCTTTTCCGGAAAAGCACTTTTTCCGGAAAAGCGTCCGTGCCAACGTAGACGCGCTTTTCCGCAAAAAAGTCCTGATCGTCATTTTCGCGATCGGGGCTTTTTTGTGGAAAAGACTACTGGGCTGTCTACACTGGCCCTTTTCCGGAACAGTTTTTCCGGAAAAGGACTTTTGCCCAAATGGGAGCAGCATAGTTTTTCCAGAAAAACAATGACTATTTTACATTAGATCATCATTGCTTTTCCGGAAAAGCAAGCGGCCAGTGTAGACAGCTTTCAAGTTATTCCGGAAAAGCGGCTGCTTTTCCAGAATAAGTGGCCCAGTGTAGACACAGCCTGGCGCTATTTTGGGATACTTTGGTATCCCAAAATAGCTATTCCACGACTTGACAGTGTGTCTGTTATTTCAAAATATCATTTGAAATAACTACCATGCTATTCTGATGTCCCTGTAAACCTTGTTCCACAAAGATTAAGGGACATTTTGGAATAGTGGTTTATTTTGAAACTTGGTGCTGTGTAAACAGCGCCAAATTATGAAATAAACTATTTTGAAACTGACTTGAAATATGCTACACAATTTGTATAGTTCAAATTGCATAGCTTATTTCAAGCTAAGGGTGCAGTATAGACACACCCTAGGAAACCTATTTAGATCATTTCTCCCACATCCGCTTGAACCACTGGACTAACAATTATAAGCAAGGCACCACTTCTGCCATCTCCTCCCGCTCCAGCATTTCATGCAAAAAAAAAAAACCCTTGTGAATCCTGGAGTCCAGCTGTTTTAGGTGCAGATTCCAAGGCTAGAAGGGTCCACTGTGATCATCTAGTCTGGCCCCCTGTGTAATACATTCCCTATAGACCTTTCCCCCTAGAATTTTTTCTTAAAGCAGATTTTTTGGAAATACTGGCAATTTTAAAATCAAGACTCTATGTGATGCAAATTCTTCCATCGACCCTGGTTTAATTACTATCACCATTAAAAACTTACACCTTATTTCTAGTCTGAATTTGTCTGGCTTCAACTTCCAGGCATTAGATGGTGTTATACCTCTGTTGGCTAGACTGAAAGCTCATTATCAAATATTTGGTCCCCGTGTACGTAATTATAGATTGTAATCAAATCATCCCTTATCCTCTTTGTTAAGCTAAATAGGTTGAGCTCCTTGAGTCTATCACTATACAACAAACTTGCTAAGCTTTTAATCAGCCTCATAGCTTTGCTCTGAATCCTCTCCAATTTATCAATATCTTTCTTACATTAAGAGGATACCGTATTCCAGCATAAGTTTCATCAGTGCCAAATACAGAGATAAAATAACATTTCTACTTCTATTCAAGACTGCCTTGCTTATGAATCCCAGGATCACAAAAGACCTTTTGGCCACAGTTGAGGCAGGCAAAATACGGCCCACAGGCTTGATTCAGCCTGCCAAACATTCAGATCTGGCCTGCCACAATCTTGTGGGTTGCAGATGTCCCGTGGCCCAGCTATAGGGGTCAGCATGTGTATCTTTGTGCATCACACCCCTTCGGTGGAGAGGGGTCTGCATGCTACCACCACCTTGACCACAATTCTTGCAGAAACCAGCCATTGGGAGCAGTCGAGGTTGTGCTTGCAGGCTCAGGCAGCTTGCAGAATGAACCCCTGTCTCCCCATGGCATGCACCATACAAAAATGTACACTGGTCTTGGCAGCTGGCCGCTTTGAGCAGCGTGTGTGGACACAGTAAGTAAGGAACCTACCCGAGGCTCCCGCTGGGCTAGTGGAGCCACTTGGGGTGGGGTGCTAGGTGCAGGCTGTGGCTGTGAGGTGCTTACCCTAACTCTCTGCCCCAAGTCAACCCCTCCTGTCCAGGGTTTCAACCCAAACCCCTGCACCCTCTTCTGAACTCCTGTCCCAAGTCACAATCCAAATCCTCTGCATCCTCTCCTGCACTCTAATTCCTGATCACAATTCCCTCCCAGACCCTGCACCCCCATTCTACACCTCTCCCCCGGTCAAAATCCACTCCTGCCACCAAGCCCCCTCCCAGAATGTGCACCCCAACCCCTTACCCAGATCACAACCCTCTCCTTCACCCAAATTCCCTCTCACACCCTACACCATCTGTGTCCCTGACCCAGCTCCCCCTCCATTAATATCACAGAAAAGTGTGGCCCTTGACCACATACTAAATTTATGGTGTGGCCTCCTCCTCAAAAATTATTGCCCACCCGTGGGCCTCACCACCACGCTGAGAGTTCATGTACATTATTCATGAATCATTATTCATGGTTATCTACCACAAGGCACATATCTTATTCAGAGTCACTGCTTCCCTGGATAGAGTCCTTAAGAAGTGATGATTTTTATGTTTTTGCCAGGTCACTGTTAAAAATGCTAAATAGCATAGAGCCAAGAACCAATCCCTGTGGGAACCCATGGGAAACACATCTGCTCTATGACAATTCTCCTTTTATAATTACATTTTGAGACCAATCAGTCAGCCAATTTTTAATGCATTTATTGTCTGCAATATTAATTTTATATTGTTCTAGGGTGTTTTTTTTAATCAAAATGTCAAATAATACCAAGTCAAAGGACTTAACAGCCTCTAAGTATGTGACATCAACACTATTATCTTTATCAACCAAATTTATAATCCCATCAAAACAAGGATTTCCCAAATGTGGATTAAAAAAAGAGCTAAGTACCACCCTCCAGCCCAGATTTAGATTCCCTAGCTCACTGAGGGTGCGTCTACACAGCACCCTAACCTTGAAATAAGATATGCAATTTGCGTTATACAAATTGCATATCTTATTTTTGAATCTATTTCAAAATAGCTGATATTGAAATTTGGCACGTCAACACAGGATCACAAAATAGCATGCCTGTTGTTTCAAAATATTTTTTGAAATAATAGGTGGCTTGTGTTGACATGGGGTAGCTACTGTGGGATACCTCCGGACATACTTCTCTTAACAACATATCCTATTTGCTAGCTTAGGTTGCTCCTTGCCTAACACGCTGAATTTTATGGATCTCATTCTTGGGCACAGATCTTGATGCCTTCATTTTATGGGGAGACTAAGCACCTAACCCCAGATTTTGTGGATTCATATGATTTCAGTGTGCCTAAAAGTTAGGTGTTACAATGGCAAGTGCTGTAAATCTCTTTGTGGATCTATTCCAAACTTCTTATGGGTAAGAATTAAATAAACTCAGCAGTTACTGATCAGAAAAAATTATTGTGAGAGGTCAGTACATTTACAGGGGTCTTCCCTAAATCTGCTGAGGTCAGTGGCAAAAATTGCAGTTAACTTTCAGTGATGCAAGATCAAGCCCAAAATGTTTGAATGAACAGGCCTATTGTGCTGATGAATATATGCCCATCCCTGAATAAATGTGAATTTATACATATTTATTGAAAGTAATGACTGTCTGGTCTTGTATTATTGGTGCCCTTCTCTCCTTCATTAACACTTAGAAGTAATGCGTGTAATACCAAGTTTCATTTTCACTTTGCATCTGGTTTTCCAATAAATTGAATTTTCTGTGATGTCACCCAGCTAAATATGTGGATCTAGTTCTGTACCTTTTGCCAAGGTTGGTAGCATTTCTAAGTTAATATGTTAACATTTGGGCCAGATATACTGGAGAAAGCCATTAACACCACTGGTTGCTGTAATACAGGTGCCCAGAGCTTTTTCAAATAAGATTTAGGAGTCTAACGGTAACCTTTGCGTGAGATAATGTTCACTAAATTGTCCTTCTCTAGAGCTCCAAAAAACCTCCAACTCCTAAGCAATAAGAGACCCAAATTCTCCAAGGTTTTTCAGCTAGGGTTAACCTCCCCATCCTTCAAGACGTGAAAAGGAACAAAAGGAATGAATTTAATTAATTATAAAATTTCACGATAAAGAGACATAATAAATCATCATTTCATTTTTGCAATACAACATGGCTATTTTAACTACTCAGTTGAGTATACAGATTTTAAACAAACAAAACCTTGTAACAAGAAAATACAAGAACTGAGAATAACACAATATAAATGGCTCTTTCCATTACTACATTTAAAGAAAAAATGGTGAATGATATTAGCTGAGCCAATTTAACTAAAATAGTTTGACTAAAATCAAACAACAAAGTATACAATTCAAACAAAAGAAATTATTTTTCCTTCACAATTTCCTCTTTCTATAAATTTAACACTGCTCACGGGCCCCTATTAACAGCATCACTAACCTGCTGCAAAAATGCTTCAGAATTAAGGAAAACAGCTTGTTTCTGCTCTTGGGAGCAGCTTCTCCAGCTCCCATCTCACCCAGGGCACAGCTGCTCTGACTGCTTGTCTGACCCTAGCAAGAGGGAACTCATTGGAATATACCCAATGCTACCACACCCAAAATCCAGAAGCTTATGGCTGTGGAGGGCTAAATCTGCCTAACAACAATAATCAAGGCTATGTCTAGAATACATCCCTCTTTCGAAAGAGGGGTGTAAATTAGACATATAGAAATTGCAAATGAAACCAGGATTTGAATTTCCCATGCTTCCTTTGGATAATCGCTTCACGGCGTTTTTTCAAAAAATGCTATTTCGAAAGTGAAACCGCGGTCTAGATGAGATTCTTTCAAAAAGAAAAGCCTTTTTTGAAAGATCCTGTAAACCTCATTTTTTGAGGAGTACAGGATCTTTTGAAAAAGGCTTTTCCTTTAGAAAGAACCGCAGTTTCACTTTCAAAATAGCGTTTTTTCGAAAAAACACTGTGAGGCGATTTGCAAATGAAGCATGGGAAATTCAAATCCCGGCTTCATTTGCAATTTCGATATGTCTAATTTAAATCTCTTGCCCTGGATCAACTTGGAGTTACATGGATTGATACTAAGTGTTAATGAAGGGAGAGAAGGGCACCAATAATACAACACCGGACAGTCATTACTTTAAATATATATGTATAAACTGACATTTAGTCAGAGATGGACATACATACATGGGAGTTTGAAAGCCTCTGGTAAGACAATGTAGTTTTCATAGTAGCTGACCTCAGTTCTCCAAAGATGAGAGGGAACGTGCAAACAGGTGACATCAGAAACTTGTTTCCATTGGGTGATTTTGATAGGATAAAGTGCATACTAAAATATGGGCTACAGACAGAGCTGCCGTGGTGTGGTTGCAAACTTTTTGTGTTGCACTGGCATGTTGTGAACTAGCAGGGGTAGAGAGTTAGGCATGCCAAGAACATGGTACCATCTTAATGATATTAACAAATCATGTGAAAAGAGTATATTTGCATGCATAAGTCTTTCATTGCATGCACTAAAAACATGGAATAACTTTTCAAAAGTGCTAAAGTGCTTATGTAACCCATGTGTCTAATAGAAAGACATCTCTTTGACTGTGTCTAGACTATACTTCTTTGTCAACAGAGAGATGTAGATTAGGCATGTCGAAATTGCTAATGAGGCAGGGATTTAAATATCTCGCACTTCATTAGCATAAACATGGCCACTGCTTTTTTTCTAAACGGACCTTTTTCGAAAAAAAGGCAATCTAGACGTGGATCTGTCGAAAATTAACCCATTTTTCAAAGATCCTGTATTCATCAAAAAATGAGGTTTACAGGATCTTTCAAAAAAGGGTTTATTTTCAACAGATCCGCATCTAGACTGCCGTTTTTTCCCGAAAAAGTTCTGTTTTGAAAAAAAGCGGCAGCCATGTTTATGCTAATGAAGCGAGGGATATTTAAATCCCTGCCTCATTAGCAATTTTGATGTGCCTAATTTACATCTCTCTGTTGACAGAGAGGTGTAGTCTAGACGTACCCTTTGAGACCAAGTCAGGGGTAGGAGTGAGTTGTGTCTTAGGCTATGTCTAGTAGACTACATCCCTCTTTCGAAAGTCTCCCAATCAAACACAATTGGCACTCAGCAGGCTCCCTGCCTGCCCTTGGCCCCAAGCCATTTTGAGGAGCAGCCAGCACAGCCCCCACACTCCACCCCTGGGCCACAGTAGCTTGTTGACCCCTTCTAAGAGCAATGTGTAGAGCCCTGCACAGATACAAATGTCTGCTCATGAATAGACATGGTATCCTGAGCCATAGCGGCTCTGCTCCCAGGAGATGCTGCAGCCAAAGGAGAAGAATGTAGTGCCACCGCTCCCAGCAGTCAGTGCCTCACACTGACAACTCTTGGCCGTGCAGCTGTGTTCTCCCAGCCCTATCCCCAGCCCTGTCTCCTGTCCAGAGCCGTACTCTCCAGGGTCATTGCAAGAAACTAAATGAATTCTTTTTTCAGTCTTCACGGCTGAGGTTATTGGGGAGATTCCCAAACCTGAGCTATTCTTTTTAGGTGACAAATCTGAGGAATTGTCCCAGATTGAGGTGTCATTAGAGGAGGTTTTGGAGCAAATCGATAAACTTAATGGTAACGAGTCACTGGGACCAGATAGCATTCACCCAAGAGTTCTGAAAGAACTCAAATAGGAAATTGCAGAACTATTAACTGTGGTTTGTAACCTTTCCTTTAAGTCAGCTTCTGTACCTAATGACTGAAATATAGCTAACGTGGCACCAATATTTAAAAAGGGCTCTAGAGTTGATCTTGGCAATTACAGACTGGTAAGTCTAATGTCAGTACTGGGCAAATTAGTTGAAACTGTAGTAAGAATAAAATTGTCAGACACATCCTCCTGCATCCCAGCCCGGAGCCTCCTCCCAGAACCAGCACCCATATCTCCTCCAGTACCCAGTGAAAGTGAGAGGACGGGGGAGAGCAAGAGAAGGAATGATGGAGTGGGCAGGGCGGGGCTTTGGGGAAGAGGAAGGGCCTTGGGGAAGGGACAGGATATATCTTGGGTTGCCCTTAAATATTGAAAGTGATCTTGGGCATTAAAAGGTCATGGAATGCTGCTTTACACAGTTCTCAACATCCACCTACTTTGGACATTTTAGGCTTTATTTTCCTTTCACTTATATCCATATAGATGAGGAGTAACACCACTGAAATCACTGCATTTGCAAGGGAGTAAAACTACATATGTGGGAATAGAAACCAATAAATCTGCAGCCAGAGATGGGCTACAACCCAGCCCATCTCAACAAAAAGCACAGGGAACCCACCCAACATTTCTGGATCCCCTTCCTTTATTCTTAATACAAATTTAAAATGCCATTTGCTGGAGCTAGAGCAAAGTAGATCTATTGGCAAGGCACAAAAGAAAAGACTAATGTTTACATATTTACTGAGCTTAACACAGGAAAGGTTTACTAGTATTTAAACTACCAGCAAACCCTGCCAGGGGAAAAGCTTATAAACCATTTGGCATAAAGAGGATAATTCAGGCCAGGAATAATCCATGACCAATGGAGGTGGAGATTCATAGCCAAAGAAAGGACTGTACACAGTGGCCAATCCTAATAAGTAGGGCTCCAGGTCTGTCACTGAGGTTGCGCAAGTCCCAGATTCCATTAATTTCTGCAACCTCCATGGCTTTTTCAGCGGCTAGTATGGCTGACCCCAGGGCCTCCCAAGCAGCTGCTCAGATGGCTCTAGGCAGGTACATCAGCCAGCTGCTTAAATGGCTCTATAGTCAGTTTGTTTCGGCCCCAGCTGGAGTGGCCCCAGGGCCAGTTATGCCAGCCACTCTTTGGGTGGCCCTGGGCAGCAGGCATGGGGGACCACCCATGTGTGGCAGGTATAATAGGCCAGGTCAGGTTCAGCATCCCCTAGTGCAGCCACTGCTGCTGGCCCCTGGTTGTGGGTTTGGCTAGGGACATTTTTATCAGGCCCAATGCAGGTTCTTGGGTGGGTGAGTAGACAGTATGTGCTGCTCAGCTTCCTGGGTTCACTAGTAATCCCCCTTGACTCCAGGGAGACTTCTGATGAACTCAGGAAAGTTGAGTAGCACATACCACCTGCTCAGCTACCTCACAACCTGCATGGGTATATCAAAAGCTCAGGTTCTTCTTCCAGCCAGGAGTCCCTTCAAGCAGGTTTTGGGGGGTTAGGCCTCCAGCTAATCCAGGCTTCCATGGCCATAGCTGGGCAGGGGGTCTCAAGGCTCCTATTGCCATGGAGGGAGCTCAAGTCTCCAGCCATGGGTGAAGGAGCAAGAGGTCTTTGGGCTTGGGCCATGGGGGCGGGGGAAGGGCAGGCAGAGGTGGAGGCTAACCTCTCAGAAGTGGGGCTCCATCCTCCGCCCATGGAACCACCCAAACAGCAACTGCTGCTAATGGCCCCTGGCAGCCATGCCAGGAGCAGGCAGAGCAGCCCACATAAGCAGCCTCTGGCAGCTGATGCCAAAGGCTCCCTTAAGGTGTCCCCCAGAGCATGTGCCCCAGCAGTGGTTCCCTGGGATGCTCCCCGGCAGCACCCCCACAAGATTTAATCAAGGGTATTTATAGTGTAAGTCAGGGGGAGGTCACAGTTGTGAATTTTTGTTTATTGCCGGTTACCTGTCCCTGACATACTATCAATACCACTGACTAAATCATAGCCTTATGAAGAAGTTGCCAGTTCTGCCTAGATAAACAGATACAGACAACTTTGCATGTTCAGCATTACCTAATCTCACATATATTTACTGTAGGAAACAACTGAATATTGCAGAAAAGTTATCTTGGGGTATGTCTACACTACCCCGCTAGTGCAAACTAGCGGGGTAATGTATGCATACCGAACGTGCAAATGAAGCCCGGGATTTGAATTTCCCGGGCTTTATTTGCATAAGCCGGCCGGCGCCATTTTTAAATGCCGGTTTGTTCGAACCCCGTGCCGCACGGCTACACGCGGCACGGGCTAGATAGTTCGGACTAGCAAGCTATTCCGAACTATCTGTACGCCTCATGGAACATAAACTATCTGTACGCCTCGTAGAAAGGAACATAAACACTATCAAATCAAGTGTAAAAATGTAATAAGAAAAGCAAAAAAAAAAAGATTTTGAGGAACAGCTAGCCAAAATCTCAAAAAGAAATAACAAAATGTTTTTTAAGTACATTAGAAGCAGGAAGCCTGCTAAAAAACCTGTGGGTCCCCTAGATGATTGAGCTATAAAAGGAGCAATCAAGGACGATAAAGCCATTATGGAGAAACTAAATGATTTCTTTGCTTCAGTCTTCACAGCTGAGGATGTTGGGGAGATTCCCAAATTTGCACCATCCTTTGTGGGTGATGAATCTGAGGAACTGTCCCGGATTGAAGTGTCATTAGAGGAGGTTTTGGAGCAAATAGAAAAACTTAATGTTAACAAATCTCCGGGACTGGATGGCATTCATCCAAGGGTTCTAAAAGAACTCAAATGGGAAATTGCTGAGCTATTATCTGTGTTTTGTAACCTATCCCTTAAATTGGCTTCCAAACCTAATGACTGGAAGGTAGCCAACGTGACACCAATATTTAAAAAGGGCTCTAGAGGCAATCCTGGCAATTACAGACCGGTAAGTCTAACTTCAGTACCGAGCAAATTAGTCGAAACAATAGTAAGGAATAAAATTGTGAAGCATGTAGAAGAACATAATTTGTTGGACAAAAGTCAACATGGTTTCTGTAAAGGGAAATCCTATCTTACTAATTGATTAGAGTTCTTTGAAGGAGTTAAGAAACATGCAGAAAAGGGGGATCCAGTAGATATAGTATACTTAGATTTTCAGAAAGCCTTTGACAAGGTACCTCACGAAAGGCTCTTGTGTAAATTACATGGCCATGGAATAAGAGGGAAGGTCCTTTCTTGGGTTGAGAACTGGTTAAAAGACAGGAAACAAAGGGTAGGAATAAATGGTAAATTTTCAGAATGGAGAGGGGTAACTAGTGGTGTCCCCCAAAGGTCAGTCCTGGGACCAATCCTTTTCAACGTATTCATAAATGATTTGGAGAAAGGGGTAAGCAGTGAGGTGGTAAAGTTTGCAGATGATACCAAACTGTTTAGGATAGTCAAGACAGAAGCAGACTGTGAGGGACTCCAAGAAGATCTCACCAAACTGAATGATTGTGCAACAAAATGGCAAATGAAATTTAATGTGGATAACTGTAAAGTAATGCACATCAGGAAAAATAACCCCAACTATACGTACAGTATGATGGGGGCTAATTTGGCTACGACAAATCAGGAAAGAGATCTTGGAGACAGTTCTCTGAAAACTTCCACACAGCGTGCAGCGGCGGTCAAAAAGGCAAATAGGATGCTAGGAATTATTAAGAAAAGGATAGAAAATAAGACCCAGAATATCTTACTGCCCCTGTATAAAACTATGGTATGCCCACATCTTGAATACTGTGTACAGATGTGGTCTCCTCACCTCAAAAAATATATTTTTGCCTTGGAAAGGGTTCAGAAAAGGGCAACTAAAATGATTAGGGGTTTGGAACGGGTCTCATATGAGGAGAGGTTAAAGCGACTGGGACTTTTCAGTTTAGAAAAGAGGAGACTGAGGGGGGATATGATAGAGGTATTTAAAATCACGAGTGGTATGGAGAGGGCGGATAAAGAAAAGTTATTTATTAGTTCCCTAAATAGAAGAACTAGAGGACACCAAATGAAATTAATGGGGTCAGGTTTAAAACTAATAAAAGAAGGGTCTTCTTCACACAGCGTGTAGTCAACCTGTGGAACTCCTTGCCAGAGGAGGCTGTGAAGGCTAGGACTATAATAGAGTTTAAAGAGAAGCTAGATAATTTCATGGAGGTTAGGTCCATAAAAGGCTATTAGCCAGGGGATAAAATGGTGTCCTTGGCCTCTGTTTGTCAGAGGCTGGAGAGGGATGGCAGGAGACAAATCACTTGATCATTGTCTTCGGTCCACCCTCTCTGGGGCACCTGGTGCTGGCCACTGTCAGCAGACAGGCTACTGGGCTAGATGGACCTTTGGTCTGACTCAGTACAGCCGTTCTTATGTTCTTATGTTCATTATATTCTGGGACTATCTCCTCTGGATTTCTGATCAGGACTGGAACAATTAAAGGAGAGACTGATCCCCGGAGAAGCTGTCTCAGATCGGATCTTAAATTGAGCACAATGCATGTTGAGAGAGGAATCTGGGAAGTTTAGCTGCTGCTGTTCAAATACTTTTTCAGAGGAAAATTCTCTTCTGTGTGCATTTGGTTTTTGCATGAATACCAAACCTGTTGAGTGTGTCATTTCAACATGTGCGCTATTGAAAATCTGAGCCACGGCAAAAGTTATCCATAATTATATGTCATGGATAGAAAGAACTGCAGATATGGATGCATTTGCTTTGGTAACTATTTTTTTTTCAAATCCAAAACCCTTCCGGGAATGTCAAAAACCTATATAGTGTCCACAAAGAATAGATTTTGTATCTGTCTCTCCAGTTTAACCAAAGGATGGGTAAATGGTTAGGTACCGTCTTGGCTTGAAAGCACAACTTATTCCATTAAGCTTTAGACAAGAAACTTACTTCTTGTTTCAGACAGAAAAATCCCTTTAAGCACTCTGTTGTTCTTCTAAAGCCTCTCCTGTTTGGCCGAACCACACCCTTTTGGGAGAAGGGGTGTGTAGAGGCAATTTGCCATTCCCATTACAAATGTGGAAAACATTCAGAGCTGGGAAGCTGCACTTTTGGGAGGGTAGTGGAACTGTGGCTGATTGAGTGGTGCACTAGGTTGGCTGCTGTCATCCCTTCAGATGCATCATTTCTTCCAAAGGTTAAAGAGACACAGTGCAGAGTAAGAGCAGAAACAGGTCCTTATACCAAGGATTAAACGTAATTTTCAGGCTCTCAGCAGCTTTTTCTACTTCTTTATCTTTTCTACTGGACACTGCAAGATTGGGTGTAGATTTATGGGAATTCTTTCCATGTTCACAACTTACAAGTATTAATAACCAGTCCAAGTTGGAAAATAATATACCATTCCTAGCTCTATTAAATACAGAAAATCTGGGTTTGGTTAAAATAAGATTCCCTCTAGCAATGCCCAATATACAGTAAATATTATATAAAAAAGATCTCATCTTATCTAAGGAACAGTAACATTAAGGTTTGTGCCTGAGGCTCAGCAAACTTCAAACTTAAGACATAAAGAGTGAAGGGACGCAGGCACTCATTGGAAAGTAATTACTTGTAAACCGAGTAGCCACTTTCAAGCAGTTTTTATCTAAGAATGCCTGAATGCAAAAGCAATCTTATGTAGCATGTGCACAAGCACACATGGTTGCACAGAATTTACTCAGATGATGACTTTGTTTCCATATGATAGCCATCGGTATGAATGAAAAAATATTTCTGATATCACTCCCCAAAAGCTGTGCTGAATCTTTGGTACCCAAGCAGACCCACTGATGAGGGTGGGAGGAGAGGGGCAAATGGGGCAATTGCCCAGGGACCCAGCAATATAAAATGGCCTGGGAGACCTGGTCTCTTGGCTGAAAGATACTTTTGATATATCCTATGCAGGTTCCAGGGTGAGGGGGTGGGAGCTTGTGACACCGGCAGAGGGAAGGAGCAGGGGGCCCAGAATTGCTGTCAGTGGGCTTGTCTGTGAGCTCTTGCACTGGTTGCCAATGTGATTTTAAAACCACTTGCCTAGTTATTTAGGGTGGAACCATGAATCTCTTATTCTGGTAAAATTCCCATGGCAGCCAATGGAAGTCTTCTGACTGAGTTAGCACTTCAGGATTTGGGTTCTAATCCAGTGGTATGGGAACATTGTTAAGAGACGGGGAACTGAAATCTGGCCCCTTCACTCCTGTCCACTCCCCCTCCTCCCAGCTAAGGCCAGGAGCAAAGCCCTAGTGCACACAGGGCCAGCAGCCAGGACCTCGAGTCTGGGCCTAGCAGCAGAGTCCCTTGATGTGGTAGGGTGGCAGCAGAGCCCCCTTGCTCTTGGTGCCAGCAACCAGGACCTTGGGTGCCAGGTCAGGAGCCCCAGGGTACTACCACACCCCCTGCCATCTAATTCCTGCACCTAATTTCCAGTGACTTCAATGGATCTGGGTCCTGGCACTACTATTAAAGTAGAAATTGGTTCAGTGTGTTATGGCATTGCTGTACTTTACAGTATTAAATTAACCAAACATTTAAGTACAAAGACTCTCTTCATAGGTAACTCAATGAATGTTTAGGTTTATAAGTCCCTCAGACCAGGATCTCCTCAACTCACTTAATATGTAGCCCATCAAACCAGAATCTACCAAAATAGACACCAATCCCCTTTTTACATTGCCTCTGCAATAGGCATTTGAATGCTTGGTTTTAGGCTGTGGCAGATATCAGAGGAAACAAGTTCCTACATCTATTTACTAAGCACAGATTAACTTGAAATCTAGTAAAGAAAAGAAAAAGAAAAAGAAGAAAAAAAGTCCCAGGTACTGTAAATTCCTAAGTCCCCCTATCAGTTTCTGTGGTTTTACAATAATATTTTCCTATTAAAAAAATACTTCTCTCTTCCCTGTTACTGTGTGAAAGACTCCCTCAAACATACAGCATGGTCTCTGTGGGACACTCAGGGAGAGGTGGTCTAGCTGGTAGCCAGGTCAAAGACCATAGATAAAAAGCTGCCTTATGTGGAAATTCTATCTTTGAAATATAAGAAACATATGCTCGGAAAACAAGATATGTACAGTGCTAACCTGTAAAATACCAGGGTGCCTGATGGCTGCACTTTTTAAAATGGGGCTCATGCAAAGTCTTGGAAATGAGGGTGATGCATTTTCTCTCCAGCATGCTGACACAAGACTTTAAGAAAGACCCTACCAGGTAAGAAACTGAGAGTGTTATTTAAACAATAGATGAACCAGTTCCTTTCTTAGCTTTTTTCCTTTCCCCAAAAAAAGCCTTCCATTGAATCCAACGAAAGCTTTGCCTTTTTAAGAATTGAATAAAGATTTGGCTGCTTGGCTTTTCACAACAGGCCATTTCCCACAGCTACCAAGGGGATGTAGCAGATTCTCCATCACCTCAAGTCTTTAAATCAAGATCTTTCCCCTGAAAAAATCCACTCAGTGTGTAGCAGCAGTTAAAAAAGTAAACAGTGTTAAGAAAGGGAGAGAGAATAAGATGAAGAATATCTTAATGTCTGTATATATATTCATGGTATGCCCACATCTTGAATACCTCATACAGAAGTGGTCACCTCATCCCAAAAAAGGTATCTTGGCTTCAAAGAAAGTTCAGAAAAGGGCAACAAAAATAATTAGGGCTATGGAATGGCTGGCAGAGGAGGAGAGATTAATAAGACTGGGGTTTTTCAGCTTGGAAAAGAGATGACTAAGGGGAGATATGATAGAGGTCTATACAATCATAACTGGTATGGAAAAAGTGAATAAGGAAACGTTATTTACTTATTCCCACAGTCTAAGAACTAGGGGATCACCATATGAAATCAATAGGGGCAGGTTTAAAACAAACAAGAAGAAGTTTGTCTTCACTTAGCCCACAGTCAACCTGTGGAACTCCTTGCCAGAGGATATTGTGAAATCCAATGCTATAACAGGGCTAAAATAAAAAAGAATTAGATAAATTCATGGAAGACAGGTCCATCACTCTCTAAGGGTATGTCTACACTAGCCGCACAGCACGGGGTTCGAACTAGCCGGCATTTAAAAATGGCGCCGGCCGGCTTCATGCAAATGAAGCCCGGGAAATTCAAATCCCGGGCTTCATTTGCAACTGCGGATGACTACATTACCCCTGCTAGTTCGAACTAGCGGGGTAGTGTAGACATACCCTATTAGACAGGATGGGCAGGGATGATGTCCCTACCATCTGTTTGTTGGTGACTGGGAATGGGTGAGAGGGAATAGATCACTTGACTATTGCCTATTCTGTTCAATCCCTCTGGGGCACCTGGGATTGGCCACCATTGGAAAACAGGCTACTAGGCTAGATGGGCCTTTGGTCTGAGCTAATATGGCCATACTTATGTTCTTATGATAAACTTTAGTTCAACGGCAAGTTATTTGGTTTGATGAGGTGTAATTGGGTGAAGTTCCATAGCCTGTTTTACACAGGTGAGCAGACTAGATGTCTTTAATCTAGAATCAGATTATGGTCCAGTGAATAAGGCACTCAGGAGAAATGGGCTTTATTTCAGGCCTACAGTCCAATTCCCAGCTCACTGCCAGTGGTCTGCTGGGTGATTTGAGCAAGCTACCTGGCATGCAAAGTAAGGAAATTGGTATTTTGCTGAGCACTGAGATCTGCAGATGAGAAAAGCTAAAATTATAATGGTGCTTTCAGGCCTTAACATCCATGAATACATTAATTATAAATATAAGTGTTTCTGTACTTGTGACATATGGGGGAAATTAATAGAATTAGCTCACTTGAATTTACATTCCTCTCTCATCATGCACTGGTGTACTGTAGGTTTATAGGTCTGATATACATGATTGGAATATTAGTATAGAAGAGTACAGCTTGCTCAGGAAGGATAGACAGGGAAAAAAGGGAGGAGGTGTTGCCTTATATGTTAAAAATGAACACACTTGGAATGGCCATTTCTGCACAAAAACTTGAGAAGCATCTACACCTCAAATGCGCTTTTGCGCAAGTAAATCAGCAGTAAAATGGCAGAACAGAGGGTTTTTGCCGGTGTAGGTAAATCTCCTTCTTCGAGGCATAACTCCCTTTTGCACTACAGCTATTGAACAAAAAGGCAAGTGTGGCCACTCCACTTCTGTGAATGGCCATCAGAGCTCTCTTGCACAAGAGCATCCATGCAGTGTGGACGTGCTCTTGAGCAAGAAGTTTTTGAGCAAAAACTCTTGCGCAAAAGGCTTCTTCCACAAGAAGCCTGCAGTGTAGGGGTGCGTCTACACTGTCATGATTTTGTGCAAAAGCACTTGCTTTTGCACAAAATCTTGCCACCTGTCTACACTGTCCACGAGTATTTGCGCAAGAACACTGACTTTGTAATGTACGAAATCAGTGGTTCTTGCGCAAATACTCTGACGCTCCCGCTCAGGGATAAGTGTTCTTGCACAAGAGGGCCAGTGTAGACAGCCACATTCATTTCTTGCGCAAGAAAGCCCGATGGTTAAAATGGCCATCAGAGCTTTCTTGTGCAAGAGAGTGTCTACACTGGCACGGATGCTTTTGCGCAAAAGCAAATCTTTTGCGCAAAGGCACATGCCAGTATAGATGCTCTCTTGCGCAAATACTTTTAACAGAAAAACTTGTCCGTTAAAAGTATTTGCGCAAAATCATGCCAGTCTAGACGCAGCCTACATGTAGCCAAAGAGTTTTGCTGAGGATAGATTCTATGACACTGGTACTGCTATAGTTTCCAGAGTTTAAACACATTCTTAAATTACCCCTTTTAACTCTAGGGTAGCTTCATTGGCTTCAGTGATTTCCTTGATTTCCACAAGTAAGAACAAGTATCAGGCCCATGCAGTTATCACATATACTTTGGTTTGTTTTGAATACCAGCTTCAACTGTGCCTTTACAATGGAAATGGAGTGTTCCTGAGGCATCACAGAATTATTTCATGCTTGTCCAACTTTTTCTGAAATAATATTTTTTTGGGGGAAAGATTTCATTAGGCAGTGTTTTGTTTGTTTTAATTCTAGGATAAGCTTACCTATTATATCAGGAAAAACTAAACTAAGCAAAAATGCAGTCTTTAATGGTCAAAAGTTTGAAAAGTTATTTGGCCTAACTTCTTTTTTCCTGGAAAAACTTTAAAAATAACGAATAGTCTAGCAGCACATTAAAATCTAACAAAACATGTAGATGGTATCATGAGCTTTCATGGGTACAACACACTTCTTCAGATGTTTAACTTTTTCCAGTTACAGACTAAGGCTTTGTTTACACTGCAGAGTTTTTGCGCAAGAAGCTTTTTGCAGAAGATCTCTTCTGCAAAAAGCTTCTTGCACAAAAGCGCATCCACACCTCAAAAGCAAAAGCGATCATCCACACTGCATGGACACTCTTGCTCAAGAAAGCTATGATTGCCATTAACAGAATAGCCATCAGAGCACCTGTGCCTTTTCTGATAGGCTCTTTTTACACAAGAAACCCCTGCAGAGCAGCCACACCTGCCTTTTTGTGCAAGAGCTGTAATGCAAAAAGGCATTATTCCTCATGGGAAGAGGAATAACTCTACCAGCAAAAGCCCTCTGTCCTGTCAATTTACTGGTTTGTTTGGGTTTTTTGTGCAAAAACACGTTTGAGGTGTGGACGCTCCACCGGTTTTTTGCACAAAAACAACCATTTTTGTGCACAAATCTTGTAGTGTAGACATAACCTAACTGTAAAACTAACTCAGCTAGCCCTCTGATTCTTTTTTCCTGTGTCTCACCTTATATTTCTCTCCAAAGTCTCATTTCTCTTGATCTTTCTTTCTCTCTGCTTCCAGCTGCTGTCTGTTACCCCAAATTTCATTGGAGACCACCCCAGGGTTACACTCATATAGATTTATTAAATGAGGAATTAACAATCCACTATACAGTTAAATTAATGAGGATTGAGCTGTCATTTAATGCCACTAAACTCAAGTAGAAGGATTTCTCTCTCTCTCTCTCGCTCTCTCTCATCTGTGCACACACACGTTGCAGAGCGAGGAAGAGAAAGGCAAGGCATAGTACATCCAGAGTGTTTGCCAGCAGTCATGGATCCCGGCCTGCTAATCATAAAGAGGGCTTCTGCCATGTGCTCTCTCCTTTTTATTGGAACTGGGCAGCTCCTGTCATGCACGCAGGGTCCTTCCTCCACGTTTGTCACCAAGGAGAATGCCCAGACCTCCTTTGATCCAGATCCTTTTGTTTGCTTAGAGCAGGGGTTTCTCAGAGATTGCTTTAATTAGTCATCACTTAGCTCCAGACTCCTCGTTTTTAGCCATGCTATTTCCCTCACCCCCAACACACTGCAGTCTCCACACACACTCTAGTCTTATCACAGGAATGCAGCTTAGAGTAAGTTACAGAATTTAAAAAGCAAAGAGGTTGAAAGCTACAAAGATTACAAAGTTGTAAAATTTAAGAATCAGGGAGTTTACAATAAGTTGCCAAACTTAAAAAGGAAAGTAGCTGAAAGTTAGAAAGAAACAATTACAAAGCTTCAAAGCTCAGTAGTTACAAAGATACCTTCCAAAGCACAGCAACTAACTGAGAACAATTCCCATCTTAATCATCCACAAATCATCAGTAATAAAGTGACTTAGAAGACAACTGGCCCCTCAAAAAGTATTCACAGCGATGCAGTCAGCAGCAGGTTTTGTCATTCTCTAAGTCATGTGTTGTCAGGACCTTACAGTTTAATGCATTTCCAGAAAATGTATGTGTAAATCAAGTAGTTCTAATTTACAGGGGAATAGCTCAGGCTGAGGCTTTACACAACACAGTCTTCCTCAATCTGTTCCTCTACTCTGAGTGTTATGCTCCCCAATACACCTGTCTCTACTAATCTTTCTCTGTCTTCTTCCAGTAGCAAACGTTACGCCTCACTTTCTTGACTTCCATATTTCTCTGCTGCTTCTTCTGGCTGGAAAATAGGCATTTTCCCCAGTGGACAATATTTCCCAGTAAAAATTTTCAACTTTTCAGTGAAAACCCCCAAAAAACACTTTTTTTTACTGAAAAACAATTCAGAAATGCCATCATTGTGCCTCATGGGATTTGTAGTTTATGCACCTCATGCCCCATTTCTCCTCTATAGGACAAGCTCCCTGGTTAGACTACATTTCCTATGATGCAATATTAGAGTTGCCAACTCTCCTGTTTTCACTGGGAGCCTACAGCAATTAGGATTGATCTCCTGGAGGCTTCTGAAGCCAAACTGGGAGACTGGCTGCTGAAACTTCAGCAGTGCAATGAGGTTAAGACAGGTTCCCTGTCCACCCTGGCCTGGCACTATTCCCAGAAGTGGCTGACACGTCCCTCTCTGTGATTCCCAGGTGGGAGGAGGAGGGCAGGGGCTCTCCGTGTGTTGCCCCTATCCCAAGCAATGTCATCGCAGCTCCCATTAGCTGGGAACTGGGGCCCATGGGAGCTAGAGAGGTGCAGATGGGCAGTGCACAGAGCCACCTGTCACCATCACCACCCCCCACACACGTAGGGGCTGCAAACAGGGACATGCCAGGGCAGGAAGGGAACCTGCCTTAGCACTGCTGTGCCACCAACCAGCAGCTGCCCAAGGTAAGAACCACCTACCCGGAACCTGCATCCCTCACATGCTCCTGTACCTCAACCTTTGCCCTGAGCCCCCTCCCAGAACCCATGCCCATGCCTTGAACCCTTCCTGATCCCCCTTCTTGCACCCAAACTTTCTCCCACAACCTGCACCTTGCACCCTTCCAACACCCAACACTTTCCCTCAGCCCTGAATCACCAGCCACACCCTAACTCCCTCCCCTTTCTTGCACCACAACCCCCTGCCCCAGGCTCAGCCCAGAGCTCCCTGCCACACTCTGAACCCTTTGGCTCCAGGCCACAGCCCATATCCCCATGCACCCCCAACCCTTTGCTCCATCCTGGTGAAAGTGAATGGGAGTGGGGGAAAGCAAGTGATAGATGGAGGGGAGATGGGGTGAGTGAGGGCAGGACTTTGTAGAAGTGGCAGGGCAGAGGCAGCACAGGAGTGTTTGGGTTTCTGTGTTTAGATAAGTGGCAACCTTATGGACTGTTTTTAAAACACCACAGGGCATCATGGCAATCACATGGGCACTGTGCATTATGGGAGACATAGTCCAGCTGTGGAACTCAGCCTAGGAGAATGGGAGTATGAAGCACCCAAACTACAACTCCCACAAGACACCATGGTAGCATTTCCAAATTAAAAATGTTCGGTGTTAAGGCAGAAATTTTGTGGATTTTGTGTATTTGCTTTTTGAATAAAGAGCTGAAGTTTTCCACAGAAAGGAGACACTTCTTGAGGAAAATCTAGCTTAGCTAAAAACTCAATGACACATTAAAAAATGCAGGCAGAAATTTTTCAGGTGGTCCCACTCTGCTGCCAGCCTTATGTTTTGTTTCTTCCTTGTCTTTGTCTCTGCTACCAACTCTCCCACTCTTCACAACCAGACCTTTTGACCTTCTTCTACACCCTTCTATTCACCAATCCTCTCTGAACCAAGATGTTGCTTACTAAGTATCTCAAGATTTTTCAATCAGAAGACCGAAATGCCTGCTATTCTCTTCCACACATCACTGAACAATAATGGCTGTTCATCCTTTTGTTTTTCCAGAATTCCAGTCTATCTTTTCCCTTTTAGAGCTGAAGTTAAAGACAAGTGTCAGAAGAGATGAAGAACAGATAATGTGGAGCTAACTGTGAAATGTTCTAAACCAGCGGTTCTCAAACTTTTTGGGCTCCGGAGCCCTTTACATGCATAAAAATGTATGCGGAGCCCCAGCAGTCCACTGATTGTATGTGTTTTACCTATCCATGTTTCCAGTTTGTCAACCTTACGGAGCCCCTGTAGATGTCTCGCAGAGCCCTGGGGCTCCACGGAGCACAGTTTGAGAAACACTGTTCTCAAGTAACACATCAAGCAGAGACTGGCCATCAGATGATATTTTAAAATAAGTAAATGAGGAGTATGACAGAAAGATACTACTACCCTGAACTAAATGTTCAAAGATGTATTGAGCTGCAGGTTTTGCTTGCACAACTGAATGACACGTTTTTATTTTCAAAGGGTATGTCTACACTACAAAGTTAATTCAAACTAACAGACATTAGTTCGAATGAACTTTGATAGGCGCTACACATACAAACCGCTAGTTCAAACTTAATTCGAACTAGCAGAGCGCTTAATTCGAACTAGGTAAACCTCATTCTACGAGGACTAACGCCTAGTTCGAATTAACTAGTTCGAATTAAGGGCTGTGTAGCCACTTAATTCGAACTAGTGGGAGGCTAGCCTTCCCCAGCTTTCCCTGGTGGCCACTCTGCGCACCACCAGGGAAACTCGTCTGCCCCCCTCCTGGCCCCGGAGCCCTTAAAGGGGCACAGGCTGGCTACGGTGCCCGTGCCAGGTGCAAACCTGCCAGCACCCAGCCAGCAGACCCTGCACCTGGCACGGCACGAGCCAGCCACCCGCTGTCACCCAGCCCTCCGCCTCTTCCCGGGACCAGGCTGGCAGCTCCCAGGAGCCTGCCCGGGGCTGCAAGAGGTGGGCGCCCGCCTGGTCTAGTGCGGACATCGTGGACCTCATCCACGACCTCCGCATCAGGCACAGGAAAGTGGCCGTCTAGGCCAGGAGAGCTGCCAGCCTGGCCACCCAGGAGCAGGTGTGCATGAAAATCAAGGGGGTCCACTGAGACCCCCGACCCTGAGCCCTGAGCTTACAATGGCTGTACTGGGTTAGACCAAAGGTCCATCTAGCCCAGTAGCCTGTCTGCCGACAGCGGCCAACACCAGCTACCCCGGAGGGGATGGACCGAAGACAATGACCAAGCCATTTGTCTCGTGCCATCCATCTCCAGTCTTCCAAAACAGAGGCCAGGGACACCATTTCTATCCCCTGGCTAATAGCACTCCATGGACCCAGCCTCCATGAATTTATCAAACTTCTCTTTAAACTCTGTTCTAGTTCTAGCCTTCACAGCCTCCTGCAGCAAGGAGTTCCACAGGTTGACTCTTTGCTTTGCGAAGAAGAACTTTCTGTTATTAGTTTGAAGCCTGCTACCCATTCATTTCATTTGGTGTCCTCTAGTCCTTCTATTATGGGAACTAATGAAGAACATTTCTTTATGCACCCTCTCCACACCACTCGTGCTTTTATAGACCTCTATCATATGCCCCCTCAGTCTCCTCTTTTCTAAGCTGAAAAGTCCTAGTCTCTTTAGCCTCTCTTCATATGGGACCTGTTCCAAACCCCTGATCATTTTAGTTGCCCTCCCCTCTCCCACCCTCTCTCTTCCCCTCTCCCACCTCCTTTTCCCAGTCTCCCCGAGTTTTGTTAAATACAGGCAGTCCCCAGGTTACATACAAGATAGGGACTGTAGGTTTGTTCTTAAGTTGAATCTGTATGTAAGTCGGAACTGGCATCCAGATTCAGCCGCTGCTGAAACTGATCAGTTTCAACAGCGGCTGAATCTGGACACCAGTTCCGACTTACATAGATTCAGCTTAAGAACCCCAGGCATCCCCAAGTCAGCTGCTGCTGAAACTGATCAGCAGCTGATTCCAGGAAGCCTGGGGCAGAGCAACTCTGCCTCAGGCTTTCTGTAGTCAGCCGCTGGTCAATTTCAGCAGCGGCTGACTTGGGGATGCCTGGGGCAGAGCAGCTCGGGTGCTGCTGGGTTGGTCCAGTAGTGCAGCCGCTCCTCGGTGCTACTGGACCAACCCAGCAGCACCCCAGCTGCTCAGCCCCAGGCATCCTGATTCAGCCACTGCTGAAAGTGATCAGCAGAGGCTGAATCAGAACTCCTGGGGCAGAGCAGCTGGGGTGCTGCCGGGTTGGTCCAGTAGCGCCAAGGAGCAGTGCTGTGGGACCAACTGGCAGCGCCCCACCTGCTCTACCACAGGCCCCGGGCTTTGCTCCATGTCTCCCTGGTCTGCTGGGGGGGGGGCACTAGCTGCGTTCCCCCCCCCCCAGCAGACCAGGGAGACGCTGAGCAAAGCGGCGGAGGACCCGTGGCCGGACCCACGGCGCTTCCAGATCAGTGCTGCGGGTCCGGCCTGGGTCCTCCGCCGATCTGCTCCCCGTCTCCCTGGTCTGCTGGCTCTTCCAGCAGACCAGGGAGATGGGGAGCAGCTTTTCTCGCCCCGGAGGAGGTGGGCGGCGGGACCAGGCGTCCCGCCGCTCCAGTCCTCCGAGGCGAGAAAATCCCCATTCGCAACTGCGGATCCGACATAAGTCGGATCCGCGTAACTCGGGGACTGCCTGTAAAGAGAGTTTCTATTTTTGAACACACGTGTCCTTTATTTTGTACATCAGGAAGGGGGGCTAGGGAGGGGTAAATGGAAGGAGGTGAGGGAGGAATGGGGTACGAGCCCCCGATGGGGAGGACTGGGGTGGCTCTGCGGTCTCCTCAGGTGGAAGCTCTCCTGCAGGCCCCCCGATTGCCCCGCCCCCCCACCCCAGATGGGAGCCTGCAGCAAGTGCAGCCGGGCTGATGGCTGAGTGCTGTGATGTGCCGAGTGTGGGCACTCAGGGGACTCGAAGCCAGGACTGCTTTGCAAGAGGGGAACCCCTGAGAACTGTCTGTCCGGGATGGCTAGCCTGAGACAGCAGCTCCACGCTATAAGTCCTAATCTGATGCACTGCCGGCACTGCTTCCGGCCAGCCTTAACCCCGGTTCAGTGTCCACTCAATGTGGACATGCTAGTTTGAATTAGCAACATGCTAATTCGAACTAGTTTTTAGGTCTAGATGCACTAGTTCGAATTAGCTTAGTTCGAATTAACTAATTCAAATTAAGTTAGTTCGAATTAGTGCTGTAGTGTAGACATACCCAAAGTGCATTAAAACCCCCCAAAGATGAAAAAAAAGAAAAAAAAAGGGGAGGCGGGAGAAAGAGCTCTAATGGATGTTTATTTTCCATCATGGTTTCCATGTAATAAAAGATTTTGGAAAAAAAACCCATTGCTCGCTGCACAGCAGGAGTTCTAGTTTGGAGGTGTGTATTGAACTACGTCCAGAACCTACTGAAAATAAAACAAAACAAAAATCACAAAAAGAAATGCTGTTGTAACAAAAATTAGATGGAAGATTGCATGGACTTTCTAAAATGAAAACCTCCATTAACTGAATTTCTCTTGTATTTTAAAGTAGCATGGTGAGTTTGTTGTGATCTGCTATATGGAATAACAATCTTTAGAAGTTTCTGTATTGTCTTAGAACTTCTGAAAAGGGTTTCAGATATTTTATGAAGTCTGAAAAATCCTTTAAAAAGTAATATTTATATTTGCAGTTACTGAAAATACAGACAAAATTGTTTTTCTAACTAGACTGAAACCTGAAATATTTTCTAAAAATTGTTTTAGAGCCCACAGCTGGACAGATTTCTGTGTTAGTGCCCCAATGTATCTCTTGTTAAATACACCAGAAAGATTCCCATTGATTTTAAAGGGAGTTGGATTAGGTAGAGCAAGACAGATTGTCTACCATTTCATTCCTTGTGTAGCCATTTCCACTTGTGCAGAGTTAGTGCAGAATGTGAACACAGATGCACTTTGCACCCACTCTGCACAAGAGTATTGGACATCACAAGGTGCAAGGCATTGGAGAATTAGTCCTATCTGCGTAAGCAATGCTGCTGGACATGATATTTTTCTTCTCCTGGGAACTGTTGGGCTGCCCTTCTCATCTTTTCTCCTTTTGTTTTGCTCCAAGGCATATAGTTTGTTTCTCGTGTACTTCCAAAGTATTCAAAGAGCGTTGGAAGGACATTCACTCTTTTAGCTCTTACCCTCCTAGCCCCACTTACCGTCCTTATAATAGAACCTGGAGATGGGGGAAAAAAATCACCCGTTTGCAGTCCACAGAGCAAGCCTAAAGGTATTTTCTGTAGCAGTAATGCAAGAAACCTGCAGACCCACAAAAGATCTGCTGCTACCAAGACAGTGAAAAATGTAGGCCAAATTCTGCTGTCATTCACCAGTGCACAAATCTACATACTAAATAGATATGCCTCTATTGAAAATAATAGCTAAATCTGGCCCTAAGAGTAACATAGACCATTTTATATGACATTGTATCAGTACAAGAACCACTAGGATTTTTTGTTATGGATATTAGCACTTTGGGTTTATCACTATTTGTAAAACAGAAGAACCCATGGATATCTGATTCTTCAGTGCCTGACAATGTCCATAGTCAATCACAAATGTGTAAGTGGCTGTAACATGCTACCAAATCAGAACTGTTCTGCTACTTGGAGAATTTTAATCTCCAGGAAATTCAGTCCGGTGCTTTTCTAATTCACTACAAATATTTTATAGGCAAGCAAGTAGAACAAAGGAAAACAATCACTCTCCCACCAGATATTCCTATCTAATGTGAGGCTGACCTTTGGTAAGTAGAAGCTGGTATGATCTATAAACCTTTGGCATCCCAACTACACTGCACAGGTCTGTACAGCAAGGGTCATGACAACTCCCTAAGACCAAGACTTGACTATATTTAGACCTGCAAAAATTAGATTTTTATCAGTACATATCAATGAATGAAGATTTTACCAAACACACACAAACGGATGAAAATATTTTTCCATTGATAATAAAAAGAAATGTACAGGTAGGCAAAGTAAGAAAAATGCTTATTAGTATGTGATTTAAGGATATTTACATCATATATTTTGACGTGATACTGAAAATGTGTGATTTAACTCTAATAAAACTAAAATTTAAAATCTCAACCTTCAGTGCCCTTTAATAGTTATTGTTTGACATCCACATCATTTTTTCCTCCTAATTTCCTGCAACTGTGAACAGTTAAAATGATAAAAATTGAAAAAATGCTTAATATAAACATGGATGTTATCTGCCGATATTATTTTTAAAATATAAATTGAATTCTGGCAAGTGTATCAGCCCACCCCAGCATCTACCAGAAGTGACAAAGGCTGTTGACTTCACTGCAAGTTGGGTCATAGCATTGGGTCTCACCCTAGATCCCTTCTGACTTTTCTCAGAGTTGAGGATGCTCTGCACCTCACAGGAAGTGCTGCAGAATAAGGCCATTAGCCCGTATTTATGCTGCCTGGTAATTCCATCAAATATGCTACTTTTAGTCATTAACAATCCATTCTTCTTTATTTTTCCTCTCCCCAAGGAGGCAACTACTCTACAGAACATGGCTCATGAATTTCTGTTTTTCTATTATTGTTATAGTCTTCACATTTTATCTTGCTTTTTCATTAACTAGCATACCACAGAGATTTTTTCAATCTAAGTGTCTGTTTGAAAGAAGCCAATGGAATAGGAATACAACCTTTAGAGTTCTTTTTAAAGAAATCAAATAACCTGATTCATTGCTTCCTTCTTCGCTTGCAGCATGTTTCACTTACATTAATAGAGCTTTATCTTTTGTTTATATCTTCAAGCACAAAAGCAATAGCAGCTCTCCAAATACTCAGATATATGCAATATTTAAACATTACCGCTTTCAAAGGTCAGCTTTTGTTCTGCTCTTTAATTAGGATTCAAGGTCTCCAACAAGAAGTTGTAGCAGATGTATTAGTTCCTTCGCGTTTATGAAATCGCAGTCCTGCTTTTTCACTTTGCAAAAAGGAAAAAGGAAATGGTTCTAAATGACACACACACATATATTTTAATAAGAAAAGGAAGCTCCAAATATGGTGGGAATGGAAGTAATTAGGGTCCCAATTCAGCAAATGCATTTAAGCATGTGTTGAACTCTCTCCCTATTCAGCAAAGTTCTTAAGCATTTGCATGAGTCCCATTGTAGTCAATAGATATCAGACTTTAGCCCATAATGTGTATACTTGTATGTACAGAAGGGTCGGTGTTTGTGTGTGGGGGGAGGAGGGTAGGGTTTACATACACATACTTGCAATTTCAACATAGAGTCTTCTGTAGTGTAGTTGCAGGCACAAAGAGGGGCTTCCCACACATGAGATAGTGATGATCGTTGCCCTTTAAGCTTCTTAGTGCATATGATTCTGTATCTGGGTGATCACAGTGTTACAGACATAGCAGTCATCTTGCCACTGGTGTAATTTTACTAAGGGAGTGTTTGTATTCAACTTTTGTCTCTGAGGGTGCGTCTATACTGAAGCATTTTTCTGGAAAAAAATACCTGCGTCCATACTGCTAATGAGTTCTTTTGACAGAAAGTTGAAAGAATGGAGGGGTTTTTCCGACAGCGGTAAACCTCTTTCTATGAGGAAGATGCCTTGTTCCGAAAGAACTCTTTCAGAAAAAGGCATGTGTGCACATGGAAAAGGGAGGGGTTTTTTTTTGAAAAAAAGAGGCTTCTAGGAAATAACACAGGTGCCCTGGTGGACACTCCATCCAGACTAATCACAACTCTATAGTTCCTGTCTCCTGCTAGCTCTTAAAGCTGCAGGCATCCAGGACAAGTATTGTGGCAGGAAGCTGGCCCAGAGACCTGCACCTGACCATGTGGCTCTCCCTGCCACCCACAATCAGAGTTATGGCCGAGCTATAAGTCCCCCAAGACCCTCCTGGCCCTCACAAGGTACACCATCAGGGCTCCCAGGAACCACCCAGGAGCACCAAACACCGTGCACCCTCCTGGTCAGGGGTGGAATCCTGTCCCTCCGTGAGCTGGGGGGGGGGGGGGGAGGAGACCCTGCAGGATCTCTGCTCCCGGAGGTGAAACACGGACATTTATGGGCTCTGGCCATGAGGGGATACCACCCCTGTACCTTGGACCAAGTAAGGAGCAAGGTGAAGGAGCTACATCAGGGTCAGGGAGTGCAACTCTCGCTCCGGGCAGGACCACGCTACTGCCCATATTACAATGAACTTCACTGAACCCTGTGTGGTGGTGAAGGCCTTTCCCCACCCATAGTGGTGGACTCGGGGCTCCAGACACCCGTGGTCACCTGCCAAGAGCTCCTTGACAAGGAGGAGGAGGAAGAGCAACTCCAGGATGAGGACATGGCCAGCACGGTCACCCTCACCCTGGAGCCGGTACCCCAGGCCCTGGAAATCTCCCAGGAATCCTCTGACAGTGGGGAGGGATCATCAGGTGAGTGCTGTCAGCTTGTTACACACACAGGGAGGGTAAGGCAGGCACAGAGAGTATGGGGGTGCAATTGTCGCTCGGCCTGGACATTGTGTTACAGTCAGCAAAGAGTATTCTCTATTCTGTGGTGTCCAAAAAAAGGGCAACCAGAGCAGGCAGTGCTAAAGCTTTGCTGTCCCTCAGAGAGGTAGGTAAGCCTGCAGCAGAACCTGAGAAACAGCTGTCCAGGGGGTCCCTTTAAGCATGTGTCTCAGATAGCCTTAGGCAACAGCACCTGAAAGCAACTGCTGACCTAATGCCCTGCCTGAACTGGTTGTGGGTGGCCTTATATGCGAGATAGCGTCCAATCAGTGTGGACGCTATCTTTTGAAAAAGCAGATCACTTTTTCAATGCACTTTTATTGTGTGGATGCTCTCTTCCAGAAGAAATTTTTTCAGAAGATCTCTTCTGGGAAAACTTCTTCTGAAAGAAGCCTGCAGTCTAGACGTAGCCTCAGACTCACCTGTGCAGCTGCAATAGGCACTGTGGCATACAATTAGCATGTATCCATCAAGGAGAAAGGCCCAGCCAAAGAGTTTGTGGGGCCCATGGCAGCATGTTATGGTTGGCTGCACTGCATGGCCGGGTGGCTCCCAACCAGGGCAGCGAGTGAACTACCAGGCAGCATGGGGCCCAAGGCAACCACCTCGCTTGCTTTGTCCTAAGACTGGGCCTGCAAGAAGAGGGGTCTCATGGGGCATGCACATCCCCTTGTCTCTGCAGGAACCAAGAACAACATCAGGATGAAAGCACCAGGGAGGTGCACAGCCAGTCCCTGCTGATACCTTCCATCTCAGGACCGCAGTGGGTGCTGTCAGCTGGTCACCTGGCAGCCTGCCTCCATTACCCATCCAGCACCCTGGCGTGCATGGATGGCATATACAATAGGTCAGGGTTGGCACTGCCTCCCCTGGAGCGGCCATGGATGCTGAACCTCTTGTGGAGTTTGGGAGGAGGGAGTTTGATTTATTATGCCACATGCAAGGTCTGGGGTAACTGAGGAGGGTCATAGTGGACCACAAGTTGAATATGAGTCAACAGTGTGATGCTGTTGCAAAAAAAGCAAATATGATTCTAGGTTGTATCAACAGGTGTGTTGTAAGCAAAACTCGTGAAGTCATTCTGCCACTCTACTCTGCACTAGTTAGGCCTCAGCTGGAGTACTGTGTCCAGTTCTGGGCGCCACATTTCAAGAAAGATGTGGAGAAATTGGAAAGGGTACAGAGAAGAGCGACAAGAATGATTAAAGGTTTAGAGAACATGACCTATGAAGCCAGGCTTCATAAACTGGGCTTGTTTAGTTTGGAAAAAAGAAGATTAAGGGGGGACATGATAGCGGTTTTCAAATATCTAAAAGGGTGTCACAAGGAGGAAGGAGAAAATTTGTTCCTCTTGGTTTCTGAGGACAGGACAAGGAGTAATGGGCTTAAAGTGCAGCAGGGGAGGTTTAGATTGGACATTAGGAAAAAATTCCTAACTGTCAGGGTGGTCAAATATTGGAATAAATTGCCAAGGGAGGTGGTGGAATCTCCCTCTCTGGAGATATTTAAGAACAGGTTAGATAGACATCTGTCAGGGATGGTGTAGACGGAGCTTGGTCCTGCCTTGAGGGCAGAGGGCTGGACTTGATGACCTCTCAAGGTCCCTTCCAGTCCTATGATTCTATGATTCTATGTGCTATTCAGTTTCCTGGGATCATCAGTAATCTCTTTGGACTCCTCCCTTGGCCCAGGCCTCCTCCAGTCAGAGCGGCAGAGGGACTCGGGCTTTTCCCCCCAAAGGAGGAGTACTTGAGGCTCTAGCTGGAGAGGGGTAGGGAGTCTCAGGGCTCTGGCCACTGAGGGAGGGCACAAACCATCACTTATGCTAGAGTGCCTCATAGGCTCCCGTGCCATGGGGGCCACCACTGCCAAGAGGCAAATGTTTGGATCGGGCCTTGCTGTTCCCTTGATGGTCCTGATCACCCATCACCAACCACTAACTGGGAGTGAGGGGTGGTGATACTTCAAAGGGCCCATTGGCCACAGATTTCAGGGTACAGTGGCTCATTGTGAGAACAGTAACAAACTCTCCTACCTCCTGAAAGCCACCGCCTCTTGAGGAAAGCCTCTACTCCTCACCCTTCACCTACAGCTGCCCATCACACTGTACCACTGCCAGAGATTCTAGGCTCCTCCGCTCTGAGCAGGGACTATCGCAGTCCACCAGTCCATCACCATATACAGTTTTTGGGGAGGGCCAACACCCCTCGTGTCCCTCCTCACCTCCACCCTTGGCATACCACCCGGGACTGCGTCACAGACCACTTTTAGGCCATGCCCCACAGTTTCGGAACTCATGTATTAAAGTGTGGTGATGTGTTACCATGTTCGCAGCATAGATGAATTAATTGGAGTCTTTGGCTACGTCTACACTGGCCCCTTTTCCGAAAGGGGCATGCTAATTTTAAACTTCAGAATAGGGAAATCCGTGGGGGATTTAAATATCCCCCGCAGGATTTAAATAAAGATGTCCGCCGCTTTTTTCCGGCTTGTAAATAAGCCGGAAAAGAGCGTCTAGACTGGCCCGATCCTCCGGAAGGAAGTAGGAATAAGAGATCCTCCGGAATAGGGCTTTATTCCGAAGGATCGGGCCAGTCTAGACGCTCTTTTCCGGCTTATCTACAAGCCAGAAAAAAGCGGCGGACATCTTTATTTAAATCCCACGGGGGATATTTAAATCCCCCGCGGATTTCCCTATTCTGAAGTTTAAAATTAGCATGCCCCTTTCGGAAAAGGGGCCAGTGTAGATGTAGCCTTTATGTTTAATGAAGAGGAACATATAAATTCCTTGTGATAGGGAACACTGTGTAATTTCTTCCCACAAGAAGTGTCATACAGCAAAAGGAGACCTCCATTAGTGGAGTTTAGCAAATTCTAGAGGTAAAAGGGCAGCAAGCAATAAACTCCAGTATCTGAATCTTAAATGTTTGTCTTTGCTGAAACCTATCAGAATGCCTTAAACCTGGTAATACTTGTTTGTAGTGGAAAAGAGTCATTAAATAAATCAGTTTGTCTCTACTGAGGTAACAAAGCAATAATAGCAAAATATTAAAAAAAAATAATTGTAAAAATAATAGTGAAATAATAATAAAAAGAATAACATAATAAATAGGGAAAACTTAAAAAACAACCAACAGTCTGGTAGCACTTTAAAGACTAACAAAATATGTAGATGGTATCATGAGCTTTCATGACACAGCCCTCTTCTTCAGATGACCGGAGAGTTGGTCATCAGCAGTCGATGAGGCAGGGTGAATATCAAGAGAGGTGAAATTGCCATGTAGTGAGATAATCAATTAAAAATGCCAATATTTCCAGTCAGAGTACATTACAAAGGGCAGGATTTTCATAAAACCATAGAATCCTAGAAATGGAAGGGACCTCAAGAGGTTTTCAAGTCCAGTCCCCTGCCCTCATGACAGAACCAAGCACTGTCTAGAATGATCATCCCTGATAGCTGTCTATCCAACCAGATCTTCTGAAGGGTCCATCTTGAGGTCAGACAAGGTTGTTCTATTTCCCTTGAATCCCTGGAATCCCAGCCACTACAAAAAAAAACACATTATTCTTAGAATCATAGAATACCAGGACTGGAAGAGACCTCGATAGGTCATAAAGTCCAGTCCCCTGCCCTCACAGCAGGACCAAGCACTGTCTAGATCATCCCTGATAAATGCCTATCCAACCTGCTCTTGCAGGCCCAGCAAAGCAAGTGAGGCGGTTGCCTTGGGCCCCACACATTCAGGGCCCCATGCTGCCCAGCTCCCGGCCCCACCCACACACCCAGCCGCTCACTCGCTGCCCTCACTGGGAGCCACGTGGCTGTGTAGTTCAGCCAAACACAGCATGTTGCCTTAGGCCCCGCAAAGTCTTTGGCCAGGCCTGTGCTTTCGAATATCTCTAGTGATGGAGATTCCACAGCTCCCTTGGCACCTTATTTTAGTGTTTAACCACCCTGTCAATTAGGAAGTTTTTCCTAATGTCCAACCTAAACCTCTCTCAATGTAATTTAAGCCCATTGCTTCTTGTCCTATCATCAGAGGCGAAGCAGAACAAATTCTAAACTAAACAAGCCCAATTCTTTCAGTCTTCCCTCATAGCTCATGTTTCCTAGACCTTTAATCATGTTTGTTGCTCTTCTCTGGACCTTCTCCAGTTTTTCCACATCCTTCTTGAAATGTGGTGCCCAGATCTGGACACAATACTCCAATTAGGGCCTAATCAGTGCAGAGTAGAGTAGAAGAATGACTTCTCGTGTCTTGCTCACAGGACTTCTGTTAATGCATCCCAGAATCATGTTTGCTTTTTTGTAACAGTGTCATACTGTTGACTCATGTTTAACTTGTGGCCTACTATGACCCCTAAATCACTTTCATCAGTACTCCTTCCTAGACAATCACTTCCATTCTGTATGTGTGAAACTGATTGTTCCTTCCCAAGTGGAGTTCTTTGCATTTGTCCTCATTAAACTTCATCCTATTTACCTCAGACCGTTTCTCTAGTTTGTCCAAATCATTTTGAATTATGACCCTCTCCTCCAAAACACTTGCAACCCCTCCCAGCTTGGTATCCTCTGCAAACTTAATAAGAGTACTCTATATGCCATCATCTAAATTAGTGATGAAGATATTAAACAAAACTGGTCCCAAAATACACCCGTGTGGAACCACACTTGTTATGCCCTTCCAGCATGATTGTGAACCATTAATAACTACTCTCTGAGAACCGTTATCCAGTCAGTTATGCATCCACCTTATAGTAGACCCATCTAGGTTTGTATCACCCTAGTTTATTGATAAGAAAGTCATGTGAGACTGTGTCAAATGCCTTACTAATGTCTAGGTATACCACGTCCATTACTTCTCCTTTATCCACAAGGCTTGATATCCTATCGAAGAAAGCTATCAGATTGGTTTGACATGATTTGTTCTTTACAAATTCATGTTGGCTATTACTTATAACCTTATTATCTTACAAATGTTTGCAGATGGATTCCTTAATTACTTGTTCCACTATGTATTCTTGTGGTTAAGGTACTGGAGATATGGGTTCAATTCCTGGCCTTACCACAGACTACCCGAGTGACCTCTGGCAAGTCACTTCACCTCTTTTTGTCTCAGCCATCTCTCTCCTATGCTTTTTCTGTCTTGCCTAAGACTAAGGGTACGTCTAGACTACATGCCTCTGTCGCCAGAGGCATGTAGATTAGGCTACCCGACAGAGTAAAATGAAGCGGCGATTTAAATAATCGCCGCTTCATTTAAATTTACATGGCTGCCGCTTTGAGCTGACAAACAGCTGATCAGCTGTTTGTCGGCTCAGCGCGATAGTCTAGACGCTCCCCTGCCGACATCAAAGGGAGCTGTCGACAACCCAGGTATGCCTCCTGGGATGAGGCATACCTGGGTTGTCGACAGCTCCCTTTGATGTCGGCAGGGGAGCGTCCAGACTATCGCGCTGAGCCGACAAACAGCTGATCAGCTGTTTGTCGGCTCAAAGCGGCAGCCATGTACATTTAAATGAAGCGGCGATTATTTAAATCGCCGCTTCATTTTACTCTGTCGGGTAGCCTAATCTACATGCCTCTGGCGACAGAGGCATGTAGTCTAGACGTACCCTAAGTTCTTCAAGCACATATGTTCTCTTGGAGTGTCTATGTAAAGCTACTAGCACAATGGTGCCTTGACCTCAGCTGAGATCTCTAGTCACTACTAAAATACAAATAATTGACTTCAGAGTTCCTCTGTGCCTCTGTATTGTAGCCTACTTCTAGTATGAAGTCTAAAAACAGATTTAGGAGCCTAACTTTGAGCACTCTGGTTTTGAAATTTTGACCATTGTTCCTTAGTAATCTCACTTCTTTGGTGTTTTAATCCTTCCTCCTAGTTCAGTTCCCCGGCCCCCAATCATGCTAGTTTCTTAGTTTCTTTTCTCTGAAGTCCCTTCACATTTTTTAGACATTTTTGGTAAATGTGGGGCTCAGAACTGAATGCAATTTTGTATTCCTTATATATATTTTTAAATCCTACAACTTAAAGCTTTATGTGTCTCTATACACACACACACACACACACACACACAAATCCTGACTTTGCTTTCATGAAAGTTATCTTGATCTTTACTAGGGGAGAAACATTACTAGTATTTGATTCTGAATCACCCGCTGTTATTTTTTTATAGGTGTTTCTTTCCTATTGGTGTCATAGTGAACCTCTACAATGTAAACTAAGTTAGACTTAACAAAACAACAGGATGATTCATATGATCATAAAATTATATTGGTCTGAATTTTTCTGAAGTCTCTCCAGAATAGTTGGAATTTACTGGATAGATTTCAAGCTGCTATCATAAGCGCCCTCAGCTGGACTAAACCAACTCAGTACTATGATGACAGCCATCTCAAAGTTGCCAATGCTCCTAACTTCTATCAAAATACTTTTGCTGCTAAATTTGAGCAGATGCCAGATAACAGCAGTGATCACAGTAAAGCCTAAATTTTCAAACTTTTGCAACAGCCTTATTCTGGGATCAATTCAATGACCCATGAAGTTTAAAGGAGGTCTTCAAGTGACTTCATTAAGCACTGGCCCTCAGCACACAAGATATGGTTGAATTATGCATTTGCTCAATCTTCAACGTGTGCAGATGCAACAGGGATTTATCCCCATATGTTGGGGACACACACACCATGCGTGGTCTAGATAAGAATCTTTTAAAGTCATTGTTACAAAAACTACCTTTCAGGAGAGTTTGCCTTGTGGTTAAGATATTAAATTGGGAGTCAAGGTTCCATTCCCAAATTGGCCACAGACTTCCTGTTGGACCTCGGACTATTAGCTTAATATCTCTGTGTCTCAATTCTCCATCTGTAAAAGGAAGATAATTACACTTCCTCTCTTTCATACTTCATCTGTCTTGTCTATTTAGACAAGGATGGGCACGGACTATCTCTTACTATATCAGAGGGGTAGCCATGTTAGTCTGAATCTGCAAAAACAATGAGAAGTCCTATGACACCTTATAGACTAACAGTTTTATTGGAGCATAAGCTTTCGTGAGCAAAGGCCCACTTCGCCTGATGCATCTGATGAAGTGGGTCTTTGCCCAAGAAAGCTTATGCTCCAATAAATCTGTTAGTCCATAAGGTGCCACAGGACTTCTCATTGTTTTCTTACTATAATGAACATTGTCTAGTCATGGTCTTGGTTGAGGGCCTGTTGGTGCTGTGGTGACACAAATAATAATAGGTATAAAAATAAATATCAATATTGGGTCAACAAGACTGAACTCCCTAATGAAAAGGAAGAATCTGGTTCATTTACTAATTAACCAATCAACTAGATCCACAACACAGAACTGCAGACCCAGCTCTACAAGATGAGGATAAGCATCTTGTGACAGGGCACGATGTCCCCACTTGGCTGGGGCCGCCCCACCTCGCACTAGCCCCACGGTGGCGCAGGCACTCCTCGGGGATGGCTGGGAAATGCTGGCCCCCTGCGCACGCTGTTTGGCTACGGCAGCCCAGCTGACCAGTGCAGGAACCGCATGCTGGGGCAACACCATATGCCGGGTCACACCCCTGGCGTCGGGACACGCCATCCCCTGGTCGGCGGGTGATGTCAACGGGCAGGACGCCGCCAGAGGGATAAAAGGGGAGCAGAAGGGCATGGAGGGGGAAGGCCGAGGGGAGGAGATCAGGGAGGAAAGAGGAGAGAGACGAGAGGGAGGAGAGAGACAGGAGCAGGGGAGCTGTGGAAAGGGGGAAGAAAGGGGGACCTTGTTGAAAAGACAGGATAGGGACAAGGACCAGAGGCATGGAGCAAGTAAGGAGAATCACCGCTGAGGACAGAGGGGTAGGAAGTAGCCCAGGGCAGGACAGTTCAGGATTTGCCCATGGGCTAGTGAGTTTCGGGAGCAATCCCCCCATCAGCTGGACAGGACTCTATGAGACCCTGTCCTTAGGGCCCTGGGCTAGGGCCTGTGAGAGAGGGTGGACCCCTACCCCGCCACCCCTACCCGAGGAGAAGGGAAGAAGCATTTGCGCAGGACTCATCCCTCATGCCGGACTAGGGGCCTGATGGGCATCAGACCTGAGCGCGTAGGCCATGGTGCCACACCAAAAACCTGACTCAAGAGGGGTGCAAGGGGCACCCTTGTACACACCTCCAGTAACTGATTTTAACTAGAGTTGAGGACACTTAGTGCTTCACTGCACCTAGGCTTTGTAAGAGGAAAAAATCTTGGCTGCAAGAGACATCTGCAGAACTCCAGAGATGAGCACATAATCTGATACCACAAACTATCAAGGAATAGCTACAGAGTGGAAAAATGAGGACATGTTCCATTCAAAGCTTCAGGCGACTGAAAAGCATAGACAGGGCAATGCAGAACTCCATTTTACTCGACAGAGCACTGTGCTAGTATTCTCAAGCTCTCATCAATCACCTCATAAATTACAGTGGATGAGAAGCTGGATATGAGTCAACAGTGTGCCCTTGTAGCCAAGAATGCTAATGGCATATTAGGTTGCATTAAGAGGAGCATTGCCAGCAGATCCAGAGATGTGATTATTCCCCTTTATTCGGCTCTGGTGAGGCCACATCTGGAGTATTGTGTCCAGTTCTGGGCCCCCACTACAAAAAGGATGTGGACACATTGGAGAGGGTCCAGCGGAGGGCAACCAAAATGATTAGGGGGTTGGAGCATATGACCTATGAGGAGAGGCTGAAGGAGTTGGGTTTGTTTAGTCTACAGAAGAGAAGAGTGAGGGGGGATTTGATAGCAGCCTTCAACTTCCTGAAGGGAGGTTCCAAAGAGGATGCAGAAAGGCTGTTCTCAGTAGTGACAGATGGCAGAACAAGGAGCAATGGTCTCAAGTTGAGGTGGGAGAGGTCCAGGTTGGATATTAGGAAAAACTATTTCACTAGGAGGGTAATGAAGCACTGGAATGGGTTACCTAGGGAAGTAGTGGAGTCTCCATCCCTAGAGGTGTTTAAGTCTCGGCTTGAAAAAGGCCTGGCCAGGTGATTTAGTTGGGATTGGTGCTGCCTAGAGCAGGGGGCTGGACTTGATGACCTTCTGAGGTCTCTTCCAGTTCTATGATTCTATGATAAAAACTGAACCTGCAACTTGTCACACCAACCACAATTCACATTTTAGCACATTCACCATCTACAGAAATACTGATGATGGTGTCCACTAAGTCCAGGCCAGTGCTCCCTTTCCTCATGACATTTGAGGAAAAACATGACAGCATTTCACATTAGATTACTTTGGCATGTTGCTGTGATGCCCTGTGGCTTATGCAGCCATTTACACCTGCACAAACATGGACAAAAAGTACTTCCAAATCACAATGTTAGCCACTTACATCGATTCTATGCTAGTGTACATCACTACAACTAGGTGCAGGGCAGGAAAGAATCAGTACCCATATTAGGATGAAAAACAAAAACTCCACTTCTTTATTCAACATGTCATTTTTCTTCAGCAACCAAAGTTACATGTGGTACCAAACTTTGGTTGGCATGCTCCTGGAGTGTTTTAGCTAGTGCTTCTCTTATTGATGCCTACAATTACTGCCTAAATTAGTACAGCAAATGCCACTTATGGCTAGCTCAATAAGACATCTTTAAAGATCTTATAGGTAACAAGTACATCTGGCATTGAAATCTGGACTCTTAAGTGACATCAGCCCTGAACAATGTATGTATTGCTATGGAAATATACATTGCATCAACTAAGTCCGTGGTCACCAACCAGTAGATCGCGATCTACTGGTAGATCTCAGGGGCTCCAAGAGTAGCTCTTGAGCCCTCTCTGAACTGCGCACCTGCGCAGTACATTTACATTAGATTTCCTCATGTAATGTAGGCGGGGCTTCAAGGAAGGGGCGGAGCAGTAGATCTTCGCCTGTTCTGAGACTTAAAAGTGATCTTGGGTGTAAAAAGGTTGGAGACCACTGAACTAAGTCCATATCTAGCTGTAAAGGATGGCTCTTGGACCATTGGACAGCTTACACAACAATCACAGGTGACTTTGGTTCTTGTCCCATCTTTGCCATAGATAATTTGTAGGGCCATGATCAAATCACAGCCTCTCTCCACTTTCACTTCCCCACTTGTAAAAGTTATCAGTGATGGTCATCTTGCTTTGCAAAGTGGTGTAAGAGCCTCGGAATAAAGAGTGTGATGTATGCACCAGGCATTAGTACAAACACTGATGTTCTTCATCAATCAAAGACAACAAATGCTGCCAATAGCCTCCGAGAAATTAATCAGCACTAGGTTGGTCAAGTTTGAATACCTACCCTGTAAAGGCTTTTAGGTTATAATATTGAAAAACATTCCTTTGCTAGATATGTGACACAGGATGTATGTCACAGCTATGCAGTCCTGTAACCCAGTGTGGAGCCATTAGGCCAAAGGTGAGAAATGCCAAAATGTGAGGGCTTTGGAATATTGGGAATTTGCACAAGGGATCAGACAAGTTTCACTTAGCACAGATGTTTCTATAATTGAGACACACTGGGAAAATGCATTAACACACAGCTCGGTCTTTTCTACAGATTATGTGAACCACTAACAAATGCAATTGCAAGGTATACAAGTCTTTATTAAATTCTATGGGACAGAGGAAAAAAGCTCTGCACAAAGGTTATTTGTACTGAGGAATTCAGAGGAAGCACAAGCAACATCTCAAGCTAATTGATTTATCATAACTCCTTTATAAGCAGTGTTCCAATGTTTTAAAATAAAGGCCCATATTTATTAACACTGATATTTTTTAACAGACAGGCTCTGTAAGCAACTGCCGATCATACACCAGACCGGGATCAAAACCCACTGAAATCTGAGGAGTTTTAGCTGGGGTTGGATTAGTCCCTCAGTTACTTCTACTACATTTGCATGTGCAAATGGCCAGTTTGGCATCCAATTAGCCTTCTGTAAGTGCAAATCATGGCCTGCACATATTGTCATGGTAATTGCATTTGTAAATAAGATACAAACTCAAATTACATACAGTATACATTTTTCAATCTGGCCTTATGTCTTCTAACTATTGGAAATTCTGACCCTTGAAGTGTCATGCAAATGGATGGAGAATATTAGAGAAAAAATATAAAGGAGGATTTTGAAGTAGAATGACAAGAATAATTTGGGCCTCAGGCTTCCTAAACACCACATGATTGTTTTGCTTTTTCAGCCAAAGATGTGTGATGAATTTGTTGAAGAGAATTTAGGTATCTTTGTCAATACTAATCTCCTTTCCCCATCAGATGTCAGCAGTGACTAGGACCAGATGCAGTATCTTTCAAGGAAGATTTCTTTCCTGGATGTCTAAACCTCTTTTTAGTCACTTGCACTTGCATGTCTATTGGCTTTAGGAAGAAATCCTCAGGAACAAAGCTTCCTGCTGTTATGCCTAGCAAGGATCCCCCAACTCCAGATCCAGAGATTAATTAAGATTATCAGGTGATGGTTCCCAAATGTATCTGTTTACCTTACATTATTCCTCTGAAAGGACAGCAAACATTACCTCCCCTTTTTTTCATCTAGCGCCTGATTGTCATGTTGGGTCAAAATAATGATACAAACAAGAAGGAAATTGTGTCTTTCGGAACCTTTATCTCAGCCCTGTGGGAGGCAGATGGATAAGCATGAATAACACATTATCTTGGAGTGGATTCCACTAATCAGCCCCAGGGTTGGGCTGCTTTAGCATGAAGCAATTCTTAGCTTATTGCAAAGTTAGTTCAGGACTTCAGCAGAGGACCTTACCCCCTAATTAAGAGCCTGAAACAAACTGAAAACAGCTGTGAATAATTAGACAATTTAAGTGCTGTTAAAGAGGAATAATTTCTGTAGCCATTGTAATAAATCTTATGCTGTCTGAACTCATACCTTCTACATGAACTTTTTTCTTTTGCTGGGTTAGTGCATTACTCATAAGAGAAACAGTATCCCTTTTGTTTTGATTGGGTCTGCTTAATAACTATCACTATAAGTGGAAGTGTGATGACAAAGAGAATAGCCTTTACTTTCCTTAATTTTCAAATGCTGCGGTTCAAATCCTATGTCAGATTCCTGGCATGTGTGTTTGGTGAGGAAAAAGGGTTCTTGATTTGCACTGTAAATAATACTTGACTCCCATCTACTTAGCATTTTTCACATTTCTCTGAACAAAAAAGTATGATGGGAAATATTTAAAAATGTAACAACAGAACATTTGGCTTGTTGGAGAAATAAGTCTGTACAGCATTAATACTTTAAAAAAACCAAACTATTTTACCCCAAAGATAGTGTTTCTTTTTTTTTTCTTTTTTTTCATTTGTTTGGAACTCAGAAAGTTCAATAAAACTAATTTGCAAAATTGAATCTTTCATCATGCATTCTAAAATTCCATAGGGCCTGACTATATAATCTTCAAGTTGTTTGACTATGATCTAGGCTCCACTTCTGCAAACAAACACTTACACCAAGGGGCCATCACGAGCTAGAGTGGGGGGAGAGGCTTCGCACATTGTCCCACCTCCAGCACAATCTCACAGCTGCCTGGGCTACGTTTGTGGGCCTTACTGCACTCAGAGAAGCACATGGCCCCTGCAGCCAGATGCTTTGAGTGACATGAGGGGTGTGGAAGGCAGGGAGCTTCCCCGAGGGACCTGCTAGAATGCTGGTCAGGAGTCACCTAGGTAAGCACCTCCCAGCCAGACCCTGAAGCTGGAACCCACCCCCACCACAATCCTCTGCCCCAGGTTACAACCCTAACTCTTGGCACCACCCCTGCACCCATACCTCCTCCCAGACCCTGCACCCCAATCCCCTGCCTGCACAAATTCCTGCACATCCACCACAAGTCACAATCCCCTCTCAGATTATGCACCCTATCCTATACCTCTCCTCCAGGTAAGAATCCACTTCTCTACCTATACCCAAACACCCTCTCATACCCTCCAATCCAATCCCCTGTACCAGGTCACCACCCCCTCCCAGACCCTGCACCCCCTCATACATCCCTTATCCAAGTCAGAATCCTCTCCTGCACCCATGCCCATACCCAGGGCTCGCCGAACTGCGGTGAGCCCTGCTTGCCAGCCACACTGTCCGGCAATCTGCGCATGCACAGATCGCCCAAACCCGGCTCTTCCAGGTTGCAATCTACTCACCACGGGTGAGTAGATTGTATTATTTGTAGAGCCCTGCCCATACCTCCTCCCAGACCCTGCACCCCCTTCTCTACCTCAATCCCCAGCCCCAGATCACAGCCCCTTCCTTTACCCAAACTCCCTCTCAGATCCCACATCCCCTCCTGCACCCCAGTCTCCTACCCTGAGCTCCCTTCTGCACCCAGTCTCCATCACAGATCCCATACTTCCTCCATTAATATCATGGAAGAGTGCGACCCTTGACCACTTACCAAATTCTTGGAGTACTGCCCCCTCCCCATTCAAAAATTATTGTCCACACAGAATCATTAACATTTAGGATTGGAAGGGACCTCAAAAAGTCATCAAACTCAGCATACTATGGCGAAGCAGGATCAAGTAAACCTAACCCAGTGGTCACCAACCAGTAGATCGGCATCTACTGGTAGATCTTGGAGCTTCTGACAGCTGATCCTGACTTGTTTGGCTGGGAGGCTATCAAGTGCATGTACTTCAGCTGCCCCTCCTCCCACTGCCCTGCTGCTCCTGCCCAGACCCTCAGAGCTGCCCCCTGAGAGCCTCCTGCTTGTTGTGCACAGTGGGGAAGATAGAGGCAGGGAGGCATTGATGTCACTCTGTCCCCCTTCCCTGTACTCCATCTTCACAGAGTGAGGAGGGTGGGTCCTCAGAGAAGGGGCGGGGCAGGGGTATTTGTGTCTGAGGTAGATCCTGGACTGACAAATTCAAAAAGTGATCTTGTGCTTAAAAACGTTGGAGACCACTGACCTAAACCATCCTTGTCAGGTGATTGGCCAGCATGTTCTTAAAAAGATGAGGATTACACGATCTTCCATGGAAGCAAATTCCTGAGGTTAACTATGCTTATAGTTAGACATTTTTTCCTGCTATCTAACCTAAATCTCCCTTCCTTTTGATTAAGCCCATTACTTCTTGTCCTACCATCAGCAAACATGGAGAACTAAAATCTTGGTCCTCTTTACAACACCCATTAACATATTTGAAAACTGTTATCCTTTCCCTTTCAATCTCCTTTTTTCTCAAGACTTAACATGCCCAGTTTTTTAAGCCTTTGCTCACAGGTCAGATTTGATCATTTTTGTTGTTTTCCTCTGGATTCTCTTCAATTTGTTCCCATCTTTTATAAAGTGTGGCACTCAGAACTGGACACACTACAACATCTCACCAATGCTAAGTAGAGTTTGAGAATTACTTCCCACATCTTACTTACAACACTCCTGATAACACACCCTGAATAGTCACTTTTTTCACAACTGCATCATGTTGATAAATCATATTTAATTTGTGACCCACCATAACCCCCAAATCCTTCCCCACATCCCCCATCAAAGTAGGAAATTAGGCTGCTGTGGCATGATTAGTTCTAGACAAATCCATGCTGTCTATTCCTTATATCCCTATTATCCTCCAGGTATTTACAAACTGATGGTTTATTGATTTGTTCCAGTATCTTTCCAGGTATCAAAGTTAGTCTGACTGGTCTATAATTCCCTAGGTCCTCTTTGTTTCCCTTTTAAAAAAATAGGTTCTATGTTTGCCCTTCTGCAGTCCCCTGGGACCTCAACTCTCCTCCTGAGTTCTTGAAGTTAACTGCTAATAGTTCTGAAATTGCTTCAGCTAGTTCCGTAAGTATCCCATGATGAATTTCATCAGGCCCTGACAACTTGAATACATCTAATTTATCTAAATACTCTTTAACTTGTTCTGTCCCTATTTTGGCTCAAGTTCTCTCCCTCCCCCTTTATTCTTAGAATTAATTGTATTGAGTATCTGGTTACTAATATTTTTAGTGAAGACTGCAGCAAAATAGGCATTAAACACTTCAGCCTTCTTGGTGTCATCAGTTATTATTTATCCTTAATTGCTAAGTAGATGACCTATACTTTCCTTCCTCTTTCTTTTGTGACAAATGTATTTAAAGAACTTCTTTTTACTGCTTTTTCTGTCCTTTGCTAAGTGTAACTCATTTTGTGCCTTAGCCTTTCTGATTTTGTTCCTGAATCCTTGAGCTATTCATTGTACACATCCTTAGCAATTTGTTCATGTTTCACATTGTGTAGGGTTCCTTTTTAATTTGTAGGTCATTAAAAAAAACTCCTAATAGAGTTATGTTGACATCTTACTATTTTAACCTATCTTTCCTTTGAATCAGGATAGATTGCAATTATGTCTTTAATACCATCTCCCTGAGAAACTGCCAGCTCTTCTGAATGTTTTTCCCCCCTTAGATTCCCTGCCAGTTCTGACTTCTGAGATAGTTTGTCAGTTTTTTTGAAATCCCATTGTCTTATTCTGCTGCTCTCACTCTTTCCTTTCTTAGAATCATGAAATCTATTACTTCATGATCACTTTCACCAAAATTGCCTCCCACCTTTATATACACTTCCTATTTCTCCCTATTGATCAGAATCAAATCTAAGGTACGGAGGGATCATTTGTTATTTTTTTAAGTTTTTTTCTAAAATATGTGTCTCTCTGGTTACTTCCTCCACATTTTGAAACAAAAATTGTTCCCTAAAAATTCCAAGAACTTATTGGAAGTTTTGTGTTCTGCCATCAAACTCTTCCAGTAAATGCTGGGTAGTTGAAGATCCCAGTTACTACCAGGTCTTGTGTTTTGGATACTTATGCTATTCCAAAAGTGCCTCTTCCTGATATGACAATCTACAGTAGGCCCATACCATGACATTACCCAATATTTTTTGTCCCTTTTGTCTTTACCAGCGACTTTCAATTAAATCTGTCTCTGCGCACACTCACAGACACACACACACGGTGTACAATGCAACACCCTCTCTTTTTTAATCTTACCCGTGCTTCCCGAATAAGCAACCTCTCTCTATACCAGTATTGCAGTCATGGCATTTATTCCACCAAGTTGCTGCAATGCTAATTGTCATAATTTAGCTATTGTGCTAATACCTCCAGTTCTTCCTGTTTATCCCCCCAGACTCCTTCATTTGTGTGTAGACTTCTAAGAAGCTCAGCATACTCTGTCACTGATTTCCTTCTTATTGCTCCTATAATCCTTGTCTGATTTTTCATGTCCTATCTGGGCAGCTGTGAAGGTTGCCTGGGCAAAACTAAGCCTTTAGATGGTTTTAAGGGACACTGTCAGAGCAAACACTTCCCCTCTCCTGTGTTATGAACACTTGAGTTTCTTAAAAAATCTATATATCTTACAAATATTAATAACATTTTCTTTTTCAAAAAAGAAAAATGATCACTGCACTGTTAAAAAATAAAGGATCAATGGTAAACACACATTTTTGAGGAATGATTCCTGTTACATACTTTCATTTGAAGGACCTCTGACATATTGACATGCCCCAGATTTGCCTAGCCTTCATTTTTCATATTAGTAGCAAGTAGGCACTTAAAAAGAAAAGATTCAAAGGTCTCTTAAAAAAAATCCCTACTTCAGGCCCAGCATTTTATGAGCTGCAATAACAATCTAGTGGTCATATGGCTGGGAAAGAAAAGATATTCAGCAGTGAAATAGATTTCAGTTTCAAGCTTTCATGGAGTTATTATACAGAAAAAAATATTTTATAAATTGCTAAATTTGCTTTGACAGTGTCCTTTCAAAGAAAGAAGATGATTAGTATTAAAGGTGATCTAAGCTGTACTGAGTTTCTTGTCAGAACAATTCCACTAGTTTACATAATAGCTTAATAGACAACTGTGAACATTAGCCACCACACTGGAGAATTGGGGCAACGTCAGCTGGTAAGGACTATAATATATCATTCCATCACCATGCAGCAACTTCACAGGAATGTTAGCACACACCTCTAAATATTCAGGCAGACTAATTTTTCCCTCATTTTAAAGAGAAATGCTCTGCAGCGTAGAAAATAAAAGGAAAAAAGAACTAATCATAATAATAACGTGACTAAAAGATACATTGAAAAGTGAGAAAAGGAAAATACAGATTGTGTAGCAAGAAAAATTCTTCGGAGTGATTAGACAGTCTGCTAGACAGTGCAGCGGTGTCTCCAGGGAACGCTGAAAGCTTAGTCATTTGGATCATTTAAAACAGGACAGGACTAAGCTCTTAAACATACTGTGTGAAACAAGCCTCCCAAAGCAGGGTAGTGGACAAAATGTTTTCCATCCTCAGTTTTTATGATTGTACTATCTCACCAGTTGCCCAGCCAGAGACATGATGACCCTGATACCCCATTGTCAGAATCATGCAGATGCAGGAATCTTGTCAATTCCAAAAGGTTGGTATTTTTTAAAACAGCATTTTGGGGTTCCATGTTAATTCTATCTCATCGATTCCATACGGCTGCAAGGCTAGAAATAGTAAAAGATATGCTCTAGTTCAGTGGTTTTTCATATGCAGTAGGCTGCACACTCCTTTCCAAAATTAACATAGTCTATTGGATACCCTCCTGCCCCAAGGTAAAGTCATAATATACTTATGTTTAGATTGCCAAATCTTACCAAATAAAATGAATTGTCTGTCATTACAGGATTTTTCTCATATACCCCCTGATGAAAGCTCACATATTCCCAGGGGTACGCAATCCTCGGTTTGAAAATCAACTGCACTTGTTCAATCAGGTATTAATTCATGCAAGGTCTATGGCTTGTGGTATACATGAGGTCATGGCCTTATAATCTATAATATATAAATAAAGGGATGATATGAATAAGGAACCTACCTGCTGAGTAAGTTGGTACCATTTTTGCACACTATTTTTAGAGAAGACCTTTACTTTATTATTTTTTTATTTTAAGCTGTTTCCTTCATTTCTGTATCTCTCATTCCAGCCAAGAGCTCTGAGGATCAGACTATGCACATGTGGCTGTGCAGTGGATACAGTTAAAAAGCTGTTCTAATTTCAGAGATAGTTCCCATTCTATTTCAACTACAACACCACTGGGCTCTCTAATGCCTCTTATACTGGAATTGATTTTGTAAGTGTGCCCACTGAACTGGGCCTTATCTCCTTCCAGTCAAGTCAGTAGGGTTTTGCCATTTTCTTGGATGGGAACCAAATCATATCCATTGGCCCAATTCCCGACTCTAAGAATTCTGACAATTTTGTAGCACATACAGCAGGGGAAGGGCGGGAGATACATCATATCAAATGCCCCATCAGTTATTGTAGCCAGACAGGAACCCCCCTGTAACATCCGTTTTTGCTTTCCTGGAGCACACAGGGCACACAGAGAAGTAAGCCTTGAACAGGAGGCCCGGATATGCAGGCTGCAGTGACCCTGAATGGCTGTAAACAGAGACACGCCAATTGCTGACCAAGAGGCTGCCGAGGAGTGCCCTTGACTGAAATCCATATTGATATGAACACACAGCCCTCCGTGGGGGGAGAAATCTCGCGCCCAGTAAAAAAATGTCCAGTACTCACAATTTAGTTCTCTCTCTTGCAAGTGTAAATTAAGTTGAAACTTGCTTGTAAGAACTGGCACCACAAAAACGAAACAGTACAATTTGGCATCTTAGATAAGAAAGAGGATACGGGCCCCTATGGGTATAAAGATGGGTCCAGCAGCACACTTACTCTGAGTGTCACTCTACCATCTATCTGCTGGTTGGGTTAGGTGTTTGACCTCCCAAGGTTCCACGGGGATGCCCACCTCGTATTCATCTTTCCTAGGAATTGAGGGACCGGCCCTGGCTTGACCCGCTGGAGTCGAGAGGCACAGAAGGGGGTAAAAATTGTACCTGGATGTGGTCCTTTGTCTTAAGTGTTCACATAGACTTAGAGCTCTTTAAAGATTAAGTTGTCACTTGGTACCATTATTTCTATTTTCTATCTTTATTTTCTTTGTAACCATTTTTAAGATCTATATTTACTAGCTGTGAAAAAATAGAGCAATAGCCATTGTAACCATATGATTTATAAGCATCTTTAATAAACCTGTAACTGTTTAAGCTTTAACCTGACTCCTTCAGTTGCTGTAACAGAACCAAGCACAATTTAAAAGAACTTCAGCCGGTCATAAGGGACAGATATAGGGAGAGCTTGGGCGTTTTGGATCGTGTCACTTCCAGAGGACAGATCCGTTGGGGCATCTCTCAGTCTTCCCTAGACTGCCCGCTGTGAAGGGATCCTGTATCCTAGCAGTTGAAATCTGAGATGTAATAAGCTCTTCCTATAAATTCTGGGGCGTCTGTCAGCCTGTTGGCTGCCCTCCGCGACGGGACCCCGGTCCTAGCGGTAAAGACACGGACGTTAAACTCTGGGGCATCTGTCAGCCTGTTGGCTGCCCTCCACGACGGGACCCCAGTCCTAGCGGTAAAGACACAGACATTAAACTTCTCGGGGCGCCCTTCAGCCTCCTAGGCTGCCCGCTGCGACGGGACCTTGCGTCTCAGCAGTTGAAGACTTGGGTGTAACACACACACACACACACACACACACTCTGCCCTGACCGTCGGCTGACAGTTGTTCAATTTCTACTGAAGGATGCAAAAGCTTCTTTAATTTTGGCCTAGATAATAAAATCATAGGAATGGAAGGGTAAAAGGAACCTCAAGAGGTCATTTAATCTACTCCCCTATGCTGAAGTAGGACCAAGTAAACCTACAACACTGTGACAACTATTTGTCCAACCCTCCAACAGTGGGGAATTCATAACCTCTCTTGTAAACTGGGCCACCATTAGAGTTAATGGGCCCTATGAGTACTATTAAACTGATGCCCTTATGCACAACAACAGCCTGGAGGAGTGGGATGATTTTTAAGTAGATGATTTTATAATCTTCATCAACATACTAATATTTTTAAAGCAAATTTTAAACTGCTGTCCTGCCGGCAAAGCAAATGCTGCTTGTAATGGGTGGACTTTTTGGTCACAAAAGTGCCAACAGTGTTACACTGTGTTAGGGTATGTCTACACTACACAGACTTTGTCCACACAATCACTAAAGGTTGTGTAGTGCAGACCTACTCTAAGACGGTAAATTCAGAAACTGACTGTATACACCTGTTAACTGGCTTCATTACCACTTGAATGACTTTTTCACAGGTTCAGTGGTCTGCTGATAGGCCTTCTGGAAGGCTACTTCGCTTGTACATTAACAGCTCACCTCAGGAGAGAGATTTACCAGGCTGCAGCAGCCACAGAAGAAGGATAGTAAGAGGTGGGTGGGTGGACATTAATACCCAATGGTGCACCAAATTTTTGGCTGCCCTACGCAGTTGTGTATTCTGTGTCTGGGTAAGGATGGCCCTGCTTGGAAGCCTGTTATAGTTAGAAAAAAAATCTAATAGCTAACCTAAAAAGAATCTCCCTTGCAACAGCTTAAGCCCATTACTTCTTCTCCCAAATTCAATGAACATGGGGAACAATTGATTGTAATCCTTTTTATAAGAGCACTTGTCATAGTTGAAGACTCAGTCCTCTTAAGACTAAATAGGCCCTATTTTTTGAACCTTACATCATAGGTCAGGTTTGATCATTTATATTGCTCTCCTCTGGAGTCTTTCCAAGTTGTCCACATATTTGCTGACGTGTGGTGGTGCCCAGAAGCGGACACAGTCCTCCAACTGAGGCTTCACCAGTGCAAAGCAGAGCAAGACAATTACCTCACGTGGCGGACATATCACATACTTGTTAATACACCTCAGAATTATATTAGTCTTTTTTGGAAACTTCACCATAGTATTGGCTCATATTCAATGTGTGAGCCATTGCAACCCCCAGATCCTTTTCCGTAGTGTTACCACCTAGCTAGTTATTCCCCACTTTGTACTGATGCAAATAACTACAAGCTTTTTTCCTGTCTTGGGTGTAGTACTTGTGTGCATTGAATTTCACCTTTATTTCAGACCATTCTCCCATGTGTTGAGGTCATTTTGAATTCAGGACTAGTTCTAAGGACAGATGCTCAGGCTTAACATCTTAATACCACTCTCCCATGAGCTTTGCTCAGTTTGAATTTTGGAGCATGTGTCTGGAGTGACATGGGATCCCAGCAATCTCCTACACAAGCAAGTGGGTAAAGAGAGGTAGGAAGTGAGTGAAACTATACTCAAGAAAGCAAACAAGCTCCGCCCTGAAAAGGGATGGTGCAATTTAATCTCCCACATGTCTCAGAGCAAGGAACCAAGGGAGAAATGGTGACTCTTCACCTCATCTACACTTTTGACAGCGAGCAGGGTATGTGTAGCATAGGGTGACCAGACAGCTTAATATTTGTGGCTTTGCCTTATATACTATGACACCTATTCCCCCCCCCCCCCGCCGAAAAAATCCCAATTTTCCACACTTGCTATCTGAACCAGAGGTGAAAATAAGCTGGTGCACCCTGGTGTGGGGCTCTAGCAAGAAACTGACCTGCTGGGACACTTAGCTGCAGGGGGAGCAGTGGGGCACTTCCAGCCTGGCTCCCAGAGCTTCTTGCAGGCAGCCTGGCAGGTTAGAGGGGCTGTGGTGAGAAGGCATGAGGGACAGCCCCAGCCCAGAGCCACTCACCACCATTTCTGGGGGTGGGAGAGAGGCTGCAGCCACACTTACCCTGATGGCTGACTGTTGTTTTCTCCTTTTGTTGACAGGTGCTCCGGGAGGGCCGAGGAGGGAGGCTCACAGGTTGTGAGCTTCAACTCACTTCCTAGTCAGCAAAAATGTTAAAAAACACTCAGTGACCAGGGTGAGTGCGGCTGCAGCTCTGCCCCCACAAATGGCATCCTTATCCCCCCCCCCCGTATATACTTACACAACCCTGAGCCTCCTCCTCATACACCCCAACCTTGACTCCTGCATTCCTGTCCCTAGTCCTAACTCCTGTATGCCCCCCACCCACCCAAACCCTCTGCCCCTCGCCCTTCATCCCACAGTTACATTTCTTACAGGTACTGTTGTATGGTCACTTCCTCTCACTTGAGGGAGGGAGGGGGGTTGGGACAAGACAGTATCTGTCAGAAATTGAAGTTACTTTTACCCTGATCTGAATGCACTGCAATGGAAAGCAAGCTGCACCCTCACCCACATGCAGTGTGTAGTTATCTAGTGCTGTGAAACGCTCCAACAATGTGGAAGCAATGGGACACCACACTGCAGCACGGACGTGGGAGGCACAGCTTGAGTACCTAGAGAGTGATGGAGCGTAGCCACTCTGAGGGTCTGGCACTGAGGGCAACCTGCTTGCCAAGATCTTGCCTCACTATCTAACAATGCTATTTATACCTCGGGGGAAAGGGGCAGTGTATGGGAGCTACACATGCAGACCCACTCTGCAAGTCTCTCTCATTCACATGTAACATCCACAGATCCCAGTCATTTTAGCAGCTGGGATCAAACCTGGGGACTCCTGAGCTTTATGCAGCAGCCCCTACTGCCTGAGCTAATAGACACCCCTTTCTTAGCCAAGCCTGTAGCAGGCTCATCAATCGCTAGCTGGCCTAGCCACCACTAGAGGCAGACAGAGTGCCACATCAGGCAGGCATAGGTTACATATTCCCCCTGAGCAGTGAAAATCATCCTGACCTTCAGAGACTTCCCAGTTGAAACCTGAATGAGCCCCCACTTGTAACACTGACCACCATGATCCTTGTTGTCAGGGCCCTCTTTGAGCTAAATGCATGAGCTTCTGCCTGAGCTCAAAGATACCTCTCTCCAAGCCCTGTCTGCAGCAGGTTCATCAATCACTAGCTGGCCTCGCCACCACTAGAGGGGGACAGAGTGCTATTCCACGTGTCACTCAGTGCTCGGATTTAGTCAAACAGCTGTGTTGAGCCCTCTCATTTTAGGTACTGCTGCTGCCGCCAACGTCTGTGTTGTTATCAATGCCTGATTTGACAGCCAGCCTAAGTTCTGGAGACAACAAGGCTTAGTGATTAAGAGAGGGAGTCAGGATCTTGTAGTTTTGCCATCCATATTCACAGTGAGTAGTCAAATAAGGTATTAGGAAATGGGTGCAAGCACTTCCTGAAGTGAGAGAAATGTGCTCTGATGTAGCCACACCCAGATAGTGACACTGGTTTAAACCACACAATGAGCCTATGGAAAGCAGAGTTAACACCACTCTGGTTTACTCCAATAATTTAGCAGATGAAATCTCTGCAGTGTAAACCTCTATTTTGGTGTAGCATATTTGTATTAAGGATTTGCACAGGTATAACTATTTCAGTGTCATCACATCCATGCAAATGTTCAAAATGTAAATTTCCTGAAATTAGCAACATCTGGCCCTCAGTTTCTTCTTCTGTAAAACTACCATGCTGAATGGCTATAAGGCTTAATTAATTAAAGATTATAAGGGCTTCAAAATCCTTGTTTGAAAGGTGCTGCAGATCTGCAGACTATGTCACGCAACATGAAAATTTACACATTTTATGAGCTCAAAAGCAACCCCTGAAATTTAATTCTCTAGACTTCACAAGACAAAATGTATTGTGCTGCAGACTAGAAGTTTAACAAATGGACTTAACTGGTTGGCCAGGTTCTTTTTTTTTTTAAACGCTGGTGTTTATAATTCCAATTGGTGTAAAATTTCCTGATGGTTAACACATCATGTTAAAGACACTTTTGAATAAATGACTCATTCCCAAATAATTGACTACCTTTGTAATTTGGGAAGTAAAAATCACATTTATGAGTCCCTGGGGTTGAGGGTCTATATTGTTGTGTATAAAATGTAGATAAATCATAAAACCTGATTTTTTTTTCCTTTTGTAAAAGCTTCCATTAGCCTTTGTGTATACATTAAAGCAGAGCTTGCTAAATGGGTGCAGCTGCTTTAAATCACTGGTGCATTTTAAAATCAAGTCTCTTTATATCTTGATGTTAAAATTACATGTTGGTTACTGTAATCCTGTCTTCTTTTCTGTGGGACATCCTTGGATCAGATTTGCTTCTGGAGAGACCGTTCCCATCGCAATATGTTTTTGAACACATGTAAAAAACACAAGTCTAAGTATTTTACAGCCAATTTGAACAGTGTTTTTTAAGTAAACACAATAAAAAAAATTAACCAATCATGGTAAATGCAATTAAGGGTATCATCCGTACTTAATAAATAGGTGCATTTTAGATTTAAGGTTGAAATAAGCACACAAGGTGATTCTAATTAGAGTTGACAAGAATATTTAATTACTTTAAACCAAATCAGTTATCTTAAAATATCTATTTACAAATCTAAACACCCTCTCCCCAGTGTGGTACCAAAACTAAGCAATATTTAATTCCTAAGTAAAATAACGACATCACTTGCCCTGTCTTTGCAATGTAGAAGTCCAGTACCTTCATGCAAGAGAGTCCTTTCCCCACATTTTCAGAGTACTGTAAATTAGTTTAGTATGCTTGAAAGAACCTGTAATTGTAACTGCTCTTGTTGACACATCAGCTTGATGCCACACAGAGCACGATTGGGACCATATCCCTCTGTTTTGCAGCTATAGTGCATTTCAAGGGCTTGACAGGTCCAGCACTAAGATGTTCTGAATTAGATTTGAATTACAACCGCTAAATGCCCTTGTCAAAGCTTGTTATGCCTGACACTAGCCATATATATTTAACTGACTGTTCCTATGGAAGGTATACAGCTTAAACAAAGACATACTCCCAAAGTTTCATACAGAATTGTCAAAATATAATTGAGTTTAAAAAGCAACTAAAGCATAAGGAGAGCAATCTTTGTTGCTGCCCTCCCCCCTTTGAAATAAATCCAAAAGATAATTTAGCGGAACCTACAAAGTAAGACGAGCATGTGTAGTTTCCACAGAGACACTGAATCCTATACAAATACCAGAATCATCTATACACACTGGTCCTGCTCCCATAAAGCCAAAGATAAATCTGCAGAATTGGGCCCTCTAAAAATATTTCATGCCAGACTCTGCTGCCTTTACTCACATTGAGGAGTAACTTACTCTGCAAGTAGTCCCACTGAAATCAATGAGCCAACTTGTCATGAATAAGAGTGGCAGGATCAGGTCCTTAAATTTTAGAGGAGCCAGAATTTTTCCAAACCTGCTTGCATTATGTGCTTTGCCACCCTCATGTGAAATAAACAAAAACGTTGAACATTTACCCAGTTCAGCCAGGTATCTCTAAATAAATTCATCTAAAATAATATAAACATTTTTACCATCTTTCAATTTATTTACAATAACAAGCTAGCAGTAGGAGGTTGCAACACTATATTCTTTGGCTTTAACAACATTCAGAAAATAGCACTTTTTGTGTACAATCTCTCCTTTTAAACTGATGAAAAGTACAATATAAGAGATGTGTATGAGTTGTTATTATTGTTATTATCACTCAGGGCATGTCTGATGACAAGTGGACTTCTGATTCTTGGGCTTTATGTTGATTAAAACTCACGAGACTCTCTAGTAGCTGAAATGGTACATGCTGCATGCAAGTGCCATTACAAGAAAAGGTGTTAGCGCAGGGGTCTCAAACTCACAACCCATGGGCCATCCCTTTCTGGGAGTCCTGGTGACCCAGGAAGAGCCTGTCCTTTCCTATCATGCAAGTCCTACCCCTTCCCACTACCATCCCACCCTCTTCCCCCATAGCACCCTGTTCCCAGAGGGACACCGCTTCAGGGATTACCGGTGGGAGGCCTGCTGCAGGATGGCAGCAGTCCTTGGGTCCTGCAGTGGGAGTTGCAGAGAAGCAAAGAGCACTTAGTTCAGTTGTGCTCTGCATCCCCACGGCTCCTGTTGCAGCGGGGAGTGAGAGGGAGCCTGACCGCTGACTGTGAATTTGAGACTCCTGTGTTAGAGCAAATGGCATGGCCTAGAGATGAGTAATTAGAAGAAAACTCAAGGATCCCTCTCAGCTAACCTAATATCCTGAGGTGTATTTTTAGTCATGTTGGGCTCAGAATATTAGCAACATAAGGTGAGTGAGGTAACATCTTTTATCGGACCCACTTGTGTTCATGAGAAGACCTTGAAAACTTGTCTCTTCAGTAAGTTGGTCCAATAAAAGATATTATCTCACCTACCTTGTGTCTCTAATATCCCAAACTCATTCTTCAGGGAGTTCCTGCAGCTTCCTTGACCCCAGAACTACCAATCCCTCGCCCCTGCCCATCCCCCACAGAGAGTAGAAAAAAAAGGGTGGAATTATCCCATCCAGTGAAAAAACTTGCAGAAGAAGCCTCTATGGGTATGGAAATACAATGAGGTTCCCTTCCTCCATGTTCTGTCAGGAGAGTGGAATTTGCCCCATCATAAAAGAAATTGTCCTTAAATTTGCTACTGTGCCAGAGACTTCCCATGTGACCTTGGGCAAGACATTTAATTTCTCTGTAGCTCAGTTCCCCATTTTCAAATGAAGATAATAATGCTCCCTTTGTCTGTCTTGTCTGTTTAGACTGTAAGCTGTTTGGTGCAGGGACTCTCTCTTAGCATGAGTGCATAGACTGCAGAGCACAATGCGATAGATGCTACTATAACACAAATAAATAAAAATAATATACTGTGGACCTCTAAGGCTTAGCTAGAGACCAGGGCTTATACGGTCCAATTTCCCTTTTTCAGCTTCCTGGCAGTGCAACTCCACTGGAATTGTGCCACTAAGTATCCTCATGCCAGCAGCTGACCCCAAAATTCCCTTTAAAATGGACTCCCTAGTACAGAGCATTCCCAGCTCCTTCCCATGAGCACAGTGTGGCCTGGCAGGTCCAAAGCTACTTACAGCTGTACACAGACTAAAAATCCTGCATCAGTGACTTAAACACTTTTAAAGCCAAAGAGAAAGTTTAAGGGCCAGATTTTGAAAAAGTTTGTGCTCACAAAGATCATGATTGGCAATTTGCTCAGACAATTCCCCTAGCTGTGTGTGCAATCATAGTAAATGTGTGCAAATCAGCAAATTGCACGACAATGTACACTCTATTTGTTTTGAAACCCTAACCCTAAAAAGCCTCATAACCAAATAAGCGCAGTGTTTAAATGAAGGCACAAGGGGTTAGGCTGTGAGAGGCATTGCTATTCTTTGTTAATTTTTTATTCAGTTAAGAAGCACATGCTGATTACTTTTAGCAGTGTCCCCCTGATACAATTCAGATGTAAATCACATTTCTGTAGTCAGCTGCTGCTGTTTAAGCAGAAATATTTTGACACAATAATTATAGGGCTGAAACTATGCTTTACATTAGTGTATAAAACACTCATTAAATTAAAATTCTTCCATGAAATCATGAAAATAAACAGCCTGTCTGAACTGGCATCAACAAATTCACAGGATGCTTCTGCATTTTCTCAGGGTTGGCCTTCAAGTGACTATTACAAGGCTCGTATTTAACCATGAAGTGTTAAAGGTTCACATTCTTTTGAAGGCCCCATTCTGCTTCTTTTTAAAATTATTGCTTTAATTGTTTTTACAACTTGTAAGATTTTAAAGCTATTAAGCCTCAAAGTTGTGGGGAAAAATTAAAATGGTGATTATTATAACTTTCATAAGGTTGCAGGATGGCCATGGTAACACATTCTCTTCAGAATGAATTAAACACGCTAGTTACATGGCACCATATGTAGTACCTCTCCTTGGTCTATTATGACTAGGAAACAGGATATATATTTTATACACCGCTCCTGGTGGCATGGAAAAAAAAGCGAACCTCTTGAAAAGAGGAGGGTGCCAATGGGTTATTTTGTATCAGCACACTGCCTCTCGCCTCTTCACCATCCTTCTGTGGTGTCCCAGACTGAGGTAATTCAGAATCACTAGCCGCTTTGGAAGATGTGGGCTCAGAGTCCACCGAAACAAGCAGCTACTCTTTTTTCAAAGTCTCATCAGAAAGACTCACATGTGGTAAATTGTTTGGGTCTCAATTTATCCACCTCAGTAGAATTAAGGGTTGAGTCAACCCTGCCGGGATTTGAATTGGTGGTTCCAGGGAGTCTAAACTGAAGCTTAGACCACTAAGCCTTTCCCTTCTCTCTGTGGGCATGGGGAGTAAGTGTATGTATATATGCATACTAATCCTTATAAGCCTTACTTGTGTTTTGTTTGTTTTCCGTTCATCTGTACAATATCACTGATCTTTACAACATACAGAGCAAGCTGTGGTTTTTCTGGGCTTGGGAGTGAACAGTGTGGGATCTTCAAGAGGCAGATGATGTAATCATAGTGGTCTAAAACATTTTTGTTACATCTATATTCCATCAAAATCCACAATTATGGTTGACTGTTCTTTTGACTGAAGGGACTCCAGAAAGATGGACTGCAATGGTAATTGCACCATTTTATCTTAACATGTGAATTTAAGACTGATCCCTTGGTCTTATGAAATTACAGCCAACATGTGATTTTCTCCATTTGCACACAACATATAGATGACGATGGCTGCAGAAATGTATATTTAGCCTTAACTTGTCAGAATTTGTATGGCCATCAGCTAAAAAATATTCAAACCCTCTAACCATTTTATTAACCAGGATTACGTGGGTTTTTTTAATCCATTTTATAGCATACCAATTTTTAGCTCACATTGTAATTTAATAGCAAAGATCTTCTTTAATGTCACAGTCACCTCTTCTACAACAGCCACATACATGTGTTTATATCCAGCATTACTGGTATTAAGGTTATTTCTCCCTCCCCACAGCATGACATTTCCACATTGGGCAGCAACAGCCTATTTGCTACAGCCAAATCCTGCAGTCCTGAGTAGGGAAAGAAGCATTTGGCCTCATGGTTGAGGAACATTAATGACAGTAAGTTTCCTATTTTTATGAAACAATAACAAAAAAAGCAATAGCAGTTTGGGTTGTTTTTTTAATGAGAGCTCCTACTGAACAGATAGTGGCTATTTTTAAGGTCATATTTCCATCATTTAAAAAAATGTTGAGGCCCATGTTCACATGTGATAAATCTGCCAGCATCTGCTTTTTTGCCCACACCTTCTACGTTTATATGAGCAAAGGAGCTTCTTGCCTGCAGTTACCCATAGCGAGATGGGCAAATGACAGTGCAGATGCAAACCAGCCTTCAAGAACATTCATGAATATCTGTGCCCACAATAAGATTTTGTGTTTTGTTAAAGAAAAAATGCTAATTTCTGATCCCGTAGCCAAGGGTACCCCAAGGTGCACCTTTTCACAGAGATGACTAAGTGAAGCACTGAGGTATAGATCCTTAAACATAATTAGGCACCTAACTTCTATTGAAGTCAATGGAGTTAAACAGTTAAAATATAGTTCAGAATCTGGTCTTGAGTCCACAGGGCACAGTTCTCCCACTACATGATGTAAATTATGCCCACCATTCAGTGGGATCTGCAGGGTTTTAAAGAACTGTGGCCTTTCTAGAAAGTTCCATGGTAGTCAGAAGACAATGGCTATGTCTAGACTGCAGGAGTAAATCAGAAAAAGATATGCAATTTGCCATATGCAACTTGCGTAACTTTTTCTGATTTACTTTAGAAAGAGGCTTTTCCAAAATTTGGTATGTCTACACGGTGCCAAATTTTGGAAAAAAGTGCTCTTTCAACACATCCCTTCTTCCTTGTAGAACGAGGTTTACAAGGATAGTGAAAGAGCACATCCACTTTTTCAAAATTTTATTGGATACCAGAGGTATCCCGGAAAAGCATTGCAGTCTAGACATAGCCAATGTCACCTAAGTGACTTATTCATCTAGCAACCACTATGCCTAACTATCTTGCTGTGAGGATGGTCCTGAATCATGACACAGTGTATTTCTTGGAAGTGCATAGTTCCCAGAGGACTAGTCGGAACTGAGAAGCAATTAGCTTGTGAAAGATGTAATTTGTAGAGAGCTCTATAAGTAGGGTGACCGTACATCCTGTTTTGGCCAGAACAGTCTCCTTTTTTAAGCCCGGTCCCAAACATTCTGACTTTTTTTGGCAAAACTAGGCATTTGTCCTGTTTGCTCTTGCTACTTGGTCATCAGAGCAAATGGAACAAATGGAGTTTTGCATACACATACACACAAAGCGGGGCACACCTTTTGGGGAGCACAGAGGAATTTTCAGCAGGCTAAGCACTGATGTCAATACCAGTTCTCAAGCTACAAACCCCAACTTTGAGCAGTGGGGCTCAAGCTCCTAGCTCTGGGCGGCTCAGGCCATTCTTGCGCTAGGTCCTGTTCACACTTTGGGAAATATGGTCACCCTAATTATAAAGCATTAAAAAACAGCAATAGTGCAACTTAACACAGCTGGGTCAACACAGTCAGAACCCACGGGAGGTAAAGGAAACTCCATTACTTGGGATATTTAAATGTGGACTGGACACTGTAAACATGCATTGTAGGAAACAATCTCACATGACAAGGAAATTGACTGGATGCTCTCCTCTTCTAGCTTCTTTGCTTTCTGAAACATTCCTTTTCCTCCCTCACTGTTTTGCTAGGCACTACACTTAGCTGTTGTCTTGCAGCCCATAGGTGAGGATATTTCAGAGGTGTAGAGTGCATGTAGTTTGCAGAATGCTTCAGGCTGGAAAGATACTACAGAAATGTAAGACATGATTCAGTTTTTGTCATGTCCCTCATTCAAGAACTTGTATCTATTATCAAAAGTGAGTGTCTCCTTAAACTGGGAAAAATGGCTGTGGGGAAAACTTGTTAGCTAGCATGTTTTTAAAAGCATGGTTTCCAACAGGACTTCATGCAAGTTGTGTCTATAAACTTTAGCTTTGACCTTAGCTAACATGACTAAAAACCAGTCACTTGTCTACATTCCCCAAGCGGTTCTAGGGAGAGGCAGTGCCAACTACCTACTAAATCAGTGGTCACCAACGCGGTGCCCGCGGGCACCATGGCGCCTGCCGGGGCATTTGTGTGCACCCACCGACAACCTGGGCCGGCCCCGCCCCCGGTGCATGGCACACAGGAGGCGCTGGCCCCAGGCGTGCAACATGCACCTGCGCCGGGTGTGCGGCGCTCAGGCGGACCCAACCCCGGGACATATGCGGGCGCTCAGGTGCGCGGCGCTCGAGCGGCACCGGTGCCGGCCCCAGGCGCACGGCTCGGGTGGTGGCGCCGGCCCACAGCACAAGGCGCTTGGGCGGCCCCAGCCCCGGACGTGGGGCACATGCCGGTGCCGGGTGCAAGGGCATCCCCGTCCCCTGGCGTGCCCCCGGACGCGCAGCCCTGCCCCCGGGCGTGTGAGTGGCCCCACCCCCCGGGCGCCCGGCGCGTGAGTGGCCCCACTCCCCCGGGAGCCTCTAAAGGTTGGGGACCACTGTACTAAATAGTCACAGAATGGAGGCCAAGGAAGAACAACAGAAAAACAATGAGGAATCTGGATAGATAGATCCCAGAACCTGCAATGAAATACTAGCTGATTCCAGTTATACTTGGGGGTTTCTCTACCACAGAGCCTTCCTTTAGAAGCCTGCTTTGTAATGCACCTCCATAATGAGGGTGGATTATAAAGAATTTCCTGTGTAACACAGCTAGAGCAAAGGTGATTATTGGTGGTATTCTGGTGGTAGACATTCAGCAGCAGGATATTAATGACCTTTAACATTTCAGCTAACTAGCTGATAATGAGATTAACAAGATTTGACTCCAAAAGAAGAAAATGGATCAAAGCATCATTCTGTCTTGTTAGCAGCATCTCATCATTTTAATACTTATAGAAAAAAGGGTGTCTTATTTATGCAGTCATGAATAAGCTCTCAATGCCTTCTCTTAGCTCCCCCCCCAAAAAAATGTTTAATAGCTTTAAATAAGCAGCACTTCAAACATTTTTGAAGTTTTCTTCAGCAAAATTGTAAAATCTATACTGGAGAAAATATATATTCCTGCCCTAGATTCCCAAACTGTTTTCTTTGAATTCAATAAAATTTATATTGGAGGGCTTAAGGACATAGGGCTTCATATAATTGAAACTGATTCAGTAAATGCAAAATATAAAAAATAAAATATTGGTATTTCATATTTCTGTATTTCAATATTCCTTTCATATTTTACTGTGAAATTTGAACTGTTGAGGTTTAAAGCATTCTTTTCCTCTCCCAACTTTTTCCTTTGAATTTGGTTTCTTTAATCACTGGGCTACGGATCAGAGGGATTTGCAACTTGTTTGTGGAAGGCCAGAGTCTAAAGCAGCAGCTTGTCTGGGGAGCTTCTCCACCATCTGTTCTCCCATTTGCATTACAGACAACTGCATTTTAGATAGAAATCTATTTTAAGTAATCATTTTCACCATAGTACACAAAATCAGTATCTACATTCATATTTACCTATGCCTTGACTCCTAAACTCCACATTATCTGCCCTCTTGCCCCTGCCCTGACTCTTGCACCCTCTCCCCCACTTTACCAGTCCCTTACCCTGAAGGACCTTAGCAATGCCAGGCAAATCTTCTAGTATTCATATATAGTCTTGATATATACATGAACAATAAACACATGCATACAAGGGCAAAATTCATGCTGACATGCTTATACCCCATCAAACTCACTGGAATCACTTTTGGAATTCGCCTTCCCTCTCCCTCATCATATCAGTTTTTAATGGTGGTAGGGACCATTATGAATATCTTCTCAGACCTCTTATATAACACAGCCAACAGAATTGCATCGAAGCCGTAACTCTGTTTGAGCAAGTGCATATCTTTTAGAAAACATCCCCATATTGATTTAAAGACCTCAGGTTATTAGGAATCTGCCACATCCTGAGATAAGTTGCTCCAGTGGTTAATTATCTACTCTTCTGAAAAAAATACTTATTTCTTGTTTGATTTTGCCAAGCTTCAACTGAATCCATGTTTTTAAGCCTTTTTTTTTCTGGCAGGTTAAAGAGCTGTTTGCTATGAGAAATCTCACCTCCTCCTTCCCCCTCCCCCCATAGGTACTTAGAATCATAGAAATGTAGGATTGGATGGGATCTTGACAGGTCAACTAGTCCAGTCCAGTCCACTGCACTGACATAGGACTAAGTATTGTGTAGTCCACCCCTGACAGGTGTTGTCTAACTTGTTCATAAAAATCTGCAGTAACAGAGATTCCACAAACTCCCCAGGTAATTTGTTCCAGTGCTTAAGTACCCTGACAGTTAGGAATTATTTCCTAATGTCCAACCTAAATTTCCCTTGCTGCAATTTAAATCCAACAATTCATTTTCCTCCTCTTTATAACAATCTTTTACATACTTGAAGCCTGTGATCACACACATTCATCCTTCCTCCTCCATCCAGTCTTCTCTTCTCTTCTCTAGACTAAATAAAGCCATTTAAAAAAATCTTTCCTCATAAGTCATGTTTTTTAGATTTTTAATTATTTTTGTTGCTCTCCTCTGGACTTTCTCCAATTCGACCACATCTTCCCCCTAAGTGTGGTTTCCAGAATGAGGCACATTACTCCAGTTGAGGTCTTATCAGTGCTGAGTAGAGTGAAAGTACTACTTTTTGCATCTTGCTTATTACACTCCTGCTAAAACGTGAAGACCATTTTGGGGTTTAATTTGCAATACTGTTACATTATTGATTCATATTTTGTTTGTGATCCACTAAAACCCTCACAGTCTTTTCTGCCGTACTTCTTCCTACACAGTCATTTCCTATTTTGTATGTGTGCAGTTGAGTGTTCCTTCCAAAGCTGAGACCATTGCATTTGTCCTTATTGAATTTCATCTTATTTCAGACCATTTCTCCACTTTTTCAAGATTATTTTGAATTCTGAACCTGACCTCCAAAGTTCTTGTAACTCCTCCCATCTTGGTATCATCTGCAGACTATATAACTATACTCACTATGCCATTAGCCAAATTATTTATGAAGACGTTGAATAGAGCTGGACCCAGGACAGATTCCTACAGGACTTCACTCAATATTCCCTTCCAGCTTCACTGTGAACCACTGATAACTACTTTCTGAGTTTAGTTTTCCAACAGTTGTGCTCCCACCTTACAGTAGGTCCTCTCTTTCGAAGGCAGGTTTTCCAGACATTGAAAAAATTTTGCAGCTTTTTTCTGAATCCTTTCCAATCATACTTCTGTAATGTACTGTTAAGAGGCTAGAGTGCCAAAATATAGGAGTAGCGAGGAAGACCATATTAGATATTGATGTTAGTCACTTCATACCTGTTAATATAATCTCTGCATATGAATGCCACTGAGAAAAAGAATACCTCAACCCAGGGATTTGGATTACAGTACACTTGCAGTGAAATGCACCAAAATGCACATTATGCTTCCATCTCACTTATATACCCAAATGACTATTGTACCTTCCTTAATATCTACCACTCTTTGTTCCATTCTTTAGGCCCTGATGGGTTAGAAGCTGGAGCTGGAAAGAGATCGGTTGGTGAAATTCCCCCTTTCCAGTCTACCCCAGCACTTGTCCTGGCCTGAAAGGGCCACACAGAATAGACTTTAAGATCTAGGCATTTTTAGACATAGCAAAGCAAAAATTGGGAGGGGGGATTTTTTTTTTCATTTTCCCCATATGCTCTGATTCTAGGAGAATTCTGTCTCACTCTGGTCATCTGAAGAAGTGGGCTGTGCCCACGAAAGCTCATGACACCATGGATATGTCTACATTACAGCACTAATTCGAACTAACTTAGTTCAAATTAGTTAATTCGAACTAAGCTAATTCGAACTAACGCATCCAGACTAAAACACTAGTTCAAATTAGCGTTTTGCTAATTCGAACTAGCATGTCCACACAGAGTGGACCCTGAACGGGGGTTAAGGATGGCCGGAAGCAGTGCCGGCAGGGCATCAGATGAGGACTTAGAGCGTGAAGCTAGCTGAGGGCTGTGCTTAAAGGGACCTGACCCCCACCCCGGACAGACAGTTCTCAGGGGTGCCCTGCTTGCAAAGCAGTCCTGGCTTGGATTGCCCGGAGTACCCACACTGGGCACATTACAGCACTTGGCCATCAGACCGGCTGCACTTGCCGCAGGCGGCCATCTGGGGAGAGGGGGCAATTGGGGGGCTGCAGGAGAGGTTCCACCCCCAGAAGCCCGCAGAGCCAGGGCAGTCCTCCCTATTGGGGGCTCGTACCTCATTCCTCCCTCACCTCCTTCCACTTACCCCTCCCTAGCCCCCCTTCCTGATGTACAAAATAAAGGACAATTGTGTTCAAAAATAGAATCTCTCTTTATTGAACAAAACTGGGGGAGACTGGGAAAAGGAGGTGGGAGAGGGGAAGAGAGAGGGTGGGAGAGGGGAGGGCAACTACAATGATGAGGGGTTTGGAACAGGTCCCATATGAAGAGAGGCTAAAGAGACTGGGACTTTTCAGCTTAGAAAAGAGGAGATGGAGGGGGGATATGATAGAGGTCTATGAAAGCACGAGTGGGGTGGACAGGGTGCATACAGAAAAGTTCTTCATTAGTTCCCATAATAGAAGGACTAGAGGACACCAAAGGAAAGGAATGGGTAGCAGGCTTCAAACTAATAACAGAAAGTTCTTCTTCACAAAGCAAATAGTCAACCTGTGGAACTCCTTGCTGCAGGAGGCTGTGAAGGCTACAACTAGAACAGAGTTTAAAGAGAAGTGAGATCAATTCATGGAGGTTGGGTCCATGGTCCATTAGCCAGGGGGCAGGAGTGGTGTCCCTTCCCAAAGTTTGTGGAAGGCTGGAGAGGGATGGCACGGGACAAATGGCTTGGTCACTGTCTTTGGTCCATCCCCTCCAGGGTCCCTAAGGTTGGCCGCTGTTGGCAGACAGGCTACTGGGCTAGATGGACCTTTGGTCTGACCCAGTACAGCCATTCTAAGCTCAGGGTCGGGGGTCTCAGTGGACCACCTTGATTTTCATGCAAACCTGCTCCTGGGTGGCCAGGCAGGCAGCTCTCCTGCCCTAGACGGCTGCTTTCCTGTGCCTAGTGCGGAGGTCGTGGACGAGGTCCACGATGTCTGCACTGGACCAGGCGGGTTCCCGCCTCTTGCGGTCCTGGGCAAGCTCCCAGGAGCCGCCAGCCTGGTCCCGGGAAGAGAGGAAGGGCTGGGGGGCATCGGGTGGCTGGCTCGTGCCGTGCCAGGTGCAGGGTCTGCTGGCTGGGTGCTGGCAGGCTTGCACCTGGCACAGGCACCGTAGCCAGCCCGTGCCCCTTTAAGAGGTCCGGGGCCGGGAGGGGAGCAATAGAGTTTCCCTGGTGTTGGCTCGAGTGGCCACCAGGGAAAGCTGGGGAGGGCTAGCCTCCCACTAGTTCGAATTAAGGGGCTACAGAGCCCTTAATTCGAACTAGTAAGTTCAAACTAGGCTTAGTCCCCGTACAATGAGGTTTACCTAGTTTGAACTAAGCGCTCCGCTAGTTCGAATTAAGTTCGAACTAGCGGAGCGCTAGTGTAGCGCCTATCAAAGTTAATTCGAACTAACGGACGTTAGTTCGAATTAACTTTGTAGTGTAGACATACCCCATGTTAGTCTATAAAGTGCTACCAGACCATTTGTTGTTCTTTAAGTTTATGCCCTAGTGTTATTAAGAGTACAATTAAGTCCATCGTTTCCACTTTTAAGAAGGAGAAAGGTTGTAAGTTCTATCAGTTGCTCTATTTGCTGGATGTATGAGAAGTATCCAGGACCAGCAAATGTTTCCTATTAGTTAATCTGGGATTTTTATTTTTCTATATATATGTGCACACATGCAATACCTGGCATCATTTCCAAAAGAATACAAGCCATTTGGCAACCCCTTATATTCTGAAGCATCCCCTCTGCCAATGGAACAGCAAACACAGCCAATACCTGATTATTCAGAAGCAGCTCTGGATAATTCAGCCCATCCGTAGATTTCACTGTAATTTTTAAGTCATATCATGCCTGTTTCTTAGCACAAATTGCTTAACACATCCACCCATTTTAAAGATGCCAAAAATCAGTTTGACAAGCATTCATTACACTGAAATCACATGTTTAGCAGAGTAAGGTTAGCAAAAAAAAAAACCAAAACCAAAACAAACCCACTGCTATTAAGGGAGAAGAAGAACTCAAGTGAGGTGTAACTTTACTGTGCAGACAAGGAGGAACAGAAGCATTAATATGAAATGCTTAAGTGGAAACACTTGACAAAATATATTAAAGCACAGCTCTCCTCTGAAAAGTGATTCTCTAAAAATGGCATCATGGGGTCCCATGTTTATTACGTGTTACTGACTCCAGAAGAGATTTCCTCAGTTTGCAAGTAAGAGATGAGATCCTGGCTCCACAGAACCCAATGGGAGTTTTGCAATTAACTGATACCGGGCCAGGATTTCACCCCACAGATTTTTCTTTTTTTTCTCCTTTAGTGACAGCCCAGCAAACTCCACCCAGGTTGAGAGTTCAGCAGGCTGAAAAGTAAAAAACCTTCTCCAATTTATCAACATCCCTCTTGAATGGTAGACACTAAATCTGGAGATGGTGTTCTAGCAGTGGCCAGTAGAGAGAGAAAATAACCTCTTTAGTCCTACTCAAGATTTCCATTCATACAACAAAGGATGGCACCCTTTTGGCCACAGCATTACTCTGGGAGCTAATGTTCAGCCAATTATCCACAATGATTCCAGATCTTTTCCAGAGTCACAGGATAGGGGATTTTGTCCTGAGGAGCAGTGAGTATAGCCTACAGTCGTTCCTAGATGTATAATCTACATTTGGCCATAATATAATGCATATTGTTTGCTTGCCTACCCTATTCATTATTTACCACTCCCCCCAGAATTTGTGTCATCTGCAAATATGAGCTGAAATGATTTTTTGTTTGTTTTCTTCCAGGTCATTGATAAAAATATTAAATAGCTTAGACCCAATCCCTGAGGGGACCCACTTGGAACACATCTGATTGATGAAAATTCCCCCTTTATAATTACATTTTGAGATGTGTGTATACCAGGCCTGCACAACTCGGAAAGTGGCGAGAGCCATATTACTGCAAAGAAAACAGCTGCGGGCCACAAGTAGGGATGCTCTCCCAAAAAATACCGAAAATGCTCTCCCAAAAAACACACGGGCTAAAACTTCTGTCAAGCAAAAAACAAACAAACAAACCACGCATGTCTCCACTTTGTATTTGTCTCTCCTGCACCCTGCCCTTTGGTGCCTTTCCCCTTTCTCCTGACCTGCTCCCCTCCCCTTAGCACAAGCCCCTTCCCCTCCTCCACTTGGCTTCTGCCTTCCAATTTGCGGGGCTGCCGGAGCCTCTGCCAGCGTCCCACCCTCTGGCTTGTGCCCCGCCTCCTCGCACCAGAGCTGCATGCAGGCAACCCAGCACCAAGAATCACCGCACTTCCTCCGCCCCGGCGGCGCTCCGCTCGTCCGCCTGGCTGGCAGATTGGATGGGGCCGTGCCACCCATAGTCAGCATGGGCCGCACAGTGCAGCCCGCAGGGGCTCATGTGGCTCTTGGGCTGTATGTTGTGCAGGCCTGGTGTATGCAATATATAATATTCAGATATTTCAAGTTTGGCAGTAAGGGGAAGGTAAAAAAAGAAGGAAGATATGAGCACACATTTAGTATAAAATTGAGATGCAGAGAACAAAATTAATCAGGGAGCCAAAGGACATGAAGAGAAGATTGTAATGTGCAAGCAGAATAGAGTCCACACCACATACATATATATTTACTGATGTGGACTAGGGATGTAAGCGACTAGTCACTTCCTCTCCCTTGCTGCCTCTAAAAAGACAGTTTCCTCCATCACCGTCTCTGCGGAGGGCAGGGGAGGTAGAGGCATAGCAGGAAAGAGCGTGAGCAGGGAATGAAGTACTCTCTGCTCATGCCACTTCTGCTGAAATTCTGCTTTAGGGCTCTTGTACATTTCAAAGGCTCAGACACCTCAGGGAGTGCGGGGCCAGTTCCCTGCTGGCCCCATACTCTCTGCGGGGCTTCCGCTTTTGAATCCAGCAGGGCTCTTGTTACAGTTCAAAGGCAGAGGTGCCCTAATAGACTAATTAAATAGTCAATGGAAATCCCATCAACTATTCGATTAGTTAGTTAATTCATCTAAATTTAACATCCCTAGTGTGGACTTATTTCTGCTTGCACTTTATAAGTGATTTTCTGTGATTATATGTTCTTTATCTGTTATGATAAGATCTAATACAGAATTCCCACATGTCGGCTGCAACACTTTTTGAGTTAGGAATTTGTAATTACAAAATTCAGACATTCCTAGGATGTTTTAATATTGGCATCATGGGACCTCCAGCTGAAGTCTCAAACTGTCACTCAAACTGAAGTCTCTTGTGATCATGAAGCTTTTTTTCCTACAGATTTTAGACAAGTGCATAAGGAGCCAGTCATACTGAGCCCTCGTGTGATATGGTGGTCTAGAGCAGACACCAGTTAATACACCATCTTGTGCTTTATCTGTTAGGATAGTGATCTATAAGCATTCAAGATCATTTTCTTCTGAGTTATCAGTGGCAAGATAATGCCATTTTTTACACTTCCCCACCCTTTCGCTCACTCAGTCCTTTCTAAACACGTCATAACATGTATTTTAATATTCCAGTCATGGGAGTCATCCTATCGGGTTTCTGAATTTATGCTTATAAATGAGTAGTTCCAGTTCCTCTTGTTTGTTACCCTGGCCCCTCACACTGGGGTATAGGCAATTCAATAATTTTTCACTTCATGTCTTTTGGTTCTTTCATTAATTTTGTTCATGGCATCTCAATTTTGTACTAAATGTGTGCTCATATCTTTCCTCTTTTTACTCTTCCTGTAGTGTCTCCTTGGAATGTCTGAATATTATAGATTACAGTTTCCTAACTCTAGCCAGCCAGTCCCCAAAGAGATTAGTTTCCCTTCTACTGAGGTGGAGGCTGTCTACATTACACAGCTCCCTTTCCCCACAGAAAGTGAATCAACATTCCACAAAACCAAAATGCTAAACTACTTACATAGCCAATGGCTCATTTGCAGAATCTTCTCCTTGCTCATAGGTCAGGAAGGATCTCAGAGAAGATTGCTTGAATATTCTTCTTCTTCAGCAAGTTTCTGAGTTCCCTGAAGTCATCTACTACCTGCAAGATATTCTGTGACCATGTCATTAGTGCCAATATGAGCCATCACCATTGAATCCTTGCCTGCTGACTTCAGAAATGTATAGTGTCTTGGCTCTGGGAAGGCAGCAACTGGTCCCGTTGTCTACCTGCCTCTTACAGAAAGTTCATTTGATTCTTCTGAGTATTGTCTCTCCAATAAAGATCATATTTCTTCTTTGGACTATTGGAGAATTCTTTGTGGGCAAGCTTGATTTTCTTACAGGTTGGGCTGAGCTTTCATTCAAGAGGTTTCCCATTCTGTATCGGTTGTTTAAATCCAAAGAACATTTTATTGTATACATGTTCTCAGACTCATTATAGAAATGGTTATCAACACTTTTAATTTGTCAAAAATAGGGTCTTTTTTCAGGAAATGCAACATGTCAATAACAATGTTGATACTAATTTTGGCAATATGTGCAACAAAAATGTTGATAGAAAATGTTGCAAAAATAGTAAAAAAAAGTTAAGTCAAGTTAAAAAGTTAAAAGTTTCTCACAATACCTTTTTCCTCAGAGGAAAAAGGCCTTTCAGACAAAAATGTTTTTCACGATGAACATTTTGATTAGCTCCAGCTGAGTCTCAAGTGATGATACCCATTACCAAGATTCTGGAAGCCAAATTCTTCTTTCAGAAACACATGTGTAAACCCATTGAAAGCTAATTGGATCTCCATGAAACTGCCTATCACCACATCAGTATGGCAACCTCAACAGAGAAGCGAAGGCTTACCCAGACATGGCAAGTGAACTGCTCCTTTTAAACTAGGGACAGATTGGCAGGATACTGGAGACAAGTGTGTTTTTCCATATCCCATGCTGTATTCGTTCTGTTGTTTCAAAAGAGACTTCAGCCTCCAGAGGTATCAGTCTGGGACTTTCCAACAGTCACCTCAGAAACATTAAAAAGTGAGATCCCCAAACTTGTTCTATCTGAACAGACCACTATCTTCTGCATGTTAAAGCCAAATAGAGACCTTTGCAGCAAGGCTGGCTTCAGCTATTAGATTTCTTTTCAATGGCGCAGGAGCTCTGTGTCTAAACTGTCCATTTCCATCAGCAGAAGGTCTTTTGAGCACAAAACATGTGTGTTGCCTTTGGGCCTTTTTTACAAATTTCTGCACCACAGTAAATCTGTTTGGCTTTATTTCTTCATTCTGTAAACATTTCTCTATCTAATATGGTAACTGCTGTTTATACAGGGCAGTAGAAACACAGGTTAGAGCATAACCTTACTTCAATATGTCCAATCCATAATAAACTAAAACTTTACAAACTATCCAGAGGAACAATTTGGGGGTTCTCTGTGAATTAGTGTATGTTGTATAGAAGGATTGTATTGGGGCATGATATTTTCCACAGCTGTCAAGATTCATTTAAAAGGCAATATCCTTTCTCTGGGATTTTATTCAGGTTCTGTTTATACCATGAGTAGGATTGTTAATCCCATGATGTATGAGTCAGTGGTGTATGATTACTTGATGGTAACATGCACAAAATTAGCTAAATCCTATGGGACAGACCATGGGCACCATTTGTGCTGGGCCAATTGCATTCAGGGGAGGGGACAGCTCAGATGATTGTAAATCATCTTCATACTGCCTCAGTTTTGTTGCTGCCACAAAATAAAGCAGTCATCAAGGTTCCTTGAACTTAAACCCAGCTCCCATTGGTCACCCAGGGGCAATGCTGTTAATCAGGTATCAGCCAAGCAGTGCTGGTCTTCAGCCATGCTTTGTTTTAACTCAGTCATGACACATCCACTACTAGGGCCCGTTCTGAGATGGCACAGGAGTGGTCCCACCAGCACTGTGCCCACAAAGTAAAGCAGATTCTCGTAGGTGGGAGAAATCCTCAGGAGGCCAGTTAAAATTGCAGGACAGGAGCAGGCAAAGCAGCCTTAATAGACTTTGTCAAACTCTAGGATATGATTTATGAAAGATAATGCTGTCTTCAGATTTAAACAGCATGAAATAGAGATTTTTATAGACCCTCAGATTTACTGAGCTGCACTTTAAATTCATTCCTGGTATAACTCATCTGGCTTCAGCAAAGTTATAGCAAGACCATTTTATTCACTGAGTTTTTCCCCCCAAATTGTGTTATATTCCTTCTAATTAAAGGAAACCATCTCCTCAGAATACCATAAGGAATCCATCTTTGTATGTTGTCGATTTTCCATTAGTCACTGATTTAACACATTTGGTAGTTAACTGACTGAGGACTCATTTTACCAGGGGCAGTATCATCTTTTGTTTTTGTTTGTTTAATTCAGTACCAAGCACATTGTAGGTGCTACTTGAAATAATAAATAAAATCATAACAATAGATAAGATTTGGAAAATGCCTCAAGTTTCAAAGTATTTAGACCCCAAAGAGGCACTAGGTGGGATTTTGAATAGCACCTAGGAACTTTTCTTCCCGAAACTCTGTCAGCATGCCTGGGGGAGAAGAATACCAAACACATGAATCGTTGAGGTGACAATTAGATTTTAAAGCTGAAATCCAATACTAGATTCGCCAATTGAATGGCTAATTTCTAAATGAAAATTTAATTAGATAATTCCCTTTAATGAGTCCAGGGAGTGTGAGTTTACTAGTTCTAACGCTTGGCTCTGCTTATTCCCAATCTGAGAAATACTGTCCAAGGTAAATATGAGCCCAAGACACCCTTTGGTGCCACCTAGCAAAGGGGCACAGGGCATAAGGGGTACATAGGAGTTCACAGGGATCTCCTGGGTTGGATGTCTACATAATAATGCACCAAAGGGTGGCATGTGAGATCTCTACCCACAGTTACTATCACACTGGCCATCCCAACCATTACAAGATGTGTGTGTGTGTGTGTGTGTGTATGATATTTAAGGAATTATATCTCTAAGATAGGGTTCCTGGAGGTGATCTTGAGATGAAACTGGTGAGCTGAGGTGTTTTGCTCCTTTAGGAACAGTGGATCTGGATTCTGTGAGTGTCCAGTGGAATGAGGATGGACACTCCAGGTGGATGCTCAGGGGTCAAGGGTTGGACTGTGCCTATTGCTTACCTGCATTGGGACAGTGGAGCCTGCACAGACTGAGAGGGGATTGACTGCACTGCCCAGGGGCTAGGGGTGTCAGGAAGCTGACCCTGGCAGGTATTGACACGACTTCCTCAGGCTAAGGGCAGATGGCAGCGAGATGCTTCACAACACTGGGTACCTACCACAAAGTATCACAGTCAGTTTGTCATTCTTAACCAATCAACTGTTGTATGAATTCACCAAAAACTAACTGACTGAGGAGCCTAAGTCCTACTGACTTCCATTGAGATTGAGGAACAGATCCTTAGCTAGCTTAAATCGTCATATTTACACTCAAGTCAATGAGATTTCAGTGCAGCTATGTCAATTTACTGCAGCCAAGACTCTGCCCCTTCGAGTCATATGTGCCTCCTTTGTTTTTGAATTTTTATTCAATTAACTGCAGTTTTGCCAAATGGGTGAGTTTCTGATGATTTGTTGATAGCAGGAGGTTGGATGTTTTGAAATGCATCAGTCTCAAACCTGTGGCTTATTGAAGGCAAGGAAACAAATTTCTACAGAGCTGAACTCGACACCAGAGGCTGAATTCACTGGCAGAATGGATTCTGTTAAAGGGGCAAGTCTTATTTTTAAGCAACTCTTGCTTTGAATAATGGATTTTGAAGGGCTTTGTGTAGCATCAGAAAATCAGGATAAAATATACTCACAAGAAGGCGCCTCCACCCACTGCTAGAGGAACTGGTTAGGAAGGAGTTTCCTCATCCTGTGAATATTTTTGTGAGTTTAAAACTAAGTTTACTACCAGGAGAAAAAGTCAAAATCTGAAAAATGTTTGCAAATTGAAAAACCATTTCTCCCCCCACTCGCCGTTCAAGTCAATAAAATGTATTGTTATGATTAAGCCTTTATTTTTTGTAAAAAATATATATTTTCAGCTTAATTAGTTCAGATTCTGAAACAAAATATAATTTCAAACCAGAAAATTTGAATTTTTAATTTAGAAAATGTCAAACTAAAACATTATCATTTCTCATCTTAAAGGCACTTTCACTGGTTTTAAAGAATATGCTTGGATAGTCTTTATTTCTTATTTGGTTACTAAAGATAACAAACAAATAAATGATGAAAATGAACAAAATAAGACATGCAAAATAATGCCACTTTTGATTGTGTGAAATTTTTCCACCAAAAACTTGTAAGAAAAAAAATGCAGATTTGTCAGTTCACTGAATAATTTCTGGCAACCCATCCACTTCTACCCCCAAACTGAATAGTTTAACTTCAGCATTTTCAACATTTCTGTTTTTTAAGTTCAAAACAAAATTTCGTATTTCAAAATTTTAAAATTGTATTTAAAAAATCTAAAATGCTTAAATCAAAATGTTTCATTTTTTAAAATATCAAAGTGAATTGCCTGACCTGAAACAATGTTTTTCAATTTGTTTGCCATTTAACAAAAATCATTTTCAGTTTGACTCCAAATTAAATATTGTTTTGGAATTGCCAGCAAACTAAAAACTCCATTATTTATCCAGCTCTACTTTTGATATCCTGAACTTCTTTGGAAAAAAGTTATATTTGTGAAACATTATGATATATTCTTAAAACCACTGCATAATTTGGAATTAAAGCAGCAAGAAGACTTATGTTTTCATAACGTGCTGAGTTACTGAAAAACAGATTTTAAAATGTTGAATAGCAGTAAGGTGATTTTTCTGAAATCTATCAATAGGAGATCTGTTATTAGATTGTGGAATAGTCCCTTTAGGGATGTGATGGAAGCTACATCACTTGGGATGTACATTAAGGAAAACTACAGCATGGGTCATAGATGATAGACTAGAGTAAAGGTCCCCAAACTGTGGTTCATGAACCATTGGTGGTCTACTGAACATCTGCTGGCAGTTTATGGATAGCTGGCTAGTCATATAGTGATGTCATCTTTCTTCCTTGTTCCCAAATGCTAACATGCATTAAAAGGGAAAAAAAACCATACTTGTGAATATCACTTTTCTGATATAAATGTAATTGCTATAGTTGCTAATGGGGTGCCATATGATCACAATTGGTGGAAGTAGTCAGTATTGCCAACTCCATATGCTCAAAAATCATGACTGAAGCCCCCTCAATCAAGAAATTGATGTTCAAATCATGAGATTTTTTTGAACTGATAATTGTGGGATTATATTTGTTTGGCTTCTGGTTTTTTAACACTTTAGGATACACTCACTTCATGTTTTTTAAGTTTTACTATATATCCATGAGGCCAATGAGCTTTTTTTGTTTTTATATTGAAGCTGGAGCTTCAAGTAATACACCAAACATTGTAAGAGTCATGATAAAATCACAACAATTGGCCAAAGTGCATAATCTATTAAGATATGGGGCACAGCATAAACATTTTGAGAAATCTTACAGACACTTAATAAAGTTGTAACTATATAATCTGTCTGTATAATTTCATTGGTCTTTCTATTTCTCATTCCTATGGGCCAAATCTTGAAGCTTTTATTCAGTCAAAATCCAAATGAACTAAGCTAGGTTTATGGGAATGTTTATTTTAAGTAAGTGAGGACTTCAGGATTTAGTGCTGAGATTTCTGTGCTACACATAAAATGTAGATCAGACATAGTTTGATATTACACAAGCCTAGAATTAGAAACCTGGTACCACTGAAGTCAACAGGTACTTTTGCATTGATTTTGGTGATGCTAGAATTTCACCCTTCATTTGTCTCTATGAAGGAAAAAGGAAGGGCAAACTGTTCAGGGTTACCAACTCTTCTGATTTTATCATAAGCCTCACAAAATATTTTGTGTTTTAAAGCCCCAGATCCTGGAGTCATGCATTGTTTTAAATGAAGGATTTTAGACCTCAACCATTGTGGACAAAAGCTTGAAAATGTGACTCCTTATAGGCTTAGAAAACAAGGAGGCAAATAAAAAACATCTATAAAATCTCATGATTTTTGAAGAATCAGGGATGGTGATACTCTACTCACATTGGATTTGGATTTGCTTCAGTCCTGTGGCAGAAAACACCCATATATTCACACCCTACTGCAGGGCTACTCAACTTTGGAAGCCCTGGGGGACCACAAAGATACTCACAGCACAGGCTGAGGGCTGCAATTTAAGTGTGGTTGCATATACATGCCAATATATATGCAAATAGCTTCTTTCACACTGATGGGCATGAATACAAAGATTAGGCAAGACAACACAACAAACAGGCTCAATTTAAGTCAGTTCTGCTGATATTAATAAAATGCAATGTTTATCCCATTTCCACCCATATGACAGCATTTTTAATGAGCAATGACAGTCTAGGAATTTAACTACTCAAAAAAATATCAATGGAAGACCATTATATTGACTAGTTTTTTTGGTTTGGCTCCTACCTGCGGGCTGTTGTGTTTTGAGTCCCATGTAAACCCAAACCGCACCGCGAACCACAAACAAATGGGCCGCGGGCTGCATGTTGAGTAGCCCTGCCCTACTGTAATAAATTTTGTACAAAATATGTCTTGTAACTAAGGTAGTATTTGAAAACTCATCATTTGCTCATCAGCATTGTCCTGATAAAATACATTGTATGGGAAATGATGAGATTCTTCTATGATGTCATTAACACATTCCAATCCCCCACAGACTTGCCCAGGCAGAAATCAGCAAAGGAAAGTATGCTTACCTTCATTTGGATTGCAACAGTACACAGAGTCATAAAAGGAAAATGAGAGAAACTCAACAAGGTGAAAAAATAGCATTGAACATCCTTCTACATTGACTCATTTTCTGCTGTTTCTCAGCAGGAAACATTTTTAAGAGGGTGACTGTAACTATTAAAAAGGAGGGGCAGACACCTTAGGGCACTTCTGTCTTTCACTACCCATCACATTCTCTCTTCTGGAGAAGACAAAGGAAATGGCCATTGGACTCCAGGGGAAGGTTCCTGACCCAAAGATTTTGGTCAACCGTGCTGGAAGCATGTGACGAGAAATTTTACTTGAATCTAATTGTTTGTTAAATTAGGCACTAGAAAGCACTTTATCTTGAATTTTCTTGTAACCATTTCTGACTGTCTCATTACTTCCACCTACTTAAAATCTAGCTCTTTGTCGTTAATAAATTTGTTTTATTGTTTTAGCTACTTGTGTATTCAAACTGAAGTAGCTGGGTAACTCCACCTACGGTAATAAATGACATACTATTCCAATAAAAGAATAATGCACTTAATGTATTTGTATTGTCCAGGAGTGGGCTGGGGAGTACAAGACATACCATTCTGGGGGAAAGTGCAGGACTTGGAATGTGTTGAAATTACCCCTCATGTTGGGATTCAAGGTTTTATTCTTTATGAAACCCAGGTTGGTGAAAGTCAGTGTGTGACTGACAGATGGCAATTACACAAACATATCAGGAAGAGAACTACATGCTGGTGGTTGCTTATGAGCAATCTAGGTTGTAAGCTACATGAACAAGACATTGCAAGGCACACCAGGTTACAGGGCAGAGGTCACACAGTCATCCCCTACCCTGAGGTCTGGATGTATCCTGACGTGTGTCAAATTCACAAAAATCTTTTTAATTTTAAATGGCTTTTAAGCACTTAGAATCTTAGAAGCATAGAACCAGAAGGGACCTTGAGAGGTCTTCTAGCCCCTGCACTGAGTGGGATTAACCTAGATTAAGTCTAGGTTGGGGAACCTTTTTTGAGTAATAGGCCACTGACCCACAGGAAAATCAGTCGGGTGCTGCACACAAGTGAGAAGCAGGAAAAAAACAACAACCTTGCCATGGCCCCTGACTGAGGAGAAATATACTCCCCGTTCCCCCCCCCCCCCCCAGACACACCAGACCCTATGTGTGCCCAGCCTAGTAGATTTTGTGTGCTACAGCCCCCAGGGTGGCAGCAGAAGGGCTGGAGGCTCCCCAATGTTGGGGGGGGGGGAGCCTGAACCTCAGGGGCCAGATTCAGGCAAGCCAAGGGCCGCATCCAGCCCCTGGGCCTGAGGTTCCCCACCCCTGTTCTAGACCATCTCTGACAGCTTTTTGTCTAACCTAATCTTAAAACTCTCCAATGACAGAGATTCCACAACCTTCCTAGGCAATTTATTCCAGTGCTTACCCACCTTGACAGTTAGAAAGGTTTTCCTAATGTCCTGATAAATTGCACTTCCCTTGGTGCAATTTAAGCCCATTGCTTCTTCTCATGTCCTGAGATATCTCCAGCTAGAACCATTTAAACCTAAAGCTTATGTACAGTTTTAAATAGAAAAGGCCAGCTACTGTAAATCAGCAAATGGACTTGATGGAGCTTCACTGATTTACAACAGATGAAAGTGTCCTAGAAACTCAGTAACAGTAGACCAGTGGCTCTCAACCTTTCCAGTCTCCTGTGCTACTTTCAAGAGTCTGAATTGTCTTGTTTTTAAGTGAGGTGAAACTTGTAGATAAACTACCTGGCACACTGTTAATGACACATTGCTTATATTCTCATTTTTACCACATAATTATAAATCAATTGGAGAATTATTATTGTAGTTACATATCAGTGTATAGTGTACAGAGCAGAATAAACAAGTCATTGTCCATGAAATTTTAATTTGTACTGACTTCACAAGTGCTTTTGATGCAGCCCATTATAAAGTTAGGCATATATAGATGATCTGATATAACCTGTGTAAGACCTGTGCATAGCCCCACAAGTACACATACCTTTGGCTGGGAACTACTGCTGTAGACTGCCCTAATTATGGTATTTTGGAGCAGACAGGGTATGTCTACACTACAGCGCTAATTCGAACGAACTTAGTTTGAATTAGTTAATTCGAACTAAGCTAATTTGAACTAATGCATCCAGACTAAAAAACTAGTTCGAATTAGCGTTTTGCTCATTCGAACTAGCATGTCCACACAGAGTGGACCCTGAACAGAGGTTAAGGATAGCCGGAAGCAGTGCCGGCAGGGCATCAGATGAGGACTTAGAGCGTGGAGCTGATGTCTCAGGCTAGCCGAGAACTGTGCTTAAAGGGACCCGACCCCCACCCCGGACAGACAGTTCTCAGGGGTGCCCCGCTTGCAAAGCAGTCCTGGCTTGGATTGCCTGGAGTACCCACACTGGGCACATCACAGCACTCGGCCATCAGCCCGGCTGCACTTGCCCCAGGCTGCAATCTGGGGAGAGGGGGCAATTGGGGGGCTGCAGGAGAGGTTCCACCCCCAGAAGCCCGCAGAGCCCGCCCAGTCCTCCCTATTGGGGGCTCGTACCCCATTCCTCCCTCACCTCCTTCCACTTACCCCTCCCCAGCCCCCCTTCCTGATGTACAAAATAAAGGACACGTGTGTTCAAAAATAGAATCTCTCTTTATTGAACAAAACTGGGGGAGACTGGGAAAAGGAGGTGGGAGAGGGGAAGAGAGAAGGTGGGAGAGGGGATGGCAACTACAATGATGAGGGGTTTGGAACAGGTCCCATATGAAGAGAGGCTAAAGAGACTGGGACTTTTCAGCTTAGAAAAGAGGAGATGGAGGGGGGATATGATAGAGGTCTGTAAAAGCATGAGTGGGGTGGAGAGGGTGCATACAGAAAAGTTCTTCATTAGTTCCCATAATAGAAGGACTAAAGGACACCAAAGGAAAGGAATGGGTAGCAGGCTTCAAACTAATAACAGAAAGTTCTTCTTCACAAAGCAATAGTCAACCTGTGGAACTCCTTGCTGCAGGAGGCTGTGAAGGCTACAACTAGAACAGAGTTTAAAGAGAAGTGAAATCAATTCATGGAGGTTGGGTCCATGGAGTAGTATTAGCCAGGGGGCAGGAGTGGTGTCCCTTCCCGAAGTTTGTGGAAGGCTGGAGAGGGATGGCATGGGACAAATGGCTTGGTCACTGTCTTTGGTCCATCCCCTCCAGGGTCCCTAAGGTTGGCCGCTGTCAGCAGACAGGCTACTGGGCTAGATGGACCTTTGGTCTGACCCAGTATGGCCATTCTAAGCTCAGGGTCGGGGGTCTCAGTGGACCACCTTGATTTTCATGCAAACCTGCTCCTGGGTGGCCAGGCTGGCAGCTCTCCTGCCCTAGACGGCTGCTTTCCTGTGCCTAGTGCGGAGGTCGTGGACGAGGTCCACGATGTCTGCACTGGACCAGGCGGGTTCCCGCCTCTTGCGGTCCTGGGCAAGCTCCCGGGAGCCGCCAGCCTGGTCCCGGGAAGAGGAGGAGGGCTGGGGGGCATCGGGTGGCTGGCTCGAGCCGTGCCAGGTGCAGGGTCTGCTGGCTGGGTGCTGGTAGGCTTGCACCTGGCACGGGCACCGTAGCCAGCCCGTGCCCCTTTACGGGGGCCGGGGCCGGGAGGGGAGCAATAGAGTTTCCCTGGTGTTGGCCAGAGTGGCCACCAGGGAAAGCTGGGGAGGGCTAGCCTTCCACTAGTTCAAATTAAGAGGCTACACAGCCCTTAATTCAAACTAGTAAGTTCAAACTAGGCTTAGTCCTCGTAAAATGAGGTTTACCTAGTTCGAACTAAGCGCTCCGCTAGTTCGAATTAAGTTCGAACTAGCGGAGTGCTAGTGTAACGCCTATCAAAGTTAATTCGAACTAACGTCCATTAGTTCGAATTAACTTTGTAGTGTAGACATACCCATAATGTCAGCCGATGATCAAGGCTGTGCGTGGTATGTATGTGTGTGCGTGTGTGTCATACACCCGAGTCTTCAACTGCTAGGACCGGGGCCCCTATGCAGCGGGCAGCCCAGAGAAGGCTGACGGATGCCCCAAGGGTGTGCAGGGAGAGTTTATTTCATCCATGTCTTTAGCTGCTAGGACCGAGGTCCCTTTGCAGAGGGCAGCCTAGGGAAGGCTGATGGATGCCCCAAAGGGTCTGCCCTGCGGAGGCGACAGGACCCAAATGCCCAGCTCTCCCTCACTGTGTCTGCCCTGTGACCGGCTGTAGTTGTTTTAATTGTGTCTGGTTCTGTTACAGCAACTGAAGGAGTCAGGTTAAAGCTTAAACAGTTACAGGTTCATTAAAGAAGCTTATAAATCATTTGGTTACAATGGCTATTGCTCTATTTCTTAACTGCTAGCAAATATAGATCTTAAAAATGGTTACAAAAAAAATAAAGATAGAAAATAAGAATAATAATGGTACCAAGTGACAGCTTAATCTTTAAAGAGCTCTAATTCTATGTATATACTTAAACAAAGGACACATCCAGGTACAATTTTTACCCCCTTCTGTGCCTCTCGACTCCAGTGGGTCAAGCCAGGGCCGGTCCCTCAATTCCTAGGAAAGACGAATACGAGGTGGGCATCCCTGTGGACCCTCGGGAGGCCAATCACCTAACCCGACCAGCAGATAGATGGTAGATTGACGCTCAGAGTGAGTGTGCTGCTGGACCCATCTTTAACCCATATCCTCTTTCTTATCTAAGATGCCAAATTGTGCTGGTCCATCTTTGTGATGCCAGTTCTTACAAGGGAGTTTCAAGTAATTTACACTTGTAAGAGAGAGATAACAAAATTATGAGTACTGGACATTCTTTACTGGGCGGGAGATTCCTCCCTCCGTGGACGGGTGTGTGATCGTATCAATACGGGTTTCAGTCAAGGGCACTCCTCGGCAACCTCTTGGCCAGCGATTAGCTCGACCACCCTCTTATCTCTGCTTACAGTTGTCCAGGGTCATTGTGAGCTAGCATATCCATGCCTTCTGTCAAGGCTTCAAAGACTATGCTGATTTTACTGCTCTGTGTGTGCCCTGTATGCTCCAGGCAAGCAAGATGGATGTTACAGGGGGGTTCCTGTCTGGCTACAGATAGAAGAAACAATTTTTAGTTGTCAGCTTCATGGAAACCCCAAGGCAAGAGAAGCCCCCAAATGTGTATTTTTGGGGAAGGAGTGACTCCAGCCTGCAACAACTAGGACTTTCTAATGTTCATTACTTGTGACATACGTCACTTGCATGTAACTCACACTTCCAGCCCATAATGCTATTCACTAGTAACGTCTCTCTCCTGCTTTCTGTATCATTAGCAACGTTATTTTACATGCTCATGTACCCCTGCCTTATACACACCCCTGCCAACATCCCATGCTTCTGCTCTATAATTACCAATCCATTGTAAAGTTAATTGGCAGCCTCACTATTGTGATTCTGGCGGCTTTATCTTTATTTCGCACAACCTGGTCCATGGATGATTGTCAGTGACAACAAATACAAATTTTCTCTCTGAAAGGTAATAGGCAGATGCTTCAATCACCCCTTTGACAGGTCAGCATTTCCTTATCGCACTCAGCATTCATTTCCATAAAGCAACATTATTGGCCAATAAGCCAGAGACGTGTCCCCTGACCTTACATCTCCCAGCCTGTTATGAAACAGCTTGGAACTCCAGACAATCTGAGGAGCTTGCTGGGTAAGTGGCATTGACATGCCAGGGAAGCGCAGTACCACATGGAGTCAGGCCTGGACTGGTAACACGCCTCAGCTGAGACCTAGTCGGGTACACAAGAGCAGAGGTTGCTACACGGCTGTTGCCCCTTCAGGCTGGGCACTGCCCGCAGGCAGACTCACCCTGCGGCCCCAGGCAAGTCACTGAAAGCAAATCAAAATAGTCACACATCAGGCTACCCGCCCTCAGGTAACTCCAGCCATTTCTTGGCTCCATGTGGGTTGCCCTGACAGAGTGCGAGCTAGAGGTCTGCTCTCCCTCCCAGCTAACTACCTGATGAGCTGAGCTCTTCCCTTTTACCCCCTCCCTCCAAACAGGACACCTGCTGCAGTGGGGCTGAATGAGACCTCGTTAACCCTTTCCTAGCCAGAGCTTGGTTTGTATGACCCATCACAGCCAATCAATGATTCAGCCCTATCAGTTTTCCCTATTTGTGCTTATAAGTACCATGCAGTCATAGATCCTTACACAGATGACCTCCAAAGCCCATTACAAACTGAGACTCTACTGCACACCATCCTGTTATGCATATGCATATCATAAAGGGATTTTAGATGGGCCTGAACCATCACATTTAGATCTGAGCTTTTCCAACGTGCAGGAGGTGTTGTTGGGATCTGGAGTTTTCGGTTGTCAGATCTCTGGAGAGGCATCAGCTGCAAAGGTCGTATCTGGATCGGAGCGTTCCCAGACTTTAGGGAAGGTTAGAGCTAACATTTTGTTTTGGGCATATTTCTAACTGGGAACACTTCCTGCCACTAAAAATGCAACCCGTCGTAGGGGGGAACAGAGCAGCTATTTATCCACTGATACAACACTAGTTGTCAGAATACTGTTTCTATTGGAAAAAGCAGGGGGAAAGGAGGTAGACTATAATAAACAAAATATGCCATGGAATCTTGAATTATTTGTATAATCCTCTTGGTGTGTAATTTAGAAAGTCACATTTAGTGACCACAGATGACCAGGACTATGCTGGGACATAGGTTCAAAGGCCACATTTGGCCAAGCATTATTAGCAGCACAGTGCAAAAGGATTCAAAAGGAAAAGTGCTGACTATCACATGACATCAGTAACTAGGTGGTTACTGGTAGGGTTCTTCAGGGATTGGTCTTGGGACCAATCTTATTTAACATTTTATTATTGACCTGAGCACAAAAAAGTAGGAGCCCACATCTCCAGATGCAGCCCTCACCCTCTCCGGCATCCCCAGCTGGAGCCCCCGCCCAGTGGAAGTGAGTGAGGTGGGAGAGTGTGAGCGATGGAGGGAGGTGGGATAGAGTGAGTAGAGGACAGGCCCTTGGGGAAAAGGCAGGGTAGGAGGCAGGCACAGATGTTCAGTTTTGTGCAATTATAAAGTTGGTAACCCTAGATATGGGTAGTGATAGAAATGTAGCCGTGTTAGTCTGGGGTAGTTGAAGCAAAATGCAGGACAATGTAGCACTTTAAAGACTAACAAGATGGTTTATTAGATGATAAGCTTTCGTGGGCCAGACCCACTTCCTCAGTTTGCAGATTGAAACTAGGGTAAATGGTGGATTCACTGTAACTTCAAGTCTTTCAATCACGATTTGAAGACCTCAGTAACTCAGCCAGTGGTTATGGGTCTACTAGAAGACTGAGTGTGTGAGGTTCTGTGGCCTGCAATGTGTAGGAGGGTCAGACTAAATGATCATGATGATCTCCCATGACCTTACAGTCTATGACTCTTATGAGCTCTCACTGATTAAGTAATGTCCCAGTTCAATACAGCTTGCTTATGAGATCTGATAAAATCACTGCACCATTATATATAGCTACTGACACTATAAAACACTTCATGCAGTGCAATTCTAGTGGCTTATTGCACTTAAGAACATAAGAACGGTGTACTGGGTCAGACCAAAGGTCCATCTAGCCCAGTATCCTGTCTGTCGTCAGTGGCCAGCACCAGGTGCCCCAGAGAGGGTGGACCGAAGACAATGATCAGGCGATTTGTCTCCTGCCATCCTTCTCCAGCCTCTGACAAACAGAGGCCAGGGACACCATTTCTATCCCCTGGCTAATAGCCTTTTATGGACCTAACCTCTATGAAATTATCTAACTTCTCTTTAAACTCTATTATAGTCCTAGCCTTCACAGCCTTCTCTGGCAAGGAGTTCCACAGGTTGACTACACGCTGTGTGAAGAAGAACTTTCTTTTATTAGTTTTAAACCTGCTACCCATTAATTTCATTTGGTGTCCTCTAGTTCTTCTATTATGGGAACTAATAAATAACTTTTCTGTATGCACCCTCTCCACACCACTCATGATTTTATAGTCACTTCTTTTATACTCACTTCTTGGGTAACTTTCACTCCTCCTCAAAATCAGTCCACATGACCTGCATTTAAAGTCAAAACTCACTCCCTTCCTAGAGTAGAGCTTCATTAAGAAAACAAGTTCTAGTTCCACACTTTATTCCGAGGCTTGGCTTTTCCCAGAGTTCCTCTTTTGGGACTGTTCTGCCCAGCACCTAGATCCTCTTGCTTGCCTCTGATCAAAGATCTTTCTGTCAGTTAACATTGCTGGTGAGAGCTGATGGGGATGGCCAGCCTCAGCCCATCTACAGAATAGAAAACCTACCCCTTCCTCCCTTAGTGAAGTGTTGGTCTTGTCCACCCAATCCACTTTAAGAAGTGCTTAACGTCTGCCTGCCATTCCCTACTGTTTGACTATAGCTCTCAAGCCAATCCCAGATATTTGTTTTATTTAGTGACATCAGGAATGGTCAAATCGTGTAAAACGTGAGTTCACTCTGACAAGCACTCAGTCCTCTACCAATCTACTTTAGCTCCTGCATGCCACTTATTAGCCTCCCAAAATCATGACCCAAATACAGACCAAAGATATATGGAATCATCTCCCTCTCTTTTCCCTCCACACGGAGGAAGAACAGGGCACTTATTTTTAAAGTTTTTTCAAAATATTTTCCCCACCCCTCCAGATCAGTGGGAGTGGAGAATGCTCTGACCCTTGCAGAATTGAGCCTCACTTTGGACCAGTGGCACCAAGAAGTTTAACAGAAATACAATGTCTGTGATTGGTTACGGGAATGACTACAGCAGTAAGGCAGAACAGGCTGTTTCTCTCATGCGGTACTGTAACAAACAGGCCATGAGTCCATAGGCGATGAAGGGAATTTTCGGCTCCTTACAGTCCACATTTTGCCATCTCAATGCCAATAGGAATGAGTCTTGAAAGATGTCAAATATTCATGCCTGCACTCTCGAAGTACTGTTTCCTTCTGATTAATTTAATCGGGGACAAATTCAGCAATAAACAGCCTACTTCTGGTAGTTTATTGCTTTGGACTTCTTTGTTTTAATGTATTTTGGTATTTATTGGCACAGTGATTATTGAGGATCTGGTCGGGGAACACCTCCATCCTATAGAGAAACAAGGACGAGGCTGCTTTAAAAGTTATCTTGAAATTACATAGACTCTTTTTAATCAAGAAAATGATATCAATGGCAGACACACATCAATTTCAGGGGGCTTTCGATGGCAGCCCATCTCATTTCTCATTGGTGGTTAAGGCAAAAGAAGAATAAAAGATCAGAGTTTCTTTATGGAGTTACAAGCCACCCACGTGTTTATCACTTTAAAATGCATATATTTTCGGTTATTCTGTCGCCAATTTCTGTACAACTGTCCATCTCTTATCAAATGCTTTACCTTGGCATCTCATTGTAAAGCCATGGTGTCCAATACATGGCCATCTCAGTGGATCCTTCCAGCCAGTGAAAAAGTAGAATCCTCCCTGCAGAGTAATGCCAAAATTGAAAGGCACACTTAGCCAGCACTGCTAGAAGCAGAGATTTCACAGTACAGATGAAACAGGTGTGGGAAGGGCAGGAAAGACACAACCAAGGCTGGCCACAGGGCTGGTCAAACTGGGTCCATGCCCAGGGCACTGTAGCCAGAGGGTGGGGACAACTGGGCATGGGTGTTGCTAAGCAAAGGCGGGGAGAAAGGGTACTGGCCAGGGGGGCAATGTGGCAGGACATGCTGAAAACACTGGGCTGGGGGCACAGATGGGAGAAAAGTGCAAGGGTTGGAATAAAGAGGGCACTGTGCAGAGATTAGGGCAAAGGGGGCACATTGCAGGGGTTAGTGGTAAAGGGGGGCACAGGATGGGGGCACAGGGGTTGGGGAGCCCATGGGTGCCAGGGAAAATGGGTGGTGTGATGCCCACAGCAGTCAGGGGCACCAAAACACAAGTTGCCCAGGGCACCATCTTCCCTAAAGATGGTCTTGGACACAACCATAAGCTGAGAAATCGTATTTTGACAGCTATGTCCTCAGGAATCTAGCTATGGGACTTCTGCCAATGGAAGAAGGAGGCTGACATGAACTTACTAGGAACACATTAAAGAGCCTTAGGGTGGGCTTGCCTGGTAACCGCCCTTAGGAAAGTCAATTCTCTTGATTGAAACTAGGTAGAATTTTATTCAATCTTCAACTACTTGGCAAACTCTCATGCAGTTATGCTGCTTATGTGTAGTCACAAACAGGTTCTACGGGTTTATTTCCAATGGAATTAGGATGACATTACACTTGTAAAGAATGAGCCCTCTCTTGCATGAGCATGGACAGTAGCAAGTATTTTTCTAGTTGAGTTCTAAAAGAAAATTGTAATATTTTATCCCTGAATGTGTTTTTTACAAATATTAAGCAAAATAAAATAACATAAAACGAGGGCTAAGTGGTTTCTACCATGATATAATGCTTGAAGGAGACTTCTTCTGACCCAGGTTAAGTTTTCTATGGAGCACTCTCTAGGGCAGACTTTATTATTTCCTAGAACAAAACATCCCAAAACAGCACAGTCTGTCGTGACAACATTTTATCTAGATAGCAAAACTTGAACTTAATTAAAGTCTCTTATTTCAGGCCCTCTCTAGACAAGCTAATAAATCCTTGAACTTTTCATGAACTAGAAGTGCCAGGCATAGTTGTTGGAGAAAAGAATGGATGTCTGTGAAGCTGAGAAGTGAAATGATATTGTGATCATTGCTGCCTACACCAATACCCATGAGGATGTGGGGAAAGAAGACTCGACCAACAGCAAGAGACAATCTTAATTTAATTTATTGGGAAAGAGGAAGAAGGGGCTGGTTTCTTTTCTTCCTTTCAGGCTGAAAGATAGAATTTCACTGACTTCCCTCATTTCCCTTTCTATGTTTCCAGATTTCTGGGGGGTGTGGTGGAGGAGGGGCAGAAGGAGGGTTGTTTTGTTTGTTTCCCTTTATGCTTCCATCTACATTACAAAATCAACCCCACCTGATTACACCAACAGCATGGTTGCTTGTGATGTGATCAAAACCTGGTCCAAAGAAAGAGGTTTAGCCCACCACTAAGGGCAGACAGTATCCCAAAAATCAAAGCCTATCACATTTCAATATATGAGCTTTCTTTAGATCTTGCAAAGAAATTCAAGGCACTATTAGTAAACAACATATATGTACAAAACCAAGAAAGGGAAATGGAAGCAAATAGTTGAAGTCCAAATATTTTACACATTGCACGTACAAAAAACAGCCTGTAAATATTGCAGTCTCAGTTGAACATAAAATTCATACTTTCAATTTCCAAACCAACACCACACGTAAATATATTACTTTAAGGACAAAGTCCACTTTGAACACCCAATATTTGTGATGGTCTCTGAGGGTGTATCTACACCGTACCTGTAGCTCAAAATAAGCTATGAAATTTGAGCTATGCAAATTGCATAGCTTATTTCAAGTATTTCAAAATAGCTTATTTTGAAATTTAGCACTGTCTACACAACGCAAAATTTCAAAATAGACTGCTATTCCTACAAGTCCCTTAATCCTTGTGGAACGAGATTTACCAGGATGTCAGAATAGCAAGACCATTATTTAGATGCATTTTGAAATAATGGGCATGCTGTTAAGACTCAGAAAATGCTATTTTGGGATACCAGAGGTATCCCGAAATAGCGCCGCTGTGTCGACGTATCCTGGGTTTTCTGTTTCATGTACTGAGAATTTATTACAGCTCATGTAATATCAGGGGAAATGCTCCTACAGTGAATAATTTTATGCACTTCATCAACAATTGTTAAATAAATTATTGAAAGAAGACTATTTGAACAGTTATAGGGTTAACTTAATTTTTTAAAAAATAGGTTATTTGAAAAAAAAAGAGCAAAACTTGCCCAGTATGTGTCTAGAGGCATTCTATTTGCTCTATTATCTATGCATTATTACTAGCTATGTTAATATTATGACCCTTTTAACAAGCATCATATACACTTTTCTTTCAACACACACCATCACTTTGACTCTCAGATGTCCGGCACCTTTGGGACCTGACTGGTCACAGATGAGGGAATTTGCTGGACCACCAACCATAAGTCCTACCACCAGCCCCACATCCTGTGACCCCTCCCTGCCATTGGCTCTGTTTCCACCATGGCCAGTCCCCCTGCTTCCAGCCTTCATTCCCTTCCAGCCCCATTACAACAAGCCCAGCTAGGCTGCCAACACCAGCCGGGCTGCTGGAGATCAGTCCTAGCCCTACTCCTTGGTTGTTGTGGAAAGAGTTCCCCCTCCTTTCTCTACTTTAATGACTGATTTTAACCACGTGCCAGACATATCCAGTGACACTGCACACAGACCACCTTGGGCTGTGACCTTATTAGATCTCACAAGCAAAGCAAATCCAGATAGAGTCAATATTGGGATGGAAGATCTTTAGGGAAAACGTACCTTTCTTATCAGCCATTCATTGGCTTTACCTTGGTCTGATCAGGTCCTGCTTGGTCTTCAATTGAATGTGCGGAGTAGCTTTACTAGCACAAGCAGTGTTAACAGGTAGTTTATTCAGAATTCTCCTCAGCTCTCAGTCTGTGAAAGCAGAAATATGAGTCTGCTTTACTTCCATACGCTTCACTGACATGGACTTTATTACTTCTGACATGATGGAGGTTTGGAAGGATGTTAATCCTAATCAATGTTTCTCAGGTGTTTTATCCTCTCTGAAAAGCTACCAGTCCCAGAGAGCCTCGCTGCTTCTTGCTCTTTTCTTAAGCTCTCTGGGATTGATCAGTCTGACTGTCTTTCAGGAACTACTCCAGGATCAGTTCTTCAGATTTCTAACACAAATGTCCTTAGAGAGCAAAATGGGTATTCAAACAACTGTCCTCAAGACAGCGATATGAATAGTCAGCACACTGACACATTCTTCCATATCTAAAATGCTGAACCATTCTTTGTCTTGCGAGACACAGTTCAGCAGGATTGGGTTGAGGAGCTGCTGTGTCTTTGGTACGTGCTCCAGAATGTACTGGCCTTGAATCCAGCTGTAGTCAGGGGAGTCAATGGATAACCATGCCTGCCACATGACTGGGCTACAATCCTTAACTCTGTCCCACGTCCGATGACAGGAGCCAGGAGACAATGAGCAACTTCTTCCCATCTCTCTGGTGTCTCATGTCTTTATTAGTGCAACTGGGCTGTTTATTTTATGCACTGAACTATCATATACACATCATGGCTGCCTGGTATACTCTGGCTTATGCAACGTCAAATGGTTTTTCTGAAGTAAATGCGAGATGTGTACAACAAAGACAAGGATCTGAACAGCAGTGTTTACTGTTCCACGTCACATCATGAAGAAAGAGACTTATCATCTGGGGAACATATCAGACAAGCTGCAGAACCAAACAGCAACAACAAGAAGGCACAGACAGAAACAGAGCCAAGACCTACACATCTACTGTAAGGAAGAAACAAACATGATATAGCTGTGAGGAGGTTTGTCACAGAGTGCTAATAATTAGGGATGTAAACACACACTAAAATAGTTAACAAGTTAAATATTTTGTTTAACCAGTTAGGCACTGTGGTTGCAGGTGGGGTGCTGCTCCAACCCATAGCAGTTGGATCCTCACTAATAATTGATTAGTATATAATGTAATGTTTACACAACTGGTCAACATGTCAAGAGAAATTAACATTTTTCATTTTGTTCAAAATTTTCCAGGAAATTTTTCATTTTCAATGAGAAAATTGCAAACAAAATTTTGGGAAAGATCTGAAAAAAATGTCTCCCTTTATTGCTGTTATCCATTGAAAAAAACTGGCAGTGAAGAGGAAGGAACTTTCAAAAGCAGACATAAGCAGGAAAGTACCCACCAAAATTAAACCAAATTTCTTGAAATTTTTCAATATTTCATTTTAGTTAAAAAGGTGCTATCCATTGGAGAAAAAGCTTTGACAGACACCAGTTCTATATGTTTTCCAAACAACTGTACAAGGAAGACATAAAAAGATATTATTTGCCTCTGTAAGAGCACAGAAATAGGGTGTGCGCGCACAGGGGTAGCTGTGTTAGTCTGTAACTGATGAAGTGGGTTTTACCCATGAAAGCTGGTGATCTAATAAATGTGTTAGTCTCAAAGGGTGTATCTACACTGGGCCACTTATTCTGGAAAATCAGCCACTTTTCCAGAATAAGCTGCGAGCTGTCTACACTGGCCCCTTGAATTTCCAGAAAAGCACTGATGATCTACTGTAAGAAATCAGCTGCTTTTCCAGAAAAACTATGCTGCTCCTGCTCGGGCAAAAGTCCTTTTTCCGGAAAACTGTTCCGGAAAAGGGCCAGTGTAGACAGCACTGTAGTCTTTTCCGCAAAAAAGCCCCGATCACAAAAATGGCGATCGGGGCTTTTTTCCGGAAAAGTGCATCTATATTGGCCATGGACGCTTTTCCGGAAAAAAGGCTTTTCCGGAAAAGCATCCTGCCAATGTAGACGCTCTTTTTCCGGAAATACTTATAACGGAAAACTGTTCCGTTTTAAGCATTTCCGGAAAATCATGCCACTGTAGACATAGCCTAAGGGTATGTCTACACTTGCACCCTCTTTCGAGAGAGGGATGAAAATGCAGCTGAGCGAAATTGCAAATGAGGTGCGGATTTGAATTTCCCATGCTTGATTTGCATACTCACGGACCACCGCTATTTTGAAATACCCTATTTTGAAATAACAAATGCTGTGTAGACGCAGTTATTTTGGGAGAAAACCCTTCTTCTGAAATAACAAGTAAACCTCATTGTATGAGGAATAAGGGTTATTTCGGAAGAAGGGTTTTCTCCCGAAATAACCGCATCTACACAGCTTTTGTTATTTTGAAATAGGGTATTTCAAAATAGCGGTGGTCCACGAGTATGCAAATGAAGCACGGGAAATTCAAATCTGCACCTCATTTGCAATTTCACTCAGCTGCGTTTGCATCCCTCTCTTGTGGCCAGTTACTTTGGGCTAGTCAATTTCTAAAATTATTTCCAGAATAAAGCCCTAAATCGAATTACGTGGTATTCCTCATGGAATGAGGTTTACCACCTAATTCAATTTAGGGGCTTTACATCGGAATCCTGTTTCACTGCCCGGTGTAGACGCGGGCAGTTACTTTAGGCTAGTCAATTTCTAAAATGGCGACTAGCTGGGAACATACAAATCAAGCGTGGGATATTTAAATCCCAGGCTTGATTTGCAATTCTGGTCGCCCTCATTAGCCTCTCTAGATCGATTTAGGGGGCTAGTGTAGACGTACCCAAAGAGACAAGTGCTGGCAAAGAGGCAGGCCTTGGGCAATGAAAGTAACGAGGCCTAAGCATGGATTTGTGTGATGGGAGAATGATTACTTTGCTGGATGCATGAAAGAAGGTGTAATCAGGAGTGGGAAAGGGAGATAAACAAAGCTGTACAGAGACTGAGGTGGAAGGGAGATAAATTTACAATCTGGAGTCATTAAAACTGAATGACAATGTGAAGAATCATACATCAGTTAGTAGTTTTATGGAACCTGTAATATCACATCAATAACAGATCTGACATTAAGGAAGTGCTACTCCAATCAATTTCAGGGAGTTTGCCTCTTGCAGTCAGAGGTCTCAGTGTACCTGCTTAGCCAGACCACACTGCACTGAGATTTCCCAGTGGACATTACTAAAGCATTGGACGGTAACAACATTTATCTGACCTATTGAAATGAAATGAGACTTTTGATATCTACATAAGAAGAATATACATCTTACTCCCCAGTGCATTTCAGACAGCCCTTGTGATTGGCCTTGGCATAAAATACATGCCAAGATTACTGATGAGCCCACTTCCAGGAATAGGCAAATAATCCTCTTGGGAGAAGTACAGACTTCAAATAGTAGGGATCCAGGGATCCCCCATGGAAGCTGTCCCATTACAAACAAGTCTGTTCCTCTGCTTGGGGTGTAGTAAACACATCTGATTTCTATTTAGTGGCTCAGAAGATCACTTCTTTTCAAGCTGAGCTGCCATATAAGACTATTCTGAACCTGATTCTTTAAAAAGTTATAATCTTTCTTGGAAACTCCTTAATTTTATCCAACTGAACTTTATTAACCAAACACCTAGCACTTGCTAGCACTGAGGGCATGGCAGTTACCTTAGTGTTTGAAAGATACCTGTGTGAGCAGCAACATTTTAAAAGGCCACATCTCAGATGCTTTGTATGTTTACTAAGGCTACAAATCTTGCATGCTCTCTTTTTGCATGACAATGATTTAAATTCAGATTTCAAATTTTATTTATTTTTCCAAATAATTTGTATATGCCGGAGTTTAAAATTCCACAATGTTTTTTTTTATAACTTCAAGAACCAAAGCGGAGTAACATCCACAGATGTAGACAAGGCAATGAGACGACCTTAAGATTCCTTAAAGAAACTGTGCCAATAGCCTTTCTGACTGCAGTAAGGAGAGTTAATTTGCTAAACAGACTAGCGTCTCTGATATACATTTCTTCCTCTCTAATGAGCGACTTCCTGTTGAGATGCTATGATGATGAATTACTCATAATGACAGTATCCTAGAATAACAGGTTTGGAAGCAAATTTAAAATTAAAAAAAAAAAAATCAGCACAGTGGGCAATACTTTCCCAGTGAAAGTAAAGAAACAAGCAGTACTAGTTCTATAGCACAACATTACCAATGTTGTGTATTTCATAGGAACATGGACAACAATTGCCATAGTGGATGAAATCCATGATCCATAGTCTTCATCAGTGGCTATTCACACAGGCTTTCATGGAATAGAAGGTAAGGAATGATTTTCCTACAGAAGATTCTCTCTAATCCCCATCATTTCATGAACTCGAGGGTAGAAACATCTTATACTTAGAATTCTCATTATTTATATACACCTCCAATCCTTTTTTAATCCCCCAAATCCCTGATGGCCTACTAATACCTTCCAGCAGTGAGTTCCACAGGTTAATTAATTATTTCCTCAGTTTCCTCCAAAAGTCTCCAGTTCCCACTTTCCTTTGTTTTCAACAGACTCTTGGACTGTGTCAGAAGAAGGCTGCACTGGCAAAGTGACAAAAAGCCCAGTTACTGTATGTGATTTGCATAAAATAGAGCTGATTCCAGCAGCCCTCATCTTCCTTATGGATATGAGGACCACATAGACCACTGGTCCAATGTTCCATCTTGATTCCAGCAATATGGAGAACTGCATATTGCATATGTTGTTTGCATGGAGCATGTCTCCATAGTAATAGTAGAGGCATCAGCATTCAAAAATTCTATGGGTTGCATGTGGTTACTTTTGATGTAAGTCATGAGGGTAAAAAAACTGTAACTGAGAAATATTATCCTTAACAAATACTGAATAGTATTTTACCATGTTATCACCAACATCATGTCCCAACTTCCTAAAAACTCTGTCACAGCACTGGTGAGGAAGGTACTCCTATAATGGTTACTTTCTCACGAGGTTTCACTTTTTGTACATAACATATGACAAATCCCAAAGATTTTTCATTTTAATAGTGCATTGTCTTGTGTATTTGCAATAACTAGCACAATGGGGGCCCAGGCTCATAGGCACAACTGCCACATAAATAATAATAATAAAAATACGTCTCCATTTACTCAGATTTATACCTCTGAGATCACAGGCTCTCTCTCAATGTGAGCTACAGGCAGTCCCCGACTTACGCGGATCTGACTTATGTCGGATCCGCACTTACGAATGGGGCTTTTCTCGCCCCGGAGCTCACGGGCGGCGGGTCGCCGCCCATGTCCTCCGGGGCGAGAAAAGCTTCTCCCGGTCTCCCTGGTCTGCTGTGGGGGGGGGGGGGGGGAGGTCCAGCAAAGCCGCTGGACCCCCCCAGCAGACCAGGGACACCCGAGCAAAGCCGCCGCCTGGGCGGCTTTGCTCGTTTGCCCAGGAGCAAAGCCGCCCAGACAGCGGCTTTGCTCCCGGGCAAACGAGCAAAGCCACCCTGGCGGCGGCTTTGCTCGGGTGTCCCTGGTCTGCTGGGGGGGGGTCCAGCGGCTTTGCTGGACCCCCCCAGCAGACCAGGGGGACAGGAGCAAAGCCGTGGAGCACGCCCGCAGCAGGACAGCCCAAGCGTGCCTGGGCTGTCCCGCTGCGGGCGTGCTCTGCGGCTTTGCTCCCCGTCTCCCTGGTCTGACCAGCAGACCAGGGAGATGGGGAGCAAAGCCTTGGAGCACACCAGCAGTGGGACAGCCGTGGCACGCCTGGACTGTCCCGCTACCCGCGTGCTCTGCGGCTTTGCTCTGCGTCTCCCAGGTCAGCAGACCAGGGAGACGGAGCAAAGCCGTGGAGGACTTGGGCGGTCCCGCCACCCCCGTCTCTCTGGTCTGCTGGGGGGAGTGCAGCTAGTGGCCCCCCCCCAGCAGACCAGGCTTTTCTCGCCTACCCCTGGGGCAGAGCAGCTGGGGTGCTGCTGGGTTGCTCCAGTAGCGCGGCTCCTTGGCAGCACCCCAGCTGCTCTGTCCCAGGCGTCCTGATTCAGCCGCTGCTGAAACTGACCAGCAGCGGCTGAATCAGGACGCCTGGGGCAGAGCAGCTGGGGTGCTGCTGGGTTGCTCCAGTAGCGCGGCTCCTCGGCAGCACCCCAGCTGCTCTGTCCCAGGCGTCCTGATTCAGCCGCTGCTGAAACTGACCAGCAGCGGCTGAATCAGGACGCCTGGGGCAGAGCAGCTGGGGTGCTGCCGAGGAGCCGCGCTACTGGAGCAACCCAGCAGCACCACCCCAGGCGTCCCCAAGTCAGCCGCTGCTGAAACTGACCAGCAGCTGACTACAGGAAGCCCGAGGCAGAGTTGCTCTGCCCCAGGCTTCCTGGAATCAGCTGCTGATCAGTTTCAGCAGCAGCTGACTTGGGGACGCCTGGGTTTCTTAAGTTGAATCTGTATGTAAGTCAGAACTGGCATCCAGATTCAGCCGCGGTTGAAACTGATCAGTTTCAGCAGCGGCTGACGCCAGTTCCGACTTACATACAGATTCAACTTAAGAACAAACCTACAGTCCCTATCTTGTACGTAACCCAGGGACTGCCTGTATTAGAAAAGCTCTAAAACTTTATAAATTCCTTGGATCCTGCTGTAACTATTGGGTTTACAAGGTGTGCTCAAATGTAGAAAGCATGTGAATGTTCATAATATGTTACAATAATAATGAAAAATAGGCCATGTTGTTTATGATGCTGAATACCATAACAAGTGCAAATGAACCAGACAAGAAGCTGGATTAGTCTAAACTAAAAAGGCCACAGAAGATGTAAAAACAGAAGATGTGGAACTGGCAGTTAATAGACCAAAACTGGTGTGATGGATATTAGGCCTAATTAGTGGACAAAATAAGGAAGGAGAAGATTTACGACAGCAATTTTCCCCCTTTTTCCCCTTAAAAGAAGACTTTACAAAAATACGTGATCAGTAGGACTCTCCCTCTTATTTGTTGTCCTACCTTGTATCCCTGATCATCCCTGGAACTGCCAGCGCTGCAACTCATCTTGGCTCACAGAAAGGACTTTCTCCTGGGAGAAAGGAAAGCTGGGCCTTCACCTGGCTTCAGGAACTTTGTTTTCACCTGAGAGTACTAAAAGCCATCGTATTATCATGACATCCAATCTTCCGCCAACCAATGAGGATATCTAACTGCCAGCACTGCAGAGGCAGGTAAGATCCTGTATTGTTTTCCCTTTCCTTGTGGTGTTATTTTCTCCTTTCTCCCCACCTTTCTTTCCTTCTATCCTCTTGCTAACTCTCCTGGCTTTTCATAGACTCATGGAGTCAACTGTGCTATATTCATCCAAACTTGCCTGGCCTTAGAAGAAAAGATCCAATCAGATGATGTCCCTGGCCAGAAGATAAAAACAAGATCCAGGCAGCAGGTGTTGTGATCATCCTACCAGTCAATGGCATCTACTCATAACTAACCGACACGGCAGGGTTCCAAAAATGTCCACAAAAGCCTTATTCCCGCCCCCTTTTCAACCCCATCACTCCTCCACCTTGTGCCTGTCTGTTAGAAACAGGCTACGTTAGTGCTCTCAACACATCAAGACTGAGAATAGAGTTTCACCAAAGACAGATTGTTCTGAAAATAAGAAACTGACATTTGGCCTTGAAAAGGAGAAAGGCTTTAAGGTTCTACCATAGACGTTCACTCCATGGGTGCTCCGGGGGCTGGAGCATATATATAAAAAAAATAGCAGGTGGGCAGCCCTCCCAATCAGATCCTCCCCCTCTCCCAATGCCTCCCACCTGCCATGATTGGGAAGAAACAGGACAGGAGTGGAGCAGGGGTGAAAAAAGGCAGGGTGGGGGTGGAGCCTTGAGGCAGGAATGGAGAAGAGGGTCGGGCCTGGGGCAAGCAGGGGTTGAGCACCCCTGGGGGAAATGAGAAAGTTTACATATCTAGGTTCTGATTAAGTTTGCTTTGTACAATCTCTCCATCTCTGTTCTGCTACAATGCCTGGTTTGATTTCTTGTTCTTTCTTGTGTTTTATCAATACACTTAATTTGAATGAATGCTTTTAGGAGTTTGCCAAGTAACTGAATATAACCAAGGCCTCTGTTTAAAACCCCAAACCTATCTATCACTGTTTAACATTGGACAATGAGAGAGTTTATAAGCACTTTTCATTCTTTAGACCTTTGAGATCAATATCCATTCAACATGTGGACAACTTGGAACAGCTATTACAAATTACACTGAAGTGATGAAACGCACAATTTGGAAGAAAAGAGAAAAGTCCCTACTTGGAGAGACTAGATGGGACATTTCAGGAAGCCTCTATGTCCAGGTTGTAGTATGGTTAACATAGACAGCATGTCATTCTTATTACATATCTAACCAGATCAGCTGATACCGAGGTTTCTTTTCTCTCTCTGATTCCATCTCTCTTACTTTGAGAAATGAGAACAGTCTAAGATGACCAGATTTTCAAAATTAAAAAAACAAACAATCAAACCTGGAATACTTTTGTGGCAACATTTTTAAGGTCACTAAATGTTCATAGAAAAGATAAAAGTGCCCATAGTGCACACTAGTACCGCAACTGCCAGCTTTTTATTAAATACTAACACATATGCTCTTCTGGATTCAGAGGATTTTCTCCAATAACACAGCCTTGATTGTGCAATCAGAAGGGATTGAAAGAGCACTTTCCCACTCTATACATCCTGATTACCACCCTCCCATCCACGCCATACAAGGCTTGCCTCCCTAGGAATTCTCCCAGAATCCATCCCTTTTGAGCCACCAAAGCTGACAGAGGAAGGCAGAGATCTGGCATTATTTCTTCACCCATGTACCTGTTAAGGCATTTGTTCTTTTTCCAGAGGGCTAGTGACCCTAGCATTAAACTGATTACAAGCTCATTTATTAACCATGACTATAATTTTCCTTTAAAACTTCTGTGCAGCCAAAAAGTTGGATTTTGGAAAAATAAATCATTAGAAATTGTACAATATTCTATGAGACTGCAATTGCTTTTAGTATAATTTTGAGCCTCTTTTACTACTTTAAAACAACAAAACAACTTTAAAACAACAATGAAAGGGTTGATTTAAACTTTAATTTGCAGCTGAAGAGCAGCGTCAAGTAGGAATATTTGTCTTTGGATGTGCTAGTAAAATAACAAACATATTAATCCAGTGTTTAACATAACTGCCAATGTTTCGACTGTGTCTGTCTGTTAACAGTACAGCAAAACAATCAAAACAGATTGTTTGAAAAGGGAACAACAAGATAAAGCCACCATAAAGACAGGAGTCAGTTATTCATTTTAATGCTTTTAGCAGCCGTGTTTAGAGTCAAGGAGCTAGGGAACTGGTTGCTTTCTTTGCTTTGTCATCAACTGGATAGACTCACAGTTGATATATGAGCAGTTATGCCAAAGACTGAATTAATAAACCTTTTTACCTTTGGGAAGAAGAGCAAGGTGTAGATGTATGGTAAAGATGTACAGTAAGTCATTTTTCATTCTTGTTTCCTATACACACTGGTACAATGCAGTCACCTACCGCATATTGCATTTGACTAACTAGCTATTACATTCCAGCTCCATCACAAATTAACAAGTTTTAAACAGGAAAGCAGCTGTCTTAAAAACTAGTAAATGTTTTCATAGTGGCTAAACTTAAATTCTAATAGGTGGGGATCCCTCACAACTAGGAAGGAAGAGGTGGGGAAGGAAGAATTAACCAATGTCAACTTCAGAATTAGAAGAGAGAGAGAAGGCAAAATTAACCAACATACAATCATAGAATACCAGCACTGGAAGGGACCTTGAGAGGTCATCAAGTCCAGTCTCCTGTCCTCAAGGCAGTACCAAACACAATCTAGATCATCCCTGAATAGATGTTTATCTAACCTGCTCTACCTCCAATGATGAAGATTCCACAACTTCCCTAGGCAATTTATTCCAGCGTGTAATAACCTTGACAGTGAGGACATTTTTCCTAATGTCCAACCTAAACCTCCCTTGCTGCAGTTTAAGCCCATTGCTTCTTGTCCTATCATTAGAGGCCCAGGAGAACAATTTGTCTCCCTCATTCCTATGATACCCCTTTAGATACTTGAAAACCATTATGTCGTCTCCTCTGAGTCTCCTCTTTTCTAAAGTAAACAAGCCCAGTTATTTCAGTCTTCCCTCATAGCTCATGTTCTCTAGTCCTTTAATATTTTTTCTTGCTCTTCTCTGGACCTTCTCCCATTTCTCCACATCTTTCTTGAAATGTGATGCCCAGAACTGGACACACTACTCCAATTGAGGCCTAATCAGTGCAGAGTAGAGCAGAAGAATTACTTCTCATGTCACACTGAAGACTCATATTTAGCTTTGTGGTCCACTATGTCCCCTAGATCCCTTACTGCAGTACTCCTTCCTAGACAGTCGCTTCCCATTCTGTATGTGTGAAACTGATTATTCCTTCCTAAGTGGAGTACTTTGCATTTGTCCCTATTAACTTTCATCCTATTTACCTCAGACCATTTCTCTAGTTTGTCCAGATAATTTGAATTTCCTAGCTCTGCTTGTAGGCTAAGGGGTTCTGAGGAAAGTTGTGATTTGCATCCTCTTTGGGCACTTTACAAAGACAAGTCCGTCTGGAGCAAGGTGAATTGAGATTTTGCTCTGTGCCTTAGGAAGCAGCCTGCTTTGTCTGTCTCTGGTTTTGGTTCTTACATATGAGGGTTCTGGATTCTAAAAAAGAAAGTCATTTTATGTTACAATCTCCTGGAAAGAGTATTTTTGTGTTTTTTCTAACTTGTCTGTGTGTATGGTATGATCATAATATCTGCCGAGAAAAATCTGAGGACATAGATACCTTTCCGAACACAACCAGACCCTGACCTTGGTTTAAGTTATGATAAGAGGAAGCTGCATACCAAATTTGGTGGTCGTAGCTCTTACGGTTTTGGAGGAATTCTTGAAAAAACAGATTCACAGATGCACACACACACGCTAATAATATATATATATATACACACACACACAGAGAGAGAGAGACAGAGAGAAAAAGAGAGAGCGAACCCACATTTGGTTTACAACAAGTGAACTGGGAGAGAGAAGTTGCTAACTTACTGTACACCATCCCACATTGCTTGTTTCCGCACCAGCTCTCTTCAGTGTGTCAATCAGTGGCGTAGTGAGGGTGTTATGCACCCGGGGGCCAAGGCAAAATTTGTGCCCCCTAATCATTTGTTACTATGTATGAGTATGTCTACACTAGCCCCCTCGTTCGAACTAGAGAGGCTAATGCAGGCATTCGAAGTTGCAAATGAAGCCCGGGATTTAAATATCCCGCTCTTGATTTGCATCTTCCTGGCCGGTCGCCATTTTTGAAATTTACAAGTCCGGACTAACTGCCCGCGTCTACACGGGGTAGGGACCCGGTAGTTCGAATTAAAGCCCTAGTTTGAACTACCTGTTATTCCTCCTGCTGAGAAGATGCAAATCAAGCGCAGGATATTTAAATCCCAGGCTTCATTTGCAACTTCGAATGCCTACATTAGCCTCCCTAGTTCATACTAGGGGGCTAGTGTAGACATACCCTATGTGTTATTTATTTCTAAGTCAGCAAAAATAAGAACATAAATTTAAAAAAAAAGAACAACCCCCCATCGGACCCCTCCTTGCCTATCTTGCCACCATGTGGAGCTCCCTTGGGTGCATGGGACCATTTTGCTTCCAGCCAGACTAACGTGCCCTCTGGCCAATCAGCGGCTGCGGTTTCTCGGATGGGTGGGCTACAAGTGAGGACCCGGACGCTACGGCCCAATGGACGGCACCTCGGACCTGACAGCAAAGCGGATTGTGGGGGTTGTAGTAGCACACAGGGCCTCTGTACCAGCTGTGTTCTGCGCATCCTCAGCCTGAACCCCCGCCATGTGTGCTTCCCCTGCTGGGTGCTTCATAGTCAGTTTCGATTTCCTGCAGGAAATAATGCTCCTATTTTCTCTTAAGGACTTGAAACTTTGTGTTGATGCCTAAAATAAGAATTTCAGCAACAATTCTGGCCCTATGACCTACATGTCTCAATAGCTGCTTTTACAATGTCCACACTGTTTCCTAAGACCCTTACTCATACTGAGGAGTAGCAGCAAGACGTTCACAACCTGACCCTGAAATTACAAGATTTTATAGTCTTTTGAAAGACAGATTTGAGGTCACAGTTCAGCAAAACACTTAAGCATATGCTTAACTTTAAGCACATGCTTAAGATCTGTTGTATTTAATGGGCCATTGCTACGTGCATAAGTGCTTTGCTGAACAGGGATGGATTTAAGTAAGTGCTTAAGGGTTTTGCTGAATCAGGGTCTATACGACCTTGAGATTTCTGCCAGTTTGGCCATTAGTTTCATTGTCAATCCCATGAAATAATGCTCCTATTTTCTCTTAAGGACTTGAAACTTTGTGTTGATGCCTAAAATAAGAATTTCAGCAACAATTCAGCACCATGTAAATGTAATGCCTTGGTTGGTGGCTGCTTATTCTAATGAGTAGAGCATATGTCTCTACAATACCTAGCGCAATGAGGCCATAACTAGTTTAACACAAATCATAAACAAACGAGTCAGAAATTCTGAGGAAAATCCTGGCTCCATTGAACTCAATGGAAATGTTGCCATGTTTTTTAATGGAGCCAGGATTTCTATCTTTGTCACTGACTTGCTATTTGACCTTGACAAGTCACTTAATTTTTCCATGCCTTATTTCCCCCTTGATTACAGAAATAATAATAAGCAGCAAAGTGTAATGAACCTTAATTAATACTTAGTTGAAAAGTACTCTGAGATCCTTGTAAAAAAGTACTATAAGCACAAAGTATATATATTTTTCAATGCTTTAATAGTTTGTGGAGGGGCTCTTCAATATTATATCATTATGCTACTTTTTCTTTCCAAAACTGCTAAAGGCTTGCTCAGCAATGTTAAATGCATCACTATAAAATGTAGCATTTTGAAAAATAAAAAACCTGAAGGCTGCTTTTGGTTTCAGCAAGAAAAAAAAAAATGTCTAAAACTTAAGAACCAAATTCACTTTGGAGCTTTCCAAAACAGAAACTTTTTACACCTTTGCCATTGACTTACGCAATCAGATTTCATCTCAATATGTTTTTAAGAGACAGAGGCAAGATTTGAACTCCTGGAAAATGACTGGAAAAGGTAACAGACCCTTACCAACATTTGTCATAAACATTCATAATACAAATATAAAGAAAAGAGGATGGGCAATACTGTGAATATCAGACAGGATACAAGCTTTAGAAAATATAAAATTTTATATAAAATAAAGTTTATATTCTTATATAAAATATAAAAAGACTCATGTAGCAGAGTCTCTCGTGGACTTTAAAAAAAGTTAAAAATTATTTTTCATGGCAGCACATCTTATCTAAATTAACTATCTGTAGCCTTTTTAACCTTTAATTTATTCTAAATAACTGACCATTATTTTCAGCTTTTACTAAGTGCAGTAAAATTCTTCTCAGCCATTTGAATCTTTACACTAAGATGCATGTTTAATTTTTCAGGAGCACTACATGCTCTGAAAATATTTTTTTTTTGGTGGGGCAGTTGAAAAAAGTTTTAATTTTTTTCCTCCAAAAAAAGTTTACATTTGTCAAATATAATTTATGCCCACACATAATTCATTCCTTAAAATAAATACTGAATCCCAAAGGGAAAGCCTTGTGCAGGATTTATAAAGAAAAAAAAGTGCCAAGTAAATGGAAGTGGTGGTTAACTTCAGCTACAGTCCTATTAGTATTCTCTGAGAGTAGTGTAACAGACTGGTTTTTTACTGGCCTCTATTGTGTCTGTTGAACTGTTGCTCTGTCTTTAGTAAAATCTCTAGCAACAGAAATCTTCTATTAAAACCACCTGCAGGTCTTTGTCAGCTGAGCTCCATGCTGTCAAATAACTTAGCTTCTTAAGCCAATACAAGTCATTAAGAAGAAGGTGAATTAGAGATTTAGACATTGCCGATAGTAACTATCTATGATCAATTGATATCTTCCTCTGATAAAGTGGCGTTCCACAGACAGCCCCCTCCCCTGCAGCATCCATATAGGCCTCAACCACTGGATCTAATTATGACTGAAGAATACCAGGCCCAAGTCAGCGCTGAAAGGCCATCAGTAGGCCTATCCATTAATAACTCTCCAGTGCGCTGTACATTGTAATTGTCAGACTGCAATTTACAGTAATCCTCCAATGCAAAAACTTAAATAGCTGCAGCTGATTTGAAATTCATACAACCAGTTGAAAGAGAGAAAAACAAGATGCATGGGTTAAAAGGCCAAATTGTGCAAGTGTGTGCGCTGAGTGACAGACATTTTAGTACTAGCCTGGGACCATATTTTAAAAGGTCACTGAAAACTTTTGGCTTGGGCCCTCTGACAAACAATGAACTTTCCATATATTTATTTGCCATCTCTTTGTTTTTACAGCAAGCAGAATAAATGAGTTAAATGACGTTGTGCGGGTCTGCACATTGTCAGCACAGGTTATAAGTCATTATTAAACTCCATCAAATCAGCCCAAACCCGGTCGAGGCAATGAGACTAAAAGTTATTTGCATTCCTTCTGTCATAAAAAATCATATCCCCTTACCCAAGACTTTCGTTTCTTTATTAAATGCAGCCACAAGAGTATTTCAGGTCTGGCAATGTGAGCTCAGGAAAACCTACTCTGTATAACTCAGTGTAACAGCTTAGAACCGATTCCACTAAAATGTCCCAGTTGAGTGTATCTGGGCACTCAATCAAGACACACATATTACTTTTAAATAAGATTAGCCTTTATATTTTGCTGCTTAAGTTAAAACTTTTCATGTCATTCTCTCATTTTATGTAAACTCCAGCATAATTCTGTTTCAGAGAATACTTCAAACAAATTAAAAACCTCAGGCTGAATGTGTCTAACAAAAAACTTGCCTAGTGGCCAAGCAAGCTGTTTAGTGACACTAACACACATTTAAATAAGATGAATTTTCCCTGCAATGCCCTGGCTTTGTAATTACTGCTGCTGAACAGCATACGCCTTTGGCTACAATGGCAAAAGCAGCGGCTTGTGTTCCGAACCTTATTTGACAAATAACTTGCAAGTGACCTGCAACATCTGTTTAAAAAATTGTCTTTTGGTATCTGCCTCAAGTCAACTTCAGCATTAATTATAAAATGCAAACATATCATCTGGGGGGCTAAGGGCACGTTTTACACACACACACAGGCTATCGTGGGGGGAAGGGGAAGAGAACTGTAAACAAGTTTCTCTAGCATGTCAAGTGGAAACAAAACGTTAAATAAACCTCTATTTGAGCTACTAGATTTTTATGTGGTACTTTGAACTCTGTGTAGGCCTGACTCTGGGAGGTACTGGGGTGGGTCCTTAGTCACCAACGATTCCAGTGATAAAGCTCAGCACCTTCATGCTTTGAGCCCTAAGCGCTGCAGATCAAGGAAAGTTGGTAGAGATTTGTAGAACTACTAAGCACCTTCTCAGGCCATTGTCTTCAGCTGGATTTGTGAGTGCTCAGCACCTCTGAAAAATCAGGTTCTTAGTCTTATTTTCCTGGAAAGTGCCCTGGATTATGATGATGATGTATACAGAATAACATATATAAGGAGCTACACACTCACCTTAGCAAGGAAAAATAAATAAAGGGAAAGAATGATAGTGATCAGACATTAATAAAACTAATAAGCACCAAATTTACTTTTACTTTCCATAGAATCATAGATTCATTAGGCTGGAGAAGACCTTCTTGCACAAACGATAAAAATTGTTTATAAAACAGTGTATGGCTACATCATTCAGTCTCATTCCAACTCATGAGGAAACATGACTGGCAATGTAAAAATCAGACAGAAAACAGAAATGGGTCACTTCTCTCTTCCTTGGAGACGGTGGAATTTTTTTTTTTTTTTTTTTTTAAGTTTGAGAGTTAAGTTTGTGGTACAACAAAAGCAAAAAATTATGAGTTTACGTTCTGGAATAAACTGCTTTGGTATCTTATTTTAAATATACCAAAAATGACAAATACTCTGAAATGCAATGAATATCTACAAATACAGATATATCTTCATGATTTTAATATTAATAATACTGTATTTGAACACAAACTTTCACAGAACAATTTAATCCGTATAGATAGATGCATGTTAAAATACAGTTAGCAAATACGCAGCTACTGTTCTGCTTCTTTAAAACATAGGCTTTAAAAAATAAATCTGAAATCCACTTCCGTAGACCCCTTCTCTCTCCAGTGCGGTTTCATTTACCTTGTTATATAAGAACTTGACCAGCAAACAATTCAGCCATTGACTAAGATTTCAAAAGCTAATTATAGTGCATAAGAGTCCAATATGAAATATTACCAAGCTATCACATAAATCACATTTTGTGTAAAAAAAAAAATCAAGATACACTGCATAGCAAATGTCTACAGTAATTCACTGGATTTACACCCACCATACTATATTAAACAAAGTTTCAAAATTTATCACCAACTGCATTGATTCCTGTTTCTACGATATCTTGGACAACAGCCCCTTCTACCCCAAAGCACTTTAAAAATCAGACACTAGGGACCAAGTTCATTCACCATGGAAAACCAATCACTTATGGAGGGGAATGTGCTTTAATAGCACCTCACCCACTTTGCTGCTCTAAACATAAGGACCAATAATACTGCAGTAAGACAGCCTAGTCATGGTACACAACAGGTACACATGCTGGCAGATTAGATGGACAGTTTAGGACAGGAAGAAAAAACAGTTATGTCCAAGGATCAAGAGCATAATATAAGTCAGCCACATTCGGGCAAGAGAGGCATGTCACCAAGTTAACTGGGACACATGCTAACTCAGTGCCTGGAGAGCCACCCTTCGCAAGGCTTCTATGAAGCCCCAACCACTAACCAAAGCTGTACCCCCATGCTGTAAATCCTGAGGGAAGGTGGCAGTGCAGATACGCTTTTTAAAGCAAGGATGATGCTTGCTTGGAGGATGGAAGCCCTTACTAGCTCAGGGTATGTCTACACTACCGTCCTAGTTCGAACTAGGAGGGTAATGTAGGCATACCGCACTTGCAAATGAAGCCCGGGATTTGAATTTCCCGGGCTTCATTTGCATAAGCGGGGAGCCGCCATTTTTAAAACCCCGCTGGTTCGAACCCCGTGCAGCGCGGCTACACGGGGCACGAACTAGGTAGTTCGAACTAGGCTTCCTAGTTTGAACTACCGTTACTCCTCATTCCACGAGGAGTAACGGTAGTTCGAACTAGGAAGCCTAGTTCGAACTACCTAGTTCGTGCCCCGTGTAGCCACGCTGCACGGGGTTCGAACCAGCGGGGTTTTAAAAATGGCGGCTCCCCGCTTATGCAATTGAAGCCCGGGAAATTCAAATCCCGGACTTCATTTGCAAGTGCCTACATTACCCCACTAGTTCGAACTAGGGGGGTAGTGTAGACATACCCTCAGGGAGTAAGAGCTGCTGACTGCAGATCAGATCCTGTAGTTAGTTATCTCTGGTTGTCTAGCTCCCAGAGAAATGAACAAGTCTGCAGTACCTACTGTTACCACATGGAGGCTCCCAAAATCCTCAAATGTGCTGCTAATTACATTCCGGGGGAATCCAGCCTAAGGAATTTTGGGCTATTATAGCAGCAGAGACACATGGAACAGAAATCTGGGGAATGGATTACCGAGCCCACAGTTAAATTGTTCAAAATAATCTGGTGACAGCAGTAGGAGTGTCTAGATTTATGATCAGGCCACTGTTTCAATTGGAAATTGGCCATCAAAGCGCAAGAGGGATAGGGAGTTTAAGATTGTGTCATCTGTCCAAAGAGTTAAATCTCAAATAGATTTGCATCAGCCCATCTTACCTCAACCAGGCAGCTGAAATCACAAGCACCAGTTGCTTTTCTTTCTCGAGCCAAATAATTTTGCTGTGCCACAAGGCAGGTAGCTTGCTGCAGAGTGTGATTTAGGATCCTGCTCCTGTGGTAAAGGTGCTGAATCCATGTGCCACTAAACATTAAATATAGTCATCATCTTGCGTTTTAAACTGACCAAGGGCAAAAGATCACTAATACAGTCTGCTCCTGCTGTAAAGGGCAGAGGCCTTTTTCTTTGGCAAGAAGCAGTGGCCAAAAAAGAGAGTTACATCCACATAGTCTATTCAAATTACATCAAAACAGTGTAATATTAGGCTGCAAAGAAGGTGGTGCTGGCCTAACAGGTCAAGAAAGAGATCTTAGGATGCTGAAAGAAAATGCTGTTTGGTGCATTATGTCTGGCAAGGAATCACTTAGCAAAAGTTTGTGTGGTTGGGAAATCTATGCTTCTTTATTGCTTTGCCTTCATAGTCTTTACTTCTCTATTATTTATCTGTATGGTTTCTGTCTGATTCTTTGTTTCTGTCTGTTACATAACAAATTTTGCAAAATTTATATCAACTAAGGTGGTGCAATTAAATTGTTTCATAATGGGCTAGGATTGGTGAAAAATGATGTTTTTTGTAGTACTTTTGTTTAAAATTATTGGTTAAGGCATTGCTAAATAGGGCTCAAATGTAACTAAATAAACTGGGTCCAAAGGGAAGTTCTTTGGATCCTTACTCTAGGACACAGCCCAAAAATCAGAGCTGCCAGACGTAAAAATTCTGCACAGTAAAGTTGGCAGGTGGAGGAGCCCCGGACAACTTTATTTTGACTTGTCACCAGGAACAGTTCACCTGTAGTAGGCTTAGCATCTGTATTCTGTTTTGGTAACTTAATAAACAGAGGTTAAGGATATTACTGTGTAAAGCTCTTTCACTGGTAAAAAGCCCTGCAAATCCACAAAAGTATACACCCCAACTGGGTAAGAGCCGGTAGATAAAATTAGCCAGGTTATGGCTGGAGCCCTAGGAACTAGGAAAGGGTGGGGTGCTTAAATTTATTAAGTTATGTTTTGGGTGTATGGAGGGGCAAATGTAGAGTGCTCTAAAGTGTGCGGCAGGTAACACCTGCCACTCAGACAAAATCCTCTCCTCTCAGAGGCTCTGTCTAGACTCCAGGCTTCTTTCGGAAGAAGCTTTTCCAGAAGAGATCTTCTGGAAAAACTGCTTTAGAAAGAGAGCATCCAACACAGCAAAAGCGCATCAAAAAGCGATCTGATTTTTCGAAAGATAGCGTTGACATTGATTGGATGCTCTCTCACATTTCAGCTGTGATTGCTATGGATGGAGTGGCCAGCAAGGCACCTGTGCTTTTTCCTGGAGGCCTCTTTTAAAAAAAAAAAAATAAATAACCCACACACCTCTTCCCCGTCCACACATGCCTTTTTCCGAAAGAGTTTATTCGGAAAAACCCTGCAGCGTAGACATATCCCAAGTGTCTTTTCTGCCTTTGACACCTGTCTGATAAGACTCAGTTCCTTCTATGGGTTCCAAAACCAAGAGAGGGGTCAGGAGCCAGCAGCAAAGGAAGATGGTCACACCAGGAATTCAGGCAAGGAGAGACAACACACTGATCTTGGTTAAGAATGTACCTTTTATACATCGCTATTCTGATATTTTCCATTAGCCTTCACCTAACGCCCTTGTACGAGGTACATCATTGGAGTGCACGTGCATAAAAAATATGGGCTTGATTCAGCCTCCTGCTCTTCTTCCTCCTGTCCCCAGTGAATGGGTGGGAGGCATTGTCTATGTTACCCTTCCACCTTACCTGAAGGGGTTACCTGTGCCCCACTGGGGATTCATACCAAGGAAGGCCAGCAACACAGCCCCTTGGCCTCACAGGTTTCCACAAGGGAGGGCAGCTTTGAAACCTTGCTGAGGTTCTTAGCTGGGACTCTCCATACTCTCCAGGGGCTGATTTCAGGCTGCTTGGTGGAATTGGGGTTGTGTGGGTGATTTTTGCGGTCTTTGCTCCAGGCAAACCTGTTGACAGGTGCTTTATAGTATGTGGAATAGGCCAGGCAATAAATTTGATCCCATACAGTATAATGCTAACAAGATATCTTTTGCCTGGAGCACATGCAAATACCTGACACTAATGGGAGGACAATGCATATTGCTGGCTGGAACATTATTCTGTACTATTCATATCATCCTGAAAACAGTTTAATTTAACTGAAATTTGTTACAAAATTATTAATGTCTAGGTAGCTGTATGAATAGTGCTGATTTGAGAAATCAAGGCAGATGGTGAAATCCTGGCTAATGGCGAAATCTGGGAGTTTTGCCATTGACAATGCAACCAGGATTTCACCCATATAATTTAAGAATTAATGACATAAGAAAATGGAAGAACATGATTTTGAAGGAGGGATGTCAAAGGTATATGAGAATCGAAGCTTTTAGGTTGATAATGATTGCATGCCGGTGGCCCAACTGACAAGACTTTTCCCGCCCTCTGTCCTGCACAGATATGAATTTGTGAACCAAGTGAATTCCTGGCACTCCGTAGGTTGGGACAAAATTCCTATGTGATTTCAATGGGCCCAGGACTTCATTCCTGGAGCATGAACACTCATATGAAAGCCATTTTCTTTAAGGGAACATGCATGGCCCCTTTGAGAACTGTATTGAAATGTTCAGAAAGGCAGCAGTTGAAGTGTTGATCTTGCAACTTCTTCATATAGTTCAACACTTTAGATTTGACTAAATGGAATCCATTAAATTAACCCCAAGGAATTCTAGGCTGTTCCCCTCCCCCACAGCCACCCCGAAAAGAATCAAAATAACGTAAGGCACAAATAGCTATTTACTTAACTACACTGATTAGTGTCTGGCTAGTTAACTTTATGCCCATTAATCCACATACCAGACTGGACAAGGAAAAGGAAAATAGGAAACATGTACTGTCACAGTTCCAGGGCAACTGCTCCCTGACTCCTTTGAAGCCTCCTGCAGGTCCCACTCTCAGGGCAGCGACTTGCTCTTGTTCCTCTCCTTCAGGTCAGGGATTTAGGCTGCAATTCCCTTCTTAATTTTTGGTGCTTATCCCAGGAGCTCAGACTTAAGGGCTTATCTTTCCTTACCTGGAAATTGATGCTCTGGAGATCCATCTCCTGGGGTTCAATTTAGCAGATCTTATAGGGACCCACTAAATTGACTGCTCATGGCACCTTCGTTGACTCTGGTACTTTGCTGGGTCATGAGGAGTAAGGAGTAAGGGAAGTTGATGGGATAGTTTCTCCCATCAACTCCCCGCAGTGGGGACACCTCGGTAAGTCGAGCTAAGGTACGTTGACTCCAGCTACATTATTAACATAGCTGGAGTTGCGTAACTTAGGCCAGGTATTAGGCAGGAGAAAGTTGAACTAAGTCTGGTGCCTGCCATTCTGCTCTCTTTCAGGAGCTACGGCAGTGACCAGCCAGCTTTCACAGTACATGTATTTAGGACTAAAGCACTACAGAGAAAGCATATAATACAAGGCTATGCTCACATGCTTAGCTTACCAGGAAGCGCTCATCTTTCACATGGAGATCCTGATTGGCTTTGAAGTCCATGAACCCTTCCACCAGGACTTTGCTCTCTTGGTAAAAGTCTCCTGTCAGAGGAGTGGCAATATGTGCCATTGCAAATAACAGGGAATTCCCAGTAAGTGCCCTTGAAGAAGCCATGAAAGGGCCAAAGGTGCACGTACCCCAGAACTCTGACAAACAATTTGCCCTGTTGCTGAAATACCCTTTTTAAAAATTTGGAATCTGGAATTCACATTATTTTTATAATTTTTTTTTTGAGAGAGAGGCAAGTTAAGGGCCCAACTGGGAGTGACTCCAGTGGGTATTGGATTGGGCCCCAGCGAGGTACTTTTCGAGTTAACAGTAGGTAATTATCTCAACTGCAGCATTATTTATTTTCAAATAAAAAGCACAAAGTAAGGTAAGGGAAAGACAGCAATGTTGAGAAGTACATTAGAATGTATGGAAGGTCCTTGGGGTAACCAGGGACACATTTAGCTATGGGTCAATTAAAAATAAATCATATATTGGAAAGCCCTGTACTATAAATATCCTCATGTGACAGGATGAGGGACTTCGTCTGTAGCACCTCTGGTGAGGATGTTAATGGGAGAGTGCTCTTCTGTCAGCATAATTACTCTGCCCTCATGAGAGGCAGAATCTATGTCAGTAGGAGAATGTCTCCTGCTGACATTTGCACCCATGCGGATAGCATGTAGGTCACTATAACTTATGTCGCTTAGAGGGCTGTTTTTTTCCACACTCTTGAACGACGTAAGTTAGATTGACTTAAGTGGTACTGTATTGTAGACCTGTCCTGACCTTGTTACAGAGAATTGACCGGCTCCTCTCCAATTAAGGGTTGTTCTGTACTTCATCTTGTCTTGGTTTTTTTTTCTGAGGGCCCTTGAATACAGAGATCAAAAGGGATGCCCTTGCCACAGCTCTGGTGCAGGGCCTCTGTATCTTGACCACTCACACTGAGAAGTACTGGTCTAATCCTATCAGGATTGGTCCCATCAACAAGTTGGGGCCCCTCCTTGAGATGGTGAGGGCAGCTGAAAAGGCTGATGCAAGATGTGCATTGTTGCCCTACTAAAAGCCATTCAGACGACAAGTGGAGTTGTAGGAAGATGAAAGGTCAATCAGCACCACTGAAGAAAAGCACTTCCACCCAACCTAGTAGGCATGTTGACAAGATATCCCACAATTAACAGCAAAGTTATCTGGTCTGAGGGCAGAAAGGCAAATTGTTGCAGGAGAAGGCTGCTTCTGGACTGCTGAGTCCTTTCTCCAATCTGGCACCAGCATGCCCATCAGCAGGGCTTTCCTTGCAGAATCTTGAACAGACACATTTGCTTTTAATGCTCCTTTTAAGGCAGCCATGTTGAGATGGGGAATGTGGGTGGGGGGAGAGTAGGATTAAAGCAAACTTTGTGCCCCTAACAACTGTCCCCCTAGACCGGTGGTTTTCAAACTTTTTGGCCCATGACTCACCCTGCCCAATGCAGACCTTTATGCAGACCACCAGCCAACCACCCATGATGACATAATGGGTGCAAGAGGGAGTGAGGGCATGGGGTCTGGCTACGAGGTTGGGTACAGTGCAGACTGAGGATGGGGAGGTCTGGCTGGGAGGTTGGGTGCAGGAGTGGTCTGAGGATGGGGGTCTGGGTAGGAGGTAGGATGTAGGAGTGGACTGAGGATGGGGGGGAGGTCTGTGCAGGAAAGAGGGCACAGGAGTGGAGTGGGGGTATCGGGGAGGGAGGGTGCAGGATTGGGGTGGTGGGTCTGAGTGGGAGGTTGAGTGCATGAGTGGGGTAGGGGTGCTTGGTCTCAGCGGGAATGGTTGTGTAAGGGCAATGCGGATGCGGGATCTGGGCATACAGGGGATGGGAAGCACTTACCTGTCTCTATGCCTCTCACTGCTCCTAGGTTCTGCCCCCTGTGGCTTCCGTTGGCCGTGATTCCACCAATGGGAGCAGTGGCGAAAGCCTCTGGATGAGTCGTTTCCTGAGCTACTATTCCCCGAGCTCGGAGGAGGGGGAGCAGCAGTACTCCAAGCCACTTCCTTTCCTGCAAGCCAGATCTGGCCCCTGAGGCTGACCACCTACCCCCTTCAGCAAGAAGCCAGCTCACATGCTCCAACCAAGCCCTGAGCACACTTTTAAGAACCACTGTCTTAGACAAAGATATCAAAGCCTAGGGAACTTTGCCTACCAGAGTCAGTCGTGATAGTTGCTCAGATAGGTAGCTATAGCATTAAGACAGAGACTGCTCCTGAGAGCCAAGAATGCAAAATCTTGCTTGGAAAGCTGTAGAGGAGATGAGCAGAGCAAGAAGTCTTGATTGCTGAGCTTGGTGGGAGTAGAGAAGAGGCTGCTGCATGCAGTGGAGAAAGATTCACTTAGTGCCACAAAACAAATCCCAGGTAGATAGGTTTTCTCACAAAAGAAAGGGGGAAATGGTGGAGCCATATTGGCAGTTTAGTAGGAGTTTCTTTATGCTCTGTAGTTTAGGGGAAAGCAGGACTGGAAATTGCCTGTTGCTGATGCCAAGAGGCAGATCAAACTGGGGAGTTTTCTAGAAGGGAGAGCAAATCCTTGATAGGTGACATGTCTCTTGTGACTCCTTAAACTTTGCAATAAAACTAGTGCACAACTGGACTAAGTCTGTTTTCAGTATCCCAAATGACCGAGATGTCAAAACAAAAACACTATACATAGAAAAAATGTTACATCGATGTATTTTTTATTAGCATAGGTTGGTTAACAAATTTGTTTCTTAAAAGTATGAGTCCACGTTGTGCTATCCCAACTGTGCAGACAGATCTCAGTGCATACAACGTATACCACTGACTTTGTGCAGATGCAAGAGTACACCCACACAGATCCAGTTGTGGCTTCAGGGCCATTATTTCACATCTGAGTTAAGAGGTATATATGGTTTTTAAAAAATAAATGAAGAAACCTTGAGAATTTTTTTTCTGACTGTCCATTGATGGAATGAGAAGAGCAAAACTGTGAACAAACATTGCTTCCTAGTCTTGTTTAAGCTCATTTTATATTTAAAGACAGTTATATAGATTCAAGCTTATAAATAATAAAATATTAATATTTATTGAAAAGCTCCAACAATCTAATTAAACTAAAGAAAGACAACACAAAATGAACAGACCATAACTTTATTGGAGATATACTCAGCTACAATTATTACAAAAAACTATTAAAGGTAATTGTGATCCATAAGGTGCAGGCTGCATATTTCTGCAGCATGATTACAGTATGAATGAATTACATTTTATGTCCCTTAAAGACAGCTGCAGCATGTGATGGTTTATTGTTCATCAAATTTTGTTATTCATTCTACTTGATTTTAACCATCTTTTATGTCAAACTATTTACAATAAAAACACCTGCAATTCCCAGTTCTTGTTCACAAATACTTGTTTTTTCTACATAACTTGCTGCTGCAGTGCATTTTGAGTGCATCTACAAAGCAATTTTAAATAGTCTGTGGTTACTATCCAAATTAAAAGGGGGGAGAGTTCTAAAGGACTTATTGGGTAAAGTGTAAATATTTTTAAAAATACCTTTGAAACAAGTTAATTTTAATTGCTAGTGGAATATACAGCAATGACCTCTACTCATATTTGCCAACATATTTCTGATGAAGCTACAGCTAATATTTAGATTACACTTCAGGGTTGTAAGTTGTAGTTTTATGTTTTTAAATTTAATGCATAAAGATAAATCCATTTTAACTTCTTGAAAATTAAAGTGGTTGAAAAATACAAATGTGTCAAAAATCAAGTACCACAGGTCAAAATCCTTCTTAGTGAATTCATAACAGATCCAATGACCTTCAATGAGGCTGTTCAAGTGGGAAAAAAAGTCAATGAGATGTGGCCAAATACAGATAAATGTAACATCACAGCAAATTATGGGGGAATTTGTTGTATTTAGCTTCATAAGCGCTGCTAAGACTGCAGTCTAAAGCTGTTTAGATTTTCTGTATAGATAGGTGTGTTTACAGTATGTATGTCATACACATAAGCACACATATTTCTCAGATTGTGACTATTTTTAAAAACAAGGACAGAAACCAAAACTCAGACATGAACAATTAGTGGCATATCCTCAGCTGATGTTAATGAAATTATTCTAAGCCTCAGTCTAAACCATGCCAATTTATATCAACTAAGGATGTGGCCCTGTGTCTATTAGGCTCTGCATTATACTCTGAACTGATACTCAGACGGGCTTCAATTCTTGTTAAATTCTGTACTCTGTGGTCACAGCATAGTTTCATATAATGAGACTGAAAATAGTAGGCTTTTTTATATAAATGTTAGCAGCATGAAGCTGAATAAACACTTCAGCAGCCACTACAGATACTTCAATATCCAGAAAAAGGGGAGATTTAGTTAAAAGTTGATCAAATTGTTATAGGCTCTCTTCTTGTAAAAACTACACTATGTGCTCAACATGTTGGTTTGTTCTGAGATAACTACAGAAGTGTCAGAGGTCATTCTAATTTTGATTACTTCACATAACAGTAAAAATGATGTAATAAAAAACAATAGCTTTAAAATACAATCAAGATTTTCATAACATGTCTTTGTTGTGTTTTCATACACAGTAAAAATGCCACAGACATTACAAATGACCTATATAAGTTGTGCAAGTAAATGACACATTGCAGGCATTATAATTATCTTTTTCAAATTCAGTAAATCAAAACAGCAGCAAGGCCAAACCACATTTTTCCTCTCTGTTAAGCATATTTTTCCTTGAAATGAGGTAAAGCATGGTACCAAGTGCAATGCTTATTTGTGCTACATGAATAGAACAGCGCAAAAAAAGCCATAAAAATAAAAATGCAGCATAGTTAGGAGGACTGTTTAAAGTACAGTAAAATAGAACTAAGAAGATCAAAAACAAGGTTCATGCCATGTAACCCCCACATTATTTATAAGGAGTCGGTGTGGTTGTTTTGAAGATGGGTTGCAACAGTCCACTTACACTTGTGCTTAAAGTATTGCCAAGTGATTTCTATCCCAACCTTCAAATTATCAGATTTAGGTCTTTAATAGCATATACTGTCCAATATCACAATCATATCTACTGAAGAGTGAAAAACACAGTTGTACAGCATGGAAATTAAGATGATTTTTCTATCCCAAAGGTATGAAACATTTCAATGAGGTCACACTGGAAAAGAGTTACGGCATTTATAAAACGTAGCAGAAACTACTTTAGAGTCAGCCACTACACATTTCTTATTTCCAATTCATAGGCTTTATCCAGTAACAAGGGGGATCATAGACGACTGCTGAAATACAGATGTGTAATACAGAACTCAGTTTGTTTGTTTTCTTCATGTCAAACACTTGGTAGAAAAAGTTTAATTTTTCCTTATTTTTACTGCTAATAGATTTACCTCAAAACCATGAGACTCCATGAGGTTCAGACATCCAAGAAAGAAACCCATTTCTTTACTGTTCTTGGAAGACACCCTCCCCCATTTTTACTTTATACTCTCTATTGGAATATAATTAACTCATTCTTTTTAAGCGTTAGGAATGGTATGACTTATTTTAAAAACTGACAGTTGGGCCAGGCGCCATGGAATTTTCAGAGTAGCGATAAAGCACTTGATGTGGGTATGTTGCAGAATCCTGACTCCTGGCTGAAAGAAATGGTTGCCAGTACATTTTTAACTCTGATGGTTCATACCAATTTACTCATATAAAGTTACTTCTTTTTTTTCTTTTGCATAAATTTAATTTAAATATATTTCACAAAACTTTCAGCTTCCCCATGATACTCTTTTTTCTCATAAGGATTGAAGAACCAATATTAATGTTATTTTGTTTTTAAAACATAGTATTTGTATTATTATACTATCAATACCAGGAATTTATTTCTAGGTCTCTAATAATTATAATTTTAATATTTAAAAAAAAAACTTGTAATAGAAAAATCTAATTAAAAATTCTGTATTTCAGAGAAGCTTAATGTCCATTCCTTGCACCAAGGCTTTTTTCCCCCTTTTTTCTATTATTTAGAAAGCTAGAGCTGACAGGATTTGTTTTGTTGTTGTTGTTGATTTAGTGAGAGTGCATATGTAAGGGAGTGGGGTTTTCAAAGCAGGAAATACAGTATTTATTTGTAATTTAAACACATAAAACAGCACCATGTTCAGATCAATGTGCTGGAAAACATTAAAATACCTTGCTCAGCTTTCTCAAACTTCAAGCATAATTAACAGGGCAAAATTGCAGCAAACCTCTGCTGATATCGGTGGGAGTGCAAGACTGACCCACAGCTTTTTAAAAAAGGTAAATTAAGAGGTATTATAGTTACAGTGCAAAAAAATTAAAATTTCAAGCATAATATATAAACATAGCACCAGAACAAAAACAAAACAAAAAACAATGCATGCAAAATAGAAAAGAACAGAAGAGAACTGAGGTATTTAAGTGAAGAGTGCCTACAAAAATCTAATTAAAGAAACACAGGAAAAGTCTAAATATTTATGTTTTTTTTTTTCAAATAGACTGAAACAATAATGAGCTAGATTCTCTAAATTAAGGACCTAAATCACAGATTTATCAAAAGTATGGCAGTTTATGTCAATCATCAGCTTTCATGGCATTTAACAGCACAGCTTTGGTAAGTGAAATATGCACACAACTCTGTGAAAAGTACAGTAAGAAATTTATGTGTAAAAGGTGCTCTATTTGTTAAATAAGTAACCAATCGATTATAAAATCTGCAGCATATTTTAGGTGTGATATGTCCAAGATTATTTTGTTAGAGCAACAGTCTTCACTGTGCAATTATTCATTACTATTTGTTTCTAAGTGTTGTAACTATCTAGTTTGCAGGTCTGAGTAAAACTGGAATTATAGTTAAAGACCATTTTTTGTTTGTGGTATCAAAAAGAAAAGAAAAGAAAATCTTTAGACTAAACACCTCCTCTGAACTGTTAAAAATAACCTCATTACATATACATGAATACAATTTCTATTATAATCCTGTAATAAGTTAAGTCACAACAATACTAATATGTTGTACTGTAAATATAGAGCTGTATCATCATAAAATGCATAATAAAATGAAGGGAATGTAAAACAAGTTTGTTCCAAGGAGATCAGAAATTAAAGATTATTAATGAGGGTTTATTTATGTTTAAGGCAAGAACCTTTTTATGCAAGACTATGTGGCATGAAGAAGTTGAAATTTATTTCTACCAGTATGCCAGCTATTTCAACTAAAAACCTGTCCCTAACAAATAAGTGCAATAATGACTGAGAATATCATCTTGATGAAAAGATGACTTTGGGGAAAGAGGAGACAATACTGGCACACTTATACTCTCTCATACCAAATCATCCATTACAGTTCCAAAACTGTTTTATGACTGGCACTAGTGCACAGATTGAGGAATTTCAAGATAATTATGTATAATCTAGCATCTGCATTAGGCGCAAGATCCCTGGCCTTCTAACACTAAGCAAAGCTGTACTGACAATAAAAATAAACCAAAAAAACTCTGACAACAATTATTTTGAACACTAGCTAAATGCCATCATTAAAGCACTCTTGTGATTAAACAAAGCAGAAGTGAGGAAAAAAGACAAGATTGTGTTTGCGCAAAAAACTATAACTACAATTAGTTCCAAAATTTTATACACATTAAATGTTTTGTTAGCTATTCTGTTATCAAACAAACTTTAAATTCCGTCTTCAATTTGTTCCTCTCAACATTAACTTTTTTAAAAAATTACTTTATTTTTATTTTTTTAATTTTTTTTGTTGTTGTTTTAAGAGGCGTCTCAGCTGTTAGGGACCTGAGGTTGATTTGCTTTGAGGCTTCGTAGTGCTCTTCTTGCAGCTGCAGATTTGGCAATCCTATAGCTTCTGCCAACACCTTTAAATTTTCCTTTCCCTACAACTTCCACTGTTACTCTGACCTTTCCATCATAAGTTCTTTCTGCAGGACTGCAAAAAAAAAAAAAACAACAAAAAAAAAACCCCACACACATTACCACTAATATAAGCAAAAGTGAAAAAAAAAAAAACCCTTCACATCATCTTTCTATGGATGTGTGTATAAAAATAAAGCATATTTAATTATATATTTATCTTTTACTTGGAAAGACTTCTGGGAGGAAATGTCCTAAAAAAGTCATCAGTAAGTACAAAAAAAAAATCATTCTTGCTCAATAAAGAACAGATCAAACACAATCAATATCAATTAAAAATGTTCAGTAGTCTATAAAGCATGGTTTAAACAAATATTTTACAGCAATGCTTACCAAGCAAATTTACTCTTACCTAAATTTGGCCGTCTCTGGTTCCATCTCCAGCAGCTCCCGCACTGGAGACCGAGGCACATTTGCAGAAAACTTTTCTATGTTTAAAAACAAACAAACAAACAAACAAAAAAAACCTTGATTTTCCCCTCTTACAGTACAGGACAATTAATTATTAAAATTTTCTTCTCTATGAAAGTTGGCACATTACCTATTAATGGCCTCATCATAGGATAGTATACATGCCAAACCATTTCCAAAGACATCCCACTATCCATATAAATGGCACCAGCTAGTGACTCAAATATATCTCCCATGGCCTTCGGTACTTCAATATCTTCTTCCTTCTCTTCATCCTCTTCAGATCTTCTGAGCTGTTTGAAAGAATAAGAGACCGTTGTTACGCTGAACATTTTTTTAAAGAAATGATCTTCAAACATGAAACTTCTGTCTTACTCCCTTGTCGAATATGTCTTCTTTGAATCTTTCAATGACATTTTTCCAGCAAAATCACTGCTGTTTTCACAAACGAATAAAATAAAATAAAATAAAATAAAATAAAATAAAATAAAATAAAAAAAGCCATCACAGTCAGATACCACATATGCTTTTAAACTCTCACTTGTACTACAGGTTGGACCTCTCTAGTCCAGCATTCTTTGGTCCAGCAACATCCATGGTCCATCATGATTTTAGTTAGTAGGTTGTCCATTTATCATGGGTGTGGACAAATTTCCTGTGGTCCCGTAAAGTGTGTTTACAGCCACCAATCCTAGCTCTCAGTGTTCTGTGCTGTTATTTAATCTAATTTATCCCTAAATGTCTTCTAAAAAGACCAGCAAGCAGTGGAAGTGCTGGTAATGCTGCAAAGCATAAGCACGATTTTTTTAATGCTTTATGTACTTATTTCCTTGCGCCAATATAGTAACAACACTAACACTTTGTTATGAAGAGAACTGACAAGCCTGGGCCTGGCATAGGCATATATAGGGTATATCAGCACAGTCACGTATAATTAAGCAGAATTGCAAGCACTGTTCCATTGATACACCTCAGTAAAATAAAAATAAAGAGACCCACTCACTACAATATTGACCTCCTGGGGTTTGGCAAATTCTCTGGTTCATTCCCCAGGATGCCGGACTAGAGAAGTTCAACCTGTAATTTTGCAGAATTTCACCATGGGTCTGTCTTTCCCAATAACAAGCAAACTTATCTCTGTCATTATTGTTAGTAAGCCTTGCATAACTAAGAGATTTCATATTTTAAACATGTCCTAGATTGATGGAGGCTTTCAAAGCCTAAGCCTAATTTTTGGTTGCAAAGACCACATTTAATGATATGCAACTCACATACACTCTTCCTCTAGGATCTTAGTTACAGAAAAACAGGTGTAGCATTAGCATAATTGAAATAAACTATTATTAATAACTCAGTGTCAGATTTAGTTAATACTATTTGTATGATTAGCTACTTAATGTCAGAGGCTGCTTTTAACATATATGCAGCATTTTCATCTATGCTTTAGTACTGCTTTTATGCAGCACTGTTATTTTTCTATTGTAAACAGTGTAAATATTCTGTATGTGTACATGTCTTGATTTTAATACACTCTTTTACAATAATATTTTTAATATATTCAGTTTTGTCCATATTTTGCCTAAGTGCAAATAACACAGGAACCTGAATAACATAAAACTACCTTTGACCATCATAACAACTAAATAAATAGAAATTAACATTTTCCTATCTTTTATCTTCCACAGCCATGGTCCCCAACACGGTGCCCGCGGGCGCCATGACGCCCGCAGGGGCATTTCCATGCGCCCGCCAGGTGCTCGGGGCTGGCCTGGCACCGGGCACATGGCGGGGGGGAGCGCCGGCCCCGGGCGCGCGGCGCTGGGAGCGCCGGACCTGGGCGCGCGGCGCTGAGCAGGGAGAGCGCCGGCCCCGGGCAGGCGGCTATGGGGGGGGGCCGCCCCCGGGGCGCAAGTGTCCCTGCCCCCTGGCGCCCGGCAAGCGAACGGCCACGCCCCCTGGTGCCCGACAACCTCGAAAGGTTGGGGACCACTGTTCCACAGGGTATGTCTACACTGCAACATTATTTTGAAATAACTAGAGTTATTCTGAAATCACTTAGTGGCCAGCCTCACATTCATTTGGTTGTGGTTCATGAGTTTAAAATTATGTGGCAAATACTCTGCCCTCTGAAAAGGTACAATATTACTCTATGTACAGGCAGTCCCCGGGTTACGTACAAGATAGGGACTGTAGGTTTGTTCTTAAGTTGAATCTGTATGTAAGTCGGAACTGGCGTCCAGATTCAGCCGCTGCTGAAACTGATCAGTTTCAACAGTGGCTGAATCTAGACGCCAGTTCTGACTTACATACAGATTCAACTTAAGAACCCCAGGGATCCCCAAGTCAGCCGCTGCTGAAACTGATCAGCGGCTGATTCCAGGAAGCCCGGGGCAGGGGCTTCCTGTAGTCAGCCACTGGTCAGTTTCAGCAGCGGCTGACTTGGGGACGCCTGGGACAGAGCAGCTGGGATGCTGCTGGGTTGGTCCAGTAGTGCCGCCGCTCCTCGGCGCTACTGGACCAACCCAGCAGCACCCCAGCTGCTCTGCCACAGGTGTCCTGATTCAGCCGCTGCTGAAACTGATCAGCAGCGGCTGAATCAGGACTCCTGGGGCAGAGCAGCTGGGGTGCTGCCGGGTTGGTCCAGTAGCGCCAAGGAGCGGTGCTGCGGGACCAACCGGCAGAGCCCCACCTGCTCTACCACAGGCCCGGGGCTTTGCTCCACGTCTCCCTGGTCTGCTGGGGGGGGGGCACTAGCTGCGCCCCCCCTCCCCCCCCAGCAGACCAGGGACACGGGGAGCAAAGCCGCAGCGGCGGCGGGGTGCCGCACCTCTGAGGCTTTGCTCTGGCAAAGCCTCAGAGGCGCGGGACCCCTCCGCCTCCCCGGCTTTGCTCCCGGTGTCTCTGGTCTGCTGGAGATGGTCCCCAGCAGACCAGAGGCACCGGGAGCAAAGCCGCAGCGGCGGCGGGGTGCCGCACCTCTGAGGCTTTGCTCTGGCAAAGCCTCAGAGGCGCGGGACCCCTCCGCCTCCCCGGCTTTGCTCCCGGTGTCTCTGGTCTGCTGGAGACGGTCCCCAGCAGACCAGAGGCACCAGGAGCAAAGCGGCAGCGGCGGCGGAGTCCCGCGCCTCCCCGGCTTTGCCACAGCAAAGCCTCAGAGGCGCGGGACCCCTCCGCCTCCCCGGCTTTGCTCCGGGTGTCCCTGGTCTGCTGGAGACGGTCCCCAGCAGACCAGAGGCACCGGGAGCAAAGCGGCAGCGGCAGTGGGGTGCTGCGCCTCTGAGGCTTTGCTCTGGCAAAGCCTCAGAGGCGCGGAACTCCGCCGCCGCTGCCGCTTTGCTCCCGGTGCCTCTGGTCTGCTGGGGACCATCTCCAGCAGACCAGGGACACCCGGAGCAAAGCCGCAGCGGTGGCGGAGTCCTGCGCCTCCCCGGCTTTGCCAGGGCAAAGCCTCAGAGGCGCGGGACCCCTCCGCCTCCCCGGCTTTGCTCCAGGTGTCCCTGGTCTGCTGAAGACGGTCCCCGGCAGACATGGGGCACCCGGAGCAGCTTTTCTCCCCCCGGAGGTCGAGGTGGCAGGACCGCTGCGCTCTGGGCGGTCCCGCTGCCTGCAAGCTCCGGGGCGAGAAAGCCCTGTTCGTAAGTGCAGATCTGACATAAGTCGGATCCGCGTAACTCGGGGACTGCCTGTATTAGCCCCACCCAATATTTATTTCTAAAAGAGGTCTAACAGGAAACTAGACAATGTGCAAATCCTCCAAACAGCTATCTGTTGCTAAACAAATACGCAACTGTATTTGCAAAGTGTATTTCATACCAAACTTATTGCAAGATACTTTAGAAGCTCTATTCCCTTTTAAATATAACAGAGGAAGAAGAATAAATGTCAGATACCAGGCAAGGGACAAAAGATATTTTAGAAGTGAGATTTGAAAAACGAAGAGCTAGTGACATGGAGAGATGCACAGAGACTTTCAACTGGCAGCATCTGCTGAAGCAAAGGACATTAACTGATTAAATTAAAGGAAGAGACCTGGTAACCCAGTGCCAAAGTAGCACAGGGAGCAGATAGAGAATTAGATAAACTGCTGCTGCAAAACTTTAAGACTAGATTCTACTCCACTTACTCACTCTAGATAGACATGTTATAATGAATATTATACAAAAGTAGCAGAGTCTGATCCTTTCTGATTAAATCATTTTCATCCATCTGAGTCTCATGGCATCAAAATAAATATCTATTTCTATGACACTTCTGCCTCAGTTGTTTTTTCATCTTGCAATGAAAAATTTAAAGGTTTTGGTTAGTAGTAAATGCAAGGGTGATAAAAATGTATATATACACCCATACATATTCAAATCTTTTGTCTCAAACTGAATAACTGAGCAGCAAACTACTGAAGGCAAAGATGGGAAGTGTACAGTGACAAATTTAAGCAACAAAATTCTTTGAAGGTAGGCTCTTGCTCTGAAAGTGATTAAACCACATCTTTTAAAGATTTAATACAGAGGACACTTATCAGACAAAGATCAAACCAGAACTGCAAGGAAGACTGGAAAGGGGAAAAAAGGGATAAAGTCTCATCTTTCTGTTCTATGTAACTGGTTTGAGTCTGACCCAGATCAGCTGGGACAGGCCACTGCCAGGATATGGTTATTTAGTAGCCTATTTGAAATGAGTTTGTTTTAGTCACTTTTCAAGCAAACAAGTGTCCATCAACATGTAACATGCCTTGTTTTCTTGGCCAGTCCATAGTCTATGTTTACAAATCTTCAACCAAATTGCTCTTAAAACGGTTCAATTGAAAGATTCTAACAGTATTTTCCTGGCTAGTGAAAATAAGGCTTCTCAGTCAGTCACAGAAAACACTGTTGAAGTGGTGTGGGAAAAAATTGTGTTATAAGCATGAAGGGATGATATCACCTACAATGGATCTCAAAGAAGATCCCAGGGTAAAGCCTGTTATCACTCCAATTGAGAAGTTGTTCTCTGAGCACTTTCATTCAGTAAAAATAACTTAATGAAAGCATGCAGTTATGTTAAATACATTACTATATTATTGGAATCCATGTGCTTCTTTGGCTGCTATACATTCAAAACTAACATAAAAATTTGTATTGTGCTAAGAATTCAAATGCTATGCTAAAATAGACATTTAATACAAACATTTTCAAATGATGCTAACCTCAGAGTCCATTCCTTGCATTTCATTCTTTTCCATCTGAAACTGCACAAAGTCATCAATAACATGGAACAGCTCAGGAGAGACAGCTTTGAAGTACTTGTGGTAGTCATACTTTACAGCTAATGATGCAAAGATGGTGTTATTAACTAGAGCGGATCGCAGGTCAGTTAGAACTCCTGGAGAGTGCTGCCGTGGGTCTTCATAAAGGTGCTTGGTTATGAGGTAGTCCAAAATTGCATCTCCCAGGAATTCCAAGCGCTGGTAACAATCTTAAAGCATTGTAAATAAAAGAATGCAAAAAAAAAAATCAACACAATTAAGTTAACTTACCACATTCTTTCCTGGCCTATCTAGATAGAAGATGTGGCTTTTTACTATGGAAATACCACAAATTAACTAATGCTCAAAAGAAGATAAATATCCATATTTAATATAAGTATCTTTGTACTGGATTTTGTTTTCAGTATCATCTTAAAAGGTTGCTCTACTTGTTTTAATGGATTCCGAAAATTTAAAAAAGCTTCACAGATCATATGTAGTAATGAAGCCTCTTCTAAACCAAATGCTCATAAGCACGGTGACAAAAATATGGGTTTACACTGATGGCTCAAATGCCTTATATCTGACTGATCAAAACAACATCAAATGATAGAACAACTGTGTTTATGTAAATAGGCAATGGTAACCAAGCTTCTAAAGATTCAAAAAAGAAATAAATACACTAAAAAAAGTGTGTGGAGGTGGTACTTTTGTAATATTTCTGAGCTAATCTTCTATGTCTTTAGACTTTGTGTAGTTTAAATGTTCAATTGTGCTTCACTTGCAGACGTCCTGCCTTGAGTTTTGAATTGGAGAGTTAAATATTTCCCCCGTCAACCAAATCAGGAGACTAGAAATCTAAATTCCTAGATTCTATTCAAGTTTTTGGTGCTGTGTAACTTTGCTCATGACACTATGCCTCAATTTTCTCATTTGTGTAATAAGAATAACTGCCTAACTACTACCTCATGTAAATATTGTGAAACTTAAAGGTAGTCTACACTACTGCAGGAGATCGATCTAAATTATGCAACTTTCAGTTATAATAATGTGGCCCAAGTCGAAATACTTGGATCTACTTACTATGGTGTTTTCTCTGTGGTGTGCCAACTGGAGATGTTCTCCCATCAACTCCCTTTTCGCTTCTTGTTGAGGTAGAGTACCGAGTCAATGGAAGAGCAATCGCTGGTTTGATTTATTGTGTCTATAAATGCAATACAGCCGGTCCCCAAGTTGCGAACGGTCGACTTTCGACCGTTTGCAGTTACGACCAAAACCGTTGTAAATGGCGGACCCTGAGTTATGAACGTGATCCATGCTTACGCACAGCTCAGTTGCATGTAACTCAATGGGGTCCGACTTACAAACAAACTGAGTTACGACCAATTCCTTGGTCCATAACCGTTCGTAAGTCGGAGAGAGGCTGTACATCTATCCCAGCTGGATTATCTGTGCTGTCGATCCAGGCCATAGCGAAGACATGCCCTCAATATTTGTAAAAGAACACCTCTTTCTCCAGGTAAAGGCACTTTAAAATGCAATGTTAATTTTTAATACTACATACATTCTCGTTGTTAGACCTCTTTCTTAGCATACTAACATTTCAATAAGATTTGTTTTAACTTAGGAGCTGAGGGTTTTTTTGAGAGGTGTTTCTCCTGGAAAATCATCACGCCTGTTTTCCCTGTGGCCCCATGATGTTTTGTCAAGGCATCACTAGATTGAATGTAGTCCTTTTCTAAGATCTAGGTCCCATTAGGTGACAACATCCTCAAAACCCACTGACTTAAGCATGAGATGAGGATATACAATACCTACGTCCCCACAGGACTGGGCTTACAGGTGATCCCAAGCATTCTCAAACTCAGCCACTTTCAATGAACAACAAACTAATTCAGCCTATAGGTGAGATCTTGGCTCCAGTGAAGTTATTAAGAGTTTTCCATTTACTTCAGAGGCGCTATATTTTACCCTAGGCTTTTTAAAAGCCTATATCATTATGATAAACCTTTACAACTGAATACAGGCAGTCCCCGGGTTACGTACAAGATAGGGACTGTAGGTTTGTTCTTAAGTTGACTCTGTATGTAAGTCGGAACTGGCGTCCAGATTCAGCCGCTGCTGAAACTGACCACCAGTTCTGACTTACATACAGATTCAACTTAAGAACCCCAGGCGTCCCCAAGTCAGCTGCTGCTGAAACTGATCAGCAGCTGATTCCAGGAAGCCCGGGGCAGAGCAACTCTGCCTCGGGCTTCCTGTAGTCAGCGCTGGTCAGTTTCAGCAGAAGCTGACTTGGGGACGCCTGGGGCAGAGCAGCTGGGGTGCTGCTGGGTTGCTCCAGTAGCGCCGCTCCTCGGTGCTACTGGACCAACCCAGCAGCACTCCATCTGCTCTGCCCCAGGCGTCCTGATTCAGCCGCTGCTGAAACTGACCAGCAGCGGCTGAATCAGGACCTGGGGCAGAGCAGTTGGGGTGCTGCCAGGTTGGTCCAGTAGTGCCCAGAGCGGCGCTGCAGAACCAATCGGCAGCGCCCCAGCTGCTCTGCCCCAGGGTCCAAAACAAAAGCCTGGTCTGCTGGGGGGGGGCACGCTAGCTGCGTCCCCACCCCCCCAGCAGACCAGGGACACGGGGAGCAGAGCCGCAGCGGCAGCGGGGTGCCGCGCCTCTGAGGCTTTGCTCTGGCAAAGTCTCAGAGGCGCGGGACCCCGCCGCGGCTGCAGCTTCAGTCCCGGTGCCTGTGGTCTGCTGGGGACGGTCCCCAGCAGACCACAGGCACCCGGACTGAAGCGGCAGCCGCGGCGGTTCCCCGCGCTTCTGAGGCTTTGAGCAAAGCCTCAGAAGCGGGGGAACCCGCCCGGTGCCCCTGGTCTGCTGGAGACGGTCTCCAGCAGACCAGTGGCACCGGAGCAGCTTACGAACGGGGCTTTCTCGCCCCGGAGCTCGCAGGTAGCAATCCGCCACCTCGACCTCCGGGGAGAGAAAGCCCCGTTCGTAAATGAGGATCCGACATAAGTCGGATCCGCGTAAGTCGGGGACTGCCTGTACTGAGTTTCTATACGCATAATTATGATTATTCGAACTCAGACATTTTGCAAACAATGAACTCCTGCTCCAGAAAATAACCTTGTTTTGCTTTAAAAAGTAAGCATACTATGGAAAAAAACTCAAAACACACCGCATGAATTCAAAGAGCTAAATATTTAGGTCTGTAGTCAGGAAGGTAGTTAAACATATGTCTGCCTATAAACATGTAAGTAGTCAAAGGAGATATGATACTCTTTGGAAGAAAATCAGTGAAATAAGTGCTGACAACACCACTTCTTTAAAAACCATGGTGCTAATTTTAGAGAGGCACTGCAGTTTCTGAGATTCTCTGTTAAGTCACTCTGCTGAGTATAGGACTGATGAGAGAAAGAACAGAGATAAAATAAGAAACGACTCTATAGTTTAGAATAAAAAACTGTGTTATGGTGCCCTATATCACACACTTGAACTAGGGAACTGTGACTCACTCATGAGCCCTGGTAGCAATTTAGAAAGGTAGAGGTCACTGTTAACTGGCACACCTCTTACAAATCGGATGTAAGAAGATCATTCTTGGTATTTATTTTTGTATTGAGAGGAATTCTTTTGACACGCAAAAAGTCAAGATCTGTGCACAAAAAGAAATCTGCACTGTGCATTCTTTATTTATATCAATTTAATACTGTAATGAAGTAATTTTGTTAAGACAGCTTACCAGTAATGGTATTGTAATGGTAGGAGGCATGAGTAAATGCCTGAAGAAGATAAGCCTTATTCTTAAAACTGTAGTTAATTTTCTTCTCAAAATTTTCAAAACCAGATATTAGGTGATTCAGGGTTTTTTCAGCATCTGGGTGATCAAACATACACCTTGGTGGAATCTTCAAACAGCCATACTCCATTTCTTTACACAGAGAACACTCTGAATTAGCTACAGAGGCAGAAGCACAGTTTGGTGGAAGATTTTTCTGTTGACTGTTAAAATTCTCCCTGCTAGAATACACAGTGCTTGTCCACTCAGTTTTTTTCATTACTGGGAGCACCTTCAGCCCTAATGAACACAGGAAAAGCTGAGCAGCTCTTTCACCACAGCTGGTCAGATAGCAGCCCAGCAATGCTTCCACACAGTCTGCAATGCTTTTGTCAGCAATACACTGCTCTGTATGCAAGTCATACGAGATAGACTGTTTTCCTGTGTCAACACCACAGTTTTCTTCCGATGGATTCCAGAAGCCTACTACAAAATCATCCTCTTCAACAGCTTTGCTAGGATCCAGATAGCACATAGCATCCCAAGAACTGTAGTCAAAATCATCAAAATCTGAAGAAAACTGAATATTACTTAGGGACGATTTTTTGGGTGCTTTCCATTCATAGCTAGAATCAGTGGTTGAAAAGGGTGAGAGAGAAATTTTCTTCACAAAAGCCCCAGATCCCATTAACATGTTATCAATGAATTTGATATGTTCCTGATCATATTCCAAAAAATCATCTTCAAGGTCAGCTTCTTCCTTGGGCAGTCTCCACATTAGGTCTTCATCCTCTTCATCATCATAATCGTCATCAAGTTTACCATTAGCCAACAGGCTTTCTTTTGTCTGAAATAAGAAATAAAATGAGGCACAGGGAAAAAAAGAGAAGGTATAATTACTTTTAAAACAAGTTTTATAATTCTATAAGCACAAGAAATAATTTTCAATTATAATCATCAGCTAACTTTAAAAGTATGACTTTGGTTTTTGTCAGTGTACATCAATTAACTTGTTTAATCAGCTACAAACAGCAATACCAATTAATATTCTCATTCTAAGAATAAAATAATTGCTTTGGAGTACAAAGAAAATTTCAAATTAAATTTTCTATAAGCAACCTTTATTTTTACAACATATATTAAAAACAGTTTCATACAATGAGCATCTATGGTTCATGGAAGTACAAAAAGAGAAGAATATTTGTTTTACTTGCGTCTAGTACACAAACCTCTTAAAAAATAACAACCAATGGACCACGTATGCATATCGAAATGGGAGAAGTGGGGAAGGAGACGAATTTTCAAATTGATGATGTTAGATGTACAAAAATTTATTTCTCTCTCTGGCTGCTAAATAATGCTACTATACACTAACAGGAAAGGAACATTAATTTTATCAGGATTTTTTTCAAACCTTATTTGAGATAAATCATAGGTATTCTTTTGAGACACTCACATCAACATACATGAAACATGAAAGAGGGTTTCAGTGAAACAATGATAAAAAACCCTTTTGTCCTCGTGTTGCTGTAATCATTTTTTTCCAAGCAGTAAACTGCCAGTTTTTCCACTTTATCAAGTAGTTCATAGTCTACTGACAAACATGAAGGAAAACAGGTAACATGCAGTGATTTTATATGTAGAAAGAAAAACCAAAACCAAAACGAAAGTTTGGCAAAAGTTTGATGTTTATGTGGGTGATGGCCTGAACAGACTGAGTTGGGGATTCAAAAAGTTGGTAAGTTTTCTAACTTAAAAAAGCCACAAATCAATTTTTGATTATGCAATAAGAACTGTATTTAAAGAAAAAGTCCATTAAAAATTGAGACAACGTAGAGAACTTCCACACACTATTTTGGCAAAAAGATTTTGCCAATTTGTCATGCATTTTTGTAGTATTACAAATATTTCCTGAGACCAAGCCTAAGAATGGAAAATGCACAAAGACAGCATATTTCTTTAAAAAAATGCATTTTTGGACCAAATATTAATGTATACATTAAGTGAAAAATACAACAAACAAACAAAACCTCCAAAGGGGATACATTAAGAAACTGTTAGTTATCTTAAGAGGTATTTAAGTTAAACAAAATCACCTGGATACAGTTTAGTTTAATTAGACATGGATATAATTTTTTTAAATTGTTGCTCTATTTTCTTTCTAATTTGAGCATTTGTCATTGAAAGGAGAAAAAATTAGTGATACTTATGATTAATGAAAAAATAAAAAGTATTTGTATGGACTGAAGTACACCACCAAAAACAGGTATGTCAAAATGTTACCTAAGTAAGGCCAGGTCTATGCTGTGGGGGAAAGGTCGGCTTAAGATCCGCAATTCCTGCTACATAAATAATATAGCTAGTGTGACGTATCTTAAGCCAAGCTTGGCAACAGCTCCACAGCAGGAGGTCGATGGGAGAGAAATGCTTCTGTCAACTTCCCTTACTCATTGCGACAATGAGGAGTACCGACGCTGACAGGGATGCCTTCAACGTCCTATTTAGTAGGTCTTTACCCCAGTAAGTGGAGACGTGGCCTAAGGATTGCACTGGCAGCTTGCCAAGGCCCTGATCCAAGGAAGCATTTAGGTCAGTGCAGTTGATTGCACACTTGATCTTACACCACTGAAGTCAATGTAAGTTTTGTGATTTCATTGGAACAGAATCAGACCAAAGCACTTTCCTGGATTGGGTCCACTACCTAAGGTTCATTCCATTTTGAATAAAATGTAATAGTTTATATTTCCTTCATCTTTAAGTACGGATGCATGGCTTGCTGATACTCTGGCCTCGCATGCAGTGTTCCAAATGATCTGATTGTGAGTATATAGTATTCTGGAAAATGACGTATCAGGAGGTCATGTTTCCATACTAGAAAAGAAAATGAACTCTAAAACTCTTGATATCTGGCTTGAAAGCAAAATGTTGAGTACTCTAACAATGACAGATAAACAAACTTAATCACATCTATCATGCATGAGATCTATCAATATTAACTTTTCCAAGGGGGGGGGGACCCTGAACTACAGCATTGATACAGATAAACGTACTCTGTGAAAAAGAACAAACTATACCTAATATTTCATTATATCTTGGGTGATTTTAAAAATGTATATAATGCTATATAGTCATTGGGAAATTCTGATCACTTTGGTTTTTGCTAGATAGCACTTTTAAAGAAACTACTACCTCTATACTTCAAAACCCACACATCTCCAAAAACTTCAATTTACAGTAAAAACCTGTGTTATCCGGCACGCTCGGGGATTAGGGCATTCTAGTTATCTGAGGGTCCTATCAACCTAGGAAAAACCAATGGACAATAAAAGTAAAACTAAAATTTTTAATATTGGTAGTTTTGTAGTGTGAGGCAGTTGGTCTCAAATTTCTATTTTGAGTTAAAAATGATTAGTACTTCTTAAATAAATTGTTAAGCCAATCATGGAAACCAAGCCAGGCCTGTGCATCTGAAGATGTGACAGTATTGTGGCTGGGTGCAATGCCGGTTAACAAAGTTTTCTGGTTAACAAAGTGCTGGATAACAAAGGTTTCACTGTATTTAAAATAAATTACAAACACAATTTTCCCTATAACTGCTTGTATTTGAAATTAAAGATCAAATATGCTTAACTGTTTCTTTTATCAATTTTAGTATTGAATCAGATAACTAAACTACCTACATGTTTATTGTATGGTTTAGCCAGCCAATAATCCCAGCTGATGTCTACAATAATTCAAAGTGTTATCAAAGTGTTGTAGTTAACCTCCCCAAAAAGAAGATAATTTATTCCTGGATAGTGAAATGACTATTTTATTACTTGGCAGCAGTAAACATAGCTTGCTGAGATCACTGTCCAGTGTGAGTCCTTTATTTATTTTATATAAATACAAATTTGTGGCTGGCAAGGGGCACAGACAATTAAAGGGTTATGAAGAATCATTTCCCTAAGTAATTTAACAGCTGCAGCCCCAAATATTTTTTTTTTAGACAGGCATAATAATAAAAAATCCTTTTGAAATGAAACTTCGGTATAATACATAACTATAGATTGAACCTCTCTAGTGCAGCACCCTTGGCACCTGACAGTGCCGAACCAGAGAATTTGTTGGATCATGGCAAGTCAATATTGTCTAGCAGCATTACTAATATTTCTACTGCTTACTGGGTCTTAGAAGACATTTGGGGTAAATTAGACCAAAATAACAGCATAGAACACTGAGCGTCAGGACTGGTAGCTGTAAACAAACTTTATGAGACTGTGGGACACTTGGGTCACAAGTGGACATCTGACAGCTAAAATCATGCTAGACCACGGATGTTGCCGGATCAGAGAATGCTTGACTCGAGAAGTTCAACCTGTACCATAATCAGGTTTTATTCATCAATATAGATTTAGTCATACAGTACGTCTGTATAACAGTCCTCTTGTGTGCCCTCTGGTGGTTCTGAAGTCAGAATAGACTTCAAAATTGAACTGAGTCAAAAAATAACATTCTGAATACTTACAAATTCAGTCATTATTAACTGATTTTTTTTTTAATAAGGAAGAGCACCCATTTTTTTCTCTAGAGCTCATGAGTGAAACATGCAGATATTACAATTCATTTCTAAAAAAAGCTTATCTGCGAAGCTTTTAATTGAGATTTGCCATTCTGATCCTGATGCTAGTTGGCCCCACTTCATGGAAGAGTAAAATTCACCACCTTAGCTCAGTGCTTCTCAAACTTTTTGGCCCACAGTCCACCACGATCAATGCAAACCTTTCTGTGGGCCACCAGCCAACCACCCAGGATGACAAAATACCTTTCCTTATCTCTAAATACCTTAAATACTAAACTATTCATATTAGGCTACTGGAGCTATAACATAAGGAGGCATATATAACTGATAAGAAAGGAAATATGAATTAAAATCAAAATAATTAAACTAATTAAGTGCTTTATCTTTATCATGTTAGTTTACCAAACTTTGTTTTAAATAAAGTCAAATATTAATCTGTGTCCAAAACAAAAGGTTTCAACGTTGTCTTTATTTATGGCGGGAGGGGGGCGGGAATGGACCTTTTTTGAGTTGGGGGGTCACTGAGCCACAGAAAAATCAGTTGGGGACCACACAAGTGAAATGCATCCTTACCCTCAAAAAAGGAAATCCCAACCCTCACTGATTTGGGCTCTATATGAGACACCTAATTCCCCTGGCATTCCAGCCCCACGGGAGGAGGCGGGGGGGAGAGAAGACCGTGTTTCAGGGCTTCCCACAGGCTAGATTAATTTTTCTGGGGTCCTCGGATTAGTAGATTTTGTGAGCCTCCTAGGCTCTAGAGTGGGGACAAAATGAGGGGATCAGAGTGTGTGAGAGGGCTGCCAGGGATAGGGATGGAGGTGCAGGAAAAGATGAGGATGGAGGGTATGGGTGAGAGGTAGGGGTACAAAAGTGGGCCATGAGTGGGGGATCTGGCCAGGAGTTTCGGTGCAGAAGGGGAATGAGGCTGCAAGGTCTGTCTGGGAAGAAGGGTGCAGGAGTGGACTGGGAGGGGTGCAGTGTCTGGCCAGGAGGGAGGGTGCAGGAGCAAGGGAGGATACAGTAGCGGGCTAGGGGTAGGGTTTCTGGACAATGAGGAGGGTGCAGGAGCGGGTTGAGAGTGTGGGGTCTTGGCTTAGGGGAAGGGCTTACATGGACTTTGCGCCCCTTGCTGCTCTCAGGCACTGTGTCTCAGGCTGTACCATCTGCTGGCCTCAATTCCAGCCAATAGGAGGGAGCAGTGGAGAGAGTCTCCAGGCAACGTGTCCATGCACTGCCATTTCCCCAGCCGGGGTAGGGGAAGTGGCAGTGTGCAGAGCCAGATGTGGCAGTGTGGCACTGGGATTTCTCCCTCCTTCCCCTACAGCGGGAAGCTGGCACTGGCGCTCCAACCTTGTAGGGTGCGCGTATGTGTGTGTGTGGGGGGGGGGACCACAAGCACAGACTTGTTGCTGCAGGAGAGGGCTGAGCTTCGAGCCATGGATCACTTGCCAGGTAGCCACCGAGTCCTAGTGGTCAGCGGAACACAGTTTGAGAACCACTGCATTAGCTGCATCAGGATATAAGATTAGGAAACAAAGCACAGTTTACAGTCAGCTGTAACTCTGGTTTTAGGATCAGTGGATGAACTGCACAACATGAGATTAGAACTGCATTTTATGAGACAAACAAAACATCCAAAAGTAATCAAGATCTTTTTGTATTCTCCCTGGATAGGAGCTAAATAGATCCTTCAGTCCTTGCCTATTTAGAGTTTAAATTTCCAAAAAAAGAAAAATAGTTCTGTTTGAGACCACGGTAGAAAAGGAATCATCAATCTTCAACCATTAACGATAAAATGCCATCTGGCAATAGTAAATTACTATTGAGAAACTTCTCAAACCAATCATCACATCCACTCAATCACACAACTAAGAAATTACTAGTTATATTAGGTAGCAGTTATGGCACCTGGTAAAGTAGGACAAAAACTAGCTCACAGAACAAGACGTTGTGCTGCCCATACTGTGAAAGATGGGCTCCTGTTCACCAATATGATATTTAGCTATTAATTGTCTTCAGCACAGAAAGGTTTGTCAAAATCATCCTTTATACTTATATAATTCACAGTTTGCATAAGGGGAGAAACACTTCAGATTATGTGAGCTTTCACAAAAGTGTGTGAGAATAACAGATAGAAGTTCTCTTTTAAAATATTTAAACTTTTATATCACTGAGATATACACTCATTACTGAACTATGTTCAGTAATTTGATCCACAAATTGCCCTTTCTAAACTCTCCATCAACATCTCCCCCCATATGTCATAAATTACAGTGACATATTAGGAAAGTAGACAATGAAGATGTAGGAAGCTATATTTTGCTGAAGCATGATAAAAAGAGGGCTCATTTTCCCATCCTTCCATTTTGTGATTTATTATTATATACATAATAATTCTTAGCATTTTTTGATCAGACCTTACCATTTCATCTTTCTCCCACTTGTCTGTGTTACTTTTGTCTTGGTTTACTGTGTAACCAGGAGGGAGCCAGTTGACAGGTGGATCAAATATAGATACCACCATACGACTAGGCAGCCCCTTCTTCTTCCCAAGGCGATACAAGTTACAATTGCTGACCTTAAAGAAAAAAACACTTAGAAACATCTACAGATACCTGCATACAAAAGTATAGGAGAATACAAACATCCTCAATTTTATGTGCCTAAACAAATTCTTGTCCCTTTAAAATAAGCCACAGCATGTGTATAAAACAAAGAGTTATGCATTTCTTATTTAAAATAAAACATTATAGAATATCTTATGTACAGATATATTTTCCAGTTCTCAGAGGTTATTGAGCACAATAGCTGTTACTGGCCAAATACAGTACTAATACAGTATGGCTATGTCTAGACTATGGGGAAGATTTGAAAGATCCGATCTCAGCTGGAAAGCAGAGCTTTCGAAAGTGAAAGTAGTTTAGATGCAGCTTTTTCGGCGACCCTCCCCCCTTTGTCGAAAAGCCGTGTAAACCTCATTTTTTGAGGAAAAGCAGCTTTTCGACAAGGGGGGGCTCACCGAAAAAGCCTCAACCAAACTACTTTCACTTTCGAAAGCTCTGCTTTCCAAAGTGAGATCGGAAGAAGATATTCTTTTGAATCTTGCCGGTAGTCTAGATGAGCCCTATCTGTTACTGGCCAAATCCTGCCATAAAAACAGAAGTAACTTTTTAACATTCATGTCTCTAGTTTCTTGACAAATTAAACACTTATTTATAAATAAAATTCTAACTTTATGAATAATACTAAAAATCTACTCATTACACATACCATTAAGCACTAGCATTCCAAATTACCACTTTAACAAGATGTATCACAAGCCCATTGTTTAAATTAAACCTTGGCATAAAAAAATGTAACAGTGCTGAGAAGTTTCTCCGTAAGTGTAGCCTTATTAAGATATAATTTATTTTGATGGTATCTCAAACAAATTATTTTAGTCATTTTAAAGGAGAGGATTGTATTGTATAATTGTATTCCCAACAACTATTTTATCATGTCTTGTAGCCAATGTTTAACAGAATTGTGATAGATCATTAACTACTCACTTTTTTACTTCTCATATATGACAGGCGTCCCTCATGGGCATCTGGGTAAGTGCAAAACAAATAAGTAGTGATGGCATGCTTTAAAAATGAATCCCCAAGCATTTCAAGCCGTTCTAGATTAAATCCATCACTAGCATTTGAAAGTGTCAAAGCCTGAAGAATGAGACCAGGGTTTGGGCCAAGAGTTTTTGAAGAGTATCCACTGGAATGGTTCTTTTCAGAATCCATTCTATCTTTTGAAAAATCAAGAGCTTCTGAAGTACTGGTGGTCACTGCCATTTTGGGGCTTCCATCTGAGGTAGATTTGTTAACATTTCCATCAAGGTATTTATTACTCAGTAGAGTACATTCATTGCTGGACTTGCGCTGGTTCTCACTGTTGTATAAATTCTGAATGGGATATGAGGTAGTTGGTTGTACAGGTATTTCCTGCCTGCAGTAATTCAGATGATTTACTTGGCAAAAATCTCTGTTAACTAAATCACAATTGCCATTGGCAAGATTTTTATTAAAAGAAACACCATTAATTGCTGCAAGTTCTACTGATACATCAATTTGGAGTTTACTGGGTGACTCATTGAGCAATGTTATGTAGTTCACAGACATTTGGTCATGATTTTCTGCAGAAGAGGCTCTATTAGCACCTTGATGTGCAGCATTTTCAGGGACTACAATTGTGCTGTGCTTACAGTAATTTTCATTCTCTGCTAAAGAAGAGCTAGGAATCAAAATGAAGGATTTGCTGTCAATGGACTTTTTCCACCCAAAGTCCAGGTTAGGATATCTGCAAAATAAATGGTGATTTTGATTAAAAATATCTCAAAATGAATGCATGAGAAAATTCTATATGAGAACTCTATATGAGAAAATTCTAAATTTAACATTTTTACATGTTAAAAATATTAGGGGTTTTTTACAAGAAAGAACAATCATTGAAGTATCTAACTCCACTATTTATAATCGAGTATTTTCTAGCTACATGCCCGATTGAAAAAATTATGTAAGCCATATAGAGCAGATTAATTTTGCACTGCTGCAGCAGTTGCAAATTTTTCTAAGATTTGTAATACATATATGTGCAGCACAGTAAATACCTGAAGTCTGCAGGAAGTGATTTAACCCCTACACCAGCATCAGTAGCTGTTTGGGCTCTCAGTTCCTCTGCTGTCAATAGGCAGTGCAGACGATAAAGTATGCTGGGGAGACAAACTGCTTTTCTCCACAGAGATGCTGGAATAGGATGTATAGCACAGAGTTCTGGAACCAATATCTTTGAAGGAGGGAGAGAGTTTTACTTTTAAAAAATAATCTCAAAAGCTCTTAATATGGTTAGTGATGTAAGCTGAATTAAACAACTTAGAATGGAAACTGTTCATTACCTGCTTATTTTGCAGACTTTCCCACTTAGCTTTTCTCTTCTCAGCACTACTTAGCGGAAGAGCTTTCCCCTTCTGATTCAAATGACGAGGAGTCAAAAGATTAAGTCTAAAAATATATTTTGAAAACATTTCCTTTAATGTAAATATTCAAAAAAATCAATTAGTTCAACATAATTGGTTTAAGTTAATGGTTTGGACCATCAACATTTTTTTAAAAGCTTTAAATTTAGAAATCAGGCTCCTTAAAATGACTCAAGCTGATTGTCCAAAAAATGACATCAAAAAATTTCAAAATAAGATTGTACTTTATTATACAGCTTACAGCAAAACAAAATGAGTCATCACAACTGCTTCAAGACTGAAAGTAAGAATTAAACTAGGTTTATACTATTCAGAATCTTCTCACCTTGAAGACGTGTGGTCCACATCCAGCAGTGGCTGGTTGAGATTGGTCAGATCAAGATTATACTTCGTTTTATAATATTCAGCAAAAGTTTCATATTCAGGGGAAGGAAATTTACTGAGTGGAGTAAGATCAGTGTATACATCAGCAACGTAGAATCGATGAGGCTGATCAAAATTTCGATACCTAAACAAAAACAGATAAGCTTTGAAAAGCATTCTTCAAGCAAATTTTCTATCTTAGGCTCTGATTCGGCACTGGGATCAGATGCTAAGTTGTTAAATATCTCAAGTAATTAGTTCATTGTGCAGAAACTGAATAGATGTGCCAACATCAAATACTATAGCAACAAGTATAGTATAAGAACTTACATACATGAGAACAGAAAGAAAATCAAGTGCCCTATACAATTTGTCTCAGTGAAGAAAAGGGAACACAAATACACAATTTTAATAAAATTAAGAATAAATTTTGAAATAATTAGATATAATGCAAAAAATATATACTTTAGATGAGGGGTGGGCCAGATCTGGCCCACCAAGCAGGTGGATCCGGTCCGCAGAGGCCCTGCTGCTCACCTGCCTCCAGGCCAACTAGGGCCTGGGAGTGGGGGAGCACACGAAGCCTCCGCGTGCCTTGCCAGGTGCACGTGGCACTTTGAAGCACTGCACATTGCTTGTAGGGCAGGGAGGAGAGCAGAGGAGGCTTTGCATGAAGTTTCCTTCACCCTACCCAGGCCCTGCGAGGAGCCCACGGAACTTCAAAGTGCCACATGCTCCTTGCAGGGCAGGAAGAGGCTTTCCGCGCTCCCCTGCTCCCAGTCCCTGATTGGCCTGGGGGTGAGAGAGTATGCCAAGCCTCTTCCAGGGAATGGGTGCCTTGTGGAAAGGGAGAGCAAAGGGGCTTCCACACCCCCAGACCAATCGTGGTCTGGCGGTGGAGTAGCTCTGCCCCTTCCCATTTAGGCCCCACCCCTTCCAGGGTGGCCTGGGAGTACTTCAAAAAATTTTGAAGTGGCCCCTGGGCAAAAAATTATTGCCCACCCCACTTTAGACTGTATGCTTCAATCTTAGTACTTTACAATTTTAGTACATTACGAATGATAAATATTTCTGTTAACGGATACAGAAATTTAGTCCCAACAAATTTATTTGATCAGAAACTCTTAAATATATTTAAACTTCTCTATAAAAACACTGTGGCCCTATCATACTTAATTTTAGAAAGCTTAAACAGTTTGTTGAGTCAACAAAATGTTTTTTCAGATAAATAAAAACATCTGAGCAAAATTTAAAAAAAAAAAATCCCTTGAAGAAAGATGGAAGGATGTGTCCCCCATAAGGTAAGTAAACGTTCCACAGAAGCCCATAATGATACAAACTTCTGCCAATACTATACTTGGCATTTTAGACTGGTTCTCAAACATCTAAAAACATAAGAATGGCCATGCTATGTCAGATCAAGGTCTGTCTAGCCCAGTAGCTTATCTTCCAGACACCGGAGCAGCCCCTGCTTGCAGGGCACTCAGGCCTGCCGTGGACAGGGGCTGCTCCAGACAAGAGTAGACTCTGTTTGCAGTGAGCCCCCTGCAGGGCTGGAGCAGGCCCATGCCTACAGCAGGCGAGTTACGCATTACCTGTTTAGGGTGACGTTTATACATTAATCTTTCACATCCCTAGTGAATACCATCTGGCCCAAGTGTGCATGTAGACTGAATACCATTCAATGATGTTAGCAGTCTATGTTTTCCACTCCACCCTGCCTACTCGTTATTAGTTAGAAACAAATAATTCCCACTGTTTTAATCATAATGGGACAGACCTTCAGCTGGGGTCAAATGTCTTAGTTCCATTGAAGTCAATGCAACTATGAAATTTATGCCAATTTAGGACCTAACCCCATGTCTGAGCCATGCTCCAATGACACAGTGATTAAAACACTTGTAGCCATTAGCAATTTGTCTCTGCTATCATTACCATGATTGCTACTGCTGATGAAGCTGCACTGAAAAGGCCATTCTTCACTGTCTTGGGGACTGCTCTGGCACACTATCAAGAAAACATAACTAGAGACAGAGCTTCTACCAACCTCCCCAAGTTAAAATAGTTCCAAAAAACTAACTGCTGGTAAAGTCACAGCTTTAGGCAGAATACTAAGTACATTATTTAGTGACTTATAGTGTTCTTTATAGGGATGTAACAAATCTTCTAGTAACAATACCTGAAAATCCCAGTATTAGATTTCTGTATAAACATTCCACAAACTTATCATCAAAATGATTTCATGATTAAATAATGTAATGTATTATCAGATGTTATCTGATTTACCGTGTATGCTAAATATAGGTTGTGTAACTTATCTGGCAAATGCTTATACAGGTACCTTTTTTACACACCAAATATCACAGACGATACACTCCTCACCTTGGAATGATAACTGCATCCTGGTAATCTTCTAATTTGAAAATAAATGGAGTTTCTTTTGTGTACTGTGTACTGGGAATGCCTGTACGTGCTTCAGATTTTTCAATATCTTCCATAAACTTAAAGTCAATGTCCAAAGTGCTGGAGTCATCAACTTAAAAATAAAAGGATACATTTCATTTATTATGTTGGGTTTTTCAAACTGGAAACTCTATTATTTTTAATTTGCAAAGTCTAATTTTTTTGGGTAGACTATTTGCTGTCAATACACCCTTTGCCTTCCCTCTTCCCTTGAAACCTTGCACTTACACCACCACCCCTAGAGATTTTTAGATCCTCCCTGTTTTCAGGTGAAATATACTGCTATGAGATTATTTGTACTAATTTCAAGCACACTTAATTGCCAAGAAGTGAGGAAAGATAACAATCAAACTTACATACTACAGGTCGGACATCCCTGATCCCGCACCCTCAGGACCTGAGTGGTCCCGAAGAAGGGAGTTTGCTGGGCCAGGGGAGGTCAGGCTTGGGGCTCTCCTAGGCCACTGCCAGGCCAATGCACTGCCCTTGGCAAGTGGCGGGGGCTCCACTCCCAGCTGCTGCCCTGCTCCAGCTGATGGGGCTCTTTGGCCATCGGAGTCTCCATGCTTCCAGCCAGTGGGGACTTCGCTGCCCCTGGGCAGTGGGGGTTTCCAGGTCTGTGGCACCTCCAGCTGCAGGGGCTGCCCGCTTCCGGCAGGCAGCAGGTTCATGCCCCTGGCCAGCAAGGGCTCCATGTTCCCGCTGGCAGAACTCTGCTCTAAGCTGGCAGAGCTCCCCACCGAAACCTGCTCCAGCTGCCCCAGGCCACTAACCCTCCAGGCTGCTTGCTGGTAGAGCTCCCAGCAACTGGCAACCTACTGGACCATGGATGTTGCCAGCCCAGAATGTCCCGGACAATAGAGGTTCAACTGTAGCACATATCTATTGTGACTATATTATGTGATACGTAAAATATGATAACAGTGAAGGATGGCAAAATGTTAAAGTAACTAGGTCATTGTTATAAAGCAAAGTGAACATTTAAAGAAACTCAATCCTTACCAACATTAAGAGGTAGAACACAATAGGCTGAATCAGCTTCTGTAGGTCTGAACTCTAGTGCAGGTTTCTCAAGCCGAAGAATATGTGAGAAAATGTATTGGTGAAGTCTTGTGATCAGCTCAAGCATTTGTAAAGACAACATAAATCCAGACTTTTTTAGCTCAATAGATATGGTAACCTCTCCAGAACGTGTGTACACAGGAAAGTGAGGAATCTAAGTTCATAAAGAAAAATCAAAAGATGATTGTTGTAAAGCAGGCTTTTTCTGTCCACGGCCTTCGCGTATAGCCCATCCTGCCACACAAGGCCCCTCACACAAAACCCAGATACTCAGAGGAGCATGGGCAGCACAATGCAGTTTTTGTGAATGGAATTTGACCTTATAGGCATCCTGGAACTCAAAGGCACCAAGAAAATAGGGAGGTAAGCATAACTAGATAACGCCTAGCTGAATTTACAGATAAGTCTCATTTGACCGTAGCTTGACCAGTCTTAGGGGCAAGGGGAAAAAGTAAACATAGGGTAATAAAACACAGTTGTCTCACACTAACTATGCCCCATCTGGTCCTGTCCACAAGGGGATCACGCATACATCACGAAAATTCCTATAGGGCAGTATTGTCATACTACCTCATCACTAGCCTATCAGGCCCTGCCAAATGCAGACCCTCGCATGGCACAGACACCGAAGTTTTGTATAAAAGACCCTCAATCCCTTTGTTCAACGGAGGTTCCGTGTATTGAGGGCACGTGTCTTTTTTTTGCCCGGCTAAAGGATTGATCACCCTGAGGCTGCCTCCCCACCCTTTGAGTCAAATATAGGGGTGCACGAGTCCTGAGCATGCTCCGAGTTCTAGTGTGTCTTTCTGTTGTTATTGTTTCTGGATTTGTAAGTATTGCTTAAATGTATTAGTTATTGGTTTAATTAATAATTAGATTGTGTTAATTTCACTGTGTAATTCTGTAAAGCGTATCTAAGTTCTGTTAACCACACTGTGTAAATTGTATAATTTTGTGTTGTATAGCAGTGTTGTATTTAGGTTAAGTATAAGTGTTAGAAATAGAAGCCCCGGAGTTGTTAAGTTGTAAAAGTAGATTTATGACTAACTCCACCAGCTGTCCTAAAATAACCATAGAGGGGCTGGCTTTGGACGGTTCTTTTATTATCATTACTTTGGCTTTGGTTTTTGTATTTTTTATTTGTATGCTGCGTTGTCTTAGGCAAATTAGGGATAGTGATTTGATATGAGTGAATTGTAATCAAAGAATTGTAATCAGTTGGGTATAATTGTGCCCAAGGTTTTCTACGCAGTAAAAGTATTGAGCAATTGCTAGTTTAAACACCTATTTGGTAATTATTGGTTTTGACAACTTAATAAAAATCATTTGTTTCACCATCATCCAGTAGTTTTCACTGGGTAGTCAGCTTTAACCCTTGAGGCTCCCATCACATCACCGAACCAAGGTGCAACAATGATAAAAATAGGTACTGAAAGACGCCTTAGAAAATACCATATGTACCTCTTCAACAATAGGACTGTCCCTGAAGGACAGTGATTAACGTTTAATCAAGATTTATATACTAATGCATATTAACTTATATTCAGAAATGCAAGTGGAAGCCATCATTTTGATACAGAGACAGTTTCATTGTTCAGAAAAGTTTAACTTCTCTAACAAAGAAAATGACCATTTTCTAGAGAGCAGGAGCTACCTGATAAAAGCTCCCTTTTTAAACTCCAGCGTTTTTCTTAATTTCGCTGTATTTTCTTATCACTAAGGGCATTGCTATCCCGATTCCTCACTGAGGATTTCATTTTGTCCTGTGAAGAGAGGCTAGGCGAGGAATATTTTCTTCTTGCTTTGATCCTTAATGGTTTCTTTCGGGATTGATGAGAATCTGAATCAGAAACAATATAATCATCCCTTTCCTCATGCTAATGTGAACTCACATGAAAGCAAGTTTTGTATGAGGCAAGTGCCATCTTTAGAAATGGGTTCAGTGATGATGTGCACCAGCTGAGGAACAAAGATCAGGAACTGTGCCCTGAAGGGGCACAGAATTATAAATAAGTGACCCAAAGTGTCTGACTGGTAGTGGGGGAGGAGTGTGCAGAGAAAGAGGATGTGTAATGGGGCTTGTGTTCCTATAAAACACAACATCCATTGGATAATTGGGGTGGGGTGAGACAGAGGTGTTACTAACTTTACCAATAGTGAGATGCAGACTTCTGGGAGGGAGAGAGCTGATGGGCCAAGGCACCCCAGGAATTCTAGGTGGACACTAAAATGAGGGAGTGGCATAGCTCTGAAAGTGTCCATAACCTCTGCTCTGTGATACCATAGAGTCCTGCTGCTACAGAGGTGCTGAAGAAGCTGCAGAGTGCAGGTGAAACTGCCTAGTGCAGCACCATAGTTGGCATTGTGTGGACAAACTTTCTGAACAGCTAACAGAAGAGGATTTACTCTGAGCATAACATAAGCACAGATCTCCTTCTCAATGGATGGCTGGGGAAAAGAACAGAAAGAGATGCATTTCTTCAGTTTGTGCTAAGCCTTATCACCCTTTTTCTGCTCAGATGAGAATAATCAGAAATGTTCTACTTTAGAAGAGTTTAGCATAATATAAATTATAATGAGAAATGTATGATAGGAAGAATTTAAACTACAGCAATAAGGGTACATCTAGACTACAGGCTTTTGTCGACAAAGCAAGCCACTTTTTCGACAGAGAATCTAGATGCTCTCTTTTGAAAAAGCACAGTGTGGATGCAATAGCGCCTTTTGTCAACAGAACTCTGTCGACAAAAGGCGTTATTCCTCGTAGAATGAGGTTTACCGCCATTGACAAAACTGCCACGTTCTGTCGACAGAACTCAATGGTAGTGTAGACACGGGTATAATTTTGTCAGCTAAAGTCCACTTTTGTCGACAAAACCCTGTAGTCTAGACACACCCTAACTGTATACAATATGATAATTGGAAACCCAGTTTTCAAGGTTGCTCAAGGAAGGCAGAGTTGATATCTAGTCTGGTCCCTGGCCTGCCCCAGTGCTTTGAGTCATGAGTAGTAGCTGTTAGGCACAAAAGGGTAATAGAAAGTCAGATTCATTACCTGAGGTATAGGTTTGGCTGTCAGTATTCCAAAGCATCTTGTTGTATCCTCAGGAGGATATAGCTTTCGCCTCCTAAAGTTGAGCTCATCAGGCAAAGGGGTAGTTAATACCATTCCTATTACATATAGATAACAGGGATGATCAGGTTTGGGGTAACTATCTCTCAAACATTCTGGAATCTACAGTGAAAGAGAGAAAAATACATAAATATGATTATTTTGCAAAGTTCACTTACATTCTCATTCCAAGGACAAATATTTCATAAGATCTGTTGAGACTAGTACGACAAAATTACTTTGCCCAATTAAAGCCTTTGGAATTATGTTCCTAAAAGGAAGCACAGAAAAATATACCCAAACTAACCTGAATTATTTCTTTTTCTTTTTTAACAAGATCCATTAAAACCGGCCTTCCGACTGCTTGCAGATTGTGGGCAAAACCAGACCTCATGGTCATAAGGCAGCAGAATGCCGCATGCCCAGAACCTCCTGCTAGCTGAGACAACTATTACTTTTCTATATTAACAATTGTGTTAATTATATATTGAAAAACATAGGTCTCCCCTCTCCCCTGACTGCAGAACACTAGAATAATCTTGCCTATCAATAAAACAAAAACTTTGAACGCCATTTTCCTTCTCTATCCATCTCTGGATGAACCCTTCATATCCAGGCTGTACAGACCTGCTTTTATTTGAGAAACAAGCTTTTATATAAAGGTTGGAGAAGTTTGAGTCACAGATCCATTATGCTGGGATTTTCTCAGTAGTATGACTCCAGAATAAGATACAAGTTCAAACTTTAATTATGTACATCAAAATATTAGGCAAACTATATATACACCCCATCTTTCCTTGGCTGAAGAACTAGGTCATAGAATTATTTTGCCTAAAATGATACTGGCTGAAGGTTGGATGACCAATCTGTTAATTTCAGTGAACATATGCATTTATGATCACTATGCTACTGCCTTCTAGCTCTCATTGTAGGAACCATATAACTTCTTTGTTGATCTTAAGAAATAGGATTTGATATTTGATAGAAGAGCAAGGTTTACTATTTTGTAGATGTAAAAAATGCTCCACCTGATTACATAACAAAACCCTGAGAGCTTCTTATAGATCTGAAGTGTGCCCCAAAAAACCCTTTTCCACGTGCAAAGAGTTGGGACAAAACCACGAAGGGGGAAAACTCTTGGTTTCTACAAAAAACTGAGTTTTCTTTGTGCCAGTTTGAAGAATCATCTTTGCAGAAAAGCATTTTACTGAGCCTTTTGAGCTCACTTCATATTGTAAATAGTCATTTGAGTAAGGTAATGGATATTGGGAAGGCACACTGATGAAAAGGAAATATGACAATACTTCTTTCAGTGGTTCAAACTGATGAGTTCTTAGTGCTGTAAGAAATAGCTTGTCCCCACTTACCCTGGATTGTTTAATCTACTTCTTCTGAACAAGTCCTGTCTTTTGTTGTACTACTGGGACTGAAAGTCTCATGTTACTTATATTCCCTTCTATCATATCTAAAGTATCTAAAAGGTTATTATGACCAGGGGGGAGAAAAATTATTCTCCTTAATTCCTAATAAGACAAGAAGTAAAATTGCAGCAAGAGAGGTTTAAGTTGGACATTAGAAAAAATTTCCTGTCAGGGTGAATAAACCCTGGAATAAATTGCCTAGGGAGATAGTGAAATCTCCATCATTGAAGATTTTTAAGAGGAAGATAGACAAACACCTATCAGAGATGGTCTAGGAGGTGCTTTGTCCTGCCATAAGTTCAGGGGACTAGACTTGACCTCTCGAGATTCCTTCCAGTTCTATTATTCTATGGGCAGGTCTATACTAAACTGGAAGGTCATCTTAAGATACACAACTCCAGCTATGTAAATGATGTATGTGATGTAGGTGGAGTTGATGTACCTTAAGATGAATTTTTCCAGCTGCCTCACAATGGAAGGTCGACGGAAGAGTTTCTCTGATCAACTTCCTTTATTACTTGCAAATGTAAGGGATTTTGGAGTCGAGAGGGGCACTCTCAGCGTTCAATTTACCAGATCCTTACTAGACCTGCTAAATCAAATGCTGGAAGATTGACCTTTGCAGCACTAGTCCCCTTTACTATAGGCATGGCCTATGGGTCACTTTTCCCCTAGAATATTCCAATGACTGTGACTACCTTATCCATTGGCTTCCAAAAAGCTTCCCACTGGAGTGTAGGGAAGACGCCAGGAGCTGATTTACTTGGATAAACATTCTCTTTGGTTGATGCCTACATGATACTGCGTTATATCCCACTGCTCTGGGTGAGAGCAACTTGGTATCCCAAGATGTGACTGAAGGCTGCTGATAAACAAATTTTCCAGGAAGACAAATCCCAAAACTTCTCTTACAAAGTACACAGAGGTTGTAGCTATCCTCAGACACCTTGCAACTCCTTCTAATTAAGGAGTCCACTTTCCCATTCATGGTGTCTGTTTGATGGAAGAATCTCCCTCAGATGGAATCACCAAGTCCTTGATGAAGAAGAGAGAGATACAATGTGTGTACCACTTCTATCTTTGGGAAAGACTCCAGGTTGGATCTGGACAGGTGCACATGGTAGAATCCTTTGGTTGCTTTTCCAGCACTGTGGCTCTGTTTTTAAGTGAGGTTGCCTTGGCCTCCTGAGCAGCTACAGTGGTTGAAAGGCTCTATCCTATACTACTAATTATCAATCCTCTGGAAAGAATTTCAGGGAATGGGGTCGTCTTCTGCTACCGTTTCTGAGAGGTCTGGTTCCCTATCCAATGTGTAAACAAGCTGAAGACCCATCGTGACAGAACTGTGGACCTTTCCATGATGAAGAAGAATGCAGCTTATAACAAGTCAGTTAAAGCGACATCAACTCTGCACAAGCTGTCCTACTATATACTATGTTAAAAACACATCTAATAGACGAACACTCTTGTAAAGTGATAAACTTGTTTATGAAATAACATGATGCAACACTGTGTATTAATAAATATCTATTTGAAAAAAAGTGATCTCTACTAACACAAGATTCAAGCAAAATAATTTTACGTTCCATGATCAAATGGTAAACCCTTAAATCAAAATGAAATATTTAAAGTTAAGAAAGCAGCAAGTTCTGCTTCTGGAAATGTCAAAATTAGCCACAACACTAAAACAGTCTGAATCCCATGACTTCCTTTCACAGACTTTGGAAAAAGAAGTTCTTTACTTTCTATACTTTGACATATTGAACTGGATGCTGAAGTTTCTAAAAATTTCTTCTGATATTCAGTTTATCTGAGGTAAGTTTGTTACTCAATTACAGCAGTGAAACTTCACTACTTCAATACAATTGCACTGGTATAACAAAGAATTTGGTCCATGATTATCAAGATTCCATCGGGATAGAGAGCTATCTGTATGATGTACAAAAGAAAATCTGTAAAGAAAGCGGGGGAGGGGGAGATTCAAAATAAAAAAAAAACAGGGAAAAATCTTCAACTAAAATTTCATAATTTCCTGTTTCTTTCAACAAATGTTTAAAGCTATAATATATAAAAACTTCTTAACTTTCAGGGTTGTTAAGCACTGGAATAAATTGTTTAGGGAGGTTGTAGAATCTCCATCGGAGTAATATAAAAGCAGGTTAGATACATATCTATCAAGGATGATCTAGGTGGTGTTTGGTCCTGCTGTGAGGGCAGGGGACTGGACTTGACTTTTTCAAGGTCCCTTCCAGTTCTAGTCTTCTATGATTCTATATATGGTAATTATGCATGGGATGAAATGCAACAAGGAATTTTTTTTTTTTAAACAGAGAGTCCCAGCTAGCATGAAAAATATTTTTATTGTTCTGACAGCTAATATTTATCCTCTTTCCTTTAAAAGAGAGACTGACATATAGCTAGAAGTCAGTACTAGATACTTTTTATAATGTAAAGGCCATCCTGCTGAAAAGTTTGAAACACTTGTAATAAAACCTTTATTTGTGAAACACTCTTTTGTCAGACAAGTTAGAGACTTAAACTTAGAAAAACGTGTCTTCTTTCCAGCCAAAACCAGAATATACTAAATCACAGATCTGGAGAGCAATGAATGATACTAACAGCTTTAGGGTAGCATTGCCTTCGTTTTGTAGACCCTGGTCTACCTGGAACACTGGTTTCTTCTTCATCATGTAAATCAAGCTCTTCCTCATATTTAACCGTCTCTTTTCCAACCGGCATCAAGTGATCATCCAGTTCACCTAAATGTTATTAATGAGTACAGATTAATAATAGTATGAATAATCACATTTTAATATTATAGATTAGCTATGTTCATTCAATGAAATCATATAACCTGCAAGATGCAACTGAGGTTCTGTCTACATTGCAGCTGGCCCTGCCAGCTGACTCAGGCTTGCAGGGCTTTGGCAACGGGGCTGTCTACCTGTGGTGTAAATGTTAGGGTTCAGGCCACAGCCTAGGCTCTAGCATCCAGTAATGTGGGAAAGTCCCACATCTTGGGCTGCAGCTCAAGCCTGAACATCTACACCAAATCCAGCGAGCTCGAGTCAGCTAGTATAGACCAGGCACAGGTGTCTGATTGCAGGGCAGACATGTCTTTAGAGCAGGGGTGGGCAAATACTGGCCCCTGGGCTGAATCTGGTCTGCTGAGGAGAGGAGGGGACACACCACCGTATTTACCTGTCTCCCCTCAGTATGGGGGACTGCAACTCCCATTTGCCATGAATCGCTGTTCTGGCCAATAGGAGCTGTGATTCCTCATACCTGCAGAAGTGCAAATATAGTGGGAAAGGACCACTAGGGCCTAACCCTGGTGAACCACTGCCATTTTCTTGCCCACCCCTGCCTTAGAGGCTACATAATATTTAGGTGATCTCACTAAATAATAGTGAGAACATGCTCATCATGATACCATGCACAGCTTTATTAACTTCTTGCCAATTAAAGTTGCTAATTTGTTCTGAGTAAAACAACATTGACGGCAGAACTCCAAGAATTCCAAACTATGTTTAAAATAAAAATTTTAAATAGTCTCCCTGTGATGAAGTTGACATTAAAAAAAATCAACTTTCTACACCAATTAAAGGGAGACTGGACCCGAAATAAATGACTGGATTAATTTGCACATTGTTTATTTATTTATATATTTAAATATTTTTACCCCACCTCTCTATTTAAAATATTCGAGATGGCTTACAAAATGTTTTAAACGCAGTACAAATATATATACAAATGTAAAATATGAAACCCCAGAGGGACATAAAACTGGGCTTAGCAGACCAATGGATATTACTTGCAAGATCTTTCTGGATTCAGGTGCACAGTGCAAACACATACGCACATATGGAACATACATAGGGACCAGCACTTGAAGAAGAACTTTTGAGTTCTTATAAACATTTTGCTGTTAACTAGAGAGACTACCTCCAAAGCATTACATTTTGGAATGTACATAAAAGCCCTTGTTACTATTGAACTTTTAGAAAGTCATATTCTATGGTTACCTCACGGCTGAGAAATGTAGCTCTCAAATTATACCAGAACTCTGAAATGTGCTTTGGTAGCTGATATTTTTTTCCTATATAAAAAGCATATTCCATGTCAAAACCTATGTTACCAATTGATACTGAATTTACCATTTTAAAGCCATAGAAATTCAGCGGTGAGATTACTTTGACAACCTTAACTCTACATGGATGCATGCTATATTATTTCATTATATGATCGCATCACAGAACATTGTACTATGGGGTTAAACCATTAAATCCTCTACCATATTATGTATAGCAGAAGTCTTTACCAATAACTTCCACAATGCTTCTACGTATTTTTTTCCTTAACCTAAGAGATGCTTGTTGTTTTCAAAGACTCTTACCAATTTTGTGAAGTTTTTCACAGCAAATAAGAGCTACCACTCTCTCAGCCAGTCTTGCACAACTCATTGGAGGACCCTAGAAATATTTCACAAAATATTTTAAAGCTATATTTAACAGTACATAGTTCGCCAATATATTTAAACTGTTACATTAACATAAATGTAATAATGGTTTCATAAACTCAGCAGAAGAGATGTTAAAACTCATTACAAGAGAGTTACTGTTTTTAAAACATTATCAACTCTTATGCTACCTATACAGCATGCAGAAATATAGCATTACTATTTATAGTTTAAAAATATGCAGTTGAGGTTGCCAAAAACACATAAACATGCCTCCTTCAAAGATATTCTTGCTTTGTTATTTCTTAGTGAATTTACTGATGGTTTTTGAACCTGATGAAATATGGCACCATAGAACTCTGGAACACAAACAACAACTCAAATAAGCGTGTGGCTGCAGAAAAAACACTAAAAGTCTCTGGGATTTACAATGAAAGAAAGTTGCTGAGATATATCTCTCTCTCTCTCTCACTCACTCTCACACACACACACACACACACACACACACACACACACACACACACACAGCAGCAGCAGCAGCAGCAGCAGCAGCGAGTGCATGTAGTTACAAATTAATGCCAATGGAAAATTCATCCACACATATATACTTATTTAATTCACTTATTTCCATCCCCATGCCAAATACTTACAACAATAGAAGCTCGAAGAGGTGAGTTGATTGGCAGGTAGAGAGTTGAGTAAAATGTATTATCAGGTAGTTCTTGGGTTTTACACTTAGGAGCCAGATGAGTAAATGGATCGCTTGGTAATCGTGCACAGTACCTAATTTGACAACAGATTTTAAAAAGCCTGCCCTTCTAAACCTAAAAGCAAGATCCTATGTACAGCTCACGAGGACTCTCAAATTGATAATGGAGGAAGTATGAAAGATTTTAGTCCTATCACTTCAATTTCCTAATATTAATAAAGAACAGTAAAATGATTTAATGTAATCATCTAAGATCAGGGGTGGCAATAATTTCTGATGGAGGGTCACTCCAAGGTTTTGGAAAGTGGTCGAGAGCCACACTCCTCCATGATATTAATGGAGATGCGGGGTCTGAAATGGAGGTTGGGTGCAGAAGGGAGCTTGGGATAAGGAACTGAAGTGCAGGAAGGAGACTGGAGTCTGGGAGGGAGTTGGGATGAAGCAGATGGTTGTTACCAAGGGCAGGGGATGGAAGTGCAGGATAGGAGGGGATTGTGATATGGAGCAGGAGATTGGAGTACCAGATCTGGAAGGGGGTCTGGGTATAAGAGGGGGACAGAGGGTTTGGGTATGTGGAGCGGGGAGGAGGCAGAGAGTTGGGGCAGGAAAGGGCTGGGGTGCCAGAAGCAGGCTGTGGCCAAGAGACTTACTTGCCAGCTGCCAAACTAGCCTGCCTGCCTGCCGGCCGAGCTTAAAATGTTCCTCCATCAGCCAGCCTGCCTGGCCATGTGCTTCATGAATAACTGAGCCCAAGAGAGGGGGTGTGATTCTTCTTAGCTGCCTGTTATTCTAACAAGCAGCTCCCATGGGCTGGTTTCTGCCAGAAACTGACCAATGGGAATGTGCTGGGGATAGGGCGGCTCCTAAAACTTCCCTCCTCCCCTCCAGTTTTACAACAGAAACGGATCCCTGCAGCTGCGTTTCTGCACAGTGCATGGGGCTGTAGGGCAAGCTGGGGAGCCTGCCTAGGGCTCCCCACTGCTTCCACGGGCTGGATCCGGTGGCTTGGTGGGGGCCGTATTTTGCCCAGGCCTGTCTAAGACCATTAAGATAGATCATAAGCTTTCAGAAATATGAGTGGGAAGATTTTATGAGGCTTCTCTCAAGAAGCAACTAAGTCTCTACCCATTTGATGGTTGAATGGTGGACTTTAAATGAGTTGGTGGTCTGTATTTTACGTAGCTTTTTATAACGTGCATATCACCATAGTAACTTTGTACTTTTCAGCAATACGAGTAAACATCAGTGAGTTTATGTTCATATCCCAGTGAAGTTCTTAGTAGACAGAGAATCCACATCAATAACACCAACATCAGAACCAGCATTCCTGTTGGCTCTCTCAGACAAAGATTGAATGGATCAAACAACAGGCCTACCCTCTCAAACTCAAGCTGTAATCTCATTCTGAACAGAGCTGAAGCATGCTGATAGAGTATTATAGGCAAGTTTGTTGTGCCATACCTTATGCTGCCTTATTGTGAAATTCAATGGAGAACTTCTGTCTGAAGACATCAAAGTGAAAGGAAAAAAGTGAATTTGTCCCATACCTATTGATGTGTCCAATTGCAGTGTTAATTGTAACTCTGGGACTGCTGTCATCTGGCCTCAACACATAGGGTGGAAAGATATCATCATCATCCACAATGGGTTCAGTTTCAGTTTCACTAGTATCAACGGACTTTGAGCATTTGTTTCTGAGGATCTTAACATTTAAAACACAGAATATGATGAGAAATAGACTATTTTTTAAAAAGTATCTTTCCAACCAAGAAGTATATTCCTTTAGATACATACTTTCTCAATTGCTTTGTAAGTTTTAAGATCTTCTTCAAAACTCTTGATTTTGTCTGTGTCTGCCAACATGATGTAATTTGAGATTGGTGCCCTGGCTCTTCCTTTGGACTGCACATAGGAACGGTATTCTGTGGGCAAATCAAAACGAACCACCAAATTGCATTTTGGTATGTCAACTCCCTCTTCAACAATACTAGTAGCAATAAGTAAGTTGGTCTCATGTGCTCGAAATTTTCGAAGTACCTATAAAAATAATCAAGAAAAGAAACATCTAAGAAATCAGTTCTGTACACAATTGTTTGAATGAATTTTAACAAATTCTGTAATACAATGTAAAAAATACCCCAAAATCAATTCCGAAGGCCCGTTAAAAAAAAAAAAATTAGAAAGATTACAGTGTTCAGTTAAAATGAAAAAAAAAAAATCTTTTCAGAAATTCAGAGCAACAACTTTTAAAACAGAAAGGCAGATCAGATTCCTTGAAATTACATTTTAAACTATGAGGGATTCTAAAAAGATGTGGCAATCTCTAATCATGGGGACAGAGAACACCCACTTATCTGCAATGCTACATCTCTTTTGGCTATATTCCAGCAAGGAAGTGTTCAGAAAAGCATTTTTTAAATCAACAGTTTGGGAATAACCGATCAGATTTCTGATACTGAAGAATGACTCTTGGAAATGATAGTATCCATAGCTGATGTTTCTGCTAATAACAATTTAATTCACTGAGATCAAGGAATGATTATGGGCAACCTGATAAAAGAAAAGTCACAACAGGTATATAAAAAACAAACTGCAATAAGTAATCCAGACAAACAACAATTATAAAAAAGAACAATGCCATATAATACTTTAAAATCCATTAAAGGAATAAAAAGGAAGTAAAAATCAGGTTTACTTGAAAGAAAAGAATGTAAGAATTTATGGCCTATTATATTGTGTGTGGAAGCAAGAGCCTCCTTCCCCCATACAATAAAGTACAAAGCTACTTTTTAAATCAATGTTTTTACTGAACAACTGTTAATAGCATTTACTAATTTAAAATTTCAGTGTGTGTAATGTTGGGCACATTAATTTTGAAAAGAGATTCAGTTTTGAAATAGGATTAATAAAAGTTAACTTTTCAACTGTTTCTAAATTGGAAGTACTTAATGACAGATATGAAAGTTCATTCTAAATATTTTCTCTTCAGTCTAAAACACGTGTAACATACTCCCTAATTTTGTCCCTCTTTGACTTTTGTTATAGGATCTTCTTCTTATGAACATTGGCTTTCTAAATGAACTGGCTGCAAAATCAGTAACGGAGTCAATACCTGTCACACCACATCACCATTTAACAACCACTTTGAAAAATATTGAGCAATATAATAAGATCTTTCATTAGTGTATGCTTTTCTACTCCTTACTATGCATACCACACAAAAACTCCATACAATATTTATTGTTAAAAGGATCCTGGCCATTAATATATTATTATAAAACTTGTGACTGATTAAGTCTGTATTACACAACCCAAGCAATCAATTACAGATTTCAAAACACTAGGACATTCCACTTTCATAGATTTTATATCAAATTGGTAGCCATCTTTGAATTTGTGTTAAATTTTGATTCTTTGAATGTAATAAGCTAATGATATCAAAGGACATCAGACTGCAATAGGGTAGATCAGCGTTTCCCAAACTATGGTCCGCGACCCGGAAAAAAAATGCCGGGCCTCAGCGTGCCTGGTGGCCGCCCACGCCCCTGAACCCGGAAGTGCCGGCGAGTTAAGAACCGGGGCCCTGCTCCACCACTATGTGGAGCTGGGGTCTCTCCCCAGCTCTGCCTGGAGCGGGCCCTGGATCCCCCTCCCCCCCCCCCCCGCCAGCCTCCCCACGCGCCCTCCCACCCCGCCCCCAGAGCATTCCCCTCGGCCCCACCCCTTCCCTGCCGTGCGCAGCTCCTCCTCGCCGCCTGCCGCCCATGCGGGGCCGGGGAGGACGCCCAGGCGTGACATGACATCACGGCCCGGGGTTTTGAAACCCATGGGAGGCACGTTGCGGGAGCTGGCTGGCTCCGGGTTCGGCCTCCGGGGCTCGAGTGCAGACTCCAGCCCCGCAATGTGGAAGGAGAAGGTAGAGAACCAGCTTATGCAGTGGCAGAGACGAGGAGAGGCGGGGGGAGGAGAAGGAGCTTGGGCGGAGGAGGGAAAGGCACCAAGAGATAGGGGTGCAGGAGAGACAAATACCAGGGGGTCAAGTGCAGACAATGAGAGAAAGGGCAGGAGGGGAGTTGTCAGTGGGATGGGGGACAGGGGGATGCTGGGAGAGGGGAAGGGCGCTGGGGGCTGGAGGGGGAGGTGCTGGGAGAAGGCTTGAAAGAAGGGGGGCATGAGGCAGGTCAGGATGGAGCAAATTGTATGTGAGGGCCCAGAGGGGCAGGAGAGGAATGGGGCAGAGACTGGTGAGGGGGTGGATATTAGGGAAAAAGAGGGCAAAGGGAGGCACCAGGAGGGTGCAGGGCTAAGGGAAGGTGCAGGTGCCAGGGGATTCTGGGGTGAGGAGGAGGGGAGAGCTGGCCACCAGAAACAGAACTGGATGGGGGAATCAGGGCAGGCTGGGGAGATTGGGGGGCTGGTGGAAGCAGGGCTGCTGGGGGGTGTGAGGTTGGGGGCAGGGAGCTGGCCAGGGAAGATATGGGTGGGGTGGGAGAAGCGGCCGTTGGAAGGAGGGCTGGATGCAGGCAGTTGGGCTGGCCAAGGGAGATTGGGAGGAAAAGCGGGGGAGAACTGGCTGCCCAGGAGGGGGTTGGGGGAAGTGGGGCTGGCCAGAGGCGCAGCAAGGGGAGCAGGGGGGAGGAATGAATTGGCCTGCAGGGAGTGGGACTGACCCGACCCCGTTCCCCCCTTCCCCCCCTCCCCCCCACCCACAAAGCACAAGTTAGTCCGGCACAGGGATTCTACTGTCCCCCCACCCCGCAAACACACACACCCCTCGAGTAATTGCGAACTATCTGGCTGGTAGACACACTCATGCAGCCTGAGCACATTTATCAGCCAGGCAGTTCGAAACTACAAACTGATACATCTAGTAATAATACAACTTACCTACTGAGAAAATACCAGACATGTTATATGTCTGGTATTTTCTCAGTTTGTTTTTCATGTGTTTATATTTTTGGGCTGCAAAAGGCAGAACTGAAAAAAAAGGGTTCCAATTAAAGTAAAAAGTTTGGGAAACCCTGGTCTAACCAGCTTTCTGTCTATCTTACACCCCCCATTTATCCAATCCATATTCCTTAACTTTCTGGCAAGAATATTGTGGGTGACCATATCAAAAGCTCTGCTAAAGCTGGCACTGGGAGATCTGGGAGGACCAGAAACAACTTACTTGAATATTAATCATTTGATTAATGAATATGCAAATATACATTACTGGTCCTCCAAAAGTTCATGAATGGATTTACTGGTCCCCGTGTCAAAAAGTTTGGGAACCCCTGGGGTAGATTATGTAATTCCTTTAAAAGTAAGATTATTAGTGGGGTTCAAGCTACAAAGATAGCTTTTACCAAGGACATTCAAATCCCATTCAGAGTTTTAAAGTTTGTTTGTTTTTTTTAAAAGAACCAACATGATATTTAAGACCATGGTTTTTAATTCTATCGCAGACTCAATGTAAAATTGAGCTTTTAATTATTAGCAATTTACTGTTATTACAAATATTCTACACAGCAGTCAGGAAATTTTAAGATACTTGATTTTCTGTGAAACAGTCGAGTATGATGTTAATCCACTAAAGGAGACTTAAATGATTGATGACCTGACAAGAAACTGGTTATACAGACCATTTTAAATTCTATCTAATTATATATTTTGACAACCCAATTTTTTCAAACACGTTTTTTGTAAAAACATCACTACCACAAACATGTGTGCAGATCCATCAAGTAAGAATACTTCCTAAGAATCCAGAAGTTACTGAACAGATTTTGTCTGCAAAATTAAATGATTTTAAACATAATAATATTGTAGAATTCTTTTCACTTAAGTTACCTCTTCTTGTTTTCTAAATTCCACCTCCATCTGTTTGTTGCGAGGCTGATTCTTTCCAATGCCATGTCCAGTTATAAAATTGCTGCTGATGTAAGCCAGCTCTGGATCTTGTTTGCCAGCTTCCTTTATCAACCTAGAAATATTATACATTTTGGAGTTGGACATAGCTAAGAATATGAAAGTTAATCTTTCCTTTGTAAAACCTATATTTAAAATTGAAGTTTGGTAATCAGGTATTTTGCCAACAAATATACAGATGGCCTTAGTATTCCTTTTCTGTAACCGAAAGTTTATGGTGAAACTTTGGTAGGGATAATCGAAGATGGACTGCATACATGCGCACATGCTTTAGGTCTATTATGGACAATCTATACTTGAAGGCCAAGATTTTCAAAAGGTGCCAGTGACTTTGGGATTCCTCAATTTCTGGCTGTTCAAACTGAGACACCCTGAAAAGTAAGTCCCTTTAAAGAAGTGCCAAGGTGGAACAAAAAGGACCCTCTTAAGAAATGTCTTCAAAAGGATAAGAGACCTACAGCACACTTGCATCATCTGACTTGGGCTACATCGATGGGTCTAAAAGAATTACAGAGTAGACATTCAGGTTTGGGTTCTAGCAGGTTTGATCCCCAGATAAACATACTCTAAGATAAACAAAATCTAAGAAACCAGAACCAAGTGTTCACACCAGTTCTAAAAGTTACAAACTCTGTACTCAAACATTTTACACCTTTACCTGTTGTGAGGATGACAAATACATTGAATGTGCATTATGAACATATGCATATTTATAAAGAGATAAGCAAACTAAAAAACATGTGTGTGTCTATCACACACATAAATAAAAATAACTTGAATATGGAACATTAGATCTCATATCCTGCAACTATCTTTGCGTGGGTGGACCTCAAGCAACAAGAAACTAGCTAAGCCCTGGCCTACACTGGGGAGTTATTTCAAAATAATAGGCAGAGGGTCCACACTACCAAGGCCCATTCTTTAGAAATAAAAGACTGGTTATTTTTAAATAATAACTCCTGCTTTCCATGAGGAATGCTGCTTATTTTGAAATAGTTATTTCAAAATAGCGGTAGTGTGGATGCTCTGCTGCTATTTCAAAATAACTACTCCCGAGTTATTCAAAGTAATTACTTCCCAGTGCTCTAAGTTGAGATAGCATCTCCACATCAGGGAGCCTGCCTTGGACTGACTTTGAGGCTTCCCTGCAGTGTGGACATGCTATTTCAAAATAGTTATTTCAGGTGTTATTATATTGAAATAATTTCCTAGCTTAGCTTTGTAAATTAACAAACCAACTGAAAGAACATTGATTCCACCATCACAGTACAAAACAGTTCAAGACCCTCTTGATTCTTTTCAGGTTAAATAAGGTAGTACTAGAAGGAAATATATACAGAAATAGTTTTACTGTTATAGATTATTTTGATGGAATGTAAAATTATGACGTTAATGTTAAGAATAAGTATCTGTGTAATTTATATATTTTCTGTTCATGCATGTTGTTAAAGTTTTGAGAAGCTTGCTGTAATGTTTTGTGAAATGAGACTATAAATATGATATTTAGCACTAATTAAAAAAAGACTATCTTTCTCATATCGAAATATGTTTGCAATTAGTTAATTAAATAAATTCCTCAATAATTAAATACATTCCTCAATAATTAATACAATATAGGAATTATAAAATTATATATAGTCAGCCTTCTGCGTTGATATTAAAATAGGTCTCTTCTTTTGTCTTTCCCTTTCATCTTCCAGGGCCTAACAGGCTAAAGTTTGTCTATACAACACTGATTTCATGAATAAGTTAAGCAACTAATCGTGACTAGCCATCTGTCTGTGTAAAACACAATGCGTGTATAATCATAGTAATTGCTTGTGCAATGCAATTTCCATTGGTGAGTCTTATGTACTGGGGAATGAAACTGGGATCTCTGGGTCTAAAAATCTGTCTTTACTGCCTGCACTGAAAGACTCAGAGTCTCTTAGTTCAAAGGCCGTATGGAAAATTAAGAGGTCAGTTATTTACCTGATTATGTTTTTTCAAAGTCAGATCCCCAAAACTTTCACCTTTGTTTCTTCTTATAGAGAATATTCCTTCTTTAAAGCTCTTCAATCCAGTGATCAAATTAACTGAAGGCGTAGGGTTGCCAGGTGTCCGGTTTTTGCTCGGACCATCCGTTATTCGGGCCCCCCATCCGATTAAAAAAAAAAACCCAGAAAATACCAAACATGTGAAATGTCCGGTATTTCCTGTTTCCCTCAGGTGGAAGCCTGGCGGGGGACAATATTCCCCCGCTGTATTTGGCGGGGGAGTGAGGAGCATGGGGCCAATTAAAGGCGCAGCGCTTTTTTTTTTGTTTTTTTTTTTTGCGCTTAACAACTTTGGTCACGCCCTCCCCCCGCCCTTTTTTGGCTCAACAACTTTGGTCTATCCGCCCCTTTTTTTCCCCCACAATAGAATTTTGGGGGCGGGGGGTTAGGGGAGTGTTCGGTATTTTTTGTTAAACCATCTGCAATCCTAAAGCATACATTCAATTAAAACACTTCATAAATGTTCTGTTCTAATACTCTAAAGTTTAGACTAAACTCAAAACTTTAGTGGGTTTTGGATTGGGCCCAAATTTCAAATATTAAGCACTGGTAGGTGCAGAACATTATGCTTCTGTCCAGAAGAAATAGAATTATTTAACTATGTTGTTAAAAAACCAGTTGCATTTACTGAAAACGCCACTGAATGAAAATTAATACTGCTGCAGACTTTACAGTAAAATGTGGGCCAAATCTTTAAACAGATGTCTCAATTTATGCCCCTTCAGAATTCATATGAGAATCCTGGCAAACATTTTAGGAGTGCAATAAAGTTCTACCAATTCTAGACGTTAGCCAAAGTACCTTACAATTGGGACAACTGGCCCTGGAAAAAAATGAAAGGTAACTAAATAGTTATGTTCCAAAATGGGCTTAACAGTCAGCATAAAATCCTGTTTCTCTCTAAGTAAAGATGACCAGTTGGTGTGAAGTTCCTGACATGGTATAGGGTTTTTTCCCCCCCACATCTCCTAAATTTTCTATGGAATTTACATAAGAACGTACTGGGTCAGACCAAAGGTCCATCTAGCCCAGTATCCTGTCTACCGACAGTGGCCTGCACCAGGTGCCCCAGAGAGGGTGGACCGAAGACAATGATCGAGCGATCTGTCTCCTGCCATCTCTCTCCAGCCTCTGAAAAACAGAGGCCAAGGACACCATTTTATCCCCTGGCTAATAGCCTTTTATGGACCTAACCTCCATGAAATTATCTAGCTTCTCTTTAAACTCTATTATAGTCCTAGCCTTCACAGCCTCCTCTGGCAAGGAGTTCCACAGGTTGACTACACGCTGTGTGAAGAAGAACTTTCTTTTATTAATTTTAAACCTGCTCCCCATTAATTTCATTTGGTGTCCTCTAGTTCTTCTATTTAGGGAACTAATAAATAACTTTTCTTTATCCGCCCTCTCCACACCACTTGTGATTTTATATACCTCTATCATATCCCCCCTCAGTCTCCTCTTTTCTAAACTGAAAAGTCCCAGTCGCTTTAACCTCTCCTCATATGGGACCCGTTCCAAACCCCTAATCATTTTAGTTGCCCTTTTCTGAACCCTTTCCAAGGCCAAAATATCTTTTTTGAGGTGAGGAGACCACATCTGTACACAGTATTCAAAATGTGGGCGTACCATAGTTTTATACAGGGGCAGTAAGATATTCTGGGTCTTATTTTCTATCCCTTTCCTAATAATTCCTAGCAACCTATTTTCCTTTTTGACCGCCGCTACACACTGCGTGGAAGTTTTCAGAGAACTGTCCAGGATAACTCCAAGATCCCTTTCCTGATTTGTCGTAGCCAAATTAGCCCCCATCATACTGTACATATAGTTGGGGTTATTTTTCCCAATGTGCATTACTTTACACTTATCCACATTAAATTTCATTTGCCATTTTGCTGCCCAATCACTGAGTTTGGTGAGATCTTCTTGGAGTCCCTCACAGTCTGCTTCTGTCTTGACAATCCTAAACAGTTTGGTATCATCCGCAAACTTTACTACCTCACTGCTAACCCCTTTCTCCAGATCATTTATGAATAAGTTGAAAAGCTAGTTGCCTAGCTTCTCTTTGTAATTATTTTTAAACAGAAGTTTTAAAATATGGATTCTGTCTGAAACTTTTCCTTGTTGACTGATATTTTCTAAAAATATTTTCTATCCACACAAAAATTAGTAAAGGCAGATCCTGAAGAGGACGAATGCAACAGGTAGTGTTTTGGTTTTTATTTAAAGATAATTTTGGATATGGGGGTCTTTCTTACAGTTATCCAATCCACTATTTTCATAATTGAAAATTTATTAAGCATGGACACCAATCTGACTGATGGGACACCTTGTTTGGTGAACGGGAACTGCGTATACAGAAGACAGACTGTAATGGGAGAGAAGGCTGAAAGAGAAGAGCAAGGAGAAGGCGCCTAGAAAGCTCACTGATTGATCTGATAGGGCAAGGTGAGGGTGGAAATAATGAGAGGGAGAGTACATGTAATCCCGACTGATAGGGTTTTGTGAATGCAAACTTGATTGATAGGGTGTTGGTTACACATAAGGGTTGCTCCCCCATGGAGGTTTTTCCTGCAGGTTTTATCCTGTAACTGAGAAGAGTTCATGCACAACTGTTGATGGAAACATTCTCTTGCTGTCCTTGCATCCCAACAGGTCTGTTCTCCTCCCTAATTGAGATGTAGAAACAACTCAGGAATCACCACAGAAAAACTTCATTTGGAAGCAGTTGGGGTTGCTATATAGTACACACTGCCTGACAAATTCACAAAACAAGGCAATGAAAGATAGAGCTAACAGTACACACCTTCCATTTCACAGTACAGATCCTCTACTTCATCCCCAACCACTTGTACACCAGAAACCATGCACTGCACCCTTAACTAAGCTCCCAAAATCATGCTGTTGAACCAGACTTCTGAATAAAATCCTTTAGTGTCTCCGAACACAACCAACTACTATATGTTGGTGAAAAAATAATTTGGTAAAAATTATGTGAACTGAAGAGTGAAAACGCAATAGTGTGATGGCTGTGGTGTTCAATAACTGTGGAGATGGAAGAGTATGTGATTGGGTGAGGAGAAGCAGAGGATATGTACTAGTGGAATAACTTTTCATTTCCTTCCATGAGAAAGTTTAATCTTGAATGTTAAAAATGTCCAGTGTTAATATGTGACGAATGCACAAAATACAGTGTATGGGGGGATTTTTCCAGCATATCAGCTGTTTTAAAAACAGAAAAAAATGTTAATTAATTTCTTGAAGCACTTCTTTCATTGTTTACTTGGGGCAATCAGCACTTACTAGTAAAGTAGTATTTCTATATAGCCAATGCAGATTACCTTTTCAGGGAAAAAAGAAACATACCTGATGCAACTAGAGTATTTCACATATCTTCAATATTTTTGGCAGATGCCCCACTGTGCACCTTTTTGTTACGGATAAGGAACACAAGGGCTTGACATTTTATGGAATAAAGAGTTTTAAAAATCCAAATGTTTCAATATTGCACATATAAACTTTTCTTATAATTATAAACTTGGGATCTATTAAACTGGAATCATATTGATATATGGTCAAACTATAAAATTCACAGGGTAAAATTTTCAGAAGTGCTTAAGTGATTTAGGAACCCACGTCCAATTTTTAAAAGGGACTGAGGTACTTTTGAAAATTTTACTCAAAAGCTCACATTGGTTATTGGCAGTGCTCTCCAAGGTGAAGTGCTTGTATGGCCACCCAGGAGAGATTTAAACACCATGCAGTTGATTAGCAGAGCACCCACAACCGGCAGCATGTGTTTCTACTGGTGGTGCTGCACATCTGCACCTGCCTTGATACACAACAAAATTTATCCCACACACTGATGGAAAATATTAGAGGGAACATTAGTTATTGGTCAAATGTTCTAGGTCTCTTGTTTTGACTCAAACACAAAATGGGCTAGCTTTCTTAAAATCCAACACTCTGTTTCCTAGATAATCCTAACATATGTTCCCCTTTATCGATGTGATACATTCTTTAAGATTTTCATTTTTTAAAGTTTTACCTGTTTAGGACGACTGCTGTGTATCTCCTTTCCACAAAAATAATTCCACACAAAATATTAGTAAAAGGAGAAGGGAAATTTGTGTCTGGCTTCTCTTTCTCCTCTATTTCTTCATCCTCATCATCATCTTCAGAATCACTCCATGACACATAATTATCCTGATTCCTATTATTATACCACTCAACACTTTCAAACTGCTGCCGCTCATATGGTTTATATTTACGTAAGATTTCAAGCAGTTTTATCACTTTCGGGGTTACAAATTTCAGATCAAGTGAGGCAGGTGAGAAGTGCTCTTCACAGAGTGCATGTATTTTCCTTAGGAAAGTGTCTGTAAACAATAAAAATTTCCTGTGCAGTTCTTCTTGCTCATGTTTGATGTACTTCTGTAGCTCTCTCACCATCATTCCAGCTACCTTATCTGCACACCAGGGTCCCAGAACAACCAACACAGCTCGACAATCTGACAGTATCTACAACAAATGAATTAAAACCCCAGTTCAACAGAAAATATTAATCATTTATTCATTTTACATTGGTCATTCATTTTTAATATGAAGATAATCCTCACTGGAAGCATAACAGTGGCTGGTTTCTTTGTAAAATATATCTACAATTATTTCTTTTCAAAGCCCCCCCACAAACAAGATAGGAGAGAACATAAAAAATACTTCTTCACCAGCAACACCAGCCACTACAGCTAAACTGGACATTTTATCATTTTTGTCCTTGGATAAGGAGGATTTAATGACTATTTTGTAGTGTGATGCACAGCAATCTCAAAATCGGTCTCAGAATAATTATGCTAAAGTTATATTTCATAATGCATTTATGAGCAACTGGACAGTATAAACCCCTGAGTCGGGGGGGGGAGGGGGGTTCTAAACTAACAAAGTTAATGGGTGAAATCCTGGACATATTCACATGAGTGGGAGTTTTGCTATTATCTTAAACTGAACCACAATTTTACCCAAGGATCAAATGAAAACTTCACAATCTGTCACAGGAAATTAAGATTAATTTAGTTAAATATATTAAAATAAATGAATTAAAATAAATGTTTCTGTAATTAACAGGGAAAGCAATGAACAAGCAATGATAAAAGTCCAAGTATGTGTTTTATAACTCGCATAATGCCCTTACCTGTTTAGAAATTAATGTAGAGTCTCTCTCTTTTGCATGTATAGATATGTTGCAGTCATTTAGAAAGTTAAGTGCTTCATCCAATTCTTTTAACAATCTTTCATACAGCCCACTTTTGTCTGTATATGGTCCACAATCTACCACAATCTCAGATGGCTGAGAAGTATATCTTCATTAAGAGAAACGAAAGATTTGATTAACCATAGCTAATTTGGTCACCCAAAGTCAGAGTTGTTTTTAGTTACTGAAGCTAAAGCATTAAGTGGGAAGGACAGGCATAATCTGTTTGAGGGTTTTAAAAAAATGTTTGGTAGTTACAAACAGAAGACAGAAAACAAACAAATGTTCAGTTTACTATATTATATAGTATATCAAAACCAATTTACTTATTTTTTAATGCCTTAACAGTTAGTATCTCTCAAAAAAGACAACACAAATATAATTCATACAATATACTGGAGTCAAACACATATATCTGAACTTTTCAGGAATGAGTAAGTGTCAAAGCCATGTATAAAATGGGTGCTACGTACTTGTAACTGAAGTTCTTAGATAACTGTGGTCCCCATCTACATTCCATACATGGATATGCACTCTGGGGGTACATCTACACTTGCTCCCTAGTTCGAGCTAGGGATGCAAATGTAGCCGACCGAAATTGCTAATGAAGCGGGGATTTAAATATCCCGCACTTCATTAGCATAATCTCGCCCACGTGTTATTCCGCTCAACAGCTGATTTGAACCAGGAGGGGGAGAGAGAGGCAGTTTCAGGTGGTATAGTGTGAGTATGCTTAAGCCACTGGGAGAACCTGTTCCATTTGTAAAGGTATGTTCTCCTGGTCAATTCTTTTCTACTGTCGATTAGTATTTGCTTTACTCTTTCTGACAGGTATTTTCGAAATCCTGGAGCCAGGCATAGAGACGCAGTTTGTGTGGTTTGGAGGGAAGAATTGCGCTGTGATTCTGGGAGAGGAGACTGAGTTGAGGTGGAAAAGCGTATGGATCTGTTACCGTCATTCTGTGAAGGTAAGGCTACCATGTTTGTCTCAACCATGCTGGTGCGATAAGAATCACACGGATTCATTCTGTTCTGATTTTGATGATGACCTTGTGAAGCATGGGGAGGGCAGGGAATGCGTAGAGTAACAGAGCGTCCCATTTGATGGAGAAACTGTCCCCAAGGGAGTGTTTCCTTAAGGCCGCTCTGGAACAGAAAAGGTGGCATTTGCAATAGTCCCTGGTCGCGATACGGTCTATGTCTGGCTGACCCCATTGGCAAAACACATAACTGAAGGTGTGCATATCTACCTCCCATTCATGGTGGTCACAGAACTTATGACTGAGGGTGTCTGCTGTAACATTCAGCACTCCTGGGAGGTAAATGGCAATGGGGGTAATCTGATGCGCCAAGCACCAATTCCATAGTTTGAGGGCTTCCGTACATAGGGATGGGGATTGTATATAATACATGCAAGTGGTGTTGTCTGTCATAATGTTGATAGTCTTGCAATGCTATATGGTGCAGGAAATGCCAGCATACATCACGTACTGCTCTCAGTTCTAAAAGATTGATATGGAGCGCTTGCTCTCTAAAGGACCATTTACCTTGGGCTGTGAGGGCTCCTAGGTGGGTACCCCATCCCATGAGTGACACGTTGGTCATGATGATAAGTGAAGGGGTTGGTTGATGGAATGGAATGCTTGTTAAGATGCTGTGTGGATTTGTCCACTAGTGCAAGAAGGTGAGGGCCTGTGGCGGAATGGTAACTGACTTGGAGAGCGGGTCTCTGGACGGAATGTAAAGTGTGGCAAGCCAAGACTGAAGGCATCTTATGTGGAGCCTCACCAGCCTGACAACATAGATTGTGGCAGTCATGTGGCCTAGGAACTTTAGGCATTCGCAAACTGTCGTGATAGGGGGTCTCCTCCTGTACTACTGCTATGAGGTTGCATAGGATGTCGCATCTGTGTGTGGGCAGAGTCGCTCTGTCTGCAACGATATTGATGTGTGCTCCTATAAACTCCAATGTCTGAGTGAGACCGAATGTGGATTTCTCATAGTTTATATGCAAGCAGAGATGGAGCAGGAGGCTCGTGGAAGTCTCAATCATTTTCTTTGCCTCTTGGAAGGACATGCCTTTTATGAGACAGTCGTCTAAGTATGGAAATATTGTGATGCCCTGATGATGTAGGCATGCCGCTATGATGGCTGGAGTTTTGGAAAACACTCCGAGAGCCGTTGAAAAAACTCTGAGAGCCAAAAGGGAGCACTCGTTATTGGTAATGGTGATGGTCCACTGTGAATCGTAGAAAATGCCTGTGGCTGGGATGAATTATGTGGCAATATGCATCTTGTAGGTCGAGAGCCGAAAGAATCTCCTTGATCTAGTGCTGAGATTATTGCTGCTAGGTGACCATCTTGAATCGGTGTAAGCTACATATTTGTTGAGCTTCTTTTTCATGCTAGTATGGTGGGCTTATCCTCCTCCCCCTGGACACTAACGGCATGAGGGGGCACCACAGTACATGCACGGTGGACTTTGTTAAAAAAAAAAAATCTCCGGTCACCGGCACAAGGATGCACCAGTACCCAGAGTGGAGCACCTACGGAGACACTACTCGAAGAAGAATCTTGATTTCTTCTTTGAGTTCTGGTCCCTATGTGTAAATGACTGGAAAGCAGTATTAAGAACAGAGATAGGGTTTGAGAAGGCTGACAATAAAGATGTTTGAAGGACTACAGTTGCCACTGCTGACCCTGAATTTGAGGACTGAAGTGGCACGTAATGTTTTGTGAATATGGCCATGTCTAGACTACAAGGTTTTACTCCGCAGTTTGCGTACCTTTTTCCGACAGCTTCTGCAGAAGAGGCTTTTCTGAACTTTGGCCCATCTACACTGGGCCAAATTTCAGAAAAACCTCTTTTGGAAGAGACCTTCTCTCTCATGGAATGAGGAAGACAGGGCTTCCGAAAGAATCATAGAACATTAAAACTGGAAGGGACCTCAAGAGGTCATCGAGACCAGTCCCCTGCCCTCATGGCAGGATCCAGTACTGTCTAGACGAGCAGTTCCCAATCTTTTCCAGATGGGAACTCATTTTGACAATTCAGGAAGACTTGGTGACCCAAAGTAATTCAAAAAATGGGGGGAGGAGAGAGGGCAGAGCCACCTGGGGAGACACTTGGCGACCCTTTTGAAATGTAATGGTGACCCATATTTGGGTCCCGACCCATAAGTTGGGAAACCCTGGTCTAGACCATCCCTGATAGATGTCTATCTAACCTACTCTTAAATATCTCCAAAGGTGAAGATTCCACAGCCTCCCTAGGCAACTTATTTCAGTGTTTAACCACCCTGACAGTTAAGTTTTTCCTAATGTCCAACCTAAACCTCCCTTGCTGCAGTTTAAGACCATTGCTTCTTCTCCTATCCTCAGAAGCTAAGGAGAATATTTTTTTCCTCCTCCTTGTGACACCCTTTTAGATAACCTAAAAACCACCATCATGTACCCTCACAGTCTTCTCCTTTCCAAACTAACCAAGCCCAGTTCTTCCAGTCTTCCTTCACAGGTCATGTTCTCTAGATCTTTAATCATTCTTGTTGCTCTTCTCTGGACCTCCTCCAATTTCTCCGCATCTTTCTTGAAATGTGGTGCCCAGAACTGAATACAATACTCCAATTGAGGCCTAATCAGCACAGAGTAGAGCGGAAGAATGACTTCTCGTGCCTTGCTCACAACATACCTATTAATGCACCCCAGAATCATGTTTGCTTTTTTTGCAACAGCATCACACTGACAACTCATATTTAGCTTGTGGTCCACTATGACCCCTAGATCCCTTTCTGCAATACTCCTTCCTAGACAGTATCTTCCCATTCTGTATGTGTGAGACTGATTGTTACTTTCTAAGTGGAGTACTTTGCATTTGTCCTTATTATACTTCATCCTATTTACCTCAGACCATTTATCCAGTTTGTCTAGATCATTTTGAATTATGACCCTATCCTCCAAAGCACTTGTAATCCCTCCCAGCTTCATATCATCTGCAAACTTAATAAGCATACTTTTTATACCAATATCCAAATTGTTGATGAAGATATTGAACAGAACCAATCCTAAAACAGATCCCTGAGGAACTCCGCTTGTTATGCCTTTCCAGTAGAATTGTGAACCATTAATAACTACTCTCAGAGAATGGTTATCCAGCCAGTTATGCACTCACTTTATAGTAGCCCCATCTAAGTTGTATTTGCCTACTTTATTGATAAGAATATCACGCGAGACCATATCAAATGCCTTACTGAAGTATAGGTATACCACATCCACCACTTCTCCCTTATCCACAAGACTCATTATCCTATTATTATTATTATTCTGCTCTTCTGAAAAAAAAAAAAAAGCAGAAGAGCAGATGCATTCCCTGGACGTGGAAGAGTTTTTCTGGGATGCCAGAGGTATCCCAGAAAAACCCCATAGTAGAGACAGTCTATCTGACTGGAACACCAGATAGCCACTCTGCACACATCTGCTATCAGCACCACTGATAGAAATGCTGCAGAAGCAGATTGATCTCTTGTTGAGTGTTCTCTTACTCCATCCAGGGAGGAATATGCTAATGTGATGATGCAACCAGAAATTCATTTAGAGATTATTTAAGAAGATATTGCTTGTCCCTTCAACCTTTTTGAGTGATTTTCTCATTGCTTTGGTCCTTTGGAAAATAGAATACCAGGGCATATTGGACATCCAGGAATGAAGACTCTTCTCTTCAATGGAAGCATGAGGTTTGAGGAAGAAAAAAGGGTACGTGGATTGGTTGAGGAATAAAAAAAAAAAAATCAGAAATTACCTTATAAAAGGAACTTAGGATGAAGGTGAAGGAAAGAAAACCTTCTCCTTGTGAAAAACTTGCATATGGGGAGTCTGCCATAAACACCCCCATTCTTCTGGCTGAAGTAAAAATAAAGTGCAACTTCACAGAAAGGGGGGAAACATAGAACATACTACTAAAGGTTTAAGTGATAGATTAGTGAGTACTGATAGGACAAGACTGAGGTCCCACTGAAGTGAAGCTGATAGAAAAGCCCTCTAGGAGTCTCACTATTGTTGGGTTAATAAAAATCAAACAGCGATTTACTGGAGTAAGGATAGTACTGATTTCTGTGACACGCATGCATAATGAGTTAAGGGAGAACCTAAATTCTTCAATGACAGGAGGTAATCTAACATGACTGGAATGTCTGCAGAGTCTGAGTCTGACACCCGCCCACAAGAATATTAAATGTAACAATGTTATAAACATTTTACATTTGATGCCTATCCAAACACCAGGCTATGAGGTGATGAAGTGGCTCTGGAATAGTGTCTAATTTTGTTGACTTCCTGAATTAGAAGATCCAGGAAGGGACAGGAGGAGGGTTTGACATTCTTAGAAGTTCCAGGAACCAAAGTTGTCTGGACCACTTTGGTGCTATGACAGTGACTCTGGGCTATTTAATTATGGATCTCTCTCAAAACTTTGTATATAGGGATGTTAGCAAGTAGTTGTCTAGTTGATAAACATAACCTTACCGGCAGGTAACTGGAGTATCGACTACTCGCTACTATTAGAGGCAGTGGGGGGAAGGGGCAGGTGCTGGGGGGAGCTGGCATAAAAGCCAGTCTTTCCCCCCTGCTCCAGCACTGGCTCTCCAGTGCTGCCCTCCCTCCACACACTGCTTTTCTGGGAATTGTGGCCAAAGCTCTTCTGAAGCAGTAAAAGGGAAGTTTCCTGTTTGTTTGGGACACAAAAAGTAGCCCTTTGCAGGTAACTGGAATGAGTAGAGGCTCTGGAAGTAGAAGTCTCGATTTTCAGAGATGGAGGTGGCAGAGAAACAACCTCAAGAGTGAGGTGAAGACTTATTCCTCATTAATTATACTGGTGGCTACCCCACTGAATGCCATATCAGCTAAATTCATGAAGCTTGTAGGGATATTCTTGCCACTAGCCTGTCTTCCTTGATGAAGGACTGAAACTGGGCTGTGTCTTCAAGCAGAAGTTTGTCCTTAAATTCTGCAAGACTAATTTATTTTTTTCTACCATAACAAAACCTCACAGATAGTAATACAGAGTTGTAGATCCTCCTCAGTCAGGGTCATCTTATGATGTTGTGACCTGGATCTTTCTGCTGCTGAATACACCACCAGCAAGTTAAGCACTGAATAGATGAAAAGGAGCTCATCTCATTTGGTCATAATGAAATAGCATTTCAGTTATTTTAGGTGGGGGTGTGCAGGAGTCTGGGGTATGCGAAGACCACTCTGACTCCACAATGACCTCATTTACAGGAAATACCAGATTGCTTGGAGCTGTAGTTGCAAAACACCAAGGAATCATACTGGGAGTCCTGGATCTCCTTCAATGGGTTCTGCAGATCATTCACTATTCTCTGCAGTAGCTCTTGGTATTCCTGTGGTCATCTGGTGAAGACAGAGTAATTTTTTTCACTCAGAGATGAGAATGGTGATATCACTGATACTTGGGGATCCAGATAAATTTCCTCCTCCTCATACTTTCACAGATCCAGCATATGCCAAATAGGAAAGGAGCAGCAGGACTCATGGATGGATCCAGGATGTCTACTACATGGGTTCCAAGAGCCCCAATATGTCCAACATGAGGGGACAACCAGTTGAGGGAGCTCCCATGGCATCAGGTACAAGCAGTCCCTAAGAAAGTCATACTGGGAAGTGTGTCCACATCTCCTTGACTCCCTGCCAGGACTTATCCCTATATGAGAAGATAAAGGACTGGCAGGAGCATGATTCATCTATGTTAGAGACTGGTTCCTGTTCCACTGGTGGGTTTGACAGTACCAAAGGCTGAGTGCTCCTGCCCGAGGGTGGGAGAGGAGATGACTCCTGTATTACTGAATTAGTTTTATCTTCTGGTGTGGCAGGCTTTCAAAGACAGATCAGGCCCAAAAGGAGAGAGAACTGAAGACAAGGGAAAAACACGTAAATATCCTTGCATCCCAGTGTTTGGGGTGTTTTAGTGGTCATGACTGGTAGTTACAAGGCATCCTGAAACACTGCTGTAGGCCAGATTGAAAGACAAGCTGGTACTACTGAAGTTTTAGATCCAGCATTCTTGGATGGAGTTGGCAAATGATGGTCTTTACACTTAGGATGGATCCTTTTTTTTCGATACTGCTGAGGGGGCTCTGAAACAGTCTTGAGACTTTAAGATCTGCATGTGAAGACTTACTTGACCTGTCTGTGGTTCAAAAGGGATCTCTTCTCTGAGGAAGAGACCTGGACTGTCTGTCTCTCTCATACTAAGTCCTTGGGCTTAACAGCTTTTGGCTCTGTTCCCAAGCTTATGCTTGAGAGCTGCTGTTTGTTGGTTGGGGCCGATGTACAGGTGATCTGACCCAGATCAGAGTGAGGTCTGATAGCTTTCTCCATAAAGTGTTTCTTCAGCTATGATTCATGAGCTTTGTGTATGCACAGGGGAAAAGGAGAAACAGATGCTCCACTTTGCAGAAATGTGTGTTTCATCCAAATAGCAGAGGTCTGTAGTCATCACTCATGGAGAAGCAGCAAGGGCAAGTGATGCATTTTTTGAATCCTTAGGCTCTGGGCATAGTCCCAGACCAAGGGAGAGACATCCCAGCAAGGGGGAAAGCAAGTTCTACTAACTATATTATAAAAATAAACTATGCTAACATAAACATGCAGTTACAGTATCTATTACAGGTTATTATAAGAAAGAATCTGAAGATATTGAGACACTGAGGATTCTGACTCAGGCAATACAGGGGTAAGAGGGAACTATGGAGACATCAGCCCACACTCCCTTTTATGCCCTTCTTCTGAAGCAAGAGGAGAGCAACTGCTCACATGGAGACCAAGAGACAGTGCTTGTTAAGAAACTTTGGACATGGTACACATGCACATGGTACACATGCACACCGACATGTGACACACAAATATGGGACCAGCACTTGAAAGAGAAAGTGAGCTTTGCAAAAGAGAACTGTTCAGGTAAGTTTGAGTAAGGACCCTCTTTGAAAGGAATGCTAGTGGATAAAGTGTTTGTATAATCTTTTACTTTTCTTAATTAAAACACTTACTTATGTTTATACCAAACAGTAGTGGGAGAGGGCTAATTCTAATTAACTCACTCACTGTGATGAACATACATATTTTCTTCTGTTTTGTAACAAGCAAGAGCCATAATAGATATAGTCTTATAGTCTTATCTTATGTACATACTCAAATACATGCTTATCTGTATTTAGGTAGAATCCACAATGTTCTTGGCTCCGAACAGATAGAGAAGATAGGTGATGCATAGAAAGAAGGAGGGGGTTTACAGTCAAGCACACTTAATGCGGGGGCTACCTCACTAAGAGCAATATACATGGCTGTCATATCGCTGTCTGGCCATTCACAAAGCTGTTTTTCAAAGCTTCTCTGATTTGCATGGCCCCTTCATATGTTCTCCTTATTACCCTGGTGTCTGGCTGCTCATAATTACTGGCTAGGTAATCTGCCTCGACCCACTGGAATCAAAACTTCCCCCCTTACCTTCTGATATTATGGAGCACACAGCAGGCTGCCACAACAATGGCAATGTTGCTTTTGCAGAAGTCTAACTTAGTCAATAAACTATGAAACCTTTCCTCTAAAATGTCAAAAGGACATTCTACCATCATCCTGCACTTGCTCAGCCTGTAGTTTAATTGCTCTTTACTGTAGTCCAGATTGCCTGCGTATGGCTTCATGAGCAACAAGAACAAGGGATAAGTTGTGTCTCCAAGGATCACTATAGGTATTTCAATGCTTCTGATGGCAATTTTCCAATTGTCACATAGTTATGCTGCTATGTGGGCCCACGAGTCTGCGCTTCTCTTACGGCAACAGAACTGGCATACCACTGTGTCAAGAGGATCAACTCCTGCCAGTACCTACCAATTGCTTGCTAGGCTCTGGACATACAGCAGCATAAGACACAAGATGTTTTCTATGATTCCCAAAGACCCTTCCAGTTGAACAGAGCTCATGTTTGCCATGCAACAGAGTGTGCATGGATAATCAGGGGGGGAAAGGGTGTGAAAAGACAGTTTGCTCTTACTTTTCATGTATGGAGGAGGGAGGGAGAATGAATCCATTATGGGATGCTGATGACATGTAGCCAGAACTACCTGCTGTTCTATTTTTTTCCCTATAAGGCACTGAGAGCTTAACCTGGAATGCAAAGGGGAAACAGGAACTGTGGGATAGCTACCCACAATGACTCTCTTTCAAAGTTGACAGTAGACACACTATTGGGGGACGCACAACTTTGAACTCTTGAGCACAGTGGGGATATATATATATCTTTGACTTTACAGAATCGAGTGCTTAAAAAAAAAAACTTAATAAATTCAACCTCATCTCGTAGTATAGACAAGGCCGATGCTATAAAATCCTGCCAAAACCAGCTCACAGATTATGATAGCTTTGATAATATACTAGTTCTTTTCCAAAACACATAAGAAATTTTAATCTCTGGCCCCAAAAGCTCTCATTTTAAAGAATAAGTGCTCCTCAAATCTCATCTTAAGTAATTCTTCACCACTCTTTTAAAAAATGTTTAAAAGCTCCTGCTACTTAAAAAGAAACTTAGCATATTTTTTTAATAAACTGATAGAATTGCATGTATAATTTTACAGACACAAAAATACATATCCAGGAGCATAAAACACATAGCTACCAAAAGTTTTCTTTCCTTAGTATTACTGATAGAAAACACAGATATAAATTTAGTACCCATAATTGTGTATTAAAATGTACCTGTCTAAGACCACCAAATCAGTTGCAGTTTCAGCATTGCTCTTTAGGATTTTCTCCAGTTTCTGAATCTTCTCCTCTAATTCAGCAGGATCACATTTCCCATTTAAAATGGAAGCTGTTAATCCCAGAATTCGAGGACATGATGGACAGTTCTCACAGATCTGTAAAGTAAACCAGAATTGCAGGATAATAAGACTGCCAGTTCCTCCATCACTGCAGCCTGGGTAAATGTTCACAGATAGATATTTAGATACCAGAGGTTCAACTAATACTTAAAACAGCAAGTGTTAGAAAAAGAACAATTGATATTTTCAATCTAATATAACTAACTCAAGTTAAATGAAAAAATTGAAACATGTTAAATATAAAATTTTAAATTTTTAGTAAAAATATTTAAAGGCAGAAATTATCTACATGTTCTCCTGAATGGAAATACTCAAAGGACATAAAAGCAGGTCTGAGGTACCTTTTCAAAATTTATAACACAAAGATGTCCACATTTTTAAGTGCGTACATCATGTCAAAAGATTAAAATACCACTATAAAATAATTAAACCTACCACATGAGCCCTGGTTAAGCCTGTCATTCACTGAGGAAGGAGTGAAGGGGGAAGAAAGGGAAAAAGAGATACAGAATGGCTCCTTAAGTTGTTTGGTTCACTTTAATTAGGGCAAACAACATAAAAGGTCAAAAATGCCTTAGCAAAAGAAAGCTTAAAGTTTTAAAAATTAGTACCTACTTACTTTTAAAAAAATCTGCACTCTCTCAAATGGATATATTTTACCAATGGCTTTTTAAAGGCTCAATAATTCAATTTAGATAATATAAGGTTCAATTTTAAATTCATAATAAAATTAGGTAAACTACTATATCAACTTATGACCATTTTTCTAATAATCACAATTGTACATTATGGTAAATTCGATAATTTTGCCATCCTATGTTTTCACTGGTGTCAGTTCATTCCAATAACTTTTCAGTAAATTCAGCATCCAAAATACACTTTACACTTCTGTTTCTCATTCAGTTTTTTAGTGAAGAGGTATGACACTTATGCATTCTATTTTAAAAAATATATCTTTTAAAGAACAAATCCATATCTAAGGTGCTATGCAAAAGTTAGATACATTTCATGTATCAAGTCTCAAATTTGAACACAAAAATGTGTTACGTTTTTGTTTCCAGTCAACTTTCTTAATGAAAAAAGCCTGTCATCTATGTGAAATAAAATAAAATGCAATTGGTCTTACTGCACCAACTGAAATTAAACATATTTTAAATGGAAACATCACAATATGAATATAAAATTAGATGATTTATGCTAAGGTATTTATCTCAATCAAGGAACTCTGCAGTATATGTTTATAATATGTTTAATCAAAAACCTACAGAGCACCAAATAAAACATTTTTATGAGGGGAGTAACATTTCTGAAAAGTGTTAAAGTATTGATAATCGGTCGCTACATCACTCTGTCATAAAATGGTACTCACAATTCAAATATTTTCCTACTTGAGAGCAATACATACAAAAATGATTTGAAGTATGAATCTTTACACCAGTGGTCACCAACCAGTAAATTGAGATCTACAGGTAGATCTTGGAGCCTCTGACAGGTGATCCTGACGGGTTTGGCTGGAAAGCTATGATGCATTGCACTTCAGTTGCCACTCCACCCACTGCCCTGCTGCTCCCGCCCTCTGCCTTGGAGCTGCCCCTTTGGGCAGGGTGTAGGAGGGAGAAAGGGAACGCTGATATCAGGGTGTCCCTCTTCCCCCCACTCATGTATCCTATCTCCACAGAGAGAAGGGGATGGAGGGAGCTTGGCAATGCAAATCTGTCTCACACACACACACACACACACACTGCGTGTCTGTCATTCTCACAAACACACACTGTCCTTCACTCTCCTCTCCCAACTCAACACATACATGGGGGGTTGTTGTTACTTCTTTTACTGCTTGCAAAGTGTTTTTCTTTGGGGTTTTGACTGATCTGTGCATTTCATAATTTTCATTTCTCTCTTACTCTTATAATATTTAATTCTTTGAGTAGTGAGTTCTAAAATGCCTAACCTGTCTTCACTGGAGTATTTATCCCTATGGTAACTGCTGCTCCTGGACGTGGCTGGCATGTCCCTGCAGCCGTAGAGATAGGCAAAGCAGAGGGTCTGGTCACCACATATGTCCTTGCCTGCAGACACCATTCCTGCGGCTCCCATTTATCAGTAATGGGGAATCGTAGCCAGCAGAAGCTGTGGGCTCAGTGCCTGTAGATGAAGGCAACACATGGCACCATGGGGGGTAGAGCAGCTCCGCAGCTGCTGCAGGCAGGGGCCTGCTCTAGCCCTGCAGGGGGCCCACCACAAACAGAGTCTGCTGTTGTCTGGAGCAGCCCCTGTCCGCGGCAGGCCTGACTGCCCTGCAAGCAGGGGCTGCTCCAGTGTCTGGAAGACAAGCTACTGCGCTAGACAGACCTTTGATCTGACATAGTATGGCTGTTCTTATGTTTTTAGATGTTTGAGAACCAGTCTCAAATGCCAAGAGTAGTATTGGCAGTAGGGTTGCCAGGTGTCTGGTTTTGAACTGGACAATTCAGTATTTGAGATTTCTGTTCAGGAAACAAATTGAGAAAACATAAATGTCCGTTATTTTCTAAATAAGGTGTAATGTAGATTGTGATGTAATGTCAAATGTGTCAGGTATTTTTGTTGAAACCATCTGGCAACCCTAGCCTGGACCTCAATCCCCCACCCAGGGTTAAGCCCCAAGCCTTTCCCACACTCCAAATCCCTTGGCCCAAGACCAGAGCCTGCATCCCAACCCCCTACCCCAGCCTGGTGAAAGTAAGTGAGGATGGGGGAGAAAGGGTGATGGAGTGCGCAGAGTGAGGCCTCTAAGAAGGGGTGGAGGAGGGGCAGGGCCTCAAAGAAGGGGCAGGAAGGAAGCCAGGCAAGGGGATTTGGGTTTGAGGTAGATCTTACATTGCACTTAAAATGCAAAAGGGATCTTGTGGTTAAAAAGGTTGGAGACCATTGCTATACACTGCCCAGTGTGCTTTTCATTAACAGATTTGTGATTAGGGATGTTAGAAATCGTTTAATATAGTAATCATATAACTTCAACAATTCTAAGTGGTTACATGTCTATTCAATCCTCCCTGGGGGTGAGGTCAGCAGCCAGCACGCTCCTGGCCTCACTCCTGGGGAGCCCCTTGCCACCTCGCACTGCTGCCAGATTAAAAATGAGCCCCCTGCACAGACCAGTTCCTGCCTCCTACCTGATACAAAGGCAGTAGCGTGGGGGAACAACCACCCTGTCCGTGTGGGGGCTCAAGCTCCCCAAGGACAGAAGCTGCTCCAACATTCCACAGAGCAGCCTCTGTCCGTGGGGCATCCAGATGGCCTGTAGACAGGAGCTGCTGCTGCAGGGTAACCTCTGTCCACAGTGGGCCAAGGCTTGCCGTGGACAGAGGCTGCTCTGAGGATGGCAGAGTACCCTCTGCCTATGGGGAGCTCGGGTTCCCACAGACAGGGGCAGCAGGCGGGAGCTGATTCCCCTGCATGCTCGTCATTTAAAACTTGAATCAGCAGGCTGGGCCTGAACTAGCCTCCCAGTACAAGTTTTAAATGCAGAGCATGCGGGCGGGTGGGGGTTGTTGCAGTTAACTGGGACTGTTAACCAATAAGCAATTGCTAATCGGTTAAATAGTTAGTCTGCTAGCTGTTAACATCCCTATTTGTAATCTGATCACAGTGCAATTAGAGATGCTGAAGATAAAAAGGTTAAATAACTGCGACCTACCTTCATAATTTCTTGATATGGATGGTCCTGGATTGCAAGATGGCACTCATCAAACACCAGCAGATTAATATTTGACAGGGATAAATATTCATTTTTCAAAACATTCAAAATGACATAGCATGTCATAACCAGAACCTAAAAATACAAAGAGAAATGTAACTACTACTAGCTAATAGTATGTTACCATAAACATTGCTAGTTTTTCAAATGATCCCTCTACACGAAGCAGAGGTTTTCAGAACAACCCAGGATAACCCCTGGACAGTTCAATTTTTCTGAGTGACAACAGCTAATTTACAATCCATCATTTTGTATAGGTATTTTTTATTATGTTTTCCAAAGCACATTACTTTGCACATATCAACAGTGAATTTCTTCTGTCATTTTCTTGATCGGTCATCCAATTTAACACATCACAGTCAGCTTTGGAATTAATTGTTCTGAGTAATTTTGTATCACCTTCAAACTTTGTCACCTCACTATCTTCCCCTTTTCCAAGATCATTTATAAATATGTTGATTGATACTGGTCCCTGTGCAGGTCCTCAGGTAATGGCACTATTCATCTCTCTTCATTGTGAAAATGGACCACTTATTCCTACTATTAGTTTCCCGACTTTTAACCAGATGCTAATTAATGAATTGGCCTTCTCTCCTAATCCATGACCACAGGCTGAGCCTCTCTTGTCCAGGACTCTTATGGTCTAGCAACATCTGTAACAGATGTTGCTAGACCAGAGATCCCTGGCTGCAGAGGTTGAAGGCGGCTGGGAGCAGAGCCGGTAGCCCGCAAGACCAATGACTTGGGGGTAGAGAGCCCCAGGAGAGATGACACCCTGTGGAGATGGGGGCAGGGAGCCCCAAGAGTGGCTTAAAAGCTGGTCTCCCCCCCCCCCCAGTACTGTCTCCGCAGAGGGGCAGCATCTGGGACTGGTCAAGAGCTGGGAATCAGCTGATTCCCACCTCACGCCCTGTCCCCCACTGCCCTTCTGCCTTTTAAATGTAGTAAGAGACAAGTGGCTCTCACTATATTTAAAAGGCAGAAGTACAGCCCAGTTAGCTCCTGAGGTGGCATGATTAGGGACTGCTTAGTCCCAGCTCGCGCCATCCCAAGGAACTAATCCTGCTGTGGCTCTGCAGTTTAAATGTAGTAGGAACCACGCTGCTAATACTCCTACTACATTTAAACCACCGAGCCCCAGTGGGGGTGGTGAGCACCCCCACCCCTTATTGACTAATCGAGTAGTGGATGGAAATTACATCAACTACTCAGTTAGCTGATTATCTTCATTTTAATATTCTTATTACATACCACAGTTAGTAGCTCTGCAAATTCATATTTCAGTTCTTTCATAACTCTTGGGAGCAGACCATGTGATCATGGTGACTTATTTCTACTTAATTTAATCAATTGTTTGAAAAACCTTCTATATTGATTCCTCATTCGTGGACAGTTCCTCAGAAATGTCACCTCAAAAAAATGATTCAGGTATAGGAATTTCCCATGGTATTTCCATCACTGGAGATATTTAAGAGCAGGTTAGATGGACATCTATCAAGGATGATCTAGATCAGTGGTCTCCAACCTTTTTAAGCACAAGATCATTTTTTAAAGTAAAGTCAGTCCAAGATCTACCTGAAACCCAAGTACCTCTACCCTGCCCCTTCTCTTAGGCCCTGCCCCTGCTGCACCTCTTTGCTAAGGCCCGGTCCTCCTTACTCTGTGAAGATGGGGTCCAGGGGATGGGGCCAGAGTGATATCAGTGCCCCCTGCTTCAGTCTCCTGCAACCTGCACAACAAGCAGGAGGCTCCCGGGGGCAGCTCTGAGGCTCTGGGCAAGAGCAATAGGGCAGTGTTGGGAGGGACAGTTGAAGTGCTGGCCCTTGATAGCTCCCAGCCAAACTAGCAAGGAACACCTGTCAGAGGCTCCAAGATCTACCAGTAGATCCTGATCCATTGGTTGGTGACCACTGATCTAGATGGTGCATGGTCCTGCCACGAGGGAAGGAGACTGGACTTGATGACCTCTCAAGGTCTCGTCCAGTTCTAGTATTCTACATCTTCTGCAGTGAAGACCAATGGAAAGAATTCACTTAGTTTTTCTGCAATCATCTTGTCCCCCTTGAGTGCTCTTTTAATACCTTGATTGCCCAGCAGCCAAATTGACTGTCTGGCAACGTTCCTGCTTATGATGTACTCTAACTTTTGCTGTTTGTCTCTCTTGCTAGTTGCTCTTCAAATTTCTTTTTTTAGCTTGCCTAATTATACTTTTACATTTTACTTGCTAGAGGTTATGCCCTTTTTCAGAATATGATTTTAGATTTCCAAATTTTAAAGGATTTCTAACTGCCTCTTTCCTCTGCTTAGCCACACTAGCATTTTCTGGTCTTCTTACAATTTGTTGTTATTATTTGGGGAACAGATATAGTTTGAGCCTCTATTATGGTATATTTTAAAAGTTTCCATGCAGCTAGCAGGCATTTCATTCTCTACCCAATCAATACTGAGATTGCTGAAATACCTCTTTATTTCTGGGTTTCCTGTTTTTGTAATTTTTCTAATCTCCCTGAGCAGGGGGCAGGGGTCTCCATTCTGGCCTCAGCAGCTTCAGGATTTGGGAAGAGGCATTTCTCCCCACTGCAGCCCTCGGCCCTTATGTGGAGCTTAATAGGAAGCTGTGCAGCATAGCAGGAATGTAGGTGGAAACCTCCAAAATTTCCAATGTATGAGTATTCAGAAAGCTATTAAAAACTAGTTGAGGAAGTAGTATAGTATAAAAGGTCCTAAAGAAGTGGTCACCAACCAGAAGATAGGGATCTACTGGTAGCCTCTGACAAGTGATCTTGACTGGTTTGTCCAGGAAGCTATCAAGTGCTGGGCCTTCAGTGGCCCCTCCACCCACTGTCATGCTGCTCCTGCCCTCTGCCTTGGAGCTGACCCCCTGGGAACTGCCCGCTTGCTGTGCAGGATGTGGAAGGGGGGGGATGATGTCAGGGTGTCCCTCTTCTCCCCATTCCTATATCCTATCTCCACACAGAGCTAAGTGGACAGAGGGAGCTTGGCAATGCAAATCTCTGTCACTCTTACACAGTGTGTGTGTCTGTCATACTCAAAACACACACTGTCCTTCACTCTCATCTCCTGACCCAACACATGCATGGGAGTTGTTGTTACTACTTTTACTGCTTGCAGATTGTGTTGTTTTTTTGTTTTTGACTATTCTGTGCATTTTATAAATTTTGATTTTTATCTTATGCTTACATTTAATACTTTGAGTAATTATATGGCAATTGCTGCTCCTGGAAGTGGCTGACATGTCCTGGCAGCCCCTGAGAAAGGCAGAGCAAGGGGTCTTCATATGGTGTCGTTGCCTGCAGACACCACTCCTGCAGCTCTCAGTGAACAGTAACAGGGAACCGAGGCCAGCAGAAGCTGTGGGTTCAGTGCCTGTAAATTAGGGGCAGCACATGGTGCCATTGCTGTATATGCCAGCAGCTTTCAGGAGTGGTGTAGTGCCAGGGAAGGAGTAAGCCTGCCTTAACCCCACTGTTCCATCACCCAGAAGCTGTCTCAGTTAAATGATGCCCAGCCAGAGCCTACTTCATGAACCGCTGTCTCTGCCCTGAATCTGCTCCTACACTCAACCTCCTGCCCCAGAGATGAGTCCCGCTGCACCCAAACTCCTTCCCAAAGCTTGCACCCTGAAATCCCTCCCGGTCCCCAATCCCCCACCCTGGGCTAAGCTCCAAACCCCTCCCACACTCCAAACCCCTTGGCCCAAGACCAGAGCCTGTACCCCAACCCCCTATCCCAGCCTGGTGAAAGTGAGTGAGGATGGGTGGAGTAAGCAGGTGAGGCCTCAGAGAAGAGGTGGAGAAGGGACAAGGCCTCAAAGAAGGGGCAGGAAAGAAGTGGAGGTTTGTGGTAGATCTTAAATTGCACTTAAACTGAAAAAATGATCTGTGCTTAAAAAGTTTGGAGACCGCTGTCCTAAAGCATATCGTGGAAGTTCAAAATTTCTTCTGCATCAACAGAGACATGGATGATAGGGTGATTGAAAAAGGGAGTACTGAAAGCCCAGCTTCACAAAAGGTACACAATGGTACTCTCAAGATTATTGCATCTCTATGTTTGGATCTAAATACCCCAAGTATGTTGAATTTTTCAACCAACACAAAAAGGGCATTTAGTTTTGGTAAAAAATAAGTTTCTTCCTCAGCTTGACTGCACTATAAACTTTTCACTTGTTTGTATTATATATCTTACCTCATGTTTAGCAAATTCTAGATTCCACTTTTCCTTTGTCCATGATTCAATTATTTCTAAACTTGAATACTCCCCCACCTTCAGATCTGAATGTGTTCTGACAGCTGATACTTGCTGAGCAACTTGATTTGCTTTAAAAAACAAGTTTTCAATTTTCAATTAAAAATGGTAAAAAAATTTAAATACCTTAGTCTTAAGTGTACATGCCACTGTAACTATGAGTTTCATAACACCTTTAAAATATTATAAAAGTAAATAAACAAATTAACTAAACTAGATATAAACAATTATAAGACAAAGATTGAATGCCATACAGAGAAGTATAATAGCTTACAATATTCCATTCATTGTTTGCCACTAATCCCCCACCAAGAGAAATCAGAAGTTAAACAGCATTTCAAAGTAAACTGGCCCTCACTTTTTATTCAGGTCTTGGGAATTAGCAAAACAACATAAAAAAATTGAGTTTCTAGTGGGAAAAAACTCAACTTTTCAACCAATACAAGAAGGATATGTAATAAGGGACACGAAAAAGCCTTTACACCTTTTATGAAAAGTATGCCAGACTCAATAAATGTAATTCTATCCATCAATTTTGTGCAGCATGTCAGAATCAAAGCTTGCCAATTTTATCTAACTTTTATTAAGAATTATTCCTTTAAATAAACGAATACACACGCACCCCCAACCCATTTTTTCCTTACCTGAATTGACCAAGAAAACAGTTCTCTTTCCATTTTTGTTGAAGTCTCTCCTGATCTGATAAGACAGCTCTTTAGTGAGTAGTACTGCAATAAATGTCTTCCCTGAGCCAGTGTTTAAACAGACTATTGTATTATGATCCAAAGCTGCTTCAAGCAGTTCAACCTAGATTTGCAAATGATAAAAGTCACTAGTTGAATGGATGGAGTAAGTAAAAATAATGAACAAAAGCAAAAACTGTCCACAGAAGTTGTACCTCCATGAACTGAGGATGAGCCAAAAGGTACTTTTAAAGCTAACTTAAGTTCCCAGAACTGTCAATAACTTTACAGAACAAGAAATGTATTGACCATAAAGCACATTGTCAGGTTTCACTCAAAACATGAAAACAAGCGATCAGCTCTAGCTTTTAAAACGCAATGTGGCTTATATAGCACCTCACTTTGCCAATCCTGTAAATACCTGTTTAAATACATCTCTATTACATGTAGTGATATCCCTAGTTAGGGCTCCTTGCTTTAATTCCTGCAGATGACTTCCAGATCTACAAATATGAGCCCCCCCAATCCCCACTTCAATTGAGCAAAAAGACCAGATCCATAAGATCAAAGGTAGCAGCAGTCTCAAATCTCTACATGGGATAGCCACTGACTGAGCTCTTCGCCCACAGCCCTATTGGCTGCAGCCTCTCCAGGCCCGTACACAGAGGGATGCAAACATGCGAATGAACTCCCCCCACATGGCCCTCCAAGTAAGTGTGAGGCTAGGGTGGCACATTACCCCAGCCCCCCTCCCTCGTGCTCTGGCTGGGGGAGGGTGGAAGCTGTGAGCAGCACTGCCCCAGGAGTTATGCAGCCTCTCCCCTCCCCAATGTTTGGGGAGAGTGGGGGCAGCCATGAGAGCTCAACCTCTCCCCTACTCGGTGTACCAGGAGGGGCGGAAGCCACAAGCCAACACATGGCCTCCTCCTCTCTAATGCTCCAAGGTGGCAGGAGCCATGCCCCCTCCCCAGCCGCTTCACACAAACCCTTGGCCGAGATCCCACGCCCCAGCCACCTCATGCATCCCCTAGGTTGGGGTGAGAGCTGGGGCTGGTGTACCATGGCCCGGCCCTGCCCAGTAGCGGAGAGCCGGGGCCAGGGCAAGCTCAGCTCCTCCCTAGCAGTGGAGGAGGAAAGGGCAAGAAAGAGCCAGGGGAAGAGAGCTGGGGCCGGGCCCTCCCTGGCAGCCAGTGGGGGTGGGAGGAGAAGAATCCAGGCCAGAGTGGCCTTGGCCCCTCTGGCTGAGAGGAGGGTTGGTGAGTGTAGCGAGCAGGAGATGCAGCCCCTAGTTAACCTTGTATAAACTGACAGAATGAAAAATAATATTGTCATTCATACCTGATATTTTCTTGGTGTGTAAATGTTATCATGAATTGCTTCTTGCTGCCATGGAAGTCCAAAAAAAGGACCCATTGGTGAGGAAGCAGGGGTCATAAGCTGAAGTCCTGCCATGCTGAGGGATTGCAAAGCAGGGATTTTCATTCATTCATTCATCCAGTGTTTCTTTCATTGCATTTTTTTTCCAGCACAGCTTACTATGAAAAAAAATAAGGCATTAAAATCATGCATTATTAAAAGCATCAAGCAAAAGACAGGCTTTCAGTATGAGTTGATCTGGGAACACCTTTATTGGAATTTTATTTCTTGCAAGTTCTAGCCTCTTTTTTTTACCCATTATTGACAGAACAAATAGCAACAATAAGTAAGAGATAAACTAAGACATCTAATATCAATTTCATATTTATACTGAGGACAGCATATTATTAACCAGTGTCATAGAAACTCAGAGAAACCACATTTTTAAGGGGAAACCCAGAATAACATTAAATTCATACTCTTGAATTGGCCTTTATTCTGTTAATAATCTTTACAAGGTCCAGAAATACATTCAGTTTCAAGATATGAGAAGTAACACATTTGTGCTACTTCCATTTTAAGGGAAACAGAGTAAGCTGATAAAATTCTAGAAAGTTCATCCAATAAAAATAATACCTTACCCACCTCATCTCTCTAAAATTCTGAAAACAACAAACAGTTATAAGCGTGTATTTCCTTATCAGAATTTTTCCAGCAAAAGAATGTGATACAGGTTTCCCGCCAAGTATTTCCCAGAGTATTGGTCAGATTAAGGAAACTAGAAACTCACTGGGTACCATGGTACAACATATTTTACAGCAAGAAATATATTAATTTTGAAGCCAGACACTTATACAAGTCAAATCAGTATTTTTATTTTGTAATGGTGTAATAGATACATTAATTTTAATGATGTTCTGAGATGTGAAAAACATATAGAAGTAACAATTTCAGAATTAAGTGTGTATCAAGGACCTAAAAATGTGTAGCAAAGGATTCAAAAACACAGCAGTCTTGTTTCACCACCTTTTAGAAAAAAGTATGTGATTCCATAGTTCAAAAGGATTATTCACTTGTGTGCCACATAGTGCTTTGTGGATATATGCAGGAATAGCCTCATTTAGCAGACAGCATGGACAAGCATGAAGCTTTGGCCTAATTATTCTGATAGGTAGTCTGGTTTACTTGATCAGATTTGCTTCATCATAGAAGTTCTATTCTCAGCAGTGTTTTAGGATCTTCAACTTACCTCAAGGAATAGGATACCCAAGACTTTCATACCAATATTTATATTTAGCAGTCACACATAATTATTAATGCCATCTACTGGAAACGGAAAGACTCAGACTCATGCTATTTGGGCTTCCAGCCCAATGCACTTTTCCCTAGATCAAAACATATTATGAAAGAGAAGAGACACACACTTCATTTGCCAAGGAATAGTATGACAGCATTGCTGAAATTTGGCAGACTGGATCTAATATTTTAGTTTCAACTAAGTAGGCATAGTTAAAAGTTTGGAAGAACACAGCTACAGAATTCCAAAAAGGAATGTGTATTTCACACAGAGTGGAAAAGTCTATCATTTATGGCATAAAGTACATGCCCATAAATAGTTTTGCCTGTGTTTGTAAAAGACTGTGAACATCACATTTGTTCTAAAAACATAGTTGTTTTTGCCTATCATGAGAAAAAGTTGCCTTCAAATGCTGCTATTTCTAGGGTTAAAGTACAGCAGCCTTTCTCTGCCAGAGCTGTAGTCTTTTTTGGTGGGGGCAAGGAAGAATTATGTATCCTGTCACAGGACCCCTCCTCCCATCCTTTATAAAAATTGTCTATTGAATATGAATATGCAAAACTCAAAGAGGTTTAGGAAAAATGTATAATGTAAGTTACAATCTGCTAAAATGTGTATATTCTATTTCTGTGCATGTATCATTCTCGTATTTGAAGTTAGAAATATTAAGTGTGAATCTGTTTATAATTCTAAATATGCTAATGAGGTACATTAGTGATACTCCAGAAACATAATAGCTCGGTATTCAAACCAATGATCTGTATTAATGGCTTTGTTTTTCCTTGCATGTTCAAAAGCTTCAGAGGGGTAGCCGAGTTAGACTGTAACTAGAAAAACTTAAAAAACAACTAATAGTCTAGCAGCACCTTAAAGACAAACAAAACATGTAGTTGGTATTATGAGCTTTCATGGACACAACCCACTTCTTCAGATGAAACCCACTTCTTTCATTTGAAGAAGTGGGTTGTACCCACGAAAGCTCATGATATACCATCCACGTGTTTTGTTAGTCTTTAAGGTTGCTGCTAGACTATTCGTTTTTTTGTTTTTCCTGTCAACCCAAACTGTGGTTGGTTCTACCAAGACATATGACAAGGCCACCTGACGCTGGAACCTATTTTGGATCTTATACTTTTCCACCTGAGGTGAGAAAAATCTGAACTGAACACAAAGAATTCCCACCTTGGCAAATGGGATATAAAGGTGGGAAACCAAACAACATGAAAGCCTGCCACATACTAGGAGACCCTCACTTGCTACCAAAGATGCCTGCTGGAAATATCTAAGAACAGAAGGAAAGATCAGGACCAAGCTAAGAGCCTGCCTAGATTGAGAAAAAAGATTAGAACTATTGTAAGAATTTGCATGCAACAAGTTTCTAAGTGTATTAGGCTTAACTGGCATGTTTTATTTATTTTGATTTCGTAGCTTACTTTGATCTGTCTGTTTTCACTTGCAATCACTTAAATCCTACTTTTTATACTTAATAAAACACTATGTATATTATCAAACTTTGCGGAGGAGCTACAGCTGTGCATCTCTCTCTTTCATTGATAAAGAGCTAACCTTATGGAATAAAACAGATTTATCTGGGGTTTTGGTCCCTTTTGCAGGTTGTATTCCTGGGTGCTGTCAAGACCCAATAAGTAAGGTCTCCCAGAGCTGTGCCTTTGTTGAGGAGACCAGAGCTTCTGGCCTAGCAGGGGAGGGGGCACCCTAGAGGACAGGCAGGAGGTCTCAGTGGCATGATCAGTATACCATGTGACAGCTCCCAGGGGACCACTTTGATGCAACCCATCACATAGGCAAATTAAAATCAGGAGAAATGTAAGATGATAGAATGCAACTACCATAGTTAAATTTTTTCGTCATAATACTGAAGCAACCACTACCCTAAGGTGAAACAAACAGCATCATGATATCTCTAATGAGAACATATGAGTAATGCCATGCAATGACAGACACTCTTACATCAAGAAAATAGCATCTGAAATAACAATGTCATGGGACTCTGGGTTAAAAAGCCCTCCTTCTGAAGCATCATCTCAACCTTCAACAGCAGCAGGGTTTTTCATATATATATATATCTAATCTAAAAGCTAAGGAAAAATGCCTCTGGCCTTTACCTGGAGGTGATATACACACATACAGGGCTCGCCAGCCGTGAGGTTCTGCACTCTGCACATGCGCAGATCGCTCTGCGCTGGCTCTTCCAGGTTGTAATCTACTCGCCACGGGCAAGTAGATTACATTATTTGTCGAGCCCTGTATATAAATATGGAATCTCTCTCACCTCCGACTAAAGGCCAGAGGCATTTTTGCTTAGCTTTCAAATTAGACTGTGATCTTGCCAAAGATGGGCATGGATGTAAGATGAGAAAAATAACTGTTGCTACTTTCCATAACTTTTGTTCTTCAAGAGGTGTTGCCCACATTCCAAATTAGGTGTGTGAACAATAGCCAGAAATTTTTCCCTGAGTGGGGCTCTAAACTCAGATTGAGATCAATTCAGCAAACTTGCCCAGAGTTGCCCAAGTGTTATACGCATAGCGACTCAGAAGGACCTGCTGGTTCGCTATGCAGAGTTGAAGACTCCCGGATGCATAGGCCTTTCTGTCCAAGAGGTCCATTTTCTTGGCATCCCTACCTTTAGGAGTAGTGCCCGGCTGGCCTTTCCCTCTGGTTCTCTGCCTGGACCATCAGAGACCCTGGAGGCAGGTGGGAGAAAAAGGTACTCATTCTCCTCCTGTGACACAAAGTACCTCTGCTTGATTTTCTTGTCCATAGGCAGGATAGAGGCCAGGGTTTGCCAGAGGGTCTTTGTGATTTTGGTCACGGTCTTGTTGATCAGCAAGGCCACTCTGGTAAGGGTATTGGGCCATAAGATATCAACCATGGGACCCAAATCCTCTGACACCCTCTCCTCCTGGCCCCCAAACTCTGTGCAAGGTGACAAAAGGAGTTCCTGGTGGGACCTCAAGTCCATGGAAGGCATGGAGGGGAGAGACTCACCGAGTGCTTCAACCAGTGAGGAGGATGAGGAACCTTTCGTGCCTATCCCCTGGAAGGCCGCAGATGATGCCACAATGGAGGGATGAGCAGCAGGGGGCCCCTCTCTCTGAGGGGGATCTCAAGGATGCCTGACCCAGAGGAAGGGATTGCCCTGACGTTTGGGATCGAATCAAACGTGGAAACTTTGGACCTTAATGTCTGTTCTCTGCTCCCCATCTGTACAATGGGGATACCACCCCCCCCTAAATTCAGATAAATTTGTTTGTGGAGCCTATAGATACTAGAGATGTAAAAACCGCCTACAGTTAACTAGTTAAAAGATTTGTTTAACAGGTTAACCACTAGCCCGTGGGTCATGGGGGCTGCTATGGTTCCGGCCCTGCCATGGGTGGAGGGTGTCAAGCTGGCGCAACCCACCACAGGCAGTTAACTGGTTACCTTTTAAGCAGGCCAATAAAATTACCGGGTTAACTTCTTGCATCCCTAGTGGATACTATAGAGATGAGTGACACAGAAAACCCCAAGAAAATTAATAATGCTGTGTTCAGAACAGGATTTGAATAGTATGCAGCAAACAAGGCAAGGGGGTCACAAAAAATGAGAAAACAAAACATTGAGTAGTAGCTCAGTAAGTAAGCACCATTTCTCTTGTGAGCAAAATGAGAGCAGGAGTCCATGGAAAAACTAGTATGCACAACAGAGCTGAATTAAGGTGCACATACAATTCAATATATGGCATTTCCTTACTTGTCAGTGCTTGACTTTATAACTATTTTTAACATAGTTTTGGTGTGCATAATGTATTGTATACATGGATCAGAGAAATATTTTAGGATTTTTCTGTTTTCATCAGCAGATGATGTTTTCATATCCAATAGTTTTTAAGTACTCTGTTCTTTCAGCAGTCACTAACCTTGAACCACTGTGTCATCTGACAATCTTAGTGATGTTAAAGTTAGTTCCTGATTCTATTTCTCTTCTAAATAACACTCTTAGATGTTGAGGAAAAGTGTTTCCGGGAATGAATCCGTCAGGATAGGCAGCAAATTTAAAAGCAAGTAATTCATCAAATGTACAAAAACTGCATTAGAACTTCTCTGCTTAACTGCCATCTTTAGCTATAGTACTCAAACACCATCTTATTTTTAGAAAAATAAGTTATCTATATCAGCCCAATACATCATTTCAAATAAAACCCAGAAAGATAAAAAATGATATCGTGTTCTGTCTGGTAGGTATCAATGAAGAAAATGTAATGGAACTTGAGCATCAACAGATGAAAGTAAACATTAAATCATGAAATGCAAAATATTCACTTGGAAGCATTCCAGGCCAACTACTGCAAAATCTGGAGAGTCTATACCTATTTTTGTACATCTGATGACTTATTTGCTTTTAAATTTGCTGCTTTCCTGACGGATAAAGTCTTTGAGGCAGAAGCTGTCCTTTCTTTGACAAACTTGAGGCCTACACATAATATACCCTTTACAATACTAATATTTAACAAAACAGTAGCATATACATTTGTGGCTAATCTTAAAAACTGCATTAAAATGTATTTACTTCCATTTGCTTTATCAAAATATATTTGGTAACTATAATAACTGAAAGTTAAAAGAATATTGTAATTATTTATACTAACAAAGATTTATGCCTACTTTGGGAGCACACTTTGTTTTTAACTTGAGAAGTAGAAGTCTTGCATGAAAGACTCTCTCTAACATTGGGAAAAACCTCAACAGTAACCAGATGGAGTGGGAAAAGTTTCACTTTAATTGAAATAAGACTCTTTCTTTCTACAGCTTCAGAGAGGTAGTCGAGTTAGACTGTACCAGGAAAAACTTAACAAATAGTCTAGTAGCACCTTAAAGACTAACAAAACACGTAGATGGTCTCATGACCTTTCATGGGCACAAACCACTTCTTCAGTTGACTAGATTATTAGAAGTCTGGATCCAAGAATAAATAAGGGAAGGAGGAGGAGGGGGAAAGAAGAGAGAAAAAAGGAAGTGAGAAGAAAAAAAAAAGACAAAAGAGTAGATGTTTCAAGTGGTTACAAGAGGCTGATAAAAACAATTAGCACCTCCATTGTTTGGTTGGTTGGTTAAGTCATTAGGATGTGGAAGGTAGTGTTCAAGCCAGCCCATTTCCCTGTTCATACCATTTGCATAAGAATTAAACTTGTAAATGAAGTTAAGTTCCAATCCTTCATTGTGTATTCAAGCTTGTGGAACTGGCCTAAAATAACAGATGACTTGTAGATTCATTAATAAGTGTCCAGGCAGATTAAAGTTTTTCCTTCTCTCCTCCTTCTTTCTCTTTTTTGTTTCTCTTCCCCACTCCCCTTCCCTTATTTATTCTTGGATCCACACTTCTAATACTCCGGTCATCTGAAGAAATGGGTTGCACCCATGAAAGCTCATGATACCACCTACATGTTTTGTTAGTCTTTAAGGTGCTACTAGAAAAGCCTCAAAGAAGTACAGGATCTTTCGAAAAAGACTTTTCTTTTCGAAAGAACCACGTCTAGACCGCAGTTTCACTTTCAAAATAGCGTTTTGCCGTGATGCGATTATGCAAATGAAACATGAGAAATTCAAATCCCAGCTTAATTTGCAATTTCGGTATGTCTAATTTACATCCCTCTTTCAAAAGAGGGATGTAGTTTAGACGTACCCTTAGAAAGTAGTCAAAACAAGCAGATCTTGGGATATGGACTGGATCACCTAATGGGTCCTTCCCATTTGTATAACCTCTGTAATGTGATTGTATGACACTCCTTTTCTGTGTTGGCATCCCCTTGAAGCATTCTAGAAAGACAGTCTTTGTTTTTGTTTTGTCTTCCAATCTTTTCTTAGAAAAGCTTGGGATCTCAAGTTTCCTTTCTTTAAACTCAAGAAAAGTAGTAAGACACTATACTGTAGCTAAAATATTCAAAATAATTCTAGAAACAAGTTTCCCCATGGCATCATTCACAGGAAATATGGTATAATTATTTACCCTCATTTTTAAGTCACTTCTTGAAGCAAAAAACCTTAGATTTTTAAGTTAATGTATAACAAAATGTGAAGCAAAAAGATAGCATCCTTATAAACACCCTATACAACTTTTAAGCAGAATATTGCTTTCTCAAAAAGCATACTGAGAGAATAAAAGGCTGGGTTTTGTTGCTCAGCGATACCTCTCAAATAATTTTAATGAAGTCAGGATTATGTTGAGGCTCATATTTGACTGACCTGCCTCTGAAGAGCTTCTTCTATAACCCATGTAGTATTGTTAACAGCTGGTGTTCTTGAGGGATACTTCCTGACCTGCTGAAATGGTGAACAATGTAGAACTTAATCTCAGCAAATTAAGGACTTTTGAAGTCCCTCATCCTGGATTAAAATGTTGGTATCTCTAATGAGAAAGGAGACCAAGAACTGACACTAAGGTCAGGTCTATACTAGAAAATGTTTGTTGCGATAGTTGTACCAGGAAATCCTCTAAGGTAGATTGCAGCTTACACCAGCAAAAGAGTGATTGTGGTGACATAGTTTATACCAATTCTCAGAGTGAAATAAACTATCCAAGCGAAGGGGCTTTTATGCTGGCACAAAGGCATATACTTAGTATACTTTTGCCAATACACAGTTTAAAAATAATAACCACACTCCTAATTGACATAGATATGCCAGCAAACTGTTCTAATGCAGACCAGGCCTTTAAAAATATCAAAACAGTGTCCTTAAGAGTCAGAAAGAAAGGTTCCCATTTTAGCAGAACAAAGACACACAGAGCAAGATACCGGTCCACGACATAGCCTTTTTGCACCACTCTGCAAACTGGTAAAGGAGGGGCACTCTAAAGCTGCCCTAAAAAAGACTACTGAGAATTCCTCAGGAAGGTTCAGAGTTAGCACTACACAAATAACCCTTCTGTAGCCTCCTCAGCGCAGAGGAGATACTGGGGATATCAGGGTAGAGTAGGAGGCAGCATAGCCAAAAGCACCCAGCTTCAGAGGTTCAGTGATTGCTCACTGGGGCTATTTCAAGCTTACATAGGCAGCTAAAATTAAGAGTCAAGTGCAAATCCTTACTTTTTTTGCCTTATTATTATTACGTTAAAGCAGCCCTGGCTCCCAGAAGTCAGAGGGATTGGGGACCGCACACATTCACCCCATCAGCTAATTGAGTACAGTTCCATGTTACCTAAAGATGTAGCACAGATAGAAGCATACTACTGCAACTTAAAAAAATGAACAAAAACATCTGCATTACTCTACATTGTGAAATCTCCTAGGCCACAACTTCACAATACAGAAAATAGATGCTGCTACGGTCGATCTTCCAGGGTACAAGACCCACTAAATCAAACTCAGAGGATGTCCCTGTCGACCTCCTGGTGCATGGACAGCGGAAAAATGTGATTTAAGATACATCGACTCCAGCTATATAATTAACATATCTGGAGTTGTGAATCTTAATTGGATCTTCTGCTGTGGAACAGACCAGGTTCTAGAGCACTAAAAAGATCTTTCTCCCCATATGAAGATTTAGTTGAACAATGTTCACTTTCCTGAATTTATATATGCAGCTAAAATTAAAAGTCAAGGGCAAATCCTTACTTTTTTGCCTTATTATTAAAACAAAGCACTTTTAAATCAAATCTGACTTATTTTGTGCTGCTTATTTCCTGCATTTCTTTCCACGCTGATAGGCACGCTGGCTAGAGTCCACTTCTCCGTCCTTTTTTAAAAGGATATATTTGTTTAGTCTAAATCATTTGCATAATAATGTTTTAGTTGACATAACACTACAAACGTTTACATTTTTTTAAAAAAACCACTGAAATTTAAAGTAAGTTAAACATTTCTAATCATATTGCATTTCACAAAATTTTTGAAGGTTCGTAGTTTATGACTAATCTAATAGTAAGAATTTATAATTGTTTTGGCTAGCTCTGGCTCTTGCATAGTCAGAACATATGGAGAAAATACTATTTTGTAAAAATTGTGTGTATATATAAAATTAAACTACAGATTATTCAAATAATAATTTTATATTAGCCCGGATTGTGACCCTAAAAAACCTTTGCAATATAGTTCTAAAGGTTTAGCCCTTTAAAGAAATTCAAAACATGTCAATGCTTCATTTGATACACAAATATTTGTGTGTAACCTGTTTCTCTAATATTATAAAGCACAGACTTACCGTTTTAATTTCTGAGACCTCTGTGTTTGTGTTCTTTGAACTGCATTTTGACATCATGTTATCAGTTTATACATTAATTGCAACATTTGCAAGCTTCTGCTATCAAATGAAATAAAAATGAACGTCAGTATGAAATTAAAAAAAGAATAGCTCAAAAACTCTGTAAATAATGTAAAATACAAATAACTTGTAAAAGAATGGATAATAATATTTTGGTTAAAAGTAGTAACATACAGGCCCCTTTTGTAATTTCTCAAAACCATCCAGAGATGTACATCATTACACAGCACAAGGTAAGATTTTGTATTAAAGATCTATCCTGAAAGTGACAAAATATTCCCCAAAATTTTAGTTTAATAATGAGAATCAAATGTAAACATTTCAGAATTTGTACTTTTTAAAATGAGTAAAAAATATTTCAATAAATGAAATTTCAAAAAAGGAAAAGACTTAGCAACAAATGAAAAGAAATTACAAGATTTGTTTTATCTGGACATTTAAAAGTTACTATACAAATCTTATTTTAAAGGCAGCAACTGCTGGAAACCAACAGGCTACTAGTCAACAAGAACGACAATATTTCATGCGTACACTTGTAAAAAATTATTTTCATTTCACTTTTAAGTCAAACAAAAAGGCAAAAAAAGTTCTAATTATGTTTCATGCAAATTTTAATTCAAGCCTCAACAAACATTCGATTAATTAAAAAGCACTGAGTGTATTTTACTGCCTTCTGAAAATGTCAATACATTAATATTTGAATTATTTGCAAAATATCTTCTTGATCAGTTAATATCTGGTAAGATGGTGCATTGTCCAAAATCAAAGTTCAATTTTAAAAGTATACATATATGTAAATGCATAAGTGCAACTATCAGGATTTAACAAAGAATTTAGTTTAATACAAACATTGTAACTGCTGCTCCACAGACTTACATCTGAAAACACAGAAGTATGGATAGTCTCAAAGCAGCAATATATTATTTGGTGCGTCCATGACTACGTACATCCCCATAGAGAAAAGGGATTGAGTAACGTAAGTTACTTAATTTATTCATCCAATGGGTAAGCATTCCCAGATTGACTGAACCATACACCAAATGGAGGAAAAATAAAAAAAGCTCTAAAGTGAATTTTTGTAAACAAACTGTTACTGAAAAGTTAAATACAAAATAAACCCTGATAAGAACTTCTATCCTAATCAGTTCTCGTAAAGTTAACAAAAAAGGACAATCCTAAAGATTACTTCAGTGTGTTCATTTTTACCTCAAATGCTGCTACTGAGCTTTTCCAGAGTTTCCAAGACTGTAATTTTGTTTCACCCCAGGTAACCTAAAAGGTAATATAAAAAGAGAACACTTTAGCATGAACTCCCATAAAAATCAATCATGCCATGTGGTAGTCTGCTTTCTTGCATTTTAATATTTAGCTCTGTGGCAACAGCACATGGTCCTTCAAAATCTAATCAAACATCTTTTCTTGGCTGGTGATACAGACGGTGAAAGTCTGAAATTTAGTTTTTAAGTGCTCAGAAGACATTTGCATATTTTCTGTTTTGCTAAATAATTGCTAGCTGAGCCCAATTAGATTTACAGCTTTTTTCTTTTTTTTAAGTCACTGTGTTTCTTTAAACCTTCATTTTGGTAATAATAAGTGAAACTTAATATTTAGCTTTATGGTGAAATAACTGGAACATAATTACTGCTTTACTTACAAAGGATTTTCCATTACATTCAGGAAAATATAGAGCAGTGTGTAAACTTGGATGGCATATTTTGCACTCTTGTGTAAAAGAGAGAACTGCTTGAATTTCATATCCCAAGATAACTTATTAAGGCATGTATCCATCTCATATAGAGACACTTTTCTCCTTTCTTTTCTTCAAAAAATACAGATAACCACTATACTTTTATGCTACTTCTGGACTGGCATGATTTTCCGCAAATGCTTTTAACGGAAAGCCAGTCTAGATGCAGCCAGAGTGTATGATGGCATTACTGTGGGAAAAGAAGATTTTTATTTTTTTCCAGAATAACAGGACTCATTCATTCGCTTCTGATTAATAAAGGTAAAATGAACAACAAATATTCATTAAGAACAATCAAACATGAGAACATTGGTTCATAACCTTTGCAAGGTTAGTTTAGCACTATGATAGACTAACAGTTTTGACTTCTTAATGCAATATAAAAAAATCACTTCTAATTAAAACTAAAGGCTGAGGTTTCCACAAGGGACTTAATTTGGGGTGCCTAAACAGACTAATTTTAAAGGGTCTTGATTTTCAGAAAGTATTGAGCATTCTCATCTAAAAATCAGGCCCCTTTAAATAAGGTGGCTCATATTGAGCTCTCAAATATGTTTCAAAACTCTGAAAACCTTGAGCAGGATTTTTCAAGCATTTTGACTAATAGCTACGTAAACAGTAATCAAGCCAGGCATTTCTAATACTGCTGAAGACTTCACACAGAATTTCTAGGATTTAAACCCCCCCAAAAAAACTCCATTCTTTCCATCTAGCACCAAATAAAGAATTCAGAAGAAATAAAATAGCAGTTTGACAACTAAGGCTAATTGGCAGACCATAGTAACATCAAGTATCATATAAACTTTTCCATAAGGTAAGCAGTGTTTAAATGTAAATTATTCTTTAGAAAACAAAATGCAACAAAACCAAACCATGATGCTGTATTACAGTAACAAAAACAGTGTTATGACTAGATACAATTATTAGCATTAAAAACATATGTTTTCTACACAAAATATAGTAAAATAAAATACCATCCTATTTATAAAAGTAGGGTTAAAATTCTGTCAGCAGTTAAAACTGTCTGATATTAACTCCACGGTAAAGATTTCTAAATAATCAAGGGCCCAATCCTTCTGCCGCTGAAGTCAATTCCCTCCTAAACAAATAGTTTCAGGGCAAACATTTTAAAACAAAAAAATCTTTAGAAGACTTGAACAATTAGAACACATTGAAAACAAACAGGTTTAATAAATTTAACAATTTAGATGTATTAAATTTGCTTTCTATAATGTATATTAAATCCACTTTTATTGATTAAAAGGGAAATTGTGGCAGATCAGCAATGATTACTCTGGAGTAGCATTTGCCCTTGTCAAGGGGAAAACACAAAACCAGAATTTTTTAACAAACACACAAAAAACGTATTTAGGATAATAAGCTGCTACAAAAGGAACTGACTCTACAAATGGACTCTTGTCTGTCCATTTGTATTTTTTATTCCATGAACTGTATTATTCACTTGTAAATATATTAATTTAAAGATGGTATGCAAATCCTTTAGGCAAGTTAATGACCTTTGTGTGAAGAAACTTCATTAATGCTAACGATAAAATGTATCTACAGGCAGTCCCCGGGTTACGTACAAGATAGGGACTATAGGTTTGTTCTTAAGTTGAATTTGTATGTAAGTCGGAACTGGCTCCAGATTCAGCAGCTGCTGCTGAAACTGACCAGGGGCTGACTACAGGAAGCTGGAGGCAGAATTGCTCTGTCCCCAGCTTCCTGGAATCAGCCACTGATCAGTTTCAACAGCGGCTGAATCTCGAGCCTGGGACAGAACAGCTGGGCTGCCAGGTAGGTCCCTGCAGGACCAACCCGGCAGCACCCCAGCTGCTCTACCCCAGGGTCCACAACAAAAGCCTGGTCTGCTGGGGGGGCGCACTAGCTGCGCTCCCCCCCAGCAGACCAGGGACATGGGGAGCAAAGCCACAGTGGCGGCGAGGTGCCACGCCGCTGCGGCTTTGCTCCGGGTGTCCCTGGTCTGCTGGAGACGGTCCCGCTGCAGCTTTGCTCCCGGTGCCCCTGGTCTGCTGGGGACCGTCGCCAGCAGACCAGGGACACAGGGAGCAAAGCCGCAGCGGCGGCGGAGTCCCGCGCCTCTGAGGCTTTGCCAGAGCAAAGCCTCAGAGGCGCCGGGACCCCTCCACCTCCCCGGCTTTGCTCCAGGTGTTCCTGGTCTGCTGGAGACGCTGCGCTCTGGGCAGTCCTGCTGCCTGCGAGCTCTGGGGTGAGAAAGCCCCGTTTGTAAGTGCGGATCCAACATAAGTCGGATCCGCGTAACTCGGGGACTGCCTGTACTTCTCCAATTCACTGACAGAGTGTGGAATGAATACTATCTTGACACATCTACTAAATTCCCTGCTAAAGTTCCACTAAATGGTGTATGCCATCTATTCCATACTAGGACACTAAAATTTCTTTACATACCTAACTAATTTAAAGACTGACAAAATTAGGCAGGGGTTTTTACATAAGAATGTGTGTTAGAAGATTTCAGTACTTCTCCCAGATCCTGTAAATAACAGAAACTGGACAGATTCATAAATTATAACAAAGAATGATATTGAGCAAACACAGGAATCCACATTCCCTCTAAGATGTGCATCTGCATAGGAGGCCGCCAAAGGCAGCCGCCAAAGGCAGCACACTTAATTAGTAAAACTGCACAGATGAGCACACTGCACTCAGGGGTTTGGCTAGAGATAGGCCTCGAAGGTGATAAGTAGGAGCAGTGGGTGGTGGCTTGAGATGCCTCTCCCCCAGCCCTATTCCAGGGGCTGCTGCATTGGGGTGATACACTCTCCCCCAGCAAAGGTCTGCAGCAGGAAGAGAAAGTTGGAGAGAGTCCTCTCTCCCTGATGCAGCCTTGGGGCAGCCTGCACTGCAGACCCTCATTCCCAGCCCCACCCCAGAGCCTGCACCCTTAGCTGGAGTCCTCAATCCCCACACCTCAACTCTGTCCCAGCCCTGAGCCTCCTCCCAAACTCCAAACCCACCAGCCCTGCCATTGTCACACCTCCATATTTGTGCACATATCAAAATTCATGGATTGGGAAAAATTGGAGTTCTTGTCATTTTCTCAGCCCTTTTTCTTTCCTGCTCTTTATTTTAAAAACTACTTTGTCAGATGCATGATGACAAAGTGACTTTTACCCACAACATTTTATGCCTAAATAAATTTAAGTCTTTAAGGTGCTACAGGACTCCTCATTGTTTTTGCAGATACAGACTAACACGGCTATCCCTCTAACACTGTGGTCACCAACCAGTAGATCGCGATCTACCAGTAGATCTCAGGGGCTCTAAGAGTAGCTCTTGAGCCCTCTCTGAACTGGGCACCTGCGCAGTACATTTACATTAGATTTCCTCATGTAATATAGGTGGGGCTTTAAGGAAGGGGTGGAGCAGTAGATCTTTGCCTGTTCTGAGACTTAAAAAGTGATCTTGGGTGTAAAAAGGTTGGAGACCACTGCTCTAACACTTGTTTTTATTTTAGTCATAGTCACAATGCAAGATCCTCATTTAAGATGTTCAATTAAACTGCTTTCCAAAGCAATGCACATGTTCAGAAAACTGATAAGTACAGGTTTGTGTGTTGTGATCTATTGATTGTGGAGAATATCCTAACAATCACAGTACTATGAAATAAAGCAGATGATAGAAACTCAGAATACTAAAAGAGACCTTGACAGGTCACTGAATCCAGGCCTTTGCATTCATTACTAATATTCACGGACCCATCCTCAGAGAATATATGTAATTTTTAACCCAGTTATACACTTTGTTCCGCATAACATCACCTGGCAATATGTTCTGCAGGATGACTATGCAACGTTGTGTGAAAAAGTACTTCCCTATCTTTGTTGTAAACTTGCACACTGCCTATTAACTTCACTGGATGACCCCTAGTTCTTATGTTGCAAGAAAGAATAAACAATACTTCCATATTCACTTTCTGCACAAATTCAGCTTAGAAGAAAGGCAATTATACAGTACTGAACAGTCTGTTCTTGTATGGAAACTGTTCCATAATCATAATACAGTAAAACTCCAGTGGTCTGGCATCCAATGGTCTGGCACTCCTGATGGTCCGGCACCATCTGGAACCTGGAAGTGCTCTGGGCAGCCGGACAATTGGAGCTGCTCTGCCCCCGGCTTCCCCGATTCAGCCGCTGCTGAAACTGACCAGCGGCTGACTCGGGAACGCCTGGGGCAGAGCAGCTGGGGTGCTGCCGGGTTGGTCCCCTAACACCACCCCTCGGCGCTGCGGGACCAACCCGGCAGCACCCCCGCTGCTCTGCCCCAGACTTCCCCAAGTCCGCCGCTGCTGAAACTGACCAGCGGCTGACTCCGGGAAGCCGGGGACAGAGCAGCTGTGGTGCTTTGCCCCGGGCTTCCCGGAGTCAGCCGCTGGTCAGTTTCAGCAGCGGCTGACTTGGGGACGCCTAGGGCGCTGCCGGGTTGGTCCTGCAGCGCCGAGGGGCGCATCACCCCACTCCACCCCATACCCCTCATAGCCCCCCCCTTCCGATAGTCCGGCATATCTGATAATCCGGAACCCCCTGGGTCCTAAAGGTGCCGGATTATCAGAAGTTTACTGTAATTCCTGTTGTAGGGATGTTAAAAAGTGGTTATTTTATTAATTGAGTAGTTGACAGAATTTTTATTGACTACTCAATTAGTCAATAGGGGAACACAGCCAGCTCAGAGTAGGCTCACATTGGGACCAAACCCCACTGTGGCTCTGCAATTTAAAATGCAGTAGGAGCCAAGGGGCACAGTACTCAGCTCCTGCTATATTTTAAATTGCAAAGCAACAGCAGGGTTTGGTCCCACACCCGGCCCGAGCTGAGACTGAGCCTGCCCGCCCACCCAGCAGCGGCCCGTGTCCCCAGGGAATCAGGACCCCCCCACACTCCATGGACAGGGGCTGCCTCCCCTGCTGCCCACCCTCCTCCTCCCCCCTAGCGTTCCCTTTGCAGCAGCAAGAGGGGCAGGTTGCACCATGGAGATGATGCTGGGGGAAACCAGAAGCACTGGCTCCTACTTCCCTGCCTTGCTACCTCTGATATAGAGATGGGGTGGGGGTAGGAAATACTAGTCATCTTGACTACTCAATTGCGGGTAATCAGCTACTCACTTACATGCCTATTCTGTTGCCTTTCTCCATTCCTTTTCAAGTTCTAATATATTTCTTTTGAGATGGGGTGACCACAGCTGCACATCGTATTCAAAGTGTTAGATAACAATGAATTTATATAACGGCATTATATTATTTTAATTATCTATGCCTTTCCCAATGGTTCATCAACATTGTATTAGCTTTTCTGACTACTGCTGCATAAGTAGATTTTTCAAAGAACTTTGTACAACATCTTGAAGATCTGAATGGTAACAGCTAATTTAGACCCCATCATTTTGTCTGCATAGTAGGAATGATATTTCTGAAAGTGCATTACTTTGCAGTTAATATTGAATTTCCTCTGCTATTTTCTTGCCCAGACACCCAATTTTAAGAGATCCCTTTTAAGAGAACTCTTCACAGTCTGCTTTGGATTTATATTCTGAGTTATTCTGAATTACCTGCAAATCCTTTTTTCCATTTCACTTACGAATATGCTAAACAACAAAGGTTCTAGTAAATGGTTAAGATTCTTGACAGACCCCATTACGTAACTCTCTTCACTTTGAAAACTGACCATTTATTCCTATTCTTTGATTCACATTTTTATCCAGTTGCTGATAGCTTTTAAAAGGTATTTGTTTAATGATTAAAAATAGAGATTCCTGATACTTTACAGAAAATGGGGAGAGGGAAATGTCATTCAGAACAATTTTAACTCCAACTTACAGAAAGTTAGCTAAACTGAAAATTACATTTTCATTTGTAATTCAAAAAAATTATATTAGTGCAGACTGATGTTCCTTCTAAGCTGTGCAACTGGCAGCTATTTTCTGAGCCCCACTCAGAGGTTCAAAACTCCCAGCTCTGACAGGGCACTTAGCTGACTGGTGGGAGGGGGGGAGGCATCTGTAAACAGCAACTAAAATGCTGCCACAGGCTAAACTGAAGAGCTCTGAGAGCAGATAAGCAGACAAGATAAGCAGCTGAGATAAGGAGGCAATGGGTGACTGGGGGAAGAAGGGAGTGAGTAATTAACTGGCTTGGGGGAAGTCAGAGGGGAAGAGAGTTTGGAGGGTCCCCTCTGCTGAGGGGGGTGGAAGAGACAAAAACTCAGCAGTCTCTTCAATCATCCTGAGCTGGGAAGGGGGAGCTAAGAGGCAGACTATGGAGTAGGTGGGGGAAGAAGGGGTTGGTGGGTGCTGGCATCTGTGCAGTGAGGTGGAGCCAGGGGGCAGTTCAAGGTATCCTGACACTTGTTGCAGTCCTCTCTGTCTGGGTTGAAGGTTGGAAGCAAGCTGCATGGGGGTGTGTGGTGTCCATGCACTAGGACAGAATGTAATGTTGTTTTTAAATCCTGTGTTACTATTAGTACATGGTAAAGTGTATTGCATTAAGGCCAGATCTTTGCTAGGGGGTAGAGTTCTGGCTCCAGGGATTTCCCTACACCCCACCCATGGGGGTGTATACCCCCCCCCCCGAATTTCCCCAACACCCTCCGCCCCCAGTTTTGTGAACTAGTTACATGCCAATTTAGTGATTGTTTGGAAATTTGAATTGAAATTGAAAAATTAATGCACACTTTAAAAGCATATACAATGTATGATAAAATGTGTATCTGAAAAAGTATAATAGATTTGAAAAGTATGAACATAGACTAGCTTCCTTATACAGCTGTTGTTTTTTATGACAGTCAGTGCATTCATTTTGGTGATGTTGGCCAACCTAATAATTTCAAATTATGATTTGTAAGCTAAGTCAAAATGAGCTCTCCCTGACAGCTAGTGATGAGCTGGGGGCTGGTGGGAAAGGCTTCAGGACCAGATTGTATTTACATTCACACCTAATCTACCTAGGTACCCAGCAAACAGAGCTGTGTGGCCCAAATGATAGATTTTGGCTGGGGTTCGGTTACAAATCACTTGAATGCGGTGGTGGTGGGGGGCGATGAAATGTTGTTGTTCTTACTGTATGAGTAAAAGGCAGTAGAACTGTACTTAACCTGTACTGATTGAGGGCATCAAGAGACAGGGTGGGGAGAGGTGTTTTGCTCCATGGTCTGTCTGAGTCACAAGTACTATTGATCTGCCCCTCTCCACTATTTAAGGATAGCGATGACTAGGCTCCATGTATATAGTCTTTTGTTTTGTTAAGTGACCACTACCTCTGAAGTCACTGATAATCAAGTCTAAGTGCTTAGTCCTGCTGTGGGGACAGTGTTTTTGTGTTAAGAGGCAGCACAGACTGCACTAGCAGCCAGGTTCCCCCACTGAGAACTCAGCTGAAATCACTGAGAGCTGGGTGAAACCTCAAGAGACCAACTCGCAGAGGTCACAGTGGCAGCAGAAGGTGACGGCACAGGGCCATTGGCAATAGAGCAATGGAGTGAACGGTGGCACAACAAACAGCAGTGGCCAGAGCGAACAGTGAGTAGCTGGAGCAACAAGCAAGGTGCCTTCTTGCCCCCCACCTGGGAGGTCTATTCACATGAAAGCACCTCTGAACTCTGAGTCTCCACTGACCAAGGACAACACCGGTGAGTGGGGTGAGGTTGAGGGAAAAATGAGGGGCACGTTAAATAAACATTTGTTTGTTGGACTATATTTTAGTGACTTTGCTCCAGAATGCTAGATGTGTGACTGGGAATGGAAACTTATATAACTGTTTTCTAGTAGGACAAGATTTTTAAAATGCATTATTTGCCAAGGTCTGATACTTGCCAAGGTTGTTATCTCACATCGTTGCTATCTTGAGAGATCATTATGTTGGGGAGTTTCTGTACTAAACATTTTTATTATAATTAATTTTTACAGAAGAATGGTCATACTGGGTCATAGAATCATAAAATACTAGGACTGGAAGGGACATCAAGAGGTCATGGAATCCAGTCTCCTACCCTCATGGCAGGACCAAATATTGTCTAGACCATCCCCGATAGACATTTATCTAACCTACTCTTAAATATCTCCAGAGTTGGAGATTCCACAACCTCCCTGGGCAATTTATTCCAGTGTTTGACTACCCTGACAGTTAGGAACTTTTTCCTAATGTCCAACCTAAACCTCCCTTGCTGCAGTTTAAGCCCATTGCTTCTTGTTCTATCCTCAGAGGCCAAGATGAACAAGTTTTCTCCCGCCTCCTTATGACACCCTTTTAGATACCTGAAAACTGCTATCATGTCCCCCCTCAGTCTTCTCTTTTCTAAACTAAACAAACCCAATTCTTTTAGCTTTCCTTCACAGATCATGTTCTCTAGACCTTTAATCATTCTTGTTGCTCTTCTCTGGACCCTCTCCAATTTCTCCACATCCTTCTTGAAATGCGGTGCCCAGAACTGGACACAATACTCCAACTGAGACCTAACTAGCGCAGAGTAGAGTGGAAGAATGACTTCTCGTGTCTTGCTCACAACACACCTGTTAATGCATCCCAGAATCATGTTTGCTTTTTTTGCAACAGCATCACACTGCTGACTCATTCAGCTTATGGTCCACTATAACCCCTAGATCCCTTTCTGCCATACTCCTTCCTAGACAGACCAGTGGTCCATATAGCCTGGAATCCTGTCTTCCGACAGTGGTCAAGGCCAGGTGCTTCAGAGGGAATGAACAGAGCAGGTAATCACATGATCCATCCCCTGTTGCCCATTCCCAGCTTCTGGCAACAGGCTAGGGACACTCAGAGAATGGTACTGCATCCCTCCCCATCCTGGATAATAGCCACTAATGGACCTAGTCTCCATGAATTTATCTAGTTCTTTTTTTAATCCTGTTATAGTTTTGGTGTTCATAGCATCCCCTGGAAAAGAGTTCCACAGGGTGACTTTATGTTGTGTGAAGTACTTCCTTTTGTTTGTTTTTTAAAACCTGCTGCCTATTAATTTCTTTGGGTGACATTTCCCCTTCCCCACCTCTAATATCATTAACTCACTGGCATTCACCTTCCTTCCCTCCCCCCCCCCCCCCCACATCCCCCTTCTGTTCTGTAATGTGATTTGTCCTTTTCATGTGTGTTCATTTTTTTTAAATTGTATCCTTTGGTATATATGGTTGTGACTGTTTTCTTCCATTATTTGATCTGAGGAAGTGGGTCTGGCCCACGAAAGCTCATCATCTAATAAACCATCTTGTTAGTCTTTAAAGTGCTACATTGTCCTGCATTTTGCTTTGGGTGACTGTTAGTTCTTGTGTTATGTGAAGGATTAAATAACATTTCCTTATTCACTTTCTTTTTGATGGAGCTGCAAACTTCTCTAGAAGACATGGTGGAGTACAAGCTTTGGTCAGAGAAAAGTGTAACCCTAATCTCTCCTATAAACACTGCTGAGGCCATCTACTCCAACTAGCACTAGTACGAGCTGCAGAATCTTCAAAAGACATTTAAAAAGCTATAAATTTAAGGTCTTCATTATATTCTTTTTTCAGCAAGAGTCCAAAAGGACTGAATATCTTGGAAAATATAGAAAATACACTGGAACTGAAGTTCAAATTAGTCCAACCTGGGAAAACCCGCTGGCTCTCTCATGAACGATCCTTGGCTGTTGTCTTAAAATTACTCCAGCCGTTACTAGCTTTGGAAAGTATCTACCAAGATTGGATGGAGCTAAGTAGTGAAGCTGGTGGATTACTTTTGCTACTACGTTCAGACTATTGCCATTCTCTCTCTCGTAAGTCTACCGTTGAAACCATATGGGTCATGAAACAATGCCATCCAGGCATCTGCTACATTTGGATCAATCAGAGAGCTAGCCATTGAAAAAGTACTGGAAGAAACAAAGATTTCAGTCCAGAAGTTGACTAATGAAGGCATTTATATTGAATTCTTAAGTGAAGAGGACAAGAAGTGTTTGTTAAAACAACCAAAAAAGTACACAGACTTGATTCTTAAAAATCTACAACAGTGACTTCTAGATTCTACTAAACCTCTACATAGCTTTTACAGATGCCTGTCCTATAAAACACCGACAGTTGAGGGGAGCAAGGCACTACCAGCAATGGGGCTGCCATGTGCTCAGGACAGAATAGAGAATTTGAACACAGAATAGAATATGGAATTTGAACACAGAGACGAATGAATGAAGATTTGACTTCAACTTCTTTTATCATCACTAGGGGCTCAACCGGATCTTTGTGCTGTTTCCTGGGATGAAAGAAGTAGGAATTCATCTCTTACTACTCCCAGTCACAATAGCTACAGTTGAGCGTTCTTTTTCATCACTGAATAGAATTTTGTGTCCTGAAAGAAGTCGCCTTCTGCCTGATCACGTGAATGAACTAATGAGCATATCAATTGAAGGAATGGAAGTACCAGACACACGAGAAGCCACCGAAGACGAACGCATTGCATTAGAGAAGTTCATTAAAAGAGTTGTGCAAAATTATAACAAGAAACCAAGGATGTAAACGTAGCGCTTCATAGAAGGCTTGAGTAGCCAATTTTAATTTGTGTGATTTTAAAACCTGAGTTAAATCTAATAAAATGGTCATGAAGCATTTTTCAGTTTTTACTATTGTGCTATACAGCCCACCTTCACCCTCACGGTCTCACCCCTCATCCGTCCTCACACTCCTCCCGCCTCTGTAAATTCAAACCCCCCCCCCCCCCCATTTCAATTCCTGGGGAAAACACTGTCTGGCTCTTTGGAGTCAGAAGTAGCAAGCACTAGGAGCACATCTAGACTAAGTTTTTCTTTCAAAAGAAGGTATGCAAATTTGGCGCAAATTTGCATATCTTCCTCCAATTGCTTTTGCAAAAGAGATTTTTTTCAAAAGCAATCTATGTGTGTTCCTTTCAGGAAAAAAAAACCTTTTTTGAAAGAACGCTATAAGCATTTTTTGAGGAAGAAGGGTTCTTTCAAAAAAGGGTTTTTTCCCCTGAAAGAGCCACATCTTGACTGCTTGCTTTTTTGAAAAAACCTCTTTCAAAAAAGCAATTGGAAGCAGATATGCAAATTCGGCACGCAAATTTGCATATCTTTCAAAAGAAAAACGTAGTCTAGACATGCCTCAAGTGTCATGTTAGTTTTGTGGGATGAAACCTTATTTGCAAGCTCTTTGAAACATGCAATTTGTTCTGGGGCTTCTACTCTTCCTCGACTGGAAGAAAGCTAATTCTCTACCTTTGTAGTCACTAAGGGAACCTCACAGCAACTAGACACAGGTGTCTTGTTTTAATATTTTCTTCCACACATATGGACTACATAAGATATGCATAGTGTGTATGTGTGTGTTTTGTTTGTATTGGTGGTGCACATTGACACAGTACCTCAGTATTAGTGTTGCACATAAGAAATTTCAACCCACCCAAGAATACAAAATGCTAGCAGGAACTCTGCTGAAGACCTTAGATTCTCCTGGTCTTCTTACTCAATTGTTGTGTCTTTAGTCACATACTCTGACACAGATACTACAAACCAAACTCAAAATTAAAGGAACATGTATGGAGAACCTCATCTTGCAGGTCAGATTTTTTTGTTATTCCTTTTCCATCGAGTCATTTTTCTTTACAAAAAAAATTGACTTACAAACCATAAAAATCTGTGAATACTAGTTTTGAAGTTATCCTGCTTTTAGAAGTCTTAAGTTCTCATTTAAATGAAAATACCAAGTCACTTACGAATAGTACCTTATTTCAGCTGCATTATATGGTTAAGGAAGAGGCAAACCCCTTGACCTTTGGAGCAAGGAGTGAATTTTTATTATGCATGTTTACTTGCTGGTTTATTTTCAGTTTGTAAAGTCTGCTGAGGGGCAATGTATTAGAGCAGGGGGTAGGGAACCCTATGGCCCGGGGGCAGGATCCGGCCGTGAGCTTTCTTGGATCTAATTGGGGAGCAGATGCCCAACCACTGGCAGCCAAAAATAAAGCCAGTAAAGTGGGGATTTTTAGAAAGAAGCAGAGGCTTTGATCTCAAAGCGGATCCTTAATTAGCACACACACACACACACACACGTAAACATGTACTTGCTGAAAACACATTTAACATCTTTAGTATTAAATAATCTATGTATTATAAAATGAGACTAAAAAGTGTTTAAATACTTCCTGTGTACTTTTTTCTTCTTCCTTTAGAAGCTAGAGATGCTGTTCAAAGAGCTTTAAATTACAGTATACATTTATATATTCAAAACTGATTAAAAACATAATCCCTTTCCTTCTATTTAATCCTATGCCACTAAGAGTCAGGAATTTCCAATGTAAACAGCAATAGACTTCCAGTCCAACTACATATGTTTGTAGAGGTAAGAAAGCCCTACTTATTATGCACACCGTTTTCACATTATAAAAATTTTACACAAAAAAGGGCTCAAAAGAATTGTGAAATATTACAGATCTTAACTTTCAAACTGTTACTTGTAAAACTAGCTCCAGTAATGACAGTAACTGCCAGTAAACAATTTTCTACCTATAAATGCTCAGGAGGTTAAGAAGCATGTAATTCAATTAATCATGTAGTCGACAAAATGTTTGTCAACTACACAATTAATTGATAACACTCAGTCCTAGCTCACGCTGGGTACAGGCAACTACTCCCCACTGCGGTAGTTGCCGGGACCCAGCCTGAGCCAGGACTAAGCCAGCCTGCCCGCATGTGTTCTCCTGAAATGCTTCTAATGCAGAGCTGCATGGGGATAGTTGCAGGGACTTGGCTCAAGCCGGGATTAAGCCACCGGTCAGCCAGCCCACTAAAAAAATGCACTTGAAGAGCCACAGGGGAGTCGGGGAGATGGCATGTAGCTGATAGCATTAACCGGTAAGCACCCACTTACTGGTTAATCATTTGACTACACTACTACATCCCAAAAAAATACAAGAGCCAGCTCCCCAGCACACTAGTTCTCATCTGCCCTCCTCCTGCACAGTGCATGCAGCATATAGCCCTTAGGATTACCCAATGACCCCAGGCTCCTCAGGCTCCATTTTCACTGGAGGTAGGTAGTGGGGCTTCTTGGGGATGTCAGGGAAATGGGGGCGGGGCAGACAGGATGCCTCGCGATCGACCTGTTGGTGACCATGGCCGTAAGGCATATGCTTACCAGTTAACCAGTTAAGCTTTACTTAAAACCAAGGTGATTTAAAACCATGTTATTTAATGACCGACAACATTATAAATGCTGCATTTTGGTAGAAGGAGGGAAAGGGGACAGGTGTTAAATACCTCTATTAGGACGGCCTTTTATTTACATTTTACAAGACTGCTACAGGCAAAACACAAAACAATGAAAATTAAGGCTTGCAAAGATATAAGCAAGTACACAGCTTAACACACATAACTAGTGGCACTGACTTCAACTAAACTATTCACATGCTCAAAGATAAGCATGATGCAAACACTATGGCTGTGTCTAGACTGGCATGATTTTCCGGAAATGCTTTTAACGGAAAAGTTTTCCGTTAAAAGCATTTTTGGAAAAGAGCGTCTAGACTGGCACGGACACTATTCCGCAAAAGTACTTTTTGTGGAAAAGCGTCCGTGCCAATCTAGACGCACTTTTCCGCAAAAAAGCCCCGATCGCCATTTTCGTGATCAGGGCTTTTTTGTGGAAAACAAATCTGAGCTGTCTACACTGGCCCTTTTGTGCAAAAGTTTTGCGCAAAAGGACTTTTGCCTGAACGGGAGCAGCATAGTATTTCCGCAAGAAGCACTGATTTCTTACAGTAGGAAGTCAGTGCTTTTGCGAAAATTCAAGCGGCCAGTGTAGACAGCTGGCAAGTTTTTCCGGAAAAGCAGCTGATTTTCCGGAAAAACTGGCCAGTTTAGACACAGCCTATATGAAATAGGCACTAACCCTGTATTTTCATTCAAAATTTCTTAGTGGCATAAAAATCTCATTTCAAAAGATAATTGCTACAGCATTAACAATTAAAAGTTATTTAGACTTTCAGTTAACTAACAAAGCTAATGAATTTTTACACTCAGGTCAAATTTTTAAACAAACAGAAGTCTTAAGTTTGGATCCAAAGCCTAAGCTTAGGCACTTACGGCTGACACTGTCAAAATACACCTAAATTACTTCGGAGCATAAGTCCCTTTAATTTCAAACGACAAAACACAGCCAGGTTAAAGCTATTCAGCTTTATTTGTAAAAATTCAATAAGTCAGAATATGGTGCTAAATATAGTGCAGGCTATTTGCTTATCAACTCTGTGTTGTTCTGGCGGTCAGGATATTAATGAGATCTTAGTCCAGGCATGTCAAACTCAAAGCCTACTAAGGGCCACACTAAAGAAAACAGACAGCTTTCAGGGCCACCAAAGAAAATGTATCTCTATTGGGAAGTTGTAATTATTTATTATAGATTATGTTTTAGGTATATTTTATAATATTTTCTCAGGTCTTATTTGAATACAATACAATAAGTTTATGTGTAAAATTATTTGCTCATATAAAATATAAATGTAAGGTACTTTTTAATTATTTTTATGATACACATAACTTGTTTTGTTGAAATAAAAACAAGTATAGACAGTGGTTTAATCAAATAGAATAGGTTTCCGTGAAAATTTGAGATACTTTGTAAGTTTGAGATTTTGCATAAATATATAATAATTTGTGCGATTGGGTGAAATCCATAAGGAAAGCTACAGGAAATAACACAAAGTATTGTAATGCCATTACAAAGATCAATGGTGTGCCCTCACCTAGCCTCTCTGAATATCTTCTACATTTACTTACACAACAAATTTAAAATTGAGACAGGAAATTTTTTTTTTTTTTTGCTCAATTCATCTGTGGAACTCACTGCCATTAAATAACAGTGAAGTCAAAAGTGTATTAGATTTTTAAAAGGATGAAGGCTTACTGATAATGAAAACATCTAAAATACCATAGGTAGTATAAAAAATAGATTAAAAACCACTCATACTTCAGGTCATAAACCAGCCACAAATCGATGGGAGCGAAGAAGAAACATTCCCTATCCAGGGATAACTGTCCAATATCGTTTCTTGCAGACATACGTGCACACCCTCCCAGCCGCTCTTCTTCCGCACTCTAACCCAATGCCTCACCCCCTCCTCCAGAGCCAGGCACTCCGAACGTCCCTCTTCCCTCCCAGCAACGCGCTTCTCCCTCCAGGCGCTGGGACACCGTGTGCAGAGTGGCCGGCAGACCGCTCTTAGATCCTTTATAAAAATGTAGTTACAGATTGCAAAAAATTTCTATCGGACCACAAATGATCACGCTGAATGTGAAACTTCTCAGAAAAGAAATATGTAAAATCTAAAACTATACTAACAATTAGGAAACTAGAGAAACAAGTACAAAATAGCCACATCAGCAATTTAAGACTTCAAAGTGGGAAGCACACACTTTAGCAACATGATTTTGATTCACCCTATTCTGTTCCTACTCTTTTGCGGATGTTGAGTAACCAAAAGCTAGATGTGAGAATTTAGCTCTTTCCAAATGTAACCTTTATTGTTAGATTTTGAAGTGGGTAGTTCTTTGCTTATGAAGGTGCTGAAATCTTCAATTCGATATCCAAACACAGAAGTTTCTTCAGTCTAGTTTCCTCTTCTCAGATGTCATCTTAAACAGAAAGTCTTCAGAATACTGCTACTTTAGTCTAAATCTGGCTTTACCTAGGTAATTTTTGTGACAAAAGACATTAAAATTGAATGCATCAGCTATCATAAGCATCTCTCATCATAAAAGATAAAGTATATAAATAGAAAGTGAAAGAGAGGGAAGAGAAGTGAAGAGAGTAGGAAGCAGAATTAGCTGTAAAGGAAAGAGTATTGTACGTATCAGGGAACATGGAAGTTATTTATCACGAGTGAAGATTTTAGATAGAGATTTGGAAACAGACTTTTGACTGTGGCTGGGAATCTCATACTGTATTCTTTCTTGCTAGCCTGCGTTACTGGTCTTGCTCCAACAGCAATACGTAGAGTTCCAGAAGCAAGCCCTTTTGACTATCCAGGGAGAGAGTGATTGAGTGTAGTGACTGGATCTTCTCTCCTACAGGTGGTGGGAAGCAGCAAGCAGCAAGAGAATGGACTGATTGAGATTTTAGAAATTATAAATATTCTTGGCATTCAACTTCCATTTTTAAAATAGTTGCAGGCATATTGTTTGAAACCCTGCCAGAAAAGAACACCTGTTCCTCATCCCAGCCAAAACATACACTAAATACTATCCAGTAAGACATTGTAGGCCCTTATCCACTGAGATAAAGGCAATTAGGCTGTCTGTAGAAACCATGACTTTCCTCACAGGAACTCCCCTTCCATTCTGCCTAAGTAAAATGTAGCCTTGCCAGGGCACTAACTATTAACCAAGACAGATTTCACATCTCAGGTCCAATACAAGTAAAGCACTAACTATCTTAAGTAAGCCACAGAGAAAATTACTCTTCTCTTGGGACTTGATCACAGGTCTTTCCAAAATCCATGAAGCTCATAAATCTTCTTGGCATTCTACCAGTTCCTTTCAATTAACTACTTCAAGGTAAAGTGCAGGCCTAGAACACCTATAATCTTCCCCCAAAACTCCACCTGCTCCACCAAAACTTTGTCACTTGTCACAGCACCTGTCAAGGTCTCTCTCAGAAAATCCCAATAAGAAAATACCTGATTAAGTGCTCTAGTTATTCTTCAGCACAAGAGAAATTCCACCATACTGCATATCTTCTGATGGCTTCTCAAAAGCCTTCAATACTAATAAAATCTATTTATCTATTCAAATCATAAACCTATTTAAAATACTTTCACAGAGACTTGTGAATGAATTGATACAAATGTTTAAGATATATTAAGAGAAAAATCATAATTTTTTACTTTCAAAGAGTGAATTGCCCTTGATCACTTACTCCTGGGAAGAATAAATTAGGAGGTACTACATCAACTAAAATTTAAGTGCTTTGAAGGTGACTTGCAGAGTACATTGTACTTTTTTGCTTCTCTACAATTTATAAAATCTGAAAGATGTTTTTGTCAAACAGAAAATTCAGGCTGCCAAATCTGAAATTGAAAGACTGAAGAATAATGATATTACAAAATATTAATTAGGAGACTAAAAGCTGAGCAACAAAGGGGAAGGAATTAGGGCCATTAACGCCTGTGATTAACCCAGGGCAGAATTAATGCGTTAAAAAAAATTAACTCGTGTTAATCGCAGAGGTCGGCAAACCAGCATGAGTTGCTCCAGAAACCGTCTCTGGTAAGGCACGGTGAAGCAAATCGCCACCAGAGGGCGCACAGAAAAACAAAGCAGCCAGAAAGGAGGAAAAAACCCTGAAGACATGGTTCCAGCTCCAACAGAGAAGTAAACAAGAAAAGTAAAGACCCTGACACCCGTCCCTCTCCCCTCCCAGGTGATCATATTTTTTTTAAACAAAACAGCCTAGGGGAGGGGGATTTGCCCAAGCTGTCTCCTCTCCTCCCCTCCCCCCGGGTAGGGCTCACCCAAACCACCCTCTTTGCCTTCTGGGGCTGGGACTGACCCTCCTCCCACGTCTGATTCTGCAGCTGAGTCCCCCCCTCCCCCCGAACTCTGCACTGCCCATGGTAGGGTTTACCCCCACTCCCTCCCAGCCCAGGGGCTGACCCCTCCCCTGAGCTCGGAGGCTGACCCCCATCCCTGAGTCCCATGCCTCCTGCAAATGGGGGCTGAGCCACCCCGAACTCTCAACTGCCCACAGCAGAGTCTACCCCCCCTCCGGCCCTGTGTGACCCACAGCTGGAGCTGAGCTAAAAAAGGACTCTTTTGAATAGGATACAAATATATTGATTATATAGAAGAATTTAACTTCCGCTTTCATGATAGAATTTGCATTATAATACTTCAGTGAAGTGAATTGAAGTTTTTTTTTTTTAACAGTGTAAACTTTATGTAAAAAAAATAAAGTGAGCACTATATACTTTGTATTCTGTGTTGTAACTTAAATCAATATATTAGAAGCTGTAGAAAACTCCCAAAAAATTTTAAATAGATAGTATTCTTATTTTTTTAAATCGCTTGACAGACCTAGAAGGAATACTTAGAAAGGCTGTCTTTTGTTACCACCTGTCGAACTCCAGTCATTAATGAATAATCTGGAAAAAAAAAAAAAAAAAGAAGTCTTAGCCAAAAAATTATACTCCCCTGCCACTTAAGATACAAGATCTCTCTCTGCTCTTAGACAACCAAGTACTACAGCAACCACAAGACCACCAATTTTAGCCATTCAGATAAGGTTTTCCCCCCCTTTTTGGGGAGAAAGCAAGTCTTTTACTTCTTTATATAATATAAAGCAGTAAAAATGGCATAAGCCACTTTTTAAAAATGCTTTGTAGGGAACCTATGCGTCTATCTTCCATATATACAACTCTGATAACAACACTGTTTTTAAAGTCTTGGGGATTACCCAAACAATATGGCAATAGACTACATAATAGCAACTACAAATGTCTGTTTTTCAAAGACTTTTTCACAAAAATAAACTTCACTTCTGAATCATGTATTAGAGGTGTGCCAGACCTATTATTCAAGTTTACTTATTTAAAAGGTCACTCAAATTCAACTACTTGTAAAACACTATTTTCTTCTAAAATGTTCTAACAAAAAAAATCCATGCTCTCATCAACTTCCCTTACACCTCATGAGTAAGAGTCCCAGTGTCAACAGGGATGTCTTCAGTGTTTGATTTAGTAGGTCTTTATTAGACTCACTAAATCAAACTCAGGAAGATCAACCACCACAGTGTCAATCTTTCGGGAAGAGAAGATATGGCCTCAGCAAGCACTAAAATGTTGCTCCCATTGAAGTAACTCACCCACTATACTGGGGTGGGCAAAAGGGCCTCTATGGCCCAGATCTGGCTCACCAAGAGAGTTGATCCAGCCCGGAGAGGCTCAGGGCCTGGGGATGAGGGAGCATGCCAAGTCTCTTCCCCCATCAAAGGTGCGCAGCGCTTAGTTAACCCTGGCGGTTGACTAAGAGCCATATATCCCTTGCTGATGAGGGTGCTCCTGATTGAGCTGTGGGCGGGGAGAGCATGCGAAGTCTCCTCCTGCCCTGCAAGGGTGATACGATGTTTAGAATCAACTGCCAGCTAAGGATATGAAGGACTACTCGCTTCCCCACCCTTACTGCCTAAGAGATAGAGACAGCGCGGGTGGAGGGGGGAGAGAAAAGGGGAGTACTTCCAAAAGTCAGCACGGAGTCGGGGTCAGCTGCTCTGGGAGGCACTGCCACTTTGAATGCCATGGGAAGCCTGGCATGGGGCTTCTCGTGGCACTTCAGAGCAGCATCACCGTGTGGAGCCTGGAGTCAGCTGGGGAGTCCCAGTATCAGCAACTTTTCAAAGCAGCAGTATCGCACAGAGCCCAGGATCAGCAGGGGGAGTCCCCAGCTGACTCCAAGCTTTGGGCTTTCACCTTTAAAGTGTAGCAACAGCAGTAGTCAAAAATGCATTGCCTATTCAATTAGTCAATTACCCAATACTTACCATCCTTACTGCCAGCTGCTGCTCTAAGCACAGTGGCTGACTCAGTGCAACGCCCTTGCAGGGGAGGGAGCAAGAGGCTTCCCATGCTCCCCCCACCCCCAGGCCCTGATCTGAAGAGCTGGCAGTTCTCTCTAGGCACCCAAGCCCCTGGAGGAGACTTCATACTCTCCCCCACCCCCAGAGCCTGACTGACCTGCAGGCAGGGAGAGCGTGCAAATTCTCCTCCCACTGCCAGAGGTTCAGGTGCCTAGAAAGAACCACCAGCTGTTCAGAACAGCTGGCAATTGTCTCTGGAATGGGGGGGGGGCAAAGACTTCATGCACTACCCTCACCCCTAGGCCAATCAAGATCTGTGGGCAGGGAAGCATGGAAGTGTCCTGGTCCCACCCCTTCTGAGGCAGCCTGGGGCCACTTCAAAAAGTGTCTGGAGTGGCTCCCCCTCATCCAAAAATATTGCCAACCCCTGCACTATACCAACTTAATAACTCCACCTCTATAAAGAGGCACAGTGCTTAGGCTGACAGTTAGGTCTATGGGGCATTATTATAGACACTGTGTTGCTTACACCAACTGGGACATTATTATAGACACTGTGTTGCTTACACCAACTGTACTTGCCTTTCATAAGCCATCCCACAATGCCCCACACTGACAGTTAAATAAATGCAAGCATTCCTTGTATGGAGGTGCACTGTCAGAGCAAGGAGTAAGGCATAAACATCCAAAAGCAATTTAATTACTGAAGTGGGTGTATGCGACATCGCTTACGTGGACATTATTGTGTAGTGTAGACATATCCCTGTGAAATCACAGGAGTTTCACTAAGCTGATGCAGTCTGTAGGAAAAAGCAAAGGCAGCAGGAGATGATCCTGGGCATAGTGCTAACTCTGCAAAGTGACAAATGACCAAACTGTGGAAGACAAGTTTTCTAGTGTGCTGAGCAAAAAAAAGGTGGTTTTACATTGGGTAAACAAACCATCTTTTAAAACAGGAAAACAAAATCCCTAGAAATTTCATCATGTGCAACCAGCCATAAGGCTCTCCCAAACAAGTCAACAGTACCATTTGAATACTAGGTCTTCAGATTCCCACCATTAATATATATAATTTGAGCTGAAGTAGTAACTTTGCCCCATGTCAGCATTTTTTATCCAGTTTATCATGAAGTTACAATCTAAAACAAAGAATCTCATTTTCCCACTCCCACATAGCCTTACCCTTCAAACACAAGTGTGCTCTTTCAACCTCTAACTATTCTTGTTAAAATTAATGCACTTACTATAAAATAACAGTAAAAATGTTAGAGGACTGTCAATGTTTTTAACTTCATAAAAGGGGAGGCAATCTGAAAAGGCTGAGCAACCCTGGGCTATGTAGACTAAGCACCAGAAGGAGATAGTGTGTGACCTACTGATAATGTGTCCTATTTGCTAGATAATAGAATTTTGGAGATCACAAATCTCTGGCTCTGGAAGTGGAACAAAGACACCATCAAATTGGAACAGACCAGTGGTTCATCTAGTCTAGTATTCTGTCACTGACACTGACCAGATGAAAGTACAAAAAGTGAAAAAGCAAGAAGAAAACCCTGCAATAGGTAATTGTTTCAAACAATTGTAGGTTAAATTATGCATGTGGATTTATATCCCTCCCAAAACTCATCTATACTCCTCATATTTACAATAACTAGTTATTCATATAGCCATATGTTCTTCTCTTAACATTCTCTTATACTCTTGCTCTCACTTATATCATGCAGTTAGATCTACAGGACAATCACATATTGTGTGAAAAAGTATTTCCATTTCTCATTTTAAATCTGCCATCTCTCGGACTCACTAGTTGTCCCATTGTTCTTATACTAAGAAAAAGAACATACAACATTCCTGATTTACTTTCTCCAGGATTAGCCTGGCATTTAGTGAGAGAGAAACACATAACGAAAGAGTGTGGGTGAACTAGTAAGTCTCCTGTACTACCACCAGCTCTGCTGGAAATGACCTCAAATAATTTCTTTTCATTTTACAGATAGCTATGTTACATTCCTCTAGAGCAGGTTATTGAGCGAGGCTATATAACATAAGCTATGAAGTGAGCAGAAATGTGGAAAAACATCAGAGCTCTAGGATCAATTAACTTTTTCCTAGGCTACAGAATATCTGAATGAGGAAACGGTCACTAGTGAAATTTAATAATTTTAAACACCATTATTAAGGTTAAGATTACGTCACAGAATCCAAGACTTCCAGTGACCACTGTGACATCGGGGGCCCTCTTAACAAACCACTCACTGCTGGTAGCACAAGAGCCCTGCAGCAGCCCTGACTCCAGGGGCAACAGGGGCCCTCAGTAGCTGAAGGTAGAAGACCCCCTGCAACTGACCAGCCACCACCACTGGCGGTGGCCCCTAACCTTCTGGCAGGGTCTCTCTTGTAGTGGCTCAGCCACCACAAGCAGCCAGGGACCTCCATAGCTCCCAGTTGCTGGGGGCAGGACAAACCCTGGATTTGCTCATCAACTGTAGGAGGTCTTCCCAACCACAGGTAGTGGCAGCGGAGGGACCCCAGGTCTCTCAGGAGCAGGGGTGCCCTCACAGCTTCCCAGGCCCACAAGGGGACCACCTCCAGCTGCTGCCCTGTAGGATACCAGGGAACACCCCACCTCATTCCTGGGCAATGGAGCTCCTGCAGCTCCTATCTGCTGTAGTGGGTGCTAGACTATGCCATTTTGTCAGAGGTTTTTAGTAGAGATCAGGGACAGGTCAGTACTTTCATGAGTTTTTGTTTATTACCCACTAGCACATTTAGTCATTGCTCAAGCCCTTAAGAAAAGGCTCAGAGCAGGGAGCTGAGGAGTAGGGATTTTAAATATCAGTTAACTGAACAGTCGATTAACCTCATGAATTCTTATCGGTTACTCAACTATTCTATAATCCCCAGGGATGGGGCCAGCAGCTAGTGCACTCTGTTCTCTCTCCCAAGGAGTCCCCCTGCCACTCTGCGCTGCTGCCTCTGTATCAGCCTGCTGATATGGAGGCAGCAGTGTAGAGGTGGCAGCAGTTCCATTCCAGGGAGGGTCTGAGTCCCAGACTGCATGGGAGCCAGAACTGAGCTGGGATTCCTGCTCACCTGGCTCCTAATACACTTTAAATGCAGAGCCACAGTGGTGGTATGTCCCAGACCCAACAAAAGCCAGGACTGAGCAGAGCTGCTGGCTACCCTGCTAAAAATATGTACTGGCCTGGGGAGGGGGGATGCGTGTAGTCTATAGCATTAATCGATAAGCTTTTGCTTATCAGTTACTTGACTACACTATTACATCCCCTAGTGAGGATGGGCTCAGGCCAGGAGGTGGGGGACGTATAGGAACTGTGCAGGGCAGGGAACTGTGCGTGTATATATACACACAGGGTGTGTCTAGATTGCATCCCTCTGGCAACAGAGAGATGCAGATTAGGCAGGTCGACATTGCAAATGAAGCAGGGATTTAAATATCCCGTGCCTAATTTGCATAAAAATGGCCACCATGTTTTGCCAACTTAGCACTTTGTCAGCAAGAAGTGGCACTCTAGAGGGGGATCTGTCGAGAAAGAAAGCCTTTTTCGACAGATCCCGTAAACCTCCTTGCAGGAGGCATAAGGGATCTGTCGAAAAAGGCTTTCTTTCTCGACAGATCCCCCTCCAAACTGCCGCTTTTTGCTGACAAAGTGCTGATTCGGCAAAACGTGGTAGCCACTTTTATGCAAATTAGGCACAGGATACAGGCAGTCCCCGGGTTAGTACAAGATAGGGACTATAGGTTTGTTCTTAAGTTGAATTTGCATGTAAGTCAGAACTGGCTCCAGATTCAGCTGCTGCCGCTGAAACTGACCAGGGGCTGACTACAGTAAGCCGGAGGCAGAGTTGCTCTGCCCCAGCTTCCTGGAATCAGCCTGATCAGTTTCAACAGCTGCTGAATCTGGAGCCTGGGACAGAACAGCTGGGGCGCTGCCCGGTAGGTTCCCACAGGACCAACCCGGCAGCACCCCAGCTGCTCTACCCGAGGCATCCCGCAACAAAAACCTGGTCTGCTGGGTGGGGAGCGCACCCCTGTCTCCCTGGGGTGCTAGGGGGAGTCCCTCCCAGCACACCAGGGAGACCCGAGCAAAGCCGCACAGGCGGAGGGGACCCCTCCGCCCGTGTGGCTTTGCTCCTGTCTCCCTGGTCTGCTGGAGAGGTCCAGCAAAGCCGCTGGACCCCCCCAGCAGACCAGGGACACCCGAGCAAAACCGCCACCTGGGCAGCTTTGCTCCTGTCCCCCTGGTCTGCTGGGGGGGGGAGGGGGGTCCAGCGGCTTTGCTGGACCCTCCCAGCAGACCAGGGAGACCGGGAGAAGCTTTTCTCACCCCAGAGGACACGGGTGGCGACCCGCCGCCCGTGAGCTCCGGGGCGAGAAAAGCCCCGTTCGTAAGTGCGGATCCGACATAAGTCAGATCCGCGTAAGTCGGGGACTGCCTGTATTTAAATCCCTGCCTCATTTGCAATGTCAACCTGCCTAATCTGCATCCCTCTGACAGAGGATGCAGTCTAGACATACCCACACACAGAAAAGGGGCAAAGCCAGCCTCCCCTTCTTCCCCAATTCATACCAGAGCTGCTTGCTCTTCCTTTTTCTGTCCCTGTCAGAGAGTGAGAGCAAAGTCCACAGCTTAGCTTGCCTGTCCCTCCAGCACTACCCATGAGTGAGAAATACAGCAAACTGTGAATTTTCATCTTGTTTCCTGATGAAGGGGAAAGGCCAGCAATATCCCTGTACTAACTGGTGGGGGCATCTGGGGGCAGGAGGCTCAGGGTTGGAGCAATCCTACATGGGAGGGGAGGAATTCAGGAGGATTGCTGATTGCTGCCAGCCAGCACTTTTCACCTGTGTGGTGATTCTGTCTCTTTTCTATATGGCTTTATGAGAAGCAATCCCAGTCCAGGCACAACAAAGCCTTACATTGCTTTAAGTTATAATAAAGAGGAAGCTGTATACTGAATTTGATTGCCCTTCTAGCTCTTATCATTTAGGAGGAGTTCTTGAACAAACAGACTAACTCTCAATAGTAGATGACCTGACCCTGATTTTTACCAAAAAATATCCATTACACAATTGTAGCCATAACCACTATCTACTTGTATTAAAAGGGTAGGAACAGGAGAAATACACCACTATTTTCTAGGTGAGCTGCTTAGGACTAAAAAGGAGCATTTTAATATTTTTCATTAAATACTACAGATTGTGACCCCACAAGATATGAGCTAGCATGGAAAGGCCTTCCCTTTAGAAAAATATTAAGATACATGGGGATTGAGTTTGTACCTATATCAAACCATTAAAAGACCAGAGTTGTTAAAAATATATATGCAACTCTGCTTCTGTATATAGCACTTCACAAATAAAAGAATGAACCTCCCAATGAATTTACAGTCTAAACAAGACACAGGACAACAGGAGAAGAATAAGCATTACTAAACACACACTGATTAGTTAACTAAAGATATACATCAAAGTGTTTTCACATGAGATCTCTAGATTTGTAAACTAAATAGGCAGGCTCTCCCTTTCTCACTAGTGGAATTCATGGCCATCTTGCTTAAGCAATCATTTGCTGCTTAAAAAACAGAACTGATAATATTAAGGCTACGTCTACACTGGCATGATTTAGCGCAAATACTTTTATTGGGGAAAAACTCTTCCGTTAAAAGTATTTGCACAAGAGAGCATCTACACTGACATGAGCTTTTGCGCAAAAGCATCCGTGCCAGTGTAGACGCTCTCTTGTGCAAGAAAGCTCCAATGGCTATTTTAGCCATCGGGCTTTCTTGCGCAAGAAATTAACGTTGCCTGAGCAGAAACGTCAGAGTATTTGTGCAAGAAGCCCTGATTTTGTACATTACAACATCAGTGTTCTTGTGCAAATACTCGTGGCCAGTGTAGACAGGCAGCAAGATTTTGCACAAAAGCGGCCACTTTTGTGCAAAATCTTGCCAATGTAGACACAGCCCAAGTGTATAGGATGTTCTAAGTTTTCAGTGGCCAAGACTTAACCCCATCAACAAGCTATCTTCTCCCAAAGGCCTGTTATCTCAGGAACAAAATCAATACACAAAGAAATGCAAGAGTTTGTTTCAGGTTTGTATCAATATATGACCCACTTTTTTTCCCCTATTGCAGCACTTTCTTTTCTATAGCATGGAGCACAACGTAAATGCTTTAATGTGCCACTTTGACTTTGCAATATTTTTCATACAGGTTATGGGGGAGGATCTTGTAATGTTCTCACTGTATATTTACGGCATGCAGTGCCCCCGCTAGTTTCAGCTAGGGGAGGTGGTGAAGGCGAGAGAGAAGCGATCCTTAAAAACTCTCCAGGAGTAACATTTATCAGTTAGAACTACACCCCTCCACACCCGCATCAAAAGCCCTTCACCCCTTTAATAACGGGTCTCTCATTGGCGCTGGGGAAGCAACTCCCGGGAATCCCAGCTGTGGTCTGAGGGAGGCAGGGATGCGTGGGGACGGGGCTCCTCAGCAGGCCCGGGGAGAGAGAAGACAAAGCCAGCGAGAAGGGCTGAGACGCAGGCCCCCGTCGGAGACCCTTCGCCTTGGGCGCCGCTGAGCCGGGTCCATGGGCATGGCGGCAACGGGGGTGGCTAGGCCCCGGCAGGCAGGGCCAGGCGGGGGCTGCGCACAGGTGAACCAGGCCTTGGGAGCGAGGGGAGGCTCAGCCGGGCGCCAAAGGGGCCGAGCCGCGCACATGTCCAGAGCGGGCGGTGGCACAAGCTGCCCGGCCCCGCCGCTGGGTGCCCGGCCCCGCCATGAAGCCACCGGCCCAGGCACACGCCAGAGCCGCCCGCCGCCTCCTACCTGCCGAGCTGGACCCAGACCAGCGCTTCCCCGCTACAGGCCGCGTCTCATTGTGCTGCTCCCGCCGCCATTTCCCCGCCGCGGCCTCACTCCCCCCAGCTGTCAGGTTCCTCCATTCACCTGGGCCCGGGACAGCCTCCTACCCTCCCTTCCCCGTGCGAGGCCGGCCCTACGCAAACAGAGCACCACCCCGCGCCCTCCACCCACCACCACAGGACCGCCCAACGCAAGCAGCGTACAGCCGCTCTGAGAATGCCAACCCCCACAGCTCACACCCTCCACTCTCCCCAGCCCATGAGAGGAGTGAGGCGATTGGAGTAAAAAGGGGGTCAGAGGTCAAGGGTTTACAGGATGGCCAATCAGCTGACAGGAGACAGCAAACGCTTGGGACGGCAGGAGCCTTCCACGGACTCACGTGTGTTGCTTCGTCCTCTCTATTCCCTGCTGAACCCTGCGTGGCGCGCCCCGGGGCGATGGTGTCGCACGCAGGCGCCCTCGCTCCGCACAGGCGGGAGATACCGCACGCAGACGCCTCTTCCGGCGGGGGGCGAGTTTCAGGAGCCGATTCCCCGCTCACCTCCCAGCTCAGGTGGCGGAGGGGGAGGATACCCAGCTCTAGGGTTGCCAACTTTCTATTGGTGCCCCCAACATCCTGGCTCCGCCTTTCGCCCGCGGCCCCGCCTCCCCCCAAAGGCCCCCCCCTCCCTCCTTTCGCGGGGCGGGGGCGGGAGATGCTGAGGGCACCAGCTGGGCTCTGGAGTGGGGAAAGGGATGAAGGGTTTGCTGTGCAGTAGGGAGCGCCAGGCTGAGGGGTGGGCCTGAGGGATTCAAGATGCAGGAGGGAGTAAGGGTTTTAGGGTGGGGCAAGAGGCAGAAGTGCAGGTGATGAAGGCTTTGGGGTGGGGCTGGGGGTGAAGGGGTGCAGAGGCGGCCTCAGGGAGGGGGTAGGGGTAGGAGCTTGTGCTGGAACATGAGAACAACCATACTAGGTCAGAATAAGGCTCCATCTAGCCCAAAATGCTGTTTTCCAATAGTGGCCAATGACAGGTGCTCTAGAGGGAATGAACAGAACGGGTAATCTTCAAATGATCAAATTTAAAACACCTAGATAAATTCATGGAGATTACCATCAATGGCCTGGATAGGAATGGTGTCCCTAGCCTCTGTTTGTGAGAGGCTGGAAATGGGTGACAGGAGAGAGATCACTTGACAATTACCTGTTGTGTTCCCTCCCTCTGGGGTCTCAGCAAACCACCAGACTAACAATTATGCCAAGTTTTTTGTAGGCATCACAGCAAATTAGAGTTTTTAGGAAGGATTTGAAGGAGAATGAAATAGTTCTATGGTGTTAATGATTCTCTACTCAACATACAATTCAGTTCAAAATCTGTATCCCAGTTTAAAACTCCCCATGGAATTGGCCCAACTACTTGAGGGAGGAGTTCTTTCTCCAACTCTGATCTCTCACAAAAGGCCTGGTCCACACAAGTTTTTTTGGCATAACTTTGTTGGCCAGGAGCATGAAGAAAACTCACACACTCCAACCAACATTGCTGTGCCAGCAAAAGCCTACATATGGATGCAGGTATGTGCCAAGACAACACTGAGCCTGCTTCTCCTGACAGCCTGGGCACCCTGGAGCCCTGTCTTGTTGAGCCTACCTCTCCAGCTTGCGTCAAACAAAACACAAGGATAAGGCCACACCATGAAGGCTGCAGATACACCTGAAAGCAGCACAGAGTGAGTCCTTTTCCCAGAAGTCAAGTACACATCTCCTCTGGGAGCTAATCCTAGAAAAATCTGATTTATGTTGTATAGATAGCTATACAGTACAAGCTCATGAAAATGCCTCTCTTTGGGTTTGTCTACACTGCATGGCTATTTTGGGATACCACAAGTATCCCAAAATAGCTATCCTGCATCTACATAAGCCACCTGTTATTTCAAAATATTTTTAACAGGTGTGCTATTTCACCATCCTGATCAACCTAATTGAACGAGGGATAAAGGATGGCTTGAAATAGCATGTTATTTTGAAATTTGGTGCTGTGTAGACGTGCCAAATATTGAAATAAAGTCTTTCAAAATAGATTTGAGATAAGATACGCAATTTCCATAGTGCAAATTGCGTATCTTATTTTGAGTTTAAGGTGCTGTGTAGACACACCCTTTCTCAATGTAAAAAGAGATATGCACATACTCCTCGCCCCTGGGTAACAATTATTTATATATGCTATTCTAGCATCAGATCACAGGTGTTTCAGAGCCAGTAGTCATTTCTTACAGGCTGATCCTTATGCTTAGAAGAAAAGCAAGGTCTCCCACAGTTCATAGTCTCTTACTAACAGGCCATTAGGTCTGTGTTTGGCTTCTTCTTAATTGTTGTACTTGGCTGTAACAGGCTTTTCCCAACGTGAACACACTGATAATAAATTTACAGTCAATATTCCTAAGTTCTGATACAGAAGAGATACCCTGCATATGAATAGGCTAAATATATTCAATAAATCCAAACCTTCCCAATGATTTCAGAGGGGTAGCCGAGTTAGTCTGTAACTGGAAAAACTTAAAAAACAACAAATAGTCTAGCAGCACTTTAAAGACTAACAAAACATGTAGATGGTATCATGAGCTTTTATGGATACAACCAATGATATCTCTCATAAAGTATCTTGAATAAAGCTTATTCCAGTTATGTCATATTCATCAGCATTTTCCCCTCATAAAGAATGTGGAATGCCTGTCAAAGCACCTATGAACTTTGGGGAAGTGGATTAATTATGCCAGCACATTAGTCAGTATAAGTTACATCTCCACTAGGGAGCTTTGGTGGTATAGCTCTAATTGGATAGCTATGCTGTTAAGGCATTTGCAGTGAGACAAGCTCAGAGTTACTTTAAGAGGAGGCCTTTGAGCAGGGGTGACAGAACTAGCACAACACTTGGACTTAGACTATGGAATTCACTCTGATGTGAAATGAGCTCTCCCTTCCACACTTTAAGAACTAAATGTAACACTTTTTTTTCCTACTTGATTTTTTCCTCCGTAAGTTCTTCACTCATCCATTTGTGTATACACAAACAAAACCTCTTTAAGTAAGCAGACTATTTCTCCTACAGGCTGGTCAGGGAGAAAGAGAACTAATATTATTTCCTTTTTAAAAATATGGATGGTACTCACACACCATAGTGGTGAGGGGCATGTAGATACATAATTATGTGAAAGTCATAGATAAGTGTGCTAGAATGTGGTCTATTTGTAGCAAAATAGTAGTGGTTAGATCCTATGGTGGCCTTGTTCCATTCCCTCTACCCCTGTTTCAGCTTGCTAAGTGTATAGAGATGCAACAACCAGCTGAGTATACAGTTGTTCTTGTGTTGAAGATTCCTTGGGTAGCATAAAGACATGTCACTGGCTCCATACTACTCACTTTTGGCATCCTCCCTGGTATAGTGGTTGGGTTCGGATGCTGTACTTGAAGATCCTGAACCAGCCAAACAATGCCTAGGGGACCTTTGCAACTTGTGCCAGGAGCTAAAGCAGCTTCCTGTTGTCCAGTCAAGAAATAAGGGAGCAGAAAGGTGGGGGTAAAAGCAACTTGTGGCCGACCATCCTCCTGCCCAGATGTGCCAAGCAGTTGTAGCTGAGAATCTAGTCATGGGAATCCTGACTAATTTGTTCTATCCCAGCTCTACCAGTAATTTGCTATGGCCTTGCATGACTTAATCTCTCTAGGCCTCAGTGACTTCATCTACCAAATGGGTATGACAATACTCATCTACATAACTGGAGCATTGTGAGGCATATTTAATATAATATTTGTAAAGGGCTTTGAGAACTTGAAATTAAAGGTACTATGGGCTGCAAAATGTTTTATCACCTGTGTCACATGGGTGAACCCCTGACTGACACTGAGTGCACTGTCTCCATTATTAAACAATACAAAATAACTAGGTATTTTTAGTTCATACAAGGTGCAGCCTTCTACTTCACATAGTTGGATGTATAATAATATCCACTGACAGAACAGCTGTTCAGTCCTATACAGCGGGAGTTGTCACAACACATGGGTCTATTTCTCCACTTATGTTTGGAGCAATGAAGATAACGCATTTGTAATAATTTTTGAAGTAGCAGAAATGATAAACAATCCTTACAAATGCTTTCTAGGCCACCATTAAAGAGATTATTTGTTTCTGGCAAACTAAAAGGCAAGCTGGGGGGACTAAAGATCTAAACTGAAAGCTTATTAATGGAAAATAATCACAAGGGCCCAGCTTCTCAAGGGTATTTAGGCACCTACCTTGCACTGATTTCAGTGGGTATTTAGGCACCTAAATACTTCTGAAGATCTGAACCAAGAACTCAAAGGAAAACTTCTGAGCACTTTATTTCCACACATTGTTTCCTCAATCATTTCATGTAATAATACAGAAAATGTTCATGCAATGATACAGTAAGGATCTGTGTGCATTTTAGCCTCTTTTATAATCTGATTGGTTTTGTTTTGCAAGCACATATTTTAGATTGTGGGCTTTTGTAAATAAAATTGATTTTAAATGTTTATTTCCCCTAACTGTAAATTCATATAATTTCTTCAAATTCCTTAATGCCAGATTTTAATGCCAGGATATGTGATATAGCCTGTGCAATACAGAACACTAAACAAGTACAGCAAACAGGGAATTTCAACTCTCTGAACATCCTGTAACTTGTGCTTTTTAGTATATATTGTTGTTATCGCTCTTCTTATTATCAAATAGGTTGATTAGATTGAATAAGAGAAATAGACGACTAAAATTTTTAACAAAAAAGATGCATACACAAAATCGGATTTCCCTGTGCTTTGGCTATTTAGAACCATTGATGTCTTATTCTGGGTGGTAAAGATTGTAAGGCAAAGAGACATTTCTTTTTCTCCATTTCAAAATTCACGCAATTTAGTTGTGATTTTTATTCTGTCAGGGGAAAAAATCCTCATGTGTGTGCTAGAAATACTCAAAATTGTACCTTTTCTCAGTCTGTTCCAGTACTTGGCTTTTCTCACACAACTGAATTTTAGAATCATGCCAGGAGTATGCTTTTTGGCTCTGCATCTGCTCAATGTTCTACAATGGATCCTCAAAAAGTGATTTTTCTTACTGTAAGTCAATGGTGACCTCTGTTGTTCTCTGCTGTTGATACCAACATGCTTTGATATACACTCAAAATTCTCTGGTTGGGAAAATAAGATTCATGGATCAAGCAAATTGCTGGGTAGCCGACAACTTTCTATTTTCAGTTCTACCACTGGACTTGCTGTGACTCTTTGGTCAAGTCACTTAGGATCTAATTTTCAGCTGGACTGCAACTGGGCTGTACTCTGACAGCTAAGGGACATGCAGCCATAGTGTGTGAAGTGCACATGAAATGTGCATATTCCTAATTTCTTTGCCAATTTTCTATACTTCTTGAAATTATGATTCTACCTTTCATAATGGCATATCCTCAATCAATGGATCTGCACCATGTATCTATTCAGAATTAATATATTTTGTTTGAAGTGCCTAAAAAACACTTTTGCTCTTTTTTTTTTTTAACTTCTGGTAAGCAAGGGGTAGGAAACCAAAGGCCCAGGGACTGGATGCAGCTATATTAGAAATAGAGGCAACAAGAGGGGGATGAGTGTAGTTGACATGATGTAGTTGACTATACACTAACATCCCTAAAAAAACATATTATTTAATTAATTGTTCTGTTTCTCTGGTAAACAAAATGTACTTATTGGTGCTGTATACTTTTCGGTTTTCTGATCTGAAACTTGCTTATGTTGTCAGGAAAGAAACACAACCAATAGCAATCTAGATGCTTCTGCCTTTGCATATCAAATATAATATTTATTTGTGTCAGTGACTGTCACACAGTACAATATTGGCAAGGGGAAATGTAAGTACACAATTACTCCAAGGAAGCAATTTTTCATAGAAGCTGTATACTGTAGTTTGTGATGTTTAATCAGAACAATGGTTTTAATCTGAAATGAAAACACAACATCTCTTGAGATAAAGAAACTGGAGCAAAAAATGAAGTTTATGCTGACAGCTTTGGGAAATGACTTGTTTCATATCTAAAAACAACACAAATCATTACTATGCTCATTTCTCTGCTCACAGGTCTATTACATTTATTAATGCAGAAAACTGATGTACATAGATAGGAACACTTACAAAAATACATTTGTTTCAAGGAAAATGCAGGTAACTTTGGTACAGTATTAAATATAAGGAAAAGGTTTTATTCTCCAGGGATTAAACCAGAGAACTAGTAGTTAGATGTTTATGGGCCAGATCTTCAATTGGCTTAAAGTGTCAATCAGTGGAACTCTGGTATTTTACGCTAGCTAAGGATCTAGCTCTGTGATTCTACTCCCAGGTCTGTCCCTGGTTCTTGGTACAACCTTGAGCTATATCTACACTACAAAGAAAAGTCGGAAAAAGATATGCAAAATGTGAACTGTAATTTGCATATCTTTTTCTGCTTTTCTTCCGAAAGAGGATTTTCCAACATTTGGCCAATCTACACAGGGCCAAATGTTGGAAAAAAATCCCTCTTTCACAACATCCTTGCTTCCTCGTAAAATGAGGTTTACAGGGATACTGAAAAAATGTGTCTGCTTTTCCGAAATTTTTTTAATCTAGACATACCCTTGGGCAAGTGTTTTAACCTCTCTTCCTTTTTTAAGCCTTGTGTAACACAAGTACAGAAACATATCTCCTGGCGGTATTAAGGACTTTTATTAACTAGAAAATGTAAAACATTTGAGATTCTTAGCCCAACAGGGGTAGATAAGAATTATTATTCTGCAAAGTGAAAGATTTATCTGCAGTATATAGTGATGACTGACAAATAATGGATCTAGATTATCATTTTCTTATTAAATGTACACATGGCAAAGTACATTCCACAAGTGCACAGGCCTGCCATAAACCATTAATGCAAAGATATTGAATTCAAAGTATTTACAACGGATGGATATTTCACTTTGATCAACTCTCACATTGTGTTCAAAGATAGTACGTATATTGAGACAGGGAAAAATATTTGATGCTAATAGCGCTACTCACTTAAGGACTGTGTATAGTCACTAGGGAAGGCATTTTAGAAATGATTGTAATAAGTTCTCCTGAAGATTATCTTTGCAAATTGTATTACTACAAGAAGAAACATCCATGTTATTAATACCTATGGACAGTGGTGTTGGTCAAGTCTGAGACTTGCAAATGTGCCAGCAACTACATGTGGCATTACTTTCAGCTCCTAGCAGTCCAAGTCCATCCAGTCATGCACTCACAGTGCTCAGTCTGCACTCCATACTCACACATGACTCCTAAGATATGTAGAACTTTGGTCCTACATGTTTGGGCCTCAGATCTGCAGTTAGATTCACCTGATGGTGGTATCCTGCCAAGCCTGCCAGGTACTAAGGCAGTATCTTTAACCACTGCACAACTACAATGTATTGAACCACTATCCCAACCAACCAAGAGAGTGCTAAAAGTCTACAGGCCCACAGCAGCCACATCCCAGGCCCCCTCATTGGAGTGACTAGCAGCACTCGCATTAGGTACCTGGACTATTTAATGCCTCTAACAGGTAGAGGATGGAAACTGGCTGAACAACAGACTGTTGTCTTCTGGGTGTGGCCTAGATTGCCTTACCTGACCCTTTTTTGCTGCCTTGCCCAACCTCATCTCCCCAGTAAATGACCTAGCCCTTTTGAATTGGATTTTCTAGCTACAGTCGCCTATAAGAATGTCAACTATTGTCCCAGGCTGTATCTAGACTACACAGTTCTTCCAGAAAAAGAAATACAAATTGCAAACCACAATTTGCATATCTTTTTCCGCTTTTGTTGGAAGACGGTTTCCCGACATTTGGCCTGTCTACACTGGGCCAAATGTTGGGGAAAAAAACTATTTCCTCTGGTATCCCCAAAAAACTTTGTAGTCTAGACATACCCTCAGACTGCTTCTAATACCTCTTGTTCTCCTGACAACCTGGCCACTCATGCACACTTGACTGCTGCCCCTACTCCACCTTCACCAGCAGGCATTACACCTGAATAGTCCCAATTGCAGGATCAGGGCCATATATTGCAACTAATGTAAAATAAATAGTTTTGCTCCTAACTTTATCCTCGTGCACTGTACCATTAAAAGCCACAGGCTTAGATCCATTGCTCTCAGCATTTATTATTATCTAGGGACCACATCTTGCACTGCTGAAGTCAGGGGAAGATTTGCATTTGACACCTATAGGAGCAGGACTGGGCCCGTATTAGGCCAGATCATCAGAGGTATAGGCTACCTGAAGGATTTAGGTGGAAAAGAATGGTCCACTGGTTAGACCACTGGTTAGATACTTCCCCTTCTCAGTAGGGTATTGTGAAGGATACATAAAAGATCGTGGAGTATGCCGATTCTACAGTAAAGGGGGCGGAGGGGGGCTAAAATAACAAAGACAGATAAAACTTCCTGTTCTGATTCAGTCTATTACACTTTTATTGAAAGATGACCCACAGTTCCCTTTTCCTACCACCTTCCTTTATTTATGTCCATGTCTAAGGCTATGTCTAGACTGCAGGCTTCTTTCAGAAGAAGCTTTTCTGGAAGAGATCTTCCAAAAAACTTCTTCCAAAAAAGAGTGTCTACACAGCAAATGTGCATTGAAAAAACCATCTGCTTTTTCCAAAGATAGCGTCCACACTGAATGGACGCTATCTCGCATTTCAGCTGTGATTACTCTGGATGGAGTGGCCACCAGGGCACCTGTGCTTTTTCCTCTTTCCTCTTCTTTTGAAAGAACTCCCTCTTCCCCATCCACACACACCTTTTTCCGAAAGAGCATTTTCAGAAAAAAGCTTCTTCCTCATAGAATGACAATTACCAATATCGGTAAAACCCCTCTGTTCTATTGATTTTTTTTTTCAAAAAAACACAATTGCAGTGTGGACATAATTGAAGTTTTTTCGGAAAAATTGATGTTTTTCTGAAAAAAAAAAAACCCCTCTGTAGTGTAGACATACCATAAGTTTTCCCATTCAGATTGTAAACTCATGTGGACAGAGATCAAGGCCCTAGTTCTCTGTGTTTCTAGCTATGTCTACACTACAGAGTTTTTTGGGGAAAATGGCAGTTTTTCCGAAAAAACTTCAATTACATCCACACTGCAAATGCATTCTTTTGAAAAAAATCGAAAGAATAGAGGGTTTTTTCTGACAGTGGTGAACTTCTGTCTACGAGGAAGAATGCCTTTTCCAAGAGAGCTCTTTTGGAAAAGGGTGTGTGTAGACTGGGAACAGGATTTTTATTCGAAAGAAGAAGCCTCCAGGAAAAAGCACAGATGCCCTGGTGGCCACTCTGTCCACAGTAATCACAATTTAAATCTGAGATAGCATCCAATCAAAGTGTACGCCATCTTTTGAAAAAGCAGATCGCTTTTTCGATGTACTTTGGCAGTATGGACGCTCTCTTTCAGAAGAAGTTTTTTCAGAAGATCTCTTCCGGAAAAGCTTCTGCCGAAAGAAGCCAGCAGTCTAGATATAGCCTCATTGTGCTTTTTGCTACTTTCTCGTCACAGATGTTTTGCAAGAGAATTGACTAGGGAACACTGTAAAATGGATTAAGGCATCAGCTATTCATTTATTAAACCACCAGTTCCAATGCCCAAAATCATAACTGAAAAGGAGCCAGATAAGTCTTATTCTAAAGTTGATATTTATGCACCTCTGCAAATGCATGATGCAACAAAACTGGTTTTGAGAGCTTTCATAATGTTTACGATATACCTGATTCTACATGCTGACGAACTTTCACCTTAATAACTCAACATTTACTTATTTTTAAAAGTGACTGGGAGAGAAATTTAGGCTCCTGTTTTCTATCAATTGTTGATTGTAAGTTTTCTGTTTGTCAAGCTATTTCTTAAAATTTCTTTGCAACAAGCAAAAGCAGTCTCTTAGCATGAAAATAACATTATTGGAAAAGAATGGTTTCTCTTAAAGTAAATATAACAAAGTATTTTCTCAGCATGGGAAAATATGCAGACAACCAATATTTACAGGAATTCTGTCAGTATATTTCAAGATAGGAGGTTTTACAAAATAAAAATTTAAGCTATTCACTCTTGCATCTTAGTCTGATTACAAAGCAAGTTTCCAGAAATAACCTTTTTTGCCATTTGTACTAACTATATACAAAGCATTTTATGTCTCTTATTTTTTTCTTTGCAAAAGCCAGCTTTGAACAACAATTGCAAGCATTCAGGGTGTAGCACTGACCAGGAAAATATTCAGAAGTATTTTTAGATAAACTTTATTGTCTTTTAAATACATCCTTCTTAATACCAGTTATAGTTTCAAATCCTCCTTGCTATTCAATAAAATGCAAGTGTGTCTATAGAACAAATAGGACCAAGGTCTGCCTCCCATTATCTTCCTGGAACAAGTTGATGGGGGTCTAACAATCAGATTGATCGATGTGCACTAATGTAACCAAATTAAAGAATCTGGCACACCAATGCTGCTCTAATTATTGTTATTGGAAGAGATAATTAAAACTTCTCTATAAATACACAAGGGATAACTTATTTATAAAAATCTCTGGCAAGATACAGTGAGGCAGAATGCACTCATTTAAATAACCAACATATTTTATAATTAGCCAAAGAAAGGGGATGCTAACTAAAAATGTACATTCATTTAAGTTTACTCTGGCACAAAAGTCCCTCTAACTCCTTCAGCAACCTAGCACTTTACACTTTAAAGTTTAAACTGGAAAACAATAACAAAAGTAAGTTAACTAACTTCATCTCCATTTTATCTGAAACGCTAGTAAAGTTATGGCTCATTTACTAAATTACAATGAGATCACAGAAGAAAGAAGGTCTGATTCTTATAATTAAAAACAGAAGGGTTTGACTAAACAAAAGTAATACATTATTCCATGTATCGGGGGGGAATGGGGGAAAGACGAGATTGAATCACTTATTTCTAAGTATGCATGCAGTCATGGGGTGAGATGCTCCGCCCTTAGTCAGACTGAGGGTATCTAACCTAATAATATAGCTTATTGTATGTTGCCATAGTGCTGAGGAGTCCCAATCATGGAACAGGACTCCATTATGCTAGGCCCTCTACAAACATAAAACAACAAGATGGGATCTGTCCCTGTCCCAAAAAGTCTCATCAAAACTAATGCGGCTACTTGTGGAGTAAGGTAGCACAGAACATGATTAAGGCTATCAGAATCTGGTCCTTGTTGAAGAGGCATGTTTTTGTATTCTCATGAGGTGAAATTAATGTTTCCCATTCCACAGTAGTAAAACCACAAATCCTCTTAGTGCCATCTTACTGCCTTCTCATATAGAAAGTATAATAGCCACCACTTAAGGGGCTATTTCTTGTCCCTCAAGCAAAAATAGCTATGTCTCAGAAAAGCCTAATGATTCCTTCAGAGTGTGAAAATAAGGTTTAATTCTCATTTTCTATTACCAGCAATAACCATTGCCTGGAAAGGGAAAGCAGGTGGAAGGACAGTTATTTCTGACAGAGTTCAGAGTGAAAGCTTGACTGTCACTCCAGAAATGAACATGTTTTAGCACTTTAAAAGGATCATCCAAAGTTCCTAAAAATAAGAACCATGATTCCATTTCCTTTCCATGCCATATTGCCTTGTTCTGTTTAAATAAATGATGTAAATGAATTAAAGAAAGTATCCACATTCTGAATTACTTTCTCACATATTTTAAATTAATACCTAAAGGTCCTTCCCTTCACGGTACAGCTTTGGCAACTTTGTACTATTAAAAAAAATAGTGCAACTCCTGTTCATATTAGAGTGGTTTATAGTGATTAAAATTAGACAATTAAAATAGCATGATCACTGATATACAATATTGCTTCTTGAATAAAGTCTTTTTTACTGTAATGTTAAGGTTGCAAAGTAAATAAATAACATCAGGAAATGGAAAATTTAAGATTCTTACCACAATGCTAGCTTGGTCCCATTACACATAAATGTATGTAATGAAATATTACACATGGTCAGATTGCAGCCCAGCTAGCATGGCAGTGCATCATGCAAGATATTGTGTATTAGGATGCTTCCTCTACTCTACACAGATGGAAACTTAGATTGCCAGATATTTAGGGCAAGGACTGTCTTTTTGCTCTGTGTTTGTATAGTGCCTAGCACAATGTGGTCACTGTCCCTGGCTGGGTGCTATGGTAAAACAAGGAAGAATAAGGAAGTGGAATGGCACATGTGGAACCACAGTCCTGCTCCCCAATGCACCGAGTGGCACACTTACGAAATACTTCATCTCTCAAAGTTCTGCTTCTGCAATTGAATTAGTGTAGATGAACTCCTGAGCCGAAGTTCCACTGAAATCAATGGCACACCTGTTACATCTGTGTAAAATGAGAATAACTTCATTGACGTTAACAGAGTTAATGTGGATTTACATTTCTTTAGGTGAGAGCGGTATTTTGAGCATGGAAAATTTCAGCCAAAAAGATTATTTTTTTTAAATAGCTAAGGATATAATGAAGAAAAGTGGGTCATCACTGAACCTACTTTGCAATCTTAACTATAAATTCACCACAAAATAAAAGCTAAAAAGCGTCTATTTTAAAGGTTATATTATATACAATTTTACATAATCATTCACCATATTTTTCAAGTCTATGGTTCATTGACTCGCCTGACTTATATTAGCAGTTGTTTTGTCATATCGGTAAGTTAAGCATCAAATTGCATGGCTTGATATTAATTTTCTCATGATTTACTGTGATTAAAAAACATAACATTCATACAATTATACAGATAATTTTAAAATGTGTTTATAGCTTTCAAATATAGATAAAATAAATCATTGTGATAAAAATATTTCATTTTATTTTAAGTTCTTAGCTGAACTTTAAACTTTCAATAAGATTCTGTAGACACTTTAATTACACTGTAGAAATTCCACTAATATAAGCTTTAGCACTCAATCCATCTAAATATTGATGGTATTTAAATGGGATAGTATTTTTAAGGCTACACAAATTAAACTCTGTTTTACACTAAGTGCAATGATCATTATCTATTTGGCAAGAGCTGCATTAATTTTCAGTTTGATTATATGCTTGCCTGATTTTGCAGCTGAAAATAGAGTAAGAATTTGCCAAATAATTTATATGAAATTTCCTCCTTACACATAATACCCATTTTTACATAGGCCCAGATTACTAAAGGTATTTACATTCAGCATCACAGTGCCTACTTGATTTAGAAGCCAAATTACCATTGTCAAAGGTTCTTAATAGTCAAAATCTCAGACTCCAATTCAGAAACACATCCCTGTTGAGGAAGGGGACTTAAGTAAGTACGTGCCTGGGTTTACGTATATGCTTAAGTGCTTCCCTGAATCAGGGTTTAATTAAGTGCCTGCGTATAAATTTGTGTATCTAACTTTAGATGCTCAGATTAAAATCAGTGCCTTGCATGGTGATAAGTATCAGAGGAGTAGCCGTGTTAGTCTGAATCTGCAAGAACAACGAGATGCCTGTGGCACCTTCTAGACTGAGGCTGTGTCTACATTGGCACCCTTTTCCAGAAAAGGAATGCTAATGAGACCAGTTAGAATTGCAAATGCCGCGGGGGATTTAAATATCCCCCGCGGCATTTGCATGAACATGGCTGCCGCTTTTTTCCGGCTCGGGGCTTTGCAGGAGAAAAGCGCCAGTCTAGATGGGATCTTTCAGAAAATAAAGCCTTTTCCGGAAGATCCCTTATTCCCCTCTTAAAATCAGGAATAAGGGATCTTCCGGAAAAGGCTTTATTTTCCGAAAGATCCCGTCTAGACTCGCGCTTTTCTCCGGCAAAGCCTTGAGCTGGAAAAAAGCGGCAGCCATGTTCATTCAAATGCCGCGGGGGATATTTAAATCCCCCGCGGCATTTGCAATTCCGACTTGTCTGGAAAAGGGGTGCAGTGTAGACACAGCCTAACAGCTTTATTGGAGCATAAGCTTTCGTGGGCAAAGACCCACTTCGTTAGATCCATGTCACATGCACCTGACGAAGTGGGTCTTCGCCCACGAAAGCTTATGCTCCAATAAATCTGTTAGTCTATAAGGTGCCACAGGACTTCTCATTGTTCTTGCAGATTAAAATCATTAGCCTCAATGGCTAGAACAATGATACACAGCTAGGAACAGAATTGAAGAATCCCAATCCTAATCACCCATCTCATTTCTGCCAAGCTACATTCCTACGGCTGCTGACATTGCCCACAAACTCTTAAAACATCAGATAATCCTGAGCTAGCCCTGCATTCTTTATGCAACACTCTTAATAATTTATAAGGGGCGGGGGATTAAGACTTCAGGATCAGGCTCTCAGGCTGCAACTTACTAATAGTGTACGCAAAGTTTGATGGCAAGTAAAATGCGTTTATCCATTTTCAGTATGCTGCATGTGGAATGAAGGGCCTGATCCTGCATTACTGAAAGCAGTGGGAGTTTTTTCATGTTCTTTAATAGGAGCAGGATTGAGCCCTAAATGCATAGCACTGTAGTGAATGGGACTTGAATGCTTAAAAGGGTGCAATTTGTGCTGAGAATTCCAATAGATTGAGTGTTCCCTAAGAGGAGACAAAGTCGTTGGGGGTCATTTCCTTTATTGGACCAACTTCTGTTGGTGAGAGAGGTTCGCTTTTGAGCTGCACAGAGCTCTTCCCCAGGTATGGGAAAGGTACTCAGAGTGTCACTGCTAAACGCAAGACTGAACAGATAGTTTAGCATAAGTAGTTAGCACATAGCGCAAAGGACCATGCAAGCTGACTTGTCCCATTACCACCCCTTTAGTTTTAGCACAAAAAGGGGGATTAGTAGGTTAGAGATTGTTCTAAGCCATAAAGCCAGTGTCTTTATTAAGACCGTGATATTTAGTGTCCAGCAAAGTTATAAATTGAAGGTCTCAGTTGTTGTGCAGGTTTCCTTGAAAGAGGAGTACTGATAGGTCAGCTAAGGAGTTCCTTAAGGAGTTTATCAGAGGTCCATCACACCAGTAAAACCCACCCTTTGTTCTTTACTCTCACTCCCCTTATTTAACAGCTGGATAATGAGGCAGCTCAATACAACAGTCCATGAGGACTGTACACAGCCTTTTAATACAAAGGGACATAGCATCATAAAACACTAGAAATGGAAGGGATCTTGAGAGATCAAGTCCAGATCCTTGCCCTCATGGCAGCACCAAGCACCATCTAGATCATCCCTGATAAATGTCTGCTCATAATCCCCTCCTGCCCCCACTCCTGTTCATGAGATAGATTTGGTAGCATTAGGTTTAATCTGAATAATCTCTTATTAACTGCATGATGTTTAGGACAACAGCTGCAGATTATGTGAGGTTTAATCTGCATGATCTGGAATGGAAAATAATATAGCTGTCCTCGTGGCCATGTAAAAGAGATCTTTTTGGAAGGCTCTCACAGACACTACTGGCATCAAGCTGTGTTACATAGTTTGAGTAATCATAATGATCTTTATGGATGACTTTATTTCCCTGAGACATCTAATGAGCTCCTTTAGGTGAAATCAGGTTCCTTTGGTGGGTGGAGGAAGAGGATATTTGGTTTCTTTGCTGTAACAATGCCAGCTTTTTGAATATTTGGGAAAGAGGATAATATATCCAAGTTCCAAGTGATTTCTCTTGGAAGCTCAAGAGTGTTGCAAGAACCAGAAAGAGCAGGATAAAATAATCTATTGAAGAATTTGTCATGAACAGAAGGAAGCTCCCTTTAGCATTAACCAAATGTTACAGAGATGTGAAGTCTATTGCTCTTAATTTACCATATTAAAAGCTGTCTTGCTCTACCTCAGAGTTGGCTGCATTGCAGAAGTGGGTGAAGTGATTCTCATATTATGTTTTTCAAAGAGATCCTCTGCAAGAAAAGGCACTACAAGTTGAACGTCTCTAGTCCGGCACCCTTGGGGCCTTACCAGTGCTGAACCAGAGAATTTGCTGAGCCGTGGGAGGTCGATATTGTCTAGCAGCATTACCAACATTTCCACTGCTTAGTAGGCTCTTAGAAGCCATTTAGGGGTAAATTAGAGCTAAATAACAGCATGGAAAACTGAGAGCCAGGACTGGTGGCTGTAAACAACCTTTATGGTATCACGAGAAACTTGGCCACACCCATGATAAATGGACATCCAGCTAACTAAAATCATGCCAGACCATAGATGTTGCTGGATCAGAGAGTGCCAGACTAGAGAAATTCAACCTGTAGTTCAACCCAATATTTATCTACATATGAAAAAGAGTCCAGAATTTTCATTGTGTGTCACTGATACCTAAAATGTCTCAGTCAGTGCGAAGAGATGAAAACAGCTGCAAGCATGACTAGTTTTCTTGTTCAGGATATCACCAGGTTCAACCATCACTGGGCTTTATGGTCTCTTTTTACTGTCTTATTTTAAGTACTCCGTCATTTTGACTTCACAAATTACATTTGCAAAGAATACAGCTACAGTAAGACATGTATCAATGCCATGCCAAGAGTCTAGTCAGGGGAGCCAAGAGCCTCGTGGGTCCCTGGGCAAGATGTGAGGGGCTGGCTCTGTGCTCCCAGCAGTCCAGAGTACGCCGTGTGGCGCTCTAGTGGCTATTTGAAGGTCCCAGGGCTCAGGATGCCGCCACAATTAGTGGCCTGGTCCTAGTTCATTATGATATCAGAGAAAACTTAACCAATCAACTGCACTTACACTACAGTTAAATTGCATCCAACAATTAGATTGGCTGTATAGGGAGACTACACAGATGATGAATAACTTGGCCCAGCTGCCATAATGGTGCGACAACACAAAAATCAGCTACTGTCCAGTTGTTAGATCTGCTCAATGTCTGGTTTGTGGTACTTTTTTCTTTTTAAAGAGAGAGCTGTGACACTTAATTCATGATCACCCAGCGTTTTCCAGAAACCAGGGAAGTGCCAGTTATACAGGCATTTTTCTCAATTCTTTCATCTCTCTTCTACAGATAGGCCTGAACCAAAACCTGGGGACCAACTTCCATTCAAGCCTTGGGTGAAGTCCAGATCTGAATCTGCTTCTCAAGTGTATGGCATAGACCCCTCTCTACTCCTGCTGATGTTGGCTGATGTAAGATCCTTATAGCAGACAGCTGGAAAGAGCCCAACTGTGAAATCTTGGCTTTGGTGTTATCAATGGCAATATTCTTATTGACTTAAATGGGCCAGGACTTCATCCCTAGTGTTAAATTATCATCCTGTGCAGCACTATACTCTAACCCTAATTGCACCTCCAAAATGAGAGGTAATAACAAGCTAATAACTGGAGCCCTGCATATTCATGGCAATACATGGATAGTGGAGCAGATACCAGTGCAGGGCTCTGCTCCCCCTCCCCATCTCTCCCACCGCCCTTCATCCAGCTAAAAGGATGCAAACAAGCTCCATCCTAAATCTCTCTGCAGGAGGGGCTGAGTGCCAACCCTGCCTAGTCCCCTGTCTGGTGAACATTGAACTGTAGAACTCTGGGCCAGGTCCCTGCTTCCCCTTACCCTCAAGTCCCTGCTTTTATGCTGCCTTCCTCTTCCTTGCATGACTTTTCCCCTCCTCACTCATCTGGGCTCCCCTCCAGGTAGCATGCTGTGCGAATGCAGATGGAAGTAAAATCCAAATTGTATATTACAGATCAGATGATGAGTTAAGCCTTGCGGATGTGGATCAAATGCAGATCCACATTTTTGTATCAGTGCAGGGCTTTAGTAATAACGAGAACCTATACAATAATTTAATACAGCAGGCAACTAAGGAAATACTCAGCACATAGCAACTCTAACAACTTCAAATCACGTGCAAATGAATTGCTTAACATTCAGATACATATATAAGTCCTATCCCCAAAAAGGTTGTATTTAAGATGAGCTCTAAAAATAGCATGCTGAAAGGGAATCAAACATACAGTCTCTTATTATAAATACTTTTTATTCTAACAAAGTTGAGTGCAAGTTCATGAAACACCTCTCTTTTTCTGAGGCACTTTGAGGTGTGATGAATGATGGTCCAATTGAACCAGCAACATTACATGTCTTTAGGAAGGCACAGTGAAGTCAAAATGTGCCTGAGGTGGAAGACGACTACACCAGAAATATTATGGGTAGAAGTTATTGCTACTGTCAAGTGGGTGAACCAATGCTAATACCTTATTCCCATTCTAAAAGCTCAGTGTAAGCTATGTAGAAATCACTGCTGTCTTCACACTTTTACTGTCCCATTTCTAAGTTAAATTTTTTATCAAAAGAATAAGACCAAATGCAAGACAGGATTTTTGCTATTTGTCTAGCTATTGGAGTTCCTTCATTTGTATTCAAAATTTTCAGAGAACAGAAGAAATATAGGATGCTGACATTCTGGAACTTTTTCCACCAGTAGCCATTTCTTCCTTCTGTGATCTCAGTGCTTTTAATCCTACTATGTTGCACCTCCACCTCAGCAGGTGACACGCTAGGCTTTTTACTATTGTTGGTATCTTCAACAGCAGAGTCTTCATATGATGAAGTAAGTGCAATTCACTGATGCAGCAGATCCAGAGGCTCACTGATAAAGGACAAGGAAGTAGATAAATCATGAGAATCAAAGTGGTGTTTTCCTTCTGTAAAAATCTGCTTTGGAATGACTAATTAATCATTTATTATAGCAAGAGCTCCTTGAAAGGTATTTTAGAGAGGGGCCTCTGTCAGTAGTGTATAAAAAGAAGAAATGTCAGCATTTCCTGAAGTATCCTCTATCAAAGTCTCTATAGCAGGTTCTTCCTTTCCTTCCTTTAAATCTCTTCAGGCAAGCAGCTACCTTTATCTTTCTCTTTTTCCACAGCACATTTGCTAACATTGAGGGTACAGTACAGGCAGTCCCCGGGTTACATGGATCCGACTTACATCGGATCCCTATTTACCAACGGGGTGAGGCAACCCCGCACTAGCTGCTTCCCCCCAGCAGACCAGGGAGACGCGGAGCGGCTTTTCTCAGCAGACACCTCAGCTTGAGAATAAAGGACTGAGGGAAGTGAGGTGTGGGAGAATAAAATTGAGCTCTGGAGAAATGTTTGGCCAGAGTTTCCCCTGCAATATGTACCAGTTCCAACTTACATACAAATTCAACTTAAGAACAAACCTACAGTCCCTATCTTGTACGTAACCCGGGGACTGCCTGTATTCAAAGATGCAAGGACAGCAATAAATATGAATTCAAATAAAAACTTGCAGAAAAGACAAACTTTATAATCATCACTTCATCTGAATCAAAGCTCAGAATAATGTTTCCTGGTGCTCAGCTAGTGGAAATGCATTAGCTTCTTCCTTCAGCTTCATTCCTGATCTGGGAACATTTTCTGTGTATACAGATTCTTATTCCTCACTCATCACCATAGTTTCTGAGTGCCTTCCAGTAATGCATGACTACACATTTGTCATGTACTGTTTGTTCTCTCATTCTATCTTCAGAGGGAGAAGTGTGTGCAATAGAGTGTCTTGTTTTAGTAACATTTTAGGTTTTTATTAAATATAAATCTTGATATATTTGCTATCCCTCTGCCAAGATACAGCAACAGTATGAGCCAAATTCTCATCTCAGTGACACTGGTGCAATTCTGATGCAATTCCACTGAAGTCAATGAAGCTACAGGTGAAACTGAGATCAGCATCTGGTCCCATGTGTTTGAAAAGTCCTTTCAACTGAAAACAAAACACATGATGGAGGAAAGTTAAGCTTCTTCTACCAAAGTATTTCCAGTGGAAAACCATAAAAGAGCTCATTTCAAACCCTGCCCATGTGCTTTGACACAGAAATCATGCATTACTCTTCTTCCAAACCTTACATGGCCACAGGTAAAAAAAATGCTCCCAGAAGAACTATTTGAAGAACCATTTTTGAAGAGGGGAGCTCTATTTATATTATCTGTGTTTCTACTAACAATCAATTTTATTTAGCATTTTATAAAGCAAGGCACACATGTACATAAATTGTGTATATTAAATCTTTCAATTTTCATATATTATAATATATATACATATCTACACATTGTCACAATATAAAATGTGCCATGATATTATAAATAGCACAACAGTAAAGAAGTTAAGACTAATCTTTTTATCAGCTTAATTATGCCCTATATTTCTCTGTGCTTCACCTGAAGGAACCACTTTATAGGAGCACACATGAAAAAAAATCAAGCCACTATCTTTTATTATTCCCACACTCACAGAGATCAAAGTTTGTTGCTAACAAGATGTGGAAGGAGTAACAGGCAGTAGACCAGCACCCAGAGGAAAACAATGAAGTAAAATAATTCAGGTTGCTCTACACATGGAGGTTCAGGAGGTGGAATGGCATTCTCTGGTGCCTCCAAGTCTTTTTTCTTCCTGCAAAAATAGATGAGAGGGAGGTGGGTTTGGGAGAGGAAAACAACTGTAAATGTGCAGTGGACTGACTCAGGTTGTTGACAGAGACACGCAGAACTATATTGGACTAAAACAACAAATGGTCTGATAGCACTTTATAGACTAAGAAAACATGTAGATGATATCATGAGCATTCGTGGGCACAGCCCACTTCTTCAGATGACCGAATCTTCTTTAGATGATCCGAAGAAGTGGGCTGTGCCCACAAAAGCTCATGATACCATCTATATGTCATCTTAGTCTATAAAGTGCTACCAGACCATTTGTTGTTTTTTTCTGTACAGACTAACTTGGCTACCCCCTGAAGTATATTGGAATAGTAGTTCAATTAACCGCTTAGGCTACATCAACACTAATGGCTATTCTGTGTCTTTTGAGCATACCTGTTATTTCAAAATATAACTGGCTTGCTAATCTGATGTCCCTGTAAACCTAATTCCAGGAGGAGTAAGGGACGTTTCAGAATAGTGATTTATTTCAAAATATGTGCTGTGTAGACAGCACCAAACTTCAAAAAAAGTTATTTTGAAATAAGATTGAACTAAGATACACAATTTGTGTAGCTCAAATTTTGTAGCTTGTTTTGAGCGCCTTACAGTCCAGCTATCTAGACAGTGAGTCAGAACTGTAAGGCATACAAGGGGGCTGTGCAGTAGCAGTCCTTAGGAGCTCTGTTAAGCCTCAGACAACTATTGGCAGAGTCTCAGCTCTCATCAAGCAATGCAGCTCTTGTTGAAGTCAGTGGAGTTAGGCCAATTTACATCAGTTACAATCCTGCCCCTTTATTTTTAACTGTAAACATCTATGAATATTGGGTAATGTTCAAATATGGGGTTTTCTCTGAAAATAAAGCAAAGATTTCCAGAGATTGTTACTGATTTTGGGTATCCAACTTGATGTATCTTAAAGGGACTCCATTTTCTCAGGTTGGGCCCATGACACTTTTTAAAAAAGAGTTTTGCAAGCAGTCATAGTGTTTTCAGAAGATAAGGCACTATCAATCATGTGGGAACTGGACACTATTGTTGTTTCCAATAGTATTTTTTGCATGTTTTCTGTAATTAACTCCCGTGACCACCAGAGGAGCTCTGAGCCTCTGACTGGACAGGGCTGATTAATTACCTGTGCAGCTGTACTGCTGTGCAGCTTAGAGGGAACACTGGTAACCACTAAATGATGACCCAAATCCTGGCTCCACTCAAATCAATGAGTACAGGCCTTACCTACACAGTTGCTACATTCCTTCAAAAAAGTCTAGTATAGATAAGGCCATGCAGTGACTGGAACAGTCTGTCAGGGCCACTGGCCCACAATCATTGGAGCACATCACATTCTAATCTCACCCTCTCCCATTCTTTCTTTGCCCTGGAATGTCCCCTCCACCAAGTGTGGCATGTTGTTGGCTCCTGGGGGAATCCTCAGATGCCCAATTAATGTAGCTCTGTGCAAAGAAGATCTAGCCAAGGCTCACAATCTGCCACTTTCGATCTATACCTACCCAATGTTGTACTACAGTCAGGCCTGAGCAGCTGTGCTGAATCCTATTCAATGCCAGTGGCTATCTTTTTCTGAAATATATACCTCAGTCTCAACCACCACAAAATAGTTCTGAATCTCCCTTTGGAACACCTGTAGAAGATTTTAGAAGTCTTGGATGTCATGAAAAAGACACCACCCACCTGATAATTAACAGATTTGTGCTTTCACCCATGTCTGTGTTCTTCTGTTTGTTATCGCTAACGTGTTCCTAAAATTACACATTTATAAACAAAAATACAGTTAAAAAAATTAGTCAAATTGCTCTTAAACAAGCATTAAAGACAGTGACAAAGACAGAAGATATGTACACCATGAGATCTTGCATTCAATACCTAGCTCGTATCAATAGTAAAATACAAACAGCCACAGACATAGTTGCTTTCAATATTTTTTTATTCAAAGTGGGTGAAATTCTCTTTGCTTGCATACACTACGAGTAGTTGAGCTCTATGGATGACATTTCTTCATTGCATCTTGCCTCCACTGAAATCAATGGCAAAATTCCTGTTGACTTTAGGGAGGTCAGGATTTCACCTTGTGTTTGGGAGAGCCAGAGATCCAGTCCAAGATGATGTAATGTGATTAAAACATCACCTATTGCCTTCCTGTGCTACATTAGATCAACCTAGAACCTAGCCCGGTGAAGTAATGAGCACCTCTTGAGAGAACAAGACAAACTGTTCTATTGTGCTGTTAATTTCAGTGGTGTGGGACTGAGCTGTTAGGGTATGTCTACACTACAGCGTTATTTCAAAATATCTTATTTTGAAATAGTTAATTAGAAATAAGTTATTTTGAAATAACACATCTACACCCAAAATGCATTCTGAAATAGGGTATGTCTACACTACCACCCTAGTTCAAACTAGGGTGGTTAATGTAGTCATACGAACTTGCAAATGAAGCCCGGGATTTGAATTTCCCGGGCTTCATTTGCATGTTGCCGGGCGCCGCCATTTTTAAATGGCCGCTAGTGCGGACTCCGTGCCCGCGGCAACACGCGGCACGAACTAGATAGTTCGGATTAGGCTTCCTATTCCGAACTATCTGTACACCTTGTTCCAAGAGGTGTACAGATAGTTCAGAATAGGAAGCCTAGTCCAAACTATCTAGTTCATGCCGCGTGTAGCCGCGGGCACGGAGTCCACACTAGCGGACATTTAAAAATGGTGGTGCCCAGCAACATGCAAATGAAGCCTGGGAAATTCAAATCCCGGGCTTCATTTGCAAGTTCGTATGACTGCATTAACCACCCTAGTTCGAACTAGGGTGGTAGCGTAGACATATCCATAGGGTTTTGGTATTTTGAAATAGCACGTCCACACTGAATGGACGCTGAATCACATTTAAGGCCGTCCGGAACCAGGTCCAGCAGGGCATCAGGTCAGGAGTTACTTTGTGTGGCTGCTGCCTGAGGCTGAGGCCTGTGTTTAAAGAGATACTCCCGGGCAGCCAGTTCTCAGCTTTCCCTGCTTGTTTGCCTACCTCCATGAGGGACAGCAAAGCATTTTGTCTCTGCATGCTCTGGTTGCCCTCACTCGGGACACCACAGCACTTGGCACTATGAAGCCAGAGCAGCCCCGGTTGCTCAGAGCCTGGCTGAACTTTCTGCAGGCTGCCATCCGGGAGGTCCATCGGGGCGGGGGGGGGGGGCTGTCAGTATCCAGGAGGCCCTGCGAGAGAGCTTCCACCCTGAGGAGCACTAAGAGCGTCCCTGGCCTGCCCCACTGGGGGCCTGTGCTTCATTCCTCCCTCTGGTCCTTCCACTTACCCCTCCCTAACCCCCCTTCCTGATGTCAAATAAAATACAGATATTTTCATGAACACAAACTCTCTTTATTTAACAAAACTGGGGGGGGGGGGATGAAACTCTGGTGAGACTAGGGAAAGGAGGCGGGAGAGGATGGGAGAGGGGAGGAGGAAACCTGGGAGGAAGGAGCTGGAAGGGGAAGCAAGGGGAAGAAGGGGGAGGGGAAGCTCAGGGCTCATAATTGGGGGTCTCACCGGACCAACTTGATTTTCATGCAAACCCTGCTCCCAGGTTCACATGTGGCCATTGGTGGCCAGGCTGGCAGCTATCCTGCCATAGATGACCGCATTCCTCCATCTAATGTGGAGATCATGGACATTGGGGGCATCCCCCTCAAATCTGAATAAGGTCCATGATCTCCACCCTGGACCAGGAAGGTGCCCACCTTCTCTGGGCTCTGGCAGGCTCCTGAGAGCTGACAGACTGCTCCTGGGGAGCGGTGGAGAGCTGGCTGCCAGTGGCTTGCCGGCTCATGTTTTAGGGCCACTGGGTCGGGGCAGTGACTGCTGGCTCTGGGCTGGCAGGCTTAGAGCTGGCACAGGCACTATGGCCAGAGTCAACCCCTTTAAGGGCTCCAGGGAGCGGGGAGGGAGAGGAGTGTTCTTGGTTGAGGCTGGAATGGCCACCAGGGCACCCAGGGAAGGCTGGAGCCCCCTGTTTTGATATGAGTGTCTACACAGCACTTATTTCAAAATAGCTATTTCAAATTTGGCGTTATTCCTCATGGAATGAGGTTTACCAAATTCGAAATAAGCGCTCTGCTATTTTGAATTAATTTCGAAATAGCGGTTTGGCTGTGTAGACGCTAGTAAAGTTATTTTGAAATAACGGCTGTGTAGACATACCCTTAGTGAAATGACATGATGCAACAAAAAGTGTAGGTTTGAGGGAATAAGCCCAGTCCTATGAGGTACTTTTGAAATGCTCATTATTTTGTAGGATGGGCCATAAATGAGGTGTTGGTAGGCACATAAAATACAGAGCAAACATCATGTTCCTTGCTATTTACTGAAAGCAGAAAGCATCAATGAAGACTTAAAGAAAACTCACTATGCAAAGAATGACAGCCTCAATGAAGTGAAGAGTCACTAATTGCTACAGAAATATTGAAATTACAGTGTAGTCCCAAAATTATAATTGTGTGATTAGATATTCCTTGGTGGGTATACAGTAATTCCTCATTTAACACGTGCCCACTTAACACATTTTTGCGATAGCACGATTTTTTTTATTAGGTAACGTTTTTTGAATTACATGACCGTCCCCGGAATAACACGATTTCCCCAGCTGGCCCACTGCTGGTGGCTGCACAGGGCTTCCTCCGCCTCCCTGCAAAGCGGCGGAGGGTTCGCCACTTGCCGCGCTGTTTCCTACTGACTCCCCCTCGCCGGATGCCTTGCCTCCTCTCCTCCACCCCTGCTTGCAGGCCAACGGCTGGGTTTCCCCAGCTGGCCCGTCACCGGAGGCTGCACGGGGCTTCCCCCGTCTCCCTGAAAAGTGGCGGCAGGTTCACTGCTCCCCACACCGTTCCCTGGTGACCCCCGCATCGCCGGACGCAGTGCGGGTCCCGGCAGATCCGTCACAGGGACATACTCCCAACCCAATCCGCCTATCCTCTCCTTCCCTTCCCTTTCCCAAAGCCAAACACCTCCCCTCCCTGCTGTAACCCAGTCCCCTTTCTCCCCCAACCTTGTGTCCCGGTCCAAACAGACACCACCACTTGAAACGCAACCCCCACCTTTTCCATTATTTTCAATGGGAAAATTGACCCCGCATAACACGTTTTCATTTAACACGATCATTTTCTGAAACATATCTATAGTGTTAAATGAGGAATTACTGTACTTAATGACACAAGGTTTGATTAAAAATTACCTACATTTTCTTTTAAAGCTTTTATTTATTCCTAACGTCTTAGTGCTTAAACGAGAAATTCTATGCCTTTTGTTAAATCAACAGGTTTATACTTGGTTGACTTTTAGCAATCACATATAATTACTTTTTAAAAATAGTATTCTGCCACTTATGAGGCTTGTGATTTTAGGCAATAATTAGAAGTAACTAATGGAAGAGACTAAATATTTCCACATACTAACCTTTTCAGTGGAGTTAGGAATCCTATTTTTGAGGTAAACACTGGAATCACTGTAGCTAAGCCTGAAAAGTAAAAAAAAAAAAAATAAGTTCGGAGAGCCAAATTTTCAGAGGCTTTGGCTTTAACCAATTCCCCTGTAATTTTGTGTAAATCATCTTCAGGATATGCAAAGCCTCGAATACACATTCAAATCCATGTTTTATGTATACAAAATGTTCTGGCACATTTTTAGAGGCTGCTTTAAAAAATTTAGCCCTGACACGAAAAACTAGCAGTGTTTTTAAATTATTTCTGAAAAGCAATATCTTGATAGGTGATGAAGGTGCACAAATCCTATTAGACTGAAGTGAGAATATAGCCACATACTATTACCATGTGCTTTGTTTTCATTTTTTAATTTATTTTATCATGAAAGGTATTAGAATGTTGGTTAATGCATAGAAAGCTTGGAGAAACTGAGTGAAGGGATTCTAGAAGTGGATTTCTACTGAGTTTGTTGCAGCTCTGATTAAAATCTGCACCAAACGACCATAAATCCCATTTTTGTCAGCATGTATTCCCTTGTAACTGAACTAATATTCAAAGGAAACAGGATTGAAAGTTAGCTGAATGTTTCAATCACACGTGTTTAGATAGAATATAGGACATCAACCATTAAAGTAATACAGTGGACACAGTGTCATTGGCTTTCTCTCCACTATAAATACAGCACAGTTGTGTGTTAAACATGTTTAGGAATCTGTTTGGCTTTGTCTGTGTGGACAAATTCAGTTGTTTTATAATGTGATAATGACAGAGTCACATTGTTACTGGCTCCCCCAACATGTTTGTGACTCTAACACAGACAAGTCCAGTGGGGATAACATGCATTAGATAAATGAGATTTGTTCAGAAACGTATTAGCAAAAACCAGTCTTTATTCTATAAAAGCTAATAAGTTACCTGGAAAACTCCTGATAATGAACGATTTCTTGTTTTTGTTTGTCAGGTAACTGCGTAGTCTCAATTTCTGAAGTCTGAAAGTTTTCTGCTTGGATCACATTTTTCTTTTTTTCTTTCTTTTTACTGCTTATTTTTGGTCTCTGCACTGCTGACAGCGTATCTTCCAGCCAGACTATCTGTTTTTAAAAAAAGAGAGATCTTCCATTAGATAATGATAAAAAGAATACAGCTTTATTATGAGCCAGCTTTCAGATGTCAAATGTCTGCTCCTACTCTCCATAGCAATGGATTTCATTTCATGCATAAAGATCTTACTGAACATGACAAAAAATAATGCTTTTTAGAAAGCAAGTTGTTGCCTAAATGTTGAGATGGGCACATAAGGCTACATCATGCCATCAGTTCTTAACTAAAATTTTTCATTTCTTTCCAAGTGGAATTTTGTACAAGAAATCGCGGTATAACACAACCGCTGGAAAGGATAACTTCAGATTTTTCTGACACATCCCTGAAAAAAGAAAGCAAGACTTTTGTCTACTCATATAAGTTATAGCAGTTGTGAATAGGTTTGTGAATGACTAGTCGACTAGTTGCTTCCCCCTCCCCCCGCACTTGCTGCCTCTATCAGAAAAAGGCAGCAAGGGGGGAGAGGGAAGTGGAGGGGAATGCTTCAAAGCGGTAGTGCCACATGAAGCCTGGCCCCAGGCCCCGGGCTTCATTTGGCACTGCTGCTTTGAAATACCGCATGCAGCCTGGAGCCAGCGGGGGTACCTCCAGGCTGCATGCAACGTTTCAAAGCAACAGTGGGCTGACCCCAGGCTCCATGGGACTTTGCCGCTTTAAAATGCCGTGGGGAGCATGGGGCCAGTGGCGGACTGCTCCGCTAGCGCCATGCTCCCCGCAGCTTTTGCCTTTGAAGTATAGCAACAGCCCTGGGGCTGTTGCTATACCTCAAAGGCAGAGGTGCCCTATCGACTAATCAAATAGTCAATACAAATTGCATCGACTATTCAATAAGTTAATTAATCAAAATTTAACATTCCTAGTTATGAATTTAAACGGATGTAGTTACACCAGTATAACTCCCCAGGTGAACATTCTTATTCTAGAACAAAAATGCCCATTTCCAGTTTATCTTATGTCATTTTGGAAGGGATTTGAGATAAACTGAAAAAAGACACTCTTATTCCAGAAGGCAGGCCTGTCTACACAGCAGTGTTATTTCGAAATAACAGAATGCACATCTAAACAGAAAGCCTGTTATTTTGAATTTTTTTTGAAATAATGGACTTCTTACTCTGACTCCTATAACCCTCATTTCATGAGGAGTAAGGGAAGTCAAAGGAAGAGTGTTCATCCTTCAACTCCCTGCAGTGTAGACAGTGCCAAAAGCCGAGTTAAGGTGCTTCATCTTCATCTATGCAGTTTACGTAGCTGAAGTTGCATAGCTTAATTTGACTTTAGCCTGCAGAGTAGATGTACCTTATATGTATTGTGAAAGTAGAAAGAATTATACTGTAAGAAAAAGATGAATTGTGCTGTAATAATGGAATAAGTTGAAGGAATTCTGTTTGTCTTTTTAAGAGGAAGAAGAAAAGTATGTTAATGTTGATTGTAGGTATGCAGATCAAGGTGCTAGCCAATTTGGGCCTGAGTTTAACAGGAAAAGAAACATTAAGTGTTAGGAAACAATTCCAGATAATCAGGGAGATATAGCCAGGAGATTGCTGTGTGCTTAATATTGAAATGAAGAGTACTTGAGTAGCCTCACACTAATTATGTGAAGTTTTGCCCCCCTTTTAATCCTGTTAATTTTGGCTTCCTTTTGACTGTATAAAATCAAGGGGTTTGAACCTTGTAGGGTACTCACATTTTCTCCATGCATTTTAGCAAAGCTTTGCTGAAATAAACAGAGCAGTCTGCCAAATCTGTGAGTCCTGTCTGACTTTGACAATTTGGAGGTTCCACCGAGATGGCAACCGTCTTCGCTGAAGCTGTGTGATCCCTGACTGTCTTGCAGGACTACCGTGGCAGCCGGCACCTGGGCATTTAGCCCGAGCGGTCCTCCGCCAGAACGGAAAGGTGCACAGCCACAGCGAAGTCTACGCCATCGAACCTGTTGGTTCCTGCTCTGTTCTGGTAGGGATCCCGGGATCTAACATCAGGACTCTGGTCAGGTAATTATTTTGTCCGGACTGAGGACTGTCTTGTCTCTGTGTCTATCCGTCTTCCCTGTGGTGTGAGTGAGTCTGGGAGCCATCCCTGTCCAGGGACTGGCCGACCAAGGGGCTCCTGTCCCCGCGGTCTGTGTGACTGGAATCTGCACAATCGCAGCCGCACCGCACCTTGGATAAAATCCTTGGAGTGAACGCAAGGGCGATTGAGGCAGTAGCCTGTGGGCTTCTTTTGTGTGTTGCACTGGGCACCGCTCTGACGAACCCGAATTTCCTCCTGGTGTGATTGGTGTGTGAAGTCCTCCTGTATGGGTAACCAGACGTCTAAGCAAGGGCAGTTCCCTAAAGGGACCCTGGCTCAGTTTATATATTTTAGAAAGGGTCCGGACTCCTGTAAATTTCTGGAAAAATGATCTAGATTGACTCTGGGGGGATCCCAAAACTCAGTGGCCACTGTTAGGATCTTGGAACAAAGACCAAGTGGACGTCTTAAAAGACAAACTTGGCTTTCCCAAAAACTAAATTGGCTAGAGGAGAGGTAGATTGCTTCATGCAGTGGTGGGATGAGGCACATCTTAAATGAACTGAATCGAAGCTCGCCTCCCTTAAAAATTCTAATTATAAGAAAAAAAAAGCTTTATTGGAAACCTCCTCTCCCACCACCAGACCAAGCGCTTCCCTTTACCCCGTCCTCCAAGAAGACTCAGACCGGTCCCACTTGAAGCTATAAACCCTGGACCCACACGGAGCTCCACTTGATTTTAAAAGGTTTTCCAAAGCCCCAGGAAAACCCTACCAAATTTGCAGAGGAATTTTGCTAGTGTGCAATGCCTATGAACCCTCTGAAGCAGACCTGCTGCAACTGTGTAAGCTACTTATAACCCCGTAAACAGCAACAAAGAAAAAAAACCCGGGCAACTATCACACAGACTGACTGATAGTTTTTGTTTGGTTGGTTGGTTTTTTGGGGGTTTTTTGGGGTACAGCAACCAGGTAAAAATGGACAGGGCGCCCTGGCGCATGCGTTTGTTAATAGCCTCTTATCTGCTATTAGCAGTATGTTAAAGCAAATAAGTGTTGGATGGGAGGCCAAGACCATGGACAAATTGCAAGCAGTGGCAGAGCATTGCCACTGCACTCTAAAAGGAAAGAGAAGCAGTCCTCACAAAGGTTGATAGCTCTGCAAATACAGCATTATTCAGGGCAGGGCAGACAGTACTGGGAATGGGGAGGGTACCAAGAATGGGGATAAGGTCAGAGAAGGGGTTGTGGCACCCAGTTTTTGGGATTTAGAGGTTTCAGCTCCGGTCATATCCACCCTGTGGGAACAAGGCATTATTGTCCCCTGTTCCAGCCCCTGTAACACCCCTATCCTCCTCCCAGTTCGAAAAGCTGATGGTAAATAATGGCGGTTTGTTCAGGATCTTCAAGCTAACAACTGCATTTTTGTACCCACCTTTCCTGTAATCCCTAACCCAGCAACTAATCTGGCTTCTATCCTGCCAGATGCAACTCATTTTACTGATGTTGATCTATGTTCTGCTTTCTTTTCTGTCCCGGTTCACCCTAAGTCCCAGTATCTTTTTGCCTTTTCTTACAAGGAGCAGCAGTATGCTTCCCAAGGGGTACACAGAAAGCCCGTCTTACTTTTCCCAAGCATTAGCCAAAGACCTTGTTGACCTGGTCTTCCCCTCTGAGTCCACATTGGTCCAATGTGTAAATGATCTACTCCTCTGTTCCCCTTCATTATCTGCCTCAGAAACTGACTCTTTAGCGCTTCTCACTGCCCCCCCCCCCCCCACCTTAGGGTTACCTAACTGCTGTAAGCCTTTTACCCTTTTCTGCCACGAGCAATCTGGTTGTGCACTTGGGGTTTTTACTCAGGAGCATGGTGGCAAAAAAATCGTCCAGTAGCTTATTTCTTTGCCACCTTGGATCCTGTTGCCCAAGGTCTACCCCCGTCTGCGGGCTGTGGCTGCCGCGGCACGCCTAATTGAAATGTCTGAGTCCCTTGTCTTCCGCTCTCCTGTTTCTCTCATGGTCCCTCACTCTATATAAACTCTCCTGCTACAAGGTAATACTGCTCACCTTTTCTCCGCCCGCCTCACTTTTACTGCTTTCGGCTTCGCATATCACCATAAAGCGCTGTTCTCAACTGAACCCTGCCACTCTCCTTCCTCTGTCTAATGACGGTGAACCCCACGACTGCCTTGCAACTGTCTCTGCTGTCACCGTCCCGCGCCCCGACCTTTCTGATGTCCCTGTCTCTAACTCCGACCTTGTGTTATTCATGACGGTTCCTGCTTTAGAGATAGCCAAGGTCGTCTCCTTGCAGGAAACACTGTGGTATCACTCTCTGAAACCCTAGAAGCTGCGCCTTTACCTTCTGTGACTTCAGCACAAGTTGCTGAACTAGTTGCCCTAACCCGCGCTTGCTTTCTGGCTGAGGGACGCTCCACCACCATTTATACTGATTCTCGATATGCTTTTGGGGTTGTACATGACTTTGGCACCCTCTGGCAAGCTCGGGGTTTCCTTACCTCTGCTGGTACCCCTATCAAGAATGGCCCCTACATTGCTGCTCTCCTGTATGCACTCCCATCTGCATTAGCTATTGTTAAGTGCCCTGGTCACTTCACAGCAGATACTGATGTTGCTAAGGGTAATGCTGCCATAGAACCTTCCCCAGGTGCGTTTCTCGGTTCCCTTTCTGTTTCTGTACCACTGCAGTCCCTTTCTAAAGTCACCCTGCTCCAAGACTCTGCCTCAGAAACAGAAAAAGACTCCTGGGTCGCCCAGGGTTGCTCTCTACACCCTGATTCCCTTTGACGCTCGCCTAGTGGTGCCTTTGTGGCCCCCTTTTCGCTCTACCCAGCTCTGGCCGCCCTGCTACACGGCGTTTCTCATGTCGGAAAGGAGGGTATGATCTCTGCTGTAACTAAGGCAGGATGGTGGGCCCCCCATTTCAGCTCTTTTTATGATCTCTGCTGTAACTAAGGCAGGATGGTGGGCCCCCCATTTCAGCTCTTTTCCAGCTCGCCACTGTGCCACCTGTACCACTTGCCAAAGCTACAATGTTGGCAAACCTGTAAAGGTAGCTCAAGGGTTCCGAGGCCTGCCCCAAGCACCGTTCTTGCATTGGCAGCTTGATTTTGTACAAATGCCTAAGTGTCAACGCTATGAATTCATTCTGGTTATGGTATGCTTATTTTCGGGCTGGATTGAAGCCTTTCCTTGTCGCAAAGCTGATTCACTGTCTGTTGCCAAATGTTTGTTAAATCATATTATGCCTGCCAAAGGAATTCCTGCCACTTTGTCCAGTGACAAAGGAATTCCTGCCACTTTGTACACATTTTACTGGACAACTTGTTCAGCACCTGGATCGTGTATTACATGTCACGCACTTGCTGCACTGTCCCTACCACCCACAGAGCGCAGGTGCAGTTGAAAGACGAAATGGCATGCAAAAAAAAATAAGCTTGCAAAAATTTGTGACTCTACAGGGCTAAGCTGGCCAGCGGCCTTACCATTGGCCCTTATGGAAATTCGATCCACCCCATCCCAAAGACATAAATTAAGTCCTTTTGAAATTGTTATGGGGCGCCCTATGCGAACAATGACTACCATTACTCCAGTCTCAGACTTGAACTTGACTCACAGTATACTCCTTCAGTACTGCAAGGGACTAATGCAAGCTGTAAGTCACTTCCATTCACAGGTTTGAGCCGCCTGGCCAACCGAACCCACCTCTGACGCCTGCCACACCCTCGAGACAGGTGATTGGGTCTACATACAACACCACCAACGAAAACACGCCTTGGAACCCCGGTGGAAGGGCCCACATCAGGTGCTGCTCACTACCTAGACGGCTGTTAAGCTATCCGGCATAGCAGCATGGATACATGCTTCTCAGTGTAAGAAGGCACCACCCCCAGCAGACCAGTCATCGCCTCAGGACCACGCAGAGTCAATTTTGACTCCAGAAGAAGACGTAGAGGAACAGCCTGCAATACCTTACAACCTACGTTCACGTAAGGGTTGCCTGAAGCAGATGAGGACCAAAAGCAAGGCCCAAGAAGAAGCAGCAGTGAGCCTAGCGCCTGCTGCCCGGTGGACATAAAACCGTGACTGCGGTTCCCTCAGCTGAGGTTGTCAGAACCAAAAAGGGTCTTGCCTCCAGCATGTGCCTCTGGTGGGGCCTGTTCCTCGGCTACTGGTGTCTTAAGGTCTGGGGAATCCACAATGACAATGACAATTCTTTTATCCACCAGCAAGTATGGATCGCTCAGACCCTTAATATCTCTAATTGCTGGGTCTGCAGCCACATCCCAGCCCACTCACAAGCTGGTGTTCCTGTCTTGGCAATCCCACTTAATTCCCCAGGCCTCACCGGAGGACCTCATCCATTTAACAAGACATGGAACAGTAATGACACTTGGGAAGCAGTAGGAATAAATGTATTTAAATGGATAAGCGTGGTGGAGGGAAAAGGTCACTGGTGTTGGGTGTGTAATGGGACGGGGCTGAATCTGGGGAGGAGCAGTTGTCTTCAGCATATTGTAACCAATGGTGTATGGGATTATTCAAACAAGATTAAAAAATGGAGGACCGGGTATGGGGATATGAATTTTTTCTCAACCTGGGATCAAACAGGGAAATCACTCTCCTGCTCCCGCTACAGCCACCCTAGTGAGAACAGTACAATCTTTCAATGCCATGCAAATAACACCACTCCCCGTAAGGAGAATCACCTTGTGCCCTTCGGGGGATATTACTCCTCGTTTATAGACATCTATATGGCAAAGGGGTGCAACCGACCCTTCCCGGCTTTGATAGGGCATCATTGGGTCTGTGGGACAAAGGCCTATACCACATTACCAGTTAACTGGTCAGGTATCTGTTATCCCGCCCAACTCTTCCCACAATTCCGAGTGTTAGAGTCCTTCCCACGAGAACGTCTCCGTAATTTTAGGCGAAAAAGAAGGGACTTGTCGGATGCCCAATGGTATGTGAATCACATAAGCCCTTTAACTTGGGAAGAGGCTATTGGTGGTTCCTTTATCCCACTTGGGGGAGTAATACATCATGCAAAAAGGCTTCTGAGGTTACAAGCAGTAGTTGAAATCATGGCAAATGAAACTGGAGAAAGTTTAAGGGCCCTGGCCAAAGAAATGGGAGCGATCAGACAAGTGGTCCTCCAAAACTGTCAGGCATTGGATATAGTGCTGGCAGCAAAAGGAGGGACCTGTGCTCTCATTGGCAAAGAATGTTGTGTATATATATATATACCAGACAACACCAATGATGTAATAGATCGCGCTAGCTACTTAGAAAAGATTGCATATCTTCCTCACGAAGAGCCAAGTTCCCTGTGGAAATGGCTGAGTAACTTGTTCAATTTCTCTGGCATAGGAAACTGGTTGTTTCAGGGAACCCTGGCTATCCTATTTGGGATCTTAATGATTTTTGTAGGTTTTCAGTAAATCTCCTGTTGTATCCAAAACTGTGCAAAACATATCACACAGCTAGCTACCCCTCACCAGAGTGCTAATCTGATGGTTTTAAATATCACTGATGAACAGAGAGACAAAGAACAGTTAATGCAAGGAACCCAGTAATTGTTGGTCATAGGCGAGGCTTGACCAAAAGGAGGGATTGTGAAAGTAGAAAGAATTATACTGTAAGAAAAAGATGAATTGTGCTGTAATAATGGAATAAGTTGAAGGAATTCTGTTTGTCTTTTTAAGAGGAAGAAGAAAAGTATGTTAATGTTGATTGTAGGTATGCAGATCAAGGTGCTAGCCAATTTGGGCCTGAGTTTAACAGGAAAAGAAACATTAAGTGTTAGGAAACAATTCCAGATAATCAGGGAGATATAGCCAGGAGATTGCTGTGTGCTTAATATTGAAATGAAGAGTACTTGAGTAGCCTCACACTAATTATGTGAAGTTTTGCCCCCCTTTTAATCCTGTTAATTTTGGCTTCCTTTTGACTGTATAAAATCAAGGGGTTTGAACCTTGTAGGGTACTCACATTTTCTCCATGCATTTTAGCAAAGCTTTGCTGAAATAAACAGAGCAGTCTGCCAAATCTGTGAGTCCTGTCTGACTTTGACAGTATCTACACAGTGAGTTAAACTGGTATATCTCTTCTACTATACCCATGTTATTATACCAGTATAGCTAGTACAAGCCTTAATTTTACTTGTGTGATTAGTCCCATTCAAATTACAGTAATATGATAACTTGTGTGAGTAAGGTTACTGGAGTGTGTGAGTGTTTGTAGCCTAGGCCTTTAAATTTACTCTTTAGGGCAAGAATTGTCTTCACTAATATGTTCTGTGTAGCACTAAGAGTGCCAATGGCCCTTATCAGCAACAGCTGCAATACCCAAGAGCTATTCCCATAACAGAAATCTTATAAGCCAATATAATAACACCACCAGCTACTCAGATGCATTGAACAGTTATTTAAAATGCTAGTGCTATCTCATGAAAAAAAATCTCATTTAGGTAGTAGTATTAGGGCTCATATTGTATCGCCTGCAGCTGTTATGAGAATAACATTATTACACACATGCCAATATAACATTCCATGCAGCAGAGGGCAGTGGTAAACAATATTATGGGAGAACAAACATAGCCTATATAATACAGTTATTCAAAAGTCTTGTAGTGTAAATTAAGGTGCTGTGGCCACTTTGTACAACCAAGTAAATGGCTGAAATTTAAAAATCAAGCGGAGTACCTCAGGATTTTCCGGATTTGTAGAATCTTGAGAGTTTGTGCATATACTGATGTCTTCCTTGAGTTCCACATTCTCTTCTATTAGGACATCCTGGACTTTTTCAGAGAAGGACTTAGTGGGACTGTCTGGATCCACTTTCTCCTCTTCCGTGGCCTCAGCTTCCATTTGTGCTGGAGACACACTCAGGCTGGTTTGTAAACCTAGCTCCAGAATACCTCCTTCACTGTTTAGTACCAATGGCTCCCCTTCATGAAAGTAATTCACTGATAGCTCATCACAGATTTTGCTATTTTCAGAAATGTAAGAGGCAGGACTAGGCTCAGCAAAAGCTTCCAAAACTGCTGATATAGGAACAGTGTAATGTGGGTAGTAGAAAAGATCATGGGGAATTACAGAAACTTTAGAAGAATTTGGTGACATTTTAGCTGAAGATTCATCTTCATTATGCATCTCAAGATTTTCAGATTTTTTTGTAACTGGTGACGTTGAATTTTCAGATTTGCAGGACAAAGACATTTCCATTTGATCTTTGAGATCAGAATCCTTGGATGACCAATTGGTGTCTTGTAGTGTGTGAAAAACAGGTGGTTGTTTTGGATGTTCATATCCTTCTGAAAGTTTTTTAGATATTTCTTCATTTAGTAGATGCAAAATGTATTTAGGCATATCCTCTTCTTTGGAAGCATATTCTGGTAGAAAAGTTGAAATTATAGGTTCAGTGTTTTCTACTAGATTTGTTGGCTCTTTTTCATGTATATCTGAAATCTGAGATAATGGTCTCAAAGGATAACTATCACATGTTTTGTTGACTAGTGAGTCCTTAATTTCATTGTTGCATTCAGGAGACGTCTTTATAGTTAATTCTTCTTTAGAAGATGATTCTGAATCAACTGTATCAACAGAATTTTTCTGCTCAGTCAAAATAGTTGCTGAAAGTTCATCATTCTCTTTCAGTTGATCATCTGATATGCTCCCTTCATTCTGAATCAGTTTGTCACTAAGAACTTCCCAAGAGGAACTGGATTCAAAACTGACAGACCCTGTAATCTGTAAAGAAGTAGGTCTCTGATGTTCTTCCACAGACGACAAAACCAATGACTCTTCTGAGACTTCCTGTGAATTAGCTGATAATGGTTGATTCAATTTATCAGTAAGTTCTTCATGTACGTTTTCTGACTGGAGTTCCTCGGGCAAATCATGGACACAAACCTTTGTAGGAGGAGAGTGGCTCCTTTCATGGTTAACAGTGTATGCACATTCTCCGTTTTCATTCAATATCAAGATCTTACTCTCTTGTTCTGAAGGTGTATCTTTGATATGGACATATGTGGTTTCAATTGGGATTTCCTTGTCAGGATCTGAAAAATCTTCCTGTAAAGGATGATATATCATTAAATGGTAATTTACATATCACTTTATATTTTCAAACTCTTATAAAATGAGTGATTTATCAACCCTTATGTAATCCTCTGAACTAATCAAGTAATGATTGTCCCATTTTGTAAGTCAGGATACTGAATTAAAGATGTTAAACTGTACAAGGGTCACACAGCACATCACTGGCATAGCTAGACAAAAATTTGAGGGATTCCAATTTTCAATCATTAATTCAGTTCACCTCTTCATGTGGCCGCTATAGGGGTATCTGCTTTTAATATATATTAAATGCAGAAACTGGACAAAAAATCAACTCGAAGGTCCACTAAATCTACTATAGATCATATTGATTTACTAGTCAGGGTTTTCTTATTTAGAATCTGAGCTGGGCAGTTTTATCTGAAAAGTAGGAAAGAAAATTAAGGGTTTTCCCCACTCATCAATACAATTAAGGAATCTTAAAACTGATGCTATAAAACACAGATAGCATAAATAATGCAACTGGAGGCTCTATTTAATATAAAATCTGGAGAAAACTAGTAGCAAAGTAATTTGAACATTTAAGAGCTGTTTTTTTTTATCTATACACTACTTCAGCAAGAAGAAGAAAACTATCATCCCTGTTTTTTTGTGGTGAATGGCATCCTGGGAATCTATTTTTTATGCTAAAAAGGTGTAATTTAAATTAGTGGTAACCAACCTTGAGAGGCCTGAGGTTCAAATAAGCCCTGAAATGTCTGGCTGCTTATACAGATCTAAATATGTCTCCTGTTTCTCTTTTACTCTCATTCTTTTTAGCTATTTGAATTTTTCCCATCCTTGAATCATCTTTCCTTAGTTCTACAATTAACTCATCTACCAGAGCCCTAGAAGGCCATCTCCATTCTCTGTGTGAGGTTTGCTAGTCTATCAGCTCTTTCCTATAAAATCCAAACCGGATCCTTATCAAAGGTAAGACTCATAGTGAAATCCTGGCCCCACTGAAATCAATTGAAGTTTTTTCCGCTGACTTCAGTGGGACCATGAATTCACCTCTGCAGTCTTGAATCTGGACTACATCTTTTAAACAACATCACTCATTGGAGCTCAGATCTCATGGGATTTGAAGACAGAAACCAACCTAACAAAGTCTGCCAAACTCTGTGAACTCCTGGGGTAGATTTTAGCACAAGGATGAAGCCCATTAAGGTTCGGGGTGAGAAAGGAAGGGGGAAATACTTATTTGAACTGATTCTAACCTTTGTAAAACAGCTTTGGGTTTAATGTTTGGAATGATTCTTATTTTGTCCAAAGCTCTTTAATAGCTCCCATTTAAAACCTAGATTGGCGGATCAGACAAACACAATAGGAATCAGTAATACTTTTACACCTCTTGAGATAAATTGTTTGCAATAAATTCTGAATGTAAAAATTAGAACACATATCTGACTTCCTCAAGGAGGCCATGACAAATTATGAAAATGCTACCTGAAAGAAAAACGTACCCCTTCTAGCTCTTGGAAATGCTCCACAAATTGTGCCACATATGTCACGATTGATTGTTCATCAGGTGATTCGACCATTATATCTATGGAGAAAAAACACAAAGCCCTGGGCTCTTAAATACTTAAAGAGCCCTGCATAGAAATGGGCCTTCATAAGCATATCCCATTTTTATGATTCTTATGAAAAGCTATAGATTTATGTTATTTTATGTTTCAAGAGAGAAGGCAGAATCCTCTTCATAGCTGATGGAATCCGGAAGATCCCTCCATCCTCCACCTTTATGCTCTTCCCCTTCCCCAAATTCAAACAAGCCCTAGGTCACCCTCTTCAGGCTATTCCCATCATAGCATATCAATACTGCTGTTTCACCAGCTAGTGGTTTTGTTGACAGATAGTGACTTGTTTCTAGAGGGAAAGCCAGGGATATTCCATTATCTCTAAATGGGGCTGCATACAAGTGCAGCCATTTGCCCACTTGCCATTAACTGTGGGATTGAAGCCCTATATCAATGTAGGCTTGAATCAGAGAGATGAGAGGCAGGTATTACAGCGGAAGTTTTATTTACTCCCATAGAAAAAACAGGAAGAGTCAAGGAAAATTGAAAATTAAATGAAAGACCATTCAAAATAGGCAAAAGGGAAAAAAGGGAATTTGAGAACAGGCCAGGACAATTATAAAAAAAGGACCAGAGAGAAAAATAACTGGAGCTAGTAAAACATTTGTCTACAATCTGCCTGATCATTTTGCTTGTGTGCTGGATCCATTTATCCCACCCTTGTCTCATTTTGTCTTTACAGACTGTAAGTATTTTGAGACAGAGACTGTTTTTGTACAGCACCTAGAACAATGAGGACCCAAGACTGACTGAAGCCAGAGAACTATTGTAATAAAAATAAAGAGTCAAAAGTCTTTAATTATTTGACAGATATGCCAAAGAAGGGGGCTGCGAATGGATTACCTTCTGGCTCCAGAAGTCTAGGAACACCAAGACTGTTTTGTGCTATGCTGAAAGCATCCTCCAAATTTTCCCGAGCTGATTTCTCCAAAGCTTGCTTCATGTCTACCAAGCTGGAATCTATTGCTTTTATTATAGCTAAGAAAGGAAGGCCACTTCGCCAACTGCTCGTAAAATCTTGAACTGCAACACCATATCTAAATTAAAAATAAGGCACATACAAGTCATTACAGACGAGAGTTTATTGGCATTAGGACAGTAGGAAACGCATTCATGTTTCACTGTAAGTTGAGCCAAAAGTTTGACTATAGCTAAGATGAACTTATTTGTAGGAAGTATTTAATAAAAACAAAATCCACAAGTACCTATCAACCATGTTTAACATTTGCAAAACTAAATGTCTAACTAATTACTGATTTTGCCTTGCTATAGTATTTTAATGCCATAGCAAGGGGAAAAAACCAACTCATAAGCAGGTTAAAACTTATTATTAATGAGTCATATTTTGTGCACACTTGCCCGTAAATACAGAAATTTTTGCCATGTGGGATACAAAAAAAATCCAATGTACAAGACAACTTTTTTGAGTTTCTACAAGAATTACAATGACATACGAGAAAGGTAGAGTTCAAAAAGTTTCATGGTCAGAATGATACAACCAAGTTTTCATTATTATTGTTGTTTCTTTCTATAGATGCTATTAAATAATTCATTTCCCAACCACAGACTTCTTTCCAAACTGTATTTTTGAGTTGCACCGAAAAGATCATTGCCTGGGTTGTCACTTCCTTATTAATACCCACAGTTATCAATGATATTGATCAGCATTATAGTTCCAGAGATGGGATATCTTTATTAACTTAACCTTCCTTTGCTGTCTGCTTTGGCAGCAGCTGATTATGTAACAATGGTCAAACTCATCCCTAGTTCAGTTCCCCGGACTTCACAGAAGTTTAACTGGGATGGGTGTAGCCTAATAGAATAGATTTCTAGAACTGACCTTGTAATTTTGAATTTGCATTGTGGGTCCAGGACTGCTGTTTCAGGGACAGAGGCAAAGGGAGCTGTTGCCCCAGAGCCCAGCAATTCAAAAGGGCGAGAGGTTCTGGCCTCTACTGCTAATGCCACAGCAGCCAGCATCCCAGGCCCTTTAAAATGCCATCAGAGCCCTGAGCAGCATGCTCCAGGAGGGGCTAACAGCTGGCTGGGTGCAGCGTGGTCCTGACAGCATGGAGAGCAAGCTACCACCAGCCGTTCTGGGAGCGTGGCGCTCCCTCCCCACCTTACCCAGGGGCCTTGCAATTCTGTCAGCCCCGCTGCATGGATCCAAATGTTCCCTTGTGTGTAGCAAGGATTTGTATATGTCAATCCCTAATACATTGATTTGGTTAAGTGAATTTTAACCCAAGTGCCTTATATAAACTCTGGCTTTTATTTCACTATTTCTTTATGATTCAGTGGGACAATATGAAAAATCCAAAGAGACCAAACAGTGGGTGGGGAAATGGCAGGTGGAAAGAGTGGCAAAGGGCCCCCATTTGCTTTGGTCCATGGCCCCATAACATCCTAATCCTTCCCTATGTGAAATAAGGAAGATATAGGGCTTCATATTCTGCCAGTTTAAGTCAATTAATTTAAACCACTTGAGGAGCTCACCCAAAATATGCAAAAATATAAATTGCTCACTCTAAAACAAGGAAGATCCTACAGTATGTGGTATCATCATCGATTCCTCCCAAGGACTGCAAAGGGAAATTGGTTTTAACCTCAGAAACAAACCCATTTGCAGCTGGTAAAATGGAGACTTTTCTAAGCTAGCAAGAAGAGCTTGGCTTACTTTCTGGTTTTCCTTTGAACCCAGGTTAAAAGGACTCTGATTGCTTTCCGCTGATCCTTCACTGAAACAGACATGCCTCTCTCTATATTAGGAGTGCTCGGGTGAGAGGTGTCAGAGTCAGCCCCACTGGGCCCAGATGACAGGCTGGAAGAGGAGGAGTTCCTATTGAGGTTGCCTGTCAGTTCTTTAATCTGTATTGAAGAAAGTGAAACACAAGGTACTTCAATTTGATACAGACATTCAACCATCCCTAAATTGCTGTCAGGAAAAGTAACTCTTTTGTTTCCTTAAAATTCAGCTAGCAATCTAATTATAGGCCTGTGCTCTAAAGAATTCAGCAACAGACCTAACAGAACAGACCTCACTAGCAGCGCCCTTGCTAGCACAGTCTCAGCACACAGATGGGCAAGGATATATGCTGTGTTTTTGTAGCCATGTTGGTATTAGAGACAAAGTGAGTGAGGTAGTTTCTTTTATCTGACCAACTTCTGTTGGTCCAAGAGACGAGCTTTCAAGATTACACAGGACTCAGAACTGGCAAGGATATAGAGATTAGTTTACTGTAGGGATGTGAAAATGTAATTGTGTGAACGGTTAATCAATGAGCCTGGGCTCCTCGGTTAACATTCAAGGTTACATGCAGGCTCCTGGTTCACACAGGGAGCCATTTTAAAAGCCAGCTCCCTGTTCGCATCTGCTGTCTGGGCAGCCACCTGCCACCACACCCTGCTGCCTCTGATACAGAAGCATCAGGTAGGAGTGGATATGTCCAGAGAGCCGTCCCACGTTTAACCGCTGAAAATTTTCAGTGATTACAGGGTTACTTAACACACATTTTAACATCCCGGCTATGTCTACACTGGCCCCTTTTCCGGAAGGGGCATGTAAATTTCACGAGTCGTCGTAGGGAAATCCGCGGGGGATTTAAATATCCCCCGCGGCATTTAAATAAAAATGTCCGCCGCTTTTTTCCGGCTTTTAAAAAAGCCGGAAAAGAGCGTCTAGACTGGCCCCGATCCTCCGGAAAAAGTGCCTGTAGGAATAAGAGCCTCCGGAAAAGGGCACTTTTTCCGGAGGATCGGGGCCAGTCTAGACGCTCTTTTCCGGCTTTTTTAAAAGCCGGAAAAAAGCGGCGGACATTTTTATTTAAATGCCGCGGGGGATATTTAAATCCCCCGCGGATTTCCCTACGACGACTCGTGAAATTTACATGCCCCTTCCGGAAAAGGGGCCAGTGTAGACGTAGCCCCCTAGTTTACAGTCCTGGTTGAAATTTTTAGAACAAGAAAAATCTGTCCCATGGGAAAGTGGGTTTTCATTAAATCAAAGATTTCTGTTGGAAAAGGTTTTGGTAGAATTGTCTGTTGAGAAGAGCAGACAGAGAATTTGAAGTACACTATACACAGGGATCATCACACAAGCAGAACAAAGTGTTTAATTTCAAAGTGTTTAACTTTGCCATCTGCCTTAGATGTGGTCAACACTAAACATTTAGATCAGCATAGCTACATCCTTTAGGGGTGTGAATCACAACACTGAGCATTGCATCTATGTCAATCTAATTCCGGCTATAAACCTGACTAGGTCGATGGAAGAAAGTTTCTTTGACCTAGCTACTATCACTCAGAGTGGTGCCGATCCTACAGTGATGGTATATGCCTGGAGTATAGCCACTGTTTTGCTTCACGGTTCTAGGTCCCTCAATCCCCATTCACTCCTCTGGGCCCTGCTCCCTGGTTAGGCTATATCTTCTGTCATACCCAGTTCCTCCCCGCAATGCACTCCATAATGTTCAGCCACAGGGAGAGACCATGGTACATCTTGGAGGATGAAGTTGGGCTCCTAGACTTGTAGTCTACTATGACAGGTGATACCTCTAAATCACACTTGAGATACAGATATAAAACTGATGTAAGTTAGAAGGGAAACTGTCCCCCTGTGCTTTATTTCTGGTCTTTATGGCTCTAGATTAATATTCTGCTAGAACTGAACATATTTTATGGAAGTAGTTCTCTTGTGATGATAGCATATAAATGGTTTTACCTGAAAAAACAGGATTATATTCCATATTAGTCCAAGAACCAGAGAAGAATTTCCATCCGCTATTTCTGCTGCATCAATGCTAACCAGTTTTACCTACAGAAAAGTAGGTTATAAGTTTAAGGAGATGTGCCTATTTGGATTATGTAAGAATCACAGTTTAAATGTAGAAAATGTGTCAGCTCAAACCCAGACAATAGTACACTTACAAAATCCCTTTACACCCGAAGAGTCAGTTCTTAGAATATGCTATCAAAAATTGTCCTTGACAAGGGTAACTTAAAAAAAAAACATTCCATAAAGGTATAAAAAATGAAACAGTCTCCAGAGCTGTTTTGGACAGTTTTCAGAGGTTTCTGCCCCAAAGTTTGTTACAAGGAAAATGATTGCAAAAGTTAGACACCATAAGGAATATATATTGAATGGCCTATTCCTTTCTTTAATCTTAAGACTATCTGGGCTGCCAAATTTCTTTCATCTGCAGGGAGGATGCTGTTTTTATACACACCCTATTTCCCAGCAAGTTTTACCATGAATTAGGGTTATAAATATGGTTACTGTGAGGGGGACTGCAGCTCCTAGCCCCCATCTTGTTCTCCAGGATCTGAGAGAGAGGAGATCTTGGAACTACCCAGAGCCAGATTTGTATCTTACCATTAAGAAGATGGGTGAGTTCTAGCCCTCGTTACTTATGGAATTCTCAACCTCAGTCCCTGTACCAGGGTCAGTAGAGCAAGTGTACACTAAGTACCACTTCCCTGAGATTACTTCTGCCCCATCAGTGTCAGCATCTCCTTCCCTCTTCCATGCAAACTTGGAACAAGCTTGCATTGCCTCAGAAGGGTTCCATAAGCCTCAAAAGGTCTCCATACTCTATTGTACTTTCTACATGTACTGTGAGGAATGAGAACACTGAAAAATTCACAGTTTGGATTAGAAACAGTATAAGCCCCAGGGGAAGGTAATGTGATCTGAAATCACTTTTCTGGGCAAAAGAAAATAAAGTTTCCCAAGTCTTCACTTTTCTTTTTAATATGCCTCTCTCTTCCCCATACTTTACCTTATGGCTTAATGAATTCTCACTGATCTCCAACAAGATCAATTGGAATAAATGCTGGTTTGCCTATTCCTACAGATTCTTTTACATAAAACCAGGACAGTATTAATTTAAATAACACAGGCTCATTGTTGACAAAGTAGCCAGAAAACAATAAAGTTGTCAATAATGCAAATTTGGACTGAATTAAAGCCCAATGAACAGTCAGTGTCTATCACTCAGAAATATCATTTGTAAGAATCACTTAACAATACCTTATCCCATGATCCTACAGAACTGAAGGCTGTGACAGGTTCCACTCCATTTGTGGTTTAATATATAAACTTCTAGCTCAATATAACTAAGGCACTTTGCCAACTTTGCCAACATTTTCATCACTACCCTTTACTCCCAGTTTTGTTTATACTGAAATAAGGTTAAAATAGCACTTGTTAGTAACCTATGGTTTACAGAATAGTTTACTATACCGGGAAGAGGACACCTCTCGCTGTTACACTTCAAGATTCAGATTTTTCTTATAAGCCACAAAATAGGAGCTATGGGACAAATTTTTAGGCCTATTGAATTTTTTAAATGCCAGCTTGTCTAAGGTGAGAGCTCCCAACTGGAACTTACTATTTGACCGATTCCAGTATCAGCTGTAGTCTATCACTGCAGCTTACCCTTGTCAACCCATCCCTTTACAAATGACATTCAGTTGTAAGGTTTTAGCCACCTACGCTCTTATGGAAACAATCAACATAGAAATGACTGTCAAACTGGCACTCCTCAGTTAAAAGGCTGATTGTGCCTAAGGAAAGCTCAACCCACTCTGTTCTGCCTTCAGATTCTGTGAGTTATAGACTATGACATAGAATGGCCCTTAGCAACAGGATGAGTGCAGAATGTGATGACAGCAGCATATGTAGAATTCAGTGCTATCAGTGAGTGGAGCAACATAGGAAGAGAGGTGTTTTCTCTCTGCCATTGGGTGTTGACTAGAGTTGTGACTAAATTGTAGTGTATGTGTGTGTGTGTATGTAGCATTAGAAAATGTGAGTTTGAAACTGCTGCCCAAGAATGTGCAACTTTATAGAAATCCCAACATTTCTTTCAGGGTATGTCTACACTACCCTCCTAGTTCGAACTAGGAGGCTAATGTAGGCATACCGCACTTGCAAATGAAGCCCGGGATTTGAATTTCCCGGGCTTCATTTGCATAAGCGGGGAGCCGCCATTTTTAAAACCCCGCTGGTTCGAACCCCGTGCAGCGCGGCTACACGGGGCTCGAACTAGGTAGTTCGGACTAGGCTTCCTATTCCGAACTACCGGTACACCTCGAGGTTCGAACTAGCGGGGTAGTGTAGACATACCCTCTCTGTTTCAAAATCTGAGCTGTGGAGCAGATCATTCAGGCCAGATCATTCCCTTCTGCAGGTTTTTTTCCTCTCTAGCGGACTGGAATACCAGTGAATTTGGACAGAGTTTCTGCCTGACAATCCCTCTTCACATCCTATGGAATCAACTGTAGGTTTGCCCCCCATAAAACCCACTTGGGAGATCCACTTAAAGCTATGTGCCTCCACCCCAGCCTGAGTTTCCACTGTAGCTTTATTCCCAGTTTCTCCAGCTGGAGCTGTTTTAGAGCACAGAAAAGCAAGGAAGCAAGATACCACTGAGAAACAGTCTGGGTTTACTTGTGTATATATTGCAAAGCTGGAAGGGGATGACTTCACAAAGATGGGTCATCTCCTCGGCCAGCTCCCTCTGTATCTGCAAAGCTTAATGCTGCAGAGCGGCCAGTGAGGAGGTATTATGGAGTCAGTGCCGAAGGAGTAAACCACAGAAGCAGTGTTTTCTTCCATAGCCCAGGTCCTCTCCATTCCAGGTGGTCTGCAGATCCGGCAGTCCTTACTGAAGCAAAATACTCATGGGCAACAAATCCCACTAAAGGCACTAGGATCTTGCCCTAATAAGGACTAAAGACTGCATGATTTGGCCTTTACCTTTCATAACCTAGTCACATTCTTTGGTCTGTATAAGGTACATTAAACACAGAAGAATTAGGGCAATGACATTATTTGTTTAAAAAAACCTGTTGTACAGGCTTCTGTTAGCTCACTCTTACTATATACACACTGATTGTCAAGAGCTCTTTTCTTTAACATTATGGTTAGTGTTCTGAGTTCCACTTAAAAGGAGGCCACATTACCCCATAGTAACTTGTCTCATCTCATTCCTACTACTTTGTGCATGTAGCCATTGGAAGAGAGTAACACAGGTTTTTTTTAAATTAAACCTTGCACATACTAATAATGTGTTGTTTTTAAATACAGAGAGCCTGATCCTGGTTTCAATTACACTGCTCTAAACCTGGAGTAGAATATATTTTTCAAATCAATGGGGTTACTTCACCATAAATGACAGAAAAACTTGGCCCCATATTCAGGAATGGGAGGTGTAAGGGAAGGGTTTCTTGGCAGCAGTAGAGTGGAAGAGAAGAGACAGACAGAAAAGACATAATACAGTAGACTTCCGATAATCCGGAACCTATGGGACCTACGTGGTGCCGGATTATCAGATATGCCGGACTATCAGGCGGTATTATAAGATGGTTTTTATATATATATATATATATATATATATATATATATATAGAGAGAGAGAGAGAGAGAGAGAGAGAGAGAGAGAGAGAGAGAGAGAGAGAGAGAGAGAGAGAGAGAGAGAGAGAGAGAGAGAGAATATAAAGTATTCTTAACCCTTTTTATTGTACATACCGTATACAGTATACTGTAATGTTTTAGTTTTTTTAAGCCTTTTTTACCCTTTTTGCTCAGTTCAGCTGCTGCCGCTGTTACCTTGTGACTCATATTTTTTGCTGAAGCTTACTCACTAGGGTCTTGCCATTTTGATGCCGGACTATCAGGAGTGCCGGACTATTGGATGCCGGACTATTGGAGTTTTACTGTATCTGAGAAGGCAGAGGCGCAGGAACAACAAAGCGAGTTAGATTGGTGATAGGGTGCTGAGCAGAAGCTGGCTTGGCAGCATAAAGTTAGCAGCTGCAGTGGTGCTAAACTGGAGAGAGGTGAAGATTTACAATGGCTAATACGTGCGGTATTTGAGGATCTGCAGATTTAGGCTGACTTAAGTAAGAATAGTCTGCAGCATGATGAAAAGGCTGCAATCCTTTGCTCTGAAAAAAGTTAGGATACTTGGTATATAGAAATCATGACTGATAAGGTGGAGAATGGTTCTTGGACATTCTACTATGACTTCCAATATCTCTCTGCCATGTTACATCTTATAAGCCATAGAGAATATTTTCAAAAAACATCTGTAACACCCGAACTAAAGAAAATTCTCAGGAAAAAAAATCAGTATGGATTATTTCATTTCAAAATGATAGACCAAATTCTCCTCTCACTTACTATGGTGCAAATTAGTAACTCCACTTAAGTAAGTGACATTGTACTGATGTAAAAGTGGCATGAGAAGAAAGTCTTCTCTTATACTCTTTTGACTGCCAAAAATATATATCATCTAATTTTTCCAGTTTTATTTTCTCCTGCCTTGGACTCATAATCAGCTGCTGCTACAATTTAGTGGTGAAATGCAGAATTTGTGATACTTAAAATACTTTTAATCAAAGGAAAAAAGAAAGGAGTCAATTATTACCTTTAAAGTAATTGAAATCACCGCACTTAGAATCAATTCAGTAAAGATTACTTGCTTTTCTATTTATTTTCTTTTAATACTGGTCTCCTGATCCTTTAATCCTGTTGAATTTTGCATTATAAAATGAGAACATAATCCTTGTTTTTTAGACTTTGTAGGTGTTCTTCTACAATTTTTTGTGGCATTTTAGTCTTACTGTTAAATGAGCTACAACTTTTTTTAGTCAGTGCACTACTCTTATAGAAGTGTATATACATGCTGCATAGAAAATTAGGTGCATTATATTTGCAACAGATACTGAGGAAAGTATGAAATTGAGAACGAGCTTAGAAATACTTACATTACTATCCTCCAAAAATTTAAGTGCTTTAGCTATGTTGTTCAGTCGAAAAATACGATGAGTTGAAGACTTATATTCATGCAGCTAGAAAAGAGAAATAGATATTGCTTTACAATGCAAACTAGTGATGAATGTTCTGAGTTGTTTAATTGATTTGTTTACCCTGGAGAATGATTCCTCCTGGTCTCAGAATCTAAGAATCTCTAAGACATTATGCATGTGTAAAAATCAAAAACAAAACGACTCCCCAGCCTGGCCGTTTTCACTTCAGTGCTAGCAAAGTGACAGAAGCAGTCATGAAAAAGGAACAAAGCATAGCTTAGTGGATTAATCATTTAGGCTATGTCTACACTGCAGTGCTATTTCAGGATACTGGAGGTATCCCAAAATAGCTATCCCACGTCTTAACAGCAAGTCCGTTATTTCGAAATATAACGGGTTTGCTATTCCGACATTCCTGTAAACCTCATTCCACAAGGAGTAAGGGACATTTTGGAATAGCGGGTTATTTTGAAATTTGGTGCTGTGCAGATAGTTCATATTACGAAATAAGCTATTTTGAAACTGATTCGAAATAAGCTATGCAATTTGCATAGCTCACATTGCATAGCTTATTTTGAGCTACAGGTGCAGTGTAGGTGCACCCTTAGGCTTTGTCTGCACCGGTGTTTCTCAGCAGAGGAACCAACAACTTTTTTGGGCTCCTGGCAAGGTGGGAGGTGGGGGGCGTGGCTCTGTGCTCCCAGGAGGAGCTGGGCCTTGGGAGGAAGAATGGGGTCAGGGTCATCAGAGCTGCTGGGAGTGCACCACGTGTGGCTCTGGTAACAATTTAAATGGCCCAGGGCTCTGAGCACTTCCACTGTCATATTAGTAGCAGAGGCGGCCAGAGGCCTAGGCCCTTTTGAATCACTGAGCTCCAGCAGAGCTCCCTTTTCCCCGTCAGCAGGTCTGCTTCTCAATGACCAGTCAATGGACTGATGCCGGTGTCTACGATCTCCCTGACACAGTTTAGGAAGGCAATAAGCCAGTCCCCGCTATGAAAAATGGATGTTGAGAAAAATAGGGTTATGCTATATCTTTTAATCAAGTTTATAATTAGTTAGTGCATGACTGGTTCTAAACAGGGTTTGTCCTCACATGACATGGACAACACTTAGTTAATCATCATCACAAGTAACAGCATTTCACCCAGGGCTTGTTTTCACTGCTACTAAGTCCCTGTTTTTTACCTGAAGGTAATTAAGGAGTATGAGCTATCCTCAGGTAAAACACATGGGCTCTGTCTACATTGGCATCCCTTTCCGGAAAAGGGATGCTAATGAGACACATCGCAATTGCAAATCCGCGGGGGATATTTAAATATCCCCCGTGGCACTTGCACTTACATGGCTGCCGCTTTTTTCCAGCTTGGGGAAAAGCCAGAGAAAAGCGCCAGTCTAGACGTGATTGTCTGGAAAATAAGCCCTTTTCTGGAGGATCTCTTATTCCTACTTGCTTTTCCCCAAGCCGGAAAAAAGTGGCAGCCATGTAAATGCAAATGCAGCGGGGAATATTTAAATCCCCTGCGGATTTGCAATTGCGATGTGTCTCATTAGCATCCCTTTTCCGGAAAGGGATGCCAATGAAGACACAGCCATGGAGACAAGACATTGTAGTTTTACCATTAGGTAAACAGCCAGAGGTTGACCTTGGCATATTTATCTTCTGATAAAACAAAATGTCTTTTTCTTCACTGTATTTTTCATCTCAGAATAGCTCTGTTACCTCAAAGTTAAAAAATGCTGCTTTCTTAGCAGTGAAGACAAGCTTCTAGCTGCCCCGTGGCCTTGTAATTCCAGGATGGTGCTCTGTTTTTTTGTTGTATGGATAAACTTCTGCCTGTGTAACCAGTTTGGCAAACTGTCTTTCCTCCAGGCTACCTATTTAGTAGGATGTCTCAGGATGCATTGCTACACAGGTTTCTCACACTATTCAATATGCACGTTCTGCAGACCTCCATCCTCTGCTGAGGAAGTTTGAGACAGATGTCAGATTCACCCAAGAGTCATTAATCCAGGCACAGTTAGGATGGTAGGTGTGGTCACACAAAATTGGTTATACACAATAACTGCCAAAGGCAGCTCTCATGGTTTCTGTACCCAATTCAGATGGAAGTTTCATCAGCTGAGTATGAGAACACAATTACACCTATAATGTGGAATGGCTCATGGGGCCAATTTCTCCTCTTACTTACAAAGCGGGGTTATATTCACATAAGTGGCAAATCTGGTAATTAGCAAGTACAAACAAAGAGACCTACCAAGTAGTTAAAATGGACAGAGGATTATCATCTGTAATTGATTGCTCATGTCTATAATAGATGTTTCTATTTTCCAGGCACTGGGAATTTGGTGCACAATGTTCCACAGTAATAAATACCAGCAAGATCACAATCTGGAAGCACATAGCTCCACATACCAGAGGGATTAAACTAATTGGAATCAAGGTATCAGGTCTGAAATCAAGAGCTACTTCAGAAAACAAATCACAAGTATTAAGACAACAATCTTGTGATTTAGCGAAATCTACCAAAATAAAATGTCAATGTATAGATAAAATATGTATCTATACTAAAAATGCCTTCCCCTCCCCCCCTCCCCCCCGCCTTCACAGTACCCTCCATTTGAAGACCTCAAGGCACTTTCCAAACATTAAATGAAAGCCTCACAAAAATCTTCTAAGTTAAAGGAAATTATACTGGTTCCTCACCACTGTAAAGGCCCATAAGGACCACATGCCAGTGGGGTAAATTAGACCACAAGAGGCCAACCCAAAGATAAGAGAACTGTACTGGGATCACTGATGTGACCCTCTCCCCAACTCTGCTGTGTGAGCGAGAATCTGCTCTATTACACATTGACACATATACCCCACACAAGAATAATTCCATACTACATACACAGAGTATTCCTGTGGCACCTTAGTAACAAACAAATATATATATATATTTAGTATCATGAGCTTTCATGAGTTTTGCCCATGAAAGCTTCTGATACTAAGGTGCCACAGGACTACTCATTGATTTTAAAGTTATAGACTAATATGAATACTCCTGAGAGACTTTTATACTATGTACAAGTTTTTCACCCTTGTATACATACCAGATTTTGCCCTGACAAGACCTCCAGCAAAGCCATCAAGATTTTCCCATCTTGAATATCAACAAACAAATCTTTCACTTCCAGAGGAGGATTGCACTGTGAGGAAAGAAAGCACTGTTATCTGGATAATCTGTTGAGAGCCACCGCTGGTAAAACATCATTATTTTTGAAGGAAATGTGTGGCACTTTATAAAAACAGGGATGCTTCTTTTTCTTTACTATTTGTATTACTGTAGAATTAAGAGGTTTCTTATAGAATCACAGAATAGAAGTACTGGAAGGCTTGGTCTACACTAGGACTTTAATCCAAAATTATTCCACAAGGTCAAATTTGTAAGCGATGCGTCTACACTACCCAGCCTGTTATTTCGGAATAAGGGGCTGCGGAATTTGAACTCTGTATTCCTGCTTTTCATGAGGAATAATGCTATTCCCAAACTCGTAAGTCTGAAATAACGTTAGTGTGGATGCTCCAGTGCTGCTAATTCAAATTTATTGGGGAGCTGTGGGAGGCCTCCCAGAGGCCAGAGTGCTTCCTGGGGCTCTGAGTCCAAGGTAGTGTGTCCACATTAATGGAGGCTGCCTCAGACTACATTAGATTCTTCTTCACAGTGAGGACGTGGAACTCTGAATTTGTAAAATCAGGTGCCCAGAAGTTGAACTTAGTAAATTCAGATTAATTTCCTAGTGTAGACATGGCCAAAGGGACCTCGAGAGGTCTTCTAGTCCAGTCCCCTATACTTAAGGCAGGACTAAGTATTATCTAGACCATCCCTGACAGGTGTTTTGTCTAACTGGCCCTTAAAAATCTCCAATGGTGGAGATTTCCCAGGCAGCACTCCCTAGGTAATTTGTTCCATTGTTTAACTACCCTGAGGCTGTGTCTAGACTGCATCCCTTTTTCGTAAAAGGGATGCAAATTAGACCTATCGCAATTGCAAATGAAGCGGGGATTTAAATCTCCCCCGCTTCATTAGCATAAAAATGGCTGCCGCTTTTTTCCGGTCTGGAGCTTTGCCAGAAAAAAGTGCCAGTCTAGACGTGGATCTTTTGGAAAATAAAGCCTTTTCCGAAAGATCCCTTATCCCTCTTAAAATAAGGGATAAGGGATCTTTCAGAAAAGGCTTTATTTTCCAAAAGACCTGCGTCTAGACTGGCGCTTTTTCCCGGCAAAGCTCCGAGCCGGAAAAAAGCGGCAGCCATTTTTATGCTAATGAAGCGGGGGAGATTTAAATCCCCGCTTCATTTGCAATTGCGATAGGTCTAATTTGCATCCCTTTTACGAAAAAGGGATGCAGTCTAGAGACAGCCTGACAGTTAGGAAGCTTTTCCAAATGCCCAATCTAAACAGTCCTCACTGCAATTTAAACCCAATGCTTCTTGTTTTGTCCTCACAAGTTAATGAGAACAATTTTCCTTATAACAACCTTTTATGTACTTAAAACTATTATCATAACCCCTCTCAGTCTTCCCTTCTTCAGTCTAAACAAAACCATTTGTTTCAGTCTTCCCTGAAAGGTCATATTTTCTTGATCATTAATCATTTTTGTTGCTCTTCTCTGGACTTCCTCCATTTTGTCCACATCTTTCCTGAAATGAAGCACCCAGAATGAAAGACAGTACTCCAGCTGAGACATAATCAGCGCAGAGTAGAATAGAAGAATTATTTCTTGTGTCTTGCTTACAGCTTTCCTACCAATACATCCTCGAATGATGTTTGTTTCTTTTGCACTAGTATTACACTCTTGACTCATATTTAGTATTACACTCTTGACTCATTGTGATCCACTATGTCCCCCAGATCTTTTTCTGTTGTACTACTTCTTAGTCAGTCATTTCTCACTTTGTGTGCATGTGCAACTGATTGTTCCTTGCTAACTGGAATACTTTGCATTTGTCCTCATTGAATTTCATCCTGTTTACTTTAGACCATTTCTCCAGTTTGCAGAGATCATTCTGAATTGTAATCCTATCCTCCAAAGTACTTGCAATGCCTCCTAGCTTGGTGTTGTCCATAAACTTATAAATTTGCCAGATTTCTACCCACTTGTTGGTACTACTCTGAAGTTCTTCCTCCTCTTCTCAGTCAAAACTCTTATTAGCATCCATGGAAGTTTTGAGCTAAAACTGAGGGCTAGATTCTGATCTCATTAAGCCATTATGTTGAGTCAATACAGTTAGTTCAGATTTACTTCAGTGTAACAGAAACCAGACTCTAGCTATAGGGACTTCTGGGGTAAGCGCTATGTAAATACTGTGGTAAACCATAGGCCAGATTTTGATCTCTTACTAGCATAAGAGACATCTGTGTGGTTATTCCTACTTTACCTTGGGATGAGAAAAATTACAGTCCTCGTCAAGGCTGGTATTGTGTTGATTATGCTGTAAAGTTTCCCTTGGTGCTATTATATTTCCTAGTATATACTGAAAATATTTAAAATGACATGGCAACTTCATATATAGCAGCTCTCTTTTTCCTGCAAAGCCCTCTGAAGGGAATTCTCTCTTCCACTGACAGAGGCATCCATGATGTGTGCGCAGTGAAGCACATACCCAAATCTGCTCAGTCCTCAGAAGTCAGTCATAGCATCAGAAATTATCTTCTGTTTTGGGTGTCTCTTGCTCATCCATCTCTAAAGAGCCAATTCTCGACTTCTTTGGCTGGACTGTCGATTAAGCATGGCTTCTGGCAATTTGTGACTGGGCCTTTTTGAACATCCTATTCAAAGCTACCCATGGGTCCAGAAAGACATTAACTTCTAAAGCAATAATCCACTTTGAACCAAAACCTTTTTTTATAACTTTCAAGACAAGGAAGACGGAAACCTACAGTGTGCTGAGCATCCACAATGTCTCCACTATGGGGGTTGTGAGCAACCAGCTTCTCCCCAGACCTCACCCTTACCAAGGGGGGTATTGGGTGGCAAAACATTTAACTGGGATGGTATACTAAGACTGCCTATAATGGCATGTAGGCGATCTGTGACTGCAAGCAGCAAATATCTCCAATTGTCAGTCATGGGACCCTAGATGGGGAGGGCTCTGAGTTGCTACAGAGAATTCTTTCACAGGTGACTAGCTGGTGGGTCTAGTCCACATGCTCAGAGTCTGATTGCTATATTTGAGGTTGGCAGATTGACAGAGACCTGGGGGGGAGGGGAATGCCCTCCTTTGCAGCATTGGGAAAAGGTCACTTGCAGGTTTAAACTAGTATAAATGGTGGATTTTCTGTAACTTGAAGTCTTTAATCCAGGATTTGAGGATTTCAGTAACCCAGCCGGTGGTTAGGGGTCTGGTCTGGTGGAGTGAAGTACTGTGGCCTGCAATGTGCAGGAGGTCAGACTAGATGATCATGATGGTCCCTTCTGATCTTAAAGTCTATGAATCTGCACTTTCAAAAATAAGGACACAACAAGTCACAGAAGACTCTTGAAAGAAGTTTTTCTTATCTGTAAAGGCAAAGCACAAAATACCCATCCTTGGAATCCCCACTTTCAGGAAATCTCACCATCATCATGAAGTGTTCTGACAATGCTCTCAGTCAGCTCAATATGTTTACTCTGACAGTCTCAGCAAACCTTAGTGTCACCAACAGCGGACACTGGCTGTTGTCAAAGAACATTTTGCTTTGTTTCAGCAGGGGAGGAAAAAAACCTTGTAAATAACCCAGAGAAAAAACTCCATGTGTCCATAATGTTCCTAAGTCTTCGTGCACTTCATTGTATGGCAAAATTAACAGCACCCTGCAGCCTTTTCATTACCTAGTTCCTTTTGTAAATTAAAGAACGTTTTCAGAAGCCAGATGCTCAGCCAACATTTCAAACGGCCTTCAAACTGCAGTTAGTTTAAAATCCTAAAGTCTAATTCACAAAGGAATTACACATTTTCTCTTTATAATGGAGATTGTTCCCAAAGATTTCACAGTCAAAACATCACTACTAATCCTATTCTGTATTTCCCAGGAGATTTTAAAAGATCCTTTCATTTCTTTAGTAACAATTCACTGAAAAATTCTTATGAAATAATATATTTAGGCTATGTATAGTTAGTTGTGCTATTTCGGGATATTGGAAGTATCCCAAAATAGCAATTCCACGTCTTTAAATACACCCATTATTTCAAAATAACGGATGCACTATTCTGGTGTCCCTGTAACACTCGTTCCATGAGGGTTAAGGAACTTGTCAGAATAGTGCTTTATTTGAGTAGCACAAATTGAGTAGCTTATTTCGAGGTAAGACTTCTGTGTAGACACAACTTTAGTGACTTATATGAAAGCTCTTTATAAATCACATACCTACACCACCTCTGAAATGCAGCCATCCACCTCTATCAGGAGCTGTGGCAGCTGGACCAAAATGGCACAAAAATACAGCACCCTCCAGCACAAGCCTGCCATTGATTGCAAAGGAAGTAAGATGAATTTCCTCAGACATCAGACTCTTCAGGACAAAGACTCAGGCTAGGTCTACACTAGACCTGGAAGGTTGGGTTAAGGTATGCAACTCCAGCAATGTAAAATACATAGTGGGAGTCGGCTTACTTTGAGACGAGGTTGGCACTGTTTTCACAGAGAATGCCCTCAGCATTCAACTTAAAGACCCGCTAAATCGAGTGCCAGAAGATTGATTTCCAATGTGGCAAGATGCGGCCTTAGTTGTGTGTTCTGTGCTGTCCTGAGCATGCAATTGCCACATCAGTAATAATAAATTGTTTTCTGCAATCCTCCTACAATGAGTAGCACTTACTCATGAGAGTAGCCTGACTCAGTGGGACTACTCAAAAAGTGCTATTCAGTGTGAGTGGGAGTTGCAGAGTCAAATCCAAAATGCAGTGTGGGAAGAAAGGAGAGAGACACAGAAAAGCTTGAAACACAGTGCTAATTATGAAAAATACCACAGGGTGTTTAATATCAACAAAGCGCAGAAAATACCTCATTTTTAAGGTCTCAACTTACCAACCCACAGACAGTAAAATGCAAGGAACTTAAATTAACCACCTGAGATGAAGGATTGAGCCATGTTCCAAGGAACACATGTATATTAAACCTGACATTTAGAACCCTGATTTGCTAATCCAATTTGAAAAGGACCCTGTCAGATTCCTGTAATGTACTTCCCAATGTGATGCCTAGAGCCACCATACCACACACATTTATTTCTCTGTTTAAACCATTTCTCTTTTTTTTCTTTAGATTTAAAAAGACAATAAACATCTTTCACACAGATATTTCTGTGTTTCCTAACACTATTAATTACTTTTAATCACCTAATGACCACCCTGCAGCATTAAAAAATCATACACATGTAACAAATAAATTCAGGCAGCCAATGAATCAAGTGCCTTCCCCCACACAGGAACATGCCCTCAATCTTCCCCACAAAATAAAGAAATATTTCAATGTCACTATTTATTTTCTTTCAAAATCAGAATAATCCTGAATTTTCCAAGTCTTGAATCTGATATTCTAAAAACTCTTTCCTCATTGTGTTGTTCTCAGATACCAGCATACAGACAGTTTCCACTTTCTTCCTGCATCACAGATATGTAATTTCAGTTTTAACTTTTGTTGACAACCATTTTCTTTGCTGTAGAATCATTCTTTTCAGGGCTCTAGTACAATATAATCTAAGGTGCCAGTCCAGCAAAAAGGAATGTAGAAGGATCAGGCCTATATTTTATAGAGGCACTGTATCCTAAGTGTCTTTACAATAACATTATATATCAATAACACCAGAAAGCACATGAAATCAAGAAATATGCCTGGGTAAAGGAGAAGTTATATTTTCAGCACATAGGTATGTGTATATATCTTAGCATAGAGATAATTATGGAAGATGTATGAACAGTTTTTATTTTTTTACAATGGACAAGAGTATTTGTTAGCCTTACCTTCTCCAAATGTAGATTTATCCACCTGGTAAATGTTCTCTTCTGCACATTTTCCCTCTCCACTACAAAGAAGCAAGTAGGTGGTTTATTTCTCAGAAGAAAAATTCACAGCAGTTTCTAATATATTTAAAAAATAATCAATGCACATATAATAAAGAAGTTGTATGGCTAGTAGAACACACACAGTATTTTGAATCAGGAGATTTTGGATTCCTGGCTCTGACATGGGGTATGTTTACACTTTGAGCTAGGGGAGTAATTTCTCAGGTCAAGGAAGCATACCTGTACCAGTTCTGATCCAATAACCATGCTAAAAATAGCATCATTTCACTGTCGTTAGGGGCCATCCGCTCTGAATACACTGCCATCTGAGACAGAAAGCTACCCTTCTTACCACTCAGCATGAAACTCATGGTCTCAGAATATGACCCTGGGCAAACTATTTATGCCAATATTTTTAAGTATATGGGTGCAAAAACACAAAGACCCAGCTTCCAGCAGCTGATTCATAAAGATAACCCCCGTGTGTGCACAGAGCTCCATTCAGTTCATAGAGCTCTGCACAAGCACAGATCAGCTCACACAGATCAACTTGTAAGATTATCAGATCCCTAATATTCTCGGAGGGCACAGGCTTCAAGGTGTTTGCATTAGGGATGTTAAATATCGGTTAATTGAACAGTCAAGTAAACTCATGAAATTTTATCGGTTAGTCAACTAGTCTATAGTCACCAGGGGCAGGGCTGGCAGCCAGTATATCAGAGGCAGCAGCACGGGTGCCAGGTGGGAGCTGGTCCGCGAGGGGAGCCATTTTAAAAACCAGTTCCCCTTGCGGACCAGATGTCTGTCACCCTGCGCTGCTGCTTCTAAGAAAGAGGCAGCAGCAAGGGGTGACAGCAGCCCTTGTCATGGGAAGGATCTGAGCTTCCAGACCTGACACAAGCCAGAAGTATGCTGGGCTGCCCACCCGCCTGGTTGGCTCTTAATACACTTTAAATGCAGAGCTTAAATGGTGGTAGGTCCTGAACCCAGCATGAGTCAAGACTGAGCTGGGCTGCTTGCCCGCCCACTTCCTAATACACAATACATCGAGAGCCGCAGCCAGGTAGGTCCCGGGCCCATCGCAAGCCAGGACAGAGCCAGGCTGCTGGCCAGCCTGCTAAAAAATATACAGGCAGGAGAGGGGGAGAAGGAATGCATGTAGTATATGGTATTAACATCTAAGCTTTTGCTTATCGGTTAATCGACTATGCTATTACAACCCTAGTTTGCATGCCCAATGTGAAAATAATAGCGCTAAGCCTATCCTCATCAATAAAAAGTGTAAGGATAAATATATGGATGAAAACCACTACGGCTTATTAGGATGATGCACTTTTCTATTATTGCCATAATGAGATGTTTGCCTGCTGCTGGAAGTACAATATTAGCCTAAAAGGGGTGCAGTGAACATAGGCTGTCTCCAGGTTTTCTATGAGTGATGAGTGGGAGTTGTGGACATGGTTCCAAAATGGGAATGTTACAGTTTCTCTCCATTTTAAGTTTCCATGCCTGGGGTTAAGTGAAAGACTAGTCATTGCTACCTCATTCATGACTAAATTGATTTAAAAATAAAATATACATGCAGCTGTGATGAACAGATGAGATTTTCGTTTGGGTGAATGAAAAAATTAGAATGAAGCCTTAACTCCTTTCAAGATGCTTTAGAGACAGGCTTTTGGCTCAGATCTACTGTACTATGAGTTTATTATCTGATATTGGGATACTAAATCCTGCATTTTCACTGAAATATGTTCTTGATTACCTAGCAAGTGTTTTTCATTTCTAAAAATACTAGACTTAAGTTGTCCAGATTTTATTAACTGTAAATATTTAAAATCTAAATTAACAATATGAACTAAATCTATTTCCATAAGGATAAAAGCAAATGTTAGTGGCTAAATTTAGCAGGATTCTCAGGGCCAGATTCTCAGCATAGCACCACTGTCTTCACCTCATTTACATCACCTGTGGATTTGGCCAAAAAATTAGTATTAGTAGTAGTAGTAGAAACACTTAGGAGTCAGAGCCCCCCAGGAACTTATTACTTAAGTATAAAACAAAAGACAACGGATGGGGATACAAGGTTAGTCCCCATGATAGGTTATGGTATGAGTCTCATAAAAAGTTTGATTTACACATCTTTTATGGAAATGTTCCCATCTTAGTTCATACCATTGGAAAAGACTTTCATCTTCCTAATCTCTGAGCTATTGTATTTTGCATCAAAAAGCCAACTTCCCTCAAATAATTAATTATTTTTTGTATTGTGATAGCACCCAATTAGGAATAGTGTCTCATCATGCTAGGCGCTGAATAAGTATTTAGGAAGACAGTCTTTGCCACAAAGAGTTTACAACCTAATGTAAAAGGACTCAACAAATGGTACATTCCCACATTGAACATAAAATAGTCATAGAAATCAGGCAAAAGTATTTGCCCATTATTATAACAAGTAATGCTTACATTTCATTTAACTGAAAGAAATTAAAGAGAAAATATTTTCATTTCAAGTTATTCTCAAAATAGTTCTCAGCTTTCACTTAATTTAAAAAATTTGACAACTAGTTAGCAAAATACCATATTAAACAAGTTATATGTCATGCTTCAACTTATGTGAAGAGCATATCACAAATATATTTAAATCATTTTTTATTTCTTTAGCAATAAGAAAATAGATAATCTACTTCCTAGGTAATCATGTCCTATAGAAGTCTGAATTGTTTTTATTCGTCAGCTTAATTACGGGTTAAGCAGTAGCTTCCATAAATCACATTTTAATCTTGTGCTTTCTGATCATTTTAATTCAAGGGTCAGCAATCTCTAATGATACAAATTTTTGTATATATAAGAATAGATTTTTCATTGTGAATTATATCTGTCACAGTTAGCCATTCAAGCCTTTTAAATCATCTTACTTCTGTAAAATCTGATTTTATGTAGGACTCAATACAAGAAATGCATTACCCTTTTAGTGCTTTAGAAATCACAAAAAATGCCAAACTAATTATTGCTATTGGCTTTTATCCCCAACAATATTTCAGAAAATATGTGCACAGATTTAAAACAGCTCTTTCCATGTGAAACTGCAAGATCAAATTGACGGCTTTAGAATATCAATATAGAGTATAATTTATAACCTGCAGGTCTCACTACACCAGGAGTGGGCAAAAGGGCTTCCGCGGGCTGAATCCGGCCCACCAAGCAGGTGGATTTGGCCCGCAGAGGCCCTGCTGCTGCTCTGCCCCCAGGCCAATTAGGGCCTGGGGACGCGCAAAGCTTCCTCCCACCCTGCCAGGAGCAAGTGGCCCTTTGAAGAGCCATGCGCCGCTCGCAGGACGGGGGAAGAGCTGAGGAGGCTTCGCGTACTCTGCTGCCCACAGGTCCTATTTGGCCTAGGAGCAGGGGAGCATGGGAAGTCTCCTCTCATGCCAAGGGCATGGGCACCTGGGTGGAATGTGGGGGGAGGAGGGGCAAAGGCACTCCCTCACTTCCAGACTAATCACTGTCTGGGGGTGGGGAACCCAGAAGTATCTTAGCCCTGCCCCTTCCTGTGTGGCCTGGGGCCACTTCAAAAATTTACAAAGTGGCCCCCGGCAAAAAATTATTGCCCTCCCCTGCATTATACAGTAAAGCAGGGGTAATCAGTAGGCAGACCATGGGCCATATCTGGACTGCCAGATGCTTTCGAACACAATGCAACATCTTTTTATTTACTTATTATTATTAGTGTGGGTTTTTTTTAATTTTCTCTGAACCTTCACAGTACATTGATGAAGAAATTTAGATCTTGACAAAAAATAACTGATTGCCTTTGCAGTAAAATATGAACAATAGCACATCCTTCTAGCACCTCCTGCCTTTTGACAGCCAGCCAAGCACCAGAAATGGCATTATATATGGTCAGGAAAATGAGTCTACACAGGACATGCGGTCTCTCCTACACAGTGAGGAATGCATATTGTTTTGGTTTAAAAAAGGGAAAGAGACATCAGGAGACTAGTGATTTTCCCACTGTAGTTAGGAAGAAAATACAGTCAGAACAGTGTTCTGAAATTTCTGCTCCATATGAAACCAGGTAGTCCAGAAGCATAGAAAAGTCAGGAATGGGAAGAGATAGGAGAAAGGAAGTTAACATTTTCTTACTCAGAAGAGGTTTAATTTAGGTCAGTTTCTACTCAGTTTGTGCATCCCCATTCCTCATGTATATAAAAGATATTCAGCAGGCTGAAAGTTACAAATGGGTATCTGCAAAAAGTGAGAGTACAGGATGGCATACACCTAATTTAGCTATATAAATCCTGTGATGCATGCAAGTCTGGGTTGCACATATGCATGTAGGTGTGTGCGCAGCAAACCCAAAGCCAACATACATATTAGATGAGTTACACAGGCATACTCATGGGTTTAGCACAACCATATGAAAATTCAGGACACAATTTCTACAGAGAATAATCACTGGGCACAGAACTGCTAGGAGGCTATGAGGAAGAACAGTGACCCTGAGAGAGAGACACTAATTGCCTATGTGATATTCCAGTACTACAGCATAACAGCAATTGGATTGGGAAAAAGAATTTAACAGCTAATGCAGTCCATATGCTGACTGTAGAATTAATGGGGGAAAGTTCCACTCAGGTATTTATTGACATGTGCCTTGAGTGTTTTTCTCCTCTAGTTTTGTGGACCTCCCAGTTCGGGGGCAGCCTCCCCTCTCCAGGAGCCTTCTTCATTTGTGAGGGTTGTAGAGACTCTATAAACTTTATACAGTTTCCATAAATCAAATGGAACCTTTTTTTCTTTGCACCTACCACTGCATAAAGGTGCAGAAAAACAGTCAAGTCTATGATTTCTGCCCTGATGTATACAGTTTACTGAAATTGTGCTGGGTTTACTGGGCAACTAGAGAGCAATAACAGCATTATAAAAAAAATAATTACATGCACCATATGGCCAGCCTGCACACAAATCGAGTGCAAATGCTGGAAAGGAAGAATGCCTGCTGTGAGGACTGGATTTAGGGACATAATGTTAGATGGTAGTAAAGCTACAGCATTCTGGTTTTGGTTTAGCATTTAAGTTTTAGGAGGTCAAACTCAGCTTTGACCTTATCATAAAAGACAAACAAAAATTCAAGATGTGAAACTTTGACCCTCACAAGGCAGTGATTGCTGTTTTCAGAGAGTCAGATCTTGAGTCCTTTCTCAGACAAAATTTCTATTAATCTCAATGAGTGCCCAAGTGAGTACTGATAGACAAATGCTATAAATACCGTGCTGCAGTATACAGATTTGGTACAAATCTTATTTGCAATAACTGAGGAAAAGAAAGGGAAGAAAAGTGCTTCAAGGTCACAGAGAAACAGTGGAGTTATTGCAACATTGGGAATTCTTCCCTGGATTACAGCTGTTTCTTAGAAGACGGAAGGAATTGGATCAGCGATATTAAGTGTATGTTAATTATTAGAAAAAGGTTGTATCGCCTGCTACTCAGAGCCAGAAAACACATGCTACTATGGTGATGTCTGTTAAACAGATGGCAAAAGGAAGATGGCAAACTAAACTGTGGTCTAAAAGCTTCAGAGGGGTAGCTGAGTAAGTCTGTACCAGGAAATTCTTCAAAAACAACAAAAAGTCTAGTAGCACTTTAAAGACTAACAAAACATGTAGATGGTATCATTGGCTTTTGTGGGCACAACCCACTTCTTCAGATGACCAGAGTGTTGGAAGTCCAGATCCAAGAATAAATAAGGGGGGGGGGGGGAGGGAGCAAGAAGGAAAAAAATTGAAGGGGAGGAAAGAAAAAAGACAGTGTCTTTTAAGTTTAAACTGTGGTCGAGGATTTAGATCTGGATTCCTACTAGAATCAGTCAATGCAATTTTTCTGGTTTCCCTTATCTGTTAATAACACTGCTCCTATCCCATCTTCTCCACCAAGGATTCCAGCCTTGGATCTATTCCTGCACTTAACTTTGAAACCACTACTTTTTCCTTTTTCAAATCCCTCTTCAGGACCCACCTCTGCAAGACTGCCTACAAGGAATTAGCACACTAATGGTGGCAACATTAGGACAATTGTAGATAGCTGTTTTTGATTTGCCCTCTTTCTTCTGTTACAGTAAAGCCAAGTGTAAACAGCCCTTCGATACATAGTAAAGTGTACACGGACACATTGATAAATTGTGAAACATGGAGAAATCCTGGATCCTCGGATTTGAAAAATAAAAGATTTTTGGTGGTAATTAAAAATCATATTCTTCTGTAACACTAATTACATGTTGAATTATAAATTAGGAAGCCATAGGGCCAAGTAAGAAAGTCACTAAGAACAAGATTGATGGCACCAAGCAGTCATCAGATGACAACTTTTGATAGAGGCAAAACTGAGCAGTAGTTGAATTGGAAAACTAGGGGTATGTCTAATACTATTTCCAGCTAGGTGAATAATGTAGCCAGACCTGATCTACCTTAGGTTGAGTTACCACAGGGACTACACTGCAGAGAGTCAATCGGAGAAACTCTCTTCTTGTCAGCAGTAGAGTATGGGGTCAACTGGAAAGCATTCTGTGACCAACTTAACATGTCTTCAGTGGACCCGTTAAATCAATTGCTTGTCTGAGTGTGTCAATCTTGGCTGTAGTGTAGCTGTGGCCATCAAGGTGAAAGGGTTCCGTTATCAGTCTCCTGAATCAGCCACTCCCCCAAGCTTTGCTCAGTGTACTTTCATTTTGTGCATTTCGTACTGTTTCACTCGGGAAATAAAATTACAAAAGCAATGCACATGGCAGCGCTAATGAAAGGCTTTGTTTTCATTTGTATAAACAGAGGCTACTCTACCCAGTAAGGTCTGGTTAAGGGAGCTGTGAGAGCTTCCTTCAGCTTCCGCCTTTTAACGGATTTAAGGTAGTGTTGTAATATGGTTTTAATATGCTCTAGTTGCATGTATTTAATTTCCTTTGTTTTTTATTTTATTTTTTGAATGGCAGCATGATGGCCATGGATTGACTTCATTTCATCACCTGGTATTGATTATTTCCACTCTGATGGAATATTTTAATATAATATGAACCCTCCATGCAGGTGAAGTAGTCAGGGATAGAGTGATGGTTGTGTAGGCATTAAAAACAAAACAACACTGAATCCCACTCAACCTCAGTAGTTATTTCTGTTTTTTTGAAATCCTTTTCTTGCCTGGATTTGTAAAGTCTGTGGGTGAACTTCCTGATCATGAAGAAAACCCAAGGATTAAGTAAACTTCCTCTGTGCAGAACACTCAGCATATCTGACACCTCACTTGCTATACTCCCTGCAGTTCTATTTGGGGGCTTCTCACCATGTTTTGTCATCTGGGCTACTGAGGACTAGCTTCAATATTTGAAGTGGCATGAAAAATTATATGTGTTTTGGCAATGTATCTTGATCTGGGAGCAGTAGCATTGGCAAGCAAATGCTTAAAGTGCATCCCTCAGAGACTTGGCAATTTTTTTAACTGACCCAGTCTGTAACCCCTGATAATACCTCTCCTCTGCCATCATGTACACACCCATAAATATATACACACTTCAGCAATACAGTACTTGAACTGGGGAAAGAATATAACAGCTAATATAGTCCATATGCTGATCTGTAGAATTAATGGGGGAAAATTCCCTCAGGTACTGACTAGAATTATTGTTTATTTGGACAATGGTCATGGGTACAGTTGTGGGGACAAATGGGAAATGTGTGCCCCCTACACAGCCCCGTTGGTCTTAGTAAAGCCCCCTCCCCTGCCTCTGAAGTTTCAAACTAAGCCTATGTAGTGATGTCCTACTTGCCTCTTTAGGGAGCTAAAATGCATATGTAAGAAGATGAGTGTGGGAAGGAATTGAGAAAAAGCAGTCTTTCAGGAAGGATCTAAGGAGAATGAAGGAGAGAACATGGAAAGTGAAACACTGATAAAAAAAACTGTAGAAGGCAACATTAAAGAAGTTCCCAAGGAAAGCATGGGAGGAGCTGATGAAGGGAATGATGAAGAAAAGTTGGATGAAGGAAGAGTAAAGCAGTGACTTGGCCTACAATAATTATATTTATTTTCCCTTGTGATCCAATCACATTTGAACTCATAGTGCAATAGCCTATAGCTCAGAGCTAACACCCTACTCTCTAGGGTTGCCAACTCTGACTGAAGCTATTTTGGGAGATTTTTTCCCCCAACATGACAATGTAATTTTCTTAAAATACTATATTCAGATGTCCTGGATTACTTTCAGTAGCCACCAGGAGAGCAACACTGATTCCGGGAGTCACCTGGCTAATCCAGGAGGGTTGACAACCCTGCTGCACACTCTACCCCTGGATTGCAATTCTGTTATACACTGTATTTAAAACTGTTGTAAACAACTCAGGCCATGTCTCCATTTGCCATCTTCTGGGGGTTCGATTTAGCGTGTCTAGTAAACATCTGCTACATCAAACACTGAGGGTGCCTACGGTCAGCACTGTTACTCCTCAATTCACAAGGAGTAAAGGAAGCCATCCGGAGCATTTGCTCCTACTAGCCTCCCGCTGTGAAGATGACACCATGCTCTGCTTAAGATATACCAACTCCAGCTAAGTTATTCACATAGCTAGACCTTCCAGGTGTAATATCTGGCCTAACTCGCATGACAATATATACACTAGTAAAATTCTCTGCAATCTGCTTGGTAGAGTCTGGCTCTAATACTGTTCCCCCTGATTGTGTAGCTCGCCCACTGACATGAACAGCAGTTCAATATACAGTATGTAGGAATGCAGATCTCAACAGTGGAGCCAAAATCCAAAGGTGAGCGTTTCATTCAAAACTGCCCCTAAACTTCTTCTTTATAGGCTTCAGAATTCCTTAGAATTGTATTTGTGTATGTGTGTGTGCACACGTGCACACACATTTGAAAAAACAATAATATTCTTTTTGAAATATATCCGTGCTAAAAGTTTTATTTACCAAATTTCAGTTTGTTGTGATTTGGAGAATATGAAATATTAAATCTTTAAAACTATGAATTTATAAAGGAAACATTAACTTCAGCATATAAATATAAAAACCTATTTCAAGTTACCTATTCTGAATTAGTGCCACTGAACTCCCAAATGAAGTCATTAAATTAATTGTTTGTTGAAAATGACCCACTTACTGGGCTTTTTATTAAACTTCCATGGAAGGTGTAGAAAGTTTGAGGCGCTTTTGTTTTAAGGAAAGTTGCAGAGTTAAAACTTTATTGCAGAAAATCTCAACATTCAGGCTGGTATTCCTGTCACACAGTACAGACATTCAGTGGTCTCACACATCACCAAATTTTCATTAGAAGATTCCATGCAGTGTATTAATATTTTTAGACCAAATTCGGTTTTTGGTTAGGTCCAAAATTGCAAATAAGTAATCAGATATTCCTTGCAGATGCTGAAGGATGAAATTGAGATTCTCAGACAATTTTAGTCTCAACGTTTTTTTTAGTCCTCAGTATGTCTAAGGCTCATGTTCTTCTCACCCTCTCCCACAAAATAGCATTGCATGACCTTTTGGAGGACAAAGCTCAACTCTTTTATGCTAGCATCCCCCTGAACATTTTCTATCTATGCAAAGATATGGGTCTGATTCACGTCTCACTTATTCCAGGGTAGATCAGGAGTAATTCAACTGAAGCCAACGGAATTATGTCATTCTACACATGAATGTACAACCAGGCCCATGAAGTACGTTCACCAGGAAGAAATGTATCACCCACAACCTCTGGCAGTTAAAACAATGGCACTGGACCAACCTCAGACTAAATATTTTTATTCCACTATCCCGCAAGGCAATAGCTTCACTTCACTTTTTCCACCTGTTCACACTTCTATGCCTCCTAGCATGGACGTACAAATCTGTATACCAAACCACCACCTGATCTTCATTCAAAGCTCACCTAAACTTACTTTCAGTGCCAGTAACTTAGGTTAAATAAAGCATTTTAAAAGAAACATGGCTCTCTCAATCAAGTATGACATTGGCGGGCTTCCAAAATGCACTCCTTAATAAATGCAAGCCACGAGTTTAAGAAGGAAAAAAGAACCAATGGGGGAGGAGGGAGAGAGAAAAGGGAGGAAAAACCAAACAGGGACATTTCCCTTGACACTAAAAGGCAATTGAGAATTACTCTGAATACTGATAAAAACAACCAATGGTCTGGGTAGCACTTTATAGACTAACAAAACATATAGATGGTATCATGAGCTTTCGTGGGCACAGCTCACTCCAGTCATCTGAAGAACTGGGCTATGCCCACAAAAGCTCATGATACCATCTACATGTTTTGTTAGTGCTGTCCAGACCATTGGTTGTTTTTTTCTGTACAGACTAACTCATCTACCCGCTGAAGCTTCTGCATACTGATGTTTGACACAGCTTTATCTTAGCAAAGCTGATGAAATTATCATTGTGACTAGATACATTTGTATATATAAATGCATACAATACATGATACAGGTAAATAATATGAGAGAGAACACATGTGTGTGGCCTGCATGTATCTTATTTTAAATAACTAAAACTAAGTGACAGCTTTGAGGTGAATATCAGATTCTAGTACAAAGCCCAGATTTAAAAGCAAAATTAGTTTGACCTCTTTTGCCTAAGGTAGTAGCTTTAAGAAACAATGGTATGTTCTATGGGACAATTGCCAAAGAAGCCTAAAATATAGCTTGGTGTTTGCCTTTTATGTGTAGGAATCCTGTGCACAAGAAAGTGGAGGGATTTTTTTCAGACCATACGGTAAATCACGCACAAGAAACAGTACCCACAGAACAAGAGTGATATGGAGTAACTCCTGATCCCGTTGAACAAGCTGCAGTTCCCCTGCCAGAACTACTTTTCTACAATGGAAGACGGTGGAAACAGAACTGCATCACCCAGCTGATACAGAAAGCAATAAAAGATTTATGGTACAACTTTGAACCACAACATCCCTAAACTAGAGGAAATATGCAGACATCAAAGGAGCAAGCAAAGCCATGCAAGTTATGTATGTACACAACTGTAGGTCCAGTATTAAAACCTAGCTGTCTAAATTCATTAATTGCCTAGATCCCTGGACTGGACTGCCACTGTGCTCTGTTAACAAACTTAAGAGGCTTCAAAGCTATGGCTGCACCCCATGACGACTGAGCCACATAATCACAATAGGTTCCGGGTTCTCTCCTGCCTGATGAGCTGAGTTTAATGGCCTTTGTCAAAACCACTAAACAGCTCAGAGGGAAGAGAAAAAGCATGAAGAGAAATGAACATGAAAAGCATGTAAAAGTACCAATTCTAAAATAAATGCTTGAGAGATTTGCTGAGATTAGTATTAGCTGGCACAAAATCCTGAAGCTTTAGAGAATAAGCAAATGCTTTGTGCATCATGGGTTAAACATGTGATAATGGATTGCAGATCATTATTGAAAGAGAAAAGTAAAGTGCGCTAAGACTTGAGCTACAGTCCAATCTGCAATGGGAGAAAGGGCAGATGAACCAAATCAATAACAATTGTAAGTACTATTTTAAAACTTATGAAATTATACTGTACACTGGAGTGATAGAGCTGAAATCACCACCAGAAGCTGAGCTACAGCAGCGACCCGTGTATTACTGTAGGGGCAAAAATCTGATGGAGTACATTAAAAATCTGCCAGTTTCCTTAAGTGACATGATCTATTTCTTGCAGTATTGCCAGTGGAAATACTGGGAATATTGTAAATACTAAGATAAGTAGACACTGTAGGAGAAGCTGTATGCAGTAGAAAAAGAATGTATTATTTAGTGGACAGAGCATGGGCCTGAGAGTTAGTAATCTTGACTATTATTATGGGCTGAGCTACTGATTTGTCAGAGGTGACAAAGCAAGTCATTTATTTTCTCAGGACCTCATTTTTCTGCCAAATAGGGATATATCTGCTCGCCTAATTCTCAGGGGCTATGTGAGGTAATGTTTTAAATTGACACGGAAATGCCAAGATGAAAAACACTATGCAAATACAAACTACTACTATTTTTATCTTTATAGAGGGAAACCTGTCTGACAGATTACTAATTTGCCTATACAAGCCAGGAGAAACCTGTTTTCACTAAGGTGCATGCACTTAACTCCCCTTTTGTTAATCAACTCCTGTATCATCTGCTACATTATCTTGCCTGGGATTAATGTCAGGCTAATAGGCTTATAATTACCTGTGTCATCTTATTTCCCCTAAAAATGGGAAAAAATATTAGCTTTCTTCTAGTCTCGAAAAGCTAGAAACTGCTCCAAAACTTGCTGGAAAAAAAAAAACATTAATGGGATTAATTGGCTAGTGGCCTCACCCAGTTCTTTTAAAACTTTTGGATGCAAGTTATGTGGACCTGCTGATTTTAAAATGTCAGGCATTAGCAGCTTCTGTTTAATATTCTCCTGAGATACTATCACCATCATATGATGATGAGACTTCATCTCTGTTCCAACTCCCCAAAGATAGGACAGAAATATGTATTGACTACTGCTGCCTTTTCTGCATTGTTATCGTTAATTCTATGACTTCCATATAGTAATGGACCAATACCACTGTCAGGATTGTTTTTGTTTCTAATATACAGTAAACTTCCGATAATCCGGCACCTTTAGGACCCAGGGGGTGCCGGATTATCAAATATGCCGGACTATCAGAAGGGGGGGCTATGAGGGGTCTGGACTGGGGTGGGAGGGGATGCCACCCCAGATCCCTCATAGCCCCCCGTTACGATAGTACGGCTCTGCCCCAGGCGTCCCTGATTCAGCTGCTGCTGGTCAGTTTCAGCAGCAGCTGAATCGGGGATGCCTGCAATAGAGCAGCTCGGGTGCTGCCGGGTTGCTCCCGCAGCGCCGAGGGGCAGTGCTATGGCACCAACCCAGCAGCACTCCAGCTGCTCTTGGGGACGCCTGGGACAGAGCAGCTGGGGTACTGCCCGGTTGGTCCCGTAGCGCTGCCCCTCGGGGCTGCGGGACCAACCCGGCAGCACCCCAGCTGCTCTGTCCCAGGGGTCCCCGATTCAGCCGCTGCTGAAACAGATCTGCGGCTGATTCCAGGAAGCCCGGGGCAGAACTGCTCTGCCCCGGGCTTCCTGGAATCAGCCGCTGATCTGTTTCAGCAGCGGCTGAATCGGGGACCCCTGGGACAGAGCAGCTGGGGTGCTGCCGGGTTGGTCCCGCAGCGCCGAGGGGCGGCGCTACGAGACCAACCCCGCAGCACCCCAGCTGCTCTACCCCAAGCGTCCGGATTCAGCCTGCTGGTGAAACTGATGCTGCTGGTCAGTTTCAGCAGCAGCTGAATCCCGATGCCTGGGGCAAAGCAGCTGGGGTCTTGCCGGGTTGGTCCCGTAGCGCCGCCCCTCGGCACTGCGGGACCAACCTTGCAGCACCCCAGATGCTCTGCCCCAGGGGTCCCCAAGTCAGCCGCTGCTGAAACAGATCAGCGGCTGATTCCAGGAAGCCCGGGGCAGAGCTGCTCTGCCCCGGGCTTCCTGGAATCAGCCGCTGATCTGTTTCAGCAGCGGCTGAATCGGGGACCCCTGGGGCAGAGCAGGTGGGGTCCTGCCGGGTTGGTCCCGCAGCGCCGTCCTCTGACGCTGCGGGACCAACCTGGCAGCACTCCAGCTGCTCTGCCCCAGGCGTCCCCAAGAGCAGCTGGGGTGCTGCCAGGTTGGTCCCGCAGCCCCGAGGGGCAGCGCTACGAGAGCAACCCGGCAGCACCCCAGCTGCTCTGCTCGCAGCTTCCCCGATTCAGCTGCTGGTCAGTTTCAGCAGCAGCTGAATGGGGGAAGCCTGTCCGGCTGCCCCAGCACTTCCGGGTTCCTGATGGTGCCGGACCATCAGGAGTCCCGGAGCATTGGATGCCGGACTAATGGAGTTTTAATGTACTCAAAAAACTCCTTTGTCTTTAATGCTACTGGCCAGAGATTTTGCCTTATGTCCTTAAGTTTCCCTTATAAATGTTCTATAATTCCTAATTCTGATTTATATTCATTAGTCTCAACTTCACCTTTCTTCCATTTATCTATTTTAGACACCAGCCTTCACTTCCTCTCCAAATCAGATTTAAAAACAAACAAACAGAGAGTCTTTTTCCTTAGTTCTGGCTTTCTGGGCAACTAGTAAAATATTCTTAAGTGACTCCCAATTATAATTCATATTTTTTTTATTAAATTAACTCTCCCTTCAAGCTGATTTGGGTCATGATTGTTTTCAACTTTCAAACTTGGACCTTCTAATGCAGCAAGTTTTTATTTTATTACTTGTTTGGATCTTATTCTGCTTGCACATTATAAAGGTGATTGAGTCATGATCACTTGTTCCTGAGCTACCATTAACTTTTATTTTTGTGATCAGTTCCTCAATCTGTTAGGGCAAAGTCTTATACGAATTCCCTCATATATGGCTGCAACCCTTTTTGTGTTAAGAAACAGGCCATCTATAATGTTTAGAAATCCCAAGTCTCAGTGGGGTAGCCGTGTTAGTCTGTAACTTTAAAAACAACTACTAGTCCTGTGGCAACATAGGGTACATCCACAAAGCAGCATTATTTTGACATGATTTTGAAATAGCAAAATGCATGTCTACACAGCAAGCCATTTTTTCGAAATACAGTTGAGATGGAGGACTTCTTACTCTGATTCCTGTAACCCTTATTTCAGGAGGAGTAAGGGAAGTTGAAGGAAGAGCATTCTTCCTTTGATTTCCTGCTGTGTAGACAGCATATAAGCCGAATTAAGCTATTTTGATTTCAGCTATGCAATTGATGTAGCTGAACTTGCGTATCTTCAGTTAACTTTTGCCCTGAAGTGTAGACATACCCTTAGAGACTAACAAAAAAAAAAAATAGTATCATGAGCTATCGTAGGCAAACCAGTTTCTTCAGATGAGCTTGAGATCATCTGAAGAAGTGGGTTTTGCCCACGAAAGCGTATGATACTATGTATATATGTTAGTCTCTAAGATGCCACAGGACTACTTGTTGCTTTACAAAATTCTAGGAACATTTTAATACTTGCACCATGAGATCTCCAGTATGTGAAGACTCCCCTCATAACACAATATTTCCCCCCTATACATTAGGGACAGTTCTATGAGGTGGTCCATCCTGTTACATAGCGTGATTTCGTAACCTGTAGCAGACATCAATTAATGCTCCATATCATGTATTATTTGTTATGACATGGATAACTTGTAAGAAAATCATCTTGAATGCTTATGAATCAGTGACTCAGAAGCAGGAAATGCCTTTTTTTTTTTTTACATAGTGCACCACTCCCTCTCCCCTTTTCCTCATTCAGACTCAGTTTTATAACCATGGATTTTAACATTCCACTTGTGTAAATCATGCCATCAGATTTCAGTAAAACCAAATAGATAAAATGCATGCTCATAAATGAGTAATTCTCTTGTTAGCCATGTCCTTTAGTTCTTTGATTTTGTTCTCACCATAATTTTGTGCGAAACAAGTGCTCATATTGCCCCATTTTCCATTAGTTTAATACCCTCCTGACTATTCTAGCTAGTCTGTCCACAAGGAGATTGGTTGACCTCTCCTTTGGTGAGAGGGAGCTATATAGTTTGGATGGCCTCTTCCTCAGCAGAAGGGGTACCAATGTTCCACACAACCCAAGCCCTTCATCCTATACCACTTACCTAGCCAGTGATTCACTTCCAGAATCTTCTGCATTCTGCCTTCCTTTGGTCATGGAACATTCTGCTTATTCTGCATGATCCCAAGTTCCCTGAATTCATCTATATCTGTGAGATATTACACAAAGCAGTGTCATTGCTGTTGATATGAACCATCACTAATGGATCCTGACCTGTAGGCTTCAGAAGCCAATCCAATCTTAGAGGAACATCTACAGTTTTGGTTCCAGAAAGACAGCACAGTGTCCTGTTGTCCACCTTTTCCTGAGAGAATGTTCTCCTGGCTCTTCTGCGTACTGAATCTGCAAGAAGGATCACCTGACTTCCTTGGATGGGTGGAGACTCTTTTCAAGGCAAAGATTTTCTTACAGGTTAGACCATGCTGCCACCCGTATACATGTCCTGTCCATTTCTCCATTCCCTTGGACCTGCTAGGTTTTGAGAAGTAGATTTCATAGTTTCCACATTGAGGACCTGGTAGTGATTTGAAACATCTAGCTGTGTGGAATACTGCTAGTTTCTCTTCATCCTAGAAGTCATAATTTAAAGTGGACTAACTACTCTTGATTAAAAACAACAGGTAGTCCTGTGGCACCTTAGAGGCTAACAAAAATATAGTGCCATCAGATTTTGTGGGCAAAACTCACTTCATCAGATGATGAGCACATGCTTTCTTGGCCTTACTGTCTAGAATCCTTTCAATCCATTCAGAGTTAATTTCCTTGTCCCTCAGATGGTATAGTTGACATGAGTAGAGATGAAGGAAGAGGCCTTCATGAAGGAAGAGGCCTCCATTGTGCTAAGTGCAGTACAAACAGAACTAAAAGACTATGTTTGTCCCAAAGTTTTCAGTGGAGCATACCTTTAACTAAAGGAGAAGAGGAATGTGGTTGGGATTCAAGCACTGGACTGAGGCTCAGAATATCTAGTTAGCTATACTACAGATTCCCTGGGGGTATGTCTACACTTGCCCCGTAGTTCGAACTAGGGAGGCAAATGAAGCACACCGAAGTTGCAAATCAAGCGCGGGATTTAAATATCCCGCGCTTGATTAGCATAATTGTGGCCGGTCGCCATTTTAAAATGCCGGTCACCCAATTTAACTTGCTGCATGTAGACGCAGTAGTCCAGTTTAAAACCCTCCCCTTGAATTAACTGTTACTCCTCGACATACCCTGGGTGACCTCAGGCAAGTCACATGGTCTCTGTGTGCTTTTGATTCCCCATCTTAACCGAAGGATAATTCATGTCACTCATGCATGTCACGAGGTTAAATCCACACATACTTGGAGGCATTAGATCTTGCAGTGACAACTCTGGCTTGATGTTGTTGTCAGAAAAATTGATAGAAGCTAGGCTATAATCCATAGGATGGTCATTTCTGTGATATATCTGCAGTTGTTTCTGTGGTAGTTATCACTCTCTTCTCCACATTACTGCAACATCTCTCAATACCTTGACCTGGTAAGTCTTGGGGAAAGTGCACTACTTTCCTCTACTATCTTTTTAAAAAATAATTTCATACCATTTTTGCTGCCTTATCATGGCACTGCACTTCAGCTGTAATACCCTGTTCCCCTGCACATACTGCAAGAAATAGATACAGGGCTGTAAAGCTTAAATATTAGACAGACAACACAATTCTTTAAATGAATTCTAAAAACAAACCATTCTTCCCTTTCACATGAATCTTCATAAATATTTTCAAGCAGATCATCACAGAAGCTAGGTAGGAATTTTGTTCCCATACATGATTTTTCAACTTTGGATAAATGCAAAACTTCTCATATTTATACATTTCGGTGATGTTTTTCTTCCTTTAGTTAATTTCTCCATTAATAAGAATGACTGCAATTTAGCTGCAATAATGTCTTTGAAAAAATGCCCTCTTTGCTTCAATTATTTCTACAGCTACAGAGTCACGTGATTTTTACCTTTTTTTTTTATATAGAGGATTTGCTTTGTTTTTGGCTACCATTTAATAAAATGACGAGTTTACTGAAAACAGCCTTTCCAGTTTGACAGGATTAGTAAAATAAAGCCTAATTTGATTGAAAAATAACTTCACCCCATGTTGCTTTACTGCCATTCAAATCACATCACTGCCTACAGCTGTGCTTAGTTTGTTTTTAAATGGTCAGTAACAACAATAACAGCAATATCCTCACATACACACACAGTCCAGTGCTGAGCAGTGTGTTCAGTAACCAGGAACTATCAAATTGGAGATTAAACCCTTAGAAAGAAATTCTTGCGATACTTGTTTCAGAGAGTAGCCGTGTTAGTCTGTTTCAGCATAAATGTTAGTTGTTAACGTTGCCACTGGACTCCTTGTTGACTTTGCTGTACTAGGTGCACTGTGGGTCAGTGACTAAAACTTAGGAAATTCTGCATCAATACAAAATAATGCAATCATTTACCAAGAGATGTGCACAGCAGGGTCAGATCATTTTTGTCCATGCTAAATTTATAATGTGGCAAAAGCTTGCCAGAAAATCCCAAGGAGCAGGATTTGACCACGACAAGGTGCTGAGCAACCAACTGGCGGTGGGGGTGGGTGGGTTACAGCAGCGCTGGCTAGGAGAAAGGGGGGGGCCAGAAGCAGAGCTGGGGGAGGTTCAGGAGGGCTGGCCAGGGAAGTGTAGGAGGGGAAGTGAGGGAGAACTGGCTGGCCGGGAAAGGGGGGCGTGGGGAGAAGTGAGTGCCTTCACCTGCCACTGATATGCCAGGCTGTGCTCAGCTGCTTGGAGAGTGAGATCGGGAGAGAGTGAGATAGCATGCATCTTGCACAAGGCCAGACCTCTTCCGTTGGTAAGAATCACATTAAGTAGAGGAAGGGCAAAATCCTGTTCACCTTACTCACTAGAGTGGCTATAGAGAACAGATACAGCTAGGGTTGCCAGATGGCTGAAACAAAAATACCGAACACCTCCCCTCCCCCCCCCAAAAAAAATACTGTGAAAAAATTTCGTTGAAGGGGAAAAAAAGGGGGGGGGACCAAAGTTGTTGAGCAAAAAAACCAAACCAAACCAAAAAGACCCCAAGAAAACAAAAAAACAGACACACTTCACTGAGGGGGGGGGACAGACCAGCCAGGAAGGGGACGGTGCTGGCCAGGAAGGGGGGGGCTACGGGGCTGGCCAAGGGAGAGATGGGGGGGTCAATGGGAAGCAGGACTGGTCGTGGGGGGGGTTGGGCGGAACGGGGCCGCAGACTATCGGGGGAGGGAGGACCAGCCAGGAGGGGGCGGGGCTGGCCGGGAGTAAGGGGAGTGGGAAGCAGAGCTGGGGCGGGTCAGGGGCCGCGAGGGTGGCTGGGAGGAAGGGGGGGCGGGAAGCAGAGCTGAGGGGGGGGGCTGCAGCGGCGCTGGCCGGGGGAGATCAGGAAGAGGAACGGGCCAGCGGGAAGCAGAGCTGGAGGGGGGGGTCGCGGACCGTGGCGCTGGCCAGGAGGAAAGGGGGGTGGGAAGCAGAGCTGGGGGGTGGTTCAGGGAGGCTGGCCGGGGAAGATCAGGAGGGGAAGTAAGGGAGAACCAGCCAGCCAGGAAAGAGGGGCGGGGGTGAGCAAATTGGCCAGGAGGGAGCAGGACTGACCTGGGCACTTGCTGCCTGTCCCGGGGCTCCCGGTGACGCACGGGAGGCTTCCCCTCCTCCTCACACTCAACCAACTGAGGGCTCCCAGTGGCAATCATGGCCCAGCTGGGACTCCCAGCCACTTCCCCCGCCCATGCCAGGCTTCCATCCGGTGCACAGCCGGAAAAATCAGAAAATACCGGACATTGCACATACAGGACTGTCCGGTAAAATACCAGGCACCTGGCAACCCTAGTACAGCCCATAGTCCTTTCCCTTGCAAAAAGGAGCACAGTAGCTAATCAATTTGTTTGACTTCTAACTACAAGGCTTAAAAGATGTTTGTGAATGCTTATGGGTTGTTTGTTGTTTTTTGTCAAATACCTTTAAAAAAAAACCTTCACACAGACTGTCACATTAAACCAGTAACATATAAAAAGTTTCACCTCTCCTTTAAATATGTAGTCTAATAGAAACAAAACAAATATAGACTTTTCCTGTCTCCTTCTACTTGAACTGATGCTCTAAAAATGGAGATCCTAGAAACATGCTTTGATAAATACAGGGCCTTCCTAACACACTTGTTTGTGTGAGAACTTATGCTATAGACTTGTGCTACTTTCCACTGTCAATACACTCCATATTTTAAAGTCTAGCAGATTGTGGCATTTATATCACTTCAAAGCCATCTCTTTCTATGAAAAATATACAATCCCACACTTCTATTTAAGTTTTTTATATGGGACTGACATGTCTTTTTCTTGTCAATGACTGAAAAGAAGAACTTGGAACTTGTGAATAAGAAAATTACAATTGACTAGATAATTCCAGTACTCCTCATAAATGCACAATATTAGCAATTTTAACAAATATTTATTGCTGAAGACCATCTTCTTTGCTCACTTAAATACAAACAAACATTCTATTGGTAAGTTTTCACTGTGAATGACTCATACCAAATCTTAAACAGGCAAGTTTTGCCTTTGATTTTAATCATAAATTAAATCAAAGGGAAAATCTTTACACTGGTTTCCCATAAGATCTTTTATCTTAGAATCTCAATGTGTTACATGTATTAATGGATTACTCCTCAGCTCAGGAAGGCAGATAAATATCACTGTACTCATTTTACAGAGGTATATAATGAGGTAGAGAGAGGTTAACTGATATGCCTAAGGCCAGAGTTGGGCAATAAGTGGACTATAGACTGGATGCAGTTTGCCAGGGTTAGCCCCTGGCAGGCCACCAGATGCTTTATTTACCTGTACTTGTTGGCCATGGTTTGCCATTCCTGGCTAATGAGAGCTGCAAGAAATGGTAGATTAGTCTGTGCCACTTCTCACAGTGCCCACTGGCCATGCATGTGGACAGGCAGGTAAATGAAGCATTTGGTGGCTCACCAGGGACTAACCTTGGTGACCTATGTCCAATGCACTGGCTGCTTATTGCCCATCCCTGCCTATGGTCATACAACAAACTAAGGACAGAGCTTGGAACGGAACTGGTTTCCTAGCTTCCCTGTTCCATAAGTCACACAGTCTGTTTCTTGCATGCTATATGGAGGACGATAACAAATGAATCAAACAAGTGTCTTCCAAACCAGTATAAAGGGGCAAGGACTCACAATTCCAAATACTCTAAGCCCTTTTCTTAGTGATGCCCCATATCAGTTTATTTGCTTCAAAATGAACAGTAAAATCACAACCAAAACAAACCCTCGGAAGAATGGGGTTTTTTTATAAAAAGGAAAGAAAAATTTTCAAACTTACATTTGTCCCAAGAGTCACATCAAAATTATGTCCCAGGCAACTAATGTTTCCCTGGAAACATGTTTCTAAATTGAGTTACTTTATGCATATCTTGTACGACCAATTTGTTAAGCAAATGCAAAGACAGACTATGCAGTATTGAACTCTACATCCCCTACTTGCCTTCTGTAACCAATTTTCACTATCCTTCAGAACACAAACAAATCTGGGTCTGTTTATTTTAATCGCTAGCTCAAAATAACAAACAAACAAACAAAAAACAAACATACAGAAGTATGACCTAAGCCACATCTGAACACATTTCTAAAATTTGACCTAAGCCACAAGTGAATTGAATTTGTTTTCATCTTGGTAGATTTCAGAATTCTCATCCTTAAAGTATGTTTTTTCATGTGACAAAACCATTCTACGTTATGATGGTATGCAAATTAACTGGCATTCTACTCAGAAAAGGCCCTAGGGTATTTACTTACAGGACTAAAATATACTCACAACGTTGTATAGGAGTCCAGGACAGAAACAGCTGGGATAGTGCCAGAGCTGGGGGGGGCAGGAGGGAGGGAGGGTTACAGGATAGAAATAGCAGAGCTAACGCAGGTTAATTTTCATAGACTGCAAGGCCAGAAGAAGGGACTATTATGATTATCTAGTCTGCCCTTCAATATAATACAGGTCACAGACCTTCCCCAAATAATTCCTGGAGCATCTCTTTTAGAAAAAAAATCTCATCTGGATTTAAAAATAGTTAGTGATGGAGAATCTACCACAACCCTTGCTAAGTTATTGCAATGGTTAATAATCCTCACTGTTAGAAAATGTACACCTTATTTCCAGTCTGAATTTGTCTAGCTGAAACTTCCAGCCATTAGATCATGTTACACCTTTGTCTCCTAGACTGAAAATCTCATTATCAAATATTTGTTCCCTATGTAGATACTTTTAGACTCTAATCAAATCACTCCTTAACCTTCTTTTTACTAAGATAAATAGAGCTCTTTCAGTCAGTATCTCTACATACCAAAAAACACCATGGTAGCAAGCCTCAGTGCTTAGGTCAGGGCTACTCAACCTTGGAAGCCCCAAGGGCCACAATGATAACTCACAGCACATGCCGAGGGCTGTAACTTAAGTGTGGTTGCATCTACATGCAAACTTATATGCAAATAGCTTCTTTCACACTGATGGGCATGAATACAAAGATTAAGGCAAAACTACACAACACACAGGCCCCATTTAAGTCAGTTCTGCTGATATCAATAAAATGCAATATTCACCTGATTTTCACCCAAATGGCTGCATTTTTAATGAGCAATGACAGTCCAGGAATTTAACTACTAAAATGCATATCAACAGAAGTCCATTATATTGACTACTTTTTTGTTTTAGCCCCCACCCACAGGGTTACAAACAAATAGGCCACGGGCCACATATGGCCCATGGGCCGCGTGTTGAGTAGCCCTGGCTTAGGTCAACTGACTCAGGCTCAAGTTGTGGGGCTAAAATAACAGGGTAGATGTTTGACTTGGGCAAGAACCCAGGCCCTGAGGCAATCTCTCCACTTGTGTGAATATTGACGCTGTAGCTGTTGATCTTCTGATATTCGATTTAACAGGTTTAGTAAAGACTGCTGAGGGTGCGAAAATGGCGATCGGGGCTTTTTTGCGGAAAAGCGTGTCTAGATGGCACAGACACTTTTCCGCAAAAAGTGTTTTTGCGGAAAAGCGTCCGTGCCAATCTAGACATTCTGTTCCGAAAATGCTTTTAACGGAAAACTTTTCTGTTAAAAGCATTTCCGGAAAATTATGCCAATCTAGACACTGCCTAGGTGTGCAGAGCACTTAGAGAATGCCTGTATACGCACCTGTGCCTAGCTTTAATGGTATGTACACCACTCAAAGCAGTCAGCTGCTTGTCTGCATACAGATGATGGTGCATGCCATTGAGTCACACTTGCATACACCCAGTAGGGCTAGAGATTAGATTAAAAAATAAGAAAGAGTGAGAGTCTGAAGAAGTTGAACACAATGGTCATCCCACTCACCAGGGAGAGCTTCCTGCTTGGCTGTGGTGAGTAGGGAAACAATGTTTTCAAGCTCTGTCAGAATGTGCTCTCTCTCAGCAACAACAATAGGTATTAGTTTGGTTGGCAATAGATACCACTGCCATGAACAAGGTATGTGACCATGCAGTGCTACTAGAAAAGAATTACGCCTCCCTGGTCATTTGTATGGAGTGTTGCACCAATGTAATCATTTTCTTTCAAATCCCTCCTCAGAATACTCCTCTGCCATGAGGTCTGCAAAGAAACCTGACAACTGTTAGGCTGCTGGTGCTCTAAGGCCATTGCCTACCATGCTGAATAACATAGTCTTAGTGTTTCCTGTACTGTCTGAATCCATCTGTTGTCTTGTCTTAAACTTACAATGTTAGCTTTTGGGGAGAGATGGAATCTTTTTATTCTGTTTGCATGGCACCTGTCACAATGGGGTCCTAGTCCATGACTAGGGCTCGTGGGAGCTATGGTAACACAAACAAACAAACAAATCAGGCAGTATTTACAAGGTGTGGTCTTTAAGTGAAATTGCTATTGCTGAGCTATGTTGACAAGCAGGCTGTGGATACTGAGCAAGAAATAAACCAGAAGAAAAAAAACCATGAAAGCTAAAAGAAATAAATAGATGATGTATCCTACCCTGAAGGCTGCTTCACACATGCACTTGGTGGATGACCAAGGAGTGCCAATCTCAAAGGCAAGGCCTTCCATACTGAAAATGCCCTGCCAGTTATGAAATGTAAACTCCTCAGGCACTATAATAGCCTTAGCATGAGTCACAGACACTCCTCTAGGTACTCCCCACCCAGCTAAGCCTGCCTCATACCAGAAATCACAACAATGTACAGGTTACTACCAGTCCCAAATGACCAGTTTCTTCTGCCAGGTCAGGTGCACCTTGATCTCATACCACAGATAGCAACACTTGTGGTCAATCCTGTAACACACTATCAAAAGATTTATTAACTAGGAAAAGAAAATAAGAGAGTTCTTTACAAGGTTAAAATGATAAACATGCACATACAAATGAGTTACTGTCTTACGTTTCAAAAAGTAGTAAAAGCTTCTATAATACAGTAAGCAAGTTCTGCATGTCTCTTAGGGCTAACCAAGGCTAAGCACTGGGGATCTCTTGCATATGCCTAGAAACCTTGCCCTGGAGAGTCCAAGAAGGATACAAGATACAGTTACTCTTTATTAGGGATTTTTATTTCCTTTCAACCCCAGCTTTGAGCTCCAGCTCAACTGATGGGATGAATTTGCTTGCACACTTCTATCTCAGGGCTGGGAGGAGGAGCGCAATAAGCAGAAGCTTTTGTCCTCTGATGTTCCACAACAGATCATCTGGTGTTGATGGACCTTCTCTGTTGTGCAGGACCTAACACTTCTTCTGTTGGAAGCCAGCATTTCACACTAATTTGTGCCTCTTTCCTGTCTGGTGACTTCCACAGCTACAGAGAATTACAAGGCAAATGCTCAAATATGACTTTACAATATAGGATACAGCTGTGATAAGTGAGACGAATGCAATCAGCAGCGCACAAGCATTGAATACAGTCTAAACACCAGCCATGTTTTTATAACTCTTAGAGCTATAACAACAATACTAGGACACAGGTGAACCACACCAGTTCTAACTTTGCATTAGTCAGACGTCAGCTGAGACCTAGGGACCTTTGCATGAGCTGGCAGCACTTTATCTGCCAGAGTCACAGCTTACCCTTAAGTCCAGCATCTACAGAGGATCCACAGCTGCTCAATGTACATGCCCATGGATTTGTCTCCCTGTGCTTGCCCGACTTCAGGCCCTGTACTGTGCCTCGCTCCAGCCTAGATGCTGCTCTGCACTGAGCCTTGCTCATGCTGGGTCCCTCCTTGCTCCTGCCTTCTCTGACTCCAGGTAATTTGGTTCTAACATGGAAGCTCTGACTGCTGGCTCTGAAGGCTTTGGCATTTGAACACTGACTGTGGGTCTGAACTTTAGAGACGATCCCTGGCTCTGACTCTGCATTGACCGTGGGCTCTGGCATTCTGACTCTGACCAGTAGGCCTAACTCCTGTTTGGATCACTAGGCATCATCACCTATGACCCTGTTTCCAGACAAATATGCTATGGCTAAGCCACCTTCCTGTTTGTTTTAAAGTGAACACACTACACTGTACCAACAACTGACAGGGTATTTAGAGTGACTGGCAACTTCCTCAGTTGCCACTGACATTTCAGATGACATTTTAAAAGGATTAGATTTCAAAATTCATTTTCAGGTATACTGAGTCATCTTAATTTAGAGGAACTGACCTTCCTCTTCCCACCGCCCAGCAACGGAACTTACTTTTTCCTTAAAAATAATATAGGGTCCCATCCTAGAAACACAAGTCAGGATTTGAATAGAGGCAGCTTTCAGAAAAATATACCCATCTTGTGCTCCAAATGCTAACCTTTCATTGAAAAAAAAATTAAATCTCTAATCCTCCTGGTTGTGAAGGTAATAGCAAAAAGGTGAATGTAGTGTAACCTAATTTAATGATTTCTGCCTAAGCAGCTGAAAACAACAGCTCTGAGAAAGTTGGAAATTGCCCCACCCATCTTAATGGGGTGATCTGGCACAGATAGGAAAGCAATAGGAATATGGGACCTATGATGCCACACAATTTGTAGATGCTCAAGAAATAGTACAGCTATTGGGTCTTTGTAAGCATGTACCTTCATCTGTGGATGTCCCTACGAATTAACCCTGGTTTTCAGGTTATCTGTAAGTTAGAAGCCTATGGCATTTGCCTGTCTTGTAAGCAGTAAACACAAAACAGAGAACGATTTCCTAACAGTTTGCTGGCATTTCCAGGGGGCAGGAAAAAGATGGCAGGATTTGTATGATGAGCCTCTACCTTTAGTTCATATTACTCTGATTACTCTCTCTACCAGATTTCAGCATAACCAGAGTATTTGCATATCCTTGCCCTTATCACAAACATATCATTTACATTTCTTATCACCCAGACTTTTCCTTGTTCTACAGTGCAAGAAAAGACAAACAATTAGTGATGCACAAAACTGAGTCCTTACAAAAGAATAGTACCTAAGAAATTAATGGACAAAATATCTAGTTAATTATAGTCCAAAAATGTAAATTTTGTAAAATGAGACTTTTTACACATTAAAACAATTACAAATATTTTCATGAATGTTTGATTCCAGCTGAGGCATTTTTTCTAATCAATGAACAATCTCCTGAAGAGTTTACAAAGTTAAATTAATTAATTGTGAAACTGACTAGTCCTTTTTCATGATCCAAGTGGGGAAAAAATGCAAGTGGTTAAGTGGCATAAACAGTAAAAATTAAATTCAACGTTTTAACAGTCTCTCAATTTCAGTAATCTAAGACATTAGTGTACTTACAGAGGAAATTAAGATTCTTTTAAATATAGCAGCCATTATTGTCAGTTACCTCATTACTACATCAGGGCAGCCCTCAATGGGAGGAATAAAGTTAGATTTGAGTCACCTTTGCACAGGCTCTCCGATGGGGGTGAGGGACAAAAGGGGCAAGTGGACACCTGGCAACTCAAAGGAGCTCGGGGCTTCCTGTTGCCACTGCTGCTACTATGGCAACAGCTGAAGCCCTGGGCCCTTTAAATCACTGCCAGAGCCCCAGGCAGCATGCTCCAAATGGCACTGGGGGAAGGTAGCATTAGCACATTCCAGGTGGCGCCAAGGGATAGCTGCCCCTTCTGGGCGAGGCCCCACCTCTTCCAGGAGTACAGAGCAGTGCCTGCCTTTGCATAAGCAGCCAGCAACTCTGTCAGCTTGCCTGCCTTTGATTTGCCAGTGTTCTGGAGCAGTATTTCTCAACTTTTTTTTATAAAGTACCCCTTTTTCACACACACAAAAAAATTATAAGTACCCCCAGTACCTACAGTTTTCAGATACACACATTTTGTTCTACCATTGCTACACATTTGTTTAAACAACTTAATTGTAGCAGGGTGAGCAATTAAATTTTTGGGTGTAAAAAATACAAAAATAAGAAAGCGCTATAAAACTTAAAACAAAAATTCAGTTTTCTTCAAATTTCAGTAGTGTTGATGTATCCCCCAGACATCTCTTGAGTACCCTTAAAGGTACTTGAACTTCTTGTTGAGAAACACTGTTCTGGAGTAGCTAAGGCTTGCCTAACCCCCAGTATAAACTAGAGCAACTCTTATAATGTTCTCCTTGTGCCTGGTGGGACCTGGAATCAAATAGTCTTAGTATGGCAGGTTATGGCCATAATTCTGATTTGTCCAAGCCTCCACTTTGAACTCCTTGCCCCTGGCATGCTGTGACGGGGCAGCCCCGCCCTCGGCGGAGAGCCCCGCACCGGCCGCCCTGTACAGCGGGAGGCGGAGCGCCCCCCGCCGCTGCCCGCGGTGTTCGGCGGCGGCGAGGGACGCGTTGGCCTCCGACGCGCCGGAGGACGTCATCCGGGCGCGCCGGAGCCTAGGCCCCGTTGCCCTGGCAACGGACAGACGCCCCGGCGCGGAGGGCGGGGACGGCGCAGGACGCCGGGGCCGCGCCCCCGGCGCCAACTTTAAAATGGGACCGCGGCCCCAAGGGAGGGGGGGGCAGCCGACCGCGGGCGGAGGACAGCGCCGTGGAGAGCGGCGCAGAGCAGCGCAGCGCGGCTCCGCACCCCGCCGCACAGCCCCACACCGGACAGGGGAGCAACGCCGAGGCAGCGGACCACCCCAGGCTCGCGGGTACCCCTGACGGCGGCGAACTGGTGAGCTCGGGAGCACGAGGGGAAGGAAGCAGCCCAGGGCAGAGTCAGGGATGACTGGTGGGCTGGCGAGTTAAGGGGTCGAACCCCGTCAGCCGGGTTCGGGTCACTTGGACCAGAACCCTTAGGGCCCTGGGCTGGGGCCCGTGAGAGTGGGCGGGCCCGGGCCCCCCTTCCCCTCCTGCGTTGTTGCGGGGGGGAAACCGAAGACGAGAGCACGGAAAAGACTAGCCGAGGGAGCTCGAGACTCAAGGACCATAGCGAGCCCTCTGGGCAAACGCCGCGGGGCGGCGTGGGGGCGTCACAGATGGTGGAGAATGTGGGCATAGTGGGGATCCTACCCCGGATGTAAGGGGCGATTATATTAAAAAAAAAAAAAAAAAAAAACACCTACTCACGAACCCAGCCCCCCCCCAGGAAGGGAAAGGGGGTGTGAGAAGGCTTAGGGAGCACTAACAGGGGGGTGTTTTGTGGTGTTTTTCGGAAAAAGGGGAGTGAGAACTGCACCGGGACACGCCATGGATCCGGCGCAATTCATGGAGTGGGTCAAGGAGACCCAAAGGCAAAACCAACAGCAGCAGTCAGCCTTAATCCAGCAGCTCACCACCCAGCAACAAGAGCAGCAAAAACAACTGATCCGGGAGGTAGCCGAGCAAATGAAGGCGCAACAGGAAGAGTGGATGAGACGATATCCACCGGCAATGGTGACCCCCCTGAGTCCAGCGTGCCCCGAAGAGGAGGGGCCAGCCGGAGAGGGGGAGGTGGTACGCCTGCCCATACGGCTAACTAAGATGGGGCCGGCTGACGATCCTGAGGCATACCTCGCCACCTTTGAGAGGGTGGCGACGGTAGCCCGGTGGCCAGAATCCCACTGGGCTACACTACTGGCCCCATACCTAACGGGCCCGGCTCAGTTAGCATATAGGGGTTTAAGTGACCGCGAGGCCCTACATTACTACCGATTGAAGGAGGCCATACTCGACCAAATGGGGATCACGCCTGAGACACACCGCCAGAAGTTCCGGGGTGAACCCTACAGCGCCGAGGTTCGCCCCCGGGCCATGGCCCAGAAGCTAAGAGAGGCCGCATGGCGCTGGCTGGAGCCTGAGCAACACACGGGGCCCCAGGTGGCAGAACAAGTCGTCCTGGAACAATTCGTCAACATCCTCCCCGCCGGCGGACAGCGATGGGTCCGCAGACACCATCCCTCCACCCTCCAGGAAGCCGTGGAGTTGATGACAGACTATGAGGCCGCCGAACGGGCCGACGGGCGCGACCGCGGGCGGAAAGCCACCCCTCACCGCGTCTCGACATCGGACGGGGAGTCCAAAGGAGAAGGAGCCCAGAGAGGGACGGGCCGCGGAGATGGGCCGCCGCAGCGAGGCCAGCGCGGGGCGAGGAGGGGCCACGGGAGGCACCGCAACCCCGGCCTGAACCCCCCCGGCGTCAGAGGCCGGGCACCCCACCTCCGGCCCGCGGGACCTGCTTCCGCTGTGGCCAAGAGGGGCACTTCATCCGGGACTGCCCCTATATGGACTGCTCCTACGCCCAGGCCTTGGCGGGGGCCGAACCTGAGGCCAGCGACGGGCAAGGTAGGATATTAAGGACCGTAGGGATAGGGGGTAAGACGGTGGTAGCCCTTGTGGACTCTGGCTGCAGCCAGACGATTATAAGAGCCGATCTACTCCCGGAGGGAGGACCACGGGGCCCGCCGGTCTGGGTGCAGTGCGTACACGGCGATTCCCACCAATACGCTACTGCGTGGGCCCAGATATCGGATGGGGACCGCCAAGAGTGGTGCTACGTGGTGGTCGCCCCTAGGCTAGTGTACCCCGCGCTCCTAGGACGGGATTGGCGGGGCTTCCGCCGGGCCCTGAACGCATGGCGGGAACGAGGGCCTCCCCAGAGAGAGGAGGGTATGATTGGGGACCCCCGCCCCGGCCCACAAGAGGGCGAGGCAGAAGGACCGCGAATACTGGAGCTAGTGGATGGTGACTTTATACAGGAACAGCGGGAAGATCTGTCACTCCGACATGCATGGAGTGCCGCCCGGGATCCGCAGGACGAGGACGCTCCCCAGGCCGACAGGCCGACCAGCCCCTACTTTGAGGTACGACACGATCGGTTGTACCGGGTGGACGGGGGGCAGGGGGGCGATTCAGGGGTCGAGCAGTTGCTGGTGCCAAAAAGGTACCGACAACGCCTCATGGAGCTAGCCCACGCTAACCCCTGGGCCGGGCACCTGGGGGCAGAAAAGACTGTGCAGCGTATCATTCGGCGGTTCTATTGGCCGGGCATCTTCCGCGAAGTACAGGACTTTTGTGGCTCCTGCCCCGAGTGCCAAAAGGTTAGGCCGAAGGGGGTACCCAAAGCCCCCCTGGTGCCGTTGCCCGTGGTGGGAGTGCCCTTCGTGAGGGTCGCCATGGATATAGTCGGCCCGTTGGATAAATCCAAAACCGGGCACCAGTATATTTTGGTGCTATTAGACTATGCAACACGATATCCGGAGGCCATCCCGCTCAGAAACGTGCACGCCAGCACCCTTGCTGCGGAACTCGTGAAGATTTTTGCCCGAGTGGGGCTGCCGGAGCAGATTCTAACCGACCAAGGGACTAACTTCACCTCGAGACTGATGAACGAGTTGTGTAAGTTGTTGCGGATCGAGCGGCTGAAAACGGCCATCTACCACCCCCAAACAGACGGGTTAGTAGAACGTTTTAATAGAACGCTAAAGGAGATGCTAAGGAAGTTTGTAGGGCAGGAGCCCCGGGATTGGGACGCGTTGTTGCCAGCGCTTCTGTTCGCGATACGGGAGGTGCCCCAATCCTCTACAGGATTTTCCCCGTTTGAACTATTGTTCGGCCGACACCCGCGGGGGATACTAGACATTATTCGTGAGAATTGGGAGGAACAGGGGACCCGAGTGCAGGGGTCGGTACAGTATGTCCTGAACCTCCGGGAAAAGCTGCACAGGCTAGGGGAGTTCGCGAAAGAGAACCTGGAGCAAGCCCAAGCCAAGCAAGCCCGGTACTATAACCAGGGAGCTCAGTTGCGGGTGTTCGACCCGGGCCAACGGGTCCTGGTGCTGTTGCCGACCCCCGGCTCGAAGTTGTTGGCCAAGTGGCAAGGGCCCTTCGAGATCCTGAGGCGTGTAGGGGACGTCGATTATGAGGTTAAAGTGTCAGGGAGGAAGAATGACACACGCATTTACCATATTAATCTCTTGAAAGCCTGGAAGCAACGGGAGGCCTTCTGGATCAACCCAGTGCCCCCCGACCCGGAGTTAGGACCCGGGGACCTCGACGGGGCAACCCCGCCCCAGGCCTTCCCCACAGGAACCGACCTAACCGAGGCCCAGAGGAATGACCTGGAGGAGCTGCTACGGACCTTCGGGGATGTCCTGACGGCCGAGCCGGGGCAAACCACCCTCATCCACCACCACATAGAGACGGAACCCCGGAAGACGGTGTGTGAACGAGTACGGCCCGTGCCCCGGCGGATGTGGGAGACGGTGCGAGGGGAGGTGCAGAAGATGCTCCAGTGGGGAGTCGTGGAGGAATCCTTCAGCGAATGGCGCAGCCCTATAGTGCTCGTCCCGAAGCCCGACGGATCACTACGATTCTGCATCGACTTCCGTAAAGTCAATGCGCAGTCGCGCTTCGATGCCTACCCCATGCCACGGGTCGATGAACTGCTAGACCGGCTCGGAGGCGCCCGGTACCTGTCCACTTTGGATTTGACCCGAGGATACTGGCAGATTCCCCTGACGCCGACCTCCCGAGAGAAGACGGCCTTCTCGACCCCATTTGGGCTTTACCATTTTACACGGATGCCCTTCGGGCTACATGGCGCCGCCGCGACGTTTCAGCGCCTTATGGACCGGGTACTGAGAGAACAGGGAAGATGGGCGGCCGCCTACATCGACGACATCGTCGTGTACAGCCAGACATGGGGCGAACACCTCCAACACGTAGGGGCCGTGCTACAGGCTCTGCGGGAAGCCGGGCTGACGGCGAACCCACGAAAGTGCCGCTTCGGGGAAAAGGAGGTAGTCTATCTGGGGTATGTAGTGGGAAGGGGTCAAATACGTCCCGTGGTAGAAAAGGTTGAAGCCTTGAAGAGCTACCCCCCACCCAAAACAAAGAAACAGGTGCGCCAGTTTCTCGGGTTAGCCGGATACTATCGGCGTTTTATCCCAAACTTCGCGACGATAGCAGCGCCGCTAACGGACTTAACTCGGGCCGCGATGCCCCAGAAGGTGGGCTGGTCGACCGAGTGCGAGGTAGCCTTTCAGAGGTTAAAGGAAAGTTTAAGTCGCGACCCCGTATTGGCCCAACCTGACTTTAACCTCCCCTTTACGGTCCTAACAGACGCCTCCGAGACGGGGATTGGGGCGGTCCTCTCGCAGGGTGAAGGAGAGGAAGAACACCCGGTGGTGTACATCAGTCGCAAGCTCTTCCCACGGGAGCGTCGCTACTCGACCATTGAGAAGGAGGCCCTTGCGGTAAAGTGGGCCTTAGACATGTTAAGATACTATCTTTTAGGGGGACGGTTCAAGGTGGTCACGGACCACGCCCCACTCCGGTGGATACAAACTATGAAGGACGCGAACCCGCGCCTGATGCGGTGGTACCTGGCCCTCCAGCCATACGCCTTTGACGTGGCCCACCGACCTGGCGCGCAGCATCAAAATGCGGACTTCTTTTCGAGAAGGTACGAGGCAGACTCGGAAGAAGAGGGAGGGCAGTTAAAGGGGGAGGTGTGTGACGGGGCAGCCCCGCCCTCGGCGGAGAGCCCCGCACCGGCCGCCCTGTACAGCGGGAGGCGGAGCGCCCCCCGCCGCTGCCCGCGGTGTTCGGCGGCGGCGAGGGACGCGTTGGCCTCCGACGCGCCGGAGGACGTCATCCGGGCGCGCCGGAGGACGTCATCCGGGCGCGCCGGAGCCTAGGCCCCGTTGCCCTGGCAACGGACAGACGCCCCGGCGCGGAGGGCGGGGACGGCGCAGGACGCCGGGGCCGCGCCCCCGGCGCCAACTTTAAAATGGGACCGCGGCCCCAAGGGAGGGGGGGGGCAGCCGACCGCGGGCGGAGGACAGCGCCGTGGAGAGCGGCGCAGAGCAGCGCAGCGCGGCTCCGCACCCCGCCGCACAGCCCCACACCGGACAGGGGAGCAACGCCGAGGCAGCGGACCACCCCCAGGCTCGCGGGTACCCCTGACGGCGGCGAACTGGTGAGCTCGGGAGCACGAGGGGAAGGAAGCAGCCCAGGGCAGAGTCAGGGATGACTGGTGGGCTGGCGAGTTAAGGGGTCGAACCCCGTCAGCCGGGTTCGGGTCACTTGGACCAGAACCCTTAGGGCCCTGGGCTGGGGCCCGTGAGAGTGGGCGGGCCCGGGCCCCCCTTCCCCTCCTGCGTTGTTGCGGGGGGGAAACCGAAGACGAGAGCACGGAAAAGACTAGCCGAGGGAGCTCGAGACTCAAGGACCATAGCGAGCCCTCTGGGCAAACGCCGCGGGGCGGCGTGGGGGCGTCACACATGCCTGAAAGAAGGCTACAGTCCTGACCCAAGCTGCATGCTGGCAGGGGAGGGTCTCTGAGCAGAGATTATTTTCAGGGGCCAATTCCCGGAATTCCACCCTCTTTGTGTTGCCAGACAAATGTAAAAACATCTTTAGCAACAGAGAATCCAAAATTTTATTTTAAATCTGGTAGTGCCCTTTTAACAGTTTTATGTCTCATTTGTATTTTTCTTTTATGGCAATAGCATCTTAATTACTAGTCAGCATATTAAATCCCTCTTTATAAATCCCTTTGTTAATGCAGATGGACTTCAAAATCTTCACTCCTGAGGGAAGCCTTGAAGCAGGAACATGCTATAAACTAAAAATATTAACCATCTGGAACGTCCTTCACCAACATCATAATATGTTCATTCCACAACTGCAAAAGCCCAACCAGAATTCCAATCAACATCTTATGGGGAGTAAGAAGCGGTGGGGGAACGAAACCCTGCACGATGGACCGCAAGAATGAGAACTTAGACACATGCTTTGTATTAAGCCTTTCAGCACCACATGACTAGCCAGAATCTACAATGCCACATGTTCTTTTCTAGTTCTATCACTACCTCACTGCAATTTACATACCATCAGAGGGCATGCAGATATCCTTTTTACAGAGATTTACTTAACATTCAGGAGCAGTGAAAGGACTAAAGTGGACCAAGCTCCCAAGAACAGAAAGATTTGGAATCCTTGATTTACTCTATTCAGTCTCAAAAGTCCCCTCTGCACAGTGTGTGTATGTACATGTGCTCATGTATTCCTGTCCAGGCTGGAGAATATCCTCACACAGGCTTGAAAAGTGTAGGATGCCTGCTGAAAAATCAGATTGCCTAATGGCTGTGTATTTTTAGAAAGACAATGTAGACTTCTAACTGTTAGAACATAGCAAAGTCAGGACACATCAGTGTTGCCATTAACTTGGATGTCTTTGCCAAGTTAACCTGCCCATGTTTCAGTTTCCCCACCTTTTCAAAGCCTTTTTTAAGATCCCTGGCCACAAAGAAAATCATCTGATATGTTATTTCACAACCAACTATGCAAAAGTATCTAAAATATCAAATTCATACATAACACAAAATAAAAATTTAGCAAAGCTTAGTGTCTTGAGGGTAGACTCCTCTACGTGTACGCATTTAGCTGCTAATTGGGACTATGCATAACTACAAAGGGATAAATGACCCCTATTCCATTTTACATGCTTTTCCCTAATTTTTTCCTTCATTTTCTGAACATTGTGGTAAATTACAAGACAGAAAAGGAACAATAACTGAAACTAGAATGTTGTGTCATTTTAAAAAAAAAGAATGATCATTTTATTTCCTTAGAGTTTTGGCCCAATCCTACTTCCTCAGAATCCATGGCACTTTTTTCTAATGATTTTACTGGGACAAAGATCACAATCTTCCATTGTTATTCTTTCTCTTTTCATTTACTCTATTCTTCTGTTCCAGTGTTAATTAATTTGTCTCAGCCTTTGATCTCTTCTCTTCTCCCCTATCATAATCTTGTTTGTTTCTGATTCTGACTCTGTGTCCATCTTTCTTGCCATTGCTTAGATCCCTTTGCCCAGAAGCTGCAAAGTTCTGTGTCATGCTAAGCAGTCCTCACAAGACCCTAGCAGACAATCAGCTGGAAATTGATAATTATTCATGGTTCTGCTGCTGCTCTGAGACCAGATGCAGCGAAAGGGGAGTTATCTATTTCAAATCATTTCAGCGGTGACACTTCCATCAGGATAAAAACCATCCCTCGGGCACCTAACCATTATGTTGCCCAGCAGCAGCTGATGCAGTGTCCCAGGCTGCTTGGTAACAGGATTTGGTCCCTGCACACTCATTAAAAAGCAGCATCACAAGGGACCAGGTCCTTGAATATAATGTATCCTGTAAGTTGCTCAAGCATCAAAGGAGACCTTTTATAAATACATTAAAAGCAAGAGGAAGACCAAGGACAGGGTAGGCCCACTGCTTAGTGAGGAGGGAGAAGCAGTAACAGGAAACTTGGAAATGGCGGAGATGCTCAATGACTTCTTTGTTTCGGTCTTCACCGAGAAGTCTGGAAGAGTGCCTAACGTAGTGAATACAAGCAGAGAGAGGGTAAGTTTAGAAGATAGGATACACAAAGAACAAGTTAAAAATCACTTAGGAAAGTTAGATGTCAGCAAGTCACCAGGTCCTGATGAAATGCATCCCAGGATACTCAAGGAGCTGATAGAGGAGGTATCTGAGCCTTTAGCTATGATCTTTGAAAAATCATGGCAGACAGGGGAGATTCCAGAAGACTGGAAAAGGGCAAATATTGTACCCATCTATAAAAAGGGGAATAAGAACAACCCAGGAAACTACAGACCGGTCAGTTTAACGTCTGTCCCAGGGAAGATAATGGAGCAGGTAATTAAGGAAATCATATGCAAACACTTGGAAGGTAATAAAGTGATAGGGAATAGCCAGCATGGGTTTATGAAGAACAAGTCATGCCAAACTAATCTGATAGCTTTCTTTGATAAGATAACGAGCCTTGTGGATAAGGGAGAAGCGGTGGATGTCATATACCTAGACTTTAGTAAGGCATTTGATACGGTCTCGCATGATATTCTTATTGATAAACTAGGCAAATATAACTTAGATAGGGCCACGATAAGGTGGGTGCATAATTGGCTGGATAACCGTAGTCAGAGAGTTGTTGTTAACGGTTCTAAATCCTGCTGGAAAGGGATAGCAAGTGGAGTTCCTCAAGGGTCTGTTTTGGGACCCGTACTGTTCAATATCTTCATCAATGATGTAGATATTGGGATAGAGAGTACGCTTATTAAGTTTGCAGATAATACCAAACTGGGTGGGGTTGCGACTTCTTTGGAGGATAGGGACATAATTCAAAATGACCTTAGAAAGTTAGAGAAATGGTCAGAGGTAAACAGGATGAGGTTTAATAAAGAGAAATGCAAAGTGCTCCATTTAGGAAGGAACAATCAGTTCCATACATACAAGATGGGAAGCGACTGTCTAGGAAGGAGCATGGCGGAAAGGGATCTAGGGGTCATAGTGGACCACAAGTTGAATATGAGTCAACAGTGTGATGCTGTTGCAAAAAAAGCAAATATGATTCTAGGTTGTATCAACAGGTGTGTTGTAAGCAAAACTCGTGAAGTCATTCTGCCGCTCTACTCTGCACTAGTTAGGCCTCAGCTGGAGTACTGTGTCCAGTTCTGGGCGCCACATTTCAAGAAAGATGTGGAGAAATTGGAAAGGGTACAGAGAAGAGCGACAAGAATGATTAAAGGTTTAGAGAACATGACCTATGAAGCCAGGCTTCATGAACTGGGCTTGTTTAGTTTGGAAAAAAGAAGATTAAGGGGGGACATGATAGCGGTTTTCAAATATCTAAAAGGGTGTCACAAGGAGGAAGGAGAAAATTTGTTCCTCTTGGTTTCTGAGGACAGGACAAGGAGTAATGGGCTTAAAGTGCAGCAGGGGAGGTTTAGATTGGACATTAGGAAAAAATTCCTAACTGTCAGGGTGGTCAAATATTGGAATAAATTGCCAAGGGAGGTGGTGGAATCTCCCTCTCTGGAGATATTTAAGAACAGGTTAGATAGACATCTGTCAGGGATGGTGTAGACGGAGCTTGATCCTGCCTTGAGGGCGGGGGGCTGGACTCGATGACCTCTTGAGGTCCCTTCCAGTCCTATTATTCTATGATTCTATGATTCTATGATCCTGTACATTTGATTATTGGAAGGTCTGAAGAGATGAAAGGATAAATAATTTAATGAAGCAGGTAGAATGCACAAGTGATGTAGCCAGAAGGGTCCACTTGAGTGGGACCCAACTTTAGGTGGGTGGGCAAGAAAGGGGGCTGAGCGGAGTGGGATGGGGTAAGCCCCGGCCCCGCTCCCCAGCTGGCTTGCTGGATGGAGATGGGTAAGCCCCTGTGCTCTGAGCCCACTACCTGGCTGGAGTACCTGGTGGCCTGGAGAGGGGTAGGCCTGGGTGCAAAGTGGGTGGGTTGCAGCCCACTCACGCCCACCTGTGGCTACGCCCCTGGAATGTACAAATACACAAAATAAATTGAAATCCATTAGATATGGTAACAGCGACTTCTTTTTTCCAAGCCTAAAATCCTTCAGACTATTAGAAGCTGAAACCCAGAGTTTTCAATGCTCTGCAAACCAGGGTCAAAGCCTGAGGTCTCTAGTCCAAGCTCCTCTGGATTCAGTGAAAGCCTTGCCCTTGCCTTCATAAGGATTTTTAAAAAAGCACAGAATAAGAACATAAGAACATCATAAGAACAGCCATACTGGATCAGACCAAAGCTCCATCTAGCCCAATGTCTTGTCTTCCAACAGTGGGTCAATGCCAGATGCCCCAGAGGGACTGAACAGAACAGAAATTCATTAAGCAATCCGTCACCCATTCCCAGCCTCTGAGAGCCTAGGGACACCATTTTTACCCATCCTTGCTAATAGCCTTTGATGACCTAACCTCGACAAATGTATCTAGTTCTTTTGTGAACCCTGACAAGGAGTTCCACAGGCCAACAGTACACTGCGTGAAGAAAAACTTCCTTTTGTTTGTTCAAGACTAGGCCCACAACAAACAGGTATGATTTGTACTTCAGTCAGACCTTCAAATAGGAGCAGAACTGAGTGTTACAGAACAAGACATCTGTATGCACATTTGACTGGCTCTTGACTTTTAACTCAACTGTAAACTAAACATATTCTAGAGAAAAAAATAAAGATTCAGACCTATACACAAAACACTGTCTAGTAGTTCCCCTTCTCTTGGGATACTCCTAATGTTGTATCAAATAAAAGAAAGCAGGATCTTATGAGGGGGATAAGGCAAAAAGCCACATTTATTGTAAAGATAATAATAAAAAAATAAAGAAAAGATAGAAGCAAACAACGTTGTTTAACTACTTATTCCTAACACTACTTAACCCTTATACACGTTTATATATATATATATATATATATAACCATTCATTCATACATCCATTCATTCAAGTTCTGTGTATAGTTACCAGCCTGGAAGTTGCTTGTGACAGAATACTGGCCAGGTACTCTGTAAACAAGTGATGGTAGTGGGGAGCGAAGTCCTGATCAGATGCGCATCTGAAGCTCCTGGTAGGCTGGTAGCAGAACCTTGGACTCTGATTCCATTGTTTTTTAGTCCAGTTCTTATAGGAATTTCTTCCTATGCCAGTCTATGGAAATTGCTGCATCATGCTGATGTCTCCAGGGTGGCTGCCAGGTGCTCGTCAGTGATCTCATCGGGTGGACCTCCAGTACTTGGTTTTCTCCACTTGACACCTTTTGGTTGCACTGGCACCTGACGCCTTCTTCAGCCCTTTGTAGCTGTATTCTCAGGCTGGCACCTCTCAGAACCATTCACTCATTATCCAAGCACTCTCTCATACATTCATACAGTATTTTGTATAATAATAAAAGTTGTAGTTACAAAAGTTTCTGGGTGGTATTGCTTAAAACATTCTCTGAGTGCTGAGTAAAGTTACAATGTTTTAAAGAGAACAGGAGTCAATTATGTAACAATGCCCTTAGTCAATTACAGGGCTTGGCTCCCATAGCAGAGTTAGTGGCTTGACAATGCATTGTTACAATGTATCTCTGCAATGTCAATTTCAAGCAGCCCCTTGCACAAGCTTGAGCATGCCCTGGAGCATTAATTAATAAATTAGAATTAATAATAAATCTAAACACTTTAAGTTGTGGGGAACAAATTATGGGGAGTCACTTCCATTTGGAGGAATCATTTTCAATACATTAATATGTTATCCCTACATTAATCTGGTGGTAGGAAGTCCCATGTCCCAACCACATGTTGGATAATCCTGAATTACTACTTGCACAAAGAATATGAGTTAGGTGAGTTCTTCTTCATCCAATGCCCAATGTTACTAGGCAGTGTGGCTATGAAACAGCAGCCATGTTTCATCTAAGGTGGTTGTGTTTCATTGGTGGTTGAAGATTCTATTTCAGTTTAATGTTATAAAGAGTTATAGGAACCGCCAAAATAAAATATACTACATCAAGTTAGAGTCAGCTCCAACTTCTGTGTTTTAAAATTGCTGTTTCAGCTGTAAGATGTGCTCTATTAACTTGAGATGGAATAAATAGCCCAAAGGTGTCAACATAGCCCAGTGAGTCACTGTTCAATATTAAACTATGTTAAACAAGGCTTGAGACAGGGCATACAGAGACCTCAGCCTGCTTAGTACTATGTCAAACACACCATTAAAATCCTTTTAACCTTTTATTAAAGATAAAAGAAAGGCGTAAAAACAGTTAAAACATGTAAAATGTAAAGTATTAGGTAAGCTTTCCTTTCCACAATACCCCTTGTTCCCTCTCTTTAGCCAGAGTTAAGATAATTTTTGAAAGGGAAATTTCTCTGCCACACACAGTGCTCCCAGCCCAAGCCACAGTGCAGACCACCTGCACCAGAAGTGAGGCGCAAGGGAGGGACTGTATATCTCCCTACAGTGAGCAGTTCCTAGATGTCTGTCCTTCCCACAGCCCAGCATAGTAGCCGCACTCTAGCTCTTCCTGGCCAAGTGAATAGGATGCTAGTTACATCCTTCCATCTCTGGCATGGAGGGAGGGAGAAGCAGTAGGGCAGCTGAAATTGGGAAGAAGCTCGCAGCACCTTCAGCAGTCATCATTCCTGGACACAGTCCCCAGTGCTCCCCAATGGGTCGTCTTGAATATTCACTATGCTCCAGCCCCACATGCTGGGCAGCCACCAACACACACCAGGAGCCTGGCTGCAGACAATGGAACTCTCTCTCTCTCTCTCTCTCTCTCTCTCTCTCTCTCTCTCTCTCTCTCTCTCTGTGTGTGTGTGTGTGTGTGTGTGTTAATTTTAACCCACTTTTAACTTTTAAATGTGCCTACTGTACTTTATTGGAAAGCCAGACTTGTCATTCACACCCTGTCAGAAACTAGCCAGAAGCTAGCCCTTGGTATTTGCATGTAGCCCCATGTAATAGCAATGCAAATACCAATGCACAACATTAAATTCCTAATCAAATTTAAGTTAGAAGCATGTGATATATACTGTGCATGAGATCTGTGCACTGCACAATAATATGAACAGATAAACTAAACATATCCAGACCCAGGCCATTCCCTGGAAAACTTCCTGTTGATTTCAAGTAATCTACCCTGACAGTATTTCCTGACTTAAAATTAGACCTGCCCAGTTCAATCTAGTCCTGGTTTCTGTTCTTTCTTACATACTAATGGAAAATCCAAGGCAAGCTTATTGTTGCTGCCTATAGCAAACCAAATGCCTTTTCTGAACAGACCTCTCTGTGACAAACAGAATGGAAAAAGCATTGTGGAGCTTGCTCAGCTGAGCCTTGTTAGCTGTTGAAATATGAGTTACAGATAACAGAAATCTATGAGAGCACTTACTTCCCTCAGGAAAGTTCCACGCTGACGCAGTTCCAAGATGATTCTGTAACAGAGACCATTTGTCTGTTTGTCATGCATCGGCCTGATCCTGTGAGTCATTTTGCAGGATCAGGCCCAAAGTCTGGGATCAAGGTTTTGACTATGGATTTGTTCCAAACATAATCCAATCAGAGGAAAACAAGGGGTTTTTTTTATATTAGCTCTTTGTTTTCTGGGAAATGATGTCAACAAAAGTTTATCAATTCTAATTCTTCATGAAAAACCATTCATTATTTTTCCCAAGTGCACCACTTCCTGGCTATACACCGTACTGTGGCCAGACATACTCTGTGAAAAGATGTGTTGCCAAAAAATACCATGTAGCTAGTAAACAGGGACCATATTTGGTTAGCCAATTAAGTTGTGAAAATCTCAACAGAAAAGCTCTTCAGGGAAGGGACTAGCTACATGTGACGGGGTGGCATAACCCCACACTAGCGCGCCAGGGGAGGGAGAGCAAGCTGGCAGCGCAAGCTCGATCAGCTGTGCAGCGGCCGGCTGAACAGCTGATCGTCGGGAAGCGGCGGGCCGGCAGAGCGGCAGCCGGCACTGAACAAAGGGCCTGACGGGCTGCACCTGGAGGAGACGACAAGGGCCCGGAAGGGGCTGACTATAAAGAGGGCAGACGGATGCCCGGAAAGGGGGCGGCAGTGGGAGCCAACGTAGAAGGGGCGAGACTGGACCGAGAGGTCGGCAAGAGACCGAGAGTTTGGCGTAACACCTCGGGTGAGCTGAAGGAGTCGGGCAGAGGAAGGCACCCAAGAAGGTCAACGGGGGAGGAAGTAGCCCAGGACGGACCCGGGAAGCCTGAGGGCTGGCGCGTTTCGGGCTGCAGCCCCACCAGGTAGGACACAGAACAGAGTGCTCCCTGTCCCAGGGTCCTGGGCTGGGGTTTGGAGAATGGGAGAGCCCAAACCCCCTTTCCCTGTCGACCAACAGTTAACCCAGTGCAGGGAGAGGGCACGGGGAGGCCGGTCAAGACACCCTGGTGACCCGGGAGCGATTGGCCCTGGATAAGGATCCCGATCGGAGCACTGTGGGGGCCAGAGTAATCGCGAGGCCCGAGCCAAGAAGGGGAGCCCCAGCCGTGGTGGGGTGCTCCTGTGGCCGGGCCCCGGACACTACAACTCTGTGTTTGTATAGGTCCTACCACAATGGAACCCCATTCTTGATTAGACTCCAGGCAGTACCATAATAAACATAGGACTTAATAGTATTTTGATGGGAACTTTAGTTATTATTAATGAAAGACAGAGACCTGCTTCTAGGTTCTTACACACACTGTCTTTATTAGTCAGTGTGAGCAGGCATGAGCCCTAATGCAGTAAGAGATCTACATGACAGGATTACTTAGATTGCTTAACATGGGGCCTTTATAGTTCCAGTTCCAACGTAGGACGATGTCTAGACTGCAGGTTTCTTTCAGAAGAAGCTTTTCCGGAAGAAAAAAGACTAACCAGACTAACACGGCTACATTTCTATTACTTTTCCGGAAGAGATCTTCCAAAAAACTTCTTCCAAAAAAGAGCGTCCACACTGCGAAAGCAGATTGCTTTTTCGACAGATAGCATCCACACTGAATGGATATTATCTCGCATGTAAGCTGTGATTACTATGGGCAGAATGGCCACCAGGGCACCTGTGCTTTTTCTTCTTTCCTCTTCTTGAGAAAGAACTCCCTCTTCCCCGTCCACATGTGCCTTTTTCCTAAAGAGCTCTTTTGGAAAAAGGCTTCTTCCTCGTAGAAAGAGGTTTACCAGTGTCGGAAAAATCCCTCAGTTCTTTTGATTTTTTTTCCAAAGAATGTGATTGAAGTGTGGATGTAACTGAAGTTTTTTCGGAAAAACTGTTGTTTTTCAAAGAAAACCCTCTCTAGTGTAGATATACCTAGGTGCCCTGGGCTCCTTGCACTACACCCTCATTCTTACAAAGCAGAAGCTCTGTGATTTACTTGGAAATCTGTTGTTGTCTCTTCTCTGCTCTCCCTCACTTAAGTTTGACACCCCAGTAAATGGAGTTCCAAGACCCAGCTCCTTTCTGAACAGGCCTATCGTAAGGATTGCCTTAAACAATGAAGTCCTTTGCTATCCCCGATCAAACAAATTCACTCTATACAGGGAGAACTGCTGTAACTGGAATGCCAAGCACTCTTGAGTTCTAATCCCAGTCTGTCACTGATTTACAGTGTAGCCTGGGGAAATAATTTAACGGCTTTCTCTCAGACTCCACATTGTATAGATATGGAAGCTGAAACCTACTTACTGCTCTCACAGTAGTGCTGTGAAGATTATTTAGTAGTTTTGTTATTCCCCACCTCTTCCCCATGGCACTTGGAACAATAAAATGTATTTTACAGTGTAAGACTTATCTCAGAATCAGGCCTGCCAATGGGGAACAGAGGGGAAAGCGAGCAGTTGCCCTGGGCCCAGCAATTCAAAGGGTCCCAGAGCTCCCAGCTCCTGGTGCTGCTACTGCACCAGCAGCAGTAGCCAGAGCACTGGGCCCTTTAAATTACTGCACCGCCTGGGCAACACTGAAGGCTGGCTGGCCCAGCCCTGTCCTTTCCAACTGATGCTCCACCCCTTCCAGGAGTACAGCGCCCTCCCTCCTCCCCACACACACATCTTGCCCAGGGGCCTCTGGAGGCTGTCAAGACCCCTGCTCAGAATTCATTATAATCAGATGTCACTGCACTGGGAGTTGGAAAAGCCGAAATGGAATAACATGTCCTTGGGAGCAACTGACACCTAAGGGCAAAAAACAGGAAGAAATTTCCTAGGGATGGGATGCAGAGAATTACCTGGTTGCCTGGAAACAAGACACTAATCACAGCTCAATTTCCCCCTTCCTCTGCAATGCACTATGGAAGGCCTGGCTGCTTGGGAGACAGAGAGAGGCTGTCTGTGGAGAAACACCTCAGGTTACAGCAGTGGGTCAAATTCCAAGGTGGAGAGTTTTCCTACTTTTTTCCTTTATGCTAGCTTACTTTGAATTTTGAATATAAACATTATCTTATAAAGAAAACCACTGCCAACTTCCTCTGTTTTGCCCACCAGATATGGACAGTAATTGGATAACTCAATCTCAGTCACTGGTGAAAAGTCAGCAGCGGCAGTGCTGCCTGCTGCTACCAATGTGTCTGCAGACAAAACTCTGCCAGTTCAGCAGGGGAATATAATCAGGGGAAAGGAAATAACCATTCAATAGAAATATAAGAACAGATGATGATATAAAGTAAAATTACATTAATTCCTATCATGAGCTCGTTAGTCATATTTTCTATGCAGACTGACAGAGTAGTAGGAGAAATAACTGTGTGCCTGTTGCTAAAAATGTTATAAATCTGATCTGAGTTTGAAAAGTACTAATGATTAGAAACTAAGAGAACCTGACAATTACTCTGCGTACACAGCTTAATGTAAGCAATCAAAAGACAGAAGACGTAAACATGCATTTTGGAAAACGATATTGTTAGAAACAGATAAATATGGTCAAGTGATCTACTTATATCATATAAATATTTTAGTAACCACCCACAAGCTAGAGATTTTAAGGATTAGCCAGTTAACAGTTTACCCAGTAAGCATCACCCTTACTAGGTGATGCCACTGGTTAACCATTTCCCCGATAAGCATCACCATTTACCCTTACTGGGCCATGCTTATCAGATAAATGGTTAACCAGCGGCCAATTGGGCTGGACGCAGGTGGGGGCTGCTCCAGCCTGGCCAGGCCCCCACTGCACTGCGCTGCAGATGGGGGCGGGGGTGTCACTCCAGCACAGATGGGCTGGAACAGCCTGCTGCCCGCAGTGCGGTGTGGCGGGCCCAGCCCAGTCCGAACAACCCCCACCCACAGCATGGCAGGCTCGGCTTGGCCTGGCTTGCACAGCCCATGGTATAACAGGACCGGCTGGGAAGAAGCAGCCCGCCTCCCACAACGTGGTGGCTGCTCCAGCCTAGCTGGGTCCACCGTGCTGCACTGAGGGCAGGGAGCTGCTGCAGGCAGGGCAGGCCCACTATGCCATGCCACGGGCAGGTGGCCACTCTAGCCCAGCTGGAGCAGCCCGTCCACCCATGGGATCCCAGTTAACCGGTTAAACTTTATAACTGCTTACCTTTGTAAATGGACTTTTACATTCCTACCACAAACTGCTAAGTGCTTCATACTTCCGTGGAGTGGTCCTGACATATATTCAGGACTGCTGTTTTTCTGGGTTTCTTTCTTTCTTTATTATTTATTTAAAATATTTTTATCCCACCTCTCTATTTAAAACATTTGAGGCAGCTTACAAAATTTAAAAAACACAATATATATAAGACCCTGGCGGGGGGGGTGGGGGGGGGGGCATAAAACCTGCTAAAATACCTTACTGATTTTAGATTTATAAATAAATCTACAAAATCTCTGCCCCAGGGACCTTGCAATCTATTCCAGATTAAGGATGTTAAATTGTGGTTGTCTGGCTAATCGTATAGTTGATACAATTTGTATCGACTACACGATTAGTTGATAAGGACCCCTCTGCAGCGTCACAGCAGGGATAGATACAGAAGCTGGCTCGAGCCAGAACTGAGCAGCCTGGGCCACCGTGAACAGGGGCTGCTTGGTGGCAGCAGCCCCTGTCCACAGGGGGCCCCAGCTCCCTGCTGGGACCCCCACTGATAGGGGTTGCTTTGCAGCAGCCTCCCCTATACCCCCCCTGCTGCCTCTGATACACCAATCCTTAGTAGGGGCTAAATGTGTTTAACAGACTGGAAGCTTACGCCCTACAAATGAAAATATAGTTTTAAAGTCCATTTCGGCAGCTTGCAAAGGAATCAGCCCTAAAAGTAAACAAGACTGACGCATAAAGCCAGCTGACCGGATTCTAATAAGCACAGCTTTCAAAGTTTACAGATATTTGGTACCAATACAAGATTTGGCAAGAAGATAAAGAACTAAAATGCAATAAAAACAAATAGAGATCACAGGACTTCAGAAAAAAAATTGGAAAGTAGGAAAAAAGTAACTTCTCTATTTTAGTCACGTGTACGTGACCCAAGCCTCCCAAAGCATGCACATGGGAAACTTCCAGTGCAGACATAGTGAGGTTGAACCCTGTATGATTAATATGTGGACTATATATCACCTTTAAGAATGCTGCAGAAGAATCAGGACTTTGGGCAGCTCAAATGAAACAAAAATAAATAGCAAAACTGCCTGAACAAGGCTGCATTTGTATATAGGGGGGTTAGGATTAGCCCAGAACATTCTGCTCTGTATTTGTTTGCACACTGAATGCTGTACATAAACACAGGCTGACTAAGTGCTCCCCACAGAAGGAGAGCAGCTTTCATTTGACAGAAAGGGATTAGCATTTGCCAACTCTGTCACCAGCAAAGAAAATCAAAGTGACCTTTGCCTTCTCATCCCCAGAAGCAGCAGGGCTTGTCTTAGCTACAAATATTTAAGTCAATGGGTCTGATTTTCCGATCTGTTCCACTGGTGTACATCTGGAGAAATCCCACACAAGTCAATGGAGTACACTGATCTAAGCGAGAGAATTAGGTCCCATTTCTAACATAAATCAGTCTTCTTACTGTTCACTCCCTGCAATTTGTCTTTTTTGGTCTTTGGCTTTCCTCACCCAGACAAGACACCAAGGACTACTCCTGCTCCCATGAAGCTAAGAGCAAGAAACTTCAATCAGTTTCAACTGGAGGAAGATCAGACTGAGAATTAGTATTACAAAAATGCATTTTTCCATTCCTAAACTTTGATAAACTGATTAAAATGTAAAGAGTGTTCCTCTGTAAGTTCCATCTTCCACCAAATAATGAGGTCAAGAATTTGGGCTGGACTCTTAGCTCAGTATGAAACTAAGCTAATGCCACTGTATTCCCCAAGTTATATCAAATTTATATTGGCATAACTGAGATCAGCATTTGACCCCATCATTAATCACAAATCGTGATGGAACAGAAAATGTATATGCTTTATTCTATTTTCTTCTACAGTTACTTTTAATTTATACCAAAGTATGACCCATACCCATACACCTGTATCACCATTTATTTAATAATGCAAAATATTATGTACTATTACAGGCCAGTATTATAACTTATTATGGGGACTGGTAGTATTACATATTATTAAGTTTGTCCTACACTTTCTATTATTAGACCCTGTTTTCATTTACTTATATACTTTGCTAACCCCATTCAGGCTGAAATTTTCCATGCTGGATGTCTGCCTCAGATTTTTTTGTTTCATTTACAGACAAAATGGGTCAGTCATTTCCGAGAAAGATGCTAGGGAAAAATCTGTATCACCCATGTTGAAAAGCTCTAGTGCCCACATCCTTTGGAGCAGGGATTTGAAATCTGACATAGGATTCCTTTTGTGTTGGGAATGTGCCTTTTGTTATGCCACATGCCACGAGGCATAACAGAATGCTCCGTTATGCCTCGTGAAATGAAGTTTACCAGAGCGGTCGACAAAGGCTTCCCTTGTCGACCACGGTGCATCCAGACTACTGCACTGTGCCGCCAAACAGCTGATCGGCACAGCACGGTGGCCATTTTGATGTAAATGAAGCGGCGATTATTTAAATTGCCGCTTCATTTTCCTGTGTCTAGTAAACTCATCTACATGGCTCCGTCGACGGAGCCACGTAGTCTAGACATACTCTTTGTGACTATAGACAGGTACCGTAAAATCCCGACTATGCATAATGCGCACCTACCTTTTAAACATGAGAATTCTGGCATAAACTGAGCTTCTATCTATAACGCGCACCCCAACTTTGCCGTATTTTGTCTTGCCGTATTTTGTCTTGTCTTGCCTTGCCTTTTTGTATTGCTGGGTAATCACGCATGAGCGCATGAGTATACAGTACGCAGAGTTTCCATGCTCTCTTTGGGATGCCATGATTTGTTGGCGATCTTACACGACTGCTGAAAAACTTAAAGTTGTTAGCTATGCTGAGGCTCATGGCAACAGAGCTGCCAGCTGTGAATTTGATGGCATAGCAGAGTCTAACATTCAGCTTTGGAGACAGCAGAAAGAGCGCCTGAAAGCGCTGCCTCAGATGAAGATGGCTGAGCGAGGTAAAAGCACTTCATATCCTGAGTCGGAGGCCAACCTGGTTGAATGGATTGCTGAGCGCAGACAGCAAGGCGGTGGTGTTAGCATTATGGAGGTTAGAATGAAGGCTTTGACCATTGCCAAAACATGCGCTAACACAGCCGGGTTTAAAGCTTTGCATGGTTGGGGCAATAGGTTCATGAATCGCCATAGCCTATCGGTCTGATGCCAAACAACAATTGCACAGAAGTTACTCATGGACTCAGACACCAAGCTACTATAGTTCCAAAAGTTTATCATAAAACTACGCAAGCAGCACTGCTACGACCTTTCATTAATCGGTAATGCAGATCAGACACCATTAAATTTCGATAATCCCTACAACAGAACGTTTGAAGTGAAAGGTGCCAAGACTGTCTCCATTGCTACCACAGGCCATGAAAAGTCTAGGTTTACCATAATGCTTGATTGCATGGCCGACAGAACGAAACTGCCTCCTTATATTGTGTTCAAGTGCAAGACAATGCCAAAGAATGTTATATTCCCGAACACCGTTCATGTGCATGTTCACCCTAAAGGCTGGATTGACAAAGCTTTAATGCTTGATTGGCTACATATGGTTTGGACGAAGCGGCCGGGTGGACTTATGAGAAAGCAGTCTCTAATAGTTTTGGATGCATTTCAGTGTCATTGTATGCCATCCATCAAGAAAAGGCTTCAGCAGGACAAAACAGACTTGGCAATTATTCCTGGTGGAATGACCAAAATATTGCAGCTGCTTGACATGACAGTTAACAAGCTAATAAAAGATGCACTATGCAGGAAATGGAACACCTGGTTGTTGGAAGGTGAACATACATTTACTGCAGGTGGACATATGCGAACACCAACGCTGCAAGATGTTACCCATTGGATAGCGGATGTCTGGGTTGAACTTGATCCCACTATCATAAGGAAGGGGTTTCTGAAATGCAGCATCTCTAATGCTATGGATGGCAGTGAGGATGATGCCCTGTGGATGGATTCGAGCAACAATGAATCATCTGAGGGCGAATTACTGGTATGCGAAGATGACAATGATTTGTATTACCTGGATGAAGATGTCAAGGGCTATACCCCGGAAGATATTGCTAGTCTGTTCGGGGAAGATTCTAACAAATGCAAATTCGAGGGCTTTGAAGATGAGTAGAAGATCAATTAACATACGGTATTTGCTTGTTTGCGCTGCAGTGTTGATTTCATTTGTTTAACTAACCTTTTTGAAACTGTGTATATAGTTGCTTGTCGATGCTAACAAAAATCAACTTAACCTCTGGTGTCCAACGATTAATTAAGTGCCGTGGAACCGCCAAATGAAAACTTTGAAAAAAAATTCCTATGGATAATGCGCACCCCAACTTTGACGTTAAAAAAACGGGAAAAAAGTGTGCACTGTACTCGCAACTTTACGGTACTTAAATCCTTAAATTGCAAAATGTTGGTCTTCAGATACTTGTCTAAGACATTACGGTACAGAGAAACAGTGGCAGATCATGGAAAACAAGTCAGATTCTCTGCTCTAACCAGTAGCTTAACACTACTTCTTACTCTCCAAAATAATTGATGTATCATTTTTGTCACTGCAAAACATTTTAAAAAGGCATAGAGTTACATAATTGTAAGCAAAATATTCTTTAATTTCCAATAAGTCATTTTATATTGCTTAATTAACAAAGAGATTTAAATCACTTAAAAAGTGGAAGATTCTTTGCTAAATCCATAACACTGGCCATTTATAGAACCAAACTGTAAAAGTTCACAGGAGTCCTGACAGATGGCAGAATAGCTAAGGTTACAAAGAGTCTGTGTGACATGTTATGAAAAAAGCCCTAAAAATCAAGGTCTGTCATTAAAGAGATAGCCATGGCAAATGTATAGATTTAATGAGGACTAAGTCAATCCTGGATCTTGCAAACCCCTATTCACATGAGCAGTGACTACTTGCAGAAGGCAGGGACTACATTGAGTAAAGATTTACAGGAACACATCCCTAGTTAGTGCAAACAACTTGCCATTATTCACAATGAGAGTCTCCCAAGTGGAGCTGCCCTTTTGAATTTAGACAAGGAAGATCCACACACACACAGAAATGCAACACACAGCACAATGCAACTGCTTCTGAGGCTATACAATGGCACTATGATAAAAGTTAATACTGTAAGCAGTGCTCAGGAAGTCTCAAAAGTGTCCCTTAGTCTTCCCTGCTATTTGGATTATCTTTCCAAGATTTTTATGCATAAATAAACTAGGCTACAAAGGACTTCAAACAGCAAACAATCAATGTAGTCAGATAAGCCAGAGAAAATATTTGCATGATTTGTTTAGTTTACACTGAAGCAATGACCCTGATTTTGGCTTTGTATAAATTGTACCTATAAATTCTGCAGCCTCATTGAGAATACATAGCTTTGTTAATGAAAATCATCTCTGAAACTCAGGCCTAGGCAAAATATGACTGACAAGAAAGTCTTTTGGCCACAACCTCCTTCTGGCACCCCAGCCCTTTCCCACCCCAACTCTCTGCCCCCCCACTCATAGGGTTGCCAGGTGTCCGGTATCGATTCGCACAGTCCAGTATTTTTGCCTCCTGTCTAGTAAAAAATTTCAGAAAATACTGGACACCTAAAATGTCTGGTATTTTCTGATTTTTTTCCTGGCTAGGAGGCAAAAATACCGGACACCTGGCAACCCTAAGACACATAAGGCAACTGGGCCCAGCCCTCCTCCCCCTGCTGGCCCCCAACACACACACTGCAGTGTGAGGCAGCTAGGTTGACCTAAGTTTTAACTGTAGACTAGGGCTGTGTCTAGACAGCATTCCTTTTCTCGAAAAAGTGATGTAAAATTAGACACTTAGAAATTGCAAATGAAGCCAGGATTTAAATTTCCTGCACTTCATTTGCATAATGGCGGCCATGGGGTTTTTTTTCCCCAAAAAGGGGCTTTTCGAAAGAAAAACTGCTGTTTAGATGGGGATCTTTCAAAAATAAAACCCTTTTTCGAAAGATCCTGTGCTCTTCAAAAAATGAGGTTTACATCGAGAAAAGGGATGTAGTCTAGACACAGGCTAGGCCTCTCAGGCTTTGTCTACACTAAACAGCTTTGAGCGACACAGTCACGTCAACACAGACGCAGCGCTAAAAGTCAAGCAGTGTAAAGGATGTTTGCAGGCACTTTTGCAGACAAAATACTTCTATCCCTCCAAGCAGGGTGCCTATGATCAACAGGAAAGCACTCCTGCTGACACAGTTTACACTGCTGCTTGCAAAGGCAAATCTTTTGTCCTTTGGGGGTGAATGGAGGGAGTTAAGCACCTGTGAATGACAAAAGTTTTGTCATTCAATTGGCAATGCAGACAAAACCTCAGTCCTAATTATTTCACCTTTTCTGAGGCTACAACTGCAGTTGTTCTGTGGAGGCTTCCCCATCAATTGTATTGTCTTAAGTCAGACACAAAAAGCATTTTTTGAGGTTGGGGGCATAACTGTACCTATTATCAGGTCATCCAAGCAAATTTTATATACACAGAAATAAAGCCTATGCAATAGCTCTTGCAGCTGTGGAAGGTTAAGAAGGGCTCAGACTTCCAGATTGGGTTAATTCCTTGTTATGACAGAAATGAGAGGAAACACATCGGATTTTGTTTCCTAGTCTATTTTTACTTACAGTATGCACATAGTTCTGCTGTTATTACCTTGAGCAATGACATAAGCAGCAGTAAAAGCTAATACACAGATATAGTCCCACTTTCAGAGCTCCAGCAAGATTCAGCTCTGTGCTCAGCATCCTCAAAGTGTTTCTCTCTCTGTTGCTTTCCCCGGCACAGCTTTCAGCTGCAGTATCTGCACCTTCCTTAACCCTCTTCCAAATCTATTAAATCTTCCTGCTATATATTTTAGAAATATGAATCTGTCTGTCTATCTGTGAATTGGTTTGTCCAAGAATTCCTCCTAAATGGTCAGAGCTAAGACTACAAAATTTGATATGCAGCTTCCTCTTATCATAACTTAAAGCAAAGTCTGGGTTTGGTTGCACCAAGACAATAGGATGAACCTGGATTTCAACTGTTTCCCATAAAGTGGAAAGGAAGGGGTTTGGTAGGAGGGACAGTAGAAGATCACGGAGGGTGGGAGAAGGGAGGGGCAGCAAGCGGCCAGAGATGGTGACCAGGACAACTATAAGCCTATGGAGCCAGCAGAGAGCAGGGGTGAAGAAAGAGACAGCTATCTACTATATATTTCAGAGATGCTGTCTCTTTGTGCTCTCTGCAGTCTACAGCAGCCATGGACAAGCAGTTCTCAAATGGCCTCAAGCTGCGCTGGAGACAGAGGGCTGGAGTCCTCCTCTCTCCCTGAGGCAGACTACATACAGAACACCTCATCCCCAGCCCCACACCAGAACAATGATTTCAATGAAGAAAAAGAAAGTTTATTTCATTACGGACCTGAGCAACGCCCAGGTAAATCTTCTAATCCAGCGGTTCTCAAACTTTTTGGGCTCCAGAGCCCTTTATATGCATAAAAATTTATGCGGAGCCCGAGAAGTCCACTGATTGTATGTGTTGGACCTATCTGTTTCCAGTTTGTCAACCTCGCGGAGCACCTGGAGATGTCTCGTGGAGCCCTGGGGCTCTGCGGAGCACAGTTTGAAAAACGCTGTTCTAATCCAATTACACAGAACATTGTTTGGCCTGTCACTTCAAAATCATGACCCTTGATTCCTCCAGACTCTTCCCTCCTCTTCCACACATTTAGTTTGTACTAATCTCTCTGGGATTGGAAGCTTCAGGGGGTAGCCGAGTTAGTCTGTTACAGAAAAAAACAATAAATGGTCTGGTACATGTTTTGTTAGTCCATAAAGTGCTACCAGACCATTTGTTGTTTCTCTCTGGGATTGTCTTGCTAACAAAGGGCCTGACTGTACACACCCTCTGTATGGGTGTGCAAACTGGAAGAGGGTGACAGAGGGAAAGTCACATTCAGGACCCAAAACCAAATTGTGGATATTGCACCTAAAGGACCGTGCATAACTAGCATCACAACCACCTCAAAAGGAGCAAAGAGAAAAACCTTTCCTCACACCACTGGCGACACATGAGAAAGGCTGAGGGGGCACATAACCCCCCACCCCAATGCCGTGGGAGGGAGAAGCAACGAGCCAGAGCCTCTGGGTGGCCCAGGGAAGTAGCAAGGCCAGGGGTCTGCTTAGCCCCCCTGCATTCACCAGCAAAGAGGGAGGGGAAATGGAGCAATGCGGGAAATGGGGTGACGTGGCCAGCAGCTGGGGGAGTGGAACTGGTGGTGACCTCATCACTCTGCTCCCCCCTGCCGCCAGCAGTGAGTACAGGGAGACTGACTCCTGCTGTGAGTGTCAGGCAACCTCTAATCCCCCAGGCCATGTCACTTGGGACAGGGGCAAAGCAGAGAGGAAGAGGCAGCATGGGGGGTGGAACAGAGGGAGAAAGAGCAGAGCAGGAGTGGGTGGTGTAGGAAGAGGAGTGGTGAGGGTGTGGCCTGGGGCAGAAGGAACTCTGTCCTAGACTTCCCCCAGGTGGCACAAGAAGAAGTCACATGACGAGAGCGGTCACATGGCCAATAATACCTCCCCTCTTTGTCCTTCCTCATCAGTCACCCCTGCCAATAGAACCTGAGAGATGGCCATATGTGGAGCACATGCTGTCTCCCCCTCACCGACTCTGAAAAAATGTGGGGGTTGTAAATAATCAACTAATCTTGAGCTTCCAATGTGATGCCATGGACAAACAAGCTAATGCAGTCTTAGGATTCATAAACAGGGGGATCTTAAGTAGAAGCAGAGAGGTAACTTCCTCTCTATTTGGTACTGGTGTGACCACTGCTGGAATTCTGTGTCCAGGTCTAGTGTTCACAATTCAAGAAGGGTGTTAATAAATTTGAGAGGATTCAGAGAAGAACCACAAGAATTATGAGAAAACCTGACTTAGTGAGCGATTCAAGTTCAGTCTTTTGAGCTTAACTCAGAAAAGGTTGAGGGGTGACAGGATTACATTTCATACAGAACAAATATTTAATAAAGGGCTCTTCAATCTATCAGAGAAATATATAACAGGATCCAGGGCTATAAGCTGTAATTAGACAAATTTAGGCTAGAAATTAGGGGTACATTATTGACAAAGTAATTAACCATTGGAACAATTTATCAAAGGTCCTGATGGATTCTCCATCACTGACAATTTTAAAATGAAGATGAGATGTTTTTCTGAAAGATCTGCTGTAGGAATTATTGTGGGGGAAGTCTCTGGCCTGTGTTTTATAGGAAGTCTTACTAGACGAACACAGTGGGCCTCTTTGGACTTGGAATCTATGAATTTAGATGGTGCTTGGTCCTAATGTGAGGGCAGGGGACTGGACTTAATGACCTATCAATGTCCCTTCCAATTCTATGATTCTATGAATCTCTTAAGGAGGTGTAACAGTCATCACACTTCCATGTGTGCTGGGGGTGCACTTCTTGGCACTCCCAACCACTCCCAGAGCAGAGTTTAAGAAGCACAATCCTGTCCAAAAGGGATCCATTTGAACCTAGCATGTTTGGAAACAAAACAAACCTCCTCTCCAATATGGTGATTGTCTAAATTCCCCACTCTCGTCTATCAAGTTCTTATCCCACACTCATAACTGCAATGCGAGAGCCAATGCCTTACATCCATTTATATTTGGGAATTTGGCCTTGTCTATGGCTGGAGACTATCTAAAAAATTCCACCATTTCTAACATTGATGCAGTTCAGTTCATTAAGTTCAGTTCAGTTCATATATTAACAACAACAAATTTCAAATAATTCACGCCTATCATTCAGAGGTGCAAAATGAGGGCAGAACTCAGGCTTTATATTATTACACTGTATAAAGAGCAAGAAACTAGTGAAGCAGGCATGACCAGCATTGTTGCACTGCTTACATAGGTTACATTTTGACCTCACTGTTTACAAAGCAGACAGGAGACAAATACCAAAAGCTGCCAGACTGTTCATTTCGCAGGGTCAAAAAGAAGAAAAACTGGAAAGACACGGGATACCGTAGGGCAGATGAACAAGAGAACTTCTGAGAATTAAAGACAATCGGCTCTGATGGAATCCATCTGCAAACTATGTTCCCCTGTCTTCCCCCCCACACATACACACACTTTCTGAGGTCATATAGTAATTTTTGTTGTCAGAGAGGGGTCACAGTGCAGTGAAGTTTGAGAATCCTTGCACTACAGGAAAGAGACAGAAGATAAAACAATACTTTGCACTATGGTATCCTACACAAAAGGGCTGTGTCTAGACTGGCAAGTTTTTCTTCAAAATCATCTGATTTTGCGGAAAAGCTTGCCAGCTGTCTACAGTGGTCGTCTGAATTTCCGCAAGAACACTGACGATCTCATGTAAGATCGTCAGTGTTCTTGCGGAAATACTGTGCTGCTCCCGTTCGGGCAAAAGCCCTCTTGTGCAAATCATTTGAGCAAGCGGGCCAGTGTAAACAGCACAGTACTGTTTTCCGCAAAAAAGCCCCGATAGCGAAAATGGCGATTGGGGCTTTTTTGCGGAAAACCACGTCTAGATTGGCCACAGACGCTTTTCCGCAAAAAGTGCTTTTGCGGAAAAGCATCCTGCCAATCTAGACGTGCTTTTCCGAAAATGCTTTTAACAGAAAACTTTTCTGTTAAAAGCATTTTCGGAAAATCATGCCAGTGTAGACATAGCCAATATGTTCATGTATTTTATGACCAATTAGTTACCTCAGTTCCTCACCTTATTCTCCCTTGTTTTATTTGATAAATTGAGTTGGAGGATTCAGTGACATCACATTAAGACAGCAGTTAAGAGTAAAAGAAGCTGAGAGAGCTTAGTTATATAGTAAGATTAGAATCTAAGTAGTCTATTTCCTTGGAAAGGAGACTGGTTTCTATGCTTTGAAAACAGATGTTACAAGGCTATTTGAGATCATATCTAATACAGGAGCAAATGGCACAACATGAGTTATAATCTATTTATTGGGCTCTCTCAGTTCTTTGTTACCTCAGTATAGTATCTGAACATCTCCCACTTTGATTAAGTTGGCAATGCACTTGTTTGCATAAGTCCAAAATTATGTTTTTCACTTTATAGATGTGCAAGATAACAGCTAACTGCCATGAAAGGCATCTCATCAAAGTAGGCAAATTACAGGTAATGAATGGAATGAAAAAAGAGTAACAAAAATTAAGAAATTATATTTGGCATATATCTTGTTAGTTTCATCATCTATTCTTTTCATGTAATTTCTTGTGTGGAGAGGGACTAACCTATGAACTACCACCAGCTATAGTAGGTACTACTGGGACACATATATAAAGCATTAGACAAGCAGTCAGGGTGCAACTACAAATTCCAAGAAGAAAATGCATTAGCTACCAGTTCTAAACTCCTTTTATCTTAAATGTGACTGATGTGACTGGGGCAGATGAGTCATTTAATAAAGTCGTTTTCTGGTCCACAGCAAACTGCAGGACAAAATGCAGTTATAACACTAAATGTGATCTTGTTGTATAAATAATACATATCCAGATGGCAAATCAAGCCTCTCTGCAGAAAATCTATGTTAATGAGAAATGGACTAGGGGAAGACAGTATTATATACTGTAGTCATTACACTGGTAGTGATTTGTTGCACAAATGTGTCCAGATGGTACCAAAAATACACCTCTTATTAATGAGAAATGGATGGAGTTAGAAAAGCTCTGAAAAAGGGCCAAGGCTTAACCCGCACTCCTCATCAGTATCTCTCATTGGCTAGCTTAGGAGGCTCCCCTCCTAATTTTCTGGCTTTTGAAAATTAGGTGTCTATTTCTCAGGTGTCTATATCTCCCTATTCATTGCGTAGACACCCTACATTCCTAACCTGGCTTATGGAGTTGCAGAGATGTTCCTGTGATTTTTCTGTGCGCCAAAAAGTTAGGTGCCATGATGCTCAGAATTGAAATGCCTAAGTCCCTTCATGGATATCCACCCTCTGTGCCTCAGTTACCCTTCTGTAAAATGGGAATAACACTTGACAATTTTACAAGAGTGTTGTAAGAATAAATACATAAAACATCATGAAATGCTCAGATGCTATGGCAACGGCAGCCACCTAAGTACCAGGATGGATAAAAATCAATTATATAAAAAGAAAAGAAAAATTATAATTCATTTAAATCACATTTTCTTTTCTTTCTTTTTTTTTAAGTAAATCTATTTAAAATTAATTTTGAAACTATGACCACTCATATTACGGCCTAAACTTAGTATAATCTATTAAAGCCATTTACATTTAAAAAATTAAAGTAAATGTTGATAAAATTTTAAAGTAAGTAAAACCACTGAACTGGTGGACATCACTGGGTACTTGTTAAAACTGCTCTTAACAATGTTAGCTTCTTCTGCAGATAGAGAATATTTCCTTAATTTATTTAAAAGTCTCATAGAGGTTGCCATGTAAGGTTAAAAAAAAACACTTAAAAAACAACAATGGTCCTGTAGCACGTCAAGGTGCATCTAGACATTGATGCTTTTTTGGGATACTTCCAGTATCCCAAAATAGCGTTTTCCATGTCTTGACAGTGTGCCTGTTATTTCAAAATAGCTTTTGAAATAATGGGCATGCTATTCCGGCATCCCTGTACCTTGTTTCATGAGGATTAAGGATGTTTTGGAATAGTGCTCTATTTTGAAATACACTTAAAATAAGCTACACAATTTGCATAGCTCAAATTGCATAGCTTATTTTGAAATGTGAGTACAGTGTAGATGCACCCTATGATGCTATATTTTTGTTAGTCTCTAAGGTGCTATAGGACCAGTGTTGTTTTTTAAATTTCCTTAATTTGTTTATTCAAATAGTTCATCTCAATGACTAGTTCATTTAAAGTTAAGCAATTTATAGGAAGCTGAAAAAGCAGGAAAATTTGATTTCCTCTTCCACTATATGAATAAAAATGAGGTGTGAGAGGATAAGATCTACTAGTTCTAATGTCTCAAAGGCATAGTGACCAGAAACTGTTCATTTCACTAATTACAGATATTTCCTTTGTTTAATAAATGAGTTTTAAATGCAAAACAGATTTTGATAAACATTTTTCTTATATATTCTACCTATTTAAGGTAGTTTTATATAACTGATAAAAACATTTTTAAAATTTTGGTTTTATGCATTTTTAATTGAATTTGTATCCAAATAGAGCTTGACACATATCACAGGTTAAAAAAAAAAAGTGAATAAGGAATGCATTATTCACAATTTGCAGAATATGTGAATTGAGCTCAAGAACAAAAGGAGGGGAAGGTAGGTGGTGGCGGGAATAAGAGCTGCCCTTGTAGGGACTCAGGTCTATCATCAGTGACTAAAGACAAACACACAGGGGCTGTGTCTACATTGGTGCGATCTTGCACAAAAGTTCCCGCTTGTTGCGCAAGCTGCCTGTCTTGCTGCCTGTCTACACTGGCCGTGAGTTCTTGCGCAAGTACACTGATGTTCTAATGTATGAAATCAGTGCTTCTTGAGCAAGAACTCTGATGCTCCTACTCAGGAATAAGCCCTCTTGCACAACTGTTCTTGCGCAAGAGGCCAGTGTAGACAGGCAACATGAATTTCTTGCGCAAGAAAGCCCTATGGTTAAAATGGCCATCAGAGCTTTCTTGTGCAAGACAGCGTCTACACTGGCATGGATGCTCTTGCGCAAAAGCACATCTCTTGCGCAAAAGCACATGCCAGTGTAGATGATCTCTTCTGGAAGAGTTTTTGCGCAAGAACTCTTCCGCAAAAGAGTTCTTCCGCAAGATCATGCCAGTGTAGACGTAGCCAGGGAGTCAGAGCCAGAAATGGGGCCCATACCAGCTTGGCTGGATCACTGCTCTGGCTTGGCCAGGATGGACTATGCTATAACCTTTGTCTCTCTCTGCTAACTGAAGGATTTTGAGATTATGAATCCCAGGTGACTAATAAATTGTTAACTTGCTCGGAAAAGACTGCCTGTATCACTGCAAATATTCACTGGGTGCACTGTGCCCTGACGGAATACAGTACAAACCTCCCACAGGAGTCTCACTTGGCTGGGTTTACTGCAAGGAGCCACAGAGACAGAAATGAATTGTTGGTGCCTGAATCAGAGTCTTGGGATACCTCTCTACAGCTGAATAAATTAAATGACTCCTGGCTGGTCCAGTCAGCTGACTCAGGTTCCAGGGCTTCACTCTGGAACTAAAAATTGTTGTATAGACATTTAGACTCAGCTGGAGCCTGGGTCCTCCCTTCCCCTCAGATCCCAGAGCCCATACTCCAGTCCTAAACCAGATGTCTACACAGCAACTTTACAGTCATGTAGCCCAAGTCCACAAACCTGGGTCAGCCATGAATCCTTAACTGCTGTGCAGATGTACTTGAAGGCTGTGTCCAGACTCAGGGGTTTTTTCGAAAAACGAAAAGTAGCCTTTTTTCGAAAAAACTTCACCTGCGTCTAGACTGCAGCCGCGTTCTTTCGAAATTAAATCGAAAGAACGCGGCTTTTCTTTCGACGGCGGTAAACCTAATTTCACGAGGAAGAATGCCTTTTTTTGAAAGTGCTCTTTCGAAAAAAGGCGTTCTTGAATGCAAACAGGGGTTTTTCGAAAGAGAGCATCCAGACTGCCTGGGTGCTCTCTTTCGAAAAAGCGGCTTGCTTTTTCGAAAGTTCCGCTTGCAGTCTAGATGCTCTTTTTCGAAAGAGGCTTGCAGTCTAGACATAGCCTTAGAGACCACAGGCTTCTCCCTGGTGAACTGTGTGGGTCCTTGAGATCCAGCTTATGAATAGGGTAATTCCCAATGGACTTATTATAGGCTGGGGCATTAACCAGATGTAATGGAGCATCTGCCCCACACCGGCCCTTTAACGCTAAAACCCAGCCCTGGGAGAGGGCGGAGAACAAAGCCCACAGCTGAGGCTGATTTGCCAATTAGGGCCCAGCTGGGGGCTGTATAAATAAGGGCTCTAGGAGGGAGGAAGGGAGACATTCTTGCTGTGGAGCAGGAGAGACTTGATTGCCAGGGAAGCTGCAGGCTTCCTGAGATAGGGCAGAGCTGGGGAGCTCTGGCCTGACCTCACTCCCAGGTTGGAGGGCCTGAGACAAGGCCTGAGTATACTAAGGATGCTGAGTCACAGCCAGAGATAAGACAAGGCAATAGGTCCATACACCCTTGCCAATGATGAGACTGAAGTTTGCCCCTAAGAGACTAGATGATGACTGGTAGTGGGTCATTGAGGCAAGGTAGGTTCAGGGGGAGTGGAGGCTCCCTGGGAGGTGAGGACCCCAGAGACACAGGACTGTTGAAACCTCCCTTGCCCGGCAGGGGGACTGAGAGAGAACTGTAGTGGGCACTGCCAGAGGGAAGCATCCTGAAGGGGACTCCGTACTCCAGGATTTGATGCAGGTCTGGAACTGGAGTGTGGAGTGAGGACACAGGAAGACACCAGCCAGAGGGATGTGCCCTGGTGATGAACTAATTCCCAGTACAACCAGCAGAAGGTGCTGTGGTGGTGAGATGTGCTCTCGGACATTAAAACCATACGGATCTTGTGACAGTCAGCTAACACCTTTAGAGCTGTATTTATAATTATCTTAACCAAGTTCCCATTTCTCCAAGCTATCTGGTGGCCTCAGTAGTAAGAGATAATGACCCCAGCCTGGTTCCTTGTAAACAGGTGCATATACCACAATAATGACCTCTGTAATAGACACTAATTGGCATTTTCAGCATAAGAGCCATGGACTGAATATGCATGGAAAACAACCCACTCCACAGCCAGGTGTAAGACAAGCAAGTCAATTCTTTGAGCCCCTCACAAAAAAAAAATGAGTACCATCAAAGACTTCACTGGTCCTAGAGTCCAGCAGCTGAAGCAGCATGAGCTGCTGATTCAGTCTTTGAATGAACCAGGATTGTAATAAATTTTGTGACCATTACACCTAGGGTGGTCAGCCATCACTTAAGTTTGTGGGCTGTTTTTGACACCCTTATTGCATTGATTTATTTGTCACATAAATAAGGGAAGGTTTTATAGAGCAGCACTGAGCAATGTTAATATTTATTTTCATAGAAGAATTCAGCCTGAAGAAACCTAGTGGTTTGACCAAACACTAGCCACAAAGCTCAAAAAAATACAGTTCTCCTGATGTGTTGTCCTAAACTAGTGTAATCCACACACCTACTAGTGTGATGTGCTGTCCCATCTAGTGGCATTGACACCACTTACAGAGAGAATAATGAGTCTGTTCTACAGCCTTAGCAAAGAGGCAGCTGGCTTGTAGCTTATTTAGTAGAGTTTCATGCACGAAGCACTAGAGGGGTCTCATTTAATTCTGTCCTTGGACAATGTGGGTGTGCCAGCATTACATTAGCAGTGGATTGCATGCCTGAAATAAAAATCATGAGTGTGGCTGTTTGAGATTTTGCCTCTTACAGCATCATGTTAAATATTCAGAAGTTTCTCAGCCCCAGACCTCTGTTTTTTCAATTGCAATATAGGTAAGAAAATGCTAGAAAGAGTTTAGAAAATGTCTGGAAAAGGAAAGGTTCACCAATGGCTAAGTAAATAGCAAATGCTTCCTATTAATATATTTTAGTGCAAAGTAGGATCCGTGAGTTTGTTTGCTGGGGCAGAGCTAGAGCTTTGAATCATGGTAGCCAACTCCTTCTCGCAATTGTTTGGAACTTGTGGAATTCACTATATCTTTCCAGATAATTATTGATTCTGTCATGGCTAAGGTTCAATTAAAGTCAATGTCAATTGCACATGCAAAGAGTTGTATTAACTGATTTAAAAAAAACAAACAAAGATGGATTGAAATGTATTAAAGCTAATCAATAAGTATAATTGACCTTAAACTGAAGCTTATGATAATTGCTTAACTTTAAACTGAAGCTTATGATGATTGCATTGTATACCTGAGGGCAGCAGAAATGCACACTCGAGGGAAAAATACATGGTATACTAAGGGAAATGGTGCATCCCTAAAAAGTCCCTTAAAATAAACCATTGTCCTTTTCTTTTTCATGTGGTTTTCCCAAAGGCCATCACCCTAATGCCATCACATCTGCCAGGGACTCCAAAATCAGGAGATACACAAACACTGGCTTTTCAGGCCTCAAGAGCTGGTCTCTTCATACTGGGGATTATAAGGGATGTGTGCAGTGAAATCTTTTCTCTTTAGATATAGGATATCATCCTCAGGGGCATGATTATTTCCTGACTTAGAACTGGTACAACCTTGAGATTCTGAAAGTAGAATATATTTATGATTAGTGATATTTCTACCATCAAGTGAAGCATTATGCACTAGACATCTAATATTGCTGCCTCCTTGCATTATCAACCAAAACACAGCACCTCTTTCATACACATTTTTAAGACAATTAGATCTCCCATTCCTTTTGATCCTTCTGATAAATACATAGTGTTTGCAAGTTCTAAAAGGCCAGAATTAAACACCTCAAAGCATTGTCTGTCATATGAAGAAGAAACTCAGCCTACCAAGCAAAAATTCATATTCAATCTTGTAACAGTCAAGGTCAATAACTGTATCAACTCCAATAAGGGAACAGAACAAATACTCTTTTTAACATTAAAACTTTATGTCCTTCTAAACAAATGTGTTTCAAAAACTGAGAAAAAGGAAGAGCTCATGCAAGAGTCCCAATGTTTCAAAATAATGCCTTGTCTTGACACAAGGGAGAGTCTTTTAAAGAAAAAAGAAAATTAGGAACTTAATATTATTCAGTGGAATTCACCATCAAGGATAAGAAATCCCCTGCTGGAGAGATGGCATTTGAAGGGCAGATTCTCCTAGTTACATTATAAACCCCAACTTACTCCACTGAAGCCTTTCAGGATTTTACAGTAGACTCAGGCCTAGTAAATTCCTGGCTAAACTGGTGGAATCATAATGACACAAAATGCCCTGCCAGACTGATGGAATTTGAAGTCTCCAGGAGTTATACTTCAGTTAGCAGATAATAGTCACAGGAAGGTAGCTGTGTTAGTCTGATCTTGGTAAAACAAAAAAGCAGTAATGTAGCACTTTAAAGACTAACAAAATATTTTATTAGGTGATGAGGGTTCATGGGACAGACCCACTTCTTCAGATCTTCACTTCTGAAGAAGCGGGTCTGCCCCACAAAAGCTCATCACCTAATAAACTATTTTGTTAGTCTTTAAAGAGTTTCATGACTGCTTTTTTCTTTTAGCAGATAATGTTTTACCTGAAAATAAGTGGCCCACCTTTTGTAACACTTTATTCTCCAAATTCTCCTAGAAATAACACTTAGCCCGGGTCTATACTAAGGCTTTATTTTGAAATAACTCCACTCCCCAAGTTGAATTTATAAGCAGAGCATCCACACTACCAAGCCCATAATTTCAAAATAATGGGTGGTGGAATTTGAAATCTGTACTCCTGCTTTTCATCAGGAGTAACACTAATTCTGAAATAGTTATTTCGAAATAAGGGTAGTGTGGATGCTCTGGTACCACTATTTCGAAATAATTACTCCCCAGTGCTTCTTGGGGCTCTAAGTCCATGGTAGCATGTCCATATTAACAGAGCCTTCCTTAGACTAATTTGAGGCTTCCTTGTACTTAAGTGTTCACTTCCAAAATCTCCTTTACTCCCTAAAAGCCACCGTAGGTCAATGGGAGTTCTATCTAAACTGGGCAGGGTCTTTTTAGTTCAGAGATCCCATCTATGGACCTGGAAGTGCTGAGCTGTCTTCCAGCCTGTGACTGATATACGGTATATGTTGGGGCATTTTAGTGTCCATCGTCTTTGTAGCAACTCTTCCCTTTAAGAACATTTTTTTCCTGTTTGCTCACTTTGTTTGTCTTGCTACTATCTTTGGGCACACAGCCCAATTTGATTTAATTTTTTCTCCTTAGAAGCAGAGTCCCAGACACTATTTCTGAAAAGCGGACTTTATACATTAATAAATATATAATGTTTATAAATAAAATATCATCACCATAGTTCAAGTCATAAAGAAGGAATTTATAATTAATGCCAATAAAAGCTAGAAAGCACTGTGTATTAAGGACCATTCTAATGGGGAATCAGTTTTTTTTTAAACAGAATTAACCATGCACCAATGGACATTTTTATTTGTAAAAGACTTTGAACAGTGGAGACCTGCTTCTCCTCTCACTCTTACTGCTTTTCCACTGGAGTATCCCAAATGACAGGCATAGCACGGACACTTTTAACTGCAAGATTTTTTTTCTTTTCCCTTTCCCTCCCCATCTTCCCTGTTTTTCTGCTATACCTTGTACTTCTTGCTCCATTCATCTGAAAAAGCCAGTTATGCCCATCAAAGTTCATGATACTATCTATGTGTTTTGTTAGTCTCTAGGGGTATGTCTACACTACCCCACTAGTTTGAACTAGTGGGGGTAATGTAGTCATCCGCAGTTGCAAATGAAGCCCGGGATTTGAATTTCCCGGGCTTCATTTGCATGAAGCTGGCCGGCGCCATTTTTAAATGCCGGCTAGTTCGAACCCTGTGCCACGCGGCTACACGCGGCATGGAGTAGCTAGTTCGGATTAGTTCTAGTTAGAAGCCTAATCCGAACTAGCTACTCCGTGCCGCGTGTAGCTGCGCGGCACGGGGTTCGAACTAGCCGGCATTTAAAAATGGCACCGGCCGGCTTCATGCAAATGAAGCCCGGGAAATTCAAATCCCGGGTTTCATTTGCAACTGTGGATGACTACATTACCCCTGCTAGTTCGAACTAGCGGGGTAGTGTAGACATACCCTAAGGTGTCAGAGGACCAGACTTTTTAATTTTTTTCCAAATGATGTTACTGCATCTTTAAATCAGTGTGACACAAGAATTGGGCTCTAACAACATTCTACCCTCACTTCATATGCAGAACACCCAGTGATATCCACAGAGAGTTTCTTCACAATGACCAAGATGGAAATGACATAGGGTTATATGTACCCTTCAGTGCCCAAAATGAATAGAATCCATGCATAAAAGCAGTAGTTACACTTTGGCTGCACACACAATGCTTAAATCAAAAGCCCCTTGAAGTCAACGGAAGTAGCAGCTGTGCCTGGATTGGAGCTGCTCTGTAGTAATTGATGAATACTATATGTTGACCTGACCATTGGGATGTTTACTGAGTGAATATGTAGTTTTTCTTAATACAGGATCATAAGGGGAAAAACAGGTATGAAAGAAGAGGGAAGAGATAGCTCAGTGGTTTGAGCATTGGCCTGCTAAACCCAGTGTTGTGAGTTCAATTCTTGCCAACCCACTTAGAGATTTGGGGCAAAAATTTGTTAGAGATGGTACTTGGTCCTGCTGTGAAGGTAGGGGACTGTACATCCTCAATGACCTTCCAGATCTAGAAGTCAGACAATCTCCATTAATTTTTTAAGGAAATGGAATGGCTCAAGTTAAGCCATCCCTCATCAATGCTAGAGGGTTGTTAAGAGACAGCACCAGGTTTGGAAAAGGCACATATTGAAGATCAGAAGGATTGTGGCAGTTTAAAACAAAAACATTTTCCTGTATGAGTTGTTTGGGGAAACCAGGTGGAGATTCTCAACACCCTGTTGGAGGTGTTTTAAGAAGCTAGGTGACCATCATGTGGGGTCGGTAAGCCTTTGAGTAAGACAGGAGGAACCCATGTCTACAATTCCTTTGTTCCTACTGAAAAAAACAACAACAATGCTTTGGTTTAAGAATAGTGATAGAAATGTAGCCGTGTTAGTCTGGTGTAGCTGAAGCAAAATACAGGACTATGTAGCACTTTAAAGACTAACAAGATGGTTTATTTGATGAGCTTTCGTGGGCCAGACCTGAGGACCATCTTGTTAGTCTTGTTAGTGAGGCCAGACCATCTTGTTAGTCTTTAAAGTGCTACATAGTCCTGTATTTTGCTTGGTTTAAGAAGGCTGTTCATATTCACCACTGGTCACAGACTTCTGCAAGGAAGAACCAGAAGTGCTAGAATTCAATAAGCATTGTGAAGACACAAGATTCCATGACCCAGGGGTTGGTCTAAGAGTGAGAGAACTACAGAATTTTAACCCAGGACAGTACAGACCAGGAAGAGAAAAGTTCAGTTAGCCTGCAACTGCAACAAGGATACTGAAAACCAGGCTCACAGTGTCCAACATATCCAAAGTTGAAGAATGCCATTGTCTGGCACAACCACATGCCTAGTTGTGAACAAGGGAAATAAAATAACTTGAGTCTGAATACTCAAACCGAGTGACACTCCTAACTGCCCATGAGACAAGATATTGATCTCGTATTTAAAAACCCTGTGCACATTGAGGCCTCAATGCTACAATCAACGTCAGCATGCTCTATGCCAAGAAAAACATCCATTGGCTTTAACAGAACTTAGAAAGGGCTGGTATGTGTGGAGTCCCATCGAAATCAGTGAAGCTTCTCACAGAGACCAGAGTCCACACGCATGGATCAGACTGAAGGCCTGGAGCCTAACCAGGAAATTTTACCAGAGGCTCTATGTAAAACAGCTGTTCCACCTTACTTTCTTTGTAAATAATATTGAAGGAGCAGAAGTGAAGGATTTGCCTGCCCAGAGCACTAGTTTGCAAAGTTCCTCCTCTGCTCACATGGTTCATTTTATTTAAGATATTGTTTATTTAGGACAACAATATATTTTTGGTAGCTATCCAGATCCACAAACAAGCCACCTTTAGAAGAAAAATACCTAGCCTGAAATGCAAGTATTTCAATTTGATCATAGTCTTGTAAGGGAAGATATTTTATAAACAAATAAATCTGCAAGACTGCAATATGAAGGGTACAGAAATGAATTCAACGTTCTTTAGATTTCATTGTCACTATAAAATTGTATTCGGCTTTGAACTACATTAGTGTAAATCAGCAGAAACTCCAGGTTTGTTCCAGTATAAAAGCCCAGTGAAGCCAGAATCAGTCCCTTAATATTTTATGTGCGTCATTATTATTTCAGTCCAGCTAGCAGCATCCCCTGAGCATAATACTATTTTAATAATTATATCTTGAGCTCTGCCATCAAAGGGAGTATTATGTGAAAAGATCACAATCGCCTTTCAAGTATTATTGATCGCATCTTTTTTAGGTTCAGCAGGATCTCTGATGGGATTTCTGACTATGGAATGAGAAATCCTGCCTGCTTTCAGAATTAAACCTCATAATCTCTCATTCTACAGAAATCCTAGCTTTTGCTGTTATAAGCTGCATTGAAAGAGGGTAAAGCTATAACTGTTTAAAGCTCTAAACTATTGCACTAAAATGTAACTCAGCTGTTTGCACAGAAATATGCAGCAATTATGATGAAGTCAAAATGCATCCTACAATTCCAGTGATAGTTATAGTAACCTGCATTCATTGTATTTAACTGGAGATAAATAAAAACAGAACAACAGATAAGCAACCATATAATAAGTCTGTTATTTATCTCAATGACATCATTTACCACACCATACTTTATACATATGTGACTGTTTATCTGGTATTTTTACTCCATAATATGTGAATTTTGAAAATCCATTTGACTTATAAATGAAACACAAGATAATATTCTTTGTCTCTTTCTTCCCTCCCATTCCTTCTACTGATCTGCTCTTAACATCTGCCATACTACAGTAGTGACTTTGATCATCATTGCACATAACCACACTGGTATTTAAAAGGATAATGGTAGGTCAAGGAAAGCATTACATAAGAACATAAGAACAGCTGTTCTGGGTCAGACCAAAGGTCCATCTAGCCCAGTAGCCTGTCTGCCGACAGTGGCTAGCACCAGGTGCCCCAGAGAGGGTGGACTGAAGACAATGATCAAGCGATTTGTCTCCTGCCATCCTTCTCCAGCCTCTGACAAACCGAGGCCAGGGACACCATTTCTATCCCGTGGCTAATAGCCTTTTACATTTAGGGGGTATCTTTTAATTGCAACTGAAAGGATTTTTTAAACATTTCTTTTTAGCATTTACAAATACAAACATTGTAGATTTATTTGAACACTTGAAGGTTAAGTCTGCAATGCAGTGCTATTTCAGGATATCAAAGGTATTCTGAAATTGGTATTCCGCATCTTTTGAGTGCAGCCGTTATTTCAAAATATAATGGGCTCGCTATTCTGATGTCCCCTGTAAACCTCATTCCACGAGGAGTAAGGGATGTTTTACAATAGCAATTTATTTTGAAATAAGTGCTATGTAGAAAGCATCAAATTTTGTAATACACTATTTTGAAATTGACTCGAAATAAGCTATGCAATTTGCGTAGCTCAAATTGCATAGCTTATTTCGAGTTATGGGTGCAGTGTCCATCAAAATTTCAATATTATACATCTCTTACATGACAACATGCAGGCTGTGATACTCAGCAAAGACTGTGCAACTGAACCAAAAGATATAAGGACTGGAATCAAACAAGGGTATGTGATAGCACCTACTCTATTTAGTATCTTTTTGGCAGCCATGCTCCAGATTATTGGAGATGACCTCTCAGGAAGAGTTGAAATAACCTTCAGGATGAATGGTAGCCTCTTCAATCTGGGCTGCTTCAAAGCCAAGACCAAGACCAGAACAGCATCAGTGGTAGAACATCAGTACACCGATGATGCCCAAGTCAGTGCCACCTCAGAAGATGGGCTCCAAGCAATCATCAACATTTTTGCCACTGCCTACCACAGGTTGAGACTGACTGTCAATGCACGAAAGGCCAAAGTTCTCTTTCAGCCAACACCCACTATACTGTTATCCAAACCAACCATCATGGCAGCTGACCAACTGCTGGAGAATGTCAACAGCTTCCCCTATCTCAGAAGCTAGCTGTTCAGCAATGCTGACATCGATGATGAAATCCATCATCGAATCTCCAGTGCCAGTGCAGTTTATGGACGTTTATGGAGGCAAGTGTTTGATGACTGTGACATCAAGATGCAGACCAAGATTGATGTTTACAATGTCGTAGTCATCCTAACGTTTCTATAGAAGCTGAAGCCTGGACTCCCTATAGATGACATATTAAAGATCTGGAGAAATTCCACCAAAGGTACCTGAGGAGAATATTGGGCATTGTGTGGCAGGACAGATCGACCAAAGATAGTGTCCTTGCAAAGGCTGAGTCTTGCAGCATTGAAGCAATAATCGCCTACAGGCAGTTACGATGGTCTGATCATGTGATCAGGATGCCTGACACACGTTTGCCTAAACAGATTTTCTATGCTCAGCTGAGGACCGGGATGAGATCTCGTGGCTGGGCAGAGGATGCATCACAGGGATGTTCTTAAGAACACCTTGGTAAAGTGTAGCATTGACGCTGACACCCGAGAGAGGCAGGTGAAGGATTGGGTAACCTGGAGGATCACCATCAAGAACAGTGCCCAACACTTTGAGATGAAGCAGCATCTCCATGAAGAAGATCAGAGAGCTTGACATAAGGAGCATGCCCGGGTCCATATTGGCACCACTGCTGTCAATGCCACTGGAGATAGAGATCTCACATGCAGCCACTGCTAGAGAGCGTGCCTTCCCAGAATTGGCCTAATTTCTCATCTACATACTCATCAGTTATAGGTGTCCAAGGGGAAATCTTATTCGATTTGAGGGATCCCAGAGAGAGATGCACCCGAAAACATGAAAGTAAAATAGCCTAATAGTTGTCTTTAAATTCACTGGCCTGTATTTTTGTCTGCACTAACTAGAAAAGCAAAAATATATATTTTTTTTAAAAAAAGAAAGAGAGACAAGTAAATTAGCTTTCTAAACCTCTTTCAGTTTCAATATGGTGTTTAGAGTTTTGTAACATCTGTTGTTTAAAAATGTGATTTTTAAACTGATGGTGTCCTTTTAACTATAATCCTCTTAACTACCTAGGTATTTGACCTCACCAGGTCACATAAGACAAGTGAGTGGGGTTGAGCCTTGTCAAAATTTGTATGGAAAGTTTACATGGAAAGAAACAGGACATGGTACTGGTGACTGTCATCAGTAGAATACCCTCATGCTTAAAGTTAGACAAATACTTAACTACCTTGTGAAACTGGTGCCTACGCAGGTGACACTCTTCCTTGTGAAGAGATACTGAATCCATGGCCCAGCACAAAAGATACGTCACTAGTTTTACATGTAACTTAACGGAGAATCAGGCCCTCTTCCTTTTGGATTACTTGGAACCAAGAGGTCTTTACTTTGTCAATTCCTGGTTACCGAGTAATTAAACATGCAATCTTACCTTTTTCTTAACTAAGACTGCTTAGATGTCTCTCATTTTGAGAGACTTCACTTTTTAATGCCTTAGTTTCTTATATTCTGTACAGATGTAGTCTTCCTTCGTGTTTGCAGCTGAAACTATGAAACTGAGGTTTTAGAGATATTTACATTAGAGGAATTAATTCACTGAATTTGTTTCCTGTATTAACATTTTTTTTACTCTCTCAATTTGAGTCTTTGTTATACATAGTATTCCACATTTAGACCTTCACAGACTGAGAGGTGTATCTTCACTTAGGTTTTGTAAGGAATAATATTAATTTACAGTTCTACAGTACTTTTCTCCAAGGTTTTCCATGCATTTTACAAATATGAAATCTCAGGGTATATCTACAATACAGAATTTTGTCAGAAAAACGGCTGTTTTTCTGACAAAACCTGAGTTATGTCCACACTGCAGTCACATTCTTCCAAAAGTAAATTGAAAGAACAGAGGGGGTTTTCTGGTGTTGGTAATCCTCTTTCTACAAGGAAGAAGCCTTTTTCCAAAAGAGCTCTTTCGGAGAAAAGAGTGTATAGACAGGAAAGAGGAAGTTCTTTCGAAAGAAGAGGAAAAAGCACAAGTGCCCTGGTGGCTACTCCATCCATAGTAATCACAGCCTAAATGCAAGATAGCATCCATTCAGCGTGGACACTATCTTTCAAAAAAGCGCATTGCTTTTTCAATGTGCTTTTGTGTGTGGACACTCTCTTTCAGAAGAAGTTTTTTTTGGAAGATCTCTTCCAAAAAAGGTTCTTCCGAAAGAAGCCTGCAGTCTAGACATAGTCTCCTATCTCTCACTCACACTAAGTTGTACTTTACAAGCAGTTACTCTAAAATCAGGTTTATTAAATCTGGAAAAGTTGTATGGGTTTGAGATATGTTCCCTACACCTGAAATGGACACTGCAAAACCTTTATGTAGTTATTACTAGTTAACTATTTTTAAGTGTAACCATTGTAGGTATTATTATACCTGTTGTCCCCTTACTAAAGGGGCCTTTGTTTTATTCTGAAAAGACCCTGTGTGTTACAATCCAGACTACAATTCCCATGAGCCCTTGGAAAAAACAGGAAGGAAGGACTCTTGTGTGGGAGAGGGCTTCTCTCCATGTGCCTGAAGAAAAGAGGCCTAGCAGTCTGGGACTCTGCCTTGGAGTTTGGAACTGAAGGGGAGCCAGGCTGCTGCCAAGGACATTGATCCAGTCCAGGGGCTGTTGGAGTGCAGCTACAGACTGGGACTAGATGCCTGTTGGAACTGGGATTTAGCAAGCTGCTTCCAATAGGCTCAGCATGAGGCAGTAAGTTTCTGGGCCTTGTTGAAAAAGTGCTGCCTGGGACAGAGCTGCTGTCTAGCCTGGACAGAATCTCCACTACAGCTGCAACATCAGCACACCAACGCAAGCAAGTGTCTGGGACTGTGAGTCTAGGGGTGTGCACACTCTGGGGTAGGGTCACTGTTACTACAAATGTTAGCTATATAAGCTTCAATTATTGTTATGTGTTTTGTTAATGCTATTCATTGCTAAATCTGTTAATCCGTGTATTTAAGTTAAGTAAAGATTGCTTATTTTAAAGTATTCTATTAGATGTATATGATTTGTAGTTGTTCTGGAATTAGATCCGGATTTATGTTGGAATGAGTATGTTCCTGGAGGCTCTCAAGGCACACCAGTGTGTGTACAAGGCCAGCCAGTTGGAGGCACCGCCATTTTACATTCATTGCCAGCAAGGGACTGCAGCAAGGGGGGTGGATAGGGTTTTCCCCAACTAAACACCATCACCACTGGGGTGCTCAGGATCTCTTTTGGGTTAAAACATCAGGTGCCCAGGCACACCTGTGAGTGTGACCTGCTCCCCAGTAACCCGGGGAGGAAAAGGGGAGGTTACATACCCAATATACATATTGGTAAACAAAGACAGAACTCAACATTTTCAAAAACAATCCACTAATTCTGAAAATCTTTGATTTTAGATGTCTGGCTTTGAGACACATAATGCCTCATTATTTAGTATTCCTGGGCATTTGAAGTTCACATTGGCTACAATAGAGGTTGTGAGTGTGCAACACCTCTGAAAAGCAGGTTATAGGTCTTCAGTTGAGTACCCAAAACATGACACACCCAGAATTAGTGGACACTTGAAAATGTGGCTCTAAATGACTTGCCCAAAACAAAACCTACTGAAGTCATCAGAAAGTTTCTCATGGATTTCAACTGATCATTGCATCAGAGTGAGGAAAAGGACCCATGAGTTTTGATTCTAGTCCACTCATCTCACAGCTTTACAACCATAGAACTCTACTGTCCAGTTATTGTACTGAGTATTAAAATTGTAAGAAATGAAAACCACAGTTTTCAATAATTACTATAGTACCTAACTTCCTAAAGGTGCATAAAACCTTTGACTACAGAAGTGTCCCTCTCTACATATATCATTCTAACAAATGTAGGGAAAGACGCGTACAGTATAATATACAGTACTCAAGAGTGTTACGGAGCACTAGATCATAATAAAAAATATTCTTTCAGGAATTATTTTCTTTAACAGATGTTGCTTCATTCTAAAAAATAAAGCTAGACAGATGAGCAACTCATAGCTATTTTGGAAAGTGCCTAAACTAACCTTCCTGCTGGGAAGATTTTAAAATATTCATACATTGTAACAAAATGTTCTTGCTGTTGTGATAAAAATAATCATCTTCTGTTAGCTGAAAATTAATTCTTGAGTGTTTCATTGCTGTATGAAGCACTTGGACATTCAGTGCATTTTTTCTTTTCTTTTTAGTGTTTAGAGGAATATGCTACAGAGAATTTATGAATAGAGCATATAGCACAAGGATATATATATATATATCAAAGGCACCTAGTTGCATCATAAAAAAATAGGAGAGAGAAGCTCAGAGGTTTGTATATCAAGAAGCTGGGTACTTATTTGACTTTTTTCTTTCCCTCAAATTATCGCTCTTCTGACTCTATGCCCTGAAATCACTCTGGGTCGTCTTATCTAAAATGGAAACTGTTCTTGTGGCTTTTAGCAGCATTTACCTGAGATGGCCTGTTACTATCACTTCTTATTTTAAAAAATTGAAAATAGGAGTTTTTAATAAAAAGGGAATGTAAAAATCCATCAGAATATGGCCACATCTGAACAGCCAGCTTTCAGTTCCATTTTTAAAACTGACATTTATTTTCTTATATACCATGGTTCAGTAGCCACAGTAGTTAACAGCTTTCACCGACTATGCCAGTTTTAATCTTTTAGTGAAAAAGCAGAATGTTTGCACACTACAATCTACCCTCAATTAATTTTTTAACAGCAGTGTAAAGTTATCAGGCCTAATTCTGGTTTCATACTAATGTATAAATCGAGACTAATTATTGAACTCAGTAGACCCACACAACTGTAGAAGCTGTGTAAAAGGAGAGCAGATCAATTCCAGTAACTAACATGGCCTCAGTGCTTAATTTATGCCAGGTCTAAACCCAGGTACCTCTATGCTTGGTAGTTCATAGCATTAGCACTGGCACATAAGTTATGAAAGTAAAACAATTGCTTGAGTCCTAGCACCTCTTTCCTTACAAATTAAGCACTGCATGGCCTATGAGCAATTTTAACTTACACAGGGATTTTAACATGTAAATTGTACTTCAGTGAATTTTATAAAACCAGAGACAAAGAGAGATTCTGATGAAATCATAAACCATAAGTGCAGAGTCCAGATAGTTTGTGAAATCAAAATTTTAGTTTAGTCGCTACAAAACTAAAAAGGTTGAAGAATTGCATTAGCTATTTAAAAAAAAGAAAATAATTCTTCAGCAATGAAACAGCGTGAGAGGGCATTTGAAGTTAAGGGCACAACTCCCATTGACTTCAATGAAGCCAAGATTGAGCACAAAATACAGTTAAAGCTTTGTTATCCAGCACCTGAATATCCTGAAAACTCAGTTAACCAGCATCACCCCCAACCACCAAACCCCATGTTTACGGGTGTGCACACTCCACTCCCACTGCACAGCCAGCTGGCTTGATGCCTCCAGCCATTGCAGGGCTTCTGATAGCTGGCACTGCCAACTGCCATCATCCTTAGGTGCCTCCTTCCCCCTCGGCCAGCCTCAAGCTGTCGGGAGCCAGCTTCCAAGCAGCTGACCTGCTTGTCTGCCTGCTGCATAGGATGGCTCTGTGACTTGGGGGGAAAAGTAAGGATAGCCAAGCATTCCCAAGGAGGAGAGGTGTTGGTCACCAGTTTCCACCAGGTAGTGGGCAAAGCAATAAGCTCAAATATCTGGCACATTCGATTAACCAGCATCCTCCATTTCCCATGAGTGCCAGATAATAAAGGTTTTACTGTAATCATTTTTAAGCCATGCTACAATAAAAGCATTTTCCCCATGTGAAAAAATGATAGGGGACCTATTTAAATAGACAATAGATGTATTAATACAGATTGAAATGGTGTATCCCACAAATACGTACAGGAATTCATAAACTGTTTATAATACTGACAGTAATCTACAGATTCTGCAACTGATACAGTACTGGTGTCCTATAAAAATTATTAGATTTGGATAGAACTAATGAGATTTATAAACTGAGGGCCAAATTCTATTCTCAGCACATGTAACTGAAATCAACATCTTGCCCTTTTTATAAAAATTTGCTCTCAGCTAGGGGCAGCATGTTGCAGTAGATATGGAATTGAAAGGCAGAAGACTTTGGCCCTCATTCTCAAAGGTATTCAGGCACCTAACTCCCACTGAAATCAATGGAATGTAGGCACCTAGTTATCTTTAAGGGTATGTCTAAACCACATCCCTTTTTTGATAAAGGGATGTAAATTAGACATATCAATATTACACATGAAGCCAGGATTTGAATTTCCCGTGTTACATTTGCATAATGGCGGCTGCGGCTTTTTTTTCAAAACGGGGCTTTTCGAAAGAAAAACGGCCATTTATATGGAGATCGATCGAAAATAAAATCCTTTTTTGAAAGCTCTTGTACTCCTCATTTTCGAAAAGCCCCATTCCAAAAAAAAGCCACGGTCGCCATTATGCAAATGAAGTGCAGGAAATTCGAATCTCTGCTTCATTTGCAATTTCGATATGTCTAATTTACATCCCTTTATTGAAAAAGGGATGTAGTTTAGACATACCCTAAGAGTCCAGGCATTGGGCTTTATTCCTGAATTTACCATTGAGTTTCTGGGTGATGCTGAGGAAGTCTCTTAAACTTTCTGGCTGTGTGTAGACTGGCCAGTTTTTCCGGAAAATCAGCCGTAAAAGGGCCAGTGTAAACAGCTGAGATTTGTTTTCCGCAAAAAAGCTTTTTTTTGCGGAAAAGCACGTCTAGATTGGCCACGGACGCTTTTCCGCAAAAAGTGCTTTTGCGGAAAAGCATCCGTGCCAATCTAGATGCTCTGTTCCAAAAATGCTTTTAACGGAAAACTTTTCCGTTAAAAGCATTTCCGGAAAATCATGCCAGTCTAGACGTAGCCTCTGAGTGCCAGGACCTCCTCAACTCTAAAATGCAGATAATAATTCTTATTCACTTTTATAAAGTTATGAGATCTATGATTTAAAAGTAATATGTAAGTGCTAAGTATTATTACTTTATAGAGTTACCCCATTTTATATATTCTCATCTGATGCATTTTCCCCCTTCAATAGCCAAGGCAAGACATGTCTTTCAAATATCTTATACTGTACATGCAGAGGATGACAACTAATATTCATAATTTCTTTTATATTGTAAGAAGGGAATGTGGTTTTTCACACACTCAGAGTTGTCCAATCAAATTTGCTGTGCACGATAGGCTATTCCCTCAGCAGGACTACAGGAATTTTAAGAGAGAGGGCTCTCTACTATCCGTCTGTGCATCAAAATATCTTTAAATTTCACAGTGGGTAATGAAGTTTAATTCTTAACAAATGATGAGGAGGTAAAGAAAAGAAGAGGTGATATAATTCTTCTTTTATGGAATCTTTTCTTCAAAAATATATCAGGGAATCTGGGTAAAATCATATTGTGTATAATCAGAGCATAGTTATCAACTTGAGTAATGCAGGGGACTTTTGAAGAATAAATTCACAGTCCATGCTAAGACTTGAGACTGACCCAATCTCCGCCTTCCCCCCCCCCCCCATTTGAATAAATTCAAATCTTAATATTGGGGCGTTCCACAGGCAGAACACCACTTTGTCCCACAAATGGACAGCTAACAGACAGGCTGATTTTGATCTCCTCTCAAGTAAATTAAATATGTAATAAAACTACCTTCCAACAAATGCAATGTCTCTTCCAGCATGTGTATCACTTTAAATCATTGGGCATCAACTGCAAAAAATGGCCAATACTCCAAGTCTTTTACTTTAATAGGAGATAAGAGTTTATATCTCAATTTAATGTAAACTGTTGATTAAGATGATTGGTAGGTTACATTAAACAAATTGTGTTTCTATAGGAGAGTTGTTCTTTATTGTCACATCAGTTCATGTTATCTGTGTCAACCATGGACAGCTGAAGACAGGGAAACAATTTTGGAGAAAATGCTTTATCGGGACGGCACTATTTAACTGTAATAGTTACTTATTCTGTCTTTCTGTAGGACATAGTAGCTACACAGAAATGTATCTGATAATCAATGAATCAGCTCTGTCCATGCACATTTAACAGTAGCTCACAAGGGGCTATGTCACCAGTTTAATCAGCTGGTGGGCTAAATTCTGTACAGTTACCATAGTATGAAACTGGAGCAACCATATTAACTTCAGCTCAGTTACTCCAAAAATGTGTGTAAAGAGCAGAATTTGCCTCCAAATCTGTGAAGCAGTTTGAACACATTCCAATTGAAGTAAACAAGCAAAGCTCCCAACAATGCAGAATCAGGCTTTGTGCTCATGTCTGGTCCCCCCCAAAATAGTGTTGGTTCACTGTTTATTACAGAAGCCTCTCCAGCTGGCGTTATAGCTCAAGCTGTAGTGTCCAGGCTCCTAAACTAAGCTTCAGAGGTCCCAGGTTCCTATGTAAATGGATGTCTTTACATTAGGGTTAGAGCTACGTCTGTCCATGGTTAAAACAAAAGAGCCCCAGCATTTCCCTCAGGGTGACTGCCTATACTAGCCTTCTGCTGATCAGAATAGGGGTCCCTCCTTTTGAGTGTTCAGCCCCGTTTGAAACCTTGGCAGGCTCGGACTTCTGACCCTCCCAAGATGTAGATCCTCCCCAAAGGAAGAAGACCTTAGCTGTTACTCCCTCAGGAATGTGACTGGTGGTGGAGGAAGCACTGCCTGAAAGTAACAACCTACTGCAACACCTCAGCAACTTTCTCAACCCCCTTCCTCCTTCCTTTGCCCTCCCTTTCTCACTTGTTTCCTTCAGCTGGTGATTTTGGTCCGGGTGTCTCTCGTTTAAGGAGATCCCCGAATCACAGCGCCAGACTCGGCGCAGAACCCCCCCCCCCCCCCTCCTTCCCGTGAGATCTCCCACTGCCAAAGCTGTTTGTTCCCTTTTGATCTAACCTGTCCCAACGTGGAAGTCCAGCCCTCACACTCCGGAGTCCTCCCCCGCCTCCCAATACAGAGATTGCCGCAGGCAGGCAGGTAGGCAAAGCGGGAAAGAAAATTAAATACAAATCTGCCCCCCACGCCATCCCAAAGCCACCCCTCCCCCCGCCTGCCCAGCCAGCCCCCCCCCCCCCCCCATGCGCCCCCGCTCCAGTGCACAAACGCCACACACGGGCTCGTCTCCCACCCAGCTCGAAGGAAGCGGCGCGGCCAGGCACGGCCGGAGTGGAGAAGGCAGGCGGGAGAGGGGGACGGAACCGGAGTTTCCCGGCCCCAAATGGAATCCAGCTGGGAGCCAGAGGCTGGCGTGGGGGTGGGGTGCAATGGAGGGATATTTACCTTGGAGGTTTTGCACTCGGATGTCGCTAATCTGCCCGATCAGCTCCTCCCGCTGAAACCAGTCCCACTCGTGCCCTGCCATGGAGGAGCAGGCGGGGTGGGGGCGGACACAGAGCGCAAACGGGGACCCCCCTTCCCCAAGACACGCGCACAACCCGGGTCTGGCGCCGGGAGAGAGGAAACAGCGGGAGGAGAGGCGGGGCGGGGGAGCAGCCGCCGGCTTAGGGGGCAGGGAGACAGGCAAGGGGCTCAAGAAGGCGCTGCACGCAGATAGCGGTGGGGGGGGGGGGGACAGCCGAGGCCCCTGCGCACAGGGGAGGGGGCCGGGTAGCCCAGCAGAGCCCCCCGCGGCAGAGGGAGCAAGGGAAGGGGAGCCCGGCGCAAGCACACAGCGAGGGGGAGAGGGACCCAGCCGAGGAGCCCCCACGCCGCTCCCTGCCCCTCTCTGCAAGGGGCCAGCGGGCGGGAGGGCGGTCCGCTCCCAGCGCAGCCCTGGCCGGATCAAGTTTTTACAGCTGGCGCTGAAGTCGGAGGTTCCTAAGTTGCATATTGTGATGCCGCCTTGTGTCGCTGAGCTGACGCAGCCGCGGGTTGGGCAGCGGCAGCAAGGGGAAGAGTCTCCCCCCCCCCCCCCGCACCTGGTTAATAGTTACTGGAGAGCCGGGCTTGGTGCGCGGACCGCAAACAGGCACCTTCCAGCCCCCCCAGCTCTCCCCGCCTCCCGGGGCAACCCCGAACTAATACTGGGCTCCGCTCATGGAAAAGAAAGTGAAAGCCCAGGCTCGGGGAGCTGCTGTAAACACCCCCCTGCCTTCCCGCGGGGGTCGCCGCTCCGGAGCGCAGCACCAGCATCGGGGAGCAGCGAGAGTGGAACCCTGCAACCGCGCAGCCGGATCTGGACGGGACACAGCAGCGCAGCCTTGGGGAAGCCGCAGGTAGCCCCGCTGGTCTGTGCCCACTGGGCTCTTTCGGCATCTCTGTCAGAGGCCACCGGAAAATCCTTTTGCGCGGCTCGCATACGGTCTCCTCTCTCCTACACACTCCGTGGAGCCGCGCCATTTATTTTAAGAACAATGCCCACGTTCCCACTGCTCCTCTACCCCTCCCCACACTCCCCACCCACACAGACACATCAGGTGGGAAGGACCAGCCGTTCATTTGTTGTCCAGCTCCCCCACTCAACACTGGCCAGTTTACAAAGGTCAAAAGGGCAGTCCTCGAAAGAGAATTGCACACATCAAGAGACATCTACAAAAGAAAGGGAAGAGGGAGGGAGTGGCCTGCAAAAGAATTGTTCCAATCAGTATTAAATAAACAATCGCCGCTAGTAATTAAAATCATGGATTTGGCAACTGATGTTGCTTCTTGTTCTGTCTAGGCTGGTGAGCTTTAGTTGTGGTCTGTTGTGACATTTATGGGTTTTTAGTATCATGCCATATTTGAATAATTATTGGACAAGGAGGCACTAGGATTATTGAGTTTAATTACTTCAGTGATGGCTGTGGTATAAAAACCTAAATAAATAATAAAAACATGTACACTTTAAGTTATTTAATCTGTGCACTTCATTTTTTAATTAGTATGTTTTCCTTGCAAATCCACACAAACAATGTTAAAAAGAAATCATTAACACAACCAAGTACTACTAGCAGAGTATGATTAGTTGGATTAATAATTACCTGGAGTGTGCAAATGTTAATGCCAGTGTATTGGAACTTGTAGAGTTTAATATAACTGAACTAGGATCTGCAGGGTGCATCATGCAAAACTTTAAAGTACTTGTGAGATGCTAGATAGATACTGGTGCCATGCTCTCAAACTCTTTCACCTAGCTCGGGAATGCACGGTTCCCAGAGCAGGTCTAACAACTTAAATTAGAATAGGGATGTAATAGTATAGTCGATTAACCAATTAGCAAAAGCTTAATAGTTAATGCTACAGACTATACACATTCCCTCCCCCCCTCTTTGCCAGTACATTTTTTATCAGCCGGCTCAGTCCTGGTTTGTGCCAGGTTCAGGACCTACCCCTGCTGTGGTTCTGCATTTAAAGTGTATTAGGAGCCAGGTGGGCAGGCAGCCTGGCTCAGTTCTGGCTTGCACTGGGTTCAGGAGCTCAGATCCCCTGCCCCCCTCCTCTCCCTTCCCCTGAATCAGAGGCAGCAGTGCAGGAAGGCAGCCAGTCAGTCTGTGTGGGAAGCTGGTTTTTACACTGGCTCCCCTCACAGACCAGCTCCTGCTTTGCGCTCCACTCTGCTGCCTTTGATACAGAGGAGTGGCGGGGCGCTCCTTGGGAGTGAGGTCGGAGAGCTACGTCTACGCTGGCGCGTTCTCACCAAAAACTCTTTTGTGGAAAAGTTCTTCTACAAAAATTCTTCCAGAAGAGAACGTCTACACTGGCATGTGCTTTTGCGCAAGATATGTGCTTTTGAGCAAGAGCATCCGTGCCAGTGTAGACGCTCCCTTGCACAAGAAAGCTCTGATGGCCATTTTAACCATAGGGCTTTCTTGCGCAAGAAATTCATGTTGGCTTTCTACACTGGCCTCTTGCGCAGGAACAGTTGCGCAAAAGGGCTTATTCCTGAGCGGAAGCGTCAGAGTTCTGGCGCAAGAAGCCCTGATTTCATACATTAGAACATCAGTTTACTTGCGCAAGAACACGCGGCTAGTGTACACAGGCAGCAAGTTTTTGTGCAAGATCGCGGCAGTGCAGACACAGCCTGAGAGTATAGAATAGTCAAGTAACTGGTAAGAATTCTTGAAGTAAATTGACTATTCAGAAAATACCGGACATATTCAATGTCCGGTATTTTCTGATTTTTCCGGATGCACACCGGACGGAAGCCTGGCGGGGGCCGGGGGAGCAGCTGGGAGTCAAAGCTGGCAGGCGGGGCCACGATTGCTGCTGGAAGCCCTCAATTGGTTGAGTGTGAGGAGAGGAAGTCTCCTCCTCATTTGTGCGTCGCCGGGAGCCTGCACAGGACAGGCAGCAAGTGTCCAGGTCAGTCCCGCTCCCCGCCAGCCAATTTGCTCACTCCCCCCCTTCCAGCTGGCCGTTCTCCCCTACTTTCCCTCCTGACCTTCCCTGGTCACCCCCCCTGCACCTCCCTAACTCTGCTTCCCGTCAGCCCGTTCCTCTTCCTTTTCTCCCCCGGCCAGCGCCGCAGCACCTCTCCCCACTCCCGCCAGCTCTGCTTCCCGCCCCCCTTCCTCCCAGCCTCCCCCGCTGCACCCCCCTCGTCAGCTGTGCTTCCCATTCTCCCTTCCTCCCGTCCCCGCCCCCGCTGCACCCGCCCCCGCCAGTTCTTCTTCTTGCTCCCCCTTCCTCCTGGCCAGCCCCGCCCCCTTCTGGCTGGTCTCCCCTCCCCGATACTCCGCGGCCAGCCCCATTCCACCCGCCCCCCCCATGACCAGCCCTGCTTCCCGTTGGCCCTCCCACATCTCCCCTGCCCCACCATTAGCTGTTTCCAGGCCCCCCCCTTTCCAGCCAGGCCTGTCCTTCCCCCTCACCCCAAGTGTGTCCGGATTATTTTTTTTTTAAATGATTACCTTGGCCCCCCCCCCCTTTTCTTTCCTCCAACAAAATTTTTTCTCTGTGTTTTTTTTTTTTTTTTTTTTTTTTTTTTTGCAGGGCGGGGAATGTTCGGTATTTTTCTTTCAGCCATCTGGCAACCCTTCTACTAGCATAATTATCATCTAGATTATAGAAGGTAAAGATACAGTCCCTCCTCTGAAGAGTTTAAAAATGAACAGGACAAAGAACAGAAGTAGTTTAATTGGGAAAGGGATACATGCCTTATGTTAATTCAGTTTGTATTTAAACATCTGACACATTTCGTGTAGGCATCCAGGGAGAATTTGGTAAAATATACAGTGTTTAGGGATGCAACTGAAAATAGAGCAGAGATGGTTGTAGGAGCAGTAGATGCAGTACAGGGCATGAAGGCTGACATAAGTCAGTGGAGAGAACAGAAAGTGACACAATTGGACACACGGTCAGATACATTGGGAGAGGCAGAGATTTTCAAGGATATGTATTTACTCCTGATATGCCGCTCAGGGGCACAGGACTCAAGCAAAATGCTCAATAAAACTCCTTCTATTTAGTACCAAAAAGTATGTTTCATTCAGGTGGGGAGGAGTGTTGAAAAATTATGAGTTAGGTTACAAAAAATTATGAGAGGGTTTTTCAAGAGATTTTTTAAAAATGGCTTTTTAATTGCCTTTTCTTTTAATCCTTTTAGAGACATGTTTCCCTCCCATAACCATTGAGGGCTAGACATTTGTGTAGCCCCCTGCTTGCTTGTAGTGGCACTCTGTCCCCCTCTAGTGGTGGATAGGCCTCCTAGAAATTGATGAGCCTGCCACAGCCTTGGCTAAGAGACATCTTTTAGCTCATGCTGAAGTGTAGACAGAGGTTCATGCATTAAACTCCAAAGATTCCAGGTTTGATCTCTGCGACCAGTTCCCTTCATGGGTCAATGTGACACTGACGTTTAAAAAAATATAAAAGCAGAGAGTCTTCCATAATCATGACTCCAAATTTCATGAGACCCACACTCAAAATCAGTGAGAACTTGTGGGAGAGGATTTCTATGAATAAGCTACATGCTTACGTGACAACATGCAATGAGAACAGGGCTATTTCTTTTAGACAAGTAATGGACAAAGTTTTTGATTAACAACTTAGTTGCCTTTTGATTTTTAACGCTACGTTTATTGATGCTTAATTAAATCCCTTACCTTTCACTGATTGCCCAGGACAACACTTTAAACACCCTGAAAAGAATCTAAAGTATAATGTCAGGGGTTAAAAAAAAAAAAAAAAAAAAAGATGGCACACTGGAAAGTGGTAACTCTGACAGTTCGTACCGCACCTTGCACAATGGGGTCCTGACTCCGGATCCATGACTGGGGCTCCTAAGAACTATGATAAATAATATTAACAGCAATAGGATGTTCCTGGAGAACTGATATTACTGTATCTCTTTTCAGTTTATTTTGTAATCTGTGTCTATATGTTATTCAGATACCTGTAAAGTTTATTTGCTAAATATCTGTTACATAAGAACGGCCATATGGGGTCAGACCAAAAGTTCATTTAGCCCAGTATCCTGTCTGCCAACAGTGGCCAATACCAGGTGCCTCAGAGGGGATGGGCCAAAGACAATGATCAAGCAATTTGTCTCCTTGCCATCCATCTCCAGCCTTTGACAAACAGAGGCCAGGGGCACTATTCCTTACCCCCTGGCTAATAGTCTTTTATGGACCTAACCTCCATGAATTTATCTAGCTCTTTTTAAAACTCTTTTAGGGTATGTCTACACTACCACCCTAGTTCGAACTAGGATGGTTAATGTAGGCAACCGAAGTTGCAAATGAAGCCCGGGATTTGAATTTCCCGGGCTTCATTTGCATCTTGCCAGGCGCCGCCATTTTTAAAGCCCCGCTAGTTCGAACTCCGTGCCCGCGGCTACACGCGGCATGGACTAGGTAGTTCAGATTAGGCTTCCTATTCCGAACTACCGTTACTCCTCGTGGAACGGGGTGTACCGGTAGTTCGGAATAGGAAGCCTAATACAAACTACTTAGTCCATGCCGCGTGTAGCCGCGGGCACGGAGTTCGAACTAGCGGGGCTTTAAAAATGTCGGCGCCCGGCAACATGCAAATGAAGCCTGGGAAATTCAAATCCCGGGCTTCATTTGCAACTTCGGATGCCTACATTAACCACCCTAGTTTGAACTAGGGTGGTAGTGTAGACATACCCTTATAGTCCTAGCCTTCAGAGCTTCCTCTGGCAAGGAGTTCCACAGGTTGACTGCACTGTGTGAAGAAGAACTTTACTTTATTAGTTTTAAACCTGCTACCCATTAATTTCAGTTGGTGTCCTCTAGTTCTTATATTATGGGATTGAATTAGTGGATTATATATTTAAAGATAGGGATGTGAATGGGTAACCAGTTCACCAGTTACCCAATAAGCATCACCCTTACCAGGTGATTGGAGCAGGATTTGGCAGCCTCGTGAGGTAGGGGCTGCTCCAGCTGGGCTGAAGTAGTCCTACCTGGGATCCTGTTTAATCACTTAACCGGTTAAGCTTAAGGTTTAACCTGTTAACTGATTAATCAGGATTTTACATCCCTAGTTAAAGATAATCTAATATATAAAGGAGAATGTTTGTATGTTTGTACTCTAATAATTTGGACACTGTAAGAGCTTCCGCAACCAAACTTTGCATGGGATAACCTTTCATCCAGGAGAGGGTTTTAAGGTACTGTGGGAGGGAAGAGATGAGAGATCGACACTTCTCCCCGGGGCTGCACATAGCTTGGCAGTGCGGGGAAAAGCGGCTTCCCGGGGGAAACAGCGGGGACAGTCACTCACTAAGGCCGGTGGGATAAGGAAGTGAAGGGCGGGCTGGGCGCTGGCGGCAGGCGCTGGCGGCAGGCGCGTGGCTCCCTTCCCCCTCCATCTCCTCAGGCTCCTCACCTCAGTTATATAAACTGTCAACTTATATTTCAACAATGTATACTAACTCTATTTTTCAGTAACTCACTTTAATTATTGAACAGATTATATTATTTTTCCTAAAAAACTTTATCAATGCACAACAAATTGCATTTTTTAGCCCATTTTATAAAAATATTATGCCATTAAAAAAAAAGGCAGCTAAGAAGAAAGACTGCAGATGCAAAAAGAATGGCTTTATCAAGAGCACCTGAACGTGTAGAAGAGAGGCAGATTCGTCTAGACAAATAACGTGCAATACAAGCAGAATTAAGGGCATCTGAGAGTCAAGACCAGAGACAGACACAGCTCGAAAATCTGTGACTTACAAATGCAGCATTTAGAGCAGCCGAAAGTGTGGAACAGAGGCAGGTTCGGCTTGATAACCAATGTGTAATACAGGCAACTTCAAGAGCTACATGCTGGTCAATACTAGAAGGCAAGGCATTTTGTTATAATCTGACTGATAATTATGAAAATTGGCCTCAATTTGATATCGGGTGAATGGACAAAGTATGTTTACATTCTAGAGCTCTAAAGTGGATTGGAGAAACACCAGGCATGTGCTGTTTGAGTGGTACAATTAGCGTACCAATACTCCAACCTCCTCCGGAACCACTACAATCATTGATGTCAGGATTAACATCCAGATCGAAACATTTCTTGCAAAATATCAGAAAGTACAACTCATGCTTCCAAATGACATCTTTTGGTACAAGCAACGAAATATGTGAGCCAGGTTTCATGCCTACTTTTAAAGTTCAAGGCCAGGTTTATCATCGTATAGGATCATTGTTGCCACTTACAAATGAAGAGCATCGATTTCTTCAAATTTATTTCATGAGTGATGAAGATCAAGAAACAAACCAATGCTGCAGACACATTCCCAGGACAAACCCAGACATCATTTTGGACTTATAATGAATGCTTCACCAACATTATATATATATAAAATCCCTATAGAACTCAGTGCAACTTTTCTACCATTCAAAAAACAATAATGGACTACTGTTTTTCTAAATTTTGTTCCTCCACTTTCCCGAGCAACGCTGGGTAACTCCAGCTAGTTGTCAATATTTAAAGGTGGTCTGATAAGGAAAAAGAAGCTGAGAACTCACAGCCCAGCATATAGAGGGCTACGAGTATGGGGGGTTAAGATAGTTTAACCTAGGAATCTAAAGGGTTAACTGAGTAACTGGGTAACTGGCCACTACAAATTGGTCTAATATGACCCTAGCCACATTTTGGATAAAGTTCTGAAATGATGTGGGAGCATTACATAGCCCAAAGAGCATCACCAGGTAATGAGAGGGCCCATAGAAGCTGTCAAATGTCATCCTTCCATTCATCCCCTACTGGGGTATGGAGTAAGGATGTTAAATATCGAGTAATGTACTAGTTGAGTAGTCAATGGACTTTCCTGGGGCAGTGCCGCATGGAGACCAGGCTCAGCTCCATGCAGCACTGCTTTGAAATGTCAAGGTGGTGGCTTTTCAAAGAGGCAGCACCACACAGCTGAGCCCGGGATCAGCTGTGCGGCACTGCCCCTTTGAAACACTGCCGCGGTGTTTCAAAGTGGCAGTGCTGCACGGAGCCCAGGTAAGGGCTCCATGTGGCACTGCTGCTTTGAAGTACCTCCTCTTCCCTCCCTCCATTTGCTGCCCATATCTGATAGAGGCAGCAAAGCGGGGGTGGGGGGAGTGCGTTTGACTGGTCGACTTGACTATCCGATAAGCATTTACTTATCGGATAGTCGACTAGTCCTTAACATCCTTAGTACAGAGCAGGTTGTAGGCCGTGTAAAAAATCCATCTAGTGAAAATCCTTGCAGAATGAAGTCTTGTGAAAAGCTTGGGACTGTTGGCAGAATGATGAGCAGAACCAACTCTCACTAGCCTGACATTTCCACATCGTGATTCAGAAGGGCACAAACCCCTTGTACAAATTAGTCTCCTCTCCATTCCACTGTACCCTGTCCCACCATTCTTCTCTGACAGTCAAAAATTCAGGCAATGTGGATGAATCACACTGGGTGTGTCTAGACTCCATGCCTCCGTCGAGGGAGGCATGTAGATTAGCCAGCTCGGAAGAGGGAAATGAAGCCGCGATTAAAATAATCGCGGCTTCATTTAAATTTAAATGGCTGCCCCGATCTGCCGATCAGCTGTTTGTCGGCAGATCGGGAGAGTCTGGACGCGATGCCCCGACAAAGAAGCCTTTCTTCATCGACACAGGTAAGCCTCGTGAAACCAGGTTTACCTGTGTCGATGAAGAAAGGCTTCTTTGTCGGGGCATCGCGTCCAGACTCTCCCGATCTGCCGACAAACAGCTGATCGGCAGATCGGGGCAGCCATTTAAATTTAAATGAAGCCGCGATTATTTTAATCGCGGCTTCATTTCCCTCTTCCGAGCTGGCTAATCTACATGCCTCCGTCGACGGAGGCATGGAGTCTGGACACAGCCACTGTGATTAACATTCATGAAAATTGTTAGCTTGTTAACAATTTGATAGCATGTATGGAGTTTGGCAGGGTTCTCTGCTTGTCGTGGGAATGCGGCGATTTCTTTACAGGATTGCTAGAAAAGTGTCAGTTGTTTTTGCTGCCACCCTGAATATATTAAGCTCTGTCTGTCAAGTTTGCTGCAAAGCCACAGCCAGTTTGCAGCAATTTAGCAGCAAATGCTAAACTCCCTTGTGGGCAGCAATAGCTGCAGAAGTGAGTATTTTCCTATGGAAATATGAAATCTGTAACTGGAGAATAGGACCCATTGAACAGGCTTGTATGTTGGCAAGGTGGCATTTTTGCAGATACTATGCATAAATATGGTGTGACAAACTTGTAGTTTAGTATAAGGATTGTGTTTTTACAGATATTACTTATTCTTCTGCTGGCCCTTTTTTCTGGGATTCATCTTCTTTCAGGTGTGAACTGTATTAAGGTGTACACTAGTTAATACATGTGGGCTAGGTCTACACTGGCGCGATCTTGCGCAAAACTCTTTAGCGCAAGAGTTCTTGCGTTAAAGTAGTTGTGGAAGAGAGCGTCTACACTGGCATGTGCTTTTGCGCAAGAGCATCCATGCCAGTGTAGACACTCTCTTGCACAAGAAAGCTCTGATGGCTATTTTAACCATAGGTCTTTCTTGCACAAGAAATTCATGTTGCCTGTCTACACTGGCCTCTTGCGCAAGAACAGTTGCGCAAAAGGGCTTATTCCTGCGCGGGAGCATCATAGTTCTTGTGCAAGAAGCCTTGATTTCATACAGTAGAACGTCAGTTTACTTGCACAAGAACACATGGCCAGTGTAGACAGGCAGCAAGTTTTTGCGCTAGAGCGGCTGCTTTGGTGCAAGATCGTGCCAGTGTAGACACAGCCATGGGGTGGAGGTTCTGTTCTAGCCTGGATGTAGTTTATTTTGTTACTCAAACTGCTGCTTGAGGGTGAATGGCTAGTTATATAAACTTAATTTGAACACTGTATACCTGAAGTTGTTTTCACTGGCCCAGATCCTGAAGTTCTCACTCTTTTCCTAAACAAAATCCCTCGCTGACTCAACAAGAGTTGGAGTAAAAACTATCCAGAAAGTTCAGGATTTTGCCCAGTACTCTTTTTTCTGTGGATCTGTTAGTGAAAGAAGCAATTGGCCAGATTCACACAGTGGCTTTACTTACCTGTTTACATTTTGGCCTGATTTTTGTTGTCACTCTTGTGTGACTGGCTGACTTGATGACTCACAAATCTTTACGCTTATGTTCTAGGATGGGATGGGTATTAGGAATAGGACAACGGTTGCAAACCTTAAGCAAGAGAGACAATTATAAAATATATATTTTTAGGAAATAACATCTTACGTGCTAACCCTAAAAGCCATAGGAAATTACAAAGGCATAGGAAATAAGGCCTCAATTTTGAGAGTTGCTGAGTGTCTCCAGTGAGATGTTCAAATCCCTCAGTCATTGGCTCCACCTGTAATTTTCACTGTCTTAATCTATCCTGCTTGATCATAAATTGAAGGGCACAGACATTCATAGCAAAAAAGAGAGGAAACAATAATTGAGGAAACAGAGGTGATGCATAGGGGAATGAGTGCCCTCCCTCCCAAATTTCTGACAGCATTTATATGCCCTTCCCTGTTCTTCACTGCATGCTGTCAGGACCGTTAAATTGTCTCCCTCCGCTATCAACACAGTTAGTTGTTTTCTCTGAGGAAATAAAAGAATCTACACTACCTAAAGAGTGTTGAACACATGGGGTACGTCTAAACTACATGGCTCCGTCGACGGAGCCATGTAGATTTGTTGTTTTGGCAGAGGCAAATGAAGCTGCGATTTAAATGATCGCAACTTCATTTAAATTTACATGGCTGCCGCGCTGAGCCGACAAACAGCTGATCAGCTGTTTGTCCGCTCAGCACGCTAGTCTGGACGCTCCCCTGCCGACATCAAAGCCCTTTGTCAGCAGCCCCGGGAAACCTCATCCCACGAGGGTGACATGCCTCTGATGACAGAGGCATGTAGTCTAGACACAGCCATGGAGAACAAGTGGGGATGAGGGGGAAGGAAAGTATAGTAGAGATTTTAAGAAGACATTTTTGATTCTCTGTGATTCATATTTCTGAGAAGAGCTATAACTTTGGCGTCTGAAACACCAGTTATTAGAAAATACCGCTTCTATCCCACTTTTAAACAAAGCCAAATATTTAACTTCATTGTCATTCATAAAATTAGAGGAATTGTTCTACTGGAACAGCCTAGTCATCCTGTTGCCAACACTGACCAAAACTGGATGCCTCACAGGAAGATGCAAAAGCTTCACAGTGAATTTCTGTGTTATAGTATTTCTTACTGACCTCCATGAACGGCTTATGACCTCATATATGAGAGTGGGTAGGCATTACAACTGTAACTGTATGTAATAACACTTAGCTTATCTATGGTACATATAGTGCTTTTCATAGAATTATAGAATATTAGAACTGGAAAGGACCTTGAGAGATCATCAAGTCCAGTCCTCACCCCGCATGGCAGGACTAAGCAGTCTATATCATCCTTGATAGATGTCTGTCTAACCTGCTCGTAAATATCTCCAGTGATGGAGATTCCACACTCTCCCTAGACAATTTATTCCAGTGTTTAACCACCTTGACAGCTAGGAAGTTTTTCCTAATGTTCAACCTAAACTTCCCTTGTTGCAGTTTCACAATAGATCTCAGAGGGCTTTAAGTATCCAATCATTTTTTTTAAATTGCAGTTTTGTACTATTTCTTGGTTTATTCAGTTTGAAACAAAATCTATAAAGCTCTGAAAGCATACTGAGTTATAAAAAATAACCTTTATATTTTAGTTATTGGCTGTTTGCAGAATCGGGAAATATAGCAACATACACTGGCCTGCTAGAGCATTTTATGCTAATAAACAAGAAGGTTCCTGTTAAACTGCCTGACCTCTATAACAATACTGGAAATGTAAAATATTCTTCAAATTGCCTGTCACTCATCTCATTTCAGAGGTAACTCAACTTCTAGCTTGTTTGTTTCTGTTTCAAAGTATGGGGTCATCTCTGCATCCAATGTCAAAACAACTCATTTGAGACCAAAATAGAAAGGAAAAGTTCCTTCTGTTTTCCTTTTCCACAAGTTTAACTGTCCTGGTAACAAAAATATATACAGATACAACTTTGGGAGGTGCCCACTATCTGATAACAGTGCTGTCTTGTGAGGAAAGTTAGAGGTGAAAGCTGATGAATTCTGACACCTATATTGCTAAACTGGGAGTCTGTAGAATAAGAGTGTGTCTACACTACACCGTTATTTTGAGATAACTAGCGTTACTTTGAAATAACAATGCGAGTGTCTACACAGCCATTCTGTTATTTCGACATAATTGTGAAATAAGACACAACCAGGTGTAACAGTCTTGTAAGATCAGCATACTTACGGTGCAAAGTAGAGATGTTAAGGACTAGTCAATTCCCCCCCCCCCCTTTGCTGCCTCTATCAGATAGAGGCAGCAAAGTGGGGGAAGAAGGGGTACTTGAAAGTGGCAGCACCGCACAGCTGATCCTAGGATCAGCTGTGCGGCGCTGCCACTTTGAAACACCGAGGCAGAGTTCAAAGGGGCAGCACAGCACAGCTGAGCCCAGGCACCTGGAACCTGGGGTCAGCTGGGTACTCTACTGTTAAACTGAAATGCAGCGCGGAACTAGGGTTGCCAGGTGTCCAGTATTGACCTGGACAGTCTGGTATTTTCGCCTCCTGTCCAGTAAAAAAAAAATTCAGAAAATACCGGACACCTAAAATGTCCGGTATTTTCTGATTTTTTTCCCAGCCAGGAGGTGAAAATCCCAGGTGCTTACCTGGTTCTGCAGGGGACCTGTCTGGTCTGGAGCCAGGAAGACAAGATGGCGGACAGCCGCCGGCAGCCTGATAGGGCCAAAAAGCCTCAAAAGTATTTCTTAAAGGGGCCATGCTGGGTTATTTTTAAAAAAATATATTTTTTAATTGTTTTTTGCTCAACAAGTTTGGTCTCCCCCCTTTTTTTTCCTCAACAGAATTTTTTCCCTGGTGGTTTGTTGTTGTTGTTGGTTTTTTTTTGGGGGGGGGAGGGTTCTATATTTTTGGTTAAACCATCTAACCTTACGTCTAACCTTACGTGGAGCCCGGGATCAGCTGGAAGGACCCAGCTGACCCTGGGCTCCATGTGCACAGCGCCACATGGCTGAGCCTAGGCTCAGTTGTGCAGTGCTGCCCCTTTGAACTCCGCCTCCGTGTTTCAAAGTGGCCGCATTGCACAGCTGATCCTGTCGCTTTCAAGTACCCCTTCTTCCCCTCAGTTTGCTGCCTCTATCTGATAAATAAATTTTATCTGATAGAGGCAGCAAGGGAGGGAGGGAATCAACCAGTCGACTTGTCTTTAACATCCCTACTTTGCACCTTAAATATGCTGATCTTACAAGACTGTTAACCTGGTTGTTTGTGTCTTATTTCACAATTCTAAATTGAATTAAGAAATATTTCATTTGTGCTGATCAGAAACTTTATGTGGTAGGGTAATCACTCAGATGCCATTGAATTGGGGAGGAGGGGATAGATCTTCATGTTCTTTGATTGTAGTATACAAGTATCTTTCCAGGGAGAAAATATTTGGCATATTTATTAAAGAGTAAAAGGCATTACAAGAAACATGACCAGAAGCTGGAAGAATTCAAATTAGAAATTGAGCACAAAGGTATAACAGTGACAGTAATTAACGATTGGAACAATCTAACCAGGGAAGTGGTGTAGTCAGCATTTCTTGATATCTTCCAGAAAGTCTTGATGTGAAAACATGTTTTAGCCAAACACATATTATGTTTCAGTCCAACACAACTCACTGGGCTCAATGCAGGGCTAACTGTTAAGGATGCAAACAGATAACTGGTAAGCAAGGGCACAACAACAGTGCAGTTACGTCTCACAGTTCTATCAGAAGTGTTGCCATCTTTGATGTTTTCTCAAAGCTCCAACTGTAGGAGTCATGAGAGTGTCATCATTTTTAAGAAGAACATTTCTTTCCCTGCTGATTGGAAAAAAAAAGAAGAAAGGAAGAAAAGAAAAATAGAACAAAATACTTGGGTACACCCTAAAGGCTAAAACACAAAAGGTAGTGGGGGAAAAAGGAACCCAATATTTTGTTTTAAACCTTGATTTTTTTAGGGCCTTCACTCAGGAAACTGGCATTAATACCATCCTGCCCTTCCCATCATGCTAAACCAGAGGTGAGTCACCCACTAGACCCCAGCTGGATGAAAAGAGGATCTCTGTATCAAAAAGGATAAGAACCACTGCATTTGAGAAAACAGTGGCATTAGTAATAAATAACTAGATTTTATTTGAATGAAAAGCATGGAGAAGAGCAACTGATTTCTCAGGAAGGTAAAGGAACAATGCATACAAAACACCTGCAAGATATAAGCTAACATACTTTGGATTCTGAGGGAAAATGTTCCTCAAAATGATGACTCTAAATTTATAACCAAACACAGTGTCAAGGCTTTCACAGAATATAATGTTGTATTTTAAAATGCTTAAGCTTTATTCAAGTCCTGGTCTTCAACTTCTGACATTTTATTTTTGCCCAGAGACTGAGAAGCAGCTAACAAAGCACAATATGACACGTCTCTCACTGCACATTTCTTCTGACAAAACAGCCATTGAGCATTGATCAGTGGCTATTAGCAGCCTGTTAAAATGAAATGTAAATTCCATGAGAGCTCATTGTTTTTACCAAGATCACATGCAATTTGTTGCCAAGCAGCCTACACAAATATTTAAAGCCTGCCTCTTTGACCAGCACAATTTAAAATAAACAAAACAAAAATAACAGGATCTTTTTCTTTGTGTAGTCAGGATAAAGAGAGAAAGTTACCCCTCCCTGCATAGAACCCATGTAACTGAGTTCTGTGAGAGCAGCCAAGGAGGAGTGGGATGGAATTAATCCGTTCAATTTGCAGACAAGGCTCAGGGCAGCAATCTAAGGGTATGTCTACAATACCACGTTTTGTTGAGGAAACTAATGTTGACAGGCAGAAATTGACAAGGCTAAAGTCACCAATATGCTTTCACCCCTGTTGACAAATGGTGTTTCAATTGGGAGCTCCCCCAGTGACAGAAGGAGCAATGCACTGTGAGTCTGTATCCCATAGTGCCTGGTGACACCATCTACTGCTAGATGTTGTGGGACCACAGAATAGAGCGAGGGGCATCTGGGGACCATGCAAAACATCCCCTCGGGTACTACTTTGTTCAGGGGCTTCTGGCATCCTTTTGCACCTTTTTTCCAACTGCCATTCTTTGCTATGCACTCTGGAATCTTCAGTGAGAAAAAAATGGATCCCATCCCACACTTCTCTTGCATGTTCTGTTAAGGACATCATGCATGGCAGCAGAGATCATCTTGAAACTACTGACAGAAGAAGATGACTCAGAGGAGCCTGACAGTGTATATGATATGGAATAAAGCCCTATTCCGGAGGATCTCTTATTCCTACTTGCAATTCCTACTTGTAGGAATAAGAGATCCTCCGGAATAGGGCTTTATTCCGGAGGATCGTGCCAGTCTGGATGCTTTTCTCCGGCTTATCTCCAAGCCGGAAAAAAGCGGCGGCCATGAAAATGCAAATGCCGCGGGGGATATTTAAATCCCTCGTGGATTTGCCTTTTCCCAAGTGCTACATTAGCATGCCTATTCCGTAATAGGCGGCCAGTGTAGACACAGCCTGGGACTATTCCTCCAAACTGGGACAATCTTGGTATGCTGTCTGGTCACCCTAAATAAATATTGGTTTGGTCTCATACAGTAAAGGCCTATTACCAAAGGCAGAGTGACTCTAAATGTAAAATATCAGCTCTATTTCCAGATACAGCCTCCATAAGCCCCTGGGCAACATGGGGGAGGACTCCGATGCCATGCTCCCAGAAGGGGTGGGGCAGAGGGCAAAAGGGGTGGGGTCAAGGGGAGCCAGACCTCAATGCTGCCTAGAGCACAGCCCCCCTCTCATCCTTAGCGCTGCTCAGCCCAGGGCTCTGATGCAGCATTCCGGCTGTGATTAAATTAAAGGGCCTGGGGCTCTGGCTGGTGCTGCTACTGCAGCAACAGCCAGAGCCCTGGGCCCCTTTGAATCGCCAGGCCCCAGGGGAATTACCCCCTTCCCTCCCACCCCATCAGTGGGCCTGACTGTATACACATCTCTGTGTGTAATTATAATACTGAAATGGAATTATTTCCTAGCCAGATGAAAGCACAATGCCCTGGATCAATGAACCCAGCTTCTGAGCTCTAAGGACACATTTATGATCTGTCTGGATCAGGATTATTAAGCCCCCTGAGTGCTGTGACACAAACATTTGCAAAGCTTCCTTGGCCAACAGCTGCAGCAATCCTATTTCCTGCTCAGCAGAGGCCTGTGTTATGAGGGGGTGATTAACCAATTGCAAAGCAGCTTTAAGAAAGCCCAATGACATCACAAAACAGCTGTGCAACATTCAGATTGATACCACAGAACATTAACCAAAGCCACCTAATAAACAATGATCTCAAGAACATTCTAATATTTAGTTCTTATATACACAGCAAATAAATGATCAGTTGCCAAAGTTCTAACAACAAGCACTCAGCAGATCTCTCTCCTCCTTTCCTACATTCAATTTGATAGGTTCTCTTGCTTCTTGATATCACAGTTCAAAGGATTCTTTCCAGTTAAAATCATCCACTGCAAAACCTTACTGATTGAAGGAAATACCAACATTAGCAATTTTTGAACCAGTTTAACTGATTTTAAAATTGTTTAAAGGCATAGCATAAATCCAGTTTTGGATTTTAAGGCCACCTGATGTATTTTTGCTCAAACTATTTCAAAACCAATTAGAAAGTGTCCACAATGTAGACATGAGCTAGAACTCTTTGTTACTTAGAACATAGTTATGAGCCCCAATCTCTGTTTATTACATTGGAAATTCTCTCAAGTACCTAAAAGTCTCATTTATAAACACTTATTCAATGCCCTCTTTTTCCACTCTTGGTATAATTGAGGTAATGCTGTGTGTTGCTAATAATACCTTGGGTTCCAGCCTTGTAAAAACTTGCTTAACTTTAATTTAGTGAATGTTCCAGCAATTTTAGTAGGCTTGCTCAGGGCAATAAAGTTAGCCATGTGAATCAGAGTTTGCAGAATCAGGCCCTTAGATTGTTAAATATGACCCCATTTTATAGCGTTGTCTTGCAAAAAATATAAAAGCCAACAAAATATAATGTTAATTATTTCCTTAAGCTTAGATAATGAGGCTAGATAAACAACCAATGCCTAGTTGGTTAGACTTTTGGGTTCTCATGCATTAGTGCAAAATGCTACAATGTTTGGGTTGCAAACATTATGAGGGAATATTTAAATCCATATAAAAAAACTGATGTCACTGAAATAAATCGTGCTGAAAACATTTCTATTAAATACGGGTTTTTTAAAAAATTCTTTTCATTTTTAAAATGAAACCAGTTGTTTGGGCCTAATTTTCCTGACAGTGCCTCTTTAAGCATTATAAATAACAGGAGAATTCCAGCTCTCTTGCTCTAGGGAATATCTTTGGCAGAGCTGATTCTTAAAATATAAAATGAAGATAAATAACTACATTGAAAGGGATAGGGCCCAAAGCCTGACATTTACCTGTTTTCATACCATTTTTTGCCCTGTAAAGACAAGTACATTGGAAGTTCTCAGTGGCCGTTCAGTGGATTGATTGGCAGAGAAGGCTTTCTAATAAAGGTAAAGCAGCAGTATAGTCATCATGGGTGCAATCCTACAAACCCTTACTGCTAGACGTAATGCTTGCTACAGGTTAATGCCACAAATGAACTTTCAGTTTCATTGAATGTCTCTTGGCTCTACTGGTATGAGGCAGGGAAACCAGAAGTTGCTTCCCAAGAACATTCATTATCATGTCCTTTTTTGGGCCCTGGTCTTGTGTGCTGCTCCAGATGGACAGACCTCTCTGCTTATACAGAGCCTGAACGAAAAGGACAATTTCTGGCTTATGTTAGGCAGATCAGATTAGTTGACCAAGCCGTCCTCTTTTGGCCTGAAAAATCTATGGATCTTCACAGAGCTGCTTATAGCACAGAAGTTTCCTTTTCAGCGCACATTAAAGAAAATATTTTCAGTGCACGTTAAAGAAAACACAAGACCTCAATCCAGCAAAAATTCACTAGTTGACCTGCAAACCTCATGGGTGATGCAGATAATACTCTCTAATTATCTGAGGGAAATCTAGAGTCCATAGCAGCTGCAGAATGTCAGATTTGTCAGTCTCACTTCCTAATACCATGCCATCCATCTCCAGCCAGACCCTAATGAAGTGATTGCAAAGCTACTCAAAGAGGAGACTCAGAATATCCCTTAAAAATAAAGTGTCTTAGTTATGAGCACCGCTGCCCTCTACTGGCTGGACTATATCTCAATGGACCTGCTCTCAAATTGCTTTGGATGATCTTTGTCAACAAATGCACTACATTATTCATTATATTATTAATACAGAGCCTGAGGGGTATAGTAGGTGCTTTAAGAAACATGGTTCAGAGAGAGAGAGAGAGAGAGAGAGAGAGAGAGAGAGTTTAGGGGCAAATCTAGATGTAGGAATGCAGACAAGAAGCTGAATGCCTTCAAAGCCTAGAATGAACACATTTCATAAAGGGCTTTTTTACAGCTTAGATACCTTAATGTGTGAAGCATTTCCCAGCTCCTGCAGTTAACTTGAAACCACTAGCACATGCACTGCCAGCCTCTTCTCTGTGGAAAACTAATCCTGTATTCAAAGCTGCCAGGTTCCAGAGAGCCATTAAGGAGAATTTCGCAGCACCAGTCTGCAGAGATATATGGGGTCTGATTTTCCCTTGCCCTGCACCAGGTGTAGTAACATGTGCCAGTGCAAAATGAGTATTCAACACTGCCATTCTCATTGTCTGTTCACTTTGCACTGGTGCAGTTGACTACCCAATGTAACCCTTTTGCCACGTTCCTCTCCATCCATCCAATACAGAACTGACTCAACACCCACCCGGTAACCTGGGAAATTCACGCTACACCCCTGGGCACCTCTGGGAGGCAGTGCTTCCCCATTCCACCAGCACAGAGTCTGAGTGTAGAAAAATAAACTTTTAATAAAAGGGGAAGTAACGTGGCAGTAATCTGGGAAAATGCCACAAACTGAGTTCATAACCAAATCTATGGGTAAAAGTCCCACCCCAAGTAGGCTGGGCAATGTACTTTTCCTCTCAGGTTCTTAAGGCCAGCAATGTAAATGTCTCATTCACATGCCCAACCCTTCTCTGTACCCCACTCACTGTTGCTGCCCTTGGTCAGGGCATACCCAGAGTTCAGGGGTGCATCTGCAGGGGTCACCTCCCAACCTTAGGAAAGTAAAGAGGCATCTGACACACTCCACTTATCACTTATCATTCGCCAGCTCACTGCTGTCTGGAGCTGCCCTGCTGGCCATTCATCTCAATTCTCTGCCACTGCCTTGCAGTCTGCTCATTATGCCTTTCCATTGCTTCTCTGCTGGCTGCTAATTATGCTGCCACCATGCTGCTGCTCCTGCCAGCTACTCCCACCAGCCACTTGCCACTGCTCCCACCAGCCACCCTGCCAGCAGCCGCCATTGCTCCTGCTGTCTGGCTTGTGGTGGATGTGGGTCTGGGCCAAACCTAGTGGTTTCAGCTCTCAGTGATTTCAGCTCTTAGCCCAATGCACAGTCTAGACTCAAGAAATTCCAGCAACCACTGTAATAAATTTAAATAATAAAAGAGACTCCTTATTGAGACTCTCTTTAGCTCTATCATTGAAACAATGGGAAGAAACAGGTTGAACCAGTCTTACAGCTCACTCCTGGAGGGCATGCAGCCTGCTGACTCAGAGTCCTGCCCTCCCCAACTTAATCTCACAGTGCTCTGGAAGTGAAGCCTCTGTCCATCCAAGTTTATTTACATGGACAGTGTCTCTCTTCTTTGTGCTAGCTTAAGCACAGATTTTCTTCTTTTGTATTCAGACATTGCAATTAGTGTTAACACAATTTGTGACCCAACACCAGCCAAGTTGATTACAATGAACAAAACACTATTCCATCAACTGAATATCTAACACATCTAAGCAAAGCAGGTACATAGACAAACATGGATTTCTCTCTCATCCCAGCGGGATGTAATGGAAACATTGATTCAGACTCTGCTTACACCAATATCCAGTGAAATGAAGAACAAAGCCCTTCAGGTTTGTATCTTCTGTTTCATCCCTTTTCAGACAATCCTTTTTTTTTTTTTTTAACATTCTCCCTATGCCAAATCTCTCTCAGTCCAATTCTGCTGATGGCCTGAGAATGCTGCCCACCTGCATAGTGGCATGCCATCCCTTTCCTTCAGTCTGGCTAATCGTGAGTGCCCCCTGCTCTACCAGTTGCACAAGGAGGTCAGAACACAGAGCCATGTCCTGGTTAGGAGAGAAAGGAACACTCCCTTTATTGGCACTCAGCGTCTCATTCCGGCCCAAGGTTTCAGGGAAACAGGTAGCAGCAGACCATGCAAGAGCAGGGGGAGTTAGTGCAGCCAAGAGAGATTCCAGGTGGCTGGTGGTTGAGTGGGAGAAATGCCCAAATGTGGGACATTCCTGTTTCAGGGAATCTCAACAGACCTGCCTGTTGCTAAAGGAAGAAATTCAGCATTTGTTAAATGTACAGAACAACTCCCTTTTAAGTAACTTAACATAGTTAGAGGATGACAAGAGAAAAAAAATCTATGAAAGTATTCATCCACATTCATCCTCTTTTTTTCACCCACAGGAATCCAATTATTAAGCAGCAATACCTGAGATTATACTCACTAAGCAAAATCTCCAAGGAAACCTCCCTGTCTAGGTGCATTTTTCATTACCCACTAAACCCTGAACTCCACAAAGGTGTTTTCTCATAATGTTAAATTCAGAGCCTGACAATTATTATCCAGCTCCATTTGGTGCCAGAAGTGCATTCAGTGGAGGAGTAATAAATCCTTTCATGCTGTTTAATAAAACAAGAAAATGTGTTGCTCACACTTGGATGCTAAACTTTATTACACAAACACAGCTAAAAAAATAAATGGAGTATTTCCTGTTTAGAAGTGCTTACAGGCCACGTGATGTTGATTTTCTCCAGGTGTTGCAATTTTAAATGCAATTTGCACCAAAGTTATTCTGAAAGAAATAAACTAGCTTCCTTTAAAAAAAAATTAAACATGTCATTAAACATGGAAAAGCAATTATAAAAAAGAGCATTCAGTGTGCCATAATGAAAAGTAACATGGTGCCTGACAGTTACCAAATTATACAGGAATCTTGAGACGCTACATAATCCATGAGTCCATTCCTGACCAGCTCCCCAAATTATTTACAGATTTGTCTCCAATGACAAGGAAAGAAGAAAGATCCTGAGAGTTTCTGAGCACCTTTTTGTCTGTTTTTTTGTTTGTTTTGCCAATTTAGATTGTCAGCTTCTTGCAAGGAGCCAGGGACTGGTTTTACTCTGTTTGTATAGTTCCTAGTGAAATTGTGGTCTGGTTTGGATTGGGCCTCCAAGGATTTATGTGATAAAAATAATAAATAGTCTGATTTCATTGTGATGTTCAGCATTGCTCAGAATTGAGTTCCTAATCTGTATTAATCCTCCTCTCTGTCTTCACAGTCATCTTTAGGAGCGAGATAATCCTATTTATGTATCTTAGGCCAGGTCTATACTAAAGGGGAAGGTCACATTAAGATACGCAACTCCAGCTATTTTAATTACGCAGCTGGAGTCAACATTCCTTGATTTGAGTATTCCTGCTGTCCCCACAGTGGGAGGCTGATGGAAGCAAACACTTACCCATCAGCTTCCCTTACTCCTCGCAGAAGCAGGAATACCAGCAGCTGACAGGTACACCCTCTGAGTTATCGAACTCTGGAACATCTGTTCTAGGTTCTTGCATAGTATCTGTGCTCTTTCCAGTAGTGCATTCAGTGACATGATCAGTATCTGTCACGTGTGATTCGTTCTCTCTCATCCTCTCCCAGGGAAGACTTGTGTATCTGCTACAGAATATTTCTTTGAATGTACATGCTTCTCATTTTATGTTAGAGACAACAAGGTCAAAGAAGTGCACCTTGTATTAGGAGCAGAATGTGGTGAGGCTTGAGGTGATCCTTAGATCTTTTGAGAGATTCTCTCATGGGCTCACAAGAAAGGTTCTGTCTTATGCACAGACTTTACCCTTATGGTAGAAAGCTCCATCGTGCCTCAGCACTGAAATTGTTGACTTCGGTCTTAATCCTGGAGCTTAAAGTGATCTTTTAGATTTCCTGGGTGCAAGTATTGAATGCCTGGAACTTTACTCAGCAGTCCATGGGAAGCTAGTGCAAAGAGTGGAGGACAGGTCTGATGTTCTTGCCATAACGGTATTGCTGAGGAGATACACTGCAGTGTTCTGTGCTATCTGGAGTTTCCTAAGGACCCATGCCTTCGTGCTCAGGTATGTCACAATGTTGTAATCTGGACAACACAGATGCTGACTCTGTTGGTGATCTAGGGCTGGAGCACCCATGGAAAAAATTAGCTTAGCACCCACTGGCAGCCAGCTCCTCCCTGTCCTCCAGCATCTCCTGTCCACCAGCGTCCCCACTGACCAACTCTTCCCCTTCCCTCCCAGTGCTTCCCATCCACTGTAGATCAGTTGTTCCCCAGTATACAGGAGGCACTGAATGTGAGGGGGAAGGAGTGATGATGGGATGCAGTTGGAGGAGGGGGTGGGGCGGAGATGGGATGGGAAGAGGTGGGGTCTTGGAGGAAGGTGGGAAGTGGGAGCCAGGCCTACGGCTAAATGAGGGTTGAGCACAGAAGGTGATGAAGGTATGTATAACTGAGGCCAGGGCACAGTGTAACAGCATGGGACAGAGTCTCTGTGTCTGCCTGAGATGGTAAAAATGTTACTCACAGATTCTGCTACGTGGGAGCTTAGTGTCCACAAGGAGTTCAAGAGCATTCCTAAACTATAGACTGTACTGACCACTTGTAGATGCCATCTTTGACTAGAGGAGACAGCACTGTATCTAATGAAGCTTTCTTTACTCTTTATTCTGTTTTCTCACAACAGATCAGAATGTTTTTAAAAAACATTCTCTTGTCGTTCCTTTCATAGCAATGAGAGTGACAGGAACAGTAAAATCTATTAATTGCCAGAGGTTGAAAACAAGAGAATTCAAACCAACTTGACACTCAGAACTCATGTTACCAATCAACAAATGAATGTGCTGTATTCTCAGTGCTTTTTCTTTACAGTGAACCCTTCCTGTTGCAATGAAGATAAAAAAGTCTGTCTTGGTCTCTTATGGTACCTATAATACATACTGTAGACAAAATTTGTTTCTGCTAGCTTGGAATCTGTAAATAAATAAATACATAAATAATAATAGTTAATAATCAACTATCTAGTTTTTATGGAACACTTTTCAACAGTAGATCTCAAAGCACTTTGTAGAGGAGGAAGATAACATTAGGCCTATTTTACAGATGGGAAAACTGAGACAGAGTGGAGAAATGACTTATCCAATGTCATTCAGCAACTCTCTGGTTGGAAGGTTTTGTCCTAAATACATCTGAATATAAATCAATATAGTCATCTTAATGGATTTTTCATAAACATGATGAAGTCTGTTGAAAAAGTGCCTTCTTGATCAATACTTTGATTGATTGGAGGACTAATAATTATGCAGACAGTAATTGCTCTTCTCTATTTTCATTATTGCACAAATAAAATAAATAATAATTATATTAATAATAAATACCAGAATTGATTGTATACAGGTGAACTGTAGTTTTGTAAACTTAAAACTGATTTTTTGTGAGAGATTTGTATATATTAAACTTTCTACTATGAAGTTATTTGCCTTGTTAGTTGAGAACAGATTTATTCACCTTTCTTTGTATTGAGGGTAATAGCTTTTCCGTCTGAATGTGCTTTGGGAATTCTAAACTTTTTCAGTTAATTCCACTAATGAAATTAAATGAAACCCTTTAGTGACATTAAAAAAAGATCTGAGCTGTCAGTTAAGAATTACAACTGACAACAGAACTTCTGCAGAACTTAATTCGATAAAAGCATGTTGCACACATTAAAATCTTTATCTGAATTTGAAAGTCCTATCTGGCACCGCTGACTTTAAACATGGCTTTGGTGTACGTGCTACCTGCTTAGAACTCAGTTATTACCTCTTACAGTTCATAATACTTGATGCCTACGTCTACACTGGCACCCTTTTCCGGAAATGCTTAAAACGGAACAGTTTTCCGTTATAAGTATTTCCGGAAAAAGTGTGTCTACATTGGCAGGATGCTTTTCCGGAAAAAGTGCTTTTTCCGGAAAAGCGTCTGTGGCCAATGTAGACGTGCTTTTCCGGAAAAAAGCCCCGATCGTCATTTTCACGATCGGGGCTTTTTTGCGGAAAAGACTACTGTGCTGTCTACACTGTCCCTTTTCCGGAACAGTTTTTCCGGAAAAGGACGTTTGCCCGAACGGGAGCAGCATAGTTTTTCCGGAAAAACACTGACAATTTTACAGTAGATCGTCATTGCTTTTCCGGAAAAGCAAGCGGCCAGTGTAGACAGCTGGCAAGTTATTCCGGAAAAGCGGCCACTTTTCCAGAATAAGTGGCCCAGTGTAGACACAGCCCATATGTGCTGGAGATCGAGGCCAGCAACCCTCTTTCTGGAATCAGTTCAATTCATTGTTTTTTTGGAATGCAGATAGGACCACTTAATCATGTTTTTCAGTCACCCCTGGATACATTGCCCTACAGGTAACTTAGGCCATTGTGTGTGCGTTTCCTCAGGGGCTACTATATGGTGTCAGATATAAACCAGATCTATGGCAACAACGCAGCAGATAAACCACTAGAATGTCCTCAGACTCGGAGGAACCATGGCAGAAAACTGAAGGAGGAGGGTGAAGCACTCCCAGTTTTCTTGACAGTAAAGTTTGGCTTATTGGCTACACTGAGAAATTAATTCAGTTTAAGGTCAGGTGTGCATTTAAAGCAGGAAAAATATTCCTGATTAATTCCCTGGGATGTACTTTTTCTAGAATAACTGCCTTATTCCAAATTAGTTTAATCCACTTCTAAAGGTGTTCTTATTCCAGAATAAAAGCATCCACACAGGGAGGTTAATTAGGAATAGCTATTCTGAAATAGCTCCCCACTTAAACAAGCACTTTTCGGTATTGCCAAAAAGCTGCAGAGGGCAAAAGGCAGACACATAGGCACTGAAGTTCTACAGAATATTTCAGAGGAAATATGAATATAAATCTCAAAAATACTGTGAGCCACCAAGAATGTCACATTTTCTTTTCAAGTAATCATTTATCAGGTGAGACCACTTGACCATAATGCTACAAATAAATCTATGTAACACAGAGGCTCTGAGACAACTAGGGAAAGTGAAGTCTGCTGCCTTCGCTAAAAGTCACTTGGCTTTTAGCTGATGTGCTAGAAGCACATGGATTTTGCATTCCTACTGTCCTAGGTTCAATCACACCTTCCAATATACCAGGTTTACACACACACAAAAGTGAAGCCATGGGATTTTAAATAGTTACAGACAAACTAATTAGTGCAGTGTACTAGTCACTAGGTTAAAGTAAGGTTATAGCAAAAATCAGTTTTTACTTGGCAAATTTTTGTAAATAACTTGGAGAAAAAAGTGCCGTAGTAGATTTATGGGATCTTACTTAGCATTGTTAGAGCATTGCAACACCTCAAGCATGGCTTTGTAGAATCATCAGTTTGGAGACCTGTAGACAAAAAGTTAAAAAATTTACTGCCAACTTCTAACAAATTTCTGTGTCAAATAAAATTCACCCTGACATGATTACAAGAAAACTGTAAAAAAACTACCATGGCAAGAGCAGAGAACAGTTGATTTTTTTTCAAAAGTTCAAAAATGTTGAACATTTTTTCATAGTTCAAATTGTGATGTAAAAATAGCAGAAAAGAGGGAAAAACACATTTCCCTCTCACCATTTTTCAAACAGCTGTAGACAAGAATGCCAAACAGATTCATTGCCAAGGGGATGCATGAATTCTCTTCAATGGGAAAGAATGTTGCATTTCTAGCAGAAGGAGGTAGGCACCTTGCCAAAGTGAAAGCTGTACCCTCCCTAACAATATATATATATATATATATATTAATACCACCTTTGAGGGGCAGCTCTCAGGAAGAACAGAAAACATCTATGCAAAACCAAGAGAAACCCTGTTGATTATTTATTATACTATTGATAAGACTCAGAGACGGAACTAGCATATGCCCACCCATTCATGAACAATGAAAAACAACAGAAGCTGAAATTAGGGATGCCGAGTGACACATCACAGCCACAAGAAGTCAATGCAGATGGAGCCATTTGGAAAACAAAAAGTGTTTGTGTGACCAGAAAGTCATTGAAGTGCATGGGTTACTGCCAGATGTCCAAATACCTTGCCTCCACTCTGGATATTATTTGTGTGCTCAGTGATTCTTAGATTTGGTTGCTGTTATTATATTTATATTATTATAATTGCGTTTGATTTTTCAAGAAAGAGCAGATGGCCAGTCAAAATAGTGATTACTGGCCTCTGTCATGTGCCATGGATATAATTTTGTGTAACCTTGATGTAGGTCATATGACTGAGGTCAAGAAATGAAGCTCACCCTCTTACCAGCTATCCGATGTGTCATATTCTTAGCACAAGGAGTATCTTTATTTCTTTATTATTGTTTATTCCAATTTTTATCAAAACCTATCATTTGCTCTAGTTGATGTTACAATATGCGAAAAATCACATTTTCCAAACACAAATTCAGAAATATAAGCAAATCCTTAATTAATTTTTCTTCTACACTTTTAACACAAATTCTCTAATCTTTTTCTATTCCTCTGAGAAAAGTTGCTTTGTTGCCTAATTAAAAACAAATCCCTGTGACAGACATATATCTAGGTCAGCAGCATGGGATTTTATATTTAATACCACTCTCTCTGAAACACACGCACATGATCCCTGGGAGGCCTTAGTTTGTCACCTTTTACAGATTTGTCTCCTAGGTATCCTCAGAGTTTACTGCAGCTGACATTGCTTCCTGTGGACTTTCTCTTACATGCTTTCTTTATATACCTGCAGGAGTTGATCACTTTGCAGTCATTATTCTTTTCCTATTTTCCCATGTGCTTTTATGGCACTTGTGTTGAATTTTTAGACTAGCTTATGTATCTGGGGCTTCTTTGTGCTTTTGTTGGATGTTTTGTTTTTCTTGCTCTCCCCAATGGCAGTTACTTTATTGCATCTCAGCCTGTGTCTCCAAACTTTATGCTCTGGGACTTTTGTTTCGTTTTCTCATGGAACAATCTTTTTCCTTGCCATTTCCCTGATGCCTTGTATTGCAATTTTATTACAACAGAGGCTGTGTCTACAGATCCTTCAGGCTATTTGTTCTGAGGCTTTTATTGAATTCTCAATAAATATGTTTGCCATTGGGGGTCCTTAGCTGGTTTCCTTACTTATTTTATTGAAACTGTGCTTCCAGACAGCAATCTGGTTTCTCCTCTGAGCTCTTGCACAGTTGCTTACATGTTTGAGTTGGCTGAGCTACATCTCCTGGCTTCTTTGATCTTTCCCTCACGTTCAGGTTCCTTGGTGGTTGGTTTCGTCAATCATTTCCATTTTGCACAGAAACACACACGCACACACACTAACTCTCTCTCTCTCTGTGTGTCAAGTGGTAGATGGAACCAAAACAGACCAAGCCCCTTTTTCAAATGCAAAACGGTTCTAGATTTGGGGGAAGCAAGGAAAAGCAGATAATAAATATGCTCATGGAAACTCACCTCTCTGATGAACAGGTCTTATGGCTTTCATTGGAATTACATCATGCTCCATAGGGTTTGCATGTAGGAAAGAAGGGAGACAGATTTAATGTCTGTAAAACTGACAGATTTAATACCCTAAGGAAAGTCCAGCATTAAGAAACCCCAAAGTAGCCTGGCATTCACATTAGCACATTGTGGAAGAATGGAAGTACTCCATACTCTCAACATTTAGAGACAGGCCTAAGCCACCAAATTTGGATCTAGATCCGAATCTGAAATTCAGCAGAGTTTAGAGGCATTCAGATCTGGGGTTGGGTTTGGTCCCATCTCTATCAGAAGTAAAATGTGATGTTGAAAATATATAAGTAGAACATAAGAATGGCCAAATGGGAATGCAGATGAAGTGACTTGTCCTAGACCACACAGGAAATCGGTAGCAGAACACACTATAACCTGTATCTTCGGAGTGCTAGTCTATTGCCTGACCACAAGACCATCCTCCTTTCAGAATGAGACATGTTGGCAGGGCTGATGTAATGTGCATTGCTGATAGCCAGGGAGTATATTTTAAAATCAATGGGAGTTAGGTGACTAAATATCTTTGAAAGATCTGAGCTGAGACATCTGTAGACACTAAATACTTATTAAAAATGTGCCCCTAGATGCAGGGCCAGATTTACACCTTATGTCTCTAGGCACAGTATCTTTAGCGCCCCTACCTCCTTTATAGGGACTTGCCTGGAGCACCCCCCAGGTGTCCCTGCCTAATGACTCCCTCCCATCTCTCCATGTGTCCATGTGACTTCCCAGATGCCTTGTGTGGCCCACTCTGCCTGCTAGACTGACTTCAAGAAGGCTACTATGAGTTTTCACTTGAGGAAAAATGCACCAGCTACCTACCTACTGGCTGTTTGCCATCGCCCTTCAGACCAGTTAGCCTTAGCCACTTTGGTGTTGCAGCAGCCTCTGGTGGGTGAAAGGCAGAACTGCAGCACATTTTCTACAGAAAAAAATTCTGCCCCTCCCTTCCCGGACTAGAATTCTGCACACACTGCACATGTCACCTAAGAGGAGCAGGTACAATGTGAGATAAGCAGCATGTGGGGAATCTCAGCAGGAAATAAGGCAGATCAGGAGGCTCCTTTGGTGCCTCTTTCCTGAGAAGTATGGTCAGCAGCAGCAGGGCAGCAAAATAACCCCAAATACTACAGCTCACAGCTGTTAGTTAAACCTGGCAATTGACAGCTAAAAGTAGCCAAATTGGGCAAGAAAAAATGCATACTTGGTAACCTGCACACCTAGAACTCCAGCACCCCAAGGCACATGCCTACTGTGCCTAATTAGAAATCTGGCCCTGCCAAGATGACTGACCACAAACTCTGAAGCTGTGTCTGCACTGGCATGAATTTCCGGAACTGTTTAAAACGGAATACTATTCCATTTTCAGTTTTTCCAGAAAAGGAGCGTCTACATTGGCAGGCTGCTTTTCCAGAAAAGCCCTTTTTCCGGAAAAGCGTCTGTGGCCAATGTAGACGCGTTTTTCCGGAAAAGAGCCCCGATCGTCATTTTCGCGATCGGGGCTTTTTTCCGGAAAAGACTACTGGGTTGTCTACACTGGCCCTTTTCCGGAACAGTGTTCCGGAATAAGGACTTATGCCTGAGCGGGAGCAGAATAGTTTTTCCGGAATAGCAGCTGATTTTGTACAGTAGAGCGTCTTTGCTTTTCCGGAAATTCAAGGGCCAGTGTAGACAGCTCGCAGCTTATTCCGGAAAAGCGGCTGATTTTTCAGAATAAGTGGCCCAGTGTAGACACAGCCTGAATGAATAAACACTTTCTATTCAGCATGGGAGAAACCTTGGCTTTGCTGAACAATTACATAACACTACTCTAGAGGCTCTCTCAAAAATGAAAAAATGGAACTCCTCCACAGTGCTAATATGATACCTTTGCTGGAGTCATAAAACCACACCCAGGTCAGAAAGGGACCACATGATTCCAGATATCTTGATGGCTTCCCCACCTCAACTTTTCAATAATCTTCCTCAGTTATGCAGGTTTGCAACAGGGAGATAAAATTGGTAATTATTCATCAGGGACCTAGCTACCAGTCCTTATAATGAAACTAGCATTAGCAAAGGACTAGAACCCATCTGCACAACTGCTAGATGTTAATAGGCAATTAAACATGGTTCCAATTCACATCTCTCCCAATACAAATCTCCCTCCATATATCCAGAACCCCACAAAAAACCCCTGATAATCAGATATGATGTTGTATTTAGGATTTAAATCTCTCCTACCACAGAAGCAACTGAACAGGTTCAAAGCTAATTGGTGACATATGGTGTAACGGTCCTTACTTGGGATCTGGTTGGGGAATGTGACCTCATTGTCACATTTGCAACTCCTAATTGCCAAGGGGGTTGTGGGGAGAGTAATCTAAGGCCCTCCCACTCTGACCCAGGACCCTTTGGGCTATCAGTAATTTGGCAATTGGGTCCTCCCTAAACCTCTTCCTCTCATCCCCACACTCATCCCGGTTTTCTTTCTCTCGTCCCTCCTTAGTCCAAGGCTTTCCCCTGATGGGAATTCCAAAGCACATTAAGTAAGAAGGGGTTGCCAATGTCCAAGATTCACAGCATATTTCTCTCTCAGTTTGTCTCTGCAGTGGATCCTCTTTTCCCTCATGGAGGGCCCCTTTGTTTGCCGTGTCAGAACCTTAAGCTTCCCTACACACAGGTTGCAGTGCTGCTGGAGCTGTGGGCTACAGCTCTGCTCACCTCTAGCTCTGCCACTCAAATGAGCTAATTCTCCCGTCTTTTAATTTTTCCAACAGATGGAGCATTTGCTGCAGGAATGGTGGACCGGGGCTGGCTGACCCTAAAATAATCCTTTAGCCTCAAGTTGCCCATTGCAGGATTTGCACATCCCATCACATTTGGACTGAAATGATTTGACTCCATTTCTGAGCAAAGACCACCCAGATTCACTAAATTGGAATTATGTTCTTTGAGACTGCCTTTCTAGAATGGAAGACTTTCCAATATACTTAATATTCCCATTTTGTCAGTAAAACTAATACTTGACTACAAATAGGGAGACATGTTTGAATTGATTTGGAGCAATAAAAATGGTCTCAAGGATGCATGCTATTTTGTATCTGAAATGAGGGTTTATCAGCATTATATTTAAAAATACAAATAAAATGCGGAATGAACCAGTCAAGATTCCTTGATCAGAAGAATCTGGATATGTCTACACTGCCACCCTAGTTCGAACTAGGGTGGCTAATGTAGGCATTCGAAGTTGCAAATGAAGCCCAGGGTTTAAATATCCCAGGCTTATTTTGCATCTTGCCGGGTGCCGCCATTTTTAAATCCCCGTTAGTGCAGACTCCGTGCCCGCAGCTACACGCGGCACGGAGTAGGTAGTTTGAATTAGGCTCTCTAATTCGAACTGCCGTTACACCTCATTCCACTGAATTGACTAGTGTTAGAAAAGTGCTATACTCTGCACACATTTCATCCAAGACAAACTGGCTGAGCTCCACTGACATCCATGACTTTGGCCTCCATTTTATAACAGGCTATCTACAGAATACTCTCTTCTCCATGGAAGCACCCATGCATCTGATGAAGTGGGTCTTTGCCCATGAAAGCTTATGTTCCAATAAATCTGTGAGTCTATAAGATGCCACAGGACTTCTCGTTGCCTCTTCTCCACTGCATCCCTTGGATTTAGCGTGGCAACTTATGAAATGTACCATGGGGAAAGGTACCTCGGTTCTGCACATTAACAGCTCCAAAAGATTTGCCTCTCAACTTGAACAAGGTTCACCTCAAAGGACACAGGTGAAAATTACTAGGCATCATCACTGACATAGCCACACCACAAAAGGTACCCAATGGGAAAGTGGCTGGTGAGTCATTGTCAAGTCTCCTCTCAAATATCATAAACTTTATGATTGTTTCCTGTTACATTCTGGGTATGCAGTATACCTCCTAGGAAAATGCCTTCTGGGAGGCAATATTATATGCATTCAAGTCTGTGGTTTTTTCCCTGGTGCAATGTTTAACATTTCTATATATAAGCAAAGTGTCAGTGAGTTTATGAGACACGTGATATATTATTGTGCCTTGTTGCTGTGATTTCAGTAGAAACTTATTTCTTTATTGTGTGTTGTGCGTTAAGTATTAGACCTCAGAATAGGTTCCAGTGATAGAGACCTACTAGACAGCCTTCTATGGCTGCATGACTGTCTCTTGTGGGATAAAAAGTCGGTGTGGGTCTTCTGTTTAATGATCCACCCTAGTACTATTGTTTGGACTATCCCATTTGGCCCTTCCATTTGACTGTACATATAGCTGTATCACAGAGTCCAGGTGGGTTGGTAATCTGCATATACTGAGGAATCAGGCTGGGGAACCAGGGAATTTATTGACAAGACAGACATGGGGAACTCAGAGATGTGCCCCCCATGTGGGACTAAATGTGATCAAAACTGCTCAAATGTTCAGAGAGTTTGGGCTCTCCAAAGCACAGCTACAGCTAGAGCTGCCAGACCGCAATTAAAGGTCAGGCAGAAGAGGAAGACTCCTGGTGAGCTGCTGAAAGTGCCAATGGGAATGAAGAGATTCATGGGCAGTGCTCCCAGAGAGAGAGTCTTTTGCCAGAAACAGATTATGCAAATTGTGTTTAGGAGATAAACATGTCTGGATACTGACAGAGTTTTTCTGTAAGCCATCATTCCAGGGTTGGTGGACATAAATCTATATCAGGACTGGCAATAATTCCATAACAATATAGACCAAAGAAAGTCTCCAGACATGTAAAATCACTGAAGAACTGAACTTATAAACTGGGGTGCTGAAACTAAGGGTGCAGAGAGTTCTGCAGCACCCTCTGCTTCGAAGTGGTTTCAGTTATATAAGTTTCCAGTTTGGTTCAACAGCTCCCAGTATTTGCATTATAAAAATGATTCCAGTATCCCTGCTTAGAAGTGCTAGTCATCAAAAGTGAAGCACTAAATCCATATTTAGGTGTTTCAATGAACATTTTATGTGCTTAAACTAGTAGTTCAAGCACCTACAGTAAGTGCCCATTAATCTAGTGCTAAACATATTATTGCCTAAACATATTGGGCATCAGTACTTAATAAAAAGTTTGTTTAAAAACAAGCACTCTCAGCATGCTAGAAGTCTTGGTCTCTCAGCATGATAAAGACTTGGTCTTCATGAGAAGAAAATAGCATTGCTATGCAATTAGCCATGATGATTTTTTTCTTTTATTTCTTTAAAAGAGTTTTGCAAACCCGCTTTGTTATTTCTAATTTTTCTAGCCTTCTTCCCCAAAGATTGACTCTGGTATCCTTTACCAATGATTACTTGGAGAAAGGGGTCAGATCCTCAGCTGGGTAAATCAGCGTCACTCCATTGAGGCTTGGATACAAAAAGTTTTATTTTTTGTATCACAATAAGGGAATGATCATAATCTCTCTGAAATCAATAGCAAAGCTCCCATGAATTCCAGTGGGAGCAAGAGCAGACTCAAGGCCTCTGATTCTGCAACAGGAAAGTAGTTCTAAAAGGACTTTAACTTCTGCCTATTGGAGTAGATTTTACACAAAATACTGAATAAACAGAACTCCATGACTAAATGCATCCTGAAATGTGATAGGGAAAGGAAAAGAGAATCTATTATTGTGCAAAGAGCACATTGGAGCCACACAAACAGAAAATGTATCCTTTTGGCAGGAATAGCTAGTAAATCTACGAGGTCAAAATTCTGCAATAGTGGTTTATAATGAAGACTAAACAGTAAGTAGATCCTCACTCTTTGTGAAGGTAACAGAACTCTCCTTGCTTGTAGTTCCTACATTCATTCTCTTGTGAACCTCTATATCCTTCACGCTTCTTTTATATAGAAATTTCCCTGCTCTCTCATCTTCCTTCATTTTGGGACTAGTAAAATATGCCTAAAATTGAATGTCTAAGCTGTGCAACTTAATTTCATTTACGGTATTTTGGTACCAAGAGAAATGAAGAAAAGATGCCATTTACATCAAAGGTGTTCTCACAATAGCAATTGCTCTTTTAATATCAGAGGAAATGACAAATTAGGACTCCATCTTACAGATCATTTGCAACACCTTACATCTTTGATTGTTAAAAAGAAACATTTTAACAATAATTTCTTTTAAATAGAATAGGAAGAAAAAAAAAAGGGAAAAGAATTGTAGCTGTGTTTGGCCAGTTGGAATGGAAAGGGTTCTGCATGACATGAGGGAGTTTAAATACATAGGATGTAGTGCTTTTAGTGAAGAATAGAACAGTAAATGTAAACATTAGTTGGCTCCCTTATGGTACAGATAGCTTCCCTTAGCCATAGTCCAAATGAAAAGTTTAAACTGGGACTTGATTTCAAATCCAAAGCAAAGATCTAAAATAAGGCTCACAATCAGCCATGTCCCAGAGGATAATTAGACAATTTCCCTTTCCCTTGGTTCTCTGTGCAACCCTGTCCCTCTGGCTCTTGTAACATCTTCCCATTCAGTGTCTACTCTAGCCAATGATTAGGAAATGGGCTGTCAGCTGCAAAGGAGGTTCAAAGTGCAAATCCATTCATGCTAGCTAATGGAATGCATGGCTAGCTCGCAAGGTGGTTACTTAGCCCTGCCAGAGCTAATGTGGGGGCCTCCTCGTCTCATCATGATTTGGGTTTTTTTGGGGGACTTTTTTTTAAAGTTCCTTTTTCTCCTCCTATGGCAACAGAAAAATGGGATATAAGTGACTAGTTGACTATCTGATTAGCATATGCTTATTGGATAGTCGACCAGTGACTCAACTATCCCTCTCCCCGCTCATGGGCCAGTCTCTTAATACATTTAAAAGGTGAAGACACAGTGGGGTGGGATGGGGTGGGGGGCCGGGGAGGGGGAAACACCAGGCATGAGCCAGGACAGCTGATTCCTCCCCTGCTCCCCCTCCCCGCAGAGATGGTGCTAGAGGGAACCGGCTCCCCCAACACTGACTCCTGCTCTGCCCTTCCAGCAAGGGCAGAGCAGGAATCGGTGCTGGGGAGAGCTGGCTTAAAAGCCAGTTCCCGCCAGCACCATCTCTGCAGGGGGGGGAGGGGCGAGCAGGAGACACAGAGGCGTAGAGAGGGACCGGGTGCAAGCTGCTGCACTTGTGCTTTTAAAATGTATCAAGAGCTGCTAGGCTCTTAATACATTAAAAAGGCTAAAGCACAGTGTGGGCTCGTCTACACTGGCCCCTTTTCCGAAAGGGGCATGGTAATTTCAGAGATCGTAATAGGGAAATCCGTGGGGGATTTAAATATCCCCCGCGGCATTTAAATAAAAATGTCCGCCGCTTTTTTCCGGCTTTTAGAAAAGCCAGAAAAGAGCGTCTACACTGGCCCCGATCCTCCGGAAAAAGCACCCTTTTCCGGAGGATCTTATTCCTACTTCAAGCACAAGCACAATGGGGGTGGGGGAGAACTGGGCATAAGCTGGGCCAGCTGATTCCCAAGTCACACATGGTTTCCCCTTCCCCCGCTGCACTTTACTTTTTTAATGTAAAGACAGGGCCGCAGTGGGGTTAGCTTTTATCAACTAATCGACTAGTCGATGGAAATTCCATTGACTAGTTGATTAGCTGATTAAACACCATTTAACATCCCTAGAATTGCCTCACCAGTTTTCAAAAAGGTCATCTTTCTGTCTGTATGATCGTCAAACAAGGGAAAGGCAGTTAAGCTCTGACGTTAATATGCCAAACATGGTTTTGCTACTGTAAGCTTGGAAATGAAGCTTTTGTTTTTCTATCATGGGTCTCATGTCCTTGTTACTATTGAACTCTTCAGAGAAATTCAAGGTACAGTGGTCAAATACAGAAGCCACTTCTAGCAGCCAGACCAACAATGATTCATAACATCATCACTGAATAAACAAGGGCTTGGTTACACAACTCTCCTCACATTGGCCAGTACTTAGTGACACGAGCAGTCCCAGCAATGTCAATGTGACTATTAATTTAAAGACATGCTCACCAAGGAAAATGAGGTTTGCTGTATCTAGCCCTAATTTAAAAAGAAAAAATAAGAGATACCAAAGTTAAACATATAGGCTACGTCTAGACTGGCCCCTAATTCCGGAAAAGTCATGCAAAGCTGGTAAGTCAGAATAGGGAAATCCGCGGGGGATTTAAATATCCCCCGCGGGATTTAAATAAACATGTCCGCTGCTTTTTTTCCAGCTTGGGGAAAAGCCTGAAAAAAAGCGTCTAGACTGGCGCGATCCTCCGGAATAAAGCCCTTTTCCGGAGGATCTCTTATTCCTACTTGCAAGTAGGAATAAGAGATCCTCTGGAATAGGGCTTTATTCCGGAGGATCACGCCAGTCTAGACGCTTTTTTCCGGCTTATCTCCAAGCTGGAAAAAAGCGGCGGCCATGAAAATGAAAATGCCACGGGGGATATTTAAATCCCCCGCGGATTTGCCTCTTCCAAAGTGCTACATTTGCATGCCTATTCCGTAATAGGCGGCCAGTGTAGACACAGCCTAGAGGTTCCCTAGTGCACTTTAATGCAGTGCTGTTTGAAAACATACTACTTAAAATTCCTGATTTAAAACCATGCTAGGGAGGCCTTTAGTGCACAATAGCAGGATCTAGGTAGATCAATTAATGTACAACACATTCATGTACTTTAGAAATCACATCCCTGCTTGTTTACGTCACCGTGTAAACAAACCATTAGGGTCATATGCATTGATTCTTCCTCTCCCTTAAACAGTACACGTCACGAGTCACTCCACTTAAATCAATAGAATTACACCAGTGTAAACTTGATGTGAGAGAATAACGAGGCCCTATGAATGCTAATTGTCACAGACATTGCAGGCCTGGTACAAAGATGTTTACTGTAATCAAATATGGTGCGTGGATCTGAGATACAGATTTTCTCAAAAAAGGTTGAAAAGAGCCGTAATCTGATTGTCCAACAAAAATTTCCAACTCATGCTACAAGGGAATAACAGATACACAACTTTTGAAAACAGTACTTTGTATGCAAATGTAATGCTTATGGATGATACAGATTGACCAGCTCTGGAAATGGAGGCCGTTAGTTTATCCACAGAACAGATAAAGTATAGCATGTGACTCTGCGACTTTACCAATATGCCCAGAGGGACAAGCTCTTTGGGTTCATTGTCTAGGGCCCATTTTGTCCTTGGCCTCTCCATTAAGCAAAAATACTCACTGGGGTGGTTTTCCTGAGGTGGCCATTTAATAACCTAAATTTCACTACACTAGACCGACAGAAAGACACATTTGTTAAAATAATAAAACAAAACACAAAAGAGTCTTAGCATCCTGACTTGACCCCAGGATGATAAACACCAAGACATTCATTCCTAAAATCCTGCCAAGTCGCCATGTTTGTTATGGCAAGGATGAATACCAAGCCTCATTCCCTTCAAAGCACTGGCTTGCTGCTTCAAAGAAATCATCTTACCAGAATGCTCACTGTTGGGTCAGTCCCTAGGTCAGAGGCGAGCAAATATCGGCTCAAGGAGTGGATCCAGTCCACCAGGGTTAGCTCCTGGTGGGCCCCCTCATCACCTTATGTATCTGTACCTCTGCAGGTACAGGAGATGACAGCTCCCATTGGCTGTGGATCACTGTTCCCAGCCAAAGGGAGCTGTGATAGCTGGAAATCTATGGAAGTGCAGGTAAATATAGCAGTGGTAGACCAGCGGGGCTAATTCTGGTGAACCATCACAGTTTTATTGCCCACCCCTGCCCTAGATGAACAACTGGTGGAGCATCCCTCAGTTTTACAGCTTTCGACCATTATACATAGCAGTAAGCAAGATTGAATGTGAACCAAGCCCATTGCTGATGGTCACAAGCCATTCCCTTATATAGACACTGCCCTCCAAACATTCCAGTCAGTTCTGTTTGCCTGGCTGTGTGATCATAAAGCTGCCCAGATACAGTGGGAGTAGAAACTGACTGGAGTGGTCTAAAGAGCAGTGTTCCCTGTAAGCTGTGCACTTGTGTAGCCATTCAGGAGAGATTTAAATGCCACCCAGCTGATTAGCAGACTGCCCACAGTTAGATTGTTTGTTTCTACTGGTGGTGCACATTTGCACATGCTTTGGTGCACATAAAGCAATTTATTCCACACACAGAAAAAATATGCACATAGATGGAAAGGGTTAGAAGGAACATTGATAGAGAGAAGCAAATTAGAGCTGGTCAAAATTTTTCAGACAGAACACTACTTGTTCCCTTGGAAAATGCTGATTCAATGGAAGCAAACTGTCCTGCAGGAATGTGTCGATTCAATCAAAAAATTCAATGAAAATTAGTCAAGCAAGCAGACTTGCTCACTGGCCTGCCTCACCGTCTGGATTCCTGCCAGTCAGCTGGCTAGCAGGCAAGTTGTAAGGGTACACTGGCAGACCAGGGAGTTGGGCAGCCCAGTCAGATAGTTGCTCAGTAAAACAAGAAGCATGGGGAGCAAGCTAGCTGGGAGTTGGCTACCTGTGGAGGTGAGCTGCCTGGAGGAAGAGCTGCTGCCCAGTCAGAAAGCTACTTGCCTAGGGAGCAAACTGAAAAACTGTATTTTGGTTCGTCCCAAAAGAAATGTTTCACTTTTTCCTCCTACAAAATTTTTCAAATTTGTGACCTTTCAGCCTGATTTGGGAGACATTTTTACAGGTGGGACATTCTTCTTCTCAGCCAACTCTAATGCTAATGTGTGTCAAACCAGCTCTCACAACAAACACTTGAAATGAGTAGATACTTTTGAAAACCTGATTTAAAGGGTGAAATCCTGGCCCAAGTGAAGTCAATGAGAGTTTCATCGGAGTGGGGCCAGGAGTGCACCCTAAGGGCACGTCTACACAGCAGGGCTAAACTTGAAATAAGCTATGCAACCTGAGCTATGCTAATTGCATAGCTTAAGTCAAAATAGCTTATTTTGACTTTTGGCGCTGTCTACACAGCAATTATTTCAAAATACAGCACCTCTTCCCCTGACTTCCCTTACTCCTCACACAATGAAGGTTACAGGAATTGGAGTAAGAAGTTATTTCAAATTTATTTCGAAATTACAGGCTTGCTGTGTAGACACAGCCTAAACGATTTATCATTACTCACAGAGGATATTTTTGGCAGAGCCAAGACTAGAACTTGTAGTTTCTGATTCCCAATCCACTGCTCCAACAAGACCATCATCCCTTTAAAACGTTACCTCTGAGTCACTCTCCCTTTGTGCCAATTCTACACTATAGATCATTTTAAAAATCTTTCCTTCTAGTTCAACTCCCACTTCTTCTCTACTACCTCCTATGCTCTCTCTTTCCCACTGATGCAAGGTTTCCAACTGCTGCTGCTCCAGTTTTTTCTGACTTCTTCTAGAAAACTGTCACTTCATTTTTCACCCATTCTCTTTTATTATTCATGTGTAAATACTGTTTCTTTTTACTCTAACTACTCGTCCCTTCCATTTATTTCCATTCCCCCTTTTCCTGACGTGTTTCTAGGGACCTTTTTGTTCTGTATGGTTTGTGTTCTCCTTTGCACTTTACTTAAATGCCCTGGGACAAAATTGCTGCCTTTTCACATAGTAAACAGCCTCTCTGAAGTTTCTTAGTGTTGTCTTAGGCTGTTGGTTGTCTCTCTCCACAGGTGCATGCCCCTTTCACTAATTTTGTAAAAAAGCAATGTATAGTAAGCAGAAATGGGAGAGCAGATCTAAGCAGTTTTTATTTATTCAAGGACATACTCATCATGTGATGTTCTGGAAGGATGGGACTGGAACTCAGGTCCATAAGGTGCAGAATGGCCAATGCTTTTGCAATATAAACCAGCAAAGCTGATAGGTCTGGATGCATCTACTACATAGATTCTGTGGGGATAAATACCACAGGAAAGTCCACCTCAGAAGGTCAGACTGACAGGTTCCCTTGTTGATACAGTGTGTATAGAGACACACATGTGCACACATACCTATAGCAACAAAACTTCCCAAGTACAGTTCAGGTGGAGAAACAGTATAGCATTCAGCAGCAAGCTGCTGTTTAAAGTTGTTTATTTGGTGTATACAAGAGGTGGCCAAAAAAAATTCAGCCTGCAGCTGCCTCTTCTTTACATTGAGATGTTATCTGTAATAAAAGCAGCAGTGCAGTATTAATCAGGAAAAAATTCTACCCTCAGTGGAACACAATGTTCCCATTGAGTGAATTACGGGTTACGGGTTCTTACTTGAGATTAAAACTTGGACCAGAAATACTTAACAGCTCTATCTTGAGTTCTCAAACTACTTTATCAGCATAAAGAGCTAAAGCCTCATAATCCCCCAGTGAAATGGGTGTGGTAATGGTAAGCATCATTCCCATTTTACAAACTGGGGAATAGAGAGGTTAAGCAGTTTGGGCAGAGTCAGGCAAGGAGTTGCTTTCAGTCAGGCCCAGAACCGAGAAATTCTGACTCCCATGACCATGTGCTGACTGTACAACCATGCTGAGATGATGCAAAATATCCCAACAGAAAACATCCATCTTAAGAAGATTGGCCCTTCCAGTAAGGGCAGTTCCAGGGACTCATCACTAAGCCCAAACAGGGGGCATCTTTGCAAAGATTGGACTGGAAGGGAGAAATTCTCCTTGCTCACCCCTGCAGGTGCAGAGCTGCTCTATGGGGTTAGTTCAGCCCACTGGCTTCAGGCCTGTGCGACTTTGCTGCAGGATCCTCTGACCGGCCCTTCCAATTCCAGCACTCCTTCCTACTCTGGCACAGGAAACATACACTGATCCAGTGTTTCCTGGAAGTTGAGCACCTGGGTGGCTCCTTAGAAGAGATTCATATGCTGCCCAACTGATTTGCAGTGTCCACGTTTCTACTGGTGGTGCACATCCACATGACTCAGTGAACATAACAAAATTTATTCTGCACATGAACAGAAGAGATTTGAGGGAACATTGATTGATTCTGCTGTCCATGGGTCCTCCGCAACCACAGAGTTGGGGTTCTACTTCACCTCTTAGGGTGTATCTACACAGCAAAGTAATTTCGGAATAACGGCCGTTATTCCGAAATAACTATGTGAACATCTACACAGCAATTCCGTTATTTCAAAATACTTTTAAAATAACAGACAGCTTATTCTGACTTCTGTAAACCTCATTCTATGAAGAAGAATGCAAATTCCAAAATAGCTATTTCGAAATAAGGCGTGTGTGGACGTTTCACTTCTGCTATTTCAAAACAACCGCTCACCAGGCCCATTCTAAGTTATTCGTCCTGGGGCTCTAAATCGAGACAGCATGTCTACATTAGGGAAGCCTGCCTTGGACTAATTTTGAGGCTTCTCTGCAGTAGACACATGCTATTCCAAAATAAGTTATTTTAGAATAACTATTCCAGAATAACTGTGCAGTGTAGACATACCTTTAGTGCCCTGTATACATATGGGTTAATTACAGTGGCTATTTACTATTTGATGTCTATGATGCTGGATAATTTATCTCTAAGATTTAACCAGCCATACCATTAGTTAGTCTAGAACATTATCTGCTTGGTATATGGGCTAGTGGAGAAAGCACTGCCCACTGTAGTGGAAGAGCACTCCTACATGTCATCTAGGCTCTGGAATGGCCTTCTCTTTCTTACACCCATAGCATGCCACCATATAAGACAAGAGAATGTCATGCTAACAAGCCTTTGAGGGATGGGGAAAAGGAGGAGATTGCTGCATCTGTCTTGCCTCACTGACACCTAGGACCTGTTACAGAGCATGCCTTTGTTCACAGAGAAAAGGCTGAAGTAAGCAGTTGCAACTGCCATGAATTGTGGGGGAGATTTAAAAGAAATATTTAAAAAGGTAGTATGGCCTAGTGGTAAAAGAACAGGAAATTAGACCAGTCCCTTTAAGCCTGGGGTTGTCACACTGGGAGTCATGACCCGTTAGGATCGTGAGCTGTCAGTCTCCATCCCAAACCCTGCTTTACCTCCAGCATTTATAAAAGTGTTAAATATAAAGATGTGTTTTTTAATTTATAACGAGGGGATTGCACTCAAAGGCTTGCTGTGTGAAAGGGGTCATCTCCACTGTTCCCTCTAATCTTTTCCATCCATGTGCAGAATAATTTTTTTATGTGTACCATGCCATATAAGTATGGGCTAAGTGGTGGGGCGGCATCTGAATCTCTCCTGAGCAGGCACACAACTGCACAGCTTGCAGGGAACACATGTTACCACCAGTACAAACCACTGCTTTAAATGAATGTTTAGGAAGCAGAGCTGGGCAAAATCCACCTAATCCCCACTTCCTGCTCTTTTTCCTCCCTTTCCTCCCATTTACTGTAGTCAACAATGGGTGTGCGTGTGAAAAGCCCCCTCTTTGCAGACATATATCTGAGTCAGATGCAGTAGAAACCCATTTTTTAAACAACATTTTTTCCTGTTCTTCTGTGGGACAGTTTTATGAAGAAACACTGAGGCCCGGTGTTAAGCCCCAAACTCTTCAGTAGGTACCTGAAGTTAAATGTTATGTAAACACCATTCTCATTAGGTAGTGTGGGCTGAATTAAATCTTCCTTTAACTCCACTGACATCATTGGAATTACAGCAGGGTTGAAGCTGACACCTAAGGCCACAAAAGGAATTGATTGTTCATGAGAATGAGTTACTAATTACAATTTCCAAAAGGGTAAGTGTAAGGCAAATACTGAGAACATATTATGTACTGTAGACCCTATGGTTATAAATTAACATGCTTATTTCAATTAAAGGTAGACGCCAACTAGCCCCTCATCTGGTCTAATGCAAGTCAGTTATTGGCTGCTAGCAGTTGGAAAGTAATAAGTGAAGAAGAAAGTTAATCATGACCTTTTGGAACTGCTCCATCATGTATGAAGACAACTTCCCCTTACACTTCCACATTATCTGCATCAAAACGTCTTCCAAGCTAAGCAATTTCAGAAGCCTGATTTTAGGAATGCAGAAATGTCTGCTTAATTTCAACCTCAATTAGCCTGCATTGCAACTCATTCTTAATGTATCAAAGTTAAATGTTTTAAACATTTATCTAGTTGCCATGGCTTTGCCTTGTGCATCAGGCACTTTATCCATCAGACATGACAACGGAATAATATTTTTTTTATTTGCTGACACAGGTCACAGATTCTTCTCATCATGCTACTTTTTCCCCTCTGCCCTTTTAAGCTCACTGGAAAATCTGTTCTGTAATACTGTGGGTAAATGAATTACTGTCACAGATGGCCTGTAGAGATTTCATACATGCTGCAGTTCATTTGTCCAGGAATGAAGAAAAACCCCTGTGCTCTATGGGTATTATCAGTGACAGCCGATCAGACACCATGAGGCTTCCTTGCACTCTATACCAGTGGTTCCCAAACTCAAGCCCCCTTTTTGATTTTTGAGAAATCCTCATGCTCCCCTCCTAAAAAAATAGCAGCAAAACTTGTTGAGAAAAAAAAAAAAGGAACTAACCTGGGGTGGAGGGGTGGGGTTGGGTTGCCTCACACCTCCCTGGAATTTCTTCATGCCCCGCCAGAGGGGCACCCCCCCCCCATGCTCTATACTCTATTGACTTCCTATATTTTTATGACTCATCATGTACCATACTTGGATTTAAACAAACAAACAAAAATATCCCAACCCCTCTAAAAGTAGTACGTTCACTTCCACAGTGCAAAGTATTTAGTGCCAAGAACTGTAGTAGTTAGAGATTACAGTCCAATTTTATATTCCTGTTCCGTTGTGGTGAGCTGCTAAATAACTACAGTGTTCCACTCCAGAAGTGTCTGCGTTTCAATGGTTGATGAGGAGATTTCATGGCATAAAGATGCGTTGAGACTTATTTGTTAAAATCTGCAAAGTGATTTAAGATGCTTTGATGTAAGGTGCTATCGAAACTGCAAATATATCTGATATTAGGACAATGGAATAGACTGCATAGGGAGGTTGTGGAAGCTCCTTAAAGGAGGTTTTCAAAAGGAGGTGGGATGGTTTAGACTTTAAACACAACAAATCCTTCATCTTGGCGGGGGTTAGATAAGGCTAGAAGGGACTCTAAGGGTCACCTAATGTTTGTATTATTCTATATTAAATAAAATATGTAAGATGCTGTGAATGTGTCCTGATTAGCATAAGCCAGGCTCCTAGTGAAAGATTTGTCTTTTTATAGCCTATCATCAGCATTCTTTGTTCTTGTTTAACACCCACCCCTGCTTACAAATTCAGTCTGATGATAAGCAGTCAGGAACGATCTCTGATGCATTACGCCATGGGGAGAGGGTGGGAGAGAAGTTCATTCCTGCTGTAACTCCAAGGCTTCTGTGGGTTTATCCGAGGGATGAAATTTGACCCAATTTATGTATATCTCTACATCCACACTGTACCTCTTTTGAGGGCAGGCCTTGTGGGATGCTTGCTCTAGTTAAGTGCTGAGAAAGACTGAACAAGACACTTTACAGAGTTTCAAAGAAAGGGTTGTATGGCACAGTGACTAAAGAACAGGAGTAAGAGAATTGGATTTGATCTTGAAATCAGCTTTAGACTTGAAGCAAACGTTAGGCAGGCCACTTAGGCAAATTTTTTCAAAATTGGGTGTCTAACGTTAGGTTCATGCATCCAAATTTAGGCCCTGATCCACTCCATGCAAGTGTACTGCTTTGCCTCTACAGAGCCTCCTTTGAAATCCAAAGGCACTCTGCAGGGTCCCACCTCTGAGGAAATCATTGCAGGCTTATGGCTGGTAGCACTCAAAAAAGTAACCTGATTTTCAGAGGGCACCAAGCACCCACATAGCCAATAAGAACACTTTACTGTAGGTGTGTAAAGTAAAGATACCTGGATTCAGGTATCTCAGGTTGAAAATGCTGGGTTTCACCACTTCCCAATGGTAAAGTTCCCTGTTCTGTAAAATTGGAGTGACAACACATACTTACTGCACAGGGACATTGTGAAGTTTAAAGAGGCAATAAGGGCAAAGTGCTTTGAGATCCTCTGATGGAAGTGCTATGAATGGGCAAAATGTCAGTAATAGCTATTGAGTGTACCAGCTATTACAGCAAGACAGCTCTGTATAATAGCTGACTAGCAGTCACCGTCTGCTCCCCGTCTCTGTTTGCACTTCATCAAGTTATCTTTGTGCAAGTGAAGAAATCCCAGCTGATGGAACAGTATATTCATCATCTGGATTTTTGTATATCATTTTCTATATCTAAAGTGCAATAAAAATCCCACCTCAATAGTTCATGAAGCTCTGCTCTATCTTCCTCTTAACCCCCTAGAGGAGCCACAGCAAGACTTGTAGTTAAAATATACAGCTTATTCACCCGCAGTGCCAATCAAGGAATTAAACCAAAAGAGTAGTTCTGCTTTTATTTGTTTGTAACATGAAAAGCATGAAATATTTAACAGCATTGTAATGAATGCCAGATGGGAATAACGCTTATTTTAAGGACCCTGTTAACCACCTCTCTTCCACAATGCTCAACCAGCAAGACAAATCAAGCAGCCCATTAGAACAATTTATGAACTTCCGCTGAGGGAGTTCTATCAAGAGGTCCACTGCTAGTACAGTGCAACCCTGATAACATCTGTTAGGGTTATTCATTGAAGAGGATTATATTACAATCCTTACTAATACCATGAATGCTACGGTAAAACCGGATGAGACTTCAGTTTCATTTGCTCCAGCAGTGTATGTTTATCAAAGTGTTTTTCTGCAATTGGAAGCTAAGGCTGCATTCAAGAAATGTCAAGAAATGGAATTCAGAAAGCTTGAAATATTAACTTAGAAAAATACCCCCTCTGTGTCTAATCTCTGCGGGATGCAACACTCACCTCCTACACATAGCACTGGTATTACCGCAAGGTAATTTCCACAGAGTGAATACGCCTTAAAAACCATTCCCTTGTGCCTCCCCACTGTTGGTTTTCATTTCATTAAATATTTATCATTCTGTAATCTTGTGCCATTTTTTCTAATTTAATAGGTTTATAATGATGGTTCTTTTTTCCCTTAGTATTAGCTAACTATGTCACGAGAGCTCAAATCCAAAATTACATCATTATACTGGCAAGGACTTTGCAGAGTTACATTCTAGAGCTCAGGTATTTGACAAAGAAGAACTACAACTTTTTTTTTTACCATTTTGAAAGATCCCTATTGACTATGAGCCACATCCTCAGCTGCTATAAATCAGCCAAGCTCCATTAATTTTAATGAAGTAATACCCATTTACACCACTTAAATAAAAATAAGTGGGTCAGATCCTTACTGAACTTGCCACCTTTCAGTGTTATGACCTACACAACAGCTTTTGTTCTCTTGAAGTGGGCAACTGTCTAAAACAGGAATTTCTTAAATAATATCCAGCCTATATATTTATAACTGCCTAGGATACTCTAGTGGCTTCTAAAACCATTTACAGTAATTCTCATTGACTGCGTCAACTCTCACTGATCATCTGCAAACTCCACTGCAGCCTGAACTTGGCCAGTCTACTACTCACTCACCCTTAAAAAGGTGTTTTTCTTTTCAAGCCCGCGAAAATCTCATGCACAACTCTCTCCTCCCTCCTGGAAGTAAATTCCTTGCATTCAGTATAATATCAGCAACACAGTAAAAGGCTCCCCACTATTATCTGGCTGGTTCAGAAAAACTGGCCTAACATAGGCCGATAGCCATGAAAGGGGCTCCAAGGGGGTTGGTTACACAACTCCTGTTGGTGGCCCCCTTCATTGAAAACTCGTAAGGGGCATTATATTGCACAGAGAAAAGCTGTTCATAAGAGTTGTAACATCATTTGCATATTGATTTCAGCAGCCAGTATTACATGCTGATATAATCTATAGGTCACCATAGCCTGCCTGACTGTCATAAGGTCACAGAGCAGTCTCTATGCTTGCATGGCCTTCCCTCTACTGTTGCTGGCATCTCATAGATTAGCAATCACAGTTCTCTTCATGACCACTGCTCTGCTATGCTGAAGAGTTTAAACGTGCACAAGTACAATTTTCTATCTTCTCTCTAATAATCTTGTAGTCCTTATATATTTTGGAGAACACAAAGGGGTCACAAAGCCCTATGTACAGATCACCGAGATAAGTAGCATCAGGAAAATCAGAGACATCTCAAAAGTTCATCCCAACACAAGACCTTTAGGAAAAGTACACAGAGTGGGGGCCCCTTACCTCCAGAAAAAAATTCCTCTTTAGAGTTCTTCAACTTTGATGCTTCTGGTGAACTTGGTCTTGTTAGAATTCAGAAATAAATTGGCAATTATTTGGTTACTAATAGTATTTCTGGGTCCACACATACCACAATGGTAAGAGAAACAGGAGTGAAGAGCATACAGGTTGACACTCCCTAATTTGGATTTCCCTAGTCCAGCAACACCCCTGGTCTGGCATTGTTGGGGTGACCCTGCAGGACAAGGAACATTGCTAAACTAGAGTCCCTGGCGGTAGCAGGGCCACCGGGCAGAGTGCAGAGTCCAGCCAAGCCCTGGGTGACAGCAGAGCTGTGGCAGGAGAGGGGTAGCAGAGCCCCACTACCCCATAGGGAGAGCAGAGCCCCAGGCGGCAGCAAGTGGCCATGAGGAAACATGGAGACCCTGGTGCATTGACCTCCCTTGGTCTGGCAAATTCTCTGGTCCGGGACCACTCAGGTCCCAAGGGTGCCAGACCAGGGAGGTTCAATCTAAAGCATAAACCTAATATAATAATGCTTGTTTCTTACACAGGATTAGATTGAGAAGGAATTCCCCTATTTCCAAGTATATTGCGTGTGTTGTTTCTTCTCCTTGGAACAATGAGCAGGAGTCACCATCTGGGACCCTTAGAGAAGAGTCCTGTTGAAACTCAACAAGGTTCTATAGTTTATGCTCTTTCTGTAGATATCTATTGCAGGGATATAATTTTTTAGTACATTTGGTTTGATGGTCTTAAAGAAAAGTTGACATTTTCTAATAAGTGTTATGAATTTAGGATCAATTAGCTGTGTTGAGCACAATCGTTTGTGTGCTAAGATGAGAGGAAAGGAGGTAACAAGCACGAACAGATATTAGTCATTCCTACCTTGTTCCTCAGTTTTCCTAGGACAGCACAAACATATGGATGGAAAGAATCAAGCAGAGCAAAGAAAACACAGAATCGCCCCAGTATAACTGAGAAGCCCTTAAAAAGAAAATATATTTATTTACTGCATTACAACAGCAACACATACAATTATTTTCCCCTTTAAAAAAAAGATGTGCAGTAAAATATTCCGGTTTTACAGCGCACTTCAACATAAAACATAGTACTTCATTGATAATAAATGACAAGCATCACAAAACAGTCACATGGCAAGAATTGTGAGCGATAAATTTCCAGTCTCTTTATCTTTATTGCAGACAGGAAAACCACCTCATATTTTATTGGTCATCAAATGTTTCAAAACACTGGGACCTGATCTTGCCAGGTGCTGAATCTCCAGTGAAGTCCTGCAGGACCAGCCCAGGCTGTACGGGGAGATGTACGCTTAGAATCAAGTTCTGGAAGTATTTTCTAGGAAATAGCAAAATCTCCTCTCTACAATACACTGTGAATCATATAACAACCTAAAGCCTCGTTTTCAGAGATGCTGAGAGCCCAGAGTTCTCACTTAGTTTAATGGGAGCCAGGGTGTGTCAGCACTTTTTAAAAAAATAGAGGACACTTTTGAATATTTCTGGAACATTTTCCTTTAGATTTCTATTATCGCATCTGAGCATGGGACTTCAGCTGATTTCCAACAACAGAATACATTGAGAATATTTAAGAACAATCCACAATGCACAACAGAACATATTTTTTTCCAGAAATGCTCAAAACATAACTCACCTCTCTACTTTAAAGGCCAGAGACATTCATTAAGAAAGGGACTCATTCTATCTCTCATTCAACTGGCATGTTACCTTACTCTTAACAGACTTAATGAAATTAATGGAGCTACTTGCGGAGTAACATACTGGAAAGTTTGAATAAGGATAATAGAATTAGACCCCAAATGGCTTATGGTCCCATTATGGAGTCGCCTATAATTTCCAAGCAGGGTTTTTTAGGACATGGTATTTCACTATAGTCATGGATTCTGAATGGGCCAGATTCATCCTTCCACATATGATGGACACTACAGATGAATTAAGTCTAAGAAACAAAGCCAGGCTCTTGTTATTGAAATTATAATTTTATACACTGTCATACACAGGCAGCACCGAGAAGCTGACAGCTTCTTGAGATCTGTCTGGAATGTAAGAGGATATTTTTAAAGACAAGAGTTTCAAAACTATATGGAATTCAGTAGAATAAATATATATTATTTCCACACACAAAGCAAGTAGCAGTCAGTTTACAAAAAATACTATTGTTACAGTCTTCCCGCATCAAATGTGAGTAAGAGTAAAGGATGTAAAAAATTAGCATGACATTTCAAAAGACCACAGTTTTAATAAGAAAATAGACTGGTCCATGTTTCCCTGAATCAAACCAGAAAGGTTAAGGAAAGGTCCAAGACAAGGAGTCTGTCTTGGACTTGATATCAACTGTGATAACTTGCACATGTATAGAGACAGCTGTTTGGCTCCAGTATTGTTTACCTTAGCAGAAAGCCTAATTTATCGCAAATGTATGTAAAAATCATAAGGTACATGACAAAAGTGGAAATGGTCCCTGCAATATGACTACTTGTGTTCACACAACAAAAAATGTCAGCTATGCAGTTATTTAATTCTCTCTCTCTCTCTCTCACACACACACACACACTCACACACACACACACACACACTCTCTCTCGTAAATGTTACACATAACACAGGCATAAACAGTTATTAACTCCAACATTATTATAGCTACCAGATGGGAGATGTTCATGCTCTAAGTGCCTCTTATACTTGTCTTCTACTTGAATATTAACATTTACAAGTAGACTTTAGCTGCAAAACTGGGGCCTGGTTTCAAGTCTGGGTTTCAAACACTTCCATATGGCAAAGCATGCAGATCTGGAGTTCTGATCAAGTCCCTTACAATGATTGAGATTTGAATCTGGACTTGGATTGTGAGCTGTCCTACAGTTCAGTTGTGTTCAGAATTAGGGATCTTGTCTGCCTTTTATAAACCCAGGCGCCAATCGTGAAAGTTGGATCCAGATTGAGGTACAGATGTCAACAGCTTCTCTAATGTTCAAGAATGCTCAGACATTGGCTTCCAGTTAATCTCTAACAGCAAGTGTAAAATATATTTACATATTTGTAGATCTTTTAATGAAAAAAATACCTCAACATTTACAGCCTAATTAAATGAAATTCCACAAAGCCAAGTTGTTCTTTTTTTATGTTTTGGGAAAATACATTGAATGCAAAGGCAAATCCCTTAGCTATGCTTTCAATTTTGGCAATATACATTGGGTATCAATGCACCCTTCCAAGACTCAGCAAATTACCATACACTTTCTTCCTACAATTAAACAAAGGCATGGGTGTGGATGTGTGCGTGGAGGGAGGTAGGGGAGAATGAAAGTAAAAGAGACGGAGTGTAAGTGAGATGAAAAATGTCCACAAACTCCTTATGACGTAGCTCTCTGAACTCAATTGGGCTTAACACAACCAACTGAAGATAGGTTTTCTGCAAAACATTTGTGCCTCCTGATGAACAATAATGCAACTTCCATTCTCAGTATCACTTTTTAATGCGAATGAGACTAAGTTTTACGAAAGGTGATGTCAGAGAATTTTCACACGCACATTATTACTCCTGCAAATGTTTCATGTAGGTCCAGTGCATCCAAGTAAACAAATGGGGAGAAAGTTAACTTCTGGAAATATAGCTGTGATTTTTTTCAGATGGAAACTATTCCCTTGGAATTATCTAAGAAACTAAAGAGATCACACGCTAATAGAAAACAATACAAATAGAAATTATGACAGCCAGTTAGCCCAGCAGCTTTGTACCAGAACCACTTGGTAAGTTCCTCAGCCAAGTCAAAATTCATTTTGGACTTCCAGTCAAATACTCATGCAATATGACCCGGAGACATGAAATTCAAACATAAGAATAAATGATGGAGCATCTAAATAGCTTTAGAAACACAAAATGCTCAATCTATAACTCTCAGGTAAAACTCTTGGGCTATGTCTACACAGCAGCCTCTCAGCCTGGGTAGACAGACGCACAAGTGGGACTTGAGCTAGCATACTAAAAATAGCAGTGCAGATGTTATCTCTCTGGGGGAGAACTGTGCTATGCACCTGGCCTCAGACCCAGTGAATCAGGGAGGCTTGAGAATCCGAGCAGCTGCCTGAGCAGCAATGTCCACATTGCTCTTTTTATTGTGTGCCAAGCTCAAGCCAGGCTACTGTGGATCTATCTAGACAGTGCTTGGTCCTGCCATGAGGGCAGGGGACTGGACTCGATGACCTCTCGAGGTCCCTTCCAGTTCTAGTGTTCTATGATTCTATCTACTCCAGCTGGGAGGCTTGTTCCTAGTTGCAATGTAGACATATCTTTAAAGGGCCTGATTTGGTGTGGTGCTGAATGGGAAGGTGAAAGTCAATAGGATTTGAAGAAGCTCAGCACCTCACGGGATCAGGCCTGAACAGAAGAAAATACTGAAAACTTATTCAAATAGATCTTTAAATTTCCCTTACTGCATTTTAAAACCAAATTCCTTTTAAAGCTGCAACTAAAAATTACACTGATGTGGAATGTTATGTCATCTTTCTTTACACATCACAATTATTATACTCCCTCTTATGGCAGCAATAGCTAGGCTATCCTTGCACAGTACATGAACACACATATATGCAACGAGAACCAAATCTGTGGTGTTTTACTCTTATTGGAACTGACAAAGGAGACATTTAGATTTTTTGGGGCCTTCTGTTCTAAAAAATAAACCCTTCAAGTAAGAATTCTAGATGGAGGAAGATGTCAGCTCCAGGCCAAAAAAACAACTGGTTATGGCAGGTAGGGCTGGGGCCAGTTTGCATCCTCCTCTGGCAACTTTCCTTCAATGTTCTCTCTTATTTTTCCGAAATGGTTTGTGTTCATTTTTCTAGCGAACAAAAGGGCCAAAATAAATGGTTTGCTAAAGATGATAAATGGTTTGCTAGATCAGTTTGTCAAAAGTGAACTTTTTCTGTTTGAAAAATACCCCAGCTATTTATGATGTGTAACTGTGACATTCAAACACCCCAGGGGGACTTCCAGGGCATGCAGACTCAGACTTCTGAGCACATGGTAGTGCTTACATAGACTGGGACAATGCTGGGATAACACAGCTGAATTTGAAATGGTGGCCCTTTTCTGGTTAAATGGTAACTTTCTACAGCTCTTCATGAGTGCCTGCTTAAATGGGATCGGAATGAAGGGACCTGGGCGGACTGTTTGTAATACAAATGGCACAGTGGTTATTATTAGTTAAGTGCACTCTGATCTGTGTAAGACACAAATGCTCCAGTGTGAAGGCAGATTAGAGAGAGGACAAAATGTACCGGGAGATCCAGAGATCATTCATTGAGATCAGAATAACTTAAACAAGTATGAGAATAAAATTCTAACATGGGTGGTGCTTGCGGACCTTGTAGCAGAAGTGAATCTGTAAGAGGGATCTGAACGAGGAAAGGGGGAGGATGCAGAACTCTGGGATTGGGAGGCTGTTCTACGTGTGGGGTGGCATGGAAATAGACAGGGAGAAGGAATGAGTCAGTAATGAAAAGGTCAGTGAGGTAGGATTTGTTGGCACAGAAATAGGCTAAGACACTAGATCCGAGATGTAGGGTTTAGCAGAATTGTGCAAGGGGTGAAGGTCAGGAGGAACCACTGAAACAACGCATGGTAGGAAATATTCAAAGAGTGGCAGCGATTGACAGGGGAGGAAGACAAGTTTAACAGCTGAACTATGGAGAGACTGGAGGGGACAGTTATGGGAGCAGAGAAGGGAGGACAGCAGTAAACAAAGCAAGAGACAGCCAACACACTGCTAAGTCATCAAGCCAGGAAGAAAAGGTCAGCTTTTAGCTTACCAGTGGGTGAAAAATTAACATTAGAGAGGGTTCAGAGAAGGGTGATGGGAATGACCAAGGGCACAGAAGAACTCATATGTCAGGATACATCGAAAAAATTGGGAAAAAAGTCACAGTGGAAAGGAGAAAAATCAGAGGGGATATGATAAATGAATACAAACCAACAGTTTAGTGGAAGTAGATCAAGAGCTTTTGTTCTCTTGGTCATGTAATACAAGAACAAGGGGACATTCAATAAAAATTAAATTTGTCACATTTAAAACTGTTAAGTCATACCTTTTCATACAGCATGTGTTGAGACTTGGAACTCACTACCACTTGCGGCTTCCGAGGCTAAAATTCAGCATGATTCAAAGAGGGACTGGGCATTTAGATAGATAAAGAATATCAAGATTCATCATAATTAATGCTAACACAAATTTTGGAAGTGATATAAAAAGTGATAAATATGCTTCAGGAATCAGAATTTATCTTAATTATTAGGCTTTAAGCAGAGATTTCTGGAGTACATGGTGCCTCTGCCAAAAAGAGGATATGGGAAAAAATGACCCTCAAATTTGATCCAGAGCAGTAATTTCTATGTTCCTGTGGTATAGAACCTAGGATCCATTATGCCTTTTGAAGGCATAATTCCTCCTGCCGCCTCCATTGGGGTGCTTGTATCTTCCCCAACACAGCTTAGCCTCCTCAGTGGTATAACAGAATCCTGTACGTGAGAGAGCCTACAATTTCCATTACTAGTCAGTACCTAGCAATTGCTAAAGTAGTTTGGATAACAAAGGTTTGCTTGTGAATAGTATTTTAATTATAGTGGTGCCATTTAGGCTACCAGCTGTGTTGACATATTCCTGATAAACCTTATTCTTCAGGGGATGATGATAACTCTTCCAAAAACACATGGTCTGGTTTTCAATTAGACAGACCAAGGAATTTAATAAAAATGTATAAAACAGACTATATGCTAGATTATTAAATTATATTTGATATTTTGGGAAAACTGTAATTGTTTAAAACAAATTGGATTTGTGTTATATATTGTACAAAACCAAAATGAATAAAGAAATGGCATGTCTGTGTAACTCAAAGTCCAGTGATTAAAAAAATAAGCATGGTTAGTCATGGTTAGATATAATCAAGCTTATTGAATATCAGTTAAATATGTAGAGATATTAAAACTGGTTTCTGAATGAATCACAGTAACTGTGAGAAGTTATCTATGGGCTTTTCTAAGCAGGCAGATTTCAGGGAACAGCCAAGCATGCACATCTGGATTAATACAGTGAATTTTAAGAGCTCAGAGCATGTCAATGAGCCGAGAACTATGATGAACTTGCTGGACTCCCCACATCAGGCCCAAAAGGAGCCCTTATATTTCATTGGGTAAATGGGTTTTCAGCTGCAGAATAGCAACTAAACTAATGGACAGTAAAGTCTCCAAATTCATTATGACCATGAATACAATGTAACAACTTATAACCCAAAATCCTTGCATGATTTCACTAAGAGGTGTATTTAGCGGAGTACTGGCAAAACGTTTTTCAAATGTGAAAGTAAATATATCTCCACCCAGCTAAAATAAATATCAAATGTGAAAAGAATGCTGTTGCTATTTAATTTTAGTCCTTAATTATTATCTGGCAATTCCCATGATTCCCAAGCAGCAAGAAAGATTTTTCAGTGCAACTCATTGGTTTACAGATTCCCATTTGCTCCCTTTCATTTATTTGTACAACTGAGTGTTTAAACCGTATCTCCTCTCAAAGTGCTCTTGTAAGTCTCCTTTACACTATGGGAGATCTATGCATACACCATGCACAAAATATTTCAGGTTCTAGACATGATCATGCTGAGTAATCCCAGAGCACCAGTATATAGCAGAGCTGGTAATTGTTTTGTCTAATGGAACACTATATAGATATCTGCAAGTGTCACTTTTTGGAGAGACTGGTGCTTTTCTGAGGACTTAATCAACTCCAGTGTCTATAGGATTAAGTTGCAATAAATTGTGATTCTAAGAGCACTGCAATTTATGCAAAAGAACACTGTATAATGATTAATTCGTGGCTTTATTAATTAAGTTAGTAGCTTTATTTTCAGCCAGAAATACTTGGCTATAGTAAATGTAACAGCAATGCAAATAAGCTATATTGTGGCTTAAAGATCATGACAGCTCTGCAGTCTTGGTGCTATCAGGAGAATATGACTTTTTTGTGTGTTCTTAGAACATTTTTCCACTCAGAGAGAGGATAATATAAATAGAATTTAATACAATCTAAATTGCTGGTTGGAATCAAAGAATATTCTATAAATAGGTGTGCAGCACAATAGCAATTTTCTACCTCATTGTACTGAAGTAATGGAAAAAACTGTTGAAAGCGTCTGGCTACCGAATCAATTACAATTCATAAATTAGACTAAAGCTTTTTTCCAAAGGCTTGGGCTGAAGTCTGAACTTGGAGGGCATGGAGATCCTACTAACTTCCAAGCATGATCATCCGTGTGTAGAATTTGGCCCTTTGAGCCCTGGTTTCAAAGGGGCATCATCTTGGCCCATCAGATAGTATGTGACATCTTGTACCTAAAGAACTTTGGTGCATGCAATTTTGCAAGCTCAAACATATTAATTTATGAACATGTTTGCATGCAGCCTAAATGGTCAAGTGCTGGTCTAACATGCATGTGCAAATAGTTCCTAAGATCAAATGTATATAATTTAAGAGCTACAGTTTTCCTTTAAGATTCCCTGACTCTGGATTCACTGTAAATGGGTCAGGTAGCATGAGCATGGAGGTGTGAGCACTAGCTATTGCCATGCATGTAAAGAACTCCACCAGTACGGATTCCATTGTCTGAATCTGAAGCCCAATTGTGCAGATGTCACTGACGTGAATAACTGATTTTTCAGCTTCATGGCCAAATTTCTCTCCCCAAAAGACATTTCAGGTTTACCAAAACCACAAATTCTTTTACATTTTCAGCAAACCAAATGTACCGAAGAAAGCACATTTAGGTCAAATTAGAGGTTTTTCAAAAAGAGTTTAAATTTTTCAAGTAAAATTCAAAATGTAAAATTGTTTTGAATATAAAAGGCAAAATGTTTCATTTAAAAATATCAAAATGAAATATTTTGACATTTTCAGAATTGTTGTTTATTATCAGCCAAAAAGTTTTACCCAGCTCTAAAGGTGTTAAGAGGCGTAGCCATGTTAGTCTGTAACTTAAAAAAAAAAAAAGAGTAGTTCTGTAGTACCTAGTGCTGTGTCTAGACTAAATCCCTCTGTCAACAGAGACACATAAATGAGGCACTTCGAAAGCGCAAATGAAGCGGGGATTTAAATATCCCACACTTCATTTGCATAATCACGTCATGGTGCTCTTTAAAAAAAAACGCCATTTCGAAAGTAAAACCGCGGTCTAGACGCAGTTCTTTTAAAAACGGCAGGCTTTTTCAAAAGATCCTGTAAACCTCATTTTTTACAGTGCCTCATTGACATCCCTCTGTCGACAGAGGGATGTAGTCTAGATACAGCGTTAGAGACTAACACAAATATATACAGGCAGTCTCCGAGTTATGCGGATCCGACTTATGTCGGATCCGCAGTTACGAACGGGGTTTGCTACCTGTCTCCCTGGTCTGCTGGAGATCAGCAGACCAGGGAGACAGGAAGCAAAGCCTCTGAGGACGCCGGCAGCAGGACAGCCGCGGCGCGCCTGGGCTGTCCGCTGCCCGCATGCTCCGCGGCTTTGCTCCACGTCTCCCCAGACCAGGGAGACTGGGAGCAAAGCCGGGGAGCACGCGGGCAGCGGACAGCCCAGACGTGCCGCAGCTGCCCCGCTGCTGGTGTCCTCAGAGGCTTTGCTCCGCTTTGCTCCCCGTCTCCCTGGTCTGCTGGTCTCCAGAAGACCAGGGAGACGGGGAGCAAAGCCGCGGAGCACGCGGGCAGCAGGACAGCCGTGGCGCGTCTGGGCTGTCCCGCTGCCCCCATGCTCCGCGGCTTTTCTCTGGACGCCTGTGGTACAGCAGCTGGGGCGCTGCCGGTTGGTCCTGTAGCGCCGCTCTGGGCGCTACTGGACCAACCCGGCAGCACCCCAGCTGCTCTGCCCCAGGCGTCCTGATTCAGCTACTGCTGGTCAGTTTCAGCAGCGGCTGAATCAGGACGCCTGGGGCAGAGCAGCTGGGGTGCTGCTGGGTTGGTCCAGTAGCGCCGAGGAGCGGCGCTACTGGAGCAACCCAGCAGCACCCCAGCTGTTCTGCCCCAGGCGTCCCCAAGTCAGCCGCTGCTGAAACTGACCAGCGCTGACTACAGGAAGCCCGAGGCAGAGTTGCTCTGCCCCGGGCTTCCTGGAATCAGCCGCTGATCAGTTTCAGCAGCAGCTGACTTGGGGACGCCTGGGGTTCTTAAGTTGAATCTGTCCGTAAGAACTGGCGTCCAGATTCAGCCTGTTGAAACTGATCAGCGGCTGATTCCAGGAAGCCCGGGGCAAAGCAACTCTGCCTCGGGCTTCCTGTAGTCAGCCGCTGGTCAGTTTCAGCAGCGGCTGAATCTGGATGCCAGTTCTGACTTACATAGAGATTCAACTTAAGAACAAACCTACAGTCCCTATCTTGCACATAACCCGGGGACTGCCTGTATATAGTATCATGAGCTTTTATGGGCAACACCCACTTCCTCAGACGAGACTGAGCTTACAGAGTCACTGCCCCTAACTGACACCAACTCCACAAAGGACCTCATTTACATCTTTCTCACACCAACATAAACTGGAAGTAACTCCTCTAAGATCAATAAAGTTACACCAGCATCAAACTGGCGGGAAAGCAAGGTCAGGGCCTAATGCTTGAGCTGATTTCCATTAAAAGCAGAGAAAACTTTATCTCCACTATGAGATAACTGTATTGCTTTCTTTACTTACAAAAACGAATTTGCCTGTGATTCCTAGCGAAAAACTCCAAGATTTACAGCAGAAATATTAAAGAATAAATTCAACACAAAACCCCAGCAGCAAAAGTGTGGTTCTAATTTAGATTTTTTTTAAACCTGCCACAACACTGAAACTTTAAAATGACATGGAAGTTATTTACATAAGACCCTCTGTATGGAAATAATTTATTTAATGTCCTCTACATTTGTATTGCCAATGCTTGAGTTCACCAATGGATTTTACAAAAACAATCCAGACCAGAAAAGGCCAATGCTCAAAAGCTCTTGGGAGATTCTGTAATTTTCACACACAAAAAAATCCTAACCATTTCCTTCTTGATCTTCACCTTAACTAATTTTTCCCACTTGCTATAGTTCTTTTTCTCTCCTGCCTTTCATACTTTTACTTCATTTCCTGGCCATAACACCCCTCAAAGAAGTGGAATATAGCTATGCTACAGAAATTAACACATCTCTCTCCTGCCCCAAGAAGCACATGGCTCAGAGCTTAGATGATTAAATCCTTGCTGCACAGAGCAGAATTTGCATGGCTCTTGTAATCAGTTAGGAGGATGTGTCTCTCTTCTCTGCTGGAAATAACGGTTGCAAAGAAGGAATTCATTTGCTGCATCACTTGTAAATTATAGTTCTTTTCCATCTGTCTCCTTTGCAAAGGAGGACACAGCTTGATGCCTTCCTTTTCTTCCTGTTTATATTTAAACCCCTTATTTGTCTCTCACAATTTCCTCTTTTTGTCACCTTTCTGCTTTAAGTCACCTGTCTCTTCTCCTAGCTCTTAACTGCCAGTTTTTAATCTGCATCACTTCAGAGCCTCCTCTGCTCTTCCTTCTGCTGCTTTCCTTCCTCTCTCCCTCCCCCAGGGCTCTTTCTAATTTCCCATAGTTATACTAGTTGCCTGGAAAATGTACAGAAATAACTGTTTCATTTTTCTGGAGCTGAATTTCAAAATTTCAGAGACATTTTTCATCAGAAAGCATCTCCTCCATTTGAAACATTTTGACTAGCTTTAGCAATGACCTAGCTCCAGTGCAGACCTGCCATGAGCAGCAGACAGCAATGTGAGTGAGGTTAGACAACATGTTTGTTAGAACACCAGTGTTCTCTATTAGAGCTCCCACCATCCTTGCCAACCCCGGTCTCACTGCAGATACAAGAAGCACGAAGAAAAATGTTTTGCGTAGACAAAGCCTTTCTAACAGTGAGAGCTTCTATGGGGGAATAGTCTCCTCAGAGAAATGGTGGTGGCCCTTCACCTGGACATTTGAAACTGGACAGGGCAATGTACAGTGGGGAATAATCCAGCACAGGCATGAAGATTTCTAAATCAGTGGTTTTCAACCTGTGGTCGGTGGATTACTGGGGGGTCCATAGATGATGTCTAAGATTTCCAAAGGGGTCTGCACCTCCATTCCAAGTTTTATTAGGGGCCTGCAAATGAAAAAAAGGTTGATAACTACTAAACTAGATGCACCCTAATAGAGATTGTTCTTTTCTATATTCTTGCATTTTACCTTTCATAGATTTTTTCAGACCCTCTCTTCTCTATCTGAATCCACTTCCTTACCTCTCTCTTCCCCCACTCATGGCTTCTTTTCCATTCAGTGCTCGTTACTGTCTTCTCCTTCATATGCTACCCATTCTATCAAAAAATGTTTTAAAGATTTTTGGGGACTCTCAAATCTGAATTTGGTTTTTCTGTTCTTCATAATTATGGACACAGTAGGCAGGAATAACAGACAGCATACAGGCAACCAATGGAACCCTTTGCCAGAGGATGCTGTGGATGCCAAGACTATAAGAGGATTGTATCTCTAGCCTCTATTTGCCAGAAGTTGGGAATGGGCACCAAGGGATGGATCACTTGATGATTACCTGTTCTGTCATTCCCTCTGGGGCATTTGGCATTGGCACTGTTGGAAGACAGGATATTGGATTAAATGGACCTTTAGTCTGGCCCATTATGGCCATTCTAATGTTCTATGTAATCATCATTATACTTAATGAAATTGCTCTGTAGTTAGTGCACAATGAACATCAAATTATATAACACATGTAATTATGGGTCATACTCGACGTCCCGAGTATTACAATAGGAATAGAAGCTTTGCATGCTCTGTAGAATGTGGCAGAATGCAATTAACCTCCCCTATGTTTTATAGTACAAAAAGGTGATTCCCCCTACAGCTATACAGTAATGCATATCCAATATATAACTGATATTATTTTGATATGTGTTTGGAGAGAGACAAAAAAGTCAGTTGCTGCCACCTGGAATTCAAATTTCACTCAAAAAATAGCCAGGATAGAAAAAAGTAGCTAATATTTTTGACTGGAAGTTTGACCAGTATGACTCAGGATAAAAATTATCAGAAATAAAGGAGGTGAACCAAAGAAGTGCCACCAAGTATTTGAAACAAACCTCTCTCCCCTCTTTGCACAAGATGCAGGCTCCAATTAAGTAAAACACCACCAAGAAATGGTTTCCTCATAATAATGCTGTGAACCACATTTACATTATAAAGACTACTGAATGCATACATTTTTGTTAAAAAAAGAAGAGCTGATGAAAACAAGCACAAGACCAGGTTAAATTATGACAATCCTCAGTGTCTCAGACCTCAGATTTTTAAAAAACCTGTAGTATAATTATGCTTGATGCAATTATACAACATCATATTTTGTTAGCAAACCACTGGCATAATAACACCTCTCAGTAAGGAATCATTTTTATAGACTGCATTTGTTAATGCACTTCTGTGCTATGACCATTTTGTATGCTGATGCTGAGATAAGCTGTATCTCACTGCTCAGAGCACGTGGTGTATCTCAGAGCAATTTCTGTTAAAAAAGCATTCATGTGGATGATCTCTGTAGTTTAAAAGAAGGAACAAGATCATATTTTCTCCTTCTGCATAATTCATTGCTATACAGAGCTTTATATAGCTGCACAAAATAAAATAAAAATGATAATTTGGTTCCAAAATGATTTCACTAGAGTGAGGTTTAGAAAAATGCCTTATTATTTTCAGTTTGCTTTGCTCAATTCTACCTCTCCGACTTGAATGATCAAGGACAAAACATCAGTAAAAATTGGGAGACTATCACAGACGGCATTTGAATATACTGTAGGCTTGGTTTCACACACCCAGACATCAATGGGAGGTTTGGCATTTGCATCAGTGGTGACAACAGAAAAGCAATTGCAACAGAAAACCTAGCTACTGATCCTGAACAGAAACTTTTCCTTTTGCTAAGGCTAAATGGCAAACAGTGTATTTAAACATGATTCCATTTCATCTCAGGTCTCAGTGACAATTTTTCTGGCACACAATTCCATGGAACATCCCTTCTTTTCTCATGCTCACTTCCATTTCAGTTATAAACAACAAGAACTCAGTTTTTTAAAATATCTGCTATGCATTGCTGAAGCAAAGGTGGAAGCAAAAACATTACAGGATTAGACCAAAACAGTGGAGTTTAGATTTTTTTCCATTATAGTTATATACACACACTATATATATATATATATAAAATAGATATATACACACACTCATAGTATAAATATATTCATACAATCGTGTAAAAATATTCATTTAGCTTTAAATGTTAATACCTGATTTATACGGACTAACCTTACGCTGCATGTTTTGACCATGTTTCCAGTCAATCTGGTGGTCATGTTAAAAGCCTTAGATTTAGAGGCCAAGCAATAGTCAAGACACCAAAAGGAAAAAGCAGCATCGATGTCCAAGCCAGTCACCTCTTGCCACGTGCCTGTCATGGAGTTAAGTTGGAGGAGGGCCTTCATATCGCAGCATCAAGTTGAAAGAGCGGGCGAAGTTGTTGGCAAGCTTGCAGCTCTGGGTCTCTTCCACGAGAGGGAGCAGAAACGCCAGGAGCAGCAAAAACAGCAAGAGAATCTGTAGTGGCAGTGCTGCCCAGCACACACGGTACAGGAAAGAACACATCCCCCCTGGACGTCTCTAAAAACAGAAACATCAAATAAGGATAATGGATTTATTGAGCATATTAACAAGAAAATGACAACAATAACTAGGGGAGATGGACAGGGCAGAGAGTAAAGACACCTCAAACATTTCCTAGAATCAGTGATTAAGGAGATGGAAAAGACCTTTTATCCCACCTTGTTCAGTGCAGCACTGATATATTCCTGCATGTTCTGTACAATTTGACTGATTCATGTAAAGGCCCTTGAACTACTTCTCTTGGGCTAAGAGGTCTCAGTGCTTGGAATTATTTTATTGAGAATTATTATTTGGCTTCACTGGAGGAAGAAAACGATGATTCTTAGTGTCAGGTTTCTGATTATTAGGAAATTATAAATGCACGCTCTCATACACACACACTAAACTGCCAACTAGTCTTCTCCTGGGGAATGCCAGAGAGAAAAATTCTATTTAGCAGCTAATATGTCACAACAAAATGAAAGCTTTGTTACTGGGAGAAGCCAAATAGCCTTAGGCTTTAACTCAGCAGAAGAGCTTCATACATACACTGTATTTAATTCATTAGGGCCAGATCATGCCGAGATTTGATTTGGTTGGTCTCCCAATGCAGTCTGATCCTTGGGCTGTCTCTATTTATTGATGACCTTCCCCACGGGTAGAAAAGGCTGGAGAAAGCTTCCGCCTTATTATAGCCAATCCATTGCTTCTCATGCTTTGCCAGACAAATTTTATACTTTGCAAGATGCAACAGAAATGGCAAGGAAAAGGGAGAAGCACAGCAGATGGTGAAAGCTGACTTTAGCATGAAGCACTCCTTAAACTCACATTTGCTGCTCGGTGATTATTCATTATAATAGGGTTCCACAAAAGAAAATGAAGAGCCACATTCTGCTCACTTATGCTGGTGTAAATTGAGAATAATTCTATTGACCTCGAAGAGTTGTTTTGGATATATATAAATGTTACAGAAGAGAATTTGGGCCTGGTACTTCAGGAAATACTCATTCAAGTGGAGAGTTCATAGTGGCAGGATTCTTGGGGTGTTTTACAGATCTTATTCACACCCCCAAAATGTTCAAGACTTATCAGCTTTCTCTGAGAGAGCACAGAAAATATAGTTAAAAAGTAGCCAGAAACTTGGATGAGGCAATTTCTTCAGCAGCCATGGATTTACATCGGCAGTATAGTAGTAATATTTACCATCTACCCTCTATCAGTCATTTCATGTTTTACAAATTAACTAATTAATTCTCACAACCCAAGTGTGACACAAAGCCACAAAGGAAGCCAGTGTTAGAGCTGGGATTAGAAATTCAAACTGAGCGTTCCTGACTCCCATTTATGCTCAGATTAGTAGGCAATACCTTCTCCCCACAGTGTTACCAAGAGACAGTGCCCTGTGAACTGCACTAGCAGAGAAGACAATGTCAACAGACTAGAACATCATCACACAGTGTTTTGCATCTATCTCTATTAGATATTTTGGAGGTGTCTCTTCCCTTGGTAACTAAGCACCTCAACCTCTTGCTGTTAATATATAGAAATTGCCAAGGTACACAACCCAAAATAAGAGATAGTGATTCTGTAAAAATATTCTTCCGTTATGGCTGATTTATTTCTACTATATCAAATGACTGATGAAGATCTAGTTCTTGGATCTGGCGGATGTTGAGGCAATAGAGTGACAGCTGTTGGTTCTAGCATTACTGACGTGCTGCATTGTGACTGGGTTAAGGCCTGATACAAATTCCGCTGAAGTCAGTAAAAATTCCCAGCACTCTGTGAATATGTTGGGTGCCTCAGCTGCTTGTGTTCATCTTTCGCTTTGGCTGAAGTACTAGAAAAAACAGAGTCTAAATTAAGGTGTTCCCCGAGGAAACGTCACTGTGCACAGCTGGCATCTAAACACAAATCAAAACTTAGCAATCCTGATGGCATTGTAGGAGCCATTTCTACATATGGATGTACCATTCTTGACTATTGTGTCCAGTGCACTAGTCACAACTGGGTGACCAAATAGTTCTTTCCCTTCTATTACTCCTATAAGGTCAAATCTGAAGTCCTTATTATGCTCTTAAATGAGGAAAGGAAAGACTGAATAAAAACTGAGCTAGGGAAGGGAATTCTGCACAGTTACGTTGAATAGTCCCATTGGGTGCATCTACACAGTACTCTTAGCTTGAAATAAACTACTCAGTTTGCTCTTGTATATCAAAAGCTTGGTCTTCGTCTTTCACTAACAGAAGTTGGTCTGATAAAAACTATTATCTCACCCCCTCGTGTCTTTTGTATTCTGAGACCAACATGGCTACAACAACACTGCAAAGAGTGTTTTGCTATAATTATTGCTCTTCCTCTAACTTGGTTTTGTCCACAGTCCAAAATACAGAAGAATGTTGTCTTAATTTGTCTTAATAAGCTAAGAGATAGTGGCATCTTAAACCACTGCCTGTCCAGCTAATGGCACAGTACTTATCTGTGAGTTTAATTGCTGTGCTGCTACTATGTGCCAGACATATCAGACAAAAATAAATGCACCTCCAGAGCTGCCCTACATATCAGGGGTCCCATGAGGGGACAGAGAGAACATGTGATCATATAATTAAATACTGTATCATAATGCACAAGGAGTCTGAACTAAGTTTACACAGACAATATTAATTCTGGCATTTCCTAACTGGAGTGCTTGGCTTTTGTAACCTTAACATTCTTTTAAAACAGGAGGGTGGGGGATGTGCATGGACATGCAATGTCTGTGGGGAATTTTGAAAGCTGCCCAGTTTGTAAGTAGACAGGCAAATCCCAGGGCTTGTGATTCGTCCCATGCACTAAGAAATACATAAAATTGGCTGGACTATCAGCCAGAATCTTTGTACATGGGTCAATTTAAAAATCACAACAAGAAATAAACCTGCAGTTTATGCTCGAGTTTCAGAGGACATTGACGACATTTCAAAGTTTCTGCTGCAAAGTCACTTAAAACTAAATGCACTGCCATATGTCACTGTGACACAAATGGGTTTACAACAGCCTACTCTACTGACAGATTTGGCACAATGTGCACTGCAGGTAATAATGCCACAGGCAAAGTGGTGACACTGGATCAGTTAAAGCAGCACTGTGGATAAGAAAACACTGCCTTCTCCAAATATTTATACATAGACACAAAAGTTTTGAAATTGGCAAACTCACGATCTGATCAATAGAAGCTTTGTTTCTCTCCCCTCCCCCTACCTTTTTTTAAAGTTTGGGGATATTTGACCCTTGATCAGAGTTTAGGTAGCAGTGGGGAAGATTAATAAACACACTTGCAGGAAGTGAGCAGAAGGTACGCTGGGGCATCTAGCAGATAACCTGTAGTACTGCTACAAAACTGAAGCCCAGTCTCCCATTAGAATAGCACAGGGGCATGTTTCAATATTACCAGTAGTGTGTCAGAGGCCAGGGAGTGAACAGAACAGGCTGTACTCTGATCTCTTAGAAACCAACTAGTTATGCAGAGAAAGTTGGTTGAGATAATTAGATAACCAGGCTGGGTGGGACAAAAAGCCAATTACCCTATTAACACAAGTCTGATAAAGAGGCACAGGAAGGAAGTGCCAGGGAATGGGGAGGAAGGAAGGAAGGGCTAGCTAAGTCCAGGCACACTGAGTATATCTGCACTGCAATTACGCATCTGTGGCTGGCTTGCACCAGCTAACTTGGACTACCAGGGCTCATGGTGCCGGGCTGTTTAATGACAGTATAGATGTTCCAGCCCTACCTCTGGGACCCTACCACCTGGCAAGGTTCTAAATCCTGTTCCAGCCTGAGCCCAGATGTCTACAATGCAATTAAACAATACAGCACTCCAAGTCAGCTGCCACAGGCCAGTCATGGGTTTTTAATTGCAGCGTAGACATATCTACAAAGGTCTCCCAGACAAGCAACCTCTGTTCCCCTGGGTCTTGATGAGAAAGCCTAAAGCACGGAAACAAAGGTCAACAGTTGCATAAGGACTATGATGGTATTAGTGGAGAGAACTCAAAATAAAAACACTGTGAATGAACAACTTGTGAGGAGTCTGTGCAGTCTTTGTCTAGTCCAGCAACATCTGTGGTCCAGCATGATTTTATTTAGGGAGATATCCACTTATCATAGGTGTGGCCAAGTTTCCTGAAGTCCCATGAAGTTTGTTTATAGCTACTAGTCCTGGCTCTCGGTGTTCCATGCTGTTCTTTAGCTCTAATTTACCCCAAATGTCTTAGAAGAGCCCAGTAAGCAGTGGAAGTGTTGATAATACTGCTAGACAATATTGACCTCCCGTGGCTCAGCAAATTCTCTGGTTCGGCACTGATACGGTCCCAAGGTGCTGGACTACAGAGGTTCAAACAGTATTAGCAATCACAACTCCCTCCAGCTTCCTGCAGTTTTTATACTACTCCTTCACAAAACACTCAGACTTGTTCTTACTGGAATGGATCACTGGAAATGTTTTTCCTCACAAAGAAAGTCAACATCCTTCATTCCGAATTAGAACCAAAACCGAAACAAAAACCACTCCTTGAGAGGAAAATGTTCATGGCTGGGGCAGAGAGGGGCCCCAACCTCAAATCTAAGATCCAGATCTGAACTACTCCAACCAGCTGGGGTATTTGGCCATAACATTTTGGTTCAAGGGAAATACTTCTCTTCTTTAAGGGGAAAGATTTCCTCAGTGTTCATAAAACAGGCATTAAACTGGGAAAAAGTGTCACCTTCGTGCACTTTTTAAAAAGCATTTTCCATTTTATCAGGCATGTTATTTTACAGCAGACTTCAAATGACCAAACAGCTGCCATGAGTCTGATCATGAAAAAATAAAACCCATGATGTATTTTTAACAGGACACATACATGCTGTGTTATTGGAAATGGATTTTGTTTTCTGTATACTTCTTGATGTATCTTAAGTTCAGTCTGTGTTGTTACTGTTTTCTCCCAGACAAGTTAGTGCTATAGCTTTGTCCACAGTTTCCTGTATAGCTTCATTAATTTGATTGACTCAAGATCTATGGTGACTTCTAAGAAGATTAAATTACACAGTTCCCCTTGTTCATGTGCTGTTTGAGATTACATGCAGCAATTTCTCAAAGGGAAGCAATTAGGTGACCACAAATTTAATAAAACCTAATTATTTTGTTTGTACAAACAATGAAGCCAAAATCATTTGAGCAGCAAGGAAGTATAATTACTTCAAAAATAAACTGAACAGTGCTACCTATTCTCATAAATAACCAGCTTTGGATTTTCTATTTATGCGAAGAATGCTCATGGAATATTTTCAGTTGGCTGGGAACCAATCTTCAAAGGTAACATTTTATCATTATTATTTAATATTTGCTCTATAATGCCTTGGCATATGCTAGGTGCACTAGAGATACATGTTTCCTCATCATGGGTATCTGCCAACTAACAGCAGCAGATGTAATTTCCTACCCATATTTTGTTTGGTTGGTCTATAGGAAATCACTCTTAAAGATATCATTATACCATAGTGCTCTTCTTGGGGGAAGGTCTAGCTAGGGTATGTCCTCGCTAGACAAGAATAATGAGAGAGTGAGCATCTGTGTCCTTCTCCACCCCCATGTCAAACTATTAGAACATGGCAGATGAGATGGGAATCACTAGGAACAACACATCACAGAAGCAAAAGATCAGCTTGAATAATTTATGGGATCCCTCTATCATGTGAAAGCCTTGTAGAGGCAGCATCAGAGGCAGAATGTCAGATGCTAAGTTGAAGTGCATCCTCTGAGCAAAAGAGCGTTCACTTGGCCTAAGGCATCCATTCAAGTCCTCGAAACAGGAGTCAGCTCCTACTGCACTCAAGCCAAGGAGACTGAGTTTTATAAATTATAAGGTGAAGCAGCCTCCTCCCATGAGTGCTGCAGTATTTCAGGTACAAATTAGTTAACTCAAGACATTGTTAGTCATTCACAGCATAACTGCTTCAGTTTTGAAGGGATACAATCAACGTAAAACATATTTAAAAAAAAAATCCTTAACTAGCAGCACCATAGACATAGATCATTTCACCCAAATTTAAAAAAGCAACTACGGAGATTGTAACACTCTCATTTTCACCTTCCCATTTTCACTTTTTGCTCTTCTCCCAGCTCAGATAACATTGACACCAGATTGGTCAATGTCACTTTCCAGTTCTCATGAGCTAGGCCCCACGCTGTTATGCCAAAGGTTGTTTAATTCATACATGTATTTCTGGTCATAATTGACCTGATTTTGCTCTCATTGGCACCAGTATGAATCTGGGATAACTCCACTGAGGCCCATAGACCATCACTGGTGTAAGATGGGTATACATGACAGCAGCATCTGGATCGTTAGTATTTTTAAACAATTTGGCACCAAAATTTCCTGCCAATGTTCTTTTTAGAGGCAAAGGGAGCTACTGTATTCTCACCCACAGTGTGTTCTGGTTCTTTGTCTCTCCCTCTTTGCACTGAGTAGTTGTTCAGAAGTCAAGGAATAGTCCGGTGCTCCTTGGCAGATATGATTTGCCTACAATGGGCCTAATTGCCAATACTTCATGTAAGTATGAAAGGAAATTACCAGTGTATTTGCACATCACTCAGGAAGAGAGAGACCGAGTACCAGCCAACATTAAGGTGTTTTGCTAAAGTCAACGATGGAATCTCACTTCTCAGTGAAGATACAATGGAGCCACAAGCATTTTCTGCTAAAGGCAATTTGACCAGGAGAGACATATAAAAATAGAAGTCCTTGATAGGTTCTTTGAACTTTCCCTTTAAGTTCATTACCATGGAAGAGTAGTTTTACTCAATATCTGACAGCTTCTACAGCAAGAAATTAAGGTGCCACATTGTTTAAGTAAACTGATTAGGAATTGAAGGGAAGATTATTGGCACCTAAGATATCATGCTGAAAAAAAGCCAGTGAACTTGATATTTGGCTTATTACACCCCGTGCCTAGTGCTAAGCTACAGATGCAATCAGGAAAGGCTTTGGAGTTACCATGAGTGAGTCAAGATTGGCCAGAAGTACTCAGGAGAGGTGTGGGTATCACAATGCACAGACGTGCTTCACTAGGGTAAGAAATGGATAGGCTTAACCCCATCTTTTGAACACTGGGGGAATAGCCTTGCTGCATTGGGAAGCCTTGGCACGAGGAGGAATTTAGGATGACAAGATCAGGATGTGTGTAACAAGGGGACTTAATGCCAAATGTGAGTGTATAGCATTCCCTGGCAGGAGCGGGATGTGGTTCCCAGAGGGAGAGATCTAAAGTTTTAGTTATACCATGATGTGGTGATATAGTCACAAACTCTATCCATTCTACTAAAGTCTCAATCTGTGCTATCTAATATAGGGCAGATGAGATGATGTGTAAAGTGGAGGCCAACATTTTTTATGAATAGAGAAAATGCTGGTAGAGATAAAGGGAGATTCAATCCCATGAAGGCAATGGAAAGAGTTGCTGAATTTAAATGGGAGCAGGAGCATGCCTCAAGAGAAGAATTACTCTTTAACTTTAATCAAAGTTTCTTCTTTTCCTTTAAGCATGCCCCTTTTCATCCCCTGTCTCTGTTCTCGGTTATTCCAGACTTTTACATAATCAGTCCCAAGAGAAATTCCTTCACAGAACACTGCACAGAATCAGGGCTTAATCTAACAGCATTAGGCAAATTACTTCATTTTACCTACAATTCTTCACTCGAAGGGACAAGGATTAGATGAGCTTAATTAAATTCAGAATGTGAATTAGGAACTTGTAACACAGAGTACCCCAAAGTAGCACACTGTAATCTTTATGTGCATCATTCACATATGATTGTTATATTCCATACAAAGCATTCCGTTTACAATATCAATATCAGCACACCAGTGTTCCCGCTAAACTGCGCTGCAGCACAGCTTCATAGGTGAGTAATCAGCCCCACCCAGTCAGCAGCTCAGGGCTCCATGCACAGAGCTGACTGACTGGGCGGGGCTGATTAATCACTTGTGAAGCTGTGCTGCCTTGCAGCTTAGCAGGAACACTACAGCACACAATGAGTCATTTGGAGAACTACTTACCACAACAAGTAGGGAATGTGGAGGAGGGGACTGGGACTAAACCCTACTCATCAGAGGGAGTTAAATCTGATCTATGAATTATTTTGGGGAAGGTCCATAGTTCCCTCTAAGGTGGGCACCTGTGCAGGCACACACCAACAATTTGAGCCACGTACCAGGACTAGAGCTGGGGTCACAGTGCTATTTTTACTACAGTAATCCTGTCCCCAGAAGCCACCATACAGCCCATACAGCCCTGGCCCCAGCTGCTCCCAGGCAGCTGCCTCATGTGCTGGGACTGGAGCTGGGTTGTGGCGCAGCTGCTCCTGGGCCAGGGCCAGGGTACTAAAAATAGCACCATGACCTAACTCCAGCCTCGGCACACGGGGCAACCGCTCACCACATGGCCTAGGCCCGGGAGCAGCTGGGGCCGGGGCTGCATGGCAGCTTCTGGAGCTTGGACCATCGTACTAAGAATAGCACTGCTGCCCCAGCTCCAGCACATGGGGCAGCTGCCCACCATGCAGCCCAGCCCTGGGACCAGGGGGTTAGAGAGGATTTAGGGGCAGGGCCGGACTAAGGGGTGGGCTAGCCGGGCAGCTGCCCAGGGTGCCAATCTATGGGGGGTGCTCGGCTACCAGGGGGCTGCTGCGGCCGCCTGGGGCGGGGGCTGTGTTAACCTCCGCAGCACGGGCCAGCAGTGCCCTTCCCCCCCGTGGTCACTGGGCCCTGCACGGCCAGGCGCAGCCCTCCCCAGCTGGCCCTGGGCTGCGCGCCATCGGTGGTGGCGGGGCCGACTGGGCACCGCATGCATCCCGGGGATGGGCCCGTGCATGCATCATGCACCCAGAGGTGGGGGCGGCGCCGTGCGCCTGGGACCAGGACGCCAAAATGGCTCGGGCTGGCCCTGTTGAGGGGTGCAGGTGTCAGGAAGGTAGAAGGTGAACAAAGGGGGCAGGAGGATAACTAAGGGGAAGGTGGGTGTGAGGAGAAGAAGGGGCTTTTACGGAGAGGAGAGGAGAGGAGAGGAGAGGAGAGGAGAGGAGAGGAGAGGAGAGGAGAGGAGAGGAGAGGGCAAGGGCAGGAGAAGAAAGGGGAAGGCACCAAGAGGCAGGGTGGAGGAAAGACAAATGCCAGGGGGCCAAGAGGAGACAATGAGGGGAAAGGGCAGATGGAGTGGGAAGGAGGGGAGGGAACAGGTTGATGCTGGGAGAGGAATGGAGAGGGGGAGGGGGAGGGGCAATGGGGGAAAAGAGAAAGGAAGAGGAGAGGAGAGAAGTAGGTGCCGGGAGAGGAGGGGTTGAAACGAGGGGTGAGCATGAGGAAGGCAAGGGATGGAACAAGTCATCTGTGGGGTTGCAGAGGGGTATGAGAACTGGGACAGAGGGTGGTGAGGGGGTGGGCACCAGGAAGGAAGAGGGCAAGGGGAGCAGGTGTTGGAAGGGCAGTGGCAACGAGGGAAGGAGGAAGCACCAGGAGAGTGCAGGGCGGAAGGGAAGGTGCAAATGCCAGGAGAACTGTGGGGGTGAAGCAGAAGGGCAGACACGGGGAGGAGCAGGGAGAGGAGGAACACAGGTGTGTAGAGCAGTGTTTCCCAATTGGTGCTCCGTGGAACCCCAGGGTTCTGCAAAGCGAAAGTAAGGGTTCCACGAGAACACGGCATTGCCCCTCTTAAAGAGACAGAGTATTTTGCAGGGTTTTTTTGCTCAACGAATTGTGGCAGGGCTTTTTTTTTTTTTTTTTTTTGCTTGCCAAATTTTACTCTGGGAACCCTAGGGGTTCCTTGAAATTATTTTAAGCTGAAAAGGGTTCCGTGGCACAATAAAATCAGGAAACACTGGTGTAGAGGGATGTGTTAGGAGAGGGGAAGGAGAGGAGGGCTAGAGGAGGGGTGGGCACAAGGGAGAAGGGAAGGGCAGGTGCAGGGGTTAGAGAGGATGGGGAGGGGAGCAGGTCCCAGGAGGGCTGAGGGGAGTGAGAAGGGCAGGAGCTGGGATAGCAGAGGAGGATGAGGCATGGGGATGGCAGCAGGCACCAGGGGAGCAGATGGGGTGAGGGGAGGGTGGGAGACATGGCAGCAGAGGGGAAAAGAGAGAGGTTTATAAGAAATGTGTTAATAATTTGGGTGCCACGAAGGCACACATCCAAACAAGTGCACATGACTTCAATATTGGTGCATAAGACACAACTCACTCCACTCACAGATGGAAAATCTTAGAGGGAACACTGGGAAGGTCTACGGCCTATATTATACAGAAGATCAGATTAGATGATCACAGTGGTCCCTTTGGGCCTTGGAATCTAAGAACTTATGAGCTAGGCACCTAACTCTGCAATGGAGAGAGGCACCCATCTCCTCACAGGATTCACAGCCCTGTCTGTTCTTTACGAGTTGGGTACCTAAATCACTTTGTGGCCCCTAAGCCACTTTTGAAAATGGGATGCAAACTCCTAAATTATTAAACACTTTCAACAATTTTCATCCTCACCTACTGAGGAGATGGACCTCCAAGTCCTATGCTTCTGTGATTGTAGGACAGTCTAAAGGCAAAACTCTGAGAGTAAGAATAATTTAATTCCTTTTAACAGGAAACTGCTACACCAGCAGTTCTCAACCACTTTACCACAGTGGGCCCACATGTACTGCTCTCTGTGTGTTATGTGGGCACATGCACAGAAAATATTCTATCTGTATAGCCTTGAGGAGTCACAAGGGATGCAGTTATGTGATGATTTGGCTACAAACAGCCTGTGACTTAAAAGCTCCTGATCTATATTATCTATAGCTGCTAGAGGAACTCAGCTATGGCTTCATTCTCTGCCACTTACAACGAAAGCATAGCCACTTCCTACACCAATGGAAGGAATTTGTCTGTGAAGTAGATAACTCAGCTCTCTAGGAGGTGGCAAGCAGATCAATATAAGTATTCTTCCATCAACCTAGCCTCATTTCCACCAGGGTTTAGGTCACCCTAGTTATAGAGCTCAGGGTGAAACAAAACAAAAGAGTCTTGAACGATGAAGCCTGGTTGATATAATTTTTAAATGTAAACCATGACTTGTAGGAGAGGAGCTTCCTTATTAAGTTACTTCACATAGACACTTGCCCTAATGCAACCAACTGTTCTCAAGAGCCTTTAAAAAACTCATTTAAAAGCAATTACCCATGACACCTCTATTCTAACATTTCTGAATTTAATGAGTAAAAAATATTGTACCTTTCTGAATCCATTGGGTTCTTCCAAAGATCTAGAAGTCTGTTTTTAAAAAAAGAAAAAAAAATATAAACACAAAATTCCATGAAACTGAGATTCCCATGGAGCCTATAACAGAATATTCATTTCACAGGGGGAATGTTTCTTTCAAATTTCTGGTCATCTGGATAGCCTGAAACAGCAGGTAATTGGTGTTTAATGAGTTTTTTAATGCACATCAGGAATAAAGCCCAAATGGATTTTGTTTCCTAACAATGTCAGTCAGATGCAGCGTTCCCTAAGAAATAGCTTTGATTTTACTGACACCTATTGACTAAATGTGTTCTTACACAAGGTACACAGGCAAAAATTGTACCACATAATAACTGATCTCACACTACGTCCATAATACTCCAATTAACAGAGACTGCCCATCACCTCCAGTACAAATCAAAGGATTTATATTCTAAATATATACTTTCAATTTGAAACTCACTGACAACTTCCTAGCAGAGGATAACAATTACAGATTTTCTCCCAGACCTTACGGCCAAGATTTTCAAAAATGTTAAGTCAGTTTAGGGGGCTCAATTTTCAGGTTCCCAAGTTAAGATACTTTAAAGAGGATTTACTGCACAAAGTGCCAAGAACCCACAATCTGAAAATGAGACTTAAAAATTTAGTGTCCAAAATCACTAGGCACTTTGAAAAATCATGACTTAACTAGGAAAATGTATGTAAAACTGCAAATATCTGTATAATTATTTACAATATTTGTTACTGGATAAGCTATTCATAATGCTTTTATGTACAACTCTCTTATTAAAGCTTTATTTTTACTCAGATCTATACTTTGGTTCTCACATTAAAATCCATTACAATTATCCAAGACTTCATCTCTTTTAATCATTTCAACGACCTAGCCCGCGAAGAGAATGCTGTAAAGAAATTGGCACCTTCTGTGGTCTGTTCTGTTCTGGATTATACTGATCACATTGATTCACATAGCACAACAGCCTCTTTCAAAAAAGAGCGTCTAGACTGCAACCAGTACTTCCGAAAAAGCAAGCCGCTTTTTCAAAAGAGAGCACCCAGGCAGTCTGGATGCTCTCTTTCGAAAAAGCACAGTTTGCATTACATAGCGCCTTTTTTCGAAAGAGCACTGGTGACGCAGGTGAAAGAGACGCAGGTGAAGTATTTTTGAAAAAAGGCTACTTTTTTCTAAAAAAACCCCTGCAGTCTAGACACAGCCTAATTGTGCAAAAGAACATTCTGTGAAGGAGCGAAGCAGCAGGCAGAAAACCCCTACTTGGAATTTTCCCGTTACATGTCTAAGACAAAGTTATATATTACACCCACCGACAAGGCGTGAGAACCCAGGGACTAGAACCCAGGTTTGAAGAAACAAGTACAGCTGATATTTCCACAGTAGTACTGGCAGGCCATATGGTGGCACAAAATGTTATCTAAGACACTCTGAGTGATAGTACCCGATGGTACTCTGACCGGCTACTTAATCCCAGGGGTTGTCCAGGCAATGACATAGATTTCAGTCTGCTGCAGTGTCAGACTTCACCTCTTCTCCTGATATCTGATCTCTAACTCCAGTCTGACTTCGACTGATTCCTGCCTCGGAGTTCTAACCAGGTTCTGGCTCTAATCTCTAATCTCCAATCCTGGCCTGAGTCTGACCTTGACTCTTATTTATAGGACCTAGGCTTGCAATTCCTGCAACTCCAGCCCAGTGACTCCTGTTCCTGGTGGGCAGACCTCATCCCAGCTCTGACCACTAAGCAAGACCACCCACGCGCCCATTCCTTACATATAAATGTTGGAGAGATCATCACTATTGGGCCAAATCTGAGGTCTTTTCCCAAGAAAAAAATATAAGTGATGCTTGTGCAGAGGCAAAGAGGTTTTCTAATTGAACACTGAAAGTGTGTGTCTTTATAGAAATATTCAGTTGGCTTCCATGGGACTACCCATATGTTTAAAGGTAAGCACATGCTTATATCCTTCCTGGACTGTCAGAAAGCAGTGGTTACTTACAAGAATCATGGAAAAGTACCTTAGTGTCTTTAGTGCTAACAACTCCAGTGACTGTTCACCTACCAATGAGCTGCTGGAGTCTTTGAGTTTAGATTTGTAAAGCATCCATCGATAACGCAGGTCCTCCACATCTTCAGAGGTCCCAACAACTCTCTGAAGAGTACGGAGATCTTCAAAAAGACGCTGCCCCTCAGGAACACGAGACTGCAGTTTCTTCAGGAAAAGACAAGGACATCAGCAACATGGCATTCAGATGAATCACTGCTTTGCCGAAACTAGAGATTGTCATTTAAAGGGACATTAGCATTGCATCCAGTTGTTGGGAACACTGCATTAATGTTTACACATTTATTTGTATTTTGTCTCCACATATCCATTTCAGATGGTCTACATCTGCAGGATTTCTCTCAACTGAGGATTTTTTTTGTTAGGTTTGCTCTTATAGTTACTATTGTTGGATTTTTCTATATTGGTTAGAAAAAAATAGATTTTAGCCAGAAAGTTAACATATATCTGCTGAACAAGGCTGTTTGTGACATAGGAAAATGTCTCATGCAAATGCTATAATACTACTCTGTAATTACCACAGAAGCATGGTGGCTCATACAGATCTCCCTAACGGGGTGGATTTTTTGTTATAAATGCCAGTGCTTCCCAATTCACCTACCTCTTCTGTGAATTTTATAGGAGGGAGATCTGATATGGCCCTGGATGATTATTTTAGCTTTTAAATAATTTGGAAAGGGTCAGTGCAACATTTCAGCCTCAGTGCTGTGGAGAAGGAGGAGAGTCTCATGAAAGAAGAACATCAAGCTGGAGTGAAGGGAAATGAGACCGTACTTGGGACTCTCTTTCCAGAAGATGTCATGGTATCCTCTTGCCCTGCGGATACCCCCTTAAAAGGAGGGAATTCCAGTTATTAGGCACAAACAGATAATAGTAATCAGGGATTCTGTTATTAGAAATAGACACCATTGGCTTGTGATGACCAGGAGAACTATCCAGTGAACTGCCTGGAAGATGCAAAGCTTGCAAACCTCTGAAGACATCTAAATAGACTTAAGTGCAATACTATAGAGGAGTGGTGGTTGTGGCATATATAAGTATCATAAGCATAGTATCAGTGGCATAGGGAAACACAGAAGAGGGGTCCTAGAAAACAAAATTAGGCTGCTGGGTAAGAAATTAAAATCCAGGATACCTCCATGGTAACAGTCTCTGAAATGTTTCTTCCATGGGCAAAATTGCACTGTCTTAATATGTGGATGAGATGATGGAGTTGGGAGAAGCAGTTTAGGTTTATTAGGATCTGAGGTATTTTCTGGGAAAGGGGGAGCCTATATAGAAAGGATGGGCTCCACCTAAACCAAAAGGGAACCAGACTGCCATCATGTCACATTTTAAAGGCCATAGAGGAGTTTTTAAACTAAGAGATGAGACGCAACTAATAGCTGTGGAGGAGCACACAGTTTAGACAGAGGACAGGCAATATATTCCTTAAAAAAGGATTTATTAAAGGCATACTCTATATCCTATTGAAGAACAGAAGATTGAAAGGGATAAAGTAGAGAGTAGAAATTGAAGAGAAACAGTCAAATGAAAAAGAGTCTCATCCAATTGCATTAGATGATGGCAGACAACTAAATACTGAAAAATTTTATAAGTGTTTATATAATTAATAGAAGTCTAAATACTAAGATGGGAGAACATGACTGCCTGGCTTGATATGAACATACTTATATAAAAGGAATTACAAAAACTTGGTGGAACAATGATAATCAATGGGACACAATAATACCAAGTACAAATAAGAGAGTAGGTAGTACTGGTGGGACAATGGCACTACACGTGAAAGAAAGCATTAGATGAATATAATAAAAGTCATAAATGAATCAAACTGTACCTTTAAATTTGGATAGAAAGTTAATATGGTGAAAGTGAATACGGAAGTGTTACTTACCCTTTCATATAACACAAGAACCCGGGGTCAACTCAATGAAATTAATAGGCAACAGGTTTAAAACAAACATAAAGAAGTGCTTTTTCACATAATACATAGTGGACCCATGCAATCTGCTGCCAGGGGATGTTGTGAAATCCAAAAGTATAACTGGGTTAAAAAAGTAGATAAAGTCATGATCCATCAATGGATATATCAAAGGATATTGGTCCATCAATGTCCAAAACGAAGGGCAGGTCTACACTACAGGGAAGGTTGACTTAAGGTACACAATTCCAGCTAAATAGTGTACCTGGAGTTGTCATACCTTAAGCCAAGCTAGGGCGCCATGCTCACTGTAGGAGGTCGATGGGAGAAACACTCCTGTCGACTTCCCTTACCCCTCACGACAACAAGGAGTAATAGTGTTGACTGAGTCGCGCCCTCAGCGTTTGATTTAGCATGTCCCCACTAGACTCGCTAAATCAGGCTCCCACCGGGGCATTTATGTGCGCCCACCAGGTGACCAGGGCCGGCACAAGCCATTCTTGTGCCTCGAGCCCCGGGCGCGCGGCGAGGGCCGGCTCGAGCCATGCCTGCACCCCAGGCAGTGGCCGTGTGATGCATGTGCGGCCCCACCCCCCGACACGCTGCGCACCTTACAGCTGCCATCAGGCTCTCCCCATAGGTTGGCACCCCGGGCAGCTGCCTGGCTAACCCCCCCTTAATCTGGCCCTGCGCGTGCCACATGTGCAGCCCCGCCCCCAGGCACATGCGCGGCCACAGCACTGCCCCGGATGCGCGGCCCTACTCCCGGACGCGCAGCGAGTGAGCAGCCCTGCCCTTGGCAGCCCCAAAAGGTTGGGGACCACTGTGCTAAATCAACTGCTGGAAGATCAACCACCACAATGTCAATCTTCCTGGTAACATAGACATGTCCTAAAATAGTCAGAGATGCAAGCCCATGCTGCATATGCCCATAAAGCTGTCATTGCCACAAGCTGGGATTTGACGACAGGGGATGGGGATCATTTGATAATTGTTTTGTTCGGTTCATTCCCTCTGGAGCTTATAGCACTGGCCACTGCCAGACGACAGAATACTGGACTAGATGGACCACTGGCATGACCCTGAATGGCCATTCTTATGTTCATCTCCCAACACCACTCACTATTCCCAAAAAATTAGTGTTTGAAGACCAACCTTCAACTTGCTTTGTTTTGCTTTAACTTCTTCACTGTTGGAGGGTTTTGTTACAAGAATCTTGCTCAATGTAGCATTTTCTACCCGTAACCACTGTTCAAAGTCCTTTATGAGTTTAAGGAGGTGACTGCTCTCTTCTTCTTTGCTTACATTCTCCTGTGTTACAGAACAAAAACCAAAAAAGGGTTTTTTTTCCTAAGAAACACATGACTTATTATTATTTCCTTCAGTCGCCCAACAGCCTGATCATTGTTTCCTGCTGAAGCCAATAGCAAAATTCACATTGACTCTAATGGGGTATCACCAGGGTCCAGATTAGAGATATGAAATCCTGGTTAAAAAGTGAACTGGTTAAATGGAAAGTTTAGCCAGTTAACTGTGATCCCACAGGCAGGGTGGCTGCTCTAGCCCAGCTGGGCCCACTGCACCATAGGCTGCTCCAGTCAGGTCAGGCCAATCCCACTGCACTGTGGGCAGAAGCTGTTCCAGCCATGCCAGAATGAACCCACCGCACCGTACCATGTCACGTGCAGGGGAACCACTTCAGCCAGGCCAGGCCTGGCCAGAGCAGGCCCCCCCACCGCTTAACCTATTACCTCAGTAAGCATGCCAATAGAGTGCATGCTTACCGGATAACTGGTTAACCGTTTGCATCCCTAGTCTAGATTTGGTCTCTCTTGCCTCATCTTAATTGAGGCCAAATTCTATGAAGTTCTGAATGCCTCCTGAGAGGTGCTTCTTTCTCAACTTCCACTAAAGTCTCAAATCCCACAGGCTCTCACTATGAGGAAAAAAGTTTAGATTTGAATTTTCTATGTGGACAAAAATCTCCTATGATTTTATAAGAGTTTTCTAGGACAACAGAATTGGAAATAGAGCAGGATGCACCATCCACCTGTGATTCAAGTTATAAATAACTGGTCACAGGAAGAAGATGGAGGGCCAGATCCCTAGCTGCGGTAAACCAGTTGTACAGGAACTATACTGATTTACATCATCCGACACTCTGGCTCTAGGTTTACTCTATTGAAATTTGACAGTGGAATGAGGAATTTAGCAAAACACAGAACGTTCACAATTTTTCCATAACTCCCAGTCTGGCATAATTCTATTCCTTACAAGGGTTTCTACTATAACACGTGCTGTCTCATACTCAAAACAGTGCATGTGATTTTGGCTGAGTGACTTGTACTGATCTGTAGGGGAATCATGAAACTATGCCCCTGCACCAACTGTTGCAAATTGAAGCTGTCCGTAAGGATCACAGTCTTAATCCTGACATATCAGAGGACGTTGTAAATTGCACGGTTTTAGATATAGTATCCAACAGAGCCACAGGGAAACTGTCTTTGTGACATTATGATGGAATGCGGATATACACTGCTTCTCTCACCTGCGAGCGCTTGACAGTTACCTCTAAAGAGTGGAAGGCGAATTCAGGCATCAATGTATTTCCCACAATGTTTATATTCTTCCCTGTATCAACCACTGTTGCATTTGGCTGCATGTTACCGAGGAGGCTTGAAAATACAAAATCAGACAAGTCAATGCACTGATGCATCTCACAACTGACACATCCATGTACAGGGGAAGAGGTGGGGAACCAAGCCAATATATCTATGCTGCAATAACCTATGATTACAATTATTTCCTTACTAATAATATAACAAATCAGCAGTGTCACAAAGTATGAGTAGTACTTGGTGCTAGTACTGACTTGTAGCTCTTTACAAGTTATTGGAACTATACTCCTCTCTGCACAAACAACACTACCGATAGGCTGAAGTATTCAAGCCTGTCTGTGTATTTCTTTGTCATGCTCCCCCCTTGCACCATCTTAAGCCCCCGTCTCTACAGTGCTTTCAAGCCCTTGGGAAGAAAAGGAAAAGGCCTCGGACTTGCTGAGATGGGGTGGTGAGGGATCCACCGGGATGGGGGTCCAGGATCTGCTACAGCCACATGGCGGGGGCGGGGAGGAGGGCTAATCCAGTGGCTGGGGCTGCCACATGGCAGGCGGGAGGCCAGGGCCTGTTCTGGTAGCTGGTGCCAGGAACAGGACCTGCTGCATGGTGGTGGTGGTGGTGGTATGGGTCTGCTCTGGTGGCTAGGAATGGGACATGCTGCATGGCCGGGGAGGAGGAGAGCCGGGAGAGGGCGGGGTCTACTCGGGCAGCTGGGAACAGGACATACTGCATGGCGGGGAGGAGGGGTTCTGCTCCAGTGGCTGGGAACGTGTGTGGCACAGTGGCACACATCCAAACCAGCACACATGACCTCAATACTCGTGCACAAGCCAAAACTCACTCCGCTCATGGTTGGAAAAATCTTAGAGGGAACACTGCTCCACACTGTACGAGTTGGTGCAGGTTATTTTTGTGTGAATATGGGTACATGTGCACACACAGCACTGTATTAGAAGTTCAGCAAGGACCTCCAGATCCGAAAGGCATGAGGTTCTATAGTGAATGCTAAAACTTTAGTACAGATAGGTAGGAGAGGGTATTTGCTGTGCTTAGAATGGTGCAAATCATTAAGATTCAACGCCAGAAGTGGCCCCTTGGAAATGTACAGTTGATGTACTTTCAGAAGAGAAAGAAGGTCTTGTGGTTAAAGCACAACAGCAGATCCGGGCTCTATTCCTGTCTGCCAGAGACTTCCGGCATGACTATGGGCTAGTCCCTTAAAGGGATACTGTCATCCTGAAATCTAGTCTCTTGAAAAAAGGAAAGAAAGATAGTTTCAGGTTCTATGCCTGAGCCTGAATTTCCTCACCAGGTTTTATGGGTTTTACAACAACATCATTTTTATATTTAAAAATAATTACTCTTCATTACTGCAGTGTAATAATATACAAATCTCCCTCTCATATTATATATATAGAGAAATATAAATATAATAAACAACATGATAAACCTTTCCCCCTCTCTAATGCCCGTCTATCCTTCATTTTCCCCTACCACTCAGAGAAAGGCCTGAGTAGGATCCATACTTTCCCAGAGTGGGAGTCCCTGGCTCTTGGGGCTTGGCTTAGGCCCATTCATAGATTTAGGCTCCGCCTCTTTAACTATCCTTTCCTTTAAGGATCCATACCAGGAGTGCTTCTTGATGCAAAACTACATTTTGCCAATCTAAAAGGTTGGGGCATAAGTGGCTATGTCAATGCAAAAATTCTGTCAACATTACCACATCTATACTGGAGATTAAGTCACTCTAACTAAGGTGTTGAGGGTACAACATTTTTCACAGTCCTGAGACCAAGCTAGGACAATCTAATTTTTAAACGCAGACCATGCCTAAGTGACTTTCATGATGTCACATGGAAAGCCTGTGATGGAGCAAGGTATTGAACCCTTGTCTCTCAAGTCCTGGATTAGAGCCATCACCACTAGAACACCCTCTCTCAAGCCCCCAGAGGGGTAACCTGCTGCCACCTACAAACAAACCCCATAGCCAGCAATTTTATGACCTAATGCTACATAAAAAGTGCCGAGTGCTCTGAGTTTCCTTTGCCTTAATGAGAGTTTGAGATGCTCAGTATCTCACAAAACCTGGCCCCTAGCACACTTAGAGCATCTTCACACCATAACAGCAATTGAATTAAGGAATCCCATTACATCACGATTGTTCCATAACCCAGTTACAGCTGGGTTAAGAACGGTTTCAGTGATGGGGCTTTAAAGATGTTACAAGATTGGTTTAAAGCTTTGGACTTGAACATGCATAAGGCCCAGAATGCACTTACAAACGGAAGTTGTAACCAACTTGGGTGGTGGGGTAGGATAGTCAACCCTGAGTTGTGGTAGTCAAAGACAGGCCTTTAGAGAACCACCTCCGACCTTCTGGCAACACAAGGTTGCTGTGAGGGGAGATGCTAAATGTTTTCAGATAGACTTCCCAAGCTTCCAAAACACGAAGATGTCTTCTTGCCCTCTCCTCTGTAACACGAAAGTGGGTTGTTCCAGGATATTATAAGCCCTGGGCTGTAGAAGATCCCAAGTGGGGATCTGGACACTAGAGTACCGATACTTTGCCTTTACAGTTTTGCTAATTTTTAAAACTTTTTTGGGGGAAACTTAATTTTTATTAGCTTAATTCTCAGAACGCCAGCAGCAGAGATGGGATCTGAGCAAGGAAGTAATGGTAGCTCAGTTACAGGGTTCCAGAAAGGTGCTCTAAATAGGGAGGGGACGGTGAAAAAAGGCACAAAGGTGGAAACAGGAGAAGGAAATAAAGGGTGTGTCAGACAGTAGCACTGACTGAGCCAAGAGTGTTTGGGAGAGAAGGGAGAGAACATGCAGGGAGTTCGGAGGCAACTTGGGAGTTCTAGGGCAGGGCTGAGTGAAAACCAGACAGAGCCAATGTGAGGTTAAGTACCATGAGAAAGTTAAGTGGTTAGGTACCATGTTTATGTTGTGAGAAAAATAAACCAGAAATTGATATTCATTGCTAGAAGCACTTTGGTCTCACTCAGAGAGAACCATTTGAGGACGCTAATGTGTGTTTGGTAGAGGAGGTCAGGACTATGTAGTTTGGAGAGATCTCTAAGATGCCTGATGGCCGCAGGTGAAAAAGTCAGGGGAAGGGTACCAGATCAAAACAAATTCCAAAATAAAAATAATTGCACACGCTCTCAGAAAATATCTGAACTAGGTGAGTAACCTGTTATTGCTGGGTTATTTCCAGAGAACACCTCTCAAGCATGTAGTAATTCAGACAATCCACTTGTAAAAGAACCCAAGAGCTCAGACCAGAGATGGAGAGGGAATGTGTGGTTCTAATTAAGCAGTGTTCCTTGACAGGTAACAGCCAAGGCATCTGCTAATGGCAGGGATCAAAGGTATTGCAAAACGGCACTTAGCTGCCAGCAAGACTTAATTAAAGAGTGATCTCCCTTTGTATTTGGTGTGGCTTGTTTCTGAATGGCTTTATTTGAATTTAAACTTGAGAGGTGTTTCAACACAAAACTGTCACCCGCATTACAGCTGGTTTGCTATGGTTGCAACAGGCACTGCTCTGGAGTCTCATTATGTCCTACTAATACTAATACAGATACGCAGACTGTGTCAGTCTGGAGTGGCTGATCGTGAAAATTAACCTAAACATGTTTCCACCGTGTTGGGTGAGTGTCTCTGCTCCCCACACCTAATGTCTGCTTCTCTGCCCATTCTCTCTGCCATTACTAACAATGTCATCCTCCCAGTCCCTTGGGTCCTCAAGCTCAGTGGCACCTCTGACTCTGCTCTCTCTATAGCCGCACACATGCAGACAATATCCAAGTCTTGCCTGCTCTTCCTCCTCCATAACCACTGCACAATCCAGACTTTTCTCTCTGTCCACATCTGCAACACTCTCATCCAAAACCTTATGTCCTGACTCAAGTACTATAACACTCCTATTGGCTCAGGCTTAAGAGAGATTTGCCAGGTATCGTGTCTGCTCACAGACCACAATATCCTGGCTAACATCTCAGAAGAGGTACAGTGCTCAACTCTCCACTTTCTTACACCAGTGTGAATCAGGAGTAACTCCACGGCACTCAAAGAGAATCAAGCACAGTCACTAATGTTCAATACTTCTCTAGGCTTAGTGTTTGCAATATATCAAGCAGAGCAGCAGAAAGAATCCCTGTCGAAGAGACATGGGAAACATTTATTGAACACTTACCTTATTGTCATTTTTTTGAGTGACTTCAAAGACTTTGTCAGCTGGTTCAATTGAGCATGGAGATGTGCTGCTCCCTCTGGGGAAGAACTCTTAATCACCAGCTGACCATGAGCCTCAACAAGATGTGCTTGGATCTCCTTATCCGGGAATTCAGCTAGCAGCCCCTGAAATTCACACACTCAGTCACTTCCAGGTGTCATAGCTACTTCTGAAGTTTTACCACCATGCGTGGTATCTGTGTCCAATGAAGGGCTATGTTCAGCCTTGGATTATGCTGGTTTCTCTTGGCGTTACCCTATTTACAGTTCCCCAGGATCTGTGAGGTGTTCTTGCAGGTAGCTAGCAAGCCCAAGAAGTGGGTTGCTCAGAGTTAGGGAAGAAGTATAGCTAGCATGCCTCTGTTGCAGCATCCACTGTGGGACTTCTCTGGAGCCCCCAGTGGAAATTAAAGCTGTTGCTTCCCACTGAAGGGCTAATCAGCCCAGGGAGGCACAGGCAGTGCAAACCACCAGTATGAGTGAACCTAGATGCAAATTACTTCCATGGACAGAAAAATGAGCAATTATGGGAAAGGAGAAGTTTTCACTTTGGCACACAAATGCAATGTAGGATAAACTAATAGAGTACCACAGCATTTTAATGTTATACTTCTGTATGTCTGGAGAAACTAGGGATGTTTAGCTAATTAACCATAACATATCAAGTAGTTGATGGAATTTTCATCAACTACTTGATTAGTCATTAAGGGGGGGTTCCCTACCACCGCTGCAGCTCTGCATTTTAAATATAGTAAGACCTACTAGGCTCTTACTATATTTAAAGTGCAGAGCCACAGAGGGGCTATGTCTAGACTGCAAGCCTCTTTCGAAAGAGAGCGTCTAGACTGCACGCGGACCTTTCGAAAAAGCAAGCCGCTTTTTCGAAAGAAAGCACCCAGTGAGTCTGGATGCTCTCTTTCGAAGAAGCCCTATTTACATTCAAGAACGCCTTCTTTCGAAAGAGCACTTTCGAAAGAAGGCGTTCTTCCTCGTGAAATGAGGTTTACCGCCGTCGAAAGAAAAGCCGCGTTCTTTCGATTTAATTTCGAAAGAACGCGGCTGCAGTCTAGACACAGGTGAAGTTTTTTCGGAAAAAGGCTACTTTTTCCGAAAAAAACCCTGAGTCTGGACACAGCCAGGGGTTAGCGCCTGGGGGCGGCGTGAGCCAGGACTAAACAGTCCCAGCTCGTGCCAGCTTTGGGATTGCTGTGGGTCTGCACTTCAGATGTAGAAAGAGCCCAGTGGCTCTTACTACATTTAAAATGCAGAACTGCAGTGACAGTAGTGAGCACCCCACCTTAATCGACTGTTCAATTCTGGCTGGTGCTGCTCCCAAGAGAACCCCACAGCGGCTCTGCAGCCTATGCTTATCAGTTGACTACTCAAGTAGTCGCTTACATCCCTAGGAGAAACCACCCTGATAGGAGGAACGGAATTCACATTCAAGACTGGATTTTCCTTTAATGTGTCTGCACACATTTCAACAGAAGCTTGATGCTTCTTTCACCCTAACCAGCCAGATCATCATGCACTAATCATAGAGCAGTCCAGCTGGGAATTAGCAGGCCAGACTTAGGAAATATCTGTTGTCCAGTTTACACAAGAAATGTAAATGAAATGGAACCCATGGGAATGCACCTCTTCCCCTGAACTTCCACCTACTACGTGGATCACAAAAGCAAATGGATGATGCCATCATACGTCAAAATGTGTCCCCCACCTTCAAGTCTGCGACTCTGCTCTCTGTTTTCCTTTCCCCACTGGCATCCTGATAGGATTCCAACTTCTGTTCAGTCATTGTGATCCACTGCTGAAGGTCTGACAGTTTGTTATTGAACGTCCAATGTTCCTGAACATGCTTCTCAGTCTGAACCAGCATGATCTAAAAATATCAGGAGAAAACAAAACACATGAATAACAGCGCACAGAGAGCAAGTTTCACTAGAGAGACCATGGGGATGGGTACTATAGAAACACAAAGATATGAAATAAAAATATGGAGGAAAGGCAGAAGCTCCAGTTTAGCTGTTTAGTACCATGCTATGGAATGTCCCTAAGTGGGTAAATACTAGCTCCTGCAGATCTGAGCTTAGCCACATGGTGGGGCAGTATGTATTAGAATGGCTTCCCAGTTTACAAACGACTCAAGGAGAAAAATTCTATATTTTGCATCGATACTAAGTACTTTACCCTCCTCACTTTGCATGCAAAATCACACTATATACAATAAAAGGAGAGAAGCCATATAGTATTTTTCCAGGTAAAAACACCATTTTAGTGATCCAATTGTTATAAAAAAAACTACAATTGCCTAGCATTTTAGACTCAAACTTTATTATGGATAGTTTTTAGTGGCATAGCAAACCAAGAGAATTTTACAAAAATCTCTGTTTTAGGAGGGAAGATTTTTATAGATGCCCTTACAAGCAACAAAATTCTGTACTTTTCATCAGTCTTTGATGTAACTGCAGTGGCTTTGGACCATTAACATTTAAGTTTACAAAGTGTATATGATAAACCTACCAGACAAGCCAGTATTAAATTCTTAGGTAGCAAATCAAATTGTGTGAGCCTAAGCCAAAAAAAATCTGGACACTCGGGAATGGATTCAGTCCCAAGGGGTGAGAAGACTCATGCTGCACAAAGGAGACTTTCCAAACCAAACAAGCAGTAGTGTTTAAAAACATAAGAATGGCCATACTGGGTCAGACCAAAGGTCCATCTAGCCCAGTATTCTGTCTTCTGAATGTCTTCAGTCCCAGAGGGAATGAACAAAACAGATAAATATTAAGCGATCCACCCCCTGTTGCCCATTCCCAGGTTCTGACAAACCTAGGGAAACCATTCCTGCCCATGCTGGCTAATAACCACTAATGGAACTATTCTCCATGAATTTATCTAATTATTTTTTGAACCCTGTTATTTTCCTGGTCTTCACAACATCCTCTGGATTATAGACTCAAAAGGAAGTCTATCCACTCTTCACAACATGTCTGAAAACAGAAAATTTATCATTTAATTATTCTGGCATAGTTAAAGTCATACAACCTCCCCTAGTATGGACATGGTTATATTGGCATAAAAGGTCTAATTCTGGTATAACATTCTCATAAAGAAAGAAATATACTGGTACAAAGGTGCTTTAGAGCAGTATGGTTTAACTACATCTACTCTAGGGGTTGTACCTTTATAAACTATATTTTATACTTCTCACAACCAACATATTTATACCAGTACAATCTACCGGTATCCTCAATTGTTACGATGATTAAATTGTAGGTTAGGGAAGATTAAAACAAAGAAAACTGGGAAATCTTTAAAGATTGATCAAGGCCATAAGAACTTAAAAAGCAGATATTATGATAATGTGAAAAGATAATTTTTGTAGCTGCCACTTTAAATTCTTCACTAAATTTTGAGTTACCTCTAGAGATCTCTTCAGTGTCTGACAGTCAGATGAAAGCTGGTTCATTTTATGTCTGTGGGTGGGATTCGATTGAACTAGATTCTCCAGCTCTTCCATTTGAACTATAAACTCTGCCAACTCTTCTTGGATCATCTACAGAGTAAGAGAAAAACTGTACTTACATACTGAGCATTGATTCTGCAGTTGGTTCCATTTCACAGCATGAGACATCTTCCAGAAAAATCACTAATTTTAAGCAAATTAATTTTTGATGCCTGGAACTGAAAATTTCAAAAAGTAGCCAGCAGGCATTCAGATGTCTTCGCAGCTGATTATGAATAAACCGAGAGATAGCATGCTTGCAGCTATCAGGACAATCAAAGCACCACAATGGTACAAAAGCACCAAAATAGCTGCAGAAAGGGATTGATTTTGCTGTCACTAAGGCCGTGTCCATACTAAAAAAAAGTGAATCTATGTGACGAAGGAGTGTGAAAAGTCCCAATTCCCAATCCCAATTCTTATCACTGTGACATCAGAACCAAGCTGTGTAAGATTACAGAAACAAAATCTACCTCTTCCCTCTAACCCTGCGCCCCGCAGTATTTTTGACATTAATAAAATATGCATTTTGCCCAGAAGGAAAATAACCCAGTCATGCCATCTGTTAACAGGGGCATAATTAACATGCAGGTAGCATAGATAACTATCATTGTAACATACCTGTAGTCTCTGGAGTCGTGTTTCTTTACCTAAAAGATCAGGTAGTGGTTCATTCTCTAGATCTACTTTGGTTCTGATAGCGGATAACAACTTTTGCAGAGGTACAAAGGCTGCATCAAAGTCTTTATGCTGAGTTACCAAACTCTAGGCAAAAAGAGCAAAACAGCACTCAACAGAACTACAGTTATATTATTTTGTCAGTGTACATGTGACACTGAGCAAATAAGCAGCTGCCCTGCACAGTAATCCGTGTTTCTATTATCAATCTACAAAATGCATCAGACATAGTGGGTTAGTATAAGGGAATGTATTTATAAAAAATTGGATTCATAAAAGATTCATCATAATCTTTAGCATGGATATTAAACAATGAATAGATCTCGAAGTGAACTTAATATGAACTGCTTACCTGCAGTCTGCTTTTCCTTTGCAGCAGACTTTTGTGCAGAATCTCTCTTTCCTTTGCAGCATTGGTTACCTCTGCCAAAACAGCCTTTGCTCTTTCCTCACTGAAGATACTGCTTAGCAAATCCTTCTTCAGCTGTAACATCACCAACTGCTCCTTGAACTGGGAGCTCTCAGCCAGGCATGCCTACAGGAGAACAATTCTTCTAGTGAAATCATAACACTAAGAGCTACAGGAGCAGATCAAGGCTCAGGTAAAGGCTCAGAAAAACAGCAATGCCATGACTGTAGGACAAAAGCAGCTAAAACATAACTGCAATAACACAAGAGTGGCTAATCTGCAACTTGCCAGAACCCCTTCAGCGGCACCTATTTTTAAAAATAAATGGAGCTGATTGCCATCATCTTCAACCCTAACATGGCGATACGGCCCAATGGCTCAGCTGAAGGCTGGCTCCTCACCTCAAGGTGAATTATTGTTTGCTGGAACCTGCTGTGTACAACCCTGTAAGGAGGAAGCTGTGGGCAACACTGCAGGGCTCTGTGGGCCTACCCCAATCCTGGTATACAGATGACTCAGGATGCTATACCACAAACTGCATCAGGAAAGCGTAAACTCTGCTCACAATATTTCTTCTATAGAAATTGGCTTGCTGCTTTTTTTCTAGTTCTGCAGCTGCTTTGCTGGCCTGTTTGAAGGAAGCCTACTGAGCTACATGGTACAGGACATGAAATTATCTTATCAGAGTCATGATTCTGCTTGATCCCCATTTATATAAACATTTACTTCAGAAATCCAAGGAGCGAGGCTGTCACTATCCCTACTCAACTCATGGGTGCAAACATCAATTATGTCTCTTAATACTTTTATTATATTTTAGTATTTATTTGGAACCTGGACCCCTTAAACTCTATTCATCTGAAGAAGTGGGTTTTTGTTGTTGTTTTCGTTAGTCTCTAAGGTGCTGCAGGACTATTTGTTGTTTTTAAGGGTTTTTTAAAATGGTAATATAGTTTAGTGATTAACAGAGTCCTCAGATGTCCTACCCAGATGGATGCTGGGTTACTGCCTAAGGCAATAATAATCATACCAGCACTTAGCTCTTATATAACACACTTATGTAACATTCTTTATTCAACAGGCAACTCTAGCTCACGAAATAGAATGCTCATATTGAATGCGATTTTGGTACAGTTAGTGAAGATGTTGGTCTGAGATTCAGTAGTGTGCTATTTCCTACAGTAACTGGAAACCGTTCTCAGTTGCTGCTGTCAGACAGCTGCATTCCTGCATGTGTCACTGCAGCCTGCGCAGTGCAAACAAGATACTGGCTTCCTAACTTAACTGCAACTCTCTACCTCAATCTGAAGTAGGAAATCATGAGTCTGTGAGGGCTCAGCTGCATTCGCTGTGGAGTCCAGAAGTCTCTGAATGGATGGCTTCCACAGCTGGAACGCTCGTAGTGGATTTTGAAAACGCTGCCCGAGTTCACTTTCAGCCTCAGTGCTCATTTTAAATGTCTTTCCCTTGACCCTGCAAGAATAAGCAGACAACGGAGAGAATGATTCGAGTGAAATCTTAGGTTAAACATGCAATTCACTGAGGGATAAAATAAAACAATCTTGTGTCCGCTCCATGTAACATGAAGGGCCTCCGTTTTCCTCTTGTGTACTCCACTACACCTGGCTTTGTCCACACTTTACTGGACAACTGCCTCTGCCAGTCACACCTCCAACAAATCCTGCTTAGTACAGAGGGACCAATTTATCTCTGCTGCCACTGCACTGAACTCAGCAGAGTGTACCAGAGACGAAATCTGGCCTTGAAGCTCCAATGCCAAACAAACAGTCTCATTGTGCTCAATTTGGTATCTTCAATATTATCCCCCAAGTAAGATCAAAGGCACAAAGTGGCTGGTGGATGGAAGACACAAGCCATGCATGTACATTTCAGAAAGCTAATATGTAGCTGCACCCCCCTGTAGCATTTATACATAAAGGGGTGAAAAGGGAATTTTGGTCCATTTTTCATTTAAAAAAAATGAAGTTTTTTTTTTAACACACAAAAACAGTTTGATAACTCAAAATGGCCCAGACTAAAGGAGAACACAAATACATTTTCCTTGCCTTTCATTTTAAATTTCCTAATCTTCTTAGAATCATTTGTGCATGTCAAGTAAAGTCAGTGGATAAATTTAAATAGCAAGCATTCATTAGACTAATAAATGGCTTAAATCTTCAAGTTCCCAATATGAAGGCTGGTCCTAAATGCTAGGAGCTGTGAGAGTAACTTTTAAGGAATGTATGCAGTTCCCTTCCTGGTGACAAACCCTTATAGTTACATCCTACTTCCCTATGCTTTCCTGAGTTTCCATCCCACTGGATCTTGAAGCAGAAACAGCTTTTGATATAAAGTTTACACATAAAAGGAAATATTGTCCTGTTAAGACACAGGATTGACTAATAAAAAGAGATCAACTCCTAGTTATGCCACAGACTTCCAGTTCAACCTTGGCTAATTTCCTTTTTCTGCATCTGCTTCCCCCTCTGAGAAATGGAGAGATACTAGTTAGCTATATCATGTGTCACAGGAGGTTTTGCAATTAGTTTAGTTTCCTGAGGGCCCTGAAATCCTCAGATGGAAATCTCTGTTATTACTTGTTTTGCAGTCCTCCACCAGCAGCACGCTGTGATTTTGCCACGCTTTGCAAAGCAGCAGGATTTGGAGGAAAAGCTGGCAGCTTGATTTCTGATCAGAGTCATTTTTAAGGATTCTACATTTGTTCTTCATTGGAAAAAAAATCCCAGTGTTTCATTTTTTAAAATTTGAATTGCTTGCTTTTTTGGATCCATTTTATTCCTCCTTAGCTAGCACAGTCCTATCTAGGGATAGGAAAACCAGTTTAGACCAAAAACAAAACAAAACCAAAACAACAACAAAAACTGACCTTTTTCCTCTCCCAGACTGATCCTTTCTTGAAGTTTGCTAACTGCAGCCTTCAAACTTCCTGATTCCAGCCAGCCTGGAAGCGGAAGTGCTACAGCACAGGGAGAGGCTAGATTTGTAATGTTTCCAATCCAAAAATGGAAGCAGGAAACAGGAGGCACGTTGTTGGGAGAAGGTGGAATAAGCCCTGCCAGATAACTGGGAGGGGAGTGATTCATCAAAACAATCCTCCCAAAAAAACCCATGTGCACTCTGCAGTAGTTCTGCCATACCATTTACAACTACAGTTCCTAGCCTGATTTTTAGTTATGATGAGGAAAAGAAAGCAAAAAAAATAAAAATATTGATTCTCCAAAGTTAAAACAAGCAGTCCAGGCAAATATTTCATCTAGTGAATAGACAATACAGCAAATGAGTGATCCAAGGTCCAGCAGACAAAGAATCCATGTTCCAAACCATTATGGAGGTTGAGAATATACTGTCCAGACAGCCACATCTTCCCATTACATCAGAGAAACCACAAAGATCAGTTTCCTTTAGTATTTTAACACGTAAATAGCTGATCTTGCTCCCACTGAGATCAAAGGCAAAATTCCTACTCATCTCAATGGAAGTGGGTTGGAATTTTCTAGCACTCAGAATTCAGGTCAAATTTGTGAAAGTATCCAGCACCCAGCAGCTTCTATTGCAATATGATTCACTAGAAAGTCAAAAGAGGTCAGCATCCAATGTGAGCTAAGCTCTTCTGAAAATCTGGCCATTTATTTTGGTGCCTTAATGGGAGCTGAGCTTTTCTGGGACGTCTCCCGTGAGTCAATGCTTCTCAGAAAGGTTCCAGGAACAGGTAATTCTGGCAGCAGCCAACCAAGCCAGGACAGACCAGTCCTGTCCACAGCAGAGCCAGCAGCAGGACCTCATGGCTGCAGCTGCAGGGGCTGGGCAGCGGGTGCGGGACCTATGTTAAAATAGCTGACCACTTATATGCTATCATTTAACTGGTTAACTGTTTATACATCCCTACTCCACAGGCCTTGCTGATCCATTGAGACATTCAGTCCCCAGTGAAGTTTTGTGTTAAACGGCTAGCTTGTCTCACCTGATTCCCCATTCATACCTTTGATATTCCTGTAGTGCAGCTACAACGCCATCAGAAAGCGGTTGTGTATTCTGTGAAAACTGGAACAACTCCTTAATCTGAGCCTTCAGCCTCTCAACCTTTGATTCTTCGGTCAAAAGTGCTGCTCTTGTTGCCTTAAGCATAAAAATAAGGAGCAGTTTGCATTATGAGCACAAAACCTGGAACATGAAATGTATAGACTATGCTGAATCTAGGAGATAGTCAAACTATTTGCTGCAAAAAAAGGAGTCACATAGCACTTTAAAGACTAACAAGATGGTTTTAGGGTTGCCAGGTGTCCAGTTTTGAACCGGACAGTCCGGTATTTGAGGGTTCTGTCCGGGAAACAAATTGAGAAAATACCAGACATATAAACTGTCCGGTATTTTCTAATTAGGTAAGTTTATTATTATTAGGAGTATCAGTGCGTAGTTGTGAACTGCTTGGCTGGTAGACATCTCATGCTGCGTGAGTATGTCTACCAACCAGGCAGTATGCAACTACATGAGGGAGAGGCGGGGCCAGGATGGAATCCCCGGGGCCAGACTCGTTCCTGCTTTGCCGGGACCATGCACGGGACGGGCAGCGCCCCGGAATCTGCGTGCGCCCGGGTGAGTCCCGCTCTCCGTCGGCCAATTCTCTCCCCTCACTCCCCTCCTGGCCAGCCCTGCTTCCCACCGGCCGGTTCTCCCCCCCTCCTCTTCCTGATCTCCCCCAGCCAGCCCTGCTGCCCCCGACACCCTCCCCCAGTTGATCCCCTCCCCATATCTCCCCTGGCCAGCTCTGCTGCCCCTGACCCTCCCTCCCCTGCCAGTCCTGCTTCCCGCCAGCCGGTTTCAGCCCCTCTCCCCCCACCTCCTCCCAGCCAGCCCCGCTCCCCTCCCAGCCAGTTTCCCCACTGCCATTGGAGATCGTGTGTCTGGTATTTTTTTAAGCCACCTGGTAACCCTAGATGGTTTATTAGGTGATGAGCTTTTGTGGGGCAGACCCACTTCTTCAGATCATATTCTGAAAGTGAAATGACATGACCATTCTATAGCAGAGGGATACAATGAAGAAGTAAACAAATCAGCTACATAGAATAGCAGGTAGGGCAGAGCGGATGAGGAAGAGACAAGGAAGGAGGAAATTGCTTATTGTAAGAGTTAATTAAGTGGCTAATCTGGAGTTACTACGAATATCAAAAGGTGGGGAGGCTGTCTTTGTAATGTTAAGGTAATTATCATCATCATTTGTACATCAGATTTGGCCTTTTTTCCTGCTCTTAAACTGTTCATGAACCTATCAGGATTTTAGTGAATTTCCATGTTGTTTTTTACAGTTAGGTGACTAATTTTTAGAAACAGCGTTGTGCCTGTCCTATGGATGTTTTGTAAACTGTTCACAGCAAGTACCTGTATTTTATATGTAGAATTTTTATTTGAACTGTGTGACTGGCCAATAAAGTCACATGGCTTAATTTCTGTTCCTGATTGGGTGACCTAAGGTGAGCAGCACTTCTGATAAAATTGCATTCAAACTACTACTAATAGCTCTTCCACAAACTGTTATAAGAATACAATATGGTTACGTCTACACTGCAGGCTTCTTGCGCAATAACTTTTTGCGCAAGAGTTCTTGCGCAAGAGTGCGTCCATACGGCCATGTGCTTTTGCGCAAGAGATGTGCTTTTGCACAAGAGCGTCCATGGCAGTGTGGATGTTCTCTTGCGCAAGAAACCCGTTCCCGTCCACACTGCCTTCTTGTGCAAGAGCTCTTGTGCAAGAGGGCTTATTCCTCATGGGGAGAGGAATAACTCTTGTGCAAGAAGCCCTCTCTTCTGATGCTTTACCATAAATTTACTTGCACAGGAACACGTGTGCACTGTAGACGCTCTGCAAGTTTTTGCGCAAGAACAACCATTCTTGCGTAAAAAGCCTGCAGTGTAGACGTAGACTATGGCTAAATGGATGTGTGTGGAAAAGGGATTAAACAGGGATAGAGTGAAACACTGTTTGGATTTAGTAAATAATGTTTGTAACTGCTTTTGCCCAACTCTTTGCACAGTACTTGCTGAATACTACATATAAAGTAGGCATTTTGAATTATAATGAAAGTAATAAAAATGAGAACAGATGCAAATACATTACAGCTGCTAACAGGAAATTAATGAGGTGTCATTTTAAAATACTTTATCGGAAAAAAATCCCTCTTTTTATGCCATTTGATGGTTAGAGAAGTTTTACTATGGGATTTCTACAACCAGAAATTATAAGTGTGTATGCACCCACCGGTACACATTTTATTTAATGGGATTACTTGCAGAGTAAGACACAACGCCGTATGAGCAGGAACAAATACCATTTGCTATGCCTAAGAAGAAGCTGAGAACAGACAGTGTGAGGCAGAGATTGTAGAATTGTTGGTTTTTTTCTCCTCATTCACTTTTTTCCTTATTCTTTTCTTCATATATTCTTATATCATCCTCAGCGCCATGGTATCCGAGCACTTTCCTATAGTGCATTGTGACTGACTAATATCTGTGTGATCAAGGTGATCACATATCTTTGATTTTATCATGCGTGTCTACTACACTTCTCACTTGTTTTTAGGCATATAAAATACAACAACTTACATCGTATTTTCTCCACAGAGCTACTAACTCCTCTTCATTCTTTGGCTTCTCCCTTAACTCCAGGTCCTTTTCTAGCCTTTGTAGCATCTTTCTGAATTCCTGGACCTCTATCTCTAACTGTCTGGCTTTGGACTGATAGGCACTTTCTGACTTAAGGAACTTAAGCAGTCTTTCCTCTTCCTCTCTACACATTAGTTTCAGCTTCTCCAGGGCTTTCCTCAACTCCTCCAACTCATCCTTCATCTTCCCAGCTCCCAGGGGAGAGGTGTTCTGGATCACCCCTGCAGACTGAACCTCAAGGCATTTCAATTTCTTTTCACCATTCTTAACATCTTTGGCAATGTTCTGAAAAAGAAGGGTATCAGAAAGGGTTAATTTCAAAGAACACTGTGTGTGTGTAGTGGGGTGGGAAGTGACACTTAATAATATATGAATTCTATCTGTGCATTTATTTTCTTCTCCAATAGTTATTTCAAGGCATGTCACTTTTGAAGTGGCTAGCCGCCACATTTGACATAGATGGGTGAGTTAATGTCTTTTTATTGAATTAATTTCAAGTTTTCAAGTCTTCTTCAAGTCTGGTAAAGAGCTCTATGTAAGCTCAAAAGCGTGTCTCTCTCATCACTAGATGCTGGTCTAATACAAGATATTACCTCATCCACATAGTCTCTTTAAAATCCTGGGACTCAGACGACAACAACACTGCATACAGATCTGATATTTGTAGCCTTATGACAACTTTGATGATATAATTGCAGGCATGTGGTTTCCCAAGGATTGGGGAATCTTTTAAAATTGATAAGCCTGATTTTCAAGTGTTCAACACTGCCTCACAATGCCAGGGGAAGTCAACAAGAGTCACCTGTCTTTGGCATCACAGATAATCAGCCCACAAAAGTGCATACATTTGGGCAGCCCAAAGGGGGGCAGCTAAAATTGGAGACCACTGCTGTTAACAGTGTCACCAATCCCAAGCATTCAAAAAATCAAAAATCAGGCCTCCCCATCAAGTAGTCTACTCAGCTCATTTGATTGATACACGGTGCTAATAATGCCAAGGTTTCGAGTTCAATTGCTGCACAGGACACAGAGTAATGTTTTATGAGGAGAAGTTAACAACACTGAGACTTTTCAACTTGTTAAAGAGACTACTAAGGGGTGATATAACAGAGGTTTATAAAATCATGACTGGTGTGGAGAAAGTAAATAAGGAAGTGTTATTTACTCCTTCTCATAAACACACAAACTAGAGGTCACCATATGAAATTAATAGGCAAAAGATTTAAAACAAGAAGTAGTACTTCTTCACACAACACACAGTCAACCTGTGCAGCTCTGGCTATGTCTAGACTGCAGACTTCTTTTGGAAGAAGTCTTTCTGGAAGAGATTTTCCAAAAATACTTCTTCCGACAGAAAGCGCCCACACTGCCAAAGCACACTGAAAAAGCGATCTGTTTTTTCAAAAGATAGCATCCATTCAGTGTGGACGCTATCTCGCATTTCAGCTGTGATTACTATGGACGGAGTGGCCACCAGGGCACCTGTGCTTTTTCCTCTTTCCTCTTCTTTTGAAAGAGCTCCCTCTTCCCTGTCCACACATGCCTTTGTCCGAAAGAGCTCTTTTGGAAAAAGGCTTCTTCCTCGCAGAATGACGATTACTAATGTCAGAAAAACTCCTCTGTTCTTTCGATTTTCTTTCAGAAGAACGCGATTGCAGTGTGGACATAATTGGAGATTTTTTGGGAAAAAATGACCGTTTTTCCGAAATAAACTCTGTAGTGTAGACATACCCTCCTAAGCAGAGGATGTTGTAAAGGACAAGATTATAACAGGGTTCAAAAATGAACTAGATAAGTTCATAGAGGATAAGTCTATCAATGGTTATTAGACAGGATGGGCAGGGATGGTGTCCCTAGCTTCTACCTGCAAAAGTCTGGGAATGAACGACATGGGGATGGATCACTTGATGATTACTTGTTCTGTTCATTCCCTCTGGGGCACCAGGCACTGGTGACTGTTGGAAGACAGCATATGGCTAGATGGATCTTTGGTTTGACTCATTAAGGCCATTCTTATTGTTATAAAATTGGTTTAAATCATGATATTTTAATAAATAATAAAGCTCGGGGTTGTTTTTATTTTGTCTTCTCGTCTTGGAATCTGTAGGCTACATTTAGACCATGTTTATATTAGGGATTTAAGAGACTAGTCGCGTCACTACTTGACTACTCACGGGTCGGGGGGGGGGAGGCGTGAGCAGGAGCCAGTGCTAGGGAGAGCAGTCTTAAAAGCTGGTTCCCCTGAGTACTGTCTCCGTGGGAGGATGGGGGCAGAGTCAGAGGTGCAGCAGGGTCCCCAACTGCTGTGCCTCTGCTTTTTGTGCTGCACCTAATGCACGCCCGGCTCTTACAACATTTAAACTGCAGAGCCGCAGCAGGGATAGTGAGTCCCCCCCCCCCAATCAACTAACTGAGTAGTCGATGGAAATTCCATCAACCACTCGATTAGCCAATTAAACGTTACTTAACATCCCTAATGTATATGCTTCTCTCTGTAATCAGAAAGGCTAGAAATGTACATTTCTTTTTTCTTTTCTTTTTTTTAAATGAAATCTCTGATTCTCCTGTAATCACAACTCCAAAAACTAGACTTTTTAAAAAAATGTCAAATAACATGAGACTCATGCTAAAGTTGTGAAAGTTAGCAATGGTTTAAGTGTAGGATAACTCTGGATTCAAAACCCCTTCTTTAGCTACTACACTAGAATGTGTTTTAAATGCCTCTCTTTTAAATACATTGTTCTGTTAAACACTTGTATGGTTTGGGGAACAAACACACGAAGGGATTTGGGCAAGGTGAATGTATTTCTTAGCAGTGCTCTCTCTCCCCTTAAGAGTCCTTAAATCATAAAGAACCTGCAATGTCCTTAGCCCGTTGTCTGCTGGTAACTTTGTTGTTTCTCCGATGCAGCGGTTCAATCTTTCATTCACACCTCTGAGCCACAACCAAAATTGGTCGACATTGGTCTGGTATTGCTCATGTTCCTTCGTTATCTTTTCAAGCAATTTCACTCTGCACTGTAACAAGAAACATTCAGAATGGTGAGGACAAAGCTTCCTAACTACATTTTTAACCCAGAAAAGAGAGTCCATTTCCTTTCACCCTTATGTCACTCCACTTTTTCAGGAATTTGCACCTCATCTCTAGCATGAGAACAAAAGCATCTAAAGCTTTCTCCCAATCTTGTCTGTGCTATAGAATCTCAGCATTTATTCAGAGAACAGAAGACCGAACACCAGAATGGATCCTGGAATATGGCTGACCCACACAGAGGGCTGGCTGGTCTTTGGGTAATGGTGACTCAAAGCGCCAGTTTGCTCTCCCTTGATGCTGGAGCTGATCTGTGCAGAATCCTGCATCAAGTTGGAATGATCTGAGGGCTCCTTTATCCTGTGTTCTCTGAAAACAGCCTCAGCAGTCTGAAGACGCCATGGTAAAGGAGCATCCTCCAGAGATGTTAGCAACCCTGGGGTCAGAGAAATGCATGAGTCCATGTGTCAGTTCCAGCCACCACAGGATCACCCTTGTGCTGAGATGATCCTCCAGGGCCAGTCCCCTGAGCTTTAGGGGCAGACTATGCCAGTGATGTAATGCAAAGCAGCTACATCACACTGCAGAATCTGGCCCACAGTGATAGTTTTTGCAATCAGAAGGCAACATTCTGTTTCATACTCAGTGATATGGCGTATTGCAAACTCTACTGAAATGGGAGGCTGTCCTTTTCATTTCAGGGCCTTTTGCTGATCTTGGCTTGCAGGCTAGGAGCTCTGCAGAGAAGCATGTGATTTGGGCCTGACCTGGCCTAGTGCGCGAGATCACAGACCTCAAATTAAGCTACACATCCCAGGCTGGTGTCAGTCAGTATAGCTCAATGGACTTACTGAAGTTATTCTGATCTGTACTGAGGATTTGGCAAAGCAAGTGAAATGAAACATAAATGCCCCAATCCAGAATGTGCAAGTTGCAAAAACTCCCAAGTGACAGGATTCAAATCTGACTGAGAAACAGAATTATGGTGAAAATGTACTCCAGAATTTTAGAGTGAAATTACAAAGGTGGATTAAGCAGGAGATACAGAGTTTACTTTGCAAAGGAACTTAACCTCTGTTTGGGACAAGCTGTTCAACTAAAATGAAGCATTCCATGGGGCTTGAAGATTACTGTTGGAAACACTGCAATTAATCAGGTCTTGTGATAAATGACACACATTTGAATGGTCACAATATTGTGCTAAGCTGTGATATGAAAACCAGTCATGCTGGCAGACAGGAGCTACCTTTGGGTGTGTCTACACTGCACTGGAGGTCAAAATAAGATATGCAATATGCATAGCTCAAATTGCGTATCTTATTTTGATGTTATTTCGAAATAGCTTATTTCAAAATTTGGTGCTGTCTACACAGCACTTGTTTTGAAATAAACTGCTGTTCCGAAATGTCCCTTACTCCTCGTGGAATAAGGTTTACAGGGAAGATGGAATAATGAGCCTGTTATATTTCGAAATAATGGGTGCGTTCAAAAGGTGTGGAATAGCTATTTCGGGATTAGCTCCGTATCCCGAAGTAGTGCTGCAGTGTAGATGTAGCCTTTGAGTGCAACTTTTAAGGAAAAGTAAGATTCTGCCATTAGCTCTGTCAGGCAGCTAATTATTATTTTTACTAAGAAGCAACACAGAAGGACTGTAAACCTGTGCCTTCTGCAGTGGCACTTGAATAATCAGAGAACATCAACCAGTCATGATGTGGCACAGGTAGGAATATTTGCCCTGATAAAAAAAATAACAGATCCCAAGCAGGCTACAGGGAGACAAACTCCCCTGCTGACCTCGGGCACCGTGCGGCGCTGCCACTTTGAAACGCCGCATGGAGCTCGACTCAGGCTCCTCGTGGCGTTTCTAAGTGTCAGCGCTGCATGGAGCCCGGGGTCAGCGAGGGAGTCCCCAGATGACTCTGGGCACCACACAGTGCTTTTACCTTTGAAGTGTAGCAACAGCCTTAGGATTGTTGCTACACTTCAGAGGCGGAGGAGCCCTATCGACTAATCGAATAGTTGATGCAAAATGCATTGACTATTCGATTAGTCAATTATTCGATATTTAATATCCTTACTGCAGAGGATGCTATAACTTAGAGTAGCCCTCAGGGCTGCTTAAATTTCACTAGAGTTTGTATCAGCCCCTGAAAGAGCTCACAATTGGGTGGGTATACAAATGACTGGAAGCCACCTTCTGCCACTTTCTTCCTGCCTTCCCTCCCCGCACACACTCACATGGGATTGTCTGGGAGTAGAATGAAGGACCGAGTCAAGAATCTGTAGGTTAAATTTAAGAGAATCAATGTGATTTGAAATGTTTGTGTTTCACACCAGCCTAGACAGAGTAAGTGTTGAAACTTCATACATCACTACTACTCCTGCTAAACAAGAAAGACAGGATGTCCTTGGTAATTATTTATATTTAGATCATGTTCTTGGTTAGTACCAACCAATAGCTTTTTTGGGGGTGGAAGGATGTTAAAAGGGTTGCTGGGGAGAGGCTGTTGTGTGTAAAAATGTCACAACCACTGTAATTAAAAGTAATTCTGGTAAATATAATTTTCAGTTTGGGAGTGATAAGGATACTTGGTGGCAGCAAGAAAATAAATCACTGGAGAAGCAATGTCACGGTTGAACCATTTGAGAAATGGAGTTCACTTGCTCAGTTTATGACAGAAACTGACAACTGCACAAGATCTAAAAAAGCTTCTTGAGTACTCGTGAAATGTACAAGTACCAGCAAGCCGCCTCCTGTAGCCAGCTTTGGAATTCAGCTGTCATTTGCAATTTACACGGAGCCTGGCTTCCCATCATGAGAGGGGCGGAGAATTTCTCAGATTACTGGAGCTCTCTCATTCAGTCCTCCCTCTCACTGTGAGAGGTAGCAAGGTTCCTTCAGCTACCATTATTCACTTTCTGGAAAGACTCTCACGCTGCCTCTAACCTTCGAATTAGTCAATGAAACAAATGGGGGACTCAATCACAAAAACTGAAGTTTTCTACCACCCCTCCACCTACAGCCTTCAAAGAGAGATTTCTCAACTGGACTGTCTCACTTTCTCCTTTAGTGCAAGGAGGCATTTGTAGAGGCTCCAGCTGCATTTTCTAGAAGCTCAATTAGCTGGAGACATCACTGTGCATTTTATGTAAATACTCTGGGCCTGATTCTTATTTCGGAGCAGTAACAATCAATGTAAATCTAGGCTGGTGTAAGACCAGTGAGAGATCTAACTGAGGCTTTCTGTATTCAGGTAATTTGTCTGTGGGAACTGGCTCTTCCAAATATCAAACTGCACAACATAAATATTAGCTGTTCATGAATCAAGGACATATCTTTGCTTAAAAGGAAGTCACTAAACACTTAAATTGGGAATCTATTGGAATTCATAATCCCAACCTGACTGACTAAATATTTCTTTAGATGTATTTATCGCTAGAAAGTGCCACTGCAGTAGCTGCAAGCACAGAAGAGGGGTTTATAATTATTTAATATTTTAAATGAAAAGTAACTGAAATTCATGCTCATAAAAGAGTCCAGTCCTGGAGACTTAAGGCTTCCTGTTTACCATAGAACCACAAACTTCCCTACATTGCCCCTCCAACATGACTCAACAGTCCCCTTGGATGATGACATCTTGGAATGAGAATATCCACCAATCACCATGATCATCTGTTCCTTGGCCTGGGTGGAGAAGTGGGAAAGAAGAGCAGGTATCATGGATGTACAGGCAGATGACAGAGCCTGTATAACGGGGTTCAGTTTTATTGACACTGGTTGTTTGGATTAGTCAGTTACCAGACTCTGGAATCCCTTTTCTGCCCCAAAGAAAATTCAAAGGCACTGATGTATAAAGGCCAATATACTGGTGATTGGATATCCCTGAGATAGGTCCTTGATCTACTCTCACTGCTTTAGCCTCTTGATGTAAATCTACTCTACATGTAAATCTCTCCTACCCGCAAAAGTCAAGTCCTTGTCCCATAACCAGATCTTTCCCACTGGCTGTGGAAGTGACAGGCATTGTCTCATCTCAAACCTTTATCCAAACTAACTGTCAAAATGAGTCACTGACATGACAAGGTGAACTATAATGTTAACCATTCTCTTGTGTAAGGAACACTGCCTCTCTGGGTTCGAGGGCAAGTGCAGACAGGAAACTGAGTTAGCATCTAGTGAAAATCTTCTAGCAATTAGTATTGGTTGCCAATACTTAGTATTGGAAAAGCACTAACTGCGTGCCAACCCTGGGATTATGGTGTGTGAGTCTTGATCTGGTGGTCTGTGTTATAGCATCTAAGGTGGGTGCAGAATTGGGAAGCTTCCTCATCTCCTTAGATTGCTTACTTTGTATCACGATCACACTACAATCTTTGACTCACCAAAGGGCACGGAAGCATATGCTTTGGGATTGTTTGTATTCATCTTACCCTGTTAAGAACACTCAAACCTTCTCTGCACTAGAGAAACACTCTTTTCCTATATTCCATATTGGGTGAATCTCAGCTCTTGTATCAAACCTAAGAAACACTAAGGGCTCGTCTACACTGGCCCCTTTTCCGGAAGGGGCATGTAAATTTCACCAGTCGTCGTAGGGAAATGCGCGGGGGATTTAAATATCCCCCGCGGCATTTAAATAAAAATGTCCGCCGCTTTTTTCCGGCTTTTAAAGTAGGAATAAGACCCTCCGGAAAAGGGCACTTTTTCCAGAGGATCGGGGCCAGTGTAGACGCTCTTTTCCGGCTTTTTTAAAAGCCGGAAAAAAGCGGCGGACATTTTTATTTAAATGCCGCGGGGGATATTTAAATCCCCCGCGCATTTCCCTACTACGACTGGTGAAATTTACATGCCCCTTCCGGAAAAGGGGCCAGTGTAGACGTAGCCTAACAGTAAATAATACTGGATAGTAACCAGTGGGCATCCTAAACCCTGTTCTCTTTCATCGTTGCATTTTACCTGAGCTTCCACCTTTATTTCTTCATATTCTACCTTCATCTTCTTCTGGACATCTTCATCGACACTTGGGTCACCTATCCTGTTAAACAAGGAGGCTGCTTCCTCCAGCAGCCTTTCCAGCAGAACTGACTGGTTTAGGACATCATTCAGCAGAACCTGGGAGTGGCTCAGCTGCCATTGCTTCTCCTTCAAACCAAGCTGCAGCTCTATGTCAGGCTCCAAGGTAACCCTCATGTTATGAATCCATGCGTAAAACTCATCCTGGGCTTTCAAGTATTCACTCCAGTGCAGCCACACCCACTCGATCCGGCTGTTGGGAAAGTAAAAAACACAATAAGCAAGGTTCTCCCACGGCCTATGGAGAGGGTGGGAAGTTCAAGATATTTTTTTAAAATGTTGGCACTAAAGAACCAGAAAGGGTAAATCAGCCTAGCTTCATTGACTTCAGAGTATCACAATCCACTTCCCAGGTTCCCCTCCTGCTGCCAGAGGTAGTACCCTGTGCCTGAAAAGATAATTTCTCAGGTCACTGGACTGACACTTTGTGGGTAGATGTAAAGAAAGGCTCCATCTACTCTCTTCTCCTTTCCAGCATACGCATGGGAATCCAGTGAAGGCTCTTCTCTTTCCCCCACACAAGGGAGCTAACAGGATCCCTGGGCCCATGGCAATGTCTGTGTGTGAGGGGAGGGGCTCCTCATTCCCAGAAGAGGCAGAGTCTCTGGCAGAAAGGGTGGGACCAAGGCAGCCAGCACTGCCCTCTCCTGCCACTAGGGGGCCAGAGCATGGAATAAGGCAGCACTGTCTGAGAGTATTAGACAAGCCACAATCTGATCCCATTTGTCAAATATGCTTCTTTGTGGAAACAGCGATGTGTCTGACCTGTGGCAATGAGTAATATAGATGGCTGTTTCTTCCCACATGGCTTTAATGTCTTTCAGTTTGGACAATATCTCATGCTTCTTCTCCTCAGTAATGCAGCGAAGAAGGGCATCTGCTTTCATCAGGACCAAATCCATTTTCAGCCGACCTTCTGGCTCCAACGCACAAATTTTCTATTAGAAAACACAAAACTGAAAGCATGAGAGAGAGAGAGAGAGAGAGAGAGAGAGAGAGAGAGATATCCTGCCAGTGTAGTTACTGAATTAAAACTTAGTTTTTGTATGGAAATTATTACATCCCTGCTGGAAAACTCCTACAAAATTTAATAGAAATAAGACCTTTCCTACCTTTTATTCCTTCCCCAATATTCTTATAGAATTAAATAATACAGAAATAGATTTCTATTGTAGAATAGCTAACATCACCAGGAGAAAGTAAATGATTCTTTATTAATTTGTGCAGGTTTTTATGGTAATTTTTATACAACCCTGTTGGTTTTGTACCTATTAAGTTCTATAGGACTTGCCTGTAACACCAGTGTCTTCACTACAGCTACAGATCTATTGCACTACAAAACCACATAACATCTAATTCAGTTTCTTGGAATAGGTGCAAAGGAGATACTATTCACAGGTGAGATTGAGCAAAGCCATGGGATCTGCACAAAAAAAGCAGTTTGTTGCCAATCACAGAAAACATAGTAGAGAATTCTCTCTCTGCTGTCAAAGTCTGTTACTACACAAAAACATGTGCATCAGTTCAGGTTCCAGCAGGTACATGCTTATCTAACACAAAACCTATAAGTAAGGAAAAGGAAGTTAAGCCATCTAACACTATGTACCTTCTATCCCCAGACAAACTTCGCCCTAGTACAACTGCTCCACACCACATACCACATTCATCCTGTCCTAGTTTTGTCAAGCTTTCAGCATCACCTGCCCACTGTTACACAAACCACTAAACTTCTCTGTACAGTTCTGGGAAACCAGACTCACTCAAGGTAGGGGAAGGGATACCAAAAGAAGACACTCAAAATCTGAGGACACTTCTAAAAATGTAAGTTTGCATGATTTGTCCATTACCCTTAAATACATCATTTGTTTGTTTATTCATGCAAACAAAAACAGCAGCGGGGACAATATAAACCACTTTTACCAAACAACAGAAAGATTCAAAACCAAAACTTAGCCCAAGCTTCAGATGTTCCTGCTTGAAGTGGCTTGAAAGCAAAGGAGCCCACCCATGACCGAGATGTTTAATGACAATGATAGATTTCCAACATCCAGATTGAAAAAGCTCCTGTAACAAGGATTTGCTATGCATTATGATCCTGTTCCAAACTTCAAGAAAGGCATCAAGCTTTAGATCATCCCAAGGAAGATCATCACAAACCATAGACTCTTCATTCTTGTGATCTGTAATGTCAACCAGAACCCCTTGATAAACTGTCTCCTACTGCACTGACTTTCCTGGATTATCTGCGTGCAGTATGTTGGTGCGTGCATCCACACTCCTTAGGCAAAAGGGAAGGGCTGAGTTCATGTGAAAGCAGTAACAAACCCACAATCCAAAATGAAAGAGGAACTTCCAGCCTTTGTGACTACTATGCAAGACTGCCCAATACCAACAGCTCATGGATGAGTCTCTATGCTTGGCCTGGTACAAGCTCCAAGCCATAGTGAACTCAGTTTGAGACAATGGTCCTGAAAATACTGCAATGCCATTACATAAACCACCAACTAGGAGTGCCATTTTCAGTGTCAGTCATCCCATCTCAAAAACAGTAGTTGGGAGAAGGAAATATGGCTAGATGCACAGAAAGAAGGTCCTCTGAAGAGAAACAGAGAAGGTGGTTTCATCCTGAGAACAGAGGTCTATCACAGGGAAATATGAGGGTACGTCTACACTACAGCGCGAATTCGAACTAACTTAGTTCGAATTAGTTAATTCGAACTAAGCTAATTCGAACTAACGCGTCTAGAACTAAAAACTAGCTCGAATTAGCGTTTTGCTAATTCGAACTAGCATGTCCACATTAAGTGGACCCTGAACCGGGCTTATGGATGGCCGGAGGCAGTGCTGGCAGGGCATCAGAGGAGGACTTAGAGCATGGAGATGCTGTCTCAGGCTAGCCGAGGGCTGCACTTAAAGGAACCCGACCCCCACCCCGGACAGACAGTTCTCAGGGGTGCCCTGCTTGCAAAGCAGTCCTGGCTTGGAGTGCCCGGAGTGCCCACAGTGGGCACATCACAGCACTCAGCCATCAGCCCGGCTGCACTTGCCGCAGGCTGCCATCTGGGGAGAGGGGGCAATTGGGGGGCTGCAGGAGAGCTTCCACCCCCAGAAGCCCGCAGAGCCAGCCCAGTCCTCCCCATCGGGGGCTCGTACCCCATTCCTCTCTCACCTCCTTCCACTTACCCTTCCCTAGCCCCTTTTCTTGATGTACAAAATAAAGGACAATTGTGTTAAAAAATGGAATCTGTCTTTATTGAACAAAACTGGGGGAGACTGGGAAAAGGAGGTGGGAGAGGGGAAGAGAGAGGGTGGGAGAGGGGAGGGCAACTACAATGATCAGGGGTTGGGAACAGATCCCATATGAAGAGAGGCTAAAGAGACTGGGACTTTTCAGCTTAGAAAAGAGGAGACGGAGGGGGGCAGGATAGAGGTCTCTAAAAGCAGGGGTTGGGTGGAGAGGGTGCATACAGAAAAGTTCTTCATTAGTTCCCATAAAGAAGGACTAGAGGACACCAAAGGAAAGAAATGGGTACCAGGCTTCAAACTAGTAACAGAAAGTTCTTCTTCACAAAGCAAAGAGTCAACCTGTGGAACTCCTTGCTGCAGGAGGCTGTGAAGGCTAGAACTGGAACAGAGTTTAAAGGGACGTGAGATCAAGTCATGGAGGTTGGGTCCATGGAGTGCTATTAGCCAGGGGGTTGGAGTGGTGTCCCTGCCCAAGGTTTGTGGAAGGCTGGAGAGGAATGGCACGAGACAAATGGCTTGGTCACTGTCTTCGGTCCATCCCCTCCAAGGTCCCTAGGGTTGGCCGCTGTCGGCAGACAGGCTACTGGGCTAGATGGACCTTTGGTCTGACCCAGGACGGCCATTGTAAGCTCAGGGCTCAGGGTCGGGGGTCTCAGTGGACCCCCTTGATTTTCATGCACACCTGCTCCTGGGTGGCCAGGCTGGCAGCTCTCCTGCCCAAGACGGCCACTTTCCTGTGCCTAGTGCGGAGATCATGGACGAAGTCCACGATGTCCGCACTAGCCCAGGCGGGTGCCCGCCTCTTGCGGTTCCGGGCAAGCTCCCGGGAGCCGCCAGCCTGGTCCCGGGAAGAGGGGGAGGGCTGGGGGGCATCGGGTGGCTGGCTCGAGCCGTGCCAGGTGCAACGTCTGCTGGCTGGGTGCCGATAGGCTTGCACCTGGCACGGGCACCGTAGCCAGCCCGTGCGCCTTTAAGGGGTCTGGGGCCGGGAGGGGGGCAATAGAGTTTCCCTGGTGTTGGCCAGAGTGGCCACCAGGGAAACCTGGGGAGGGCTAACCTCCCACTAGTTCGAATTAAGGGGCTACACACCCCTTAATTCGAACTAGCTAGTTCGAACTAGGCTTAATCCTCGTAAAATGAGGATTACCTAGTTCGAACTAAGCGCTCCGCTAGTTCGAATTAAGTTCGAACTAGCGGAACGCTAGTGTAGCGCCTATGAAAGTTAGTTCGAACTAACGTCCGTTAGTTCGAACTAACTCTGTAGTGTAGACATACCCTGAGAGAGGTACTGATACAAAGTCCTTGTCCACACAGGCATATTTTGTTGCCAAAAACTGTGTTTTGTTGACTACAATGTAACTTTTGTGGGAAGAGGGGGATGAACACCAGTTTTGAGGACGAAAACTTCCACCCCTGGGAGAGACTTTTGTCTTTCCCCCTCCATTTACTGTCGACAAAGAGCCAGTGTGGACTAGAGATGTTAAAGACTAGTCAACTATCCGATATGCATTTGCGTATTGGATAGTCTTTTGACTAGTTGATTTCCACACCCCTCTCCCCCCGCCCCACACTACTGTCTCTATGGCTATGTCTAGACTGCAGGCTTCTTTCGAAAGAGCCTCTTTCGAAAGATCGCGTCTAGACTGCAGGCTGATCTTTCGAAAGAGAAATCCGCTTTTTCGAAAGAGAGCACCCAGCGAGTCTGGATGCTCTCTTTCGAAGACGGCCTCTTTACATTGAAGAACGCCTTCCTTCGAAAGAGGAACTTTCGAAGGAAGGCGTTCTTCCTCGTGAAACGAGGTTTACCGCCATCGAAAGAAAAGCCGTGTTCTTTCGAAATAATTTCGAAAGAACGCAGCTTGAGTCTGGACGCAGGGGAAGTTTTTTCGGGAAAAGGCTACTTTTCCCGAAAAAACCCCTGAGTCTGGAGACGGCCTATGAGATAGAGGCAGCAAGGGGGAGGGGAAAGAAGGGGTACTTCAAAGTGCCCCACTGCCACTTTGAAACCCCAACGCGGCATTTCAAAGGGGTAGCCCCTGCACAGCTGCCCCGTTAAAGCCCCGCCTCCGAGTGTTTTAAAGGGGCAGCAGTGGAGCCCGAAGTCAGTTAGGGAGTCCCCAGCTGGGGACTCTTGTGTATTTCACAGCAGACACCTGCATGCAGCTCTGAGTCAGCGGGACTTCCCACTGGCCCCAGGCTGCATGTGGCATTCCGCAAGAGCCCCAGAGGGATTGAGGAAGTGCCTATCGACTAGTCAACTACTCAATGGAAATTCCATCGACTAATCAATTAATCGCATTTTAGCATTCTTAGTGTGGACTCTGTTTCCACCAGTACCCACAATGCCTGCCCTGATGGCTCTGCTTATATCTGCTGCCTGCAGGCATGCACCCCTCCCCTTTCAAAGCTTGGGGAAGTATCGGTCAGTTGAGTGAGCTTCTCCCTTTGGCGAACAAACAAAAAAGAGCAAATCATTGGAACGCCTTGCCGACCTGCCCTTCTAGAAACACAGCGGCAGCTAGACTGCTGCTGCAGGGGGAGGGCTGGAGAGACTGCTGTGCTGCTTTGACATTCCTCAGCATGGAGAGCTCACAGAGCTATAAAGGAAACCCAAGAAGTGCAGGGATCAGCTCTGCTTTCCCACAACACCTCACTAAGGTTACAGTGACCATATAAAAATAGGGGCATATTAGCCACAACCCTGATCCTCTTAGCCATGCCCCAACCCCTTAGGCCCTACCCACCTGCCACGGGAGATACCACCCCTGGGGGCAGTATTTCAGGGGTCAAGATGGACACAGGACTGGAAGTAAAGGGTGTCATGTGACACCCACCCCCCCAAGAACTCCTCCCACCTTGCTCTACCAATAGGGATAGGTTTGGGCCCTGTAGGCATCCCCCATGCAAATATACTACAATTGCATTAATCCAGGGTCAGGTCCAGACCAAGTGGCCCATGACACTGTATCACTAGGGGTCCAACCTTGATTCAAGATGAAATCCAGGATCCAGGACCTATTACTTTGCAGTGTAGATGCAGCCACATTTGACTCAGGGCCTGGGAATCATCCAGAACTATCCCTCAATTTCACGGGACAGCTTCCTTAGTCCTCTTAATGGACGATGCTTATCAGTTGCAATTAAGTGGTAATCAGAGGGGGCTGGAGCAGCTCCCCATCCGCTGTGGCAGGGGCCTGCTCCAGCCCAGCAGAGGACCCATTGCAGACAGGGGCTGCTGTTGTCCAGATCAGCCCTTGTCTGTGGGGTCCCACAGGCCGGGACTGCACCACTGTCGGGAGCAGCCTCTCTCTGTGGAGGGTCCAGTTTGCTGTGGACAGGGGCTGCTCTGGAGGGGGCTGGGAGCCGACAGCAGCCCCAGTGTGACCTAACATTAACCGGTTAACTGATGAATGGGAATTTACAACCCTAATGAGATGTACTGCAACTGCATTTTTTGAAGTTACTGCAAAACTATCAAGTGTCCTCCATTTCCACAAGCCAGAATGACATTACTGAACTAACCATGACAATTACAGGGCGAAGACCATGTCACTAACCCTCACCACCACTGCTTGAAAGATACATTTCCCATGGAGATCAATGGGGCTGGGGTATTTTATATGTAAAGCTACTGAGAAATGTATATGCCAATACCATGATGGCAATGCCTATATTATGTAAATAATACCTAATAATAATTGTCAAATGAGACTACTTCCCAACCTGCTTACAAAGCATCTGATCCAATTTAAACTTTAAGCTTGGACTGGGCCCAAAGCAAGGCATTGATATTACTGAAGAAGACCCAGTTAACATTTAAAAATATAAGGGACAAGCCATGAAAACCCTCTCTGCAGAGAGACGATACATCCTGCCTCATGTGTTATCTTAACATGTTGTTTAAATAATCAACAGCTTGGATGAGGAAGACTCACAAAGAGTCTGTCCATCGTCCACACTGGAGTGACACAGTGATTTCATCGCCCTGGTAACAGACCAGATCTCTCTGTGTGCTTTTGTGGAACAGCAGGGAGCCTGGGGCAGTCTCTCAAGGGGCGAGGCCGCGGGTGCCTCTATTTCAGTGGTTCTCAATCTTTTGGGCCCGTATACCACCTGGCTCAATGTAAGCCTTTCCACGGATCACTAATTGCTAACAGAAACTCACCGTTAATTACATAATTATGCCTAAGCCATTTTGCTAGTGGCGCAGCTGGGGAGAACCATTTAAATTATTAAACAGATTAAGCGTTTTAACTTTCTCATGTTAGTATATCAAACTTCATTTTAAATAAATTAAAATATTAATTTATGTCCAACACAAAAGGTTTCAATGTTTTCTTTATGGTAGGGATAGGGAAACTTTTTTGGGTTGGGGGCCACAGACTGACAAAAATCAGTTGGGGACTACACAAGTGAGAAGCAAAATAACTCCTCTGAAAAACCCAACCCCCACAGATATGGCCCCAACTGAGACACCTCATTCCTCTGGCACTCCAGACCCATAGAGCAAGGGGAAGGGACAGGGAGAACTGATGTTCATGGCTTCCCATAGGCCGCATTTACTTTTCTGGGGTTCTGGAGTTAGTGGATTTTATGGACCCCTTAGGCCCTGAGGCAGGGACAAAAATGAGGGGTTCAGTGTGTGGGACAGGAATGGGGTACAGGATCTGGGAGGGAGGTGGGGAAGGGGGAGAGGTTGTGAGGTCTCGGTGGGAGGTAGGGTGCAGAAGCAGGCTGGATGCAGGGTGTCTGGCCAGATGGAGGGAGCAGGAGCAGGTTAGGGGTAGTTGTCTGACCAGAAGGGAGGGTGTCTGGCCTGGAGGGAGGGTGCAGGAGCAAGAGAGGATGTTGGTGCAATCTGGGGGTGCTCCTGGCGAGGGGAATGAAAGGAATTGGGGTGCATGGGTCTGGGCATAGGGAGGAGTACCTAGCTTTATGCCCCTTTGCAGTCTGGAAAAGAGCACTGCCATTCCCCCAGCGGGGTGGGGATGGGGAGGGAGCTCAGCTCCCTCCCCCACAGTGGGGCACCCACACACCAAGTCCAGTTTCCTGCTCGGAGGCCCGGCGGAGGGGAGGGGGGGCGGAAGCCCCGACCCTGCTAGACCGGCTTTGTGTGCTGCCGTTCCCCGACCCTGCCAGACCGGCTTTGTGTGCTGCCGTTCCCCCATCGGAGTGGGGAGGGGCGGGGAAAGAGAGAGTGACAGTGCACTGAGCGCATCTGCGCAGCCTGAACGTGCCTCATGGGGCTGGCAGCACCTCAGCTAGGGTCTGTGTAGCCCCCACCGGGGCGCAGGTGGCAGCTCGGAAGTACCAAAGTCCAGGAGCAGCTCTTCAGTGCCTTTTGCCTCAGATTTGCTTGGTGTCCCCCTCCTCTCACGGCAGCAGTGGTGGTGGCTGCTGTAAGATAGGGGCCCCATGTGACAGAGTCAGTCTCATATAGAGAGGGGGGGGCCACGTGGCGCATGTTGGTGGGGCAGGGTACGGTATGGGTGGCGCACTGGAATGCGGGGAACTCTGGAAACTGTCCCAGCTGCCTGCCGTCAAAGCGCCAAGGCAGGGAGCCGCCTACGTACTCTGTGGGGAGAGGGAGGAGGAAGAGTGTTGCTGCTGCGCCATGCTAGGGGATGAGTCTCTGTGAACTCTGGCAGCTGCGGGAAGGGAAATAAACAGCGGTGCACTGAGCCATTTCTAGCTTGCTGCTTCCCCTGAAGGGATTTTCAGGACATTCTGCTATTAGGGCTTCCAGGTGTCCAGGTTTGAACCGGAAAGTCCGGTATTTGAGGTTTCTGTCTCCTGTTTCCAGAGCCCCACTGCAACCAACCCCACCAGAACCTCCCCCAGTGCCAGCCCCCAATATTAGCCTCATCCCCAAAGCCTCCCAGTGCCAGCCCTGTCCCCATAGTCCCCCCACTACTAGTTCAGCCTCCAGAACCCCCCAGCTCTAGCCCCACCCCCCTCACCTAGCCCTGTGCTGCTGCCCACGTGGCAGCGGCTATGGGGGCTGCGGCTGGGGTACACTGCCCAGAGTCTCCCCTCCTGCCACAGCTGTTGGGAGAGGTGTGTCCTGCCCTGCCTCTCAGCCAACAAGTACTGAGCAGGGGCAGTTCACTGCACCATGTGAGGGCTGCACAGAGCTGCTCCATGTGGCATACTCTTCCACGGCCAGGAGGAGACCCTGCGCCTGACCAGAACTGGTTCGCTGAGAGGTGTGGCAGCATACGCCTTTCCCAACAGCCATAGTGAGAGCGGCATACCCCAGCCCTGAATCCCAAAGCCGCCGCAGCATGACAGCCAGAGGTCAGGCTGCAGCCCGGCGGTTGGGAAGCACTGCACTGTGGGATGCTTACCCGTATTGTTTTGCTCTGTGGACAGGGAGCTAGCAGTGTGGCCAGGAAATGTCCACAATAGGAGGCAGAAAAATCAATTTGACAGGTTTTCATTTTTGCCAACTTTTGCATGTTGGCAGCACTTTTGTGGCCAAACCTTCCCAGTGTAGTCTAATATAGTGTGAAGTGGCATATAAACCCCACACTGGGAAACACTGCGTTAATCATATGAAAAGGACAAATGTGTTCATTTTTTTAACTGTATCCTTTGGTATATATGGTTGTGACTATTTTCTTCCACTATTTGATCTGAGGAAGTGGGTCTGGCCCACTAAAACTCCACCTATTAAACCATCTTGTTAGTCTTTAAAGTGCTACATAGTCCTGTTTTTTGTTTCAGCTAGACCAGACTAACACGGCTACATTTCTATCACTAGAACTGGAAGGGACCTCGAGAGATCATTGAGTCCAGTCCCCGGCCCTCACGACAGGACCAAGAACTGTCTAGATCAGGATTTCCCAACCTATGGGTCGGGACCCAAATATGGGTCGCCATTACATTTCAAAAGGGTCGCCAAGTGTCTCCCCAGGTGGCTCTGCCCCCCCCTTCCATTTTTGAATTGCCTTGGGTTACCAAGTCTTCCTGAATTGTCAAAATGGGTCTCCATCTGGAAAAGGTTGGGAACCGCTGGTCTAGATCATCCCTGAGAGGTGTCTGTCTAGCCTGCTCTTAAATATCTCCAGTGATGGAGATTCCACAACCTCCTTAGACAATTTATTCCAGTGTTTAACCACCCTGAGAAGCAGGAAGTTTTTCCTGATGTCCAACCTAAACCGCCCTTGCTGCAATTTAAGCCCATTGTTTCTTGTCCTATCCTCAGAGGCCAGGGAGAACAATTTTTCTCCCTCCTCCTTATAACACCCTTTTAGACACTTGAAAACTGCTATAACGTCCCTTCTCTTTTCTAAACTAAACAAGCCAAATTCCTTCAGTCTTCCCTTATAGCTCCTGTGTTCTGGACCTTTAATCATTTTTTGTGGGCTCCTTGTCACACTTGTGAAAGGCGTCAGACTTGAAGGGAGGATTTTAGAAGGGTAAAATGCAGCACAGCTGGTGACAGAGCAGACTTTGTGTGAATGCCTCAGATCAGTGCAGACCAACAGCTGTGCCCTGACAGAAGGGAAGACCCTCTGCTGATCTACTTTTAGAGGGATTGTTCTTCCATATTAGCCTATGAGCCTTGCTGGGACCACAGCTTAACAGTTGAAGAGCAAACTTTACACTTGTGGGACAATCCATTTGTGCTCATCCTTCTTGTGTTCCTTGTAACCCTGAAAGGAGCAGCCAGCCCAGAGCTTAGCCAGAAGGGCGAGCCTTTCACAACTGGACAGGCATGGTGGAACACTCAAGTGTCTCAGTACAAAGGCCCAGCATCAGATCTAGGAGAGCTCTGGGAAGGATGCAGTGAAACTACTTTCAAACTACTGCCCCTATAATGATGAATGGTACAGAAGGGGTATATAGGAACAGCCAGTTTTCTCAGTGTAGGAACACTGAATGAAACTGAAAGGCAATGAATTTAAGGGATAAAAGGGGACACTAGTTTTTAAACACAAAAGGCATAATTCATTATCCACAAGATCTGAGGACAAGTGATTAACTGGATTACAGAAAGTATTATTTATGCACATAGGTAATGTGCAGTCACAGTCACAATAAAAGGAGAGCTTTAAACCCACTAATAGGCAGGGTTTGGGAAGAATATTGCCCAACAGATAGATTATTCCCTCAGGGTATGTCTACACTACAGTGTTATTTTGAAATATCTTATTTTGAAATAGTTAATTCAAAATAGCTTATTTCGAAATAACACATCTACACATAAAATGCCTTTCAAAATAGCATTTTGCTATTTTGAAATAGCGCGTCCACGCTGAGTGGACACTGAATTGCATTGAAGGCCGGCCAGAACCAGGTTCAGCAGAGCATCAGGTCAGGGGTTTATTTGTGTAGCTGCTGCCTGAGGCTATATGAGGCTTTTGCTTAAAGGGACCCCCAACACGGGCAGCTGGTTCTCAGCTTTCCCTGCTTGCTTGCCTACCTCCATGAGGGACAGCAATTCATTTGTGTCTCTGTGTGCTCTGGTTGCCCTCACTTGGGACACCACAGCACTCTGCAACATGGAGCCGGAGCTGCCCCTGGGCACTCTGGTGCTTCTCATGGACGTGTTACTGCGAGCCTGGCTGCACTTTCTGCAGGCTGCCATCCAGGAGGTCCATTGGGGGGCTATCAGTATCCAGGAGGCCCTGCATGAGAGCTTCCACCCTGAAGAGTACTAAGAGCCTCCCTAGTCTGCCCCACTGAGGGCTTGTGCTTCGTTCCTCCCCCACATTGTTACATTTACCCTCCCTAACCCCCCTTCCTGATGTCAAATAAAATACACATATTTTCATGAACACAAACTCTCTTTATTTAACAAAACTGGGCGGGGGGGGGGGGGAAGTGAAACTGGTGAGACTGGAGAAAGGAGGTGGGAGAGGGGAGGAAGATGGTGGGAGAGGGGATGGGGAAACCTGGGAGGAGAGAGGTGGAAGGGGGAAGCAAGGGGAAGAAGGGGGAGGGGAAGCTCAGGGCTCAGGGTTGGGGGTCTTGCCGGACCAAACTGATTTTCATGCGAACCTGCTCCTGCATTCGCATGTGGCCTTTGGTGACTAGGCTGGCAGCTATCCTGACATAGATGGCGTGTTCCTCTGTCTAGTGCGGAGATCATAGATGTTGGGGGCATCCCCCCAAACCTAAGTAAGGTCCACCCTGGACCAGGAAGGAGCCCACCTTCTTCAGGTTCTGGCAGGCTCCCGGGAGCCGGCAGACTGCTCCTGCGGAGCGCTGGTTGCCAGTGGCTTGCTGGCTCATGTTTTGGGGCCACTGGGTCAGGGGCAGTGACTGCTGGCTCTGGGTCAGCAGGCTTGGAGCTGGCACAGGCACTGTGGCCAGAGTCAACCCCTTTAAGGGCTCCGGGGAGGGAGGGGTGGCAGAGAAGTGTTCTTGTTTGAGGCTGGAGTGGCCACCAGGGCACCCTGGGAAGGCTGGAGGCTCCCTATTTCAAAATAAGTATCTACACAGCACTTATTTTGAATTCGCTATTTAAAATTTGGCATTATTCCTCGTAGAATGAGGTTTACCAAATTCAAAATAAGTGCTCCACTATTTCAAATGTATTTTGGAAATGCGGTTTGGCTGTGTAGAAGCTAGTAAAGTTAATTCGAAATAACTGTTATTTCGAATTAATTTTGATGTGTAGACATACCCTCACTGTCCATCCCTGGGATTCTAGTACCCTTCTCAATAGCGCCAGATTTTGCCCAGTGTTTCTCAAAACCCAAAATAGTGGTAACCTAACTGTCTCTTGCCAGGCAGTATCAGGAATAAATCAATGGGGGAGCACAGCTCATCCATCTGATAAATAAATTGATATGAACCAGGACTGCTTTAACTTGAAACTGTTTTTAAAAAATTAGATCTGAAATGTGCAAGTGCAAACATACACACACACTGTTGCAGTAAGGCTAGAGCATTTCAAAACAAGTGTATTTACTTACAGTTAAGAAATGGTTTTGAGGAATCAGTGACCAGCCTCCCAATGGGCACTGCCTTCTAGCTAGCTGTTGGGGAGCTTAGCTGTCAAACTGTTGTCCAAAGAAAGCTTCCTCACACTGCTCCAAAGCACATTCTTTCACCTACTCTTTTATAACTAATTTCAAACAAACCACATAACCTACAGTAACACCTTGTGGATCACAATTCTCCTAATTTCCGCAAAACTACTTATTATCTCATATCAAAACATAACAATGTTCTGAGGCACTTAAAACACAGATTGCTTTTCACTCACTCTCTTCCATACTTGTTAACTTTCTGCCCCATCCACCCATTCTGATTAAAAACTGCAAGTATGAAACTGTCTGACCTTGCCTCATAAAGGCCTAAGATTTTTCCTAGCTATGTGATGTTTGGTTTTCAGCTGGCAGTGGCCAAACATACAAAGCTGTTGATTGTGGCATTATCAAATTCTGGGGTAACACTGTCAGAAAGAGTACATAGGATAAGATGGAATAGTGGCCCCATCTGGTAGCAACATTTCCTGTACTGCGTTAGGTGGTTGCAACCCCCAGTCTTGTAACTGCAAGAAGCAACTAAATTTCCACTTTAGCATGCCCAAGTGAGTGAGTGCCGAGGGCAGCAGCTATGATCTCTGTTGGTAAATAAGGATGGCTGCTAGTCTTCCAAATACATGAATGGATGCACCTAATCTCCCAGCAGGCTGCACTCCCTCCCTTCCACATACATATTCTATTCCCTTTTCTTATGGGAGCAATAAGTGGTTTGCAAAAGATGACGCTGGAGAGAATGCTGAAAAGATCCTACTGAAATGGAACCAACCTTACAAATCGTGAGCCTATTTTCAGGCCCTATTCCACCCATGATTATCACCTAATGGCAGCCTGTCCATGACTCCTTGCAGTCTCTGCAGTGCCAATGCTACTGGTGAATGTGTCTCTCAAAAAGAATATCAGTCTTTCCCTACCTCAGTCTCTCTCAGCCTGGCTTCCAAGTCAGACCGAGGTCCTTTGGTGTTGTCATTAATCCGCAATCTTTCCTGGATGGCTTTCATCCAGGCTTCTGCATTCTCCAGGCTCGCATCAAATTCATCCTGGGGCTGCTGAGTCATTGCATTAGAGGAAACTGAAAGGACAAAGAGACAAGGAATTAAAAACAAACAATTATCTTCTCAGGAAAATCTCTCACAGTCTTAAAGAACAAGGAAGACAGGAATATGACTTTATTGATCTCTTTTGATTAACAGAATCAAAATCCCCAATTCACAGTAGTCCTAACTCTCTATGTGAGGCTCAACAGAAGTAGGTATGAAATAAAAGCTCAAAACCAAGAGCTTCTAAAATGAAAGTATACAAGGGAATAAGATGAAGTTGGTGACAGCCTTTTAAGCTTTGTGATTTGGGCTGAAATTCAAAAGGATAAGTTACCACATTTATTTGAAAGCCAAATTAGGTTAATTTGGTGCTTATGTAAAGTACCAGACTGGCCACCCTGGACACTAATGTCCTCTGTACTTTCACAAAAAAAGCATAGCACAGGCAGAGAGACTATAACTCATCCATCAACATGCCTCTCCCTAAGCTCCATTAGAGGTCAGCTTTACAAGGTACCAAGCACCTACCCTGACCTCACTAAGAACTAGAGTGTGCTTAATGTTAAATATGAAATTGTCTCAAAGAAGTTTGCCAGAACAAGGTAAGATGCTCAACAGCTTTCAGTTAATCCACTCTGAAACTTTTAAGGAGGCCAGCAGTCAGCGCAAGCAATGGTGATGGTTTTAGGATACGGACACCATACCTGTATGAAGCAGCTGACACAAATTACTGGTCAGTCATCAGATAAAACCATCTTTCAGTGACTATGCACTTGGGTGGATTGGAACCAAGGACTTACAGATAAAAAAGCTCTGCAAACCAGATCCAAGTGAACAATATAAAGAGACTACAGGTTGGACCTCCCTGGTCTGGCACCCTCAGGACCTGACTGGTCACAAATGAGGGATTTTTCCAGACCAAGGGGGGGAGGGCCATTTCAGGGACCCCCCCCATGACACCCCTCTCCCTGCTTCCTGTCTCTCCCTGCAGCCCACCTAAGCCACATGCCAGCTCCCAGCCCCTTCCCAACCGAGTGCTGGCTCCTGGTGCTCTCCCGCAGCCCTGCTGAGCTGCATGCCCCCTCCAACAGGCCAGCTGAGCCGCACACTAGCTCTCTGCCCCCCCTTTGCAGCCCAGCTGAGCCACCAACCGGCTCCTGGGCCCCCACCCCTCTGCAGCATGCCGGGATTCTCTGGTCCTGGAACTTCCAAGGTGATGCCAGACCACGGATGTTGCCGGATCAGAGAATCCCGGATTTTAGAGGTACATCCTGTATTGGAGTTCACTGGGCTTTGGATCAAGCTATACACCCACTGCCAATGTCTGCCAGTCAATTTTTCCTTAATGAAAATGCCACACCTTTTTGTGAATGTCTTTCTTTAAGGGGCCAGAGACAGTTACTGAAACCTCATTTTTGCCACTGTTACTCTGACCAAGTAGTACTTTTCTCCGGAAGCGTTCCTGTTGATTTCCAAAGGGCAGCCCATGCACTCTGGTACAGGATGAACCTCTGTAAGCCGGGACTCCCTGGTCTGGGAACATCCATGATCCGGCAGGTCCATGGATGTTTGAGGACCAGAGTCGTGGTGGAGGGCGGGTGGCTGGGTTCTCTGAAGCTGGGCTGCCTGGCTCCCCACAGCTGGGCTACCAGGCACAACCCACCTGGGCTCCCCCGGAGGGGTCAGGAGCCCTGCATACCAAAGTGGAGCTGTCCCGGAGGGGCCAAGAGCCCAGTGTGCAGGGAGCTGGGCTGACCAGCATAGCAGGGAAGGGGGTGGGAGGACCAGCAGGGCAGCGAGGCAGGTGGCACAGGGGAGCCAGCCAGGAGGCTGGCAGCCAGTCCAGGGCTAGGGGACCGGTAGCAGGAGGGCCCGATATGACCTCCCCTGGTCTGGCAAAATCCCTTATCCAGGACTGATCAGGTCCCGAGGGTTCAGGAGGACCAGGAAGGTTCAACCTCTACTATGCAACATGAGCAAGGGGAAGCAAAGTATGGCCCTTGGGGAATCCAGCCCAGGGTTACTGATAACATCTTAACATTGGAAGTCATCCTGAGCATTACCACTGGGGGAGGAGGGCAAGTGACCTGTGTATGTCCCCACCCACTACTTCTCTCTACCTCCCAGCTTTTCACTATCCTGTTGTGGTCCTCAAGGTGTGGTGGGAGGGCATGGACATTCTCACACACTTCACAGCTGCAGGATCACCTGATTCAGGGGCCAAATGCGCTTTCCTCTGTGTCCATGGAAGGAGCTTATGATGAAGGGAGGCTTCATCCTAGGCAAGAGAGCACTACTGCTACTAGCCTCCACAGAGGGTTCTCTTGGTGGAGGGCACAGGCCAGGGCTTCGTAAGAGCCCACAATGGCAAAGGCTGCCAGAGGAGATACTGACTTATTCAATTTCCAAGCCAGCCCGAACCCCATACATACTTGGTAGTTGTGGCAGCTAGGTCCACAATGAAACAGAGGACGTGGGCGAGTTGGGCTGCTACACTCTCATGCCTACTGGGCCTTGTTTGATATGCTTACCTAGCTAGCAGACAAGGTTCACATAAGGACGGGGTGTACCGCTGCTCAGTGGAGGTGGCGGAAGGGTTGTGCGTGGGAAGGATTTGGCTTGCCTAGCAAGCCTCTAGGAAAGGAAATGGGTAGTCCTAGGTTGCACAAACCCTCCTATGATAGAATCAGAGTGAACTCATTCTCAAGGTGCAGGCCAAATGAGAAACCTGGCTTGGAGAATCAAACCTAATTTTCATAGAAACGGTTTAAGAAATATTAGGCAGCAACGCTGAGCAACAAATGGTCCTATCTCACCAATGTTCTGCAAGCTATCCAAAGCACCTGGACACACATGAAGGAGGACATTTGGGCTCCAGTGATGACGGAGACACTCTCATGTTGCTCTGTATAGCTTAGTTGAGGGAAGAGCCAGAGGCACAGTTCTATAGACACTTTGGTTTGGTGAGGCTGGAATAGCCCCCCATCTGAGACCTAGAGACGTGACTTTTGGAACAATTTTTATATAAAGATTCTAATTTATTTGTGTATTAATTTATAAAATACATTGACTATTGAGAAACCTGCAACAGCATATGTGAGTAATAATTAATCATAAGGAATCAAGGTGTTACTAACAAGTGCTGAACAAAGCAGTCACGCCTGGAAGGATAGTAAAGGCAAAGGAGAGGAGAATATTCCAAGGCACTGAGAGCCAGACAGTCTATCTGGCTAACACAGGCCAGCTCCTCAAATGTATCCAGGGGTTATAAAAGCATTGACAGCTGAGTTTGAGCATTATGGTAAGTGCACAATCTTAGAGCGGTGTCAAAACTAGATTCATTTAGATGATCCACTTTTCCCATTCCTACTTTGCCCCTCCCCACAGCTCTGAGCTCATCACTTCCCCCGCCCCCAAAACCAGTTTATGGCATCCAGTTTAACTATCTTTCAAATAGTTTTAACAGCCCTTATCGGTTATTGTGAGGTTTAATTAATTAGTATTTTTAAAGCACTACTGAGATCCTTCAAAGTTACTCTTCAAATGCAGTGTATTTTTGGCAATATTATCATTATGTTTCCCAATGCACATTCTTTCTCCTTGCAAAGCCATTCTGCTTTTTCTAACAACACATTTTTCGCAATCAATCCTTTTCTTAAACATACTTTTAAAGCAAACATTTAGAGTGCACTCACTTTTAAATGGTTCAGTATGTCTTGAATTCCTGTGTTCATGTACTGCTTGACTCACTTCCAGAACCAAGCTCTTTAACAAATAAAAAATTGGAGGAAAGAAAAGTGTTCCAGGAAATTTAAATCACTTGCCATTAAGGACAGTATTTTCCAATTATTGAAATACTTCAAGCTTTTTATAACTCTTTCCATTTGGAAAAGATCAGGGTTCTGGATTTGCACATGCAAAATGTTTTTAAAACAGAGCAGTGTGTCAAATTTTATACAAATGCACGAGGGTGGAAGTGACTGTGGTTCTGGGAATTGTTTTGTACTTGGGTTCTGGGGGCAATTTAATTGCTGCTCAGATGCCCTGGATATTGTTAGAAGAAAAAGAGAAAGAAAGAGAGAGAGACACAGAGTGTGTTAGTTGTATAGGAGCACAAGTATTTCGAAGTGGAGATGGAATTAGCATATACTACTGTGGAAGCAAAGCTTCAATCCCCATAATTCCAAATCTGAGAGTTTTTGGCATGCTAGTAAATTTACAGCTCCAAATCATGGTACTATTAGCACATACAGTTCTAGATAAAGGGACTAGATTACTTCAGTGGGACTCACACTCACAGCAAAACTAAACTTGGTTCAGTTTGAGTAGATGGAAACCTCTTGAGATTATAGTCATCATTAGTTGTATTGCAAGCAATCTGTTTAACCATTTGTTGGGTTTCAAGACATTAACACTTGAACATATCTCAAGACAGTTTTTTTCCTGTATAATTTGTGATGAATGTTTATGACCATCAAGAATTGTTTGTCCAAAGTAAGGTACTTAAGAATAAACATTCCAGATGTTCTTGGAAGAATCACTTCTATTTCCTGTTTGAAGTTAATAACTATAGCCAAGTGATTGTCATACAGGTGGCAGGGTGTAGATCATTGACTTGCAAAACAGCCATTTCCTTTCCTCTCCACAACAATATCCACTCACAAGGGTAACCCACAGCTACTTTACAAGCCCAACTGCCACCTACTGAGTGCCACTGAATATCAAAATGATAACAGTTTGTTGGATCTGTTCACCAATTCATAGTGAAGCTAATTCTTTCCAGCACACAGAAAGGTCAATGCTAGAAAATACGGTCATCTTAACTACATTGGCCAAGGGTTTGAAAAAGCCACACCTTGAGCAACAAAGTTAAGTTAACCAAAGCCTTCATGTGTAGACAGTGCTAGGTCAATGGAAGAATTGTTCAATTAACGTAGTAACTGCCTCTCACGATAGAGGTTTATCTAACTGATGGGAGTATCCCTCCTGTCATCATAGAGAGCGGCTATACTCAAGTACTGCAGCTGTGCTGCTGTCATGTTTTAAAAGTAGACACGTCCCTAAACTCCACTGGGAATAAAATATATATTTAATTAATAAAACTGGTACGTTTCACTTGGAAAAGAAATGACAAAGGTGGGTGACACGACAGAGGTCTATAAAATCATTACTAGCATGGAGAAAGTAGATAAAGGAAGTGTTATTTACTCATCCTCATAACACAAAAACTAGGGAGTCACCAGATGAAATAAATAGGCATCAATTTAAAAACAAACAAACAGAAGTATTTCTTCACACAATACACATTCAGTTTGTGCAACTCTTTGCCAGAGGATGCTATTAGCCAGGATGGGCAGGGGTGGTGTCTCTGTTTTGCCGGAAGCTGGGAATAAGCGACAGGGGATGGATCACTTGATGATGACTTGTTCTGTTCATTCCCTCTGGGGCATCTAGCACTGGCCACTATTAAAAGACAGGATACTGGGCTAGATGGACCTTTGCTCTGAAACAGTATACCCATTCTTATACACATTCCCTCACTTTATAAACCTACTTTTACACTCCCATAATTGCCAGTTATAAGAAGACGTTGGCAGAAGTAAGGACCAATAATTCTCCTCTGAAAGGAAGCTGGACTTGTAAGTAAATCAGAGCTGAGTTCTGGGGTTACTCCTCTTTTCACTTGCGGGGTGACAACCAGCAGAACTAGATTGAAGTTTCTAAAAATTTGACATTTTAAATCTTCAAAATTTCAAAGTTTTTAATTTTGAGGGGGAAAAAGATGCTTTTCCTTTTAATTGCAAAATCTCCCACTCCCCTTTATTCTGCCACGTCACTCTAGCAGACATTATCCTGCTGTAATTCAACCAGATCAGTAAAATGCCTGGGTAATTAAGGGCACTTTTAATTTGATTTATGACCAGTGAAACACTCTATAATATTTTTCTTATTTATATGTCCCCATCATCATAGGATCCAAGTCCCTCATATCTCTAATGTAATTAATTTCACAACATCCTTGAGAGGCAAGGCAGTACTATCATCTCCATTCAACAAATGGTGAATTTATTGTAATATCTTCAGAAGGGTAGCCAAGTTAGACTGTAACTGGAAAAACTTAAAAAACAACAAATAATCTAGCAGCACCTTAAAGACAAACAAAACATGTAGATGGTATCGTGAGCTTTCGTGGGCACAACCCACTTCTTCAGATGGACTCATTCATCTGAAGAAGTGGGTTGTGTCCACGAAAGTTCATGATACCATCTACGTGTTTTGGTATAATATGTACTACAAACAGCCGCTAGGGGGAGCAGGCAGATAGTCAAATAACAAATCATTTGGCTATTCCAGTGGTGGTGGGTGCATTACTGAAAACTGCTGGAAGTGTGGGTCTGTGGAACTATTGCAAAATTATATACTTGTTGCCTGAATAAACAGACAGTTAACACTCAAAGAAGCTGGAATGCATATAACTTACGACACAACAGTAGGGGGCACAGAAAGGCAAGGTGGCTTGCCCAAGTCACGCAAGAAGTCTATCTATAGCAGGGCAGGGAGTTGACTACAGATCTCCTAAGTCCTAGACTAGTGCTCTCATCCCTGAACCATCCTTTCTCTAACAGGCTAGTAGGGAATCCTCAGAACTAAGTGAATCTTCTCCTTCTGCAGTTGCCAGTAAAAGTAGCCTACCTTCAACCTTCAGATTGTGAACTTGGTACCCCTCCTGGTGAAACAGTCCAGACTAGATTTCCAATTTCTGCTCAGCTCCCTAAATAAGAGGGACACCATCAGTCAGCCAGAGGAAAAGCATGGCAAGCCAAGAATACAAGAATCACAGCCCTGTGGCTGGGATTTATATAATTAATTAAAATCTCACCTGTCTGCTAAAGATTGGGGTGCTGACAATGCATGGTACTGACAATATTGATCAATAATGTTCTATAGTGAGTAGGTCTTAGCTGGGACAAACTTCAGGAACAATTTTTAGTAAATAATGTATTGATAAATTTCACCCCTTTCGATGGTCACACCTTGCACGGGACCAATCTATGATTTTCTCACATATATTTTTTTATTCAAAATTATTTTGCCAAATAAATTCTGCAATTTATTCTTGCTTGGCAGATTACTCTAACAGTTCATTGGGATCACCCAATACTCCAGGTGTACTGGATAGTTTTAATTAGACCCAAAGGTAAATATAGTAATCATGGTTTCTGCCCTGCCTCAATGAGAATAACTTTTACAATTAATTTATTACTATTTATTATTTGTATTACAGTAAGAACTAGCACTCCAGGATCCTACTGTGCTAAGCACTGTACAAACAGAACAAATTACACAGCATCCAACAATGAGCCTGGATGCTTTAGGGAAGAAGCACAATAAAATCCCTGCATTGAGGAGCCTACAGTTTAAGTGCCAGATCAGGTGGAACAAAGCAGCAAATCAAAGCTTGTTTAAGTATTAGAAATGTGAACCTATAACCATATAAATGGTTAATCTATAATCCAGGGTTTATGGGTTAACGTTCACAGGTATGGTAGCCAGCTGAACGTGGGCGGTACCCAGCTCTCCTCCAGCGGGCTGCAGGTGCATGTAACTGCTTGCACAATTACTTGCATTTTAACATCCCTAATGAGCAATGGGAATGAGAAATGATGGAGAGTGGAAGGGGCAACAAGGCTTACACAGACACAGATTACTTTGAATGTGTCCCGAGGATTCTAATATACACCTCACCGCTCGTCTTCCTCATTTGGAGTAGGGATATAAAATCTCATTTAATCAGTTAACCAGTTAAACATTTTATTTAACCAGTTAACCGCTTAAATGGGGGTGAAGGCCCGCTCGTGGCATGATAGGCTGTACTGGATGGAGTGCTCCCACTTGTGGTGCAGGCTGCTCTGGCCAGGCTGGGCCCACCGCAGGTAGGGGCTGCTTTGGCTGGACTGGAGCACTACCGCCCTCTAGCCTGCTGGTTAACTAACCGGTAAGCACCACCTGGTAAAGATGATGCTTACCAGTTAACCATTCACCTTCCTAATTTGGAGCCAGAACCACTCATCAGTAAAAGGAGCCAGACATTTTACAATCTAGAAATATATCTGAGGCCACCAAATTTAGATCCTTTTCAGACCAAAATGTTCTCAAAGTCTGAGTGTTTAGAACTGGGGGGTGGAGGAGGAGGGGGTTTGCTTCAGACACATCTTTGAAAAGAATTGAGTTTGAAATGTAGATGCTAAATGCTTCAATCGGACTGGTGATGGGGAACAGTTAGCACACAACTCTGAAATCAATGACCCTTGTAGGTAACCCTCAAGTACATATTTACAAATACTAAATGAATGTTCAGAACTTATATGCCAGACTTGATCCTTAATAGGATACCAATGCCCTTCTCCCCCCCCCCCCCGCCAAAAAAAAAAAAAAAGGAGAAAAAGGTATTTGTCTCCATTTTTGCAAATCTTAAAACACCCCTTATCTTCATGGAAATGAAACAGGCAAAAATTGCTATTGTTATATTTTTAATTATTTTCACATTAAAATTAAAAATAGGTCTCTGGGAATGGCTGTCCCATGGAAAAGGGAGTTTGCAAACACAGCCCTATTCTAAACACTGCATTCAATGCTTAAAATAATCATGTGATCTCTAGAGGATCAAAGCTCATGATAATAAATATGTGAACATGCTTTTATTTATACCACACAGTGACGGTTTCTTATGAATAGCCTATAATTGCTCCAGGGCCTAAAACGTTGGAACCCTTAAAAAAGCATGCTTTAAAGTAAGTAAATTTGCATCTACATAATCTAATCATTCGGACATTATTCATAACAATATCTGTGTCGAGCTGATGCCAGGGCTGTCTGTGGCAAAAGTGGCATCGATTTGTGTTCAAACAAATCTAGAGTTAGCTAAAGCTTGCAGACATCCCAGATCTTGTATATTATTGAAGCTGACAAGCAACCTTATCCACAAGCTCTCTCTTCAGAAACTGAATAGCCCACTGCAAACTGTAAATTGCATCTAAATTGATTTTGAACAGTTAAGAACATTTCTGGAATTGAGTAAAACAGGCTCTCTTCCGGTGACTCATTTTTGCCTGAACTCTAGCAGTTTCCATAGCTTAGTCACCCTCCCACCATGCCTATATGCCAGGCACTGTGGGTCAGTAACAAAGCGAGCATATGCTTTCAATCCCAAAGACTATTCCCATTAGCCACTGGAGTTTGCTTTTATGCTCAGTTCTGCTAACAGATTGTAACCTCAACAACACAATGTTCTGTTACTATGTAATCGGATACTTTTACAACCAGTGAATATGTTCTATATAACCGAAACAACATTATCTTTTTCAGTAGAGCATTGACTAGGATTGTAAACCTAACCAATCCTGGTCCCACTGAAGACACTGATTTGACTTCAAGTGGGTGCAAGATTGGGCCTAAAGTTCTGTGTCAACAGTTTCTTTCCATCGAAAATGTTCTGGGGGCTCTTTGGAGCTGGAGCTGTGATTACAGATTGCTGCTGCACCATGAAAGTGAAGCTAGCATTTAACACTTCCTACTCCACTATAATTCAGCTTTGCTAACCTTTTGAAAATGTAATAATTTATATATTAATAACTATACCTAGCATTTTCAGTCACGGCATCTAAATGAGTTACATCAGTGATGAAAAACCTGCAACCCACATGTTGCCTATCAGGATTCTTTTATGTGTGGCCCACAACCAGGAGATATTTTGTTTACTGTTGCTTACATGCCGAGTTGCCAGATTCTGCGGGTTTCCATCTGTTATGTTTTATTCCTACTGGTATTACTAAAGTGACACACACAGAAAGCAAAGGCACGTGAAGTGCATGCTGACTGCACACAACATTGACTATGTCAGCTATGCGCGCCTTCTGCATCCCATCACAGTGCTGCTCTAGTTGAATTTACTCACCCCACAAATTCTAGGAACATAAGTGCTTTTAATAAAACTAACCTATCCCAGGAGACTGTCTTGGATACAACAATCTCGAGACCCATTTTGATGACGGAGGGCCATTCATGTAGCTCACTCGCTAGCTTAGGTCATCCATTGTTAAGTTAGATGCTTAAATCCCATTGAATTTCAATGAGCATTGGGGCCCAGATTCTAATATTTAGGTGCCTTAACTCCCACTGAAATCGAAGATGACGTTAATGGGAATTAATATGTTTGAGGATTTGGGCCTATGTGCCTAATTTTCTTAGGTTCCTTTGAAAATCCCATGATAAATATCAGATCCTCAGCAGGTCCATTGAAGTTACCAGCTGAGGGGAGATGAGAGAGAGATATATATATATATATATATATATATATATATATATATATATATATATATATATATATATATATATACACACTCAAAAACAATTTAGGTTGCTGAGTGATGATAATATTCACAAATCTCAAGCCCTTAAAAGGACATGGAGAATATCACAGATTTTATATATGTGTGTGTGTGCGCGCACACGCACACACAACATAAATCATTTTTTCTTTATTACAGTAGTGCATATTCCACCACAACATGACAATCTGAAATACACTAACAATGTTAACAAATCTAATTAGAAAGAAAGTTGTAAGGTTTTCCTGCATCTCATCTGCATATGGGTCAGTAAAAGATGTTGCTCTGAGATCTGGCTTTGATCTAACTGGTCCTGAATTTTGCAGACACAAATTCATCTCTTGGTTCTTTGGTTCTGTCCACCTGGGATTATAATAAACTTGTAACTTGAAGGTCAGACACATAGCAAATTTAAGGAAAATTATCCACAGCTTCCAGGAGTTCCAATCTGGCCAGGATTGTCCTAGGTTTAAAACTCAGTCACAACTACTATCCTAAGTCTATAGTGTTGCTGTGTCATGTCTTCCTGAACTGCAGCCTCATCTGGCTGTTCAGCAGCAATAAGTTGTTAGAATCATAGAGCTGTAAGAGATCTCAGAAGGTCATCAAGTCCAGCCCCCTGCTCTAGGCAGGACCAATCCCAACTAAATCAACCCAGCCAGGGCTTTGTCAAGCCGAGACTTAAACACCTCTAGGGATGGAGACTCCACTACTTCCCTAGGTAACCCATTCCAGTGCTTCACTACACTCCTAGTGAAATAGTTTTTCCTAATATCCAACCTGGACCTCTCCCACCACAAATAGAGACCATTGTTCCTTGTTCTGCCATCTGTCACTACTGAGAACAGCCTTTCTGCATCCTCTTTGGAACCTTCCTTCAGGAAGTTGAAGGCTGCTATCAAATCCCCCCTCACTCTTCACTTCTCCAGACTAAACAGACCCAAGTCCCTCAGCCTCTCCTCATAGGTCATATGCTTCAGCCCCCCAATCATTTTGGTTGCCCACCGCTGGACCCTCTCCAATGCGTCCACATCCTTTTTGTAGTGGGGGAGGGGGGCCCAGAACTGGACACAATACTCCAGATGTGGCCTCACCAAAGCCAAATAAAGGGGAATAATGACATCTCTGGATCTGCTGGCAATGCTCCTCTTAATGCAACCTAATATGCCATTAGCATTCTTGGCTACAAGGGCACACTGTTGACTCATATCCAGCTTCTCATCCACTGTAACCCCCAGGTCCTTTTCTTCAGAATTTCTATTTAACTGGTTGGTCCCCAGCTTGTAACTATACTTGGGATTCTTCCATCCCAAGTGAAGGACTCTGCACTTGTCCTTGTTGAACCTCATCAGATTTCTTAATGGCCCAATCTTCCAATTTGTCTAAGTCACTCTGGACCCTATCTCTGCCCTCAAGCGTATCTACCTCTCCCCCTAGTTTAGTGTCATCTGCAAACTTGCTGAGGGTGCAATCCACCCCCTCATCCAGGTCATTAATAAAGATATTGAACAAAACCAGTCCTAGAACTGAACCTTAGGGCACTCCGCTAGAAACCGACCGCCATCCTGACATCGAGCCGTTGATCACTACCCGCTGGGCCCGGCCTTCCTAGACATCTTTCTATCCATCTTACCATCCATTTATCCAATCCACATTCCCTTAACTTGCTGGCAAAAATATTGTGGGAGACCATATCAAAAGCCTTGCTTCTCATCTGCAATCTCAGCCCCGCTACTGGTGGCTATCACCAACTCATGAATATTGTTAATGACTCTCTTTGCGTCTCATGCTAGCATCAAGTGGTAAAAATAGAAGAATCATGCGGATAACAAAAAAAAATCCTACAATAATTTCTGACTGAATCCTGTGGATTCTGGAAAAATTGCAGAGAAAATTCAGTTTTGATTTCACCAACATCCCCACTGGTATTCAGTGCCCCAACAGCAATTTATTCCAACTTCTTAGGAGTTTTGATATTAATGCAGTATGGTAAAATAAACTAGGACACCTGAGTAAGAAGAAAACAATATGGGTTCCTCTTCAGTCATGACAGTGAGAGAACAGGATTTCCCCTTACTAAATGAGCATGGATTGGATGGGAGACAAGAAGAGAGACTAGAGACCAATATGACCAAACTAAGGACAGCACAGAGCATGCCATCACTGTTTAAAAGGTGAATAAGATTTAAATAGAGATAATCCCCCAAGTAACTCTCTAGGGTTCAGGTAATCAACTAACTCGCTGATTAACTCCTATGTGGATTGATGTTTGAAATTATTATGTCTGACAGACTTTTGTAGAACAGGAATTAGCATAGAATACCCTGTACTAAAGAAAAGACAGGAGTATGCAGCACTTAAAGATTAACAAGATGGTTTATTAGGTGATGAGCTTTTGTGGGCCAGACCCACTTCCTCAGATCAATATGTGGAAGAAAATTGGTACAATCATATATACTAAAGTGATACAATCAAAAAAAAGTGAACACATAAAAATGACGAATCAGGTTTAAGAACAGAGGAGGGATGAAGGGGGAAGGTTAGTGTCTGTGAGGTAATGACGTTAGGGGTGATAATTGGGGAAGCTATCTTTGTAATGGGTGAAATAATTAGCATCTTTGTTAAGACCCGTACGCAAAGTGTCAAATTTAAGCATGAATTTGACACAGTAAGAAGTAATAGTGCAATAGCTTAGCCTGGGTACATATTAGAGCTGAGATTTCAGAAATCATTGATACAATCTTGGACACAGACAACATTTTTGCCTGTCTTAAGTATTTTTCTGTTTTTTCTGCATGTTCCTAGCAGTAGATTTTTCTTTCCTGTATTGCTGAGAAGAATCTGATTGACTTATATGCTAACTGTACCTCAATTACAGCTCTACAATCCCAGGAAGAGAGGGCAGAATTTAACCAGCTTCTTCAGTTAATGCCAGTGCTATTGCTGTTTAGCCAGGGAACTCCCAAACGGAAGCTGTGTTTCATCCATCACCCTTTTCTGATAATCACACTCATTAGGCGTTGTCTGTCTCCTGACTTCCTGGAGCCTTCGGAAAATAAAATGCAGTATTTTCCCAACTCAGTTTGGATCTCTTGAGCCATTGTTACTATAGGGCTCATTAGGGAGTCAAATCTGCTGGATACGGCCACTGCTACAGAGGTTGTAATTTACACTTCTACCATTAACATGCTGAATCCAGTTTATATGCTTCAAGGCACAGCCAGAATGCACTCTCATTCACATCAATGTAAATGCAGAGTGACTCCACTAAAGTAATCTCTGTGGATTTAGACTAGTGTAAACGAAAGCAGAACCTGGCCCATGCCATCTTAATCTTCACTCTACTAGATAAGCGACGAGGAGTCCTGTGGCACCTTATAGACTAACACTATAAGGTGCCACAGGACTCCTCGTCGCTTTTGCAGATTCAGACTAACACGGCTACCCCTCTGACTCTACTAGATAAGATTTCTAGGGTTAAGATGAATGTGAAGAAGAAATAATGACGGGAAAGGTCTGATTCTCTCCTCTCATCAGTTTTTACACCCATGTACGTCCATTGACTTCAGGGGAGATACTCCCGGTTCACATCAATGGAAAATTAGGGCCAGGAAAGGTAAAAGAACTCAGGGAGAAAAGAAGAACACTCTGTAAAGACTCAAAAGCTGAACAGAAAAAGAAAGCTGGAGCAGAAACAGTGTATTAATTTAGCCCTTAGAAAAGCCCCTCTAAGACTGTTAGCTAACGAAACAGATAAAGAACTAAACAGGAAACTAAAGGACCAAAATCTCCTCTAGCTACAACTGTGCAATCCTATTGTAGGCCATTTAGAGTTTAGGTCAGCACAGAATTTGGCCACAACTGGAAAAAAACAAACCAGATACAAGAAGGCTGGACATCAAAGAGAAGCCCCACAGAAGTTTATTGCTTTCCTCTATTCCAAAGAGGAAAATGATCTATCTGGTATTTTGAAAATGAATTAAGATCCCCCTTACTATCAAGACAATGACACAACAGAAGCTCTGTTAGTACAGGGCTCTATGGAAATTGAAATGGATAAAACTTTCTTGGTGTTCTGGATCAGGTCCATCTATCCAAAAAGAAACCAGCTGCAGATTTCTGGACTGTCAAGCTGCCTTAGGGCAGAGGTCAGAATGTTCATAAGTAAGCCTCCTCACACTGCTGCTCCCTATTCTATGTCCTGTCTGCTCCCCCCACTGTGAGTAGATTCACAGTGGCTGTGGGATTTACTACAGCCCTATGGCATCTGGGCTAAGAATGTACTCCCACGGATGGAAACAAGCTTGGGCAGCCATAAGGCTGAAATCCACATTTACCTAGATGGTAATCACTTTATGACATGGCCTATCTTTTTGTCCTGTGTTTGCACAGCGACTCCTAGCATGATGTCCAGGACTAGGTCTCCTGGGCAATATGATGATAAAAATAACCACCACCAACATTGTGCAGCTGCTTATACAGAGGAGTTACTTCTTCATAATAAGGAGCAGACACTATGGATGACTAGCCTAGAAGGCTCCCGGAGCTCAGCAGCCACTAAGGCAAGGAAATTGGCAGAATTCTGCCAATTCCCCAAAAACTTTCAGTGAGTGAGTGGAGACATATAATATATGTTATATATTTTAATAAATCCAAAATTACCATTTATGAGCACAATTCTCTGAGTCTCAAAGCTGATCAAAAATGTATACAGATATTTCATAATGATGCTATTTTTTCTGCAGGTTCCCCCAATGCCTGACTTCTCAGTTAATAAAATTCCAATCATTCTGGTTTGACAGAAGCTGTTTTTAGGGCTTAGTTACTTCAAAAGATTGTTGAAACAGAGGGTTTTTTTTCCTGGCTAGCACTTTCAACCATCAAGGTTGCAGCTGTGGGAAAAGCCCCAAGTGTAAATGGTAACTTTTAAAATGAGACCATCCTGTATTCAAATGTAAATTCAATTATTCCTATAAATAAAACTGGATAGATGTTTTCAAATTAGCGACACTGCAAAGGAAATACATGTCATTAAACACCGAAGCCAACAGAGTTATTTAAAGGATTATTTTGGTTCACTGTTTAAAACTACTGTACTTAAATGATGCCCTGGGCAGTCTGGCTTAGTTGCAAGGTAATAATCTGCAATTCTGCATTATTAAATGGATTTTTCACAGTAAGTGGTCTATCAGGGACAAAGGTCTCATGTTACTTGACCTTCAGTACTTACTTGGACAGGGTTGATGCGTTCCAAAGACGGTTTAGTCAAGTTCTCTTGGACCATAAGGTGGCTGTAACACATCAGGGCCACAAGAATTGTAGGGTGCTAAGCAGGATACATTTTCTTCAGAGTGCTGACAAAGAACTGGAAACCTTTTGCAAGGGATGGAATACAGCAGCCTTTTGACCATCAAAATGGCTGTTTCCCCGCACAAAAGTGTGGCTTAAAGGACCATTCAGCAATATCTAAGGTGTAGGGCCACTAGCAACAATACCTCTGTTGAGTCCCAGACACCACAGTGATGAGTATGGTGTAAATGCCAATCAATAAATTGATGTCAAAGAAATGTTTCCTATTATGTCAAAGGAATCTACCATCAGTATTACTGGGCGAGGGAAGAGCATTACTCGAGCACTAAACTACAAATCAAATATCCAACAGCAAGCAGCCAGTTTTAAAGTCATAATATCCCTGTTTAAAACTGGGATTGCTGAATTTAGCAATTTACTTATTTATATTTAATCATTCTGCTATTAATTACTATTACTACTACTGCTGCAGCAAAGTTCCCCATTTGGCATCAGGGCACCACTATGCCATGCGCTGCACAAAGAACACAAAGACAGTCTTTGGCTTAGGAAAGCTCATAAAATCTAGGATTCTCACAATACACAGCAGGTGACTAAACAGACAATTAGGCTATGTCTACACTCGCGGCTTCTTGCGCGAGTAATACGCAAATGAGGCTAAGCGTGGAATATCGCCAAGCGGCATTGCGCAAGAGGGGTTTTTCTTGAGCAAGAAGGGGCAGTGTAGACGCTCCTTCTTGCGCAAGAGCCTCTTCTGAAAAAAATGGTGGCTCATTAGGTATGCAAATGAGGCTCGGTAATATTCCACGCTTAGCCTCATTTGCATATTACTCGTGCAAGAAGCCGCGAGTGTAGACATAGCCCTAGAGTAAGAAGACAAGGCAATACTAAAGGAAAAGGTGTTCATGACATCTCCTCTGCCACAGGTGACCACAGACAAAATCAACACCTGATGGAAAGGAAAATTTTAAGGAGGGATTTAAAAGAGAAGATAGTAGCTTTGCAAATTGGGATGGCCAGGATACGCTTAGGAAAAGTAAACCAGAGGGTTGCCAATGTTACATTTGAGGTATGTGGCGTTAGTCCTTAAGGTTGCAGGTTCAATCCCTCCAGCTGACAACCAGGGTCCATCAGCCTTACACTAGACATCAGTGATTTTAGAACTCTGTGTTGAGCAAACAATTAGCCTTTGTTAACAGGCACTCTCTTTCCCTTACCCTCATTCTCTTTTCCCTCTTGTGCTTCATCTCACTAACCACAAACTTGTTAATTTTAGTCTTAAATTAGATTATATGCTTCCCAGGACAGGGATCACACCTTTTATACTTTTCCCATTGCCTATCATCACAATGAAGCCCCATCCTGCTTTTCTAGAACATTATGACACTAGCCTAATTGCAAGAAAAAAATCATTTTCAAGGAGTAGATTGACTTGGGCACTTTGCCTTCAATCTTCAAGCCTTTGGAGAAGCAAGCTTCCCAGGTTTGCTAGCCAGATTTACAAGTCCCTTTGGTGACCCCAGGAAAAGGAGTTAATTTTGCACTGAAAGTATCTTTTAAAATGTCTCTTTAGGGGACTATGTGGCTGTTCTAAAGCACAATAGAATTTAAAGCTTTGATGGTAAATCCACATCTATTTCTTTTATTCTGGAGCAAGTAAGGCTGAGGATCTTATCTACACAACAACACCCTACGTCACCTGTGAAGCACCCTTTGTGCCCCTGGACACAAAAATTAAGAGTTCTCTCCACTTCTCACCAAAGATGTTAAATTTCGATTAATCAGCTAATTGAGTAGTCGATAGGATTTCCATCAGCTACTTGATTAGTTGATAAGGGGGGCACTCCCTATCCCACTGCGCCTCTTCCTTTGAAATGTACAAGAGCCATCCGCAGCTCCTGTACATTTCAAAGGGAGAGAGGTAGTGGGAAACGCGCCAGCAGGTTCTCCTCTGTGCCTCTTCCTTTGAAATGCACAAGAGCTGGAGGTGGCTCTTATACATTTCAAAGGGAGAGGAGCAGCAGTCAGGACAGGTGCGAGCAGAATTGTTTCAATCTCCGCTCATGCCATTCCCCCACTGTCCTCTGCTTTCCCTGTCCCCCACAGAGACAGTGCTAGGGGATGCTGGCTGGTGCTTTCCCCCCCAGCACTGGCTCGTGCTTTCCCCCTTGCTGCCTCTATCAGAGAGAGCAGCAAGGGGGACAGGGGAAGCAACTAGCCGAATTCCTACTCAATTACCCGATAAGCATTTGCTTACACCCCCTACCTCTCACCTTGAAGTATGGGGTGAAATCCTGGCTCCACTGAAATCAACAGAAGTTTGGCCACTGACTTCCATAAGGCCATGATATCACACATGATTTTTACTGGCTTACACGTCAACTACTGCAGTTCTCCCTGGGTTCTTTCCTTCTGAGCAGGAAGATTGAAAGTAAGAATAAATAGATACATTTACTGAGCCAGCCTGATATGCTACATATTTTACATACAACCCAAATGCCAAAACCTTTGCATTTACTACCTGAACTACAGAAGTCTGTAGTGACTTATATAAGAAACATCATTTACATTTGTTAAGAGCTGCTGTCTACCAGAAATATAACCATCTACCGCATCCTTACAGAGACTGAAGTGCAGCCATGCAATGAGAATGTTTGCATTAAGACAGGTCAGTCACAACAATCACAGAGAATTTATTGCTGAGGGAAGACAATGACATCTTAGAGGTTTTTTTCTTCTGTTCATCCACAGAATATGCACAGCATGTGTACATTTCCTCACGCTGCCCTGCCATTAGTTTGTATTGAAAGGATAAAAGCAGGCCCATATGCAGGAATTTGGGGGGGAGAACGAGGGGTGCTTCATTTTTTTTTTTAAATGTGGACCCAAGGGTGTTAATACACCTGCCGTGGTCTCTCAAGTAAGTGGGGAAATCAGTCCCAGCCTTTCCCCCTGCTGACCAAACCATGGGGGAGGGAGGCTCAGGCAGCTCCTGCCTTCCCTTGGGCTGGCCAGAGCATGCTTACTTGGGGGACCATAGGGGGGTGCTTTTGCACCTTCTGCACCCACCCTGCGTACAAGCCTGAACAGCATAAGTCAGCCTCCAAACATATTCTGCCCTTTGCCTCAAATATATTCATTGGGAACTGGACTGAGGCCAACTCGTTTCACATAAGTCACTACCCAGGCATCAGATGGTAGCAGCTTTCAATCACTGATGACCCAGTCTGGATTCAAGCCAATCACTCAGAGGTGAAAGGCTCTATTGCCAATTACCACCAATCTGCTAAGCCGCCCAGGCCCCAATGGCTGCACAATATAGATATCTTTACTGCCAATATCCAAAGATTTGGTGCATATGTTACCATTATAAAATGTTGATTAGTTATGCAAAATTAGTTTTAATTTAATACACTCTTCTCATATAATTGTTTCATTATTATATCAAAAAAAAAACCCAAACCCAAAAACCCTGGCGTCCGATACCTTAAATCGGACATCAGTGATCCACCTGACATGGGCTACAAATGAAAAGTTATCCAAGCTCTTCAGTTACAAACTAATTTTCTTTTTGCTGATGTCATTCCAGCTCACACACTAGCTTATTTACTTACTTACAGGCTTTTCCACATGCTCATCACCATATGTCAGTGCTCCACATTTGTGAATGGAACTTGACTTACAAACACCCCTACCAGTTTAAAAAAAGATGTGCATCCCCATTCTCAAGAGAATCACAAAGGAAATCAAGGCCATGGTTTCCAAAAGTGACTAATGATTTAGGATATCAAACTCGAAACAAAGTGCTAGTCTCTGGTAGAGATTGAAATATGGACACAGCTCTTCTTGATCCCAATCCAAGACCATAAACACATGGCCATCCTTCCTCCTTTAATAACAGCCCATCTATAAATTATTTCAAGGTTGCTTCACTTCACAATTGGAGTCAACAATATACTCCTTAGAGACAAGGCAGGTAAGGACATTGGAGCAATAAAAGATATTACATCCCCCAACTTGTCTCTCTCATATCCTTGGATCAACACAGCTACAAGACTGCAAACAATATATTGTTCAGGCAAAACTTGCAAAGACTTCAATGAGAATTTTATCTAAAACAAGCAAGTGTAGGTTCAAGTCAATATTTATTAGATAAATAAAAGGATTTTCAAGAAAACTCTTGTTCTGTCAGATTCAGCATTGTCAGGAGTCTCCTGCCATTGACAACCATGAAGCAGGACATTCAAGGAAACCACAAGACATCATTATACCAAAGTAATCAATGGGAAGGAATGGGGTAAGTGCCAGGAGCACAGGACTGGTAGCTGGGACTCTGCACCAGCAGTTCTATTCTTGACTCAGCCACTCAATCACTGTGGCATTTGGGCAAGTTACCTGGTTGCCATGTGCCTTTGTTTCCTCAACTCTATTTAATTGTATTTACCTACAATCCAAGAGTGTTTGAAATATTCATGGGTCTGATTCTCCTTCCATTAAAAACAGTGGATTTTTTTATTATTGACTTTGATGGGAGCAGTTTATGGCTCGATATCTCAATTGTTTTTGGTATCCTCAGTTGACAGCGTTTATAAGCAAAAAATAAATAGTTCCTATATAACCTTAAAAGATATGAACAATCACTTACTGGACATTGCTACCAATAACATGACCACATTTCAGAACATTCTGAAGAGTAAGCAGCTTACTGAATACTGAAAGTTATAACTGTTACATCAACTTGTAATAAATACATACATACAAATAAACAAACCAGGAAAAACACAGAACCACCCCCACTTACATGTGAATTCTGCATGAATGATGGCCTACCTGGTCTCCTTATTTTCTGTCTCCCTTTCTTCCCACTTTCCCCATTATGTTATTTGTGCAGTTTGAATAAGCCCCAGTTTTAGAGCACCTGATTCAAAACTCAGTGAAATCAAAGGAGTCTAATGGAGAGCAATGAATTTTGTATCAAGCCCCTGGATTCCTATTAGCTATAAAGCAGGATGGACACTAAAGGAGTTATGGTATATAAATGAAACATCAAACACACAAGGCATTCAAAGGTCCAACAATAAACAATGTAAAGAGCACCAGACGGGGTTGTGCCTTTTGGAGAAATCAGCACCTTTTTTCTTACAGTGCAATTAAGATGCATATATGCCCAAATTTATTTCAACACATCAAGCTCAGGCCATTAAGAATTGTTTAATAAGTGAAGGCACAGAGAAAAAAAAAATCACAGCATGGCATGACCTTGTCTTACAAACAGTCTCAGTTTCTCTGTTTACATTATCCAGACTGGATGAGCTATTACGTGAAGCAAGGCTCTTAATACAGCAGAAGCTGAAAGTTCCACAACTGACATTCCCATGAATCATTTCATTGTAATAATGCTACCATCATGCTGGGAGTAACTCAATTTAATCTGTCCTTGTGACAAGAGTACTAGCTGTCAGTGAACAGCACGGGCACACAACCCAAAGAGCAATGGTTAGCCCCACCTTGCTAAATCCATGAGTCAAACACAGCCAAGCACAATGACTCACAAGTATTGTGTATTTACTGTTTGCATTGGCTTTGTACAGCTGACAGCTAGCATCTTACAGTGTCCCAAACTTGATGCTTTATTTAAAATCCAAGCTCCTATGGACAAATGATTATGTGAGAGTCTTCTCTTTAATTTTAATATAAGAGTACATCTCTAACCCATTTGGTTACAGAGAAGAGATTGCACCCCAAAGACAAACCCCTGAAGGGAAATAAAAAGATTTTGTTTATAATAATCACAGCTTTTATGCCAATTTCATTATTGGATTTTGAACATCTAGGGTTGATAATGCTACATCTTGTTTGGACTGTATCTAAATACATATCAGACATAGACCTGAAGCACAAAATTCAGTTCCAGATCCAAGCTTACCCCAAGTTCAGGGGTGTCAGGCTCTTGGATTTGGGCCTATGGCTAGTCAATACTGGACTGAGTTTTAAAGGCGCCCCAACCAAACCTCCCATTTTGCTTCACCTATGTTATTCCTTTTATTGGACCAATTTGTGCTGGCAAGAGATGCTATGTCTACACTGCAAAATTAAGTTGACTGAACTTACATTGACATACAGAAGCCACAGCAATTACACAGTTTGTGCATGTCTACCCTTTGCTCCTTGTGTCAGCCATACACATCCTCACCAGGAGCACTTGCACTGATTTATTGTCAGTGTGGGGCATTGTGCGATGGCTTCTAAAACACAGTAACAGTCAAAACAAACAATGTCCCACACAGGTGAGGGTGCACACAGCCAACCCAACAAACAAAGTCTAGACACACACTGTGTTGCCCTAACTACATCATTATTGACTATGTCTCTTGTGAAAGTGGAATTATTATGTTGGCATATAAGGCAGTTACATTAGTGGGAACAATATTTTTTATAGTATACACTTTCATAGTTGAGCCAATGTAAGCTGCCTTGCCTTGATCCAACTCTATAGTGTAGTCCAGACAAACTTTTGAGCTTACAAAGATCTTTTCTCCAGGGAAACTTAATGAGTATCACAGCTAAATGCAATGTGGAACAGACTGTTTAGCATAAGCAGTTAACATATATTTCAACTAGGGATGTAAGCAACTAGTCAAGTAGTGACTCAACTAGTCACTTCCCACCCCTTGCTGCTTCTATCAGAGAGAGGAAGCAAGTGGGGAGAACAGGAGCTTGTGCTGGGGGGGAGAAAGGGCAGCTTAAAAGCCCTCAGGCCGGCTTCCCTACCTGCCAGCAAGAAGATGATTGGCTGATTCCCAGCTTGCACCTGGTCTCCCTGCTACACTTCTGCCTTGTAAATATATTAAGAGCGTGGTGGCTCTTAATACATTTGCAAGGCAGAGCTGCCATGGGGTGAGCTCCCAAGGCTGGGAGCTAATCCTGCTGCAGCTCTACAGTTTCCCCCTTATCAACTAATCAAGTAGTCAATGGAAATTCCATCATCTACTCAACTAGCTGATTAAACACAATTTAACATCCCTAATTTCAATGGATCAAAAGTTGGTCCAATAAAAGATAATACCTCCTCCATGCTGTCTCTCTAATGTCTTGGGTCCAACACAGCTACAACACTATATATAAACATTGTATGCCAACAGTTTAATGGAACCCACAATTAATTGTAGGCAGAAATAATTTAGATTGGGGTGGGCAAGATACAGCCTGTAGTCCAGATCTGGCCTACTAGGCCTTTTAATTTGGTCCATGGCCTGCTCCTGCAGCACAGAACAGCTCCATGCTGCTCTAAGTGGCAGACTGCTCAATAAGGCTTTCTGTGCCAGGTGCAAGTAATGAGGCTTTGCACACTACCCCTGCCTCCAGCACAATCTCTCAGCTTCTATTGGCCAGTTTCCCTTCTGCGCCCCCCCCCCCCCCCAACCACACACACAGAGCGTACTATATGGAGTGGTCTGGGTCTGCTGGTAGGTAGGGAAGCCTGGCTGAGGATTCTGCTGGCTGGGAGCTGCTTAGGTAAGTGCCTCCTGGCAAAAGGCTGCCTCTGGCACCTCACTTGCTTCAGCATCCCAACTTCCTCTCACACCCTGCACCACCTTCTCATCCCTCCTCCAGAACAGACTCCTCTACTGCATCCCAGATCATGCACCACTTCCTTAGAAAAGTTTAGCCCTTGACATCTTAGCAAAATCTTGGAGTGTGGGGGGGCCCCCCCATCAAAAATTATTGCACACACCTGATTTAGATGTTACAGGAGCTGATCTGCATTCACAAAAGGAGGCTGGTCATGAACATCTAGTTACTATCAAGTCAAACAGAAACACAACTATATCAGGCTTGAGAAAGTAACAGAAGCCATAGGAAGTCAAGTGCTGCAGCAGCCCGCTCCACTCTACCATCTCCTAACTGGGTCACTCCGCTTCACTATGGTGGTGGGAAGCAGAGCAACCCAGTCCCAGAGCGCTCTGTTCCCTTGGTTGAGTGCTGGGGGACCCAACCCCTGCTGCTGCTCCATGCCAGGCCACCCAATAATCCACAGGGTCATGTCAGTTGGGGGAGGGGGCATTGGAGAAGGGCTGCAATGGGGGTAGGATATATATTTTCATAGAAGGACTATCAACTTTGACACAGTCTGCTTCATCGCTGTTCATGTGACTCACTCAAAGTTAGGCTTTCTGTAGAAATAAAGTTGCTACAGACTGTAAGTGGTTACATTTTCCCTCAAGACCCACTTGGCTCACATCCCTGGCAACAAGAGATTCTGCTTTTGTACACTTCCACTACCCACAGTTTTGAGACGCTTTCAAAAAACACTGAAAAACAACTGATGCCTTTTATTATTTGTACATTCCTTAACAACAAGTCACCATGTACAAAGTTTTTCAAAGAGTTTGCAACAGACAAGGAGCTAGAAATAATGTTGAAAGAATTAACAGCAAATGAATCTCACTAAAAGTGGTTCTTGTATTTTTTCTCCACTATTTACTTGGCATCATAAAAGGATTTACAGGCAAAAAAGAAGAGAGTCAGCTCCTGCCTTAAAAGAAAATCCTGCAACCCCTTACTTATTTGAAAGTCTTGACACACACAAATAGTACCAGAGGATTCCAGTGGGATTACTCATGTGACTAAGGGCTACTTGCATGAGTAAAATGTTGCTTAAAGAAGCCCTAATGCAGACAGAAATCTGCACAAGGAACTCCTATCGGAAAAAGCACAGGTGAATGGCCATCAGAGCTTTCTTGCACAAGAGCATCCACGGTAGTGTGGATGCTCTCTTGTGCAAAAGCACATCTCTTGCTCAAAAGCACATGGCAGTGTGGATGCGCTCTTGCGCAAGAACTTTTCGCGAAAGATCTTTTCTTGCGCAAGAAGCCTGCAGTGTAGACTTAGCCCCCGAGATGCAGGAATGGAAGACAGGTTTACCAGGAGTTCTCAGTCTGTGGGTCGGGTCTCCAAAGTGGGTCATGACACTGTCTTAATGGGATTACTAGGTCTAGTGATGGGCTTGTTGACAGCCTCCCCCTGATTGTCCGGGGCCAAAGTCAAAGCTCAAGTCACACCTCCCAGGGAGGAAGCCAAAGAGTGAGGGCTTCAGCTGAGCAGTGGGATTCAGGCTTTGCCTTCCGCCCTGGGCAGCAGGGCTCAGGTTACAAGCCCCTACCTGGAGCTGAAGCCCTTGGTCTTTGGCTTTGGTCCCCACATCCAGGGAGGTGTGTTCAGGGACTTGGATGGTCTCAGGCTTGAACTCCCCCTCCTGGGGTCATGCAATAATTTTTGTTGTTAGGAGTCACAGGTCAAAGAAGTTTGAGATCTGCTGTCCAAGAGCTTGTTGAATAGGCAGGAGGTGAAAGGTAAGAACAGAGAACATTAAGGAGATGGCTATAAGAGTGGTAGCAGTGAGGATGAAGGCCAAAGGGAAGATACTATCAATGGTATGCAAGTGGATTTAACAAGAGTTTGAATATCAGGAGACATAAGTGCCAAATTACCCTCTAGCCTATGGGTGCTCAAACCCCTTCTGCCCAGTCCCTGCCCCTACTCCACCTTCACCCAAGCCCAGCCCAGCCCCACCTCTTCTCACTCCTCCTCTGCCTTCATTCCATACCCTTCCCCCAAGTCCCCACCCCATCTCTTTCCACCCCTGCTCCATCTCTGCCCTCATTCCACTTCTTCCCTCAAGTCACTGCCCCACCTCTTCCCAGCCGCCATCCTAGGGTTGCCAGATGGTCTCCCCAAAAATACCGGACACCCAATATTTTTTGGTCGAGCCAAAACAAAAAACAAAAAAACAAAAACCACACACAGGATACGCAACTCCGCCTCCCAGCTGGGACTCCCAGGCCCCCACTCTCCCACCCCCACCAGGCTTCTGCACAATCACAGGCTCCCAGCACATGTCCAGTATTCTCTGATTTTTTTTTTACCGGACAAAGAGCGCAAATACCAGACTGTCCAGTAAAATACCAGACACCTGGCAACCCTACGCCATCCCCAAGTGCCCAACCCTACTCCTCCACTCCCACTGAAAATGTCCTGAACACTGCAAAACAGCTGTCTATGGTGGTCAGGAGGCAGAGGAGTTGGTTAGCGGGGCCACTGGTGGGTGAGAGGCACTGAAGGGAAGCAGAAGCTTGGCTGCTGGTGGGTGGTCCAACCCTGGGAGACTGCCTCAAGGCAGACAGTGCAGTTGCCAACTGAGACAGATAACAGGGGAAGGCACAAGAGGGGCACAGCAGGAAATATGAGCGGATCCATTTCTAATACATGGATTTTGTGGCCTGTTGTCCCATAGATTGGTACAACTCTACAACCCCCTGAAAAGTGTCTGTTGCTGGCATAGAATATACAGCAAAGGAGGGCATGGTGATTTAGGGTGGGCCTGTAGAGCTGAGCCCAAACAACAGGAAACACATTTGAATGGTCTCTGTGGTTCCTTTGCCCAAGTCACTCACCCAACTGACAATTTCAAACAAGCTTCCCTTCCCTGCCCCTCTGGTGATAGTAACTCCCTTTCTGGAACAATGATTGTTTATTTTTCATTTTTATTGGCCCCTGCAACTGCCAGTCTAACAGCACGGGCAGGATTCCCTGCACAGAGAATGCCAGCAGCACATGTCTGCAACGCAGGAATATGGTGTGCCAAGTTGTAATTATTATGCCTTGCTATGTGGCCTTGGATGAGTCATGATATCTAAGTAATCACACACAGGGAAATGAGCCTTTGACATTAACCCTTAAGAGCTACAAGTCAAGGCTTGTTCAAAATGTAATGGTTTAATAAAAAGCAAATTACATACTCATGTCAGAGATTTAAACTCTTAATTACAAATTGTAAAGGACCAAACTGAAGCTGTCTGTTTCCCCCTTTCTTCCCCCAGGCCAGATCTTTAATTTAAAATGAAATTTCATTTTATCAGACACAAAATGGGATGCTACCATTAAACTGCACCAGAGTTTCCAGGACACATTCCCATTTTCATTCCATTGTTGCTTCACATTTATTTACACAGTGTCCTTAATGCAATGCAGTAGCAAAGGGTGATAGCTAGGTTTAAATGCTGAAAGAGTTTTCACAGGATTATAACTTTTTACAATAGTAGAAAGAGATGGCAGTTCATCCAGGCACCTACAAAAGTGCCATGGGACCTTTGATGTCTATGTAGTTATTTATATTGCACTTCCCATCACAAATGTCAGAATACCTTTTAAATTATACCTCTCTCTTACATACCACTTTTCAATGGTAGATCTCATAGTGTTTTACAAAGGAGGTCACATTCATTATCCCCATTTTACAGATGAAGCACAGAGAGGTAAGGTGACTTGCCCAAGGTCCCCAAGCAAACCAGTGGCAGAGCTGAGGAAAGAAACTAGGTCTCCCAGCTCTTTCCACTAAGTCACTCCACCTCTCATTGTGTTAACATTCACAATGTCTATCAGATAAAACTTTGTTTTTATGTTTGTATCCAAAAGAGTCAGATATGGTAAACTGCCTGGTGCTCAGTTTAATCCTACGAGAAAGAATTAAGGGTGATGGAATCTGGATTTGTGGTTCTAGATATGACAAACACAGAGCCTGATCCTGAAAGAGAATCACAAACCCTACTTCTGGTGCAGAATACCTAGTTCTCCATGTCAAGGGCACAATTTGTAATGGAGAAAGAAGACAGCTTCTCCCCCTCAGCCCTTACTCATACTTTTCATAGGACTATCTGCACCACTTCTTCGCCCCCATCCTGAACTTTGCAGGCTACATGATCAGATATAGTGCCCTATTTCCTGGTACAACTTTGATCCTCACAGTTTTTTTCTGAAATGACATTCCAGCTCTATGAGGTCAGAAGGGGCCTGTACATGTGGAACTGTTTGTAGGCTCGGACCCCTAAACACCTTTATGCAATACCGATTAAAGATATTTTTGTTTTGTCCTCATGTTGCAACTTCGGAACAGATTGACATTTTTAAAGGGAACTCCCTACTATCCTAGCATAGTTCTCAATTTCACTATATTGACCCTATTACATGTTTGGGAGGGGACGGGGGAGAGAGGGAGTTAAAATGAATACTAACATTAAGTATTGTAACCATAATAGCTCTCACACTACTAGCAGGGCTGCCTGGGTTAACTATAAATATATTGCTACACTATGTCCAATACCAGAAAGCCATTGCACTACTCATCTCCCTCCCCCATTCCTGGTGACTGACTGACAGCCCTGCTGAATGCAAATCCTCCGGCAACACAAGTGCACGATAAAACACTGAATGGAGCCTCAAGAATAACCTTAGCACCCACAGGATTCAAAAGCTGGGTAAACCAACCAGTTTCATAGTTCTCAACTTTTACAGACTACTGTGCCCCTTTCAGGAGCCTGTATTATGCTGTCTACACCCAAGTTTCACCTCAATTAAAAATTACTTGTTTACAAAAGCAGACATAAAATTACAAAAATGTCACAGCACACTATTACTGAGAAACTGCTGACTGTCTTATTTTTACCATATAATTATAAAATAACACAACTGGCATATAAATACTATACTTAATTTTAGTGCATGTAACAGTATAAGCAAATCAGTTTGTATGAAATTTTAATTTGTATTGACTTTGCTAGTGCTTTTTAATGTAGCCTGTTGTAAAGCTAGGCAAATATATACAGGAGTTAATGTACCACTGAGCACAGTCAGGTAGGGGAACCCCTCTTATTTCTGGCTGAGAACCCCTGCACCAGCTGGCTGCCGGGAAACGCTAGAGGCAGGAAGGAGTGAAAGGTGCCACCCAGACTTGGTGGCTTCTCCTCTCAAAGTGAGGGCCACCCAGTCTCGTTTCCCCAAGCCCTGCTGGAACTATTTTTATGGGAGGGCGGGGTGCTGACGGCAGAAATGATGTATCCGGATTGTTGCTACTTCAAGCCTAGGGGTGAAGAGACCCCCCCTTTCCCAGCTGGCTGCCTAAAAGTTCCTCCCGCAGAAACGTGCGTGCGCGCAGCGATGGAGAAGGGGGGCACTGCCAATCTCTCCTCCCCACTTGTCAACACGCTCGCTGGTCCCGCCTGCCGTGGCCTTGCCAAGGCTGGGACCTGGAGGGCTCGGCGGCCCCCAGGCGTTCAGCAAGAGCAGCAGAGAATGTGAAAGTGACACGCAGAGGAGCCGGGCTCTGCCCTCTTCCCCCCTCACTCCCCGCAGCGCTTGCGCCCCCCGCCCCAGCCCTGACCCCGAGAGCCCGAAAGATGCCACTTACCCAGCAGCGGCATGGGTCAAGGGACAAGCCTCCGCAGGAGGAATCCCGGGCTAGCCAGCTGCGGCAGCCGCGCCTGCAGGGTTTGAATGGCGTGTGCACAGGCCCCTCCTTCGCGGGCTCCTCCCCCGCCTCCGTCCCGTCCCCGAGCAGCCTGACACTGCCCGGCCCGGGCGCCTCCGCCGCACGCGAGGCTGGGCGGCCGGAGCTATGGCGAGCCGAGCCCTGCCCGGCGCGCGGGGACTGCACTCCGCAGGCTGCTGCTGGGCAGGGCGACCCCGGCGCGTCTCCAGCTGGGCTGCAAACATTCCTTCCCCCCCCCCCCCGGGGCGCCCGCTGCAGCCAGCCCCTCAGCGCCCCTTCGCCAGGCTTGTAACCCGGGGGCCGCGCAGACAGCGGCAGCCCGTTATGTAACCGCAGCAGGGGGCTTATGCAAGGGACCCGGAGGGGCTGGCACGGAGCGAGGGCGCTGGGGGAGCAGCCTTCAAGTCTGCCACACTCACAGCAGGGAGCCAGCTCCCGCCGCGCGGCTGCCAAGAGGCCCGCGGCACTTTTTGGCGACGAGCAGCAAAATCCGTTTGTGTGGCCCACGTGGCTCCTCCGCCTCGTCCCTGCCCATCGCCGCCGCCTCCTCACTCCCGCCGCGCTTGTGTGCTTCCCCCCAGCTCCTTTGCAAAGCAGCAGCTTATGTCATGTCACCCACACGGCGGATTATGACTTCAGCCAGGGATCAAGCAGAAGGAGATGAGTTAAGAGGGAGATTTTAGTCCAGCTCGAGTCTCCTCTGCACTAGGTAGGGCAGCACAGGGAGAAGGGGATGAGGTTTGTGTTAACTTACTTCCAACCCTCAGAAGACCCGGCGAGTAGCAGGTAGGTTGTGTGTGAAGGGTCTTGCCTTTTAAATTAGCTGTCTCAGTCCAGGAATATATTGCCCCACGGGCTGCATAAAAGCAGAGTAAATTGTAGGCAATGAAACACGCCACTTAACATCTGGCTGTTTTTTCCTAATACCTTTTTCATACACCACTACTGGGAAGTAAAGGGTGACCTTAAAAAACAACTACAGATTCATCTGTGGCTACACACATTGGGTAATGAATTCCATCACAAAAATAAGAACAGCAACATCTATTTTAACATCTATTATTATTATTATTTATTTCACAGTTGCTTGAACCAGAAATTATGCTCACAGTATGATTATGCTCACAGTAGTAGACGGTCCTTGCTGCACACAGTTTATAATCTAAATAGATAAAACAGTCAAAAGAAGAGATCATCCTCATTATGTAAATGGGAAATTGAGGCAGAGATTAAATCTCCAGTCCTGCAAAAGAGTTACATACTAAACTGAAACAGTATGCTCAGCTTCAAACATAAATTATACCTTGGACTCCACAAAGTCACAGGACTGGCTTAAAATTCATGAAACTGGCTTAATACATGTTTTAATTCTCTTCTGCACTTAAGGCTCTGCATTTTTGGGGGTTTCTCTGCAATCATGAGGACTAGAAACTTACTTTATAAAAGGGTGATATTCTCATGTACTTATATGACTTTAGGAACAGGGGCTTTATGAAAGTCACCAAACAAAATGAGATTTGTGATAAAATTATGAAAGTTGACATTGCTGCTTTCTATGCAGGAGTAATCCCATTGAGACTACTACACAGCAGTGACAGACCTGAAAATTGGTTTCAGACTTTGAATCCCAGACCAGATCCCAGAGCCATCCCTGTCCATAGGATGGTTCAGGATGGCTGTCGAAGGCCCTACGCTTTGAGGGACTCTGCAGCAGCCACTTCAACTATTCTATGGATGGGACCCTGGGAACCAGGGCATTAGAGGATTACTGGAGGTTTGGTGCAGGGCAGCGGCAAGGTCAGCTCTCTCAGCTCCCATGCTCACCATGGCAGTAGGAGCCAGAGCAACCCAGTAGCCTGTTCTGCAGTACTGTAGCCTGATTTGGCTACGACAAATCAGGAAAAAGATCTTGGAGTTATCGTGGACAGTTCTCTGAAAACTTCCACGCAGTGTGCAGCGGCGGTCAAAAGGGCAAATAGGATGTTAGGAATTATTAGGAAAGGGATAGAAAATAGGACCCAGAATATCTTACTGCCCCCGTATAAAACTATGGTATGCCCACATCTTGAATACTGTGTACAGATGTGGGCTCCTCACCTCAAAAAAGATATAAAAAGATATTTTGGCCTTGGAAAGGGTTCAGAAAAGGGCAACTAAAATGATTAGGGGTTTGGAACGGGTCCCATATGAGGAGAGGTTAAAGAGACTGGGACTTTTCAGTTTAGAAAAGAGGAGACTGAGAGGGGATATGATAGAGTTCTATAAAATCATGAGTGGTGTAGAGAGGGCCGATAAAGAAAAGTTATTTATTAGTTCCCTAAATAGAAGAACTAGAGGACACCAAATGAAATTAATGGGGAGCAGGTTTAAAACTAATAAAAGAAAGTTCTTCACACAGCGTGTAGTCAACCTGTGGAACTCCTTGCCAGAGGAGGCTGTGAAGGCTAGGACTATAATAGAGTTTAAAGAGAAGCTAGATAATTTCATGGAGGTTAGGTCCATAAAAGGCTATTAGCCAGGGGATAAAATGGTGTCCTTGGCCTCTGTCTGTCAGAGGCTGGAGAGGGATGGCAGGAGACAAATTGCTTGATCATTGTCTTCGGTCCACCATCTCTGGGGCACCTGGTGCTGGCCACTGTCGGTAGACAGGATACTGGGCTAGATGGACCTTTGGTCTGACCCAATACGGACGTTCTTATGTTCTTATGTCCCAGCCTGCTCTGCTTCATTGCTCTGGGAGATCAGTGATGTGGTGGAGCAGAGCAGGCTAACAGGTTGCACCAGCTCCCGCTGCTTCAGGGAGTATCTGCTGCAGTGAGTCAGGAGAAGTCAGGGGGGAGTAGGGCCTATCCTTGCTACCACCCCATGCCAGGCCCCCCGGTAATTCCCTGGCTTATGTCCATCAGTGATGGGGAGAGTGCAGGGCAAGGGTGGGAAGGGAGGTTTGAGCAAGAGCTGGGCTTGAGGAAGGGGGGGGGGGGGTGGGCAGCTGGAGAGAGGGAGGCAATTGCTTGAATTACTCTTGAATTACAGCCCATAAAATAGGTTACTGGTTCCACTCTTCATCTTATAATTCAATAGGAAAAACAATTCCTGTTTTTCACAAAAACAGTATCAATAAAACAATTCACTTTAAAACATGTTTATAAAACAACTAAGCTTATTTAAAATAAGAAATAAACTGAAAAACAGACTGTTGTACTGTTCACTCCCATTTTCAAGCAAGTTACAAGAAGCATTTGATCAAGGTAAAATTTTTTCCCTGGAAACAAATCTCTTGTGCTTCTGCCCATATTATATATTTATATAAAAACAAAATGCCCAAAGTGTTTTGGTTTTCCAACACGGGGGTTTGGATATGTAGTTTTTGTTAACATATCCAAATATAGGAAACCAGGCAGCAACAAACTTCCCACAGTTTAACTTGTAGCAACAAATCATTTAGTTATAACTATTTAAAACTACATTGTATCAAGCAATTACGATTCCATTTCAGGGTGTTGCTTTTATGTACCCCCACAATAACATAATTAAAACAAAAATCGAATGAATACATAGAACTGTGCATTACAATGATTCATCAGGTTTAACTGAGGGTTCACTAAAAAAAACAAAACAACAACATTGGGGCAAATCTAAACAGATGAGATGGGTTTTGGGGTTTTTTGTTTTCGTGTTAGATGTACTCTTTCCATTGCAGGGACAAATCCACTCCCTTTTCTGAAATTCATTTAAAAAGCAGAGCCAAAGTGACTTAAGTTTGCAGATGATACCAAGTTGGAAGGGGCTGCAACTGCTTTGGAGGACAGGGTCATAATTAAAAATGATCTGGACAAACGAGAAATGATTTGAGCTAAATAAGATGAAGTTTAATAAAGGACAAATGCAAAGTGCTCCACTTAGGAAGGAACAATCAGTCTCACACATACAGAATGGGAAGTGACTGTCTAGGAAGGAGTACTGCAGAAAGGGATTTAGGGATCAAAGTGGACCACAAGCTAAATATGAGTCAACAGCAAGGATGGGCAAAAGCGCCAATCAGGTGGATCTGGCCCACAGAGGTCTTGCTGGTCCCCTGCCCCCAGGCCAATTAGGGCCTGAAGGTGGGGGAGCGCCCAAAGTGCTGTGCGCTGCTCGCAGGACAGGGGCAGAGCGGAGAAGTCTTTGCAAGTCCCTCTGCCCCCAGCCTTGATTGGCCTGGGGGCAGGGGAGTATGCAAAGCCTCCTCCCGCCTTGCCAGGAGCACATGGTGCTTTGAAGTGCTGCACGCTGCTCGCAGGGCAGCGTGGGGGAGAACAGAGGAGGCTTCATGTGCTCCCCTGCCCCCAGGCCAATCAGGGCCTGGGAACAGGGGAGCTGTGTGAAGCTTCCTTCACCCTGCCCCGGCCCTGCGAGGAGCCCACAGCACTTCAAAGTACCACATGCTCCTCGCAGGGTGGGAGGCTTCCCACGCTTCCCTGCCCCCAAGCCCTGATTGCATGGGTGCCTAGTGGGAAGGGGCGGACAAAGGGGCTCCCCCAGACCCAGACCAATCATGGTCTGGGGATGGGGTAGCCCCGCTCCTTCCCATTTAGGCTCCACCCCTTCCGGGCTGGCTTGGGGCTACTTTAAAAATTTTTGAAGTGCCTCCCCGGGCAAAAATTATTGTCCACCCTTGGTCAACAGTGTGACCGTATTGCAAAACAAGCAAACATGATTCTGGGATGCATTAACAGGAGCGTCGAGAGCTAGACATGAGAAGTCATTCTTCCACCCTACTCTGCACTGATTAGACCTCAATTGGATATTGTGTCCAGTTCTGGGCACCACATTTCAAGAAAGAAGTGAGGAATTGAAGCAGCATCTAAATACCTCTAAGGTTCTGGGTCCACAAACCTCTGGACTGGTTCTCTGGCCCTGGCAGTAAAGTTCCAGAGTACTTCTAAAGGCTCCACTTCTGCCATTGTATTGGAAACCTTCTCCCTCTCCTCCTAGGAGTAATAGGGTTAATTTACTAGCTAGTGTGTTATGGGACTGAAAGTAATATGATGGCATAGAGAGTGGCCAGCCATCTTGTACAAAACAGTCAAGGCCAAAGCCTGTATTCTAGCACTTACTGTGGCGTTTCCACAGGGCTGGGTGAAGGGGTACAACAGTGCAAGTGGCAGTGCCTGTTCAATATCCATGGATGGAACCTTCTTATTTTCTTCCCCTTAGCCTGTGGAAATGGCTCTAACGTTGAAGCATTATGGATTCCATGTGCCTGTCAAGGTTGAGTCATCATATTTTGTTCCGTATCTACATAGAAACATTGATTCAGTCACTATTATGATCTAGGGGGCCACCCAAACAGAGGTACTGACTCATTTACTAAAAGTCCTGCAGATAAGAAATGAGGTTGCACTCACTGATCTGTTAAGGCAGAAAAAGCTGGTCTAACACACTCCGAAAGAGTTCCTTTGCCATTTAAACCACCCCAATTGCCAGTGTTCAGAGATACACTTTGATGTTGTGTTGCCTTTACTATTAAATCACAGTGTTGACTGCATTAAACTTCTCTTCCAGCACGTTCCAGTACTGATACTAGATTGTACATTAACCAATTGATAAGTCATTTTTTCCTCTCCCTTATTCTTAAGGTCCTCCTTTTTTTTTCTCCACTCAATATCATCTCATCTGAAGAAGTGGGTTTTGCCCACAAAAGCTCATGATACTATATATATGTTAGTCTTTAAGGTGCCACGGGACTACTCATTGTTTTTAAAAGTTATTAACCAAGGTACCCATCTGATTAGCTTTTGCCATAGACAACGGTTTGTGACATGCTTAGGAATAAAAGTCATTATCACTGCACAGACAACCAACATGCATTAAGCAAATGAGTACTCATGCTTACAAAAACACCTATGTTATGCAAACATGCTAGGCTGATCTCAGCCAGCTAGCACTTCATACCTAAGGCTGTGTCCAGACTCAGGGGTTTTTTCGGGAAAAGTAGCCTTTTTCCGAAAAAACTTCACCTGCGTCTAGACTGCAGCTGCGTTCTTTCGAAATTAAATCGAAAGAACGCAGCTTTTCTTTCGACGGCGGTAAACCTCATTTCACGAGGAAGAATGCCTTCTTTCGAAAGTGCTTCTTTTGAAAGAAGGCGTTCTTGAATGTAAATAGGGCTTCTTCGAAAGAGAGCATCCAGACTCACTGGGTGCTTTCTTTCGAAAAAGCGGCTTGCTCTTTCGAAAGTTCCACGTGCAGTCTAGACGCTCTCTTTCGAAAGAGGCTCTTTCGAAACTATCTTTCGAAAGAGCCTCTTTCGAAAGAGGCTTGCAGTCTAGACATAGCCTAAAAGAGCAGGGAGGGATTAAATGATTAAGGATGAAATACGGGAATGGAGAGCCTCTCAAAAGAATTGAACAGCCTCTCTTTCTAACTATATGTTTTTTCTTCTCTCCTGGATAAATCTTCTGAGACAGACAGTTGTGGTTGATTTAATGTGTAGTAGTTTCATACATTTCCTGTGACATGCAAAAAGCAAGAGACTGGGTGGAAAGCATGAAACAGTTGCTGGCAAGTAACAGTTGTATTGGTACGATTTGATCTTTAGGCAGAATCTGTGCAGCATTTTTACCACAATGCAGAGGCATTTATAGCACCACAAAGTAACTGGGCCCTTCTGTTTTTAGTATAATATACCCGTTTGCACATCCTGTGGTTGACATGACGACAAGGAAATGTTATAGAGAATCTGTATGAAACGATGTTTCCCTTTTATGTTGTTTGTGGACAGGAATATCAGGAATATACCATATATGAAAACCAGAGAGAACTGAAAACCTCCCCCCCCCATTCCTGAAAATATTATTCAAATGTTAATGAGTCAATTGGCAGTCCTGGAAAAGTGATGTGAGAAGCATGACATTTGTATGGCGTACATGTCTTTACAGTGATAAAAACTGGAACATTTGGGCTTTTCCTAGCATAGTGTAGGTTTTAAAGAATTTTAACATTAAATCAGTCTGCTCTTTGATGCTGCACATGGCTGTACAGTGGGCATTCAGTGAATGTCACTAGGGGAAGTTAGAGCTCTAAAATCCAGACAATAGGTTAAATCTTCTCGGGTACTGCTCCGCATTCCTTGTGCATTCAAATATTACCTCACTGAAACTGCGGACTTCTTGCCTGAGCAATCTTAGGAGTGCCATTTAACGCGTGATATCCTGTGTACCTGATTTGGGTATCGGTTAAAATTAAATGCTTTTCTCCTTGTGACAGATACATCCAAAGAAGCAGCAAGTCCCTATAGTCTTCTTACATGTGAATGATGGAAGAAAGTCTAGTACATCTCAAAATGGAACATAATGGGCAAGATCGACAACTGATGTAAATTAATGCAATTGAAGTCAACAGAGCTGTGCCAAATGCCACCAGCTGAGGGTCTAATTCAGTTACTTACATAGTTATAGTCAAAACAATCTGTTATAACATATGGTTTAGATGTTAAGCTTCTTCCCATGAATATAACACTTGTTTGAGTCTCAGTATTTGAGTTTTCACACTCAGTAGCAATAATCTGTATTCATATTTGATTCTTTCAGGACATTGAAAATATTCATACAGAATAATTGCTTGATTGTTAAAATACAGTGCTCACAGTCCTTATTAAGTTCCCCCTGCTGGACACTCACATTGTTGTGTTCTTATGCTCCCCAATGTCTGCAGTATTCATTCATAATCTCTGGGTTCAGCCCCTCTGACACACTTCCTGAACACAGAATCTGTCTGGTACCCCTCTCCTGGAAGTCCCAGGAAAAATGTTGAGTGCCTAAGACACCACAGTAGCTTGAGCACCCTTTTACCCCCTTCCTTTAATTGTAGCAAACAAACACAAATTTGGCAGGAGTATTCCTAAAATAATCACTCTTTACTTTAGGCTGCACAAGATATACATAGATCCATACAAAATAAGTACATAGTTCCTTGCCTCTGTTTCCTTATGACTCTTGAGAGTTCTTTGGGATTTGGTCAAACTCCTTAAGGAGTTTTCAGAGGGGTAGCCGAGTTAGTCTGTAACAGGAAAAACTTAAAAAACAACAGATAGTCTGGTAGCGTTTTATAGACTAACAAAATATGTAGATGGAATCATGAGCTTTTGTGGACACAGCCCACTTCTTCAGATGACCAGAGCGTCGGATGGCTGTGCCAAGAAAGCTCATGATACCATCTACATATTTTATTAATCTTTGAAGTGCTACCAGACTATTTGTTGTTTTTAAAGTTTTTCCATAGAGAGGTTCTTTCTATCCTCTCTTCCTTCCTTGGGGCTGTGTCTATACTGCAGAATTTTTGCGCAAAAACTCACAGAGCGTACACACCTCAAGCACGTTTTTGCACAAGAAAATTTACAGTGAATCAACAGAACAGAGGGGTTTTTGCAGTCTAGGTATTCCTCTTTCTATGAGGAATAACTCCTTTTGCGCAAGAATTATTGCGCTAAAAGGTGTGTGTGGATGGGCAGCAGGGGGTTTTTTTGCTCAAAAACAGCCTATTGAAACATGCACGGGTGCCCTGGTGGCCATTCTGTTAATGGTAATCAGAGTTTTCTTGTGAGAGAGCGTCCATGCAGCCTGGATGCTCTCTTGCATATAAGCGCATCGCTTTTCTGATGTGCTTTTGCACTGTGGACACGCTCTTGTGCAAGTAGTTTTTGCGGAAGATCTCTTCTTCAAAGAGCTTCTTGCGCAAGAAGCCTGCAGTGTAGACGTAGCTATATAATTTTGCCTTCTCACACACATTCCTACTGTCCCCACATTCCACCTCCTCCTGCTCCTCATATGCCCACCCAGCACTCCCACTGCCTCTCTCCCTCACTCAAATGGCTAGGAAGAAAACCTGTACCCTTTGTCAGGTAACTCCCATGAAGGGATCAAAGTACCTACCCAATCCCATGATCTGTCATTTGTCACCACCCACCTGGAGGCCAGACTTGACAAACTGGTTTGCCATAGGTGACAGGCAGCTCTTTGTCCATGGGTGATCATCAAGGTTTAAGGACCTGCCATTTCCTTAGCTCTCAAGTGCAACAATTTCATCTAGGCACAAGAATTCCTTCTGAAATCTCACTAAATATGCAGGCCTCAGAGCCAAGGTGAAGACTCAGAACTGTGTTTATTGAAAATCATCTTCAGAAAACAGATAGGAGCCTGGTAGTCTGATACAACTACATTCAGAGTTCATAACTTCAAACTGATTTCAGACACTATATAAACAGATCCCCAAATTGTCACACTGATTATTCTTCTCTCAAGAGCAGTGCAATTAAAGTTAGATTAAAAGTAGCAATAAGGTGCCCTTGTGTTTCTATAGGAGTTTATAATATATTTTTACCTCCTTGACTTAAATCTCGCCTCACTTGAGGGATGGGGGGCAGGCAGGAGCCAGTGCTGGGGGGAGCTGACTTAAAATCTGGATCCTCCCAGCTCTAGCTCCACAGTGCCGCCTGACACCCCTCCTCCCTGCACTGCTGCCTCTGTCTGCGTCAGTCCATAGCAGCAGCCCCGTGCAACCCAGCCTCTGTCCACGGGGAGCTTGGACTCCCTGTGGATAGTGGCAGGTGCTGGGGACCAGCTCTGTCCATGGGGAGCTCGGACCCCCGTGGACAGGAACTGCTGCCACCCTGTGTAGCAGCGTGAGGTGGAATGCAGCCGAGCTGCACCAGGAGCTGGGTTTTAAAACTGGCTCCCTTGGCAGACCAGCTCCCGCCTGCCACCCCACACTGCTGCCTCTGATACAGAGACAGCAGTGCAGCGTGGCAGGGTGCTCCCTGGATGTGGGGCCAGAGCACACTGGCTTCTGGCCCTGGCCTCGGGGACTATCTAAGGGTATGTCTACTCTAGCCCCCTAGGTCGAACTAGGGAGGCTAATGTAGGCATTCGAAGTTGCAAATCAAGCCCGGGATTTAAATATCCCGCGCTTGATTTACATCTTCCCGACCGGTCATCATTTTTTAAAATGTACAAGTCCGGACTAACTGCCCGCGTCTACACGCAGCAAGGACCCAGAATTTCGAATTAAAGCCCTAAATCAACTACCTGTTATTCCTCCTGCAAGTTTCACAACTGTTCAGTGAAAGTATGTCTACACTAGCCACCCTAGTTCGAACTAGGGTGACTAATGTAGTCATTCGAACTCGCAAATGAAGCCCGGGATTTAAATATACCGGGCTTCATTTGCATGTTCCTGGGCGCCGCCATTTTAAAATGCCCGGTAGTTCAAACTGCCAGCACGCGGCTACACGCGGCACGGGCTAGGCAGTTTGAATTAAAGCTCCTAATTCAAACTACTATTACTCCTCCTGCAATGAGGAGTCTCAACTTCCACTGGCTGTGATTTGCCATTTCAAGTCAAAGGGAGCCACAGGAAGCAGCGTGGGCCAGGCCGCTGCTTCCTGCAGCTCCCCTTAGCTGGAAATGGCGAATTGCATCCAGTGGAAGTTGTGATGCTCCGTGCCTATGGACGCTTATATAAACAAAGAGTCTTGTGGCCTGCCAGCGGCTTACACAGGCTGGCCTATGACTCAACTTTGAAAACCTCTTCAGTAGGCTAGAAGTTGCCTAAATTAGCTAATGGAAAACGCTGAACACAGGGGTGTGTGCTACGTCTTGCCCCTCAATCAGAGATAGGTGCTTTAAATCTAGTCTGCAAGGAGGCATCTATCTCTGTTAGGGTATGTCTAGACTACATGGCTCCACTGACGGAGCCATGTAGATGAATTTACTAGACATAGGAAAATGAAGTGGCGGTTTAAATAATTGCCGTTTCATTTATATCAAAATGGCCACCACGCTGTGCCGGTCAGCTGTTTGGTGGCACAGTGGGGCAGTCTGGACGTGCCGCAGTCGACAAGGGAAGCCTTAGTGTCCCACAAATTGGAATCCCTCTCCTGAAGCCACGCAGCCTGGACACCCAAAACATTTTTTTGGAACTAGACACCTGCCTTGTTCCACACAATCTGGCTGCAGCTGATGTCACCTATATTTAGACTTTTAGCCCAGAAGTCTCAGAGGAGTAGCTGTGTTAGTCTATTGGCACCTTAAAGACTAATATTTTCTCTAAGATACCACATAAACAAAGGATCCTACTTCTCAAGGAAGTGCTCTAACCACTGGACTACAGAGTTATTCTCACACACTCTCTCATTGGCCCAATGACAATATAAGTATTTGTTCTCAGTGGGACAGATGCACAAACACCTGTGTCCCCTTGGTTTGTGAATTCCTCTGGGGCTGTGATGTCCAACACGCTAGTCACTAGCCACATGTAACTATTCCCTGCAAGCAACGACCTGGCCCTGATGTTGCTGGAGGATGTGCAGCTAGATAGCTCTGTGTGCTGCTTCCCCCTGCAGGCACCACTCCGCAGCTCCCATTGGCTGTGGTTCCCAGCCAATAGGAGCCTTGGAGATGGCAGGGACAGCATGCATTGCTGCCTCGCCATGCCTCTCCCTGGGAGCAGCAGGGAGAAGTTATTGTTTGCAGGGAGTCACCTAAGATGAGTACCCTCTGGATCCAGCACCCTGAGGCCCATCCAGTGCCCCATCCCCTGGGCTGCTTCCCACATCCAAACTCCCTCTCAGAGACTGCTCCCCGCGCCTCCTTCCACATCCAAACTCCTTTCCTCCTAGTTATCCAGATTTTTTCATTTATCAGCACCCTCCATTCTCCTAACATGCCCGATTAAAAAAAAAAAAAAAAAAAGCTTTTACTGTACCAAGAGATTTAGCAGTAGTGTGTGAACTGCAGTAGGGCCAAAACTGGGACTTAGGTGCCCAAGTACTTTGTGGATATGAGCCACAATCGAATCTCTCATAACTAATCTGAGACCTATGTATCTTCCCCACTCCTTCCTCACTTATTTACATGGATAAATGCCGCACTGGAAGCATGTTGATTACAGCTGCAAACTGGACAGAACAATGCCACTGAGAAAATATGTTCTCTTTACCTCCCGGTCTGCAAACCGAAATGACACCTTATGTGTACTATGTGGGGAACTCATGCTATAAATCATTATCACCAATCATTAGTAATAAGGAGGGGGGAAGATGAACTGGTTACCCCCCCAAAAAGAAAAAAAAAGGTATAATAGAGATATCACCAGCTAGTGCAAGGTAATAAGTACCATGACATTTGTGGGGGTGGAGGGACCTTAGTTAAGACTCATTAGCTCAAGTGTAGTTTGATTGTATGTCCATAAAGAAACCTCAGTGATGAGTCTGGAGTTGAACCCTGATTCTTGGATTCCAGAGAACTGGATAAAACATTCTCCCAGAAATGGATGAGGTACGCTAGATGAGCTGAATTGGAGAGAACCCAAATCCATAGAAAGAGTTTTGTGCATAAATAACATCTAGGAAAGGTTATGTTAAGTTCAATAGCAACCAGTGGCACTCCCCTCTACAGTTTCGTTATTCACAATGCACAGTGATAAATCAAACTCCCTGACATTCAAAAGCCCAGAATCCCTCCCCATCTATACTACTTGCTCAGTTCTTAAGTATTCAGGCTTTAGATAGTACAATGCATTGGTATTTGTATTAGGGATGTAAAAGGCTAACCAGTTAACTGGTAGGGGCTGGAGCAGCTCCCCACCCACCTCATGCAGGGGGCTGCTTCAGCCCCGCAGAGCCAGCTGGAGCAGACCCTGTCCATGTTGGACTTGGCCATCCCTCCCCCCCCCCCTGGAGATTACATGCTGGTTCCCCTTTGCCAACACCACTCCCAGGGAGGAGGCTCACTGTGGCAGCGAAGTCACCTCCCTGGCAGCAAGGGCTGACGGGCAGCTGCCAGCTCCACCCCCCACGGGGGCTTCACTGAGGGCTCTGCAGTATAAAGTTTTAATCTGCAGCGCCTGCAGCATGCGTAACCACTATGAGCTTTTAGTGGATACACGGTTACATTTTTAACCTCATTTTTACATCTCTAAATTGTATGCAATCTTTCAACTAGTAGAAAACAGGTGCAAGGCCAAAGAGCTTTTGCCAGCTCATAATTAAACTGTGCAGTTCCTGAAACAAACCTTTATTTTCACTTTCCCTCTTTGGCATATGCCTTATCTCTTCCACTTCTGCAGCTGTAAGCTAGAGTGGAATGTGAGTTAGCTTGGATCATCAATGCCTCTATGTGAAGGGCCTAATACATCTGGCAGCTGCATAAAACATGCATTTTTCTCCACATGCTTCACGGCTGGCAAGAATAAAAAACTAAAACAAAAGCTGAATCCCAGACAACTAATGGGTTAGAAAGGATTCCTGGCAAATAAGTAATATCGAAAGTCATTTTGCTTACTTTTCTTATAAAGAACAAGTCCATTGTCACGGGGGAAGAGATAGTTATTTCATAATTCAAAGCCATTTCCAGAACTTTGTATATGGGATGAAATTAGCATTTGTCTATGATGCCCCAATCACTCACAGGCCCAAAAGAGACATTTATGAACACCAAGCTGATGATTGCATTTTTGTGTCAGGTGCAAGGTGCCAAGTGCTTCCCGTTCTGCCTTTTCAATTTCCATTGACTTGAAAAAGAGTAGGTGTTCAGCAACTTTCAGGAAGTGCTCCATTTCGTGCAGCATGAAGATCTAACTCCGTTCTGAAGAAATAACTTAAGTGCTTACTTTTTAGCTTATATCTGAGCTAGTCACTAAACAACCAAATATGTTGATGTATAGCAGGTATATACTTTGTTTGCAGAAAGGAAGCTTATTGCTACAAAGGGGTATTGTCAACATAAACTCACACATTTTGGCATGAAAACTGTATATTTCTGACAGTATTGGCCAAGTTAACACCTGAGATCACTATAAGTGAAAGAGATTGGAGAAAAAAATATGTAGAGTCCATTTTAATAATCAGCAGAATAGTAATGGGTTTTTCCCACTTCAAAAAGGAAGGGGAAAACATTTTAAAATACAATACAATTTAATTGTATGTAATGCCATAAAATTCAGTAAAAGGTAGGTTTAGTTGCGGGACTAGATTTAAAATTTAGTTTTAAAAAAAAGTTATGTTTGTGTCCCTTTAGGATAACTTATTTTCAGTCCTCTCCTAAGCTCCCCCTTAGCTGCATGATCACGCAGCTTCCCAATAAGCCCATACAAGGGCTCAGGCCTGCAGCACAGAGAGATACTCTCCCCAAGACATGGAGCTGCCATGGCCAAGTGAGAGGCAGTGATCCCTCTTATTTCCCTCCCCCCCAAGTGGAATGAATTTTCTTATGTGCAGGAGTGGGTCCAAGGGGTTCTGAATGTGAAAGGGGGCTCAGGGCTGGGACAGAGGTTTGGGATGTAGGGGCTCTGGTTGGGAGTGCAGGCTCTGGAGCCGGGGTTAGGGTTCAGGCGTACCTGGATGGCTCTCTGCTGGGAACAGGAAGGATCGGCTCCTCTCCCACAGCAGCAGCAGCTCTGTGCTGGAGCCCCTCTTGGCCAGCCTCAGCAGCTTCATGGCTTGCAGAGAGATATCTCACTCTGCTGCAGCCCTGTCAAGTGCCTGCACAGGGCTTAATGGGAAGCTGCACGACCACACAGCTTAGGGGGATCTTAGGAGAGGAGTCCCTCCCCGTTGGCCCCAGCATGGAGTTGCTGTGCCCAGGAGAAAAGAGCCTCTCCTCACTGTCCCCAGCAGGGAGACACCAGGTAAGCCTGAGCCTCCCCCCCAGGCCTGGGAACTCTCCAGCTCCAAAAACCCTCATCCCTGGTCCCACCCCAAAGCCAGCACCCCCAGTCCAGAGCCTGAATCCCCTCCTACACTCCAACTCCCAACCTTGAGCTCCTCCCCAATAGTGGCTGGAGCCCACCTTCTCTGCATTTGCACTAAACACCTCCACTCCTGAACCTACACCTCCAACCAGAGCCCTTACACCCAAACCTGCTGTCTGATCCCTGAGCCCCTCAAGTCCAGCTCCATTCAAGCACTGTACTCCCAGCTGGAGCCGTCACACTCCTGCACCCCAATCCTCTGCCCCAGCCATAAGCCCCCTCCCATATTCAGAACCCTTTGGCAGCCCCCCTCCTGCCACACATCACCTCCACATTGGTGCACACAAGAAAATACATTCCCCTTAGAGAATTTGTAGGCAACAATAGTCCTTCACCAAGGATATTCTGACTATTTTTAGTCCTTATCTCTTGCATTACAAATACCAGGATGCCTATCTAACCATGCCCTTTCCAGTGTCATAATTAAAAATGATGACCCATATGGAGATTAGAACTGCTGAGAACCTTTGAAGATCTGAGTAAGTTTTGCTGGTTAGTGCATTACTTTCAGTAATTGTGTGGCTCTTTATTTCCCTCTAGTGGCTAGACCACATACAGAGGTTTATAAGTCTGCTACTACCTTTGAGCTAATGCAACTTGTCCTTTATCTCAAGCACTATTTTGATTTCTAAAAATGTTAATAAAATAGCACTCAGCCACTGTTCTAGGTTACCTTGACAATCTTTCTAAAATTTCCACAAACAGACAAATCTCTCTAGAGCAAATAAAATAACCCATCAGCAGGGTGAATAATATAAATTAGTGTATGCTCATGCAATTCCCTCAGTCCCTCTTCTTCTTCCTGCCCCTCCCAAGTCTCCGTACACAACCAGTCTGTTTCCCCTTCTGCAGTTCCTCATCCAATCTGTTTTCTCCCCATGCTGTGTTCCCTAGTCCCACTGGTTCAGTCTTCATTCCTGAACTATTCATCCACTCCGACTGCCTCCCTCCCCACCCAACCTCATTATCTCAATCTCTTTGCTCAGTCAGCAACCGTGCTCCACAGTCACTGGTTCATCATCAGCCCTATCATACCAGTTCCTAGCCCCATCTTCCACCCCTAAGTCCTCATCCAACGTCAGTCCCCTCTGGTTCCTGGTCCATCCTTTCTCTTCAAGGCTCCCATACCAGTCTCCTTGCTCAGTCAGTACCAGTTTCCTCTTTCTTTCTCCAGTCTGTCTCTCCTCCTCACAAGTCTCCCTACTTGTCCCAGTCTGCTCCCCTGCCTTTGCAGAGCCAGCTCTTCCTCTCCCCTAGCATTTGAATCAGACAGCATCTTCCTGCATGTTGCAGGAATCCACAAGGGGAGGCACTGAGAGCATAGGACAGATAGGCCCCCTGCTTTCAGTTCAGGTGCCTGGCTCTGGGCAGGTCTATGCTATAAAATTAGGTCAATTTTATTTAATTCCGTGTTGAGAACCTGATTTAACAAATGTGATTTGGAAGCTCCATGAGGTGGCAGTGGTTGATCAAGCATATCCTCACTGCCAGGGGTTGCATTGATTCAGGGAGTGATACGCTATGGATAAGCGGCGAGGAGTCCTGTGGCACCTTATAGACTAACTGAAGTGTAGGAGCTATGGATAACTATCCCTCAGTCCCTGCAGTAGATTGGAATTCTGGGCTAAGGTGCCAGTGCCTCGTGGGATAAAAACATGGTTGCAGGTGGTTAGGGGTATATGCCTTCAGCAGCTCAGAACCAGCTTTGCTCCTTTATTTTCACATGGCATTGCTGTACAACCCTAGTGTTGCCCTTATCCACAACACCTGTATGATTTTGGCATAGGTATCAGCACTTCTTTTGCTGGTTCTTTTGCTGGTTCAGTGCTCTGCCTCCTGAAACCTCTGCCCCCCAGCAATCAGATCCACTGTCTCTTGAATGCTCCATGCTGGAAACTTTTGTGATCCCAAGCAAGCATTCTCAGCTGTGCTGGAGCTTCAGGAGGTAGCCGAGTTAGTCTGTTACAGAAATAAACCACAAATTGTCTAGTAGCACTTTATAGACAAATGAAACATGTAGCTGGTACCATGAGCTTTCACGGGCACAGCCCACTTCTTCAGATGACTGGAGTTATGAGCTGGGGATATGAAAACTCAAAATAAATAGGAGAGGGGAAGAGCAGGGGGGAGAGAAAGGAAAAGGGAGGGGAGTGGGAGACAGAGCATCATTGAGTATCTAGAGAATGGGTACTTAAACGTAAGCAGATAAAAATCAAAGTCAATAGATAGATTCCAAAAACAGGAAGGATACCGCTCAGGGAGCTGTTAGCACCTTCAGTGGTTGTTAAGTAGGTAGAGTCCCCACCAGCCCATACCAGGATTGAGTCCATTAGCGTGTGAATTGAATTTGTGGATGAACTGGGATTCCAGGGCTTCTCTGTGTATTTGGCTTGTAGAGCTGGTTTGTGACAAGGCAGCTACAGGCAGGAATGTCAGACTGTGGTTAGGCAAGCTGAAATGCTCACCAACAGGCTTCTGTATATTCCATTTACATCCGATTTGTGTCCATTGATTCTTTCCCGCAGAGACCGTCCAATTTGTCCAATATATATAACAGTGGGGCACTACTGGCATAGATCAAATTACTGGATGTACAGTCAAATGACTCTTTGATTGTGTGGCTTATGTTGTTTACTCCAGTGATGAATTCACCAGTGTAGATATGTGGGCAGAGTTGGCATCTTTTTTGGTTGCAGGGCTGGGCTTCTAGAGATTTATGATGTGGTTATGTGGCATGGTTATCAGAAAGAATATGTTTCAGGTTAGGGGGTTGTCTGTAAGCAAGAATAGGTTTTTCTCCTAAGGACTCTGAGGCTACGTCTACACTGGCATTTTTGGAAACGCACGTCTAGATTGGCAAGATACTTTTCCGCAAAAGCACTTTTTGCGGAAAAGTGTCTGTGGCCAATCTAGACGCGCTTTTCCGCAAAAAAGCCCCGATCACTATTTTCGCGATTGGGGCTTTTTTGCGGAAAACAGTACTGTGCTGCCTACACTGGCCCTTTTGCGCAAAAGTCTTTCGGAAAAAGACTTTTGCCTGAACGGGAGCAGCATAGTATTTCCGGAAAAGCACTGACGATCTTACATGAGATCGTCAGTGCTTTTCCGGAAATTCAAGCGGCCAGTGTAGACAGCTGGCAAGTTTTTCCGCAAAAGCAGATGAACTAGACAATCTATGGGTGGCCCTATTAGTCTGATGTTTCTTGTTCTTCAAAACCTAACATTTAGAAACCACATAACCATAACTTGTTTGCTGCTCATGAAGCTCATTCAGTTTTCTTTGATAACTAGAATACTGCAATTCTCCTATGTTCTCCAACTGAACACCTCCTCTACAGAAAACACCCCACTGTAATGTATTTTAGTGGGCCAGCTGTAGAAAGACAACTGGTTAAGATGTAGTGAAAAAATCTTGTACAAGCCATTTTAGTACTTGAGTCTAAAAACAGGCCTAGACAAAGAAGCCTAAAATGTAGTCAAGAATGGCATAGAGCAAGTAGACCTCTGTGTGTATAAAGACGTAACATTGAGTATTAGAATTATGAAGTATTTCATATTTAGATCATTTTGCCAATTTTTATTAGCATCTAGTTTAGAGCTATCATTTATATTGTAGTAGCACCTAGCAGCTGTAGTCAGGTCAGGATGCTATTGTGTGTTAGGCACTATGTAACCATAAAGGATAACTGCTGTCCCTAAGAGCTAGTAGTCCAAAAACAAGACTCACCACTTATTTCTTGTAGTTACTAGATTAACATTCAAAAGTTGTTTCATGCCTTAAGCCAGGGGTGGGGAATTTAAGCATCAGGGGCCAAATGTGGCCCCCGGCTTGTCTAGATCCAGCCCCCAAGGCTCAGGGCTTCTCCCCAGCACTAGGGAGCCCACACTGGAGCTCTAGTTTCTCCCTCCCCCCCCCCCCCCCCGCTCCTCTCCCGAGGGCTGGAGCACACAATCTACTAGCCTAGGTCCCACTAGGCTCTGAGGTGGGAAGGGAATGTGGTGAATTACTTTCTTCTTCTCAGTCAGGGCCCGCATCTCTGAGGATTTTTTTTCCCCCGCTTCTCACTTGTGTGTGGCCCCCAACTGATTTTTCTGTGGGTCAGCAGTCCCCAACCACAAAAAGATTCCCCATCCCTGCCTTAAGCCTTTTACCTCTTGCAGATGAAATAGCTCACACTCAACTATCTCTGCTTCTAAAAACAATTAAAGTTACTTGCATGCCCTTTATATGTATTCTCAAGCCATATTATAGGATAGTTTCTTCCATATCCTTCAGAAGAGAACTTTGAACAACAGACCAAATGCCAATATGTCATTTGTTTACATTTCAGAAAACATAATGGAGAACAGATTAAAAAATAATTGCATTGATGGGTTCTAAATGCCACTCCAACTTGTTACTCCAATACCAGAAATTAATAAAATGAAGTTTAAATGAGCTTCCCTCTCTCACTTGTTTTCTGGAATACTAGAACTGATGTTAGCCTCCATTTACTAGTAATAGTTGTGTGATGAGATGCACAAAGCATTTGTATTCTTTCAAGGAAGGAAGGAAGGAAGGAAGGAAACATGCAAGTGACTAGTTAGTCTTAGCATACTTCACAAGTGCTTACAATCAGTCTTTTTATTTAACCAGAGATTATGATTGCTAGTTTTGTACCTCATGAAGCCAACATAAGTTACATAAGGGTCAGCTGTGTGGCATTTAATAATATTGTATTATGCAACATGAGTAATGTCAACAGTCCACGAACCAAGGATCTTAAGTATTTCACTGCAAGTGTGTTACCTAGTTTCCAAATTGATTTGTATCTGTTATAAAAGGCAATCCAATTCAGATTACAAGAACAAATTAGAGGGACTTGTATAAGCACTATAACTTTCTTTAAATGTTATTGATTTTATTATATATTACAGGTCTTCAGATTGGGATGAGATTGGCTTTCCCCAATAGAAACATGTGCAGTATTAAAGGGTGCAGATTTCCTTAAAGTTCCCAGTGAAGTCACATTCAGAGTCTTCAGAGCAGATGATTTGAATCACTAACCTGGAAAATAAAGAGAAAGGTTTATTAATGAGTTCGGATTTTAGGATGATTACAGCTGAATAAAAGAGAATTACAACAGCCATGACTGTCATGGTGAAATGGCAGAAGAGATACTTGCTAATAAATCCATTAGCCATTAACTGATATCTATTTTATAAGACGAACAAGTGTCTAGGATAATGCATTTACTCTACATAGCTAACGGATCTTATTCTGTTTCAAGTTTGTGGGATTTTTTTAAATCAAACATATAAGAGAGAAGTATTATTTCAAAGGATTATTGTTATACAAGCCCTCCAATAAACAACATAGCCCAAGTTCCTGTACCAAACTCCAAATATAATTTTAGTAAGAACAAGTTTGGAGGAATCTACTGAATGTTTATAGCAGTTTTTAGTGTTCAGCAAAAACTGGTATTTACTAAACAATATCAGACTGCAACATTACTCTTACTGTTGGTAGATGGATAATGACATGGAATAAGTCATTATCTCCGTGGCAACAGAATTATGACTGTCAGAGGAATATTGCACATGGTTCTGCTATTACTCTTACAGGCACGCCTCGGCTTCCTCCAGCAGATGTTCTTTCTGTAAGTCTGGTAAGCCCTGAGTACAAACAACCAAGAGCAGCTCCAAGACCACAGACATCCCAAGCAAAACTCAGAAAATTGTGGGTAAAATTTTCAAGTGTTAGTTAAAACACTTCAAAGCTAAAAAAATCCATAGAATCCAGACATCTAAGTACCCAACCCATTTGTAAAAGCAGAGACTTAATTACCTAAATCACTTCAGTGACGTTAAAATTACACCCTAAGATTCAGGTTTTAAGACTCACTGACAGGCAACCGAGGCTAGTGAGCAGACCACATGAATGGCCCTCCATCTCAGTGAGCTACTACTAGACTGTCGTAATCAAGACACTCTCCAGTGATAGGGTAAGTTTGCTAAAGTCCCTTGGTTATGTAGAATATGCGGGCGGTGCTAAATGAACTATGGCAGTGCTATGATTGGACACAGAAGGAACACAGAGCTCTCACAACCTTGTATGCAATCAACAGGCATCCCACTTCACACGTGCCTTGTTTCACGTGTCACTTTAATGCAGGTAGGGGAAAAAAATGACATGGACAGAAACCAGCAGAATCTGGTAGCCTTACATGTGGCCAACAGTAAACAAAATGTCTCAGGGTCCACACGTAGAACCCGGATGGTCTGCAGATTGCCTACCCCTGTTTCAACAGCTACAGGCACCATGTGTCCCTTTACCAGGCACGAACAAGGCTACCAGCCCTCCCACCACCGAGCCGCGAATGACACCCTCTGCTGCGGGAGTCCTGCCCACGCAGGTGATGGCTAGATTTGACAGCGACACGCGGGAGCTGGTTAGAAGCTGTTCCAGTCCCGCTTTGCTGCTTCTCACTCGGCAGCGGGGGACGGAGCAGCCTCTCCGCAGGGCCGCTACTGCCGGGCTGCCTCGGGCGCAGGCAGAGGGGCGCTGTGAGCGAGCCTGAGGGAACAGCCCCAGCCGGCCTTCGGGGAGCCGCACGGCTGGGAGACAGTGACCGACCCGCTGGGACTCGGGCCAGCAACCGCGGCCCGCCCACGCCTGCTCGCTACAGCCCCGGGGCGAACCGACCCCCGGGCCGAGCAGGGCGCGGCAGCTCCCAGCAAGACCCGCTGTGCGCCCGCAACGCTCCACGCTCTGGGGCGCAACGCGGGAATCCCGCGCTCGCCCCAACCGATCCGCGCGGCTCTAACCTCCGAGACGCCCCCAGCGCCCTACAGCTCACCCAGCCCCAACTCACCGGAAGCGGAAAAAGCCACAAAGAGACCCTCTCTAGCCCCCTACTAGCTCAGCCAATAGCAATGCAGAAGAGGCGGAGTCACAATGCAGTGGCCGGGCCCATCCGTCTGTGCGGGCATATTATTGGTTTGCTCGGACGCATGACAGCTCTTTCAATCCACACACGGTCTGCCGTGTGATCCGAGGCTCTGCCAATAAAGAGGAAGGCCCTTGAACCGGTGGGCGGGACAGACAAGGTCTCTAATGCACTCTACTGGTACGGATGTGGATTGACAAGCATTTCTAGCCATCTGTGGGCGAAGCTACCCGTGACGTTTGTCCGCTCTACCCAATGGGAAGGAGGAACGGATTGGAAGGCGGGCCGGCGCGCTCTGTGTCTTGGTGTGAGCGGCAGCCGCTAGGCAAGGGCGGCGATGAGCGGTTCTTTGTGCTGGCTGCGCGCGGCCTCGCTGTTGCGTAGCGCCCCGCTGCGTTGGGGCGTGCGCCCCTTCAGCCAGGCCGCGGCCGGGGGCGGCGAGGGAGACCGGGGGTCGCGGGAGTCGGTGGAGCGCCTGGTGCGGGCGCACCCCGTGGTCGTGTTCATGAAGGGCAACCCGGCCCAGCCCCTGTGCGGCTTCAGCAACGCCGTGGTGCAGATCCTGCGCCTCCACGGGGTGCAGGACTACCAGGCCTACGACGTGCTGCAGGACCCCGACCTCCGGCAAGGTTAGCGCCCGGGTGGGGAAAGACCCTTCCCCTAGGAGGCTGCGGGGAGGCAGAGCCCCCTCCCCCGGCCATACGCTGGAGGGGACTCAATGGGGGGAGGCAGGTACGGTCCATGTACACACCCCGAAGGGGTTTGTTTTTCTCGCCGAGCCTCAGCAGCTCTGAGCCATCAGGCCCGAAGTGCTTGTTGCGAGTAAGAAAGTCACAAGAGGCTGAGATCCTGGGCCAGCCTCCCTCCGTGTCACATTCCTTAGTGGCCCCGGCTGTAGCCCATCTGGGGAGTCGCTCAAACTGTCACTTGTAGCGGAAGTATCATCTTGGGACTGGGAGTCAGGGACCTGGATTCTGTCCGTGAGTCTGCTACGGATAGGTGGTCTTGTGCTGGGATTATCTGAAGGACCCAAAGAGGTTTTGTGACCAGAACCTAATGACTTCTAAGATCCCCTGAACTCTATGGCGCTGACATTTTTGTAAAACAGAAATAAAATGTATCTGCATACTTAACTCAGACAATGTCATTTTAATCTTTCTAAATCACGTCTACCTTGTCAAATAGAATGTACCCACTGTATAGCTATTGGCTAAACTGTACACTGCATATTGTTGGAAAACGTCATCCTGGCATGACTTTTTCATATACTAGTGATCTTGGTTCACCATATTTCCAGTTGGGATAATCCCAGAGAGTCACAGCTGTGTTCACTGATTAAAAGGTGAGGCCCACACAGAGATGATAAGTTTTGGCATGATTCTTTATCTTGGTCGGAGCAGCCTAGTGATTTGGCTTGTTTGCTTGCAGATTGCCTCCTTTATCTTTTTTTTCTGAAAGAAAGATCCTCGATGAGACCTGTGCTCGTTGTTACAGATAATGGTGGAAGTACTATATATTAAGGGAAAATGGAGAGTATAAACAAATTCTGCCTTATTTTACACATTTAAATGTTTTTAATTATGGACTTTTTAAAATAACTAGAATACTTAAAACATGGTGTATGCCAGTAGCAATGGAGTACAGGAATATTTTGTGACTCAGCTATAAAAATCCTGACCGTTTCAGGTAGAACAGTAATTAGTCAAAATCATCACCTGAAGAAGTAGGTGTCATCTTGCTAGAACACTGCTAATCATATACGTGAGTGGAGCAACAGTAAGTGGTGAAAGAACAATGTTGGCTCATGCAAGATAGACAAGGCTTATATTATCTTCACTTGTTTGAGCTCAGGTCTTAATTTGAGTTGTTACATTATATGCTCTGTTCTTTTCATGGCATCTATTTGCAGTCCTCCAAGCTCTTAGAAACTTCCAGTGTGGCCTCTTACTTTGGTGAAATTTCAGTCGGAGGTGGCACAATTCAGAAGTTATGATTGATGGCATCTCATTTTGGTTCTACACTCTTTAAGATCAGGAGAGCTGCAAAACAACGGTCAGGCTATAAACAGCTATTGACATTTCATCCCAGTAGTTTTGGAAGATATTTTGTTTAGGGATAATTCTATTTTAGCTTGTATTATACTCCCTATCACTTATAGATGATGATGATTATGAAGAATGGTAGATATTTATATAGCTAACAGAGATGGATGATAATACTTTGTCCTGCCTTGAATGCAGGGAACTGAACTAGAAGTCCTCTCAAGGTCTCTTATAGTCCCTACAATTCCACGATAAAGCTGGAAAAAAATCAGCCTAAATTTTCATGCCTCAGCATTTAAAACATTCACCAACCAACAGACATTGCCCCTAAAGCTACGTTAGTCTGTAAGTATATTTTATGAGAATTCTTGCACCTTCTATTGGAGCAATTGGTATTGGCTGCTCTGAGAGAGAATACCAAACCTGAAGATGTTATAAGCCACTAGTCTGATCCCTTATGTGGCTGCTCTTTCCCTCTCTTGCCCCTAGAATTTTATCAGCTACTAATACTTTTCATTTGAAATCTTTTTTTTTCTTGTTTTACACTAATTAGATATGTCCGAGAATTGGGATTTCAGTTGTTGGTGTTAAAGCAGAAGGCACAGATGAATATGTAAATTGTGTGTGTCGGGAAAGCATGTAAATACTTTTCTGTACTTCAGTATTAGTTAATATTTTCTGTGACTACCAGCTTTCTAGCCATCACCAGAATACAGTGGTTTCCAAGAACTGACATCCTTTGCTTTCTGCTATTGTTGAGATGCTCAGTTGTTTTAAAAGGCAACCAAAATGTCATTACATTACTTTCTTTTGTTGCCTCAGGAATGTTGTGAGGTTATTACGGAAAGTATGAATGGAATGTGAAATGGCCCACAATACAATCTCTGTTTTTAAGGAGTGTTTGACACTGAAAGTTTTAAAACTAACACTGTGAACTTAATGTACTGTGAATCAGTATTGACTGCTCAGGACTTTTCCTTCTAGGAGCTTGTTAGTTCGATCACATGAAACTTCTTTCTGTTTGTTTCCCTTTTGAACATGCTTAGCTTAGTGCTAAAATCTCTTGGGATTATTTGAATAGTAATTGTGAAGTGGGATATTTTCCCTTGAAAACAGGCCTACAAGTGTAATCATAGTAAGCCTTGGTAGTGCCACACTTACAGTGTGTTTTGGTGAAATAGGTATTGGAATACTTTACTTGTATATTTAGATCCAACTGATGGATTATTTCTATCTCTGCTTCCCCTGCTTCCTTTTGTCCTTGCATTTGGGCTTCTGCTACATTCTTTGTTTTTAGTTGAAAATTTGATATCGATAACTGGTCTTCATTTTTTTTTCAAACTGCTTTTCAGTTTTATGACATCTCACTAAAATTAAAGTAAAATATTAATTCTGGGGAGGTTTGAGTGTAAACAACTAAACACTTAAGATTAACGGTGTTGATTACACTCAGTGAAGCCATATCTCTGGGAGCTGCGCAGGCAAGGGTTGCTGGCATCATTCCGAGGGTGGAGGCTTCACTGCCAGCTTTGCTCCCTGGGGAAGCTTTGCTGTGAGTAACTGTGTCTCCTCTGAGATTTTCTGTGGTTAAACAGTTACCCTATTAAGCAATTTTTAACATCGCTAACTAATATCAAAAGAGCTTGAATATAATGTAGAAGTTTATTTTACATTATTTTTGTTATTGAGACAGTTAAAATTTTTAGGTTTTTAATAAAATTTAAAACTGTGGTACATCTCTCCATTTTCTTAGAATACACAGATTTAATTTTTCCATGTAAATTAATAAATTGGTAATTCAAAATAACATGCAGCCTGGGTTTCCTTCATGAACCCTGAACAAGTCAGTAGTTAATTGTGTAATGATCCACAGAGTTTATTTAAGCTGGGGATTGAACAATAGGTATGACGCATTCAAAACAATATGATGAAAGTTTACTACTTTTCCCCTTTGGTAAGAGGAGACGTTAGTGTATTGTATCCTTTAAAGATGTTAAGAGGCAGGTAATTCACTAATCGTGTAGTCGATAGAATTTGAAGAAGCACTCAGTCCTGGCTCGTGTCAGGTCCAAGAGCTACTCCCACTGTGGCTTTGCAGTTTAAACGTTGTAAGATCTGGGCGGGCAGGCAGCCAGGCTCCTACTACATTTAAACTGCAGAGTTGCAGTGGGAGTAGCTCCCGGACCTAGTGCAAGCTGGGGCTGAGCTGGGTTGCCTTCCTGGAACTGATTCTGTAAAGACTTTCCTGCTGTTTATAAAATACTTAAGCTTTTATTTAACACGATACAAGATATAGCATCATTAGTGCAACTGTATTTAATACTAACTTTTAACACTGTTTACATTTACCTACCTTTTTTTTTAAAAGAATAAATGTGCAGTTAAGGTGAAATAAGTGATCGTGTCTCTTATGTCAGGATGAAATATCCAGGGTGACATTGTTGGCGTGAGGGATGTGGAAGGTTAACCGGTAAGCACCACCCTTAACGGGGCCTGCTATAGACAGGGTCTGCTCCAGTCGTCCAGAGCAGCCTCTCTCTTTGGCAGGCCTGGACACCCAATAGGCAGGGGTTGTTCCAGCCTGGCTGGAGGCATCCCTTCCCACTGGGGCTGGAGTTTGTCCTCCTGCCTGTGCCCCCTTTTAATTGATTAACCAGTTAAATGTAATGTTTAAGCAGTTAACTAATTCAATGGGATTTTGCATCCCTAGTTGGCATACACTAAATGTTTGCATAATTTGGAAACCTACATACAGCTGTTTTTACCTAGATGATGGCAGAAATGCATGCATCACAAATGCCTGCTTTCTCTTCATCTGTCCAGTTTTTATTATGAAATATCTGGACAATAAAGCTGCAAGGTATTTCATAGCAAAAAGTTGCACTGAGACGGATCATTTTTCTGTAGACAGCCTTAAAAGGAAAGAATTAAGAAGAAATAGGATATAGGTGTAAAGAACTGTCATAGGAAAAAAATTCTGCATGCAGTAGGAAATTAGAAATATATGGAGGGGAATGCCTGTGTTCTGCACTTTCATCTGAAGTGAAATAACCCATGTACTAGGGTAAAGGAGCTATTTATAGATAAAATTATGCTTTAAAATGTGAGCACATTACAATGTTAGCTGTAACAAACCTCAAGATGACGTTTCTAAAGAATTAGGTTTGATGAGATTAGCTTTCTGTGTCTGCATTGTTGACCGTTCCAACCATAATCTCATATTGTTGGAATTTGAGCACTTACTTCCGTACTTAAATATATATTTAAAAGGGAGTAAGGGGAATTGGATAATTTGATTAGAAATAAGAAAACAATGCACTTACTGATGTAGAAATTAAAATTTATTATAGTAGTTACTAGGGATGTGAACGTGTAACCAGGCTCACTGATTAATCATGTGAACAGTTACATGCAGCCCCGCTGCCTCTGTATCAGAGGTAGGGGAGAGTGGTGGGAGCCGGTGCATGTGGGGAGCAGCTGGGGACAGATTTTAGAAACTGGATCCCTGTGTGTACTAGCTCCTGAAAACACCTCCCCCACGCCCCGTTTCCCCACTTGTAAACACTGTTAATTTCAACAGTTACACATTTACAAAATTAAACACATTTTAACATCCTTGGCAGCTACATGAGATGGAAGTTTGGATAGGGAATGTGTTTCTCTCCCCCCTCCCCCCAGTTGGAAAGAACAGTTTAAGATTGTTTAGCTTGATCCAGTATCATTTGGGAGACACCTTTAACAGCCATTAGGAATATTCCATAATGTACACTTTTGATAGCACTTTTTTATTGTCAAGTTCAAATTTGTAGTAATTATGAAACACAAAAGGTCCTATAATTTCTAAAGAACTTTTAAGGTACGTATGTCAGAAATTATGTGGAAAAGACTTAATTTGATTCCACTGTTTAACTGCAATTATAGAATACAATCTGTTCATAAGGATAGATCTGCAATTAAGTTGGTATCTTGGTTTATTGTTGCCGTTTGAAAAATTGTTTTAGTACTTTTTAGTCCTTCTGTAATATGGGGAGAGTAAGTTTTCCCATGTTGTGTACTACTTGGCCTTAATATATTTCAGTCAGTATTTTGTTAGCTTGCACTTGGGGGGAGGTCTGCTTAGCACAGTGGTTTTCAAACTGGGGAATGAGAGCTTAGTCTACATAGCTTTTCATAATGGTTAATTGTAGCAGATTGAGTATTTATTTCTGAACTCGTGATGCGAGGCACATTTCTGTAGTGTGCTTTAGGTGCAAGCTACATCTTGTGCCCCTTCCATGAATTTCAACATCTGCCCATGAAAGATAAAGCGTTCAGAAATTCAAGGACAGTTAGAGGACAAGTTATCTAGCAAATGAATTTGCAGTAACAAATGGTTCTGTACAAAGGCGGTAAGAATATGGGATTATTAAAACTCCTCGTGGAGAATACACAAGTTATTGTAATTAAATTCCCCATACAAACAGTACTGGACACGTTTAAAGGTTTCTTTAATTTGCCAAATTAGTCACTTGAGAATAATGGTTCTCAATGAGGGGTACGCATACTGCTGGGGTTACAAGGAGGTCTTCCATGTTGTGCGTTGCCTTATCTAGATATTTGCCTAGTTTTACAATAGGTTACATAAAAAGCTGTGTATCAGAGGCAGGAGCCAGTGCCAATGGAGAGCTGGCTTTAAGCAGGCTTCTCACTCTACCCTGGCGCTGCAGCATCTGATAGAGAGGCAGCAGTGCATAGAGAGAAGGGGGCAGGTAGGAGCTAATATGCATGGGAAGCAGGCTTTTAAGCCGGCTCTCGGCACATGCTGGCTCTGGATTCGCCTGGCCCACCCTTTCCTGCCTTCTACAGAGGCAGTGGTGGGGCAAGTAGACAGAGGCAGCAGTAGCACAGAGGACGGGAAGGTGAGGCAGCACTGGCTCCTATCAGAGGCAGCAGGCTGGGGTGAGAAGAGAGGGGAGACTGCCACGAAGAAGCCTCTGTCCACAGCAGCTTGAACTGCCCCACGGACAGAGGCTGCTGCTACCCTGTGCTGCTGTCTCTGTATCCCTCTGGTCTGCATGGGAATAGGGATGTTAAATATCAGTTAATTGAATAGTTGAGTAACCTCATTTCTTATCGGTTACTTGACTATTCAGTAGTTCCCAGGGGCGGGTCTGACAGCCAGTGTACTCTAGCCTTCACTCCCGGAGAGCCATTCTGCGCTGCTGCCACTGTATCAGAGGCAGCAGTGCTGGGTGCCAGAAGGGAGCTGGTCCATGAGGGGAGCCAGTTTAAAAACCAGTTACCCTCACAGACTGGCTGCCTGTCATCCTGTGCTGCTGCCTCTGATAAAGAGGAAGCAGTGCAGAGTGGCAGCAGCCCCTCTCTAATGGGGGTCTGAACTCCCAGATCTGGCATGATATACTTTAAACGCAGAGCTACAGCATGGGTAGCTCCCAAACTTTTTGCAAGCCAGGACTGAGCTGGGCTGCTGGCCAGCCTGCTAAAAATTTACAGGGGGAGGAGGGGTGGAGAAATGCATGTGGTCTGTAGCATTAACCGATAAGCTCTTGCTTATCAGTTATCGACTACACTATTGCATCCCTATGTGGGAAAGCTGGGTTTTAAATGACTATTCAGTTACACTATCTGACATCCTATACTAGACACCAAACTGCAAGTACAATATTTAATACTCCAATTGATTTATAATTTTATTGTAAAAATGAGTGAGAATTTTTTCAGTAATAATGTGGCATGACACTTCTGTATTTTTATGTCTGATTTTGCAATCAAGTAATCTTTAAATGAGGTGAAACTTGGGAGTACTCAAGACAAATTACGCTCCTGAAAGGACTAGAACCACCTGGAAAGATTGAGAGCCACTGCTTTTAGTAATCTTCTCTCGTTCCCAGAACTCAAGCATGTTACTTGCACAGCTGCTCTTTAAGAGTCACACTTAGAATTGAACTAATGTGTGTCAAATTTATAGCTCTAGGTGGAAGCCCAAACAAAACTAAAAAAGTGTAATGGAATATGGTTAATTCTTATGACTGTTCTGTAGTACACAAGACCTGCAGCCTCAAAGAGAAAGAAATGAGAATATTAAAATCTGCATGCTGCTGAAGTGATTCCTCTTACTTTTCATGAATTCCAGCCTATTTGAAAACAATTGATTTAATCTTTTTATTTATTTTCTGGTACAGGAATTAAAAACTACTCCAACTGGCCTACCATCCCGCAAGTATACCTTAACGGTGAATTTGTTGGTGGCTGTGACATACTCCTTCAGATGCATCAGAATGGAGACCTAGTGGAAGAACTTAAGAAGTTGGGAATCCGCTCTGCACTTCTGGATGCAGAAAAAGACCAAGACACAAAATAAAACAAGCAAGATATTTCATTTTTAAAGATGCTGGGACTATGATAAACAAGATCTTACACAATTACTTATGACCAGAAAAGCCTTATGGATTATCTGAAAGGAGGCATTTTTTTGAACTGACACTGTTTGTCTATCAGAAAACAAATAGCTCATGGTACAGTATTTCTGGTATTTTGGTTTAAGGGTGTTCTGTTGTGAAAATTTGATTATAACCACTGCACTGTAATTCAAATGTCTGTGGAACTGAAGTAGACAAGCGGACTACTTTACTTGTGTTAATTCTTCTTGCCTGAGGCAGGAGTAAATGAAAGATTGTAGAAAATTATTTTTATGGCTCTTCTGTGTATATCACTTGGTTTGTGCTTTGATATATAAACCTATGTAGATAGTGTCCTTAGCTTTTTTGCTGTTCTTGAAAAAGCTATCAAATAACCGCTGTCATTCTGTGAAACACTTGAACATAGGATTTCTTGGGAACCTGTAAACTTGTGCACTTATGTAACCTACAAATCTTTTTCTAACAAACTAGAAGAAAATAGTGAGGAGTGATCTACTACAGGTGAAAATAAATACACTAACAAAAACTAATTATCTTGTGGTTGTTATTGCTTTGTTTCCCAAATTGTAGGTTGTGATTAAAAGGGTTTAAAGCCATTTTCTATTCTCCCTCTGCCAAAAATGGCCTCAGTTGTTACGCTTAATCAAATTTCACTCTCCATTATCAGTGTTCAGAAATGGACATTCTGTAACTTTTTTCCTTCTGGACAAGAGAGGGGAATAACTTTGGAACCATGAATGTAATCTTGTAGTAGTACTTGTCAACAGCTTCACTCCCTAGCTTTACATTGACAAAGATTCATTCCTACTTGACTGCTGTGCCACAAGGGTGTGGTCTTTAAATATGAAATAAAAGAAACAGTTCATTTGTTTGTGCTCATCTGTACTAGTACCTAATCTCCTAGGGAGATGGCAGACTTGTTCACTGGATTTTTTTCTGTTTTCTGTGAAGTGTGAAACTCCAATGTTCCAACAAATAAAAATAGTCATAGAGTATATCTGAAAAAAATAGCAATTTAAATTTAGTAGTCTCTCAAGACTGGCTGCTATTTAGTTTTGAGTAAAAGTAGCATTTGCTTATGGATTGAGCAAATTACCTGAAAAATAATTATCTTGAGATTGAATTATTGTCTGCATTATTCTCCAAAAACCACGGAGTTCTGTGGCATCTTAAAACGTATGCCCCCAAAAATCTGTTAGTCTTTCTTGGATAACATCCATTTTGTCAGATCCAAAGTGTTTTTCACCCACAAAAGCTATGTTCAAAAAGTCTGTTGGTCTTTTATGGGCATGTCTACACTAGGAAATTATTTCAAAATAGTGTGCCCACACTACAGGGAAGCCTCGAAATTAGTTCGAGGCAGGCTCCCTTAATGTGGATGCACTACCCCAGGAAGCACTGGGGAGTAATTACTGTGAATGACTCTGGGGAGTAGTTATTTTGAAATAGTGTGTATGGGGTGGAAAGCAGATTGGTTTTGTTTCTTTGTGGAGGAGGTTGACTTTTATTTGCCTCTATTTAGACCTTGGCTGATTAATATCTCCCTTCAGCATGTTTTATTATGAAGAAGTTGATGTAGATTAAAATGAACTTAATAGAAGTATTAGGAGTAGCCTCAGAACAAGGCTGCTGAGACAGAGGGCTATGTCTTCTGCCCTAGCAGTGACATCACAGAGGAGAATTTCATCAAAAGAGAACCTGGCAGCTTTGGAGGTAAAACTTTTCCAGGTGGAAAATGTGGTAACCTTAGTAAAATAGGTAGTAAAGGCTTAAGCCTAGGAATGGTAGACCCCGGAATAGCTAGCATGAGGAAGCCAGTCAAGGCCTTTATAATGCAGAGAGCCAAGCAAGGAAATGTTAAGCTATGGAGTGGGAACATACCCTATTCTTAAAAACAAATAAGAATATTCAGGAAAAGACAACACCTGTTAAGACAGACATTGTCCTTTAAAGAACTCTGCATGTGAAGATGGAGAGGACATTGAGGTCTGGTCTACACTAGGACCTTAGTCTGAAGCTAGCAACCCCCCCCAGCTCGAATTTATAAGTGATGCGTTCACACTACTCAGCCTATTATTCCAGAACAAGGGGCTCTGGAATTTGAACTCTGTAGTCCTGCTTTTTATGAGGAATAATGCTATTCCCAAACTTTTAAGTCTGAAATAATGTTCAAGTGGATGCTGTGGTGCTGCTAATTCAAACTAATTGTTCTCCAGCAGGCTTCCTGCAGTTCCCCAGAGTGCTTCCTTGAGCTCTGAGACCGAGATAGCACGTCCATATTAATGGAGCCTGCCACTGACCCACAGAAAAATCAGTAATGGAGAAGTAAAAAAAATCCCTACAAAAAACCCCAACCCTCAATTATGTACACCCCCCACCCCTACCGCTGCTGCATTGGAACACCTCACATCCCTGGTGCTCCAGTCCCACGGTGAGGGAAGGGGTAGGGAGGACTGAAGTTCAAGGCCTCAGGCCAGAATAACTTTTCTGAGGTTCCAGGGTTAGTGGATTTTTGTGGGCCCCTTAGGCTCTGGGGTGGGACCAGAAATGAGAGGTTAAGTGTGTGGGACATAACTGCCAGTGCGTGGGATAGGGATGGGTGCAGGATCTGGGTGGGAGGTGTGGTGCAGGAGGGGTTGAAGGAGTGAGGGAGGGTGTAGGAAGAGACTGGGGGTAAGTGTCTGGTCAGGGGGAGGAGGCAGGAGCAACCTGGGAGTGTGGGGTCTCGGTGTGTGTGTGTGTGTGGGGGGGGCATTTAACTTGCTTTTGTGCAACTCTCAGCATTAGCCCAGGCATGGCCTCTCACTAATCCCATTAGCTGGATTGGTCAGGCGGAAGGGAAGCTGCAGTGCATGGAGCACCTTCTAGCTCCACTTCTTCCCTGAAAGCTGGATCTGATGAGGAGGCTCACGGCTTTCACCTCTCCCCTTCCCCCCAACAGGAAGCTGGTACTGGCATTCCAACCTTGTAGGGGGCTGTAAAGTGAGGGTGGGGGCCGAGCTGGACCTGCAAAACATAAGAACGGCCATTCTCGGTCAGGCCACAGATCCATCTAGCCCAGTATCCTGTCTGCCGACAGTGGCCAATACCATATGCTCCAGAGGGAGGGATCACAACAGGTAATCCTCACGTGACCCTTCCCCTGTCACCCACTTCCAGAGAAACAGAGGCTAGGGATACCATTGCTACCCATCCTGGCCAATAGCAATTGATGGACCTAACTCCCATGAATCTATATAGCTCTTCTTTTAACCCCATTAAAGTTCTAAACTTCACATCCTCCGGCAAGGAGTTCCACAGGTTGACTGTGCGCTGAGTGTAGAAAAACTTCCTTTTGTTTGTTTTAAACCTGCTTCCTATTAATTTCATTTGATCACCCTTAGTACTTATATTGTGGGAATAAGTAAATAACTTTTCCTTATTCACTTTTTCCATACCAGTCATGATTTTATAGACTTCTATCTCATTCCCACTCCCCCCCTTAGTCTCCTCTTTTCTAAGATGAAAAGTCTAAGTCTTTTTAATCTCTCTTCATATGGGACCCAGAGCCATATGTGGCTCCCTACTGAGCTATATTTAGCTCAGGAGCCATAGGTTGCCATCCCCTATGCCATCCCCTTTGTTCTGACTTTGCAGAACAAAGACTACAAGCACAATGGCATTATGAATCCTAACATTTTTGTTTTTCCCCATCAACCACCATTTCATTTGTTTAAAACTAAGCTCTTCTTTCAAAACAGATTTAATTTTTTTAAAATTAAAAGGATGAGGTAGATGGTCTCTCAAACAGCTGTTCTTGTTTATTATGGTTTTAAGGGCAGCTGGCCAGCAAAGTTTGGATGCAGATCTGATTAGCCTGAGAGTGATTGGTTCAGGCCCATCTTGTATTACAATACTTAGTACCTCAAATTAGGATTTAGGGGTGGGCAAAAGGGCCTCCGTGGGCCCAATCCCACCTGCCAAGCGGGTTGATCCGGCCCGCGAAGGCCCTGCCATTCCCCTGCCCCCAGGCCAATTAAGGGCTGGGGGAGGGGGAGCGCGCGAAGTTTCCTCCCGCCCTGCGAGCAGCATGCAGTGCTTCAAGGTGTCATGCGCTGCTCGCAGGGCGGGAGGAGACGTCATGCACTCCCACCTCCCCCAAGCCCTGATTGGCCTGGGGGCAGGAGGAGCGCGCGAAGTTTCCTCCCGCCCTGCGAGCAGCATGCAGTGCTTCAAGGTGTCATGCGCTGCTTGCAGGGCGGGAGGAGACGTCATGCACTCCCACCTCCCCCAAGCCCTGATTGGCCTGGGGGCAGGAGGAGCGTGCAAAGTTTCTTCCCGCTATATCCCTGCCTTGCAAGGAGCATGCGGCACTTCGAAGTCCCCAGGCCAATCAGGGCTAACCACTTATAGTCTGGGGGTGGGGAAGCCCAGAAGCATTCTGGCCCCACCCCTTCCAGCCTGGCCCGGGCCAAAAATTATTGCCCATCCCTGATTTAGATAGTACTCTTCTTCTTCAAGGAACTTTACACATATTAATTAATACTCCCAACTTTCACTGAGAGCTAAGTAAGATATTTTTAGCCTTGTTTCACATATGGGCATATGAGGCAGATGGTTTGGGATTGCCAGGGAAACCCGAGGGAATCTGTATTAGAGCAGAGATTAGAACTCAAAGTATCTGATTCCTAGAAGCATGCATTGAATAATGATTGAGATGAACCAGTAGATGGTGCTATTTAACTGAAAAAGAGTAACAGATCTAATTGGCAGGAACAAACAAGCATCTTGTAATGAGTCTGCTCTGCTTTCTATTGGAATGAAATACATTCTTCAGGGTTGTCATTTTAAAAAAAAAAGTCAGTGTTAACCATTACATATGTCCTAGAATGGTATTAATTTAGTCTTTGAGTCAAGTGATTCGGCATACTCAATGAAAGCAACACTGGAAAGTGAAGGAGAATAGCTTTCTTTGGATTATGTGGGAAAAAGAAATCTGGGATTAAGGAAGTCTTCAAAACTAATTGTCCTCCTTAGAATAATTAGATAAGAAATGCTGTATAAGAGCCATATATTTATCTTAAAGTGGCCTCATTTACTTCAGTGAGTTCAACAAGTTAGAGATAGGACTGCTTTGTTTGCTCTATGGAAGTTCTGTGACACATTATCTTTGCATTGCTACAGATGATATGGTCAACCCCAAATTAAAGTTTCTCTGTAAAACAAGCCTGACAGATTCACATTTAGGTCACTCTCTTTCTAGATATGACAAGGATGGGAGTGTTGCATAGCACGCAATGTTAAACCATTACATGGCTTATTGTTAAGTAGCACACACTCCTTGTTTGCGACACTTTAAAGTCATGACCACTATCCCCATTTCCAAAGTAGGACAAAGAATAATAGCTCTCAAGGCTTATTAATTTTCCCCGTGACCTTTTAGGAGGCACCTGCTCATTGTGCATCTGATCTGTTTCTGAGGAGGATCTGTGAATAGACACTCAGAAGCTGAGCTCTGGAGAGTAAGTGTCTCATTGTGGAGTCACCAGATATTTTTTGTATTGAGTGTGCCATCCAGATTTTAGTTATATGTCAGTGTTTAAATTTGGGGTGATTCCTAGTTAAATCCATGCAAGCTCTACTCAGTCTGATGTATATTCTGTGGGGAAACATTATGTATATCCACAGCAAATGGCACCTTATCTGTGGGGTTCCATGCTGGCGATCTCTGACACTTGTGGTCACAATGTTGAGTGAGAAGAAAAAGGTGCATTAGGCTACTTCTACATTGCAAAGCTATTTCAGGATACCAGAAGTATCCCAAGATAGCTATTCTGGGTCTTTTGAGCGTGCCTGTTATTTCAAAATATAACAAGCTTGCTATTCTGACGTCCCTGTAAACCTCATTCCATGAGGAGTACGAGACATTTTGGAATAGTGATTTATTTTGAAATAAGTGCTGTGTAGACAGCACCAAATTTCAAAATAAGCTATTTCAAAATTAACTCGAAATAAGCTATGCAATTTGTGTCGTTCAAATTGCATAGCTTGTTTCATGCTCCAGGTGGAGTGTAGATGCACCCTTAGGCTATGTCTACACTACAAGGTTTTTGCGCAAAAACAGATGCGTGCTTTTGGGTAAGAAAATCAACAGTCAACATAGGGCTTTTTGTGGAGTCAGTATACCTCCTTCTGTTGGTATGGAAGGGTATGGCTTGCTCAGGAAGGACAGACAGGGAAAAAAGGGAGGAGGGGTTGCCTTGTATATTAAAAACGTACACACTTGGACTGAAGTGGAGATGAACGTAGGAGATAGCTGTGTAGAGAGTCTCTGGGTTAAGCTAAAAGGGGTAAAAAACGAGGGTGATATCATGCTAGGAGTCTACTACAGGCCACCTAGCCAGGTGGAAGAGGTGGATAAGGCCTTTTTAAACAATTAACAAAACTATCCAAAGCCCAAGATTTGGTGGTGATGGGGGACTTCAACTATCCAGACATATGTTGGGAAACTAACACAGCAGGGCACAGGCTATCCAATAAGTTTCTGGACTGCATTGGAGACAACTTTCTGTTTCAGAAGGTTGAAAAAGCTACCAGAGGAGAAGCTGTTCTGGATTTGGTTTTAACAAATAGGGAGGAACTAGTTGAGAACTTGAAAGTGGAGGACAGTATAGGGGACAGTGATCATGAAATAATAGAGTTCATGATCTTAAGGAAAGGTAGAAGGGAGACCAGCACAATTGAGGTAATGGATTTCAGGAAGGCAGATTTTGATAAGCTCAGAGAACTTGTAGGTAAGGTCCCATGGGAAGCAAGACTGAAGGGAAAAACAACTGAGGAGAGTTGGAAGTATTTCAAAGGGACGTTGTTAAGGGCCCAAAAGCAAACAATTCCGCTGTGTAGGAAAGATAGAAAATATGGCAAAAGACTAGCTTGGCTTAACAAGGAGATCTTGCATGATCTCAAAATAAAAAATGAGTCATATAAAAAATGGAAACTAGGACAACTAACAAAGGATGAATATAGGCAAGCAACACGGGAATGCAGGGGCAAGATTGGAAAGGCAAAGGCACAAAATGAGATCAAACTAGCTACAGGCATAAAGGGAAACAAGAAGACCTTTTATAAATACATTAAAAGCAAGAGGAAGACCAAAGACAGGGTAGGCCCACTGCTTAGTGAGGAGGGAGAAGCAGTAACAGGAAACTTGGAAATGGCAGAGATGCTCAATGACTTCTTTGTTTCGGTCTTCACCGAGAAGTCTGGAGGTGTGCCTAACGTAGTGAATACAAGCAGAGAGAGGGTAAGTTTAGAAGATAGGATACACAAAGAACAAGTTAAAAATCACTTAGGAAAGTTAGATGTCAGCAAGTCACCAGGTCCTGATGAAATGCATCCCAGGATACTCAAGGAGCTGCTAGAGGAGGTATCTGAGCCTTTAGCTATGATTTTTGAAAAATGGCAGACGGGAGATTCCAGAAGACTGGAAAAGGGCAAATATTGTGCCCATCTATGCAGTGTGGGCGCTCTCTTGCGCAAAAGCACATTGCAAAAGCGATGCGCTTTGAGGTGTGGACACGCTTTTGCGCAAGAACTCTTTCATAAAAGACTTCTTATGCAAAAACCCTGCAGTGTAGATGTAGCCTTAGTGAGCAAAGTTTATTGTAAATGGTCATATGGAACTCCTCAGCAGTTTGATGGAACTTTGGCAATTTCCTACTCAAACTCTGTCTTACTGTAAAGTTAGCAAAGGAGACACTGTCTCCCACATGCCCATTCTTGGTGTAATGGGAACTGCACCACTTCCACTGGTACACGTTAGAGTTGCTGTCTTGTAGCTCTAGCATGTTTTGGGGATGGACAGCTCATGATCACCTAGCTTCTCACTGTGTTGCACTTCTTCATTTTGTATTCAACTGATATTTTTTGCTTTTTACTATTAGAACAAGCAAGGTCATTTTTATGAAGCATCTAAAAATTGGAAATAAGCCATTTTTCTGTGAAGACTATGTTCTTTATTGAAAACTAACCAATAGCCCATCATAAGATGGGTTTTTTGGGTCTCTCCTCCACATCCGTCTCTCTCTCTCCTCTGCCTCCTGCCTCTCTCTCCGTCTCTCTCTTTCTCTTCTCCTCCCCCTCCTACCTCTCACTCTCTTTCTCTTCTCCTCCCCCTCCTGCCTCTCATTCGGGGGACCACGGAGCCCAAATGGCCGTTTGGGCTCCGTGCTCCCCGTGCGGGAGCAAGCAGCGCAAGCGGCCATTTGGGCTCTGTGCTCCCCATGCGGGAGCAAGCAGCGCAAGCAGCTGTTTGGGCACCTCACTCCCCATGCTTCATGGGGAGCGTGGAGCCCAAATGGCCGCTTGCACCTCTTGCTCCCCCATGGCAGCCTGGCTGAGCGGCGCAGAAGTCAGCCGAGCACCACGGTGGGAAGCGAAGGGGGGCAAGGTGGTTACGTTCACGGCCAGGGGGCAAGGCCTGGAGCTGCTGTCACGTCGCACGTCACTGCCCCATCCCCCTTTGCCTCCCGCCGTGGCGGGAGGCTGACTTCTGCGCCGCTCAGCCGGGCCGCCACTGGGGAGCAAGCGGTAGAAGTGGCCATTTGGGCTCCCCCGCAGTGGCCTGGCTGAGCGGCACAGAAGTCAGCCGAGTGCCAAAGTAGGAGGCGAGGGGGGCGGGGCAGTGACATATACAGCCAGGACCCACCCCCTGGCCGTATATGTCACCGCCCTGCCCCCCTACCCCTCCCTCCATGGTACTTGGCTGACTTCTGCGCCACTCAGCCAGGCCGCTGCAGGGGAGCAAGCGGTGCAAGCGGCCATTTGGGCCCTGTGCTCTCTGCATGAGGACTGTGGTGCCCAAACAGCCGCTTTCACCGCTTGCTACCCCGTGGCGGCCTGGCTGAGCGGCACAGAAGTCAGTGGAGCGCTACGGCGGGAGGCAAAGGACGTAACTGAGGCAACAGTGCCTCCCAGAGGCAACAGCCAGCATTTCAGCGTTACAGAGTCACAGACATTGGGCTACTATATATATGATACCAAAGTTCTTAAAAGGAGGGTCCTCATGGTAGCTGTCTAATATCAAAGGTCCTTTGCAAGTAAAAGTGCCAGAAAATTAGTGTGTGATTTGAGCATATCACTTAATTTTTGTTGTGCCTCATCTGTAAAAAAGGGATAACAATAATTCCCTTTTCACATATATATCAGCACTTCCTTCATTAACATTTGTAGGGTAACACAACATTAAGCCAACTTAGTTTGTCCTCTTTGTCTGTGGCTGCCCAATTCCCAGTTTAAATCTGGCAATTCTAATTTATGACAGATGCCAATGGCCCCCAAGGAACAATTTTGTCAGCCAGTGATCAACCAGGAATCTCACATAGAAGGTGCCTGGGACTCTAGGAGCCCCTTCATAACAACTGATTTCTTTCTTTGACAGAGTAACTGGTTGGTTAGATAGGGGGAATGCAGTGGACATACTATACCTGGATTTCAGCACATCTTTTGACATAGCCCTGCATTAAATTGTCATAAGTAAGATGGAGAAATGCAGGTTTGGCAGAACTACCATTAAGTGGATACACAAGCAGTTAAACAACCATACACAAAGTAATTATTAATGGGATTATGTCAGATTGGAGGAAGGTCTCAAGTGGGGTTCCACATATGGGTGGCAGATCTCATAGGCATGGGAAGGCATAGACTTCTCAAATTTCCTGAGGAGACCCACCCTTTAGGTCCTTTCTTGCATGCTCCTAGAGGCTAGGGCAGGCAGGCTGGGGACCATGGTGTACCCCTGGGGCCCCTTTGGCTGCCCAAAGCTAGGGCTGGCAGCTCAGCTGAAGGGGAGGCTTTACGAGTGGGAGGGTCAGTCAAGTGGTGTGACCTAGGCAGTCTAGGGATGCTCTGCCCACCCAGCACTCTGGGGTCATACTGCCTGCCCAGCTCTACAGTGCTCTGGGATCAGGGGTGTGGGGTCTGATGCCATGCTGCCTAGCAGTCCTTGGTTCCTGGGTCAAGAAGGGGCCAGCGGTTACAATGGGAGAGGGCTGCTTTGCAAAACTCAACCCCAAATCTGAACCTTTGGTCATTTGGCAGTTCTTGCCTGGCTTGGTTAAATCAAAGGTGGGGAACAGAGTCAGCTGAAGCTTATTTCCGTCAACTCTATTTCCCAAAGCCTTAGAGCTAGGGAAGAAATATGCCTCCCAGCAAAGAATTCCAACTGCTGAAGCTGTTGCCCAGGACAAAGCTGGCTAACTGATCGATCAAATGGTTTGAGCTCCTTCATGATGAACGAGGGCTACACAGCAGCTGGAGGAATGACAGGAGGATAGGACTACGGCTTGATGAATTATAATAAAATTGGGGAAAAGAGGCAGCGAGGGTGGCAGCATTTCAAAATAAGAAAATAAGCAGTGGGGTTGACAGACTTACTGGGCCCCTGAGCAAGGCTGGAGGGGGCCGGCTCTGAACCCTGGTATGGGTGGAGCCTCACGTGAAAGGAGCAGCCAAAAACCCTGGGCCCTTTTAAATCACCAGGCCTCCTTTGCCCTCTACTCCCCTCCCATCGGTGTGCCTGAAAATAAGGCTCTTTTTTCATAAATATGAAAAGTCAACAGTGGGAACATAGGATTTGGTGCTAGATAGAAAACTGGATAGGGCTGGGAGTAGGAGGCAGACTGGGAAACACATTGGGACTTCTTGCTTGACTAAGTACTACTCAGTGTGAGTGAAGGCTGTTGATATAAGTAAATATGCATAGTCAGTCTTCTGTTATGGCGTACCTGCGTATTCACCTTTCTGATCACTTAAAATCGTAGTAGAAGAATTGTACTTGCTGGAACAGGATGTTGGGAGTTCTGGGACTTCTGGCTTCTGGTCAGGCTAGAAAGGTCACAGAAACAAACTATGGAAGTTTGGTGCTTTTGCTTCCAGTGTCAAGGTGCACAAAATGCAAAATAAGGTAGCATTTCACAATCCCATGGAGGTTTGGTTCATGTCCAGTTGTAGGAATGGCAGGTATTAAGTAGTATTTTGTTTTGCACTGACACACCCATCTCTTGTAAGAGAAGAGTATTTGGAACTTGGAAGGTTCTTATTAACAAATACTATAGTATAAAAGAAAGCAATTTGTTGTGTCCTTGGATACAAGTTACTTTCAAACAGGAGAACATTAAGATGTGCCAGGAATTCCATACAATGAGATACATGATAGACCTTTTAAAACTAATGAGTAGTCCTGTGGCACCTTGGAGACTAACAAAAATATATAGAGTCACAAGCTTTCATCACAAAAGCTTGTGATTCTATATATTTTTGTAAGTCTCTAAGCCTTAGTCCACACTAGGGAGTTATTTTGAAATAACTTCCCTTATTTCAAAATAACAAGCAGAGTGTCCACACTACCAAGCCTGTTATTTTGAAATCTGTACTGCTTTTCTCAGGGAACAATGTTTATTTCAAAATAGCATTAGTGTGGATGCACCTCTGCTGCAATTTTGAAATAACTACTCCCCAGAGTAATTCAAACTGATTAAACAACAAGAAGTCCTGTGGCACCTTATAGACTAACAGATTTATAGGGTAAATCTGTTAGTCTGCAAGGTGCCACAGGACTTCTCATTGTTCTTGCAGATTCAGACTGACACGGCTTCCCCGCTGATACTTGTCAAACTGATTACTCCCCAGTGCTTCCTGGGGCTCTAAGTTGAGGTAGCACATCCACAATAACGGAGCCTGCCTCAGGCTAATTTTAAGGCTTCTGTGGAGTGTGGACACACTACTTCGGTTTTGTTATTTCTGGAGTTATTCTTTTGAATTTAGTTATTTGAAGATCATTTCCTAGTGCAGACATGGTCTCAGGTGCCACAGGACTATTCATTGGTTTTAAAGTTACAGACTAACACAGCTACCAATCTGAAACATGATAGACACTGTCACTCAACTACTATGCCTCAATTTACCCATCTGCAAATAATAACAATCAACCTTATGTTGATCTTGTGAGACTTAATAACATTTTGATCCTTGGATGAATGGTGTTTTTTAAGTGCCATATATTTTTTGGGGGTAAGTCACCTGCCCTTGAAGTTTGATCCTGCAAATACATACTGTAGTGCTTGATATTTCCCATAGCCCTTTGAGGTCCATGGGATTTCTCATGGCAGTAAGCACTAGGCTAAGAAATAAGTTGCTTTGGTTTAGTTGTGTGAGGATTTTTTTTTTACAGAATTTGACAAGGTGGATTGATTTAAATCAAGGTAATGTAAAATTAACTTTTCCATTTGTATGTCAGTTATTTTTGAATAAAGGTACATTCTCATTGGTTGATATAATCATTAAAACATGTTGCTTTATATAACTAAATAGAGCTTTTGCATTAGATTTGGTACATCTTTTTGCTACCTAGAAAGTAAAACACTATAACTATATACATTTATTTTAGTAATTGTGCAGCTTAATATCTTTAGATTCTTATTAATTAATTGTACATTTTCATTGTTAGAAAATAGCAAATTATATATTGGTTATTTACTACATAATTAACTTTCTGCTCATGATTTGTGTTAAGCTAGATCAGCATCATAACTGGAATTTAATTATACACACAGAACAGCATAAAATATACATTTTTATTAAACAAAATAAGCCTATAATAAGGTATATGATCTGTTACGCTGTATTTACAAAGCTTGCCTTCAAAAGTTAAATGTCTTTCCCTGGATTTTTTATTTATTTAGAAAAGCAGCCTTTATCTCCATTTTTTAAAATAGAGGCTCATGAACTTGGTGTGGGTTTTTTATTATAAATGTTTTATAAGTTTAGGCCTTAACATATTTTGTATTAAATTCAGATTTCATTTTAAACAGGGTTATTTTTAAAAAGAGAAACATATAATTCAAATAAGTCAAAACAATCCTAATAATTGTAGTGTATTTATTTATTTTTCAAAGGAATCATTGCTTTTTATCCACCTGGGATTTGGTCCTTGGATTATAATATCTGGGTTTCTTTTTCAAGCTGCTTTACATTTTAAAGTGTGGTGATGTCTGAATATAAGCAAAATTAATAGAAACCCATTTAGGCAGAGTTAGGGTAGACAATTGGAGCTATTCTGTCTTTTTATGGGTGTAGTCTACTGCCCTGGGTGAGAATAAAAAATATTGATACATTTTGACCTATGTGCTCCTAATAAGAGAGCTGTCTGATTGGCAGTCCTCATCACTATCAATTATTTAGAACAGGCATTTTCATAATTCTAGGTAAAATTTCCAGCTAGGCTTCATTTGTTTGCTAATTATGTTTCTCTGTTGACTCAAGCAAAAATGATTATTTGTTTTGAATCTAAATCATTATCTGCAGAATATGAACACCAGGAACCAACAGATTAAGAGCATGTTCAGCAATGCCTGGGGAGCATGTGTGTGTGTGGGGGGGGATCCAGACTTGAAAGAGACCTGAATAAAAAAGCATGAATTGCTTAGTTTTCAGTACATATGCTACACTTGGGATGAAATTCACCCCTTTTGTGCTCTAAGTCTGTTCAAGGTTTCCTGCATCTTTTCTGGGGCTGCAGAAGGGTCTGTAAAAGCACCATGGGATGGGGTTCAGTGCTGTTTTCAGAACTGGCAGGTCCTTAGAGGGAGACCAAATGACACAGAAAACCAACACCTGCAGAGTTTAAACTAATCAGAACTATCTTTCCGTCTTTACCTTCCATGCTTTGGAAGTGGACGCAGACCCTCCTCAGAGTGGTCGCCTGGAAGACACTTGTCACACGAGCACCATTGCATAAGGACCAAAATGGAGAGAAAACAATAGAGACTTATTTGTCCCATATTTCTTGGAGAGGCCCTCCCAAGTCTTTTTCTGTTCTCTGGAAATTGAGAATGAAGCTCTTTATTCCCCCCTTCCCATTTCTAACAGTTTTGGCAGAACCATAGACAACAGTCTTGACTTCCCTTTATGTTTCAACTCCCAGCCCACTCCACTTGTCTTGTGAGAGAGAAGCTGGCTAGACCCACCTAGAGCCCTTCTTGCTCATGGAACTCACCTCAAGGTGCTAAATTAGTGTTAATGGGAAGGGCTTTCTCATTTTCCAAATGGCCCACAGGAGACCATTGCCAATATGACAATCATCAGATGAGGTAGGCCCCCAAAAACCAGGAGATTGGCTTCAATGTCATGGAATATTTTAGTTTTTTCAAAAAACTCTCAGGTCACATTGGCAAACTTTTCTTTGCAAGCATGACAGCTACAAACTTGCTTTTGTTTTTAAATGTCAGCTGAGAATTTCACATAATCACTTGCCTCCAGGACCTGAGGCTTGAACTAAAACCTCGAGTATACTGAGATTTATGATAAAGTCGTGGGAGCTGGTGACTGCTTCTTGAGGGAACTCCATTCTCTGAGCACAGGACCAGGTCAAGAGGGGTCAGCTCTTAAACCTTAAAGGGCTAATACAGAAACAATCCGTACCTACTCATAGGGGTTGGGGCAGTGATTTCAGTAGATGTTACGGAGCATGTTCAGAATGTGAGTGCATGCTTGGTACAAGTCAAGAAGCAACTGGCAGGAGAAGGAGGGGCGAATGTGATCCTGCTGATACAACCAGTAATGCAAAGATTTGAAAACAGTGTGTGGAAAGAACCAATAGGACACACAATTAGGCAGATCCAGTGGCCTTAATGTTTTGTGCAGAGAAGGCACTGTGGTAGTGGCAACTATCTACCCTATCAATTGAAGACGTGGCTGCTTGCATCCAACCGCATATTAAATTCATTCCACCTCATTTCTTGGTTGTTGCCCAACACAGAAATCATTTAATTGATCTGTCCTCTAGTTAGAGTGCAGCCTTCCTGGTTGGCTACACAGTCTGGGTACGTCTACACAGCAAACTGGAGGACTTCTTACTCCAACTCCTGTAACCCTCACTGTACAAGGAGGAAGGGAAGTTGGAGGACAAGTGCTCTATTTCAAAATAAGTGCTATGTAGATGCTCCCAATTTTGAAATAAGCTATTTTGAAATAAGCTATGCAATTGACATAGCTCAATTTGTGTAAATTATTTTGAGTTAAGCCCTGCTGTGTAGCTGCACCCACTCGAATAAAATACATGTGAAGTTAGGAGAGATTTTCATTTAATCTTCAGGAAGGAAATGAATACTCTCTACCCCAGTGAAGGTTATTACTTGTTTCCCTCCATAATACACACCACACTGAATCTGAATACAACTCAGAGAGGCAATATAAAACATGGAAATTACAAAAGGGGATGGGAAGTGTAAGCAGGATCTGAAGGAATGCTAGCTGGAAGGGGGAAGAGCCCATCCGTGTGTCTACATAAGCACAGGTTGCTCCTGGTTCGCTTAGATTTCTTAGATATTCAGCAGATTGAGCAGTATTTTGCTCATTATAATCATCTTAATTTGTGACTGAACACCAGCTATGTTTGTATTAAATGCAGGGACAGCTAAAATATGGTTACCAATATTTGTAATTTTGTGGGAATCCAGAAAAGTAGGACTGTGTTAAATTGTTCTAAAAGAACACTTATCTCTGCCAGGCTAATGTTGAAGACTCTTGTAAACCATGTTCCTGCCACCCACACCATTCCCTCTGTGTGGATGAAAAGACAATATCAGACTGTAGAACTATGCACCCAGCACCATTCATCACCACTCAGTTTTCATGCACATATTTAAACAATACCAGCATAGCCCTTAGATGTACTGAGCATCTTATCTTTGGTAGAAAATGTAGTTATGGGCCATTCCCCCAGCTGCCTCTTTTCTGCCTTTCATTTTATTTTTTCCTAATATCCTTAGCCAAAGCAGGTTATTTCAAAAATCCATTTCGAAAGTACAATAGTTCTAAACTGAAAGATTTCTAGAGGGCAGCAAATCCAAAGGGAAATCCCATCCTCCAGTGCAAATGAAGCCTGCTCTTTTATTTGAGTCTTTTTAAAAAAAATCAGACACAGAGGTACCATAAAGGTTTTCCTTTCCTGTATGAAGGCAGTAATAATAATAAGGTAGCTCTATAAGACTGAGTGGTGTAATCAGGCCCTGGGGCAAAGTTTTAATTTGATTTAAACCTACTGTTGTGGGCAGAGACTCTGAAATTCAGGTGTGGGTTATGCAGAAATTATTCTGCCATCTGAAATCATCTCTGGAAGCAAATGTATTTGCAGAGTGTTATTTAACAGCATGGAATGCTCATTCTAAGTTATTTGCTCATAATTGCAGTTAATTCACAGAGTATACTTAATTAGCTGTTAAGATTATGCTGCTGACTGCACTTCAGTCATTTCTCCTATTTATTTCAAGTTATAATTGGCCAAGCAATACCTGGGATGCATTAAGTATAAGCAATAAAAAATCAGGGTTTCTATGGTTTGTTGATTGTCATTTATTGCATTTTCCCGTGTGTATTGACCCCATTTGAAAAGTTTTTTTACAGCTAGATGTACTGAATATTGTCACCCAAAGCACATCCATTCTTAAATGTATGCATAAGGGTTTTCCCTCCCGTTTTGTCTCATCTTTAGAAACCTGAGATTAGTAGCCTCACCATCGCAAAAATACTATAGTTTAGTATCCTGTTTTTTAAAGAAGACATGCACAAAATATTTGCCATCTTGCATGCTTAGTCAGGGTATACAAATAATATGAGTATTCATATAAACTAGGCATTTCTGTGCCCAAATGGCCAGTTATATGAAAGCTTGCCCATTTGCAGATTCATATGTGACTTGTGCATACAGTGGTAGTAATTGTAGGTACAGATTATACAAGCAACTGTGTACTCATTCTTACAAACTCAGTCCTTGAAATGTGACAATGTGTACATGACCATGGATTTCCATGTCTATGGGGCAGGGCCAGATTAACTCTCCTATGGACCTGGGACTATTATATTTTGTGGGTCCCTGTGGGGTTGGGTGCAGGCGGAGGCTCTGGGATGGAGTAGGATTGGGGTGCAGGCTCTGGCTGGGTGGTGCTTACCTTGGGGTGGCTCCTGGTCAGCAGCTTAAAACCATAGAATCATAGAACACTAGAACTGGAAAGGACCTCGAGAGGTCATCAAGTCTAGTCCCCCGCTGCCTGGTCTGGCTCTTGCGCTGCTCTGCTTTCCCAGGTGGCTGGCATGTCCAGTGGAGGGGCCAGGCTCTTCTGTGTTGTGCATGTTGCCAGTGCCCACAGGCACTGTCCCCACAGCTCTCATTGGCCACAGTTTCTGGTCTGTGGGAATTGTGGAACTGGCTCTGGGGGCAGGGGCAGCTGTAAAGATTCCCAGAATATCCCTCACATAGGGGCCATGGGGGCATGCTGGTGACTTCGCCCTTGTGGCTCCAGACCCACAGAGGGGTGGGGGATGCCAAGGCCTGGGGTGTGGAGATTTGCTGCTGGCCAGATGAAAAGATGCAGCAGGCCGCCTCTGGCCCCTGGTCCTGCAGGGCTCCCCTTAGCCAGAAGCCCTGGGCTGCAGCTCTTAAAGTGTCTGTGTTAATTCAGCCCTCCTATGATGGCTTAGTGATTTCACAATCAAAGCTGATTGCAAATGAAAATATTAGTTTTCTTAAAGGGTGTTAGGAGTGGCTTTAGGTGGGCTGCGGCAGCTGGCGCCCGAGGCAGAACGTGCGATCAGCACCCCCGCATGCACGGCGGTCAATGGGGCGTCAATGGGGTGATGTCATGATCGGGCACCGCTGAAGGCAGTACCCTAGGCAACGGCTGAGTCGGCATATAGTCACGGGCCGCCCCTGAAGGGTGTAATTTACTGGGCATCATTGAGAGTCTGGGCATCATTGAGAGTGTCGGATCAGGGAGAATTGCTCAAAACCAGGGTTACTTACAGCCCAAGACTGGGGTCCTCCCTATAAGGCACCAACCAGTCACACACAGCACTTCAGCTGCCAATCTGGCCAGTAGGAAGCCTCACAAGCGAAACCCCTTAGACATCCCAGCGTTCTCTGTGCCACAACCAGACCCTTATACAGGTGAGAGGTTATAAAGCCAATCTCACCGACTCAGAGCAGTCTGAGACAATCCTTTAGAAACTAAAATCTAAAGGTTTATTAATAAAAAGAAAGAAAAGGCTGAGAGTGAGATTGTTAAAGAGAATACATTACATACATCAATCACCAAGTTCTCGATGCAGGCTCTTAGCAGAGATGTTACAGATTGCCAGTTTATAAGCCTCCAGTGTACGTCCGATGTCAGGATGGGTCAGCAAATACTTCCCAGCTCTCTGTCCCTGGAAAGGATGCTTCTGGAATCAGGAGCAGGATTGAAGACCAGATGGAAATGCTCTCATGCTACTTTTACATTCCTGGTGCCTCCTGAGCTGCAGCTGGTCACATGATCAAGTGACCTGTCTTTGTCCTCTATGCAAGTAGCCATGATGCACTGGTTGGTTTGCAGGTTTCCAACCATTCCTCGGGTGTTTATTGGCAACCTTGAGAGCCTTTGTCTATGCAGCATCACTAATTAACATAGCCATTCATTGGCTATCCATTCCTCACAATAGGTGGTTGAGGCCTATTGCTCTCTTCCAGACAGAGAACATTTAAATACAAGTATAGAGCCCATATTCAGAACTTTACATACAAAAATCATACAAGTATATGAGCAGCAAACATAGAATCAGCTTTTGTTTGACACCTCACATGCCCCCCTTTGCACAGAATTTGGATCAAACACCCACTAGTGGATGCAACAATGATCTGCTTGTTCACATTAAAATCCCATAATATGATTGTAGGAAGATGAGGGTCTGAAACATAAGCCCATGCATTACAGGCTGGGTATGAGGCCTGAACAACAATGGTCAAGACTTTGCTAATATAAAGCAAAGTTAAGCTGTGAGGCAGGTCCTGGTCACAGAAATTGGCAAGAACAGGGCTGATATTACAGAAATACTCATTCCTGAGAGGTACTAGGCACAGACTGTAAGTGTAACTGTCACAGGACAGATGTGAACCTGGGACTTTGGTGCAGGCACTTCATATCTTAGTCTGTACAGCTCCCTTGTCCTTATCTCACCCTGCAAGTGATCTAAGTGCCACTACATGGCTATGTCTAGACTGCAAGCCTCTTTCGAAAGAGGCTCTTTCGAAAGCATCTTTCGAAAGAGCCTCTTTCGAAAGAGAGCGTCTAGACTGCACGGAAAAATTTCAAAAAAGCGGCTTGCTTTTTTGAAAGAAAGCATCCAGTGAGTCTGGATGCTCTCTTTCGAAGACGCCCTATTTACATTGAAGAACGCCTTCTTTCGAAAGAGGAACTTTCGAAAGACGGCGTTCTTCCTCGTAAATTGAGGTTTACCGCCATCGAAAGAAAAGCCACGTTCTTTCGAATTAATTTCGAAAGAACGCGGCTTGAGTCTGGACGCAGGGGAAGTTTTTTCGGGAAAAGGCTACTTTTCCCGAAAAAACCCCTGAGTCTGGACACAGCCCATGGGACAGTGAACCACATAAGGTGTGGGGGTTACATAAGCACATTCCAGAGGGGTTGTAACAGAACACCTCATTCAGAAACATCTTGGTACCAACATTCACCCTGTAAATAACTTATAGACCCAGGTTCAGGACCATGTCTAAATTGACAGCATGATGGACAGTAATGGAACCCCCCCTTGTGTGAGGTAAGGGGGTGGTAATAGGTAACAGAGGATGGTGTCAAGAGTGATGTGTAACTTGTTTGTTCCTGTGTATAAAAGTGCATCCCAAAGGGTGATCATTGACTGACCATGGGGGGACACTAGAATCCAGAATGTTTAGTTGTGTGTTGGTCTATTGTCATGGCTTACCTAGGTATAGTAGTACAGCGGCGAGTCTGTTCACTGACAACTATTAGGGTATGTCTAGACTACATGGCTCCATCGACGGAGCCATGTAAACTAGTTTTCCTGACATAGTCAATGAAGCGGGGATTTAAATAATCCCCACTTCATTAAAATAAAAATGGCCACCGCGCTGTGCCGACAATCAGCTGATCCGGAACAACGCAGCGGTCTAGACACGGCTCGGTTGACAAGGGAAGCCTTTGTTGACTGCTCCTGTAAACCTCATTTCACAAGGCATAAGGGAGCAGTTGACAAAGGCTTCCCTTGTCGACCATTCCGCGTCTAGACTGCCGCGCTGTGCCTGATCAGCTGATTGTTGGCACAGCGCAGCGGCCATTTTTATTTGAATGAAGCGGGGATTATTTAAATCCCCGCTTCATTGACTATGTCGGGTAAACTAGTTACATGGCTCCGTCGATGGAGCCATGTAGTCTAGACATACCCTTATTGTATGTTGCTTGCCAATAAACCTACTTGGGTGCTTTTGATCCTTATCTGATTTGTGGACTTTAAGGTCTTACTTGGGAGTCTGTTGTGTTAACTAATTGTTAACACATTAGACGGGAAACGCACACATGCACGCAGCCAAAAGTTTATCATCATTGATGGAGTAGAGGACCTGTCAGGAACTCATCAGGACAACCCCACCTGACTGACAACAGTGACAAGCAGTGATACTGGAAATTCAGCATGATATTTGAAAGCCAAGCTGGGTTCTTTGACTCTCATATATCACTACCTCTGATGGTGCCCTGCAAGCGGAATTCTTCCTTTGATTTTCCCTGTGTCACAATCATAGGGATTGAACAGGAACAAGGAACACATTATATCCTAGTAGGTAGGGCACTGCCCTGAAACTCAGGAGATCTGGGCTCTGTTGCTAGCTCTGTTGCTGGATGAACTCAGGTAAGTCACGTCCCTCCTTGTTCCTCAGTCTTCCCTTCAGTAAAATGGGGACATTGATACTGACCTTCTTTGTGAAACACTTGGAGTTTTAGTGATGGAAAAGTGCTATGTCAGAGCTAGATGGCAGTATTACTATAAATGAGGGCAATTTGGGAAGACAATTAGTCACATGTATCAATGAAGCCTGGATATGACCTTCAGGATCTTTGTTAGTGGTGATCAGCCAAGAGACAGAAATAACTCATCTTGGGAGTTTTGTGTACATTCAGCATCCTCAGTGGTGTCATATGAGTATAATAAAGCATAGATTTTACCTTGTAATTGCAGTGCATTCAGTCCACAACCAGAATAAGACCTACCTCTTTCTCTCACAGCTGTGTTAACTTTGGAGGGTTAATAGGAATAAAATCAAATTTGTTGGTGTGTGTTTGTTCTGTTTTTTGGTCCTGAATATACACAAGGGAACAGTTTTATTAAGCTACTATGATCTCTGAATGACAGTAGGGAAATGCTACTGGTGCACTTTCTACACACCAGTTTTGAGCTGGATGAATTTTTATGCAGGCTGCCCAAACTGGCATTGAAAAATGTAGCTTTATGAAAGGTTTCCTCTTGTCTCAGACACCACTTCTTTTGTGATGTGAACTCCCATTGAGTTCCCAGAACTGGAAAAAGTGAAGTATGGGGTTTATATAAAAGTATAAGTGAACAAACTATCTCTGACAGCTAGTTCTGGAGGGGGGGGGGACTTCAGGAGCAAACTGTATTTACATGAACTCACCTACTCTGCATAGGCATCCAGGTGACAGGAGTTATGTAGCACTAAGTGATCAGCTTTGGCTGATGTTGGGTTACAAATCACTTTAGTATTAAATGCAGGAGTAGTGAAATGTTATCTTCATTACATAATGACAGGGGAGCAGAACTGTGTTGAACTGGTGCAGATTGAGGGGTCAGCTCAGCTGAAACAAACTCACGAAGCTAGGAGCTTGAATGCCAGGCACCTGTGAAAGTAAGAGGGTAGGGACAGCTGGTATGTATTTTTTTCAATGTTCCTTACTCTGTGGGCTGGTTGAACCTCTTCCTCCCCATTATGCAAAGAAAGAGCTAAATAGGTCTCATAAGGAGCCTCTTTTGTTATATTAAAGTGCTCAAATGAGAGCTGAAATTACTTGTGAGGGGTAGTGTTTCTGCCCCAACTGCAAAAAGCTGAAAATCACTAAGAGACGATCTACAGAAGTTACAACAGAAAGGCAGATGGTAGCAGAGGGTGACTGGCAGTCAGCTGCTGAGGCAGGGAGCGGACTCGCACAGAAGCACCTTTGTACCCAGGGTTCTCATTGACCAAGGACAGCCACTGAGAGTGGAGTAGGGTGATAATTTTGTGTGTGATAGATTTGAGAGTCTATGAAAGTGTCCCATTCTCCACTGCCCTCTCCCAAGACACCAGTCAGTACTGCTTCCTGATAAAGAACCTTCACTCCTAACAAAGTTAATTTTCCCCCATTTACTTTATTTGGAACTGAATTCAGGCCAAAAACTTCCTCGTGCTATAGCCCTACTGCCTCAGAATGTGAGGTGTATTTTTTCCTCCCAACCATCATCCTGGACATCTTAACGAATTCCAATTATTCTGGCTTTCTTCAGGATTTGTGAATTTCACCCAAGAATGTCTAACCTGGTTTTGAAATTAACTGAGCTGGTTGTCTCAGGTAACTGGTTTTGAAATTAACTGAGCTGGTTGTCTCAGGTAAATCCTGCTGCAATGAGTTCAATAGGTTAAACATAATGAATTCTGTAATCAGTTTTAAATTTTAATTTCAATTTGTTTCAAGTGCAGTCCAGTGATATATTTAACTTATGTTAAATTGTGCAATAAGTTTAAAAGAAAACTTGAATTTATTTTACTGCATACCTTTTATGTAATCTAGATTGGTATAGTTGTGCACCTCTTAACTTTACAGGGGACTAGGAGACTGAATCTTCTTTTCAGTTTTCTGCTAAAAAAGAAAATTGCAACTTCAAAATAACAAAGCATCAAAACAAACAAACAAAAAAGATGAGGGTATAACCTAGAAGAAACATTGCTATGGTTGTTTTTCCTCTTCCTTTCAGATGTTCCTTCCCTCATGCAGGACTTGGATTAGTTAGATTAGCTTATGTTTTTATAATAGATTTTTTCATGAAAAGTAATGGGAGGGAGGTTTGCCAAGTGCTCACAATACTCAAAGCAATTACTACTTCTTCCAAATAAAATTTTTCAGCTGAAGACATGGAGGTAATTACCTTTTTTCCCCCATAATGATATTTCATATAGGTCTAGCCATCCTTGAGGGCAACAGCTCTGTCTATGCAGCAATTACCAGATGATTGCTTCATTAATATTTTTACTGAATACTTTGCCATTTAACCTTGTTAACTGGAGTACTGCCCACTGACATTTATGTCTTGTTGGCACAGTGCTTCATTAGGCATTGGTAAATGACATGGTGTTTCTATCTGTGGACAATGGAAATGCAATATGATCAATTGCAAATTTAATTTAGTTGGAGGCTGAGTGTATTTAACAATACTTCAGGGAATCATTCCCACAAAATGATGCTAGAATGTTTACATTTGTTTAAGGCTGCCTTCCAGGTGATTACAAAATCATGGATGTAAATGAAATCTGAGAAAGCAAACTAAATATCTATCACAGCATAAGAGATGACTGTGTAGGAAATCTGTGGCCCCCAAGCTTGCCTAGATCCAGCCCTCAAGACTTGGGGCTCCTCCCACCCCAGCACTGGGGATCCTGCACTGGCACTCCAACCTCCCCTCCCCACTATCCCACTGTGGGGCAGGAGCACATAAAGTCTACTAGTCTGGGAGTCAGCAGCCACTGACCCAAAAAAGGCTCCCCACCAGTGGTGTATGTGATCCTTATTCTCCTGTGTTTTCTGTCAACTGAAAAATGAGTCAGGAACATAAATTAAAATAGTCTTGATGATCCTGCATTAAGTTTTACACCTCTCTTAATTGTGTTTCTCATTGCTTTTTACTTTTTTCAATAGGCCTTTTTCCAATCAGAGCTAGAAGAGAGGAACTCTGATTAAAGGACCCCCAAAAGTGCAGGCTCTCTAATATTTTCTTAACTCCAAAGGAAATTCCTACACACACTAATCTGATAGCTTTCTTTGATAAGATAACGAGCCTTGTGGATAAGGGAGAAGCGGTGGATGTCATATACCTAGACTTTAGTAAGGCATTTGATACGGTCTCGCATGATATTCTTATTGATAAACTAGGCAAATATAACTTAGATAGGGCCACGATAAGGTGGGTGCATAATTGGCTGGATAACCGTAGTCAGAGAGTGGTTGTTAACGGTTCTAAATCCTGCTGGAAAGGGATAACAAGTGGAGTTCCTCAAGGGTCTGTTTTGGGACCCATACTGTTCAATATCTTCATCAATGATGTAGATATTGGGATAGAGAGTACGCTTATTAAGTTTGCAGATGATACCAAACTGGGTGGGGTTGCGACTTCTTTGGAGGATAGGGACATAATTCAGAATGACCTTAGCAAGTTAGAGAAATGGTCGGAGGTAAACAGGATGAGGTTTAATAAAGAGAAATGCAAAGTGCTCCACTTAGGAAGGAACAATCAGTTCCATACATACAAGATGGGAAGCGACTGTCTAGGAAGGAGCATGGCGGAAAGGGATCTAGGGGTCATAGTGGACCACAAGTTGAATATGAGTCAACAGTGTGATGCTGTTGCCAAAAAAGCAAATATGATTCTAGGTTGTATCAACAGGTGTGTTGTAAGCAAAACTCGTGAAGTCATTCTGCCGCTCTACTCTGCACTAGTTAGGCCTCAGCTGGAGTACTGTGTCCAGTTCTGGGCGCCACATTTCAAGAAAGATGTGGAGAAATTGGAAAGGGTACAGAGAAGAGCGACAAGAATGATTAAAGGTTTAGAGAACATGACCTATGAAGCCAGGCTTCATGAACTGGGCTTGTTTAGTTTGGAAAAAAGAAGATTAAGGGGGGACATGATAGCGGCTTTCAAATATCTAAAAGGGTGTCACAAGGAGGAAGGAGAAAATTTGTTCCTCTTGGTTTCTGAGGACAGGACAAGGAGTAATGGGCTTAAAGTGCAGCAGGGGAGGTTTAGATTGGACATTAGGAAAAAATTCCTAACTGTCAGGGTGGTCAAATATTGGAATAAATTGCCAAGGGAGGTGGTGGAATCTCCCTCTCTGGAGATATTTAAGAACAGGTTAGATAGACATCTGTCAGGGATGGTGTAGACGGAGCTTGATCCTGCCTTGAGGGCGGGGGGCTGGACTCGATGACCTCTCGAGGTCCCTTCCAGTCCTATGATTCTATGATTCTATGATTCTATACTGCAGCTCTCTGTGAAACCATTTGTTGCACTGACTTGGGGCCAGACCTAGCTTATGGGACTGTGGAGGTCACAGGATCATAATGATTTAGGAAGCCCTGAAGATCATGATCTTGACCCTGATGAATGGTCAGATATTATAGTAGGATTAGGAGAGTTTGTGGGTATCCTACAATTTAGGGGGTCTTAGCTCACTGTCCCATTTGTTTAGGGTGACCAGATGTCCCATATATAAACCCTCTTGCAGGTGTCCCAACTTTTTCTTAAAAATGGGCAAATTGTCTTTATTTTTTACTTTCCCAATCAGTACTAGCTGGTCCTGCTGCTGATTTAGTCCCTGCTTACCAGCTGCCTGCCCACCAGCAAAGAGTGGGGGAGTGTCAAGTGGCCAACGATGGGGGTGGTTTGCAAGGCTGGTGGCAGGGTGAAGATGCAGCTTGGAGGCTTGGCTGCTTCCCATGTTGGTCCATCAGTCAGGGGTGCCATTTCTGATTTTGGTGGAGGGGGCTGATCTGTGCATGCCATGATGGAGGGGGGAGAGTGAAAGCATGGGGGGAGGGGGCGGACTGAGGACAGAGGCTTCAGCAGTGTTACTGAGAATACTCAGTACAAGCCAAGTACCAAATGGAGAGGGGTGGAACCAATTCCATCCACCCTCCTCCCCCCACACATCATCTCTAACCAGGGGCTACTAAGGCACTGGAAAGCTCTATTTTTTGGCAGACAACGTAGTACTTAGCTGACAGGAGCGCTGTATCTAAAGCCTATATAAAAGAAGGCAGCTGGGTTATGTTGATGGCCAGCAGCAGCTTGGAGAAGTTAGCTGCTTTTCAACACTGTATGGACAGGGAGGGACAAGCAGCTTCCACCCACACAGGGATGGAGGAGAGGGAGCGTAGAAGAGATGAGCTCTGCAAAGACATGGGCCAGGTCATTCCTTCTCCCCTATAGCTGGAAGCAACTCCCATCACCTCCCCCCCTGCACAGTGTTTAAAGGCTGCTATTGGCCACATTTTTAATGTAAATCCTGGCAGAAATCTGGGGGGGAGGGAGACATGTGACCCAGTGTGCTCTCCACATGCTACCTTAAGAATACATGGTGCCAGGAGAGGTGAGTCTCTCCTGGGAGCCCAGCCAGGTATGGAGAGTGGAAACTGCTGGGGTAGGGAGGATTGGGTCAGTCACCCTCCTTCATGTGAGAGAGGTGTATAGGAGAGAGAGAGAGAGTGTGTGTCCACGTGCTTAGGGGTGTGTGTAATCCCTATCCCTTTGAATCTTAAAGCCTGAAAGATAAGAAGGTAATTAAAAGGAATCCAAGTGTGTGATACTGTCTTTAAACAGGGATTCACTAAACTTGATGTTAATTTGAATATTTATATTGGGTAGTTCTGATTGATTGCCATTGTCCTCATATGAATACAAGTCATTTTACCAGGTGTCCTGTATGCAGTATAGGAAAGTATGGTCACCCTACATGTGGTCCACCTGTCGTCCTCTGCTTCAGATAAACTTTCATGGATTTAGGCTCCAGTCCAGGAAAGCATCTAAATATATACCTGATTAATGGACTATTCACATGCTTACAGTTATATACATGGTTAAGCATGTTACTAGATCAGAGTCTTCATCATTCAGTTTAAAGTTATATGCCTTTGTATTCCAGTCAGACTTTGGGAGGTTTTGATAAATGCATTCAGTTTCTCCTTACATTCATTCTCCTTGGTTGGTGTATATAAACTCTTTGTATGATCACTCTCAAATCCCTGCATGCGGTACTCTACAAATATTCATATTAATAATATATACAACTTTTTCCACTAAACTTTTTGTAGGTAATTAAGATGTTGTAGAGCTGCCATCCTATCTAGAAATGCCATACCAAACAAAAGGAAGATTTCTTCCAGCACACCACTCCACTGCAAATGCAGCAGATTCCAGTGTGGAAAAAATTCTCATAAGGCACTGTCCACATATGAAGCTATGGTTGTAGGCAATTGCACTGGGAAAGCTGGTGTTTGTTTACTGTTGTAGCACACACTTTTCTTAAAAAGTCAATGTGCATTTTCTATCACCTCTCTGCACATTTCTGCATCACTGAAGTTCTTAAAGGCTCAATGATTCACAATGGGCAGGTAATTAGATCTGCTTAAATCAGGCTTTTTATTTATGCAGCACAAAGAACAAAATATTGTGGCGATTGTCTCAACAAAACTTGCACAGTCCATTCAGCCCCCAGTCAGACCCGTGACCGTTACAATTCTGTAATAGAAAAGCTGCATGGGGCTCTAAACATTTCTACATTCACACAACATTGCCTGGCTTTCGGCTTAGTTGTTTTTCTTCAGTTAACATGGAATTCTCAACACCCACTTTTGCTCTGTGATGTGTTGCCTCTTGTTTTCATTGTTAAGGAAATTAAATTAAACGTTGCATTTGAAGCCCTTGTTCTTTATATTCAGGACAGATAATTTGATTTGTTTGGTTAATGACCTTTCTGAAACCCCTCTAATTCTTATTGAATATTCAGTGTTCTACCTCTTTCATTTGCAATCAAACTGCGGGTTAAAAGGCTCTCACCCATGTGAACCAACTCCTGTGAAACACTCTGGATTTCACAACTGTGAGTCATAAAACACACACAATATTATGGCTCTGTGATTAACTAGTGCTGATTTAGCATTCTGATATTACATAAGAACATAAGAATGGCCATTCTGGGTCAAACCAAAGGTCCATCTAGCCCAAGTATCAGAGGGGTAGCTGTGTTAGTCTGAATCTGCAAAAGCGACGAGGAGTCCTGTGGCACCTTATAGACTAACTGAATTCAGTTAGTCTATAAGGTGCCACAGGACTCCTCGTCGCATCTAGCCCAGTAGTCTATCTACTGACAGTGGCCAGCACCAGGTGCCCCAGAAAGGGTGGACCGAAGACAATGATCAAGCAATTTGTCTTCTGCCATCCTTCTACAGCCTCTGATGAACAGAGGCCAGGGACACCATTTCTATCCCCTGGCTAATAGCCTTTTATGGACCTAACCTCCATGAAATTATCTAGCTTCTCTTTAAACTCTGTTATAGTCTAGCCTTCACAGCCTCCTCTGGCAAGGAGTTCCACAGGTTAACTACATGCTGTGTGAAGAAGAATTTTATTTTATTAGTTTTAAACCTGCTCCCCATTAATTTCATTTGGTGTCCTCTAGTTCTTCTATTATAGGAACTAATAAATAACTTTTCTTTATCTGCCCTCTCCATACCACTCATGATTTTATATACCTCTATCATATCCCCCCTCAGTCTCCTCTTTTCTAAACTGAAAAATCCCAGTCACTTTAACCTCTCTTCATATGGGACCCGTTCCAAACCCCTAATCATTTTAGTTGCTCTTTTCTGAACCCTTTCCAAGGCCAAAATATTCTTGTTGAGAGAACAGATAAATAATGAAGTGATATGCCAGCAAGTGATTTTTTTGATTAAAGCAAAAGTCAATTAGTGTTTAAAAAGCAAGATCACCTTGTAGAGTTGAAAAAGGCCAGATTCCACCAAGATTTGAACTCAGATCACTTGATTCAGGGTGCTAACCATTACACCATGGAACCACTAGCTTGCATACATGGATGACAATTATTCAGACTTACTTATATGGATGACAAGTATTCAAATATTTTATTCACTTATTTCTGACATGCTGTCTGATAAAAAGTAAAGAAAATTGTTTAAAATGTAAAGGGAAAGAATATAGATAGGCCAAACCCTCGCTACCATGAAGGCTGCTGTACCCTGGCAGCACACAACAGCTTTAAAGCTGCTCTAGCAGTACATCCGGGGATTTCCCTGGCATGAGAGAATCCCCAGCTGATACAAAGGTAGCTGTGCTGGGTCTACTCTATGCCACCTTTGGCCCCTTGGTGGAGTTGGAGGAGGTGTAACTGGAGCTCTATGTGCTTTGATTATGCCAAGCTCAATTGTTCTCCTATAGCATATTAAAGCAGGGCCAATTTAGAGCATCTTTGTGATCGGAGTTGCTCTGAATCATGCCAGGGGTAGCCCAGGCCATGGGGAGAATGCTGTGGTTGCTAACACTCCAGGGTTGTCCTCAAGTCTCTGGGAATTCAAGATTAATCTTTAATTAAAGGTTATGTCATATGTTGAAACCTCCAGGAAATACAGTACAACCAAAATGATCAGCTCGATAGTCCCCATCTCTTCTGCATGGAGCTCTGGTATAGCCACAAACTTTATAACTTGTAATCTAAAAGATAAAATACAGGTTGGACTCTGGGCTCTCCCGGGGTCTATTAACAGACCCAGTAGTGGTCCCCTGACACCAGCTAACTGGCTCTGCTGGTCAGTCCCGGCCACTGCTGCTCCACTGCCCAAGGGCCACCAGGGCTGCTGGGATCCACTCCCCTGGGTACTGGGGCTGCCGTGGTTGTCCCAGGGAGCTGCAGCTCCATAGCCATAGGGTTGCTGGGGCTGCCAGAGCTCTGGGACACTGAGACTGCTATGGCTGTGGAGCAGTTGTGGCTCTGCTACCTAATGCCACTGGGATTGCTGCAGTTCCTGCCCTGGGACCGCAAGGGCTAGGCTGCCCCATAGCCACGGGGGCTCCACTCCCTAGGACCATGAGGGCAGCTGTGGCTCCACTCTCCAGGACCCACGGGGCTCCACTCCCCAGCTCCACTGCCCCACGGCTGTTGAGGCCAGCCTGTGGCCACCCGGCTCTCTGGTCCAGCAATAGCCATGGTGCCATCAGACCGTGGATGTTGCCAGACCAGAGAGTCCTAGACGAGAGAAGTTCAACTGTTACTGAGAGCAGTGAGGGTTTTTACTTTGCAGCAGTGAGTGCTGAGCAAGAAAGGCCTTTCATAGTGTCGGTTTGTAGAAATAAAAAGAGCGAGACAAAATACAAAGAACCCTGTGAGAGGGTGTGGTGACATTTCCTGATACCTGGCTAGCAAGGAGTAACCACAGCTCAGTTCCACAATCATGGTCAGTAGATGATGCCGAACCCCAAGAAATAGAGGTTTCTACATTACAAATACCTCTGTTGGCTTCTGGTTACTGAGCCATCAGGAAAAGCCCTTGCTCCCTGCAATGTTTGGTTTTATTTTTTCCTGTTGACTTGTTCTGCCAGTTTGCAGGACCAAACTGGGCCTGGTTCCTGTGAAAGGAGATTACAGAGTGCCATTTTTGCCACTTGCGTAGAGTGCAGGCATAACGACAAATCAGTGCCCATTCATGGTACCAGCTTCTTCTAACATGGCAGCAAGGGAATGGGCAGTGGTAGAGATGAATGAGTGTGCAGAGAAGTTGGCACTGTGTCATTTCCAAAGGCAGTAAAGTGGCAGAACACTCTATTTTGCCTACCAGTGCTTCCAAAACCCATAATGTTAGAGGATAGGTTCAGGGAGACGTGATTCTGGGGTGTGTTAGGAGATGAAGTAGCTGGATTTGTATAGTGCGAGGACAATGAGGTTCTGATCCATAACTAAAGCTGTTAGACACTAACTGTATATAGAAAGCTACTGTATAGTTGAGAGTTTGTCTGTGAGTGTGTTTGTCTGTTTAACAACTCCTCCTAAACAGTAAAAGGTAGAACCACCAAATTTGATACGTAGCTTGTTATTATTATAACTTAAAGCAAGATCAGGGTTTGGTTGTACCACTACAATGGGATGTGCTTGGAATGTGATTGTTTCTCATCAAATGGAAAGAAGGGCTCTGCTAGCAGGGACAGGTATACTGTAAAGTCACCATAGGGGCCAGAGATGGGGACAGAGACAACTATAACCTACAGGGGCAGTAGGAGGTGAGGGTGGAGAAAGGGATACCTATCTACTATATATGTGAGGGAGTTTGTCTGTCGGTGTATCTGTCTGTCCCCCAGCCAGGGGACATGTACTCTTCCCCCAGCTATGTTTATTGCATCTACCATGAAGTGATTGCTTCTTACCTGGCCCCAAGTTGCTGCAGTGAGAGAGGATTGGGGTTGTCCTGCCTCCCCAAGGAAGCCTGTGTACCGAGCCCTTCATCCCCAGCCCCACCCCAGTGCAATGATTTAAATGAAAAAAAACAAAACTTATTTAAGTTAAGGACCTGAGCAACCCTGGATCAATCTTCTGGTAGAATATAATAATAAACAATAAGAACAACCATACTGGATCAGACCAAAGGTCCATCTAGACCAGTATCCTGTCTTCCAACAGTGGACAATGCCAGGTTCCCTAAAGGGAATGAATAGAACAAATTGTTCCATCCCCTGTTGCCCATTTCCAGCCCTGATACCTATCCCTGTCCATTCTGGTTCATAGCCATTGATGGAGCTATCCAACAATAATGGTTGGCATTTTGCGGCCTCAAAATATTTAATATTGACTCATATGTGTGAATCTGATTATGTAGTCACCACTGAGTGAGGTTTGTGAACACAATAGATCCACAGTCTAAGGTAAGTCAGGAATAGTTTAAACTGGGGTCAGCAACCTTTCACAAGTGGCGTGCTGAGCTTTAACTGATTGACTTCTATTTATGGGTCTGCGTGCCATTGATACTTTTTAAAATCAATAATAGTTCTACTTACACTTTAGCAGCTTCATTAATAAGTAAATTAAGATGCAGATCTTACTGTTTAGTGTGACCCTTGGCCTTGCTTTCCCTTACTGAGTTCACCGATCTCGGGCTCGTAGTTTGATACTTTAAGCAGCGCACAAGCCTCTGTCTCCAGCTCCACTCTGCCTTTGATGATGGCAGAAGAACAGCAGCCTAACCCCTCGCTGCAGCAGCAGCCACCAACACAGCAGCTCCCTGGCACTCCCATGCCACACCGCAGCTCCAGGTCTAGCCCCAGCAGCCGCTCCGCAGCCTGCCCCAGGAGCAGCTATCGCGTGGCCCTAGACCAGCTCCAGCCCTTCCCCAGGGCTGAAGCTAGGGCCACACCATGTGGTGACTTCCCAGATGTCCTGGGTGGTGGCCCCAGCTGCCTGAGGAGCAGCCGTCACCACAGCAGCCACATGGCTCCAGCCCCAGTCCCAGCCCTGGCCCCAACCACTGGAGGAGCTGCTGTCATGGCCACGCAGTCTTGGGCTGGCCCCAGTCGTCAGAGGAGCTGCTGTCATAGCCATACAGTCGTGGACTGGCCCTGGATGCTGGAGAAGCCACTGCCATGGCCACGTGGTCTTAGGCCACCCCTGCTGCGTGGGGAGGAGAAGGAGGCTGAGCTCCCACCGCATGCCACTCAAAGTCGGGTTGTGTGCCACTTACGGCATGCGTTCCATAAGTTGCCAACCCATCGTTTCAAGTTTGGTCTGAGATTTCCCTACAACTTTAACAGTCTGAAACCTGGCTGTGCTGCAAAAATATTTAATTACTAGACATGTCAGAATAACTCTTGAAGGAGAATTCTGTTAGCCTGTGCAATTGTGACCTAGATAGATAATCATCTTCGCTCAAGGCTCAGAGTCTACTCAGCCAAGGATATGGTCATTACATCATAAACAGGAAACACCTTCTAGTTGCCATCTGCATAAATTGGAGTGAAAGTGCACTGATGGAGTGGTCAGCTCCTTGTGACAGTCTATTCAAATGATCTGTTCCCAGACACCGGGCACTAGTCACACATCTATAGCTCAGAGGTCTGGCAACATTTGCATGATACAACCCCCATTGTCATTCAGCTATATAAATCCATTCCAGAGTGAAATGTAGCACACTGTGTTTTGTTCCTAGGTCAAACATTCTATTTAGTTTAAAATCACATTTAAATGGACGTGGACACTGAGGAAAGTATGTGTGTAAAGGAAGACATGAAAGTGTGGTGGATGCTTGCTCATGTCTGGCACCTTAGAAAAGGATTTGATATATAATTTAGCAGAATGTCATTATCTTAAAATTGATTGGCTCTTCTATTTTAATGTGATCTGATTTGTCCACTGGCCTAGGTGTTTCTACCTAATTTATCACTATCGTATCATCAAGGGTGGGTGTAATAGGGGGTACTGACTCAGTAGCATATCACTCAAATCCCCGCTTAACTGGGACCGAATTAGAGGATCAATTAAAAAGAGGCTCTACAGTTAAAGGGCTAATTAGTAGCGGAAACAACTCCAGCAGCAGGGAGCAGATAAATGGAGGGGGAAGATGTCCTGGAAGGAGGGACTCGGCCACCTGAACGAAGATGGAGCTGCTGCTCCTTTTTCCTAGAAGCCAGTGAAGGACCTGGCTGGGACTTCTAAATATGTGAACAGCTTTACAGGGGGTGGCTGGCTGGCTATAATAATACAATGCAGTGGGGAAGGAGACCTGAAGTGGATGTGGCCTGTACTTAAGATGAGACAGGGCTCACAGAAGACCACCCTATTACAGTGGGATACTGGTAACTTAAAAGGGTTGGGTGCTGCATGCCCAATGGTAGGTAAGGAATAAAAGATTGGGCCAAAGGATGAATTTTTGGATGCATATTTGGTTCCCATCATATCTGGTATCAGTAGGCACTAACCGATTGAATGATGTTAATGGCAATAGAAGCCACTCGCAGCCTTGTAGTCTGCTCACTTCTCTTACCTCTATACTGGAATAAAAGACCTGTGCCACAGCCATGCCAGGCCCAGGTCAGCTGACTCAGGCTCGCGGGCTGTTGGACAGTGGCAGAGGTGTGGAATTAGGGCTGCTGGGGGGTGCTGCTGCACTCCGTGGCTTGAAGTGGTTTCCATTATATGCAGGGTTCACAGTTAGGTACAATGTCTTTCAGCACCCCAACTATACAAATTATTCCAGCCCTTCCAGACTGCAGGGCTAGAAATTGCAGTGCAGAGCTTTGGACTTTGGCTGGATCTGTAGTTCTGAAACCCTCCACCCTCACTGGGTCCCAGGGCTGGGACTTTGTGCATCTGGTTAAATGAATGTTTCCATGAGCCCTTGTTTTCAGCCACTAGTTATTTTATGAAACTTTCAATTGCTGGGATGAATGTTTTCAGGCATGGGGTCTGCCCAAGAGCAAATTATTAAGGTAAGTTTGGAAAAAAGTTGGTCTATTTTTGAAAATGAGAATAGTGTGGAAAATAAATGTTCCCAATCTATTATATATTTTACAATGTTTATATGTCTATCTGTGTGTCCGTCTGTCCATCTATGAGTCTATTTGTTCAGGAGTTCCTCCTAAAGATACTTGTACTGCCAAGAGGCAATGGTTCTTTCCCTGAGGAACTCGGAGGCAATAAGCACACAAATTGGGTAAAGGCTTAAAGAGTTTACTGAGCAAATATTAGGATAAAATACAATGCTTTATATTAGAATAAAATACAATGAAGCAAATCTTAGAATAAAATACAATACTTATTAAGCCTTAGCAAACCTCAAAATAAAATGCAACACCTATGTCCCGTCTGCTGCCGGGAACCCCCTGAAGAAGGACAGCGGACAGACTACAGGGGCCAGTGCATAGCACCTTCTGCTGCTTTGGTCTATACCGAGGTTCCAATGTTAGGAATATTCCCAGCCTTTATATACTGTTAGATCTACAGCAATCACACCTGTTGTTTTGAGAACCTAACAAGATCATTGATACATTGCATATTTTCCCAGATCCAAAAATTAGCTTGTGGATACTTTGCATATTTTCCCAGGCAAAATAATTAGCATTATCAGGTGGGAAACATTCAGCACAGATAACTATGTGATCTTCCCAAGCCCTCCTATGCTCCCATACCAGGTGCATGGCCGTGGGGCCTGTCCCAGAACTTGTTGAAAGTCAGCAGTGAATTCCTACTCTGTACCATTTTAAGCAAACAGCTAACTCTTTGAGAATAACAAAAGAATAATAAGAAGCAAAAAGCACAAATGGCTGCCTAGCATCCAAGCCTGACAGGAGATGCAGGCATAAAAGGAATGATTGTGGTACACCACCTAATTTCCTCGACCTCACAATCATCTTCCACATTTCCACTACAATATTAGACCACCAAATTTGAATGCATCTTCCTCTTATCATAACTTAAAGCAACATTGTACCAGCACAATGGGATGTGCATGGAAGGCGATTATTTCTCATCAAACAGAAAGCGAGTGGTGTGATAGCAGGGACGGTTTTATCCCAGAATGAGCATGGGGAGGCAGTACACGTATACCTCAGAATGACCACACGGGAGGTAGCAACTGCTGGTGGCAGCATGGCCTCTACCACCCTGGCTTGCCCCAGGAAGCAGCTGCTGATCAGCCAGTGAAGCCCCCGTTGGCCTGGGCCACTCTCAGGGAGGAACTGCAAGCTGGGCTGCATGGCCTCCGTCTGCCTGGGGCTTGCCTCAAAGAGAACATATGCAGCCTCCTGACCCAGCCCAGGGCTGGCCCTGGGGAGGAACTGCATGCCCCCCTCTCAAGCTGGCCCCATGGAGAAGCCAGCAGGTGGGCCACATGGTCCCCTTCTCCCTGCCCTGGGCTGGCCCTGGAGAGAAGCTGGTGAGTGGGATGTACAGCTGGGGGTCACCCCCACCCCTTTCCTTGACCTTCCCTTCCCCTGACACCTCCCAACCCCCTGCCCTGACTCCTGCAGCCATAACTCAGGTTTTCAGTTTGAGTTTATCCCACCGAAGGTGTATACTGTGGGGGTGGTATATTAAAGTGTGCATGCAGTGATGCAATAATTGCCAGCCTTATAATTTCAGATTATGGGTTTTTTTCTTAAAACAGAACAACCCAATACTTCATTAAAATCCTTTATTTCAAGAACTTCAACACTGCATTAAAATCAGGAAACTTCAAAGAAACCATTAGATCAAAAGTGCCATGAAATAAGACATCAGGGCTCCTTGTGAGACAAAACCATGTAGCAACTCCAATAAAATCTGTTAGAAATGAGGCAGAGGATTTGCACAAAGACCTCTTGCCTCCATTCTGTTGGTTGGTCTAGCATCACCTTGTGGTCACTGGACTAGCATAGCTGCCACAGGACTGTAGTGTCAGAAATTCCCAGGACTCATAATTGTCCTGGGAACATGCCTTAAGGAAGAAGATGTTGCGCTACTGCACTGAGAAGCAACATAGTTACTATATAATCAGTCTGTCGCAAATCCTAGTGTGTTTTATCAACTAAGAGGTAGAAGATAGTGATTTTCTTATATAGGGGTGCTCTTCTCTCTTCCATTGCTCCGTTTGAGTTCATACACCTTTGCAGGCAAATTTTCCATTGATTGTGGCTGGCTATGAGGCAATAGTAGGACCTTCTAGTTTTGGCAGCTGTGAATTCCAGACCTGTTTCAAAGTCACATTTGGCATCTACACTAAGGAGAAGAGGATGAAGAGTAAAATTGACCATAATTACCAAAGAGAACATTTGATCATAAATGAAACTAGATATGAGTACTGTCTAGATTAAGTTTGTACGTGTGTATGTTCACAGTTTAAAAGTTTTAATTAAGATGAAACTCCCTCCTCTTATCTAGCCATTCCCTGCTTAATTTTGTGAAAGCATTAACCTTACATTTTGATGACTTCTTTTATTCCCTTTCATCTAGTGTCTCATTTAAAGTTTGTTTTCATTGCTTTACGCTTTAATGATTCCCCTAGACTGATTACACAACTGAAGTCCTTTGAAGAATGACAGTTCAGTGTACCTCCTCCCAAAATGGAGTTTAATTTTTAAAACAAAATCAAGCAATGGACCTTTAATTTTGCAACACTTTAGCAAGTTGACATCAGCGTTTCCAGGCAATAATGCAAAATCTCTCTGTTACCAGCATATGGATGGTGCACTTGTTATGATAACAGCAGTAGTAACTCCTTGATTTGATGGAAAATGGACTGCATACCCAATGTAAAGGCCTCAAATAAATCATGGGAGATCTCCAACTCCTTTTTGTGCTGGGGTGAAGCTGATCAGTGCATTGTGATAGAAAGGATTGTCATATGGCAGTACACTAGGACTCAAGTCTTAGATTTACTTACCTGCTCTACCATAAACTTGACTAACATCACATAGAAATTCGAAGCCACTGAAGTCAGAAGAGAGGTTCCTTAGGTGTGAAAGTGGCATCTGACCAGGGCAAGATAGGACAGCCCTGGGGCCCCAGGCGGGGGAGCTGTTGGGAAGTGGCTGGAGTCTCTCTATTGTTGGTTGTGCACACATTCATATAACTCTGTCTGATGGAGGCAAGTGCAGTACTTGGAGGAGTTTGAAGCTTACCACAGAATCTCAATGTGGGAGGGAGCCCCGGTTGATAAGACAAAGGGATCGGTGCTTCCCTAGCTCCCAGTTGCACCCCGAGGAATCTATCACAAAGGCATCACAAATTTTGCAATGCAGATAACCATGTTATGATAACCACGTTTCCTCTAATTTTTTCCATCCATTTGCGGGAAAAAAATTGTTACGTGCACCAAGGCATATGTGGATGTGCACCACCAATAGAAACACGTGCTGCTGGCAGTGGTGGTTGTGGGTGCTCTGCTAGTCAACTTGGTGGCCATTTGAATCTCTCCTGGGTGGCCTCTCAAGCACATGGCTTACAGCAGGGGTGGGCAATAATTTTTGATGAGGGGCCACTTCAAGAATTTGGAAAGTGGTCGAGGGCTGCACTCTTCCAGAATATTAATGTTGGAGGTGCGGGGTCTGGGATGGAGGTTGGGTGCAAAAGGGATCTTGGGGTAAGGAGGCAGTTGTGACCTGGGGCACTGGATTGCGGTGCAGGGGGTTGGATTGTGACCTTAGGGCAGGGAATTGGGGTACAAGAGGGGGTGCAGGGGTTTGGCTTGTGAGCTAGGGAAGGAGGGGACTGTGATCTGGGGCAGGGTATTGGGGTGCCAGATCTGGGAGGGGACATGGAGACAGAGGATTTGGGTATGTGGAATAGGGGGCAGGAGTGGGGGGCAAAGAGTTGCAGAAGGAAGGGACTGGGGTGCCAGAGGTAGCTTCTGAATCAGCCATTTCTGAATCAGCCTCCCTGCCTGCCCTGTCCACGCACAGGCTGCAGCCATGTGCTCTGGTGGCTGCCTGTTATTGAAACAAGGAGCTCCCATTGGCCTGTTTCTGCCCGGTCACCTCCCCCCCCCCCCGCCTCTCCTCCCCCCAGCACTGCTCCCGGGGGGCGGTGAGTTCCAGCACTGCTGCCCTGTTGGTGAGTGTGCAGGGGGCACAAGGATATGGGGGCAGGAGAGGATGTGAAGGAGAATGCGGGGGCAGGATGGGAGGGGGTAGGGGTTGCACTGAGAGGTATGGGGTGATGCAGGGGATCAGGATAGGGGGATCATGGGGTTGAGGGGAGTGAGGCTGGAGCAGAGGGAAGAGGCAAACATACCCATACGTTGCAGAAGCTGCACTTTCCTTTACTCCCCTCTTCTTTGCCTTCCTCCCCAACTAGCTATTTGGCTGCATTCTCACCTTCTCACCTTTTCTGCATTACTCCCCGAACCTCCTCCTGCCCCAAACTCCCTCTCATACTCCCATCCCATACCCTCTCCTGATGCCAAACTCCCCTCTAGACCCTGCCCTCCTCACCTCATCCTGATCCCCACCTCCCGCCCGGATCCTGCATCCCTATCCCATTCACTGGCAGCCCTGTCCTGCACAATGAACCCCTCATTTTTGTTTCCTCTCCAGAGCCTAAGGGGGTCCACAAAATCCACTAATTCTGGAATCCCAGAAAAGTAAATCTGGCCTATGGGAAGCCCTGAACCTCAGTCCTCCATGTCCCTTCTTCTCCTCACCATGTGGGTGCTGGAGTGCTAGAAGAGTGAGATGTCTCAGTTACATCAGTGAGGGTTGGGGGTTTTGAGAGGAGTTTTTTTGCTTCTCATGTGTGTGGTCCCCATATGATTTTTTGTGAGTCAGTGACCTCCAACCCAAAAATGGTTCCCCACCCCTGCCATAAATAAAGGAAAGATTGAAACCTTTTGTGTTGGACATAATATTTTACTTTATTTAAAATGAAGTTTGCTAAACTAACATGAGAAAGTTAAAATGCTTAATCTGTTTAATAATTTAAATTAAACCATTCTCCTCAGCTGCAAAATGGCTTGGGCATAATTATGTAATTAATGGGGAGTTTCCATTAGCAACTGGCAGTCCGCAGAAAGGTTTGCATTGGCCCAGGTGGTCCATGGGGCGTATAGTGAAGAGACCATTTTAGCTCCTCCCCTGGGGAGCAGCACAGCCAGGGCAGGAGGGTTAAAACTTGGCATGCCACTTTGAAAAGGTTGCCGCCACACCTTGTTTTAGAAAGGACCAGTGGTGGTAAGTCCATCAAGCAGCCTTGGGAATCCGTGCAGTAAGCAGCCAATTGGAGAGAGGTTTCATTGGAGAAGCCAACCAGGGCCCAGCAGGCTCATATAACATAGCACCAGTGGGTGCTAGGTGCTTAGGGTGAGAGGACTGTGTCCTTGAGAAAATAGGAATCATCTTGGAATAAGCAGTTGCCAGCAGTGACTGAGGGAGCTCCTGTATGGCTGCTGGCAGTAGCTGGCTCAAGGTCCTGAGAAAAGGCTGGAGAATGTGCTGGGGACATGGGGATGTTGCCCAGGGAACAGAAGCAGCATGGAGTGAAGGTAAAGAGTTGCAGCAAGAGGTTGCTATTCACAGAGTTTCTGGGCTAGGACCTGGAGTAGTGGGCAGGTCTGGGTTCTCCCAGCTGCCACAGGGGAAGTGGCAGGAATTGGCCTAAGATACCCCCTAATGGAATGGCTGAGTCATGAAGAGGTCACTGTGGGTGCGTCTACGCTACAGCGTTATTTTGAAATAATAAGGTGAGGGCCCACTCAGCAAGCCTGTTATTTCAAAATCATTTTTAAATAATAGGCTTCTTATTCTGGAGGCACCACAAGGAGTGGATGCAGCGGCTGGCAGAACTAAGCCTTGTGAGAGCCAGCAGGAGGCGCTGCTGTGGTAAGTGAACACTGTCTCATCCAGTTACACATAGAGAGTGCACAATGTGCCCTCTCCTAAAATGGTGTGGCATGTATGGTAGCTGATACTGGGGCTGAACTGGAGATATCTAGAGCTACAGACATGAGTTGCCTGAGGCAACATTTAAGTGCTAGAGGTAAGGGCTGCAACAGGTTCACATCCTCTGTGAATTGGGCATAGAGGGGAACACAACATACCAGGGTTATGACCTGACTGGAATTTGATTGACCTGTGGTGTTTTTTAAAATAATTTAATCTGCCATATTTTTTTTATAAATAATGAGTGTTCCTGTGGCACCTTAGAGACTAATCAAACTATATAAAATAATGAGATTTTTGTGGGCAAAAACATAGATACCCCTATAAAGGTCTAAAGATTTGCATTATTATCATAATAATTGCAATATTTGCAGATTTACAATATTGTCATTGGGATAGCTCATGTTAAAAGTTCCTGTGTTCAGCTAAAGATGCGGCAATGTTCCCACTTCCACAGTTCAAAGTGATAATAGAACACAACTGTTAAAATTACAGCAGCTGTGTATCTACTTCCTCACTACCCCCAGGCTTTGGATTAACAAGAGGAATTGCGTAGGTGTTGAAGTGGTCAGAAATGAGTTTAACAACCTCAGCTATTTCTGTGTGGAAATCTGTATTGTAGCTGATAAAAATAAGAAATTGCTGGGAACTGTAAAATCAGTTGGCAAATACGAAAGCAAAAAATAGACTCAATAGATTATATTTATGTATGAAGTTCCAAAACATTCCCATTCAAGTATATAGAGCTAAACTAGAAAATCAATGCAGTGTGGAAAAAATAATCTCAGTGAGGACTGACCAAAACAAAGCAGTTTGGAGAAACATGGCCAAGTTAAGAAAATGATGTTCTCAGTCTTGTCTATATGTGTTATCTCTCTTGCTATGATAAGTGACTGTTGAAGGGTGTGGAGATTTACAGAGTTGCCTTGTAATTGGGGATGCAGTGGAGTTGCCTGTTTGAAGGGGTGGGTACCAGGTTTTTAAATTTATTTTATGGAAACCCAACAAGACACAACGAGTAGGGGTCTAGCTACACTGAAGAGGGTTTTTTTTTTTTGGAAAAGTGGCTGTTTTTCCAAAAAATCTTCACTTACATCCTCACTGCAATCGCGTTCTTTCAAAAAAAAAAATCAAAAGAACAGAGGGGTTTTCTGACATTGGTAAAAAGGTGTGTGTGAATGGAGAAGCAGGAGTTCTTTCAAAAGAAGAGAAAAGAGGAAAAAGCACAGGTGCCCTGGTGGTCACTCCATCCACAGTAATCACAGCTGAAATGTGAGATAGCGTCCATTCTGTGTGGACACTATCTTTCAAACTAGCAAATCGCTTTTTCAAAGCACTTTTGCTGTGTGGACGCTCTCTTTTGGAAGAAGTTTTTTCAGAAGATCTCTTCCAGAAAAGTTTCTTCTGAAAAAAGCCAGTAGTCTAGATGTAGCCTTACTCTGGGACTCTCTGCTTCCATGCAGTCCCATTAGTGCATGTGGAGGGGGGCAGAACCATGAGCATACCTCGTCTCTGCCACTTCCTCATTGCTTCTGGGGTATTTGTAGAGAGCATTCCTTGTGTTCAGGAGGAGGTAGCAAGAGTAGTTGGGCCTGACTCTGTCAGGAAAGGGGAGCAAAGGGCTCCTCTGCCCCGTTCCTTTCATGCATGGGGTAAGAGTAGTGCTGGGGCAGGGGTAATTCTTCCAACTTTCTGGATGGGGGTGTGCAAAACAATGTCTTTCTGAACTCTTCCTCCTGCCAGTTTTTGACTGACCACAAAGAGAGGGTGCAACAATCTGTCTCCTCTCCCTGCCTTGCTGTTGGGTTCCACTGGGAGGAGGCAGCTACTTGCTGGGAGGAGCCACAATGTTCCCCAGCTGGGCTGGCTGGTGCAGTGGCTCCTATCTGCAACTTGCTCTGCTTCCTCCGTGCCTGGCCTCTCCCAGGGCTGTCTGGGAGAAAGACACTTAGACAAGGGGCTGGTCTTGTGGTGCTGCAGGTGCATGTCAGTTTACACTCCCTTTTCCCCTTACCCCTCTTTTCTGGGCACAATTTCTTCGCTGCCATCCTGTGCACTTGCTGCTGAGAATCTGGTCTTTTGTAGTTTTACTGCCAATGCCAATCCAAGCCTGCTGTGTGTCCCTGCCAAGTCATTGTAAAGGTTGGTCACAAAAGGGATACTGAAAGGAAGGGACCCCATCAAGGTAGCAACATGCTGCTGCTTCCAAGGGCACAGTAGCTGAGGGGTAGCTTGCCAGCTAAGGGGTATAGTTAGTATCAAGGCACCTTTTAAATCATTGAACTTTATCAGAGTTAATGGAGTTTTACCAATTTACACCAGCTGAGGCTGAGGGCATTTCACCAGGGAATCAAGTAGCAAAATCTTTTCATCTGGGCCATCAGTTGTCTCTGAATTGTCCTGGCCTTGAGCACTCAGGGATTTGCTATCTCCACAAAGCAGGTGCAGCATATTTTACTCAGGCATGACATAATCTGAAAACATGTATAAAAAGCAACTGTGGGAGTCAGAGTTATCTGATCTCTGCTTTTCTCAGTGCTGATGTCTTTGTCCTTCAGGTGATAACCTCCCTTCTGTGCAGATTGAAAGAGTTGTGTGACTTTTTTGGTAGAAGCTTGGTTCCATGAAACATGCAGTTCTACACTGAGTGTTGCTTTTCATCTTGATTGCAGCATGTCCTTGCTAAATATATCAAGTCACTCTTCACACCGAATAAACATTTCTATTTATCATGCAAAGCTGGTACTAAGTAATTAATTTCTTTCCAGAGTGAATCTTGAATTGATCTGCTGTACCTTTTGCATCTAAAATATCTCTTCACCATAAGCTAGTATCTTTCATTAATGTTTTTTTGATCTTGACACCAGGACCATGACCACAAAAAAGTCCAGAGTTTGGTGCAAGTCAACTGATGTTCAGACCCCCCGATAGGGGGATGGGCAAAGGGGGCAACTGCCCCAGGATCTGGAGAGTCAAGGGGGCCTGCAGCAGCATCCAGAGCCCAAACACTTTAAATTGCTTGCTGTCAGCTCCCCTGGTGATGTTAATTAAGTTATGGTTATTTAACTGTATGTATGGGTATGTTTGCATGGGAAGCAGAAACTTGGGAAGCAGAAACTTGCAGCAGCGAGTCTCAGAGTTCAGGTTTACAGAATCAGGCTCACACTCTGTAGCTAAACATCGCTGTTGACTTTCAGGCTTAGAACCCCATGGGCTTCACCGGGCTTCAGAGTCCAAGCTGCTGCTAGAGCCCAAATATCTACACAGGTATTCATAGTGCCATAGCAAATCTGAGACTTTAGTCCTGGGCTCTGAGACTCACTGCTGCAGGTTTCTGCTTGCCATGTAGACATATCCTGAGTGCTAACTTTGACTCAAAGTGCTTATTTCAGATAAAACTGCCTGTGCCGTACCTTCCGAATTTGATTGCTAATCCTGGAGGTTGGGCTAGAATCTCAGTTTTTATCATGACACATATTCATAAGGAGGCAGAGCAGATTGAAAGAGGTTTTTTGACTTCTGAATCCTTCACTTAGCAACCTTTATGTTCTTAATATGGGGGGAGAGGGAAGGTTGTATGAACTCTGAAGAGTTTTGTTTAAATGATTTTGATATTGCCCAAATCTAGTGCAAATTTTTGATGGTGACCAGCGTGAGCCAACCACTCATCAAATTGGAATGGGAGATACGGTGGGCTGCCATCTCTTGAATTTCCCACTTACCTCTTGACTCTATAATGAGCCAAACCAAACCCCTGTCTCTAAAGAGTAGTTGGAAATCCAGATCCAAAATTTGTGCCTTGGGGCTATATGCAGCTTTCAGCATATCACTGCAGCATTGTATCTATTACAGGATCAGATTAGCTTTCTGCATGTGTGTTGCCTCTGTCAGTTTGGTTTGAGTGGTTCTTTACATTTACTGTTAATAGATTGGTGATTACTGAGAATAGTTTGAGCTTTTCATTGGAGGTTTAGGTCTTTGGTCTAATTTACTGTTTTCTTGGAGGAGGGATGGTTTAGGTGAACTGTAGGCAGAAGGCTTTGAGTACCCAGCCTGTTTCTTCTTATGAAGAAATTGCACTCTGAGAGGTTTGCATTTTCTGAGCATTCTTTGTGATGATCGCAGGTGCCATTCTTTTTAATCTATAAAATTATCTAACCAAGATCATGCTGAGTGAAATCTGTGTGGTTAAGTAATTCTAGAGGGTTCTAGGTTTGATTGCTTTTATATTATACAGGTTGGACCTTCCTTGTCCGGTACCCTTAGGACTTGACCCATATCAAATGAGGGAATTTGTGGGATATGAAGAGGTCCCCTGACATAGGCCTCCCAGGACCTCCCTGTCCCTGCAGTTGGCTCCACTCTGGCCCCACTGCCATTGGGAGCCAGCCTGCAGGGCCTGGGCTTCGGCCTGCTGGAGGTCCCCATGACGGGGCTCCCCAGCCTCAGCAGCCCCAATTCTCCCCTGCCGCTGGAGGGTCCCCGCCTGGGATGAAGCTGGCCTAGCCCAACTGGGGCTGCCTGGAGATGGGGCTTGCTTTTGCTGTTAATGGGTCCCGATACAGCTGGGGCTCGCTGGGAACAGAGCTTCCCAGACTCCGTGGCCCTGCTTCTCCCCTGACCAAGGATCCCTGTCCAGGACAGAGCTCACCAGTCCCACTGCTGCCCCACACGGCTGGGGCTCCCCGGGGACGGGGCTCCCCGGGGACAGAGCTCCCCCGCCACATGGTCCACTTCTCCCCTTCCTGACCAGGGCTCCCCAGGGACAGGGTTCACATTCCCAGGTACTGGACCTCTCTGATACAGCAACAACCGTGGTCCTGATTCCAGATTTCGGAGATTCAGCCTGTACTGAGAAAGAGAATCCATTGTATTTTCCTCTCTTCATTATGTTTGTTTAGTGAACATAAGAATGGCCACATTGGGTCAGACCAAAGGTCCATCCAGCCCAGTACCCTGTCTCCCGACAGTAGCCAATGCCCGGTGTCCCAGAGGGAGTGAATCGAACAGGTAATGATCAAGCCATCTCTTTCCTGCCATCCATCTCCGCCCTCTGACAAACAGAGGCTAGCGACACCATTCCTTACCCATCCTGGCTAATAGCCATTTATGGACTTAAGCTCCATTAATTTTAAACCCTGCCCACTGTGCTCTTTTAAACCCTGTTATAGTCCTAGCCTTTGCAACCTCCTCAGGCAAGGAGTTCAACAGATTGACTACACTCTGTGTGAAGAAGAACTTCCTTTTATTAATTTTAAACTTGCTGCCCATTAGTTTCATTTGGTGGCCCCTAGTTCTTATATTATGGGAACAAGTAAATAACTTTTCCTTATTCACTTTCTCCACACCACTCATGATTTTATAAACCTCTATCATATCCCCCCCCTCAGTCTCCTCTTTTCCAAGCTGAAAAGTCTCAGTCTCTTTAATCTGTCCGCATATGGGACCCGTTTTAAACCCCTAATAATTTTAGTTGCCCTTCTTTGAACCTTTTCTAATGCTAGTGCATCTTTTATGAGGGCCTTATCCAAAGTCTTTCCATTGGCTTCAGTGACCTATGAATCAGACTTTCATATGCCTTGGGCTAAACCCTGTTCTGTTCTAAATCTCATGCTATGCCATCATAATCAATGGAATTGCATGGACTGTGGAACGGAGTAGAATTTGCCCCCTTGCATAAAAACATTTGTGCTCAAGAAAGGGAAATATTTGTTTGACTAGTAATATAGGGTACGTCTACACTACAGCGCTAGTTCGAACTAACTTAGTTCGAATTAGTTAATTCGAACTAAGCTAGTTCGAACTAACGCATCTAGAACTAAAAACTAGTTCGAACTAGCGTTTTGCTAGTTCGAACTAGCAAGTCCACATTGAATGGACTCTGAACAGGGCTTAAGGATGGCCGGAAGCAGTGCCGGCAGGGCATAAAAGGAGGACTTAGAGCATGGAGATGCTGTCTCAGGCTAGCCGAGGGCTGCGCTTAAAGGGTCCCGACCCCCACCCCGGACACACAGTTCTAAGGGGTGCCCCGCTTGCAAAGAAGTTCTGGCTTGGAGTGCCCTGAGTGCCCACACTGGGCACATCACACCACTCGGCCATCAGCCCGGCTGCACTTGCCGCAGGCTGCCATCTGGGGAGAGGGAGTAATTGGGGGGCTGCAGGAGAGCTTCCACCCCCAGAAGCCCGCAGAGCCAGCCCAGTCCTCCCCATCGGGGGCTCGTACCCCATTCCTCCCTCACCTCCTTCCACTTACCCTTCCCTAGCCCCCCTTCTTATTGATGTACAAAATAAAGATAACGTTTCTTCCAACACTGACTCTGTCTTTATTGAAAAAAACTGGGGGAGACTGGGAAAAGGAGGTGGGAGAGGGGAAGAGAAAGGCTGGGAGAGGGGAGGGCAACTAACATGATCAGGGGTTGGGAACAGGTCCCAGATGAAGAAAGGCTACAGAGACTGGGACTGTTCAGCTTAGAAAAGAGGAGACGGAGGGGGGACAGGATAGAGGTCTCTAAAAGCAGGGGTTGGGTGGAGAGGGTGCATTCAGAAAAGTTCTTCCTGAGTTCCCATAAAGAAGGACTAGAGGACACCAAAGGAAAGGAATGGGTAGCAGGCTTGAAACTAGTAAGAGAAAGTTGTTGTTCTTGACAAAGCAAATAGTTAACCTGCGGAACTCCTTGCTGCAGGAGGCTGTGAAGGCTAGAACTAGAACAGAGTTTAAAGGGAAGTGAGATAAAGTGATGGAGGTTGGGTCCATGGAGTCCTATTAGCCAGAGGGTAGGAGTGGTGTCCCTGCCCAAAGTTTGTGGAAGGCTGGAGAGGGATGGCACGAGACAAATGGCTTGGTCATTGTCTTCGGTCCATCCCCTCCAGGGTCCCTAGGGTTGGCCGCTGTTGGCAGACAGGCTACTGGGCTAGATGGACCTTTGGTCTGACCCAGTACGGCCATTGTAAGCTCAGGGCTCAGTGTCGGGGGTCTCAGTGGACCCCCTTGATTTTCATGCACACCTGGTCCTGGGTGGCCAGGCTGGCAGCTCTCCTGCCCTAGACGGCCACTTTCCTGTGCCTAGTGCGGAGATCGTGGACGAGGTCCACGATGTCCGCACTAGCCCAGGAAGGTGCCCGCCTCTTGCGGTCCAGGGCAAGCTCCCGGGAGCCGCCAGCCTGGTCCCGGCAAGAGGGGGTGGGCTGGGGGGCATCGGGTGGGTGGCTCTGTGCCGTGCCAGGTGCAGGGTCTGCTAGCTGGGTGCTGGCAGGCTTGCACCTGGCATGGGCACCGTAGCCAGCCCGTGCCCCTTTAAGGGGTCCGGGGCCGGGAGGGGGGCATAGAGTTTCCCTGGTGTTGGCCAGAGTGGCCACCAGGGAAACCTGGGGAGGGCTAGCCTCCCACTAGTTCGAACTAAAGGGCTACACAGCCCTTAGTTCGAACTAGCTAGTTCGAACTAGGCGTTAGTCCTCGTAAAATGAGGTTTACCTAGTTCGAACTAAGCGCTCCGCTAGTTCGATTCAAATTCGAACTAGCGGAGCGCTAGTGTAGCACCTATTAAAGTTAGTTCGAACTAACGTCCGTTAGTTCGAACTAACTTTGTAGTGTAGACATACCCATACTGAAGTTTATTTGGCTAGTATCCTGAGAGAGAGGTTTACTTTTCCTTGGACAGTTGTTCCTGTAATGAATGATTGTTTGCAGCAGGTATGATTATAAAAAAAGCTCCATTAAAGAATAAAAACAAAAGACCAGATCCTTTTTTTTTTTCCTTTCAGAGTCATTTTTCCCCCAAACCAGCCTTATTAGAAACAGAATTTGGCATTATGGTGACAGTCATCTGCTTGCTGCAAGTGGCACTTAAGTGATGTGTCATCCTATGCTGACCCTCTGTACGGAGATGAATTTCATCCTTTGAGAGAGAAGTAATATATTTTAGCTGCACCATTGCCTAAAGAAAATATTTTTCCCCCTTGTCACCCATCATTTATCACACTAGCTGAATAACCCTCAAAAATGTTAATTTTAAATTGCAATCACAAATTCAAAATGCGTTGCGACTTCTCCGCATGGCTTCCTCTTTTTCAGCACCCTCTCTCCTCGAAACGAAAACTTAATCCAAAAATCACTTGAAAAAGAACAGTCATCTAAATTTTGGCCTGATGCTCAGTCCTTTCTGAGACCATGCTAACTTTTATTTAATACTTAGTTTAAAGCAACATCAGCTTTAATCATCACAGTAGCATTAAAATCTAAAGGGGTTGTAAATAGGCTTTTAAATATATTTACTACAGTATGCAAGTTTGCTCTAATAATACATTTGGGCATGTCTACACAGCAGGGCTAAAACCAAAGTAAGTTTAGCAACTTGAGCTATGTCAATTGCATCACTTAAGTCAAAATAGCTTATTTTGAAATTTTGTGCTGTCTACACAGCACTTATTTCAAAATAAATCACTATTACGAAACATCCCTTACTTCTCATGGAATGAGGTTTACAGGAAAATCAGAATAGAGAGCCCATTATATTTCAAAATAACGGGATTGCTGTTAAGATGCGGGATAGCTATTTTGGGATATCTCCAGTATCCGGAAATAGCGCTGCAGCATAGACGTAGCCAGAGTAAGAAGTCCTCCAACTCAACATTATTTTGACATATCGAAATAACTGCCTATAGTTTAGATATGAAGGCTACGTCTACACTGGCCCCAAATTCTGGAAAAGTCATGCAAAGCAGGTAAGTCAGAATAGGGAAATCCGCGGGGGATTTAAATATCCCCCGCGGATTTAAATAAACATGTCCGCCGCTTTTTTTCCGGCTTGGGGAAAAGCCGGAAAAAAGCGTCTAGACTGGCGCGATCCTCCGGAATAAAGCCCTTTTCCGGAGGATCTCTTATTCCTACTTTCAAGAATAAGAGATCCTCCGGAAAAGGGCTTTATTCCGGAGGATCGCGCCAGTCTAGACGTTTTTTCCGGCTTTTCCCCAAGCCGGAAAAAAAGCGGCGGACATGTTTATTTAAATCCGTGGGGGATATTTAAATCCCCCGCGGATTTCCCTATTCTGACTTACCTGCTTTGCATGACTTTTCCGGAATTTGGGGCCAGTGTAGACTTAGCCGAACTGTGTTGTTTCAGAATAATGCCAGTTATTCCATAATAATACTGCTGTGTAGACATACCCCAAGTGTCTACATTAACATTTCCATTTCTAATGCAATCTGAAAATAAAATTGTAAGCATTTGATAATAGCCCTTAGCATTTCAACATTTTTCATTTTAATCATATCCATTTACTTTCCTCAAGATTTTCAGAATAACTTCTTAAAATGAAAGACAATGCAATATTTATAAGCTTTCTGGAAAGCTCAAGATTTGCGAATAGTGAAAATTCATTATTGATGCTGTTGTTTTCAATTGATGAGCAGTTTTATGCTCCTCAAGCTTGCATAGCTGGCAGCTGCTCACTGTGCTACAACTTTCCCTGGCTCTGAAATTAGAATGCCATTAGATGAGATGTGTTCAGCACTAAAAGATGATTTTAAGACAGCCCATGCTTATAAAATCAATAACATTCATGAAAACTCAAAGTATAATGGCTTCCAAAATTTTTTAATTTTGACCACTTCACTTGCCCTCTAATCTAGCTGTCCCAGAGCTATTTCTCATATTCTAAGCTTGTCCCAGAGCTATTTCTCATATTCTAAGCTTCTAAACAACTTTAAACAGCTTCCACATTTTTAAAATCCACTTGCCACAAATATGTTTCTTCCTTGTCTCTCTCATGTAAAATTTCCCTCCGCGCCACAGACATTACTATAAGACCCAAGTCTTTCAAAACTCAGTAACAAATTTGAGGTTTTACATCTCATGACCAAGGATCCTAATTTTTTTTGTAATAAAAAGCAATTACTAGAGAGAAAAAACAAACCCCCACAATTACAGTGAAATCAGATAGCTGAAACCCTTGCTGCACGTATCTGTCAGCTAGAGCCCCACCAGATTCTCTGGAAAACAACAAATTCTACTTTTTTCCATAGCTAAAGGATTTCTAATATCACTGCTCATGCCTTTGCAGGGCTAGAAGTGGGATCTTTATACTACTGTGAAGTTTCACTCACACACCTTCTACCTTCCAGTGGACCCACAATATGGAATGTTGCAAAGTCTCTGAATCTAAAGGTGTATCGCTTTTCTTTATGGTAAAAAATACTTTAGATAATTTTGTGTAGTGCTTTAAAAGGTCTTAATTTTACTCCCATTCAGTTAAAAGCTAGCTCCAGAGGACTGATAAAAAAAAACTCTAAAGTGTATCTGAAATAACAGGTGGCACATAAAGAATACATGATGGTGTGGCATAAAGGATTTATTGGCATTCATGTGTGATGACTTGGGTAACTCAATGCATGATCATCCATGAGTAATGCCATCATTTCAAACTCAGGCTGATAAAACTTTTATATCTCACTATCATCTACCACATCTATATCAAATATTTAAATTTAAACATAATATTGTAGTTAGCTGCCAGAACAACAATCCCTAAAACCAACTAAACATTTGAAATTCTAGAGAATGGAGTTCAAATATCCTGAAAACTCCTTCCTAGAGCTGGGTGGAAAATGATTTTCCTGTTCCATGAAAAATGACATTTCAAAGAATTCCCATTCCACATTGGGACAATACTAAGACCTTTCAAATTCATTTGTGAAAAAAAAAAATGAGACTCGCACCTGCCCCAGAGTAGCCAACACTCCAGGGAAAGGCTACTCAACATGTGGCCCATGGGCTGCATGTGGCCTGCAGCCCATGGTGCAGTTTGGATTTACAGTGCAGTTTGAGTTGATATATATTTTAGTAGTTAAATTCCAGGACTGTTGTGAAGCCAAAAAAAAAAAAAGTCAGAATAATGGTCTTCTGTTGAGATGTGTTTTAGAAGTTAAATTCCTGGACTGTTGTTGCTCATTAAAAGTACTGTCATGTGGGTGGAAATCAGGTAAATATTGCGTTCTATTAATATCAGCAAATCTGACTGAAATGGGGCCTGCGTGTTGTGTTCCCTTGCCTTAATTTTTGTATTCATGCCTGCCAGTGTGAAAGAAGCTATTTGCATATATTTGCTTATACATTTGTATGTATATGCAACCACACTTAAGTTGCGGCCCTTGGTATGTGCTGTGAATATCATTCTGGCCCCTGGAGCTTCTAAAATTGAGTAGCCCTGCTCCAGGACATTCACATGATATGTGGGAGACTTGAATCTGACTTTTCCATATCCAGATGAATGTCCCAAACCATCTAGCTACTGGGTGTTTTGGAAGTTGTGTGTCTGTCAGGTCTCTGACTTAGATACATACACTAGAAGACTTACCTGGCATTGCCTGGGTCTGACCCAGGCGTGGGGCGGGCATCACGCAGGCCTCCCACTAACGCTCCCTGGGCCCAGTTTGGGGCCGGAGGGGGGGACCTGGGGCTGGGCATCAAGGGGGACAGCCTGGGGAGGAGGAGCCATGCAGGTCTCCCACTGGCACTTCCTGGGCCCAGTCTCAGGTTGGGAGGGCCTAGCAGGCCTTCCGTTGGTGAACCCCAGGTCCAGCTTGGGGGCGGGGGAGTGGGGAGTGGGGAGTGCAAGCCAGACGGTGCTGGAGGGGGCTGTGGCTCCTGTGGCAAGGGATGTGGCAGCACTGCCTGGCCCCAGCTGTGCTCCTGGGGGGGAAGGGAGGCACAGCAGTCATGCTGTTGGGGCTTCCTTCCCCCCCCTCCCCAGCTCCCAGTCTGGCACTGGGACTGGGGGCTGAGAGGTGGGCATTTGGGGCAGGGGGGCCACTTACCTGGGCCAGTGGCAGGCAGGATGGCAAGCCCTGTCCTCAGCTCACCGCTCCCTTGATGGTTTACCTGCCCCCAGCGGTCACTCTGCTGTACAGCTGTCCCCGGCACTCGGGATCCCAGTGGTGACTGTGAGAATAACATTCTTCTGCTCAGCCCTCTCCCTTTCCATGTTGTGGAAAACAATCAAATTCCAGGCATATCCAGCTTTCCTGACAACCAAACCCTGATCTTGTTTTAAGTTATGATTAGAGGAAGCTGCAAACCAAATTTGGTGGTCCTAGCTGTTACCATTTAGGAGGAGTTCTTGAACAAATAGACTCATGGACAGAGACAGACACGCCCGTGCAGAATGTCCACTCCCTCCTGTGGGGGTGTACCATTGCTGGATTGTGTAGGGCACCCCCACCAGGGTAGGGGATGGTTCTGATTGCCCTGTCTGACTAGCAAAGAGCAATGGTATCTGGGTGGCCCCTAAGTTTACAAGAGATCTCTGTTGTGGTCTAGACCAGGGGTCTCCAAACTACGGCCCGGGGGCCGGATGCGGCCCGCGAGGCCCTCTCATCCGGCCCGTGGAGACCTTTTTGGATTCAAAGGCAGAAGAAGTGAGATTGTTTCAAAACCCATTTGAAGCAGATGTGGCCAGTTGCCCAGATGAACTGCAGCTGGAAGTCATTGAGTTGCAAGCAAATGACCTCCTTAGGGACAAGTTCAAAATAGGACTGGTGGGTTTTTACCAGTTTTTGCCCAAGGAAGACTTTCCTAATGTCAAAACTTTTGCATCAAGGTACCTTTCAATCTTTGGAACAACATACCTGTGTGAACAAACATTTTCAAGAATGAAATACGTGAAGAACAATTTGAGAACAAACTTGTCCGATGATAATCTCAGGTCACTGTTGATGTTAGGGACAACAAATCTAAAGCCAGAAATGTCTGCTATTTTGGCATCCAGGAAACAATTTCACCATTCACACTAATACAGGTGTTCATGTGTAGTGTATGGATGTGTTATTAAATAATAACTGAATAAAATAATATTAAATAAATAATTAAAAACAACATCCATGTTTTGATTGTTTTTTATTTGGACCTCAAGTGTGTAGTCGGCCCCCGAACTGCTGTTTGATAGTTAATGCGGCCCTCGGGCTGAAAAGTTTGGAGACCCCTGGTCTAGACAATGCCTTGGATAGCAAAGGGCTGCTGTCTGAATTTTATTAATGTATTTGACATCTTATTAATTCTGAACATTTCATGGTTGTGTTAGAGCACGTCCAGGAGAAAGAGCAGCCCTTTGGTGGTCAAAGAACAGGAATCACCCTGTTGCCCAAGAAAGCAGATCTTAATGCACTGGAGACCTACTTTTGTTCTCTGTTTTGACTATAAAATCATATTCTGAAAGACTATTTAGACTCTTCCTTGATCAAACATATCGTATACTTAACTAGAAACAATAGGTTCCCATCTAACCTTCCATAGTGAGCTGGGAAATTTCATTCATCCTCCAAAATCAGACTAGAAACCATATTGTACGTGCTTCATTCCGTTTCCCATTCTGGCTTTGAGACCCATCTTACAAGAAAGATTAGAACCTTTACCTTTTCCATTCTGCATGTTTTGGTGGCAAGTGCCAGAATAATATATTCATTAAAATCAAAGTATTACTGATGGAGGATAGATGAGTGCTATTGTGTAGAATGTATCTGTCGAGGGGTGCATTCCCCCTCGGCGTTGGGGCCGCCTCACCAGATAAAGTCCCCACGCGTTGGCCCCTCTGTCCAGTCTCTATGAGCTTCTATTAGGATATATATGGCCCTTGCAGCCCAACCCAAAAGTACCTTTTCCCCATATGAGGGTATACCAGGCCCTTGAGGCCCAATCCCAAATTACATGTGCCCCTATTAGGGTATATACAGCCCTTGAGGCCTAGTCACAGAAAAGCCTCCCCGGCCAGTGAGTCGTTTGTCCAGAGTGGGGAAAAGGGTTGGTAGGGGGACTCGGGCCCTCCCTCTCCACCGGGTCCCAGCCCAGAGCCCTTTAGGCAGAGACTATGGCTCTTGCCTGCTCGGCGGGGGATCTGGCTGCTACACACCAAGCCGCTCTCCCAGTCCTCTACCCTGGGCTGCTTCCTACCACGCCCTGGTACCATGGTCATCTGCTTGCCTCCGGGACCGGTCCTTATCGGGGGCTAGCGCTGGGGTTGCGGACGCTCCTCCCTCCCAGGCGGTGGTGACTGCTGGCGTTGCTCGGGGTCGTCTGTAGCTCTGGCTGCGACATCCGCTGCTGCAGAAACGGTGGGGGAGTCTGTGTGTGGCGCGCGCCTACTCCTTCCCCCAGCTGCCCTCCTAACTGCAGGGCTCTCTCCGCTTTTATACTCTGGCTCTGCTGGGAGCATGCCCAGCAGAGCTGGATGGGCGGGGCTGTCTCAGCCTGCTGGGCCTGTGCTACTCTCTGCTCTTCAGTGCGGGGCCTGTCTGCCCAGTCACAGTATCATATTTTCATTTGTAGTCTGTGATGTGGAAAGTTGTTTTAGTACTTGCAATACTACAATACTGTATGCCCAGAAAACAGACAGTAGATCAGGGTCAAAGAGTCAGAGTTAAGGTTATATGTGGAATGCCACCTCAGAATATACTGTTTTTAACTATGCTATTGTAACAGAGTCTCTTTTGTTTAAGACGTGCATATGTTTTAAGTCTTAGTGCCACCTTGATTAAATATTTTTGGGCGTAACTTAATTGTTTAAAACAGAAACAATTGAATGTTGTCTTTTCATGTCCTTTTTGCAAATCTCAGTAGTAAATGCCATAGGCCAAATTTTTACTCTAGCATAACTCCCACTGAAGGAAAACTTTATTTTGTCCTTTCCTTTATTTGAAACACTTAGCCAGCATACGCCTTTTCTTGTTGAGAAAATCAGGCTTTATAGCTCTGATTATCAATTGGTCTTGAGTAATTTCAGAAATGTGGGATGATAGCTTGTTATCCTTCATTCTGCAGCATTCTTTCTCCATTGCTTTTAGCTTTCTTGTTAAGTACATTCTCTTCTTTCCTGGACAGATTAATCTCTCTAAAGATGTTTTCGTGCCAAGCCTCCACAAAACTAACAAAGAGTTAAGCCAAATTCATAGTTACAATAGATTCTGTGGTTTATTATGCATCTCATAGCACCTTTAGGCCTCGCTCATTGGCAAGTCTAATTGGTGTTCTCAGTACAGCTACAGCCCATCGAGGTTCTTCCGCCCACGTACGGCAGGTTTTCAGCCAGCCAGAACATTCAAGGAGCTGTCAGGGAAGCCAGCTCTGCTTTGCTTGCTATCTCTGCTTGTTGAGCTGACATGAGACAAGTTATTACCATATAAATGAGATAAAGTCTTAGATAATTGCTGACTGAAAGTAAAACTGAGTTGAATTGGTTGTGGCCGGAACTATTAAATGTACCTTCCTATCTTCCATCTATTTATTTAAAAAAATCTGTATTTTTTGTCTTCTATGCAGTAGCCTAATATGCAAATTATATTAACAGCCCTTAGGTTTTCAATCAGGCTACCAATTGTGGATTGATTTTTACATTTATCTCTTTCTAGGGCTCTTTTCAATTTTCCTCCATTTGCCATCATGAATCTGGACCTTCTGTTGCACAGAATCTTACAATGATAAGAAATTGCTCTGTAGGTGGATATTTGTGTCAGCCTGACACAAATAATGGGAGAATCAAGTTATCCAACTCAATGCTATGATCTTCTCTTCAAGAGTTCAAAGACCATGGTTTTGGTTGACTTGCTAAAAAACAATCCTTGATTCTTCCTCTAATATATGTGGTAGTGGACACTGTTGGGAACAGAATACTTATTATTAGACTAAACAGGATTTGGATCAAGCAGTTTTTCCTCATGCCACTGGATGTTGCAGGAACATTATAGTCCTTAATACATCAGCTTGTGCTTTAAGCCTGGGACCAGACTCGTCAGTTCAAGCCTTTGTTTTCCCAGCATTCTCATTGCCTTTAGTATAGAAAGGGGAGGAGATAGTTGGCCTCATGGTGCTTCTGTCCCCTCTTTTATATTCATGGGCTACATCTACCCTGCAGGCTTTTTGCACAAGGATGGCTGTTCTTGCACAAAAACCTGCGGAACATCTACACTGCACGGCTGTGTCTACACTGCACCCCTTTTCCGGAAAAGGGATGCAGATTAGACACTTTGGAATAGCAAAATCCGCGGGGGATTTAAATATCCCCCACGGCATTTGCATTTACATGGCTGCCGCTTTTTTCCGGCTTGGGGATAAGCCAGAGAAAAGCGCCAGTCTAGATGTGATTCTCCAGAAAATAAGCCCATTCCCGGAGGATCTCTTATTCCTACTTAGGAAGGGCTTATTTTCCAGAGAATCACGTCTAGACTGGCACTTTTCTCCGGGTTATCCCCAAGCCGGAAAAAAGCGACAGCCATGTAAACGCAAATGCCGAGGGGGTTATTTAAATCCCCCACGGATTTTGCTATTCCGAAGTGTCTAATCTGCATCCCTTTTCCAGAAAAGGGGTGCAGTGTAGACACAGCCCACATGTGTTCTTGTGCAAGTAAATTTACAGTAAAGCATCAGAAAAGAGGGCTTCTTGCTCAAGAGTTATTCTTCTCCTCTTTTGCGCAAGAAGGCAGTGTGGACGGGCTCCAGAGGTTTCTTGCGCAAGAAACCCCAAAGGCTAAAATGGCCATCAGAGCTTTCTTGCTCAAGAGAGCATCCACACCGCCATGGACACTCTTGTGCAAAAGCATATCTCTTGCACAAAAGTACATGGCACTGTGGATGCACTCTTGTGCAAGAACTCTTGTGTTTGAGCAAGAGCTCTTGCACAAAACAGTTTTTGCACAAGAAGCCTGCAGTGTAGATGTAGCCTTAGGTTATGTCTACACTACAGAGTTTTTGCGGAAAAACAACTGTTTTTCCACAAAAAACTCATGGAGTGTACACACCTCAAGCGCGTTTTTGTGCAAGTAAATCGAAAGATCAGAGGGGTTTTTGCGCATTTGGTAATCCTCATTCTATGAGGAAGAACGCCTTTTTGCGCAAGAGCTTTTGCGCAAAAAGGTATGTGTGGATGGGGAGAGGTGTTTTTTGTGCAAGAAGAGGGAAGAGGAAAAAGCACAGGTGTCCTGGTGGCCATTCTGTCCATAGCAATCACTGCTTACTTGCAAGAGAGCATCCATGCAGGCTGCATGCTCTCTTTCACAAAAGTGCATCACCTTTTTAATATACTTTTGCAGTGTGGACACTCTTGCGTGAGAAGCTTTTGTGGACGATCTCTTCTGACAAAAGCTTCTTGCGCAAAAAGCCTGTTGTCTAGATGTAGCCTTAGTCTTTGTGCCTAGCAAGCACTACCCAAAAACACCTCAGTGAGCTTTGCTGTGTCATAGATTTGAGCAACCTCCACTGTGTGCTGCTTTTACAATTCTTTTGCAAAATTTAAATCCTTGGTTTAAAATTCCCCTGCTCATTAATGCTGGTTTAATGCCCACCTGTGTGTAGGTCACCTTCCTTGTTATTAGAAAAGTAGCCATGGACAACTCCCAAACTCACCAATGTATTTCAATAACTATACAGCAAACCATGTTAACTTCATGCACACTAACGATATACATATTTTGACAAAACAATGGGTCTCAGCAGATTCTGAACTTTTTAATGATATTTTATGCTTTGTATGAAATATCAACCAGCCACAAATGATGAATGGGGAACTACTGGGGGAAAGGGGGCTATTCTGAGGCACAGTGTGTCAGGGTGCTTCTACATTAGTGGAAAATAAACTATAGTGATAGATATGGATGGAATAATATTTCTGAAGTTCCTCCTCTCCCATGGAGTCCAATATTCCAAAAGAAATGATGCAGTCTTTCATACTTTTTAACAGTGAAATTTCAAGGGGTCATATATAAATGACTGAAATAAAAGAAAGTGATTTAAAACCAAACAGAGCCAGGGGTGAGCATACCAGGTACAGCAGGGAAGGAGGAGTAGATCGAGTTAGAAACAGACTGAGTCTTACAACCAAATGATGAGCACTGAATTTCATATAGTCAGGTTTGAGGATCAATATCCACTGATATCCTAGGCCTTATATATTCAATTTGGCTGAACTTCACCTCTCTGCAGAAGGCCAGCATAAGCCCTGTGCACCAAATATGGCTTAATAGGGACTTAAGTGGCACACAGGCCTCTGCAAAAGTGTGAATAATGAGAAATGTAATCTGTGAGCTAGCGCATGCCTGCCATCAGCCCATTGTGGCTGTGACTGTATCTTCTGTAATCCCGATGAGAAGTACACATGTCCCTTGGACCTCTGGACAGCTCCACCTTCAGTGTAATTGGTTGTTTAAAGTGGGGTGCTCTGTATCTATGTTATTCCATCATGTGAGCTGAGGTCTATGAGACCTGGCTACCAGCACTAGGAGGCTGAGCTGGAAAGATCTGCTTTTTCTTCTTTTACATTTGGCTGAAGCTGAACCACTCAGCAATTTACTTGAAAAATTAATTGAAATTGCCTTGGATAGGAACACCTTGGATTGAAAACTGGCTGAAAGACTAGAAACTAAGGGTAAAAGACAAACAATATGCTGAGTTGCAGAAGATGTTGGGGGGTGGGTGGGAGTTTCTGTCAGGACTGGCATCTGGTCCCCTTTTGTGTATACATTATGGGCACATCTACACCATATGGAAGATTGATGCTACCACAATTGATCTTTTACGGTTCAATTTAGCGGGTGTTCAATTTTCAGGGTTTGATTTACTCATGAGGAGTAAGGGAAGCCGACGGGAGCATGTTGACCTCCCACTATGTGGATGGAAGATACTACCCCATCCTGCTGTGTGGATGAGAAATAATTTACATAGCTGGAGTTGAGTGTCTTATTTTGACCTTCTCATGTAGTGTAGACCAGGCCTTAGATACAGGATTAGTTACAAGATTACACATTGTTGTCTCCACAAGACACCTACCTCATTTAGTGGTCAGGCTGGACACACAATTAAGTTGCATAGGCAGCCATAAATCTGGCATTTCTTAATCTTGGAGTAATTGACTCTGCAGGAAAGAAATGAAAGAACACCAAATCCAAGAGGAAGGGAAAAGGCTACAGTTTAATATAATAGCACAAAAACTTTAAAACACGTAAATCCTTAAACTGCAGAGATCATTTGAAAGGCAAGATTGTAGCAATCAGCTATTGCAGAGAAAATGGGCTACATAAAACAAACAAAAGAAATGAGGAACTTATTTGGGAATATAATTAAGCTTGAAGCATGGAATTTTCATGAAATATGAATCATTCTATGGGTGGGCTGGTGACCGGAGGATATTGGAGTACAGACAAGGAGGGAGAAAACATCTGAGGACGTGAAAAGAAAAGGCAAACTATAGAGGCAGCATGAAGGAACAATGAACAGTAAGATTAATATTTCAGAAGTCCTATTTAAAATCATGTTGTTACAATGCTTGAGGCATTAAATTTGCCAGGCAGACTACTGTGGGAAATCAGTTTGGTTTAAGCACTCTGCAATCATAGAGAATTCACTGAAGTTTTCAACCAAGCCAATACATTAAACATCTGAATTGGACAGAAGCAAGTATAAATCCTAAACATAATAAAAAAATTATGGAGGGGGAGAGAAGCACAGAGTTTAAAAATGCAGTATGAAGGGGATGCCAAAGAATCATGTGAAGTGAACCAGGCAGGAATGAGGGAAATGATACAAGGAAACTTTAATGAGAGAGTGGGAGACTTATTTTAGCAATGTAGAAAAAGAGGTATTGCCCATTATCACACAAGGGGCCAGTAGCAATGGGCTGGAAATCCAGAAAGGGAAGTCAGGCATTGAAATACAGAATGAACATATGGAAAGCGACCTTTTATAGCACAAATAGGTATGAGAAGGGATTGATGTGTTCAGTAGAATCCAGCAACAAGTGACTGTAGAAAAGACAATTGGCTTTTGCTTTCAGTGAAAACTGGTTTTTGGCTCTGAAATAAAAGGCTTTAATTTGATCATACTGTATTCCCTAACAAAGGTTTCTCAGACAGAAGTCCAGTCAACAGCACAACTTCATTTGCTATGGTCATTCTTATTCTTCTCTGTGTGTGGCTTTTTTTGCATTGTGTTTTTCATATGACTCTGCTCTGTAGTAATGCTTGGCTGAAATGTTCCTGCCAGTTTGATAATTGAAACAAACTAGTTCCACCTCCCTCCCCCCAAAAGTCCATACCTAAAACCAGAGCAGAAAACAAATGCTGCATAGGGGAATGCCATGTAGTTTAAAAGGAATCCTAAGCAAGGCAATAAATTCATGATCACATTAACCCATCTGTAATGTTGGCTCTGGAGACCTAAGTTCTATTCCTAGGCTGGCAGAGGCAGAAAAAAGAGTTGATAGTAAGCCCCATGAAAGTTTCTTATCTAAACAAATCTTGCTATTAGCAGAGTTGCACTCTTTCAGGGAGCTCAGTTTTGGATGCATCAATGGAAAAAAACATGGTCATTGAGGCTATGTCTACACAGCAGTATTATTTTGGAATATCTGATGTTATTCCAAAATAACAAAGCAAGTGTCTACATGCAAGCCATTATTTCGAAGTATAGGCAAGCTGAAGGACTTCTTACTTCAACTCCTATAACCCTCATTTCACAAGGAACCAGGGAAGTCGAAGGAAGATTGCTCTTCCTTCGACTTCCCGCTGTGTAGACAGCGCCAAAAGCCAAATTAAGCTATTTCAACTTCAAATACACAATTGACATAGCTGAAGTTGCATATCTTAATTTGACTTTTGCCCTGCTGTGTGCATGTGCCCTAAGGTACATATCTCAATAAGCTTTAATCAAAGGTATAGTCTCAGAGAGACTTCCACCCCACTTCTCTGATTGGCATCTGTATAAAATGATTGAAGGGGTGATTGGGGAAAGAAAAGAGAATTAAAAATAATGTTTAGCTACAAAATTAAGCATTGGAAATCCCCTTCCCTACCCCCAAAACACTAAGGCTGCGTCTAGACTGGCAAGATTTTGCACAAATACTTTTAACGGAAAAGTTTTTCCGTTAAAAGTATTTGCACAAGAGAGCGTCTATACTGGCATGTGCCTTTGTGCAAAAGATTTGCTTTTGCGCAAAAGCATCCGTGCCAGTGTAAAGGCTCTCTTGTGCAAGAAAGCTCCGATGGCCATTTTAGCCATCAGGCTTTCTTGCGCAAGAAATTAACTTGCGCAAGAGGGCTTATCCCTGAGTGGGAGCGTTGGAGTATTTGTGCAAGAACCACTGATTTTGTACAGTACAAAGTCAGTGTTCTTACGCAAATACTCATGGCCAGTGTAGACAGGTGGCAAGATTTTGCGCAAAAGCACCTGCTTTTGCACAAAATCTTGCCTGTCTAGACGTAGCCTAAGGTTTGGACTCAACTCCCATTAAGGATCTGGATCTGAGTTCAGCTAGAAAGCAAGATTTAAAAGTTGTTTGTCATTAGATGACTATTAAAGTATTAAATATAAAATTATGTGACTCCTGTGTGCACCTTTGGTAAATGTTCTAAACTTCAGGATTGTAGCTCTAACTGCAAATGCCTTCCTTCTGCAGGAGTTTATGTAATCCACACACCTTCTGGGTGTGGTTTACTGTCCTATCTAGTGGCACTGAGACCACTTACAGAGAGACTAATGAATTGGCACTACAGCCTTAGCTAATAGGCCGTTGGCTTTTAACTCATATGGTGGCGGCTCATGCACTAGGTACTAGAGGTCCCAGGTCTGATTCTGCCTGTTGGCATTACATTTACATGGAAAGCCAACTCACTTGGTTACTGCCCATGTGCAAGGGTACTATGGAAACAACAACCAAAGCAGTGCCCTAATACTCCTGTGGAGATAAGTGCTCCTTTCCTTTATTAGTCCTGCTCCTATGGTGAACTTGGTAGAGGGAAACTTAAAAAACAGCAAATAAGCTGGTAGCACTTTATAGACTAACAAAACACATAGATGGTATCATGGGCTTTCCTGGGCACAGCCCACTTCTTCAGTTGGTAGAGGTCGATTCTGCCCCTGGGTGCTTCATTGAATGATAATAGAGAACAGGGTTCTGCTGGAGTGCAGGGATTTACTCAAAGCAAGTTTAGGCCTTGATTTATGTTTGTATATGCTGCTGCTAAGACGTGAGATAGTGAGTCATTTTTCATGTTGTTTGAATGCCATTGGGAGTATCTATTTCATTGTTTAAGTTTGTTGTTTGAAACAAGATTCTTGTTCGAAGTTCTTGTTTCTAGCTATATATATGCATACCTATAACCTTTATATTTACCTTTGTCACTGAGTCTTCTGGCCCAAGGGAATTAGATATAACAATATAGTCCTAATATTATATCCACACTATAACTACACTCTTGAAACTGAAATTATTATTCAGTTTACAATTAATTCTCTGATGATAACAGAATTTTCTTGTTTGTGAATTCCTTTCTACCTCTCCTTTACAGAAGTCTCTTTCAAAGCCTTTTCAAGCTGTTTCTTCCTTTGCTTTTATACTGGTAAATTTTGTTTTTAGAAAAGTGTCAAGGTCCCATCGCTGAACAAAGTCTCGGCTGCTATAACTACTAAGCTTTTGTTAACCTAATTAGTGTCAAAGTCTGATAAGAATCTGGGGTGGATAGAATTTCCCAGATGAATTTATAATAGAATGTCTGCTCACTTTGAGTGAGTGACGTATTAGTTACAGCAGAATTTGTTCCTTTATAGGAATGGAACTGATCTTTACTTACACAGATAAAATTCTCAGTCAATGGGTATCATGCCTGTGTAAGGATTTGAGGACTAAGTGTGATGTCTGTCCACCTTAACTAGTTCTTATCCTAAGAAATCTCTGTTACTATTAACCCTAATGCAAATAGTCAGAATAGGATATGGGGAGATATCAGCACTTGATATTTTTAAACCTGGACAATGCATGGGCCTAGAAAGCAGGATTTTATTTCTGTTAAGTACTGACTACAACTTCTATGTGGTGTTGATTAAGTCATTTAACCTTTCAAATATTTTCTTAAGTAGTAGAGCTGGTTGAATACTATTTAACAAATACACAGTTGGGTGAATTCTGACTTTGCAAATCTATTCAGTAGTTTAAAATATTTGACAACTATCACCACCATAAACTTTGTTCATTATCTAACATTATTGTTCAAACAGTGAAACTGATCACTCACGTCACTTATAATAGCTAGCTCTTTTCTTAGAAGACTAACAGATTTATTTGGGCATAAACTTTCATGGGCAAAAACTCTGAGGGTACGTCTAGACTACCGCGTTTTGTCGACGGAAGTTTTGTCGACAGATACTGTCAACAAAACTTCCGTTGACAAAGAGCATCCAGACACATTGAGTTCTGTCGACAAAGCAAGCTGCTTTGTCGACAGAACTCCGTAGTCTGGACGCAACGTTACAGGCAATAACACCTTCTGTCGACAGAGTTCTGTCGACAGAAGGTGTTATGCCTCGTAAAATGAGGTATACCAGCGTCGACAAAACTGCTGAGTTCTGTCGACGTTATGTCGACAGAACTCAGTGGTAGTGTAGACGCTGGTATAGTTTTGTCGACAAAAGTCCAGTTTTGTCGACAAAACTAGGTAGTCTAGACACACCCTGACAAAGTGAGTTTTTTGCCACAAAAACTTATATTCAAATAAATCTGTTAATCTTTAAGGGGCTATAGGGCTCTCTGGAATAGCTCAGTGGTTTGAGCATTAGCCTGATAAATTCAGGGTTGTAAGTTCAATCCTTCAGGGGGCCATATAGGGATCTGTGGCAAAATCTGCCAGGGATGGTATAGTACTTGGTCTTGCTGTGAAGGCAGAGGACTGGACTTGATGCTCTTTCAAGGTCCCTTCTCTCTCAATGAGACAGGTATATTTTATTTATTTTTATAGCACTTTTCATTAGTAGATCTCAAAGTGATTTACAAAGGAGGTAAATGTAAAATGGAGAGCATCATAAATAGGGAAACTGAGTCACAGATGTGAAGTTCTGATAGGTGAGTAGCAGAACCAGGACTAGAGCTTACCATTTATGAGGGCTAGTACTATTTGGCATAGATACTGTTGTCTTATATGTTTGTATGTATGCTTCAGACATAGGAATTTCTAGGTGCTACCATAATCTAATAATGAATCAGGTAGACCAGTTTACAAGCTGTTGGAGATCTGTGTCTGTAGTGCCCTAATACTGAGGACCTCCAATAGGTTGTGAGCTGGTTTACGTGATTCATGTATTCAAACATTGAATATAATATAATATGAGAGAGAGAGACTATCTCTGCTTCCCTCGTTGTTATGTGTGTAATATAGATATTTCAATAGCTAGGGATGCAGAGATATCCTATACATATTTACAATTATGGTATTTGTCTGAGTAAAGAAAAGCCTCACATGAGATACTTTTCTTTATCAGCAGTGCACTTCCAATGTACAGAATATAAAAAAGTTCTTATGTCAGGTTTGAGTGCTTTATTCTCTTGACTACTAGATTGAAGTATTATCTGAAAATGCAACCTGAGCTTTTTATTAAAAAAAAAAAAAAAAAAGAAAAGAAAGAAAGAAAAAGTAAATGCATCTAGTTTTCCTCTTTGGGACCAAATCCTACAGTGTTTACTTAGACGAAATTGCTATTGACTTTTGTGGGGGTTTTGTTCAAATAAAGACAATAGGGTTGACCATATAGGACCTAATCCAAAGGCTACTGAAGTTAGTGAAAAGTTTCTTGTTGATTTTAAGAAGGCTTTATTTGGATCAGGCCCTTAGTTGTCAACAGCTATAGTGATGTCAGACTCAGTGGCAAGGGAATCACACTTCCAGATTATGGGCCTGATTATGCAAATATACATGTACATGAATTTGGATACTCAGGTGAGAAAGCTGTGTGCTTTTTGATCAAGCCCTTAAGCTTCAGGAAAAAGGCAAGAGATCCAGAATGCACAGCCACAATGACTATTGAAGAAGAGCTTTTAATAAAATATTTTAATATCTCCAAAAGAATAATAAATCAGGGTGTGTCTAGACTACATGCCTCCTTCGACGGAGGCATGTAGATTAACCAGATCGGAAGAGGGAAATGAAGCCGCGATTAAAATAATCGCGGCTTCATTTAAATTTAAATGGCTGCCCCGATCTGCCGATCAGCTGTTTGTCGGCAGATCGGGGGAGTCTGGACGCGATGCCCCGACAAAGAAGCCTTTCTTCATCGACACAGGTAAGCCTCGTGAAACCAGGTTTACCTGTGTCGATGAAGAAAGGCTTCTTTGTCGGGGCATCGCGTCCAGACTCCCCCGATCTGCCGACAAACACCTGATCGGCAGATCGGGGCAGCCATTTAAATTTAAATGAAGCCGCGATTATTTTAATCGCGGCTTCATTTCCCTCTGGGGATCTGGCTAATCTACATGCCTCCGTGGAAGGAGGCATGTAGTCTAGACACACCCTCAGATGGAGCCAAAAATGAGGGGTTCATGGTGTGGAAGGGGATTGGTGGGGAGCTGAGTAGGGCTGCAGGATCTGAGTGGGAGATGGGGTGCAGGAGTGGGCTGGGAATACTTTACTGCACTGTAACTTTTTCACTCGGGGGTGTGAAAAAACACCCCTCCCAAGCACAGCAAGCTCTAGAGCTTTAAAGCACCAGTATGAACAGGCTCCCAGCACTGGGAGCCATGGTCCTCATGGAGGGTGGTTTACCTAGGGTATGTCTATACAGCAGTGTTATTTCGGAATAATGGACGTTATTCCAAAATAACATAGTGTGTGTCTGCACGACAAACCTTTATTTTGAAATAATGTCAAGCTGGAGGACTTCTTACTCTGACTCATGGTAACCCTCATTTCACAAGGAGTAAGGGAAGTCGAAGGAAGAGTGCTGTTCCTTCGACTTCCTGCTGTGTAGACAGCACCATAAACTGAATTAAGCTATTTCAGCTTCAGCTACACCATTGACATATCTGAAATTGCGTTGCTTAATTCGACTTTAGCCCTGCTGTGTAGTTGTGCCCCTAGAGCACTGGGTCATTAAGGCACTGCCACAGCAGTGCTTTAAACTGGGAAGTGTAGACAAGCCTTAACTGTAGGGCCACAGGTCTAATCTTTCTCAGTAGGTATGTGTGTGATTTATCTAGTAATTTTGAGTTTTTTCTGCAGCACATGAGTTCACTGCAATGTTTGTTTATTATGCTATCCAAGATAACTGCTTTATTTTCGTCTATTAACTGTCCTGTTGATTAGAAATTTGAAATAAAATACTTTAAAGAGAGGCAGAGGGTTGTGAGGTGCAATGAGCTGTACAAGTTGCATTGGGATAGCCTTGCTTTCTCTTCAACTACATAGGGACCTTTACTTCCTAAAAGCCGACTGCATAAAGAAACCCCACATCACTGGCTAACTGTTTCCAGCCTGAATTATATCTGGGTCAAATATTCTGAGGTTGAGTAATTCACAAATTTGAGATTTAATCAGATGGTCATCTGTTCATTCATAGAATTCTCCACACTTGATCCAGTGTGTATATGCATCTTTGAGATGCTTTATTTCAATTGAAAAAAACCAAACGTGACATATTTAGGTCATGCAAGTGCACTCTATTAATAAAGTCACAACTGTCTAATATTTGTATTTGTTTTTGTGAGACCTGGAAAGTTACTTGTCAGAACCTGAGGTCCAGTAAAATACTCATTACAGAAAAATAGAAAGAGCTGCTAGTGCCAACATTATTGCAAAGAATCTTTAGGCTTTTTGTTTGTTTATTGTTTTTGTTTGTTTTTTTAACTGAGGAGGGTGGTAGAGCTAACTTAGGAGACCTGGTTTGTGCTAGCTTAGGAGACCTGGTTTCAATTCCTTTCCTTGTTTAGCTAGTGGTGGTGGAACAATTTTTAGGGAAGGACTGCTGAGCTGTGTCCTTTATACCTGTCCACGGCCCTCACTGCCCCAGCCTTGCGCCACAGCTGGCAGGTGACTGTGAAATCCTAGGTGTGGGTTTGGTGGCTGGGACCCCAGTGGCACTGGCCCAGTGGCCAGAACTCCAAAGGTGGGCCAGTGTTGAAGACACCTGGCCCAAAACTTGAGCGCGCTGCAACACCCCCTAAATCTACTCTTCCCACAACTATGAGTTTGGCCATAAATTGCTTGTGTTAGGCTATGTAACCACTAAGCTTATGTTGGCATAAGTTATGTTGCTCAGAGGTGTGAATAACCCCTCCGCCCAGTGACCATTAGTTACACCCAGTTAAGTACTGCCATGCTACATGAGTGGGAAAGCCTCTCCTGTTCATATAGCTACTGTTGCTCATGTGGGTTGGAGTAGTTAAGGAGAGAGGAGAGATCGTGGTGGGTGACAGGTGTAACTGCAGCATCTCCCAAGCAGAATCTCTGTTTTGCCAAGAAAAATATCTCTGGAGAACATGAAATCTGCAGGTGTGCAGTGGTACAGAATTCTCCCAGGAGTGGGTGACCCCTGACCAACAAAGGGTAAGTCTACAGTACAAATTGAAGTTGACCTATATTAAGTCAACTTACAGCCACCACACTACCCTCCTTGGCTCAGTGATGTCTGTCCTTACCAAAATTTGGAAATTAAAAAATATTCAGTTGGCTGTGATCACCGGGAGTGTGACATAGTGGGGGACTATGTGGGGCACTATCCACTCCTGTGGCCCTGGATCCTGTCTGGTTTTGTATTCACTGGTTGCTGTGTTGGGCTCTGTGTGACCCCTACTGACTTATGCTGGTCTGCAGAGACTGTGCGTGTCTGTGTGCACTGCCCAGCGGGGGTTGGTCCCTGAGAGGAGGCATGTAGGCCATGGCCTAGCAACTTGACACTTGGCCAGGGGAAGGAGTTTGAACAAACGAAGGAGTGTGGCTACCTGGGGGAATGAGTTTTGTGTGGCTGGGAGAAGGGGTAGTCTTGGTGGCGGGAAACATGAAAGAAGCAGACTAAGTCCAGACAGGGAGTTCAGGGGCCAGTGAACCCCTTCCCCCCAAGAGAACTAAGGCTGTCTGCCCCGGCTCCAGTGGCAACATTGAGCCTGTGCTGCGCTGTATCTCTGAGAAGCAAATAAACCTTTTATTCTATGGCCTGACTGAGAGTCACATCTGGCTGCGGACGGGGATGCAGGGTCGGGGGTTCCCCAATGTGCCATAACAGGGAGGCAATCAAACAGATCTCAATGGACAAAAAAAAAAAAAAAAGTAGGAAAAGAAGAAAATTCTCAGGTCCCAGTTCTGGAACTTCATGTTTCTCACTGACTGCTAAATTTGAACCCCTGCATTTACCACACATTTTCTACTCTTTATAGACCTTTATAATTGCCTGGTAGACTTGTCATGCTTGAGCCTACCCACTTAGAGAATTATTTTTTAATTTCTGAAATTGATTAAAATTTCAATGGAAATTCTAAATTGATTGGAAAATGGAGGAGGTATTTTTGAATATGCTTTCATAATACAACCCTCACATTTTTCATTTTTTAACCAGCTATGATTCACAGCTATTGAACAACTACTAGAAAAAGAAAAACATGGAGGGCTGATTCTTATCTGTACACAAAGTGTGAGGGAGATAGCATGTGTACAAAATTCTTCTCTTTCCTTCACTAGTGTACAATATATCCACACAATGATGACTGAATGACTGCAGATTTACAGCAATAGGTCTTAGAGCAGATTTGGGGCTGGATACAGACACATGATGGTCTGATAATGAATCCTGTATTTTTCAAGGAAAAAATAGGAGTGAGAAGAAGGCTGTATAATTACAATTACTCTTTCTTCTGATATTCAATGGAAGAGCTATGATGGCACAAGGGAGCAGATCATTTGAAATGGCAGATATTAAAACTGACCTCACCCCAGTTATGTCTACATTATATAAAAACAATGAGTATGTCTACACTGCATGCTCATTTCAGAATATGCTATTCTGGAAGAAATACTCCAAAATAGTTTATTTCAAAATAGCGCATCTACACTGCAGGGAAGCCTTAAAATTAGTCCAAAGTAGGCTCCCCTAATGTGGACAAGCTACCTCAATTTAGTGCCCCAGGAAACACTAGGGAGTGATTATTTTGAATGGCTCCAGGGAGGAGCTATTTCAAAATCGCAGCAATGGAGCATCCACACTACAGCTATTTTGAAATAGCAGTTTTGGAAGAGACGTTATGCCTCATGAAGTGAGGTTTACAGAAGCTGGAATAAACTGTCCGTGATTTCAAAATTATTTCAAAATAATGGAATTGCGGTGTAGATGCACCCTAAGTGGCCAGCAGCTCAAACATACACTAAAATACAGATAAATTAACTTTCTCCTGTGATCTGTTAGCATTCAGGTAGGAGTTCACTAGGAGTTCACATTGCAAACAACTGTGGCTTCATACATATGCATACAATTGTAATTAGATAAAATCCTGGGCAGTCAGCACTGAATTAATAAAATCCTACACCTGACCTGGAAGAGAGCTCTTTCTGCTGCACAGTAGATTGTTTTGGGTCCAGTTGCTAGTGAAAGACATGATTAGAAAGACTAAATGCCTCAACAATAGCTCTATGTATGAAACCAGACAATCACTATGCTCTAAAACAAACTCCCACAGAGAAATCATAAAACACACCAACAAACACACTTTCTCACTGAGGACAATTGCATGTTCTGACCTCTCAATCCTCATTCTCAAAGGAAATCGACACATAGGGCCGTCCTTTTCGTTCCTGGAGCTCTATACAGTCCAAACTCCCTCCCTTGCACCCCCTCCTGCAGGGGGACAGCAGTCATTCTGCAGGAGGAGCGAGGGGGGGGGGGGTTGAACCCAGGGCTGTGTGGGCAGAAGCTGTAGGGGACAGGCCTTGGACTGGGAGGGGGGGGGCAGGAGCAGGGCAGGGAGTTAGGTGGGGGCACTAGGCTGTGAGCAGTGCAAACTGCAGGCCAGATGACAAGCAGGAGGGTGGCTGCACAGGCAGCAGAAATGGGTGGCGGTTTCTGAAACCGCTGGTGAGTAGTATCTGAGGCTGGCCACCGGTGCTTGTGCTGCTTGTGCCTTTCTGTCCCATCCCAGCTGTGTCCCTAGGTATATATATGTAGCCCGCAGCTGCCTAAGGCACCATGAAATTTGGGGCATAGTAGTGTGGGTGCCCTAGGCAGCTGCATATGCCTAAGGATAACTCTGTCTGTACGCCTTTAAAAGACAAGGCTGTGAACTTAGATTCATAACTTTTCTAGATACTAAAATTTATGGACTGAATAGGCACTGGATTTGTGGTTTATTACAACAATCTGTAACTCACTACCAACACCTCCTGCCACAAGCTGCCTTTTTTTCATTGTTTCCCGACAGCAGCTAGCATTTGGTTTTAGAGCAGGACTACATGATAGTGCTACAGTGGCACAGCTGCCCCTCTGTAGTGTGTCTAGAGAAGACACGCTAAGCTAAAGGGAGAATGTCTCTTGATGACATAGTGCTGGTGTGGACAGAACGAAACTTGCATTGCTCAGGGATGTAAGTTAGATTGACTTAAGTGTTAGTGTACTAGACTGAAGTCTTTGCCAGAAGTAAAACAGTGAGCTAGATTTGCATAAAAGTAAACAATTCTGTGAACTGCTGCTAGCAGTAAACAGGTCTGCTCTGCTGAGGACATTTGGCTCATCTTTAAGAAGCTGGTCATTATTTTAACTTCCATTCAAGTATCTAATGAAGCTTTTTGATCCTAAAAACAAGTGGCAGATAAGTTTAAAAAAAAACCTAACAAATCTTGAAGACTGCACGGAGGCATCATTACTGGCCTCAACAATAACAAAGCAATAGCAGACATTTTCTTCACCTTGTTGTCGTGTTGAACTGATTCTAACATAAGCTTGAATCCTGAGGTAACTTAGGCCCATGTTTGCCAAGAAAGGGTCTGCTCTTCAGAGAACTTGGCAACACAGACAGAAAACCTGATCCACCAGCAAAGAGCTTCATCCCAGATCCACGTCTGTTATGCAGTTTTATTCTAGTGTGAGTGAATTGTAATAAAGATTGAATTCTCTAGTCATACTTCTCTGCTGAAAGAGAGAGCACTTTGGCTTTCCCCCGTACTTTGCAGTCTGGGAGGATGTGTGGTAGGGGCTATCGCCCTAGGCTGCATTTCACAAACAGGTGAGGAAAGAGGCAAGCTGTGGCTGAGGGGAGATGAATGGTAAATGGAGAAATGAATGTTAGATAGGGCATTCTGCTATAGTCATGGATAATATGTGTGCAGTAACTGGCAGTGGCTCAGCTAAAACTCCACAAGGATGATTAAAAATTCATTAAACAATTCTGCATGTCTCTCGCTGGAGACAAAGGTAGTACGTACACCATGGGACCACACCGTATCCCACCAAGTGGTTACTATTTCCATATCCCCACCACCACTGGCAAATCTAGTGCCATCTCTAGAGAGTCACGGGGCCTGGGCAGCCCCCCTCCGCAATGCACCAGGTGTGGGAACCAGAGCAACCCCCCTGCAGGCCCCACCCCACCCTGCCTCTGCTCTACCTTGCCTGCTCTATCCCTTCTCTAGTAGCTGCTCCTGCTCCATCTGTGGCCTGCTCCTGCTTCGCCCCCTTGTCACCTTTCCTGAGTAATGTGAACCAGAGGATTATGGGGCCTGGCAGGGGACAGTAGCATGGGTCAGTCCTTCTCCCCCACACACTGCTGTGATGGGAGCTGGAGCTCCTCCCCCACCATCCTCTCCCAGCCCACTGTGCCCTGCATCTCTGCTGTGGTTGGAAGTGGAGTGCTTTAGGGTGGGGCTGCTATGCTTTCTGCTGCTGCAGTGAAGCAGAGTGCCATCCATCCAAGAGTGGGCACTGGTTCCCACTGTAGTGGGTGCTAGGTGGCAGGTGGTGGGGGAAGAACCCCTGCTGTTGCCCCATGCAAGGCCCCATAATCCTCTGGGTCCTTCCCACCCATAGGATGTTTGAGGTGGCTGTCACAGGGCCCCCAAAAGTATAGGGCCTGAGATTGCCAACCCGAACTGTCCTATGGATGGGATGGCTTTAGGCAGATCTCTACTTCACCTTCCACAGGAAAATTGAACCTCAGTGTAGATTTCCCTTGGTAGCAAGAGCATCATTATTGGGCTATCTTAAAAACATAAGGAGGACCATAATGGGTGAGACTGAAGGTCCATCTAGCTTGGTAGCCTGTCTTCCAGCAGTGGCCAGTGTCAAGTGCCCCAGTAAGAATGAACAGAACACACAACCATCCAGTGAATCCATTTCTGGGACCTACTATGAATTGGGGAGGGTGTGTGTGTGTGTGTGTGTGATGCTATAGACCTTTGGGTGGAGATGCACGGTTTCCCGGATGGCAAGGCCAGGTTTCACTCTGGTTCTGGAGGTAAAAGTCTGATGAAGAGAAAGCTAAAGGGAGGGATGAAGTTGGCCAGAAAACATCCCTTATTCTGCTGCTTTGGAGCCCTTTAATATAATATATTGAAAAATAAAAAAACAACACTCTGAAGGAGGTGAGCACTTTGGGTCAAACCTGTCAGTAAGGAGGACATGGAAATAAAATTCTATTCAGTTCTATTCTATTTCTGACAGCCAACCTATCACTATTTTTTTTCCTGATCACCACCTGTTGATACCTCATATCTATGTGGGCTACCTGAGGGCCTTTGGCTGTACCCTTACTCCTCGGCTGTGTCTACACTGGCCCCTTCTTCGGAATAGCCATGCTAATTTAGAACTTTGGAATAGGGAAATGCGCAGGGGATTTAAATATCCCCCACGGGATTTAAATAAACATGGCTGCCGCTTTTTTTCCGGCTTGGGGAAAAGCCGGAAAAGAGCGTCCAGACTGGCGCGATCCTCCGGAATAAAGCCCTATTCCGGAGGATCTCTTATTCCTGCTTGAAAGTAGGAATAAGAGATCCTCCGGAATAGGGCTTTATTCCGGAGGATCACGCCAGTCTGGACGCTCTTTTCCGGCTTTTCCCCAAGCCGGAAAAAAAGCGGCAGCCATGTTTATTTAAATCTCGCGGGGGATATTTAAATCCCCCGCGCATTTCCCTATTCCAAAGTTCTAAATTAGCATGGCTATTCCGAAGAAGGGGCCAGTGTAGACGTAGCCCTCATGTTTTCTCAGACCTCTCGCTGTTGCCCCCTTGAAGGAGACCAAATGGGACCATTTCCGTGTCACATGTTGATTAGGCTACATGAAAAGAAGGTGATTTTGGCTCTTGAATAGAATTTTGAGGCAGCAAGTCTGCTATACTCTTTTATACATACACCACAGGGGATGCAAGACCTGAAGATAGGAACCGCCTCTGCCTAAGCCTCCAGGAATATTAATGGGATAAGGAGGAGGAGAAAGGAAAAACAATCCTTCAGCTCTTGCCTTGATACATTCCTTTGGAGCTCCACTATTGTATAATACTTTCCCAAGAATTGGATCACCACTCCCCTCAGGCCCTTCCACTTGAATAAACTCCCAGTATGAGACAGCTAAGATGTAAGTATTCAGGCAAATTGCAATGGAGGAGGGCATCCCATGACAACTGTCATTAATGCTGTTTATCTGTTGTCATGAGGACACTATGCATTTGCTCTGGATGTCAAGTGTGGCAATTGAAGCAGGTATAATCACAATTGTTTTAATTACAAAAGAAAAACAAACTAGGTTTCAGATACTTTATTGTGCATTCCTCACCTTTTGCGTATTTAACTTTGCAACTCTAAAGCTCTGTTAGTACAGTTCTTTTTGTGTAATTTCCTAACTGTTAAAAAAAACAGAATTACTGTCCCCAACTCCCAATCATGTGGTACCATGTGGACATCCATGTCTAAATCAGCAGGGTCAGAATCTTCAGAAGTACCACATAGACAGTTGAATGAACAAGGAAATTGATAGCAGTAGTAAGTTTTCACCCTCAGGCTACGTCTACACTGAAGAGTTTTTGCACAAAAACATGTGGAGTGTCCACACTACAAGCGTGTTCTTGTGCAAGAAAAAGTGTAGTAAATCATAAGATCACAGGGCTTTTTGTGCAACAGTTACTCCTTTTTCTACGAGGAATAAGTCTTTTTGCACAAGAGCTCTTGCGCAAAAAGGTGTATGTGGACTGGCAACAGGGGTTTCTTGCGCAAGAAACCCCTATGGCTACAATGGCCATCAGAGCTTTCTTGCACAAGAGTGCATCCACGCTCCCATGGACACTCTTGTGCAAAAACACATCTCTTGTGCAAAAGTGCATGGCAGTGTGGATGTGCTCTTGCGCAAGAACTTTTTGCACAAGAACTCTTGCGCAAAAAGTTGTTACACAAGAAGCCTGTAGTGTAGATGTAGCCTCAGTGTGAACCAGCACTACAAGAGGATGGGATATTTGCCTGTAGGTTTCATGGATATTTGCTAACAGCTGAGGAAGGATGAGACTAGGGAATCATGGATTCCATTCCAAGATTTGCAGAGGAGTGTGCCCAGGGCTCTCAGACTCTTTTGGCTATTTCTTCCAATCCTACTTAAACATCTATGCTCCTTAGAAACCATTAGCTTTTCATCCTGCTTCTGGGTGGGAGAAAATCTGTGGAAATACCAAGCTTAAGACATTTTGGCTATGTCTACACTGGCCCCTTTTTTGGAAGGGGCATGCTAATTTTGAAAGTGGGAATAGGGAAATCTGCGGGAGATTTAAATATCCCCCGCGGATTTAAATAAACATGTCCGCCGCTTTTTTCCAGCTTGGGGAAAAGCCGGAAAAAAAGCGTCTAGACTGGCCCGATCCTCCGGAATAAAGCCCTATTCCGGAGGATCTCTTATTCCTACTTTGAAGTAGGAGAAAAAAAGCGGCGGACATGTTTATTTAAATCCGCGGGGGATATTTAAATCCCCCGCGGATTTCCCTATTCCCACTTTCAAAATTAGCATGCCCCTTCCGAAAAAGGGGCCAGTATAGACGTAGCCTTTCAGTAGTATTTGCTGCCTAGCCAGAAACAAACATTACTGGACATGTTGTCAATGTTTCTGTTTCAAGAGGTTCCTATATGGTCCAAATAGATATCTGGACATTTCTGAATAAAATGGAACCTCTGAGGGCCACCCAATACGAACTTCATTGTGACACAGGTATTTTATAGTATGTATGGCTATTACATTTTATCTGTATGAACCATTCCAACAGCTTAATCATAGAATATAGAAAATTGGGACTGTAAGGGACCTTGAGAGTCCAGTCCCCTGCCCTCATGGCAGGACAGAAACTGCTGCTATAAGTCCCTTCAGTTGCACGTTGGAGACACAGGGCAGGTTAGTCTCAGTCTTGCTTACCTGATTGGTCTAAAAGAGCCTAAGCCTGTGGATTCTTCAGTGACTTTTGCTATGCTTTGTACCAGAGCCCTGGAGCTCGTGCATTGAGGGACCCTGCACTTCCTGAGGATACAGGGCCTGGGTGTCATGGGGACCACTCAGGATTCTCTGAATCCTACCCTGAAATAAGGTTCCTAAAGCCAGGTCAGCTCATGGTCATGAATAGAACACACAGAGAGTGATCAACCTCCTTGCCCCACTATGGCCAATAGCCTGGAGGACAGGGAACTCACCTCAGAAGTGGGGGATCCACTTTCATTCAGGCACAGCAGGGATCCAAAAGGCACAAAAGTACCTGTGTGAATCTGGCCCCAGTTCTCCTAGACAGAAGGATGTTGAGTCATGATATAACACAGATACAAAATTTGCTATTTATGCCTTGACCAACGAATAATATGTGATTTTTCCACAGCATCACTGAAACTGCAGTATCCTAACCCAAGGGGGGGGGGGGAGTTCATGAGCCTTGACAGAACAAGGCTTGCACTTGTTGGAGACTAGAGTTAAGAGCTTCAAAGCTGAAGGACCACACCTGAAAAGCATTGGTAATGCTAGAGAGTCCTTAACCGAGGCCATTTTCTTCCTATTTGTTCTTCCCATGGCCCCCTATGAAGATAGATCACTGCATTCATTGAGGAATGTCTTATAACTCACTATTCTATAACTTCCATCACTGACATGGCCATGTAAAGTATTTCTAACATTGTTACATCTCAATTTCCTTAGATATTACATAGCAATTTCACAATAGTCACAGCAATTTCACAATAGTCACATTTCTACTCTAATCAAAATCCCATGCTCATCACTGTAGTATCTGAGCATCTTGGTCAGTGCTGAGGATTAGTGTATTTTAATTATAAGAATTTCCATTTCCTAAGTTTAATAAAATGGCTGCTGAGTCAAGGAAAGCCCCTGTCTTGGCCTACATTCATAGATAGGTAACTAATAGGTGATATCAGCAACATAGATGCCTATAGAAGTAGGTCTTTGAATTTCCCCTTCAAACTTTTTCCTGTGAAAGGTCAGCTTTGATATGCCTTCTCAGATGAATGCACAAGCTGCAGTGACCTTAAAGCCAATTGACATTATAAATAATATGAGATAAATTGCTTACTTCTCCCTGAAAATACATTGCCTGAAGTAGCAGGTATCATTCATCTATTAAAAATGTAAGCGGGGGAATGGTCCCGCTCTTGTGGGGAACTTTCCTGGCTTCTATACACCCCGGTGAAATGAACCAGCGAAAGGATCTGAGTCCCCGCTCCCACTTCCTTTACCCCACGGCTCCCTGATCCTGAGGGCTCCCCCTCCACTCTCCTGAGTAGCAGAGCCCTTGAAACCCCAACAAGGCTGGGCCCAGGTTTCCTGGGGCTTAATCCCTGACCTTGTAGTCACTAGGGGCAGGAGTTAGGGTGTCCCCACTCCGAGGTGCTCTCTTTACACTGCAGGCCTTCTTGGCCCAGTGATCACTTCATAAGGTTCAAAGCAAATACAATTTATTAAACATCAACTGATTAAAGAGAATAGAATAAGAAACAATGAGAATGGTTAAATGAGAACACACAGCCCTGCTCTGTAGCACAGGGACATCAACACAGCAGTCTGCAGAGTGTAAGGACAGTTCACAGTCTCTTCCTTAGAAGCCCTGGATGTGCTGCAAGGGGCTGCAGGCTGGACACGCTTGCACTGGCAGTGACCACACAGCCTCAGTCTCTAAGTGGCCAGACCCCTCTCCCAGTCCAGAGCCTTTCCCCACACTTTGCAGGTCCCAGTAGCTCACCACATCCAGCTGCAGGCTGTGCTGCTTGGCTGTTCCAGCTCCTTGTGTTGCTTCTCTGTTCCTTTTGGCTTTCTGAGCACTGCCAGTCTGCTGCTCAACACAGGGTCTGCACTGCTTGGCCTGTCTGTGTCTGGTTCTGTCGCTGCAGGACTTCTTCTTGTACTCCTCTTTCAGCTCTCTGTCTTTGCAGGACCTCTCCTGCACACAGCTCGCTCTGCTCTTTCAGCTCCCTGTTTGCTCAGAGAGAGAGCCAGAACAATCCCCACTTACAACCTGTCAGTCAGGCTGAGCTGGAGTGTTGACTGCTTTCCATTGTCTCTGGGGTCTGTCAGTCTCATGAACCCTTCCCCTTCTGAAGCTGGTAAACCAAAAAACTCCCACAGAGTTTTAGTAAGGGGTAACAGTCCCCTTACATTCCCCCTTGCTAGAATTCTACCACAGCCACAAAATTCACACCATATAAAAAACATTAACAATTAACAAAAACATTTCACATACTTAACATCTTATTTCTACTGGACATGCGGACACTCATTAAGCCATTACATAGGACCAATAACATAATCATCTCTAAGTTTAACAGGCAATACACCCTTATTAGTTCTCTGGGACCTTCTTACAACAGGTGGTTCATTACCCATATTTTCTATTTCCCTGTCTTCAGGTAATACTGGGTCAGCCTGAGGGATCTGGTCATCCTCGTTGTGGTCAGGGGTTGCTACCCTCTGCTCCCTTTGGTATTCAGTTTGTGGGACTAAAACCATTCCCCAACTCCTTTCAGTCTCTTCAGGCCGTCCTGATCTACGCCTCCTAGGATTCCTGACTGAACTAAAGGTGCAATGTTTTAGCTGGTCTCTATGAACTGTTCTCTCCTGACCTCCGCGTTCAGGTCGAATGGTGTAAACTGGTAGGTCAGGATTGTTATGAGCAACTACAATGTGAGGACTCGACTCCCATTTGTCCTGTATTTTATTACGCCCCCGGTGTCTATGATTACGAACTAGTACACGATCACCAGGCCTGATGAGAGCCCCCCTGGACTTGCGATCATAAGTCCTCTTCCTGCTTTGGGCTGCCTGTTTAGACGTACTGAGAGCAACTTCACAGGCTCTCTTCAGCCTGTCATGGTGACTTTTGACCCAGTCATCCAGATTGGTCACATCATCTTCCTCAGGGCCCTCTCTGTCCAGAATATCCAATGGCAACCTGGGATCTCTAGCAAACATGAGATAAAAAGGAGAATACCCTGTCGACGAATGGATGTGACTATTATAGGCCATCACCAGCTCAGGGAGATGCTCCTGCCAGGCTCGTTTCTTTTCCGGTGGGAGTGTTCTGAGCATGTCATGCATTGTCCGGTTAAACCTCTCACACTGAGCATTTCCTTGTGGGTGATAGGGTGTTGTTCGGCTTTTGGCTATGCCATACAGTTTACACAATGCTGATATCACCCCTGACTCGAAATTCCTCCCCTGGTCTGAGTGTAACCGTGCTGGACAACCATAATACATAAACCAGTGTTTTAGGAGGGCTTCAGCCATTGTCTGCGCTGTCTGGTTTCTAGTTGGAACTGCAACAGTGAATCGGGTAAACATATCCGTGAGAACCAGTACGTTCTCAAACCCCTCTGAAGATTTCTCTAGCCGAGTGTAGTCCATTGCTAAGACCTCCATTGGGGCAGTCACATTGGTGCAGGTCAAAGGGGCCCGAGTGGGGGGAAACACATCCTTGGCTAGGGCACACCGCTTACACTGACGGATCCATGCTGTTACATCACTAGCCATTGTAGGCCAGTAATAGTTCTTCCTCATCACCTCAAGAGTGCTTCTGTCTCCAAAATGCCCTCCATGGTCATGCCTGGCTTCATAAACTTGTCGGCGAAGTGACACTGGCACCACTAACTGCCACACTTCTTCGCCATCGCGAGGATGACAGATTACACGGAACAGCACTCCACGGTGCAACCTAAGTCGCTCCCACTGTCTGGTCAGCTTCCTAGCCTGAGGGTATTTGTCCCCAAAGCTCCGGTCTGGCCTCATCCGCTTCATGACTGCCTCTAAGACTGGCCCAAGGTCCCCTTCTTTTTGCAGGGTGCGAATCTCTTCCCACGAATACCCTGAGATTATTGCATCCTCACCTTCTACCAGGTTTTGTGATACCTCTTTTACCATCACTGTCAAGCAGTCCCCAAAAGCTCGACCACAGAAGTCATCAAATGCACTAGCATCATCGGGGTCCTTTTCCTTACTGCTGGCATGCTGCCCTTTTCCGAGGGACAGTCGTAGGAACCCTTCTGTCCCCGCTTGGCCTTCCCCTGATGTGCTACTCGATCTTGGTGTCTCTTGGATTCCAGACGCTCGGGATTCCAGTCCCCTCTTCAGTGGACAATCTCGACTAGTATGCCCTGGTCTTTCACAAGTGTAACAAATGTACCTTCCCAGCTCATCCTTTAGTGGGGGTCTTCGGGACCCTGGGGTCCTGGGGTATTTTGGCCAAGTAGTGGAGGAGGTGGATTTTTCTTTCACCACCTCAGTCATTACTTTCAGCATCTCCCCCTGCTGGATTGCCAGTTTTTGGATAGCTTCACTTAAACTTTCCAACGTTAACTGTGTTTGGGGCAGGGCCTTTTCCCCAGTAGTTGCACTGACTAGGCCCCCACTCCGTGTTCGGGAGTTAGGCTTGGCGGTCTCTTCCAAAGGAGCCTCCTCTTCTTCTGACCACATAATGGCAGCCTGCATGAGTTCAGGGAACTTCTTCCCAGGCTCTTCCTTCAACCTTCTCTTCATTTCACGGCGGAGGGAGTCATCCCGGAGCCCAAACACCATCTGTTCTTTCAGCGCCATATCTGCATCTGAAACTCGTTGAGGGTCTCGCCGCTCCACTTTGCTCATTCTCTCCTGGAGTTCATAGGCATATGCCCGGATAGTTTCACCAGGCTCCTGCTTTCGCTCAAAGAACTCCTTTAGCCGGGTTCCAATAGGTACCTTGTCTCCATACACTTCTAGGAGGAGTTCAAATACCTTTTTCACATCTTTCTTGTCTGCCATTGCCATAAACTTTACTGTGGCCTTGGCCTGGCCCTTGAGGTGCTCTTCTATGAAATCCACATGATCTTCTTCAGGTATTCTTAGCACATGCAGAGCTGCCTTCACAGACTTCACCCACTCCTCTACCGTAATGTCTCCTGGCCTAGTTGGGAAGCCACCAAACTCTGCAACCTTCCGCTCCCGTGGGACATAAATAGTAGGGGGTTTCTTAGCTTCTGCTGCCTGTTGGTCTATAACTGCCTTGGCCAGTGATAAGGCTTCTCTATGCTCCGCTCTAGCTTGCTGTAATGCCTCACTTTGGTCTGATAATCTGCGCTGAAGTTCAGCAACCTGGGTCTGTAGTTCTTCAATTCCAGCCATGGTAGTGCTCTCGACCAGGCCTGGCTGGTGCTACCAGAACTCAACAAATAAACCAATGGGGTGGACCCTTTGAATGGGATCCTGTTCGTGACGCCAATTATGTAAGCGGGGGAATGGTCCCGCTCTTGTGGGGAACTTTCCTGGCTTCTATACACCCCGGTGAAATGAACCAGCGAAAGGATCTGAGTCCCCGCTCCCACTTCCTTTACCCCACGGCTCCCTGATCCTGAGGGCTCCCCCTCCACTCTCCTGAGTAGCAGAGCCCTTGAAACCCCAACAAGGCTGGGCCCAGGTTTCCTGGGGCTTAATCCCTGACCTTGTAGTCACTAGGGGCAGGAGTTAGGGTGTCCCCACTCCGAGGTGCTCTCTTTACACTGCAGGCCTTCTTGGCCCAGTGATCACTTCATAAGGTTCAAAGCAAATACAATTTATTAAACATCAACTGATTAAAGAGAATAGAATAAGAAACAATGAGAATGGTTAAATGAGAACACACAGCCCTGCTCTGTAGCACAGGGACATCAACACAGCAGTCTGCAGAGTGTAAGGACAGTTCACAGTCTCTTCCTTAGAAGCCCTGGATGTGCTGCAAGGGGCTGCAGGCTGGACACGCTTGCACTGGCAGTGACCACACAGCCTCAGTCTCTAAGTGGCCAGACCCCTCTCCCAGTCCAGAGCCTTTCCCCACACTTTGCAGGTCCCAGTAGCTCACCACATCCAGCTGCAGGCTGTGCTGCTTGGCTGTTCCAGCTCCTTGTGTTGCTTCTCTGTTCCTTTTGGCTTTCTGAGCACTGCCAGTCTGCTGCTCAACACAGGGTCTGCACTGCTTGGCCTGTCTGTGTCTGGTTCTGTCGCTGCAGGACTTCTTCTTGTACTCCTCTTTCAGCTCTCTGTCTTTGCAGGACCTCTCCTGCACACAGCTCGCTCTGCTCTTTCAGCTCCCTGTTTGCTCAGAGAGAGAGCCAGAACAATCCCCACTTACAACCTGTCAGTCAGGCTGAGCTGGAGTGTTGACTGCTTTCCATTGTCTCTGGGGTCTGTCAGTCTCATGAACCCTTCCCCTTCTGAAGCTGGTAAACCAAAAAACTCCCACAGAGTTTTAGTAAGGGGTAACAGTCCCCTTACAAAAAGGTCAATATAATGACCAGATTCACAATTGAAATTTTACATGGAAGTTTTTTGGGGAGAAAACATAATCCTAGGGGTGGTTATTTGACTTGACCACATTTTGATATATTTTGGAAGAAGGGTAAAAAGAGAATTTAATGTCATGCTTCAATTTCCAGAGCTTGCTGGCAATCATGAATAGGAAAATGACAGTCAAGAATATGTTGGAGATGAGAGTGGGTTATACAAAGCACTGTCCAAACCCAGAGGAGAGTGTGCAATCAGTGTGACAGAGACAGACAGACACTTTCTGTTGCTCTACCCTCACAGACAATTATGAATCAAGAAAAAAAATCTCATAAAAAAGGATCATAGAAAAACTGCCTGACCCTGGGAGAAAGGAGAGAGGCCATCAAAGTGGCATGAGATCTGGTATAGACACTAAATACAATGTCCCATCCTGGATGGATTGTATCTATGGCTGTGTCTAGACTACACAGTTCTTCCAGAAAAAGATATGCAAATTATGAACTGCAATTTGTATATCTTTTTCCGCTTCTTTTTTTAGAAGAGGCTTTTCCAAAATTTGGCCCATTTACACTGGGCCAAATGTGGGGAAAAAAACCCTTTTTCGGAACATTCCTTCTTCCTTGTAATATGAGGTTTACAGGAATGCTAAAAAAACGCATCTGCTCTTCCGAAAAAAACTTTGGATGAGCAGATGTGTTCGTTGGACACGGCAGAGTTTTTCCGGGATACCAGAGGTATCCCGGAAAAACTCTGCAGTCCAGATGTACCCTACTGCTGACAGATAAACTTTGAGAAGACTGATATAACTTAACATATAATAAACTTAAAAAACAACAAATGGTCTGGTAGTACTTTATAGATTAACAAAACATGGTATCATGAGCTTTCATGGGTACAGCACTACTTCTTCAGACTAACTCAACTACCCGCTGAAGCATATAAATAAAGTTTCATTGAATTGAATAGACTGATTTGGTGGAGCGAAGTATGCAGTGGACATAATAGACCTAGACTGCAGCAAGGCTTTTTGACACATTTTCACAAGTAAGCTGGAGAAATGTGGGTTTGGCAGAACTACCAATGGATACATAAATGATTAAATCACCGACAAAGAGTAATTATTAATGATATGACATCAGATTGGAAGGAGGTCTCAAGTGGGGTTCCACAGGGACCTGTTCTGAGTCCAATGTTATTGAACATCTTTATTAATGACCTCAGAATAATGAGCAGATTTGCAGATGATACAAAACTGAGAGGCTTGCCAACACTTCAGAGGACAAAGCTAAAATTCAAAGGGATCTTGATAAATAGGAGAACTGGCCTACACACAACAAAATGAAATTCAGAAAAGACAAACATAAGGAACTACACTTAGGGAAGAAAAACCGAATGCACAGAAATAGAATGGGGGATAACTGGCTTGGAAGCAGACAAGGACCTGGGAGTTGTGGTGAGTCACAACCTCATCATGAGTTGTCAACGCATTGTCAATGCAATGCGGTTGAAAGAAAAAAGCAAATTAGATTTTGGGTTGCATTAACAGAGGCGTAGCATGCAAGTCACGAGAAGCTCTACTTGGCACTGGTTAGGCCTGAGCTGGAGTACTGTGTCCAATTTTGGTCACCAATGTATAGAAAGTGGGAGATGGATGGAACACTATGAAAAGAGATCTGGGGATTTTAAATTAGAGTCAGTGTAATCCTGATTTTTTTTAAAGTGAACATTCCAGGGTTTAGAAAGAAGTGTTGTAAGCAAGACCGAAGGAGTAATTCTTCCACTCAACACTGATAGGCTACGTCTACACTGGCATGATTTTCCGAAAATGCTTTTAACGGAAACCTTTTCCGTTAAAAGCATTTTCAGAAAAGTGTGTCTAGATTGGCAGGATGCTTTTCTGCAAAAGCACTTTTTGCGGAAAAGCGTCTGTGGCCAATCTAGATGCGCTTTTCCGCAAAAAAGCCCAGATCGCCATTTTCGCGATCGGGGCTTTTTCGCGGAAAACAGTACAGTGCTGTCTACACTGGCCCTTTTGCGCAAAAGTCTTTCGGAAAAAGACTTTTGCCCGAACGGGAGCAACATAGTATTTCCGGAAAAGCACTGACGATCTTACATGAGATCATCAGTGCTTTTCCGGAAATTCAAGCGACCAGTGTAGACAGCTGGCAAGTTTTTCCGGAAAAGCTGCTGATTTTCCGGAAAAACTTGCAAGTCTAGACACAGCCATAAGGTTTTGCCTGCATCACTGGGCCCCAGGGTAGTTGTTTTTCCACTGTCAGCAGGCCTGATAGCAGGGAATTGAACCAATCAGACACCCAAACCACTGGACCATTCTTCTTCACTACTTTGCTGTTACTGAGTGGGAACATTCCACCGGGAGATAAACTATCCTTTTGCTCAGGCAATCAGGATTTCCCTGTATTCTGCATTAGGTGGGACCCTTATTTTGCATGAGTTGGGATCTTCTTTGCAAAATAAAGACTTAATCCTGTGAAGATCTGAGCACCTCTGGCAATGTACTCAGTGCATTCAACTCCTACTGACTTTTTCAGAGCTGAGGTAGCTGAGCATGCTGCAGCACTGGTTCTTAAGGCTATTGGAGAAAGTTTGGGAATCATGAAGAGGCTGATGAGTCTCCCACGACTACTTGCTTTAATGGGATGGAACATGATGATCAGAGCTTCTTTAGACCTTCAGGCAAAAGTTCTTCTTTGGGGTTAAATGTAGAAAAGTGTAAATATAATAGTTGTGTTCCTCCTTGAGTGAGAAAAGTTAAGGGTCAGACAGCTGAGGCATTTTGGTCCATATGCATTGAGTTTTCAAACACTGAGGTGGTAGAATAAAAAGACAATCATTTAAAAACCAAACAATCTGCACAAGTTACAAATCTTTGCCAGAGGATTTCATAATACTTGCCAGATAATGTACCTCTAAGCTGTTGCAGAACACTGGGGACTGGAGTGAGAGGGGGAAGAGTCATTTGTTCTGGAGATAATCCATAGGATTGCTAATACATTTTGTTGCATAGATGGTGTACGTCTTCTGTCGTGTGATGTAATGTAACATGGCATGTGGTGTTATAAATAGAACTATGAGATCTTGAAAAAACCTGCCTGGCAGGCAAGCTCACTCTCTCTTTTTGAAATGCTTTCTGAGCTCTCCACTAAGCTAACTTTTTTCGCCAACAGGCACCCTTCTTTCTCCCACCATTCAGCTCAGGTTTTTGTGAATCTGTCAGACGAGAATGGTTTTCTCCCAAATTTCCTCTCCTTGTCAATTGCACAGCAGAGACTCTACGACTTCAGGGGACCAACTTCCTGCTATAATCACTCTTTTTCTCTTTGCACTTGTCTATCCATTTCTAATACACTCCTCCCCATAGGCAAGAGCCTCATCTTAGTACCCTGGTGTGATTACACTGATGTCCATGGGATTAATCCACACGTACAATAACATAGCTAAGATCAGCTTTGTATCTTCTCCCTAATGTTTCTTTCCCTCTTCTCCTTCCTCCTACCAGCATACTTAAAGCTTTGTGACACTAAGTTCAACGTTCCTATTTTATTGGATCAGTAAAAAGGATACACAGAATAGAATGCTCTGTGTCGGCCACATCACAATGTGCTTTTGAAAAATGTCACAAAGGTAGTTAGCAAGCACAATTCGTTAGGAGTTTTGTCTTAAGTCTCCTCAGGCTTCTAAAATTGTTCCAGGAAACTGTTTCAATGTTGACCGAGAGTAAATTTCCTAACCACCTGGTATTTCTGTAGCGATCTCCTATCCTGTTACTAACCAACACTCTCTTAGTTTGTCAGTTTTCAGTGTTTCAAACTTATAGGCTACGTCTACACTGGCACCCTTTTCCGGAAATGCTTAAAACGGAACAGTTTTCCGTGATAAGTATTTCCGGAAAAAGTGCGTCTACATTGGCAGGATGCTTTTCCAGAAAAGCACTTTTTCCGGAAAAGCGTCTGTGCCAATGTAGATGCGCTTTTCCGCAAAAAAGCCCCGATCGTCATTTTCGCGATCGGGGCTTTTTTGCGGAAAACACTACTGTGCTGTCTACACTGGCCCTTTTCCGGAACAGTTTTCTGGAAAAAGGACTTTTGCCCAAACGGGAGCAGCATAGTATTTCCGGAAAAGCGGCTGATTTCTTACAGTAGATCGTCAGTGCTTTTCCGGAAATTCAAGGGGCCAGTGTAGACAGCTGGCAAGTTATTCCGGAAAAGCGGCTGATTTTCCGGAATAAGTGGCCAGTGTAGACACAGCACTCGACTTTAAAGTCAGAATGGCCATCATGATCATGTAGTCTAACCTCCTGGTCCTGCACATTGCAGGCCACAGAAACTTACCCACCCAGTCTTGTAATAGATCCTTAACATCTAGCTAAGTTACTGAAGTCCTCCAATCATGATTTAAACACTTCTAGTTGCAAGGAATCCACCATTTACACTAGTTTAAACCTACATGTGAGAGTCGATAAGATCATAGCCCAAGGAACATGGCTGCCTAATTATAATCCACTACCCGATAGTTATCAGGCTAGAGAACATCAGACATTCAAATTGATCAAATATTCGACTCTTTAGACTTGTTAGTACTTGTACTTCATTATAGAGTCCTAGTGAAGGAAATGTATGTATAACCCAGAGGCACTGAGACCACTGACAAGGACAAGTGAAGTGTGCTCTGCAGTCTTAGCCTGATAGGCATATGTCTTCTAGATCATGCAGTAGTGACAAATGGCTTTAGCCCCTCAGGTAGCAGGTTCAATTACATATGCATACTTAAAGGCATGTGTTTAGTTTTTGTTAGTAATATGTAGTTGTTTTGTCTTCACTTCTATAAAATATAGACTGCAAAGCATCAGGATCAGTTTCTGAAATAGATGAAGCAAAATGCAGGACAATGTAGCACTTTAAAGACTAACAAGATGGTTTATTAGATGATGAGCTTTCGTGGGCCAGACCCACTTCCTCAGATCAAATAGTGGAAGAAATAGAGTGTAGGCAAACGAGAGTGAATGAACTGCATTAATGTTTCAGTATGGGATCCCTTATGTTTTCCACAAGTACATCTCACAGATTTTTAAGGCAATTGTAAACATGAATGATAAATCATTGCACACTGCATTTTTCCCATGGCAGCAAATAATAAACTGTTTCTATGGTTTCTGAACTAAAATATAAAATAAAAAACAAAAATAAAAACAGCCAGAACTAAGACAGAGTAACTGGGAGAGTTCTCAAAGTATGTTAAGGACTTAGGGTGCTTGAATAATATGATGCAAAATGGACATATGTATGACATAGGATAACGTACATGTTTGGGTTTGGTATTTTTTCAGCTTTTTTTTTAAAGGTTCTTTACAGGGATCCTACTCATCCGTTGCTTTATGTTTGTCACAACTTTGTGAAATCTTCTCTCTGGTCCAGCTGACTCTGTCAATCTCAGTGGGCGTTGGATAAGACCTTTAATAACTTAGTAAGACACAATGTCTTTTTTTAAAAAATGCTAGAAGTTTTTATATTCTCTTTGCTGCAAAATGAGTGAGTCAAAATCAAGAGTATTGTGGCAGTCCATTGTTGGAAACATTTACCCTGTACTTTCACCTTTTCATGCTTTCCTTCCCCGAATCCTATGGATTTCTGATACAGTGATTGACAAGTCATTAAAACAATCCAGTTGTTTGATAATGTTCACTGTCCTTTGGTTGCATTGTGCATTTGAACCATCATCTGCAAACTCTGAAAAATTACTCAGGCATTAGTTTTTGAAGCATATATCTTTTTAAAGGTTACATCGGGCTCTATGCAGATCCTGAAATGTGGAAATCTCACCTCCCCCCTCCAGAATGCAGCTAACAATTAATCAGGCTGTTTACAGACTTCCCACTGACAGAATCCCTACACATGAAATCATTAACCAGAGAGAATGTTAGCACATGAACGCTGCATTGATTTGCAGCTCCACACATTGTGTTTGGCTCAGTAGCCTAGAAAAAATAAAGCAGATTCAGCCTGAAGCAACTGTAAGTCTTGCTAAATCTCACAACTGATTCTTCTGTCTATAGTGTTAGAAATTAAGAGCATATTTATGTCCATTCACATGCCATATCAAAAAGGGTAACATTTTACTGGAATAATTTTAAATAAGTTTTTAAACATGTCCCTTCCCTTTATTCAGCTATATTCAAACAGCATCTTCAGTTACATCTCATCTGCTATGATGTTACCGCACTCCCAGGTTTGGGGGTCAAAGGTACCCATCTGGCTGCAGCACACTGAATGTTCTGATCCTTATATTTTATTTTAATAGTTATTCTTTGCATTAGGGCTTCCCTTTATCCCTTAGATTTATTCTATTCCAGGTTCAGGGATTTATTTGTATCTGCCATATGGAACAACAGTTGAAGTAATGACAAAATATGTTCCTGTATTTTTTCTTCTTTCCGCTTTTCCCCTCCAGTTACAAATATTTGTTCCTCATTGCCAGAAACTAAGTTATATGATATTCAATACAGACTCAACAAGGCCAGATTCTGGTAACTCTATTTAGATACATGTGACAGCCATGTAATATACCTCATAATACTACCAAATCCTGATGGTTGGCAGCAGTACTGCATAGTGCAGCGTGGCAGGCATAGATTTAATAATAATTTCAGAGTTCTGTGTTCCCAAATCAGTGGAGTTCAGGTACGTTATAGAAGGTAATGCACTGTAGCTGGAGACGAGATCAAAAATTACTTTTTCCTCCATGCATGAGCTCATCCTTTTGGTCATGTGGTACTAGTCTCATTGGTTTTCCCTCCCCTGGATTAGAACACTTGTGGTTTTTTTTATTAGCATTGGGGAAAGGCTGGAAGAAAAAAATTGAAAGAACAGGAGGGCTACGTGTATACTGCGCTCTCTTGAGCAAGAAAATATACAAATGAGGTGAAGCTGTACCTCATTTGCATACATAATGAGCTGCCATTTTTGTGCAAGGGGCTTTTGTGCAAAAAGGAGCCATCTACATGGCTCATTTTTGTGCAAAAACATCCTCTTGCGCAAGAACCGTTCTGCCTGAAAAAAAGTGGAGAACAGCTCTTGCGCAAGAGGGAGTTGTGTACAAAAAGGAGCAGTGTAGATGGCTCCTTTTTGCGCAAAAGCCCCTTGAACAAAATGGCGGTTCATTAAATATGAAAATGAGGTGTGGCAATATTCACCGCTTCACCTCATTTGCATATTTTCTTGTGCAAGAGAGTGCAATATAGATGTAGCTAGGGGGTTTTCCAACACTGGTAAACCTCTTTCTACGAGGAAGAAGCCTTTTTCCAAAAGAGCTCTTTCGGAAAAAGTCATGTGGACGGGGCAGAGGGAGTTCTTTCAAAAGAAGAGGAAAGAGGAAAAAGCACAGGTGCCCTGGTGGCCACTCCATCTACAGTAATCACAGCTTAAATATGAGATAACATTCATTCGATGCGCTTTGGCAGTGTGGACACTCTCTTTCGGAACAAGTTTTTTCAGAAGATCTTTTCCAGAGAAGCGTCTTCTGAAAGAAGCCTGCAGTCTAGACAAAGACTGAATCTAGGCCTAATCCCTGGTATTGCTCATTGAAATTTAGTAGCATTATCTTTGCCTATTGACTTGTTAATGGGACATGTTAGAAATTAGGGCTGCCAAGCAATTAAAACATTTAATCATGATTAATTGTGCGATCAATCGCATGTGCCTCCCTTTTGAAGTGCTGCAGCGTTTCAAAGGGCAGCGCTGCATGAAGCCCCAGGATCAGCTGGAGTCTCCAGCTGACCCTGGGCTCCATGCAGCGTTGCCCCTTGGAAGCGCCGTGGTGGTGTTTCCAAAGGGGCTTTGGCACGTGGTGCTGGGGATCTTCTGCACACTCCAGCGGATACCCGGCTCCGCTTACGCTGCCCCTTTGAAATGCAATTTTGGTGCTTTAAATGGGCAGCATATTAGGAGCTGGGGATCAGCTGGGGACTCCCTGACTCCGTGTTGTAAAGCCCCTTTGACGTGCCGCTCCATTTCAAAACACACAGTGATTCTTATTGTAGCAGGAGTATTCTTTAGCTACACATTACAAATTATTAGTAAAATGTTATTGTCAGTGAATCTAAAATGAACCTGCTTTGTATTTTTTATTTAAAAACATAATGTCCTTTATTCACAGGACCATCATCTCCTGGATAGCCAGGAAGCATGATCGTGTAGTTTAGACACAAGACTGGAAATGAAGAGATTATTTTCCCTTTCCACACAGATATCTCATGCCATCTTGGAGAAGTTGCTCCATCCCTATATGCCAAATTGCCACTACCTCTAAATCTGTTTGTTTGTGGAAAGTCTTTTTATCTCAGTCACAGTTACCCACTGACAGGCCAGTGGGTCAACTCATTGGCTGTGTCTAGACTGGCAAGTTTTTCTGCAAAAGCAGCTGTCTACACTGGCCGCTTGAATTTCCGCAAGAACACTGACGATCTCATGTAAGAAATCAGTGCTTTTTGCGGAAATACTATGCTGCTCCCATTTGGGCAAAAGTACTTTTGCGCAAAAAATTTTGCACAAAAGGGCCAGTGTAGATAGCTCAGATTTGTTTTCCACAAAAAAGCCCCGATCGCGAAAATGGCGATCTGGGCTTTCTTGCGCAAAACCGCGTCTAGATTGGCATGGACGCTTTACCGCAAAAAGTGCTTTTGCGGAAAAGTGTCCGTGCCAATCTAGACGCTCTTTTCCGCAAATGCTTTTAATGGAAAACTTTTCTGTTAAAAGCATTTGCGGAAAATCATGCCAGTCTAGACGTAGCCATTGGGTGAAAGCTGCTTCACAAACTCCTGGAGAAATGGGGGAGAAAACCAAAGGGTCTTGAAAACCAACAGGGAGATAACAACGCATCCCATTGTGTGTTTTGCTGTGAGCAACTAACACGTGTTCAAAAGTTCTGTCTCCTAAGGCAGATTCTGATTCTGAGGAGGACGCTTGCCCACACAAGTGGAGAGTTACCATCCCTCCTGTTGTCTGTTGTTTTTGCACAAAATCTTTGGCCTTTTCCAGAGTTTCATAATGGGGAGACATGGTCTTGCTGAAGTAATGGGGCTCCCTCATAGTGTTCTGTGCCCATACAGATGATAGACCTGGGATCGTCACTGGCATAGTGTGCTCCACTTGCACCTAAACTTTGGTGAGGAATGGCTTGGTGCACCCTGAACTCCTCAGACAACAGGACCTAGGTTGACTACCTCTGTCTATGTCTATGCTGCAATAAGAGATCCCTGTCGGACCTTTGTCAGCTGACTCGGACTTGTAGGGCTTGGGCTGCAAGGCTATAAAATTGCAATGTAGATGTTCAGGACTCCCAGGAGGTAAGTTCCCCTGTGAGTAGGGAATAAAATGGTCTCTATCTCAATGTGTGTGGCTTCAGACATTGTGGTACATTCTGACTCCTCATTTCCAGGAGATACTGTGCGGATCATGAAACACAACAGGAGTCTTTAGTAGTTTGTGCAGATAGAAGAAACCAAGAGAGCATACCCTGAGCATGGCTCTAAGCAAAGAGATATGAAACAGGCTGGCAGTATTTTCCTGAAACACCCCTACTCAATTAGGTGTTCTTTTTCTGAGAAAGGGTTGAGTGGGTTCTGCTGAGCTTTCTTGGAGAGGACTCATTAGAGTGTTAGGATTAACTTTCTGGAGACAGAGGCTCTATTATGTGTGTTGAGTAGTCCTAAAGTGGGATTTCTAGGAACAGTCAAGCCCAGAGAGAAATGGAGCAGATTTGTGTTTGTATTAATACATAAGGGTACGTCTACACTACAGCGCTAGTTCGAACTAACTTAGTTCGAATTAGTTAATTCGAACTAAGCTAGTTCGAACTAACGCATCTAGAACTAAAAACTAGTTCGAACTAGCGTTTTGCTAGTTCGAACTAGTAAGTCCACATTGAGTGGACTCTGAACAGGGCTTAATGATGGCCGGAAGCAGTGCCGGCAGGGCATAAAAGGAGGACTTAGAGCATGGAGATACTGTCTCAGGCTAGCCGAGGGCTGTGCTTAAAGGGTCCCGACCCCCACCCCGGACACACAGTTCTAAGGGGTGCCCCGCTTGCAAAGAAGTTCTGGCTTGGAGTGCCCTGAGTGCCCACACTGGGCACATCACACCACTCGGCCATCAGCCCGGCTGCACTTGCCGCAGGCTGCCATCTGGGGAGAGGGAGTAATTGGGGGGCTGCAGGAGAGCTTCCACCCCCAGAAGCCCGCAGAGCCAGCCCAGTCCTCCCCATCGGGGGCTCGTACCCCATTCCTCCCTCACCTCCTTCCACTTGCCCTTCCCTAGCCCCCCTTCTTATTGATGTACAAAATAAAGATAACGTTTCTTCCAACATTGACTCTGTCTTTATTGAAAAAAACTGGGGGAGACTGGGAAAAGGAGGTGGGAGAGGGGAAGAGAAAGGCTGGGAGAGGGGAGGGCAACTAACATGATCAGGGGTTGGGAACAGGTCCCAGATGAAGAGAGGCTACAGAGACTGGGACTGTTCAGCTTAGAAAAGAGGAGATGGAGGGGGGACAGGATAGAGGTCTCTAAAAGCAGGGGTTGGGTGGAGAGGGTGCATTCAGAAAAGTTCTTCATGAGTTCCCATAAAGAAGGACTAGAGGACACCAAAGGAAAGGAATGGGTAGCAGGCTTCAAACTAGTAAGAGAAAGTTGTTCTTGACAAAGCAAATAGTCAACCTGTGGAACTCCTTGCTGCAGGAGGCTGTGAAGGCTAGAACTAGAACAGAGTTTAAAGGGAAGTGAGATAAAGTGATGGAGGTTGGGTCCATGGAGTCCTATTAGCCAGAGGGTAGGAGTGGTGTCCCTGCCCAAAGTTTGTGGAAGGCTGGAGAGGGATGGCACGAGACAAATGGCTTGGTCATTGTCTTCGGTCCATCCCCTCCAGGGTCCCTAGGGTTGGCCGCTGTTGGCAGACAGGCTACTGGGCTAGATGGACCTTTGGTCTGACCCAGTACGGCCATTGTAAGCTCAGGGCTCAGGGTCGGGGGTCTCAGTGGACCTCCTTGATTTTCATGCACACCTGCTCCTGGGTGGCCAGGCTGGCAGCTCTCCTGCCCTAGCCGGCCACTTTCCTGTGCCTAGTGCGGAGATCGTGGACGAGGTCCACGATGTCCGCACTAGCCCAGGAAGGTGCCCGCCTCTTGCGGTCCAGGGCAAGCTCCCGGGAGCCGCCAGCCTGGTCCCGGCAAGAGGGGGTGGGCTGGGGGGCATCGGGTGGGTGGCTCTGTGCCGTGCCAGGTGCAGGGTCTGCTAGCTGGGTGCTGGCAGGCTTGCACCTGGCACGGGCACCGTAGCCAGCCCGTGCCCCTTTAAGGGGTCCGGGGCCGGGAGGGGGGCATAGAGTTTCCCTGGTGTTGGCCAGAGTGGCCACCAGGGAAACCTGGGGAGGGCTAGCCTCCCACTAGTTCGAACTAAAGGGCTACACAGCCCTTAGTTCGAACTAGCTAGTTCGAACTAGGCGTTAGTCCTCGTAAAATGAGGTTTACCTAGTTCGAACTAAGCGCTCCGCTAGTTCGATTCAAATTCGAACTAGCGGAGCGCTAGTGTAGCGCATAGGAAAGTTAGTTCGAACTAACGTCCGTTAGTTCGAACTAACTTTCTAGTGTAGACATACCCTAAAACAGAAAAATAATATATAAAGACAGAATGCCCCCAAAGAGCATTGATTTTGTGCAGCAGATCTGGAATGGTACTTGCTCATACTCCAGTATGGTGACCAGATATGCTAAATGTTTGCTCTGGTTAGCAGAGACTCATCCAGAATTGTCATGACCCATTAAAAAGCAGATAGTGAACCAAAAGGGAGTTCTTCATTGCTAAGCCAAGCTGTATATGTCTCATCTGTCAGTTGAAAGTTGGTCTTTCCATAGCTACCTGAAAGTTGCACAAAAGAGCCAGTGTATTTGTCTTCATCAGCTAGCAGCCAGCGAGTGGAACTGAATTAACCAGTTAGTTGAGATGCCTGTCGCTGCATGCATTCTAGATATTATAAGAGCTGAGATGCGAACTTGGATTTCCATTCTCCATAACAAGATCAATTAAAATATGGCCTGTTCTCTGTAAGCGATGTCAAATGCCTCATAGGTGGAAGATGCTTTGTGTATATATCTATAGTAAAAAGGCCATCTACTCCATGTATAAGTTTGTATATTGTAAAAAGGCCACCTACATTCTAACCAATTCTTATCTTGGCATAACCTGTCCAATGGTGTTCTCAAATGGAATTTAATGACATCTATAGTGATTTGGTTGATTCCCCCCCTCCCCTAGTGATAAATTTCTGAATTTTGTTATTAAATGAAGAGCTGATTTATTTTCCTATAGAGTCCTGGTGGAAGTTATTAGCCCCTATCATCAATGAAGACCAACAAAATAAATTATTTGTAAAGGGTAACCTATCAAAGATAGGAGTTTAAAAATGTGCTCTGTGTGAGTAATAGTTTCCTGTGTTATCTGGAAAGAAAATAGAGTTATGTCTCTGATACATACACAGACTGTTAAAAATTGCTACTTTCACAGAGCCTAATTATTTTTTCTCCTCTTTCCTTCTGAGAGTTCAGTTTTGATATGGAAACTATCTTTTGAGCTACAGAGATTCAAGGTTTAATTTATCAGAGTGTATTCTCTGGTCATTCATCATTGTACTATGAAGTTCTTTTTCTTCTACAGCCCTTCCTCCCACACATTTGTAACATTTGCTGCATGATTATTTCCAGAGTTTTGATTTTTGTCACACTTCAGTAAACCTCATGCATGACTCTCAATAATTTTGGATTTAAAACAATGAATTCTCCTCATGGTAGACTCCTTTTTGCACAGACTTGTGTCCCAAACTTTCCACTCACTTTCACAGCTAGTCTGAAAGACCCTGGGACAGAGAATTCATTTGCAACCAATACTTCTCTGGCTGACAGACCAGATGTGGGATTTGAACCCAGAACCTTCAGCAATGCTAATTGAGGTAAAACACTGTACCTACACACTAATAGCAGGATTTACAAACCTATTGTTTATATCAGTAACCAGAAGAGACAAAGAGAGACTCTTTTATTCTGGGTTACATATCCACTCTAGCAAGATGGCTAACAAGGGCTGGTAAGTTATGCTATGTCTATACTGCAATGCTATTTTGGGATACTGGAGTATCCCAAAATAGCTATCCCGCATCTTCACAGCAAGCCCCGTTATTTCAAAATATAATGGGCTCACTATTCTGACATCCCTGTAAACCTTATTCCATGAGGAGTAAGGGAAGTTTCAGAATAGCAGGTTATTTTGAAATTTGGCGCTGTGTAGACAGCACCAAATTATGAAATAAGCTACTTTGAAATAAGATTGGAATAAGATATGCAATTTCATAGAATCATAGAACACTAGAACTGAAAGGGACCTCGAGATGTTATCGAGTCCAGTTCCCTGCCCTCACAGCAGGACCCAGGACCGAACAATTTGGGTAGATCCAATGGCATATCTTATTTCAAGCTATGGTGCAGTTTAGATGTACCCTCCAGGGGCTTACATGGCATAAATCTGATGTGAGGGGAAAATTTGACCTAACCTTGATTTCTAAAAATCAGCTGTAATTAAAAAGTAACCTCTACATTTTAGACAACAGTAGACAGCCCTTGTCTATACTAGGCCTTTATTTCAAAATAGTCCCCCTGAGGTCAAATTAATAAGCAGAACATCCACACTACCAAGCTCATTATTTTGAATGGATGGGTTGGTTATTTCGAAATCTGTACTCCTGCTTTTCTAGAGGAATAATGCTAATTTCAAAATAACATTAGTGTGGATACTGGGGTGCTGCTATTTCAAAATAACTGCTCCCCAGAGTAATTCAAACTAATTATTCCCCAGTGCTTCCTGGGGTTCTAAGTTGAGGTAGTGCAACCACATTAACAGACCCTGCCTTGGACTAATTTCAAGGCTTCCCCGTAGTGGGGACATGCTATTTCAATTTTGTAAAATTGGGAGTTAAGCTGAATTTTCTTATTTCAAAATAGTTTCCTAGGCTATGTCTATACTACAGAGTTTTTCTGAAAAAACTTCACTTAACGTCCACACTGAAATCATGTTCTTTCGGAAAAAAACTGTGTGTGCTTCCGTGCATCCCAGGAATGCTCAGTAAGGTATAGTTAACCCTTCCGTCGTGCTCCCGCGCCACTAGGTGCAACTGTGGCTGCACAGGCACACAACCTGAGTCATAAAGGGTAGAAAAGCAAAGCGGTGGGAGGTCAGTGACAAAGGTGACATTGGGAACATTAACAACCTCGGTTTCCTGTTCCACTGTAGGGGGTATCCACACCCCTCCCACCCAATCGGTACCATTGTTACTGATGGGTGGTGAGGGATCCCACCATGTCACAGGCCTGAATATGGGGGGATCAATGATGTGTGCCCAATACAAATGTGCTGTCGCAGTATGCACACAGAAACCGCTCCACAGGAACCACAAAAATGCAGCGGTGACCGTCATGGATTTGTCGCTATGGATCGGCAGCGGTCTCTTCATTCTCGAGTTGAATCTCTTGCGCCGATGGCGTACCAATCCTGGCTGGCTTAACAAATCGCACAGGAAGCCAATAGGGACCTGAGGGAAGAGAAACACAGGCATACCCACATCCCCACGTGATTAATGGAACAGGACCTTGCCACTGTCCGGATTCCAGGTGTCTGTAGTAAACCTGTGGCCGCTCCGGCCATGCAGAGTCTCGCCCAAAGTGGTGCTGTGCTGCTGTGAAAGACAAATCAGAAAGATTTAAAAAGTTTAACACATACATAGCTTTGTCCAAACGCTCCTGTGGGGTCATTCCCACTGGATTCCCCCTTTTTTGTTTATCAAGAAGGGTCTTGAGAGTGCGGTGCGTGCGTTCAACAATCGCCTGGCCCGTGGGGGAGTGTGGAATGCCTGTGGTGTGGCTTACACCCCAATCCTGCAAAAAGGACTGAACTTTGTGGGAGATATAAGCGGCACCATTATCAGTTTTAACAGAAACTGGAACATCCATAACAGCAAAACAATGTAACCAATGCCGAACAACATCAAGAGCCTTTTCTCCCGCATGGGCAGTAGCAACAATAAGGTGGGAAAAGGTATCAACAGTAACATGTACATAGTGCAATCTGCCAAATTCAGAAAAATGGGTCACATCAGACTGCCAAAGTTCATTGGCCCCTAGGCCTCGCGGGTTAACACCGCTAGGTACCGGTATGGCGGATAGATGCTGGCAATCTGGACAGGCACAAACCATATCTTGCGCCTGCTGTTTAGTAAGGGAAAATTGCTGAGCTAATGATCTAGCATTCTGGTGAAAAAAATCATGTGAAAGTTGTGCTTGTTGTAACACATTGGGCCGGACAACTGGCATAGTCAGGGCATCAGCCACAGCATTACCCTCCGTGATGGGCCCCGGTAAAGTGTTATGTGAGCAAATATGGACCACAAAGTACAGGTGTGTCCGAGCCAATAAAAGGCGTGACAATTGCAAAAGGAGCTGAAAGAGGAGGCGATTATTGACTATTGAGAAAGGCGCTCTCCAAACGCTGTACTATACCAGACACATATGCCGAGTATACAACAAGATTTAACTGTTCCTCCGAAAATAGTTGAAAAGCACGCACAGCCGCGGCGAGCTCAACAATTTGGGTTGAGCCTTGCACACGGAAAACGTCCGAGTTCCAGGGGGCATCATCGCCGTCCCTCCACACAACTATGGTCTTGCCTGTGTTCCCTGAGCCATCAACAAATACAGTGCGTGCGCCAGGGAGGGGGATGTGAGAAAGCATGGTCCGGAGCTGCAGAGGCAGTTGTGGCAAAGATTGTAATAGCCGATGGCATGGCAAGGTTTACTCTGTAAACTAAGGCTTTGAGACAGCCAAAAATCCAAATCAGCGCATGTCACAGGAATATGAAGGACAGAAGGATCCGCTCTGGTGAGTTGTTGGCAACGGACACGACCCTGAGAGATTAGACGAGCCAGCATATCCGTTGCCGTGGTAACCGTTTTTGAAAAGGAGTGCGGAAGAAAAAGCCACTCCAAGGTGCGCAAAGATAAGTTTGGGGACACGGGACTGTTGTCCCACTGACCAATGAATGCATAAGGCTGAAACGTGTGGTAGATTAAAAACAGTTGAATTGGAAGGTACGCATCTCAGCGGTGACCAGAGGCCGTCTGTATTTTTTCCGCTACGCGCTGTAACGCGGCCACAGCTTTGGGTGTTAAAGCATGAGGCGAGGACAAATCAGAGTCGCCCCTCAAAAGTTGGAACAATGGAGACAATTCTTCTGTAGTGACCCCCAAGGTTGGCCGAATCCAATTGATAGTACCTAAAAGTTTCTGTAGATCATTTAAAGTGGTGATGGACGTGGCAATTTTCAATGGCTGCGGGCGGATCTCAGACTCATAAAGTTTCCACCCCAGATATCTCCAAGGGGGCACAGCTTGAACTTTCTCCTCAGCGATACACAATCCATATCGTCGCAACAGTCGAGAAGCCAAATCATATAAAGCCTGTAGGGCCGCTTGATCAGCGGTGGCAAAAAGAATGTCATCCATATAATGGTATATAATGGCCTGTTGGTGGCGGTTTGGAGCCTATCCAAAAATGACACATAGGATTCCTGGGGGTCCTGGCGGACCGTAGCAAAAGATGTGTCCCTTCGGCCCGCATCAGGGACCTGTCGTAAGGTTCGAAGGGTCAGCGATGTGGCTTGCGTAAATACCAAGCGATTCATCTGAGCCTGAGTCTGGGGAGTAGCATATTGACCCTGCCCTATAAGTTCATCCATGCCAACGTTTACCCCATTGGTAATATTATCCATAACTTGCGACGTAACACCGTCACAATACTCAGTGTCCCAAACTGCATACTGCGCCAGGCTAAGTAGCAGGCGTAATAGCGCGCGCCAATCATGAGGGGCCATAACATATGACTCCGAAATAGCCACAACCAAATTCATCGTATAAGAAGACTGTAATCCATAATCCTTCACAGATTTGCGTAACACTTTTACGAGTTCATATGGCAAAGCCTCATGTCGGGCGGGCCGTTGGGGCGCATATACAATTGGAAAAGCTTGTAGAAGCTGCACATCTCCTCGCCGAAGAGCCTCACGTCGGCATTCAGATAAAACCCCTGCCTGTTCATTATGCGAGGGTGCCGCCAAGGGGGGCCTATATGGAGCGACCGTGTGGCTTGTGGACCTGTATGAAGAAGCGGGAGTTAATGCTGGGGAAAAAGGCGGAGGGGCTACAATTGAGGACCGAGAAACAACTCGTAGCCTCTGAGTCTGTAAAATTTGCTCCGCCGTCGGCGCAGATGCCGTACGAGTCAGGCCCTACGCCGACCGCCGCTGTCCCTGTGTCAAAGGGGTCCTCGGGCCCGTCGTCCTCAGATTCACTGTCCTCAGGGCCGAGGCAGAAGTCCTCAGGCTCCAGGGAGACCGGGACCGTAGTGTACACTGGCTCACAATCCTCCCCAGGAGGTTTCGGGGGAGGGGACGAGGGATCCTCTGGGTCCTGATATAGCCTGGGATCAAATGTTGCCGATGCTTCCTTCAGGACCCGCTCGGCGGGATGCAATGCCCGTATGGCTGTATAAACAGTTCGCCACGTTACTATGATCCCTTTTAGGAGAGATAATGCAAGATGTTCAGAGGTTCTCAATTCCTTGCCCACCTTCTCCCAGAAGGTCAAATCATAAGAACCCCCTTCCGGGAACCACGGGCAATGGTCTCGTATCCAAACCAACAGCTGAACCAGCTGTACAGTGGGAACCTTAAACCCCTGTTCCTTCACAATGTGCTGCAAGATCTCAAGCTGCAGTTTTTGCTCTTTCGTGGCAGACTGCCCCATACTGTTATTCTATCCGCGGCTGCTCACCTGTTCGTCCTGCGAATGGTGATGTCAGTAATTTCGGGAGCTCCTCTCAACAGCTTATCCTCCATCCAGCCGCGGATACACCACCGGTTCGAATCACTCGTTCACTTCAAGCCCTGTATCGGGCGCCATTTGTGGTGTATGAAGGCACGGACTCTGGCCGGTGCAAGCACGAAATCATTTTATTGCAAAATTACAACTATCTTTATACCCTCTCAACTTCCCAAAAGTCCACATCCTGCTTTTTCACAAACTGCTTTTTCTCAGCCCCAACACAGCATTCTCGAAGGTCGTTGACTCGGGCAGATGTTGTTATTGTTGGCTCAGGACTCTTGCTTCATTTTGTCCTTGGGATGCCCTATCACGCGTCCAAAGCACTTGCTGATTCTCTACAAAAGTCAACTTGGAGTTCCATATTAATGAACCCATGGTACTGATAACATTTTATCCCAAGTCCCACTCCTATAACCATGAAGCACGTCTACATACATTAGATGTTCATAGAGCTCTAGCCTTCTACATTGAGAGAATACATTCCTGTAGGCATTCTCAACGATTGCTAATCTCTATGGCAGAACGTTCTAAGGGCCAACTGTTGTCAGCTCAATGCATCTGCAACCTCGTTGCGAACTGCATTTCTCGCCAGGGGTGTCCCATGGATGTAGGCAACCTCGACAGTTGCCTAGGGTGCCGCATTTAACGTGGCGCCCAATGATGACGTCACGCCATTGAAGGCTATGGAGGTGGTGGCGCCGATCGTGCATTCTGCCTAGGGCGCCAGTTGCCTGCAGCTCTCCTTGAGCCGCTCCTGTTTCTTGCTACTCATTGCGCAACAAGTCCCCTCTGCGTACAATGAGAGCTCATTCGACCAGGGCAATGGTGACATCTATAGCATTCCTCAAAAAGGTCCCATTGCAAGACATCCATTGCATGGCAACGTGGTCCTCAGACTTTACATTTGCTAAGCATTATGCCATCGATGCCCTCGTACATGACTCGGCAGTTGCCTCTGTAGTACTCTCTACGGTGAATAGATTATAATGGAGATTCCCACCTCCATAGCACAGGCTACTGCTCTGTAGTCACCTATACTGGAGCACCCATGGGGATGGAGATGTCCCCTGGAGATGTCCCCTGCCACTAGCCCCTCCAGCTCCTTCATCCCCACTTCTAGCTGGGCGACACAGCTGCCCCAGCCCTGCTGCCATAAATGCTTCTGCAGCCGGCACAGCAGCCAGCACTGCAGCCCTGGCCCCGCTGCCAGGGCATCAACCCTGCTGCCGGCCAGTATGGAGCCCTGATTGAGCTACCGACCTTCACTCTGCTGCCTCTCCGGCTCTGCTGCCAAAGCTTCAAACAGGCTTCCCCTGTGGGGCTCCCATGGCCAGGTTGCCACAGCTCTGTCCCCACTGCCGGGCTGGCTTGCAGCCCCTATCAGGTTACCACAGCACAATCCCTCTGCAGGGTCAGCACCCATGGGCTGGCCCCGCCCCAGCAGGGTTGCCAGGTTGCCCCTGTGTCAAGGCTCAATTTCCCAGTCTGGCACTCTGTGTGTAGATATGGGGGCTGGCTAGCAGTATAAACTCTGTAAGAACATGTCTCTAACTCCCCAAGACAAACTTGTCCAGTCTCTGTTTCCCTGAGACCCAAAAAAAAAATTCGCTGCCACCACCAAGTGTCAATTTGAATAAAAAAAGAAATAAAAAGAAATAAACCTTCTTCCTGGGAAGAGACCACTTGGAATCCCTTCCCTGAGGAAAAGTTCTCCCCCGTGCCTCCAACCTCCATTTTGCTTGGAGTTGGGAAAACAAACTGGGATAATTTGCAGAGAACAATGGGGCTCTGTTCTTGGGTAACGTGGTTTCACGTAGGTGATTTTTGTGTCCTTAAACCTACATACCTAATACTAGTTAACCAAAACAAAAAGAAAACACTTTTATTAATAAAACAAGACTACTGTTGCAAGCGTGGTAAATTATGGGGTGTTAAAAGCCATGGATTGAAATAGACTCAGGGAGAATCCCTGGGCTGTACTCCTTAGTTACAAAAGAACAGAGAAAAACAATTAATCAGCTCAGACGTGATTTCCAGACCCTCAAACCAGGAAAACAAAATACCTGACAGACTATGTAAACTTTCCCCTCCTTACACATTTCAAGGAGTCTGTTCCTGGAAGTCTTCTGTCTCTCCTGCTACCTGGGGAAAATCTTTGCTGCTTGCTCTAAAACAAAGGGGGGGGGGGGGAATTCCTCTCTCCTTTGAAATTCCTTATCTGCATTTCATTGGCTGAATGCTCAAAGCACCCTCCCTCAGGTGCATCTTGGAATTAGCGTAACCCTTTCCTCGCTCTCCAGGTAAGCCAGACTCTCATTAGCAGTTCCTATTCATGACACCTTGCCCTGCTACCACAGCCCACTACCGTTGCTGGGCTGCTGATGCTCAGCCCTGCTACCACCAGCCTTGCCTTGCCTGGGGCTTTCAGCTGCTGGCCCTCCTGTCCTGTGGCTCTCTTGTTCAGCATCATCCATGGTCCGGCTGAACCATGGATGTTGCCGGATGAGAGTCCCAGTTTAGGGTGGTGCAACCTGTAGAAACCCTCCAGAAGGGTGGTTATGAGAAGAGAGAGTGCAGGGCTCCACCGACTATCCCTCCAGATTCAGCACATACTGCCACCATACCCTTTCCCCTCCCCCCAGTCAAAAGTTAGGAAATATCAGATTTACCATTGCCATGTGACATTATGCATTGTGATACAGTCTTTATTTACATGATCACATTCTGTTGTCCTCCTCCCCTCCCTCCAAACACTTGCCTCATTCAGTGCAACTCTCAACCCAGCATTTCTTATCTTTCAAGTGCCAGGCTCCGTAACCTAAACAACTTTCTTTTAACGTCATTATTTTAATGCAATATATATTCATGCATGTGGAGATCAGCCATGCACGATTCTGAATGGAAAGCACTATCCTTCAGTATTAAAATCAAACAGAAGTTTTGCCTTTGACATCAATAGGCCAGAAAAAGGCAAAACTTCCTAGCTAACCACCCCATCTCAGACCGAGCACCAGCTTTATATCCTGTGGGTTGAATTTTGAAAAAAAAAAAAAAAAAGGATCTTTGCATCTTTGGGACAGAAACCTTATACCAGTGCAGAATTAGCGATGGAGAAGTTTTCCTGGTGGGCTGCTGCTGGGTCTGAGATTGGGTGGTTAGGCTGAGTCTTCATCAGAGCTGTAACATCCACACTGTTATTTTTAGCATCCTAACTGGAGCTCTGCTGAGGTTGGTCTATTATGGCAGCGTGGCTCGCTCCCAGCTGTACACTGGATATATCCATGGAGTGTCTACCTCTGGGCAGTCCGGTTGGCTGGCTGCCCTGCAGCAGGGGACCAAAGGAGTCCGAGCTACTGAGGAGCCATAAACATGACTCCCGGCTCTTGGCTCCCCCTCAGCCTGCCAGGTGGGCTGCCACAGAACTACATGGTGCCAGGAAACCAGGCAGGATTCATTCAGAACTTAATCAAAATAAAATTATGTCTGCAAAACATTCTGTTTTTTTCATTGGAACTTGCAGTTTTGTCAGAATTTCTCTGGCCAGTGTTATGAAGGGTAATTGAGAACTGTGCTGCAGAGATTTCTTTTAGCCTATAATTTTCTTTGCAGTGCAGTGCAAAAGCTTTTCTTTCCCCTCTATCCCACGTTAAATAGATTTTCTGCCCCTCACATCCACTTTGCTTTTCATTTGCCAGAGAACGTGTTTGCTTTTTCAACTATCTGTGACAACATCTATCAGCATTGTGTAAACCAGATAAATAAGAAATGTTCTTTGACACTGACTCCCCTTCTGTCGTTTCACTTTGATTTTCAATTACAGACTTGAAATCTGAGGCAAATAGGCTTAGGTCAGAATAGTGCTCTGTTCACATGGAACCCTAGCATCATTTTTCTAAAAAGGGGAATAATATCAGCCATTTCTAAACTGCCTGGGGAAGAAGAGTTATCAGGTTATAAATGCAGCAGTGATGTGGACTCAACCTTCCTAGCTTTTATTAATGAACTACAACTCTGGCTTTTTTTAATCTCAGAAGGTAAAAGGCACTTTTAGACCATTCAGAATTCAGTACAACACTGCAGGTGCTGGAACTAGAGTTGTGGGAGTGCCACAGCCCCTCCCCTTCCCTGACATCAAGTGGTTTCCATAATATACAGACTTTCAGTTTGGTTTAACAGCTCCCAGCACCACCACTACAAAAATTGTTCCAGTACCCCTGACTTGCATACTGTTAAATAGAAGGGAGAAACCACAACAAATCATTTTGTAAATATTCCTCTCTTAAGTTTAGGATACATAGCTCAATAGCTCCCTCTAGGAAAGAAGGTAAACTGCAGATATGCTTAGTTTTAATATGTTCAGCCAAGTGATGGTGGATTAAGTTCCCTGTTCATAAATATCCTGTAAGTAGAGAAGGGTCTGGATCTGAGCACACCTGAATTTTGAGGATATTTGGATCAGGAGCCAAACTTTTCAACTGGCTTCTTTCTTCATAATAGGACAGCCCAAACCACCTGTGCTTATTGTCACTTACCCTGGTTACTCCTGATTTATTCCAGCACAAGATAGAAATCTCAGATGCTTCGGATCTGAACTTTACTGTAGTCTCCTTTCTGAATGCCAGACCCAGATTTAAAGGCTCCTAAACTTTGGAGGAGTTCAGATCAGATCAGAACTTTGCTGCCCAGACTTCTCTCTCGTTATGTGCCCTCCACGGATTTTGCAGATCTAAAGCATTTTTAATATATTCTAGGCCAGTACCTCTCAGGACTGTAACATTCAAAGTGCTGTTGGCTGAAGTTTCGTGAGTGTGCAAGTTTATGAAATTGAACCCCCAGCATCAAATTTTTGTACATAAAACTAAAATTCATTAGAGACAAGATTAGTGAGGTAATACCTTTTATTGCACCAACTTCTTGGTGAGAGAGATGAGCTTTCAAGCTTACACAGAGCTCTTCTTCTTCAAATCTGGGAAAGGTACTTCTAAGAGATCATTAAAGATAAAGTGCCCTATTAATAGAGCCCTGAAAATCCATTGATATCTGCATCCACAAATGTGGATGTGGATATCTGTGGGTATGTCTACACTACCCTCCTAGTTCGAACTAGGAGGGTAATGTAGGCATACCGCACTTGCAAATGAAGCCCGGGATTTGAATTTCCCGGGCTTCATTTGCATAAGCGGGGAGCCGCCATTTTTTAAAACCCCGCTGGTTTGAACCCCGTGCAGTGCGGCTACACGGGGCTCGAACTAGGTAGTTCGGACTAGGATTCCTACTCCGAACTACCGGTACACCTCGTGGAAAATTCTTTCCAGTCTGTGCAGAGGGATTGATGCTGATGTGCTAGAGCAGCGTCTACCTGACTAATTGTATTTCTTCTCTTTCCTGTTCGCACCAGAGCCTATAAGCCTCTGCCCCATCAGGAGCCTCATCAGCCTCATCTAATTGCAGGTGCCCCTATTTTTGAGCCTTCTCATTAGTTGTCTCCTCTGAATTTAACTGCCAACCCTACCTCTCTGGTCAGCTGCTCTAGCGGTGTTCTCTCCTTTGTGCAGCTACTCTTCCATTTCAGGGCACAAGTTTACAGTGCTGAATTTCTGCAGCCTTTCCAAGGGCTGAACTGAAGGTCAAATACACTTACATTTTTTGATGAAGATTCTTCTGGTGAAGACACTACTTAGCTCCGACACATAAACAACAAAGTGAGTGGCTAAGCTTCCTTCTTCACTATCAGTCAAAGGGCATGTATTATCTCTGCCATCTTGGCGCTTCTTCTAAGCCCTCCTCTCACCCTCTTCCAGCAGCTTCAAACAACATGCGATCAGATGCTCTTGTCAGGGAAGGTTTCTGTTCTGTGTGACTGACACCTGCTGTCTCTCCACATGCATACCTCTTTCGTACTTGGTGACAGCTGGCTTTCCCCCCATCCTCTCTTTTCAATCTTACGCTTTCACCTTCAATGGTGAAATTCCACAATGCCTGTCTGGCTCCTGTCTCCTCACAATCACCATGTAATTTGACCATCAAACCTGAATCAGCTCTCACCCTTATCAACATGGCAACTCCTTCAGTCTTGTTCACTCAGCACTATTCCTGTGATCTCTCTATATCTAAGCTTCTGTTCTTTAGCTTCACGGGGTAGCTGAGTTAGTACAGGATAAACTTAAAAAACAACAAATAGTCTGGTAGCACTTTAAAGACTAACAAAACATGTAGATGGTATCATGAGCTTACTTCCTTTCTTCCAACCTTATCTGCCTGCCCAATAACCTAGTCTTCCCTTTATATCATCTCCAGTTCAGCAATGCACATAACATCTCTGTTCTAAGGAAGTGGCAGGTCCTGGCACACACTGAAAATAACCTTTCCCTCTTCCCCCCCAACCCCGAACCAATCCTGCCTCTTGGTCCCAGAATGAATTAATTCTGCCAAACTGTCACCTGACTTTTGGTGGTCTCTGGATTTGACTAACTGAGCCAACATGACCTTTAGAAAATGGAGACTTTATGGGCTGGGGTTTCTATTGGAGGAGCTAAAACCTTACAACATTTTCTGCTTTCATGTACAACAGAGTTTCATTTTGAGTTGTTGAGTTCATGGAAACCCAAAATTCAGTGCCCAGAGCTTAACCAAATAAACAAAAGATCCAGTGAAACTCAAATTATAACCAACAATTTGCACAGTGCTCTAAATATGACTATTTTGCAGGTGTGGTCACAGTACAAATACATATGGGTAAATTGATACTTTATAATCTGAACTCTTTTTTTTCCTGAAGAATAGTCTTTGAAGTTTTATGTATGTCTGATTTCATCAGCTAAACAGGATTCAGGAGGTTTTGAAGCTATTATGCCACTTAAGACACTAATTGTTGATTTGTAATAAAAGTAAATGGTGTTTCAAGCTAGAATATATCTACCAAGGGTATTTATAAATGTTTGTCTATGCTTCAGCTGCATTACCACAATAAAGCTACTAAGAAAGAACAAGTGAAACAAATTTTCTACCGTGAAAGGATAGGATATTGTTTTCACACAGTTTAATAAGTAATGATGGATAAATCTCACAAGATGCAAGGATTCAGCTATTACTGATGCTTAACACTACTGTATTGTGTAGATGTTTCTATACACATCTAAGTCTCGCAACAGGTACACAAGATAGGTGATAATACTACTTCAAACCACATTCATCCAAGGATTTAAAATCCCTCTTTAAACATTTTTAGTTTGCATAGCATTCCTTAAGGTAGGGAATAATCCAGCAACCAGTGTGTTAAACCTTGGGTCAGAGTCCATCAAAGGTTTTTTTTTTCCATTTCTTTATTCATTCATTGGGGGGTGGGGGGTGGGAGAAGGGAGCGAGTGTATATTCTGTATCTCAAGACCATGGATTTTAAAAAAATCAGTCTCTTCTGAACAGTTTGAAATATTGACATTTAACTCCACTCTTGGTGTTCCCTATGCCCACACTCAGTAAGAGCTCATATGATCTGGGGCATATAAACTCATGGCAGGAAAGTTGTACTTTATAAAATCTATGTATTAAACATTTGCAATATCAATAACAATACACATTTGGACATTATAATATTGAACAAAATTACAGTTGTGATAATTTTAGTTAAATACTTCATTTTTGAATCATTATAAAGAATTATTAATGTTCTTTTATTCAAACTACAGTTTGAATCCAAAAATGAGTACTAATGGTCACTACTTCTCACAGCCATTTTCATTTGCAAATAGCAGTATTATTATTATATCATACAGCTAAAGGAAGTAAGTCGCACAGTGGTTATGTGACTTGTTCATGGTCTTGGAAGAAGCTGAGATTAGGACTTGGAACCCTTTGATTCCCATATCCGTTGTCAGATCATGAGTGATATCAATATGAATATGTTTGCATCCCGTCAAATGCTTGTTGGAAGCATACTCATGCTTTCTTCCCACCATTCATTGGTTTTTGTGTGATATACTTGTCACGGGGACACCTCATGCTTTATGAAAATTGGCATATGAATATGAAGATGCATAACTCAAAGATAGTTTAGACAAAATACCTCATGTAGCTTATCAATTTTAATATTACAATCTGCTGAATGTGTATATACTATTTTTTCTGAAAAAACTCTGTAATGTAGACATACCCAAAGACATACGACCATGCCACCTGGCACTGGAAACCATCTTGAAACTAGTATTTTTCTTTCAGTAGGTATGGGGAGTACAGAACAAAGGGGTTCCACCCTGGGGGAAAGTCTATTTAAGCAATGGGAAGCCATCAGTCCTTTTTCTTCAGCTGCTGTTTGAAACTGCCTGGCCCAACCTAAGAGGATACCTGACAACAAAGCTGAAAAAGCTGTAGACCCAGGCCAAAGTAAAGAACAACTCGTACTTAAAGCTTTGTACCTCAGATAAGAACAGATGTTTAGGGTAAGAATTCGCATGTAACAAGTTTCTTAGTGGATTAGAACTAGCTAATGTTTTTTGTTCATTTCAACATAGTAACTTACTTTGATCTGTCTGTTTTCACTTGCAACCAGTTAAATCAGTTTTGTTTATTATTATACCCACTGTAAGTAATTTTTACCTGTGGGGGAGAGCAACCACTGTGCACAGATCTCTTTCACTGATAAAGTGGTGCTCAAGAGGCTGGTCTGGGCTCAGCTGGGCCGTGTGGCTTGCCTTCCACCAGGGCTGGGGATGCTGCAGTAAGTGCATGCCCTCTCCCCTCCCTTCCCTGTGGTTGGAAGGAGGAAGGTGGGGAAGGGGCAGGGCCTAGAAGAAGGGGCGGGACTGGAGGTGTGGCTGGGACTTGCCTCCCCCATCCCTGCCTTCACCAACTGCCCATGTCTGACACCTTCATTTAGGATGTCTGAAATATTTATCCCACTTGCTTAAGAATTCTTGTGCTGAATTTGTTATCACTGACTTCTCTCTCCTTCTCTTTTATTGTTCTGTCTTGTCCTTGCCTGGTGATTATCTCTTTTCTGTATGGTTTTATGCATCCCTGCTCAAATCAGTGTAGGTGTGGGGGGAACTTCAGCCCCACCATAGCCTCCCTTCCACAGAGCCAAACCCTTTAACTTGCATTAAGTTATGATGGGAGGAAGCTGTTTACCGAATTTGATGGTCCTAGCTCTTACCGTTTGGGAGAAGTCCTACAGAGACAGACTTGCCAAATACTCTAAAATATATAGTAAGAAGATTGAGTGGGGGGAGAAAAGCTAAAGCAGATGGGTCCTGGGATCTGTTTCCCAGATTCTTTAATTATTGGCTCCCTTTGATGTAGAGGTGGTTGCCTCCCCTTTATCTCTGCAGCTAGCAAGGAATATTCCTGGTCCAGTTGCCGAAGAGCCTTGCTCCAACGCCCTGACTGGCTGTGAGTCACCTCCACACACACTGGGGCAGCTATGAAGGTGCCAGTGAAGGCTTCCAAGAGGTATATTTATTATTCAATATTTCTATAGCCACAGTGTGCTTGACAACAGAAGACAAAGTCCTGCCTCCAAAATCTTGAAATCTAAGCACCTCATTCTGAATGCTTTGGCACGGGGCAATTCCTTGGGTCTTATAGAGTCACTATGCGGGTTCTGTACTGTCTTTCCCCTTTACAGCTGCTGATGAAGGGATGTGCCAGAGGCAAAGCTCAAAATGGCACGGGAGTAGTTGAGGATTGTCACAGCCCTGGAATAAGTCAGAACAACCTTTGAAGCTGCTCTTGCAAGTCAGCAACAATAGGCAGCTGTGAAATGGATAACTGCAATCCTACAATGTTTTACCAGGCACTGGTAAGACCTCATCTGGAATAATGTGTAAAACTCTGGTCACCTCTGTTCAATAAAGATGATTTCACATGGGAACAGATGCAGAGGAGAGAGCTACTAGGATACTCAGGCAAATGGAGGGCCCATCTTAAGAGACAAGGTTGGAGGAATTTGGCGTGTTTAGTCTAGCAAAAAGAAGGCTGAGAACAGCTGTGATTGCTCTCTATAAATACATTATGAACATAAGTGCCGGGGAGTGTGGAATGCCATTTAAGCTAATGGACAGGGCTGGCACAAGAACAAATGGGTAAAAACTGGCAATGAACAGATTGGAGTTGGAAGAGGTTTCGGATTAGCCTCCCAACAGGAGTTGTGGAGGCAAACTAAATTAGCTTTAAGAGAGCTGAACACATTTGGAAGTGTGGTTGCAGGACTGGGCTGCTTGTGATAGTGGGAGGCAGGGCTCAGGCTCTGGGGGTCACGGCTGGTTTATACCTTATGTTCCTAATGTTCGTGCTTTAGGGTTTCAGACAGCCACTAGCAGGAGTCACAAAGGGATATTTTCCCCTTTAGTCTATTCTAGGATAATTTTATCTCCTTCCCCTGAAGCTTCAGGGGTGGCTGGGTTGGAGAGAGGACACTGAGCAGGGTTTTCTCTGTAAGGCTTTTACTTTAAGAGTAAATGTGTTTGCTTAGAAGGAGCTGTGTGGCAATTTATAACTGTGCACAGGACACCTATCGTAGTGCTTAGAGAAAAAGCAAAGCCCAGGCATTGGCTGTTTTAGAGAGCCTGGCTTATCAATGTGTTAGGCAGAAGCTGTGAAGCTTTGAAATCCCCAGAGGGGCTTTGGATCTCTCCCCAAGATAAATGGTTTCCGGTTCCCAGTCATCCTTAAGTGTGCACCATTGAAGGGGGAGCATAGGGGCAGTTACCTTGAAACCATGACAGGTATGTCTCCACTTGGAGCTGGGGGTACATTCCAATGGGGAGACATGCATGCGCTAGCTGTGATGAATCTAAAGCACCAGAGATAGTGTAGCCAGGTGGTGATGCAAGTGGGGAGAAGAACTAGTTGTCTTGAGCACATACCTTGGGTCTTGGATAGCAACGTACTTGAGGTGGGAAGCCCATCCATTGCTTGTGCTACTGCAGCTATCCTCTGTTATTGATCCATCCTGGGGGGGGGGGGGGAAGGGGGAAAGGGGTGTCGTCTAGCCAGAATTTACACCTCCCAGCTCCAGCATAGACATCCTTGAAGAAGTAAACTTTAATTGTCCTAAAATCAGCTGATCAGTTATACCATGCTACAAAACTAAAAGGAAAGTTGGAGAGGAATTAAAGGAGCTAAGAAAGGGTTGTAAAAATAAGTATCAAATTGCTAGTTGGAGAATGATTTTGCTAATACCTATATTAAGTCTCCAAGCACACCCTGTGGGAATTAGATGTTTATGGACCTGTGAGCAGTTTCAGTCTTAGCTAGGAGCTTATGCACTTATTAAAAATGCTAAACATTGGAGGGATTTCCTGGGGAAGAGTTTTAAACAGGGATTTGAAGTTAAGAGGACAAAGGAGGTGGGTGAGAAGGGATCTTGATGAATGAGAAGAGAGATTTGCTCGAATACTGAAGATGTGCAGACTTCCCCTTCATTTTCATCTTGAAGACATGTGGTTAACTTTCTCCTACTTCTTTTGCCTGCTTCCTCAAGGCTGGCCCAAGAAAAACACATACATAAATATACTGAATCAGCAAGACTGTGTGATAACAGGTAATCTTGTAGCCCAGTGCTTTGGAAGCATCCTTTCTCTTTCCATTGCTTTCTGTGTCTAATCAAGATTGTAAATCCCTGTTTCTTGTCTGTGGAATGCCCTGAAGCAGTATAACACACATTTCCCCCTTTTGCTGCTACAGACCTTAGGGTATGTCTACACTACCCCCCTAGTTCGAACTAGGGGGGTAATGTATGCATACCGAACTTGCTAATGAAGCCCGGGATTTGAATTTCCCGGGCTTCATTAGCATAAAGCCAGCTCCGCCATTTTTAAAAGCCGGCTTGTTCGAACCCCGTGCCGCGCGGCTACACGCGACACGGGCTAGATAGTTCGAACTATGTAGTTATTCCGAACTATCTGTACGCCTCGTGGAACGAGGTGTACAGATAGATCGGAATGGCTACATAGTTCGAACTATCTAGCCCGTGTCGCGTGTAGCCGCGCGGCACGGGGTTCGAACAAGCCGGCTTTTAAAAATGGCGGAGCTGGCTTTATGCTAATGAAGCCCGGGAAATTCAAATCCCGGGCTTCATTAGCAAGTTCGGTATGCATACATTACCCCCCTAGTTCGAACTAGGGGGGTAGTGTAGACGTACCCTTAGTGAGTGGCAGAGATCAGAGTCTCAATGGCTAGTTTGACCCTGGCCCTCTGCTTCTCTGGCTGCTGAAGCATACTGTGGGGAGTGGATAACTATGGGGCAGGTAGATGTTTTTAGTGGAATCTCCTGCCCTCAATTACCTCTGTCTCTAACAGAGGCAGTTTGTTCCTAACCTTCTCTGCTGCCTGAGTCATTGGTTTTGTTCTGTCCTGCACAGTAAGGCAGGAAATTTGACATAAGAACACAAGAACAGCCATACTGGGTCAGACCAAACTAGCTCAGTTTCCTGTCTGCCAACAGTGGCCAATACCAGATGCCCCAGAGGGAGGGGACACAACAGGTAATCCTCACGTGATCCGATCTCTCCCCTGTCACCCACCTCCAGAGAAACAGAGGCTAGGGATACCATTCCTACTCATCCTGGCAAATGGCCATTGATGGACCTAACCTCCATGAATCTATCTAGCTCTTTTTTGTACCCTGTTAAAGTTCTAGCCTTCATCGCATCCTCTAGCAAGGAGTTCCACAGGTTGACTGTGTGCTGGGTGAAGAAAAACTTCCTTTTCTTTGTTTTAAACCTGCTGCCTATTAATTTCATTTGGTGACCCCTAGTTCTTGTATTGGGGAAATAAGTGAATAACTTTTCCTTATTTACTTTTTCCATACTAGTCATGACTTTATAGACCTCTATCATACCCCCTTAGTCTCCTCTTTTCTAAGCTGAAAAGTCCAAGTCCTGTTAATTTCTCTTCATATGGGACCCGTTCCAAACCCCTAATCATTTCTGTTGCCCTTTTCTGAACCTTTTCCAATGCCATTATATCTTTTTTTGGGATGAGGAGACCACATCTGTAGGCAGTATTCAAGATGTGGGTGTACCATAGTTTTATATAGAGGCAATAAGATATTTTCTGTCTTATTCTCTATCCCTTTTTTAATGACTCCTAACATTCTGTTTGCTTTTTTGACATTCCTCATGGCCTACGAACACTGCCAAAATGTAACACAGAGAACTATTATCACACCACTTAAGTTCATCTTGTTTCAGAGTACACCCCAAAATGACTTTAGAAAGACATTGGTTGCAAAGTGGTTGTATACTGGGAGATGTCTTCCTCCTGCATTATGGCCTTCAGTTCCCAAGATCACATACTATTTTTTTCTTTCATGGGATGCTCTTTCAGTAGCAGCAAGGGGGTGACGACGTTGAAAGCACATAAGAGACAGTCTCCCTGCTCACAGTTCTTATTTTTTGGCCTGCATCAGCATGGAGGAACATTGGCTGGGGAAGTCCTGCTGTGCTTCCCAGCCCTGGGCTGGACCAAATGGAATCTGCAGAGAACCTAGCTCTAAGGCGTCTCTACTTGGAGTATGCCAACTGAGATTTTTTTCAAAAGCTAATAACAAGAGCTAAATGTTGGTAGTTTTTCATGAGACTAACAAAAGAAACATTCCTGTTAGAGGTACCTCCTGCCAATTATCAGGCTCCTATTCCAAAGCCTCGAGGCACTAGAGAGCCTCAACAAATCAGTTGTAAGGATATGAGCAAAACAATATATTTTTCCTAATCTCGTTCTCAGAAAAAGCTGATCATTTTGGCTGAAACTTTCCAGAATAATTCAGCTTGAGGAAAACACAGCCTGAAGAATTTCAGCCCAAGTAGTTAACATTGTAACCACGGCCACACTGGGTCAGACCAAAAATCCAGCCAGCCCAGTATGCTGTCTTCCAACAGTGGCCAGTCCTAAATGCCTGAGAAGAAATGAAAAGAAGAGGAAATCATCAAATGATCCATTTCCTATCACCCGTTCCCAGCTTCTAGCAAACAGAAGCTAGGGATAGCATCCCTGCCCCTCTTGGCTAATAGCCACTGATAAACCTATCCTCCATGAAGTTATCTAGTTCTCTGGCTGAAGTGTGGCAAAGTGATAAGCAACTGAAAATAGAGTTTTATTATGGGACATGTCAGGCAACCTTATCTCCAGGCAGCGCTGTCAATAATAGTGGTAAAATTCTCTTTGTGGACATACATACAGGATCCCTGTTAATTCCACTGTGCTACACGAAGTAGCCATGACTCAGTTTCATCCTGTATGGTGCTGAATCATACATCCAGTATTAGCTTTAAGTGGCTGGGGTCTAGTGAGAGAATTTTAGACTCCTCTCCTGTCCAGCTTCTCCGCACATGCAGTCCCTCCATGGGTTATCTGTGCTCTGTAATTGCTGTTCTCTCCCAGTGAAATCTCCTAAACACATCTTGACCTTTTAGCAATTCACAAGCTGTAAGTGCAGACACAGAGGAACACACCTCAGCAAATGATCTTTAGCAGATCTTGTGGCAGCTGGATTTCATGAATGTTTTATATAGTGCAATGTACTAGCACAGACTAGACCACGATGTGCTGCATGGAAGTGGAAATGGGAGTTAGATGGATACTGCAGACTACATTTTTCACAACGTATTACACTGCCAGTTCTTGCATTCATTAATCATATTCTAATCCCCACCATATGCTCCATGGCCCAACGAGGCAATGGAATTGGTGTGGATAGGGGGTGGGATTTGGGTAGCCCGTACAGCAGATCTCCACCACATGTGTGCTGTGGGTCTGTGCTTTGTGGGCATTTATTAGTAGTACTGGTCTGAGCAGGGGAAGGGTATGTCTGGTGAATCTGTGACTATGTGGATCCACCAGCTAATCTTGCATACATAGGAGGAATCACATCAGCCACTGAGACTAATGCAGTTCTGGCGCCATGGCCTGGCTTTATTATACTGGCTGTAAGAAAGGAATCTGCCTGTGGGACTCCCATGAATGTAGCATATCTTTTGGGCTGTGCGCATGGTCCACAATTTGGCCCATATTAAACCTCACATATTTTTCAGTTCCTAGCTAAGAGAGTGGCATATGGAGGCTTCACAGAGCTCAAGAATTCTCAAAGGACTCTGTCTTTCATCCCTCCCTCCATATGTTCAGCCCTCCAATAGATTAGTTACAATAGCGTTTATTAGGTAAATACAGTAGACTTCCGATACTCTGGCACCTTTGGGACCCAGGGGGTGCTGGATTATTGGATATGCCGGAGTATCAGGAGGTACTCCGGCAGGGGGATTGTGACGGGTTGGGGGGGGCCTCAGGGGGAGAACAGCACGGCATGTTTTGCAGGGAGGCTGGGGAAGCCCCACGCAGCCACCGGTGACAGGCCAGCTGGGGCTGCAAGCAGCAGTGGCAACTTGGGGAAGCGGCAGGGCAGAGCAGCTGGGGTGCTGCTGGGTTGGTCCCGCAGCACCACCCCTCACCTGAGCGGCGCTGTGGGACCAACCCGGCAGCACCCCAGCTGCTCTGCCCGTGGCTTCCTCAAGTCCACTGCTCGTCAGTTGCAGCAGCGGCAGACTTGGGGAAGCAGCAGGCCATAGCAGCTGGGGTGCTGCCCGGTTGGTCCCGCAGCACCACCCCTTAGCCCCTTGCTTGGCGCCTGGCAGCACCCCCGCTGCTCTGCTCCACAGCTTCCCCAAGTCCACCACTCATCAGTTTCAGCAGACTTGGGGCAGCGGCATGGAGCAGAGCAGCGGGGGTGCTGCCAGGTGCTGAGCAGGGAGGTGAGGGGTGGTGCTGCGGGACCAACCAGGCAGCATCCCAGCTGCTCTGCTCTGCGCCGCTTCCCCAAGTCCGCTGCTGGTCAGTTTCAGCAGCGGCAGCAGCGGACTTGGGGAAGCAGCGCGGATCAGCTCCACTTGTCCGGCTGGCAGGAGCATTTCTGGGTTCCAGTTGGTGCTGGACTATCGGGAGTGTCGGACCACTGGATACCAGACAAATGGAGTTTTCCTGTATATGAAAACTGTTCTTTTGTCATTCATTTTTCTGTGTACAGATGTCCAGCAACCATATTATTTGCCCTCAGATGACAGTAACTAGAATTGTTTTGTGTCTCAAGAGAGCCATAGGCAGAGAGTCCAGGGGTGGAAATGAAGAGGATGAATGAAAGGAGTACCAGGTTTCTCTTCATATGGCTGCCATATCTAAGGCTTTTCACAGGATTAGTAATTTACAGCTCAGGATGGACTCTCAGGGCCCAATTCTGGAGTTACTTGATGTGAGTAATTCACATTAACTTCAATGTGAAGAAGAGCTTCAATTCAGCAGCTGTAGAATCTGGCCCACTGCCTTTCAAGAGAACATATTGTCTAAAAACAGGTAATTAAAATTATGCTGGGATTTTCTTATTGATATATTTTAAACTAGAGAGAGAAACATGTACTATGAGTCTTTTACACCCCACACAATACAAATCTTATTTAAAGTTTGGCTTCTCTCAGTGCAGCATTGGCACCTGAAAATAAACAATCTAACATGCCCTCAGGGAGATTTGTGGTGTATGTCACCCTGTTAAATAGTCTCCAACAAGACTAGAAATTTTAAAAAGGCAATTGTAACTTGGAGCAAGTATCAGCCTAATTATTTGTGATAGCATCTGTCATGTATTTAAGGCAAGCCCCTGGAATAAGACAACAGTTTTATTTTTTCCTTTTTCCCCTTTTCTTGTATTATTCTTTTAACATTCTTAACCCTTTTGGCCAAAGAACTGAGGACAATGTTTCTTCTTCTCCAGTTGAAACCTCTAGAAAAGAATGGAAAGAAAAAGACATGTAGGGTTTCATTTGAGCCCAGAGATACTTTTCTGGAGCCTGATTTTTAAAGACATTCTGTTGGCTGAAAACCTCTAAGGACCAATGCAGGTTTTGTGATCTACCTTGTCTGTACATTTATTCCCATGCAGTGCTTTGGGTTTTGGAAGCCTTTACACGAAAAGGAGGCTATGCAATATTACTACTCCTGCAAAGTGTAGCTGCTATAAGCATGGCTTCCACTCCAGCCCTTATCCTGGGTTTACAAGGGCAATGTTACCAATGAGTTTGCTGGCTGGGTATTGACATCTGACTATGGAAAACTGAAGCTAGTTGTATAACTCAAAATATCAGTGTCATGCCTTCTGGGACTTCCAACAGAAAACATTCTGCCTGGAAAAGACTTTGCACAGATGAACTATGAGTGGTAGGGAGAATAGCCTGCCTGGTTAGCAGGGAATTTCTGCTATTATCTGGGTGCTTATCATTTGGAAATAACCAAGGAGAAGACAGACCTTGGTGTATTAGCTCATCACAGAATGACTGAGCCACCACTATGACGTGACCATGAAAAAAGGCAAATATGATACTAGTAAGAATCAGGCCAGGTATGCCCATTAGAGACAGAGATATTAATGCTATTGTTAAGGCTCTGGGGAGACCTCATCTGGAATACTGTGAACAATACTGGTCACCCATGTCCATGAAAGGTGAATTCAAATGGGAATAGTGCAGAGAAGGGCTGTGAGGATGATCAGGAACAGAACCTGCCTGATGAGAGGAGGCTGGAAGAGCATACCTTTCTGACTTCATTTCTCTGTGTTGAGCAGTGTATGTAAAGCAAGTGTCAGTTGCCATATCAGTGACTGAATAGCAATGTCTGAATAATTCTCTGTGCAGTAGGCAAGAATTTTTCATTTCATACCTCAGTAGAAACTTGCTGTCATAAATCCACAAATCTGGATAACAATATCCTGTCTTTCACATTATTAACACAAAGAATTTAAATTCATTTAGGATTTCTTTAGAGAATTTTTAGTTTGGGGCTGTGGTTTCATAGAAGCACAGCAAGTTAGGGCTGCCAGAGACCTTGAGAAAGTCCAGTGATGAGGCCTGGTAAAGTAAACCTAGCCCATGACTTCCAGGTGTTTGTCTGACCTCTTCTTAAAAGCCCTCTGTTGATTCCACAACCTTCCTTGGAAACAGCGGCGGATTTAGGGCAGGGCGAGTGGGGCGGCTGCCCCAGACCCCGCACTTCCCGAGGCCCCGCGCATGCAATGGAGAATAACTTGTCATTGTCCTCTTTATAATACTCTTAGGCTATGTCTATACTGCAGCACTATTTCAGGATACCAGAAATATCTATCCTGCATCTTAACAGCAAGCCTGTTATTTTGAAATGTAATGGGTTAGCTATTCTGACATCCATGTAAACCTCATTCCATGAGGAGTAAGGGACATTTTGGAGCAGCGGGTTATTTTGAAATTTGGTGCTGTGTAGACAATGCCAAATTAGGAAATAAGTTATTTCAAAATGGACTCAAAATAAACTACACAATTTGTTTCAAAATGGACTCAAAATAAACTACACAACTTGTATAGCTCAAATTGCATAGCTTATTTTGAGCTACAGATGCAGTGTAGACGCACCCTTAAATGAAGACAGTTATTAGATCCCTGCTCAGTCTTCAAGACTAATGTGCCCAGTTTTTTTAAACCATTGCTCATAGGCCATGTTTGCTAGGCTTTTTTTGTTGCTTTTTGTTCTCCTCTAGAGTGTCATTAAGTGGGATCAAGCCCTCAGTTGGCATACATCGGTGTACCTCCCTAGAAATATGTAGGGACCAGTCTTGCAGAATGTAGTAGAGAGAGTGGCTTTTATCCATAACAACATATTCAGGTCAGAAAACAGGGTCAGGTGTAGTAGCAAAGAACAGAACAGCAGAATTCTTGATCTACTTATCTCTGGTAGTAGACAAATTTGCAGATAACCAGATTGTCAGCCAGTGAAAATCAATTTAGTAATATTGAATTGTAACTTTCTGCCAGGGTGGTAGACAGGGAGTCAGCCCTCAGCACTGCCAGGATCTGCCCCACCCCCACTGCCGCCCCAACAGCTTGCACTGCTGCTGGGAGCATGTAGCACAGTACTTCAGCAGCAATTTAAGCAGCCCAGGGCTCTGGTTGCTTGTAGCAGCAGCAGCCAGGAGCCCCGGGCTCTTGTGAATCACTGGGTCCTGGGGCAATTACCCTCTTCACCCTCCAAACCGTCAACAAGCCTGCCTTCTGCCTGCTAGTCCTGCCATTCTCTGTGAACAGCTAACTTTTCTTATGTCCTTTCTTATCACAGCCAGTGTCTATGTTGCACTGCTTTGGGGGTTGGCTAAATGTTCCAGGATTGAACCTTTATGCTCCATGACTGCTTCTCATAACAGTCAAGAAAGTTGTTTTTGTTTTAAGAACACGCTGTTGTAGATTCACTGCTTCCTCACTCAGGGTGTGTCTACACAGCAAAGTTATTTTGGAATAATGGCTGTTATTCCAAAATAACTATGCGAGCATCTACACAGCAATTCTGTTATTTTGAAATAATTTTGAATAACGTACGGCTTATTCTGACTTCTGAAAACCTCATTCTGTGAAGAACAACATGTATTCTGAAATAGCTATTTTGAAATAAGGCATGTATAGATGCTCCATTTCTGCTATTTCGAAATACAGTAGCTCCTCACCAGGGCCATTGTAAGTTATTTCTCCTGGGGCTGTAAATCAAGATAGAACATCTACATTAGGGAAGCCTGCCTCAGATTAATTTTGAGGCTTCCCTGCAGTGTAGACGTGCTATTTCGGAATAGCTTATTCTGAAATAACTGTGCAGTGTATACATAGCCTCAGAAGGCCACCCTGTGCTATAGATAAAAATCACTTTGGCATATCTCATGTTCTGCCTTCAGTCCTGCCTTTCCTGGTTTCTTGAGCTAATAAATGCTTTCAAAATCCAGCTTCCATGCTTCCCAGACTCTCCCTATCAAGGCAGTATCTGTATACCAGTCACTGGTATCATGCCACACTGTCCTTTGATGCCTTCTTTTATTCCTCTTTTTGCTCTTGTTAACTTTGGAGATGGGTTCTGGTCCCCTTTCTAGTGCTGGGTGGGTTAATCTGCTCAACTGGTTTGAGTGTAATATCTGTTTTTCCTCCAAAACACATATCTGACTTATCAGTCCTCAACCTGCAAGGAAACCTGCACAACACTTACAAAAGACGAGCCTAGGAACTTAAATTCTTAACTTGGTAGACACTAAAAAATCATGATCTCAATAAAAGTTTCAGAGGGGTAGCCAAGTTAGTCTGTAACTGGAAAAAACTTAAAAAAAACCAACAAATAGTCTAGCAGCACCTTAAAGGCTAACAGAACATGGGGTATGTCTACACTACAAAGTTAGTTCTAACTAACGGACGTTAGTTCGAACTAACTTTAATAGGTGCTACACTAGCGCTCCGCTAGTTCGAATTTGAATCGAACTAGCGGAGCGCTTAGTTCGAACTAGGTAAACCTCATTTTACGAGGACTAACGCCTAATTCGAACTAGCTAGTTCGAACTAAGGGCTGTGTAGCCCTTTAGTTCGAACTAGTGGGAGGCTAGCCCTCCCCAGGTTTCCCTGGTGGCCACTCTGGCCAACACCAGGGAAACTCTATGCCCCCTTCCCGGCCCCGGACCCCTTAAAGGGGCATGGGCTGGCTACGGTGCCCGTGCCAGGTGCAAGCCTGCCAGCACCCAGCTAGCAGACCCTGCACCTGGCACGGCACAGAGCCACCCACCCGATGCCCCCCAGCCCACCCCCTCTTGCCGGGACCAGGCTGGCGGCTCCCGGGAGCTTGCCCTGGACCGCAAGAGGCGGGCACCTTCCTGGGCTAGTGCGGACATCGTGGACCTCGTCCACGATCTCCGCACTAGGCACAGGAAAGTGGCCGTCTAGGGCAGGAGAGCTGCCAGCCTGGCCACCCAGGAGCAGGTGTGCATGAAAATCAAGGGGGTCCACTGAGACCCCCGACACTGAGCCCTGAGCTTACAATGGCCGTCCTGGGTCAGACCAAAGGTCCATCTAGCCCAGTAGCCTGTCTGCCGACAGCGGCCAACCCTAGGGACCCTGGAGGGGATGGACCGAAGACAGTGACCAAGCCATTTGTCTCGTGCCATCCCTCTCCAGCCTTCCACAAACTTTGGGCAGGGACACCACTCCTACCCCCTGGCTAAGACCACACCATGGACCCAACCTCCATGACTTGATCTCACTTCCCTTTCAACTCTGTTCTAGTTGTAGCCTTCACAGCCTCCTGCAGCAAGGAGTTCCGCGGGTTAACTATTTGCTTTGTCAAGAACAACTTTCCCTTACTAGTTTGAAGCCTGCTACCCATTCCTTTCCTTTGGTGTCCTCTAGTCCTTCTTTATGGGAACTCAGGAAGAACTTTTCTGAATGCACCCTCTCCACCCAACCCCTGCTTTTAGAGTCCTCTATCCTGTCCCCCCTCCATCTCCTCTTTTCTAAGCTGAACAGTCCCAGTCTCTGTAGCCTTTCTTCATCTGGGACCTGTTCCCAACCCCTGATCATGTTAGTTGCCCTCCCTTCTCCCAGCCTTTCTCTTCCCCTCTCCCACCTCCTTTTCCCAGTCTCCCCCAGTTTTTTTCAATAAAGACAGAGTCAATGTTGGAAGAAACGTTATCTTTATTTTGTACATCAATAAGAAGGGGGGCTAGGGAAGGGTAAGTGGAAGGAGGTGAGGGAGGAATGGGGTACGAGCCCCCGATGGGGAGGACTGGGCTGGCTCTGCGGGCTTCTGGGGGTGGAAGCTCTCCTGCAGCCCCCCGATTGCCCCCTCTCCCCAGATGGCAGCCTGCGGCAAGTGCAGCCGGGCTGATGGCCGAGTGGTGTGATGTGCCCAGTGTGGGTAGTCCGGGCACTCCAAGCCAGAACTTCTTTGCAAGCGGGGCACCCCTTAGAACTGTCTGTCGAGGGTGGGGGTCGGGACCCTTTAAGCGCAGCCCTCAGCTAGCCTGAGACAGCATCTCCACACTCTAAGTCCTCCTCTGATGCCCTGCCGGCACTGCTTCCGGCCATCCTTAAGCCCTGTTCAGAGTCCACTCAATGTGGACTTGCTAGTTCGAATTAGCAAAACGCTAATTTGAACTAGTTTTTAGTTCTAGACGTGTTAGTTCGAATTAGCTTAGTTCGAATTAACTAATTCGAACTAAGTTAGTTCGAACTAGCGCTGTAGTGTAGACGTACCCATGTAGATCAGTGTGTCTGAAAGTGTACTGCAGAAACACTTTCAGAAACACTTTAACTGGCCACCCCATTTTGTTTATGTATTGGCGCCCTGGCCATGGAGCCTCATGGCTCCTATTGGCTCCGTTTTGTCCTTTGCAGCCGAAGGGAGCCACGGGAAGTGGTGGCCCGGCCTATGCCGCTTCTCGCGGCTCCCCTTGGCTGCAAAAGACAAAACAAAGCCAATGGGAGCCGCGAGGCTCCATGGCCGCGGTGTCGGTACATAAACAAACCGGGGCTGCCAGTTAAAGTGTTTCTGAAAGTGTTTCCGTGATACCATCTTTATCAGTGTTTCTGAAAGTGTATCATGAGCTTTTGTGCGTGAAACCCACTTCTACAGATGAAACTAAATCAGATCTCAATACATACACTGGATTTATGGCTTATGACAACAATTTGTTAACCACTCATCCTCCCCTCTCCCCGTTTTTTCCTCTGTGACTACATGGGTGTTGATTGGCCACTTCACCTTGAATGGTCACGTAAAATATGTGCTAACTACTGACACTAAAATATTTCTGAAGGGTAGCCCTGTTAGTCTGTAACTTTAATAACAATGAGTAGTTCTGTGGCACCTTTGAGTCATGATTATACACTGGGCCAAATTTCAGAAAAAAACAACACTCTTTCAGAAGAGCCCATCTTCCTCATGGGAGGAGGAAGACAGGGCTTCCTAAAGAGTGTGTCTGCTCTTCCACAGAAAAAAAGCAGTAGAGCAGACACATTCCTTGGTTGTGGCAGAGTTTTTCCAGGATACCTCCAGTATCCAAAAATCCTGTATAGTCTAGGCATAGCCATAGGCGATTCCTAACATTTAAAAGGGATCACATTCATATTTGTGTCCCATCTGTACACAGTGAATAAAAGGCTGAATGACAGTTTGATCTTGGAATGATGTATATTTTGAAGGCTCAGATAAACATTCTTAATTAACTGGCTGAGTGGTGTTTCATTTGATTGCCAATCAACATGGGTCTAACATGAAAACGGATGCTTTCAAATAAATTCTTAGTGCAAAATTATTGGAGTATTTCAGTATGATTTTCATAGGCACTTGAAATGAATAGCCCAGACTTAGCTCTTACAATAAGAAAGTATACCCCTTTTCTGATTGCATTTGACATTTTTAGAAAGGCTTGTTTTCTTAAATTGGTGTAGGGAGAAACATTGTTGAGGCATAAAAATAGGAGTCAGGAGATATGGGTTTTATATTTTATTCCCCGCTGGTTCTTGTATGACTTTGGACATATGACATAACTATTCTGCACCTCACTTTCCCCAACACAGATGTTTCCCTATCTCACAAGATACTTTCACTAATACTTGAAAAGTGATTTGAAAACCTGAGATCCCATTATAAATAATAAAACATTAAGCCTTGATTTTAAAAATACATTTAGGCATGTGCTACTCATTAAACAAGGGAGTAGTCCCATTGATTCTAGTAGAATTACTCATATGGCTGAACTGCAGCACATGATTGCTTTGGAGTTCCTTATAATGCGCCAACTTGCATAAGTATTGGAAGAACAGGGACCTTAGATTGAAGTGCACATGGAGATTAAACCTAATTTTGTTGCTTATGTAACTTAAAAAGATCTCTCTGCTGCATAAGATGCACTCAGGAGAACACCAGTTATTTAAAAGTCTATTAAAATTAAATAGCTAGAGGGGATGCTAAGAGGCTGCATTATTATTACTTGAAAGAGCCATCAGCCCCCGATACCTGAAAAATTGTAAAAAGCTAGAGCCTCTGTTCTTAAGATCATACAACATAAATTAAACAAAATGAAGGACATTCGATATCTGCTCAAATGTAAGGAACTGTGGAAACATCAGTGAAGTCAACAGTGGGAGGCTTCACAAGACGTAAGTTTTAAAGCAAATTTTGAAGTTACAGGATAGTGTTTGGCACAGGGGAGATGACGGGGAATTTTCCTGTGAGCCATGTTTTCACTGACAAATGCCAATCCATCAAAATGAACATTTTGTTCAAGTCTCAGCTCAGCCTGATTTGGAAGAGGGACGTGAATCTATATCTTGCACAACATAACTTTCAAAAGGGCTTGGTCTGATTCCGGTGAGAAATAAAAACAAATTCCAAAATTTCAGTTTTTCACAAAACTGAATTCTTGGCCAGCTCTAGTGAGTGGCTGCTTCAAAATCAATAATGGGATAATGTGAAAAAGTATGAATTAGGGAGTGAAAGAAAGGATTGGGAGAGGAAAGTACATGGTTTATAGTCACACATTCATTCTATTTTAGCAGCCTGCTCCAGTTTGCATTTATTCAGAGATTATAATTTCTATATTCTTGTGTCTCAACTTTAAGAACTTGAAAAAGAGACTAAAGCATGTACTTGTGAAATATGTGTGTGATCCCTTTCCATGGTTTGTACCTGTTCTAGTGACTCTGAAGCAAGTAGCAGAGGTGACTTTCACTTTTGGAGCTTGGAATAGTAGCCACTCTGGAGCTAAACCACAATGGTGTAATACCATATTAATAAGTGTAGTCCTCTTACTAAAGGAGCCTCTGACTTTTACTGACAGGAACCTTTATGCTGCAATCTAGAGGCTACAACTCCCATGAGCCCTTGGGAAAAAAAGGAGGGAACCGTGTCTCTTCCAGGTATGGAGAGAGTGGGTTGGTGGGCTCCTTTTTGGAGAGAGGAGTCAGGCTGCTGGCATGGAGCCTTTTCCAGGCCAGGAGCTGTTGATTGCAACTAGAGCCTGTTACTGAGACCCCGCTGCTGAGGCTTGGATCTAGCAGACTGCTTCTGGGGCTGTTGATTGTCCCTAGTGGGGAGAGACTCTGGCTGTGCCTATGGCTGAGAAGGGTCTACATAACCCTGCCTAGAAGACACTGAAGGCTGCATAACTCTGCCTAGAAGACTATTTGGAAAAGTGCTGTCTGGGAGGAACATAGAAGACAGATCTGCCTAGGGAACCAGAGCTGCTGCCATTTGGTGGGGCCTGCTCCAGTGGCAGAGGAATTTTGCAGCTGGCTGCTTAGTTTGGACTGACACACACAGAACCTGTACAGTGTTGTCTCCACACCAGCTGCAGATCTTCAAGTGCACCTATGCAAGCAAGTGTCTGGGACTCTGAATCCAAAGGCGTGCACACTCTGGGGTAAGATAAATGGTGGCAGCGTAAATGCCAGATAGATATGTGCAGGGCCAGCCTTAGGCCGATTTGCCCGATTCCCTCGAATCGTGCCCTGCACCTAAAGAGGCGCTGTGCACTGAACCCAGAAGTGTGCTGGGCGCCATGGGTGGCAAGTTAATATTCTGAGCCGGGGGCCCTGCTCCAGCAATATTTGGAGCTGGTCTCTCCCCCGGCCCCAACCTGCTGGTCCCCGGCCCCAACCTGCTGGAGGGGGAGGGGAAGGGGCTTGTGCAGAGGGGGAGAGGAAGGGGCTTGGGGGAGAGGAAGGGGTTTGTACGGAGGTGGGGGGAAAGGAAGGGGAGGGGCTTGTGCGGAGGGGGAGGGGGGGGAAAATAGGGGAAGGCACCAAGGGACAGCGTGGAGGAGAGACAAATGCCAGTGGGCCAAGTGCAGACAATGAGGAAAAGGGCAGGAGGGGAGGTATCAGTGGGAGAGGGGACAGGGTGATGCTGGGAGAGGAGAGAGTAAGGGCATTGGGGGCTAGAGAGGGGAGGGGAAGGTGCCGGGAGAAGGCTTGAAAGAAGGGGTGGGCATGAGAAAGGTGGGGATGGAGCAAGTCATGTGTGAGGGCACAAAGGGGCAGGAGGGGAATGGGGGCAGAGAATGGTGAGGGGGTGGGCATAAGGGAAAAAGGGAGCAGGGGTAGTAAAGGAAGGAGGAGGCACCAGGAGGGTGCAGGTGCCAGGGGATTCTCGGGGTGAAGCAGAAGGGCAGACACCTGCACAGGAAGGACCAGCACCAGAGGAGAGAGGCAGGGCAGGTGTGTAGAGGGAGGTGTTAGAAGAGGGAATGAGGAGGGGTAGCTCACATGATCAGAGTGGGGCTACTGGAGGAGTGGGCACAGGGGGGAGAGAAGGGCTGGTGGAGGGGGACAGGTCGCAGGAGGGTTGAGGGCAGTGAGAAGGGCAGGAGTCAGGACAACAGAGGAGGGTGAGGAGTTGGGGGGCAGCAGGCACCAAGGGAGGTGATGGAGCAAGGGGAGGAGACATGGCAGCAGAGAGAAAAGGTGAAGGTTTATAAAATATTTATAAATAACTTGGGTGCCACAGTGGCTCATCCAAACAAGCCACATGAACTCAGTACTGGTGCACAACAGAATTCATTCTGCTCATGTGAGGAAACTCTTAGGTTATGTCTACACTGGCGGCTTCTTGCGCAAGGGTTCTTGTGCAAGAAGTCCTGCACAAAAACACGTCCACACTGCCATGTGTGAGCTGTGCTTTTGTGCAAGAGCTTCCATGGCATGTGGATTCTCTCTTGCTCAAGAAAGCTCCAATGGCCATTGTAGCCATAGGGGTTTCTTGCGCAAGAAATTCCTGCTGAGCATCCACACTGCCCTCTTGCGCAAGAGAGCTTATACCTGTTAGAAAAGAGCGTAGCTCTTGCACAAGGCACCCTCTCTTACCACGCCATACTGTAAATGTCCTTGCGCAAGAGCAGGCAGGCAGTGTGGCTGCTCTGTGGGTTCTTGCGCAAGAACGGCTGTACTTGCACAAAAAGCCACGAGTGTAGACATAGCCTTAGAGGAAACACTTCCCCCAGCCTCTCTGCTCCCGAGTTAATGTCACACACATTGGGTTAATGCAATTGCAGGATAGTTACATGAGGGGCTTTGGTGGGGGCCAAACTAATCTCTATTGGTAGGAGGATGGTTGGAGAAGTCCTTCGAGAGGGATGACATGACACCTTTTACTTCTGGGCATGTGTCCATCTTGCCCCGAGCATGTTACCTCCAGAGGCCTGGTTAACGGGGGCCAGAGGGCGTGGCTAATGGGGACCACCAAAAATTATACAAATCGGCCGCCTCTGCTGGCCCCAGAGGAGGAGTGCATTGGCTGCCTGTGCCGCAGGAGGTATGAGTTTAGCACAGGGTTTTCCTGCACCGTGGGTGGGGGGGAAAGGGGGGGGGGGGAGAGAGAGAGAGAGTGTGTGTGTGTGTGTGTGTGTGTGTTGGCAGGGGATTTTTTTTGCCTTTTTTTTGTTCAATCAAGATTGTTCGAATTGGGCCCCGCACATCCTAAAGCTGGCCCTGGATAGGTTTCCTTTATTTCTGTGTACTTTGTAAATTGATTTTATTCACTTTTAATCTGTTAAACCCTGTTTCTTTAAGTTGTTAAATAAAGGTGAGTAAATTCTAATTGACTCAATTAGATGTATATTATTTATAATAGTTATTTTAGAGTTAGATCCAGATTATTACTGGAATAATTTTATTCCTGGAGACTCCCAAGGTACACCATTAGGGCTACGTCTACATTGCTTCCTTCTTGTGCTAAAGCCTATGCAAATGAAGTGCACATTAGCATATTGCCATGCTTCATTTGCATAATTAATTAGGAGCCGTTTTTGTGCAAAAAGGAGCTGTCTACACAGTGCCTTTTTGTGCAAAAACCCTCCTGTACAAGAGCCATTCTTCCTCATTTTTTTCCAGGAAGAACAGCTCTTGCACAAGAGGGGTTTTTTGAGCAAAAAAGGAGCTGTGTAGATGGCTCCTTTTTGTGCAAAAACCTCTTGTGCAAAAATGGCTCCTTATTAATTATGCAAATGAAGCACAGCAATATACTAATCCACACTTCATTTGCATAGGCTTTTGCACAAGGAGGAAGTAGTGAAGACATAGCCTAGGGATGTCCAGGGCCAGCGAGATGGAAATGCTACCATTGTATGTTTCCTTTAGGAAAGGGGTGAGCAAAAGGGCCTCTGTGGGCTAGGTCACATTTACAATTCAGCTTCCTTCTAGAATTACAAAAGTCCAGTTTAAACAACCAAACAAAATATCCAATGAATCATGCTTCTGCTCTTTTTGGCCCACTGCCTCTCTTCCCTGACGGACACTGGAAGCTTCATCCAGACCCTGTAAGAAAGAGGGAGGATTCTCTCTTGATCTTTTTTATAAGGACCCAAGCTGTTTCCCAAGATTATGATCACAGCCACTTCCTGGCTCTGTTCTCTTAAGCCTTTTCATTATGAGTTCGAGGTGTGTGCCATGTTAACACCTGGCCCCATTCATCAGACCTGCAGAGGCTGGGATGGTGTTAATTATGGAACAGGTGGAATTGATTGAATAGGCATGGCTAGGCTCAGACCTCCTGCCCTTAAAGGGGAATTATGCCCTGTAATGCTTCCATTATAAGCCACATTTTTCAATTCCTTAATCATTATCATGGCTTTTTTCTGAACCCTCTCCAATTTATGAATAGCCATTAATTGTGGACATCAGAAGTGGAGCAAGTATTCCAACAGCAGTTGCACCAGTGCCCAAATACAGCAATTGAAGCGGTCAAGCTATAGAGCTTCAGAAATCTGCATCTGAATTTTGCATATTGGATCCACTTCTAAAAAACCCACCCACTTGTACTCCACTTAATGAAGGAGAATGTTAAATATGTGGAAATCTACATAACAGTTCTACAATGAGGAAACACAAAAATGTGGGCATTTTTGTGCACTTGTTCTAGCTGTGTAGTTTAAATACAACAATTAGAGAAAGCTCCTCTCTTTGCCCCCAAATCTCTGGTGAGTATGTATGTAAGCATTTTGACTTTAGATGTGATGTATATTTCAATCTTCAAAGGTTCTGCTGCCATAGACTGGAAACTATTTTGTAGTCTTCTACTTCTGATCCATTGCTGATCCATTGAAAATCAAAATAATTTCCACTGAACGTCTCATTGCTCTTTATGTATGGAGAAAAATAACCTCTGGTGACTAAAGGATAGAAAATTGCTAGGTATTAGGAACATGGCACCAAACAGTGGAAAGTAAAGGCATGAAGGTGTGTAAGTTTTAATTTAAACCATGCTGAGGATTATTGACAAGATACCAAAGACAGCCTGATTTCAAAGCTGACAGATCAATTTAAATCAGTTTAAGTATGCTTAAAGCTCCCTTTGATGGTCTTGGCAGCAGGAAGGCAAATATTGGAGCTGCTCTAAATGTAAGCCTTATATGCCTGGGTTACCTCAGATGACAAAAACTTGAGGGCCACTAGAAATATTGAAAACGCAAGAAAGGATACAATTATGGCTCAGCTAAACCCAGCACATTTTTTCTTTGACATGGCTGCCATCACCTTTCCCACTAATATAAACAAATGCTCTGGCTTTTTTGTATTGACTAAACCATGGACTCCTCTTCAACAGTGGATGTAATCCAAGAAGGCATGAAAACAAGGCTCTGCTGTTCTCAAAAGTAAATCATACATGAAAAACTTCTAGGCTATGCCCCCTCTTTTAATGCTAAATTTGTATAATTTATTTGTAACTATCATTGTGCAAAGGTCTTTTCCTTCCCCCTCTCTCTTTCCCTTCTCCTCTCTCCGCATTCCCTACAACTGAAAAGTGCGGATGCATTTTGAATCTCTCCATTTCCTTCAGTAAGAATTAGAAACATGACTTTGTACCTCCTAATCTGTCTGGTACAAACACCTCATACATTTGTCAGAGGGGATTCACTCTTTAGTTCACTGTATTTCTAAAAATAGTCTTGACTTGTGCTGGAAGGTTTTGCTGGTCCTTTCCCCTTCAGCAAAGAATGCCACCAAGTCCTATCTGAAATGTTTTATTGCAGGTAGCAGCCTGGTATTTGTGGTGAAAGAAGGGGTGATTACACACATTTTCACACATGGAAAAAAAAGTTGCCACATTTGTGCTGGCAGGGTTTCTTTCTGAGCTGGATTTCCTCACTATCCTTTCTTTGCCTCCACTAGCCCCAAAGGCCTGTCTCTGGTTAGAATTCATCTCTGCACTTAGAGACTGCACTACAAACCAATATTCGCCTCGGGGGATGCAGTGAGATGAATTCAATGTGAATTGATGACAAACCAGAAATCAGTTTAACTTACAGCTATGAATTTCAGCTAAGACCTGAAGTCCATTTGAGAAGCATTAACAAAAAACAGAAAATCTTTTGCATTATATTCATGTGGATATGGTAGGGGGAATACCCTGTCAGACTCTTTATAATCTCAGCTTTTATACTGTAATTGGTGGCTACCCTCTGACACTTTTTTTTCCTCTGCTGGCACTTTTCAATCATTGTGCATTGATAACATTAAAGATGGGCCCTTACTACATCTTACATCCATACAGTGAGTATTTTATGAGATCATTTCTTGGGTATGACAGGAATTCATTGTCTTGAAAAGATCAAAGTAGGAGGGAAGGTTCAAATTGCTCTTTATCTTTGCAAAGTGATAAAAAAGCAGCATAGAAACATAGGGCAAAGTCTTCCATAGTGTAGATCCAATGGGTCACATTCTGTGATGTGCTCTGACTTTCTTAAGTAGCCAGCTCTGGCCAGCTGAGAATTCCCTTGTTCTGGAGGAGCTATTAGCTGGTACAGGACTGGCCTGACCACTGAGAGAAGGAACTGTTATTGCTGTGTAAGGATGTGGGGTGTGGCTACAAAGGCCAAACTTTGTCCAGCTTGGAGGGTGTGACTCAGGACTTAAAAAAGCTACAGGCTTCAGTCAACTCTGGTGCTGCTGAGTGAAAGTACATATGCACTTTCAAGCTGAAAGTGTAAATTCCAGCTTGAGAAAACATGCCCATGCTAGCTCTGACGGACATGCTGCACTAAAAATAGGATGCAGTTACAATAAGTGCAAGCAGTGGGTGGGGCAGGCTGGCATTCCCAATATGTACCTCTTCCAGATGCTAGGTATACTCTTGGGGTGGCTACCCTTTTAGGTGCTCATGCTGCTGCAGGTATCCTCTATTTTTAGTATATTAGCTCAGCTAGAGCTAGCGTGGGTATGTCTTTTTGGCCTGGTCTACACTAAAGGAGAAAGTTGACATAAGACACGCAACTCCAGCTATGTTAATTACGTAGCTGGAGTCCACTTATCTTAAATGGTGTTTTCATGCCATCCACACAGTGGGAGGTTGATGGGAGCAAACACTTCCATCGACTTCTTTCACTCCTCATGAGGAGCAGGATTACCTGGGCCAATGGGGGCACTCTCTCAGTTTGAATCAGCATGTCTTCATCAGACCTGCTAATTCGAACCCGGGAAGATCAGCGGTGACAGTGTTGATCTTCCATGTAGTGTAGACAAGCTTTGATCGGGAGTTTACACCGTGCTCAGTGTACAAACATTCTCTGAGGCAAAGCTGAAAGTAACTTACATTTATTATAGGTACCCAGGGGAGTGTCAGGGTACAGGTTAGAGAGGGGTGGTTGTGATAGGTACTGGACAGTACCTATAAGAAATTCTGCGGTGGAGTGCAGGGGGTTCAAGGCAGGGGGTGGCAATATGGCAGGGTGTAGGAGTCAGTGTTGGGGTATGAGGAGCGGCTCAGGGCAGAGGCTTGGTGTGGGTGCGGTAGTCAGGGTTGGGGTGTGAGGGAAGGGCTCACGGTAGGGGACTTGTTATGTGTTTATGGGAACTGCAGAGGGCAAGGACACTATTTAGGGGAGGCTGGGGAGCGGAAGGCCCCCCAAGATTTGTACAAGGACGTGGCTTACTGTTGTCCTTTATCACTGTCAGGAAGAGAGAGGGAAGCTTACAACATGGATCACTCACTCCAGAAGGATTTCTGACCTTGTGAGCTGTTTGCTGGCTGAATGAGCAGAACAGGTAACGGTTTTATTGATCCTGAACTGCGATGATTGCAAAAGGGTTAAAAAGTTAACAGGAACTCTTGAACTGTACTTCTCAGTCTGTATCTTAGTTAATGCAAATATTGCTCACTTAAAGACACCTTATATAGCACTTTTTAGAGATCTTTTATTCTGAAGAAGTAGATTTATTTATTTGCATATACAGATGAAATATTGCATCTATAATTTGTAAATGGTTAAGGATTATGTTTCAAACTATCTAAGAAAGTTGCCACACAATTCATAACAATAATGTGTAAACTCCATGGGGATGATTTAGCTGTAATAAATTTAGCTGATTAAGAATCAGTCTATTATATCTTTTGCACCTGTGTAGCAGAATGCTGGTATTATCTCATGATCTCTTTCTGTGCTTTACCACTTCTTCATTAGTGATTTACTGATATTTACTGATTTTACCGTATCAAAAAATTACTGTAAGTAGCATGCTGTTCTCATTTGCATGAAGTCCTGTTTTGCAAGCTCCTTCTTCTATGTATATTCTCTCTTTATCTGTAACTGAACAAGTTAATCCTTTTAGGATAGGAGGGGAAAGAAAGAGGAGGTTTCTAGTCAGTTTCATTCATGATGCAACTCCATGGGCTGAGATAGAGTTTTGCAAGGTATGAATTTGGTCCATTTAGCAGCTCTTGTGACACACAGAACTGGGTGTATAGCTATCTCCGTATCTTCTATTTCTGGAAACTGCAGAGCTGCAGATGCCACTCAGTATCTTAAGCCAGTCTGCACAAATCCTTACCTACACAATCAGGGCCATTACATATTTGATACAAGACATTTTGTGTTAAACTAATCTCTCATTTAAGAGGGACCCCTTTCTCTCAACACATTGGTCAATATGCTCATTATGCATATGCTCTGCCCTGCTCTCTTTCTAAGGATACATCTACATAGCAGGACTAAAGTTGAATTAAGCTAAGCAACTTCAGCTATGTCAATTGCATAGCTTAAGTTGAAATAGCTTAAGTTGGCTTTAGGGCACTGTCTATGCAGCAGGAAGTTGAAGGAAGAACACTCTTCCTTTGACTTCTCTTACTCCTCGTGAAATGAGGGTTACCATGAGTTGGAGAACGAAGTCCTCCAGATTGACATTATTTCAAAATAAAGGCTTGTAGTGTAGACACACAGTTATTCCAAAATAACACTGATAGGTGGGCATACCCTAATGGACTGGAAAAGTCTTGTATGCTGAGAAGAATGATGACTGACAAAAGGTCCATCACCATCCAGTTCCGATTGGATGAAAGTCAGGAAAGTAGGGGCAAATTAACATCAGTAACAGGAGATGATTCATTTGGAAATCTTTCATCTCTGAATCAAGGGATCTTTCTTTGCTTCCTTCTTTCCTATTGTTCTTTGATGTTGCCATTCAAATCTCCAGTGACAGTGTTGTCTTTTCCAATCAGTCACTTAGAAATGCCTGCATTTCTAAAGAAAACAAGACGAAATCTAGACTGTTAAAATGACACTTTTTACTAATAGCCTTATTGTTATTACTCATATATTTTGGAATGTTTTTACACTGGAGTTCTGGATAACCTGGTAAAATTGTTAGGCGAAGATGATCCTATGGCTTAGATGTTGTGAACTTTCAGTTCAAGCATACATAGAAAGAGAAGTACCTTCTTCCATTGGAGAGTTGTGACTATGAACCTTTTCCTGGAGTTACTGGTTTAAGCCAAGTTAGTCACTTTTTGTGAACAGCAAGAGAGGTACTACTGCCACCTGCCCTATGACAACCCAGTGATTAGAGTACTCCCCAAAATGTGGCAGATATAGATTCAAATCTCCGCTCTGTATAATGCTGTAGGAACTGTTCCAGTACTTTATAAATAATCAGATATTCCCTGTGTGAGAAATTGCCTTGACCACTGCTCTATAGAGTTACATACCTCAGAGGCAAGAGATCCAGGTTTGATTCTCTCTTCTTCCTTTTTCTGTGAGGCGTGATCAAAATGACATGTCTAAAGCAATATCTGACCATGCCTACTAAATTGGCCCCAAGATGTGATAGGCAGAGACATGAATCTTGCTGGAATTTAGACATGAGTTAGGTGCTGAGTGGTGTCAGGACTTAGGCAGCTGCAAACAGAACCAGATGTAGAAATGTTAATGCTTTGTGGACTTTAACAGGAGAAACATGGGGCCATTAGGGTTTAACTGAGTAACCGTTTTGTGAATGTTTGTATTTGTGAATGGTGCCTGATGGTTGTAATTAGGTGTCCAACTGCCACTTTGCCATCTGTAGAAGGGGAATTATAGCAATTCCCTACCTGGCAAGGCTATTGTGAAGATAAGTCATTAAAGAGGTATGCAGGCCCAGATCTACAGAGAGAGGATTGTGAGGTGCTCAGAGCACACTATCAGCTTGGGCCCTGCAAGCAAGGTAGGAATACCCTCATCTGTCTTCAGCTGGCTTGAGGATCATGCTGGGGCTATTGCTGTGAAGTGGTTATCCAGGCACCTAGAATGAGGTGTTGTGTGCATGGCCTGGGGCTAACATCTGGGGAACTTTTACAGGGAAAATTTAGGCTCCTGCATGATCAGAGGTGGATTATGGTTTTGTGGGGCTCTGGGCCAGAGCATGTGGAGGCTCCTCCCCACCCCTTACCCCAGCAGTCCTCCCTGCCTTCCCCCGATGCTTTTGCCAGAGAAATGGGGTCAGCCAGTTGGGAGCTTGCCCTGATCCAGCTGGCACTCCTTATGGGAAACAGAGAAAGCCCCTACACCCCAACCCTGCTCCCGAAGTTTGGAAGAGTGGGTTGGGGCATAGGGTGCTTGTTTTTGTGGGGTCCCCAATTGACCAGGGCCTCTGGGCATGGACCCCATTAGCCCAGTGTCCAGATCAAAAGCTCTAGAAGGCCAATTTATATACCACTGCAGCCATATTTCATATAGCCAGCTACAAAGTAAAAGGCATTACTTTTCTGTGACAGCTTTTTTTACTTGCCTTAGAAAAGCATGCACACCTACTTTCCCTATCCCTTCCATTTCCACGTGCAGGTACTCTAAATTTGTGATCCGCTTAATAAATAAGCTCAATAATGAAGAAGAATTAAAGTAATAATACATCAGTTACATGGCTTCTTCCAATAACCTTAACTATTAAAGAGACAGTGCATCAATTATGCTGACATGTAGCCAACCACAACTATTAAAGTAACAATGTTAAATGGATGACCCTTTTAAAAGGATTATCTCATTATGGCACTCCAGAGCTGATGGTCACTAATTGCCTTGTAAGTATAATTTAAGACTCCATAACAGAGAAGTACAGGATTTGTGAGTGTCAGAAAGGAGCTGCTAAATTCTTCTGATTATGAGGCACAATAAAAGCCATTTTATTCGCCAGATTACTTGGGCCTATTTAATTTCAGTCCATGGCATTGAGCAAAGCCCAGTTATGCTCCTGTGGTCAGCTACACTTAGTCTGTTAGCACCACTGCTGCCTTTATCTATGATAGCACAAAATGATAACTGGCCAAATATTTTTTTGTCGAATTTCCTATTAAATGCATTTATGATTCTTTAAAACAGCAGTTCTTGAAGGGTTTTTTTTAATTCTTTAACTGTATGTGTGACAATTTCCTGTGCATAAATAGCCCTGGATTGAAAACCCAGGAGACAGAAGACTAGGCAGTGGGTTTAAAAACAAAAGGAAATGTTTTTTCACACAATACACAGATCTCTTTGCCAGAGGATGTTGTTAATGCCAAGACTGAAACAAGGTTAAAAAGAGAACCAGATACATTCATGGAGGATAAGTCCATTAGTGGCTATTAGCCAGGATGGACAGGGATGGTGTCCCTTGCTTCTGTTGCCAGAAGCTGGGAAGGGGCAGTTAGGTCACTTGACGATTGCCCTGTTCTGTTTGTTGCCTCTGAAGCACCCTGCACTGGCCAATATCCAAAGACAGGATATTGGGCTGGGTGGACCGTTGTCCTGACTCAATATGGCTGTTTTTATGTTGATCCAAAAAAGGTAATAGGCACCCACACTATGTGCAGGAGCACTCAGAGAAAAATTAGTGGGTACTTAGCATGCACTTTCAGCCAAGTTTCCCTCTCTCTGCCCCCACACTTACCTGCCAGTGGCTCATGCCAATCAACTCCCTCTACTTCCTTCCACTGCATGCAGGAGGCACTGGGAAGAAGGGAGAGGTGCAAGGACAGGGCACTTACAGGGAAGGGGCAGAAGAGGCAGTGGAACCTGGTGGGATGAGGTGGGGTGAGGGTAGAGTAAGGGGTTGTATCACCACCTTTCCACTAACCATTGGTGTATCTAGACTATGTTTTTCTGACACTCTCTTTTTGGCTCTCAATCAGCTTCTCTGGCCAGCTTCCCATTTTTGGTGCTCTTGGCCCTTCTCTTTTAGGCATTTCCAGATTCTTGGTCTTCTCTATGGGCTGGTTTGAGTTGCACGGCTGCCTCACTGGAGGCTGTGCTTTTGTCCTCAGTTGCTTTTGTTTCTTTAGTCCATCAACTCAGTTTTGTATTCTTTTGATCTACGTCTCTTGCCCAAACAAAAAAACAGGAAATAACTCTATAATCTTTCTTTGACCGTTCTCAGTCTTATCGCTTGAAAAATCACTGTAAAATCTAGCACACTGCTGCTTGGAAAATGAACACCAGTCCATAGCAAATCATGCTGAAAAAGCCAATGTGATACTTCAGGGGTTCACTCAGACTGGTAAGGGGTTTGGTCACCACCTGTTTGTGACCCTGGATGCCCCTGTGCTGTTCAGCTTTGAATCAGAGCCGGGGGTGATTGATTCTTCCTAAAAGTGGGAGGTAATTAGGCCCTGCCTCCTCCATAGCCCTACATCTGCCCGTCCTCTTTGCCCTGAGGCCCCAATGCCTGGACAACCCAGAAGCCAGAGCTGGGCCCAGGAGCCTGGGTCCATCTACCTGCCCAGGCTCCCTGCAATTTCCTGTGTGTCTGTTAGCCTAGCTCTGGCTTCCAGGCTGGCTTGAGTGTGGAGCCTTGCGGGGTTGAAGAACTGCAGCTGGGCCATAGTAAGAGCCACCCAAGGGGCTGTGGGGAGCCATGGACCCTCCATCTGCCCTGGGCATGGACATGGGCCAAGGCTTGCTCTCAGCTTCTCCCCCAGAACAGGTGGAAGGTTCACAGCCTACTGCTTCCTGAGCTCCAGCTTACAGCTTGGCTGGGGTCTGTGAAAGGGGGCAGACCTCAGGAAAAAAGGAGGATCGGGGCCTATGGCAAAAAACGGATGGCCCAGGTCTGTCCATTTTCAAAAATGGGAGGGTCATAGCCCCTTGGTCTCCATCCCCTTCTGGCACCCCTGCTGAGAGCCCTGACAGTAGCATGTGTACAGTGCAATGGCCTCATGTGGGCTTCCACCAGCCTGGTTAGTCTGTGTGTAACCCACACACCTAGTGTGGTTCACTGTCCCATGTAGTGGCATTTAGACCACCTACAGCAAGAGATAAGAACAAAGGAGCTCTACAGCCTAAGCTGCAAACCAGCTGGCTTTATAGCTCAAGCTGTAGAGGCTCCTATACTAAGCTCCAGAGAGCCTAGATTCAAATCTGTTGGGTGGCAGTTATATTTGCAGTGTGACACCAAGAGTGCTTCCAGACACTCCAGAATCATCCTCCAGCAGTGTCCAGTCCAAGTCTCAGGGTACTAACAGAATGTATTAATTTCACTGCCTCCAAAGAGACAGAGCTCACCCCAGTCTGTTGGTTAAGCTGAGAACCTTACCCTTCAGTTTAATTCACAGCACTGAGCTGATTTTGTAATAAAACAGAAATAGTTTATTAAGAAAGAACAAGAGATTATAAGAGGGCAAGAAAGAACAAAAGACAGAGGTATTGTTAAAAGTAAATCAAAACAAAATATGACAAGAAACAATGGGCTTAAATTGCAGCAAAGTCTAGGTTGGACATAAGGAAAAAATTCCTAACTGTCAGGGTGGTTAAAGACCCTAGGGATTGCCTAGGGAGGTTGTGGAATCTCCATCACTGGAGATATTTAAGAGCAGGTTGGATAGACATCTATCAGGAATGATATAGACTGTGCTTGGTCCTGCGGTGAGGACAGGAGACTTGACTTGGTGACCTCTCGAGGTCCCTTCTAGTTCTAGTATTCTATGATTCTGTGATTCTAAGATTTCTAGTGCTTAAAAGTTACTGCAGAAAGTTACAATATTGGTCAAAGCAGGTTTCTCACCTATAGTCAGCTCTAGCTACCTTTGATTTTCATGCCAGGAGGATCCATTTTTCATGAGTTTAAAAGGTGCGGCTCTGCCTTTGCCCCCTAGATGATGGATATCTGATTGGATTTTTGCTTTTCGCTCATATTCTCAAAAACCTATGATACCTGTTTCAAGAGCCAGGAAGTATCCTCTATCCCCCATTGTGATTGATAAGTGGTCTTTCCTCTAGCTCACTTAGCTCGGTGCCTTAGTTTTACATTTTATATGAATGTACTTTTTTCATTGTCTTCTGAGGTGTTCTGAGGTTCCATTTAGATAGGGGAAACAGGAGATCTGGTGAATCAACATTTTGTTGTTCAGGACAGGCAGGACTGCTTGCAAAACACCTTTAAAGCACATACTTCTATCACAAATCTATAATTCTTTATACTCCACCTGTACATACAGGTTTTTGATACAGATTATGACAACAGTATGCTGGGGCCATGAATGTGTCAGGTCTGATTTTAGTCATATTAGCCAGTTGGCCTTCAGGAACTCCCTCGGTCACAATTATTTAAAAAAATAAATCTTGGCATTTTTTTAGATCACTCTCCCAGTTTTGGGAGGAATTTGGAATTTATGAACATGTTGGGTTGGCAATGCAGTTTAATGCTATAATTTTCATCAATGAATTTGAATAGAAGATTGAACCAAGTCACAGAATCAGTACAATATGTAACACACTGAATGGGTCTCATTCCATGTACAATACTCTGGAGATAGCTAATTGGATTGAAACAGACTCAGTATATCACCATCCCAGTTCTTGCAACCTGATCCATAAGGGCAGAGCCCAGGGGTGCAAGAATCCAACCTCACCGATCCACATTTAGGATTGGGACATTTAACTTTGTGTCATAAAATGTTTTTTTTGGTGGTAAAAAATAGAGAGAGATTGTTTGCATCAGAAAAATAAAACCATGCTCAGTCAAATCTTGTTTCTTTTGTTGTTGTTATGAAATCTTATTTAGGACCTTTAGGAAAAACAAAGTATTTCTTTCAAGCATAGTTTTTTAAACCCACTTCAAAAGTATGAAACAAGTTGGCAACAGCCTCTGGAAATATGCAGTCAGAGCACAGTCATCAATTCTTCTGTGTAAAAGCCTGAAGTAAAGCTTGGTGTTTCCTGAGAAAACAAATATCCTTCGATTCTCAGCTTCTTGAACTCACCAGCACTGCATGTGGAAAATGCCTTACAGTCCACGTTCATGGTTCAGGAGACAGGACTAAAACCACACAAGGCATGCTCTGAAATACAGTAGTAAGCACAAAGCCTTAGCAAAGCAAAGCAGTAAACATGATGACTCCAGCTTTATTGTGCAGAATCTTCAGAACTTAATTTGAAACGGTGCACTCCCAATGCAACACAGGAGCTGCAAGGCCTTAACCAGCATATTTTAAATTAGACATTGCCATTTGTGATTGTCCCTGTGTTGCCCTGAGCTGTGGGATGATTGACTGCATTTCATCATTAACTTGCAGAGAGTTCAGAGAGAGAGAAAAAACCTAACCAAACAAAAAACAACAAACCCTGCAACCAACACAGAACCCTAATATAATAAATGTGATTGTAAAACCTCATACATATGCTAGTACCACACAGGGTAACTTCCTGGACTTTCACAGTATTACACCCCACTTACCGTAATTCAGGTTAAATCAGAGTCAAGGCAACATTGTTGGTGTCAGGTTTCAGTGGGCGTTGACCTTGCATATAAGTTCCCATAGTTTTTCTTAAAGTTTTGGAACAAAGCTCCCATAGTTTTGTTAATCTATACCCACTGCATATGGGTGCATGTTTAAACTTTGATTGGGTTCTTGTGGATGAGAAATAGTGGAGGCTACTCCCATCCTCCCTGTGTCAGAGGACAGAAAAAATAAATCCTATTCCTCCTGCAGCTGGGGGCAGAATGAGGCTGATAATTGAAATGTTGCAGAACCCCTACCGCAGCTAATTGGGAAGCACAGCACTAGGTGTTCTGGAATATCTCAGGATTTGTCTACCCTGAAATAAAACACCCTGCAGGAGGCCCATATCAGCTCATTTAGACTTGTGGGACTCACACTGAAGGGCTATGCAATTGCAGTATAGCGATCCAGACTCAGGCTATGTCTAGACTATATTCCTCTTTCAAAAGAGGAATGTAAATGAAGCAAATCGACAGTGCAAATGAAACACGGATTTAAATATCCCATGCTTCATTTGCATATTTGTGTCTGAGCGCTTTTTTGAAAAAGGGTTTTTCAAAAGTGAAACCACAGTCTAGATGTTTTTTTCGGGAAAAAAAAAACCCTTTTTCAAAAGAACCCGTACTCCTGACTGCCAGAGAAGAAGGACCTCAGAGGGGAGCTCCTGACCAGCACCAGCCAGCCGCCCAGAGGGGAGACAGCCGAGCCGCTCATGCATGTTGGGGCAACTCCACTGCTGCCTACATGGAAGGAACAACCCCAGGGGCAGGAGAGGACCCTGTGAGAACATGGGAGGAGACCCCATCGCACCAGGTAGGAAGTGGCCCAGGGAGGGTGCAGGAGCAGTCTCTCCCGCCCTGGGAACCTCGGACAGATTCCCCACCAAGGGAATGGTGGGCCATCCTGCCACTCACAGGGCCCTGGGCCGGGACCTGGTGGAGTAGGGTGGGGCCGGGTCCCCCTACCGGGGGTGCTGTTTCCCCTCCCGGAGTGACTTGCCATCGCAGGCCTTTCAGCCCTGCCTTCAAGGGACAACCAGTGTCAGGGAATAGAGACTTGGGCCAGCGGGCCCTCCGTTAAAGAGACAGGGCCCGTTGGCCCGAGTCTCTATGCAGAGTTAGTGACTGTCTCCTTAACATAGGGCCCGCTGGCCTGAGTCTCTATGCAGAGTTAGTGACTGTCTCCTTAACATAGGGCCCGCTGGCCTGAGTCTCTATGCAGAGTTAGCGACTATGTTAAGGAGACAGTCGCTAACTCTGCATAGAGACTCGGGCCAGTGGGCTCTGCGTTAGAGACATTCACTAACTCTGCATAGAGACTCGGGCCAGCGGGCCCTGTGTTAAGAAGACAGTCGCTAACTCTTCATAGAGACTCCAGCCAGTGGGCCGGGGGCCCTGCCTTAAAGGGCCACCCGGTGACTTTCCGTAGAGACCAGGGAGCCCGTGTTAAAGGAACTTTATATAGAGACTCGAGGCAGTGCCCCTGATCTCCAGAGGGGGCAGGAAAGTCAGCCCCGTGATACCACCTCAGAAAAAGTTCTTGCGCAAAAGCACATTCACACTGCCATGTGCTTTGTGTAAGAGATATCCTTTTGTGTAAGAGAGAGTCCACACTGCCGTGGACACTCTTGCGCAAGAAAGCTCTGATGGCCATTTAACTATCCCGCGCTTCATTAGCATGATCTCGCCAGTGCGTTACTCTGCTCAACAGCTGTTTCGAAAGTGAAAGTGCATGCCGGGACACGTTAGTTCGAACCGAACCCCTTGGTTTGAATTAACATTACTCATTGACTAACTTTACTCGTTGAGGAGTAACGTTCGTTCGAACCAAAGGGTTTGATGTGAACTAACGCGTCCTGGCGCACACTTTCACTTTTGAAACAGCTGTTGAGTGGAGTAACACGCCGGCCAGATCATGCTTATGAAGCGCAGGATATTTAAATCCCCACTTCATTAGCAATTTCGGTCGCCTACATTTGCATCCCTAGTTTGAACTAGGGAGCAAGTGTAGATGCACACATAGGGATTATTTATATTTATTAATAGTCATATTTATTACAGCAATGCCATGGGCTAAAAGAGAACAGGGACCCATTGTGCTAGGTGTTGTACAAAGACAGTGGTAGATGCCCCCTGCCAGGAGAGCTTACAAGCTAAACAGGCGAGGCAGGCACAGAGGAAGCAGAGTGGACAACAAGAGGGGCAGAGCGAAGAGGAATTGGAAGAGAAAGAAATGGAGACACTTTGATGGAGGGGAAAGGAGTGCGGTTGGATCAACCAACCAACCAGCACAAGGGAGAGAACCTACTCCAATCTTTGGAAAATGTTCTGATTATATCACCTGCATCCCAGTGCCCCTGCCTGAGCTACTATTGACACTGCTCCTACCCAACTTGAGTCTGTGGCTGGCATAGTTAAGGGGCTATTGAGCCTTTTGCCAAAAGGTTAACCTGCTTAGTGACCAAAACTAGTTCCCATTGAGTTACATTTCCATGCCCAAAGAAGCTTTTACACTAAGAAACACAATACAAAAAAAGGTGCAAAAGCAATGTCTGCCAGATTACTGTAGGTATCTCTCTTTTCCCAGGCTGCAGCAACTATGAAAGCAAAATGGCAGGTGGCTGCACCATGAAAAGGAGCAGAGCCATCAAATATCTCCAGCATCACAGTTTCCTAGCTGCTAACACCATCCATCGGATGGCGGCTTAGTGACTTTTGTGAAATGAGTTGGTTATTATTTGCATTCTGTAGATTTCATAGGCTCCAGTCAGGATCAGACACCCATCGTATTGGGCATTGTACAAACATGTTATCAAATAGCTCTGTGTAGATCCAAGTAGACAAGTGGCTACATAAAAAATAAACAGATAGACCCCTCCTGCTCTCATTACATTTAGTACTTTGGCAAGACTAGAGATGAAATTGGGCTGAATGGTCAGTGGGATTGAACTACTAATGTAGTAGCTGCTGAAGGAGGATTGAGGCAGACTGATGGGTAAGTATGGAGAGTTGCTTGCACTACAGACTTTCCAACCTGTCCTGTGGATAAAATGAGAGCTTTCCCCCCTAGGATTGCCGACTTCTTCCCTTCTAAACTAGGACAATAACAACATCTTTTTATCAGGTTACTGAGAAGCAGATTAAGAGGCAGAATGTAAGAATGTGTACTGACATAATATTCATTTATTCCCCTTATTAAATTCTGAAGGAGTTACCTATTATAGGGCTATCGAAAAATAAATATCTCTTTCAGAATTTAACTACAGAATCTGAATTGACACTTTGCCATTACATGCTCCATCTCTTATTCTCCTTTATTGCCCGATGAAAAAGTGATTCCTGAAAAATTCCTCTTTCATTGGTTTTTTTTTTGCCTAATAGAAGATATTGCCTACAGCTTTATGTTGCTGACAGTTGTTTTTATTTGACTCTGCTTAGCAGTGATAGAACACTTGAATTAATCTGAAGCAACTACGGATTAAATAGAACGCTTATTGATCTCAGAAGGAGAGAACTGCTTTCCCTAATGCTGTCTATGGAGGAAGATCTCCTATTGATCCAACAACAGGATTTATGCTAGCAATTCCTGTTAAGGTTGACAATGGTTATGAAAATACACTCCCTTGCAATTTTCTGTTGGGCTTGAGATGGATAGCAACCATGCTTGATTTGTTTTTGTTTTTCTTCCCCCAAACCGGGGCAAACATACTTAAAGCTTACCCTAAGATAGTATGAGCTGATAGTTGCCACCCTCCATGTCTCTTGACAAACTCTACCTGGTAGTAGATTCTTCTTGTGGCTAGGCATCAGGAGATGGTACCTCAGGAGAATGTGAGAGGGACACACTAGTCCAGTGATGCTGGGAGGTGGAGTGAGGTGTCTCTGACTCGGGGATATCTCTGTGGCTTTGAACCTGGCTATGTTCTTTTGATAAAATTTGGATGGTGACAGGAAGATGATGATCTTAGGGCACATCTACATAGTAGGGCTATATCTGAAATAAGCTATGCAACTTGAGTTACGTAAATTGCATAGCTTAAGTTGAAATAGCTTATTTTGGCTTTTGGCATTGTCTACACAACAGGAAGTCCTCCAGCTCAACATTATTTCAACATTATGTGGAAATAACTGCTTGTAGTGTAGATGTGCCCTCAGAGAACTTTCTACAATTTTCACTGGCCTTTCTTGGCCTTGTGCTGAATGGATGTTTGCTTCAACACTCCCCTCAGTTTGTTCATCTCAGCTTTACTCCATACCTGCTTGTCTTACTCTCCTCACCCTGCCCTATCTCCTGCATCCACCTTCCCTTCATTGTCCCCTCTCCCTTCACTTTCCATTAAGCTTTCCCCCTGCTGACTTACTGGCCACTCCCCCACAATAGTTGAACTAACATAATGATTGCTGCCATCACATGGTTCTCTCTGCTTGCTGTGAGAGGCAAAAATAGGGATGAGAATTAAAGAAGCAGATTCAGGGAATGAGGAATGCAGAGCAGGGCTGATCGAAATTGAGACCAGCCAAAAACTACCCAATTTTTTGTTGGGCCTCATGCTGGATGGCTTCACATAGTATAGCTCTGCTTTGTATTAATGTTAACATATGCTCCTTGTAATCCCTGTGTCCTACTGTTCACAAAGGGCCTATAGATTTGGAAGCCAGGTGCCTACTAGTTCTAATACTAGCTCAGATACTGATTGAATGCATCCCAAAGCAAACCCTTGATGCTTATCATTAATGCATGGAGTATTGGGATAATATACATTTTATTACATGATCTCAGTAGGTAAATATTCTTAGATGAGATGATTTATGCAGGGCAGAATCCGAGAGATATATTATAGTAGGTGCCTGGTATCTGTTTCTATTGCTACACTCACAAAACATAACCCCCTACTTTTAAGTTGTTCATCACTATGTGCAACTATCACTTTTGGGGTTGATATTTTCTATGTTTGGTGTCTTCTCTGAGGTAATTATTTTCTTTTTTAACTTATTCTAAAAGAAAGTGGAATAAGTGCTATTTTGCCATTTATGAGAGAGCTGAGTGAATAAAAATACTTTTATCACATACTGAGAAATAGTATGAGACTAAAACCAAAGACAGTATTATAGTGCAGCTGCATAAGGATGTGCGGGGGAGGGAGGGTGTAGGGGAGGGTGATCATCCCATTGTTTGTTCAATCAGGACTTTGATATTTTTTGACTACTGAATGTATCTATTCTCCTTGAAAGTCCTACCAAGCATTTCTCCCACCACTGTTGTACATTGTCATTTTTGCCTACTGGATAGGTGCGGTGTCCTACATCAGAGCTGCAGTAGCCCCACCCTAATGACCATAGCATCGCAGTGATGTTCTGTGTACTATCTGCACATAGTCTTTGAACCATTTTGTCTTCTTTTGAGGTGAAAAGCACTCATAGCTCTCTTTTGCTTCCATTTATGTCTTTTCGGTATGTCCTCACTGCGCAGCTGTTTTGGGATACCTTAAAAAGTGGCTCTGTTTCTTTGTTTAAATTCATCAAAATTAACAATAGAGTTTAAACAACATATAGATGTTTTTGGCATTTAGCTTCTCTGGTAAGGCCAAATTCTGACTTTATATCAATTCAATGAAAAGAGGAGGGATACGTATGATTAAAATACTGGCCTGAATCTTCAGAGATCTAGGTTCATTTCCAGTCCTGCCATAGAGTTACCTTGTGCCCATGAGAAAGTCCTTTAATATCTCTGAGCCTCTATTCCTCATTGTAAAATAGGAATGATGGTACTACTTTTGCTCATCCTTTGTTTCTCTTGACTGTTTATATTGTGAGCTCTTCGGAGAGTGGCCTCTCTTTCATTACATGTACACATGGTACCTTGTGCAATGGATCTCTGATTTCAGACAGGGCCGCTAGCTGTACCAGAATATTAATAGTTTCCAAGCTAAATGACAAACATTTGTCCTTCTAACTGGCAGTTGTCACTTTTGCTTGACTGCTGTCTGGTGGAAAAACTTTCTAAGTTTATAAACTCCTATTAAATGAATCAGTTCTAGTTTGGATTCTCCTCAGAGTGATTTTTGGCATGCAGGAAATAAATACAATGTATCAGAAAAACAAAACAGCTGTTTCCATTTGGATGGAATATTTCATGATTTAATGAAGACAGCCACCTGCTGCTGAGTAAAATCCTAATTATTCAATATATGAATCAGAACAAAATTAGCTATAAAGCAATCAGTATTTTAAAACTGCTGGAAGGAATATATAGCAATTACTATGTGAAAAGCTTCCTGAAGCATGTTGTAGCTATCAACACCTCTTTAATATTCTGAGACGGATTTAAAGCTTCTATTGCCTATAGCAGATATTGTACAGTTGCCACCATGAAAATTTAGATTTCAAAACATTAGTTAGATAAAATAACCAGTTTAAGATTTGCACATCCTTCATGTTTAAAAACAACTTGCTTGCTTTGTTTGTTCCTAAACATCAAATGTAATTAATTTAACTGTAATTCAAGCTGTTAAGAAAGGCAACGGAAAATGTGGCTGGAAATATTTTACAATTAAATTTTCATAATTTGAGCAGGCTTGGACACGCTTATTTAAGCCTGACAGTATTTTTATGGTCAAAATCAGGTCTTGAAATTAACATGTCATCAAGGGAAACTCCATTTATGATTTATGCCATAGGCCTGTTCCTGCAACTGCATCTCTGTGAATGGATGTTTGTACTTATTCTAGAGAGCCCTATTGGCTCGAGTTGGGTTCCATGCAGGCACAGAGGTTGTTACTCATGATTGTTGTTTCAGAATTGGAGGCTTTGCTCAGGCAATAGTCAGCTAAAACAACCGTTAGGCATTACAGTCATTGTCTTGCTATTTCCATCCAATAGGTGTAAGCCGTGTCTCTAGATCATTAGGAACTGCCATTTAGTTCCCTGCACCAGGCCCACTGTGTTGATGCTTAGACTGAAAGGGAGAGAGGGCCAAAAGTTGCCCTCATCTACAGCAGTACAACCACACTAATGAGAATGGGGTTGCATAGTGAAAATTTCATCTGTATGGTCAAAGAATGCAAAGAAGACACTTGCAAATGGAAACTGAATTCTAGACTGTGCTAGATACAACACAGTCTATGAAATCACTGGATTTTCTGCACTGTGTGCACACATTTTGTTGTTCCTGATCAAAGTTTAATGTCCTTTACATAAGAACATAAGAATGGCCGTACTGGGTCAGACCAAAGGTCCATCTAGCCCAGTAGCCTGTCTGCCGACAGTGGCCAGCACCAGGTGCCCCACAGAGGGTGGACCAAAGACAATGAATAAACGATTTGTCTCCAGCCATCCTTCTCCAGCCTCTGACAAACAGAGGCCAGGGACACCATTTCTATCCCCTGGCTAATAGCCTTTTATAGACCTAACCTTCATGAAATTATCTAGCTTCTCTTTAAACTCTGTTATAGTCCTAGCCTTCACAGCCTCCTCTGGCAAGGAGTTCCACAGGTTGACTACACGCTGTGTGAAGAAGAATTTTCTTTTATTAGTTTTAAACCTGCTACCCATTAATTTCATTTGGTGTCCTCCAGTTCTTCTATTATGGGAACTAATAAATAACTTTTCTTTATCGGCCCTCTCCACACCACTCATGATTTTATATACCTCTATCATATCCCCCCTCAGTCTCCTCTTTTCTAAACTGAAAAGTCCCAGTCGCTTTAACCTCTCCTCATATGAGACCCGTTCCAAACCCCTAATCATTTTAGTTGCCCTTTTCTGAACCCTTTCCAAGGCCAAAATATCTTTTTTGAGGTGAGGAGACCACATCTGTACACAGTATTCAAGATGTGGGCGTACCATAGTTTTATACAGGGGTAGTAAGATATTCTGAGTCTTATTTTCTATCTCTTTCTTAATAATTCCTAGCATCCTATTTGCCTTTTTGACCGCCGCTGCACACTGTGTGGAAGTTTTCAGAGAACTATCCACGATAACTCCAAGATCTCTTTCCTGATTTGTCATAGCCAAATTAGCCCCCATCGTACTGTATGTATAGTTGGGGTTATTTTTCCTGATGTGCATTACTTTACACTTATCCACATTAAATTTCATTTGCCATTTTGTTGCCCAATCACTCAGTTTGGCAAGATCTTTTTGGAGTCCCTCACAGTCTGCTTCTGTCTTGACTATCCTAAACAGTTTGGTATCATCTGAAAACTTTACCACCTTACTGCTTACCCCTTTCTCCAGATCATTTATGAATAAGTTGAAAAGGATTGGTCCCAGGACTGACCCTTGGGGGACACCACTAGTTACCCCTCTCCATTCTGAAAATTTACCATTTATTCCTACCCTTTGTTTCCTGTCTTTTAACTAGTTCTCAATCCAAGAAAGGATCTTCTCTCTTATCCCATGGCAATGTAATTTACACAATAGCCTTTGGTGAGGGACCTTGTCAAAGGCTTTCTGAGCATACTATATCTACTGGATCCCCCTTGTCTGCATGTCTACTGGATCCCCCTTGTCTGCATGTTAACCCCTTCAAAGAACTCTAATAGATTAGTAAGACATGATTTCCCTTTACAGAAACCATGTTGACTTTTGTCCAACAAATTATGTTCTTCTACATGCCTCACAATTTTATTCTTTCCTATTGTTTCGACTAATTTGCCCGGTACTGAAGTTAGACTTACCGGTCTGTAATTGCCAGGATCGCCTCTAGAGCCCTTTTTAAATATTGGTGTCACATTAGCTACCTTCCAGTCATTAGGTACGGAAGCTGATTTAAAGGATAGGTTACAAACCACAGATAATAGTTCAGCAATTTCCTATTTGAGTTCTTTTAGAACCCTGGAATGAATGCTATCTGGTCCCGGAGATTTGTTAACATTCCGTTTTTCTATTTGTTCCAAAACCTCCTCTAATGACACTTCAATCCAGGACAGTTCCTCAGATTCATCACCCACAAAGGACGGTGCAGATTTGAGAATCTCCCTAACGTCCTCAGCCGTGAAGAAATCATTTAGTTTATCCGCAATGGCTTTATTGTCCTTGATTGCTCCTTTTATATCTCGATCGTCTAGGGGACCCAAAGGTTTTTTAGCAGGCTTCCTGCTTCTAATGTACTTAAAAAACATTTTGTTATTTCTTTTTGAGTTTTTGGCTAGCTGTTCCTCAAAATCTTTTTTTGCTTTTCTTATTCGATTTTTACACTTGATTTGACAGTGTTTATGTTCCTTTTATTTATCTCACTAGGATTGGACTTCCACTTCTTAAAAGATGCCTTTTTGTCCCTCACTGCTTCTTTTACCAGGTGGTTAAGCCACAGTGACTCTTTTTTAGGTCTCTTGCTATGTTTTTTAATTTGGGGTATACATTTAAGTTGGGCCTCTATTATGGTGTCTTTAAAAAGTTTCCATGCAGCTTGCAGAGATTTGGCTCTAGTCATTGTGCCTTTTAATTTCTGTTTAACTAACCTCCTCATTTTTGTGTAATTCCCCTTTTTGAAATTAAATGCCAGAGTGCTGGACTGCTGAGGTGTTCTTCCCACCGTAGGAATGTTAAATGTTATTATATTATGGTCACTATTCCCAAGTGGTCCAGTAACAGTTATCTCCTGGACCTGATCCTGCGCTCCACTCAGGACTAAATCGAGAATTGCCTCTCCCCTTGTGGGTTCCTGTACCAGCTGCTCCAAGAAGCGGTCATTTAAGCCATTGAGAAATTTTATCTCTGCTTCTCTTCCTGAGGTGACATGTATCCAGTCAATATGGGCATAATTAAAATCCCTCATTATTATAGAGTTCTTTATTTTGGTAGCCTCTCTAATCTCCCTCAGCATTTCAATGTTAGTATCGCTGTCCTGGTCAGGTGGTCAGTAATATATCCTTACTGCTAATTTCTTATTATTGGAGCATGGAATTACTATCCATAGCAATTCTATTGAACATGTTGATTCATTTAATATTTTTATTTCATTTGATCTACATTATCTTTCACATAGGGTGTGTCTAGACTACATGCCTCCTTCGACGGAGGCATGTAGATTAGCCAGATCGGAAGAGGGAAATGAAGCCGCGATTAAAATAATCGCGGCTTCATTTAAATTTAAATGGCTGCCCCGATCTGCCGATCAGCTGTTTGTCGGCAGATCGGGAGAGTCTGGACGCGATGCCCCGACAAAGAAGCCTTTCTTCATCGACACAGGTAAGCCTCGTGAAACCAGGCTTACCTGTGTCGATGAAGAAAGGCTTCTTTGTCGGGGCATCGCGTCCAGACTCCCCCGATCTGCCGACAAACAGCTGATCGGCAGATCGGGGCAGCCATTTAAATTTAAATGAAGCCGCGATTATTTTAATCGCGGCTTCATTAAAATTTAAATGGCTGCCCCGATCTGCCGATCAGCTGTTTGTCGGCAGATCGGGGGAGTCTGGACGCGATGCCCCGACAAAGAAGCCTTTCTTCATCGACACAGGTAAGCCTGGTTTCACGAGGCTTACCTGTGTCGATGAAGAAAGGCTTCTTTGTCGGGGCATCGCGTCCAGACTCTCCCGATCTGCCGACAAACAGCTGATCGGCAGATCGGGCCAGCCATTTAAATTTAAATGAAGCCGCGATTATTTTAATCGCGGCTTCATTTCCCTCTTCCGATCTGGCTAATCTACATGCCTCCGTCGAAGGAGGCATGTAGTCTAGACACACCCATACAGTGCCACTCTGCCACCCACCTGGCCTGCTCTATCCTTTTGATATATTTTATATCCAGGTACGATTGTGTCCCACAGATTTTCCTCATTCCACCAGGTTTCTGTGATGCCTATTATGTCAATCTCCTCCTTTAATACGAGGTGCTCTAGTTCACCCATCTTATTAGTCAGACTCCTAGTATTTGTGTAGAAGCACTTTAAAAATTTGCCACTGCTTATTTGTCTGCCCTTCCCTGATGCATTGGATTCCTTTACATGTGGTTGTTTGTCTGCTCTGGTCCATGGTTTGTCCTCTCCCCTCCTCTCTTTCTGACTACAGCTTAGAGAATCTCTATCAATGGATTCTCCTCTAAGAGAAGTCTCCCTCCAATTTACGTGCATCTCCGCACCAATCAGCTTTCTCCCATCTCTTAGTTTAAAAACTGCTCTACTGCCTTTTTAATGTTTAGTGCCAGCAGTCTGGTTCCACCCTGGTTTAGGTGGAGCCCATCCTTCCCTGTATAGGCTCCCCCACTCCCAAAAGTGTCCCCAGTTCCTAATAAATCCAAACGTCTTTTCCCTACACCATCGTCTCATCCATGCATGGAGACTTTGAAGCTCTGCCTGCCTACCTGGCCCTGCGCGTGGAACTGGAAGCATTTCCGAGAATGCCACCATAGAGGTCCTGGATTTGGGGCAGGGACTGTCAAGTACTATATGTGTACAATGCCTGGCACAATGGGACCCAACCTGATGGATCCTCTAGGCTCTACTAGACTATAAAATGTCACTAAAGCAGTGTCACTGGCAAGATGATCTCACCATGGGCACAAAGCATGAAATATTAGATAAAGTTGGAATTGCTGACGCTAATGTCTTTCTTGAAATATCTGAGTTCCTTTTACAATTAGAAGTTGTTTACCCGAGAAAATAGTCATCCAATCAACATTGTCCTGTTGAAAATTATTAGAAGTGTTACATAAACCGAAGTGCTTGACTGAGTATCTGAACACCGATTATGCAGTTTCCTAAAGTTTTCTAGAGCCCTTTACATTTAACTGATAGAAGTTTGTCCAATGGAAGTTTCAGCGTTTTGTGGTGAGAATAACATTAGCCTGAATGTGACCTTCTGATTACATTATAACACAGCACTACTTAAAATGTTACTTGCCGTTAGCAACAGGAACAACAGAAGTTGTTTTGGCGGCTAAATATCATTATGATCACAGTGTACATATTAGCCAGCAGGCTTCATGGTTAGGAGGATGAGTACAGAGAAGAGTGACAAGAATGATTAAAGGTTTAGAGAACATGACCTATGAAGCCAGGCTTCATGAACTGGGCTTGTTTAGTTTGGAAAAAAGAAGATTAAGGGGGGACATGATAGCGGTTTTCAAATATCTAAAAGGGTGTCACAAGGAGGAAGGAGAAAATTTGTTCCTCTTGGTTTCTGAGGACAGGACAAGGAGTAATGGGCTTAAAGTGCAGCAGGGGAGGTTTAGATTGGACATTAGGAAAAAATTCCTAACTGTCAGGGTGGTCAAATATTGGAATAAATTGCCAAGGGAGGTGGTGGAATCTCCCTCTCTGGAGATATTTAAGAACAGGTTGGATAGACATCTGTCAGGGATGGTGTAGACGGAGCTTGGTCCTGCCTTGAGGGCGGGGAGCTGGACTCGATGACCTCTTGAGGTCCCTTCCAGTCCTATTATTCTATGATTCTATGAGGTTTAAACCAGGAAAAGAAAGTAACCTGCTGGCTTGGATAGCAAACCTCAAGTGCTCTAATTCATTGAGATAAGGGAGATCTCTCCAGAGGCAGACACAGTGGTAAAACATAAATATTATAACTTGAAAAACATAATCTGTTTTCACGTACCAGTTTATCTCGTTTGAGCCAAACTCTTCTTTTATACAGTAAGACTATTTTGCAATATTCTTAAGGATTATGGGACTATACAAATATACTAAGTAGAGAAAGAAAATAGAGTTCACTGTTTGTTTGGTCTTAGATATAAAATGTAACTTTCTTTTGAAGCTCTCATTCATTTTAAGAGTTCCATTTTTAAAAATTTGAAATAATTGGAATGAAACAAAATTAGGGGAGTTAGTTGGGAAGTTAGTTTATTCATTAAGGCTATGTCTACACAGCAGCATTATTTTGGAATAACTATCCTTATTCTGAAATAACATAGTCTGCATTTACACACAAGCAGTTATTTCAACACAATGTCCAAATAATGTCCAGTTGGAGGACTTTTTATTCCAACTCCTGTAAACCTTATTTTACAAGGAGTAAGGGAAGTCAGAGGAAGAGTGCTTTTTCTTGGACCTCCTGCTGTATAAACAGTCCCAAAAGCTGAAAAAAACTATTTTGACTTAAGCTACGTAATTGACATAGCTCAAGTTGTGTAGCTTATTTCAGATATAGCCTTGCTATGTAGACATACCTTAAAATACCAGCTTCCTGTCATCATCCAAATTTTATCAAAAGGACATAGCCAGGTTCAAAGCCACAGAATGGATCCTGCCCCTAGTCTGTTCTAGTGTCACAAAGAAGATGGGACCTGTATGGCATCAGGGAATCACCAACAGGAAAACAGCTATAATAGCTGTATCTTACCCCCTCTCAACTCCTGAAAGCTTTGGGAGTAGGGGCTGATTGGATTATGCTATGCTCTTGTAACCCACACACGAAGGCTACGTCTAGACTGGCATGATTTTCCGCAAATGCTTTTAACGGAAAACTTTTCCGTTAAAAGCATTTGCGGAAAAGAGCGTCTAGATTGGCACGGACGCTTTTCCACAAAAGCACTTTTGGCGGAAAAGCGTCTGTGCCAATCTAGACATGGTTTTCCACAAAAAAGCCCTGATCGCCATTTTTGCAATCGGGGCTTTTTTGCACAAAACAAATCTGAGCTGTCTACACTGGCCCTTTTGCACAAAAGCTTTGCACAAAAGGACTTTTGCCCGAATGGGAGCAGCATAGTATTTCCGCAAGAAGCACTGATTTCAGACAGTAGGAAGTCAGTGTTCTTGCGGAAATTCAAGCAGTTGCTTTTGCAGAAAAACTTGCCAGTCTAGACACAGCCCTAGTGTGGTTACTGAGTACTGCAAGTGGCACCTAGACCACTGCAACAGTTAAGATCAAGAGACCTCTATAGCATGGGCTGGTAGCCAGTTGGCTTTTAGCTCAGAGGGTAGAGGCTCCTATAGTCAGCTCCAGAGGTCCCAGGTTCAAATCCACCTTGGTTACACTCTCACTCACCTGAAGCTGACATTCAATCCTTCAGGAGCATCATACAAACTGCAGTGCCCTATTGTGGCAGACCATGACACAAACATAATATGTGAGCCCTGTCTCAGTTTTCTCTTTCAAAGTCTGTGACAGAATGTACTCGTATATTCACAATCTACAAACTATTATATTATTCAAAGTCTGCTCTATGAGGTATCATTTGAAAATTTGTAATTTGCTGGTCATTATTATCCTTGTAAAATGTGTAGCAACATCACATGTGAAGTTATATGATTCCACTGTATGGGGTTATTAAGGCATATTCCAAACTGAGGAATATTTGCTTTGTTTAATCTAATTTAATCAATAAACAGTCATCAAACAGGAAGGCAAACAAAGGAAGTTCTAACAGGTGAGAGAAAAGGAGCAGGGAACATCCTTCCCTATAGACTCTGTGTCCTGGTGCCTAGCTAGAAATGTTTTTTCAAAGGGGGGACTGAAATTACAAAGAGGGGCAAACATCCCCTCTCTATTCCTGACCATTGCATTCACTGCTCATGATGGGTATCTCTACATGGCAACATTATTTCAAAGTAACTAGTGTTATTTTGAAATAATGTAGTCCGCGTCTACACAGCAGGCAGTTATATCGAAATAATGTCGAAATACTGTCAAGCTGGAGGACTTCTTACTCCAACTTCTTTAACCCCCATTGTACGAGGAATAAGGGAAGTCAGAGGAAGAGTGCTCTATTTCAAAATAAGTGCTGTGTAGACGCTCCCTATTTTGAAATAAGCTCAATTTGACATAGCTCAATTTGCATAGCTTATTTTGAGTGAAGTTTTGCTGTGTAGATGCACCCAAAGTGACAAAGGAAGCATTAGCTGGATTCTGGAAGAAGGGGTCCTGAGTGAAGAAGCTTGGCTAGTAAGGCTGCTGCAAGTGTGTGGTGAGAGAACTTTGCTTTGAATTTAACATAATTTGTTAAGTTAGACATGAGTTCTGTTTTATCTTCATTTTTCTTATAACCATTTCTGGCTGTTATGCCTCATTACTTGTACTCACTTAAGATTTCTCCCTTTGTAGTCAACAAACTTGTTTTATTTAATTCAGTGCGTTTAAATGGAAGTATCTGTGAAGCTCCATCTGGGATGGTAAGCAGGGTGCATGTTATTTCAGTAAAAGAAATAAATTTTATATAAACTTGTATTGCCCTGGAGTGGGCTGGGCAGTAGAAGACATACATTTCAGGGGGAAAATCTAAGACTGAGGGTGTGTTGAGGTCACTCTGAAGTATGACTAAGGCTGGTGAGAGCTGTAGTGTAACGCAAGTGTGGCTGCAGGCTGCAGTTACAAACACACAGAGTGTAACTAGTGTGCTGAAAGGCAGCTTGTGAGCCTCCTGAGTGGCAGTCCTTCAGCATGGCCTTGTAAGTGTAACCCCCTTTTTCCTCCCCTGGGAGCAGGTCACACTCACAGGTGTGCCTGGGCGCCTGGTGTTTTAACCCAAAAGAGATCCTGAGTACCCCAGTGGTGATGGTGTTTAGCTGGGGAAAGCCCTATCCAACCCCTTGCTGGCAATGAATGTAAAGTGGCGGTGCCTCCACCTGGCTGGCCTTGTACACACACTGGTGCCTTGAGAGCCTCCAGGAATATACTCATTCCAACATGAAGCTAGATCTAATTCCAGAACAACTACAAATCATATACATCTAATAGAATACTTTAAAATAAACTATCTTTACTTAACTACACAGGGATTAACAGATTTGCAAGGAATAGCATTAACAAAACACATAACAATAACTGAAGCTTATATAGCTAGACAACAGTTACTCCACCCCAGAGTGTGCACACCCTTAGACTCAGTCCCAGACACTTGCTTGCGTTGGTGCACTGATGTTGCAGCTGTAGTGAGGATTTGGTCCAGGCTAAACAGCAGCTCTGTCCCAGGCAGCACTCTTCCAGCAAGGCCCAAATTTACTGCCTCATGCTGTGCCTATAGGAAGCAGCCCAATTCCAACAGGCATGTAGTAGCTGCACTCCAAGGCTGTGTCCAGACTCCATGCCTCCGTCGACGGAGGCATGTAGATTAGCCAGATCGGAAGAGGGAAATGAAGCCGCGATTAAAATAATCGCGGCTTCATTTAAATTTAAATGGCTGCCCCGATCTGCCGATCAGCTGTTTGTCGGCAGATCGGGAGAGTCTGGACGCGATGCCCCGACAAAGAAGCCTTTCTTCATCGACACAGGTAAACCTGGTTTCACGAGGCTTACCTGTGTCGATGAAGAAAGGCTTCTTTGTCGGGGCATCGCGTCCAGACTCTCCCGATCTGCCGACAAACAGCTGATCGGCAGATCGGGGCAGCCATTTAAATTTAAATGAAGCCGCGATTATTTTAATCGCGGCTTCATTTCCCTCTTCCGATCTGGCTAATCTACATGCCTCCGTCGACGGAGGCATGGAGTCTGGACACACCCCAACAGCCCCTGCACTGGGTCAATGTCCTTGGCAGCAGCCTGGCTCCCCCTTTGGTTCCAAACTCCTCTCTCTCACAAGAGTCCCTCCTACCTCTTTTGTTCCAAGAGCTCATGGGAATTGTAGTCTGGATTGTAGCACACAGGGTCTTTTTAGAATAAAACAGAGGCCCCTTTAGTAAGGGGACTACATAAGGAAGCTCTTCTTCAGGGCAGGGGGGGCACAGCGGCTCATTCAGTGGTACTGGAACAATTTTTAAGGTGCAGGTACTGAGTTGTGCCTCCCTGCCTTATCTCAAATGTGTCCCTTATCGCTCCAGGCTGGGGCCACAGCTGAGGGAGGCTGTTGAGCCCCAGGTGGGGCACTGACAGTCAGGGTGTGAGGCCTGCATCTGAGCCACTGGAATTCCAGGTGGAAGTGCAGTCCCTGGAAGTTGGGACCTCAGGACCAACAGTGGAGCCTGCAGGGCCAATGGCTGGGACCCCCTGGAGCTGGCAGCCAGGACCCCAGGCAGAAGTGGGGCTTGGGACCCCAGCACAGGGCACAAAATCTGGGAGGTGCCGTGGCACCCCTCCACCCATGTTCCTTCTAATTTTTTCTCTCTGTGTGTGGAATTCATTTTTTTATATGCATCAGGGCATGTGTGGATGTGCACCACCCGGAGAAACACACACTGCCAACTGTATGTGCTCTGCTACTCAGCTGGGAGGCAATTGTGTCTCATCTAGATGGCTGCCCAAGAGCTCAGCTTACAGGGAACACTGCCCCCCACAATTGACTTCCCACGCCTATGTGCTGATTAATCTGGATTGTCTTCTGGTATGTCAGAGTCCCCACTAATCCACTACATGCTCTCTTGATACAACCACACTGTTAGAGCTGTTTATTACAAAAACCTTGTTCAAATAGTACAAAATGTAAGTCCCCCCAACATACAGTCCATTTCTTACCCCAGTGCAACAAGTCATTAGATTCAACACTTCTCGCCCCTCAATATCCCGTGTAACATGCCCCGATGCCTTTGACCATCTCCAGACTCTCTACCCATCCTCTTGGGTCCTTTTGGCCCTGAGCAGCCATCTCAACCCTTCCAGGACCACTCAAACCCTCCTGCCCCCGCCCCCTCTTTCTTTTCTGTGTTCCTAAGTTTATTCAAACTGAAAGAATTGAAACACTACATTTTCACGATTTATGTTGTTTATCAATAGTAGCTCCTGCATCTCATTCTCCCTGAACAACCAAAATAGCTACTTGTGTTCACTTCCTGTTTCAAATGTGCCAGCACTGTGCTGAACTCTTTGGGTTGTAAACACTGTAGGGAAATGTTTTTGCAAATATAAAGCTGTTCTCATTTTAACTGAAAATCATTTCCATTCAAATTACATTTGGTAAAACATTGTCTTTGTAATGCACTTTAAGTCTGAAATTTAATGTTCCTTAAAGGTGCAATCATTTCAACTAAATAGATGCATTTCAAGGGTGTCATTAAAGAATGGTTTGTAGTAACTTTCAGAATTTCTTGACAGCTTTGTTGGACTAAAATTGCTTAAATCATTCTTCCTCTTTCCCATTTGTGTTCTGTGGACAGCTTATTAACATCTGTTTACTTTGTAGGCATTTTATGTTTTGTGATTTTATTCCTTTATTGCTTCTGTTGAGATGTTCTCTCTCATCACATTGCTCCAAAATTTCTACAAGATTTAAGTTCTTTCCTCCTCTCTCTTTTCCCTCGCCCCTTTCTATATTCCATAATAGATATTCTGTTTTTTGCAATCCAGTGCTGGGCAATGGAATGCCAGGCCCTGGGTCTCATTGCTGCAGGGTGATCAGGTGAACAGTGGGGGTGCTAAGGTAATCTCCCTGCCTGTCCTGGCACTGCAGACTGTGCTGCACCCCAGAAATGACCTGCAAAAAGTCTGGCTCCTAGGTGTATGTTTGTGTGTGTGTGTGTGTGTGGGGGGGGGGGGGGGGGGGGACATTGCACAGGGCTCCACGCACTGCCCCTGTCCTGAGCACTAGCTTTGCACTCCCATTGGCTGGGAACTTGCTGCTGGCTACTTCTGAGGCACAGCATGGTCTGCAGTGCCAGGAGAGGCAGGAAGTCAGCTTTAGCACCCCAGCTGCACCGCTGATTGGGAGCTGCTCTAAGTAAGGCCCTTCTGCCACAGCTCTGACACCCCCAAAGCTGGAGCCCTCTCCTACATCCCCGAGCTCTCATCCTCAGCCTCACTCTGGAGCCTACACTCTAGTCAAACTATGTTGGCTCACAGGCATCAGTGATTTTCTTCAACTGGGTCACGAGAAAAAAAGTTCAAACACCACTGCTTTTCAAGGTCCTTGTGGTTTACCATTTGACTGTGGCAGCTGCAGTCTTTCTCCAGGTCCTCACTTCTTGAGCATCTGTTTTTCCAGAGTCTGTGACATTTTCTTCTGTTGGCTGTCACCCTCCATGATTTAGGAGCGTAAACAGGGTCTGAGTGAGCTCTCCTCCGAGCTCCATCTAGTGATGAACTGGGGAAAAAGACTTCAAGAACAGATCATGTTTGCATACATGTGTTCTCTGCCTAAGTGCACAGCATGATAGAGAGGCTTTGCCAAAATGATAACTTTTGGCTGCTGCTGGGTGTACAAATCACTTGAATATTGAGCGTAGGGGTAATTAGGTGTTGTTATCCTTATCATATGAATAAAGGATAGCAGAACTGTACTTAGCCTGCCCTGACTGGGGAGGGGGATCCCCTTAGACTGACCCTTACTTGCTAAACAGGGAGGGTATGTCTACACTGCATCCCTAGTTCGAACTAGGGATGCAAATGGAGACAATCGAAGTAGTTAATGAAGCGGGGATTTAAATATCCCGCGCTCCATTAACATGATCTCGCCGGCGCGCTAGTTCGAATCACAGCTGATTCGAACCAGGAAGTGCGCGCCGGGACGCGTTAGTTCGGACTAAAGCCCTTAGTCCGAACTAATGTTACTCCTCATTTTTTGAGGAGTAACATTAGTTCGGACTAAGGGCTTTAGTCCGAACTAACGCGTCCCGGCGCGCACTTCCTGGTTCGAATCAGCTGTGATTCGAACTAGCGCGCCGGCGAGATCATGTTAATGGAGCGCGGGATATTTAAATCCCCGCTTCATTAACTACTTCGATTGTCTCCATTTGCATCCCTAGTTCGAACTAGGGATGCAGTGTAGACATACCCGGAGTAGGGATATATTTCAAGCGAGTTCTGTTTCTTTAAAAACATACTCATCTCTGAGGTGTTTTCCCTGTTTTTCTTGAATGCCCTTGTTCCTGTTTTACAAATGCTGGTGCTGGCAGGTGTGAAGAAACAGCTGTGGTGATATTTACCTTGTTTTGATATTTATAGAGATTGGTGCTTCATGAATGTTGGATGTGGTTCAGACAGCATTATTTCCATGCAGAAATTCATTACAGGGTTGGTTTTCTATAAATATTTTAAAATTTGGTATCTAGTAATTATTTGTTCTTGTGTGTGTGCTTTTTTAACAAAGTTGTAAAAACAACTGATATGAATGCCAGCATCTGGCCAGTTTGGTCAAACATACACTGTGTCACTTCACCAGGGTCAGGATTAGAATGGTTAGTTAGTCACTCAGATTAGGGTATTGCGAGGTGCTGGTTCAAATCCTTGCTCTGCTACAGATGTTGTATATGACCCTGGGAAAGTCATTTAATCTTTTTGTACCTTAGTCCCCCTCCATCTCCACACCATGAAATGGGGCTACCAGCATTCCCTACCTCATGGAGTGTAGTGAGGATAACTACATTAATTATTGCAAGGCATTCAGATGCTTACAATAATGGAGGCCATCTAAGTACCTATTGATGCAGAACTGCCTAATTCTACTTTAATATGGATCAACAACTTGCTCTCTGTCTCTCTCAAGCCACTCTGCATGAATCAGATTTGGGTGAGGATTAATATAAGTACTGAAGAACGTTAAACTGTTTTTTTCCTGGCCTCTCAGGATGACAGATGGTGAAGGGCAGGCAGGAGCTTCCCCCTGCTCTTATCTGTGAACTCTGGGCCTAAATTCTGCTCCCTTTTTCTTGTGAGAGCAGTGCATTTAGCACTAGACAGATGTCATTTAGCAGCATGTACTAGGAAATGGAAATCCTATATGGGGAATGTTTATCTACAAATTATCATAATAGAGGGCTAGATTGAGACTGACTTAGACAATATGACTATGTAGGGGCGCAGGCAACTTCTGTACACTCGCTCCATGCTAGCTGCTCAGATCTTGAGCTCAAGAATGTAGACTTACTGTCCATGGCTTGAGAGGAGTGTGTTTAAGGAACAGTGTTCCTGGAAGTACTGAAGCAGAAACTCCACCCATCGCTCAAAGCTGAACCTAAGGACACAACCTAGTTCTTAAAAATGAAGCAGACCTATGGCAATATCTTCAATACACTTGCATTACTTGAAATTGCAGTTCAAGTTGTTACTGCGACTTGCTTGTGTAGTGCAAACAGTGTTCTCCAAAAAAAAATCACTCTTGGTGGGCATTGTAGAACTGGGGTTTTATGTGAGATTTGAATACAAATATTTTGGTATCTTGGCTAGTGGAGGATGGTGGAGAATTCCACCCCTGTGGTAGCATGAACAGGGCTCTGCAAAAGGAAACAAATGGGGACATCTCAGGCAGAACAGAGAGGTTGCGGGTGAATGTGGTGAAAGGCAAGTGTTGAAGCAAAGTTCTTGGAGCTTTAAAGGCCAAGAAGGGAATTTTAAACTTGATGCTTTGAAGTTTAAACTTATTAAGATTCCATTGCTCCAAAGGGTTCCATTTTGATATCCTTTTCCACGTAAAAGAGCACATTGCTCTACAAGTAGTCACAGCACATTTCAGAGGGACTATTTGTGGATTAAAATACTACTCAGTGTAAGGAAGGAAGGGGAAAGTATCTGTCCCTTGCAGTGGAGGCTTTTTATTTAAAGATTTCTCCATTTGAATGCTTATAGCATAGTCCTTGTTCCATTTCTTACAAAAGTGTTCATGTAGCATCATTTCTGATTTGAAATATTGAAAACACTAATTTTGTAACAAAAGTAGGCACTGGACAGATCATGTTAATCTTAGATCCCATACAGGCATTTTGCATGCTTCTTTCAGAGAGGTTGTTTGAAGTGATGTTGTAGCCATGTTGGTCCCAGGATACTACACAGAACTGTGCAACTTGAAAGCTTGTCTCTTTCCCAAGCAGAGGTTGGTTTAATAAAAGCTATTACCTCACACAGCTTGTCTCTCTCAGAGGAAGACATTTTCATATCTGAGCATCTTATTTTCAAAGTGCAAGAAGGTCCTGGCAGAATGAAAACTAATCTTAAACTCACTGTTTAAGATCAAATGGTGGAGAAAAGCATTTCTTAAAGATGACCCTGCTTGGCATTTTCCAAAGTGTGATTGATAATAGTAAAGTCATTTCTATGTAATGTCTGTAGAAAGACTCTGTAAGTATAGTAGTAGCCTACCAATGAAAGCTGCCCTGATTTTAGCATTTCAGACACAGAAATGTATACACGCAAGTCACTCTTGACACTTATTCAAAAGTACAGCTACTTCACTAGCTTGCCCATCAAGCATGGTGAATTGCATTTCTCCTCATTGATTACTCGATCTAGCTTTCCTGTACCAGCTGAAGGCACTGCCAAGTATTTTCTGACATGATGTCAAATCTACTTAACATTTTTGGCAGGTGGATTGTGTTAAATAATTGTATTTTTAGGCAGCCAGTCTGTGGAGATAATTTATCATTGTAGTTATTTCCAGATATATTCCACCATACCCCAAGTGCTGAAAGCAATGTGTAATATATATGTCAATGCGTATATGTGTATTAGTTATATAATATTATATGTTCATGTAACTCTTCTATCAGGTGGAACTGGCATCAACCAGAGCAAGATTCAATATCTAGGGGTTCCTTTCTATCAGTACCATACAGAACCCACTTGAGCCCTCACCCAGTAACCCCTCCTGAGAGGCAATACTTTCCCACTTGCAAGCACAGAGTCTGAATGCAGAAAAGAAACTTTTAATAAAAGGAGGGAAGTAATTTGGCATTCATTTGGGAAAATACTGCAAACAGCTTTCATACCCAAAAAACATGATGTAGGTTGGGCAGAGTCCTTTTTCCCTCAAGTTCTTAAGTCCAGGAACCCAAAAGTCCCTTTTGCATGCCTAACCTTTCCCTGCACTTCAGAAGCATAGCCGAGTTAGTCTATAATTGGAAAAGCTTAAAAAACAACAATTAGTCTAGCAGCACCTTAAAGACTAACAAAACATGTAGATGGTATCGTGAGCTTTTGTGGGTACAACCCATGTCTTCAGATGACTGGTGTATTAGCCTCTGATTTTCTATCCTGGAAAATGACCCCTCACTCTCACAGGCCTTGGGGGAAAGGTCATTCCTTGCCTGCAGACAACCCCCTAGCCTCAAACAAATTCTTTCCAGTAACCACACAGAACACCTCCATCAAAATCATCCAGGAACCCACTCCTGCAATCAGCCCAGTGCCAACTCTGTCCACACATCTACACAAGCGATTTCATCACTGGACCCAACCACATCAGCAGGTCATTTAACTGCACATCCACTAATGTGATCTATGCCATCAAATGCCAGCAATACCCCTCTGCCATGTATATTGGCCAAACTGGACAGTCTCTACGGGAAAGAAGTAATGGACACAAATCAGATATCCGAAAAGGCAAGACACTGAAACCTGTTGGAGAACATTTTAACCTGCCCGGATACTCATTAGTGGATCTCAAAGTCACCATGTTGTTTCAGGCCAATTCCACAAGCCAAATTGTAGCCAGACACAAACCCCATCTTGTTTTTCCACGAACCCAATCTTGTTTCCCTCCTCCCCCCCAGAGAGCAAGAGAAAGGCAGTCAGCCTTTGATGCCCTGGGAACGCAGGTGTGGTGCCTGTCCCTGACTCTACCATAAACAGAAACCAGACAGGAAATGGGCTAGCTGACGACTGGGAGGCCTCCCGTCGCCGTGATGGCTAGTATCAGTAATTGACACGCCTGCACTGTCTCAGGAGAGGAATCTTCGACCATCACATACCAGAGGTGCCCATTGTCTGCATCTTCCCAGGTGTGAATTATGCTTTGCACCCTTCGTGGGAAACTTGGCATTCAAAGCCATTTTTCCTAATTGGCCACTTGAGATCAGGAAGAAGCCCATGTGACCCAAGGGGTATAACGAGGATTTAGTTGCCCACCCCATTTGAGCTCCAATCACCTACACCTGCTGGCAGGTATTGATTGTCTCCCGAGGTCCGTGGGACGCCCAACCTCGCCCTACTTCTTCCTGAGGGATTGAGAGAAAGATGCTGGCCACGCCAAGTCTGGAACGCAGGGGTGAGAATTGTACCTGCAATGTGTTTTCTTTATGTGTACACTTTAATTGTCTCTCTGTTATAAGTTTAGTTACTTTATTATAGTTTCTTAAGGCAAACTGCTTCATTTCTATTGTAAACTGCCTTTGGTAAGGTGATTTAGCTATAAACTTTGGGAATAAGTGGGATACCCTCATTCACTTATAAAATATATATATATTGAACCAAGTTTCTTTTATTTTATTTTCTCTTTCTTTCTCCTATAATAAGCCAGTGAGTGTCAAGCTTCTGACTTGAACCCGTGCTGCTGTACCCGAACCGAACACAAACAAAAGAACTTCAGCCGGTCAAAGGGACAGGTATAGGGAGAGCTTAGGCATTTTGGATTGTGTCACTCCCAGGTGGCAGATCCATTGGGGCACCTCTCAGCCTCCCCGGGCTGCCCGCTGCGAAGGAATCTTGGATTCTAGCAGCTAAAATCTGAGGTGGTATAAGCTCTCCCTATAAACTTATTGGGGCACCCGTCAACCTCCTCCAGGTTGCCCACTGCAAGGGACCCCGGTCTCAGCAGTTGAAGTCTCGAGTGTATAGCGCACACACACACTGGGGCGTCTGAGAGCCTGTTGGCTGCCCTCTGCGATGGGACCCCGGTCCTAGCAGTAAAGTCACAGACGTTAAACTATTTTTCGGGGCACCCTCCAGCCTCTTAGGCTGCCCACTGCAACGAGACTTTGCGTCTCAGCAGTTGAAGACTTGGGTGTAACACACACACACACACACTGCCCTGACCATTTCGGCTGACACAAATACACAGGGAAGCCTTGGAACTTACTTTCATTTACAGGTTTGGGACCCATCACAAAGGTAGGAATAAAGACATTACCTGGCTAGTACACTACGTTCCACATTCTAATGACTTAAAAAACCAATCAATGGGTACTTAAGAACAATTTGCACTTTCTCTGTCAGCTTCATGTAACATGAACACTCTAATCAAATTTTTTGCCCTTTCCCCTTCCTTCTCTCCCCCTACTATTTAGTTTGGAACTGGACCTTTAGTACTCCAGTCATCTGAAAAAGTGGGTTGTGCCATGAAAGCTTGTGATACCATCTACATGTTTTGTTACTCTCTAAGGTGCTGCAAGACTATTTGTTGTTTTTTAACTTTCTCTGCATCCCACTTATAATTGCTGTTCTTTGTCAGGGCAGACCTAGAGTTCAGTGGTGTCTCTGCAGGGTGCCCCTCATCCCCAGGTAGCACAAAGAGGCACCTTACTCATTCCTGCTGGCTCCCTGTTCACCACTCTTGCCATGCCTCTCCACCAGCTACTCTGCAGGCAGCACATACAAATTCTCCACCTCTGCCCTGCTGGCTGCTCATTGTGCCTCTTTGCCTCACCAACCACTCATTCACTAGTTGGTTGTCAGTTGCCTTCTGCTGTCACTCGACTGTCTGTTGTGTCCTTTGCTCCTCAGTCTCTCAGTAATTTTCAGCTCTTTGCAGGCTGGGCAGAAATATTGTCCCATCTCAAGTGATTTCTAGCTTTTGGCAGGCAGGGCACAATTGATTTAAGCTCTGATTGAGCATTTTATATAACAAAGAAGCTCCTAATGAATCCTAGTAGCTCTGATCTTTCAATCCTGGGGAGGAACAGTTAGAACCAGTCCAGGGAGGACCATTGGTGAGGATGTGTAGCCTCGTGGTTGGGACATCTTTCCCCACCTTTCTTACTTTCACAGGGCTCTGACATTCGAGCCCCTGACTCAACAAGGTTCTTTCAACTAAGAGTGCGTCCCCTTTTGACAGGTTAAGCACTGTCCTGCTTCTCTCTGTTCCCACAAAAGGTATAACATTGATAACCACATTTCCCTACCCTAACACTCAGTACTAAGGTGATGTGTACCCAACACCAGCCAAAGTTGGTTATTTTGACACCAATCTATCTGTTGAATATGCAAGCAGAGCAGGAGCAAACTGTATTTACATGAACATACCCAAGTTTCTCCTGCTTCCAGTTAGCTGTCAGGGAACCATTCATTCAGACCCTGCTTACATCTTCCCTCAGCCGAGAATTTGTCACCCTGGCAAATCACAGTACAGATTACACTAACTAATGAGTTCTCCTCAAAGGGTCTGAGAAAACCTACTGTGGCTACCACAAGCTTGTGAGCTAAATGTATCACTTCCTCACAAACCACTTCAGGTGCATCATAAATTAGCTTGTTTACTGTCCTTCTAATCCTGTCACACCTTTTGAGAGCATGCATAGTAGGGGCAGTGGGGACTGCTGCTGGGGCTAGGGATGGTGAACATTCCCTTGAGAGTACCTCCACTATGGGCATAGGCCCTGCATCTCTTGCTCTGGTACTAGAATGTCGCAGGTGCCAGGGACTCCTTTCACTTGTGTGTCCCTTCTGTCCATCAACCTTAATGTGTTTTCATCACAGGCCTGTTTCTCTTACAGAAGATTGGGACTGTTGGCATGATATAAGCTAATTGTCCCAGGCTGGTCTTGCCATTGATGTGGGGCTGTCAGCAACAGGCCTAAATGCTTCTGTTGTACAGGTGGAGTGGAGTTCTCCCTATATTCAGCTGAGAGAGGCTGGAATCTGGCCTCCATTCTAGAATACTCCATGGGAGTGTCTTCCTCTTCAGATCTGCTCTCGGATGTGCTTGATAAAGGTGGGTTAATCCCACAGGGTTTCATCTGACTAAGTGGATCTTTGCCCACAAAAGCTTATGCTCCAATAAATCTGTTAGTCTATAAGGTGCCACGGGACTTCTCATCGCTTTTGCACAGCTACCATAGCTACCACTCTGATACTTTTCTCAATATTATAGTAGAACGTTGCCAATAGCTACTTTGCTCATCTGCACACACAAAACAGCACTGCCTCCCCATTTCTCAGTAAATATATTGTTAGCATTCTTTATTTGGACAATGTAATTATTTATTTATATAATACCATTAGCGTATTAGTGATGACCCCAAATGAGTGGAGCACAGTAATGATGTTCCATGCTACTTGTACTTTCTTACTCTAACAACATTTAATACAGAACACTTAATATAGCAGGAAGTATAAATGAACAAAGTGACCTACCAGAGCAGAATACCAAAAATCTGGGTTGTCTCCCAGCGTCTTCAAATCTTGGAGTACACAAATCTATGAGGTTGTTTCTTATCTACTTTTGTGTTATTTCAAAGGTAAATGTTTGTAGAAAAAAATAAAATAACCAGCATAAATAAAAATGCACATACATTTATATTTTACCTCTAGAGCATAAGTTTGAGCCCAGGACTGGGAACTATACCTATGAAATGAATGAACATATTCTAGTCTCTGGTGAATTTTTCCTGGCCTATTAATAATTAGAAATTAGACAAAATTCAGTGGATTTATAGTCATTAAGTGCAAATTAGTGAGGTCCTATTGTAAAGCATAGCTGATCAACAGCAAATTTAATTGAGTTGGTTAGAATTGGTAATGTGGGTTTATGCACAAAGGGTAGAGTGCCCTCTGTTGCCCATCTCTACAATTGCATTATGATAAGTGGGACTTTAAAATAGCAGTTTATGCAAATTAATCTTAGTGACCATTCAAATGCTAAAGAAAGGCCCGAATTAATATTTAGGACTAAATAGAGAGAAATGGAGGAACAAGAGTTAGGGTCTCCTGAGTTAAAATCCTAGTTCTCTTCCTCTATCTTCCATAGCTTTGGGTAAGATGTTTAATCTCTCTGCCTCGGTAAAAAAAAATCACACCAGTTATACCTCCCAGGGATGTTGTGAAATTAATTAGTTAAGAGGATGTACATAAAGTTCTTTACAGACTCAAAGTGCTTTAGCTCAGTATTATTCTGGGCTGTCTTGTGTCCTGCATTACAGCTGTGTTTTGCCATGTAATTGACATGTTGGTGAAATACTGCTGCTCCAGTAAGGTATTTATCATTATTTCAACAAGATTGGAATTGGCTAGAAGCTGCTGGGCCAAGACATTCTGCCTGCACATCTATCTGCTTGCTTTATTAATGCTCACAAGAGGCATTTATGTTCATAATGTGACCTGAAGGTTATCCAGCTTATCAGTTCAGACACTACATTATGGTAATATACTAATGGAAGAGTATATTCTGATAATATAAATAATGGTTTCACTGTATGCTAGATAAATGATTCCTGGGAGAGTATTTAAGATTGGAATGAAAATGGGTTAGTTAAGCAAAAAAAGCAATCTGACAGCCTTTTATCAGTCAGATAAGGAGTGCTTGTGATACTAAAGAGCCCAGGGTACATCCAAGAGACATGATGAACAGAAAGTTGTTATCGGGCTAATAAGTTCTGCAGAGGAACTTAATGCTATTATCGGCCTGACATTTTGAAATAAATAAATAAAATCACACACCTTTCTCTGAAGGATATGAGTCAGTTCCTCAGCTGGTGAAAATTGCAATTGACTTTAATGCCGCTACGCTGATTTACCCCAGCTGAGGAGTTGGCCTATATTTTTCTGATTTGATTCAGCTGCAAATTTCCCAGGGGGTAAATAGACTGTGATGGGCTTCAGAGCAGGTAAATTGAGATGTGGATTGCATTCTGCTTCTCTTCAGTTATCTGTTACAGGGGAGTGGGTGAGCCTCTAGTCAAGTGGCTGCTGCTTGGAACTGGGCATAGGAATGTGGGTTCAGTTTCTGACACTGATGTGCTCTGTGACTTTGAAGACATCATTTAACATGTTTTAGTTAGTCCATGTGTTGTGTAAGATTAATAATAACTCGCAGGGGTATTTTGTAATGTATCTCAGTGAACTGTTAACATAGCGCCGAAAAATGCTCAGAGGAAAGACACTATTTAAGTACCTGCTCGTATTTATTGTTGCTGAATAAAAGGATCCAGTTATTATTACTGGGTAACCTAGTCCCGTTATTGAAGTGATACTTGAATTTTAGTGGGAATGCTCCACATCAGATCACACACAATGGGCAAAATGAATCAAGGCACACAAAACCAGTCATTTGAGTCTTATCGCCATTTGAGTCCCACTTGTGCCCTACTTATGTTTATATGTGGACCTTGCAATGAATTTTCAAATTTCACCCAGTTGGAGTAATAGGACAGACTCTGAAGAAGTTGCAGATCTCACAAGTGCTATTGTATGGAATGCTTTGAAATGTACATGTGGAGGTAGAGTTCTGGAGAAAGAGGTCCTGCAAGCTATAGAAGTAAGGTGAAAGATGAGCCACACTGATGAAAGGCAAACCCATTGCTGAGATATCTGGAAAGCCAAGGAGGGCATGATCAACAGTGTGTCAAAATCAATTCTAATGTTCAATTTTTAATGTAAGCTTGACTCTGAAGCCCTTGGCATCTTGTATGGATTGTGCCACAAGATGTATGAGATCTTTTTTAAACTCAGTTCACATTCCCACTAATTAAAAGCAGAGCACATTGGATATTGAAATGCAAAAATACTCATATCTGTTACTTTCATTCTTCTACCTCAGTCCTCAAGCCAAAACAGCCATATGTGAAATGGGGCTGAAGTTTGTTCTGGCAATGAATTTACTACAGCTGTTGATCAGATAAACATTTCCTGAGATGCATGAAAAGAAGCTATTCATAAAAGCCTTAGTGCCCATGACAGATTGTGCAATCTACCCAGCCAGCTTTCCCAGGTGTCACTTAGAACATAGTTGTTTTCTCTTATTAACAAATGGAACACAGTATAAAATGTTTAAGTTTTTGTGTTGCTAACAAAAATTAGCATTTATTACAGTGATAAATATAAAGCTTTATGCTTAATATTTGACTAGCATTACCACTTTTCTTGGGATACATACTTTCAAGACATGTTAGATTCACACAATTCAAGGCTACATCTTATTAGTATGATTATAGACGTTCTTTAAAGTATGCCATGCATTTTCTCATACAAATAAAATACATGGGGTGGGGGCAATGATTGTCCTTTGCTATGCACTCTATGGCTAATCAATTATGCTAGTGCAAAATGAAATGTAAACCTAGGCAGACCAGATCTTAGCTGGTGTAAATTATTGTAGCTTCATTAAAGTCAGAGAATATGGTCTATGTTGATATAGTAGCATTTTACACCCACTCTGCACTCATTATTAATGATCACAGTAGGTCAGGCACAGTAGGTCAGGTACTCACTGTCCCAAAGAGCTGACTTTCTAAATAGATATAACATGACACATTTAGGCAAAAAGAAACTAAAAGGCATTAAAATACTCAGCTGATGAGGACCATAAAAGTGCCTAGACTGATACAAAGATTAAAAAGGCAGTTGAAACAAACAAATTGCACCTGGTTTTGTTGGACACCATGGAAACTCATGCACGTGGCAGGATTTCAAACCTCACTGTAAATTGGTTCAAATTTGCACAGATTTGTGATCCTTTCCAGGTAACCTGAATTTGGAACGAAATTCTCAACGTAGGTGAATATGACAGGGCTATCAGATGCATTGCTAATAATGCATAGTAAAAATATCAGGATTTACACTAGTAAAACATCAGGATTGGACACCACACTAGCATCTGGATATTTTATCACTGTCAGCACCGGTAGAACAGTGTATAAATGCATTTAAACCAAACAGATTTTGTGTATAAGTTACTGTTGAATTATTTGCTAATTAAGACAGAGCTAGTATCCATGTAAATAATTTTCTAGTCTAGAAGTAAAATTTTATTAACCAAAAGAAAATGCAACCAATTATTTTTTACCTTTAGAGTCCAAAAATTATCCAGATTGAGTTGCACAGTTGCAAAATGGTCCAGAACATTTCCTGTTGAGTAATTATGTTTAGTGAAACACCTGTCAGTGTGGTATGTTCTCGTCACTCATTATTATCATCAATCATTGCTTTACTGTGTATTTAAAATAGATTCCAGTGAAAACTTCAAGATTCTAAAGTTAACTTTTGGGGAGAGTGGAGACAATGGGAATAAAAATATGAATGGCATCTGTTTTTATTTGCTTATTGCCATAAAGTTATTTAATTTGCGGTTGTAATGCCTGCTATAGTTCAACAGTGCTGCGTTTAAAAAGAATTTTAAATGGATCAACCTTCTAGAATGGTGATAATGTAATAGACTGGTGTGTGTATATATTTGAACCTCTGTTCTCTACTGGCTAGGATCAGAACTGCTCATCCTGACTTTGCATTAATGGCAGGAGGGTGGGATCTATTCTGTGGTGTCTATGAAGTTCAAAGCGGATGTGAATGCAGGAATCTGGCAGCAAGGAAGTCCTGGGTAGTTGTTGGAATAGGAGCCACTGGCAAAATACAGTGATTATAAATCCATGTTCAGAAGAACTCTGTCACACTGGTGTGGTGCAGTGCTGATAATAAATATAAATAATACCTATATTTTTGCCTGTGAACTCATAACATCAGTAGCAAATATGTTCATTTTTATCTCCATACTTGACCTGTTACTTCCAATGGCCTTTTATATTTTTATTTATGTACTTGTAATTAACAACTTTAGTCCTCACTGATAGCATTAGAAAAGTCTCCGAGGGGTAGTCGTGTTAGTCTGTGACTTTAAAAACAGTGATAAGAATGTGGCACCTTAGCCCTGGTCTACACTAGGGAGTTATTTCAAAATAACAAGCGGAGCATCCACACTACCAGGCCTGTTATTTCAAAATAACTCCTGCTTGTCATGAGGAATAATGCTTGTTTTGAAATTGTTATTTTGAAATAGCAGCAGCTGAATGTCAACACTAATGCTATTTCAAACTAATTGGCCTCCAGAGGCCTCTCACAGCTGCCCTCTGACGACTCCATTGCTCCTCTTCTCCTGCAGAGTTTAAAGTTGCAGGCAGAAGGGAAAGGGCTTGTGGGATCTGGACAACATAGCTAGCCCCATGCCACACAGCACTTTTATTGAAAGAGCTATGTCTGACCCCCGTGCTTCCTCTGCACCCCCCTCGGTTGCCAGCATGCCACAGCAACCTCTCATGCCCCTGGCTAGGGTAAAAGAGGGCACTGGCCTGGTCTGGTGCGGAGATCTCCATTCTCATCAAGGTCTGAAGCAAGGAGTCAAGCCTCCAGGATTTCTGCACCAAGAGGTGCAATGCAGACATCTAAGGCTGGATGGCCACTAGCCTCATGGATAAAGAGCACAGCAGGACCCTGGACCAGGTCTGTATGAAAATTAAGGCACACTGGCAGGCCTACACAAAGGTCAGGGAGCAATGTTCCTGCTCTGGAGGGGCTCTGCACACCTGCTGCTACTACAAGTAGCTGGATGCCATCTTGGGGAGGGGGAGAGGCTGGTCACCTCCGCCCACATTGTCATTGACTCTGGCCAGGACACTGTCAGTCTCCACAAGGGTGGGGTTGTGTAGGAGGAGGACGAAGATGAACAGAAGGAGAAGAAGGAACAGGCTAGCCAGGTCACCATTCCCACCAGCCACGAAGTCATCATCAACCTGGAGCTGGTGTCTTACTCGAAGGGTGTCTCCCAAGGCTCAGACAATCCCGGTGAAGGCACTTCAGATGAGTTCCATAACTTACCCTATACACATGCAGGAGCAGGTGGCGGGTGGCATGGCCAGTCTGGAGCGCTCAACCCCATGATGCTCTCACACAGGAACCCCTTGCTCCCTCTCACAGGGTTCCTGGGGAGGCCTGCCTTTTTCCATCCTCCATGGTGAGACACCTTCCCATGACCTCCCCATGCCACTAAGGAGTCTGGGGTCACGGAAACACACTTATGCCTGCACTCAGGCAGTATCTGCTCCCAGTCAAGCATGGCAAAAGGGAGGAGACTGATCCCCTGCATGGAAATCTACTAAATCCTTAGTTCAGATTAACTTCTGACTGCCGCGTGTAGCCGCGGGCAGTCTGTTTGAACTAAGGGGATTTAAAAATGGTGCCCGCCCGGGAACATGCAAATGAAGCCCAGGATATTTAAATCCCAGGCTTCACTTGCAAGTTCGAATGCCTACATTAGCCACTCTAGTTCGAACTAGGGGGCTAGTGTAGACATACCCTGGGAGAGGAAGAGGAAGGGTCCCCAGTACCACTGTCTCTGGTAAGTGGCCTCTGCCACTCACACACACCTCTCCCAACATCCTTCCCCTCCAGCGGACAGTGATAGAAGTTCTCCCTCTGCAGGACCTTCAGTGTCAGCTCAGAGATTAGGGCTAGGCTTCATGCACAGTATCTCCAGGGATGACTGCCCTTTTCACTTGTCTTCACAGCTGGTCCAGATGTGAGCGTGGTGTGTCCATGACCTCAGCGCCATCAGCATGACTCCGTGAGATCCACTGTTGGAAAAGAACCTATGAGGACCTGCTGCAGGAACAGATGGCTTGCCTGCAGTCCCTTATCTGGAGCTTTGATGAGGAGCACCGGCAGCAGGCTGCCAGCCACAAAGAGCGCCAGGCTGACCGGGAGCTGAGGAAGGCCATGTGCTCCTCAATAACAGCAGTCATGGAGCACATGACTGCATGTATAGAGTGGGCTAGTAATCACCTCCCTGCTCTCCCAATTCCCTGCCCAGCTCCCCACACATGCACCTGCACTGCCCTGGCCCCTTAGCTTCTCTTCCTAGCCTCCCCCCGTCCAGGGGCTATCAGGGCCCCGAACACATGGCAGTAGGAGCTCCTGGGCAGCTGAAGGCACCAATCCCAGTCCCATCCATGAGCCCCTCGTCCCATCTTTCCCCTCCCAGATTATTTTCCCAGTCCCTCCCCTGTTGTATAGCCCCCAAATAAAAAAATGACAGTTTTTTTTTCAAACAAAAAAGGCTTATTTGGTCTGCAGGGGTGGGGGAAGGTGGGAAGGGAGGGCAGAGGAAGGGTTGGGTGGGGGAGGAAAGGCACACAGGCGCAATGCAGAGACCTCTTGTGGGGAGGCCCAAAGGAGAGTCTCACAGATGGCCATGGTTAAAACTCTCCCTCAAGACCTCCCAGATAATTATAGCCCCCGATGTGCTCTCTGTATGGCAGCAGTGTTCGGCTGCTTGTAAGCCCTGGCCAGCCACTCAGCCTTTGTCTCCCACCTGTCCGAAAAGTCTCCCCCTTGCTTTCACATATGTTGTGGAGCACACAGCAGGCTGCCACCATGTAGGGGGTGTTTTGATCGCTGAGGTTCAGGCAGGTGAGGAGATTCCTAACTTCCCTTTAGGCAGCCAAAGGCACACTTGACTGGGGCACCTTCTGAGTCTCCTATTGAAATGCTTCTTGAAGGGGTCAGGGCTTCGTCAGCCAGGGAAGCAAGGGGTAGGCTGCATCCCCAGGATGCACATAGGCATGTCCACGTCCCTGACCTTTATGGTGTGGTCAGAGAAAAAAGTGCCAGCATGCATCCTCTGGAACAGGTTTGAGTTCCAGAATATGCAGGCGTCATGCACCTTCCCCAACCATCCAACGTAAATGTCTGTGAACTGACCATTGTGGTCCATGAGGGCCTGCAGCACCATCGGGAAGTACCTCTTCCTGTTGATGTAGTCCAAGGCCCAGTGGTCTGGGGCCGGGATGGGGATGTGGGTGCTGTCTATGCCCCACAGTTGGGGAAACGCATGGCAGCAAAGTCAGTGATGATGGGGGTTGAGATTCCCCAGAGTGATGAACTTCTGCAGCAGGATGGTGTTAATGGCCTTGACCATCTATAGAATTATAAGGTTGGAAGAGACCTCAGGAGGTCACCAAGTCTAACCCCCTGCCCAACGCAGGACCACCCCCCACTAAATCATCCCAGCAAGGGCTTTGTCAAGCTTGGACTTAAAAACCTGTAGGGATGGAGATTTCACCACCTCCTTAGGTAGCCCATTCAGTGCTTCACCACCCTCCTAGTGAAATAGTAAAACCTGCATGAGCATGGCCCCGACCTTGCTGAACTGGTTCCCGACAGAGCAGTTGCCACGCAGTGTGGCAAGTTTCCATAAGGCGATGGCGACATGCTTCTGCAGTGGGATGGCAGGTCTCATGTGGGTGTTCTATCACCTGAGGGCAGGGGTGAGCCATTCACAGAGCTCCGGGAAGGTAGTCTTCCGCATGCAGATGTTCTGAAGCTACTGCTGGTCATTCCATTGCTGCAGGATGATGCGGTCCCAGAACTGGTCTCCCTCTGCCAGAAGTGGCATTCCACGGTGTGCAGGGGATGGAAGATCATTTGATGCATCAGGAGTGTCAGGAACTGGGTGAAGAGGTGCCCCGGTCCAGTCTGGTTGTCATGGTCCTGAATCACCAGTGGGCAGTGTGGATCGATTGCACCATGAGGTGCAGCAAGAGGCCCGTGAGCCTGGCACTGCTTTGCAGCAGCTCCAGCCCCATGTAGTGCTGTGGCATCCACAAAGACAACCAGAGCATGCAGCGTGAGTTTGCTGTCCTACGAGGGGGTAGTCAGTGGAGAAGTGGCATGTGAAATGTGGCTGTAGAGAGAGGAGCCCCTTTAAGCACGAGTCTCAGCTAGCCTCAGCAAGCAACTACAGGAAGTGGCTGCTCTCCTGGCACCCTCTCCAGAGTGCTTCCAGGCGCTTTAAATGCAATGCAGGCTCCAATGAGTGTGGAGACACTATTCTGAAATAATCCTGTGCTGTTTCGATGGGGCCTTATACTGTGGACGCGTTATTTCAAAATAGTTATTTCAGGAGTTACTATTTCAAAATAACTTATTTTGAAATCATTTCCTAGTGTAGACATGCCCATAGTATCATAAGCTTTCCTGGGCAAAACCTACCTGATGGCAGCAGTGTGAGGATCAAAAGAATCATGTGCCCATACATTTAATAAGGGTGCTTTTTCCCTTTTCTAACAACTTCCATCTGAGGCTCTCAATGTGTTGTAAACATTCATGAACTCTAGGCTTACAGCATCTCGGTGGCACACAGTAGATGATACTGAAGCCCTGCAGTACTACTGGGGCCCTGTAGCAGTCACTGCCATAATAGTGGGAGTGGGTAAAATGTACTTTGCTGTGGGAGGGATAGGGTGTGCAAAAACCCCAGACTGTTGTAATTTGTGTGAAAAAACACAAAGGCTATGTCTATGCTACACAGCTTTTAGTGACAAGACTGGGCAAACACAGCCCTGTTGTTGATGCATGTGAATGCTACTTGTCAGCACTTTATCTGGCAAAATATTTTACTCCCCTCAAGCAGCTTTTGTTTTATAGGCAGGAGAGTGATCCTGCCAACAAAGCAACATTTCCACTTGCACTTGCCACGAAAAAACTTTTGTCATTTAGGGGAGATGCTTTAGGCACCTGTGAAAGTTTTGTTGATCTTTTGCAAAAAGCAAGTGTGTACAAAGCTTAAATCTCTTGTCATTTTGGCATAAATAGAATTTTAGCAATGTAAAACATGTATTTCATTTTTTAAAAGTAAAGGTGATAGATTTGATGTCTATTGGAACAGAGGTTAAAGTATGTTTTATATGGTTTCAGCAAGATTTATTTTATTTTTTTAGAGGTAAAAATCATCTGAAGGATAGTCTAGTGGTAAAACTACTCCCTGGGTACTTGTGAGATTTAGTTTCATGTTCTTACTCCACCAGTCTACTTGTCTGACTTTAGGTGGGTCACTTAGCCTTTGCATGCACCTATTCCCCACCTGTAAAAAGTACAAAATGACACTTTCCTACATCACAGGGACGTTATAATTATTTGTACATTTAAGATTGTGAGACACTCAAGTTCTATGGTAAAAGGTGACATATAAGTATCTTAGAATTTTCTATCTGAATTTGAGTGTCAAAGAGTTTATTTAAATATTCGTTAGGGAATTATTTCCTTTTTTCTAAAGCTACCAAATAATGTTTTGTATAGTCATGCATCAGGGCTTAAGCCACCCCTAATTGGGATTAGGAAAAATTTCCCCTTATATGTAGATCATTATGTAATTGTTACTTTATGGGGTTTAACACCTTTCTCTAAAAAATATTGGCTAGTCTAATTAATTATGTATTTGTATTATTGTGGCACCTAAGAGCCCCAGGTTTGCCATAAATTTCTAGGCAGGGTTCAGAAAGTGAAAACGTGTTGATGGGTTGAAAGTATGGCTATGTACTGGTTGACAGTATGGTTGAGAGTAAAAGCTCTGCCATGTCCAAGGAATGCATTGGTTTTTCAGAAGTTTCCGAAAAAGCGGACATGTTTTTTCGGCATCCCCGAATTCCTCATTGTATGAGGAAGAAGGGATGTTCCAAAAGAGGAGGTTTTTCTGAAATTTGCCCAGTGGAGATGGCCAAATTTTGGAAAAGCCTCTTCCAAAAAAAAATTGGAAACAGATACGCAAATTGCAGTTCACAGTCTAGACATAGCCTATGAAGTGCTTTGGGGGAGGAGGAGCTAAATACTAATTTGATGGAGTGGGAGTGAGCTAAGGAATGAGCCTTTGGTTTTTTGAGAGTGAAGGTCAGAACTGAATTGAATGGACAGTAGAAAGTGAATAGATTAAGTGAGCAGAAGTTATTTCCCTTCCTCTCTGAGCTGGAAAAGGTGGATTTCCCATCTCTTCTCTCTTCTCCAGCCTTCCTTCCCCTTTTCTGAATCCTTTCTTTTCTTGTCTGCTTCATGAAAATGTATTTACAATTAATGGAATTTATGTATATGTATGATCATTGGAAATTGGCTGCTTTCTACCCAGAGAATGTTGGCAGGTTTGCATGCTTTCTGCCACTCTGTGACTCTTCGGGTATGGCTAGATTGTGGGGGGAAACTCAGCCGTGTCCAGGGAACGTGTTTGCTCTTCTGCTTTTTTTTACAGAAGAACAAATGCACTCTTTCGGAAGCCCCTGTATTCCTCATTTCATGAGGAAGAAGGGAACTTTTGAAAGAGGGTTTTTTTCCAAAATTTGGCCCAGTCTAGAGGGGTCAAATTTTGGAAGAGCCTCTTCTGACAAAAGTATCGGAAAAAGATATGCAAAATGCGGAGTGCATTTTACGTATCTTTTTCCGATAGATCTTTGCAGTCTAGCCGTACCCTTCTTATGTAGTGTTCCTGTTCGGTCCTAGGATTTAAATGGCCTCATATTTGACTGCAGGGTTTTTATGATGAGCATCTTAATTTAAAAAAAAAAAATCTCCTCTCAAGAGTTCAGTATCACAGTGCTGCACTTGGTACATTTTGTCTCCTGAGGATGTTGAACTTAATTATATTATCTTGGGGAGGAATTGGCATTCATGGCGTGCAGTATCTCTGTATCTATTTTGATCTGTATGCAGACTGTTGAATTTGTGGATTTAGGGACTTGCTTCATGTGGACCTTGTGAAGTCACAGTTCATTAACTAAGATGTTGATCAATAAGATGTGACCTGTTCAAAATGTAATGTTGCCAGTTAAACCAGCTCTATAACATATTTCAACTGACAGCTAAGAGCTTCAGGTTCCAGAGTTCATAATGGAGAACTACAGTGATACATTGCAAGATGCTAGACTTTAGGAAGCCAACAGCATTATAAGAATAAATAGCAAATGGAATAAAAGAAACAAGTTACTGGAAAATTGCAGGAAATAAAAGCACTGGTCAAGTTTCCACTCAAATACCAGCACACACAGTATTACATAATCAAATATTTTAAATATACATACTAGTGTTTATGTTTAATGCCTGTAATCACACCACTTTAGGCTGTGTTCTCATCAGATGTTCAGGGCTGAGACTCGGCCTACACCAAAAACCTCAGGGTGATCTAGTTATGGCACTTGGGGAGGGGTGTGGTGAGGCGATGGCCCCACACTGGCCAGAAGGGGTTAATGCAGGCTGGGTAGAGCTTGAGTAGAACCCTGGCCAATGAGGGAGAGGCTTTTCAGTAGCCAATCAGGGTGCAGCTTGCTGGGGCAGCCCTGCATATAAGAAGCTGCCCAGCAGAGAGTCAGGCCTTGACCAAGGGAGGTGCAGGATCTGGTTCTTGGAGAAGCACCTTTGTGAGCACTACTGAGTAGGCTCAGAGGGGCTAGAAGGGGGAGGCTCCCTGACTGATACCTGCCAGGCTGCTGGCCTTGCCGTAGGGGCCAGGAGGGTGCAAAGGGGTCACAGGCGAAGTGGCCCAGGGAACAGAAGACAGTGAGGGAGAACAGAGGAGGGCAGGACAAGCCTGCCACCAGAGGTCCCCTGGGTCAGGGCCCAGAGTAGTGGGTGGGCCTGGATCCATACCTGCCCCCTTGCATCATGCCTTGCTACCAACGTGTGGCCCATATAAACTGTGGCTTGCTCCTGAGACGGAGGAGCTGGGTTTGGAGGCCTCAGCTGGCTACAGTGGCAGCAGAGCCACAGGACTGCCTATAAATCCCCTGAAGGGGGATGAGAGACACCGAAGTGGGCACTGCCAGAGGGCAGTGACTTGACGAGGATGGCATGGTTGGGGAGCAATGCAGATCCAGAACTGGAGGATGGAGTAGGATGGGGGGGAGACACCAGTCTGAAGGAGGTGCACTGTGGACTAAATAACTAATCCTCTGGAGTTACCAGCAGGAGGTGCCACGGTGGTGAGTACTGGCCCTCATGACGGGGGGTATATAAATTCATACCCCTGAGAGATGTAGTTAAATCAACCTAAACTCTGACATAGAGAGCGCTAGGTGGACAAAAGAATTCTTTGATTGACCTAGCTACCATCTCATGAGGGGGTAGATTTACCAAAGTGATGGAGAAATCCCTTCTGTCACTGTAGCAAGTGTCTGCACTACAGTACTACAGCAGTGCCACAGTACTGTAGCATAGACACATCCTCAGACTTCTTGTATGTTAATCGGAGATTTGAAAAGAAAACTCAATATGCTGAGGAAGGAGATGCTGATGACTTTACAACCAGAATCAAAAGCCAGTACATAACATACTGTGCTGCTGTGGGTTCTACCTTTCAAGTAAGGCATTTAGTATCTTTCAGACTTAGGACATTTCAACTTCAAGTGCTTTACAATAAACACTAATCTTATCCTTAAGGAGGGTAGCCAAGTTAGTCTGTAACAGGCAAAACATAAAAAATAACAAATAATCTAGTAGTACCTTAAAGACTAACAAAACATGTGGATGGTATCATGAGCTTTCTTGGGTGCAACAGAAGTGGGTTGCACCCATAAAAACTCATGATATCATCTACATGTTTTGTTAGTCTTTAAGGTGCTACTAGACCAGTGGTCCCCAACCTTTTCAGGTTGGCGGGCGCCAGGGGGCGTGGCTGTTCGCCCGCCAGGCGCCAGGGGGCGGGGACACTTGCCCGCCCGGGGGCGGCCCCCCCAGCCGCATGCCCGAGGGCGGGGCCCCCCCATAGCCACGGGGCCGGGGCCCCCCCCATAGCCGCGTGCCCGGGGCCGGCGCTCCCCCTGTAAGCGCCGCGGGGCCAAGGCCGGGGCCGGGGCACGCGCGGCGCCCCCGGGGGCGGGGCCAAGGCCGGCGCCAGAACCGGCAAGGGTACGCGCGGTGCCCCCAGGGCCGGGACCAGCCATGCGCCCGGGGCTGGCACCTGCCAGCCCAGATTGCTCCGCGGGCGCATGTAAAGAGCCCGGTGGGCGCCATGGCGCCCGCGGGTACTGGGTTGGGGACCACGGTACTAGACTATTTGTTGTTTTTTAAGTTTTTACTAATCTTATCACCAGTCATTGCAATTAAAAAGTTAGTATTCATCATTAGTTAACATACTAGCTACACCATCAAATCTGGAAGAAAAGATAAAATAATCACTGACAAAACTGGGGGAGTGGTAAATACTGAAGTGGATAGGTCACTGATACAGAGCAATCTAGATTGCTTGGTAAACTGAGCACAAGCAAACGATGTGTTTTAGTATGGCGAAATATAAAAGTATATGTCTGGGAACAAAGAATGTAGGAATGCTTCTAGGATGGGGTACTGTATCCTGGGAAGTGGTGACTCTGAACATTTTGGGGGCTGTGGTGGCTAATCAGCTGAACGTGAGCTCCTAGGGGGCTACTGTGACCAAAAGAGATAATGCAGCTCTGGGATGGATAAAGAGGGAATTTTGAATAAGAGTATAGAGGCAGGGCCAGACCGAGCCATTCCAGTGCCCCGGGCAGACAGTTTAATTGCACCCCGGGTTGTGGGAGGGTTATTTTACCTCCATTTTTGACAAATGCTGCCAGAGTCTGGTGTCCAGTTCTGGGTGTCCACAATTATAACAGTTGTTGATAAATTGGAAAGGGTTCAGAAAAGAGCCATGAGAATGATTAAAGTATTAGAAAGTGTTCCTTATAACAATAGTCTCAAAGAGTCAATATTGTCTAGCAGCATTACCAACACTGCCACTGCTTGTTGGGCTCTTAGAAGATATTTAGGGGTAAATTACAGGTAAATAACAGCACAGTACTGAGAGCTAGGAATGGTGGCTGCAAACAAACTTCATGGGGCCACGGGAAACTTGGCCACACCCATGATAAGTAGACAACCAATTAACTGAAATCATGCTGGACCATGGATGTTGCCAGACCTTAGAGTGCTGGACTAGAGTGGTCCAGCCAGTAGTACAGAAACGTATAACACAATCCAGTGAAACAATTTACCAACGAACATGGTGGATTCTCTATCACTGACAATTTTTACATCATTGCATGTTTTTGGGTGAGTGGGTGAAGGGGGGAGTTCTATGGCTTGTGTTATGCAAGAGGTCAACCTAAATCAGTGGCTCTCAACCTTTCCATCCTACTGCACTCCTTTTAAGAGTCTGATTTGTCTTGCATACCCTCAAGTTACACCTCACTTAAAAACAACTTTCTTACAAAATCAGACATAAAAACACAAAAGTTTTTTCATAGCACACTATTATTGAAAATGGCTTATTTGCTCATTTTAACCATATAATTATAAATCAATATATACATTTCAGTATATAGTATATAAAGCAGTGTATATATACCATTCTCTGTATGGGAAACTAGCTTGTACTGATTGCACTAGAGATTTTGATGACGCCTGTTGTAAAACTAGGCAAATATTTATTTGAGTTGATGTATCCCCTGGAAGACCTCTGCATAACCTGAGAAGTATGTGTGCTCCTGGTTGAGAACCCCTGGCTTAGATGAGCACAATGGTCCCTTCTGGCTTCAGACTCTATGAAGCTGTTAAATCTCAGAGTAAACTGCAGGTGCGGTTCTGATTGCTACAGGTGGAAAGCCCCCTCTTGTGCCATCCACATTCCCTTTGGACACTTAGTCACTCAGGTTTAGAGTGTGGGTTTTTATTTGCAACCCTGAAGCTGAAGAGTGTTTGATGGGGAAACACAGATTTTCTCAGGTTTGTGGATTTACATTGCATCAGGAGACAGAAGCTGTTCTGAGTGAGAACTGCAAGGGCTTTTGACTACTGAGATGGTGTCTATTTGTCTGTTACCATAGTGGATGATTTTAGATTATTGATGTGGGTGGATATTGCAGCCTTGTGAATTATGCATAGAATAACTGATGACCCCCGAGTGAACACAAAGGATGTAATTTACTCAAGGGGCTTTGGGTTGACATGCTAAAGAGAGAGCCCTGAGAGTGAATTCAGCCATGCGTTCATGACAGGGCCATCAATTGTTATTTATTATACACAGTCTCAGGAAAAAAAGTTTAATGTTTTAAAGGCCTTGTCTCACACAGTACTGAAGGCCAAGCTAAACCCTGTCATGGCATCCAGGATCTTGCCAAAAACTTGAATACACCATTCAAAGACAGATTTGAGATCCCAAGCAGAGGAAATGGACTGACCAGAGCAGTAGTTTTAGGATGCTGACTAAAAAAACCTCACTGAGTTACAGAATTGGCTTTATTGAAAAATTTTTAGGGTTAAGTCTCTGAACTGGGACTCAACAGACTAGCATTCAATTCCTTGTTGTGCCACAAATTTCACATGTAACCTTGGTCAAGTCACTTAAACTCTCTGTTCTGTTAACTCCATTCTATTAACTCTGTTCTGTTTCTGTCCCTTACTGGAAAACAGGGGCTGACAGTTGAGCTCTGATATCAGTTAGAGTCTTTAGGTGCTACTGGAATACAAATGAATTGTAAGGAGGAAGAAATATGACTGAAGGATGTGCAAACAGTTTCTGTTCATGTGGGCCTCGTGTATCTTGAAATTCATTTAAAGTTTGAATGAACATTAAACTTAAAGCAAATCTCAGTCAAATTTCACCAGGGTCCAGCCTGTTTGAAGACAGAAATTTGCACAGTTTCACATTGTCTCAGTCTCAAACCATGAACATCCCCAGGTTTTCAGAAAGATTTATTGAAACACAGTAGCATTTGCACAAAAAGGGCTAGAGCTTGAGGGCTTGTCTACATGGGGAGTTCTTCTGGAATATTCTGATTGACTCCCTTTCTGAATGTTCTTATTCCAGAATAAGGGCACCCCTTGTTCCAAATTAGTTTAATTCGCTTTCAGAGTGGATTAAACTAATTTGGAATAAGGTTCTCACATTCCAGAATAAGATCATCTATGTAGGAATTAATCAGAGATCGCTATCCACTTTAAATTCACATTAAATCCTATTTAACCTGGATGAACTTTCAGGTTTGGATGAGTCCTTAGGTTTGCAGCAAGTTATACCTGATTTTGTTCTCTGGGTATGTGTTTTTAGTAAGTGTCCCAGGTCTCTAGCAAAGGACTAAATTGTGTATTTGCACACAACATGAAGGGGAGGAAGTTGTGTGCAGAGAGACAAAAGTGGCTTTATTTTATAAGGCTGTTATAAGATATTTTATGTGTATTTCTTTTTTAAGACTCCTGATCTGCTGAGGGATGTTACAGTGACACAGAACAGAAAAACAAGGGAAGGGAAGGCTTTTTCCTTCAGAAAATAACCAGGGCTGGTGCCTATTTTATCTCATAGATGTTGCAATGGATCACGTGATATGGGGCATTCATTGTTGTCCTAATGATGAATGCAGCCCAGGCTGACCCATGTTCTGCAAGGGGAAGGATATTGTAGGAGACTCTAATTGCCACTTGCATAGCTTGTGTTTAAGACTAGCTTGGGATTGGATTGTTCAGTTCCATGGGCCGTATTTTTCATTTAAATTCAGTCCAACTATTGATTTTGCACATCCTTATAAGCACTCATGATGCCTGCAGTGGTGATGGTGCACACAAAACGGGGAGGGAATTGGAGTTCCTGGGTGAAAATGGAGTATTTTAGGTCAAATGTAAATGGATTACATTGAGGATGAATTTGGCACATCTTTTTTTTGTATCAGATTTCATCATCATTCCTTCCTTCTTCCCATCTCTGCTTTTTGTTATCCGCCCACCTTGGGTCATGTCTAAAACACAGGCCCTTCCTGTGTTCTATTTGACACGCCCTGACATATATGATAAAGTGGTAAAATATGGAAGTACTGACATTTAAATGGTTGATGTTAGATTCTGAAGCTAACATGCTATTGAGCTGAACAGAGACAGCTCACATGTTTCTCAGGAAAATTGCTTGAGCCTGTCTACAGACTTGAGGGGGGCACTGATGTAGCAGTGTATGCCTGATTCATCTTCATGACCAAAAGGGTTAGAAACTACTTGCCCCTCCAAATGGAAATTTAGGTTTTTCAAGCTAAATTCTGTAGCAGAGGGCAAATCCACTGCAGAACCAGGGAAAACATTAGGCCCCCTTAGTCACCATTTAATTAAGGATATTTTCACAGGTCCCCTACCATATTTAAGCTTGTGGGCAGGAGCAGAAGCGGATGGCAATCCTCGAGCATGTTGTATTTATGTATCTGTTTATTCAGAGTCCACACCATCCCCATTACATTAACACAAGCCCATTTGTGGCACGGAAATTACAGTACAGGCACAGTCATAACAAAAGCTGAATTTTATTTCTTGACTGAGACCATGGGATACAATTTCCTGGAGGAAAGTGAAGTGCTTGAAGCTTGTGCCTGGAGGAGCTTCTGCTCCTAGGAAATAGCTCTGCCTTGGGAGATCCTGTTTGTTCTCCCTCAGCCCACCTGACCACAATAGGGCGGAGTGTTTAGGGTCTTGGTTAACTCCTCACTATATTCAGGGATGAGAGGAAATGGTGTCTGGCTGGGACTCAGCTGCCAGCATTGCGCTCAGGTGGAGTCTCTGTCCTCATTAATTTGCTCCAAGCCTAGACGCTCCTAATCCTTCCTTCCTTAGTCAGGACACTCAAGGGGGGAGGTGGATTTTCAGGCCTGGTATCTCAGAGACCTCTTAATGTCCCCTTGATCATACTCTGGTCTGGATTCAAAGGAGCCATGAGCAATGTGGCTGGGCCTCATTTCCTGCCCTGGTGCTGCCCTTGCTCCTAAGGAGGTATATGGGGATGGTGGGTGATGGCTTAAAAATGTGCATTTGTCAATCACAAGGGGAGAGATGCCCAAAGCACGGTATGCACAGGCTGCAGAAATAACATTGCTGTTGTCACACAGGTTTAAGGGATGTTAGTTACTTTGCATTGCTGCTTGTTTTCATTCCTTTATAGCAGTTGTACCATTAAAATATTCATACTCCCTCGCATCTAGGGCTGGGTCCTGCAAGTGCCGAGAGACCACAGCTCTCATGGAAGGCAGTGGGGACTGAGAGCAGAGCACTTAGCAGCTCCAGGAGGCACTCAGCACCGGGCAGGACTGAGCCTGCAGAGCATTTCACCACTGTTTTGTTCTTACATTAGGATAAAACAGATAATGAATAGGGTGACAAGTTAGGGCTTGAATAGCAAACAGGCTTTCAAAAAAATTACCTCCTTTATGCTTTAGGATTTGCTGGAGGGCTCTGTTCTCAGATCTAGAGCATATCAGTAAAACTGCTCATTTATTATTATTAGTAGTAGTATTAATAATAATAATAACAATAATAATAATAACAGTATTTTATTAGCAGAAATATGTGTTTGTTTATTTATTTGTAACGCCCAAGAACCCCAATCATAGACCAGGATCCCATTGTACTAGCTGCTATATAAACAAGACAAAAAGATGGTCCCTGCCCATAAGTACTTACAATCTAAGTATTAAACCAAGAGACAACATCTGGATACAGACAGATGCAGAAGAAAACAATGAAATGATATTAGTCAATATTTATTGTCATCCCCTTTAAAGTGTTTTGGGAGTTTCAGAACATTTCAATTCACATTAAAACTAATAATGCAAACTCCCCTAAAAAGGGAGCTCCTTATTAAGCTGATATGTGGTTAAACAAAATGGGTGAAACACTCACACATTTTTCCTGGCATTTTCTCTAGCACGCATACCGGGGTTCAAGCAGCTGCCGGCAACGAGCTGCCGGCAACTGGCGCCCTAGGTGAAACGCTCGATTGGCATGCGATTGGTGCCCCTGCCTCCAAAGCCCTCACCAGCTGTTTATCTTGGTGCCCTAGGTGACTGCCTAGTTCACCTGTATTGACGGGCCACCACTGGGTTCAAGCAGTTTGGGATTGGAGTGGGGAGTTCTCAATATACCAGCAAGGTGGAGCTGTGGGAAGTCCTGAGTCACAAAGAGGATAGATAGGGAACGCCGCTTTGTATTTAGTGGAAATGGGGTGGAGGGAGGGGAGACGGCACCACTTGCCCCTATTCTCCCTACATTAAAGTGCTGGTTGAGTATATTTATTAATGATACCTGGGGCCTACTTTCTGCCTCTTGCAGCCAAAGTTATATTTCACTTAGCCAGATAGTCTCACTGGAGGGCACATTCTGGGACACTAGGCACCATTCTTGGAGTCGGGTGCCATTTCAGATTTTGGTATGTGGGGGGGCAACTTCTGCATGCTGTGATGGGGGGGGAGCAAGAAGAGAATGAGACATAGTAGGCAGATAGGGGACAGCAGCTTTAGCAATGTTACTGAGCATGCTCAGTACAAGCCAAGCACCAAATGGGGGAGGGAACCAATTCCTCTTGCCCTTCCACGCTCCCCCAACCCACATCATCTCTATCTCAGGGTTACTAAGGGTATGTCTACACTACAGTGTTATTTTGAAATAGCTTATTTCGAAATAGTTATTTTGAAATAGCTTATTTCGAAATAACGCATCTACATACAAAATGCATTTTGAAATAGCATTTTGCTATTTTGAAATAGTGCGTCCACACTGAGTGGACGCTGAATCGCATTTAAAGCCGGCCGGAACCAGGTCCAGCAGGGCATCAGGTCAGGACTTACTGAGTGGGGCTGCTGCCTGAAGCTATCTGAGGCCTGTGCTTAAAGGGACCCCTCCCTTCCCCTCCCCGGACAGCCAGTTCTCAGGTTTCCCTGCTTGCTTGACTACCTCAGGGTATGTCTACACTACAAAGTTAGTTCGAACTAACGGACGTTAGTTCGAACTAACTTTAATAGGCGCTACACTAGCGCTACGCTAGTTCGAATTTGAATCGAACTAGCGGAGCGCTTAGTTCGAACTAGGTAAACCTCATTTTACGAGGATTAAGCCTAGTTCGAACTAGCTAGTTCGAATTAAGGGGTGTGTAGCCCCTTAATTCGAACTAGTGGGAGGCTAGCCCTCCCCAGGTTTCCCTGGTGGCCACTCTGGCCAACACCAGGGAAACTCTATGCCCCCTTCCCGGCCCCGGACCCCTTAAAGGGGCACAGGCTGGCTACGGTGCCCGTGCCAGGTGCAAGCCTGCCAGCACCCAGCCAGCAGACCCTGCACCTGGCACGGCACAGAGCCACCCACCCGATGTCCCCCAGCCCACCCCCTCTTCCCGGGACCAGGCTGGCGGCTCCCGGGAGCTTGCCCTGGACCGCAAGAGGCGGGTACCTTCCTGGGCTAGTGCGGACATCGTGGACCTCGTCCACGATCTCCGCACTAGGCACAGGAAAGTGGCCGTCTAGGGCAGGAGAGCTGCCAGCCTGGCCACCCAGGAGCAGGTGTGCATGAAAATCAAGGGGGTCCACTGAGACCCCCGACCCTGAGCCCTGAGCTTACAATGGCCGTACTGGGTCAGACCAAAGGTCCATCTAGCCCAGTAGCCTGTCTGCCGACAGCGGCCAACCCTAGGGACCCTGGAGGGGATGGACCGAAGACAGTGACCAAGCCATTTGTCTCGTGCAATCCCTCTCCAGCCTTCCACAAACTTTGGGCAGGGACACCACTCCTACCCCCTGGCTAATACCACACCATGGACCCAATCTCCATGACTTGATCTCACTTCCCTTTAAACTCTGTTCTAGTTGTAGCCTTCACAGCCTCCTGCAGCAAGGAGTTCCGCAGGGTAACTATTTGCTTTGTGAAGAACAACTTTCCCTTACTAGTTTGAAGCCTGCTACCCATTCCTTTCCTTTGGTGACCTCTAGTCCTTCTTTATGGGAACTCATGAAGAACTTTTCTGAATGCACCCTCTCCACCCAACCCCTGCTTTTAGAGACCTCTATCTTGTCCCCCCTCCGTCTCCTCTTTTCTAAGCTGAACAGTCCCAGTCTCTGTAGCCTTTCTTCATCTGGGACCTGTTCCCAACCCCTGATCATGTTAGTTTCCCTCCCCTCTCCCAGCCTTTCTCTTCCCCTCTCCCACCTCCTTTTCCCAGTCTCCCCCAGTTTTTTTCAATAAAGACAGAGTCAATGTTGGAAGAAACGTTATCTTTATTTTGTACATCAATAAGAAGGGGGGCTAGAGAAGGGTAAGTGGAAGGAGGTGAGGGAGGAATGGGGTACGAGCCCCCGATGGGGAGGACTGGGCTGGCTCTGCGGGCTTCTGGGGGTGGAAGCTCTCCTGCAGCCCCCCGATTGCCCCCTCTCCCCAGATGGCAGCCTGCGGCAAGTGCAGCCGGGCTGATGGCCAAGTGGTGTGATGTGCCCAGTGTGGGTACTCCGGGCACTCCAAGCCAGAACTTCTTTGCAAGCGGGGCACCCCTTAGAACTGTGTGTCCGGGGTGGGGGTCGGGACCCTTTAAGCGCAGCCCTCTGCTAGCCTGAGACAGCATCTCCACGCTCTAAGTCCTCCTCTGATGCCCTGCCGGCACTGCTTCCGGCCATCCTTAAGCCCTGTTCAGAGTCCACTCAATGTGGACTTGCTAGTTCGAATTAGCAAAACACTAATTCGAACTAGTTTTTAGTTCTAGACCAAGTTAGTTCGAATTAACGTTGTAGTGTAGACGTACCCTCAATGAGGGACAGCAAAGCATTTTGTCTCTGTGTGCTCTGGTTGCCCTCACTTGGAACACCGCAGCACTCTGCAACATGGAGCCAGAGCTGCCCCATGACACTCTGGTGCTTCTCATGGACACGTTGCTGCAAGCCTGGCTGCAATTTCTGCAGGATGCCATCTGGGAGGTCCATTGGGGGGCTGTCAGTATCCAGGAGACCCTGAGGGAGAGCTTCCACCTTAAGGAGCACTAAGAGGCTCTCTGGTCTGCCCCATGGGGGCTTGTGCTCATTCCTCCCTCACGTCCTTCCACTTACCCCTCCCTAATGTGAAATAAAATACACGTATTTTCATGAACACAAACTCTCTTTATTTAACAACACTCGGAGGGGGGGGGGGAAGGAAATGAAACTCTGGTTAGACTGGGGAAAGGAAGTGGGAGAGGGAAGGCGAGAGGGTGGGAAAGGGGAGGGGAAAACCTGGGAGGAGGGAGGTGGAAGGAGGAAGCAAGGGGAAGAAGGGGTAGGGGAAGCTCAGGGCACAGGGTTGGGGGCCTCGCTGGACCAACTTAATTGTCATGCAAACTTGCTCCTGGGTTCACATGTGGCCTTTGGTGGCCAGACTGGCAGCTGCTATCCTTCCATAGACGTCTGCGTTCCTCCCTCTAGTGCGGAGATCATGGATGTTGGGGGCTTCCCCCCCAAACCTGAATAAGGTCCATGATCTCCACCCTAGACCAGGAAGGAGTCTGCCTTCTTCAGGCCCTGTCAGGCTCCTGGGAGCTGGCAGACTGCTCCTGGGGAGTGGTGGAGTGCTGGCTGCCATTGGCTTGCTGGCTCATGTTTTGGGGCCCACTGCTGGCTCTGGGTTGGCAGGCTTGGAGCTGGCACAGGCACTGTGGCCAGAGTCAACCCCTTTAAGAGTTCCAGGCATGGGGGGAAGGAGAGAAGTGTTTTTGGTTGAGGCTGGAGTGGCCTTCAGGGCACCCTGGGAAGGGTGGAGGCCCTCTATTTTGAAATAAGTGAATACACACCACTTATTTCAAAATAGCTATTTCAAATTTGGCATTATTCCTCGTAGAATGAGGTTTACCAAATTCGAAATAAGCGCTCCACTATTTTGAATTTATTTTGAAATAGTGGTTTGGCTGAGTAGACGCTAGGAAAGTTATTTTGAAATAAGGGCTGTTATTTTGAAATAACTTTGCTGTGTAGACATACCCTAAGGCACTGGAAAACTCTGCTTTTTTGGCAGACAACTTAGCAGTTAGCTGACAGGAGCACTGTTTCTAATTCCTATATAAAAGAAAGAAAATTAAATAAATATTAGACCCACTCAGCTCTAACACTAACATCTTCGGACATCTTGTGGCAAGTCACTTAAAGAACACTAGTTAGCCTTAAAATGTTAATGTATGTTATACTTTGTTAATAACTCTGGTGAGAGAGACAGACCTCATCAGGACTCCTGCGCTCTCTCTCAGTTCTGGAAAGGGAGTGGGTTCTAGTGGGTTACAGCAGGGAGCAGATACATTTCTGCTCTATATAAGAAAATGAGAATGGCCATACTGGGTCAGACTATAGGTCCTTCTAGCCCAGTATCCTGTCTGCCAACAGTGGCCAATGTCAGGTGCTTCAGGAGGAATAAACAGAAGAGGCAATTATCATGATTACCCTTATTACCCATTCTCAGCTTCTGGCAAATAGAAGCTAGGGACACCATCCCTGCCCATTCTGGCTAGTAGCCATTGATGGACTGGTTCTCCTTGAACTTAGTTTGTTATTATTGGAACCCTGTTAAAGTTTAGGCCTTTCCATCATCTCCTGGCAAAGAGTTCCACAAGTTGAAGATGAAAAATAATGCATTTTGTTTGTTTCACATCTGCTGCCTTTGTGTAGCCCAATCACCCAGTTTTGTGAGATCCCTTTGTAACTTTTTGCAGTCAGGTTTGGATTAATTATTGTTTATCCCTTTTTGAAGAACATTTATGAGAAGTTAACAGCTATGCTCCAAATGCATATCCCTGCAGCACACAACAATCATTCCTATACTTTCTGCCCCTATCTTTTAAGTGGAGTACCAAGCAATGTAATCATGATAATCTAATGAGCCTTTAATTACCTGAATAACTAGCCTTTTGTTATTCTTAATCACCCTGCCCCTCCCTCTTTTTATAACAAACTCCCTGCCCCAAAGGCAGAGCTGCAAGCAGCCAAATCCTTGCATTTAAGGACTGCCTCTGGAGTCAGGGCATGGGCTTTAAGCAGCCCTAAAGCATGAAATCCAGGGATTCAAACCGAGGAGGATGACTGTTGCCTCCCCTAGCCCCCCCCAAATGGTGCCCCTGCTTGGAGTGGGAGTGGCCTCCCACTGACTGCACTGGAGGGGGCTGGGACTGTGGCCCTGCTTTCACCCCCCATCTTAGGTACCTCTAATGTCCATAGCAGATGCAGGGCCTGCAAAACCCTGACATGAAGTGGCTGGCATCTGAGTTGAGGTGCACAGAAGGGAAAGACTTTGCAGTGAATTGCCCTCCATAGGAGGGTCAGTTACAATCTGGCCCTTCATGACTCTGCCCATCTGTTGGGGTATGTCTACACTCACGAGGAGTAATGGTAGTTCGGAATAGGAAGCCTAGCGGACATTTAAAAATGGCGGCGCCCAGCTTTATGTTCGAACTAGGGTGGTAGTGTAGACATACCCTTGCTGAGGTGATAGGGCTTTCCATGCCCTCTCACTTGGGCCAGAACTTTGTAAGGTCTCAATTCTGCCTTCTTCCTGTTCTACTCCTCTCATAGTACAGCTCTGTTACCTACATATGCACCAGCAGCAGACACAATTTTCTACACTCTGGGTCCTAGTGGCACCCCTCCGCCCCACCCCCCACAGTCTGGTACCTGAGGTGGCCACCTCAGTTCGCCTCATGGTAAGGCCAGCTCTGGTTGTGGCCAAGGTTCCTGCAATCCTATAAAGTTTGTTTACAGCCACCAGTCCTGGCATTCAGTGTTCTGTGCTGTTATTTAGCTTTAATTTACCCCTAAATGTCTTCTAAGAGCCCAGCATGCAGTGGAAGTGTTGGCATTATTGCTAGACAATATTGACCTTTCATAGTTTGGCAAATTCTCTGGTTCAGCACCTGTCAGGGGGTGCTGGACTAGAGAAGTTCAACCTGTAGTCTGAAAAAAATTTGTGTACCGGAAAATAGTTATTTAAAATATTGTCAAATGAAATCTTGTGGGGCCTTCTTACAATTTTCAGCAGTTTGTTTCTGGTCCGTATCAGAAATATTTCAATAGTAGCCTTCTGTGGCAAAAACCTGTGCAGTAAGTGGAGGCTAGTGGTAGCAAATTATCAGCCAGACATTTCAGAACCTTAGAAAAAAATCAGGCTGACTGTGCTTGTCTGTAGTGGGCTAGGACAGAAGGCTGATGGCTAAAGCACAAGGCTCATAGTCTGGTTTCTGTTCCCATCTGCGTCACAGATGTCTTGTGAATCACCTTGTCTTTTTGTTCTTCGCTTTCCCCATATGTAAAATGAGGCATAACTCTTCTTTGCCTCCCAGAGGATATTGGGAAGCATAAGTTAGTAGTATCAGTAAACCTGACATACATAGATAGAAGGTATTTTTTCCGCTGCAAAATATTTGCTACCCCTACAAACCAGTTTTCCTGTCCCTGGTACAAATGTTCTTCGAGTCAGCTACATTTCATATACTGTCTGAAGTTTCTTAGCAATTAATATTCTGTCCTTCCATTTAAGCTCAGCATTGTATTCCCAATGCCAGGCAGGCTTTGTTTTCTGTTACCAGCAAGATATCATGTTTCTATATTGAGTTCTGCTGTCATTTCTGGAGGTATCTCACATTAATCAGGGAGGCTACTTTGTCAGTTACTGCAGGTAATGTTATCATCAAACTTTAAGTGTGAAGGTGGAATAATAATGACTCTCCCCTCACTAAATGCAGTTAAGACAGCAGTATAGCTCTTCTGATGGTTTATTACATTAATCTTTAAGAACACTGATTGATTTGCTTTTATCACCATGAAAGGTTTTGTCTTATGAATATGACTTAGGAGCACAGGTCAGTCTTTTTTAAGTCACGTCTTCCTAAGAAACACATTGATTCATTATACTTTGTATTCTTCTGTTGCAATCAGTATGTCATTTAAATTTATTTGCTCTGATGCCACTGCCAGGCTACCATTAACTTGTTAAAGTGTATTCAGGAAATTTTATTGTAATAACCTTTACAGAAAGACATATTGAAATGTTCATTAACTTTTGGAAAGCGTAATCCTTTGTGTTTAAGACATGCTACTGATCACTATGTGGGAATGGAATATTTATATTGATGTTTTTTTTCTTCAGGGAAAAGCATGCAGATACTTCCAGCTTGAATTCTTTTTATTTCAGAGTAAGACATGAAAACAAGAAAGAACAAAAGTGAAGTCTGCATACAAGAGCACCCTGCCTATGTCTATACTGCCCCTCTTGCACAAAAAAATGCAAATGAGGGGAAGCGTGGAATATCAACGTGCCTTATTTGCATAATTAATGAGGCTCCGTTTTTGCACAAGAGGCTTTTGAAAAAATGTGGAAGAACGGCTCTTGCGCAAGAGGGGTTTTTTTGCGCAAAAACGGAGCCTAATTAATTATGCCGATGAGGCAAGGCGATATTCCATGCTTCGCCTCATTTGCATATTTTTTTGCGCAAGAAGGGGAGGTATAGACATAGCTGTATGAGTTTAGATAAACATATGCATATATGTGCATCTCTTCTGTTGGTCTGGAGGGAACTTCAGGAGCACATCCCTGTTTGCATGCAGAGTGGTTAGAAATTTAAAGTTGCAGATCACAGAATAAAAAAGACCAGTACCTAATTAAATAGTACACTGTGGTCAGCTGAGTGTCCATTAAGCACTGTAGTGGGTGGGAGCGAATTCTAATGTTTTTCACTGTATACATAAATTATTGAAGAATATATTCACCTCCAATGGGGTAACCTTTAAAAGATCCGGAGATCCATTCCAATATATAGATGCTATTCAAGGTTTCCTCTCTATAGGCAGATCTCTGCAGTTTGCATATTGGGCAGAAAATCTCAAGACAACAGGTGGCAAGATTTCCATATTCTGATCAGGTTGGACATACTGTGGCATTATTATGAGAGCACCTCTGATGTTAAACTGTTGACCCTAGTGACAGAGAACATATGTTAAGACTGGAAATGGAAGGAAGGCTCTCTCGGTGCGCATAGTTTCTATTAGAGTTGCCAGATGGTTTCAACAAAAGTACTGGACATACTTAACATTACATCACAATCTATATTACATCTTATTTAGAAAATACTGGACATTTATATTTTCTCAATTATATTTCCCAAACAAAAAGCTCAAATACAGGACTGTCCAGTTCAAAACCGGACTCCTGGCAACCCTAGTTTCTATATTATTCGTATTCTTTTACAGAAGGAAAATTGAGGTTCAGAAGTTTGAAGCTGCCACAATATAAGATCCTACAGGTTTGCAGTTAACCCTACTGAATGGCAATATCAAAATTATATTAATGGATATCTATGGTTATGTCTACACTAGCCCCCTAGTTCGAACTAGGGAGGCTAATGTAGGTATTCGAAGTTGCAAATCAAGTCCGGGACCCGGTATTTCGATTTAAAGCCCTAAATTGAACTACCTGTTATTCCTCCTGCAAGGAGGTTTAACAGGTAATTCGATTTAGGGGCTTTAATTCGAAATACCGGGTCCCTGCCGTGTGTAGATGCAGGCAGTTACTCCGGACTTGTAAATTTCAAAAAGTGGCAACCGGCTGGGAAGATGCAAATCAAGCACAGGATATTTAAATCCCGGGCTTGATTTGCAACTTTGAATGCCTACATTAGCCTCCCTAGTTCGAACTAGGGGGCTAGTGTAGACATACCCTATTATGGAAAGACAATCCTGCAGCACCGAGTCTAAAAACAGGGCTAGCTCTCTCTGGGTTTGGTCTGCAAAGCTAAAAAAAGCAGTGTAGATATTTGGGTGTGGGCTAAGCTGGAGCTCTGAAACCATTCCTCTCCTCACCTCCCAATCCCATCACTAGGTTTCTACACCCAGACTCTCCAATGTGAGCAGGAATGGCTACATGACTATTTGTAGCCCCACATTCTATGCCCCTTTCAGACTCAATCAGCTGACCCAGGCTGTGAGATTCAGGACTGCGGGGTTTTCTTTGTAGTGTATTCTTACCTTAAATATAAATAGCGAAACTTTTCTCTAACTGAAAAATGGCGAATTAATTACTCATTACACTCTTGTGTTGTTGCTGAGAACTCTGTCTACACTACAGAGGTTTTTTTGGAAAAACGTCTGTTTTTCCGAAAAACTTCAATTACGTCCACACTGTAATCGCATTCTTCTGAAAGAAAATTGAAAGAACAGAGGGGTTTTTTCCAACATTGGTAATCCTCTTTCTCCGAGGAAGAAGCCTTTTTCCGAAAGAGCTCTTTTGGAAAAAGGCGTGTGTGGATGGGGAAGAATCATAGAATAATCATAGAATAATAGGACTGGAAGGGACCCCAAGAGGTCATCGAGTCCAGCCCCCCGCCCTCAAGGCAGGACCAAGCTCCACCTACACCATCCCTGACAGATGTCTATCTAACCTGTTCTTAAATATCTCCAGAGAGGGAGATTCCACCACCTCCCTTGGCAATTTATTCCAATATTTGACCACCCTGACAGTTAGGAATTTTTTCCTAATGTCCAATCTAAACCTCCCTTGCTGCACTTTAAGCCCATTACTCCTTGTCCTGTCCTCAGAAACCAAGAGGAACAAATTTTCTCCTTCCTCCTTGTGACACCCTTTTAGATATTTGAAAACCGCTATCATGTCCCCCCTTAATCTTCTTTTTTCCAAACTAAACAAGCCCAGTTCATGAAGCCTGGCTTCATAGGTCATGTTCTCTAGACCTTTAATCATTCTTGTCGCTCTTCTCTGTACCCTTTCCAATTTCTCCACATCTTTCTTGAAATGTGGCGCCCAGAACTGGACACAGTACTCCAGCTGAGGCCTAACTAGTGCAGAGTAGAGCGACAGAATGACTTCACGAGTTTTGCTTACAACACACCTGTTGATACAACCTAGAATCATATTTGCTTTTTTGGCAACAGCATCACACTGTTGACTCATATTCAACTTGTGGTCCACTATGACCCCTAGATCCCTTTCTGCCATGCTCCTTCCTAGACAGTCGCTTCCCATCTTGTATGTATGGAACTGATTGTTCCTTCCTAAGTGGAGCACTTTGCATTTCTCTTTATTAAACCTCATCCTGTTTACCTCTGACCATTTCTCTAACTTGCTAAGGTCATTTTGAATTATGTCCCTATCCTCCAAAGAAGTCGCAACCCCACCCAGTTTGGTATCATCCGCAAACTTAATAAGCGTACTCTCTATCCCAATATCTACATCATTGATGAAGATATTGAACAGTACGGGTCCCAAAACAGACCCTTGCGGAACTCCACTTGTTATCCCTTTCCAGCAGGATTTAGAACCGTTAACAACAACTCTCTGACTACGGTTATCCAGCCAATTATGCACCCACCTTATCGTGGCCCTATCTAAGTTATATTTGCCTAGTTTATCAATAAGAATATCATGCGAGACCGTATCAAATGCTTTACTAAAGTCTAGGTATATGACATCCACCGCTTCTCCCTTATCCACAAGGCTCGTTATCTTATCAAAGAAAGCTATCAGATTAGTTTGGCTTGACTTGTTCTTCACAAACCCATGCTGGCTATTCCCTATCACTTTATTACCTTCCAAGTGTTTGCATAGGATTTCCTTAATTACCTGCTCCATTATCTTCCCTGGGACAGACGTTAAACTGACCGGTCTGTAGTTTCCTGGGTTGTTCTTATTCCCCTTTTTATAGATGGGCACAATATTTGCCCTTTTCCAGTCTTCTGGAATCTCCCCTGTCTGCCATGATTTTTCAAAGATCATAGCTAAAGGCTCAGATACCTCCTCTATCAGCTCCTTGAGTATCCTGGGATGCATTTCATCAGGACCTGGTGACTTGCTGACATCTAACTTTCCTAAGTGACTTTTAACTTGTTCTTTGTGAATCCTATCTTCTAAACCTACCCTCTCTCTGCTTGTATTCACTACGTTAGGCACACCTCCAGACTTCTCGGTGAAGACCGAAACAAAGAAGTCATTGAGCATCTCCGCCATTTCCAAGTTTCCTGTTACTGCTTCTCCCTCCTCACTAAGCAGTGGGCCTACCCTGTCCTTGGTCTTCCTCTTGCTTTTAATGTATTTATAAAAAGTCTTCTTGTTTCCCTTTATGCCTGTAGCTAGTTTGATCTCATTTTGTGCCTTTGCCTTTCTAATCTTGCCCCTGCATTCCCGTGTTGCTTGCCTATATTCATCCATTGTTAGTTGTCCTAGTTTCCATTTTTTATATGACTCCTTTTTTATTTTGAGATCGTGCAAGATCTCCTTGTTAAGCCAAGCTGGTCTTTTGCCAAGAAGGAGTTATTTCGAAAGAAGAGAAAAGAGGAAAAAGCACAGGTGGCCTGGTGGCCGCTCCATCCATAGTAATCACAACTGAAATGTGAGATAGCATCCGTTCAGTGTGGACACTATCTTTCGAAAAAGCAGATGGCTTTTTTGAAGCACTTTGGCAGTGTGGATGTTCTGTTTCAGAAGAAGTTTTTCCGGAAGATCTCCTCTGGAAAAGCTTCTTCCGAAAGAAGCCTGCAGTCCAGACATAGCCTGGGTGAATAACTTCCAGCAGAGCCTATTTCCATTTTCTTTCAACAAACACTGTTCTGTGAAGCAGAGCACTAGTTGTTCATACCCAGCAGTTGTATTTAGATTAGAAGGGTAATAGTAGAAAACTCATAATATTTTTTGGTGGCTGGGTTTTTCATAAGGGTTGGGTCAAGTCAAGTGCAATGTAACACACACAGACAACAAGAGAAATTGCTTAAAGGAAGATTCATTACAGTTCACTAACCATTAAGTAATGTTCTACTCTTGTGAGTTTAAATTTCTACTGACATGAATCTTTTATGTCCTGCAGTGTGAGTTGTAATAGTTGGATAGCTAATAAAGTTAAACCAGGTTTTAATTAGACCTATGGAAGTTAGCATGTACTTTTACTTGCATATATTCCTGTACTCAGCTATAGAATAAAAAATGGGATTCCCCAGCTGAATTTTTTTAGTCAAATACTTATATGTAAAAGGGCATTTTCCTCTTTCTAGTAATACTTTTTATTTCTGTAGCCTGTTCACCTGAGATTCTTGGCATGCTCTATCCAAGATTAATTTACCCTTCTGAGACTATATTCCCTTCTGAGACTATCATTATTCCCATTTTACAGAGGAGGAAATGAAGTCACAGAGAGATAAAATGGCTTAACCAAGATCACAAAGGAAGTCTGAGGAAAAGCTGGGATAGAATCAAAGGATTTTTGTACATGGTGATTTTAGTGCGTGGCAAGCCTGGATGCAAATCTATAGTGCATTAGTTTGTTATACACTATCTGGTCATGTGGACCTAAAAAGCAAGATTATGAGAACATTAAGGTTGTAAAATCAAATACGCGACAATTAGGAAATACCAATGGTGAGGTTGCCCATGCAATCATAATTCAGCTTTTGTACCTATGCATTATGATACAATCTTTAATTACCTTTTCAATTACTGTTTTTCCCACAAGATTCCTGCCCCTTTCAGTGCACTGGGTGAATGGTGCTCACTGCTTGTTTTTCAATATTTCTTTTTATCTTCATCATTCAATGTGTGGCCCCAGGCCCTATTTATTGTACACCACTCAAAACCCGCAGAGTACACGAGGCAGACACCCGCTGTGGAAAATTTTGACAAAGTTATAGACAACTGAAAACAATATCTTGTTAAGTGTTGGGAAAACTTAACTAAAGGTGTTGCTACCTGCATTCTATGTGTGTGTGTATCGTACACAGAATAGTACATTACATGACTATTAAGATAGTAAAATCAAGCACTCAAAAAATAAAAAATGCTTAAATAATGATTCAATCTTAATTTGTTCCCCTTGTGCATAAGCATTATGATTTTTTTTGCCTCTGTCTTCACAGACAAGGAAGGTCAGCTCCCAGACTACTGCACTAGGCAATGAAGTATGGGAAGGAGGTTGTCAGCTCTTGGTGGAGAAAAAACAAGTGACAAACTATTTAGAAAGATTAGACATACCTAAATCTGTGGAGCTGGGTCTAAGGCATCCGAGGGTGCTGAGGGAGTTGGCTGATGTGATTGAAGAGCCATTGGCCATTATCTTTGAAAACTCATGGAGATCGGAAGAGGTCCCAGACGATTGGAAAAAGGCAAATGTAGTGCCCGTCTTTAAAAAAGGGTGAAAAGACAACCCAGGGAACTGCAGACTGGTCAGCTGCATCTCAATTCTGAGATAAATCATGGAGGGGATCTTCAAAGAATCCATTTTGAAGCACTTGGAAGAGAGGATAGTGATCAGGAATAGTCAACATGGATTCACCAAGGGCAAGTCATGCCTGGCCAACCTGATTGCCTTGTATGACAAGGTAACTGGCTTTGTCTATATGGGGAAGATGGTGGATGTGATATACCTTGACTTTAGCAAAGCTTTTGATATGGTCTCCCACAGTATTCTTGCCATCAAGTTAAGGAAGTATGGATTGGATAAATGGACTGTAAGGTGGATAGAAAGCTGGATAGATTGTTGGGCTCAATGGGTAGTGATCAACGGCTTGATGTCTGGTTGGCAGTCAGTATCAAGTGGAGTGCCCCAAAGGTCAGTTTTTGGACCAGTTTTGATCAACATCTTTATTAATAAGGGTGTGTCTAGACTACATGGCTCCGTCGATGGAGCCATGTAAAGTAGTTTACTTGACATGCTCAATGAAGAGGGGATTTAAATAATCCCCGCTTCATTAAAATAAAAATGGCCGTGATGCTGTGCCGACTATCAGCTGATCCGGCACAGCGTGGCAGTCTAGAAGCAGAGTGGTTGACAAGGGAAGCCTTTGTTGACTGCTTTGGTATGCCTCGTGAAACGAGGTTTACCGGAGCGGTCGATAAAGGCGTCCCTTGTCAACCATGCCACATGTAGATTATTTAAATCCCCGATTCATTGACTTTGCCAAATAAACTACTTTACATAGCTCTGTTGACAGAGCCATGTAGTCTAGACGTACCCTAACCTTGAGGAGGGAACAGACTGCACACTAAGCAAGTTTGCAGATGACACTAAGCTAGGGGGAGAGTTAGATACATTGGAGGGCAGGGATAAGGTCCTCAGTGACCTAGACAGATTGGATGATTGGGTCAAAAGAAATCTGAAGAGGTTCAACAAAGACAGAGTCCTGCACTTGGGATGGAAGAATCCCAAGCACTGTTACAGGCTGGGGAGTGACTGGCAAAGCAGCAGTTTGGCAGATGGAGATTACAGTGGATGAGAAGCTGGATATGAGTCAACAGTGTGCCCTTGTAGTCAAGAAGGCTAACAACATATTAGGGTGCATTAGGAGGAACATTACCAGCTGATCTAGAGAAGTGATTATTCCCTTTTATTTGGCACTGGTGAGGCTGCATCTGGAGTATTGTGTCCAGTTCTGGGCCCCAACTATAGAAAGGATGTTGGAGAGAGTCCAACAGAGGGCAACCAAAATGATTAGGGGGCCAGAGCACATGATTTACGAGGAGAGGCTGAGGGATTTGGGCTTATTTAGTCTGAAGAAGAGAAGAGTAAGGGGGGATTTGCTAACTACCTGAAGGGAGGTTCCAAAGAGGATGGAGAGAGGCTGTTCTCAGTGGTGATAGATGACAGAACGAGGAGCAAAGATCTCAAGTTGCAGTGGGGGGAGATGTAGGTTGCATATTAGGAAAAACTATTTCTCTAGGAGGGTGATGAAGCACTGTGTGGTGAGTTACCTAGGGAGGTGGCGGTATCTCTATCCTTAGAGGTTTTTAAGTCCTGGCTTGACAAAGCCCTGATGGGGATAATTTAGTTGAGGTTGGTCCTGCTTTGGACAGGGGGCTGGACTCGATGACCTCCTGAGGTCTCTTCCAATCCTATCATTCTACGATTCTATGATTCTACGATTTTTTTAATGTAATGATCGCATACTATTTTTTTCCAGCAGGCCCTTGTCTCATTTAGTATACAGAATGAATAGTGCTTATTTGATGAGAAACTATTACATTTTTGTTTTCTACTAATTGCTCAGTGTGAGACTCCATGCTTTACTTTCTGCATGCAATTCAAACCCAGGTTTGAAAAGAGAATAATAATCATAATAATTAATAATAATTTTCGATGGGCTTTTCTGTGGCGTTTTCCGTCCCAGAGCAGCACTTGGTTTAAGAAGTAAGAGACTAATTAGGGTGGCCATTGACATGTTCTCAGAACTGAATATTCTGATACATCTAGGAATGGCATATGCCTGTCGCGAGAATCACAGGTCCGATGATAAATACCCAAGGGGGGAAGGACAGAACCAGGTGGACAGTTTTATCAAATAAAAAATATGTATTTATGACAGTGGTGAATTTATAGTATTTATTCTAAGATTTTTAATAGACCGTGTTAATAATGAATTTACAGTATTTATTATATTTATTCTATGATTTCTAGTAAAACGTGTCAGAGATATAAGGATGGGAATGGCAAGAGGAATAGTCTCTAATCTTAAAATATCCAGCTACAGTAATTAAATAACAGTGATAACTACAAACTCTTATGTACTACCCAAAAACAACTACAACAACAAGCTCATACAACAGGAAAAAATCAAATCATACATACCCACTTACACAGCACACAGAACATTTCACAGATATCGGTTCGGTTGCGAAGGCCTTGGTTACACCCGAGAGTCGGGGGAGGTGGCTGGTCAGTTGATCAGGCCGGCAGCACTTTGAAGTATGCGAGAAGGCACACGCACGGTGGTACGTGTGTTGCGAAGATCTTCTAGAGAGAACTGTGCGATGGGTATTTATCCCCAAATCTGCACATCGCTTTCCCGCGCTTGCATATTACCATATATGGCCCAATGGTCACCAAGTGGGGGGGTCGGTGTCCCAGGGGTTGGGCCGAAACTGTGCAGGTTTAATGCGACCAGGTAAGCCCCGCAGTTCTCACGCCAAGGTGACGGGTGGGAGAGTCTGAGGCTATTTTCCCCTTTTCACACCTTTCCTTTTTCTAAAGGCAATGGTATGCAGGAAGGGTGCGGCCGGTTTCTCTCAAGGAGTACTGCAGAACAAGAGCAGCCTGGCCAAACTCTTTTACTGGGGGGGGCAGTTTCTTTTCTCTAACAATGCCCACCCCCACTCTTGTGATTCCTTCCCCTTATCCCCAGCATGACTCTGCAGGTGAGGTGAGTGCAAGATCACACCAGTTGGGGAAGTGCAGTGTGTTTTCCCAAATGGTATCCTCTGTCCGATATCACACAAAATAACATCTAGTATTGTCTAAGTAGCAGGCAAGGGACAAACCACTCAAGAGAACTCTGTCTCGTTTAAAAATTCAATGAATGTTCTACCTAAGACTAGAGCAGCTGTAACTCATCAGCTGTTTCTCAGTTAGGCAGTGGTGAAGGAACACTTTTAGAAGTAGGGGTGCTGAAAGGCAGTCCTCTTACTCCTGTCTCTCCACCCTTCTGCCCCCGAGTTAGGGGCAGACATTGGGCCAAGAGTAGAGCCACAAAAGCCATAAGGCAAGACAGAGATCTGCCTACACCAGCCCATGGGAGATGTTAACAAGTGGGTTGCCAACACACCCTCTCTCAGAGATAGGCATCAAAGTCTGGCTACAAGGAAGCACCTATTTCTGCTTAACAAGCCACAAATGGGAACCTACCACCTGGCATCAGGCTAAATCGCTTCTCAAAGAAATAAGTTGGGTGGCTGTTTTGTTCCATAACAAATGGCTGGAGGACAGGGTGTTTGATCACCATATAACTTTTAGCTGCATGGTTAGCATAGTCATTTGGGATGAGGAGACCTAGGATCAGCTGCCTCCTCTCTGCCAGAGAAGGAGGAAAGGATTTGAATGTTCCCTGTTTCAAGTGTTTCCTCCATAAGTATCTACTTGATTATTCAGCATGCACTGTTAGTTCACAGACCACTCCCAAAATCCTTTGTTCTGGCTAGCCCAGTTTCTTAAAGGAGACATACCTGGCTGGGATACTGTGCATATTAAAGTTTCCTGCCACTTATCAATGACAAAAAGTGTGGATACCCTTTTGGGAGGAGGGGACTAGAAAGGCAGAAGCTTCATAAGAGCAGTTTGGTGCTAGTCTGTAGAAAAATGACTGAAGTAGTTCCTTTGCTAGTCCGGTGATAAACACATTGATGTGGCATTGGCAACACAGGAAGCTGCCTGCTACTCTCAGGGGGTAACTAGGCAGAGGAATGATACAAGAAAGACAAAATAAATGACAGAAACAAGATATGGCTAGCAAGTAATGTAAGCCAGTAAGGAGAAGACCTGAGTGAGAGGGTGTGTCTAGACTACAGAGTTTTGTCGACAAAAGTGGACTCAGCAGTTTTGTCGACGCTGGTAAACCTCATTTTACGAGGCATAAAGCTTTCTGTCGACAGAGTTCTGTCGACAGAAGGTGTTATTGCATGTAGGGTTGTGTCTAGACTACAGGGTTTTGTCGACAAAGCAGTTTGCTTTGTCGACAGAACTGAATGTAGTCTAGACGCTCTTTGTCGACAGAAGCTTTGTCGACAGTATCTGTCGACAAAACTTCTGTCGACAAAAGCCTGTAGTCTAGACATACCCAGAAACACAAGTCAAGGAAGGAACTTGAGTTGTAGGTTTAAGTGGTAAAATGTAAGTAGGTTGACACCACAGGGGTATGTGACTAATAAGTATGTATCACTGGTGAGTGCATTAGCTATATAAGAAAGATAAGGCTGTAACACAAGGCCTATATACTGTAGGTCCTTAAGATATAGCCTGGACATAGAAGGCATCTAGCCAGAAACATGTTGACATGACTTCTTCACTTGGGGTGTGTCTAGACTACAGGGTTTTGTCGACAAAAGTGGACTTTTGTTGACAAAACTATACCTGCGTCCACACTACCGCTGAGTTCTGTCGACATAACATCGACAGAACTCAGCAGTTTTGTCGACGCTGGTAAACCTCATTTTACGAGGCATAACGCCTTCTGTCGACAGACTTTCTGTCGACAGAAGGCGTTATTGCATGTAAACTGTCCTTTGCGTCTACACTACCATGTCGACAAAGCAGCTTGCTTTGTCGACAGAACTCAGTGTAGTCTAGACGCTCTTTGTCGACAGAAGTTTTGTCGACAGTATCTGTCGACAAAACTTCTGTCGACAGAAGCCTGTAGTCTAGACGTACCCCAAGAGATAACTCTGTATCAGTAAAATGTATGATTGCAATGAAAGATATGATAAGGTGCTTCTGTTGTGGTAAATATGCAGCAATGGATTGGAAATATGTTGCCATGTATCATTTAGTATTGAATGATGACCAGTAATAATCTCTTGAGGAATACTGCAAAGATCACGTTACCACAGTGACTGATTGGTATAAATGATGATGAATGAAAGGAACTAAGAATGTAGCCTGTGAAAAACAAGGCATCCTGAAATGCGTAGGGTGGGGAACTAGAGGTAAAGAAAAGGGGCCGAAACCATTATGCATAAGCATACGGTACAATGGGGCAGTCAGGTAACACGCTCTAAAGGCTACATCCTGGACCGCATGCCTTGAGGGAAAGAGATGCCAGGGTGACAACTCCTGATGATGGTGATGATGATAACAGTGGTTCGCTCCTCAGGGTTAGTACCAGGAAATGTGAGAGATGCCCACATTAGAGCTAGACGTGCAATTTTACCCCCGTCTTTCCTGTTGTATTGCAGTGTGTTTTTCACATTCTGCTTAGTAAGACTCTTATTACAGGGACAGTTGAGAACTTGTGAATGCATCAGTTGTGGTCCTTATTACTCGTGCGCTCCTAGGATCTCCAAACCTAGCAATTTTCATAATGGCGATTCTCACCCTGCTAATCCTGATACTGTTCCCTAGTTGGTTAAGAGGCCAAACTCTTAGCACAGGGCACTGTGATCTAGTATAAAACCAATCAATAAATGAATTCAGAAATTAATGAAAAAATATGATTTTTAATTTAGTATTATTAACACGATATATTAAAAAAGCAGCAACTCTGTACATGCTCTGTTGGTAGAGAAGGCTCTAGCTTTTCTAAAACCAAATTTAGACTCTGGCATGTTGAGGAGAAGGTAAAGTGTGACTCCACTAACAATACCAAGAATTAATTTGTTTCATTGTCTTCCACCCCATAAATTGCTATGGCTGATAATGGCAGCTCCCAGAATGTAAGGGACCATGTGGGAAGCTTGCCCTGCTAGCATGGACTGAACTGAATTGAGACATTGGGTTTATTGGTTTATTAGAACAAAGTATATCCCACCCCCTTTTTGTCTCCTATGCCAAGACAGATCTTATCAGGCCACTTCATCTTGAATGGTCTCTTGAGATATGTGTTAACTGCTTATGCTAAATCAACTGTTCCTCCTTCTACTTAAATGTGACACTCAAAGTGGCTATGTCTAGACTGGCATGATTTTCCGCAAATGCTTTTAACAGAAAAGTTTTCCGTTAAAACCGTTTGCGGAAAAGAGCATCTAGATTGGCATGGATGCTTTTCCACAAAAGCACTTTTGCGGAAAAGCGTCTGTGCCAATCTAGACGCGCTTTTGAGCAAAAAGGCCCGATCGCCATTTTCGCGATTGGGGCTTTTTTGCGCAAAACAAATCTGAACTGTCTACACTGGCCCTTTTGCGCAAAAGCTTTTGCGCAAAAGGACTTTTGCCTGAACGGGAGCAGCATAGTATTTCCGCAAGAAGCACTGATTTCTTACATGAGATTGTCAGTGTTCTTGCGGAAATTCAAGCGGCCGTGTAGACAGATGGCAAGTTTTTCAGCAAAAGCAGCTGCTTTTGAGGAAAAACTTGCCAGTCTAGACACAGCCAGTATGTTTCCCAGACCTGAAGAAAAGCTCTGTGTAAGTTCAATAGTTTGTCTCTCTCTCCAACAGAAATTGGTCCTATAAAAGATATATACCATGGTGCTGCTAGCATGGTTATATAACCCCCACTTATTTTAAGTAGACTTGTGCTCTCTAGGTCCCACTTAACCAGAGAAAATATGGTAATTGGAACATCTTGGATATTTGTGACAGACAATGCTACCTGCAGTTCCCAGCAATGACTTAAGTCTTGTGTCTCTCACGCATGCAAGTCTTGAGCAGTAGGTTACAATGTTGTCTTTTATTAGTGATAACTCAGAATGTGTCATGTATAGCTCTGGTGCTAGAGAAAGAAACTTCAGTGTAAGCATCTCTCAGACTTGGTTTTTCTGCAGAAAACTGGTCCTTTGGGAGGAAGCTCAAATAAAGCACCTTCCTAAACTGCCCTCCAGGTGACTGAACACAACAGGACCAAATGCAGTTATTCAAGAAGACACTGATGTTAGTCTTTTCTCAGTGAGAAGCATCAAGTACAGACAATTTTTGGAACTAACTCTAGATAATTAAAGGCTGCCCCTTCTGCCTTCTTGATTGAGAAGTATTGCCACTATAAAGTTACTGACAAACATGGAACAAAATCACAACGTTTAAACACCCAAACTGGAAAGAAAAGTGAATAGTATACATGCCGCTCTACAAAAGGATAATCTGTGTTCATTGCAATGACCATAAGCAATGGTTTCCTATTTGTCTGTTCCACATTCTCTCACTTCTCACAGAATAGACTGAACAATATGTCTCCATATTATTGTGCAAAGGCTACAGGCATCTGACATTCCTGATAAAATTTTGCCATCCTTTTTTTGTGATGATGAATCACTATGTATGTTCCTACTGTGCTTGTTAATCTGGCTCTGCAGTCTTTTTTGTGTATGTGCACTAAGAGATAAATTGAACATTGAACTTAACTGGCAAAGAAGTAAGAAGATATTTTTTTAAACGTTTCACTCTTCAAAATTATCTGCCTGAATATGTCCTTCAGCTAGGAGGTGTCAAAATTCCCCCCAGCGGGGTAATTTAGATATGGATTAATTTAGAGAGTATTTGATTCTTAAAATGAAGAACAAAAATCAATCCCATGAATTAGAGTGCCTTCTAAACAATATGTGAATGCTCTATTGTATCTATCAATGGGGGAAAACAGGGGAAGCAATCTTGGAACAAAACAGCTGTGTGAGTTGCTGCCATCACAGAAGTCCATAAAGAATTCAGTAAATGTTTGGGCTGGCTGAGAAATTTTAATAGAGCTACTTAGCTGAAGAGAATAATGAATAAAAGCTAAGGCTAGAACAATACAATCTACTCCAAGCAGTTACAACATTTCATTTTAGTCAACGGATTGTTTACTGCTCACAGCAATTAGAACATCCAATCAAGAAAATTAATGCAGTTAAGCACCTGCTGTACTTCATCTCTCTCTGGGTGGACATCACAACCTTTGTCAGACACAGTCAGCACATAGAGGGAACAGTGGGAAGAAGTTCAAATACCAGAATCAGTCTGTTGGCAAAATGCCCCCAATCTATTGATGCTGGCTATATAAACATGTTCATACATTTGTATCCCCTTCATGTTATAGTCACTGCTAGTATTTAGTAAGTATTCAGATGCTATGTTGGAGAAATGAAAACAAGGCTAAAAGGAAAATTTTCAAGAAATATTTAGTAACTTATGGTTCAGTGGCTCACAGGAGCTGGAGTTCTGATGCCTCGCATCCCCATTCTCTTCTATGGTACCAATTTTTTTTTTATGAGACGTAGGCTACTAATTGTCTAAGTCACTTTTAAGAATGGGGCTTTAGATCCAAAGTTATTAAAGCACTTCTGGATATTTTACTTAAGGGCTCTGTCTTTACTAAAAAACACCCATGGAAAAGATTTAGGAATAATTGCTTAGCCTAGAGGAATAACCCATTGGTTTTGCTTCTTGGTCTTTTTCATCAACTTACTTCAAAGTCCCCTTCATGCATTCTCTATCTCACAGTCCCCACCTCCATGCCTCACACCCATAATCATCCGTATCTTTCCAATTCCTTTCTTTTATACATCCCTTTGTATAACTCTGTGCAGTACTTCTGGTGCATTTTATTCCTGACAAACATTCACCAGCCTTGTGTACCCCAACTAATTTGAAGTAAACTGACACATTGATGGCTCAGCATACTAGCAATTTGATGGGTGATTCATCAGATTCTACAGAATTTAGTCCTTCATTCAAAAAAAAGTTTAATTCTTTATGCAGAAAAACTTTTTAATGCAAACCAAGGCAGGGCTGTCTTGTGAAGATGCAGATTCAGACAAAAATAATACTTGTTAAGTGTAGACCGTCCCATTCAGGTTGGCTGGTACTGGGGCATAGTGGATCAGTTTGGGGCTCTAGGGGTTAGGGCTGGCACTGGGGAGTCTGGGGGCAGGGCTTTAGGTGGACTGCTACCCTTTTATTTGCATATTCATCATTTGCATAATGAATATTCAAATATGCACATAAAATGTTACTGGGCCGCCAAAATTTTGTGAATGTTTGCCCATCCCCGGTATCAAAAAGGTTGGGAGTCACTACTCTAAGGTGTTGCAGGACTATCTTGAGCTAGCTAGATTAAAGTTAATTTGGGTGTCTCTACACATACTACAATCTCACTTCAGGGTAGGCACAGCCTGAGTTACTTTCTTAGCCCAACAAGAAGAGATGTGCCATTGTGACAGACTGGGCCAGGTCTGGGCACAGCTGAGGGTGTCTGCTCAGGGCGAATTACTCAAATTTGGGGCTCTCATTTGGGGCTCTCTGTAGCCCCCAGACTGGAGACCTTCCCGAATAGGCCACAAACCAGTCCCATGGACGCCTGCCAAGCCAGCCACAAGCCTCACGAGCAAAACCCCTCCGATACCCCAGAAATATCCGTGCCCCAGATGGCCCCGGGCCTCATACACAGGTGAGGGGTTTTAGGACCCAATCTCACCTTCCCCGAACAAGTTCTGTCCGGTTCCAAGAAACCAGCCACAGATCCCAGGTCAATTTACACTCTGGACCTTACCCACAAGATCACGCTGAGCCAATCCTTTAGAATCTAAAATCTAAAGATTTATTACTAAATGAACGAAAAGCATAAGAGAAAGGTTGTTAAAGTATTATACATTACATGCATCAAATCTCCCAGTTCTCGATGCAGGCTTGCAGCAGAGATGTTATAACTGCTGGCTTAAAAGTCCTTGGTGTTCATCCTATGTCCAGATGGGTCCACAGTTCTTCCCAGCTCGTGATTCCCTGCGAGGCCGCATCTGGGGTCAGGAGCGGATCTCAAGACCAAAATGTAGGCTGCCACATGGCATCTTTATAGCTCCTTCCTGGTCTCTTCTTGGCTGCAGCAGGTCACCTGGCCCGTGGCCTATCCCTGTGTTCCTTGCTGGTAGCCCCTAGGTATCAGTCACCATTCTTGAGGTATGTCCTTGGCCTATAGAGGGCTATTGTTCCATAGAGACTTGCTCATTAGGCTGAGCTGCTTTGCCCATAGTTCAACCACATACAGAGAAACATTTGGTATTCATACAAAGTACATGCTTATAACTTCACACACAGACATTACACAATTACATGAGTAGCATATATGGAATCAGAAGAAAGTAAGCTTATATTTGACACCTCACATGGCCCCCTTTGTACCACTTTTGAGGCCAACAGCAGTGATCTGGCTGCTCCCCTCAAAATCCAGTAATGTGACATCCATGTCAATGGTTTTGGGCTAAATGGGACTCATTAGAAAGGAACTTTGTTGATAAACCCTGGTGGTAGAATGAATGGACTGATATGAGCTACATTTCCCCATGGAGATTAAGGCAAAGATCATGCAGCTAGTGAAGTAAAACTCACTAGTTTCATTCATGTTGGATCAGACCCATGTAGTCTTTATCAAAAGGTCATAAAAGCAGGAACTTGGAAATACTATCAAGTTCTACTCCTTTGTGTGTCTTTCTATGTGTACTGGACATTTTTCAGTATTTTTCCAAGTGTAGTTTTAACTTTCCACACCAATAGGATTTACATCAGTCTTGTGCATAGCACAGTGATAATATTTTCAAGATATTCAGTGTTAATTCCCTTCCTTAATTCCATTCCATTAATCCTCATTATTCCCCATGTATTGCACCACCCTGTATAATTCCCGACCAGGATTCATTTTTACACCTTTCAATTATGTGAAGACTCTTATCATGCTCCCCCTCATGTCCCACAGTCTCTCGGCATATTGTATTATTATTCAGAGATATATTCCTGAGCTAATAACTTTGCTTTCATTTGATTCATTTGCCACATTCTAAAAGGCAAAGCCAGCCTAATTTTCATTAGAAAAATTATCCAATTGGAACATAAATAATTAGGATGCAGAAACAAAAAATCCATGTGGACTGCCACAGGAGGGAGAGTAGTCTTCACAAATGTTTTGCTTTCATTCTTAAATGCTTTGGCGTTTAATACTTGGCTGATCTGTAATAAATGCATTTAATATAGTTATATTCCAGGATTCAAACTTGCTGCATCAACAATATGGTGGAAGGCTGTGAAAGATAATTCAGTGGCACCTATGGTAACACACAGAACAAATGTATTCTCTACAGTCAGATTATCAGATTGTGAGGTGAAAAGGAGCCATTATGAGCTGGACACAGTACCATCAACATAACACAGGCCATACAATTTCATTTGTAACTTCTGCAACAAGTCCAATGCGTTTTTCTTGTTATTATTGAGAGTATATATTTTTAAAAGCCAGCCAAGTTTAGTGTTATATTACAAGTGATGGAGAATCTGCCACATTGTTTAGTAAGTAGTTCCAATGCCTAATTGCCCTCATTGTGAAAAAATGCATAGCTATTCAGTTCATGTAAAAGTTGAAGAAATATATATAGATTTAAACCTGCTGAGTGGTTGAATTGGACATTACTACAGCTGATGAACCTTGGTATTTTCTTCAACAAGTTCTCTGTGTGTATGATATTTATAGCGTTACTCCAGCATAAGAATGTGATTCTCTGTCATTTGTCCTTGGAATAAGAAAAATTATTCAAGTAATTTCTTAGAGGCTAAAATGAGATTTGGATTTTTAATTTAAAAAGTAATGAAATATGTTTGACATTTCTCTGCCCTATATAATTATTGTCTTAGAATATTATACTAAGAACTGTTCAGAGTATTAGTGGTAATATTTCAGAGAAAAGCCAATGATCATTAGAGAGGAGAGAGACTCTTAAACATAAAATATCGTTTACCAGATCTTAAGAACGGTACATTTAGTTACACTGAAGATGTCGCTGCATCTCTTTCTCTCACTTAGATGATTAACTCATTTTTTAATAACAAACTGCAATTCTTCTGAGGTCATTTTTTGCCACTAACATGGAAGTTTAAACACAATGTTCTTTGGAAAGATGAATGTAGAAGTCGAAATTATAATGTAGTAGCCCTGGATTATTTAAACATTCTTATGACAAATATTTGAGATACTGAAAGAATATAGAAGTTCCTTAGGGTGTAATGGGAAATACAAATCATGTAAATGGAAGGGAAGTTACATTGGGGCTCTTCAGTTATGTACTCCTTAAAATTCTTATGTAAGGCTACATCTAGACTGCAAGCCTCTTTCAGAATAAGCTTTTCCAGAAGAGATCTTCCAGAAAAGCTTATTTTGAAAGAGAACGTCCACACTGATTGGATGCTATCTTGCATTTAAGGCCACTTGGAAGCAGTTCAGGCAGGACTTTAGGTCAGCAGTTGCTTCTGGGTGCTCTTGCCTAAGGCTAGCTGAGACATATGCTTAAAGGTACCCGTGGATAGCCGTTTCTCTGCTTCTGCTGCTTGCTTGCCTGCCTTTCTGAGGCTACATCTAGACTGCAGGCTTTTTTCGGAAGAAGCTTTTTTCCAAAAAGATCTTCCAAAAAAAGTCTTCCAAAAGAGAACATACTCACTGCTAAAGCATGTCGAAAAAGCGATCTACTTTTTTGAAAGAGAGCATTCAGATCAATGGACGCTCTCTCACATGTATGCTGTGATTGCTATGAACTGAATGGCCACCAGGGCACCTGTGCTTTTTCTTCTTTCCTCTTCTTCCGAAAGAACTCCCTCTTTCCCGTCCACACACGCCTTTTTGTGAAAAAGTTCTTTCGCAGAAAGGCTTCTTCCTCATAGAATGAGGATTACCAATGCTGGAAAAAAACCTCTGTTCTTTCGATTTTCTTGCGGAAGAACGCAATTGCAGTTTGGACGTTCCTCAAGTTTTGTCGGAAAAATGTCCATTTTTTTAACAAAACTCTGTAGTGTAGACATACCCTGAGGGACAGCAAAGCACTCACAGTGCGTGCTTTGGTTGCCCTGCCTTTGGACACCACAGCATATTCCTTGACATGGAGCCGGAGCTGGGAGGGGGTGATCGCACCCCGCACCCTTCACATACCTGTTAAATGGTTTCATTCCAGCAAATGACTGTTTCACAGGTTCAAAGTTATGTAAATAGATGTGGCAAGCTGGCTTACTCGGCTTCCCCCCCAGTAAGCATCAGCCTCTGCACAAGGGAGCCAGTCGCCCGCTCCAGCCCCAGGGACCGCTAGCAGACCAAGTCAGCAAGCTGAGCCCGAGGCCAAAGAGGAAAGGCAAAGCGCAGTGCCTTCAGCGCACAGTAGACGGGAGTAGGGCTTGGGACCTCTCGCACCCTAAGCGAGAATCATGCCCCTAGACCAACAAGCCATCCTTGCTGCTCCCCTGCTGCCACTTGGCACGCCTCACGAGTCTGAGAGAAAGACCAGGCAGCTGGAAGCGCAACGTTCAAAAGGACTGTGCCTCCCTCCACCTTGCTAAGATCATATGACTCACATTATTTCGAAAGAACAATGTAAGCGTCTACATAGCAAGCCCGTTATTTAGGAATAATTTTGAAATAACAGGATTCTTATTCATAATAATAAACCCTCATTTTATGAGGAATAGCACCTATTCCAAAAAGGTTATTTTGTGTAGACAGCACAGCTGTGATTATTTCAAAATAGGTGGCCTCCAGTGCTTCTCACAGTTGCTTTGGGGCCACTTTCTCCACACTCTGTCAGAGCCCTATAATTTCCTTTCCCCTGTAGCCTTTAAAGCTGCAGCAACAGGAGAAAGGGCTGATGGCATGACGTCAGCCCCTCTAGCACCATGCCATACAGTAGTGCCCTGCTCTGTTCTCCTTGATGCCATGGCAAACCATGCTCCATCTGAGCCTCCACTGGCTATCAGCACAGCTGCAGCTAACTCCCAAGCACCTGGCCGGTGATAAAAGTGGAGAGTACCATCCTGGTCTGGTGCAGAGATCCTGCAACTCATTGAGGTCTGGGAGAGGAGGCAAACTTCCAGGGTCTTCACACTAGGGCTGTGTCTAGACTGGCAAGTTTTTCCGCAAAATCAGATGATTTTGCGGAAAAACTTACCAGCTGTCTACACTGGCCGCTTGAATTTCCGGAAAAGCACTGACGATCTCATGTAAGATTGTCAGCGATTTTCCGGAAATACTATGCTGCTCCCGTTTGGGCAAAAGTCTTTTTCCGAAAGACTTTTGCGCAAAAGGGCCAGTGTAAACAGCACAGTAGTGTTTTCCACAAAAAAGCCCCGATTGTGAAAATGGCGATCAGGGCTTTTTTGCGGAAAACTGCGTCTAGATTGGCCACGGACGCTTTTCTGCAAAAAGTGCTTTTGCGGAAAAGCATCCTGCCAATCTAGACGTGCTTTTCCGAAAATGCTTTTAACGGAAAACTTTTCTGTTAAAAGCATTTTCGGAAAATCATGGCAGTGTAGACGTAGCCTAGGTGTAGGAATGCAGACATTTATGGCCAGATGTCCAACAGCCTGTACCAGAAGGGACACATGCGCACCCAGGAGTAGGTGTTCATGAAAGTGAAGGATCTGAGTCAGGCCTACACGAAGGAAAGGGAATGGAGCTCCTGCTTAGAGGCAGTGCCCCAGACCTGCCCCTATTATGAAGATCTCCACTGCATCGATGGAGCGGGATTAGTCCCTTCCCCCGCTTGTTGTGGACTCTGGGCTGGAGATGCCTGTCATGAGCCTCCCAGACGGCAGGACTGTGGAAGAGAAGGAGGAGGAGGCCAGCAGTGACACCATGCCCGCCAGCCAGCAGGTCATGTTGTCCATGGAGCCAGTACTTCCCTCCCAGGATGTCACCCACGGCTCAGACAAGGCCCATCAGGTGAGTTCCGTTACTTTCCCCAGACACAGGTGTGGGGAGGTGGAGGTGACCAGGGGATGTGCTCGCTTAGCTTTTTTGAACTGGGGATCGCACAGCAGCCTGTGCACATGGTCTGGAGTGCCAGACTGGAACACATAGGATCAATGAGGCTGCCACACAGGAACTTTGTGCTCCTGCTCACAGGGTTCCTGCAAACGCCTGCCTTACTCCCAACCCCATTGTGGGACATGTTCCCACCACAAGCCACCACTGAAAAGGATGGGGTCATGGACACACACAGCGGTGCTGCACACAGCACATGGACATATCCGCACTCTCAGGGCAGCATCTACTTCCGGGCAAGTGTGATGAACTGGAGGACACTAAGTCCCTGTCAGCGGAACCTGCCGGGTGGAAGTAGAGAAGGGGATCCTAGTATAACCCTTCCCAGAAAGCGGAACCCCCCCCCCCGTCCTCCAGAGAAGTCCGCTCCCTGTGGGGCGCCACCACTGCCAGACCCAGCGTGTGTACGGCTCTGAGGGAAGCTGAGTCACTCCATCATCCCCCTTCCACCTTTAGGCTCCTGGCCTGGCTGGCACCTTCATATGTCTGCTCATCCTTGGACTGTGGGGATCGCAGGGCTCCTGTGGGATGTCCATGCCTCTGCAAGAAAGTGCCCACTGTCTAGGCCACAGATGACCATGTTTGAAGCACATCACCATCACCATCATCTGAACTGAGACCTTTCGGTATCTGCTTACACATTATCATAGAATCATAGAGCTGGAAGAGACCTCAGGAGGTCATCAAGGCCAGCCCCCTGCCCAAGGCAGGATGAAAGCCAACTAAATTATCCCAGCCAGGGCTTTGTCAAGCCGAGGCTTAAAAACCTCTAGGAATGGAGATTCCACCACCTCCCTAGGTAACCCAGTCCAGTGAAATAGTTTTTTCTAATATCCAACCTAGCCCTCCCCCACTGTAACTTGAGACCATTGCTCCTTGTTCTGCCATCCCTCACTACTGAGAACAGTCTTTCTCCATCCTCTTTGGAACCTCTCTTCAGGAAGTTGAAGGCTGCTATCAAATCCCCCCTCACTCTTTTCTTCTGCAGACTAAACTAATGCAGTTCTCTCAGCCTCTCCTTATAGGTCATATGCTCCAGGCCCCTAATCATTTTTGTTGCCCTCCGCTGGACCCTCTCCAAAAGCGTCCAAATCCTTTCTATAGTGGGGGGCCTAGAACTGGACACAGTACTCCAGATGTGGCCTCACCAGAGCTGAATAAAGGGGAATAATCACTTCTGCTGGCAATGCTCCTCCTAATGCACCCTAATATGCCATTAGCCTTCTTGGCTACAAGGGCACACTATTGATTCATATCCAGCTTCTCATCAACAGTAATCCCCAGGTCCTTTTATGCAGAACTGCTACTTAGCCATTCAGTCCCCAGCCTGTAACACAGTTCCCTGCCAGCATGGTGCTCCTCCAGGCTGGCATCCAACCTCCACTTGTGCTGCTCGAGAGATCGCTGTGGGGTAGGCAGGCAGGCAATGTGTTCTGACTGCAGGTCTTCCTGGGGTTGCCAGCACCTGTGGGTCTCGCAGGATTGAGAGGCAGGCATGGGAGGTGGTAGATATGCCTCACTCAGAGCTGGTCCAGCTGTGAAGAAAAGTGACAAGGGCAGTCAACCCAGGAGACGGGGTGTCTGAAGCCTACCTCTTCCTGCTTCTCCACATGGGAATAATATGGCTAAGAATGACCTTGAGCAGGTCACTGCATATTATGTAGTGCTGGGAAGAAGGAGCAAGGAATTTGAAGTGCAAGTGGTGTTCTCGTCCATCCTCCCTGTTGAAGGAAATGGTCCAGGTAGGGATCATCAAACTGAGGAAGTAAATGTGTGGGTATGCAGGTGGTATCAGAGGGTATGTCTACACTACCACCCTAGTTCGAACTAGGGTGGTTAATGTAGGCAACCGAAGTTGCAAATGAAGCCCAGGATTTAAATATCCCGGGCTTCATTTGCATCTTGCCGGGTGCCACCATTTTTAAAGCCCCGGTAGTTCGGACTCCGCGCCCGCGGCTACACACGGCACGGAGTAGGTAGTTCGAATTAGGCTTTCTAATTTGAAGAGTAACGAGGAGTAATAGTAGTTCGAATTAGAAAGCCTAATTCGAACTACCTACTCCGTGCCGCATGTAGTCGTGGGCATGGAGTCCGAACTACTGGGGCTTTAAAAATGGCGGCGCCTGGCAAGATGCAAATGAAGCCCGGGATATTTAAATCCTGGGCTTCATTTGCAACTTCGGTTGCCTACATTAACCACCCTAGTTTGAATTAGGGTGGTAGTGTAGACATACCCAGAGAGTGGGATTTGGTTCCTTTGCCATAGGACTCTGTTCCGGGCACAAGGATTGTTAGGAAGAGATGGGATCCACCTAACCAAGAGAGGAAAGAGATCTTCATGGGCAGGCTTGCAAGCTTAGTGAGGAGGGCTTTAAACTAGGTTAGTTGGGGGACGGTGAGCAAAGCCCTGGGTTGCCAGCGCCCTCAGGATTTCCCTGAGACTAATCCCCTTATCACAGAAGGAGCAATCCCAATCTACCCCATCCCCAGCACAATTTGTGTATCTTTTTCCGCTTTTCTTTTGGAAGAGGCTTTTCCGAAATTTGGCACGTTTACATAGCGCCAAATTTCAGCAAAACTTCCTCTTTTGCCACATCCCTTCTTCGCACAATGAGGTTTACATAGCGCCAAATTTCAGCAAAACTTCCTCTTTTGCCACATCCCTTCTTCACACAATGAGGTTTACAGGGATGGCGAAAGAACGTATCCGCTTTTCCAAATGTTTTTTTTTTTTGGAAAAGCAGACTCGTTCCTTGGACGTGGCATACCTTTTCTAAGATACCTCCAGTATCCCAAAAAAGAACTGCAGAGTGGATGTAGCCAAAGTTGAAAGTACCTAAAAAAGGCATAATCCTGCTTTGAAAATCTGATCCTTGGAACTTTGAATGTAGTTTTGCCACAAGTCATATTCTCTGTTCTTTTTACCCAAAGCACCTCTTTTACACACTGGAAATCCTAGTCAGAAAAAATGTATTTGGATGTAGGAACTTAACTAGCCCCTATGATTATTAGAGGAATGAGTAAGAAGCTTCCATGAGCATATTCTGTTCTGTTAGCCTGCATTGAAGTGAATACAGCTTCTTCAGAGAAAGGAGCCAGTTTCCTTTAACTTAGAACAAGAAAGGCAACAAACCAATACTGCAACAATGTCTTTGTACAGATTGCAATTGCACTATCTGCCCTACTCTACAATAACTTACCAGTTATTTTACATTTACAGGCAGTCCCCGGGTTACGTACAAGATAGGGACTGTAGATTTGTTCTTAAGTTGAATTTGTATGTAAGTCGGAACTGGTACATATTGTAGGGGAAACTCTAGCCAAACATTTCTCCAGAGCACAGTTTTATTCTCCCACACCTCACTTCCCTCACTTCCCCGCGGTATTTGCATTTACATGGCTGCCGCTTTTTTCCGGCTCGGGGTTTTTGCCGGAGAAAAGCGCCAGTGTAGACGCGATTTTCCGGAAAATAAGCCCTTCTCCAGAAGATCCCTTATTCCTACTTGTCTGATTCTTTATATTTTCTGGTGGAACATCATACAATCTTTCAGTTTTTGATGAGTAAATCATATAGGTATGGGTATTGAGTTGAACTCTGCAAAATATTTGCTCTACAGTTTGTTACCTTGATAAGAAGGGATACTTTTATGTTTTTAAAGACACTTTTTGTCAGATAAGGATATGTAAGATTATCTTAAAGTCATATCAGTATTTTCAGTTTTTCTACATGCTTCTGTGCTTATCTAGATGTAAGGAGGGTCTGAATCAATACTTCAGTTACAGCCGGCTGGATTGGGAAAGGAATCCTGATGTGGTTATGTAAATACACTTCACTTATGTTGCTTAGGACTGCTAGATATTCAGTTGTTAGAATGGTGTTTTGCCCATTGTAACCAATTTGACTGTTGTGGGGGTCACAAACTGTGTAAATCATGGGTTCCCAAACTGGAGGCGTGCCCCCCTGGGCGGGGCGTGAAGAAATTCCAGGGGGGGCACGAGGCGACCCAGCCACGCACACCCTCGTCAATCCCACCCCAAGCTTTGCTGCTATTTTTTGGGAGGAGGAGCGTGAGGGTTTCTCAAAAATCAAAAGGGGGGCGTGATGCCAAAAAGTTTGGAAACCTCTGTGTAAGCAGTAAATGTGGTAATTGTAAGTTATGACCACCAATGCTTGCAGTTATTGTGGGAATGCACAACGCAGAAAGGAAAGACTGTTTTTAACTCAGAAGGAGAGAGCCTGTCAGTATGAATACTTGGATGGACAGGGTCTACTCCTTCAGAGCCCTATAGATTAAGCTGTGGAGGGCATCAGAAAACAGCATGCCCAGCAGACATGAGCTGTAAGACTGGTTCAAGCTGTTTCTCCCCACTGTTTCAATGATAGAGTTAAAGAAAGGCTCCATAAGGGGTCTCTTTTGTGTGTAAATGTACTCCAGTGGATGCTGGAATCACTTGTGGCTGAATTGTGCTTTGGGCCAAGAGCTGAAATCACTAGGTTTGGCCCACGGCCAAATCAACCACAAGCCAGTGAAAGATGCAATGAGCAGCCAGCAGGGTGGTGATGGAGAGGTATGAGGAGTAGCCAGCAGAGCGGCAGCAGCGAGGGGCAATAAATGGCCAGCAGAGTGGCACCAGAGAGCAGCAAGCAGGTGAATGGCGAGTGACCAGCAGAGTGGACGAGATGCCTTCTATCTCCCTCGCCATCTCAGGAGGGGAGGTGAACTCTGCAGATGCACCTTTGAACTCTGGTCTGCCCTGACCAAGGGCAGTGACTAAGTGAGGTGCAGAAAAGGCTTGAGCATGTGAAGGGGACATCTACATTTCAGGACTTGAGAGCCAGAGAGGAAAAGGACATTGCCCAACCTACTTGTGCTGGGACGTTTACTCGTGGGTTATGAACTCTGTTTGTGGTGTTTTCCTATGGACTTTGTGGTGTTTTCCCATGTTACTTCCTGCCCCTTTTATTAAAGGTTTCTTTTCCAAACTCAGAATCTGTGCTTGTGACTGGGGAAGTATTGCCTCCCAGAGGCACTCATGGGTGTTGTGTGAATTTCCCAGGTTACTGGGTGGGGGTTCGAGCAAAAGCCAAATTAATATATGCAACTTTGGGTATGTTAATTGCGTAGTTGAAGTTGAAATTGTTTAATTAGGCTTTTGGCACTATCTACACAGCAGGAAGTCGAAGGAAGAACATTCTTCCTTTGACTTCCTTTACTCCTCATAAAATGAGGGTTACAGGAGTTGGAGTAAGAAGTCCTCCATCTCAACATTATTTCAAAATAATGGCTTGCTGTGTAGACATGCATTATTTTATTTTGAAATAACATCAGTTATTCCAAAATAACATTGCTGTGTAGATAGATATATCCATACAGAGTTTAAAATGAGGAGAAAATTCTTACCATATTTTAAATCTTACAAAAATGTGTGGCTCAATCATTCTCACATAGTAAATGTGAGGTATTAAATAAACAGGTATGGAAAATAGGCAGATTCTTGTGTTGTTTAAGTGTTGGCTGAAGATAGATTATCAATATGAATTTAGTTAGGAAAGATGATGAGAATTTAGTTACCAGGAAAACAAAACCAAAGTTCAGAAAGCAAGGTGAAGATGGAGGGTGGAGCAGTGGGTGAGAGAAGAATAAAGGAAAAAGAACATTTTATATTTTGTTGTCTTCAATAATTAATGTAGCTTCAGTTATTTATGGGAGATTTACATGGGAAAGCATAACATTGGTGGAAATAAGTAGTTTCTGTGCAGTAAGCATGTTTTAAAATCCTTTTTGTGAACCTGGCTTGGTTTGGGAGTCTGTAGTGAAACTTATTTTGGGTTTCATTTTAAAATACTTGCAGTGCTCTGCTGTACAATTTATTGAGCCAAATTAGAATCAACATATAACAGAGAGCAGAATTTGCCCTGTCTTCCTAAGCCTGAAACTGTTTAATTCAGAAACACGACTCATTAGGGGGAGTTCATCAGGTAATTCTGTTATATTCCATGTGGATTCAGAGGGGATGTTAGTACAAAATTTAGTCCTATATTCCTACAGCAGGCTGTTAATAAGAGAAATATGTGTAATAGATTAAATATATTATGCAGCTAAGGAATCACTCCTGGCAGGTAGAAGTACCCGTTAAGTAACTCTTGTAGACTTAATGGTTTACTCCTTAAGTAAACCCGTTAAGTCTACAAAATTAAATGTGCTTATGTGAAAATCTTGCTGACTAGCTGTGTTCGTCTTCTCTTCTATTTGTATCTGCAAATGTGTGTGTGTATGGGAATGTGTGCTTTACATACACAAAAAGACCTTATAAGAAAGGTAAAAATTCAAGCATTATTAAAGTTAGAAATGTCAGAATTAAGGTTGCCTGTGCAACTTTCATTTAGCTCTTTTGTGTGTATGTAATCTTTGGGCAAGTCTACACTGCAATTAAATACCATCAACTGGTCCATGTGAATTGACATAAGTTCATGGTGCTCAGGCTACAGGGCTGTTTATTTGTGGCGTCGACATTCAGTCTTGGGCTGATGACTGTGCTTTTGTGATTCTCCCTCTCATAAGGTATGTCTACACTAGCCCCCTAGTTCAAACTAGGGAGGCTAATGTAGGCATTCAAAGTTGCAAATCAAGCCCGGGATTTAACTATCCCACTCTTGGTTTGCATCTTCCTGGACAGTCGCCATTTTTTGAAATTTACAAGTCCGGACTAACTTCCCGCATCTAAATGCGGCAGGGACCCGGTATTTCAAATTAAAGCCCCTAAATCGAACTACCTGTTAAACCTCCTTGCAGGAGGAATAACAGGTAGTTCGATGTAGGGCTTTAATTCGAAATACCGGGTCCCTGCCGCGTATAGATGCGGGCAGTTAGTCCGGACTTGTAAATTTAAAAAATGTCGACCGGCTGGGAAGATGTAAATCAAGCACGGGATAGTTAAATCCCAGGCTTGATTTGCAACTTTGAATGCCTACATTAGCCTCCCTAGTTCGAACTAGGGGGCTAGTGTAGACATACCCATAGGGTCCCAGAGCCCAGGCTCCATCTCAACTCTGTCTATATTGCAATTAAGCAGTCCTGTAGCCCGAGCCCCACAAGCTCAACTTAGCAGACACAGCCCAGCCACATGGAGGTGCTAGAGTTTCTTGGTGATATAGTTGTAAGAGTTTTCTTTTCTTAATCTGAGAAAAATGTATTTCCCCTAACTGCATGTTTGAAATACGACCATTTATATCAATGACACTGCCATTGGTTGACAATTGCAAGAAATCTTATACAAAGTTTTTCATGTAACTTGTCACCAGAAAAGTTAGGATTTGCTAAACCTGACTATCCTGCTTAAATCCATGTATCATGACTATATCTGAAGTTATAAATATTGGCTATATATATGTGTCTCAAATGGGTTTGTTCCTGGGGTAATACTCATAAGGTATTTTACAACTAGACTGGACAGAGGCTATGAGCTGCGTTTTCAACCAGTACATTTACAGGCGTATGGAAAAGGGTCTTTCCTGACCTGATTCTCTAGGCTGTGGATTTACAACTGACAGGAGCAGACTGAACTATGGACTGAGGACCTTCCAATCTTTTGAAAGTTACCAGAGGGTGCGTCTACACAGCACCCTTAGCTGGAAATAAGCTACACAATTTGTGCTATGCAGATCGCGTAGCTTATTTCAATGCTATTTCAAAATAGCTTAGTCCATAACTTGGCACTGTCTACACAGCACCAAATTTTGAAATAACTCTCTATTCCAAAATGCCCCTTAACCTTTGTGGAACTAGGGTTACCGGGATGTCGAAATAAGACGACCATTATTTTGAAATCTATTTCAAAATAACGGGCTGCTTCAATATACACGGAACGGCTATTTTGGAATACTTCCAGTATCCCAAAATAGATCTGCAGTGTAGAGGTACCCTTGAAATTTTACAAGCTAGTGGTCTATAACATTGTTGCTACAAACAATATATAAGAACGTTTCAATGATTGTATGGATATGATCTATTAACCACTTTAATGCTCTTCTTCTTTTCTTTTATTAATAAACCTTTACATTTTAATTAATAAAGAATAATAAATAAAGAATTAGCAGTGGTGTGATTATGGGGATAAGATCTGAATTATATATTTACATGCATAGGTAGCTGACCTTTTAGGATTAGAATAGTGGTCACCAACCAGTAGATTGGGATCTACTGGTAGATCTTGGAGCCTTGGAGAGGTGATTCTGATTAGTTTGACCAAGAGGATATCAAGTGCCAGCACTTCAGCTGCCCCTCTCTCCAATGCTGCTCATCTCTTGCCCTTTGCCTTGGAGCTGCCCATTCTCCTAGGGAGTCTCCTGCTTGCTGTGCAGGGCAGTGGAGGGAGAGGAGGAGTGCTGATGTCAAGGTGCCTCCTCCCACTCTGTATCCTTTCTCCACAGAGCAGAGAGGGGGCACAGCAGGACTTGGGATGGAGTTTGCTGGCTGCTTTAGGGAGTGGTGCAGGGCCAGGGCAGGGGTGAGCCTGCCTTAGCCCCACTGCACCACCACCCAGGAACCACCAGCAGTGCCCAGCTGGAGCCCACATCCCAAACTCCTACCCCAGTCATGAACCCCCTCATGCATCCCTGCCCTAGCCCTGAGCATCCTTGTATCCAAATGCCATTCCAGAGCCTGCATCTAGAACCCCCTCCTATATCTCAACTGCCTGCTCCAAGTGCAGCTCAGATCCCCTCTCGGACTCCAGATCCCTTAATCCAAGACCAGAGCCTGCATCCCAACCCTCTACCCCAGCCTGTTGAAATTAAGTGAGGATGGCAAGAGAGGGAGAATGGAGTGAGCAGGGGTGTGGCCTTGGAGAAAGGGTGGGAAGGAGGTAGGGGAAGGGTATTTGAGGTAGATCTTAGATTGAATTTAATTTCAAAAAGTAATCTCGTGCTCAAAAAGGTTGGAGACCACTGGATTAGAAGTACGCAATTTGAGATTAAATTGGTTTTAAATAAAGTGTAGTATTTTGGTGGTGAAATAAGGACTAGAATCCCTTGGGCTGTGTCTAGACTGCATCTCTTTTCCATAAAAGGGATGCAAATTAGACACATCACAATTGCAAATGAAGCGAGGATTTAAATCCCCCCAGCTTCATTTGCATAAACATGGCTGCTGCTTTTTTCCGGCTCTGAGCTATGCCAGAAAAAAGCGCCAGTCTAGACGGGGATCTTTCGGAAAATAAAGCCTTTTCCCAAAGATCCCTTATTCCTCTTAAAAAAAGGAATAAGGGATCTTTCGGAAAAGGTTTTTTTCCCCGAAAGATCCCCGTCTAGACTGGCGCTTTTTTCCGGCAAAGCTCAAGCTGGAAAAAAGCGGCAGCCATGTTTATGCAAATGAAGCTGGGGGGATTTAAATCCCCTCTTCATTTGCAATTGCGATGTGTCTAATTTGCATCCCTTTTACAGAAAAGGGATGCAGTCTAGACACAGCCTTGGAGACTGGTTTATAATAAGATGTCAAAAATGTAATGTGGTGAGACAGAGGTTTATATTTGTTTCAAGCCTGGTATAATCTAATGATAGAATAAGCACCAGGTTGGGGTGAATAAGCACCTATTTCTCAGCTGTTAGTCCTGAATCTGGTATTCTGAACTGTGACTCACTGAGGTGACAGCTCATTCTTCAAAATGGTTGAATCATTTTTGTTGAAACTTTCCCCCAAAATCACTTCATCCACTATGCATTTTACCTTGTTAAAAACTGCAGTTCTTGAAGTGTTCAGGAATTGGTACTCTATAATATGGTGCTCATTAGGTGCCATAAGAAGGCTTCAGGTGACGAATTTTCCCATCTTAAAAATCATCTATTCCACAGACAACCACTCCCTCCCAAAATAAATAAATGCTATACAATTCCATTTTAAAAACTACACCCCAAAAGTTGTGTGTGATTAAGCAATATGTATAGTTTAACACTGCTCATGCATGTGTCTTATGGTTGGAATAGGTCAGAAAATGTGAAGAAACTGAAATATTGAAAAATGCTTTTGAAAAGAACCGAGTTTTCTATTTTAAGCATTTTCAGTACCAAAAATATTTCAAATGTTTTTTATATTTTCACCCTTCTTTTGTCCTCCTTCTCTCCCACTCCTTCCCTATAGTCATTTCTTTTTTTTCTTTCAATTTTGCCATTGAACTGGGGGGAGAGAAGGAAGCCGGGGAACAATGTGAAAAACACTCTTGGTAAAATGGAAAAAATTGAATAATTAAAAGGCTTTGTCTGAAAAATTTTGACCAGCAGTAATTACAATGCACATTTTAAATGAGTGGTTTCATACTGTTTTTCAAAAAATAAAAATAGTGTACTTTTAAAACTTTGTTTAAAAGAGAACAATATATTACTATCTAAAGTGTAAATACAGGCAAAAATATATGCAGACAGAGCAAACGAGGCAGATATGTTCAAAATAATCTTTTAATGAGTGTATCTTCACAGTAGATAACAATTATCATAATGGAATTTCCAGAGCTTAGCACGCAGCACTAAATAATTTTCAGAGCTTTGAAAATAATATGAGTTTTAGGAAAAATCAGAATTTAAAAGTACAGGAAACAGGATCTCATTTTAATTGGCTTTAACTTTTAAATGTACTCCTTCCCGTGTGTGTGCGCGTGTGTGTGTGTATATATATGAAACCAGCACAAGTCTTTCAGAAGAAAAGTGGAACATAACTTTAAGTTGAATATTTTAGATTTCCAATAGGTCTAGCAATGTGTCTGTAGAACAAAGCCATTAAAACTGATTTACTGTGACATTCTTAGTACACCAAGGAAGAAGACAAAAAAGCTCCTTCGTTAACAATAACCCTCACCCTGTTCAAGCTACTGGAAAGGAGCTGTCTATGACAAGGTGCCTAGTCAGAAGTGGTCATCTTCTAGATGTTGCTGATGTAGAGAGGCAGACTATGTATATTATGCAAAGCCTGTGAAAGATCAGGACTAAATTTTGCTCTTCACTGTTGGTGGTGTACTGTTTATCTAAAATCCTCAGCCAGTGTATCTACGGAACATTCCCCCTAGTTTTTCCCATAAACTCAACTTCATAACAACAATAAAATATAGCAAAGAGCACATTTCAGAGGCTTTCTTTACACTTTTCCAGAGGCCAAAAGCATTCAGTCTTTGGTCACTGTCCACACCACACCTGAGGTTTCTGGTAATCTCCTAGAAACACATGGCCTGCTATATCCTATGTCTTAAATAAAACACAACCTGTGTGCGGGCTGTAACTGGAGTACTCTAAGAAGGAATTGTTAGTTACTTCACCAAACAAAAACCTTGCCAATGGAATAGTTGGATGACAAGTTTAACAAAATGCTGTTACACATAAAAGTCATTTTTAATTTAAAGTGGGAAGTATAACAGATTACATTTCTATAGTTCCTTTCAAGCCAAACAATCCCCATAATTACACTGTATAAAACAATTTCTGAAGTACAAACAACTCCAGGATGAAAGGTAACAGCTGTTTAACATTGCACAGCAGCTCTACATAAGAAATCAGCACAGGGAGTGAAGAAAAATAAATCTACAGAAGTAATTTTAGGTAGTTATAAGGTAATTTCCCAAGTTGTAGTTTGGCCAGAGCAATGCAGTTATTACTCTAAACTTGTGGGATGTGCCCTAGGCTCTTTAATAATCACAAGACTTTTATTTTTATGTCTTACACAAAGGTCAGCCTGTCCATAGCATAGCGTCTCTGGACACCAGGCAACAGTACTGCTTTACACAAGAGTGCCACATAGCTAAAATTCCTTGTTTTGGGGGGTCTTTCCTTAAACAAAAGATCCATTAACAAGGAACTCTGTAGACTAAAGTCATGGAACATTGTTTCTGTACTGGAAGCAATAGTACCTGAATGAACAATTAAGATTGTAGAGGGATAATTGGTTATTTGAGTAATGCTACTGGGTTAGGAAATTGAAAATTTGTTCTCTAATCCCTTCATAAATCTGGTGTGGATTAATTCATGACATATAGTTCATATCTAAAACAGGCAGGTGCAGGTACAAACAAAGATTGAATAGTGAGAGGTCATATCAGTAAGGAAGAGGCTACTACTGAAATAAGAAACAGTAACACATTATTATGATGTGATTAGGAATATGGATTTTAAGCAAGCTGAAAAGGCAATAGCTTCCTTATCTTCATTAATAATAGAACAACAACTCAGAATTTGTACATCATTTTTCACCATGGAGCTCAAAGCACTTTACACAATTTAATGTACATTTTCACATCCATAGAAAGTAAATATATCCATTTAAGGGGCCATGAAAACACATAGCTGTATTGGAGGCTACGTCTAGACTACAGGCTTTTTTCGGAAGAAGCATGTTTCAGAAGAGATCTTCCGAAAAAACTTCTTCCGAAAGAAAGCGTCCACACTGCAAAAGTGCATTGAAAAAGCTATCTGCTTTTTCGAAAGAAAGAGTCCAGACTGAATGGACACTCTCTTGCATGTAAGCTGTGATTGATATGGATGGAATGGCCATTAGGGCACCTGTGCTTTTTCCTTTTTCCTCTTCTTCCGAAAGAACTCCCTCTTCCCTGTCCACACATACCTTTTTGTAGAAGAGCTCTTTTGCAAAAACGCATTCTTCCTTGTAGAATGAGGATTACCAATGCTGGAAAAACCCCTTTGTTCCTTCGATTTTCTCATGGAAGAACGCAATTACAGTGTGGACATTCCTCAAGTTTTGTCAGAAAAATGTCCGCTTTTCTGACAAAACTCTGTATTGTAGATATAGACAGTATAATCAAAAATTATAAGCTGAAGGTGGACCAGAGCAGTGAAGATGAAAAGAGGAAAACAAGTTGTGTCTCTGAACTGAATTTCATTTTTTCAATAATGTATTGTTACATTAGATAATCATAAAAGAATGCTTACTCAAATGTAGCTGTATAAGTTACAAATTAGAAATGGAAGTACTAACTCCTTGTGACATAATACTTCTTTATATGTGCCTTCATTGATGCATGATGGGTTGGGTTCATCCATGATATAATTCTTGTAAGCAATGGAGCCCCCAGTGGGCAGAGATATGACCCATTTTCACCTAGCTGTCTGTGAAATATGCTTGTTGAGATGCAGCTGGGAATGCGTGGACCACTGATTAAAAGTTTTTCTGTGCCATTTTTCACAAGTACACAGATGTCATTGCCACCCACTGTATGCATCAGAAGAGCAAGTAACAAAATATTTGTAGTGTACCAAGCTTACAAATTAATGTGTTCTAGATTCATAATATTCAGGCATTTTCTTTTCTTCACGGTGTGAAAATAGAGACAGTCCGAAAGCGAAAAAGAACCAAAACTATTACCTTTATTCAAGAGATGTGTGTGGTTTCTATACATAGAGGAAAACCTAGTCCTATAAGCTTGTGTTTGACAGAAAAACAAGTAAGGGCCATTTTCTCCCATGAATTATATCCTGTCCATCACATCAACTTTCAGACTAATACATCAGAGTAGAAACTGATCCAATGGGTGAGGGCCAGAAGTGAATAAAAAAAATACCATGTCCAGCTGAAACCCCAAGAGGAGGTTCAGGTAAGAAAGATACAATAACCCAAACTGAAATTTGGCTGGGTCACGGAATTGACATATTGAACTGGATTCTATTCTGTACTAGCTGTGTGAATGAACTTCAGAATGATTCCTTGCATCTAGTGTTTTTATTGTGACTGTAATATTCATTTGAATGTAATTCTGTGGAACCTGAAGCCAAGGCAACTGACAAAGATCATTCCAAACATTTTATATATGGGAGAAATTCAACATTTTAAATCTTGACACGTTGTTTTTTTTTTCAAAGAAAATAATTGGACAGGTGCTTTGGCCAAGTCAAAGTGTATGTACCTCAGAAGCCAACAAAGGGGGAATGGTTATGACATTACTGTACCTTTCTACTTCACCAGTACTGGTTTCTTACATAATTTAAAGCACCTTCAAGGTTGCTCTAAGTTGAGCCTGCTGTTAACAGCACCCTAGGGCTGTGTCCAGACTCAGGGTTTTTTTCGGGAAAAGTAGCCTTTTCCCGAAAAAACTTCCCCTGCGTCCAGACTCAAGCCGCGTTCTTTTGAAATTATTTTGAAAGAACGCGGCTTTTCTTTCGATGGCGGTAAACCTCGTTTCACGAGGAAGAACGCCTTCTTTCGAAAGTTCCTCTTTCGAAAGAAGGCGTTCTTCAAGATAAATAGGGCTTCCTCGAAAGAGAGCATCCAGACTCGCTGGGTGCTCTCTTTCGAAAAAGTGGATTGCTCTTTCGAAAGATCCGCCTGCAGTCTAGACGCGATCTTTCGAAAGAGGCTCTTTCGAAAGATGCTTTCGAAAGAGCCTCTTTCGAAAGAAGCCTGCAGTCTAGACATAGCCTAGGGGTTGTGATGCAACATGGGGTCACTGCACACACGGTGCTCTTGCCACATTCTTCAAACCCTAATAAACATCCCCTGCATCAACGGGCACTGGGAGCAGGAGACCCAGTGACTGGCTAGCAGAGCTGTGTATGCATGGTAAAACCAAGTAAGCATACACATCCTTTATTTCTACTTGACAAATCCTATTATTTCAAAATGGTAGCCACTGGATTTTCAGTATTACAATGAATAGGCATGAATAACTATAGTAAAAAGAGTGGTCTCTGTAAGACTGACTTTTGCAAATATAAACAAACATCAGAAGGACAATAACACGAATATGGGAAACATTTCACTGTCCTCACTTTCTAAGAGATTATTTTTTGGATAAGTCCAACCAGATAGAATAATCATCAACGAACCCTCGGGATGTGCCCTTTTAATAAATTTAGACAGAGGATTAACTAAGATTATTGTCACTACCACATTCCTCTTCCCATTTATCTTCTTATATTTGCTCCTTTCATGTGCTTTCCTGCACCCCATATCATCTTCTTTTGTTTTCTCATGTCACCCTTTCACTCACATTATTATAAATAGCATTGATTTGTTGTATTACTGTTACACCAACGGACCCTAGTCATGGACCACCCTATTATGCTAGGGGCTGTAGTTTCACCTCTGGTCTGCCCGCATGTAATGTTATTTCATTCTGTGTTGTACTCTTTGTGCTCTACCTTCCCCTTTGTCTGTCTCCCCTCTTTTGGCTTCTCTTTCTCTTCTGACACTTCCACTTCTGCTTCTTCTTCTACCTTTCCTCAGCTACTTCTCTCTCCATGGTGACCTATGTTCATTCATTTCCCTTCCTCCTCCTCCTCCTTTCCCTTTCCCATATCTCTTCCTTTTTTAACCAACTATCCTTGGGTATGTCTACACTACCCTGCTAGTTCGAACTAGCGGGGTAATGCAGGCATACCGCACTTGCAAATGAAGCCCGGGATTTGAATTTCCCGGGCTTCATTTGCATAAGTGGGGAGTCGCCATTTTTAAAACCCCGCTGGTTCGAACCCCGTGCAGCGCGGCTATACGGGGCTCGAACTAGGTAGTTCGGACTAGGATTCCTATTCTGAACTACCGGTACACCTCGAACTAGGAATCCTAGTTCGAACTACCTAGTTCGAGCCCCGTGTAGCCGCGCTGCACGGGGTTCGAACCAGCGGGGTTTTAAAAATGGCGGCTCCCCGCTTATGCAAATGAAGCCCGGGAAATTCAAATCCCGGGCTTCATTTGCAATTGCGGTATGCCTACATTACCCTCCTAGTTCGAACTAGGAGGGTAGTGTAGACATACTCCTTCTTACCTGGCGATGAGCTCATTGAGCACTTTAGAAAGCTCCTCCTGCAGTAGTGTTGAGAATTCTCAAATTTCTGATTGATCTTTGGAGAGGACATGAAGCTCAGTTCTGGGCATGAGCCTTGTTTGAAGCATGTATAGTTCACAAAAGGTCAGGGTTCACAGACAAGGACTGCATCAAATTTAGAAGTCTTGCCTAGAGGATCCTATTATAGTATTTCTCATTCCTCACAAGCCTAACTTCTAGCAATCGCTTTGCTGAAGCACTGTTTGAAAGCCATTGAAGGAATTCAAGCAAAGCATTTTGGCAAGGGAGCTACTTTCGTTCGTTGGTGGACTTCAAAAAGTAGCAGGTTCTGTATCATCCCCTCTCCTAATGTTAGTTGGGTATTCAGGGCACTAGCACAATGCAAACATTTGATAACCGTGATAAGTAGTTACAGTTGGGGTACGTCTAGACTACAGGCTTTTGTCGACAGAGGCTTTGTTGACAGATACTGTCGACAAAGCTTCTGTCGACAAAGAGCGTCTAGACTACATCCAGTTCTGTGGACAAAGCAAGCCGCTTTTTTGACATGACACTGTAGATGCAAAGGACAGTGTAGATGCAATAACGCCTTCTGTGTATAGAACTCTGTCGACAAAAGGGGTTATTCCTCATAGAATGAGGTTTACCACCGTCGACAAAACTGCTGAGTTCTGTCAAAGTTATGTCTACAGAACTCGGCGGTAGTGTAGATGCTGGTTTAGTTTTGTCGACAAAACCCTGTAGTCTAGACACACCCTTACTTACTAAGCTCTTTCAATACTTCCTTAAAAGTCAGTTTCTCCTATATGCCAAGTACAGCAGGATCAGAGCCATAGAGAAAGATTGTTTAGAACTTAGAGTAGTGCATTCATTTCTGAGCATTTCATTACCAGAAAGACTAAGAAATCTGAGGCGGGGTGAGGGGTGAAAGCATAGCAACTAGTGATGAACAGGGTGGAGGTTTCATACTTATAAAAACAATTAAGGATCTGATCCAGATCCCATTTTGTAAATTGAAAGATGTCCATTGGCTTTGATCAGGCCCTAAAGAGTTAAATAGAGCTAGTCTAGCTAAACTACAACTAACAAGGTAGAGAACATGCATCAATATACTATAGACACATTTAATTTACTGATTTATTGGAAAGATCTTATATCTTGACCTTAAGGGGCAAAAAGATAAATAAGTATGCTTGCATCTCCTGATGGTCAAATGGCAGCAGCTATTTTTGGCCTATGAAATACAGTCATATTCTTAGGTAGCTGGAACAGGAAATTAAAGTTCCCAACTTAATCTGGATTGGAAAAACTGGCTATATTGCATCTGGGTTTAGTTAATAATAAAGGTAGTAACAATCATTATAGACTGTTTTCACTCCCATGTTCCTTGTTAATTGTCTCTTACTATATTAGACATACTCGAGAGTGGTATTGGTCAATATTCTTTATGTTTTTCAACATTTTATTTTGGATCATATAACTATTTTGCCACGTAAATCACTTTTGCCAAGAAAATAGGCCACTAAATTAATTATTTGGCATATGCAAATAACCAAGACAGAAGAAAAAATTGGCTTGGCTGTAATCGTTTCAGAATGACACCAGGAAAAACTATATATTTGAAAGTTGCCGGTGCCCCAGGAGATTAATATAACGTCTAAAATGAATTGATCCTTGCCTGTCAAAGCCATTTTCATTCTAGACCAATATGTGTGAAAATCTAGACGACATAATACTCCTTCAAACTGTGTATGTTAAGAGGCCAGTTTTGCAAGGCACTGGATGGTTCCCACTCTTATTGACTTCTGTGGGAGTTGAAGGTGCTCAGCGCTTCTCATGAGGCACTCAGCACTCTACAGAATCAGACCCTAGAGTACGCAGGAGTATTTTATATGGGGAATTTAACTTTTCAATGTGAAAACAACAATTAGAACAAATTCCATTTTCTAAAGTCAATATCTGAAATGGCACGTTGTCTTGGGGAAAGCTCTAGGTCACGTAGGGTTAGTAATACTCTACCTTGGGACATATGCTCTGTAGATTTGTACTGAAAGAATGTGTATATATAAACCCTAAGCATTTTGTTCTATATACTAGATGTAAAGAAGTGCTTTTATTTGGGAATTACTGGACACCATTGGAGATGTCCATTTTGTAGCATGAAAACATCAAGTGGCTGATGGTTAAATTATGGTGACAATTCCTAAAACTAGTGATTTTGGATGTTTCATCTTTTCACTGCCCTACATGACACAAATTAAAGGGGCCTGAATTTAAAAAATAACTGAATGCCGGCCCTCTGAAAATCAGACCTCTTCAAGAGTTCTCACGTTGGGCTTCCAAAAATCAAAGCATCCATAAATTACTAGCTTTGTTGAAAAACACAGACCATTACAAACAGATTTAAAGATTAAAATTTGTGTTAAAAATGTATTTATCACTTTACATTGCAACATTACAGGTTTTTTTTCCCCACAGTTACCTTGCTAGGGAAGCTGATTTCCAAAGGTTCTCTTTTTATAAACTCTGCAGGTAGGCACAATAATTTGTATTTAATTTTAGAGCTAACTGATTATTCAGATCAAGTGCAGGGACCTTCCCAATAACATATTTGATTGGTTAGCAATCAAAATCTTTTTATGTTTTATAAAGGGTGGAGCATGAAAAACCCCAAGCATACATACATCATGTTACCATTTGCTTCTAGTTTGAAATGTTCCTTATATTGATCTGACACCTTCCAAATAATGGAGTAAAATGGGTCAAATTCTGCTCTCGTACAAGCATGTACAGCTGCCATTGACGTCAGTTGAACTTACGTGCATGTATGTGAAGACAGAACTTAGCACCTGGTCTTTCGAGAAATTTGTTCATATAATTAAAGCTACGATTTAGTCATGGATATAGCAGAAGTCACAAAACTCATGGCATCCAATGACCTCCATATCTTCAGCCTGCAGTGATTGGGAGCTATAGGGCTCCCACTGCCCACCCATGGATGCAGAGAGCTACAGGGTACCCCTTGCTGCCTCTGGCACTCCTGGCCACCACAGGTGGCAGGAAATATTCCCTTCCATTTTTTCATCCATGTGGTGACTTTTTCCATCCATGTGTAGAATGAATTTTATGTGCACCAGGGCATATCCAAATGTGCACCACCAATAGAAACAAAAAAAGCTAGCTGTGGGTGCTCTGCTAATCAACTGGGCAGAATATGAATTTCTCCTGAGCAGCCACACAAGTGCACAGCTTATAGTGAACACTGGTGGCAGGATACTCCATTGAGCAGGAACTCCCGAGTTCCTGGCTGCCAAGGGCTCTTGGAGCTGTGGGCAGCAAGGGTGCTTTACCATGGTGGGTGGAGGAGCCCAGAACTGTAGGGCCTCCCCACAGCCTCTAGCAAATGCAAGCTATTCTGAGTCCCGCTCAGCTGGCCACCTTCAGGGTGTGGGGACCTGTAGATCCCCATTTAGTAAGGAACAGTTTGGTAAAAGTCAAGTACGGGTCATGGCTTCTGTGAACTTTTCTGTTTTACCCAGGAACCATGACTTTCCCTTTTTTTTTTTTTTTTTTTTTCATGGAGAGGAATGAAAAGAGCAGGAAACCTGGTTACATGGCCAAAAATCTCTGAGGGAGGGAAGCTGAGCTTAAATAGTGAAGTCTACATGGATGCAGCTCTGCACTTTTTGTGGGGATTTAGCAAGGGGATAAATTATTGTCTGTGCCATTATTCTCCAGAAGTTCATAGTGCAATAGATTACAGATAGATACCTAAGTCCATGTTCAAAAAGTCAACCTTAACGTATGCAGAGCAACTTATGATCACTGTTTCCTGAGTCATTGGCAGAGGCAGTTACTTTCACATGGACTTATCTCCTTGTTGTGTATACATGGTGAGATCCTGGTCCCGCTGAAGCCATTGGGAGTTGACTACATTTGGCTCAAGATTTTATCCCAGCGGCCCCAAAACTGCTCTACTATTTTCTGCCACTACAATTTCCAGAGACAGTGGGCTAGCAGCACCTCAAGCACCCAGAAAGAGGTGCCTGAACCTCCTCTTGGGTGCTGAACCCCCTTGCTTGGTTTTTAATACATAGCCAAACTATTACCAAATGTGTATGTGCAGGTTGTTTACTGTGCATGTACAAGCACAGTACATTTTAGCAGGCACCTTGCACGGGCTATAAGCTGAATAAGTGCAGAGTAAGAAATTTGTAATCTAAACCCAACACTGCAGTCTTTCCTTAGGCCAAGCCCTACTGTTGTCAGTGAGGTTTGCCTTAGCGCAGACTGTCGGATTAGCTACATCTAATGTGCATATTTATATAGAGCACAGCTGTGAAATGTGTGTATTATTTTCCAGGTGTGAATTTCAAATTTGCAGCATACCACATAGCCACACAGACTGGCTCCATCCTTTACCACAACTACACTTATTGAAATAGTCATACCCTTCCCTCCCGCCCCCCGTACATGGCGGTCATATTGAGTTCTCAGGACCATATCAAGCCCTGCCTGGAAAATGCATGAAAATGCTAACAAGGATAAATGCTAAGTTCATACTTCTCAAGATTTTTAAGGTGTAGTGCCACTGGAGAGGTTCTGATTGCTTTGAAGAGTATGCAGGGGGTGTATGGAACAGAGGACATTTCGGCTACGTCTACACTGGCCCATTTTCCGGAAGGGGCATGTAAATTTCACCAGTCGTCGTAGGGAAATCCACGGGGGATTTAAATATCCCCCGCGGCATTTAAATAAAAATGTCCACCGCTTTTTTCCAGCTTTTAAAAAAGCCGGAAAAGAGCGTCTACACTGGCCCCGATCCTCTGGAAAAAGTGTCCTTCAAAGTAGGAATAAGACCCTCTGGAAAAGGGCACTTTTTCCGGAGGATCGGGGCCAGTGTAGACGCTCTTTTCCGGCTTTTTTAAAAGCCGGAAAAAAGCGGCGGACATTTTTATTTAAATGCCGCGGGGGATATCCCCCGCGGATTTCCCTACGACGACTGGTGAAATTTACATGCCCCTTCCGGAAAAGGGGCCAGTGTAGACGTAGCCTTCCTGTGTTCCTGGAAGGACAGAGCAAAACAGGGAGAGGGAGAAAGGAGGAGTGCTGGTGCAAGCATTTTAGGGCAGCAATGGGCAGTTTGCTGTGTCCTAGCACTGTATGATGACACAGGGACACCAGAACAAGCTACCAGAGATCCTGGTGCAAACCCCATCAATGTCCATTGACTTTGTTGGGATTTGGATCAGGCTTTTAAGGCCTTTGAGTTTCATTTGCTTAACACTAACCATCTGAGTGAGATGGACAATAGTCAGCCTCTGAGCTCAAGACCTCAGCTAGGGTGGAGCTCCAAACTGTTGACTCTGGCCCTCAAGCAGGGCAGAACAGTCATCAGTCTTGGAACTCAGGCCTCAAACAGGGCAAAGCACCAGACAGTCAAAGGTCTAATGTTCTGTGCTGTCAAGCAGGGCAACACAGAAACTAGTCTAGGGTCCTAGCCTTCGCAGAAAGTAGACCAACACAGGCCCCCGGCCTTAGGTGGGAAGGCTGTTGCCTCAACAGGTTGGTAGCAGGAGGGCAGTGGGATCCAGGCCTAACCTATTTCATTGGGTCCCAGATCAGGGCTCTAACAGTGGCAGAGTGGCCAGCGGTGAATCCAGTCATAAATCACTGACCTGGATTCAGGCAAGAATGCAGCCAGACTAGAATTGGCTGTTCCTGGGCTGTTTCCTAGTCCCCCCTTTGGATGTAGTTGGATCCCAGGGACATCCTCCCTTGCCCTAGGGTACACCACCAATGGTAGTCCCAGCAGCTCCTACGTGGCTAGCAGCTTGGGAATCTTGGGTCAGTAGGGTTGCCAGGTATCTGGTTTTTGCCCGGACAGTCCATTATTTCTGGCCCCCGTCCGGTAAAAAAAAACAAACACAGAAAATACAAGACATGTAAAATGTTTCTCCCCTGAAGGCCGGCAGGGACAATCTTCCCCTGTGGCATCTGTCATGGGCGGGGTGGGGGGATGGGGGAATGGAGAGCGAGCAGCGTGAGGATTCAAGTGATGACCTGCTAAATTGAACTTAGAGGGGACCCCGTTAGCGCCTGCACTTCTGTTTCTCATAAGGAGCAAGAGACGCCGATGGGAGTGTTTGCTCTTGTTGACCTCCCATTATGTGGATGGCAAGGAAATGTGATTTAAGATACATCGACCCCAGCTATCTAATTAACATAGCTGGAGTTGTGTATCTTAATTCGACCTTCTGCTGTAGCATAGACCAAGCCTCACTTCTTCAGTGGGAGCAGGATGAAGCTCAGTATGTTATATAAAGCCTGAGTTTCCTTGTCCCTCTCTTTCTACCAATGGTATTTGCAACAAGAGCAAAGCTGATAATCTAATAGAATTCTTTGCACGCTGGCTATAATGCTAGAATTGACTGAGTAAGTACACATACTGTATTACTTTGCCAGAAGAGCCTAGCAGATCCAACAGATTTTTACTTTGTAAGACAGATTTTGCTGTATTCATGCTTTTTTTTATCTCCCCCTGAGGAGTATTAACTCAAAGCAATCACAAGACACCCATTCTTGCCTGCTGCTTCCTGGGCTGCTACTTGTATCTTCTTCATTCCTTACTGCTTCTCTAGCCATTTAAATCATAATTTTAAACTGTTGTCTGCTCCTAAAATGATAACCTTGTCATTTGGGAAAGGCTAAACACGTAAAAGCATTTTCATTTCGGTAGCCTTCACTTTCATTTACTCCTTTCTTTTCAAATCAAGCAGCACACAGAGTGCTGTATAAATAGCAAAGCCTGAACTACAGCCAGTTTTGAGGTATATGTAAAATGCAGGATTGAAAAAGGAAGAGACAAACTGCAAGGAAAATGCTAAGCTGCTCCTGAGCCTGATGGCAATGTCTGTATTTTGTCTTGGTTACCTGAACAATCTCCGGGAGCTTAAATGGATTACAATAATATTCTAACAAGACTGCAGGCATCATCAACAGCTCTCATCTAGGGAAGAAGATAAGGGATGGAAGAATGTAATTATTTCCATGTAAGCTAAATTCCAGTAGCTGACTGCTATGAGAGGGAAAGCCCTGAAAACTTTGCTCTCCATATAAGACAAATAGGTAAGTTTTATGGGATTCTGTTTTAATGTATGAGTTTGAGCAGAAAAATGTGTCCCATACCGAGGCAGACTTTGTGTTATTTGAATGCTTAAATATGCAGCAGTACTTTACATGTTGTCATCATCTATTGGTCAGGATATAAAACCACTACCTGTAGGTTGTAAAATTTCTTTTGCTATATTATTATCTTATTCAAGAATATGGAAAGAAACCCTTACCTGATAAAGCTACTAAAGATCTGCATTCTTTTTTATATTGTAACAAGAGTAGCTTTATTTAAGTGGTCTTAGCTAGTCAAGAACCCATGCCTAAATCTTTTCCCATCACATATATACTTGTAGCTATTTATCACTCTGTTTGTTACTCTCTGATTAAAACAATATTGATCCATTTGATAGATCTAATAACCTATGTAGATGTGGCTTTCTGCTAAAGCTTTTCTTCACATGTTTTTGATTGAATAGCTCTACTGAGTAAATTGTTTTGTAAACTGCACTTCCTTGTCCCTTTAATTTACCAGAAGTTCTGCAACTCCTTTCATGTTTCAGCTTGCAGAAATATTTTAGTAAGCAGGGGGGTTCCTAGCCCTTTACTGAAAATGTCATCAAGAAAGATAATCCTTTTTTTTCTTACTTGAAAGGTCAGTTCTTGTCTTTAAATATTGTCACTGAAGCTCTTCTAAAGATGGAACATGCAGTTTCTTCTCCTTTAATAGAAAAGATATGGTTATCACATTTAAAAATATATCTCTTTGGTCATAAATCAATTGCTTGGCAAGCTTTCTCTTAATTAACATGGTTACCTTGTCATCTGATAATATCTACTAGCTTTTAAAGCAATTATTGTTGTTAATGGGGAATATCTTAGGATGGATTTCTTTATATAGGAAGGTCTATTAAAGAAGGCAGTATTGGATTGCATTATTAATATTCATACTTTTTTAAAAAGGGAGTAATTATGCTTGTCTGCAGAAAGCAATTATTTTAAACTGTGCTTTCCAATTTGGTTATAATAATTAAAACTATGCATGCTGGCAGAGAATAATTACAAATAAAAATCTATGAATAATTAGATGTATAATTGATGGAAGGCACAACTATTGTCACTTTTCCCCTGCATAATAATTTAGCATAAGAACATAGGAAACACCTTTTGTTAAAATCTCAGTTGCGGATCAATCCATGAAAAGGATTGAGATATTAAACCAGAAATGATTTGATGTGCATATGCAGTGGTTAAATTATTAAAGAAGGAGACTAAAGGAGTCAGACTGAAAAGAAAGAGAGGCAAAAGAGAATATTCAGAAAATAGGTGTGCATTTTTTTCTTCTTTCTTGTCTTTTAAAAAAATAAAGGATACCATTAATGTCATGGGAACAGTGTGTATTTGTTGGCTCTGAGTGGGTCACTGAGTGAATCCCTGCTCATTACTCATTTGAAAAACTTTGCAAATTAGACTGGTCTCAGAAGAGATCCATAAAGTACTTCAAATCAATTTTTACAACAATTCAGGTTCATTTGCTGTAAAGTTTAGAATGGAGGATTTGTTTTGAATGACTTTCAGCAAAGGACTGCTCATAAGGGTGCCTCTGCTATTGGCAAAAACCAATTCTGCAGGCATTAACTAATTGCCTGATGAGCCTTGCTTTTCTGAAGCAAAAGAGTATAGCTATGTTGTCGTTGTTTAAAAAAAGTATTGAAAAGGAAAGTTAGGAAAGGAATAGTTAAATTGTTAAAAATTTGTCTTATACCCCATCTCTCAAAGTGCACTCTTTTTCTACTACCATTTCATGCAATGCACTTACCCCTTTCTTTAAAGTGTTTAATAATCTTTAAGAGTATTTTGGCTAATAGTAGGTATTCGGCCCTGCAAAGAATTTATAAAGCAGCAACCAAAAATACTAATATTGAGGCCCCAGTTTATCAAGGAAAATTCCGCTTGAATTATATGAACATATCATTTTCTGTTACTTTTCCCAATGCTTGGAGGATACCTAGTAAAGGAAATTTTTCCTTTTTAAAAAGACCACAATTGCTTATAAATAAATATGAAAAAGATACATTATTTGCCTGTCCTTTTGCTTATGTGATTAAATAGCAACGTCATTTCATGCACAACAGAGAGCGTAACTAAACTTTAATAGGACTAATTTAGCTGATGTTTAATCCTTCTTTAACATACTGTAATGTTTTTTTTCCCAATGGGTATATACCAGATCAAAACCAATGTTGAGTATTTATTCACCAGCAATAACTGTTGCTCTGCTTAACTTACTTGAAAGCTTTTCTTTACCTACTGTGAATATGCTTCTGAAGAAAAGGATTTCGGGCAGAAGAGCACTTCAAATTCAGCGATTTCATGCATTACATGTCCTGTTTTATTATACAGCTGTACAGCAAGATTACTGTTTTTTTTTTCTGATGAGCTTCAGCTATAAATAGAGAATGTGCAAATACATCATTTCATTTCTTAGGCCACTGAAATGATATCTTAAAGTCCTATGGTGTTTTAACATACAAATTATATCTGTTTATGTAAGCAATACGAAACACATAATTCGTTCTTTCTTCATTTGGTGTAATATGCCAAGCACTTTTGTACGAAAAGAATACAACTAATAAAAGAAAAAGGGCCCAAGTCTGGAAGTCCAATAAGAATTTTGTCTTCAATGGAAGCAGTCAGATCCCTCCTTTAGGTTCAGAAGTTTAATTTGGCTTAGAAAAACCAATTTTGTTATAATAAATTGCATTTTAGCATAAGATGTCACTTTTAAATCTGCTGAAATTGAAAGTGAGGTGTTAGCAGTAGTCCACTGATGTATTTTGGAAGTGTTTTTGAAACAAGGATTTTCTTTCCAAAGAAAAAAATTTAGTATATTTATTGTATGTGATGTGCCTATAACATAGCGAGATATTCTGGTATCTGTGTACTGGGATACAGTTACTGTATATGCTAAATTCTGCTATTACTCACACTAGTAGGAATCCAAAATATCTTCATTAAAGCAATGGGAAAATTGCAGTTTTATACTGGTTTAAGTAAGAGCAGAATCTAACCAAAGAAACCTGTTTTTGCTTCCAGTTACACTGGTGTAAATCAGAAATGAGTTCTCTAAAGACAATACCAGTGTAAAGTCCAGGCAAGTAAGATTAGAGTCAGACAAAATACAACTATATTTTAGATTAAAGTGACAAAGGTAAAAGTAAGACCATTTAATTTACAGTCTTCAGCTGCAGACTTTTTTAAAATCTTTTATTATAAAAGCTACTTTGCCAGCTTCAGTGCATTAGCATTTACTTAAAGGAAACAAGAGCATGGCCCTAAAAATAGGCAGGAAAACGACAACCAAATTCATAATGCTTTGCATTTTACCAACCTAATTCTCCTCTGATTTGCACCAGTTTTAACCTGATGAAATCACATTTCTTTTTGTACAATGGCATAAGTGAAAGAAGAATCTAACTTGTTACAATATGCATGTACAGATACTTGCTTTGTAAAATTCTTTTATTATTTTTGCTAAATGTAAAGGTATTGTGTAATATTTTATCGAACATATATTCAAAACAAAGTCAATTATTTTTAGATTGTTGTGAAAACCATGTATGCCATAAGTAGATATGACATGTACATTTTTTCCAATATATTTAATTTTAAAAAATATAACGACTTTTTCACATAGTTAGAGATTTTCCTTTGAATTGCAGATTGCAATCTGGAAATGAAGTCCCTGAAATGGAAATTCCCATGCATGTTATATAGTATTTAAACTAAAAAGGCAAAAAATCAACTTGGCATGTTTTACTGCAATAGACTGAATAGTAATAGAGCTGTGGGATATTGAAAGGTCAAAGCTAGAAACATTTCCAGACAACTTCTGATGTATGGATTAATTGTTTCACTTACTTTTAGTTAAAATTCAACATGTGTTGTAAGTTGCATGCATTATTTAATACCTAATGATTTCCATGCTCTTGACATCCTTTCGAACATTCTACAAATGCTATTGTCTTTAAACAGGAAATTCAGGGAGTGAGAAATAATTACTGTTTTAACAAGACTGAAATTTACAAGTGGCGAAGTACTGGTTTAATGTATTTAAATCTTACGATAGTTAGAATGAGGGTTAATCTTTTTGTATTCTAGGAACTGCTGCTAAGGCCAAACAGGAATGTGGCAGGGCCGGGGCACAGATGGAATTGGAGGACGGGCTAGGGGTTGACATGTTCAGCTTTCTCCTGTCACATGACTCATATCAGGCCTGGGTGCTACTGGCATGATGCTTGGAGGAAATCTGGAGTGAAGTTATATCTCTCTGTGAATGGGGACCCAGTAATGGTAATTGTCAGAGGTGGCAATGATGCTTTAGAAAGGATAGAAAGTGGAGATGGGGGGGACAAACTAAAAGTGGAATAGGAAACAAAGCATATATTTATCTAGGGCTTCTCTATGCATAATAACACTTAGCACATATAGCCAGTGAAATTCAAGATCTATGCAGACCTTTTTTGAGGTTTGATGTGGAACTTAAGTGGTTGTGCTGGCACTTTGGATGGCATTAAATTTTATTTGTAGTGCTTTGCATTTTCTAAATGTTATATGAACATTGACATCTCTTGTCTTTTCATGCTGAGGTTTTTTCTAATAATCTGAAGCTTTGTATGCCCAACTAGAATCACCAGTTGTTGCCTTGTTTCCTTTTATGTATTGCTTTGTCTTTCTGCTGCCCTTCCTTGGTACTTTTGACGGCCGGTGCCCTTGTGCAGAAAGTTAGCATTCCACTCGAAATCCGCTTCCTATTATAAAAAGAATGTATTTCACTGTACAGAAATAAAATAAAGTGCAAGGCACATTGATATACCAGCAGTATATTGTCATTGTTCCCAAGGAGCTCACTGTCTGCACTAAAAACAGATAAATACATAATGTAACTGGGTAACACATATGTGAGTAAATGATAATAAGAACATAAGTATGGCCATCCTGGGTCAGACCAAAGGTCCATCTAGCCCAGTATACTGTCTGCTGACAGTGGCGAATGCCAGATACCTCAGAGGGAGTAAATAGAAACAGGTAATCATCAAGGGTATGTCTAGACTACATGGCTCCGTCGACGGAGCCATGTAGATGAGGTTTCTAGACACAGGGAAATGAAGCGGCGATTTAAACAATCGCCGCTTCATTTCCATCAAAATGGCTGCCGCGCTGTGCCGATCAGCTGTTTGGCGGCACAGCGCTGTAGTCTGGACGCTCCGCGGTTGACAAGGGAATCCCTTGTCGACTGCCCCGTTATGCCTCGTGGAACTAGCTTTACCAGGGCGGTCGACAAGGGCTTCCCTTGTCGACCACGGAGCGTCCAGACTACCGCACTGTGCCGCCAAACAGCTGATCGGCACAGTGCGGCAGCCATTTTGATGTAAATGAAGCAGCGATTATTTAAATCGCCGCTTCATTTCCCTTTTTTGAGTACACTAATCTACATGGCTCCGTCGATGGAAACATGTAGTTTAGACGTACCCCAAGTGATTCCTCTCCTGCTATCCATTTCCAGCCCCTGACAAACAGGACACCATTCCTACCCATCCTGGCTAATAGCCATTGATGGACCTAACCTCCATGAATTTATCTAGTTCTTTTTTGAATCTTGTTAAAGAAAAATCACAAATGATAACTAATAGCGATTGCCAAAAGCTATTATATGTGCTGTATATACTGAGTTACTCTCATGCATGCCCAGTGATTTATGTGCACAAAGCAGTCAGAGAGACCTCTCCAGCTGTGTCAGTTCCTTGGATTGAAATCATTAGGAATTTCCTGGATCCCTCGGCACATGTTTTCTCTTCCTCCTCTTTATACTTTGCTATATTTTTCAACCTGACCATGCACTATTTGCCCCATCTGTAGTTTTGAGGTTTTAGCACGAAAGCCTCTGCGGAACTTCAAAAATCATTATACAGGCTCACAGTAAAGATTGGTTTAATTTTTTTTATCACACATTGTGCCATCACTTCTCCATCTCTGCCTCTTTTCCCTCTGTACAAACTTCTGGTTTCTTTCTGAAAAGAAAGTGGCATGATAAGCAGGATCAACATAATAGCATCCCTGCCTGGCAATGGATCTCATGGTTTTCTCTGGTTCTCATGTTCGTCCATTCAATGGATTATTTTGTTGAAGAGATTATCTCATTAAACGACCTTTCAATGCCTACACATGCACCCCCGATATGCACTTGCTACCAACCCTAACTCCTTTCCCACTACATTTTCTGTATGGCTGTATGATCTTTTTGGATTATAAGAAAGAGACCCTTGGGCGATAGATGGAAAATCTGCCCTATAGCAGTGTAGTTCTTTCATTGATGGTAGTGTATATATCAAGGGGGTGAAGGACAAGAAGCAATTTCAGAACCTATGGAAGTTTCTGAAAAGGTTAATGATCTATTTTCATCAACCACCACTACAGAATATCTATGCAGGCAGACTTACTCTTATCTGGTAATAAAGATGAGGTACTATCAGAAACTGAGATGTCAAAAAGAGAGGTGCCATGATAAATGAATAATGTGGAACTGATTACATAAATCAGCGGTCCTTAGGTGGCACAGTGTTCAGTTTGGGTTACACCATTTCAAAAGCTGAAACAGAGGGCTCAGAGGTAGGCAGAGAGAATGCTAGGAGGTATGAAAAATCTCCCAGCATAGTAGAGGCTCCACCTTTTCCAGTTCACTGGCACAAACCTCGCTGCTCTTTATAGTGTGGCTTTGTCCCCTCACCACCAAATAGTCAGTGCTTTATGAAGCACAAAACAGGATACATGTGGTAGCTTTCCAATTTATGAGGTTGTATAGTGCTTAAGACCCTGTTCTTCCTTATTCTGTCACTTTAACCAAAATAAATAGCTGATCTAGTTAACATCACACATAACACACCTAGCTTAGAATTTGATGGGGCTTATTATGCCTATGTGAGTGGGCCAAGACCATTTTGTGTTTTCTCGGTCCATAGTCAGACAATGGAATTTTTCTCAAGTAAGGCATGAATAACTGCCATCGGCTGAGTAAGGACCTCATGGTTTCTCCAATTTGATTGTTCAACACATTTGTTTGTAACAATTTTTTTAATCATTGCATGGTTCTTTTACACTGTGGCCCTAGTGTAAAAGTCATTGAAGTAAATAGAAAGACTCCTATGATTTCAATGGACTCTTATCAGGCCCTGTCTAGCTGCCTTTGATAATTTGTGTAGTACTGTAATAGTCACCCGAGTATCAATGTCCCTTTTATCTCATACTCATTGGTCTCATGCTGAATTTTGGCCTTCCATATTAAGGATACAGTCCTGCTGCCACATTGAAAACAATGGTAATCCTTCAAAAAGAGTAGCTGCTGGAATGACTCCTAAATGGCAACTTTCTTTACTAGTCATTGAATTATCCAGTACCACTGACTTAATGCTCAAAAATTACTGGGAAAGTACTTGTGCTTTTTTAAAAATCTATGAGTCAGTTTGCTTGTGAAGTTTTGATCAACTTAACCAGAAGATTGAATACATTGGTGACAGAATGAAGTTGGACAGCTCTGAAATTTAGACTATCGAAATACATCCAGAGAACTGCAAACTCTGTCTTAATTCACAAGCTCTTGTGAAGAGTGTTGTAAATGTACCATATGGTGCCAGTGATTGGGGATCACAATACTGTCCAATGAATGTGATTGCAGGAGCATAGCCTCAGCTGTCACTGTTTGGATGGTGAATAGGATTGCGTATTTTGAACTAAAAGATGTGCAACATGCAGATAGAGGCAGAGGATTAATTCAGCTTTGCTTTTCATTGGGGATTGTAATTTAGCTACTCCTTTCTCCCTCCGGTCCCAGTTCACCCCTCTCTCCCCAGCCCTCCTGACCTGACATGCCCCTGTCCATACAGCCCCCGCTTGGGGTTGTAAAGACATAGCACTACTGCTGCAAATGGGATTCCTATCAGCTTGAAGCAGGGCTATTCAGCTGAGCAGCATGAAAGGAAGAAGGGCATCCTCTCCCCCTTATGTGGGCTTTTTCCTTTTCAGTGCAGAAATTTGTCAAGCTTTCCTTCAGGACAACTGAACACACAAATGCGGAGAGGTGGAGATAGGAGGGAGCGAGAGAACATACCCTCTTGGCTCTTCCTCTGAGTGCTGCCAGTGCTGAGGCTGTGCTGAAGGTGTCAGTGTGACTCCCCAGACTTAGTTGCTGAGCAACTAGAATCAATTAATATGCTCTGCAGAAGATGCAGGGGAAGCCCAAGCTGCTGCCAAAGAGAAGGTGGGAGGCTAAGGGTGGCTCAGAATCCCACTCAAATTCCTGCATGCCCATGGAATCTCAGGCAATGTGTCTCCTAAACTCTCCTCATCTTTAGGGGCTCTGCTTGTGTACCTAATGTATTGACTTGATTTTATGTATTTATTTTTGCCAGAGTTCTTCAAAGCTAATCTGGAATTTCTAATAACTAGCCTACTTGGGAAAGAAATGTGATAGCTGCTCTCTTGGTAAGGGGGTTACAAAGACTCCTAAAGATTGCAAGGGTTGTTTGGTAGTGCAGAAATAATGAAACTATATCATGTGGGGCTTAGGAAAGTTTGGTTTGGTTTTTTATACAATAGCCAACTCACCCTACATCAGATAGATCATACTGTTTACTGTGAAACATGTATATAGAGAGGGAAAGTACTTTGGTTTTTTCTTTGCATAGTAATGTCAGGGCTTCAGTAAGGTGTTTTCTTTCTTTTCCTCCCTTCCTCCCCCTTTTCTTTCTTTGATTTTCTTTGGAATCCCTCTGACACCACATATCTGGGAATGAAGAACTTCTCAGAGCTGATTGAAAATGGCATTGCTGAGCTGAAACTTAACTGGAGGAAATATATCTCCTGAAGAAGAAAATATAATGCACTTTAAGGATCTGACTTGTGGTGAAAAAGTCAAGCCTAGAGAAAACTTGTCCACTTTATTAGGACGAATGGGTCGGACAATCTTCTTCAGTTGCAAAGGATATCTGAACGCCATGCTGAGCTTAATCTCTGCAGCATGCTATGTGCTTCTCTTCTCCTCCTGATGCACTGCATGGTAAGGCCTTTTCCTTCCTTACCAGTAACATTCTTGGGATGCTGGGAGTTAAGAACAAAAGTTAAAACAAACCAAAAGAATGTTTTATAGCCTGATTGTTTCCAGGACTAGAGATCCTGATCATTACTGCAGTTCTCACTAACTTTTTTTCGATGGCCAAGTGTGTATATTGTCATTTGTGCTTTGTGATGGGTTTCAAGAGATTTGTTTGTTTGTAAAAATTTCCAGACTAAAATTGTTATTTAAGAATACTTGTTGACATTTGTCAGGGTATGGGGTGTTTGTGCAGGGTGAAATGTACATATTTTTTCCAGTACTTCAGCTGTGTTTGATTATACAGTACTGACAGCTAGAAGATAAAAACAGAAGCTAAAAGAAAAAACACGAAAACTACATACTAATTTCTAACAAGTATTAAATAAGTAAATAAAAGCTATAGCAGGGTCTTCAAACAAATGATATTTTTTAAATGCAAGATTGTAGAAATGATAGATTCTCCTCCTTTTCTTCCCTGTGGGCAAAGAAATGTAAAGTGCACAATTGTGCATACGGAGAAGCTGGGATTAATATATGGGGGATGTAGAAATGCTGTGCTTTTAAACATTTCAGAAGGTCAGAAATCAGCTGCTTGACTAGTTTTATAAAATTACTGTTGAAAAATTAATAGAAAAGCTCTATGTGCAAATTGTTTCAGAGCAAATTATTTTTGTCATGTGTTAATGAGATTATTGAGGCTGATTTCAAATGGATACCCATTGCTTCTTATACATCATCTACAATTGTAAAATGCTTTGAGATCCTTAGGTGGAAGGCACTAGAGGACTGCATGCTGGTGCTACTAATCAGCTATTGACCTGATAATAATGTTACAGTCAAGAAATCACCAAGCAGAGCAGAAATCACAATGGCTGGGAAATGAAGTGCAGTGCAGTTCTTTGCAGAACACAGTCCTCTTGGGTCTTCGTTCTGAAAATCAGGACAAGATTAAGAGGTGAAAGTACTCAAGGGCAACGTTATTTCCCTGAAGTATGTTGTGTAAGGAACATGCTCCGTCCTTCTCCACACTGGTTGCCACTGAGGTTTGGGAAAGATGAGTGCTACATCCTGAGGAGTGAACTGTATAAAGGATCTCACGCTGCTCTCATTTAAATTAATAGCAAAACAAACAAACAAAAAGCAAACAAATAAACAAAAGCCAACACTTGATTTCAATGGGAATAGGATTGGACCATTAGTGGATGTTAGAGCTGTGAATGGGTAACCTGTTAACAGGTACCCAGAAGCAGCCCCCTGCCCGTGCCCTGCCTCAGGTGGAGGGCTGTTCCAGCCCCATAGAAGTTGAGAACTAGACGCTCCGTGTGTGTGGAGGGGAAGGGGGGAGAAGTGGTAGTCCCACACATGGGGAGGCCAGGAGCAGACAGTCTGATGGTCTGGGGGCTGCTCCGTAGAGGCTGGAGTGCTCCCCCTGGGATCCTACTTAATCCCAGTTAACAGGTTAACCAATTAAGCAGGATCCCAGGGGTAGCACGCCAGCCTCTCCGGAGCAGCCCCCCGACCATCAGACCGTCTGCTCCTAAAGTTTAACCAGTTAACTGATTAACTGGGATTTTACATCCCTAGTGGATGTGCTTGGCAGATTTCATGTGACTCCACAATATAACTGGAATGGAGGGGATGTTTCCTAGCAACAGCTCTGGGGCTAGGTCTACACTAGAGCCTGCAGCTTGGCTTAAGGTACACAACTCCAGCTAGGTTGAATACATAGAATTCGTAGCTGGAGTCAGTTTACCATAAGCTGAGGTTGGTGGGGTCCCCACAGCAGGAGGCTGATGGGAACAAACACTCCCATTGGCTTCCCTTAATCCTTGCAAAAGGAAGAGTGCCGGCTGCCGGCAGGAGTGCCCTCTGAGTTCAATTGAGTTTTAACAAGACTTGCTAAATTGAACTCCAGAAGATTGATCACGACAGCAGCAATCTTCCTTTGATGTAGATAAGTCCTAAAAGTCAGAAAGGCTCCAAAGAGCCAATCCAGGCCAGGCCAGGCCATATCATATCGCACACCAAGATAGCTATGAAAAAGGCTAAAGACTTAAAAATCGGAAAGATATACCAACTCTCACCAATACAGAGAAACGCTCCCTTCTTCATTTTGGATCAAATTTTAAGACAGATCTTGACGACATGTTTTATGAGAAAGAATTTTACATGGTGTGTTTCAGAAAGACCCCATAATTATCACTCATTCGAATGATCACAAATGGAAGCAGACCAACTTATGAGACCATATTCATGAGGTCTGAGTGCTTAAGAAAGCTTGAATTGATCATAGGAGCAAGGGCTGGGCCAAAAAATACTCATACAATGAAGTGGATTTTCCTATATTTTACCATTTAAAATGTAATGAGGACAGGAGTCATAACTAAGAAATTGTTTAAAACTGGAAAATGCAACTGCTATGCTCTATCTTCCACTCCTCAGTCTTGCAAGAAATTCTTATATATACAAGTGGTCCCATAACTACTCATGTGAACAAAGGTTGCAGGACTGGATTCTAAATATGGGTGTACTCTGACAAATTCTTACTTATGACTACAATTCCACTCTAATCAGTGAGACAACTTGTGAGTAAATCAGTAAAAGTTTTGTAAGATTAGCCTCTTTGATTGTCATGGCACCAAAATTATTAAGCTTTGAGCATAAGATTTTCAACTTTCTTTTTTTCAATGAAGTATTGATTATAGTCAATAAAATTTACTATTATTATAGGTCTAAAATTATGAGCAAAAAGCTTTCTGATTTGAATCATTAACTGCCTTATTTATTGTAGTGACACTTTTGAAGATGTTAGTGAGGATTATTAGGGATTCCCATTGCAATCCTGAGATCTTTATAAGAACATGGTTAGGGTGACATGCATCCTGTTTTGGCCAGGTCAGTCCCTTTTTTAAGCCCTGTCCTGGCTGTCCCATTTTTTTTTTCATAAGGAGGCATTTGTCTCATTTTCTTTTGCTGACTTATTCTGTTGGCAAGAGCAAACAGGAGAAATGCCTACTTTAATCAAAAAAGTGGGGGGTGGCTTGGAGGAGTGTGCAGGGAGGAGATGAGTGGAGATACCAACCTCTGGCAGATCTGAGGCAGATGTGGGGCAGGGGAGGAGAGATAGTATTCCAGCAAGAGAGAGGGCAGGGTTCCAGCGATGGGTGACCACCTCATGCAGGGAGGGCAAGGTTCTGGTGACAGTCTCACAGGGGGGCAGGGGAAGGGGCTAGGACTGTCCTGTTTTCTCTTTTGGAAATACAGTCACTGTAAACATGGTAATATTAAACATAAGTAAGTTCTACAAGTTTTCCAGTAGGTTAAATATATTTGTTTCTTATTTATGATAATAATTAGCTGTTCACTAGACACTTGCATATATTTTATCCATAGGGTACGGAAATACAACAATAATTATAGTTATAGGTGCGGACAGAATACGTATGTGCGTTGATAGACATAAATTAAACAGAGCATATACTTGTTTCACATTTTATTTTACAGGCTTACAGGAGTATATTGATTATAAAACAAATGATTATTACTTGGTTGTAGCTAGCAAGGCGTAGGACATTTCCAGGATACAAATAGTACCATAAAAAAAGTCAGAATTCAGTTATGTTGTAAAAATTTTGGGTAAAAAAATCAAATGATAGACTATATCGGAAATGCACTTTTAAAATGTATCGTAAACCAAAAGTTAATACTTCAGCAGGACTACTTTTTTATTCCTACAGTAAATACAATATGTATAATTAGAAGTTTCATTCGGCGTTACTCAGGTCCTTAACTCAATTAATATTTGGTTTTTGAAAAATAAAATGAAAAATGTACATACTTCATTTAAATCATTGCTCTGGGATGGGGCTAGGGATGAGGGGTTCAGGATACATGCTGGCCTGGAGCTAGAATACTATGCTAGTTCTCTCTCAACACCGCAGTTTGGGGCCAAATGAGAATCCTCTCTATCATTGTTACAACTCCAGGAGGCACAGACAGAGAAAGGTGAGTCTTTCCCAGCTGGGGCAGGTGCAGGCACATCTGCCTCTGTGTCCCCCAGCCAGAGGGAGGAATGCAGCAAACTGTGCACTTTCCCCTCGCTCCCTGACAAGGGGGACAGCCAGCAATGTTTCCATATGAATCGGGGGAGGGGGGAAGAGTGTTAGCCCTCCCCACCCTCCTTAAAGGGTGCCGGAGGGTGGGAGGCTCAGGGCTCGGACAGTCCTGGATAGTGGGGGGCAGTGAGGACATCCACTACTTTGACACACAAGCTTGAGTACATAGCAGTGAAATCTTCCTTTCATTTTTTTCTGAAGTTCTGATACTTGCTGCTGTTTGTAATTGAGATTTAGAACACACTGTCTCTAGTGCCATTTCATCCATTTACTTTAAGGCACTTTCATGGCACAAGGGCTGTATTTAGCTCACTGACTCACTGTATATTCATAAGTCGACAAAGTCTAGAATCGTAAACAAAGTGGGTCTGATTCTTCAATGATAACTTCAATTAGTCCCCATGCATGTAATTGATTCCATGGACTTTCGTGGGATTACTCATTGGATGGGACTATTATGTATAAGTCGGAACTATTTTGTATCCTTTCTGCAGCTGTTTTATTGAAGAATATACTTAATAATACAACACATACACAATCTATGTATGGAGTCCCTTTCCCAGACCACTCCTTACCCATAAAGTCCCCATAAAAAGCTATTTCTTCCACAAAGCTGACAAAAAATAATGAGGCTATAACTTATTTTTGTATGACAGGAAACAATCTGCATGCAAAGTTACCCCAATCTCTGGATTGGAAAACTGTAATTTCCCCCCCCCTGTAAATTCTGATATTTTGACATGTATGTGTTTGTTCCAAATCAGACCAAAGGGTTTTTTGCAAGGAAAGATTATCTTTAGTTTTTTTGCGTTGACTTCACTGAATACATCATCACCGAATAAATCATCTGCATTAAAGAACTATAATTGGTACTGAATTACAGTGAACATATCTTTTAGGTCTGTGGGAAACACGCGTTATTGTTACCATTACCATTTTTAATATAGTTGTGCCTAAAGTCTCAAGTCAAGAGCAGCACTCCATTGTGCTAGGAGTTGTACAAACACCTAGTAAGAAACAGTCCCTGCCCCCAAAGAATTTACAGTCTTAAATAGACAAGATAGACAAAGAGGAGTAACGGTAGTTCGGAATAGGAAGCCTAATCTGAACTACCTAGTCCGTGCCGCGTGTAGCCGCGGGGCACGGAGTCCGCACTAGCGGACATTTAAAAATGGCGGCGCCTGGCAATATGCAAATGAAGCCCGGGAAATTCAAATCCCGGGCTTCATTTGCAACTCCGGTTGCCTACATTACCACCCTAGTTCGAACTAGGGTGGTAGTTTAGACATACCCTAACTGATTTACTATACATTGGAGATTTTATCACTATGGGTGAAGAAGGAGGACTATGGGGGTGAGAGAGAAGAAACAAACAGTTGTGCAATTAAACAACTGCTCATTTATTATCTGGAATTTTTACAGGTCATTATTAATACAGTGCTTGTACACAAAATAGTGACACAGAGAATATAGCACATAACAGATGTTTCTAATAACCCTACTGAGAGTCCTCTATCCAAGGTAATCTTTCAGATTGTTTCCCTTTATCAAAAGAAAAAAACATGGTATGACTAAAAACAACCTGATGGCAAAAAATACATCAAAGACTGAAGAAAATCCACATCGTCTTAATGCTACACAATAAAAATATTTTATCTGTGGAGAAAAAAGTTCCCTGTAAATATGTCAGTGTTTTGGAAATAATTCCACAGCATATGTCCCTGAAAATGTAAAGGGATGTGCTTACCCGAGTGAATGAGGATACAGCTGCATGTGTGACTCAGCTACAGACCACAGAGAGTGTTAGTCTTATCCACATTAACTAGACAGGAATGAATTAGGAGGTGACAATTTAATTAAAAGTAACGCTCTTGCTGGAAACCACACCCTTTGAATGCATGTGAGTGTTTTGTTCCTGAGAAATATTCAGTAGAGATATGGGACTGACAGAACAATCATTTTCTTTTGCCATTCCTGGTTAGTTTACTGTGGAAGAGACTATAAAGGAAGCTCTGAATCCAGAATGCTCCTTTTAACAGTGTGATTATATTGCAAAGCAGAGATATTTGATCTGAACTATTATTCTCTGAAACAATGCTAGTGATGTCTAAAAATAGGGATACTGGTGTCCTGTTCTGCCCTTGAATAGTACCACACCTTGTCACTTTGGGCCAGTCATTTAATATTGCCTCAGTTTCCCCAGCTGTAAAATGGAAATAATAATATTTACTGAGGTAAGCAGGGTCTGAATCAATGCTTCCGTTACAGACAGCTGGAATGGGAGAGAAACCCTGGGTGTGTTTATGCCCCTGCTTTGCTTTGATGTGTTAGATATTCAGCTGATAGAATAGTGAGTGTTTTGCTCATTGTAATCAGCTTGGCTGGTGTTGGGTCACAAATTGTGTTAACTCTAAGTGCAAAGTCTGCAATTATTGTGGGAATACAAAAGAAGAAAGTCTATGCTTAACCTGGCACAAAGTAGAGACACTAGGAATGTAAATACACTTGGATGGATAGAGGTTCCACTTCCAGAGCCTCGTGAGCTCAAATTTGAGGAAGGCACAACTCTTGAGTCAGCAGGCTACATTTCCTCTGGGTGAGATCTGTAAGACTGATTCAACCTGTTTCTCCTCACTGTTTCAATGATAAAGCTAAATATAGGCCCCATAAGGAGTCTCTCTTATGTGCTTTGGGCCAAGAGCTGCAATCATCGAAAGTTCAGATCTGTAGGTTTGGCCCAGCCGGCTGTAATGGAAGCATTGATTCAGACCCTGCTTACACAAACAGAGGTTATGAAAGACATATGTAGTTAAATTTTGTAAAACATTCAGAGGGTGTCTGTAAGGTTCTAGAAAAGATTCTAAAACATTCAGCCTGAGTGATGAAAATAGAACCAGACTTGAGCAGTTTAGCTACAAGATGGATGTAAAGTGGGATAAGAAGAAATCTGAAGAACAGCCACACCACTGAGATAAACAATAACACCTTATTTTAAAAGATCAGAAGTTAAGAGGCCTGGAGGAAGTTTGTTGGAACACTAGATTTTAAAGATAATAAAAGGTTGCAGAGAAGTTAAATTATGTATTAATCTTTACCACAGAGCAGGTTGGAAAAATACCTGTCCCAGGATTACTCCTTAAAGACAAAGCACATGAATGGATATGATATGAGAGACAGCCAAACCAATATGACCTCTGTAAATATAAAACATGCCTCATGTTGCATGCCCACATCAATAAAGAAAATTATGTATTTTTCATTCTTGATATTCTGACACATTTAGTCAGATTCGATAGTATCTTATTTCACATACAGTCCCATAAAAATCAGAGAGACTATTTGTGGAGTAAAGGGCTCTAACCCAGAGTAAAAGTGTCAAAAACTATCCCTGATGAAAAATTGTATCAGGACCAAGTTTGATTCTTGGATTGCAAGTATCAAGACAGTGTATTTACAATTCTGATCCATGTACCTTTTTCATGGGTATCTACATCAAAAACCAGTTAATGGATTTTGTTCAAATTTTCAGAGTAGCTCTAGGCTATAGAACCAAACATAGTTAAATTGCCTGCAATAGGAGATTTTGAGAGTATATCTTTAAAAATGCTAAAAATAATTATTTTTAATGGAATACCCAGCTTGAAATGTATTACAGTATATTGCTGCTTCCATGCTGCTAAAAATATACACATATTGTTCCTTATCTCCATATATTGAAGATCAAAACAGTAGCCAAAAGGTCATCCATTCCACTGATGCCCTTTCTGTTTTGTTTCCATGCGTCAGGGTTTCAGAGGTGAGGCCATCCCATATTAAAGGCTCCGCATTGCATCAAAGTGCTTGGTACAGATGGATGCATTCTTTAAACACAGCAGCATTTGACAGTGTACCTTGTAACTGCTCCTTTGGAACCATTACAAAGTATTGTTACTTCAATACTTAATATACAGTTGTTAACAGCCTCTTTGATATGTGTTAAAATACATGCTTTTGAGCACTACAGGATATCTTGTTACTGGAAACACCCCATAGGATGTATAGCATTACTTAGTGCAGTTGGACTTACAGAAGAAGCATTGGTCAGTCCTATCTGATCCTACTTATGGGAGTCCATAAATCCCACATCTTACTATGCACTGTATTAACTCGTTTCTTTTCCCCAAGGGATTCCCTTGCCCCCAATGGTTAATTCTCGAATGCATTTTAGCATATAGTGGACAAAGACTAGGTCTACACTGCAAAGATAAATTGGAAACAGAAACTTGCAAATTGCGTATCTTTTTCCGTTTTACTGTCAAAAAAGGCTTTTCCAAAATTTGGCATGTCTACATCGTGCCAAATTTTGGGGAAAAAAGTCCTCTTTTGACACATCCCTTCTTTCTCATAAAATGAGGTTTACAGGGTTGGCAAAAGAGCATGCCTGCTTTTTCAAAAATTGTTCCAAAAAAGCAGACATGCTCCTTGGACGTGGTATTGCTTTTCCAGGATATCTCTGGTATCCTGGGGATATGCTGCAGTCTAGACGTAGCCAAAGTAAAGTCTTCATTGACTTCAGTGGTGTTTCACCTGTGCACAGAGAATAGCATTTAGGCCAGTATATTTTGTGTAGTATGATTGCTATGTGATTTAACTATGAAAATCTAGAAGTGAAGCAGAGTAACAAGAAGTGATGTCTTGAACACCTGTATTGACTGATTTAGTTGGAGTGAAATTCACCTGGGTACAGTGGAACCATGCAAATCCCCTGTCACTTAAGACCTATTATGGGATTGTGCAGAACAGGAGGGGAAGTTGTGTGTGTGGCAGCCTGCAAGTTAAGGCTTCCATACCCTGTGTGCCATGGTGAGGGTTTCTAGACTACTTTGGTTTGTCAAGGTGTGATAGATTGGGGAGGACCCATAAAATTTCCAGCATAGAGAGCTTGGCAATGCAGCAGCTGCAATTGCAGCACATGGGTTTTCACATCAATTTATTTTTGATGGCTTCAGAGTGTTTATTATTATAATAATACTTATTCACACATACATGCCCAGTCATAATAATTTATTTATGTAGGGGTTTCTTGCAGATACAGTAATAAAAATAATGTACAGTTGTCTCTATTTTTTACTGGACCTAAACAAAATAGAAACACAAATAAGGTGTTTTGCATGTTGTTATCTTTTTTATTATTGTTTCTTTGGCTTTTTTGGTTGCATTTTTTAGACTTGCCAGCAAGTTAGTCTGCATCTGTGAAAAATGATATTTTTATGTTTGTTAATATCTCTTTTCACAACCGCAGACTTGTTAGCTAGCTGGATATATAGATGTTCAATTTTGACTAATCGGGTAATAAAGTAGTTGATTAATTGATAAGGAGGGCACTCACTATCCTGCTGTGACTCTCCTTTTGAAATGTACAAGAGCCACCCACAATTCCTGTATATTTCAAAGGGAGAGACCAGGGCATTCCCGTTGCCTCTCTCCCTTTGAAATGTACACGAGCCATGGACGGCTCTGGTACATTTCAAAGGAAGAGAGGCAGCGGGAGCCTGCACCAGCAGGGACTGTGTCTCTTCCTTCAAAATGTACAAGAGCCACCCATGGCAGGCATCAGGACCGGTATGAGCAGGGATGTTTTAATCCCCACTTGTGCTCTTTCCCTACTGCCCTCTGCTTCCCCTGCCCCTGCAGAGATGGTGCGGTGGGAACTGGTTTTTAAGCTGGCTCCCCCGAGCACTGGCTTCTGCTCTCTCCCCTTGTTGCCTCTCTCTGATAGAGGCAGCAAGGTTAGGGGAAAGCAACTGGTCGAATTCCTATTCGATTGCCTGATCAGCATTTGCTGATCGAGTAGTCATTTAGTCAACTAGTCTCTTACATCCCTAGCCAGGAAGCAGCGATAAGTATGTTACAAGTGGTTTTAACAGATGAGATTTTCCTCATCTATAAAATGGGGCTAATAAATCTTATTGATGTGTCCCAAACTGAGGCTTAGTCAGTTAATGCTTGTAAAAATGTTCAGTCGCATAATGATGGGTCAGATCCTGCATCATTTGCTGGCTTTTTTTTCCAGCAGGGGACAAGATGCTGTGTCTTGTTTACTGACATAACTCTGTTGGCTTCAGTGGAATTATGCCAGCTTAAACCATCTGAGAATCTGGCTCTAATTCCCTGGTTTATCTATAGCAGATAACGTGCTAATAAGCATCAGTGCCATTGCTTTCACAGAGCATACAATAAAAACTGTACGTGGATTTATGTTAGACAGTGCTATAAAGGGAAGTCTGCTATTTATTGTCAAAACAGTTTGTTCCTACAAATACCTCTTTTTGATTATACAGAAAGGTTTGCCTAAAAAATAATCATACCATACAGCTTGGTATTCACTGTAATGTTCAAGTTTAAAGTAACATCTCAAGCCATGATGTTCACAGTGTGAAGGAACTTTTAAGTAGGTTTTAACCACAATGCCTTTAATTTTCACTAGTTAGCTTGTATTGCCAGCTGGATTGTGCATTTGAGCTGCATTTGGAGAACAAAATAGGCTGAGAGAAGGAATTCAGTCTCCTGCCTTCTCTGGAAGCCTATGGACTACAATGCCAGCTATTCCCTCTTCGGGCGTCGTATGCAAGGATTTAACAGCTATGTTGGACTTCAGTGGGAGTTGCACCCAAGTATAACCACTGACTAAGTGGTAGACCTGTGATTAAAAACTCAGGGTACGTTTACACAGCAGTGTTATTTTGGAATAACTGATGTCCGTGTCCGTGTCTAGTAACACAATTAGCGTCTACATTACAAACAATTATTTCGACATACTGTCAAAATAATATCGAGCTGGAGGACTTCTTACTCTGACTCCTATAACCCTCATTTTATGAGGAGTAAGAGAAGTCAAAGGAAGAGTGATCTTCTTCGGACTTCCTGCTGTGCAGACAGCGCCAAAAGATGAAATAAGCTATTCTGATTTAAGCTACAGAATTGACGTAGCTCAAGTTGCATAGCTTATTTCAGCTTTAGCCCTGGTGTGTAGACATGCCCTCAGGGAGCGTCTAGCTTATAGTCAGCACACTGAACCACAATTATTATTATTAATTACTTGACTAACGCTTGGACCAAGGTTGGAGCCCACCATGGTAAATACTGTACAAATACACAGTAAGAGAAATCTCCTGTCCTGAAGAGCTTACTGTCTATAAATGCTATCTCCATAAAAATACTAAATCCAAATAACCCAATTAATAACTAGAATTTTTAAAGTGTCATATAAGACGAGCAACACCAGGATTCATTGGCATTGTGAATTACCATTTAACAAATGTCATGTTCTGTTATTATCCTTAGCATGAATTACACATTGATCTTTTCTCGTTTGCAAATGTTTCTCTTATTCATTCTCTTTGAGATTTCACTTTGCATGTATTTCCTGCTTTTTTGTGACTGATGTTCATTTTTGTTTCTCTGACAATAGGTGTAGTGGATCTTTAATCTCTAATCGGGAATGAAGGTGGAGGAATGGAGCTGGGGAAAGGTTTTTCCCACAAGCTGAGTGCTGAATCAGTGAAGGAGAGAAACTTTTGGAATATTACAGTTTTCTTTAGACTTACGTTGTTATTTGCTAGTTTTAGAAGACAGGTTCTCTTTCTCTGACTCTTACTATTGTCACTCAACGGTCTCCTGTGCTATCATACAAAGTGATTCAATATTGGGGCCATTTCCATAGGACACACAAATTTAGGCTGAAAATTTTGGTGGCTATTTTTTTTATTTCAATGACTTCTGCTTGGAGGACCTGAGCCAATTCCCAGAACTTTGCCTCTGATTTCAACAATAGCTGAATCGGGCTTCTAATTGGTTTCATATCAGTGAACAACACTACACTGGGTGAGGCTGCATTAAAATTGCTAAAAAGAATATGGAATGTGGCTTTATAACTTATTTCTTTGCCTGAAATTCGCTCCCTGTTCCTGAATTTTCTGTGATTTATGTTTTATACATTGAAGACCTTAGTAAAGAGTCAGCTGTCAGACGTTTTTCAGTATATCAAGGACCTGATTAGGCATTTCTTGTGTATGTAAGAATTCTCATTGATGTTAGTGAATAATCCAGGAATACTAGGCTAGTCCAGAAGTATACACATGGCATGCTCAATATGCTGCTGCTTTTTTTCCCACTCACTAGGCATGCTCTCAGTCAAGCACCTCCTTTGGGTACAATTCCACAATGAGATGGAACGGATAAAGAGGCATTTCTCCTGCCTAAAATGACTGTATTTCTACATCTGTGTCAATTATAAAAAAACCTGCAAATTGGGTCAGGAGTAATTTATAGGCTAACATATTCTGTAGGTTTTATTAGCCTTATTGACTGTGTTGCTCAATGCTGAAAAAGAAGTTCCATAAAAATGGAAAATAAAATAAAAACAAATTGACATTTTAAAAAATGAAGCCAAAACAGCTGTAAATCTTCCTTAGTTGGAGGGTGATGCACCCAGTGTAATTTTAGTCTGATGGTTTTGACTGCTAAAAGAAACAGAAAGGCAAAAATTAACACTGACAAGTCCGGGCAGAGAAAACAAAATGGATGTAGTGCAAAGATAGTGAAGGGGGTCCGAGGGCCTAGCTTTTGACAGATGGCAATGTGTCTTTCACTAAGAGGTGTCTGTAGAGCACTTATTTCTTCAAACCTTTAATTTTCATGGTACTAATTGACAGTGTGAAGGAAAAGGAGCATGTATTATACCAGGCTCTGGTGAAAATCAGGCACCAAAATAAAAAGTCTGACACTTGTGCACAGGATCCTCTCTGCAGTGCATAGTGTGTCCAGAGGGGTGTTTGTAATTAATTTGTTTAAATAGAAATAATAATGAATAAAAAATATACTACTTAGCTAGTATATAGCACTTTTCATCAGTAGATCTCAGTGCTTTCTTAGAACTGTCATGTTTTGCACTTCCTTAACTGACATAAATTGAAAGGTCTCAATCAGCTTCACAAGCATTAAGTCCATGGTAGAGGTGGGGCTAGAAGCCAGCTCCAGTAACTCCTAATCTTTTGCTTTAGCCACAAGACCATCCATGTGTAGACTAAAGGCAAACACAGATGCTTTTCAGCAATGTTTTCTTGAGCCCCAGTGATCATTAAAGCCATTTCCAGAGAGGAGATGATTTCATCAAAAGGAAGGGTCAGGAAAGTCACCTAACTTCAATTGCAGAAATGTAAGAAGGATCTTATAGGAGCCATCACCAAGAGCATATCACTGGAAATCAATTTCGGACACTTGTAGCCTAGGGTGTTTGAAGCAAATGTTGCCAGTGTGTCCTACTAAAAAGAGTGGTTCCTCTGTGGGTTTGAATTTTAATGATCTCTGAGAACTGAAAATCCAAGAGCTGTTTATTGGCTTTTATGGGGTACTTTTGGTATGAGATCCAGGTCAGGAGATGTGTCAGTGCCTACAGGGTCAGCCAAGGAAAGTTGCTTTTGTGAGTGGAAGCAAGTCACTGTTAGTTCAAGCCATGAGAGCAGACATTGCCTCCACCCCAAGTGGAGCTGCATTGTGGAAAAATCTGTCTACCTCATCTGGAGTTGCTCTTGGAAAAAAGTAAGGAGGTAAAAGAAGAACTGAGCAAAGAAGCGATTAAAGAATTTGGGTGACAGGAAGAAAAAGAATCCATGAACTTTGGACAATGCTTTTTGGTGTCCTCATTAGCTGGCCTCTCTTTCAGAGAGCTATAGTCAAGCACACCACCTTTCTGTAAATCTGAGGGGTTTTCTGCCAATGTAGCTGAAGATTAGGAGAAAAGGTTGTTCTGAATCCCTCCTGGGAGCCTGTGCCCTTCTTTGGAGAGGTTCCTGGAGTCCCAGAAAGATTTTTAGCCTTTCTGGGACTCCAGGAACCTCTCCACAGAAGAGGGCTCTCCCAGAAAGTGTGGCTAGATACCTCTGGAGCTCCCTGCCTGATTACACACATGCATGTGAAACAGGCCACTGTAATTACAATGCAGGGGAATGTTATGTCTCCCTAGAGAGGTTTCCAAATAACAAAATGAATAGAAATAGTGGATCCATTGGGGAAAAAATCCATTGTTAATCAATGGAAAGGCTTGCTTCAGAAAAAAAGTGCTTTCTGCTTTGATACCAATGTCCAGTTGTGATTTTAAATTGGAGTTTGTCAAGTGAAACACTTAGATTTTATTTAAAAAGCAAAGTTAGGAGTGTGAAGCCCCTCTGGCTTAGGTTTTTGAAAGACAAGAAAGATAATATAGGTTTTTTTTTACAAATTAAGACTTTTAATCCATTATAGCTCCTGCAGTCTGAGGTTTCTGGCACTGAGAAGTAATTCCTTTTGATGTCTGGTGTTAAACATTTCTCACTGTGTAAATTGCTCATGCAACTTGCCTTTTGAAAAGTCATTGTATCTTCCTGTCCTATGAAGTTCTAAGTACTAGTTGAGCTTCAACCCAGAATTAGCCACATTTCACTTATAGATCACGTTGCACCATTTGCATATCAGATATTGAAAACTATAGAGCATGTGGAGACCTATGGAGTTGAAAGATGCAGTTCAAATGTACTGCTAAGCACCAGAGTGGTCCATATAGAGCTTGATGCAAAACAAAGGCAATGGAAGTCTTTCTGTTGATGTTATTTTGACTTTTGGATCAGGCCCATAAAGACTAGGGGATGCCAAGAAGGCAAGTAACATTGTAAAGGGCTCAGATGAACTAAAAATGTTTAGTTCTTCATGACCAGTTAGCTGCACTTGTGACTAGACTATATTCTGTGGCTGGCTTTTTTGCAGCAAACAGATTTTGCACCCAATAAGACAGGTAATTTCAGTAGGGATCTACTTGAACAATTCCTTTGGTGCTTTAGTCCCCAGTTTCTAATCTACTTCCATATGTTTTATTCACTTGCTTGGGTACCAAAATAAAATACACTTCAAACAGAACAAAATTCCTGCACATTCTACTTACAGTTCTTCTTCTTCTAGTCTCAGGAGCCATAGGTCAAGTGCAAGTGTTTAATGACCTTCTGGCCGAGAGTGTACAGCCCTTGGGTGGGTCTAACTTGTGTGGCTGGCACTTATGGAGCAGATAATCTAAGATGACACTGACCTTGACAGACTTACAGGAGAAATATTTTCAGTAGGATAAACTGTTCTTGAATAATTTCTTCAGTGTGCTATATTAGAAACACAATTGTGGTTTTCATCCCCATCCTTGTGTGTTTTAAGAATTCCATCTGTGCTGCTGTAGTTATACAGATTTTATGGAGGTCAACAAAATATAAATCACATTCTTCGCCTATGTTCCTGCATAGTTATGGGACACTGGATTAAAATATTGATGCAACAGATTGGCTTGTTTAAAAACTTGTGTGCCAGAACCTCAGCTGGTGTAAGCTGGTGAAGCTCCATTGTTTTTAACAGAGAGAGGTCAGTTTACAGCCATTAAACATCTGGACCAATGGCTGGATGCTGAACTGGAAGCCAAAAAAAAACTGGGCTGTATTCCCAGCTACTGACAAACTGTGTGATCTTGGGGAAGCCACTTTCCTGCCTTAGGCCTCAGCTTCTCCATGCACATGGAGAGATAATGATACTGATCCTACTTTGCAAATACTGTAAGATCTATGACTGAAAAGAGCAAAGTATAATCACTGCACTTTCTTACTTTCTCAATCAGTACAATTGTCTTTCTGGCTTACATTGTGCAATAGCTCCAGACACCATAGTATTTAGCAATGCTGTAGTATCTGCCTTCTCCCTTCTCAGGTTCTCAACTTTCTGCATATTAAGGAGGCACCAGTTGTAGTTATATGGTGATGAAGTGAGCTTTGACCTTAAAGAAAGAATTCAACCTCTCTTTTATGCAGGAAAATCAGCAAATTGTCTCCAAAATAGTAACACCTCCCATTGCTCCCCATTGGACATCTCTTAGTCCTGGTCTACACTCCTCTTATTTCAAAATAACAAGCAGAGCATCCACACTGCCAAGCCTATTATTTTGAAATAAGGGGCTGGTTATTTTGAAATAACTTCTGCTTTCCTTGGGAAATAAGCTTATTTTAAAATAGTTATTTTGGGAGTTATTATTTCAAAATAAGTTATTTTGAAATAATTTCCCGGTAGACATGTGTAGATGTGTCTACACAGCAGGGCTTAACTCGAAATAAGCTATGAAAATTGAGTTATGTCAATTGTGTAGCTTATTTCGAAATAGCTTATTTTGAAATTGGGAGCATCTACACAGCACTTATTTTGAAATAGAGCACTCTTCCTCCGACTTCCCTTACTCCTTGTACAATGAGGGTTACAGGAGTCGGAGGAATAAGCCCTCCAGCTTGACAGTATTTCAACATTATTTCGAAATAACTGTCTGCTGTGTAGACACAAACTAAGTTATTTCGAAATAACTCTAGTTATTTTGAAATAATGTTGCTGTGTAGCAGTGTCCTTAGAAAAAACATCCCATCTTGATTTGAAAATTGCAAGTGATGGAGAATCCACCATGATGCTTGGTAAATTGTCCTAGTAATTAATTACTCTCACTATTTAAAATGTATGCTTTATATCCAATCTGAGTTAGTCTGGCTTCAACTATGAGCCATTGGATCATATTATATTATATATTTCTCTACTAGACAGAAGAGCCAATTATTAAATATTTGATTCTCATTAGACTAAGTAAAGTAAATCACTCCTTAACTTTCTCTTTGTTAAACTAAATAGATTGAGCTCTTTGAGACTATCATTGTAAGGCAGGTTCTCTGATCATTCTTATGGCTCTTTTCTAACCCTTTTCCAATCTTGTCAACATCTGTCTTGAATGTGGACACCAGAACTGTATACAGTATTCCAGTGGCTGTCACACCAGTGCCAAATATAGAAGCAAAATGACCTCTCTGCTCCTACTCAAGATTCCCCTGTTTATGCATCCAAGGATGGCATTAGCCCTTTTAGTGACAGAATCACACTGGGAGTTCATGCTCAGCTGATTGTCCACTAATGCCCCCAAAACTTTTTCAGAATCACTGTTCCTCATGAGAATGTCCCCTGTGCAATCAATATGCATGATTCTAGTAGCATACTTTTACTTTTAGCTGCATTATGCATTCAATTTTGAAAAGTGCTAAGGAGTGTTACAAATAATTAAAAAGCCATGTTCAGCAAATGTTCCTATGAGCAGACTATTCACCACACCAATTTTACATAATCTTGTGCTCTTCCTACACACAAAGGGCTTGTGGTGGTTATTAAACATCCAATACACGCTAACCAAAGAAAGAGGTAGGGAAGCATCTATGCCTCTATGAATTTGTATGTCATCCAAGTAATTTGACTATTTTCTTTCTTACCTATGATATTTTAAAAATATTGTATGTGGGTATGTCTACTCTACAAAGTTAATTCCAACTAACAGACGTTAGTTCGAATTAACTTTGATAGGCGCTACAAAGGCAAACCGCTAGTTCGAACTTAATTCGAACTAGCAGAGCGCTTAATTCGAACTAGGTAAACCTCATTCTATGAGGACTAACGCCTAGTTCGAATTAAGTAGTTCGAATTAAGGGCTGTGTGGCCACTTAATTCGAACTAGTGGGAGGCTAGCCCTCCCCAGCTTGCCCTGGTGGCCACTCTGGGCACCACCAGGGAAACTCTTCTGCCCCCCTCCCGGCCCCGGAGCCCTTAAAGGGGCACGGTCTGGCTACGGTGCCCGTGCCAGGTGCTAGCCTGCCAGCACCCAGCCAGCAGACCCTACACCTGGCACGGCACGAGCCAGCCACCCGCTGCCACCCAGCCCTCCGCCTCTTCCCGGGACCAGGCTGGCGGCTCCCAGGAGCCTGCCCAGGGCCACAAGAGGTGGGCGCCCGCCTGGTCTAGTGCGGACATCGTGGACCACATCCACGACCTCCGCACTAGACACAGGAAAGTGGCCGTCTAAGGCAGGAGAGCTGCCAGCCTGGCCATCCAGGAGCAGGTGTGCATGAAAATCAAGGTGGTCCAGTGAGACCCCCGACCCCGAGCCCTGAGCTTAGAATGGCCGTACTGGGTCAGACCAAAGGTCCATCTAGCCCAGTAGCCTGTCTGCCGACAGCGGCCAACACCAGCTACCCCGGAGGGGATGGACCGAAGACAATGACCAAGCCATTTGTCTCATGCCATCCCTCTCCAGCCTTCCACAAATCTTGGGCAGGGACACCACTCCTACCCCCTGGCTAATACCACTCCATGGACCCAACCTCCATGACTTGATCTCACTTCTCTTTAAACTCTGTTCTAGTTGTAGCCTTCACAGCCTCCTGCAGCAAGGAGTTCCACAGGTTGACTCTTTGCTTTGTGAAGAACTTTCTGTTATTAGTTTGAAGCCTGATACCCATTCATTTCATTTGGTGTCCTCTAGTCCTTCTATTATAGGAACTAATGAAGAACTTTTCTTTATGCACCCTCACCACAACACTCGTGCTTTTATAGAACTCTATCATATGCCCCCTCAGTCTCCTCTTTTCTAAGCTGAAAAGTCCCAGTCTCTTTAGCCTCTCTTCATATGGGACCTGTTCCATACCCCTGATTATTTTAGTTGCCCATCCCTCTCCCACCCTCTCTCTTCCCCTCTCCCACCTCCTTTTCCCAGTCTCCCCAAGTTTTGTTCAATAAAGAGAGTTTCTATTTTTGAACACACATGTCCTTTATTTTGTACATCAGGAAGGGGGGCTAGGGAGGGGTAAGTGGAAGGAGGTGAGGGAGGAATGGGGTACGAGCCCCCGATGGGGAGGACTGGGGTGGCTCTGCGGGCTCCTCGAAGTGGAAGCTCTCCTGCAGCTCCCCGATTAACACCCCCCCGATGGCAGCCTGCGGCAAGTGCAGCCAGGCTGATGGCCGAGTGCTGTGATGTGCCGAGTGTGGGTACTCAGGGCACTCCAAGACAGGACTGCTTTGCTGTCCCTCATCGAGTTAGAGAAGTGAGCGGGGAACCCCTGAGAACTGTCTGTCCGGGGTGGAGGTCGGGACCCTTTAAGCACAGCCCTCAGCTAGCCTGAGACAGCAGCTCCACGCTCTAAGTCCTAATCTGATGCCCTGCCGGCACTGCTTCCGGCCATCCTTAACCTCGGTTCAGGGTCCACTCAATGTGGACAGGCTAGTTCGAATTAGCAAAACGCTAATTCGAACTAGTTTTTAGATCTAGATGCACTAGTTCGAATTACCTTAGTTCGAATTAACTAATTCGAATTAAGTTAGTTTGAATTAGTGCTGTAGTGTAGACAAAACCTGTCATACAAAGATCTGTGTAATAGAGCAGGGGACAAATTTAAGGCTCTTTGGGTATGTCTACACTACCCCGCAAGTTCGAACTAGCGGGGTAATGTAGGCATACCGCACTTGCAAATGAAGCCCGGGATTTGAATTTCCCGGGCTTCATTTGCATAAGCGGGGAGCCGCCATTTTTAAAACCCGGCTGGTTCGAACCCCGTGCAGCACGGCTACACGGGGCTCGAACTAGGTAGTTCGAACTAGGATTCCTATTCCGAACTACCGGTACACCGATCCTGTAAACTTCATTTCACAAGGCATAAGGGATCTGTTGGCAAAGGCTTTCCTCATCGACAGATCTGCGTCTCGACTGCCACATATGTGCCGACGATCAGCTGAGCCAGCACAGCGCGGTGGCCATTTTTATTTTAATGAAGTGGGGGATATTAAATTCCCTGCTTCATTGACTATGTTGGGAAGTCTAATTTACATGCCTCTGCCAGCATGTAGTCTAGACATACCCTAAGTATCTAACCAGGTGAGCCCAAGACAAATATATAGGCTCCTAATGAAAGTAGTCACTCTAATCTGTTGAATGTTGCTACCTCCTTGGGGAAGCTCTCTGCTACCCCATTTGTTCGAACAAATGACACCTGCTTCAGCCTATGCCTGTTCTTGCCTTTGCCTCTGTCCCTGCTCAACCTGTGCTTGTTCCTGCTTCAGCTCCAGCCAGAGCTGGTCATCTGGCTGTCCTCCCTTCTGCACTGCTACCTACATCCCCCTCCTTCTCTGTTCCCTGCCTCCCTTTGGTAGTATGGTCCCTGCAGGTAGTGTGCTGCCATAGACTCCCTTAGCTGCTACCAACCTCAGAGCTTGGCATTGGAGGGAAGAATTTCCAAGCACAGAAGGGAAGCAGAACTAGTCACACTACTGTAGAGTATATCTAATGGGGCCTCCTTTGCATTGCAGGGCTGTTGGTGAGGAGCCTGGTCAGCCCTGCTACATGTGAGGAGCTGGATCCCATGGAGTGGTGTTCAGCAGAGATTAGGAGAAGAGGGAGCACATCACGAAAGCAGCATTCCTCATTTTCCCCAGAGCTTCTGCAATCCTCCTTTCAGCCAGCAAAGCACCCGTGTGCTACACACGACATGGAGAAAGCCAGACCTCTAGCCCATATTCAGCACTGGCACAAGCACAGTTAAATGCAGTCTCATATGAATATTCTAATTGAAAATTTAATCACCAGTACGCATGAGTTAAGATACAGATAACAGAGCAGTAAATTGTGTGAGAAATAAGAACATACATTGTTTTTGTTTTGTTTTTAAAAGAAGGTTCTTACAGTGAATCATAGAATCATAAAGCTGGAAGAGACCTCAGAAGGTCATCAAGTCCAGCCCCCTGCTCTAGGCAGGACCAATCCCAAATAAATCAACCTAGCCAGGGCTTTGTCAAGCCGAGACTTAAACACCTCTAGGGATGGAGACTCCACTACTTCCCTAGGTAACCCATTCCAGTGCTTCACTACCTCCTAGTGAAATAGTTTTTCCTAATATCCAACCTGGACCTCTCCCACCACAACTTGAGGCCATTGCTCCTTGTTCTGCCATCTGTCACTATTTAGAACAGCCTTTCTCCATCCTCTTTGGAACCTCCCTTCAGGAAGTTGAAGGCTGCTATCAAGTCCCCCCTCACTCTTCACTTCTTCAGACTAAACAGACCCAACTCCCTCAGCCTCTCCTCATAGGTCATATACTCCAGCTCCCTAATTATTTTGGTTGCCCTCCACTGGACCCTCTCCAATGCGTCCACATCCTTTTTGTAGTGGGGGGCTCAGAACTGGACACAATACTCCAGATGTGGCCGTACCAGAGCTGAATAAAGGGGAATAATGACATCTCTGGATCTGCTGGCAATGCTCCTCTTAATGCAACCTAATATGCCATTAGCCTTCTTGGCTTCAAGGGCACACTGTTGACTCATATCCAGCTTCTCATCCACTGTAACCCCCAGGTCCTTTTCTGCAGAACTACTACTTAGCTGGTTGGTCCCCAGCCTGTAACAATGCTTGGGATTCTTCAGTCCCAAGTGCAGGGCTCTGCACTTGTCCTTGTTGAACCGCATCAGATTTCTTGTGGCCCAATCCTCCAATTTCTCTAAGTCACTCTGGATCTTATCTCTTCCCTCAAGCGTATCTACCTCTCCCCCTAGCTTAGTGTCATCCGCAAACTTGCTGAGGGTGCAATCCATCCCCTCATCCAGATCATTAATAAAGATATTGAACAAAACCGGTCCTAGAACCGAACCTTGGGGCACTCCGCTAGAAACCGACTGCTATCCTGACATTGAGCCATTGATCACTACCCGCTGGGCCCGGCCTTCTAGCCATCTTTCTATCCATCTTACTGTCCATTTATCCAATCCACATTCCCTTAACTTGCTGGCAAAGAATATCGTGGGAGACCGTATCAAAAGCCTTGCTAAAGTCAATGTATATCACATCCACTGACTTTCCCACGTCCACAGAGCCAGTTACCTCATCATAGAAGCTAATCAGATTGGTCAGGCACGACTTGCCCTTTGTGAATCCATGCTGACTATTCCTAATCACTTTCCTCTCTTCCAAGTGCCTCAAAATGGATTCCTTAAGAATCCCTTCCATGATTTTTCCAGGGACCGAGGTAAGACTGACCGGCCTCAGAAGATCAGTGGCCATATTGTAAAGTAATTCATGTGAACAACTTAAAGGTAGACCATGTGGTCTTCCATGAATTGCTGTTATAGGATGATTCAAAGATAATCTTTGGGGGTGAAAGGGTGGGAAGAATCTTCTGACAGACTCCATGAAGATCTAAATATATGTATATTAAGTACTAAAGTAAGTAGAAAAAAGTGGACTTTCAGTGTCCTCACAAAGTCATACTTCTGCTTCTCAGAGGAGCCTAAATGTTCCATAACTATTCATTGCACTGTATAAGAGATCAGGAGCTCCCCAAAGAAGATGAATGTATCAGAGCAGAAACATTGTGAGGTGTTCCACACTATCTCTGGCATTTGAGCTGAGTCATACAATTCAAATCCAAGCTTCCCAAACGTATGAGATGTGGAATCAAGCGCATCGTAGACAGATGGGGATATTTTGAATAATTACCACTCATTCATCATTATACATTCTATTCAAAAGGGCATGAAGATTGTTTTTAAAATAATTATCGTTAATGTAATTCCATTCAGGTCTAAAGCACAATAGAAACAAGCCATTCCTGAATGGCAGAGACAGATGCAATCAGTGGGCTGCAGCACTGTGCCCTAGACTCAAACTTTTTAGTTCTCACAACATGAGGAACCCGTGTCAGTGCTGGTGAGGCCATTGATGGGACATCTCATGGAAAGTGGCCCTGTTTTGCATAATTGTATCTGGTTGGCTTAAAAATTCCTCCTGCAGGTAATTGGGCACAATGTACTTTACTACCTGGCCTAGACTGTGCCATGTTGCTGTTGTGGGCTGGCTTTTATCCTAGAGGAGGTCCCATGCCCTTAAGAGTTTTGGGATTCTACCAAATAGCATGTTATCATTATGGCTCTTGGCCTAAAGTCTGACAACATGGTGGTGTGCTCTTTGGCCTTCCATTTTCCTGTTCAGAAACTGCTTATATTCCAGCATCTTCTTCCCCTTTGGGTTGCTGATGTCCCTTTTCATTTAGCACATTTCTCTCTCCTACATTGCTGGAGTATTTCTCAGCCAGGACCATGCTCTCTCCTTTATTCTGTTCTCTCAGTTCAGGCCCCGCTCTCTTTGGTTCAAGTTTCTCTTTGGCTTTCAAGCTTTCTTTCTGATCAGCCACATTACCTATTGTTATATATGCTGGGGTTTTTTAATGTTTGCAGTGTAGTTGTAGCTGTATAGGTCCCAGGATATTAGAAAGAGAAGATGGGTTAGGTAATCTCTTTAAAGCTTGTCTCTCGCATCCCCACAAGCTGGTCCAATACAAAATATTATCTCACTCGCCTTGTCACTTTTTAATGCACTTTTCATAAAGCTCCTGCATTTTTCCTCTTTTCTTTCTCTTTCTCTTAATGATGCCTCACATTTATATGATCCTCTTCATCCCAAAGCACCCCCAGGTTCTCTCTGAATAAAGGCAGGATTCTTTGTAAAATGCCCTTTTCTCACTGAAATGCTTCTGGGGAGGAACGTGCCTACTGTTTAAAATCACACGGCACACGAATCAACTATTTAGGCTAGGAAATGAAAAATACCCTGTCCATCTGGAACTGCAGAGGGATTCTAGGTAGGAAGAATGTAGGAACTTGGCCAGAACAACTCAGACAAAAAATGCCAGTGGATCTTTAGCAAAACACAGGTGCTAAGGATATTGTTGTTATGTCTCATTCAGAAAATTGAACCTCCATCAGCACAGTATCTCTTAATGCTACTGGGAATGACTGGCTGATGCTGAGCAAGTTACTAAATGTTCCCTCCAAACTCCATCCTTAGAGGGACAGTGAGATTAAAAGAACTTTTAATTAGAAATATCACTTCCATATGATTTTTCAAACTCCTGATGTTCAAGTATTAAATATCTCTAGAATCCTCTCTTCCCTGCTTTGCAATTTGAGCACTACTAGAGCTTCTCTTTTTTGTGAGATAAGGGAGGTGTCACATTTCAATAGCTTATGAACTCTTTGCATGATTTCTGTGTCCTCTTCAGTTTGCTAATCAAAACTCATTCTGTAGCACATTTCTCATCCCTGGAGGGTGAAACTGTCTTCAGAAAATTAAAGCTCTTGTATCTGCTAATGTGTCATCACAACTGATAGCCTGGGGAATGTAAACAAGTTTAAAGATCAGAACAATTTTGCTGGTGACTGTCTAAGATTGTGGATTAAGCATGCAGAATTTATAGCATCAGATCTTTAAGCTAGATTGAACATAATGGGCCAGACACTCAGAGGGTGCAAATGGATGTAACTCGGTAGAAGTCAGTGGAGCTATGCTGATTTAAATTACCTGAGGATCTGGCCTATGGTGCTTTTCAAAATGTTGTTTCAATAATACATAAGAGCAGGCAGATGATCCAGCAACATGTAAAGCATCTCCCACGAGTCAGTGATCATGCTTAGCTCCACCGGAGCCCATCTGAATTCAGGGCATTCAGGATGTGCCTTTAATCCAATTGAGGACCTTATAAATAATGACTTGTAATCTTGAGTCATGTCACTTCCAAAACTTTTTCAAAAGCAAATTGAAGTGCCAGCAGGTACAAAGTCCATCAGGCATATTAGTGCAGGCATTTCTTTAGGGGCATGCTCCAGATCTTAGATTTGGCAAACTTTCTTCAATAAGTTGGAGAGGGGTACTTGCTGCTGCCCTTTTTCAGAATCATAATTACTCAGGCTGTGTCCAGACTCAGGGGTTTTTTAAAAAAAAATAGCCTTTTTTCGAAAAAACTTCACCTGCATCTAGACTGCAGCTGCGTTCTTTCGAAATTAAATTGAAAGAACGCGGCTTTTCTTTCGACGGCGGTATACCTCATTTCACGAGGAAGAACGCCTTTTTTCGAAAGTGCTCTTTCGAAAAAAGGCGTTCTTGAATGCCAACAGGGCTTTTTAGAAAGAGAGCATCCAGACTCACTCGCTGCTTTCTTTCGAAAAAGCGGCTTGCAGTCTAGACACAGCCTCAGTGTCATAGAACCATGGCTATTAACAGAGCAGTTTTAGCTCACTTGTTATTGGTCTGTGCTATTGAAGGCAGAAGATCTAAGCTTTTTCCTCACTCCCATTGCTAAGTTCCCAGTGGCCAGGAAGTCCTATAAACATATACTAGTGGCCATGTTAAGGGACTATTGGATTTGGTGTCTGCTATTCCAACCTATCCATCTTGGTACTCTGAGATCCCCATTACTCTAGCATGTGAGCACTTCACCATATTTAACTTCACAACATCCCTGTGGAGTAAGGAAGTGCTAGTCTAGTCTATGGATGGGAAACTGAGACACAAAGACTTGCTTAAGAAGACACAGGACAGCTACAACAGAGCAAAGAACTGAGCCATGGGCTCTACTGATTGCCAGGCTAAGACCCTAACTACTGGATCATCCTTCCTCCCCCATCCCTCCACTCACAGGAGATTAAAGAGAATATTAGACTTTCCCAAAGATTACATTAAAATGATAATGGATCCCACAAAATAAAGCATGGAGCAGATTAATTCTTAGAGAGGTAATACTTGGATGAAAGGCTGTTATGTAACAATAAAGTTGCAACAGAATAACATGCCAAAAATGAATTCTTGGACAGAGAAGCAGCAGTGGTATTTAAGTAAAGGCTTCTTCTTTGATTGCTGCTCCTCAGCTGAGCAGTAATGATGGAGTTGGATGAATTCTTTTCCTCATTTTCTGTTTTGTACCATCTTCATGGCTTTATTAATCTTTAAACCTTTTTGACCTCTTTAATTCTTCACCAGGTCTAGATAATATATCCTCATTTCTACTTCCTTGCACTCTGGTATGCATCTGTTCTGAGTCCATTCTTGACACATGTTCAGACTATCACAGTCATCTTTCTTGGATCTTCTGTATTAGCATTATTTCTCACCTTAGCCATTTTCTTATCACTGCATTTTTTGCCATCTTGAAGCTCAGCATTCCCCTCAGCCAGTTCATTTCTGCAGACAATATCTATCATTCTTTGGTATTCTCCATATTCCAACTTGCTGACCCATACAACAGTCAGCATGACATTTGTGTCATATGTGTGGATGTTTGTTTTTATCCAAATATCTTTAGTCTTCCAGCTTCTACAGTTTTCCTAATTCAGTAACAGCTAACCCAATAGGTAACCACTATAGAAGGCTTTCACCCACAACTTGACATACCTCAATTTTGACTTTCAGCTTCCCTTTGTTTTAGGCATGGGCTTTTGTTTGATTTAGTTTGGAGATTTTTTTCTTGAACAGAGACTCAAATCCTGCAATGGATTTTATGACTGGGACCAATTTCATTACCTTTTTACAGAGAAAGCACCATAGTTATCAACGTGTTTGAGAAGAAAATGATTGATGGTTTGGCAGTGTGATGATACATCTATGTGTATCTGTTTGTGATGTGGCGTCAGCCTGATAACGTGTTTCGGATGATGCAACAATATAATACTGGGAGACCATGAATTCATTCTGAGGTTAACTGCTCCACCAGGGGAGAATTTGCTGAGTGCCCAGAGCCATTAGCTGGGAAGCTGGAACTGGCACAAGTTTTGTTTTTCTTATTAGGGTCTGATCTGTTTAACTTCTCTTACCCATTTGCTGTATGGTCCTATAATATAAACCAATTCTCTCCCCTCTAGCCCTCTACCGCACTGCATGGGCCATTCCTTGTTGTTCTTATGCAGACAGAGCTCCCACAGACCTCACAATGGGAGTTTGTCAGAGCCAGGAGACATACTTTGTATGAAAAGTACATTTATAAACAGTTTATAAAGTTAATAGACATAATGGTCACGTTGCAGACATGATTAATATATGTTATAAGTGGTCATAAGCACATCAGTGGAAACCGTTATTGCCAGTTTCTAGACAATTTACCCAGCATTGGTTGGGTCCTTAACTTTCTTCATTTAAATCATTGCTCTGGGGTGGGGTGGGGATGAAGGGTTCATTATGCAGGTTGCCCCGGGGAGAGAGGACACCCCCAGCCCTCTTTGACTGCAGCAGCTTGGGGCCAGGTGAGAAGTACTTCTTCATGGCCGCTGCAGCTCCAGTGGGCACAGTCAAGGGGAGGGAGTGCATATCCCCCAGCTGGGGGAAAGACAGACACACAAAGAGACACACAAATAGACAAAATCTCTGAAATATATAAATGATAGCAGTCTCTTTCTCTACCCCTGCCTCCTGCTGGCCCACTGGTGTTATAGTTGTCCCAGCATCTATCTCTGGCCCTTTGCTGCTCCCTCCCCCTCCATAGTTATTCTGAAGTATAAACTCCTTCCTGCCAGGCCCCTTCCTTTTCATTTTATGAGAAACAATCAAATTCCAAGCACATCCCATTATCCCAGCACAACCAAATTCTTGCTTTAAGTTGTGATAGGAGAAAGCTGCATACCAAATTTGGTGGTTCTAACTCTTACTGTTTAGGAGGAGTTCTTGAACAAATAGACTCACAGACGGATAGACAGACAGATAAATGCACATTTCTAAAATATATAGTAAGATCATTAACTTTCGGAGTGTTGGATTATTGTATTTGATTAACCATTTACTAAAACACCTGTTAATTGTTTGTGAACCCTTAATGTAAACTATTTTAAAATGTAGTCTTATATAAAATACAATGAGGCTACGTCTACACTGCACGTGCATTCTTGCGCAAGTTAATTGACAGTACAGCGTCAGAAAACAGGGCTTCTTCCAGAAGTTATTCCTCTTCCCATAAGGAATAAGCCTTCTTGCACAAGAGCTCTTCCACAAGAAGGCAGTGTAGACAAGCAACATGATTTTCTTGCACAAGAAACCTCTATGGCTAAAATGGCCATCAGAGCTTTATTGCGCAAGACAGCATCCACACTGCCATGGACGCTCTTGCGCAAAAGCACATGGCAGTGTGGATTCGCTGTTATGGAAGACCTTTTGCCCAAGAACTCTTGAGCAAAACAGTTCTTGCGCAAGAAGCCTGCAGTGTAGACATAGCCTTAGGGTAAGGACTGCGGATTGGCTCCAATATTAGAAACGAGTTATTATAACTAACAATTTGCTTTGGTGCTCCTCTTTCTAATTCCAGATTAGCCTGAGGAGAAGGCTAAAGAAACTGGCCACCAAGATGGTAATCACTAGTGGAAATGAAGAAGATAAAGGCAATCAAGAAAAGGAGAGCAAAGAAGAAACCATCCTGGCAATGCTTGGGATTATTGGAACAATTCTGAATCTCATTGTGATCATTTTTGTGTACATTTATACAACATTGTGAGCCAGAAGGCACAGGACAAGAACTGACAAAACGGCTGCTAAAGGTGACAACAAACATTGTAGGCTATTGACATGTTGCTTAATCAGAATTGATTCTGTACTGTATTACCACATCATAAAAGTACTGCCTGTAGGCAGCAAAAGCTGAAGCACAATTAATTTAACAGGACTTCTTCACGCAGTAACATGCTAAACTCTTCTGCTCTGCTTCTTTCCCTTTTTATTTGGTTTTGGTCTGGGGGTGGGGGAAAATGACTGCAATTATGTAAGTAGCAGCTCTGAAGCACTCCATCTGGGATGCAAAACACAATAGAAAGAGACTGTACACTATTTAGAATTACTAATGTATATCGTATACTCTCAAAGATAGCTACATAGCACAGATTTTATGTCCATTAGGTCAAATATTTTTTCCCTCTATTTTGTTTACATTGAAACTGACAGGCTTTTTATTTAGAATGAACATATGGTGCAATCATGGAAAAACAATTCTGTTGAGCAAGATCTGCCTAAAAACAATAAAATGGGGGAAATAAGTGACATGTTTATTTTTTCTTTTTCATTTGCTTGACGTATGCTGTTCATACCACTGTTTATAAATATATATTTTTAATAAATGTGCTATATTTTTAGCATGAATCAAATATTTGGAGACAATCTGGTATTCATACAGCCTGGTTTTGTTTGATGAAGTGCCCTTATTTGACTATGGATGTGATGTTCTTTAGCAATTATAGACCAAACTTTGCAGTCATTTCATTGTTATCTGGAACAAAACTCACATCATGCTTGACTTGAAGTTGGAATGCCAGCTGAAAAGCATTGCTTTTTAATACACAAGATAGGAAAGCATTATAAGGTGACCTTTATAGACTGGTTGCAGGGACATGGCGCTATTTATAGAACAATGGCAAATGAAAAGAATACTAGGGTATCTCACATGACATTAGAAAACTCATCAAATATATGGTCTTTAAGCGCCCCCCTCCCCCAGTCCCTTTCTATATGTATCTACATAAGAACAACCATATTGTGTTGGACCAAAGGTCTGTCTAGCCCAGTATCCTGTCTGCTGACAGTGGCCAATGCCAGATGACCCAGAGGGAATAAACAGAACAGATAATCACCATGTGATCCCTCTCCTGTCATCCATTTCCAGCCTCTGACAAACAGGGACAATATTCCTATTCATCCTGGCTAATATACACTGATGGGGAGACGGGGAGAAGATTTCTGATAGTAGGGGACTCTTTAATGGAGTGGACAGAAATAACAAGATCCAGTGGCTGGAAGCTGAAGCTAGACAAACTCAGGCTAAAAATAAGGTGCCCATTTTTATGTCTTTCTTTTAAATGTGCTTTAACTAAACTAGATGTTGTGAGCTTGAATCTGGAATCATTGGATGATTCCATATTGGATGATTCCATAGTCTATGGCCTATGTTTTGCAGAGGATCAGGCTAGATGATCATAACATTCTCTTCCTACTGTAATATCTATGTATCTATAAGTCATTAAAAGTTATATCCCAGTTCTGCTCTCAGATGGTCAGGGACCACTTCCATTGTCTCTAACTAATTAATGATTCAATTTCATCCTCAGACAAACATGGATGTTAGAAAGAAAATTCCTTACTAAATTATGGACCAAGTTGTCTCATCTGAGATTCATGCGGAACCTACAGTTAAATCAATGGGAGTTATGTGAACTTGTCTAGGGCATAATCCAAAGCAACAGAGGGCAAATATAGGACCCTGGGCTGGATCCAGTTCAACAGGGTTAGCCACTGCATTTATCTGCGTCTCCACAGGTACATGTGATTGTAGCTCCCATTGGCCACGGGTAGCTATTCCCAGACAGTGGGAGCTATGGAAAGTGGTGTCCTGGTCTGAACAACTTCCTTCAGCTCCCATTGACCAGGAATGGATCTCTGCAGTCAATGGGAGCTGCAAGCATCAGTATCTGTGGAGGTGCAGGTAATATTGCAATGACATCCCAGCAGGAGCTAAACCTGGCAAACTGCCGCCATCTTACTGCCCATCCTGATTCAAAGTCAGCTGTAGTCAATGGAAAGGCTCCCACTGATATCAGTGGGCTTTGGATCAAGACCCTAATTCTAGATCCTGATTCAGTGAAATAAATGACAAAACTGCCGTTGATTTCATGGTTGAGGATCTGGCCTGAAGAAGGCAGAACTTCACCTTACACCATAAGAATCCAATCTCAAAAGGTACCTAAAAACACCTCCCAGAAGGGATATATTCAGTATCTTGTGGCACCTTATAGACTAACTGAAGTGTAGGAGCATCAGTTAGTCTATAAGGTGCCACAGGACTCCTCGCCGCTTTTGCAGATTCAGACTAACATGGCTACCCCTCTGATTCAGTATCTTGTTAGACCAGGCACTCACTGAATAACATGTTGGGAAGAAGGAAAAGATCAACAAATAACATTAAATGAAATCCAATACAAAGTGAAAGGGCTGAGAGAACTTCATGATAATGGTAAAGTGACAGACCAATGGTACCTTAAGGAGCGAGTGCACCAGTGGAGTCTGAATCAAAACAGGACAAAATAGGAAAGGGGCTTAAACAGGTAGGGGAGTGCAAGAGATAATTCAGTCATGTTTGTAAAGTGCTTAGAGAACTGCTGATCTTTGGGAATGCAAAAAAGTATTATTGAGGTGTTTATTATCAGCTTTATATCACCTGGATTGGGCTGGTACTGCATCTTGGTTTTGTCATTTTAAAGAACAAGAAAGATGCTCAGAAAATTTATATGGGCATTCTTTGGTTGCTCTGAATCAAAAGCCAATGGGGGAAAAAAATATTGGCTCAAGCCCTGCATGCCTCATTCAGGCAAAAACTGCCTTGAGATGAGTATAAAAACCATGATTTTTTAAAAATTAATACATCTGAAGTTCTTTTTATTTGCCATCTGGGTTTTGAGCCGTTAGGATTTACATTTACAATCAAGAGAGCTAGAAACTTTTTTTTAAGGAAAGGTGAGATGATCTCGTCATCACAAGACTCCAAGAGCTGAGTCTTTAAAAAAACTACCAAATATCACAGGACCCTTAATAAAAAATGAGAATTGATAACACTACAGAATACATTTGGGATAGGGTGCCTTTGTGGGCCACATTCTGAACGGAAACTGCAAGGAATAGGGCAGACAAAACTGGTGGTTTATTCTATAATTACATTAACCAAGAAAAACTTAAAAAACAATGAATGGTCCTGCAGCACCTTAGAGACTAACAAAAAATGTAGATGGTATTGTGGGCACAACCCACATCTTCAGATGTTGTTTTTTTAATTACAGACTAGCATGGCTACTCCTCTGCTACTATTAACTAAGGGTATGTCTACACTACAATGTTAGTTCGAACTAACGGACGTTAGTTCGAACTAACATTCATAGGCGCTACACTAGTGCTCCACTAGTTCGAATTTAAATCGAACTAGCGGAGCGCTTAGTTCGAACTAGGAAAACCTCATTTTACGAGGATTAAGCCTAGTTCGAACTTACTAGTTCGAATTAAGGGGTGTGTAGCCCCTTAATTCGAACTAGTGGGAGGCTAGTCCTCCCCAGGTTTCCCTGGTGGCCAGGGTGTCTAGTTTTTAGTTCTAGATGCGTTAGTTCGAATTAGCTTAGTTCGAATTAACTAATTCGAACTAAGTTAGTTCGAACTAACTCTGTAGTGTAGACATACCCTAAGAAAGTAACAAAACAGCTTGGGTATGTCTAGACTACATGGCTCCATTGATGGAGCCATGTAAACTAGTTTACCTGGCATAGGCAAAGAAGCGGAGATTTAAATAATCCCAGCTTCATTAAAATAAACATGGCTGCTGCGCTGTGCCAACAATCAGCTGATCCGGCACAGCGCGGCAGTCTAGACACGGATCTGTCGGCTGGGGAAACCTTTGCCGACCGATCCCTTATGCCTCGTGTAACGAGGTTTACAGGATCAGTCAGCAAAGGCTTCCCCAGCCAACAGATCTGCGTCTAGACTGCCACGCTGTGTCGAATCAGCTGATCGTCGGCACAGTGCAGCAGCCATGTTTATTTTAATGAAGCGGGGATTATTTAAATCCCCGCTTCTTTGCCTATGCTGTGTCAACTAGTTTACATGGCTCCGTCGACGGAGCCATGTAGTCTCTAGACTGGCAAGTTTTTCCGCAAAAGCAGTTGCTTTTGCGAAAAAACTTGCCAGCTGTCTATATTGGCCGCTTGAATTTCCGCAAGAACACTAACTTCCTACTGTCTGAAATCAGTGCTTCTTGTGGAAATGCTATGCTGCTCCCATTCGGGCAAAAGCCCTCTTGCGCAAATGCTTTTGCACAAGAGGGCCAGTGTAGACAACATGTTATTTTTTTGCGCAAAAAAGCCCCGATCGCAAAAATGACAATCGGGGCTTTCTTGCGCAAAACCGCATCTAGATTGGCACGGATGCTTTTCCGCAAAAAGTGCTTTTGCGGAAAAGCGTCCGTGCCAAACTAGATGCTCTTTTCCGCAAACGCTTTTAACGGAAAACTTTTCCGTTAAAAGCATTTGCGGAAAATCATGCCAGTCTAGACGTAGCCTCTATGTTAATGATCTGGGATAGCCCCCATTGAGGTCAGTGGGAGTTTACCATACATTTCAATGGCAGCAGAAGCAGGCTCTAACTGGTCTACACTACATGGAAAAGTCAAAGTAAGATATGCAACTCCAGCTACATAAATTGCATAGCTACAGTTGAGGTACTTTAAATTCTTGTCCACATAGCAGGAGCATAACAAGGAACAAACACTCCCGTCGGCTTTCCTTACTCCTCGCGAGGAGTAGGAGTACCAGTGCCAATGGGAGCATCCTTTGAGTTCGAGCTAGTGGGTCTATACTACAGCCGCTAAATCGAACTCCAGAAGATCGACCACAGCAGAGTGCAAGGCATGAAAAGCAGACTCTTAAAATACATTAACATCTGCAAACATTATTTAGTGGGAATCAAGCTATTATATGGGCCTGATCCTGCAACACTTACATATCCTTGTGCAGAGAGGATAGGGTTCAGGAGGGGAAGGCTCCTACTCCCAGATCCTTAAAGGTATGTGAGCATTGCTCCTTTCCGTAGTGCAGCGCTGAGCAACTGGGAACCTGCTGCTCACTGGAATTTTCAAACCCATGCTAGGTGCCCAGGTCGTCCGCCCTCAATGTCTGGGGAGATACAAACACTTCAGAAATCAGTAAGCTGAGCAGGGAGCCCCTAAGTTATCTAGCAGGGAAATTCTGAGGAGAAAGAGTAAATTGCCTGACTTGGCACAAAAAAACCCAAAAAACACCTCCTTCCATTCAGGGACCTAAATGGTCAAATCTCTCCTGGAGTTAGATGCCTAAGTCAGGTCAGTCTCTTAGGGAATGTCCACACTGGGGAGGTATTTTGAAATAACTCCCTTTATCTTGAAATAATAAGGTGAGTGTCCACACTACCAAGCCTGTTATTTTGAAATAATTGGCTTGTTATACAGAAATAATAACTCCTGTTTGTGAAGAGGAATATGCTTATTCTGAAATAGTTATTTTGGGACGTATTATTTTGAAATACCCTGGTAGCGTAGACATAGCTTTAGATAGCCTTTATTCTATGAGCCATAATCTTTTCTCTCTCTCTCTCTCTCTTTCTTTCATTATGGCTACACTACAGCTTTATCCATTTTTCCCCCTTCTTCCTCATGGAAGGAGGAAGACAGGGCTTCTGAAAGAGTGCATTTGCACTACAGCAAATAAAAAAGCAGAAGAGCAAAAGCATTTCCTGGACGTGGCAGAGGTTTTCTGGAATACCTCTGATATCCCGGGAAACCCCCAGGCTATGTCTACACTGGCATGATTTTCCAAAAATGCTTTTAACGGAAAAGTTTTCTGTTAAAAGCATTTTCGGAAAAGCACGTCTAGATTGGCAGGATGCTTTTCCGCAAAAGCACTTTTTGCGGAAAAGCATCCGTGGCCAATCTAGACGCAGTTTTCTGCAAAAAAGCCCCAATCGCCATTTTCATGGTCGGGGCTTTTTTGCGGAAAACAGTACTGTGCTGTTTACACTGGCCCTCTTGTGCAAATGATTTGCGCAAGAGGGCTTTTGCCCGAACGGGAGCAACACAGTATTTCCGCAAGAACACTGACGATCTTACATGAGATTGTCAGTGTTCTTGCAGAAATTCAAATGGCCAGTGTAGACAGCTGGCAAGTTTTTCCGCAAAATCACCTGATTTTGCGGAAAAACTTGTCAGTCTAGACACAGCCCCACAGTGTAGACGTATCTCTACTTTCTCTCTCTCTCTCTCTCTCTCTCTCTCTCTCACACACACACACACACACTCTGGGTGTGTCTACACTGCAGAGTTTTTTAGGAAAACCAGACATTTTTCTGAAAAAACTCCAGTTACTTTCACACTGCAATTGGGTTCTTCTGAAAAAAAATCTGAAAGAACAGAGGGGTTTTCCCAACATTAGTAAACCTCTTTCTATGAGGAAGAAGCCTTTTTCCGAAAGAGCTGTTACGGAAAAAGGCGTGTGTGGACAGGAAAGAGGGAGTTCTTTTGAAAGAAGAAGAAAGAGGAAAAAGCACAGGTGCCCTGGTGGCCAATACATCCATAGTAGTCACAGCTTAAATGTGAGATAGCATCCATTCAGTGTGGATGCTCTCTTTTGAAAAAGCAGATCGTGTTTTCAATGCGCTTTTGCTGTGTAGATGCTCTCTTTCAGAAGACGTTTTTTTGGAAGATCTCCTCCAGAAAAGCTTCTTCCATAAGAAGCCTGCAGTCTAGATGTAGCCTCTGTCTCTCTCTCTCTGGGCACATCTACACAGCAAGGCAAAAGTCGAGTTAAGGTATGCAACTTCAGCTACATTAATTGCATAACTGAAGTTGAAGTACCTTAACTCAAGTTTTGGCACTGTCTACACATCAGGAAGTTGAAGGAAGAGCACTCTTCCTTCGACTTCCCTTATTTCTCATGGAATGAGGGTTATAGAAGTCAGAGTAAGAAGCCTGTTATTTCGAAAATATTTTAAAATAATGGGCTTACTGTGTAGACGTGCACTCCGTTATTTTAAAATAACATGAGTTATTTTGAAATAAGCGTGCAGTGTAGATATAGCCTATGGGGTTGCTCAGATACTATAGTCAATGAGTATTGAAATAAAGAAGCTGCATATTTCTTTGCTAAATGATTATTTGGTGCTCATATTTATTGAGAGTAGTACTTAACCAATCTTCAGAGTTACACTTTAATTCAGTCCATGAACAAGCAGCCATCAGCAAACTGGGTACCATTCCCTGGCCCTGATTTTTCCACATGTTGTGTCATCCATAGTTCTACAGTATATAGCTGTACCACACTGACAGTTGCATTCTCTATTTGCTTTGCTTCAGTGTAAAAGACCAGGACAAGGGCCAGGCCTAGGAGGAGCCAGGCCATTATGCCTGCTGTTTTGAAAAGCTTGATATCAGCATTGTAATCCTCTGAGGAAAGGCAGCTGTCTGTGACTGTCATACATTTCCATGTTGCTTATCTATCATCCATCTGTAGCAGAACTGCTTTCATGGCTGTCTGGGGTATGTCATTTAAAAGAAAAAGCTTACCACATCTTTCATTGCCAGGATTTAAAATACTATAAAAAGGAATCTAAAATAAAATGGTATGTAATATAATAAAAAATGACAAAAGAGCTGTATTCAACAGAGATGTTTGTGTAAATGTACCCAACACAAATTCCGGTTCTCCCAGATAAAGTTGTCGATCTGATGAGCCATGACAACTGTCATTCCTTCGGTTCAGATGATCTGAAAAATTATCCTCCAGACTAGCTGATATGGAGAAGACTGAAGTGTTTAATGACTTTTTTGCTTTCGTTTTTACTAAAATAATTATCTGTGACCAAACATTTCACACAACATTAACAAAATGGGAGAGAAGCAGCTGAAACCTATTTAGATAAGTTAGATATATTTAAGGGCTTGTCTGCATGAACAGCAAGCTGGGGATGAATCTACTCCTCAGTAACCTGCCATGGACAAACGGTCACTGTGCACCCTTCTGATGTGTATTAACCATTTAATACACTTTGATTAGTCCCATTTCAAAAAGAACTAGATCAAAGCACATTAATGAACTGTTAGACCATAAGAATAGCCATAGTGGGGGCAGAACAGTGGTTCATATCTAACTGAATACCCTGTCTTCTGACAGTGGCTGGTGCCAGCTGCTTCAGAGGGAGTGAAGAAACCAGCACTTTCAGGTGATCCATCCATACCATCCAGGCCTACCTTCTGGCAGTCAGAGATGTAGGGACACCCAGAGCCTGGGCTGCATCCTGACCATCTCCATCAATAGTCAATAGATGGATCTACCCCTAGTTCTTTTTTGAACCATGTTATAATTTTAGCTAGTGCAGCATTCCCTGCCAATGAATTCCATAGGCTGATTGTGTGAAGAAGGTACAGCTTTATATTTGTTTTAAACCTGCTACCTATTAATTTCATCCAGTGATCTCTGGTTCTTATATTATGTGAAGGAGTAACAGTTATTCACTTTCTCCACACTGTTCATGATTTCAGACCTCTATCAGGCTATGTCTAGACTGCAAGCCTCTTTCGAAAGAGCCTCTTTCGAAAGAGAGCGTCTAGACTGCACGCGGAACTTTCAAAAAAGCAAGCCGCTTTTTCGAAAGAAAGCACCCAGTGAGTCTGGATGCTCTCTTTCGAAGAAGCCCTATTTACATTCAAGAACGCCTTCTTTCGAAAGAGCACTTTCGAAAGAAGGCGTTCTTCCTCATGAAATGAGGTTTACCGCCGTCGAAAGAAAAGACGCGTTCTTTCGATTTAATTTCGAAAGAACGCGGCTGCAGTCTAGATGCAGGTGAAGTTTTTTCGGAAAAAGGCTACTTTTTCCGAAAAAAACCCTGAGTCTGGACACAGCCTCAGATTCCCCAGTAGTCATCTCTTTTCTAAACTGAACAGCCCCAGTTTTTTAATCTCTCCTCATACAGAAGCTGTTCCATCCCCCTATTCATTTTGGTTGCCCTTCTCAGTACTGTTTTCCAATTCTAATATTGTTGTGAGACGAAGCAACCAGAAATGTGCATAGCATTCAAGATGTGGCGGTGCTATATATTTTTAGAGAGGGATTAAAGTATTCTCTGTCCCCTTCAAAATGGTTCCTAACATTTTGTTTGTTTTACTGACTGATGCTGCACATTGAGCAGATGATTTTACAGAACTATCCACAATGGCTAAAAGATCTAACTTGAATGGTAACAGCTAATTTAAACTTTGTCATTTTGTATGAATAGTTGAAATTATGTTTTCCAATGTGCATTACTTTGTATTTTTCAACTCTGAATTTCATCTACCCTTTTGTCACCCAGTCTTGGGCGACCCTTTTGTAACTCTTCATAGTTGGCTTTGGACTTAACTAATTGAGTAACTTTGTGTCATCTGCAAATGCTGGCTCCCCAGTGTTTATCCCTTTGCAAGGTCATTTTTGAATATGTTGAAATACACTGATCCCAGTAGAAAGCATTGTGGAAAAACCACAATTTACCTCTCATCGCCGTGAAAGCTAATAATTTATTCCCGCCCCTAGTTTCCTATTTTTTAACCAGGTACTGATCCATGAGAGGACCTTCCCTATTATTCAGAGGTGTTGATAGTGGAAGGGGGGAGGCTATGTACTTTGAACCCACTCCTTATGTAATGGAACAACTGCTCCTCTCTGGCCAGAAAAGTTAAAGCAGGCTGGGAGGAACCTGCACAGAGCCCTGGCCAATAAGGGAAGTGCTTAGAAAGAGCCAGTGAGAGAGCAGCTTGCTGGGGCAGCCCTGAATATAAGGAGCCACTTAGCAAAGAGAGGGCAGTAGGGACTTGACCAGGGAAGGTGGAGGACTAGTTCCTAGGGGAGCACTTTAGAGAAAGTAGTACTGGGCAACCTCAGAGGAGCTAGAGAGTGAGGGTCCAGCCTGAGACCTGCCAGGCTGCAGGCCTTGATGCAAAGGCCAGGGAGGTGCAGGGTCACAGGAGAAGTGGCCCAGGGAATAGGAGGCAGTAGAGGGGGAGAGAAAGAAGGCAGGACAAGGCTTCCCACAGAGGTTCCCTGGGCTGGGATCCAGAGTAATGGGTGGGCCTGGATCCTCTCCTTCCCCTTGGCACCGCACATAACCACACTGAGGAGTGGCCTTTATGGACTATGGCTTGCCTCTGAGGTGAGGGGCTAGACTGAGGCTACAGTTGGCCATAGTGACAGGTGCAAGGCTGTGGACAGCTGAAGGGGGATGAAAGAACCATTGTGGTGGGCACTACTACAGGGCAGTGACCTGGAGAGGACACTGTGATCCGGAGAGTGACAAAGATCCAGAACAGAGTGTGGAGAGAGCGTGGAGTGACAATGGGTGAAATGCTGGCCAGAGTGGGGCACCCTGCTGAGGAAAGAGCTAATTCCCAGTGTAACCAGCAGGAGGTGCTGTGGTGGTGAGTCATCACCCATTAAGCCCTGCAAAAAATGAAAAATATAAATGCTGGCAGAAATTGGGAGTGGGACGAAATGACGAACTGGTTGGGATTTGCATCTCTCCCTCACCCCTATGTATTACTTTGGTCTTATTCCATGGCTGTTTAATTTGTTTAAGAGTCTTTAGTGAAAGGCCTTGGGATAGGCTTTCTGAAAGTCCTAGTACATATATCCAATCAATCACCCTTGTCCACATGCTTGTTGACATCTTCAGAGTACTCTAATTAATTGGTGAGGAAGAGGTATGATACAAAAACTCATGTTGACTCTTCCCCAACATAGTGTGTTCTTTTAGGTCTGATAATTCGGTCCCACCTATCCCTACATATCTATGATTCTATCACCATGTTAGCATCTCCAGCAAGAACACAGATGAGTGCTATAGAGCAGCCCCCCACCTCCAAACTCTCTAGCACCTGAACACCCTGCCTCCCAATTTTCTTTGGGCTCAAGGGCATGTCAAGTTCCTGTGTTTCTGGTGTATTCAAAAGTCTCATTGCTGTCACTTGGAATTTTGTGTGTGAAGACTGCAGGATCAAGTCCAAGGACTAGAAATCAATCAGCCTGCAGACACAACACTGGCACATGCACCGCAGGGAACACTCCTGAAGTGGCCATATGATGCCCTGAATGATTTACATTAGGGCCAAAGTTTCCAAATAAAAACGTGGCTCCTAAATCCATAGCTAGGAACTGAAGTAAAAAGTTAGTCTGAGTTTTCAAAGATGCTCAGCTCCTGTTTCTCCCATTAACTTCAATGGGAGCTGTGGCTGCTCAGAACCTCTGAAAGAGACTGCTATTATTTAAGTGCATAAATATGGTTTTAGCAGCCTAACTTCAGTCACCCAACTTAGAAAACTTTAGCGCTTTTCTCTCTGATTTGAGATATTCTAACCACAAAGCCATCTGTGACCCTCTCACTATACACAAAATACTACCAATTATTTATAAAGAATTTCAGCAAGCCAGTATGTCACTAAGCAATTGACTGAAAGCCACTGAATGTATGAGGTTTGTGTTAAAAGTTACAACAAAATATGTCAGATTTAAGATGGGACGTCTGTCAAATGGATGGGTTAATGACTCTGCCTCTGCCACTCAGGAGTCATTCTCGGTGGCTGTGAACAAATGGCAAGTACATCACAAGGTTTATGTAAAATCCAATTCTCACTGGCTTTGAATTCTCAAAGAAATTTGGAGGAAATTAAAAGTCTATTTGAGTTTGAGTCACCGTACACCAGCCTGGAATGGGTAAAGGAAGCTGGAAAGAGGCCAGTTAGCATTCTAGGGTACAAATAAGGAGGCAAACCCTAATTGGAAGAGGGAACTCAGCTGAGCAGGTGGGGGCTGGGCTAGTATAAAGCCAGAAAGATGGCAAAAGAAATGGCAGCAATGAGCAAGTCTATTCCCACTCTCTGCATTAGAAAGGGAAGGAGGGAGCCCAGGGACAGAGTAGGACCTGACCCTATGGAAAAGGTGTTCCTTGGGGGCAGAAGGGATGAGGGAAATGGAGGACAAAGCTGAGAGAAAAAGTCAGCAAGAATAGGGACTTGATCAGACCTTGGCTGCACATTGTAAGGCCCCTGGTTTGGAACCCAGAATAGTAGGTGGGCCTGGGTTCTCTAACCAGCCACTGCCTGACTGGTAATGCCTGGATGACAGATCTAGTGAGACTGTGCTCCCAGAAGGGGAACCCTCAAAGTGAGCTGACCCCAGGGATGAGTCACACAAAGGAAGCTGCCCCTTTCTCACTGCAGGACCTGCTGCAGAGTGAGACAGGACAACGTGGGAGAGTCTGCAAGAGGGGAGTTTGGACCTGGAACAGAGCTAATCCCCAGAATTGCCCCGAAGTAACACCACCGGCAGTGAGTAAAGCATCCTGGGACACCCAGGCTGTGGGGCTACTCTGTTGCTGCTGCTCCAGCCTCGGGGCTCTAGCATCTCCATTCCACAGAGGGCAATGGCCAGTGGATCTCATTGTCCTGATTTCTCCAAGTATCTATGATATATGGATTTCTAGGGTGTAATAGTTCTTCAGTTCAGCACCTACAGTGCTGCCCTCTGCTCAGAGATGAATTATGCCCTGTATGTATGATATACAGCCTGGAATGATTCAATGCCTGTAACAAAGTACGAAGGGGGAAGATAAAATACGTGATTATTCATTTGAACTCTTGTGCCCATGATTAGTTTTAAAGCTTTAGTATCCAGGATGAACACAACTGGTTGGGATTTGCAAACCCAGCCAGAGGGTTTTAGATCCAGGTCTCATGTTATCCGAACACGACTTTAATTCACAGTTAATGGGGGTGGGATTTAGCTAAGAGGCACTGGCTTTGACCCATCTCTGCAAAACCGAAGAAGTAAAAAAGCCCCTAAAGTATCTCACATGTCCTTTGCTTCCTTCCCAAAATATTACAAGGCACCTGCAAACAATGACCCCTGGTGCAAAAAGTCCACCGTCTGGGAAACTAAAGAAAGAAAAAAATCAATAAACATGTGGACTGTTCCTCCATCAGTCTGTGCTGGGGTTACTGCAAGGTTCACTGGAGTGTAACTAACAGTAAGACAGAGTCCAACCAGCACTTTCAATTCGGTAAGTGTTTATTTATAGTCCTTGTCCCCTGGACAGAAGATACAATTTTTTTTGAACAGATGGTTTCTTCCTTCTGTGCTTCTCTGCCCATCAAGTCCAGCATAATATTATTGTTGATGTGTCACTGCAAACAAGAAATATATTTTTCAAATAAATGAAATTGTTCAGATGTAAAAAGTGCAATATGAGACAGTCCATATAGACTCCTGTCAGCAGCATAAGCTATTTAGAGCCCATTATTGTCCCAAGGAGTGGTAGAACCAGAAGACTATAGAGCATATGTCCAACGGCTATTAAAAATTGCTTTGGAGGATGTTTGTACATTGTGCAAAACTTAAATGTATTCACTCACTAAAATGACTTGCCTTTAGAAAGATTCTTTTAAAAATGACATTGATGGCTTAGATATAAGGTCAGATTCCTCAGCTCCACTGAAATCAACAAGGATGATTGTAACTGAAGGTAAAATTTACAGTGGAGGGCCCAATCTATGAAAGCATTTATATTTATACTTAACATGAAGCACGTGAATGGCTTCATGATTGATTCATTGATTTCATTAAGCCAATGCTTAATCGCTGTGCTTAATTAGGGCTGATACATCTTGCATTTTCACTAATGCCTCCTCCCCTTTGGTTTCCCTGATCCTCACATCACCTTTGTCAAATTCATCCAAAATACAGCAGCTAAAATAAGCTTCCTCACCATTACTGCATTGGCTCCACTATGACATCTGCAGTTAAATGTCTTGGGTTTGCCATCAAAGTCCAATACAACTACCCTGGCCTAAGGATGTTAAATATCGAGTAATTTACTAGTCGAGTAGTCGATAGGTACTTCCTCATTTCAAAGGAGGAATGTGCAACTCTGCATATAGACTGGGGCCAGCAGGAAGTCCTGCTGACTCTGGGCTGCATGTGGCTTGCCAGCCTTGAAATGTACAAGAGTTCCCAGTGGGGGCTCTTGTGCATTTCAAAGCGGAAGTGCCCTCATGGAGCCTGGGGTCAGCGGGGGACTTATAGTCCCCCGCTGACCCCGGGCTTAGACCTCCGCTGACCCCAGGCTCCATGCTGCGCTGTCACTTTGAAATGACACGCGGAGGCCAGGGTCCCCAGCTGATTCCAGGCACTGCACAAATGCCATGGCAGCATTTCAAAGCAGAACTGCACAGAGCTGACTCCGGGCTCTATGCGGTACTGCGCTTTTGAAATGCTGTGGCGGCATTTCAAAGGGGCAGCGCTGCACAGAGCTTGGGCTCAGCTGTGCAGCACTGCCACTTTGAAATGCCGCCCCAGTGTTTCAAAGTGGCAGCACCACATAGAGCTGACCCTGGGCTCCATGCGGCACTGGCCCTTTTAAACATTGTGGTGGTCTTTCAAAGTGGCAGCGCTGCATGGCGCCCAGTACAGGCTCCATGTAGCACTGCTGCTTTGAAGTATCTCCTCATCTCCCCTGCCCTTTGCTGCCTCTATCTGATAGAGGCAACAAGGGAGAGGGGGAAAACAACTAGTCGATTAGTCCTTAACATCCTTACCCTGACCTAGAGCCCAGCCTCCTACATTTCCCCCTCTTGATTCCTTTACACAGCAAGGGTATGTCTAGACTGAATCCCTCTGTCGGCAGAGGGATGCCGATTAGGCAGGTCGACATTGCAAATGAGGCAGGGATTTAAATATCCCGTGACTAATTTGCATAAAAACGGCCACTGCATTTTGCAAACTCAGCACTTTGTCGGCAAAAAGCCGCAGTCTAGAGGGGGATCTGTTGAGAAAAAAGCCTTTTTCGACAGATCCCTTATGCCTCCTGCAAGGAGGTTTACAGGATCTGTCGAAAAAGGCTTTCTTTCTCAACAGATCCCCCTCTAGACTGCTGCTTTTTGCCAACAAAGTGCTGAGTCAGCAAAACGCGGTGGCCATTTTTATGCAAATTAGGCACGGGATATTTAAATCTCTGCCTCATTTGCAATGTCGACCTGCCTAATCGGCATCCCTCTGCCGACAGAGGGATACAGTCTAGACATACCCCAAGTGGCACCAGTCTTAAGACTCCGTCAGCTTTCTTCCACACTGTGTATGACAGACCCACATTTTGCCCCTGTCTGTGTGGAATGTCCACCTCTCCTACATCATAGTTCAACTGTTCCCATTATTCATATCCTTCCTTCAGACTTACTTCTGCTGTGTTGTCTGCAATAGATGGATCATCAAGAGCTAATAATTATGCACTGAATAATTAAATCCAAATAATCCCCTTCAAGGTCTTCACACATAGAATCATAGAATCCTAGAGCTGGAAGAGACCTCAGGACGTCACTGAGTCCAGCCCCCTGCCAAAAGCAAGTCCAAAGTGTGTTTGTCTTCTCTGTATCTGTGTCCTAGGTAAGGTTGTCACCTGGGAGATACCAAAAAAAGGGATATCTAGTGTGAGGGGGTGCTCCGGCCCCGCACTCCGGAGATCCAGGACGAGCTCTCCAGGGATGACGGGGAGCATGCGGAGGCTGGGCAGGTTGCTGCACGTCCGGTGTCTGCCGACTTGGCCGTGCTGGGAGGTAGCGCGTGGCCCAGGGCAACTCCCGATGACGTCACAGGAAGCGTCGCCAGGACATGGGTGAATGATGTCACCTGCCAGTGGTGGGATGATTGAAAAGCGGTGGGCAGACACCGAGGAAAGGGGAAGTGAGGCGGAGCAGGACGGGGTGAGTAGGGGACTCCCCTCGGTGGAAAAGAGGGGGGGGGAAGAAGGGGTTGCGGAGGCGGAGTAGGAAGTGTCCCAGGGCGGGGCTGTGGGTGAGTGAGGGGTGGGTGAGATTCTGTGGACTGCACTGTGCAGGGGGTTGGACTAGATGATCATAATGGTCCCTTCTGACTTTAAAGTCTATGAATCCAAGAGCAGGTGGGTTTAGGGGCAATACCCCATCCACTGTGCAGGGAGGTTCCCTTCCTGCCTTAGGGCCCTGGGCCGGGGCTTGAAGAGAGGGTGGGCCCGAGCCCCCCTAATCCACCACCTGGAGTAAACTGCGGTCCCAAAGTGTCTGGGGGCCCTAAAGCACGGACTCCCCATTGCAAGGACTGAAGGGACCTTGTCGCGTTCGGGTTTGGATTGGTGCATTGACACGAGGGGAGAATCAATAAAAGTTCACATGGTGAGAAACCCATGTGACTGGCCTATTACTTTACATCTAGGACCTCATAAAACTGGGCCGCTGGCAGTATGTACTGAACTCCCTTGCAAATTTCTCAAGGCAGCTACCTGGAAAAAGGGCAATAAAGAAAAAACATGGACAGGTGGCAAACCTACTATTCAGCCACATATAACTGCACCTTGGGGTGTGATTTGCAGCTAGTATGGATGTGCCCAAGCTAGTTTAAATCTAGCTAGCTCAATAAAATGAGCAGTAAGGACATGAGTGAGACACAGACCCAAAAATACACACAAAGTTACAAAAAATGTGATCTATAATCAACCTCAGCACTCATTTGGAATTCTGTAGCTTATTTTTATCTTATTTTGAAATCAGGCGCTATTCCAAAATGTCCCTTAACCCTCATGCAATGAGGTTTACAGGGACATCAGAATAGCAAGCCTGTTATATTTCAATATAACGGGCTTATTCTTAAGATGAGGAATAGCTATTTTGGGATACCAGAGGTATCCTAAAATAGCTCCACTGTGTAGACATAGCCTGATAGAGCTACTTAGAACAATGATGCAACTGGGCCTTATTGTCTGTAGCTTTTTGGTACAGTCATTTTCTTAGGCAGTTTTAGTTTTACAGCATTAAACAAGTGACAGCTGATCAAGTTGTTTTCATGCTTAACAGGTCCAGGACTAATGTAATCTAACACTTGTAGCAATTTGGACAGAAGAAGCTGTTCAATAAAGCTGCATACTTGTGATTCCTGGGAAGGAGGTTTCTTTTTCTTTTCATTTCAGTTGATCAAGAAAAGCTCAGAAATAATTAGGATCAAATCCAGTCAGAGTGTCTGAGAATCGTAAGTACTTGGTCACAAGGGATGCTGCCATCCTGATGAAGTCAGAGGACCTACGCATGTAAATAATCTCAGGAGAGGAGACTAAAAAAAGTGTGCTTGGTTTATCCTAGAAAAAGGGAAACTGAGACAGGTCACAATTGCTCTAGGCAGTTTGGGGGCACAGGAGAGGAAAGGAGAAGAACACCAGAGAGGAAGAAGAACTATATAAAATGCAGGATGGTTTTGGCATGAGAACAAATGGATATAAATTGGTCACGAATAAATTCAGGCTGGAAATTAGGTTTCTAACCATCAAAGGAGTGAAGAACAACCTCTCAGTAGGATTGATGCAGGCAAAAAACCTGACAAGTTTTAAGATGGGTCTTGAGAAGCTTATGAATGGGCTTATCTGACTGAATTGTCTGTGATGGAAGGGGACTGGACTTGATGATCCAGGAGGTCCCTTCCTATTTCATGTTCTTACTAAGTACTGCTTAGCATGAATAAGAATTGCAGAACAGGTTTGCAAACCAATCTTGGAAACAAGAATCAGCTAAATAAAGATTCTGGTTTCATGCAGTGCTTGACTTTTTTTACATGTGTATTTGTTTAAGTTCTAGGGGGGGGATCAGCTAATTTAGGGCAATATTTGTTTCATTCTCCTTGCTGAAGCAAAATGCAGGACAATGTAGCACTTTAAAGACTAACAAGATGGTTTATTAGATGATGAGCTTTCGTGGGCCAGACCCACTTCCTCAGATCAAATAATGGAAGAAAACAGTCACAACCATATATACCAAAGGATACAATTTAAAAAAATGAACACACATGAAAAGGACAAATCACATTACAGAACAGAAGGGGGATGGGGGGGGGGGGCGGAAAGGAAGGTGAATGCCAGTGAGTTAATGATATTAGAGGTGGGGAAGGGGAAATGTCTGTGAGTTAATAGTATTAGAGGTGATAATTGGGGAAGCTATCTTTGTAATGTGTAAGATAGTTGGGGTCTTTGTTAAGTCCGGTGCGGAGGGTGTCGAATTTCACCGGACTTAACAAAGACCCCAACTATCTTACACATTACAAAGATAGCTTCCCCAATTATCACCTCTAATACTATTAACTCACAGACATTTCCCCTTCCCCACCTCTAATATCATTAACTCACTGGCATTCACCTTCCTTTCCCCCCCCCCCCCATCCCCCTTCTGTTCTGTAATGTGATTTGTCCTTTTCATGTGTGTTCATTTTTTTAAATTGTATCCTTTGGTATATATGGTTGTGACTGTTTTCTTCCATTATTTGATCTGAGGAAGTGGGTCTGGCCCACGAAAGCTCATCATCTAATAAACCATCTTGTTAGTCTTTAAAGTGCTACATTGTCCTGCATTTTGCTTCAGCTACCCCAGACTAACACGGCTACATCTCTACCACTATTCTCCTTGCTGTGTGTAGAGCCCTGTTATAGAATCAATAGCTTTTTTAGAAAGAGAGTCTCTGAAGAATAATGTGGTTAATGTGGTTTTCCTGCAAAGTGGTGTGGATTGGAGATGGACTTAAATCTGGGATTTTAAAGTATGCTCCATGGAGAATGGTTTAATGCATGTCGAAAAGAACACCTCAAACATGCCAGCCTTCTGCTCAGTGATCGGTGGCTCACATTTTTCAGTAGTCTTTGATCACTCGTGCTCAGTGGTATTCTTCTGTGGCAAACAGAAACAAAAGCCTGATGAGAGAGAGATGGAGAGAGATGCTCTGCTTTGGAAGTAACAGCACTGGCCCATCTGCCAATGTTTTTGGCCACTACCTTTCCATTCACATCACGGCAGGGTGCTATCTTTCATCTGTACCCTTTGCTCTCTTAAGACTGGCCTCAGGGAAAACAGCACCTGGGAGAACTTGTATTTTAGTGTTCCTGACCCCCATTGCCTCCCTAGGCTCCCCCTGAATGCCCTGGCACCCCCTGCCTCCCCACTCACCCCCACCCATTACCATGGCCCCACTGTCTCTTCTCCCATAACCCCAAGCTCCCTTCTATGCCTTGTATTTGAGGCCTGATCCTCGCCTTACCTCTTGACTGTGACACCCACCTATAGGGCTGTGCCTGAGCTGCAGGGACTTGCATCTGGATGGCACGATGATGGGTGTTTAGCTCAGAAAAGTAAATGACTGTTAGTGTCATCCCACAGGGTGAATGTGGTTAGCCAGGCAGGACCAAAGATGTGTTATTTTGAGTCTGGACTTCTTTTGTTTGTTTGTTTACTCTGGAAGGAGAAGTCTTTTGCCTTAGCTAGGAAGTAGACTACAAAAGAGATTGTACTGAAGAGGGCTGCTGCTAACCAGAGAGGAAACAGCTGCATGCCACTTCCAGTCATGGAGAGTTAAGAACTTGATATTCCGGGTAAAAAGAATAAATACCTATGCCCTTTGGAGTAATTTACACGATTCCTTTCTGCCTTGAATCACAGCAGTTAGTAAAGGCAGGCTCATGCATGAAAATGGGGATATTTTGTCTGGCATGCCAAGTGCCTGTGACCATAACCTCATGCATGTGATGGCAGGTGTAGAATCTATTTCCATATGTGGACCAAATTCAACCTTGTAATTTCACCGAAGTGGGATTATACCAGGGCTGCATTTGGCTTGTTGATTTAAGTACCTATATACATATGAATATAATCTGATGATCACAAACAGTTAACTTAACATGCCACTGTAACAACATCAGTTTTCTGAATAATGCCTGCAAATAAGAATTCTCCTTGTCTTCATTCTTTACATTTCAAGGGTCTGAGTACACTTGTATAAGCCCATTGAAGCCAATGGTATTACGCTAGCATAAAACTAGAGAATCAGGCCCCAGAGATCAGTTTTGTCCAACATACAAGCTGAACTAGATTATCCCCTCAGCCTAGAGCAACTAGGCTGAACAACTGGAGTCAAAGCAGGCTTCAAAAAAAAAAAGCGGGATAAATTATGGAGGATAGGTCCATCAATGGCTGTTAGCCGGGATGCGTAGCAATGGTGTCCCTAGTCTCTGACAGAAGCTGGGAATGGGTGATAGGGGAGGGATCACTTAATGATTCCCTGTCTTGTTCAGTCCCTCTACCTGGCATTGGCCACTGTCAAAAGACAGGCTACTGGGCTAAATGGACATAGGTCTGACCTAGTATGGCCATTCTTATGTTCTTATAAGTCCCAGTGGTGTGAAGTTAGTCTAAGTGAAAAGGACAGTCAGGGTCAACATTCTGACTCCTCTATCTTTTCCAGCAGGTTTGTCCAAACAAAACAGCTTGTGGGGCATGCTGCTTGCTACATCTCCTTTTGTGCTTTGCATTTGTTTAGCCATTGGCCTTGTTACAGGCTTCCCTTCTGCTGTTCTTATCTACTGTTTTGGAACCTTGATCTTAACCTTTAACAGCATGCAGAGAGCTGTTTTCATCCTTGTGCATTTTTCCGTAATTATGTCCACAACTTTTAAAAATGTCCCATCTGTAATCTTTTCCAGCATAAAACCATTCCTGTTAAACCATCTTGTCTTTGTTTTTAATAAAAGTAACTTAGAGCTTCAAGGGATTGATGGTTTTATGATTTTTTTTGCCGTGGTATGTCTGCCTTTCAATCATCCAGCTCAGAGCAATGCCTAGAGTTGTAAACCCCCAAAAGAAAGTTCCCAATGTATCAAAATAATATAGATAGAGCTCCCTGATTTGTCATGTATCGACTATGTGTAACTCACTAATGGAGGTGTGCTATAAGCTCTTGCTTGTGTTAATGTACAGTATCCTCTGTTCACAGTGATCTGGATCTGAAATTGCATTTCTCCAAAATGGGTGAAAGTTAGGATGTCTGGGTTTCTCATGAGAATAGGCCAAAGCTGTGAGTCTAATCTGATTTTAATTAAAGTTTGAGGAAGGGTTAAGTTTGTGATTCCATGTCTCTTTAATGTGGTAAACTGGAGTTTATAAACAGAGATAGTGCCAGAAATGCCAAATATATGCAATCACTGAAAGTCTATATGCCCCACAGGTTTTATATGAATTTAACCTGATATTTAATAAGGGTTTGATACCACCACTCATACTCACTCGCATCAATTTCAAAGTTTCAGAGGGGTAGCCATGTTAGTCTATAATAGAAAAAACTTAAAAAACAACAAATAGTTCTGTAGCAGCTTCAGTTTCCTTGGGTTAGATTGTGCCATTTAGGCACAGCACATAGTAACAGGTGATGTGAAGAAGCGTCTTGGAGAAACAGAATGTCTCTTGAAGCGCCTGTCCCTTTTGTGAGGTGCAGTTGATTCCCTTCTGCATGGCTCCTCAACCAGTATTAAAGAGTGGAGGCAGCTCTTGCATTGCTTTCTCCTTCCTTGTGTTGCAATTCTGCCAGGCTCTTATGCGAGTTAAGGAAGCATGGATTCCTTATGCTCAGACCCTGTGACAGCTACATAAAATCCCTGCAGAATCTGCCCCAGTGGAACTGCTCGTAGAATAAGATGATTGTCTACCTGACCAGACTTTCCACAGAGTGTAGATTCTCATCAAAATGGGGAATCTATAGAGGATTATTTTTCAACCACATGAGCAATAAATGTTCAAGGCCTAGTGAATCCTCTGAACTGTCATTCATGCTTAAATTTGACACTTTACACCTAGGTCTTAACAAAGACACTAATTACCTTACCCATTACAAAGATAGCTCCCCCAATTATCACCTCTAATATCATTAGCTCACAGACATTTACCTCCCCCCCCATCCCCCTTCTGTTCTGAAATTTGATTTGTCCTTTTCATATGTGTTCATTTTTTTGATTGTATCCTTTGGCATATATGGTCATGCCAATTTTCTTCCACTATTTGATCTGAGGAAGTGGGTCTGGCCCATGAAAGCTCATCACCTATTAAACCATCTTGTTAGTCTTTAAAGTGCTACATAGTCCTGTTTTTTGTTTCAGCTAGACCAGACTAACACGGCTACATCTCTATCACTATGTAAATCTATAATGCTGAATTGTCTCAAAAAAAGAGAAATTACTGACTAGCCGTAGTTTTACGTCTTCCCCTGGAAACATTTGAGCAATAGGAAGATGATTCCATCTGCTCAGGAGCAAGGTGGAAATTGATGGAATAAATTGCCTTACACTCATCTCCCTCTCATTTGAGGTTACTATATTCATTTTCTTTTAGTGGGTATAAGCATTAGAACAAAATCTTATGAGGAATGGTGGGGAGAATCGGACGGAAGAGAAAAGTCTATGACAAACAGCTGAATAGCTTCACTTCAGATGTCTTCCCAACTTTGCCTGCAGACACCCATAAAAGAGCCATGCTGTCCAGCAGTGAATAAGGAAAGCAGCGTTATGATATTGTGTTTCAGGTGCTCAGGCTCTGCATGGCAGGTTGAAAGAGTTGTTGGCTAAATGTATCAGCAAATACCCTGTCTTACTCTCACTGAATTCTATGGGTTAAATTCAGTGGTAGCCACACTGGTGTAACTTATTGGCTTCAATGGAAACACTACTTAGAGACATGGGATTCTACTGCAATCAGAAATGAATCTACTTTTGCTTTCCTTGGAAACAGAAACAAACCTTCAATTGAAACAGCATTATTTTGATTCCCTTCTGGAATGTTGCCTCTCTTGCTAAAATAATCTTTCTTTAAAAAGATAGCTAGGCCTGATCATAGCTTTCCAAATGGATCCTGCCAATTTGACCCTTATTTTGATTCCAGTTATGGGGGTGCCACTTTGGTAACTTCTTTGATCTTCTTTCACTTCAAAATGTTGTTACAACATGAGTAGCTCTTGATTGCCTCCGTTTTTGATAGATATTTTGATGTAGTTATTAACACTGCCTCTCTCTTTCCAGTCACTATCTTCAGAATTCTGAAACTGCTCTGCTGTGCTCCTTCACATGCTGTTGTTTTTAACTTCCAAGTTTATTGTCTTCTATTCTTAGGGGAATGATTTGGGTTTCTGACCTTTTCTAAGACACAGTATGCATTTTGAAGTCTAATCACTGTGGTTTTATAAGAATGTCATCTGCAAGCTTATGGAAAATTGATTCAAGCTATAACGGTGGCCTCAGATTAGCACCTTAACATGTGGTGTCAAAGGTCCCAGGTTTCAAATCCTGAGGCAGTTGTGGAGGAGAAAGTGAAAATTGTCAGGCAGGTGAGTTTTGTGATCTAGATGTATGGCTTCTGCAATGAGGGTTATAGGCTTGGAGTTAAAATCCCAATATGACCCCTTGCGCAAGGATAAATCTAGGGTTCATTTAATTTCCTCTGTTATGCAGGAGGTTAGACGAGGTGATCATGATTATCCCTTCCAGACTATGAAGTGATGGAATGCCTTATTTTATTTTTCTCCAGATCCTCGCTGATGTAAATCAGTGTACCTCCCTGGACTTCACTGGAGCTGTGCTGAATTACATCTGTTGAGGCTCTAGCTCTGAATGCTTTCCCAGTGTGTATCTACACAGCAGGGCTTAACAGATAAAAACTATGCAGATTGAGCTACGTCAATTGTGTAGCTTATTTTGAAATAGCTTATTTTGAAATTGGGAGTGTCTACACAGCATTTATTTTGAAATAGAGCACTCTTCCTCCAACTTCCCTTACTCATTGTACAATGAAGGTTACAGGAGTTGGAGTAAGAAGCCCTCCAGCTTGACAGTATTTCAATGTTATTTCGAAATAACTGCCTGCTGTGTAGATGTGGACTAAGTTATTTTGAAATAATGTTGCTTTGTAGACGTACCTCCAGTCAGCTTTTCTGCTTAGCATAGAAACAGTTTCCTTTCATCTTTTGGAAATGGCTTTAGTAAGAGCCTGAAGTTGAGACATAATTTGGCAATTTGACCCATGTGGTTTGTTTCAAGCTCTCATCAGCAATGCACAGTCCAGTATACTCTTCCAAATATAGAAATGATTAGCCAGCTGATGTAGGGAACTGCAGCTTAAGCCCTCATCTCTAAAGATAATTAATCCAGTTAGCAAACAGAGACCTGCTGCTCCTCTCAAAACAGGTCATTACCAAACAATTGTTATCTACTGAAGGTAGATTTTCTGTCAAAATCCCCCACTGAGGCATAGTATAGTATTTATTATATGTCTGACTGGGATGCCTCTGCCTGAGCAATGGACTGTAATTACAGCATGGTAAATATTTCATTAGAACCAAGCAAAATTGCAGAGAGGCCAACATGAAGTAACCTTGTCTTTATCTGAAACTTTCACTACACTACAAGGTTAAAATCTACATGGGAACAATTCTTTCTGCCCAGTCCACCAATTAGGCAGCCATTTCAGGCTGGATATATTATTTGCTTTTACAGAAGCCTGACCATTAAAATTATCCATCTTCTCTTCCAAAGAAAGATGGGTTCTTTAACATTTAAGGCCCAATTCTCACTTACACTAAGGCCCTATTAAGCCATTCTGGCTATTTGAAGAGGACTCAAAATAGGAGTGAAATCCATCTGCGCACACTTTAAGTCCCCTTCACAAAGCCAGAAATGTAAAAAAGGGTGTGTCTACACAGGGAAGTTATTTCGGAATAACGGCAATTTTTCCGAAATAACAATGCAAGCATCTACACAGCAATTCCATTATTTCAAAATAATTTCAAAATAACGGACAGCTTATACCGACTTCTGTAAACCTCATTCTATGAGGCATAACGCCTATTCCAAAATAGCTATTTTGAAATAAGGCGTGTGTGCATGCTCCACTTCTGCCATTTCAAAATAGCCCCTCACCAGGGCCAGCCTAAGTTATTCTTCCTGGGACTCTAAATCAAGATGGCACATCTACATTAGGAAAGCCTGCCTTGGATTAATTTTGAGGTTTCCCTGCAGTATAGACATGCTATTTTGAAATAAGCTATTTTGGAATAACTATTGCAGAATAGCTTATTCTGAAATAACTGTGTCGTGTAGACATAGCCAAAGAGAATCAGATCCTTAGTATAACTAAAGACTGAATACTATACAGAATAGTGAGATATAGCCATTTAAATACCATAAAGTGATGGTTACATGCTGTAGAAGAACCCAGCTATAGTACTTCTAAACACATCTTATGCTACATGTACAGTACGAGCTAGGGGTGTGATTCCCCTACTCATATACAGAGCCGGTCTTAGGGGCGGGCAGTGACCACATTTTGGCTCAACCTCCTGAATCCTCCCCCCAGGTTTCCCTGGTTACTCCCTGACCTGTTTCGTTTCTTTTCGTTTCTTGACAAATTTTTGTCCAGTATTTTTTTTTTAAACAATCTGGCAACCCTACGGGTGAGCACCATGGTTGCCCAGGCCCACCAATTGGTTAGGACCAGCCCTGCTTGTATACATGTGCTATTATTCATACTCATGCTAGTGCACATATATGTAAGTGAGCAGGGGAATCACAACTCTAGCTCATGGTGTAGATGTAGACCTGCCCCTCTCTCTTCCCCCCTCCCCAAATGTCCACATTGTAAGTGAAGGAGTGACTGTAGTATGGGTGGGCATATTTGCACTAGCTTTAATCTAGATAGTACAGTTAACAATTGTAGTTTGAGATGTGGCAGCATGGGCTTTGGCAAGGGCTTCGGTACAGGCTAGCCACTTAAGTACAAGTCTGCTTAGACGCTTGGGTACAGGCTCAGTTGGCTAGCCCATGCTAGAACCAATGCTGCCACATCTATGGCTGTGTCTAGACTGGCACACATATTCAGTTAGGGTATGTCTACACTACCACCCTAGTTTGAACTAGGGTGGTAATGTAGGCAACCGGAGTTGCAAATGAAGCCCGGGATTTGAATTTCCCGGGCTTTATTTGCATAAAGCCGGGCGCCGCCATTTTTAAATGTCTGCTAGTGCGGACTCCGTGCCGCGCGGCTACACGCGGCACGGACTAGGTAGTTCGGACTAGGCTTCTCTATATTCTCTATATCTGCCAAGTGAGCACCTTATCCTGTGCTGGACACAGGTGTACCATTGTGAACACATATATACTTGTGCCCATTCTGCCACTATTGTGGCACACCACCTGTTGGATAATTTCAGAGGTGGTGTGCATCGCAGAGTAGCCACTTTTCTGTGTGCTGTTGCAACTGTGCCCTCCTATTATACATTTGGTGATGACAGTTCCTGTTTCTATCTCCTTGGTCCCAAACAAGGTGGAAGGCATTGAGCAATGGAATGATGATGTGGTTTTGCATTTGCTCCTTATGGTGGAACAAGTATTTATGCAGTGGAATAGGCAATGGAGGACAGAATGTGGAAAGAACTTTCTAATGCATCAAAGGGTCAATGAAATCTTGAGGGTCAATGAAAATTCTGTACCATGTGAGTTGAATGCAGAAGAGGACTATTAAAACTAAGGACCAGGTACACGAGACTTACATCCATTTCAGTAAATTCAAGAACTGTCTTAAGGGATTTGACATCTAGAAAACTAGAAGAAAATTTGGTTTTCCGCTCTGAGATGTACTCTGTAAAAAAAATCAGGCAAAAAAGATGCATGTTCACTCACAGCTGTGTCACTTATGAGTTGAGGAAGGGAAAGTAAGTTAAGTCTTTCTCACAAAGCTGATCTGCAAAAAGGACCAGTTTTGTTTCAAATGCAGAAACATCACACATCAGAGAAGGCAGGGTTTTTTCTTTACCTTGAAGTTTAAGATTGAATGCATTTAAGTGGCATGTCATATCAATGAGAAAAGCCACAGTTAGCAGGAATGTCTCTTCGTCTAAACAAGACAGTAAATCCTGGTGATCCTGTGCCTCCAAAAACACTCATATAGCAGACAGTAGATCATAAGCCAATCTACTACTTTGCCTTAACTCAGCCATCTAACTTCTGCAAGCATTGCCAAGTCACCACACTGTGTTGCACCCTCCTCAACTAAAGCTCAAAATTGTCTCTTTCAAGGCATTTTCAACAATGAAGTTGACAATTTTTGTGACACTATCCATTGTGCTCTTGAGAAATCCTCTCTTCACTTTGCTGCATAACTGTTCTTGGTGCAGAATGCAATGGTATGATGAAAAGAAATCTGGAAACTGGATTTTTCTTTAGCAAAGAAATTAGCCCCTTCTCTTTTCCAACCATGGGGGGAACACCATCAGTTGTTACAAAAGTAAGCTTCTTCAAATCAAGGCATTTTCCTGGTCCTTCAAAAATGCCATCAGCACAGAATAAATGTCCTCTTTCCTGGTTTGACCTGTCAAAGGTAGCAAAGTAAGTATTTCTTCGACATACTTTTTGCCATTGAAAAAAACGCACCCAGATTATGAGCTGAGATAGGTCTGAACAATCAATAGATACATGCATTGCAAGACTGAAATAGTGCTTTCAATGTCTTTTAGCAATTTAGAAAACAGACCACCTGAAATGCTTTTAATTCATCATACTACAGTTGAATCAGACACTTGCAGTTTTGATATTTGTTTAACTATATCCTCTTTGTTTTTAAATTCTGCAAAAAGTGATTCGCTGCAGTCCATGAAGTACTGCTTCATCAATTCACCTTAGGTAAAAGGTCTTTTTGATTTAGCTATGTGCCAAGCCATTTTGAAGGAGGCTTCTGTAACGGCATCACTGTCTTTAACTTGCTAACGGAACATATCTTGCTGAGCACGGTAACCTTCCAGTAAGGAAAATATCTTAAATTGCTGTCTGGTGGATACAAGTATTTGAACTCAGGGTGACAAGATTCATGGTGCCATTGCAGGTTTGTTTTCTTTAATGCAGCGATAGTATTTTGACAAAGAAGAAACATTGATTTTCCATTTATCTTGCAAAAGCAAATTCCATCTCCCAAACAGGGTTGAAAACCCTGTGTTCATCCAACAAGCATCTCTTCTTTGTGGCCATTTTTAGTGCTTCTTATTAAAAAAAATTCTATGCCAGTGTTTTGGGTGTTTAGCTTGAAACTTCAGGTTGTACATTACTTGGAGTGATTTTACTGTAAAAAGAAAAGTTTCCAAGTCAGAGAGTTCCAACCTGCAGTGGGCAGGGAGCTGGGAAAGCCAGGTTGGACATGAGAGGCAAAAAAGGACAGGTGCCCGGGCTCCCCTCCTGGATGCCCAGTGGGGCTGACGTCCCCATGTGGGAGTCCATCGCTCCATGCAGGATGGAGGCAGGGCTGCCTGGCTGCAGCGCCGGATCCAAATGTGGCCAGTGTGAGCCAGTCAGCATCTCTTAGGTTCTACCCACAAGGCTAAGCAGCCAGCACTTCCCACAATGCCCCAGCACACCTGGCACCTCCTCCCTAGAAACCCCAACCCTGTACTCTGTTCCAGCCAGCCCGTCCGCTTGCATCTTTCAATGTTCACCCTGCCTGAGAGACGTCTCAGCATTGTGGAACATGTCCCCAGTGGAGGCCATGTTCAAAGGATCCCACCCGTGGGCCACTTTTTGAGTAGCCCTGCCTTACACTGTTGTTTCTTAAAAAAATGTGTCCACAGTTATAATAGCAGTTTGTACTTACAGAAGGCAAAGCATATATCTTGAGGTTTCTGGTGTAATTTGTAATGCCTGTAACTGGTTAGAGACTTGTTACCACAAGGCTAGGCTCTATTATAATAACTCATCCTGAGGTTCTTCCAGAGAAGTTCCTTATTACATACATATTACTTCAATACAACTTTGTATTGGATAAATTATTATTCAGCATGATATGTCATCCTGGACCTGCCAATATGGTTGTGTGAGACACGAGCATTGTGGAGATAATACACTCAGGGGCATTCTTGCCATAGTATCCCCATTTGCGATTCTCCAAGTGGGTGTGATCATTTTCAGACCCAGATACAAGACTTCCTTTTCTCAAAGGCCATCCTTTATTAACGAAGGCTATACAAAGGCCCAGCATGATGGTCACATAGCAATGAGGAGGAGACAGCAGTAAGAGCAGAGGGCACGCTTTTTAAATAACTGAGGCTGAGGCAAAGAAGTATGGTCCTTTTACAGAGAACTTCCATCAGTATTTCATTTTGATAACGGAGATATTCCCAGTTTGCAAGGGCACATGGTCACCTTATTGTACGAGTTTACAGGAAGTCAGCTTTTTTATTGCTCTCCAGTGGCAATCCTTACTGTATCCTCTTGTCCCCTCTTTCCTTTTTCAATCCTCTCATTAGCTATTCTTTGTCTTTCCTCCCTTTTTATCTCCCCTGTGTATCTTCTTCTTTCTTTCTCAAAGTGATCTGGGGATAAACACAGATTCAGGTGATTAAGTGTTTCACAATCAGTTATTTGCTGCCCACCAGGTGGTACCACTAAATTCAGACCATATTTTTTATTAGACCATTTTTCTTCACTGAGCTACTCCCTTGTGTCAATGTCAGTCACCAACTGACTGAATACAAGAGACATTCAAAACAAGATTACGGGCTTGTCTTCATGTACAATCCTTAAGTAGTGCACCTGCACCTCTTTGTGAAGATGCTACTATGCTTCACCCATTGGCATAGTTAATCCACCTCCACAAGAAGCAGTAGCTATGTTGGCAGGAGAAGCTGTCTCACCGACATATCTCTCTTCATGGGGTGTTAGGTCAATATAACTATGTCATTCAAGGATGTGGATTTTTCAGACCCCGGAGTGATGTGATTATAACCAATATAGTGCTGCAGTGTAGATCTGGCCTATGTTGTCTTTACATTGTTGCTAGAGAAGAGTCCAAACAAACCCCTCAGATTCAAACCCTCCCAAAGTTTGTTCAGATCTGAATTTCACAGTTGAACCATATCTCCAGTATCAGATGAACAAAAACAAAGGACGTGAAATGTTGGGTGTCTAGATAGAACCTTTTTCAGATCAGGCCACTCTCTGATAATTATCATTTTTGATACTGTTGTAGTACATGCTGTCACTTCATCCTTTATTGCTTCATTTCTTTTCCAATTCCATCAGAGAGATTTAACTCTGATAAGTTATTCCCATATAACTCCTTTTCCCTATAAACACACTGTGTTCCCCAGCTCTGAGTAACTACGGGTTCTTTCTCCAACAATATAAGAAAGTTGAAACTCCGTAAAAAAATAACGTACAGTGAAACCCATTACTTGAGCATGTACATTCTTATTACAAATGTACATGCTGAAAAGTTGTGTATTCTCATTTAAAGTCATAGATCTTCTGTCTGGGTGAAAAATAACTACCAGTAAATCCATTTTAAGACATAAAGTTGCCAGAGAGTATGTGAGTGCGTGTGAAGATCTAATATCAAAAATGCAAAATCAGCACCACTATTAAAATATTCTTAGCTAATAAAAGCTTTCCCTTTGGAAGGCTTAAGAATTCTGATGGTGGAACTCATGCAAAATAAACATAGATTGCAACTGAATCCTCAAATCATGCTTCTAGTGAGCAAGCATAGAAAGCTTGTAGGATTTCAAGAATTGGACACCAAGTGAAATTTAATTGGTAAAATTATGGGGTGAATTTCCCAAGCTGCTCAGAGTCAATTTACAGTAGCAGGGTTAATGAGATGTTCAAGTCCATCATTTTGCCCCCCTACAAATATATATTTTCCAAGTATCTTCACTGACCAACCTTTATCAGTAAAACCAAAGTGAAATATAATAACTAATAGAACCTTTCATACTTATAAAATTGTAAAAGTCTCCAGTATCTCATGCACTTTGGTATTCGAGTCATTTCGTTTAGTAACAGCTACCATTTGAGATGACCTCAAACACACAGGTGCTGGAATTAGGGGCACTGGAGGTGCTGCCATACCTCCTGGCATGAAGTGGTTTCTATCACATACAGGGTTTACGGTTTGGTTCAATGGCTCTCAGCCCTCATATGGAAATTGTTCAAGCACCCCCGCTCGGTCCTATAAATCCTTCTGAAGTGTACCAGATTGCTGGGTGGGTACAAGTGCAAGCAAGTGCTCAGAGATACCACAGAGACGAGCACAGTCTAGGGGCTTAAACTGACACAGAGACAGACAGAAGAAACACTTGGCTACGTCTACACTGGCAAGATTTTGCGCAAATACTTTTAACGCAAGAGTTTTTGCGTTAAAGTATTTGCGCAAGAGAGCGTCTACACAGGCATGTGCTTTTGTGCAAGAGATGTGCTTTTGCGCAAAAGCATCCGTGCCAGTGTAGACACTGTCTTGCGCAAGAAAGCTCCGATGGCCATTTTAGCCATCGGGCTTTCTTGCGCAAGAAATTCATATTGCCTGTCTACACTGGCCTCTTGTGCAAGAACACTTGCGCAAGAGGGCTTTTTCCTGAGCGGGAGCATCATAGTTCTTGCGCAAGAAGTCCTGATTTCACATATTAGAACATCAGTGTTCTTGCGCAAGAACTCCCTACCAGTGTAGACAGGCAGCATGTTTTTGCGCAAAAGCAAAAGCAACTGTAAACATAGTCTTTACTTTGTCAGAAAGCTACGGGCTTGCATCCTCTCCTGAAACTTTACTCCTTTCACAGGAGTAATTCCTAGCAGTTCTCCCATTAATGAAGGGCTGGATTCTTCTACTCTCTGTCCTGCCCAGTTCTGGTCCTTATACTAATACCACATGCTAAGTTATGCACAATGCCCTGTGCAGAATTGAGCGCTATATCATCAGACAGACTAACCAGCTCCATCTCTTTACTGTTTTAATCATATCTAAGAACCTGGGAAATTATTGGAGATTTATACATTTTAACAAGATTAAAGTGCTGTAATTATTTTTAAAGTACAGTAAATTGCAGGGTTTACTTTACAAACTACAGTCTTTGTCCAAGTAGTTCCTGGCACAATGTCCTGGAGTTTGACTAGAACATGGCATTTCTATATTTTGTGAGTGGATATCAAAATTATTCTAACAATATTTATAAGGACTCATATGAAAGTCATCCATCAACTAATTACTGGAGGTTATTCAAAGGTTACATTCAAAGTGCTTGGCTGAGATATAAAGCTAATATTTCATTCATTGATAATGGCTGCTGAATCAGGGAGAGAAAATCCTAAAGGAGCCATCAAAATAGGCTTGAACTTCTGTACTATGGGGACGTCTTCCTGAATTCAAAGTGTGACCTTGACATACACACTGTTCAGCTGTGCTCACACATTCTACAGTATGAGAAACACGTCTCCATAATTAATTGAAGGTGCTTTTCATCTGACTGACATGTTGACAGTGATTAATTATGTTAATATTTGCTTGAGATTCTGGGCCTATAACAACTGACTGAAGATGCTTTTTGGAAATTAGCGAGTCTGTTTACAGAGCATCCTCCGATTGTTTGCTCAACAATTTACCATAAATGTTCATTAGGCCATTGAACATCCCAAGTAATACTTGTGTAATATGACTTAGGAAGGGGGAAATAAATATTCTTACAAAAGAACACATTGAGAGAGAGAAAGAGAAAGACTGACTCTGGGTTCTGTGGGTACCAGTTGGAAGGGAGGATAAGGGCTTTCTCCTCTGCACTATGGAAGGAGACAATCCTAACTTTCAAAAGATCACTGGGACATGAGAGCTGTTGTAATGGCAACAAGTAATGCTGCATACAGGTGCAGTTGTAGGAAATAGATCTTTATCAAGCTTGCACAGAGACTAGCATTACATGCCGAGAGGCTGCCTTTGTAGAGTAGAGGATTGGCTACCATCTTGCATCTCTAAGTTTTAGAAGTCACAGCAAACTGGGTCCCATCTGAAACGTGAGCCTCCACTGAAGTCAATGGAAAAGATGTCCAGGGTTCCCATGTGGTTTCTAATGATGTCTGTAGTGTTTGGGCTGCTGTGTGCAGCAAGGAATTTTCAGAGTAAATTCACCGTAATATGCATTTAGCTGTCCCATTCCATGAGAGGTCCTGCCCTGCACTAGAAAGGTGGCTCTAGTATGGGAGCTCATCATGCAGAGTTCTGTTCTCTTTCCTCCCTTAGCTGTTGTGGGAATATACCCTTTACATTGTTAGTACTTATGAGCAAATATTAACCCTTTTAGTTCTTTCTTTCCATATATTTGCTTCATTATATATCAACTAATTACCAGAATCTTTGTCTTCTACAGATGGTAAGTCTGAATTCTGGTACTTGATTGATTATTAATCCTACTCAGGACTTCAATGCATTACAATGTATTTTAATAATTTTGGGCTCCTTCTTGTCTATAAAACTCCACATACTCTTGGAAACCATCTCTTTAACTCCTTAATATTATATAGACATAGCTTACATAAGTATATATAAACATATGAACTTGGGAAACAAGGGATGATTGTTACAGCAGATATTTTCTCTTGAGGAATCAATAGGAAAGAATGATTATGGGGAAAGAAGGACCGACTGAGAGAGATTAAATTGAAAAATTGTTAGGTCTTTTAGCTTAAATAATTGTGTCATCTTCACACATAAATCTGGTAAACTGAGACTGTATAGAAAGGACATCAAAATATATGTTTTGGTGAGAATATTCTTAGCAAAGAGGGTATCTTTGTCTATGACCCTATATAATGGGACTGGTATGGGAGCTCAGTAGGGGAATAAAAACTGCATCCATCCACATACAGTGAAGGAGAGACTCAGAGCCAGCTTTTGCTGTGACAATACAAGCTGATAATGTATCTGTTTCTTTCTGTATTCTGTAAAGTGCTATGCGAATCTCTGATTGATAATCTTAGACTAAATAATTCCAGCTGAACCTATTATTCAACATTCTTAAATCATTAACTCAGACATGCAACAATATGTATGATGGGAAGACAATTAAGCAAATGGTGCACCCAGGCTCCTTAAGTAAATGGTAATGGAACTTTTGGGAAGTGGTGACAGTGGCAAAGACTGATGGAGAAATATAAAGAATTCTGGTAACCCTTTTGTAGCTAATGCAGAATGGCACATGGAAATTTGCATAAAGCTGTCTCTTTCCATTATAGTGTTATGTGAGGGACAGTCCCATTTCTATCTAGTTAGGTAACCTCCTGCATTTCCAGTTATTGTCTAGAGAATGGAGATAGAGGGCATAATCACCAAGCTATACCAATCAGCCTTTGTAGTGCTCTAGCGGCTGCAGTCTTGACAACTGCTCTCCCACTGTATAACTAGATCTCCCATGAGTCACTTTCAACTATCAGGGGAGCTGCGGAGGTCAGCTCCGGCTGTCATAGATTTTCCATGTGATCTTGGATGAGTCCCCTATTCTGCTTGTGACTCACTTTATCATCCATTCTCATAGCATGATAAGACATCTCTACCTCACTGGAATATTGTGAAGCTATGACTGAACTGAACCAAACTAAGCTCTCAGAGCTGCAAAATACTAACTAGCTCCCACCTCCCCCTCCCCCAGTATTCTATAGCATAATCCCACTTATCCATGTCCAGGCAATCAAAATGCCAGGTTAATAACAAGCGTTGTTACAGTTATCCCACCTACAAAAGGACATTCCACCTCATTGCCAATGGTTGTGGTATTGTGACCATTCTGCCTATCTGCTGTGAACTGCACCCAATCCCGTTGGAAAGCTAAGCAACATTAACCCAAAATTCAGCATAGTTTTGTGTCAATGAACTGGACGGTGTGCACGTACCATAGATCATGCAAGTAGCTTTAAAAAAACAGTTCAGAGCTGGAGTATTGGATGGTGATGGATTGTGATTGCACTCACTTGTCAGATAGCATTCATGCAGTGCTTCGTATTTCCATGGGTTCCTTATAAACACAGGAGGAGAAAATCCAGGCCAAATCTGTAGAAAGAGGACAGGGATCCTGTAAAACTTATATGAACGAACTGCATCAGTTTGATGCCTCTGAGCATAACTGTGATGGCTTAACACTAAAGCTGTGGGACATTGAGTTTTACTCTGAAGACATTTCTCAAGGAAAATGCAGAAACATTTCATAAGGATGACACTTTACTAAGCTAGAAGCATGCCATTTGCAAACTTCCTCCCCTCACAGAACAAGCCTAACCAATGTAAGTGACCACCCAGTCCTTCTGTGCTTGATAAACTAAAGGGGGAAACATGTGGAGCACCATGTGCCACACATTGCCTCCACCCTCATGTCCAATTGAGTTACTCTGTGCCATCCTTGATAGATTCATTGGTATCCGTGTCCACCCAGCTGGCCCCATTGGCTGCCAATCTGCTCAGATTGGCTGCTGCTCCATGCCTTACAGACCTCTGGCAATACTCCAGCCTAAATAAAGACTTGGATCTGTAAATAAATTGAGGGCAAGGAGACTCACCAAATCAAATGATAATAACCGTAAAGTCCTTGAACATGGCATAGCTGTTTAAAAAATGCAGAAGAGTCCAGACATTGCAGATCTTTCCTCTTCCTCCATAACTGCATGGACACAATCCCTCCTGCTCTAACATAGACACGTTCTTTTTTTCCACCCTCACCCACACTGAATTCTGGGAGGCTGCTGGCTTGCAAGCCCATCTCTTTCTAACTCTTCAGGGGAGATTGTTTGGCTCACTTCATTCTGTCCTTACCTGAGCATTCAGGATGTTGGCACTCATGGCAGCAAGACAATGGAAAGCTTTGAAAGAGAATTAGGCCCCCTGTATGTTTGGCAGAATGGAAGGTGATAATTGGCACAACTCATCCCTTGGAATGAGGGATTTCTTGCTGGTGGTTGTGGCACTGTGGCCTGAGATGATGGCTTATAGTAAAGAGTCCAGGGAAGCATTTCCAAGTCTCCCTGCTGTCAAGCAGTGTGACTGCTTTGCTAGCCTATTAGTAGATCTGTTATAGGAGGTCTTGTCTGCCTAGCCAAAGACTAAGGAAGGACCAGCCCGCTGCTCCTTCAGACTTCCACCAGGACACCATATTTCCCAGATGACAGCACCCTTTTATTTAAAGGGCGAAAATGTTAAAAGCCCAAAGAGCACCCACCTGTCCTAAAATTACAGACATGATCCTAACCCTTAAGTCTTGGCACACCACTCTACTAAGCAGAGAGAGCAAAGGATTGCGGTGTTCCATGTGCAATGCAACTTGTACCAATGTTATCTCTCCTGGGTTACCTCTGCAGCTCCTCCACCAAGCCCCTTCTCTCCCACTGTTATCTCCAGCCAGCATGCACATATCTCCTCTACTGTGAGTGGCTGACACAGTTGTAGCTCTTGCCCTACATCAGACAATGGACTGCTGCTCTCCATTTCTGACCTTATCTCCTGGCTGATCCTACTACTCTGCTCTCCCAGCAACTTCCTCCTTCAAGCAGTGCTCCCAAAACTGCTGTGCCCTTGGTCCAGGTCTTGTGATTTTTGCTTTTATTGCATCCCAGAGCAAGGCTAAGATTATCTACAATTAGTCTAGGGGATAGGCACTGGACTAGACTGTTGAAACCTGGGCTTTATTTCCTGTTACCAACTAGGGGAGTCACTTCACCTCTGTTTCTGTCCCTGCTCTTTGTCCTGTATATTTAGATTGTACACTCTTTGAGGCAAACAGCGTCACCTACTATATGTATACACACACTACACTCTGATCATTGTCGGCGCTTCAAGGTGCTATTCTAGTCACATACGACCTGAGAGATTACAAGCTGTATTTTATGTGGTAGGCCACACATTAGGAATTTCCTCCAGTGGAAAATTCCTGTTTGGCTAACATGCAGTGTTCCTAAGCTTCCCCATTAGGAGGTGGTGTGAAAACAAAACCCAGCAATGTTAGGCCTTTTAAAGCAAAAGCTTTCATGCAGTGCAAAGAATATAATGGGCTTCTGCCTGATGGCCTCATATAAATGTGCAATCGTGATATATTCTGCATAGCTAATAGCTAATAGCAAGAGCATTAGCAATTTTTAACTTTTTATTCTCAGCTACCAGTTTACATTAAGCAGGAAGCAAAAGGCAAGTATTTCATGATAGTTGCAGTGTCCAAGATGACAGGTTTACACCATCTAAAAATAGGAAAATAATTACTCTGGTACAGTGAGATAAAGTTAGGTAAAAGAGGACACTTTTCTATTCAGACCCTGGTTCATGGTTCATGAAAGACAATGTTAAGGATTTCATTGACTTCAGTAAGCATTGAATCTGGGCTTTACTGGAGCAACGAGGCAAATTGCCTTGAGCGATAATTCCTAAATGACTCTAACAGAGTAGGAAAAATAAAGAACCAACCTGAAAATAAACCCAAAGCTCAAACAAAACATATGGTGAGGTTCAAAGATGTTTTTGTTGACATCTCACTGAGTGACTGCCTCAATCCATTCCATACTCGCTATGAGGAGGAACATAGAATAACAACGTTACTGAATATTCCAGAGATTCGCTATATCCTTCCAGATAAATATGCCCAGATACTCTCCATTGATATTCTGTGATTTGAATACTCAACTGCCCATGGCTCCTGTTTGCGCTCTTTGTGAATTAAGCAGGATCTGATTGAATGCTTCCCTGACAGCTGGTTTTGGAGGTGGGGAGAGACCCTGGGTGTACTTATGTAAATATAGTTTGCTCCTGCTTTGCTTAGATTGTCTAGATATTCAACAGATGGAGAAATGTTTTTCTCACGGTAATCAACTTGGCTGGTGTTGGATCAAAAATTATATTATGATTGAATGCAGGGATAGTGAAATATGGTTATCAATGTTGTTTTTATTGTGGGAACACAGAAAAGCAGGATTGTGCTTAACCTGTCTCAAAGAGGGGAGTCACTCTTGGTTGAAAGAGCCTCAGTAAGACAAGAGCTTGAATGTCAGAACCCTGTGAAAGTAAGAGGGAGACCACAGCTCACAACTAGCAGGCTGTATACCCTCAAGGATTGCCATGGGAGTTTCAACCTTTTTCTCCCCACTATTGAAAGAATAGAGATAAATAGGCTTAATTAGCAGCCTCCTTTGTTATTTTTAAATTGCTCAATCAAAGCTGAAACCATGTGTAGCTGCACTATATTTCTGCCCTGAGCTAAAATCACTTAGAGCTGAAATGACTTGAGATGGAGCAGTGTATCTGTCAGCCTGCAAAAGAGCAGAACATTACTAAGACTCTAATGTGCAGAGATGACTACACAAGGATAAGGGCAGTCAACTGGTGAATGAGCAGCCATCAGGGTGGCAGCAGAGAGCAGTGAGCAGGCAGTCAGTGGAGCAAGTAAGATGCCTCTTTATCCCCTATCCAGGATGGGAAGTGAACTGTGCAGGTGCACCTCTAAACTCCGGGTCTGCCCTGACTAAACATACCAACTATGCATGGGGATGCAGAGAAGGGTTGTGCATATGAAGGGAACATTTACATTGCTGGCCTTAAGGACCTGAGAGGAAAAGGACATTGCCCAACCTACTTGGGGTGGGTCTTTTACTCATAGTTTGTTTATGAAGACTGTTCCTAGCGTTTCCCCAAATTAATGCCAAGTAACTTTCCTCCTTTTATTAAAAATTTATTTTCTACACTCAGACTCTGTGCTTGCAAGTCGGGAGCCATTGCCTCTCTGAGGCACTGAGGGGTGATGTGTAAATTTCCCAGGTAACTAGGTGAGGGCTCACGCTGGTTCTGCACTGGCTAGATGGAAAGGACCCCCCTAAATATTGAACCCGGCCCTGGCTGATGCTGGCTCCACCTGGCAAAAGGGTTACATAATTTTCACAGTGGGACTCAAGCACTAAGATTTCAGTATTCCTAGCAGTGTCTCCATGGACCAGTCAGTAATTAGCCACTTAGGGTGTGTCTAAACTACACCCCTCTGCCAACAGAGAGATGTAGATTAGGCACATCGCTATTGCAAATGAAGTGGGGATTTAAATAGCCCGTGCTTCATTTGAATAGAAATGGCCACCACTCTTTGCTGCCACGGTACTTTGCCGGCAAAAAGCAGCAGTCTAGATGGGGATCGGTTGACAAGGAAAGTCTTTTCTGACCGATCCCTTATGCTTCGTGCACACTGTCTCTTTTCCTTTAGCCATGTAGATGCAAAACATTAATTCTTTATTTTAATTTATTTTTATTAATAGCTCACAGGAATCACACCCAGAGAATAATGAGTTCATGTTGGGCAGGGCCAGCCCACAACATTTTGGCACCTGAGGCGGGGAGCTCAAATGATGCCCCCTCCATGCCCCTCGATTGGGCCAAAACTTTGAAAAGTCTCAATTCTGCCTTCTTCCTGTTCTACTCCTCTAATGGTACTGCTCCTCTTCCTCTCTCCCTGCAGCTCCTGCTGCTTTCTGTTCTTCCCTCTCACCTTTCCTTCTGCCTGACTGTTATGTCTCTTGTGCCCTCCTTCCTCCAGCACAGCACTCCACCATCTCTGTGCATCTAGAGCAGAGACAATACATATGCACCAGCAGCAGACACAATTTTCTACACTCTGGGTCCTAGTGGCACTCCTCCCTCCCATCCCCCACAGTCTGGCACCTGAGGTGGCCGCCTCAGTTTGCCTCATGGTAAGGCCAGCCCTGATGTTGGGAGGAAAGATCTAACCTGAAGCCATTATTACTAGGTGTTGTATATATACTGAAAAAAAATCATCTCCAAAGAGCTTGACCCCAGCAATGAATATGGCTCTAAAGCCCCCAAGATGTTTACTGCATATGCAGTGGGTACTCCCACAAAATGCATGTGGGCCTATTTCACATGTGCTGCCCTTATTCCCCCTGCATATGTGTGCATCTCCCATGGGAGACCATGTGCATTTGCAGGTGCACTTGTTGAATTTGCAACTATCTTGTGTACCTAAGATGCACATAATATGTGTGTGCAGAAAGGTGACCACGTGGGCAAGCAGCCTTTTTGCACCCACATCTGTCTGTTTTTCACAAGATAGGCCAGATTCTCAGCTGCTGTAAATTGTATCTCCAGAGCTTACTGGTTTACACCCACTAAGTACCTGTTCTATTACTCCTATTTTGTACATGCACAACTTGAAGGCTATGAACCACATTGAGATTTCCTAGATATAACTGAGTAAGATTTAGTCCTGTAAGTTCAAGTGGCTATGTTTGAAAAGTTGTTTCCAAATGGAAGACCAGTCTAGGGTCTGAGCCATTGGCTCAGTGGCCTCTCTCACCAGTATTGCACAGCACTGGAACTATCACCTTGATTTCCTTTTGCTTGAATTGTTCCCTTTGTGTGCTGTATGATGATCTTTGTAGATATGGCCGGTGAGGTATTGTACTGTTGGTTAACAAGCTGTGTATTGTGCTCTTCCAAATTATTAAATGCATTTCCTAGGAGAATTCTACATTGAGACTTGTCTCATGATTGTTCTTAGTAACCACAAACCTCTTGCCTTTTTTGTTCTCCGTTATGTAGGGTTTTAGTTGTAGTATGTATGTGACACCATGGGAAATCAGCTGATAGGGTGACATGGTTTTTCAAGGCAAACATATGTATGCACTTCAGTCACTGAGCAAGTATGAAGGACATATTTAAAATGTTTTAAAAAGGGACAAAAAGTTTTAAGTCATTGTCTTTTCCAAAGTCTCTTATCATTAAGCTTTGTACCTGAGGAATCAACAATGCCATCCAGTGAATAGTTTGTTAGAAATAATCAACAAAGCACAATCACAAAAATTTGCATCTGACCATTTTTATAGAAAATGTATAATTAAAATTGAGCAAAAGCTACTATTTTCCAGTTTATAAGGTTAGCTTTATTTACTACAATGCCTTGATCTTTCCCAATGATAAGCTCTTCAGATCGCTCAGAATTACTCTGTATCTTAAAACACTCTTGCTGAAAGTTTTATACATTTGAGCTTCATTTCTTACTCCATAAAAGTCATTACAGTGCCCAAAGGAATAACATGGGCTGAAAACACTTCTAAAAGCTCAATGACATAAGAAATATATCAGATCTTGAAGAAACTGGAATTAATGAAAACAACCCATATTCTCTATCTCTTTTTTTCAAAACTTTTAGCTCTAGGACACGAGCACCAATCCAGTTTGAAGCATGCATAGAAAGAACCGAATTTGTCTGCAAAGGATTAAAGTTCCAATGGCTGCGTAGTCTCAGTGCTGCTCATTCTTGTGTAATCTACATAGTAACAGCTGTGTCCTTTCTCTAACTTGCTGCAAGTCAGTGTTGTCTGTCTCACTGTGGCCAATTGTGAGATCAGAGAGCTTTGACTCAGACAGGTACTGGAGGGTGTTAAACTGCACGAGTGCCAGGTGGGACCTGCAGTTGGATGGGAGACCTTCGAGGTGGTGGTGGGTGTGGTGGTGATGGAGCAGGAGACACTCAGTATTGTTGAAGCATGTCAGGGATGCTGTGCTGCTGGAAGTGTGTTTTGGATTGGGAGTAAAACTGCAGTCCTGACCCTACTGATCATTAAGCATACTCATGGAACAGCTGATTTGGGGCCATCTGTGTCATCCTAATGTACTGGCCAAATCTATATGCTATAATAACACCCAGCCTATCCCTGCATGTCAGTCAGATACATTCTCCCTCGTTGTTCCTTGTCTGAAAGCAGTTGCTGCCTGTATACGGAGGGAAACCATATCCTGGCCCTCCCCTCTGAACCATTCCTGCAATCCTCACGCTGCCCAGCTGGCCCCTTATAGCTCTGCCCCCAGCTGCACAAGCAGTTCCCCCTCCTGGAATGGAAATCTGGGCAGAGGGTGAACTGTCTGCTCCCCTGTGACACACCCCTGACAGGGGCTGAAGTGTCTCACTGAAGGCGCATGGTGGGTTGTTGCAGGACAAGAGGGGAGGGAAGGGGGTTATATTAGTAGAGGGGTAGGGCGTGGGGTGTAGTAAGGGGCACATTGAAAGCAAGCTGTGAGGTGGGATGGTAGGGAGCTTCTAGACTAGGAAGGCGTGTGGTGGTGTAAGAGCAGAGGAATGGAGTGCTAGCACAGGAGGAGGGCATGTGGAGAAATTGTGGAGGGCCCAGAGAAGAGCAACAAGAATGGTTCAAGGTCTAGAGAAGATGACCTATGAAGGAAGACTGAAAGAATTGGGCTTGGTTAGTTTAGAAAAGAGAAGACTGAGAGGGGACATGATAGCAGTTTTCAGATATCTGAAAGGGTGTCACATGTAGGAGAGGGGGAAATTGTTCTCCTTGGCCTCTGAGGATAGGACAAGAAGCAATGGGCTTAAACTGCAGCAAGGGAGGTTTAGCTTGGACACGAGGAAAAACTTCCTGCCTGTCAGGGTGGTTAAACACTGGAATAAATTGCCTAGGGAGGTTGTGGAATCTCCATCTCTGGAGATATTTAAGAGCAGGTTAGGGTTAAATGTCTATCAGGGATGGTCTAGACGATACTGGGTCCTGCCATGAAGGTAAGGGACTGGACTCAATGACCTCTCGAGGTCCCTTCCAGTTCTAGTGTTCTATGATTCTATCTTTGACTCATTCTTATCTTAAAACTGTATAAAAGGTTGCAAGCAAAATTGACATGCACTGAAAGACTCCTGGGCCCAGTTTCAGCTATTGGAGAATCCCTGACTCAACCAGCATGAGCTCTAAGCATATGGCAGACAAATGCTCTCACTTAAATGTATCCTAAAAACAATTTAATAATATAATTCATTTTTTAAAAAGGGCAAACTAAATTATGTCCAGGTGTGAAAAATTGATGATGATGAATTTATGGCTCTTTCAGTAGGAATGAGTTTGGTCCAATGTCTACTAACAGAGCAAATATAAATATATATTTATAAAAATGTACACCGATAATCTTGTGTTCATACACTGCCTGTGACAGGGTGTATTTTCCCTTTGCAGCTCTGTGCTACAGTCTTACTTACACCCTGTCCCCAAAAGCAGTGATCTGAATGGAAAAGAACAGCAATTACGGATTCTCCAGTCTTGCCTAGAAAGGACTCTCTGGAGTAGGCATTTTGTAAACTACTGACCTCATTCTCCAAGGTATAGAGGAGTCAGCAACAGTCCCCCTTTTGACCCTGATAAAATAAGCTGCATAGCCTTAACATGTAATTTCCTGGCTGGGATTATGGGACCAAACGTTCTTGAGTGATAACTAGGACCCTATCAAATTCATGACCATGAGAACCATGTCACAGACCATGAAATCTGGTCTTTTGTGTGCTTTTACCCTCTACTATGTAGATGTCACAAGACAGATCAGTGTTTCTCAAAGTGGGAGTCTGACCCAAAAAGAAGTTGCAGAAGGATTGCAATGGTTTTTGTTTTTTTGAGGGGGGGAGGGGCAGGAGTGTCACAGTATTGCTACTCTTTCTTCTGCAGTGCCTTCAGAGCTGGGTGGTCAGAGAATAGCAGCTCTTGCCCTGGCATACAACTCAGAAGGCAACAGCACAGAAGTAAGGGAGCAATACCATACCATGCCATTCTTACTTCTGCGCTGCTGCTGGTGATGGCTCTGCCTTCAGAGACGGGCTCCCAGCCAGCAGCTATTGCTCTCCAGGGATACATCTAGACAGCAGGGCTATTCTGTAGCGCAAATTGCATTTCTTATTTTGAGTTTAGGGTGCTGGGTAGATACACCCCGAGGGTACACGAGGCGTACAGATAGTTCGGAATGGCTTGCTAGTTCGAACTATCTAGCCCGTGCTGCGTGTAGCCGCGCGGCACGGGGTTCGAACAAGCCGGCATTTAAAAATGGCGCCGGCCGGCTTATGCAAATAAAGCCTGGGAAATTCAAATCCCGGGCTTCATTTGCACGTTCGGTATGCATACATTAACCCGCTAGTGCGCACCAGCGGGGTAGTGTAGACATACCCCAAGTGTGCAGCACTGAAGGCAGCATTGCTGCCAGCAGCAGTGCAGAAGGGTAGCAATACCACAACACCCCTACAATTACCTTGCAAGCTCTCCACAACTCCTTTCTGTGTCAGGACCCCTACAATTATAACACCATGACATTTCATATATTTAAATGGCTGAATTCATGACATTTATAATTTTTAAAATTGTATATCTGTGAAAGGGACCAAAATGGAGCACAAATTTGGTTGGGCCTTAGTGATAACCTGAGTTTGGGTATGGTTGCATTTTGCATAGATGGGTTTGGAGGGAGAGAGAGAGGACCTAAGCCCCTTTACCTTGAGATAAGGGTGAAATTAAAGGGGCCAGAAAAGATAAGGCCCAGGGAACAAGCAGCAATGAGCTTAAATGGAACAGTATGTGGCAGCTGTGTATAGGGTTCCTGAGTTGAAGCCCAAAGTAATGACACACCAAGGTTCCCTTGCCAGCCATGGCAAAGTGACAGAAACCCCCAGAAGAGGTTCATTTGGACCCTGTTACTTGACTGTAGAACCAAACCACTTAAGACCCCCTGAAGTCTGCCGAAGGAGGTAGCAGGGGTCAGAGAAGGTCTGCAATAGTGCACACAGGTTCATGGAGGAGCTCAAGAAGTGAGTGTCCCTTCAGTCTGGCCCCACACATTCCAAATGTATTACACAAGTTCAGCCACATCGTTATTAGGAGGCCACTTCCATTAGGCATTGATCTTTGCTGGTATCTTGAGTGAGTCTCTTAAAACAGGCTCCGCAGGGTACAAAATTCAGCATGCTATATGAGATGAAACCAGCCTGTTTTATTCTGATTTCATTGTCCCATACAGAACTATGATTGTAATCAAATGGACGCTAGATATAAACCAACGCCTTGAGGGTGTATCTACACAATAGGGCTTACCTCAAAATAAGCTACGCAAATTGAGCGACATCAATTGTGTAGCTTATTTCGAAATAGCTTATTTTGAAACAGGGAGCATCTACACAGCACTTATTTTGAAATACAGCACTCTTCGTCTGACTTCCCTTATTCCTCATACAATGACGGTTACAGGTGTCAGAGTAAGCAGTCCTCCAGTTTGACAGTATTTTGACGTTATTTCGAAATAACACTAACTATTATGAAATAATGTTGCTGTGTAGACACATACTTAGTTCTGCAAGTTTGCCTATCAACAACATGGTATAAAATAAAAATATGTAATTGAAACGTCTATCAAAATGTTGGCTCTGATACAACAGAGCCAAAATCCTAACAATCTCTTCTGCCCATCTCTAGAAGTATAGTTTTAAACATGACTTCTTTCACAAATGGCTTTAAATCCATTCACTTTTTCAGCTGCTGCATCTGCTAGTTTCTGTAGCCATAGCATTGAATTGGCTGGTTAGAGATGGACTTTTCAGACAATAATCAGGAAATCATAAGAGAGAAGAAAAAGCATGGAGGATGGTCTGAGCAGGTGACAAAAGTTTCAAAGGGGTAGCTGAATTAGTCTGTAACAGGAAAAACTTAAAAAATAACAAATAGTTTAGTAGCACTTTATAGACTAACAAAACATGTAGATGGCAGCATGAGCTTTTGTGGGCACAGCCCACTTCTTCAGATGACACTGAAGGTGACAGACAGTGATGGGTTGTCACTGGCTCACATTCTAAGTTCCAATGAGAATATTTTCTCACTGCCTGTATTTCTGTCATCTAAAGACATTTTGCAAAAGCAGTGTTAGCAGAATGCTTATATTGTGTATATGCTTGACAGTATAGCATAACTCACCCAGACGTTCACATTTAAACCCTGCAATTATTATTAGCAATACCCATATCAATATTTTGGCGTGAAGCCTGATGTTTGCATTTAAATAGTAGTGTGGACTTTTAGACACTTTCTTTAAGAAAAACTGTTAAAATATAAAAACAAATATTGGGTCTTTTAATCTCCATTCAGTTTCAGTGGTCGCTGCTGGCTTCTTATGCATAAGAGACCTCTGCTGGTATAACAGCAACCTTGCAGCTTCTGCTGGCTCTGACAGAAAAGGCACCTGAACTCAGAAACATGGGAAATAAACAAATGGGGCACTCTTAGGAACTTTTGCTAAAATACTGAAGGAAGAGTTGAGTTGGATTTCTGTGTCTGATGGAGTCATCTCCTCTATGAAAGCTGCTAAATCTTTACCAGATTATCATAGAATCTCAGAACACTAGAACTGGAAGGGTCCTTGAGAGGTCATCGAGTCCAATCCTCTGTCTTCATGGAAGGACCCAGTACTGTCTACACCATCCCTGATAGATGTCTGTCTAACCTGCTCTTAAGTATTGCCAGAGATGGAGATTCCACAACCTCGCTAGGCAACTTAGTTCAGTGTTTAACCACCCAGACAGTTAGGAAGTTTTTCCTAATGTCCCCCTTAAACCTACCTTGCTGTAGTTTAAGCCCATTGCTTCTTGTCCTATCCTCAGAGGCCAAGAAGAACAATTTTCCTCCCTCTTCCCTGTGTCACCCTTTTAGATACCTGAAAACTACTATCATGTCCCCTCTCTGTCTTCTCCTTTTCAAACTAAACAAGCCCAATTCTTTCAGTTTTCCTTCATAGGTCACTCTTTAATCATTCTTGTTGCTCTTCTCTGGACCCTCTCCAATTTCTCCACATGTTTCTTGAAATGCATTGCCCAGAACTGGACCCAATACTCCAACTGAGGACTAATCAGCACAGAATAGAACAGAAGAATGACTTCTTGTGTCTTGCCCGCAACACTCCTGTGAATGCATCCCAGAATCATATTTGCTTTTTTTTGCAACAGTGTCATACTGTTGACTCATATTTAGCTTGTGGTCCACTATGACCCCTAGATCCCTTTCTGTAGTACTCCTTCCTAGATAGTCGCTTCCCATTGTGTATGTGTGAAATGGATTGTTCCTTCCTAAGTGGAGTACTTTGCATTTGTCCTTATTAAACTTCATCCTGTTTACCTCAGACCATTTCTCTAGTTTGTCCAGATCATTTTGAATTATGACCCTATCCTCCCATCTTGGTATCATCTGCAAACTTAATAAGTGTGCTCTCTATGCCAATATCAAAATTATTGATGAAGATATTGAACAGAACCAGTCCCAAAACAGACCACTGTGGAACCCCACTTGTTATGCCCTTCCAGCGGGATTGTGAGCCATTAATAACTACTTGCTGAGAATGGTTATGCACCCACCTTATATAGCCGCTCCCCAAGTTACAAACAAGTTATGGACCAACACAGGGTATGGGGAATCTGAACCATATTTCAGCTACTAATTGATGTGTGAGGAATGATCTCCAGTGTGTATTTTATTTTTGTGGTGTTGGGGTTTTTTTTTTAAGGAAATTTGGAATTGCTGGATCAGTGAGAGAGCTTGATATTTATTTAATCATTTGTTTTTACTCCACACTGCACATTGGGGCTATGCCTTACTATTACCTGAGCAGTAACATTGTGACCTCAGGAATAACTGACCACTCACTTCTGCTCTTGCCTTTGCACTCTATAGCTCTGGAGTCATAAAAATGTCTGCCTTAGATAACTGATTTGCGTCAGGCTACCATAGCATTATTAGAAAGGAGAGTCCCAAGGGAAATGGTAAGGAAAGTACTCAGAGTTTTGCTAAGCTCCTCCTCTGCTCCTGTGCACTGGCTCTGGGGAGAAAGATTCAGTGCTTATTTTCAAAGTGTATTTGTTACTCTCCTTAGAAAGTAAGAAAATAAGATACACAATTCCAGCTCCTTTTTTTGTAGACTTAGGAGATGCCAGAATGAACATGGCCCATTCAGTGCATGACTTGTACATATGCATTATGATGCAAACTTCAATTACATTACACTGTGCCATTTTTTATAGGGAACTCCTGGTTCAGTTAGTACACAGGATGGATCTGCTCTTGAGAAGAATCAGGACTGTAGTGAAGGAGTTTGTTGTCTAAAGCAGTGGTTTTCAAACATTTTTTTCTTATGATCCAGTTGAAGAAATTTATTGATGCCCATGACCCAATATAGTTTGACTAGAGTGCGGGCTCCATGGTGGGGCCGAGGATGAGAGCTTCGGCGTGTAGGAGGGGGCTTCAGCTTGGGGTGGAGAGATCAGGGCTGAGGTAGAACAGGCTTACCTTGAGTGGCTCCCAGTCAGTTGGTGGAGCAGAGGTGCTAAGGCAGGTTTCCTGCTTCTCCTGGCACCGCAGATCATTCTGCACCCCCGAAGCAGCCAGCAGCAGGTTCCCTGCCAATGGTAGTGCGGTGCTAGTGCTCAAGGCAGAGGCAGTGCACAGAGTCCTGTGTGCTCTCTCCTCCTCCCCACACCTAGGAGCGGGCCTGCTGCTGGTCACTTTTGGGGTGCAACACAGTCTGCGATGCAGGACAGGCAAATAGCCTGCCTTAGCACTCCCAGTGGTCACCTGATCATTCAGCAACAATGAGACCCAGTGCCAGACATTCCATGACCCATAGTTTGAAAACCACTGGTCTGAAGAACGCTTGCCTCATTTGTTGCAGAAGCTGGAAGGTTTGTAGTGAATGAGCAAGGAGAATGTAAGATTGGAAAGGATGATTTTGTAGACACCTTAGAAACTTGGACTCTACCTCTGCCAGTGAGTTGTGATGCTGGAGAAATCACTTACACCAGCTTTTTAAGAGGTAGTCATTTCTGCGTGTAACTAAAGAGTGCCCCATATTGGATATACACGGTAGCTGAATTAAAAGTTATTTGGCCAAGACTCAGGCTGGTGTTTCCTAACTTGAGAATGCACGACTTTTGCACCCTTTTAATCTTAAACTTTGTATTTCCTTGGTTTTATGCTTATGTTTAACTATTATTAAATAAAGTTTTCTTCTTGTGAACTTAATATAAAGTAGAAATATAGTTAAAATGAATAATGGAAGTCTTCAAGTAACATCTCTAAACTCAAACAAAAAGATGTTGAATGATATTACCCAGAAGGCTAGAAGCTCTCTGTCTAATCTGGGATATAAACCTTTGAAAGGAGATTAATTAGCACCCATAAAGATATCTTGTTATGTACAAAGGTGTAACTGGTAAAAGCCTATTTTTTCCATAGAAATTTATGGATATGAATCATGGGACACTAACACTGTTGACAAGAAGAAATTAGAAGCTTTTAAATGGGATGCTGGCAAAGATTCTTGCATCTCTCCTTATCATTGAAAAAGATAAATTCCTATGGCAGAAATATTATTAGAGCAGGCCCTAACATCAAAAATCAACAGATACAAATGTATATACTTTGTGTATACATGTAAAGCTGCCTGTTGAAGTAAGGCTATGTTTTAGTCTAGAAGTCACACACAATAAACAAACAGGCACACATGCAATGCTCTGAAGTATGTGCACATCAGACAAGTCTCATGTCCATCATATACACATTTCAAGCTGTTGGCAGAGAATGGTTTAAAGATTTGACACACTAAAATGGGAAGACAATAAATATCTGTATCAGATCAAAAGTTTAAAATAATAAAAACAGGCGGAAAGGAGGAAGTTGAGTGTATGCACTGCAAATGATATGGCCTGTTTATTAAATGTACATATTTATAGTTCTACGTTTACAACAGTAATCTTTTTATTAAATTGAAAAGTTTTATTTGGGGATTGGAAATGCATGGGTTTTCTGAAACTCAGAGCTGGTGCTGTGTTCTGAATTCTGTTTTAGTTCTGCAGCAAACCACATTGATGAATAGAATTCAAAGTATTAATCTACTGAATAATTTCCCCCATCTTTACATTCACCCAAATAAACCTTGATAGCTACCCAGAAAAATGAATACAGGTTGAGCCTCTCTAGTCCGGCATTCTCTGGTTTGGCAACATCTGTGGTCTGGCATTATTTTAGTTGGCTGGATGTCCACTCATCATGGGCATGGCCAAGTTTCCCGTTGTCCCATAAAGTTTGTTTACAGTCACCAGTCCTGGCTCTCAGTGTGCTGTGCTGTTATTTAGGTCTAATTTACCCCTAAATGTCCTCTAAGAGTCCTGTAAGCAATGGAAGTGTTGGTAATGCCACTAGACAGTATTGATCTCCCATGGTTCTGCAAATTCTCTGTTTGGCATTGGTCAGGCCCTGAGGGTGCCAGACTAGAGAGGTTCAACCTATTGCTTTTTGCACTGCTTTTCACCTGTTTTTGTTGTAATAAACATGGATAAAATCCTGGGAAAAAGTGAATAAAATAACTGAAAACAAGTGGCCCTACTTATGATACAGTAGTGGGCTCAGCAGCCTCTGGGGAACCAGTCCTCCCTCTCTGCATTCTGGGCTTTTGCTAGGGAAGAGGCTGAAGATATGAAATAATCCCCACCTAAAACTATAGAAATTGATTTAAAAATGTTAGGCAGCCTGGAGCAGCTGTATTGTCCTGCCCATGGAGTTCTACTTCATGGAGAACTCCATGAGGTAGAGAGACCTGGCCCTACAACTGCAATGGGGCTATACTGTCAGGAATCTGTGGTGGGAGTCAGAATAGGAACAGTGTTGCAGAACAATCATGGCTTCCCACACATTGCCCAGGATCCAGACTGATCCTCGGAGAGCCACTGACTTTATGGCCTTTTCTATGGGAAAACAAAGTTTACACGGGAGGGGAGGGGGGCGGGGTTGGGTAAAGTGGACTGGCACAGTGCAATCATCACAAGAACTTATTCTCTCTGACACCCCGACCTGCTGATTTCACTAGAGCAGGTAATGGCTGGCAACAATTTTATCTGTTGTCTGTGAGAAAAGCATTAAAAAGAAAGTCATAATAGTCACAAGGGGGCAGAAGTGGCTCGGGATAAGTACTGAATGTGTCACCCTATATCTAGTAAGATCTCTAAATAATAGTTTCTGGATTTAGGTTCTGATAAAATCCCAGCAGAGCAAAAATGTGAGTACAGGGTTTCATAAAATATACAGAAGATATACCCCAACTGTGTCAATAGTATTGCTGTGGTGAAAAATTGTTTGCAAAGAGGATTGATTAGTAGGGTTGCCAGGTGTCCGGTTTTGAACCGGACAATCCAATATTTGAGCTTTGTGTTTGGGAAACAAATTGAGAAAATATAAATGAGAAAATATAAATATCCAGTATTTTCTAAATAAGATGTAATGTAGATTGTGATGTAATGTCAAGCGTGTCTGGTAATTTTGTTGAAACCGTCTGGCAATCCTATTGATTAGCAGCCCCTAAAAGTTAGGGCCTAAAAATCAGGTTCTCTGGGAATGTGGGGCTATGGAACAGGCATTTGGTTGATTGGCTGACATTCCTGACTCACTTTCTTATAACCCTCAATGGAAAGCCAGGTTTTATATCTAGAACAAGCAATTACAAAACTAACCAATTAAATAACAAATATCTGATATCTACGCACAAACACTTTGGGTATGTCTACACTACAAAGTTAATTTGAACTAACAGACGTTAGTTCGACTTAACTTTGATAGGCGCTACACATGCAAACTGCTAGTTCGAACTTAATTCGAACTAGCGGAGCGCTTAATTCGAACTAGGTAAACCTCATTCTACGAGGACTAATGCCTAGTTCGAATTAAGTAGTTCGAATTAAGGGCTGTGTAGCCACTTAATTCGAACTCGTGGGAGGCTAACTCTCCCCAGCTTTCCCTGGTGGACACTCTGGGCACCACCAGGGAAACTCTTCTGCCCCCCTCCCAGCCCCGGAGCCCTTAAAGGGGCACGGGCTGGCTATGGTGCCCGTGCCAGGTGCAAGCCTGCCAGCACCCAGCCAGCAGACCCTGCACCTGGCACGGCTCGAGCCAGCCACCCGCTGCCCCCCAGTCCTCCCCCTCTTCCCGGGACCAGGCTGGCGGCTCCTGGGAGCCTGCCCGGGTCCACAAGAGGCAGGCATCCGCCTGGTCTAGTGCAGACATCGTGGACCTCATCCACGACCTCCGCACTAGGCACAGGAAAGTGGCTGTCTAGGGCAGGAGAGCTGCCAGCCTGGCCACCCAGGAGCAGGTTGGCATGAAAAGCAAGGTGGTCCACTGAGACCCTGAGCCCTGAGCTTAGAATGGCCGTACTGGGTCAGACCAAAGGTCCATCTAGCCCAGTAGCCTGTCTGCCGACAGCGGCCAACACTAGGGACCCTGGAGTGGATGGACCGAAGACAATGACCAAGCCATTTGTCTCGTGCCATCCATCTCCAGCCTTCCACAAACAGAGGCCAGGGACACCGTTCCTACCCCCGGCTAATACCACTCCATTGACCCAACCTCCATGACTTTATCTCACTTCTCTTTAAACTCTGTTCTAGTTGTAGCCTTCACAGCCTCCTGCAGCAAGGAGTTCCACAGGTTGACTATTTGCTTTGTGAAGAAGAACTTTCTGTTGTTAGTTTGAAGCCTGCTACCCATTCATTTCCTTTGGTGTCCTCTAGTCCTTGTATTATGGGAACTAATGAAGAACTTTTCTTTATGCACCTTCTCCACACCACTCATACTTTTATAGACCTTTATCATATCCCCCCTCAGTCTCCTCTTTTCTAAGCTGAGAAGTCCCAGTCTCTTTAGCCTCTCTTCATATGGGACCTGTTCCAAACCCCTGATCATTTTAGTTGCCCTCCCCTCTCCCACCCTCTCTCTTCCCCTCTCCCACCTTCTTTTCCCAGTCTCCCTGAGTTTTGTTCAATAAAGAGAGTTTCTATTTTTGACCACATGTTTTATTTTGTACATCAGGAAGGGGGGCTAGGGAGGGGTAAGTGGAAGGAGGTGAGGGAGGAATGGGGTACGAGCCCCCGATGGGGAGGACTGGGCTGGCTCTGTGGGCTCCTCAGGGTGGAAACTCTCCTGAAGCCCCTTGATTGACCCCCCCTCCGGATGGCAGCTTGCAGCAAGTGCAGCCGGGCTGATGGCTGAGTGCTGTGATGTGCCGAGTGTGGGCACTCAGGGCACTCCAAGCCAGGACTGCTTTGCAAGCGGGGAACCCCTGAGAACTGTCTGTCCGGGATGGGGGTCGGGTCCCTTTAAGCACAGCTCTCGGCTAGCCTGAGGCAGCAGCTCCACACTCTAAGTCCTAATCTGATGCCCTGTCGGCACTGCTTCCGGCCATCCTTAACCTCAGTTCAGGATCGACTCAGTGTGGACATGCTAGTTCAAATTAGGAAAACGCTAATTCGAACTAGTTTTTAAGTCTAGATGCGCTAATTCGAATTAGCTTAAGGTCCTATGGGAAGCAAGACTGAAGGGAAAAACAACTGAGGAGAGTTGGAAGTATTTCAAAGGGACGTTGTTAGGGCCCAAAAGCAAACAATTCCACTGTGTAGGAAAAACAGAAAATATGGCAAAAGACCAGCTTGGCTTAACAAGGAGATCTTGCATGATCTCAAAATAAAAAAGGAGTCATATAAAAAATGGAAACTAGGACAAATAACAAAGGATGAATATAGGCAAGCAACACGGGAATGCAGGGGCAAGATTAGAAAGGCAAAGGCACAAAATGAGATCAAACTAGCTACAGGCATAAAGGGAAACAAGAAGACCTTTTATAAATACATTAAAAGGAAGAGGAAGACCAAGGACAGGGTAGGCCCACTGTTTAGTGAGGAGGGAGAAGCAGTAACAGGAAACTTGGAAATGGCAGAGATGCTCAATGACTTCTTTGTTTCGGTCTTCACTGAGAAGTCTGAAGGTGTGCCTAACGTAGTGAATACAAGCAGAGAGAGGGTAATTTTAGAAGATAGGATACACAAAGAACAAGTTAAAAATCACTTAGGAAAGTTAGATGTCAGCAAGGCACCAGGTCCTGATGAAATGCATCCCAGGATACTCAAGGAGCTGATAGAGGAGGTATCTGAGCTTTTAGCTATGATTTTTGAAAAATCATGGCAGACAGGGGAGTTTCCAGAAGACTGGAAAAGGGCAAATATTGTGCCCATCTATAAAAAGGGGAATAAGAACAACCCAGGAAACTACAGACCGGTCAGTTTAACATCTGTCCCAGGGAAGATAATGGAGCAGGTAATTAAGGAAATCATATGCAAATACTTGGAAGGTAATAAAGTGATAGGGAATAGCCAGCATGAGTTTGTGAAGAACAAGTCATGCCAAACTAATCTGATAGCTTTCTTTGATAGGATAACGAGCCTTGTGGATAAGGGAGAATCGGTGGATGTCATATACCTAGACTTTAGTAAGGCATTTGATACGGTCTCGCATGATATTCTTATTGATAAACTAGGCAAATATAACTTAGATAGGGCCACGATAAGGTGGGTGCATAATTGGCTGGATAACCATAGTCAGAGAGTTGTTGTTAACGGTTCTAAATCCTGCTGGAAAGGGATAACAAGTGGAGTTCCGCAAGGGTCTGTTTTGGGACCCGTACTGTTCAATATCTTCATCAATGATGTAGATATTGGGATAGAGAGTACGCTTATTAAGTTTGCAGATGATACCAAACTGGGTGGGGTTGCGACTTCTTTGGAGGATAGGGACATAATTCAAAATGACCTTAGCAAGTTAGAGAAATGGTCAGAGGTAAACAGGATGAGGTTTAAGAAAGAGAAATGCAAAGTACTCCACTTAGGAAGGAACAATCAGTTCCATACATACAAGATGGGAAGCGACTGTCTAGGAAGGAGCATGGCGGAAAGGGATCTAGGGGTCATAGTGGACCACAAGTTGAATATGAGTCAACAGTGTGATGCTGTTGCAAAAAAAGCAAATATGATTCTAGGTTGTATCATAGAATCATAGAATCATAGAATAATAGGACTGGAAGGGACCTCAAGAGGTCATCGAGTCCAGCCCCCCGCCCTCAAGGCAGGACCAAGCTCCGTCTACACCATCCCTGACAGATATCAACAGGTGTGTTGTAAGCAAAACTCGTGAAGTCATTCTGCCGCTCTACTCTGCACTAGTTAGGCCTCAGCTGGAGTACTGTGTCCAGTTCTGGGCGCCACATTTCAAGAAAGATGTGGAGAAATTGGAAAGGGTACAGAGAAGAGCGACAAGAATGATTAAAGGTCTAGAGAACATGACCTATGAAGCCAGGCTTCATGAACTGGGCTTGTTTAGTTTGGAAAAAAGAAGATTAAGGGGGGACATGATAGCGGTTTTCAAATATCTAAAAGGGTGTCACAATGAGCAAGGAGAAAATTTGTTCCTCTTGGTTTCTGAGGACAGGACAAGGAGTAATGGGCTTAAAGTGCAGCAGGGGAGGTTTAGATTGGACATTAGGAAAAAATTCCTAAGTGTCAGGGTGGTCAAATATTGGAATAAATTGCCAAGGGAGGTGGTGGAATCTCCCTCTCTGGAGATATTTAAGAACAGGTTAGATAGACATCTGTCAGGGATGGTGTAGATGGAGCTTGGTCCTGCCTTGAGGGCGGGGGGCTGGACTCGATGACCTCTTGAAGTCCCTTCCAGTCCTATTATTCTATGATTCTATGAATTAACTAATTCGAACTAAGTTAGTTCGAATTAGTGCTGTAGTGTAGACGTACCCTTTGAGACTATCTGTCTCTTCCCATCTTTGCATGCTCATCCTGTTAGGCCCTATTCCTCAAAGATTTTTGCACATGCTTAGCTTTAAACACTGACTCCAATAGAACTGTCAATGTGTAAGGATTTGCAGGCTCAGGGTCTTGCAGCATAAATCTTTTTGATGCAGAGATTGTAGCTACCATTATGGACTCAGCTTTGCAAGCTGTCCCAGACCCTCAGCACTCTCCCACAGATGGAGTGGCCCAACTGATTTCAATGGTGTGACATACTCCTTGTGGTAAACATTCTCTTTTATTTTCAATTTTACAGCCATGCAATGGCATCCAAAGCAGAGCCTGACCCTAACTTAACAGGCAGTTCTCTGTTCTGATCAGCACTCAGAATCCTGCACCGACAAGCAACTTAGTACTTGCTCGCCAACAATAGTAACGATTCCACACGAACACGCCAATGGCACTGGAACTATTTTTAGAGTGTGGATTCTGAGTTACCCCCTCTCCCTTTAGATATGCTGAGATTGGGTTGTTAACTCTCCCAGACCAGATAGCCTAGACTCCGTTGTTGAGGTAAACATTTCCTGGAAACATTTCTTGCTAACAGGGAAATATACCACGTTTAAAAACAAAACCATCCATTGCTTCAAGAAAACACAGAACACTCACAGAAGCAGATGGAATACATCACACATTACATCAACACTTTCACCCTTTGATCAGTGTGTATCTGGAAAGAATTTAGTCTATTTTATCTGGTAATAATGAAAATAAATGCAAACATTAAAGATGGTAAACATTTCCTGGAAACATATCATGCAAAAATCTTGAAACTCAGGCAGCTGTTGTAGTAGTCAAAACACCTCTTTCCTTTACTTGCCTGAAAAATCATTGGAGTAGCAACCTGAAAAATAAAGGCTATGAAGTAAAGAAGGAAAAATGTGGGCAATGTTCTCTTTTACTATCAGACTGAACTCCTATGTAAATGCCTGGACACTAAAGAATTGGAGGTAAATAGAAACTTTGTTACTTCATATTGTACCAATCAAAAAGATGAGTGCAATTATCTAATTGTGAGTTTTACTCTTGCTAAAAGACTGGCTCAAAACTAAGTCTTAATTTGCTGCAGATGTCAGAATTTGAGGGTTGATCCAGCTCCTAACCTATTACTTACAATGTTCTACAAGTTGGCCATAAATGGGTGTGAAGAATTGGCTCTTATATAAGGTGAATTTGTATTTGTTCAACCTTTTTATAATTTCTTAATTAGTTTGTTCTTTTCTCCACATTTATTTAAATAAAGCTTCTGTGGGCAGACTGCCTACTTTCTGTACTCTCACTCTTCAGCTTGTGTATTTATTGATTTCCTTTAGATTGTGTCTACTTTAGGGTTTTACACTGAGAGCCTTTCCTATAAAATTGATAGCAATAGCGAAATCCCGAGTGGACTTTATGAAGCCTCTGGCCTTTTTCCATTTTCAGGGTGAAAACTCTGCCTGGAGTTGGGGGCAAGGAGGGAGGGTTGTTTTTTATTGCTTAGATTTTATTCATTTACTCTTTTTTCTTCCTTACTCTAGTATTCCTACTACAAATGTAAGGACAGTATCCTGAGGGTAGGCACTAATGTCTGCCCTCTGGTTAGAGAGACCATTTTCTAGGTATGGGCACAACACATTCTAATATTTAGCAGTGGCCTTTTTTCTCCTAGACAGTCTTTACAAAGTTGTAAACCTACGTTTTTTGCTCCAAACTTGAGCACAATCATCTGGAGGACACAGCTTTTGCCCAGAAGCAAATGGATGGAGTCTCTACCAGGGAGACATTACAGATTTGTCTGTTTTTGTCTAAATAGTCTGTGTTCAACAACTGGCACCTTTCATGAGCAATTAAATTCACTTTTAAAAGAATGTCTAATGCAAATAACCTGGCCCACAGGCGGGTGTGTGTATGTATCTGTGTGTTTGTGCGCATGTGTATGCAAAAGAGGCAGTTGCCCTGTGGCATAGCAACTCAAAAGGGCCCAGGACTCCTGGCCACTACTACAGGAGTAGCAGTGATGGTTGGAGCCCTAGGCCCTTTAAATTGCTGTTGGGCCCTTTAAATCGCACTCCGGCTGGCGCTGCCAGCTGACTGCCCTAGCCCCGCCCTTCTGCCTGAGACCCTACCCTTTCTGAGAGCCCACCCTTCCCACATTGCCCAGAGGCCTGGCCAAGCTGCAAATAACTCTTTTACAATGAAATGTTACATGAAAAACACTAACCTCCCCAAAACCAGGAAACTTAGACATACTGTATTTTCCAAAGCAACTTCAACTGTAGTGTCCCCATTGTGAATCAGGAATGTCTCAGAAGTCTCACTATCAATATGCTTATATAATTTTCAGAGTCTTGTCTCCAGATGAATTAAAAAAATCACTGGGATACAACAGATTGAATAGTGCCACACTATTATTCAAATTGCTCATGATTAAACCTCGAAACAGGCTCCAAACACCATATCGAGTGCTGGAACATATGTGTTCTCACGACACTGAACTCCATTACAGGGCTGACTGTAGCACCACAGCACAAAGTCTTATTATTCTAAATAAGAAATGTAATTTAAATTACATGCTCAACCAGCTCATTCCAATTTTATGCTACATGATGGTCTTGTTAAGCAAATATGTTCTAAAACAGCTATACAATCACACACCACCTTCTAATACTCTGGAAGTTAAGACCCTTCAAGGTCTGATAACTTACCCTTAGGGGTAAAGCCCAATAATTCCTATATCAAATACCAGCAGGAGGCAATGAACAAGATAATTTATCTGACAAAACATACAAATATTTTATGTGAACACATTAATGTTATTTATTACTGAAGGATCCATTGCCATGAGATGATTATAATTACACTCAGTTAATGATCAAATTCACAGCACAAGAGACAGTGAAGCAGGCTTTAGTATACAGTACATACGCATAAATCCCCTCATATATTCCTACATTGGGTCCCTTAAAGCAATTTTTGACAACTGATGATGGCTGCATTGCTCAAACTGACTGTACCTACATTTGAACATCTATATTTTCAGTTGGAGGGGCTGCAGCTTCAGGATTTGCTTTCCCAGCCAGAGTTTCACAGATTAGCAGTCCTATATCCAGGGCATGTTGAAAACCAAGTCTATTGACTATGGCTAACATTTCAAAACTATTCATAATTCTAGATATCCAACCTAAGACATCTTAAAGGATACTGATTGTCAAAAGGTGGATGCCTAGGATTTTCTGAAAACCGGGTCCTTAAAGCCATGGCCAACAGACAGCTGGATGATGGGGCCATCCAAATGACTACTCACTTTTTTGGCTCTTCCTCCAGGTCCTGAATGTATTTGTGTGTTCGGATGTTTTACTGTAAATGTATGTGGATGGGTGTTAGACATATGATTTAAAACTGAATACATAGCTATGTCTTCTCAATAGTCAACAGTCTAACACTTTGCTTATCATAATAACAGTGCTAGAATCACAAAGAAACTTAGGCACCTAACTGCCACTTTTGGTGTTTAAATTCTAGAACCATCTACCACTGGTATGAATAAAACTCCCACTCAGCAATGGCCAAACTTTGAAGAGGCCTAAACCCATTTAGCACTTACATATTTTCAGTAAAAGTTCTCCTGACTCCTATGTTTTTGCCTCTGGTCATGTGCACTGTTGATCCATTTATCATTTAGATGCCTAAGTCCAAATGCAACGAGGAGTCCTGTGGCACCACCTAACAGATTTATTTGGAAATGAGTTGTCTGGTAGCACCTTAAAGAATAACAAAAATATGTAGGATCATGAGCTTTCGTGGGTAAGACCCACTCCAACTCATCTGATGAAATGGGTCTTACCCACGAAAGTCCATGATTCTATATATTTTTGTTAGTCTCTAAGGGTATGTCTACTCTACGGAGAAGATCAAAGCTGCTGTAGTTGATCTTCCAGGGTTCAAATTAACAGGTCTGGGGAAGACACGCTAATTCAAACTGAGAGGGGCACTCCAGTCAATGCTAGCAGTCCCGCTTCCACAAGGAGTAAGGGAAGTCAAAGGGAGAGCATTCTCTCTTCAACTTCCTGCAGTGTGGACAGTGACAAAAGTCTAGTTAAGGTACTTCAACTTCAACTACGCAATTAATGTAGCTGAAGTTGTGTATCTTAATTCAACCTTATCTTGTACTGTAGACATACCCTAAAGTGCGACAACACTACTAGTTTTTAAAGTTACAAACTAACATAGCTACCTTCTGTGAGATTTATTTGGGCAGAAGTTTTCATGGGCAAAAGCCCACTTTGTCAGACACATGGGGTACGTCTAGACTACATGGCTCCGTTGACGGAGCCATGTAGATTTGTTTGTTCAGCAAAGGGAAATGAAGCCACAATTTAAATAATCGCGGTTTCATTTAAATTTAAATGGCTGCCCTGCTCTGCTGATCAGCTGTTTGTCGGCAGATCGGGGCAGTCTGGATGCTTCCCTGTTGACATGAAAGCCCTTTATCAACCTCCCCGGTAAACCTCATCCTACAAGGCATAACGGGGAGGTCAATAAAGGGCTTTCCGGTCTGTGTGGGAGCGTCCAGACTAGCGCGCTGAACCAACAAACAGCTGATCAGCTGTTTGTCGGCTCAGCGCGGCAGCCATTTAAATTTAAATGAAGCCGCGATTATTTAAATCACGGCTTCATTTCCCTCTGCCAATCAGCCTAATCTACATGGCTCCATTGATGGAGCCATGTAGTTTAGACACACCCATGGAGTGGAAATTAGTGAGGCAGGCATAAATACAATAGTGCACGAAAAGAAGGGAATTACCTTATCAAATGCTAATGAGGCCAGGTCAGGGTTGATGTGGCCCACACCCAACAGTTGATGAGGGTAGATGGAGAACTAACATTGTTCTCCTTTTACTAGTGGTGAGATGGAAGCAGGGATTGTAAAGACTTGAGCCAGATACTCTGAAGTTAATGGGAGTAGGTCCATTGACTTTAACAGAAGTTGTGTCAGGATCTAGGGCCCAGACATTTAGGCTCTGAAATCCCATTAATTTGTGAGAGTGATGCAGAATGCTGTAACTACTGCATCATTGTTAAGGCTGCTAAGTGCTGCTGCGTCTGGAGTGCCAATCTCAGATGCACTAGCAGAGCGTGCAGCTGCTGATTCAGCAGACTCTGTCATTGTTCATAAAGAAAGACCAGGGTTGGTGGCAAAAGCCAGGTGTATTGTCAACAAAGTAGCACCCCATAGGCGTTCCAGGAACAGTAACACATTTGCTCACAACAATAATTCCTGATTGGTCAGTGCACCAGGATGCTTTTCCCTCCACAAGTGCAAAGATGCCCTCCTATCATAAGTGCTGACTTCCTTCAGGCCCAGGGGGGTGCTCAATTCCCTGCTCTGCTGTTGGCTCCACACCACTCCACCCTTCCCCCAAGTCTCACCCCTGATCGACTTCTTCTAGCCCCTGTTCTGTCCCAGGACCTACCCCCAGCTCCACCTCACCTCTTCCAATCTCCACCCCCCCCTCCCACCTCCATGCACCTTGTCATTGCAGGCCACAGACCAGCTGATTGTGGTAGATGGTAGGTACTTGGAGGGATGGAGAGGAGTTGATCGGCGGGACTGCTGGGAGGCACAGGAGTGGAAGAGGGAGAGCTGGCTGCCTGTGGGTGCTAAGCATCCACTAATTTTTTTCCATGGCTACTCCAGTCCCAGAGCACACATGGCATCAGCAGCTATGACTTCTCTTTTCTTTACACTAGTACAGACAAGTTAAATATTACACTCTATATGGGTATGTCTACGCTACCCCCCTAGTTCGAACTTGGGGGGTAATGTATGCATACCGAACTTGCTAATGAAGCCCGGGATTTAAATTTCCCGGGCTTCATTAGCATAAAGCCGGCTCCGCCATTTTTAAAAGCCGGCTTGTTCGAACCCCGTGCCGCGCGGCTACACACGGCACGGGCTAGATAGTTCGGACTATGTAGTTATTCCAAACTATCTGTACGCCTCGTGGAACGAGGCGTACAGATAGATCGGAATGGCTACATAGTTCGAACTATCTAGCCCGTGCCGCGTGTAGCCGCGCGGCACGGGGTTCGAACAAGCCGGCTTTTAAAAATGGCGGAGCCGGCTTTATGCTAATGAAGCCCGGGAAATTTAAATCCCGGGCTTCATTAGCAAGTTCGGTATGCATACATTACCCCCCTAGTTCGAACTAGGGGGGTAGTGTAGACATACCCTATGTTATTAGTTGCCACCCTTACCTTTGTTCCTGCTAGTACGAACAAAACATCTACATCCATTATCCTGACATCCCCTCCTTATATTATGAGAAGTCAGTGTGTTCTTGTACCATCTCTTAGGAAAACATTTACTGTACATAGTTTCTTGAAAGGTCTGTGTATTTTTGTACCATCATCTCCATTCAGGAATGGGCTTACTTGGGCTTAATTAGTACCTTGTGTATTGTTGTTCTATCAAGGCTAAATCTATTCTGGTTCACAGCCTTTGGTTTACAGTGCTAGTTATGCGTAGGGCTCCAGAAAAGCCTGCAATCTCAATGGGAGTTAAGTAGCTCAACAGATTTGATAATCTGGGCCTAAGCCACTTGCCCAAGGTGACACGGTGAGTAACTTGTCAGAGCCAGGGTTGCAATGCTGTAGCTGAGCTGGACAAACTTTGCAGTGAACAAGTTATTCAACAATTTGTGTCGCTTTTCATTTGTCATATTCTGCTATTGTTCAAAATTAGCCAACAGTTTGTGAGCAGTATTTAAGCAAGTAGTCCAAATCAAAACATTGGATATGACTAAAGGTCTAGTGACCTAAAGTTCAAGAGTTCTGCAAAATTAAGACAATTGTCTGCCCCTAACTTTAGAGTAGGCTGAACTTATAACCCCAGATCCAAAATTCTCCAGTACAGTAGGATGATTGAAATCTGAATCTGTATTTTATATCTTGGCTAAGCTCAGATTGAAAGGAAAGAATGAAATCTCTGTGTCAGACCTCTTGACTCTCTGCAAAATGATGATGAGCAAAAGTTGCAAAGCAGATATATATGCAGCCCAAAATGAGGGCATAGAAAAACCAGCAGTCAGGCTGTGCTCTTGTTATGATGCCATCAGAGATTGCTGCTTCAGCTCCTACATCGTTCTGTTCCTAGAGTCTTTGATATCTCTGCTTCCTATGTTACCGAATCCCACTTGAACGGGAGAGCACAAGGAGGCAATCACTGCTGTTGCCATGCAACAAGAAGCCGAATGAGACAAAGGGAAGGGAAGTTTATCTTTCTGGTGATTTAATTGCTGTTGATGCAGAAAGAGTCCTTACACACTAAGAACTGAAGCTTTTTTTAAATCTGAGGGCAGGGAAGGGAAAAAAGAGAGGCAGAGAAATAGGGTCATTAAGTGAAAGATTTAAAACAGAATCCAGCAGCCCGTAAACATCTCAGAGAAATCTAACAGGCCTAAGGGATGAAAATGGAATGAATCTTTATAGGCTGCAGTTTAAAAAAAATCTTTGTGGTCCATTTTTGGAAAATCTGGCCTATCGTTAATAGTTCATGATGAAGGCCATTATCTGGTGGTGTCACTATGCTGGGGACCTCTTGAGAAGGGACCTCTTAATGGAGATGGACTTTGATTTGTCCACAGAAGTATCATTTCTATGTCCCCAAGGACTTTAGTATAGAGCCACAAGAGTTCCCCCTTAGTCTATGGCAAGGGAACCTCAGCCGGATTTGAGGGAATTGGAGTTGCTCTGTAGTGCGTTGACAACTGGAAAAAAAGCAAGTGGGAAAGGGAAAGAATGGCTCTGGATAAGCCACATCTCAGCTCTTGAAGATCATTAAGAGATAATACCAGAACAGGAAGCACATGGAATGTCAACATAACTGTGGCAAGGTAAAAAATGGAATATTCTCTTAAGGGGGAAGGAGGCACATGATGCCCTGCTGGAGGTGTCTAAAGGTATCTGAAAAATGTCTGGAGATTTTCTGAAGAATGCAATCTGTGCATCCAATATAAATACCCCTTCTATTACAGAGCTCCGATAGGTACCAAGTAAAAATAGAACTGTATTTTCAAATTAGGATGAAGATCTTGCTTGGCTCAATATAACCACCACCAGGCGGATTTGAACCTGGGATCGCTGAAGTGGCGTATAAGAGCCTCTACCCACTGAGCTAAAAGCCAGCTGGCTCCCAGCCCATGCTGTAGAGGTCTCTACTGTTGCTACACCAGCACCATTTAAGTTTTTACATTGTCTAAGTATACAAAACTGCAAATATTTTTTTGCAGAGTCAAAACCAAATCACAGCAAATATTTCAATCGCAGCTTGAAAGATTGCTTAAGATTAAAAAGAAAGGCTCAACTGTAAAGAAGCATGTGACAAATATGCTCATTTCCTGAACTATCCTGGACAAGCCATATCAAATTCAGTTTATTATTGTGGGCCAAGTATTTTGTTTAATTCCATGGGGAGTGGGACCCTCAGGAGCTAAGAACTGAGGAGAGAAGAGTCAGGCAAATTCTTTTCAGTTATATCGTCTCCAACAAGATACCATCACCTAGAGCGAAGCTTCTATATATAGATTCAAAGTGAATTCTCCAGAGAATTAAATAACTTGAATTAAAATGGACTAAGGGTTTTCTTTCTCGGCCTGTAAATTGACAGCTCCTTTGTGGGGCGGGGGATAGGGAGAGGGGGAGATATGTATGCGTTGGTAGAACTTTGGCCTACTGAGGTCTCATAAGACTGAGCATGCTTGTTCTGAGTTGAAGCTGTAATGAACTTTGACTACAAGTAAAACTCTTATGTGGGGTTGGAAAGACTTATCACCAAGCGGAGCCCTTGTCAGAGTGAAGTGGTCATCTGTGATAGCCTTAGTAGCATGTGAGTAGGTTCTTTTATCGCTTTTAATGTTTTCTTTGTAATGCTTTTACCTTAAGAATAAATGTGCTTTCTTAGTAGCAGTCTCACGATACAGGCAGGGAGCTGTGCAGGAAGTGGTAGAAATACTACAGTCTGGAGGGAAAAAAATGCAGGTCTCTCGCCAAGAGAAGAGACTGATGAGGAGCCTGGAACCGGGGAGTGGGTGCCATTGCTGGACTTGAGAGGAGAAACACAGGTATAGTTGCCCTGAAGGGTGATGAAGAACACAAGTTACATCAGAGTTTTAACTCAGTAGTTAGATACTTCAGATTCCTTCAGTGTCTGATATGAGAGGCAATTTGTTTCATTATATAGGCAGTACATCTGACTGGATTAGTTCATGGTGTGTTTGACTTGGCAGGTGTTACACATTTGTCAAGGAACTATGGATTTTTTTTGTCAGATGATAATGGTCTTTGGCAGCATGAACAGCACGGGTCTTATGATGAGATGTATTCTTTATATCAGTTAGTGGTGTACAAGGCAATAAAGCTTGCCCTTTTGCTGTATATTTTAGTAATTAATTTCAATATGTAATCTATCCACATTTTAACTTTCTGACATCACAAACCTTTCTTTTTCAAAGGCATTTTGCCTGACAGAGGCTGGGTAGTGAGATTTGACTCATAGTAAGGGTCTGGTCAGGCCCACCAACTGGGGGAGGGGTGCAGCAAAGGGAGCAACTGCCCTGAGCCCTTTAAATCACTGCTGGAGCACTGACTAGCCCTGAGGGCTGGTGGGGGGTATGGTGCACTCTGGGTGATGCTAAGGGCTTGCTATCCCCAGCCCAGTGCCTTCTGCCAGAGACTCTGCCCCCCACTTTGCCCAGGTGTCCACCTAAATCTGGTCCTTTACACCCATCTCTGAAAGCTGGGCAGTTGTGTGTAATGATAGTGTCTTTATTACGTGTTGTACAGGGCGTCCCTGCTATAAGTTGCCCCGGTATACATCCATTCCACACTAAAATAGTTGACGCTTATAGGAAAAGATGCATTATAAGTCCTCTCATTCCCTGCTCTTAAGTGGTGCAAAAAAACTCCCAATTTTCCCAAATGGAAGTCAGCTGTGGTGAAAAAAAATCCCCTCTTTAAGTAGTTTCACAAAAGTCCTAGTTTTTTGGAACATACCTTGGACTTATAGCGAGGATGGCCTGTATGTGCATATTGAGCTGTATGCAAGGAAGTATTTTTATTAATCTAAAATAAAACTAAATAATGCAAAACTATGATTAATGACCATTAATGACTGATACAAATTTTTCCTAAAGCAGTTTCTAATTGGTGTTGAAATGTTACATATGGTAAATGTAATCTAGGGCAGGAAGTGTCTTTCACTGTATGTTAATTGCATAGCATCTAGTTCCAATCCATTTGCTTACTGAAATATAAATATTAGTTATCATTATATTAGAGATTGCCTGATTTTATGCAGAAATCACTGAAGTGATTTCTTGACATAAAGTCTAGATTATTCAAGGGTCTGGGTGCTCCTTAGAATTTTTTTTTTATCTGACAAAAATTTGTTTCTGGGGCTCATGGTGCAATGCAGCTTTTCAGATACCACAGTGAAGAATATGGCATAAATCCCTAAGTAGAAACTTATGTTTCTTTCTGAATTAAAAAAATAGGTAACTAACAAACTAAATGTAAAACCAATACAGAATTTCATATGCTTTGTTTCAGCACATACTCTTGTACCTAAAAATTCTGGAGCGATCATTACATTATTGTCTAGCACTTGGGTGAAAACCAATTAATGTTGGCCTTTTATCTGCAAGGCATGATTTGTTATATTGTAACTTTTATTGAACAAAAATGAGAGCCACTTAAAAATAAGAAAAGCTTAGTCCTCCAGTGTGAAACATACTGGGTATCATCTGTGCATGTGTTATATTTTATAAGAGAAATTATTTTAAGGACAATGTTTGTTCCCCCTCCCAAATTCCTCTCAAATTATATAATTGACAGATGAATTAAAGATTAAAATACCCCCACAGATTTTCAGAAACATGATAGCAAACTGCTAGGCAGTTTGCCATCGTGATAATTTCTAGAGGCTAGCACTGGTTGGTTTGGGTTTTATACTCAGCATTTCAAATATCATTCTGGGTTTGAGCTTTGCAGTTCTAAGATATAACCACAAACCACCTGCTTCTCTGCCTAAAAAAAAATCAGAAAAATATGGGTGAAATCCTCGCCCACTGAAGTAAATGGCAGTTTTACCACTGAATACACTGGCATCAAGATTTCACCCTCTGACTTCAAAATAGGCTTAAAGTGGCCAGCATACTGATGCTGTTAAGTGGTTACAGTCAGAGTCCCTATGGGCTTCAGCCAACACTTGATGAAGTTGATGGGATTCTCTCCGTTTACTTTCACAGCCACTGAATTAGGCCCTGTGCAAAAAAGCCATCTCTTTGCTCAAGAGATTTGCTTTCTGTGCACATTTCAAATCCTGTCTGCTTATTTTTCCAACTAATAAAATATTAGAGAGACAAAGTGTGAGGGGCAAGATCTTTTAGTGGTCCAATTTCTGTGGGTGTGAGAGAGAAGCTTTTGAGCATTCACCAAGCTCTCCTTCAGGTCTAGAGAGATCTGTGTAAGCTTGGAAGCTTGTCTCATTCACAACAGCTCCTCCCCCATCTTGTCTCTCTACTAGGCTGGGACCAACACAACGACCACTACACTTTCAATTCTTAGTAATGTTTTTGAGATGAGATTTTTACCTTAAAACACTCCTTTCCATCACACATAATTCAATGTCAGTTTCTCAGTCAGCTCTAAATTATTAACCTGACTTGCGATTTGGAAGAACGCTCCCCTCCTCAGGTGTATGATCAAGGACTATTTACAGTGGGTGGGATGGGAATGTTTGCTTTCCTTCAGAGATATCCCTTGTGTTCAATTTCTGGTGATTGCATGAGAAGGGCAGAAACTGGGCACCAGTGGACCTTGAGTTTCCCTATTCTCTTCTATTATTACATGTACGTGTATTGTCATGTCCACGTTACATTTCGAACTACAGCAGCATTATTACATGCAATCAGATTATAAGTAGCTCATGCATAAGACCCATCACTCTCCCCTGGACCTGGGTTTGCAGAGATACTGCCTGCCCTCCATCTCACTTGCACATTATGCTAGGGTCATAAGATAGCATAAATCCCTTGCCGGTGTCATTACCACTCTCTGTAACAGTAAATACAGGGGTGCACGTCACCTGCGAAGGACAGAAAAGACAACACTGAGGTTTCCAAAACATGAAGTATGCCTTACAGTGTGGTTACATGGTGAAAAGAGTATCAACATGGGTTTTCATCTTCACTATGTCTTGAATTTTCCATCTGTAATTTCCTTGGTTAACTATTAAAAGAGAAGATTTTTTTTTCTAATTATGAGTCCTGCAAACTCAAAATGGGTTCTGGCTGTCGAGTTGGGTTCTTTCTGGCTTATTTATAATCAATCATAAACATTCTGCACAAGAAGTCCTATAATGATTTGTGAGTCAGAAGAATCTACAAAGCACTAGAGGATGTATAATAAGGAACAATGCTATGCTATCTGTATCTCAGGAGAGCTGAGTTCTAGTCAAAGGTATAACAAGATCCAGTAGTAGTTTAAGCTTGATGAATTAAGTCTGCAAATAAGGCATACATTTTTACCAGTGAGTAACTACCAGAACAATTTTTCAATTGTTGTGGTGGATTCTATATCACAGGCAATGTTTAAGTCGAAATTACATGTCTTGCTAAAAGATCTATTCTGATATACTAGGGATTATTTCAGGGATGTTCTATTGCCTGGGTTATGCAGGAAGGCAGACTGGAAAACTATTAGAGTCCCTTCTAGCTGTAGAACTTAGGAATCTATATTCCCAGCTAGCTGCTGGTCTTCTATGGAACCTTCAGTCAATAACTTCAATGTTCCATGATTCTTGTTTCCCCATCTTCAAAATGGGGGGAGGGTTATAGTGACTAGTGTTCCATCTAACCTGAGTGCTTGTGCAGCCACTCAGGAGACAGAGTCAAATGCCAGCCCACCGATTAGCAGAATGCCCACAGCCAGTAGCAGCTAGTAGCAGATGTTTCTATTGGTGGAACACATCCACACATATTCAGTGCATATAACAAAATTTATTCCACATGTGGATGGAAAAATTAGAGGGAACATTGATACTGAGCTTCATAAAGTGTTCTCTGAGACACATGAGCAGGCACGACAGTAACACAATAATATATGGGCTAGGTACTATTATTATTATTATTATTATTATTACATGTCGGGGAATTGTATTAGAAGTAGTCAGTGGAATACAGCAGGGATGAATTTGATCGTATATGTGTTTTTCCCTCCATCTCTCTTTACTCTTGTTTATATCACATAAAAGAAGCTATTTCTTTGATGTAGCTTTTTTGTCTTACAGTGTTAGGAGAAAATAAAATCTCATTATTTTCCTTCTATTTGTATTTTTTTAATGTAGAAGCCTCAGATTCACCCAATGTACACTCCTTTTGAAGTTTCCATTGCACTTTTCTATCAACAGTATCCAATTATAGATCTCAGACAAGTTGCATATTAAGGTGACATTCTTTGACTGCAGAATATGCCATGGTTTGAAATGCTTCTATGATTCCAAAGTTATTAATGAGCTTTTGCAAAACACAACATAGTGATGTGTCCGATGCTCTTGTCTTTTATTGTAATTCCCTCCTTTGCAATGTCCATTAAGTTTCTTTTAAACAGGAAATTCAGAGCATTGGCATATGAAAGAAGTTTGCATAAGTTTTGCTAATTGGTAAAGAAAATAGAAAGTTTGGTGATGACCAAACTCAGCATGTGAACCCCAAAGGCTAGATCATCTCCTGTGATGGAAAATTTACATTCAGGTAACAGGAAATTCTGTGAGATTTTCTTTGACTTTCATTAAATGGTCTTTTGGGGAAGAAAAAAGATAGGACTTGCCCTCTATGGAATCACCATAGAGTTTGCTCCTGTCACAACAAACCTTCTCAAGCTAAATAATTCCGTTCCCTGCTATTTTTAAATGAATGTGTGGCCTAACAATTTCAGTCCAACACTAAAAAAGAAATTCCTGTGTTCTAACCCTGCAGAGTGAGTTCTGCCGTAGACTTGTGATAAGGCCTTGGGGTATGTCTACACTACAAAGTTAATTCGAAGTAACAGACGTTAGTTCGAATTAACTTTGATAGGCGCTACACATACAAACCGCTAGTTCGAACTTAATTCGAACTAGCGGAGCGCTTAATTCGCACTAGGTAAACCTCATTCTACGAGGATGAATGCCTAGTTCGAATTAAGTAGTTCGAATTAAGGGCTGTGTAGCCACTTAATTCGAACTAGTTGGAGGCTAGCCCTCCCCAGCTTGCCCTGTTGGACACTCTGGGCACCACCAGGGAAACTCTTCTGCCCCCCCTCCCGGCCCCGGAGCCCTTAAAGGGGCACAGTCTGGCTACGGTGCCCGTGCCAGCGGCAAGCCTGCCAGCACCCAGCCAGCAGACCCTGCACCTGGCACGGCACGAACCAGCCACCCGCTGCCACCCAGCCCTCCCCCTCTTCCCGGGACCAGGCTGGCGGCTCCCAGGAGCCTGCTCGGGGCCGCAAGAGGCGGCGCCCGCCTGGCCTAGTGCGGAGATCGTGGACCTCATCCATGACCTCCGCACTAGGCACAGGAAAGTGGCCGTCTAGGGCAGGAGATCTGCCAGCCTGGCCACCCAGGAGCAGGTTGGCATGAAAATCAAGGTGGTCCAGTGAGACCCCCGACCCTGAGCCCTGAGCTTAGGACGGCCGTACTGGGTCAGACCAAAGGTCCATCTAGCCCAGTAGCCTGTCTGCCGACAGCGGCCAACCCTAGGGACCCTGGAGGGGATGGACCGAAGACAGTGACCAAGCCATTTGTCTCGTGCCATCCCTCTCCAGCCTTCCACAAACTTTGGGCAGGGACACCACTCCTACCCCCTGGCTAATACCACACCATGGACCCAACCTCCATGACTTGATCTCACTTCCCTTTAAACTCTGTTCTAGTTGTAGCCTTCACAGCCTCCTGCAGCAAGGAGTTCCACAGGTTGACTCTTTGTGAAGACGAACTTTCTGTTATTAGTTTGAAGCCTGCTACCCATTCATTTCATTTGGTGTCCTCTAGTCCTTCTATTATGGGAACTAATGAAGAACTTTTCTTTATGCACCCTCTCCACACCACTCATGCTTTTATAGACCTCTATCATATCCCCCCTCAGTCTCCTCGTTTTTAAACTGAGAAGTCCCAGTCTCTTTAGCCTCTCTTCATATGGGACCTGTTCCAAAGCCCTGATCAGTGTAGTTGCCCTCCCCTCTCCCATCCTCTCTCTTTCTCTCTCCCACCCCCTTTTCCCAGTCTCCCTGAGTTTTATTCAATAAAGAGAGTTTCAATTTTTGAACACACGTCCTGTATTTTGTACATCAGGAAGGGGGGCTAGAGAGGGGTAAGTGGAAGGAGGTGAGGGAAGAATGGGGTAAGAGCCCCGGATGGGGAGGACTGGGGTGGCTCTGTGGGCTCCTCGGGGTGGAAGCTCTCCTGCAGCCCCCCAATTGACACCCTTCCCAGATGGCAGCCTGTGGCAAGTGCACCTGGGCTGATGGCCGAGTGCTGTGATGTGCCGAGTGCGGGTACTCAGAGCACTCCAAGACAGGACTGCTTGCTGTCCCTCATCGAGTTAGACAAGCGAGCGGGGAACCCCTGAGAACTGTCTGTCCGGGGTGGGGGTCGGGTCCCTTTAAGCACAGCCCTCGGCTAGCCTGAGGCAGCAGCTCCACACTCTAAGTCCTAATCTGATGCCCTGCCGGCACTGCTTCCGGCCATCCTTAACCTCGGTTCAGGGTCCACTCAATGTGGGGGGACCATCGACGGGACGCACATCCCCATCCGTGCCCCGGAACACCAGGCGTCCTGGTACGTCAACAGAAAGGGGTACTTCTCCGTGATCCTGCAGGCCATGTGTGACCACCGGGGACAGTTCACGGACATTAATGTGGGCTGGTCCGGCAAAGCACACGACGCCCGGGTGTACCGCAACTCCTCCGTGTGCCAGCGGCTGCAAGCCGGGACCTTCTTCCCCGACCGCCACCTCAGGGTCGGGGACGTGGACATGCCCATGTGCCTGGTGGGGGATGCCGCCTACCCACTGCAGCCCTGGCTCATGAAGCCCTACACGGGGCACCTCAATCTCTCCCGCCAGGCCTTCAATGCCAGGCTGACCAGGGCCCGCATCGTGGTCTACACAGCCCTTAATTCGAACTAGCTAGTTCGAACTAGGCTTAATCCTCGTAAAATGAGGTTTACCTAGTTCGAACTAAGCGCTCTGTTAGTTCGAATTAAGTTCGAACTAACGGAGCGCTAGTGTAGCGCCTAGGAAAGTTAGTTCGAACTAACGTCCGTTAGTTCGAACTAACTTTCTAGTGTAGACATACCCATGGATAGAAAAGCTGCTAACTCCTGCACTGCATTTTCTCCTCTCTCCAGTCTAGACGCAGCCCATGAGTATAAGGGAATCATGGGTGGGACAGACGGGCCAGGGTGGCCAACCATTGAAAGGATGTTGATTTTCATGTTCTAAGTAATAATTCTCAATGCAGCATTAAGTTGTACATCCTGAGATTTGGTAAGTGAACTGCCCATCCAGACGGGTGCACAATATTTAGCAATCAAGTATACCAGTAGTCACTGTTCAAAGCAGGGCCATCCTTACAGAACATGGGGCTCTATGCAACTGAGAGGTCCCCCTGTGCCATTTCTCCTGGGAGTCTTGTGCAGTTTCTGCCCGGGGCAATGGGCCTTGGGGTTCCCCCTCATCCCCACATGGCTTCTGCCAGGGGCCCAGGGCTCAAGACTTCCCCTTCCCCTCTATCAGAGACAATATACTCAGTCTCCAGGCAGAGTTCTACACATCACTTTTTGCCAGGGACTCGGGCTTCCCTCTGCCCTCCCAACACTGCTTTCCTCACTCCCGCCCTGTGCAGTTTCTCCCAGGGCTTGAGGCCAGAGTGGTGCCGAGAAGAGGAAAGCTAGTAAATGCCTGAGCCCCTCCTATGTAAGATGCTGTAGGAATGAAGGTTAAGAGATAACTTGTAGTTTAATAAGTCCCTCCTCAGGGAGAAGATTTCTGAAGTAGAGCAGTCTTTAATCTAGCAAACAAAGCCATAACAAGATCTAATAGCCAGAAAGTAAAGTCAGACAAACTCAGACTGGAAATAAGGCATGCATTTCTAACAGCAAGGGTAATTATCCATTAGAACAAGTTCTTAATGATACGGCACATTCTCTGTCACTTGAAATCTTTAAATCAAGATTGGATGCCTTCTCTATAAGATACATACTCTAGCTCAATCATAAATCCTGGGCTCAATTTAGGAATTATTAGGTGAAATGTTATGATCTATGTTGTGAAGGAGGTCAGTATAGATTATCAAAGTGGTACCTACAGGCTTTACAATGTGTTAATCTATAAATGTAAAGTTTTACTGTAACCTACACACCTTCTGGGTATGGTGTGCTGTCCCACTTTGTGGCACTGAGACCACTTATAGAGAGAATAATGTGCCTGCTCTACAAGCTTAGCTTTTAGCTCAGGAGCTAGAGGCTCATTCACTAAACTCCGGAGATCAGAGGTTCAATTCTGCCAGAAGATGACTGCGGCCTGCCAGCATTACATTCTCAAACATAATTCTCCTTACCGATTAAGTGTTCAGTTCCCCGAATGGCACCAAAAATGATAAAATGAAAGCTTTTCTAAGTGAATTATCCTTTGGTAAATCAGTTCAATCAGGCTCTGTATTAAAAATTCAGAATTCCTGGCCAGCTTAAATTATGATGTATTGTAACAACAGGAATCTATCTGAGACAATATACTCAAGTCTCCAGGAAGAGTTCCACACATCACTTTGAGTGATTGCTCCTGAAGAGAACTAATTGCCAACTGCAGCTGTGAATGAACTAGGCTGGGTTCAGTGAAAAGAAAGTGAGTTAAAACTAAGGTTCAGAAGAAATCTATGATTCTCCTTGTTTCCAACATGGAGAAATATTATCTATGTAAATGTAAATTTTGAGATCAAAGGGAGCCAGAAGTGGGAATGCTACTGCTCTGCTTTGGGAGGTAAAATGGAACACACAGTAAATATGACTGTACAGTTATAAGCACACTTAAAAGACTTTTCAGTGTCAAGACTCAATTGTCAAGTTTTGTTAAGTCTGCTTTGTGAAGCAAAAACAGAGCTTATGCATGCATTCAGTGTAACAAAGGATTTCCTACTATGCCTCAGGAAATCTGACAAACCAAACTGTTCTCTAGGGGTATGTCTACACTAGAAAGTTAGTTCGAACTAACGGACGTTAGTTCGAACTAACTTTCCTATGCGCTACACTAGCGCTCCGTTAGTTCGAACTTAATTCGAACTAACGGAGCGCTTAGTTCGAACTAGGTAAACCTCATTTTACGAGGACTAACGCCTAGTTCGAACTAGCTAGTTCGAACTAAGGGCTGTGTAGCCCTTTAGTTCGAACTAGTGGGAGGCTAGCCCTCCCCAGGTTTCCCTGGTGGCCACTCTGGCCAACACCAGGGAAACTCTATGCCCCCCTCCCGGCCCCGGACCCCTTAAAGGGGCACGGGCTGGCTACGGTGCCCGTGCCAGGTGCAAGCCTGCCAGCACCCAGCTAGCAGACCCTGCACCTGGCACGGCACAGAGCCACCCACCCGATGCCCCCCAGCCCACCCCCTCTTGCCGGGACCAGGCTGGCGGCTCCCAGGAGCTTGCCCTGGACCGCAAGAGGCGGGCACCTTCCTGGGCTAGTGCGGACATCGTGGACCTCGTCCACGATCTCCGCACTAGGCACAGGAAAGTGGCCGTCTAGGGCAGGAGAGCTGCCAGCCTGGCCACCCAGGACCAGGTGTGCATGAAAATCAAGGGGGTCCACTGAGACCCCCGACACTGAGCCCTGAGCTTACAATGGCCGTACTGGGTCAGACCAAAGGTCCATCTAGCCCAGTAGCCTGTCTGCCAACAGCGGCCAACCCTAGGGACCCTGGAGGGGATGGACCGAAGACAATGACCAAGCCATTTGTCTCGTGCCATCCCTCTCCAGCCTTCCACAAACTTTGGGCAGGGATACCACTCCTACCCTCTGGCTAATAGGACTCCATGGACCCAACCTCCATCACTTTATCTCACTTCCCTTTCAACTCTGTTCTAGTTCTAGCCTTCACAGCCTCCTGCAGCAAGGAGTTCCACAGGTTAACTATTTGCTTTGTCAAGAACAACAACTTTCTCTTACTAGTTTCAAGCCTGCTACCCATTCCTTTCCTTTGGTGTCCTCTAGTCCTTCTTTATGGGAACTCAGGAAGAACTTTTCTGAATGCACCCTCTCCACCCAACCCCTGCTTTTAGAGACCTCTATCCTGTCCCCCCTCCGTCTCCTCTTTTCTAAGCTGAACAGTCCCAGTCTCTGTAGCCTCTCTTCATCTGGGACCTGTTCCCAACCCCTGATCATGTTAGTTGCCCTCCCCTCTCCCAGCCTTTCTCTTCCCCTCTCCCACCTCCTTTTCCCAGTCTCCCCCAGTTTTGTTCAATAAAGACAGAGTCAATGTTGGAAGAAACGTTATCTTTATTTTGTACATCAATAAGAAGGGGGGCTAGGGAAGGGTAAGTGGAAGGAGGTGAGGGAGGAATGGGGTACGAGCCCCCGATGGGGAGGACTGGGCTGGCTCTGCGGGCTTCTGGGGGTGGAAGCTCTCCTGCAGCCCCCCAATTACTCCCTCTCCCCAGATGGCAGCCTGCGGCAAGTGCAGCCGGGCTGATGGCCGAGTGGTGTGATGTGCCCAGTGTGGGCACTCAGGGCACTCCAAGCCAGAACTTCTTTGCAAGCGGGGCACCCCTTAGAACTGTGTGTCCGGGGTGGGGGTCGGGACCCTTTAAGCGCAGCCCTCGGCTAGCCTGAGACAGCATCTCCATGCTCTAAGTCCTCCTTTTATGCCCTGCCAGCACTGCTTCCGGCCATCCTTAAGCCCTGTTCAGAGTCCACTCAATGTGGACTTGCTAGTTCGAACTAGCAAAACGCTAGTTCGAACTAGTTTTTAGTTCTAGATGCGTTAGTTCGAACTAGCTTAGTTCGAATTAACTAATTCGAACTAAGTTAGTTCGAACTAGCGCTGTAGTGTAGACATACCCTAATTGACTTATGTTCCACCGCACTGAAAAATGTGGTCTTGTTAATAAACAGCTCAAAAGCAAATTAATAAGCGTGTTAGGCTATCGTAGCTTTTTTTAGAAATACATTAATGGTACACAACTGCATTTGCATGTTAAGCTGGGTATTTTATGCTGTATTTGTCAAAGGCATGCACTAATAAATCATAACTCTCTTTAAATTTATCAGTCTACTTTCTGAGACCCTGTGACATATGGTTGGCATGCTAGCTACTGGATCTCTGCTCACACTATCCATTATCATTAATAGAAGACAGAAGTAGCCCATGGTAGAAATTAAAGAGTTTGAAAGATACAATAGAATTGTTTAGATGCAAAATTTAGTTTTGTGTAAGGGAAAAAAATGAGGTGTTTATAAATTCTCTTGTAATAAATTATTGGAATGAAAGCAGTTCATTTTCATGGCATAGTGTTTGCAATTCAAACATTACTTCACTGTGCTGTTGCAAGGAAGAGAAGTTGACAATGAATAGAAGTGAAAATTTACTCTAGTCTATTTCCATTGCATAAACTGAGTGAAATGTAAAAGTAAGAAAACAGCATAAATTGTAAAAAGAAAATTATCTGTCAATTTTTTTTACTTAAATCATCTAAGGCCTTGAAAGTTGAAGACATTTTGGTTTTTAAAATGTGGAGATTAATACTTGCTTTTAGAACAAAACCAATACATTTACCTCTTTCAAGAAAGAATGATGGTAACTGCCCTGGTGGTAAATAAGGAAGGTGAAGGTTACAAATTTCTTTTGGGCAGTTTTTTCCTGGGCTACACAAGCAAATTCTGCCCAGGTATTATTCTCATAAAACATAATTTGCCTAAACTGTGTTGGCAGGGAAAGGGGCCTGGACAGACAAAGTTCTAGCTCTAGTTAAGCCATTCAGCAAGTAATTTGCACTGGTAACCACTGACTTTACTGCTGCTTCTAGCTAGATCCCATACTGGTGTACATCTTGCACCTGCAATAATAAATTACTTTATTATTCTTCTACAGTCTGCCAATACAGTCAAGCTTCTAGAGTGCTTAGCAAATAAAAAAATGTCATTTATTTGCTGTATAACTGATGAATGGACACCAGCAATGACATATTAATACTGGTACTCCATTCCAATGGAAACAGATGCTATGGGACAATCCCTCCCTCCCCCACACCTTTCCTTCTCAGCTTATAGAAGTACATGTAGAAAATCAAATATAAGCAAAGTTCTGCGCCCAAACTATGGAAGTGAAGAAGAAATGAAACTAAGCATTTGGGGTTCAGAGTAGGAATAGATTGGAACTGAGTTTCTGTTTTCTGAGCTAAGCACAGCAATGTTAAAAATTGTTTATATTAAATAGTTCTACTAAATTAAAACTCTAGTGTCACATGCAAGAGTTTAAATCAGAAGTTGTGCTGCAAGGCATATGCACCATGGAAGTGAATATTTTGAACCTTGAACATTTTCAACCAGCTGTATTCTCCCTGATCTTAGTTTACATAGGTTTGTCTCGGAATTCTGGACTTGGACCTATTTTGTGTGAAGCAAGTAAAAAATAAATAAGAGTGTATCAGCAAGGCTTGATGCTAGAGCCAAGTCGCAAACTTGGCTCTAATATGATAGTCATATACCACTTGGTGGTGAGTAATCAAAAAAAAAATCCTTTAGACTTTGATGAGCAGATTGAATGACTGCCTTTTAACCACTTAAACATCATATTATTTTGCAATAAACTTGCAGAAAATTCACTGCACCTTTCTAAAATCAAAACTGTACAGAAAAGCCATAGGTTAAGCTATATTCCTTCCTTACTTCAGATTTCTGACCGTCTTTCACAGGATTAATGCAGACTGTCAATGCCAGAGCCATGCCCCTGCAAAGCTCTGAGTACACAAATCAAATAACATCTTCCTTTAGGTCACAATTCTGAAAAAAACTTAAGCATGTACCTAATCTTATGCACTGTGAGTAACCAGTTGACTTCAATGAGATTGCTGATAGTGCATAAAGCTAAGTAAGTATGTAAGTAATTGCAGAATCAGGGCCTTTGCTATTTTATTTTCCTACTGAAGTGATACTGCTATAAGCTTTTTACTGTGGAGGCAGCCAAATAACCTTATTGCAGTCCTTACCCTGCAAGGATGGCAATACATGCATGCAAAGTTCATTTAGACAATTAATTATTGCAACTGCTTTGAAATTACCTTATGACTTCTGATGTAGGTGTCAACAACCTTTTAAACCTTTTAAGACTTTGGAGGAGTTCCCAAAGAAAGACCATTCCATTATTCACAGAATCTCATTTAACATCTTACAAGGAGGGAGCCTCATTAAGATTCTGTCATGGGGTTTGTTTGTTTTCCAATTAATGGCACTTTTGTCACGTAGGAGAATTTTTGGCAGAGACACAAACAAAAAGCATTCAAGTAACTGAGAATTGGTTTATAAATACATCATCTTTCCATAGCCACTCTCTCTAAAACTGAACATAATTATATTGAAAAAATATCTATTGATTGGAGAGAGGAAAAACACAGTTTAAAATCCCAATTGCTGGGATCATTGTAAAGCTGGTTCCCTAGATCCTGCTACCATTAGTATGCTCTTACTTTATTATCTGTATCATGGTATCATCTATAAACCATGATCAGGGCCCCAGGGCATTAGACTGTGTACACATATGAAGCAGTAAAAACCCAGCTCCGGCCCTAAATAGCTTAGAATCTTGAAGATGTTGCAAGATGGATGAAACAAACAGATGTGCACAGGGTTAAGATGAGGTGACAGCAATGCAAATAAGTATGGCTGTCAAGCAATTAAATACATTAATTGTGATTAATCACACTCTTTAGCAATAGTAGAAGGCCATTTATACACATATTTTGAATGTTTTTCACATTTTCAAATATATTTATTTCAATTACAACACAGAATGCAATGTTCCATGCTTACTTTATATGTTTATTATAAATATTTGGACTGTAAAAATAAACTTTTATTTTTCAGTTCACTTAATGTAAGTACTGTAGTGCAATCTGTTTATTATGAAAGTTAAATTTACAATGTAAATTTTGTACAAATTATGTACAAAAATGCATTCATAAACAAAACAATGTAAAACTTCAGATGAGTGATAGGGAATCTACAGCCCATGGGCGGGATTCGGCGCAGAGACTCTACCTGGCTGGCGGGAGGAAGCAACATTGGATGCTACTATTGTCCCTCCCCAAAAATGGCATGGTGCCTTGCAGGCTGCATCCTGTCACTCCCATTGGCTTGAAATCATGATAAACAGGAGCAATGAGGTGACATACCTGTAAGTGTAGAGTGGTGTGGAGCCACCTCTGCCCCCGGGGAGCTGTGCCAGAAAGGCACCTCAGTCCCCTACCCCCTCTGGAAGCCTACTCCCAACCCCTTCTCACATCCCTTCTCTTACTCAGCCCCTGCATTCCCACTCAGCCCCTTTCCTTATCCCATTCCCGCCCAGACCCTGCACCCCCAGCCCACTCTTGCACCCTACCTCCCACCTAGACCCTGCACCCTCACCTCCAGCCCACTCCCCTGCAGCCCTCTCCTGCACACTGAAACTCTCAGAATAAATTTTATGTGCACTGAGGCATGTGCGGTTGTGCACCACCAGTAGAAACACATGCTGTGGGCACTGTGGGTGCTCTGCTAATCAGCTGGACAACATGAGAATCTCTCATAGGTGGCTACACAAGTGCTCAACTTACAGGGAACACTGTACCACCACCTTAACTGGGTTACACCTTGCAAAATTAATTATACAGCAGACAGAAACAATTAAAGAACCTGACAGAGATCACACAGACAAACAATAGAGAGGTGGAGAGCACAATGACAGAACAATAAAGAAATGAGGATTTCATAACCCCAACTATTGGTAAGTAGTTTTCTGTCAGACACAATGCTGTCAAACTAAGTTTTCTTTAGGCATCTTAACGTCTGTTTCTTTAGCTAGTGATATTGGGTGCCACTACGACAGGGCCCCCTTCTTGACAGCCTGATATTACACCATTTTAATGTACGTTAGATGGAATGTGAGGAGAGGAGGTGACTTTCTGCTTCTCAGCTAATGTCTGCTGCCCTTTCAATCTGGCTGCATATGAAGGCGGTGGGCTTTAATTATGCCTCATCATATGGCTACAGAAAAAGGCCTTATCCTTACACTTACATCATTGCCTCTCCTGTCCCTGCTCCCCCCTCCTGGCTTCCATCTGAAATGTCTTCCTTAACCCCGCTAGTCCCCACTCTCAATATCCCTTGACAAGCTCCTCTCCCCGATGTGCCTCCTATGTTTCCACTCCCTGCTTACTTACCCAGTTTTTTCAGTCCCACTTCTCTCCCTGCATCCCAGCTCCTTGTCAGTTCTCCCTTTCCTTGTCCCCTTCTCCTTCTCAAGACAGTCCCAGTCTCTTCCCTCCTTCCAGCTCCTCAATCCGATCTGCATAATTCAAAATGACCTTAGCAAGTTAGAGAAATGGTCAGAGGTAAACAGGATGAGGTTTAATAAAGAGAAATGCAAAGTGCTCCACTTAGGAAGGAACAATCAGTTCCATACATACAAGATGGAAAGCGACTGTCTAGGAAGGAGCATGGCGGAAAGGGATCTAGGGGTCATAGTGGACCACAAGTTGAATATGAGTCAACAGTGTGATGCTGTTGCAAAAAAAGCAAATATGATTCTAGGTTGTATCAACAGGTGTGTTGTAAGCAAAACTCGTGAAGTCATTCTGCCACTCTATTCTGCACTAGTTAGGCCTCAGCTGGAGTACTGTGTCCAGTTCTGGGCGCCACATTTCAAGAAAGATGTGGAGAAATTGGAAAGGGTACAGAGAAGAGCGACAAGAATGATTAAAGGTCTAGAGAACATGACCTATGAAGCCAGGCTTCATGAACTGGGCTTGTTTAGTTTGGAAAAAAGAAGATTAAGGGGGGACATGATAGCGGTTTTCAAATATCTAAAAGGGTGTCACAAGGAGGAAGGAGAAAATTTGTTCCTCTTGGTTTCTGAGGACAGGACAAGGAGTAATGGGCTTAAAGTGCAGCAGGGGAGGTTTAGATTGGACATTAGGAAAAAATTCCTAACTGTCAGGGTGGTCAAATATTGGAATAAATTGCCAAGGGAGGTGGTGGAATCTCCCTCTCTGGAGATATTTAAGAACAGGTTAGATAGACATCTGTCAGGGATGGTGTAGACGGAGCTTGATCCTGCCTTGAGGGCGGGGGGCTGGACTCGATGACCTCTCGAGGTCCCTTCCAGTCCTATTATTCTATGATTCTATGATTCTATGATTCTAAGTCTGGTCCATACAACATGAGCAGTGAGGATGGAATCTTCTGATATTTTAGTTGTTAAACTCTAGGAAGTCTCTATTGAGCATGTGCAAATTGTGATTTTTTAAAAAGGTTTCTCTCTGAACCAAAGTTAAGTGGATTTTTAAGGACATGAAAATAATTCCTGACACTAAACTGTCCACATGTCCAATTTTAAGTCCCTGCTCCAAGCAAGGGGGTATTAGAGCATTTTCAGAGGCAAGCTCTCAATTTTTTTACATGGGCACAACATGTGCCTCCTTCTTAGAGACAGCTGGACCATCTGGGCTGAAATTTTCCACAAATATTTCAGCCTGAAGCAGGACTCCGCATAGACATTTTTAGTCCAAATAAGTTTGGCAAAGTTATAAGCAACTGAAAATAGGGTCTTGTGATGGGAAGTGTCAGGCAATCTTATGGTCTTTCAAACCTGCCTCTAAGTATATTAGCACCTCAAAGGCTTTCAGAGGAGAAGGAAGCTTGCAGCTTGAGAGCTATCATTACCCTACAGTACAACACAGGGGAGTGATAGGTAATTTCTAATCGGTAGCTTTCAGGTGGTTATTTTTTCTGGATAGGGAAAGAGAACAATGCTACTTTAAGCAAAGCTGAGGTCTTGGTCTCCCACAAGCTAGGGGGGCCTACCCTTCCCTTCAGGCCTAAGGGCTAGGCATTGCATGTACTAATAGTCTTCTGGGATTGGAGTCTTTTTTACAGGGATCCCTTTAGAGCAGGAGTGGGGAACCTCACGCCTGGGGGCCATATGAACCCTCCCAGCTGCCTGGATCTGGACCCCGAAGCTCAGGGCCCCACTCAGAATCTACTAAGCTGGGCCTAGGCTCTGGTATGTGAGGGGAATGTAGGAAGTGTCGTTCTGCTTCTCAGGGTGTGTCTACATTACACTGTTATTTCAAGACTAGCCAATTAGCCCGTCATAAGACGGGATTTTCAGGTCTCTCCTCCACGTCAGTCTTCTCTCTTGAGCCTCCGGTCTCCTCCTCCCCCTCGCCCTCCTCTTCCTGCCTCTCTCTCTGTCTCTCTCTTTCTCTTCTGCCTCTCACTCGGGGGACCGCGGCGCCTAAATGGCCGTTTGGGCTACGCACTCCCTGTGCTGCATGGGGGGTGCGGAGCCCAAACGGTCGTTTGCACCATGTGCTCCCACGAGGCGGCCCGGCTGAGCAGCACAGAAGTCAGCCGAGCGCCACGGCAGGAGGCGAAGGGGGGCGGGGCGGTGACGTTCACGGCCAGAGGGCGGGGCCTGGAGCCACTGTCATGCCACACGTCACCGCCCCGCCCCTCTTCGCCTCCCGCTGTGGCACTCCGCTGACTTCTGCACCGCTCAGCCAGGCCGCTGTGGGGGAGCAAGCGGCTGTTTGGGCCCCACACTCCCCATGCAGCACGGGACAACCAGAGGGAACAGCCAGCATTTCAGGCAACAGTGCCGCCCACAGGGAACAGCCAGCATTTTGGCGTTACAGACTCACAGACAATGGGCTACTATATATATGATATAGCCCATCGTAAGATGGGATTTTCAGGTTTCTCCTCCACGTCGGTCTTCTCTCCTGAGCCTCTGGTCTCTCTCGCTCTCTCTCCTCCTCCTCCTCCTCCTCCTGCCTCCCTCCCCCCTCTCAGCTCTCCTCCGCCTCCTACCGCTCTCTCTGTCTCTCTCTTTCTCTTCTCCTCCCCCTCCTGCCTCTCACTCGGGGATCGCGGAGCCCAAACAGACGTTTGGGCTCCGCACCCTCCGTGCTGCATGGGGAGCATGCAGCCCAAACGGTCACTTGTGCCACTTGCTCCCACGCAGTGGCCTGGCTGAGTGGTGCTTAAGTCAGCCGAGCGCCACAGTGGGAGGCGAAGGGGGGCGGGGCAGTGATGTTCATGGCCAGGGGGCGGGGCCTGGAGCCGCTGTCACGCCGCACGTCACTTCTGTGCTGCTCAGCTGGGCCGCAGTGGGGGAGCAAGCGGAGCAAGCGGCCATTTGGGCCCCGCACTCCCCATGCAGCACGGGCCGCCCAGAGGGAACAGCCAGCATTTCATCAACAGCGCCGCCCAGAGGGAACAGCCAGCATTTCAGCAACAGCATCACCCAGAGGGAACAGCCAGCATTTCAGGCAACAGCACCTCCCAGAGGGAACAGCCAGCATTTCAGCAACAGCATCGCCCAGAGGGAACAGCCAGCATTTCAGGCAACAGCACCGCCCAGAGGGAACAGCCAGCATTTCAGGCAACAGCATCACCCAGAGGGAACAGCCAGCATTTCAGGCAACAGCACCGCCCAGAGGGAACAGCCAGCAGTTCAGGCAACAGCACCTCCCAGAGGGAACAGCCAGCATTTCAGCAACAGCATCGCCCAGAGGGAACAGCCAGCATTTCAGGCAACAGCACCGCCCAGAGGGAACAGCCAGCATTTCAGCAACAGCGCTCCACAGAGGGAACAGCCAGCATTTCGGTGTTACAGACTCAGACACTGGGCTACTATATATACGTAAGTGTCATGATAAGTGGTGTTATTTCAAAATAACAATGCGAGCGTCTACACAGCCGCTCCATTATTTTGAAATAATTTGGAAATAACGGAGGGCTTATTCCAATATCTGTAAACCTCATTTTACAAGGAATAATGCCTATTCCACAATAGCTCTTTAGAAATAAAGCGTGTGTAGACACTCCAGTGCTTCTCTTTTGAAGTAGCCCCTCACCAGGGCCATTCTAAGTTATTCCTCCCCAGTGCCTCCTGGGGCTCTAAATCGAAATAGCACATCTACATTAAGGAAGCCTGCCTCCGATAAATTTTGAAGCTTCCCTGCAGCCTAGACATGCTATTTCGAAATACGCTATTTTGGAATAACTATTCCGGAATAGTGTATTTCGAAGTAGCCGTGCAGTGTAGGCGAACCCTCAGTTGGGGGCCATGTCAGTGAGGTTTTGGTTTGGTTGGTTTTTTTTAATGTTTTTATGAGTTTTTGATTTTTGTTGTTTTGCTTTTCACTTGTGTTTGCGTCCTCCCTTCCCCCCTCCCCCCACACTGATTTTTCTGTGGCTCTGCGACCCGACCCCAAAAGGTTTTCCCGCTCCTGCTTTAGAGGGCAGTACAGTACCTCCCTCCCCGGGTCTGAAGACTTGCTTTGCCGAGCCTGGCAGGAGGGTGAAGCCAGTGGCCATGCCCTGGGGGTCCTGCGGGAACAGGGAGGGCGCAATGCCAGCCCTAGGGGGCCGTGGATCGGAGAAGAGAAGGCCCGCAGAGCAGGCGCGGCGTGGAGCTAATCACAGTGACAGGCTCGGCAGCAGAGCGAGCTTGTCCCCTGGGCAGGCGAGCGAGGGAGAGCCCGGGCAGGGCTGCGGGGCTTTGCCCGAGCAGCGGGCGGGGAGCGGGGGATCACATGACAGCACAGGCTGGATCGGCCGAGGTTGTGCGGGGAGCTGCCGCCGCCTGAGCCGCTGCCCGCGCAGACCATGAGAGGAGGCTGCGGGGAGCCGGGCTGCTACCGGGGCGCCGCGATCGCACTGAGCTGGAACTGCTAACGCGCCCGCGGCAGCTGCTGGGGGAGGATCCGCTCCCTCCTCCTCCTCCTCCGCAGCGCCCCCGGGACCGGCCGACCCCGGGCAGCAGCGACAGCCTCTCCAGCAGCAGCACCACCAGCAGCAGCACCATGGACCTCTCCTTCATGGCTGCACAGGTAAGGGGCCAGTCCCGCCATAGGCACCCGATGTCAGTGCTCGGTAGCCTCTCCCTTCCCCTCCCACTCCCTCCAGCGGCTGCTCGCCCTTAGCCTCCAGTCTAGAGAGCCCGACAGGGGCGCGGGGTGCGACAGAAAGAGGCTTTCTCCCCTCTGCTTGTGCCTGAGGCTCCGGGCTGGCCCCGTGCACGCCAGGGGCTGCTGCATTGTCACAGAGCGAGGGAGACTGGATAAGAGCGGATGCCTTGTGATAACTGATCTCCCCCCACTCCCTGCCCAGCAGGGAGGGTCTTTTCCAGCTAGTGACTCGGAAGCTCTGCTTAGAACTGAAAGAGAGGCCAGCGCTGACCCAAACAGCTGGCAGTAGAGTTCTGAGTACAGTCATGCTCACTTCTCTGCTCTATTTTAAAGGGCACTTGATACTATGGATCATTTACATTGTCATTATTTGGCTAAGGGAAGAAAGGATTCTCCTGGTGTTCCTTGGGGAAAGGAAAGCAGCAAGGTTCAGTGCGGACAGCCTTTCACATACATAAAAAGTTGTTTTTGACTTGATCACAGATACTATTAGTCACAGTCAGTTTCATAACAATCATTAATAATACCTAATCCAGTTGTTTTATTTTCCTAAAACCTTCCAGGAAATCGGTAGGCACCACCTTGTTAATAAGAGCTCCTGTGCACATATCAGCATACAGCACTTGATTTGAACAGCTGTTTACATTGAAGGGAGATGCACTTCTGAAAATGGAGCTGCTGTTCTCTATCCATAGTTTCACAATTGCCTCTTTACTGCTGGATTTATATTCATGTAGGGGCACAACAGCAACATTGGAAGCAAAAATCTTATTGTTTACTTGCCTGTTGGTACTCAGCTGGCTGCCAGACCATTCATTTTGATTATGTTGCACTTCAAGTTTATGCCAGATGATTTGATGTTAAATTGGATTATGTTGTATTAAAGGAGGAGCAGGCATGAAATATTTCCAGTGCTAAGTCTGCTACATGCCTCCAAGGCCGAAATATGGTTGTACAAAATCAATGGTCATCTCCTCATCCCTGTTTTGTATTATATTTATTTTGTTTTCAAATTTGAGTGAGAACAGCATTTTGCCCCTCAGAGCCAGAGATTATTTTATCTCCTGAAATATTAATGGGAATACAGCATACAATCTGTTCTCTCTTTAAGTTTGTGTTTGTGCATGTCTTTGTGCTTACATACATTATTTTCTGCTTCTGAAAACTGTTTCTGTATATGTCCCGTGCAAATGAATAACAAGCTATCAACTAAGTTCTGTGGGGTAGCCTTATAAATGTACAATGAAAGAAACATTCATTCTTGCAAGAGCAATTCAGTGGCTCCAGATATCTGCAAGGCCAAGAAATCTCTGTGATCTGGGTGGGTCTCTGATGTGTTTTGGTTTGGTTTTAAGAGCAAAGCTGTATCTAAGATAGGCTATGGAAACACACAGGTGTTTATGCCAACAGGACAGCTTCACTAATCTGTACTTTTGGGTTAATTTAAGATGTTTTAGTGTCTTTGCAATTTTTTGTTTGTTTGTCTTGATTTTTAAAGAGAGATGGATATGATCTGCAAAATTTGGATCTAGAACTTTGCCAAAGGATTCAGCCCATCTCTGTTTAGAAATATACTAACGGCCACATTCTGATCTCACTTTATTTATCAGTGTAATAGCCTGGGCACTGGCTTCAACTGCATTTGATTAGTGTACCAGAGCAAAATATAGTCCCAACTGCACTGTATTTCATAAATGGGACAGTACTGTTCTCTTGTATGCAGTCCTCACAGCCTACTTTTTGTTGGTGTGGGTATAGGGCTATGTCTTCCTAAAGGAGGGCTGACCTCATTGCCCAAAAGTTAAGTAGTCCCTCGTATTTAGTGGTAATATCCATAAGAATATTCTTTAAGCAATGTCATACCGGGGAAAAAAAATCAGTGGTTTATATAATCTGCTCTTGTTTTTCCATCAGGGTCCCATGCTGAATTATTCAAAGAAAATTGTCCTACATACTAGGGATGTAAGTGACTAGCTGAGTAGTCGACTACCCAATAAGTCTAGGCTTATCAGGAAGTCAAGTCACTACTCAACTAGTCACTTCCCCCCTCCCTTGCTGCCTCTGTATCAGAGGCAGCAAATGGGGAGAGAAGGAGCTGGTGCTGGAAGGGAGACAACTTTGGTTCCCCCAGGACTGTCTCTGGGAGGGGGGGGGTGGGGACACAGAGGTGTAGCGGGGGACCTGGCGTGAGCGCCTCTTACTACATTTAAAAGGGAGACGCACAGCGGTCCTGGAGCCAGTGTGAGCCGGGACTGCTCAGTCCTGGCTCATGCCATCCCCAGGAGCTAACCCCTCTGCAGCTCTGCAGTTTACATGTAGTAGGAGCCGGGCTGCCTGCATGCCCAGCTCTTACTACATTTAAACTGCAGAGCTGCAGTGGGGTTAGCTGAAATTCTACTTGATTAGCTAATTAGATGCTACTTAACATTCTTAATCGATGTCAAATGTACCTGATATAGTTATTTAGTTTTAGTTTTCTATGGTCCCTATTACCATAACCTCTGGTTGCCTCAATATTGCTGATGCGTTAATCTCTACAGCATCACTGTGAGGCAGAGAATTAGTATCATCTCCATTTTACAGATGGGCAACCAGAGCAGCAGCAGCAGAAGTGATTGTCACAAAGAAGGTCTGTGGCATAACCTGAAATAAAGCCAACATCTCTGGAGCCCAAAAGCTGTGCCTTAAGACCACTTGCATTCCCTTTGTAGCACTATACTTGCTATTTACTGTTATTATTCCAAAAATCCTGTTTTTTGCATCTTCAGTATATTCACAAAAGTGAAGAGCCATGGCCATATTTTTTCCACTAACATACCCTACTAATAAATGTAATAGGTATAAGATGTAAAATCTTCCTAATGCACTATATTATGCAGTAGGAGTGTGTGGGTCATTTTCTTCTTGATCCTCCAACTTTAGGGCTTGAAATATGAAGAAGAATAGTCTCTATAATGCCCTACCTGATGAAGTATCAGAATCTATTCTTTGTATGAATGTGTGACTATTTTTAAAGTCAGTTATTTGTGGAGTTAATATCCTGCTGCAGTGAGTGCTAAAAAGAGAATCAGATCATCCCTTCACAGACTTGAGTATATACAACTCTCCCCGCTGTTGTAATGAAAAGAGGGTGAAGGTCTGTTGCCTCCAGAATGCTATTTACCTACATCTCTGCCTGGATCCTCTGAAGGGAGAGTTGCTAGCGTAGGGTCCTCTCAGGGATGGGGTAAAGATTGGGCAGACGAGGGGAGGATTCAGTGGACCGAGACAGGGACAAATGCTCTTGTGTCCTGGTGGACCGTAGGAGGAAAAGATTAAACAACTTGAAGCTGTATTATCATTTCCACATGCCCCTCACCAGCTCTGTGGTCCTGGGAACTGCCATGGCAGGAGTCCCATGGAGTGCAGCTCCACAGCAATGCTTCCAGGGGCCAGCACCAGTGTGTAGAGGCAGAAGGGCTCTATGGACCTTCTGTGCTTTTCCCAGGAGCCAAATGAATTCCAAGGGATGTGCCCATTGAGGGAAATGGAAAAACTCAGTGAGGAGATCCTTGTACAGATTTCCTTCCATAAAACCCTGTCACATAGGAGGGGATGATATGGAGTATTATGTGCATATTATGTAAATCCTCTGAAGGGAGAGTTGCTAGTGTAGGGTCCTCTCGGGGATGGAGTAAAGATTGGGCAGACGAGGGGAGGATTGAGTGGACCGAGACAGGGACAAATGCTATGCTTAGGCTGCTATGCTTAGTAGAAATGCCCATCCAGCTGTCACTAGACCTTTACCTCAGCACCTCTTACTCTGTCTTCTTTCTGAAAAAACAATCCTAATTCATCATCTTTCTCCCCAAGTGGATTTTCATACAGATAGACATGCATCTCTAGGTTTTGTTCCCCTTCTTTTTCTAGCCTCCTTTTCCTGCTGTTGTTTTAATTCAAAGCCAAGATTCGGTCTGTTTGACAGAATGGCATTATCCTAGGGTGCCAGTGCTTAGTGCTGTTGTCACAAAGCGTACTGTATTTACGCAACTCCTCATCTTTTAAACAACCCCTTGGCTTTCAATCTGTTTGGTGTGGCTGGCGCCATCTGTGTCCAGAGCATGTGTGGTATCAAGGGGCACTAAATTGGCCCTGTTTGACAACAAAAGGGAAGAGTTGGTGATTAAGGGAGAGAATGTGTGAGGACAGGAGGAAATCCAATAAGACTGTGTTTGCTATTTTACTGCATAAAGGCTCCATATTGCAAAACTCAGAGATGCTTGCTACTTATAGCATGTTGACCATACAATTAATTTGTACTAAGAGTGTAAAACTGCAGTATTTTAAATATGAGAGCCCCTTATAGCTTAACCTTTAATTAAATTTTAAAAAGTTTAAACAAATCTTCTGTAAACTTTTTTTTCCAGCGTGCAGAAGAACAGGGGATTAGAGGTTGTCCATTAATTATATAACACAGAGAGTGGGTGGATGCTTAATTTTCATGTCTGGTTCATTGTTACAAGGGTGAAAAGAAATTCTTGAACAATCACCAGAAAGGTGTTATGCAATTTACGGAGAGACCCCTTACTAAATGAAAATAAAGTATAACTCTGAATGATGTTTTTGTCTTTTTCTTTTGTTCCATCTGCCTTTGTTTTGCTTTCCCATGGACTCGGGTTCCATCATGGGATCAGGAGCCCATGTGCCTCGTCAAAAAAGACATTGCAGTTTGGCCCAGCCCCACTTCTTTGTCAGTAGGGGGTATGTCTACACGACCCCGCTAATTCGAACTAGCGGGGTAATGTAGGCATACCGCACTTGCAAATGAAGCCCGGGATTTGAATTTCCCGGGCTTCATTTGCATAAGCGGGGAGCTGCCATTTTTAAAACCCCGCTGGTTCGAACCCCGTGCAGCGCGGCTACACGGGGCGCGAACTAGGTAGTTCGAACTAGGATTCCTATTCCGAACTACTGGTACACCTCATGGAACCGGTAGTTCGGAATAGGAATCCTAGTTCGAACTAGCTAGTTCGAGCCCCGTGTAGCCGCGCTGCACGGGGTTCGAACCAGCGGGGTTTTAAAAATGGCGGCTCCCCGCTTATGCAAATGAAGCCCGGGAAATTCAAATCCCGGGCTTCATTTGCAAGTGCGGTATGCCTACATTACCCTCCTAGTTCGAACTAGGAGGGTAGTGTAGACATACCGTATTTTCCGGCGTATAACACGACCTTTTACACTAAAAAACATCCCCCAAAAATGGGGGGGTCGTGTTATACGCCGCGCATACATACCTGATCCCTGACACGGTGCTTGGGGCTGGCCCCAGGCACGTGGCGCCCGGTGAGTGCCGGCGGGAGGGGGAGGGGGTGAGCGGGAGCACCGGCCCCAGGCGCGTGGCGCTTGGCGCAGGGAGCGCCGGCCCCGGGCGCGCGGCGCTTGCCTGGGGAGCGCCGCGCGCCCGGGGCCGGGGCTCCCCCCGCCAAGCGCCGCGCGTCCGGGGCCGGCGCTCCCCCTTGGCGGGGGAAGCGCCAGCAAGCGCCGGCCCCGGGCGCAGGGTGCTTGGCGGGGGAAGCGCCAGCCCCGGGCGCGCGGCGGGGGAAGCGCCGGCCCCGGGCGCAGGGTGCTTGGCGGGGGAAGCGCCGGCCCCGGGCGCAGGGTGCTTGGCGGGGGGAGCGCCGGCCCCGGGCGCGCGGCGCTTGGTGGGGGGAGCGCCCGGGCGCGCGGCGTTTGGCGCAGGGAGCGCCGGCCCCGGCACGCAGCCCTTGGAGGGGGCACCGGCCCTATGCACGTGACTATGCCCCCCCCCCCGTGCCTGGCGGGAGAACGGCCACGCCCCCTGGCGCCCGGCAGGGGGATAGCCACGTTCTATAAGTGGGTGGGAGGATTGCATGGCCTAAAGGACAAGGTGTGTGACTTTGGATCAAAAGATTGAGGGTTTGAGTCTATTTGCAGTTGTATTTACCTATCTTTGTCTGTGCTTCTGGATCCTGCTGTCCTTGGTCTGGAAAGGTTCTCTATAACAATATGGCTTTTCTGTAACCCTGTTGGAAGCCCTGTAACTATTCAGTAGATCTAAAGCAGTGGTCTCCAACCTTCTGTAAGTGGGTGGGTAGAAAAGACCCCATCATGGCTCCAACAAGAAGAAGGAAATTTGAAGCCAGTTTTAAGCTGAAAGTTGTAAAGTTTGCCAAGGAACATAATAACTGTGCTGCTGCAAGGCAATATGGAGTAACAGAAAAGATGGTCCGAGACTGGAAAGCAAATGAAGATGCATTAAAGAGTATGCCAAGTAGTAAGTGTGCATTAAGAAGAAGCACCCCACATTGGTCAGAACTTGAAAAGCACGTAGCAGACATGGTGCATGAGCATCGTCAAAATGGTTATGTAGTGACACGAAACAAAATACGTATGTTTGCACTTCAGTGGGGCAAATCTAACCCAGATCACAGCAAAGGATTTAAGGCCACTGTATCCTGGTGTACTAGGTTCATGGAAAGGCATAATCTGGTACTGAGGCAAAAGACCAAAATTGCACAAAAATTACCTGCAGATCTCGATGGAAAAGTAAGTCTTTTCCATCGATATGTAATACAACAGCGCAAGAAACATGGCTATGCGTTAAGTCAGATCGGAAATATGGATGAAACTCCTATGAATTTTGATATGGTTGGAAATAAAACTGTTAATCCAAAAGGTGCAAAAACAGTGTTAATTAAAACAACAGGACATGAGAAGTCCAGTTTTACAGTGGTACTAGCATGTACAGCTGATGGCGCCAAACTAAGACCAATGATTATTTTTAAAAGAAAAACAATGCCGAAAATCAAGTTCCCTGTTGGAGTTTTTGTGCATGTGAATGAAAAAGGCTGGATGGATGAAGAAGGGGTAAAGCTATGGCTTGATAATGTATGGAGTAGGCGACCAGGTGGACTTCGTCAAGAACGTAGCCTACTGGTGTGGGATATGTTCAGGGCTCATTTAACTACCAGCACAAAGAAAAGGCTGGCAAGAATAAACACAGATGCGGCAGTTATTCCTGCAGGATTGACATCATTGGTACAGCCACTGGATGTGTGCCTAAACAAGTCATTTAAAGATCGCATTCGAGAACAGTGGAATGAGTGGATGGTTAGTGGCGAAAAGTCATTCACAAAAGGAGGAAACATGCGTGCGCCACAATTGGATGTTTTGTGTAATTTTGTCATAAAAGCCTGGAATGATATTGGTGCAGAAACAGTAATCAAGTCTTTCAAGAAGTGTGGCATATCAAATTCTTTGGATGGTATGGAGGACGACTTCTTGTGGCAAGATGAAGGGGAAGCCAAAGCTGAAGCCACACCATCCGATTCGGAATTAGATCCATATGATGACTGTCTTACAAATGTACCACAAGATGTCATTGATGAACTTATGATGTCAGAGGATGAACATGATGAGGATTTTGAAGGATTTTAAGTACCTGCAAGTCAAAACCATTTTAATTAAAATGATTTAAATCAAATCTGATGTTATTAAATGGTGTTGCCTCAGAAGGGGGGGTAGTCTTATACGGTGAGTATAGGCCAAAACCTATGTTTTAACTGGAAAATTAGGGGGTCGTCTTATACACCCAGTCGTCTTATACACCGGAAAATACGGTACCCTAGGTGTGATGGATGGGAGGAGTGCTGCCCTTTTATAAACATCCCAGTATTCAATAACTAAACAGTTAAACCCAGGAAGTGTTGGCAGTGAGCCAGGAGAACCAATGGAAAGAAAGTGTTGAGATTTGAATTGATGGGGGGAATTCAAGCTAGGAGCTGGCGGGGGGCAGATTAATTGAACCAGGCCCAGAAAAGGAATACTTATGCCTAAAAATGGCCTAAATCTTTTCAGTACAGATATGTGAGTAGATAGGGAATATTTTTTAGTTAGATGTGATCAGGTTATTTTCTTTGTTTTGTTTGGTTAAACTCCTCTGTACTAAGGCTGTGTATGCCCATGCCCAAACACTGTAACTGAACTTGAATCTCAGGAAAGACATTCTCTATGTTTTAATCTGTTTTTTCCCCCTCAGTTGTTCTATAACACCTAGCAACCAAGTATGTTTTTACCAAGTATAACTTTTTGTTCTATTAATAAAATCACCTTTTATTAATCACCTTTTATTCATCAAAATACTGTGTCCCAGGGGCGGATATAGGGCAGGGCGAGCAGGACGGCTGCCCCACACCCCACGCTGCAATAGGCCCCAGGCCGAGCCGCCGTGTGGGGCCCAAACGGCTGCTTGCGCCGCTTGCTCCACGAGGTGGCCCGGCTGAGCGGCGCAGAACTCAGCCGAGCGCCACGGCGGGAGATGAAGGCTGTGACAGAGTCTCCAGGTCCCGCCCCCTGGCCATGTATGTCACTGCCCCGCCCCCTTTTGCCTCCTGCCGTGGAACTCGGCTGAGTTCTGCGCCGCTTAGCCAGGCCGCCGCGCAGGAGCAAGCGGTGCAAATGGCCATTTGGGCTCCGTGAGTGAGAGGCAGGAGGGGGAGGAGAAGAAAAAGAGAGTGAGGCAGGAGGGGGAGGAGACAAATACAAATGAAAATTTTTAATTATTAATGCAGAATTTTGTTTAAGAATGACTTACAATATACTTAAAATAAAAATAATCCAACTAAATTAGGTTTCTATCAAATTTACCCAATTCACATTTAATATGAAAATAGCCTTCAATTTGCGCATTTGACGCCTTTTTTCTGTTTTTTCTTGAAAGAGGGGCCCCACGAAATTGTGCTTCCCGGGGCCCCACAAAACTCTCATCCACCCCTGCTGTATCCCCACTATGGGGGAACCTTAAAATTGGTCTGCGGCAGGCTCTATTATTGTGGACATGCTACCTCAACTTATAGCCCCAGGAAGCACTGGGGAATAATTACTTCGAATTACTCTGGGGAGTAATTATTTCGAAATAGCAGCTAAGAGCATCCAAACTACTACTATTTTGAAATAACTATTTTGGGAACGGTGTTATTCCCCAAGGAAAGCAGGAGTACAGATTTCAAAATAAGCAGCCTGTTATTTTGAATAACGGGCTTAATAGTGTGGACATCCCGCTTATTATTTCAAAATAAGGGGGGTTATTCAAACTAACTCCCTAGTGTAGACCAGGACTCAGGCTCCAGTGAATTTACTAAAATACACTGTTGACCAATATTCCCGCTAAGGGGTGTGCCTTCACAGCCGTGCACAAAAAATTCTTCCCTCGCCCGCCTCCTCTGAGGAGCCACACAGCAGCAGTTGCATGGCAGGTGGCTGCTCCGGCGAGTGGGGCCAGCTTAGACAGCATGGTGAGAGCCGCTGGAGCAGGGGGCTGGGACCTGCCATGTGGTGGGGAGAGGGGAAGTCCTGCTCCGATGGCCTGTTTTGGTAGCTGGGGCCAGGAATGGGACCTGTTGCATGGCCAGGTGTGTATGTGTCTGCTCTGATGACTGGGAACAGGACATACCACATGGCAGGGTGGGGTTCTGCTCTGGTGACTGGGAACGGGACCTGCCACATGATCGGGGGTGAGCAGGTTCTGCTCCAGTCGCTGGGAATGTGTATGTGTTAATAAATTGGGTGCCATGGTGGCACATATCCACACCAGTTCACAATACCTCAGTATTGGTGCACAAGCCAAAACTCACTCCACTGATGGTTGGAAAATCTGAGAGGCAACAGTTCTGTTGACCAAAATCCACAAACTTGTACATCTACAGTTAAACACTTGCATTCTCATTTAGGCATCTGTATAAAAGTCGCCCGGTATTCAGAAATGCTCAGCACCCAAACTACTGAAATCAATAGGAATGCTCAGACTCGGAAAATCTGACTACTTTTGTTTAGGTGCCTAAATATGGAGTTAGGTGCTTAACTTTAGACACCAATAGTTGTTTCTATTGCATTTATTAATATGTTATGAAGTATTATCTTTGATCACAACAGCTATGTCACAGTTGTAAAAAAAAAACCACTTTTTGTGAGGCTGTATCCATGCTTTCTTATTGTGTGTGTTCACTTGTGGCCCCACTTTTACAGCACTGAACAGTCATTATGCTTGCAAGTACTCCCTTTAGTTTCAGTAAGAAGATTTATGCTAATAAGGTTTTGCATTATAATATGGATTTTGAAGAATATAGTTTTGTACCACTGAAAACCAGTATGCAAGATATGTTGGCATACTAGTGTTGAGCTATGTTATAGAATGCATATTTTATCTTTCTGTGCTGTGTGTTCTCCTGGGAGCACATTTGTACTATAAATAATCTCAGAAAGAAAATGGGCTTCTCTTTATTTTACATAGAGATTCATTCTTTCCGAATAACAGCCCCGTTTTGTAAGGTACTGAACATGCTCAGTGCTAAATGTGATTTGAAGACATGCAGGTCTGAGCCCTGAATTCTGACTGCATATTTGAAGGGGAAGTGAACGTTGTTTTGTAATTTTTATAGCTAACAGAAGAAAGAGGAAATTGATCATAATTAATATAAACCATAAGTAAGGGACTGTAGAAAATTGATAAGGGAAGTGAAAAAGGACAAAAGGCGAAATATATGGCCAACAGAGTTAAAAACTATAAGGATTTTTAAAATATATTAGGAACTAAAAATAATGAGAGTGATACTGTTAGTAGATGGAAATGGTAACATTATCCATAGGGTTGCCAAGAGTCTGGTTTTGAACTGGACAGTCCAGTATTTGAGCTTTCTGTTCGGGAAACAAATTGAGAAAATATAAATGAGAAAATATAAATGTCTGATATTTTCTAAATAAGATGTAATGTAGATTGTGATGTAATGTCAAGTGTGTCTGGTATTTTTGTTGAAACCATCTGGCAAGTCTACTCAAAGGGCAGTTTTATTTTGATTTTTCAGAAAGTTTAGGAGCACTGGGGAAATTCAGAAAGACTGAAAGAAGTCAAATGTTGTGCCAATTTTGGATAAGTGGGATCACTTGGCTAGGCTTGTCAGCCTGACACTGATCTTAGGCAAGCTATTAGAATAGCTGTTATTGGACATGATTGTTGCAGGGCCGAATGAAGGCTGAAGCCGAAGCCGGGTGGACTGGTAAGAGGCGATTTATTCAGTTACAGCATCTAGACCACTCATTCCCCTCCACCTTGCGACCAATGGAGTGAGCCCTGTGTTATGGTTACAGCATCTTTTATCCCTACCCTTCTCTCGGTACCCGCCCTATCCCTTTCCGAATCATCCTTTTGTTTCCTAATATGGTGAGGATCACCCCTTCCCGGACCCGACCTCTTTGCTTCCTAATATGGAGAGGCTACCTCTCCCTGGATCCTACTTATTGATTCCTTATATGGTGCATTTTGAAGCCTTATTTTACTGGCAGTAGATTGGGTAACTGGATGGCCTAATTTACGGTAAGGCCCCAAATTGGGGAACTTTGGGGCTTAATTTAGGAGAGGACGCTACTCCTGAGGTAACCCTTGTGTTGCTCTTTTTCCTGTTACACAGGGGCCCCCCCATGCATCTGAGGGTCGTCTTGCTTCCAAGCTGGGTTTCTGCAGATAATTATGAAGGCAGGCTCTTATGCCAAGATCCCTGCCTTCAGCCCCCTGTAGGCCAGATCCAGTGCTGAGACCCTCTTTATTCCCGCACCCACAATGATTAATATAAAATTAAAGAAGGAGCGTGTTAATGAAATTCAGCATATAGAAAATGGAGACTGTCAAAATAAATCAATATTTTTAACCATTTTGCAAGTTTGAGTAATAAAGGTAATATTTTTAAAAAAAACTTAGAAAACAACAAATAGATTAGTAGACTAACAAAACATGTAGATGGTATTATGAGCTTTTGTGGGCAGAGCCCACTTCTTCAGATGACCGGAGTGTTGGATGTCCAAAACCAAGAACAAATGGGGGAAGAAAAAAAAATTGGAGGGGGGGGGAGAAAAAGAGGCAGTGGGTAGATAAGTTTCAAAGGGAAAGCTGAGTCAGTCTGTAACAAAAAAACCTGAAAAACAGATAGTCTATTAGCACCTTAAATACTAGATAGCTAAAAGAGGCTGATAAGAACCATTAGTTTGCATTTGGGAGAGGTAGAGTACTAACAACAGATTTTATAGACATCAAGAACCATTGGCACCTTCATTGTTTGTTTAGATTTCTGTAAGTCATTTGAAGTTGTACTGCATGACATTGTGATTAAAAAAAATTCAAACAATATAACAGAAACATGTCATACATGAAACAGATTAAAAACTGTTGAATCTCAACATGTAAATGGAGAACTGTTATCAAGCAGATGTGTTTCCCAAGGGGTCCTGTGGAAATCAGTTCATGGCCCTGTCATGATCATGAGAGTTAGCCAGCAGCATGGGGACTAAGGGGTTAACTATGTCCCTTACCTAGCCAGGTGGAGTGGCCAATAGGAATGTAGGTAGGAATTTCAAACTGGGACAAAGGACATTTTGGTTTTTCCCTTCTTTGTTCTGAGGAGAGTTCCCTCCAGCTTCTGAGGGAGACAGATATGTCTCTCTCTCCAAGGAACAATTCTTCACTTTCTGTAAGTAGGGTAAAATTTAGATAAATCTGTTAGGTTTTATTGTTTTATGGTTTGGGTATGGGATCTGCTGTCTGTGCATTGTTTAAAAGATGTTTTGGCTTTTCTTTGTAACTAAGTTCTAGGCCCATGGAGTTTCTCCATGAGTATATTTTGTTACTTTTCCATCTAGTCATTATGCTTGCAACAGGAATATTGTGGTGATAATACAAGTTTTCTCTTTTCGTTTTATTAACCTGGTATTGGTTAATGGTAGTGTCCTGGTTTGTGCTTCAGGGGTGAGATTTCCCAAGTGATCTCTCCCCTGATTTTTCACATCAATACTTGGGTGGTGACAGCGGATATTTTATTCCCAAAATCTAGGGTTTTAAGATTTTGGGGGGAAATTGTATACCAAAGCTTGGTAGATAAGGTTTTGGGGTACTTTTGCTGGCCTCCACTTCTGCATTTATCATGTCAGAGTGGGGATGGAGCCATGACAGGCCCAACTTATTTGAAATTTTATCACTGATCCAAAACAAAATATAAAATCATCACTGGGTAAGTTTCAGATGATACAAATTGGGAGGGAGGTAAACAGTGATGAGGATTCGCAGCAATCTGGATTGCTTGATAAACAACATATATTTAAATACAGCTAAATGTAAATACAGGATGTCCCTGCTATAAGTTGCCCCGGTATACATGTATTCCGCACTTACGTCAGTGACACTTGTAGGAACTGATGCTTTATAAGTTCTGCCATTCCCTGCTCTTAAGTCATGCACACATACAAAAAATATGCACAAATGAAAGTCTGCCACGGGGAAAAATATTCCCCACTTTAAGTTGTTTCGCTGTAAGTCCACGTTTTTTGAAATGTATCTTGGATTTATAGCAAGGATGGCCTAAAGGTACATCGAGGAAGCAAGAATGTAGGCTATTCTTGCACACTGAAGGACTCTCTCCTGGGAAGAAGAAACTCTGAAAAAGAGGTTTTTGGGTGAGGCACGGTACACAATCAGCTGAACTTGAGCTCCCAGTGTGATGCTGTGACCAAAAGAGCTAATGTGATTCTAGGATGCATAAATAGGGGAATCTTGAGTAGAGAAAAGGGAGGTTATTTTACTTCTGTATTTCGTACCAGTGCAACCATAGCTGGAAGATTGAGGGCAGTTCCGATGTCTATAGTTCAAGAAGGGTGTTGATAAATTGAAAGGGGTCCAGACAAGAGCCATGAGTATGTTTAAAAGATTGGAAAACATTCCTTGAAATAACAGACACAGGGAACTAAATCTATTTAGCTTAACAAAGCGGCGATTTGATTACAGTCGAAGTACCAATATGGAGAACAAATAATTAGTAATTAGCTCTTCAGTCTAAGATTGTGGAGGCAGGAAAAAGGGAATTTGTGTGCAGCCATCTTAGTCTTGTTAGCAAGAGAGAAAGAATAAGGCTAATTCTGACTCCTGACAACACGAGAGCTGTAATAAGACGCTGCCTTCACCTCTTGCCTCCATAAAGAGATAAGGATAGAATGCTGACTCTGGTAGGGACCTTGAGATAAGGAGCATATGGGTGGAACTAAAATAACTGTTAGCCATTGGTGTTTGTAATGGGAAGGAGACTAATTGTTATTGTTATTATATTTAACGGACAGTATATAAACTGCTTCATAATTGCTTGTATTTGAAGATCTGCTTCGGGGGGGGGGGGGCTCTCCCCCTCGCCCGAATCAGTTTTTCCCTTGCTGCAGCTTGTAATGAAACTGTCTCTGACTACTTGTTGTTTACGAACGCAGAGTGAGGACAATGTTTTCTTCCACAAGATAAAGGTATAATACTATCCAACAGCGGGAAGATGAAGCTAGACGATTTCAAAATGCAAAAAAGATGTACACTTTTTATTTTGAGGGAATTAGTCTCAACAGCTGTGATGGATTCTCCATCACTGATAATTTTAAAATCAAATAGGTATTTTTCTAAAAGGTATTTTTTTGGAATCATTTTAAGGAAGTTCTAAATGAGTTCATAAGCATAAAGTGTAATTTTCAAAATTAAATTATTTTTGTGTTCTGTCTAGTTCAAAATATTTTTTGTACAACATCTGAGAATCTGAGGTCAAGTAAAAGTTAACTCTTAGGGCAGCAATTTAAGTTTGCTCAGATTAAGTACAAATGCTTGATGTTACTAAAGCAAGATTTCTAACCTTTAATTTCTGCTAAGAGTAGGCACATTTTATACCTTGTCCCCCGCAGACATTAAAGTGCAGCTCAACAGTGCGCTGTGGAGGTTAAGGAAACACATTAAAATAATATATCAAATTATGTTTTAATTCCATTCCATTGACTTGAATAGGCATGGTTCACACCCTTTTCACAGGAATATGTTCTTTATCCCCACTGCAACTTAGAGAATCTCCGGGGCTCTAAATTGTGCTAGCTCGTTAATTTACTCCGTGGACTGTTGCACTAGCACAGAATAGCCAGATTGTAGTGTGATCTTGCCATATGTCCATCTCCCTAATTAGCTCAACCAGAGGGTCTAGGAGATGATGCCAGTGTAGAGCTGTTATAAAGATATTATGCTATTTGGAGATACTCCAACAATGAGTTTATTTTATAGGGGCCTTTTTAAAAATTATGTCCCTGTTACACCACTAGAGCAGTATAACGTGGTCCCAGCATAAGGCAGAATCTTGGCTACTGAGTCTAGATGTGCATGTTCAAACCTGGGTTCAGAGTCAACTTAAAGAGTCAGACCCTGCAGACTTGCTTGATACCTTGAGTATGTGTGATAGTACATGTCTGATAGTCAGGAATGCATAGTACACACTTTGGAACTTGTTCTTTGTTTGGCACAAGTTCAGGAGAACGTTCTGATCTTCAAAACAGTATATGACACAGAAGAAAACAAACTAGAAAAGGAGGTTTAAAGATGCATGAGTATTACAAGTCAGCTTTTTAGACTTAAAAGCCAAATCCTCTTTGATCTGTAGCATCCAACATTAATAATTCTACCCAACTGAATGTAGACCTTCCTTTAAATGAAAATATAATCAGTTCAATACAGACTTTCAAAAACACAATATAACAAGGCACCATAAATTCATCTGCTAGCTTTATGAGTTTCCAAAAGTTGAAGTAATTGTCATTGGCATCCTTTCATTTATACAGCTCTAGATTGTGTTGACCCATAGTAAATTGAATCAATCTATTGGGAAACCAAAGTTCAGAGATGGGCCCAAGCTGCAAATTCAGATCCAGATCCAGGTTCCAAATTCTCAAAGTTCAGGGAGGTCTTTTAAGATCAGAGGTTTTGATATGGCCTGCCCTAGAGACAAGAGTCAGTTGTAAAATTTCGATACAGATCAAATTCCATCCCATGCTCCCTCCACACAGAAATCCGTTGTGTTCAGATCCAATATATTTGTTGGAGCTAATTACTGTACAAAAGGCTATCTGCTGCTTAGAGCTCTGGTGTGTGTTGTCTTGGTGTGGCCTGTTTGGGATTTGATCCCGTATGCATTTGGCAGAATAATAAAGGAAATATTTTTAGCTGTAGAAATGGCGGAGACCAAGACAGCATCTCCAAATCTCATGTTGCTTCTCAAATAGAAGAATCATCATGCTAGTAAGTTTTTGCACTTCATTTTGCAGAGATTTGGTTTGTTTTGTGAAATCTTTGGAAGAGACTGCTTTGTCCTACGATTATGGGATTGATCCTGGGAGATGCTGAGAAGTCTATGACTCCTTTCCAGCAACATGTGCTAGCCTCACATGAGTGACCCCATCTATGTCAATAGGGCGGAGGTGTCATTCATCTGCTAATAGTGAAGCACATGATAAAGAACTTTGCTCAGGACCTTAGGGGATCAAGATCTATCAGAGAGTGTGGGGAAGAATACAGTTACAGAGGTACTTCATCTCATATTCCAAGACTATCCTACAGTTGGGACTAGGTGTTTTGGAAGGAATAATTAATGTGAGCAATTGTGTGTTTCTTCCTCCTATAAAAAAAATCAGTGATAAATATTCCATTGGAAATTACTGTATACAGTGATGTTGTAGCTTTGTTAATCCCAGGACATTAAAGAGACAAGGTGGGTCGGGTAACATATCTTTTACTGTACTAACTTCTACTGGGGTACGTCTGCACTGAAACACTGTTTCAAAATAACTAGCGCTATTCCGAAATAACTTAGTCCGCATCTATATAGCAGGCATTTATTTCAAAATAGTGTCAAAATACTGTCAAGCTGGAGGACTTCTTATTTTGATTCCTGTAACCCTCATTGTACAAGGAGTAAGGGAAGTCAGAGGGAAGAGTGCTTTCTTTCGAAATAAGTGCTGGGTAGATGCTCCCTATTTCAAAATAAGCCACGCAATTGATGTAGCTCAATTTGCGTAGCTCATTTCAAGTTAAGCCCTGCAGTGTAGACATAACGTTGGGGTGTGTCTAGACTACATGGCTCTGTCGACAGAGCCATGTAGATGAGGCAGGACGACAAAGGGAAATGAAGCGGCGATTTAAATAATCGCCGCTTCATTTAAATCAAAATGGTCACTGCGCTGTGCCGATCAGCTGTTTGTTAGCACAGCGCGGCAGTCTAGACGGGAATCTGCCAACCCCAGAACCCTTTGTCGGCAGATCCTTAGTGCCTCGTGAAACAAGGCTTACAGGATCTGCCAACAAAGGGTTCTGGGGTCGACAGATCCCTGTCTAGACTGCCGCGCTGTGTCGCCAAACAGCTGATCAGCACAGTGTGGCGGCCATTTTGATTTAAACGAAGCGGCGATTATTTAAATCACCGCTTCATTTCCCTTTGTTGAGTAAACTAATCTACATGGCTCTGTCGACGGAGCCATGTAGTTTAGATGTACCCTTGGTGAAAAACAAGCCTTTAAGCTTACACAGAGCTGAAGAGCTTTTTGTGAAAAACAAGCCTTCAAGCTTACACAGAGCTTTTTGTTTCTGTCATGTTTCTCTCACCAATAGAAAAGTTGGTCCAAAGAGGGATATTACCACACCCACCTTGTCTCACTGGAAATTAATAATATCTTTTAAGGGAAGAAAAGATAGGTGGATAGGAGAGAGAGAAAAAGAGAGTCTTTGTGTATGCACACACTTTTATGTGGACTCCTGGGTTTCACATTCTTTAATGTGTGTGTGTTTTTGTACATGCACACACAGAGTATGCAGAGATCTGTGCCCCTGTTTGCTGTCAGTTTTATGTGGCAATCAGCTAATAATTTAATTTTATTAAGCATTACAATTGGGATTTATTTCTGAGTCTCTTATGAATCACCAAATCCCCAGTCACTACATTCTGAATCTTTGACAATTAGTATCTGAGTCTTTTTGTAAATTTCCTGCTAGTGCAAAAATGAAGTGTATAAAAATGTTTGGAAATAGATATTGGGATCATCCATCAACACTCCTTTAAAAAAGGGGATATTTCTCAGCTTTGTTATAACAGGAACTCTGTTGGGGTCCCATTGTGAAGAGGAAATTGCACGAGATGGAAGTGGGGAGAGGAACCCAAATTGAAGCACCATATACTGGTTGAATTTACTGTGTGTTCTGAAATGTATATTTTGCCCTGCTCTTTGGGGCCTTTACTGTAGAATTCTGGCACTCTTAAAAGGGCTGAGCACTATCAACGACTTTGAAATCAATGAGAAGGGAATTCTTGGCATACTCCCTCCATTCTTACATTATTGGTCCTAAATGTACATAAGCAGAGATGCAACATGTATCCTTTGGAAAATTTAGTCCTGAATTTTATACAACCTCCTTTTTAATGGGCATAGATGAGTGATGTGCAACACTGGGGTTTTAAGTGTGGCTTGTGAGATAGTTTGTTTACTATTGCCAATGCACGTGGTTGCCTGATTCCTTTGGTTTCTTTCTGCATAATATTTTTCTTACCAGTATTATTTAAGTGACATGCACCTAAAGCAACGGCATGTGAAGTGAGGTGTGTGCTAATTGCATACAACATTGACTGTGAGAGCCATGTGCTTCCTCTGCATCCAATGAAAGCGCTGCTACAGTTCAATTGGCACATCCAGGTATCAAAAGCAGCTAGCAAAACTACCCTATCCTGACATTGTCTTGGTTACGACAATCTTGCAGCCCACTGAGATAAAGGAGGGCCACTCATGAGGCCCCCTCACTAGCCTAGGTTGCCCATCAGTGACAGACTGAATTTCATAATGCAGGGATAAAGTTTAAACTGTACTAAATTAGACAGACACTTTATGAAGAATGAATAAACTGACCAGCTTTACTAGCAAGTAACATTCTTTGTAGGTTAGAAAAATGTCATTGTAATTATAATGGCCACTGTTACTAGGATCTTTTAGGGGCCATATGGCAAGACCAGCTTGCTCCTGCTCCTACTCAAGTCTACAAACAGCTCAAAGACTTTTCTGCTTGCAAAATACTTGGTGCAGTTTATTTAAAATGCTGTTTTCTTACCACTCTAGTACACGATACAGCCTTATACCTAGAGAGCCCTGACCTTAATTACCCTTTCAGTTTTTCTCAGCCCATCAGTTAGGCCCAGCTCTTCTTAATGAAGTCTGCTCAGGGGTAAGTACAGGAATTAGCACTGCAGTGACCAGCAGGCTCGCTAATAGGGAGAGGGGCAAATGGGCAATTGCCCCAGGACCCAGTGCTTCAAAAGTGGCCTGGCGTCCCACCAGAAACCTCTGCTACTGCAGCAGCGGCAGTGGCTGGAAAGGCCCTATTTTTTCCAGTGTGCGGAGCAGGATCTTCCCACCCTCCCTCCACTTTGCCCAGGGACCGGCGAGGCTGTCAGCCCTGCTGGTGACCAGAATGCTGGTGTAGCTGCTGTTGCCCAGCACTCTGTCATATGCTGATGCACTTTCTTGAGAATTTTGCATGGCTACTGTAGATAATGGACAAGATTCCGGGGATGGCGTACGCTCCCTTTGCATCACTTCTCCACCACAGCATCCCTCCTAAGGCCACTCTGCCAGTGGAAGAAACTGCCTGGCAAAAACTTTAAATCAGGCTGTAGATGGGGCTGAAAATTAGGGAGCCAGTTGCTGCTCTTGATGCACTTTCTCCAATTCCTGTGCCAGGCAACACTCTGCCTAGAAGAGTTTAGCCCAATGGCAACATTTTTTAAAAAGCAAACTATTTGCCTTCCCCCCTCCAAAAACCGCAACCAAAGCAAAACTTAGGGTATGTCAATTGCGTAGCTTATTTCGAAATAGCTTATTTTGAAATTGGGAGCATCTACACAGCACTTATTTCGAAATAGAGCACTCTTCCTCTGACTTCCCTTACTCTCATACAGTGAAGGTTACTGGAGTCAGAGTAAGAAGCCCTCCAGCTTGACAGTATTTTGACATTATTTCAGAATAACTGCCTGTTGTGTAGATGCAGACTGAATTATTTCAAAATAACGCTAGTATGAGGCTTAGTGCTACGAAACGAGAGTCCGTTCTACTGCTTGTTTGAACATTAGCGTCTAATCAAATCATAGTGTTTCTTAAAACCCCCAATTTGGATCCTTCAGATGAAAGGCACTATAATGTAGAAAATTAGAATGGTAGCAGAAATAAATTCAGCAATGACCAACGTTGTTAGCATTCAGTGTATCTTTGTTCAGTGTATCTTCAAGGAGTTTCATGACAGAAAATCTCCTTAAGTGAACATAGTAAAATATGTTTCTAAGCCAACTAGATTCATCAGTGTTCACCATATATCATTCAGAACTGGCCCTGGGCATAAGCAGACGAAGAATGCTTAGGGTAGCGGTTCTCAATCAACAGGACACATACCATTGGGGGTCACAGAGGTCTTCCAAGGGATGCATCAACTCATTTAGATATTTGTCTAATTTTACGACAGGCTACATAAAAAACCACTAGCAAAGTCAGTACAAACTAAACTAACAAAGCTTCAGGGGGTAGCTGAGTTAGTCTGTACAGAAAAAACAACAAATGGTCTGGTAGCACTTTATAAACTAACATGTTTTGTTAGTCTATAAAGTGCTACCAGACCATTTGTTGTTTTTTAAACTAACAAAGTCAGTACAAACTAAAATTTCATGCCATGGCTTGTTTATATTTCTCTATATACTCTACACTGAAATGTATGTACAATATTTATATTCCAGTTGATTTATTTTATAATTATATGGTAAAATGAAAAATACTGAAAAATTGTTTAATAGCATGCTATGCTACTTTTGTATGTTTCTGTCTGACTTTGTAAGCAAGTACTTTTTAAGTGAGATTAAACTTGAGAGTATGCAAGACAAATCCAGTTCCTGCAAGGAGTATAGCAGTCTGGAAAGGTTGAGAGCCACTGGCTTAGGGCCTCAAATAACTCAAGGGGGCCTGTTATTGATTTGCATGTGTTGGGGACGGCACAAATAGGTTCCCCAATGGGTCAGTGCTGGCCCTGTTGTCATTTCACATAGTCCCTTATCTAAGTGAGTGTTATAGGATAAAAAGAACCAGTGTTAACTCCCAGATCAGAGGTACCCAAACGGTGGGAGCACACCTCTTTAGGAGCAAGTGGAGTAACATTGTGTGGGTGCAGCTGGGGCTGCCGGCCCTGTAACCTGGGCTCTGCTCCCAGCACCATGTCAGAGATCCTGGCTACGGACTCCAAGCACAGGGTTCCATCTGACAACAGGGCTCCCCCCGCCCCTACCCCAGGCTGTGGCCCCAGCCTCGGACCATTACCTCTGTCCGTTCTACCCCTCCTGGAGCCACGACCCTGCATCTGGAGGCAGGTCGCACTGGGGGGCATAAGGAACAAAGTTTGGAACTACACCCCAAGTGCCTTACATGGACCTTAATGTAAAATGGGTGCCTTAGAATAGAAATGGCATATCAGTGTTTCTCCTAAAAAGTGCTTTCAACAGACAAGCACTGTTGTCCCAGTGGAGTTCCCTCCAAAGCAGCTGGAAATCAGCAACATTTGTGCCATTCACTAAAGGTCTGATTCTCTTTTCATACTCAGGGCTAAATCAGGACTAACTCCATTGGCATCAGTGGAATGACACCATTGTGAATCTGGCATTAGTGAAAGGGGATTCTGGCCACCATGCTGTCCATGCCAGAAGCAACATAGCTTGCCTGTCTGGGGTGTCTGTAATTCTCATTGTGGGGCCAGGGTCAAATGCACTCAAGGGTGCATTTTGAAGAGTTAAGTTATGTACAGACCTTGCTCTGCCCTCACTGCAGAAGAGTGAATTTAACCCATAAATGTATGGGTCACACCCCTTCCCTCTAACCCTAGCACATGGCTTTAAGATGACTGGCATTGCATGTTTGGTGAATCTGCTCTCCATGGTTTTGGTGGAAAACAAGGAGCAGAGGAAAATTTCTCTAGTGTGCTGTCTTGGTGCCTGCAAATGCTCTGGCATGAGAGTCTGGGTGCATGGCAGCTAGAATTTGATTTATTACTTGCAGCTACCGTACACCCACACACAGAAGCTCATGCACACCCACACACAGCAGCTCCTTTTATGCGCATCTCCCAGTACGGCAAGTTTGAAACCACACTTCTTCCTGCTCCTCGATATTCAGTGTTAAATTCTGCACTCGTATTAGCTGCCAGGCTCTGAATCTGCCAAGAACCAGCTAGCTAGAAAAAAATTGTTATTCCAATCACTGCTGATGAGTGGAAGGCTGTTAGACACAGATGTTGGGAGGCAGAGGCAGGTCAGTGTCTTTTCTTATTTCTCAAGCTGAGATCTGTCTGCTGAATAATCACATAGTACATTTTTACCCCCAAACTGTTTTTTTTCCTGCTACGGAAGATGCTGTTTTGCTTATTTCTAAGAAGTGGTTATAATGTAGGGTGACCAAAGAGATAATGTGAAAAATCAGGATGGGATAGGAGGTAATAGGTGCCTATTTAAGAAAAAATCATTTTTTTATAGCCACGGGCTATGAAATCTGGAAGAAGCCAAAAGGTTGGGAGGTGAGAGCCTTCTGGTCTGTTGCTGGCTGGGCCTGCTCTTGGCAAAGTTGTCTGTGAAACCTGTAGATAGGTGGAAAGTGATGGTGGGAAAACTATAAAGAAAGGGCCCTGGTTTTGCATCAAGCTGAGGTGTTCCTGATTGATTTGAGAGGGCAATGGAAGCTGTAATCAGAGGGGCCCAGCATGAGCCTTGCTAGAATCATCCTATATAATGTTATAAAAAGGGAAAACATCTAATTTGGCATTTTAAACAACAACACTTGCAACATTATTTATCTTCTGTCAAGCCCACCAGTCAGGCATCAGTACAGCACTCACTACCCTGCTGGGTTTGAGCTGTAAGAACTGGGAGCTGCCAGGAGCTGGCTGTACTTGAGAAGCAGCGTGTTTAGTACTGGGGAGGAGGAAGTACAGAAGACAGATCAGCAGCCACAAATAGTTGTAGGTGTGAATGGCCCTCCTTCAACTCAGTGGGCCACAGCAACCTGCGACCCACTGAGGGTCCACCTGTAACCCCACAGCCTCCCTGTCTGTCTCCCACCCATGCCTCTCACACACGGGTCACCGGGAGCAGGGATGGAGTGCAAATCAGGTGATTTGCGACTCCTCTGAAAGTTCCGGGAGGGATGGGTGAGGTGTAGAAAGTCTGGGGCCCCAGGGTGTAAGAGGCACATGGAGAGTCAGCCAGGACATTTGTGAGCTGCAGGTGTAGCCCTAGTGGGCTGCATATGGCCTGTGGACCGCAGGTTACCCATCACTGACCTAAGAGATCATTAAAGAAAGCCACCTGTGGAGAGCACTGCAGCTAAGGTTGCCAGTTTTGGTTGGACATATTCCTGGAAGATTCATCACATGACAATCTTAGCTGAACATCAATCTTTAATTCCTGGAGACTCCAGGGGTGTGTCTAGACTACATGCCTCCGTTGACGGAGGCATGTAGATTAGCCAGATCGGCAGAGGGAAATGAAGCTATAATTAAAATAATTGCGGATTCATTTAAATTTAAATGGCTGCCCCGCTCTGCCGATCAGCTGTTTGTCGGCAGATCGGGGCAGTCTGGACACGCCGCATCGACAAAGAAGCCTTTCTTCATCGGCACAGGTATGCCTCGTGAAACCAGGTTTACCTGTGCCGATCAAGAAAGGCTTCTTTGTCGACGCGGCGCGTCCAGACTGCCCCGATCTGCCGACAAACAGCTGATCGGCAGAGCGGGGCAGCCATTTAAATTTAAATGAAGCCGCGATTATTTTAATCGCGGCTTCATTTCCCTCTGCCGATCTGGCTAATCTACATGCCTCCATCGACGGAGGCATGTAGTTTAGACGTACCTCAGGACATTACTGGAAGGTTGGCAACTCTCCTGCAGCACGTGCCTGCTTGGAGCAATGAGGCGGAATAGCAGAATGAGACAGATCAAAAAGAGTCTCCCAAAATAAGAGTTTCCAAGAAAAGCATCTGATGCTGAAAATTCAGAGGATTTTGTTCTCTGCAGCTGTTCTATGGTGCCAATTGAGTGAGATACTTAAACATGTAATTCTCATTGAGAATCACAACTGCACAGATACACCATGGCTGTTGCTGTTCATTATCTTTTGTGTTGGAATAGGTTTTATTTGTGGCTTTTCAATAGCTACCGGAGCAGCTGTGAGATTGGTTTCAGGATATGACAGTTATGGAAATATCTATTTTTTAATGGTTTCACTAAGGGCAAGTCATGCCTAACCAACCTGATTGCCTTCTGTGATGATATTACTGGCTCCATGGATATGGGGAAAACTCAGTATGGGATATACCTCAACTTTAGCAAAGCTTTTGATATAGTGTCCCATTGTATTCTTGCTGGCAAGTGAAAGAAGTATGGCCTGGATGAATGGATTCTATGGTGAATAGAAAGCTGGCTAGAGCTTTGGGCTCTCCAAGAGTTGATCTTCAGGGTGATTTTATTTCACATCTTCATTAATGAACTGAATGATGGGTTGGTTTGCACCCTCAGCATTTTCACAGATGACACTAAGCTGGGGAATACAGTCCAGAGTGACCTAAAGAAATTGGAGGATTGGGGCAAAAGAAATCTGATGAGCTTCAACAAGGACAAGTGCAGAGTCCTATACTTAAAATGGAAGAATCCCAAGCAATGCGACACACTGGGGACTGACTGGTTAGGCAGCAATTGTGCAGAAAAGGACCTGGGGATTACAGCAGATGATAAGCAGGATATGAGTCACCAGAGTGTCCTTGTTGCCAAGAAGGCTAATGACCTATTGGGCATCATTAATAGTAGTATTACCAGCACATCGAGGGGAGTGATTATGCCCCAGTATGTGTCACTGGTGAGGCCACATCTGGAGTACTGTGTCCAGTTTTGGGCCACCTCCCAGTACAGAAAGGATGTGTACAAACTGGAGAGAGCCTAGTGGAGGGCAAAAATAATGAGTGGAGTAGGGATGTTAAATTTAGTTTAATCAACTAATTGACTGGTCAATGGAGTTTCCATTGACTAGTTGATAAATGAGGGAGCCGCAGCAGGGTTAGCTCCTGGCCCTGGAAGCTAACCTCGCTGTGGCTCTGCCTTGTAAACGTATTAAGAGTTGGCAGGCTTTTAATACATTTAAAAAGCAGAAGTGCAGCATTCGAGACTGGGTGCAAGCTGGGAATCAGTTGATTCCCGACTAGCACACGGTTTTCGCTACCTCTCACCTCTCCTGCCTGCCACAGAGACGGTGCTGGGGGGGAACTGGCTTTTAAGCCGTCTCCCCCAGCACTGGCTCCTACTCTTCCCCCTTGCTGCCTCTAATAGAGGGGCGAGGGAGAGGGAGAAGTAACTAGTCGCTTACATCCCTAGAGTAGAGAGGTGGGGCACATGACTTATGAGGCGAGGCTGATGGATTTGGGCTTATTTAGTCTGCAGAAGAGAAGAATGATTTGGTAGCATCCTTCAAAGAGGATGGAGCTAGGATGTTCTTAGTAGTGGCAGATGACAGAACAAGAAGCAATGGGTCTCAAGTTGGAGGGGAGAAGAACTAGGTTAGATATTAGAGAAAACTATCACTAGGAGGGTGGTGAAGCACTAGAATGGGTTGCTTAGGGAGATGATGGAATCTCCATCCTTAGAGGTTTTAAAGGTGAGGTTTGACAGAGCCCTGGCTCGAATGATTTTACTTGGGTTGGTCCTGCTTTGAGCAGGGGGTTGGATTGGATGGCCTCCTGAGGTCTCTTCCTGCCCTAATCTTCTATGATTCTATCTGCCAAACTTTGAGCTCATGAGCAATCCCTTGGACTACTCTTGTAATTAAAGTGAGGCACATGCTTAAGGGTGTGTCTAGACTACAGGGTTTTGTTGACGTCAACAGAACTCAGCAGTTTTGTCGACGGCTGTAAACCTCATTCTACGAGGAATAACGCCTTTTGTTGACAGAGTTCTGTCGACAGAAGGCGTTATTGCATCTATACTGTCCTTTGCGTCTACACTGTCATGTCAAAAAAGTGGCTTGCTTTGTCCACAGAACTGGATGTAGTCTAGACGCTCTTTGTTGACAGAAGCTTCATCGACAGTATCTGTTGACAAAACTTCTGTCGACAAAAGCCTGTAGTCTAGATGTACCCTAAGTGATTTGTTGATTTGGGGATCGCTCACTCACCAACAGTAGACTCTGCTTCAAGTGGAAGTAGGATATCTGCACAGTTGGACCAGAGCGAGAAAGGCTGTTCTACAGAGCCAGAGTTCCATTTTAATACCGTTAGCATTTTCTAGGCCTGTCCTATAGCCTTCCTTTCTACCCCGTGCCTTTGTATGAACATCTTCTTTGAGAATAGGGTCCTACAAGTCTGCCTGGCATTCTCAGACTTTCTGCTCTTATCTCCCAACACAAGTTTTGTGCTCTAGTGCAAGGATTCTCCACCTTTTTCTTTCTGAAACATCCCCCCAACATGGTATAAAAATGTCAACCCACCTGTGCTACAGTGGTAAATTTTCTGCCTATCAAAGCCAGAGCTGGTGTATGGGGTAGCCTGCAGAACAATTCCCCGGGGTCCTTTTGCTACAATGGCCCCAGGGAAGGTACATTGTTCAGATTTGGCCACAGGTGATGGGGCTCATGGTTTTCTACAAGCCAAAGAAATGCCACTCGGACACTGCTGTTTTTAGCAGTGTAGTATCCTGTAGCTGTCGTCCAGCTACCAGAGTCTTTCCCCTCACAGGGACCTGCCATAATGGTAAAGAGATCCAGTGATGGGGAAAGGTCCCCTCTGCCAAGCCTTTCCCTGCTTCCTTCTCTCTGCCAGAGTCTTTCACTGATGTTCAATGCTATAGAACTCTGTGTAGATGCAGCCTGCTTTTCCCTGTGGCAGGTAGCTACACATACCCTACACACTGCTGCAAGATGTCTAGTGTAGACATAGGCTTAAAGTATGTACCCTTACACAGCCCTCTGTACACCCAAGCAGTGCCTCTCCCTACCACACAGGCCACACAACTCTTTTAGCAGTATAGTGTCGCTGCTATAGCCCATTCCAGGCACAGGGAGCTGCTAGAGCCTTTCACATTGCAGGGAAAGGCTCCGGTCGGAGGAAAAGTCCAGCAGATTTCTGTAGCAGGGCCAGGTTCTGGCAGGGGGAGGCAATGGAGAAAGACTTCAGCAACTCCTGCTCTGCCAGAATATTTCTCTGCTGCCTCCCCTCAGCAAAAGCCTTTCACTGCCGTCTCTAGCTACACACTGCACTGTGGACGCAGCCTGGCTCTTGCCACAGCAAATAGCATATATTCATGCCCTGCATGCTGTTACCACTGGCATGCAGGTTGATTTACCTTATGGAGCAAGCGGGTTGTCAGTGGGGATAGTTGGTGCAGCCTTAGCTCTGCCTCCCACCAACCCCACACAGCTGCCAACAAAGCTGCATCCTTGCAGAAGGTAAAATAAGTGCTGCCTCTTCCCAAGAGCCATAGGGGAGCACCAGCGATGCACAGTAAGCCTCAGGCTGCCCCTGGACTTTCCCAGTACCAGGCCACCCCTAACTGCAAGCACAAACTAGCCTGAGGCTTCTAGTGGGAACAGGAATGGGCTCCACGTGTGCAGACCTAGTTACCCATTCCAAAAGAAAAAGAGCCCAGTGAGACATGTTATAATTGTCACATGCATAAAACATACAGCAGGGTTTGTAAACTGTGCAGGGGTCATGAGTAGATATTGAGCATGCATGTTGCTGCTAATCACCAGGTCTGGTCACATACATTATGCCTTCAGCACTCAACGTTTTTTTTTCCTTAGGGGAGGGAGAGTTGGCATTATTGTTATTTCAGACTGCCTGCTTTCCCGCTGAATTTAACTCCCTGAACCTGAATAATCAGTACTGTGAATTAGCATATAGAACCCGCACTCAAGTATAACCCGCGGCTTTTCCTGATTGTGTAGAAAAAGTCTTAGATAACCTGTGGATGAGTATAACCCACGGGTTCTATATGCTAATTCAAATTCATGGTGATTGCACATACCAGCTGCCAGTGGGGGGAATGGCCGGCCTGCAGGATGGGAGCTGCACTCGCCCCCAAGCCCCGCACAGCCACAGCCTTGTGAGTAAAAATAAACGTATATATCCCGCGGACATGTATACCCCACGGGGGTGGGGGCGGGAGGTTGTAAAAACGTGTATAACCCGCGAGTTGTATACGCTAATTTACGGTAAATGCAATGAATCATTTGTACACCAAGATTTAAAAAACAGAAGCTTCATAACTAGTAAGCAAGTAATCAGCATTTTGCTAGCACTGTACCCAGTCATGAATGCTGGATGTTATATGATGAACTGGAAAACTGAACTTATTAAACAAATTAGCTAATGATCCTCATTTTTTTCCTCATGGCTGTACTAGATAAAAACATCAGACTGCAATACACCAAACTTTGAGCTCTGAACACTTCATGCTAACATCTGTTTGCAATGACATGTGACACCTTGCAAGGACAGCCACCTCTGTGTGCATTTTTATGGGCACGAAAAGAAAGGCCACAGAGCTACATATTTCCCCTAGAAAATTCTCTCCTCATTAATTAATGGATCATTTTAGAAACAGCTTATTAGAGCTGGTTGGGAATTTTCCATCGAATTGATTTTTTTAATGGAAAACACCGTTTTGACAACAGTACAATTTTCTATAGGAAATTTTGATTTTTGTAAAAAAAAAAATCAGTTTTCTGTTGGGAAAACTAAAGCAGATTTCATTTTTGGTTTGAGCAGAACCCAAATATTTCACAGATTTTCTGACCTTGGGTGGTACACTGCCACCACCAAACAAATAATACACAATACACACCTTTGAGAAACCAGGGAGATGCACATGAAAATTTCTTCCTGTAAGGTACCCCCAAGCTTTTTAACCCTCCCTCTGGAGAGAACTTGGAAACAAACTGTAATTTCTTAATATCTGACCTTTCAGTCTCAGGCATGTGCACACAGAACCTCCTGCCTTCTAAGATACAGTAATTAGATCATAGTCTTTAAAAGGTGATTTTTATTAACCAAACAAAGACGACTTTCTAAACCATAGTTGGCTGTTAGATGTTATCAAGCAACTGAAAAAAAAAGTTAAAGCTTGGAGAATTGCTTCATTGGGATTCAGTTTAAAAGTTACAGTGAAGGAGGGGAGGGGCACATGGGCTCATCACAGAGAAGTTCAACCAAACCCCAATAATAAAGAAAGAAAATAACCTGATCACATCTAACTATACAGTCCTGTTCTACTCACATCTGTTGTTCCAAGGTTTAGTCCTTCCTAGGCATGGCTATTTCTGGAAATTCCATGCCTTGTTCCTGGCTTTGTCCATCTCTCCCAGCTCTTACTCTGAACTCACACAAAAGACTACCACAGGCAGATCCTGCTTCAATTCAAATCTTACACACTCTTCCCACTGGATCTCCTGTCTCCCTGCTAACACTTTCTGGAGATTATCAGGGATTCACTGTCTCTTGTTTAATCCTTATGTAACCTTGAGTGTGCTAGACTTCACTGCCCTTCTCCAGTGTCTGAAGAAACCACCATTTCCACTGCAGTCCTGGAGATTCAGTTTAGTCTGAAAGGAATTTCAGCAAAGATTGCACAGTGTCCGCCTCCCTACATTCAAGTTCCAAAAGAATGAATTTAATTAAATAACTTTATAACATTTTATGAAGAAACAAATAATCTAATTCTTACAACAGAACACAGCTATATTATACCCCACAAATAATAGGTATAATTACAATAAACATAAGTGAAGAGAAAACTAAAAGTTAAATTTGAATAGTTCAGTCCACATAAACACAGTAAGAAAAGAATGAAAGGTCCCAAGAGCTTTGGTGAACTAAACCTAAGTCTCAGTTTGTGCCTCTGATATCAAATCTGTACCATATGCTGAGTCTGAAGTCTCTCTCCACTTGCTTGTAGGCAATCCTCAGTTGGGGTATGTCTAGACTACATGGCTCCATCGACGGAGCCATGTTTATTTCTTTTTTTGGCAAAGGCAAATGAAGCCGCGATTTAAATGATCACGGCTTCATTTACATTTACATGGCTGCCGCGCTGAGCCGACAAACAGCTGATCAGCTGTTTGTCCGCTCAGCGCGCTAGTCTGGACGCTCCCCTGCCGACATCAAAGCCCTTTGTCGGCAGCCCTGGTAAACCTCATCCCACGAGGAATAACGGGGCTGCCGAAAAAGGGCTTTGATGTCAGCAGGGGAGCGTCCAGACTAGCTCGCTGAGCAGACAAACAGCTGATCAGCTGTTTGTCGGCTCAGCGCGGCAGCCATGTAAATTTAAATGAAGCCGTGATCATTTAAATCATGGCTTCATTTGCCTTTGCCTACAACCCTAATCTACATGGCTCCATCGATGGAGCCATGTAGTCTAGACACAGCCTCAGAGTCTAGGCAGACTCTTCCTCTGCTATGGTCACTGCAAGGCAGCCAAGCTCACTGATTACTAGTCAGCTCACAAGTGAACAGACTTAAAGAAACCCTGCTGCAAAATGAGGAACAGCAGCCAGTTCTCTGCTCCTGGCTTAGCTTCTTCCAGCTCACACAGGCCTTAGAAAAGCATCTGCCCTACCTGCTTGCTCATGAGTCTGACCCCGAACTACTGTACCCAACTCCAGAAGCTTCGGGGTGGAGTGCTGAATCTGCCCAGCCACAGTAACACTCAACTCATTCCTACCTCCCCCCACAGGGGTCTCGTAGAGATAGCTCGTTATTAAGTGCATGGGTTACACTTACAGGCAGTTAAGTGAATGATTGGGATGTACAGAAAAGGGAAGTATCTGTGCCATTCATCACAGATGCATTTACAGGAGTGTCATAAGCAAGACATGAAAAGTAATTCTGCTGTACTCTGCGCTGATTAGACCTCAGTATAGTGTCCAGTTCAGTACACCACATTTCAGGAATGATGTGGACAAAGTGGAGCAGATGCAGAGAAGGTCAACAACAATGATTAAAGATTTAGAAAACATGACCTATGAGGGAAGGCTGGAAGAATTGGATTAGTTTAGTCTGGAAAAGAGAAGACTGAGAGGGGACATGATAACAGCTTTCAAGTTTCTTAAAGATTGTTACAAGGAGGAGGGAGAAAAATTGTCCTCTTTAATTCCTGATGACAGGACAATGAACAATGGGCTTAAATTGCAACCCAGAGTTGACTCTTGTATCCCAAACCCCTTATCCTGGCCCCATTCCAGAGCCCGCACCCCAGCCTCTGATCCATCATGGTGAAAGTGAGTGAGGTTGGGGGAGAGCAAGCAATGGAGGGAGAGAGCATGGAGCGAGCAGAGGCAGAGCCTTGGATAAGGTGCAAGGGTAGGGCAAAGCTTTGTGTGATTAGAAAGTTGGCAACCCTAATTCTGAATGGAATCACATTTCCATGCAATCACACTCCATTCCATACATCTGTATTTCTGGTCACCTCGTCCCTTCTCATAACCCCATTTCATGATTCCGTAACCTCCTTGAATCCACCTCTGACATGGTCCATGAATATCCAGAGAGTTGCAGAGATTTAGATAATATGCTGTTGATAGCTATTTTTGTGGTTTCTTTTTAATGTAGTGTGGATTAATTAGAAATTGGAACATTCCCTGCATGATGAAACTAATGTTTGGGCTCAATATTATCATCCCTATCTATTTTTGCATAATATTTTCTTGAATTCAGTAAGTTTTGCCACAAATGTCTGGACTTCACTGGAGTGTTAGTTCAAGGTATAACTCGAATGTTGCTCATGACCCAACTCCTAGCCATACAAAATAGACTCTAACTCTTAAAAACTCTAGCTGGCTTGTCAAGGACTGTAGATTGAAGCTTGAGTGGAGTTGATGCTCTAGCCTGTAAGCAGTGGGGATACCGGCAGTACAAACACTGTATGCTGCTCCAATGTTATTTTTGCAGTGTTGCCATTTAAACTCAAGCTAGGGTACCACAAGAAGAGATAACTACTCTGCAGTGAAGTCATACCTAGGTTTCTATCACTGTCATATTCTGGTTTCCTCCTACTTCTCTAATTGCTCTGTAGGGCTATGTCTACACTGTAGTGCTATTTCGGGATACCTTCAGTATCCCAAAATAGCTATCCCACATCTTAACATCAAGCCCATTATAACAGGCTCACTACTCCAACATCCTTGTAAACCTCATTCCATGAGGAGTAAGGAAGGTTTCGGAATAGCAGTAGATAGCTTATTTTATAATTTGGTGCTATTTCAAAATTGACTCGAAATAAGCTATGCAATTTGTGTAGTTCAAATTGCGTAGCTTATTTTAAGCTACAGATGAAGTGCAGACGTAGCCTCAGTGTGTCCTTTAAAGACTCCTCCTCTCTGTCCCTCCCCCAATTTTTTGCCTGGATTCCATACTGCTTTTTCCCCTTTACACATCATTGCTGATTAATCTCATCTGTAAACACAAATTTAACTACCATCTCCATATGTTGATGACTCACAGCTCTACCGTCTTACTCAAGGCGGGCTTCTGTCCAAACAAAAATCTCGGCCTGGCTCTCTAACATCTTTCCCTGGATGTCTAGCCATCAGCTCAAGCTCAGCATAGCTCAACTAGAGTTCTTAATCTTTGCTCTCAAACCTTCCCTTCCACCTCCTCTCTCAGTCACTGCAGACAACATCATCCTGATTGTCCTTAAACCCATAGGTGTCATCTTCCATTTGGATCTCTTTCTTGGGCCTCACATCTATGCTGTGTGTAAATCATGAAGATTTTGTAGATGTCTAGCCTTGACAAATGCAGTCTTGCTCTTCTCATATTCACTCTGAATGGTGCTGCAGAAATAATTTTCCTCGTTCGTCACTTGGATCATATCACCCTTCTTTTCGCATTCCTCCAGTAGCCTCCCCTTTTCTGTCACAACAAACAAACTGCTTGTTTTAATTTTCAGAGCCCTTCACAACCTCTCTCTATCCTACCTATCAGCTTTCATGGAAATCCCAACTTCCTCCTCTGCTTGTCCAATAGTGCCAGCCTCCATTGTCCACTGTTAAATCTTCAAACACACCCCTTCCTGTTTTCCCCATGCTGCGTCTCAGGCTTGGGAGGAGCGCCCCGTAACCATCCAAAAGCTGCTTCGTTTTCCTCCTTCAAATCGCTCATTGAAACGCACCTCTGTCATAAGGCCTACAAAATATTTGAAAGTTCAGCTGTCAGTATACCAAGACCATGGTCTGTTATGTTGACTTATACTGTCCCATTGTCTTTCAGCCTCCATCTCTTGTCTTGTACTCCAGATTATAAACTCTTTGGGAGCAAGAACTGTTTTTTCTTCTGCGAGTGTACAGCGCCTCGCACAATGGGTTCCTGATCCTGGACTAGGGCTCCTAAGTGCTCTGGTAATTCACATAATGGTTAATAACAATAACAATAACAACAACAATAACAACATATAATAAAACATTTTCAATTTGTAGCCTATTTAAGTGCAAAGAGTCCTGCTTGTTAAATGTAACCATGAAATGTTATCTCTTTGGCAAAAATGCTGAAAGCTAATGACTAGTATATTCCTATGCATATGTCAATATGCATATGTCAAAATGCTTATGAAAGCTGTTGACCTCCTGTTGCTCCTCTCAAAATGACCCCAAAATGTCCACTGCCCTGTAGCTGCGTACTCGTAGTCCTGCTACATGTTGTGTGGACTGCCCATATTGTTCTGGACAAATTGAAACACAGAGTGGGTTTTCCATATATCAAGCACATTTGTTTTGATGATAAATTCCCAGTTCTTGCTCAGGAAAGGAAATGGCTTGTTTAAACTATTAGCTGTGGAGGCAAAGCTAAAGAGACAATGTGCAATAAAAAAAGGTCAGTTACACTAATTGAATTCAGTCTCTTCTTGTCATTCCGGTTTCCTCATGCTCATCCCTTTCCTCCTACTCTGAGGTAGCCAAGTACCAGCTCTTAAAGAGGTTAACCAGCCTGGACAATCCAGTTACCTCTGTAGTTTTTAATCACCTTGTCTCAAAGCCAGAGAGATATCCAGGCAGTGAGGTTGCATTGAGAAGAATATACTTATTTGTGTCAGATTTCTTTCCTCTGAAACAGTCTGAGTTTCAGTAATTATTCATCGAACTCACTAGCAGCTCAAAGAACAATCAGTGCCAGACTCCTTTGAGTGCTCACATCATTGTTGCATTCTTCATGGAGCAGTGAGAAAATGCTAGCTGTTCGTTTATCAGTTCTGAATTATCCACTGGTGCCACATGCATATATCATTATCTTAGCCCAGCACACATCAGCTACCACAGTACTGCCTACCTTTTTTCCAGTTTTGTCTAGCAAGCCATGCTGCAAAAAACATCATAAATTTCTAATGAAGGCACAGATGGCTTCATGCGAAAGGATTCGAATCTGCATTCAGATCAGGATTTCAGACACCATCAAAATACAGGTTGTTCTGATCTTGGTTTCTGGATTGGCTCATGACAAAGATAGGAGTCAGATTGCCAGGAATTCGGTTTTTGATTGGAAAATGTGGTTGAAAAGAGGACCTAGCCGCTTCTGGTCAGCAGTGCCAACCCAGCACTAACTGCCTGGATATCTCTCTGGCTTTGAGACAAGGTGATTAAAAACTACAGAGGTAACTGCAGTCAGGGTCCCTGCTGAGAAACAGGAAGAGCATGAGCCCAGAGGAGCTGCTCTCCACTAGGGTGAGCAACTGTCCCGATTTTATAGGGGCAGTCTCAATATTTGGGGCAATTTCTTATATACACACCTATTACCCGCACCTTGTCCCAATTTTTCCACACTTACTATTTGGTCACCCTACTCTCTGCTAAGTTGCTGAGGGAGAGAAGTGGCTGACTGGTGCCTGGACCCAGCTCCTGCCTATCTGGCAGAGAGGTAGTTACCAGTGCTGCTACTGCTTGGGAGGGAGCTCCTTGACTGCCCCTGCCCTGCTATGCTGCCACCTTGGCCCCTCGATCCAGGGACAAGCCTTCCCCACCTTGCTTTGCACCTGCCACAGTCCCATCAGGGACCAGCTCACTTGTCAACCCCACTGTGCCCTGATTGGGCAGGCAGATAGGCTCCACCTCAGCTCCTCCCAGCCTGGCTCTGCAGGAAGCAGATGAGTGCTGGGACAGGAAGGAGCGCGCGATAGGGGATGGTGGGGAGAGTAGTGAGCAGGGGGCAGGACCTGGGAAAAGGGATGGGTGGGTTGGGATGTCAGGTTTTCAGTAGTTAGAAAGTTGGCAGAGTATTACTATTAGCACCCAAAAATGTGGCAGGGTTTGTATATTAAGACAGGTTCCTGCCTGAAAACTGGCAGTCTAAAACATAAAGGACAGACAAAAGACTAGGGGACAAGGAAAACTGAAGCTTCAGGAGGTATTGCAAACATCCTTGAAGTTTGAGGGATGTTTTGAAACCTTAAGTGCCAACTCCACAGGGACTGTGAGGTTGGAGCCCCCATGGGGAAAAATAAGTGGGTGCTCCCTGTTCTGAACTCACCAGCAGCCAAGTTCACCCTCCCCCAGTGCCTCTTGCCTCAGCAAACAGCTGTTTCTCTGTGTTTCGGAAGTTCCAGGAGGGAAGGGGAGGCACAGGAATGGGGCAGCCTGGAGGGAAGAGGAGGGGCAGGGGCTTAGGGAAAGAAATGGTATGGGCAGAAGTATAGAAGGGGTAGGGATGGGGCCTGAAGTGGAGTGAGGGGTCAAGTACATTCTGCCTAGTGGGGAAGATGGCACCTATGTTTGAAACTCAGTGTTTTGATGTATTCCCGTTTGAAATGATTGCCTGAAGGACATTAAGGAAGTTCTCTATTTTGTCTATATGGACAAGATTGTTAGCAAGAGCTGGAAGAATTAGTTCTTTTTATTGTGTCTCCTTTAGTTTCTTTTTACATAACAGAGCCATCCCAACAGAAGGGATCTCACAAGGAAGAAACCAGAAGGGAACACCATCTATTGGAAGGCATGGGATGCATAGTCCTATGGATGGGGGTTCCACGGCCACCACGCCCAAAAGGAAACGACGGGTGGTGGTGGTCGGGGACTCCCTTCTAAGAGGGACTGAGCCATCCCTCTGCTGTCCGGACCTGGAATCTCGAGAGGTGTGCTGCTTACCGGGAGCTCGCATTCAGGATGTCACTGAGAGGCTTACCAAGCTGATCAAACCTTCGGATTGCTACCCCTCCCTGCTTCTCCACGTGGGAACTAATGATACAGCCAAGAATGATCTTGAGCGTGTTACTGCAGATTATGTAGCGCTAGGAAGAAGGATCCAAGAATTTGTAGCGCAAGTGGTATTCTCCTCCATCCTCCCTGTTGAAGGGAAAGGACTGGGCAGGGATCGTCGAATTGAGGACGTAAATGCGTGGTTGAGCAGATGGTGTCGCAGAGGGCTTTGGTTTCTTCGACCATGGGACTCTGTTCTGGGCGCAAGGATTGTTAGGAAGAGATGGGATCCACCTAACGAAGAGAGGAAGGAGCATCTTCGCGGGCAGGCTTGCAAACCTAGTGAGGAGGGCTTTAAACTAGGTTCGTCGGGGGACGGTGACCAAAACCCTGAAGGGAGTGGGAAAGTTGGATACCGGGAAGAAATGCAGAGAGGAAGGGGCAAGAAAGGAGGACCCATGTTTCGAATGGAGAAGATAGGACGATTAACTGGTTACCTGAAGTGTTTGTACACTAATGCGAGAAGCCTGGGCAACAAACAGGAAGAACTGGAGGCCCTGGCCCTGGCCCAGACCAAGAAATGATTTAATTGGGATAACAGAGACTTGGTGGGATGACTCGCATGACTGGAGCGCTGTCATGGAAGGGTATAGACTGTTCAGGAACAACAGGCAGGGGAGAAAAGGAGGAGGAGTTGCACTATATGTAAGAGAGCACTACGATTGCTCTGAACTCCAGTATAAAGAGGGAGAAAAACTGGTTGAGAATCTATGGGTTAAGTTTAAAGGAGCAAACAACAGCATTGATGTTGTGGTTGGTGTTTGCTACAGGCCACCGAATCAGGTGGATGAGGTAGATGAGGCTTTCTTTGGACAACTGAGCGAAGCTTCCAGATCGCAGGCCCTGGTTCTCGTGGGGGACTTTAATCACCCTGACATCTGCTGGGAAACCTATTCAGCAGTACACAGGCAATCCAGGAAGTTTTTGGAGAATGTTGGGGATAACTTCTTGACACAGGTGCTGAAGGATCCGACCAGGGGCTGTGCGTAGCTTGACCTTCTGCTCACAAACAGGGAGGAACTAATAGGGGAAGTGGAGGTGGGTGACAACCTGGGAAGCAGTGATCATGAGATGGTAGATTTCAGGATCCTGACGAAAGGAAGAAAAGAGAGTAGTAAAATACACACCTGGGACTTCAAAAAAGCAGATTTTGACTCCCTCCGAGATCTGATGGGCAGAAACCCCTGGGATGTTAACATGAAGGGGAAAAGAGTCCAGGACAGCTGGCAGTATTTTAAAGAAGCCTTATTGAAGGCACAGAAAGAAACCATCCCGACGCGTAGCAAGAGAGGCAAACATGGTAGGAGACCGGACTGGCTTACAGGGGAAATCCTTGGTGAACTTAAGCACAAAAAGGAAGCTTACAAAGAGTGGAAACTTGGACAAATGACCAGGGAGGAGTTTAAAGGTATAGCTCGAGAATGCCGGGGGGTTATCAGGAAGGCGAAAGCGCAAATGGAATTGCGACTGGCTAATTATGTGAAGGATAACAAGAAAGGTTTCTACAGGCATGTTAACAAGAAGAAGGTGATCAGAGAGGGTGTGCGGCCCCTAATGGATGAAGGACGTAACCTAGTGACAGATGATGTGGGGAAAGCTGAAGTACTCAATGCTTTCTTTGCCTCTGTATTCACGGACAAAGTCGGCTCCTGGACTTCTGCGCCAAGGGACGCAAGATGGGATGAAGATGGACAGCCCGTGGTGGGTAAAGAACAGGTTAGGAACTATTTAGAAAAGCTAAACGTACATAAATCCATGGGTCCGGACTTAGTGCATCCGAGGGTAATGAGGGAGTTGGCAAATGTCATTGTGGAACCTTTGGCTATTATCTTTGAAAAGTCGTGGAGATCGGGAGAAATCCCGGATGACTGGAAAAAGGCAAATGTAGTGCCCATCTTCAAAAAAGGGAAGAAGGATGATCCAGGGAACTATAGGCCGGTCAGTCTTACCTCGGTTCCTGGAAAAATCATGGAAGGGATCCTTAAGGAATCCATATTGAGGCACTTGGATGAGAGGAAAGTGATTAGGAATAGTCAGCATGGATTCACGAAGGGCAAGTCGTGCCTGACCAATCTGATTAGCTTCTATGATGAGGTAACTGCCTCGGTGGACATGGGGAAGTCAGTGGATGTTATATACCTTGACTTTAGCAAGGCTTTTGATACGGTCTCCCACAATATTCTTGCCAGCAAGTTAAGGGATTGTGATTGGATAAATGGACAGTAAGATGGATAGAAAGATGGCTAGAAGGCCGGGCCCAGCGGGTAGTGATCAATGGCTCAATGTCAGGATGGCGGTCGGTTTCTAGCGGAGTGCCCCAAGGTTCGGTTCTAGGACCGGTTTTGTTCAATATCTTTATTAATGATCTGGATGAGGGGATGGATTGCACCCTCAGCAAGTTTGCGGATGACACTAAGCTGGGGGGAGAGGTAGATACGCTTAAGGGCAAAGATAGGGTACAAAATGACTTAGACAAATTGGAGGATTGGGCAGCAAGAAATCTGATGAGGTTCAACAAGGACAAGTGTAGAGTCCTGCACTTGGGACGGAAGAATCCCAAGCATAGTTACAAGCTGGGGACAAACCGGTTAAGTAGTAGTTCTGCAGAAAAGGACCTGGGGGTTACAGTGGATGAGAAGCTAGAATGAGTCAACAGTGTGCCCTTGTAGCCAAGAAGGCTAATGGCATATTAGGTTGTATTAAGAGGAGCATTGCCAGCAGATCCAGAGATGTCATCATTCCCCTTTATTTGGCTTTGGTGAGGCCGCATCTGGAGTATTGTGTCCAGTTCTGGGCCCCCACTACAAAAAGGATGTGGACGCATTGGAGAGGGTCCAGTGGAGGGCAACCAAAATGATTAGGGGCTGGAGCATATGACTTATGAAGAGAGGCTGAGGGACTTGGGTCTGTTTAGTCTGCAGAAGCGAAGAGTGAGGGGGATTTGATAGCAGCCTTCAACTTCCTGAGGGGAGGTTCCAAAGAGGATGCAGAAAGGCTGTTCTCAGTAGTGACAGATGGCAGAACAAGGAGCAGTGGTCTCAAGTTGTGGTGGGAGAGGTCCAGGTTGGATATTAGGAAAAACTATTTCACTAGGAGGGTGGTGAAGCACTGGAATGGGTTACCTAGGGAAGTAGTGGAGTCTCCATCCCTAGAGGTGTTTAAGTCTCGGCTTGACAAAGCCCTGGTCGGGTTGATTTAGTTGGAATTGGTCCTGCCTAGAGCAGGGGGCTGGACTTGATGACCTTCTGAGGTCTCTTCCAGTTCTATGATTCTATGATTCTATGAACAGTCATTTACTAGCCAGTGATACAGAATTTGCTCTTTCATCACAAATGCTAACTACACAAAACATTTTTTTCTGACAAAACATGTTACTATTGGAAAATATCATTGTCTGAAGAAACATGTCAATTACAACATGTGCTTAAAAAAATTGGGAAAATGGTATTGATATGGTCAAACGTTTTAACTTCATTTTTTAATATTTTAGACTTTAAAAATTAATTATAAAAAAATCTCATTTTCTGTTTCAAAGTGGCATTTTGATCTGAATGTTGCTTATTTTTTACTTTTACTTTTTTTCTGATCAACCCAAAAAAATTTTAATTATGTTTTTCTGACAATTGAGAGGTTTTTTTCAGAAAAGGAAATCCTGGTTCCTTCGCAACTCTGTTGCTAACATTGTGCATTTTCAAATGTTCTAAAAGTACTTTGGATAGATTTTAATTATGTTGAGTTCAACAACTTAAATGCATCCATTTCTTGATAGGCATGAAAGATGTGGAACCTGGAACATTAACATTTTCTAATGTTCCTCTATTCTGATCTATCAAAGAATAAAACATCATTGTAGGTAAGCAGTGCCACAACACTGCAAAGAGCACCAAAAAGTTAGAGATGAGGCATGATCCTTCCTATTGGGAAACATATTTTTGGTATCTAGGGGTATGTCTACACTACCCTCCTAGTTCGAACTAGGAGGGTAATGTATGCATACCGCACTTGCTAATGAAGCGGGATTTGAATTTCCCGGGCTTCATTAGCATAAGCGGGGAGCCGCCATTTTTAAATCCCCGCTGCTTCGAACCCCGTGCAGCGCGGCTACACGGGGCTCGAACTAGGTAGTTCGGACTAGGGTGCCTATTCCGAACTAACGGTACACCTCGTTTCACGAGGAGTAACGGTAGTTCGGAATAGGCACCTAGTCCGAACTACCTAGTTCGAGCCCCGTGTAGCCGCGCTGCACGGGGTTCGAAGCAGCGGGGATTTAAAAATGGCGGCTCCCCGCTTATGCTAATGAAGCCCGGGAAATTCAAATCCCGGGCTTCATTAGCAAGTGCGGTATGCATACATTACCCCGCTAGTTCGAACTAGGAGGGTAGTGTAGACATACCCTTGGTGTCTGACTAGATTTTTCAGGCTGCTCAACTTCCTCATGGGATAGTCACATATTTTGTTCTACCTAGTCCTTAGGAGGATATATTGAGGAAATGGAACAGCTGACCTACAGCTGGGTGGAACCATGAATGGACTATGCCTCCTTAATATGGCACTTCTAGCTGGCAGATCCAGACAAGGGCTAAATCAAGAATAGGAGTTGTGGCTCAGGATACCATTTGGTTTGATTTGATTTTACAGTCCCTGCAGCTGCAAGTACAGGAGAGAGGAGGCAGGATAAACAAAAGTAAGTTCAGGGTGTGGAACAAGCAGTTTGTTTTCACAGGCCTCTTCCAGCAGTTCCGTCAGCCTTGAATACAGGCTATGTGTTCAGAGCCCTTCTGCCTCCTTTTCTTAATGGAGCCAGCTGTCTCCTGGATCAGTCAGCAAGGTCACATTAACCTCATGGTGAACAGGACTAGGGTACAGCAATTGTAGGATCACCATTCTGCAGTAGTGTCCAAATATGTAAAGATGAGAGTCATAATAGGTGAAGGGAACTAGCCAGCTCAGAGAGCTGACTTCTGCATCTTTTGCTTTGCCAGTCTAGGAGAGGAGCTACAAGTGCATGCTATGTGCCTGCAGGAGAACCATGCCAGCAAGGAAATGGTATATGAACAAGAGAATCTGTGAGAAGAGGAGGAAATGGACTGCTGCTGGGAAATGCATCTAGGAATGAATATAGGTTGTGTTTATGCAACATAGTTATGTATTGGGTTAATCTGGCTGTCTTAGTGGTGACGCCCATACGGACCCCGAATATGTAGCAATAATGGATTTTCACTGTTCCTTATGGTGTAGTGCCAGGATTTTAATAATTGTTGACTTGGTACATACATATTTTATAACATTGAGTATGAGTCTCTCTTTTTATAGGTTCACTTTTCCACACAGGGTAGGGGAGAAATGAAAGGATTAGAGAGGAGAAGGGTTTGCAGGGCTGGCGGAGTGAAGCTACATCAAATGGCTCCTGAAATCAGTGGATTTATCTTGTATATGCATTTGGGGCCTGATCCAATGCATTGTTGAAGTTAATGGAATTCTTACCCAAAGATCAAAGCTTTGTTTTTTTAACCCCATATGTTGTTATGTGCCTAACAGGCTGTTTAATCTATTGCTATTTCATTGAATAGAATATGAGAGTGTTTGGCTATCATTAGCAGAGATGGAAGTGAATGTGTATATTTCAACACAGGTGAAGTTCAAAATTAATTAGTAAATGTCCAGAATTTATTACTAATTGGATTGCTGAGTGAACAAACAACAAAAATGGTGATGTTTGACGCAGTTTTGGTGCTTCTCACAAAGGCTGGATGAATTTCAGAGGGTAAGTATTGAACGAATGGAATCTAGAAAGAGTTAATCTTTATGGGTCTAAAACAAAGACATTTTAAAAACCCCACTGTGTAGCCTATGTTGACCATTGTATGAACCAGCTAGTACAAGGAATAATAATGTCTTGTAGGTTAGTTCAAACTCAGTGCACTGCTCATAAAACATTAACCAGCTGAGCCTCAGTGATGCCACACTAACAAGCTAATACAGCTTAGCTCTGTTTCAGCAAAGAAACATATAGCTATTCCATGCAGATTGAACAGCTATCAAACTATCTGCTTGATGCATTTTATATAGTGTTGGTCATATTATAAAGGCAGACTGGGATACATTTGCTTACTGAGGGGAGTAATTGCTAGCACATCAGCACTACTGTAAGTAATGACACAAAATATCTGCCTCATTGTCAGAAACTCTGAGACGGCCATAAGAGTTATAGCTACAAATATACCCAGAAAGTAAGGGCAATGACCTAATCATGGTATAGCCTTGCTGACAATATCAATATATGAAATCATTCTAAATATTCATTCCCTCATGGGAAAATAGATGCAGGAATCAAAGAAAATATTCAGCTTTCAGAGAGAATGTTTCAAGGGGAAATTAAATTGTATATTACAGCTCAGCTTTTTCCTTCATGGATATTTTCTTCAAAACCATGTTTTCAGACCCACTGCAAGAACTGAGAAGTAAAGAATACACTAATGATGCATTGATTTTCATAAGAATTGTAACTCATTTTTCTTCAGCTCAGCATTTTCTTTCCCTATTTATTTTCTTCCTTCCCCTTCATCTTTATGTTGCCTTAGATATTTCAGAATCAAAGAGGGACATGACATAGAAGAAGAAATGTGATGTGTGTTCTATAGATTTCTACTGAATCTCTTGTTTATATGAACACATTCCCTCTCTCTCAGGACCCAGAAAAAGAACTAGAAATCCGTTGGGCCCAAGATCCTTCATAAACATAAAAAAGATTGATGGAGTAGGGGGACAAAAATGTAGCATTACTTCTCCCAATCCTCATCTTTTATACACTTCATAATGGGTCACTGCAAGCCCTTCAAACAGTCTGATGAGCTTGTGTGCCATGTGCTACTCTCAGATGTTGAAAACAATCCATTTGCATGTTGTGTGGTACTGCAGGGTTCTGAGTTGACATTAGTTGCAATGCTGTGCATGTCTGCCCTGCCCACATACCGTGACTGGTACTTATGTAATCCATTCACTTAATAGGGAGCTATCTCTTTAAGAGATCCCTATGGGGGAGGTAGGAGTGAGATGAGTGTTACTGTTGCTGTGCACATTCAGCACTCCACCCAGAAGCTTCTGGAGTTGGGTCTCCTAGTTTGGGGTCAGACTTCATGAGCAAGGAGGCAGGGCAGATGCTTTTCTAAGGCCTGTGAGAGCTGGAAGAAGCTAAGCCAGGAGCAAAGAACTGGCTGCTGTTCCTCACTCTGCAGCACGAAGTGATGTTGTTAACGGTCTACCAGGGATCATGGGCAATGCTACTTAGAGCTAGGAAAACCTGGGAGGGGAAATAACTTGTGTTAATTGTCTGCTTTAAAAGCTGTTTTGATTTTAGCCAAACTGTTCTAGTTCATTTTCTCAGTGGGATTCTTCAGCTCCTCTGCAAATGTATCAGTGAGGAAAGAGTCATTTCTATTTTGTAGTTCTCCATTTTTGTATTTTCTTGTAACAGGTTTTTTTTAAGCCTGTTCACTTGTGAGCTAACTGACTAGTTAATCAGTGAGCCAGCTGCCCCTAGCAGAGAAAGAGTCTACCTAGACTCCAACTGAGGATTCCCTACAATCAAGTGGTGAGACCATCCAGACTCAGCATATGGTGCAGATTTGATATCAGAGGCACAAACTGAGGCTTTGGTAAACTAAATCTAAGCTTTTGGGACCGCTCAGTCTTTTCTTACTGTGTTTGTGTGGACAACTATTCAAATTTCACTTTTAATTTTCTCTTTACTTATGTTTACTGTAACTATAGACATTTGTGGGTTATAAAATAGCTGTGCTCTGTTGTAAGAATTAGATTATTTGTTTCTTCATAAGATTTTATAAAATTATTTAATTAAATTCATTTCTTTAGTGTCTTCTGACCTTGAATGTAGAGAGGCTGACCCTGGGCAATCTTTGCTGAAATTTCTTACAGATTGAACTCTGGGTCTCCCGTACCCAGAGGTGTGGGGGTTTCTTTTAGACACTGGAGAAGGGCAGTGAAGTCTAGCCCACCCAAGGTTACACTTACACGGCAGTAGCAGCAACATGTGTCCTCAGGTCCTTGCATCTTCTCATATTCAAATAATGAATAATCTAAGTCTAGTCACTGGTCCCTTTAAAATGGTTTAAAGTCATGCCCTTCAGATGAAGTGTGCTACAGATAGCATTACAAATGCACACTCACACAACAGTTCGTTCTTACTCTGTAGAATGAGCATTACAGTGGCTATTTCCATTAAAATCAAATGAGCTTCACGTTCCACTTTTAGAGCAGACCACATTGAAAGCAGGACTGCCATTTACAGCTTGGAGTGTTACTGATCATAGCTTACCTGTATCAAACACATTTCATCTCAGAAAATCCCCATCATGCTTTATGAATGATGGGCCAAATTCTGCAAAGCAGGTTGAATAGAGGGCCAAGGGGGAAGTAGCTGTTCCACACTAAGCTGCTTCTCTGGAGCTCAGCTGTACAAGACCAAGAGGGATGTAGCTGGCTGTGCAGGTGAGAAGTCAAATCCACATAGCTAGGAGGTGAGGGTGAAGAGCTCCCCTTGCAGTTGAATGGGACTTGACATTTGAGGCAATGTAAGTTAATACTGCTAGAAGCAGTAGCCCTCTGTGGCACAGAAGAGCGAGAACGTGCACAGTGAGGGCCAAGGGCACCATGTGACAATGCTGCAGAGCAGAAATAGGGGCCAGGATACTCCCAGAGACAGATCCCTTCCACATGGAAAACAGAGATCAACCAGATCTCCCCTGCAGACTGCTTCGGCACCTCTTGATGGTCATTTAGAATTTTGTGAATCATTTATTTTAGGGTTAGAGGATGTTTGCTGATCAGTTTTAGGTGCTCTTTGGGTAATACAAAAAAAATGCTGTTTTTGGAATACTCGGTTCATTTCAGATGTTTTTGCAAAGCATCTTTTACTAAGTTTCCATTCTTCTGAAGTAAGAGAGTTGTATTATATATGGCCAGTCTTACAACATGCCGAGTGTCCTTGACTCCTAATGACTCCATTGGAAGTTGATGGTAGTGGTAAATTCTCCACACCTTACAAGATGAGACTTTGACACTAATAGTAATAATCCTTTATGAAGTAGGATGAACACAGGGAGAGAACTATCCATTATTGCATCCTTCACAGAATAAATCTGCTCTTTCCTTTTTATTCCTATGAAGGAAGAAAAGGGCTGCCTGTGATGAATCAGGTCAAAGGTTAACGGCTTCCTTGATCATGGAGCTCAGCACAATGTTCAGTCACATATTCCAAGAGATTATACCCTGACATTAGTTAGCTAACCAGCAATGTGTTTTCACAGCACTCAGCAGAATGTAAAGAGCTTGGTTGAGACTGGAGCCTATACTCAGGGTTGGTCCTGCGGCTAGGCACATATTTGCTTTCTGTTCAATCCAGTCCAGCAATATATCCCTCTGTGCCAATTGCTTAGACCAGCAGGTCTCAAACTTCATTGCACCATAACCCCTTTCTGACAACCAGAAGTACTACATGATCCCAGGAAGGGGGACCAAACACTGAGCCTGACTGCCCACCACCACCACCCCAGGTGGGCTTGGGAGAGCAAAGCTGAAGCCCAAGGGCTTTTGCCCTGGCTGGGGGTATGTAACCTTAGCCCTGGGAAGTGGGGCTTAAGCTTTGGCTTCAGCCATATGCAGTGGAGTTTTGGGCCTAGACTTCAAACTTGCTGGTACCCAGGGCCAACACCAGCCTTGGTGATCTTAGTAAAATGGGGTCATAACGACTCACTTTACGGTCTCAACCCACAATTTGAGAACTCCTGCCTTAGGCCCCCCCCTCCAAATTCATCAAGTTAAGCAGCAGGTTTTTTTGTACAAATTATTTAATAGGTTAGTTATGTTAATCCTTTTGAATCATAACCATGTGTTCTGGGACAGTAGTTTGTATTTTACTGTCTTTGGAGGTGGTTAATGTGGCATGGTCAGACACATTTGAATTGCCTTTTCAGTGGTGCTCTCAGGTTTGAGTAATTAACCGTAATTTTATGTAAAGTACAGGTTGAACCTCTGGTCTGCGACTCTCTGATCCCGCATCATCCATGGTCTGGCAGGAGCCCCAACGATGGACTGGCAGCTAGGGACAATGGAGCTCTGGTGGCTGGAGGGGGCCAGTGGCCAAAGGCAGGGATCCCCACCAGGTGGAATGAGGCTGGTGACCGGGGGCAGGAAGCCCCATCAGCCAGAGCGAGGCCAGCAGCCAGATATCCGGCAGCCAGAGCCTGGCAACCTGAGTAGGACCAGTGGCGGGGGGCAAGGAATTCCACCATCCAAAGCAAGGCCAGCAGCCAGAGCCCCGCCAGCGGGAGTCTGGGCAATAGTGCTTCAGCAAGCAGGCCAGAGCCAGTGGAACCCTTGCAAGGAGGTCAGGGCAGTGCGGTGGCCAGGGCCGGGGACCAAGAGAGGAGCCTGAAGGCCTGACCTCTCTAGGGTTGCCAGGTGTCTGGTTTTGAACCAGACAGTCCAGTAGTTGAGCTGTCTGTTCAGGAAACAAATTGAGAAAATAGAAATGTCCAGTATTTTCTAAATAAGATGTCAAGTGTGTCTGGTATTTTTGTTGAAACCATCTGGTAACCCTACCTCCCTTGGTCCGGCAAATTCCCTTGAGGATGCCAGATGAGGGAGGTCCAACCTGTACTTAGGTAGGAAAAAGGTTTTAATTGATCATTTTATTCCCCAAGTCAGGAAGAAGAAGCATCCATTTTAATATTATTCAGCCTTATCCCATACATAAAGTTCATGTCATGCTGCTCTAGGAGAGAAGTTGTGGATAAAGTCAACTCCGGATTCAAAAACTGCCTGTTATACCAGAGATAAAATTAGTTTGTCTTCCTCGTAGTTAACCCCAGGGTATATTTGGCCTGATTGTTAATATTTAGGCACTAATTAATATTGCATAAACTTGTCCTCTCACTTCAGTTGCATTCTTCTATCCATTAGCTGAGCTAATCTACTCAAATATTTTATCGTGTTGAAAACATTCTACCCAAGTTGTCTTCCTCTAAGGCCACTAACTTTTAGGCTATGTCTACACTGCAAAGAAAAGCCGGAAAAAGATACACAAATTGCTAAATGCAATTTGCATATACTTTTCTGCTTTTCTTCCAAAAGAGGCTTTTCCGACATTTGGCCCATCTACACGAGGCCAAATGTCAGGAAAAAACCCTCTTTTGGAACATCCCTTCTTCCTCATAAAAGAGGACTTACAGGGATGCCAAAAAAACCTGTACGCTTTTCCGACTTTCGGAAAAGCAAACGCATTTCTTGGATGCAGCAGACCTTTTTCTGGATACCTCTGGTACCCCAGAAAAGCTCTGTAGTTTAGACATATCCTTATAGTCTTAAGCACATGCTTAATTTGAAGCCTTAAGCACATGCTTAATTTGTTTAAAATTCAGCATATGCATAAGCGGTGTACAGATTCAGGGCTTAATCAAATATTAAGAGATTCCCTCCGTTTTTCAATTTTGGGTCCCATCTAATACTATTTTATTCATAACTTTCAGTTAAAGCTCTGGCTTCTTTGCAATGAAGTGAAAACCAGCTAAAGAGTATTTTTATTCATATGGTTTGTTTCAGCTGCCAATCAAGTAAGCTGCCCTGTGTTTTCCTTGGCCTGCCTCAGAGTCCTGATTATTAGGTCAGAACATATACAAAGTTCTGGAATAGATCTTTTTACTGCCCAGTGCACTAACTTGTTAGTACAGCAATGTATGTAAAGGCTATGGGGCAGTGTCTGATCCACAAGGAACATCTTGTTTTGATGCTTTGCCATCAGTCAGCCTTTCCACAGCAAAACCCACTGGAGGGATCTGTGGGTAGGGAAGGCATCTCAGTGGGCTCCCCTCATGATGCTTCCCCCAAAGAGTGCTAAGGGCAAGGGTGTCATTAGCAAGTTTGCCTTATGCAACAGACCATTCCACCCTGTGAAATGAGCAGGGGATACTGATGGCAGACCCTGGGGTTATGCGAAGGATCAGTTCATGGAGAAGACTTATTCCATGGCACCTGTTCTGGGGCCATGTCATGGGGTGGCTTTCCTTCGCCCCCTCCCGGGCCTACCGTTCGCCCCACACTCTACCCCAGGCTGTAGCCTGGCCCCGACTCTAGGGCCTAACGGGCTGCTCAACCAGAACTGGTCATACGGAAAGGCTCACTGGCCCTTTAAAGCAGGGTCTGCTGGCCCCCCAGCCAGAGTCAATATACAATCAGCAGCTGGACCTTTAAGCAGGGCTCACCAGCCCACTGGCCAGAGCCAATATGCAAAGTCAAGGGTAGGGGCTACACCCCTGGTAGGGGAACCCAGGCCCACCCTACTCCACCAGGTCCTGGCTCAGGGCCCTGTGAGTGGCAGGGGGACTCACCACTCCTTTGGTAGGGAATCCATCCAGAATTCACCAAAGATTCCGGGGTGGGAGAGCCACTTCCTACCTGGTCCGGCAAGACAGTATCCCACGAGCTCACCGGGTCCTCTACTTCCCTGGGGGCTACTTCTCCCTCGTAGGCTGCAGGGGAGACATGCCAACTGGCTCCCGAGTTTCTGCTGTCTTCCCTCAGATTGGCTGACTGGTGCTGGTCAGGCAAGCCCTTCCGATTGGCGGGCTGGGGCTGCTCAGGAGCTCCCCTCTGAGGCCCTTCCCCTCTGATAGTCAGCCCAGACTGAGCCTCCCTCCAGCCTTTTATACCAGGGCTGCAGTCTGAGCATGCCCAGCAGAGGTGTAGGGGCAGGGCTTCTTCAGCCAGGTGGGCCTGATTAAGTTCCGCCTTCACAGTGCGGGGCTGGTACACCCCATCACAGGCCCTTTGTGCTTCCTCCAGCTCTCTAGCAACATAGCTGCACAGGAAGGCTGGGCTGTACATAGCTCTGGAATTACTTATGGGAAATGTTCCCACCCTCTCATCCCTGTCCTGCCACTTTTCCAGATCTGGATCCAGAAACACATACATGCTTTCTGCAAGATCTAGGGGAAGGGGGAGTGAGGCACTGAGGCAGCACACAGCTCTCTACTGAACATGCATGGGAGGCTGCGTGTGCAGAGGGTATTATTCCACCTTCAGGGGGCTGATTAGTTTCTATATCCTAAGGACATGCGGTTCCATTCTTGGTAACCCCAGATTGTACCAGTTTAAGTGCATTCCAGCAAACTGAAGAGAAAAGAAATTAACTCAAGAAATTTGATTTATGGCTACTGATTTTCAAAACTGGCTAAGGGATTCATAGTTCCTATTGAAACAAATGGGAGTTGTCTGTCCATGTCCTCTAGGCAGCTGTGAAAATCACAGTCATGTAGTAGTTGTGTTTATTAATGTATTTATTAAACAATTAAAACACATTTCTGTTTACATGTACCTACCTTAGTAACAAGCCGGGCTATAAACACAACCAGACAATAGTGAAAGAAGCTTCTGTATGTGCCCAATTCCCCTGTGGGGCTACATCTAGACTGCAAGCTTCTTTCAAAAGAAGATTTTTCAGAAGAGATCTTCCGGAAAATTTTTTTTTTAAAGAGAGCATCTACACAGTAAAAGCACAACGAAAAAACACAACAATTGGACACTATCTCACAATTCACTTGTGATTACTGTGGATGGAGTAGCCACCAGGGCACCTGTGCTTTGTCCTGGAGGCCTCTTCTTTCGAAAAAACACTCTCTTCCGCGTCCACACGCCTTTTTCCAAAAAAGCTACAGGAAGATTTTAATTGGGCTAACATTTTAAATTTTCTGCTGGTATTTTTTTTCCCAAAGCCTTCAGAGTTTGGCCTTAGGTCACCAGTAACTTGATTCTTAAATGAATGAAGAGTCAAAAGATGTGTTGGAAGATCTGGTGATGTGGCTGAATTTCTTCTATAAGACTTAACGCAAGCTTGGGAATATGATTTAAATAGTTGTTAAGGAGGCGATGAATGAATCGGCCTTCTGAACTTTACTACCAGGCTGAGTGAGTGACTTGAAAAATTCATATCCTTAGATTTCGAATCATGCTCAGAATAATTGCCTTTTTATTGAGTGCTTTTGTTTAGCTCTGTGTACAATCTTGACACCTCTATTGCAAGGGACTCTCAGTCTTCTGCATCAGGGATGTCTATATGGTGGGGAGGAAAAGTGAAGCATGAAGTTTCCCACTTCCTTTGTATTTTCAGCAGACAGCAGAAAATAGTCGTATTTGGTTTCTGAACATATTGGGCCAGAATGTCAAAATAATTCCATTTATTATTCAGATTCACACTATCTTAGGGTTCTGTCTCTATCATCAGTTAAGGCTTCTGCAGCTTGATCAATGAATTTTCAGCATACTTGTTTGCATTTATGAATCCTCTGTCTCCACAAGGGTGCGTTCAGCATACGAATAAGCTTTGTAGGTTTCTTTCTCAGGACAACAAAACATTGAACTTCTGTCAGTAGCTATCATGGCAAAAGAAGAATGGTAAATGTATAGGGACTTTGGTGTTCTCTTTTATTGCCTGTAATTTATCAGGTCACTCATTGATTATACATCATGTGGGGCAAGAACACCACATAACATTTTCTGTTACATTATTTCTGCCTTCTACTAGTTTATTTCCTCTGAGCAGCACAATTCTGCCAGGTTTCTTTGTGTTGAGTTTTCATTCATGATGAAGTGATAGCCATTTTGTAAGCCACTGTCTATATTTTGACACCCAAGTGCCTGGAATTTAACTTTAATTTAGAACATGGAATGGGTGCCAGATCTCCTTGATTATATTCCTAGTGTTATCTCACTGCATCAGATATTTTTTGGCCTGCATTGCTCTGTTTGCACTGCCCTTAGCTCCTGTAATGGGGATACCCCTAGTAAATGTAAAGCTAGCAAATCTAGCTCTCCTAGGCTTTCCATTGCACAACCCCACTGTTGGAGGTGTGAAAGAGCCTTCAGTTCCTGTTCATGGCCTATACTTGCCTGCCTGAGTTTTGCCCATCTAGTGCTTCTTAAATAAACTCCACATGGGCTTTGGTTTTTGGGTCAACAATGCCCACTCTTCCAAGGTCTAATTTATTGACTTAAGATACAATGCAAAACTCATTGCTATAGATTCTCTTCTCCCGCTGAGTTTTCTCTCTACAGCTTTTCCCTGCAATGGCAGGCCTCTTTCAGCTCTATCTGACTAGAGCATTTTTCTAGGCTAAAAGAATTTGTTCTCTCTGGTCCTTAAACTTCTTCAGGCCTCTAGCTTCCAGGGCCAAACTTTCCCCCTTCTCCACCCAGGTCAGGGATATTTGGCAGCTGCAGCAGGGATATTAACTGCAGCTGTTCTGCAGCCTCTGCAACAACTTCTTCCTGTTGTCTGTCCCTAAGCATCCCTCCTCTCCTTATAGTTTCCTTCTGCACTGGTAGTGGAATCACCTGATAATCCCTGCTCAGAAGTATCAACTTTTAGTAACAAGGGCTGGTTGGCTTGTTCAGTCAGTGAAAGCTGAGAAGCAGGTGGTTGTTCTGCTGCTCCCCTATTCCAGCCCTCCTATTTTGCATGATTGACCAAATAGAGGAGCAAAATTAAGTAGCCTAAAAAAGTAGCTGAGCAGCTACTCAATAGCATAGGATTATCCTGCGTGAGAGAAGTTAAAATACAGGCCTGGTTTTAAAAGTTCCTGATTTCCCATCACAGCCTGAGTTTACAGTCCACCCACCTCCATTCAGAAATTATATTGATGGGAATCATATAAATACCCACCTATACTAAAAGCAAACTATCTTTCTGATATACATGTATAATATCACATTTCCCCTGAAATGAAATTAATAGTGCTGATGGAAACGTTATGAAGTGCACATTTAAAATCTGCCTATGCTAGCAAAAGTGCAAAGATCCCGTCAAGATCATGCAAGCCATGGACAGATCCACTGTCTATTGTTTAATGTTAGGAATGTGTGCCTGGCAAAGGACATTCTTCCATATTTGATCATTGCATCCCCAACGTCATGCGTGTGAGAGCTGTGCAGTTTTGTCACAATGACCGGTAGTTAGTGCTTTGTATGAAAAGGTATATTAAGACCAAAAAAATAAAAAGTTGACCTTAAACTTTAATCTAATGTTGTCAACTCCTTCTTCACAGATTCCTGTTATGGGAGGAGCCTTCATGGACTCACCCAATGAGGACTTTGGTACAGAATACTCCTTGTTTAATTCATCGGCCAATGTCCATGCTGCTGCTTCAATTCAGAACCAGCAAGAAGAGACCTCCCGTTCCTCAAATGATGCCATATTGTTATGGATTGCGATCATAGCAACAATTGGAAACATTGTGGTTGTGGGAGTGGTGTATGCCTTCACATTCTAAGAAGACCAGAGAATGGAATGCTGCAGGAGTGGACAGTTACAAGCGTTTTTGTTGTGTGTGTTGGTGTGTGTGTGTATATATACATATAGCTATATAAATATATATAGGTAGACCCATTTTGTGCAGTTAGAGCTGCCACCGTACTGGAAATGAAGTGCAGGTTATTAAACTTGAACTTCAGTAGTAAAGTTTGGTCACATTTGCAAATTATGTGCAGGTGAAAGCTTTAATCAAGAATAGCCTATACATGTCATGTATTAATTTGATGTCAAAGGCCAGTGTTTATATGTGAAATACAAAATGAAAGTGGGATTTACATAGAAGGGTGCTTATTTCCTATTGGTTGGATTTTCTAGTACTTCTTCAGTTTCTTGTTTGTTCCTCTTACTGAGATTTTAATCTGCTTTGAGGATTGGTATTTCTATCACAACATTATTTGAAAAATGCTTTGTATCTTATCCTCCAGGGAAGTCTAGTCATCTAGATGTGCAGATGCGTTGGATGGTAGGTGTTGGCTCAGTTGTAATTAGCAGTTTTTCAGGATTCTTGTGTTTGGAACTAGACTACACACAGTCCATCAGTTAAGTTTAAAGTGTTATTATGAATCTTAAGGCAGTGGCATGTAGGTGGATGGATGGTTTAACTAAGACTCCCCTTCTAAAGTCAATGAGCAGAGATGATAATCTGAGAGTTACTACTGAATCTGCTTGATATTTCTAGAAAAAGCCAAATAGAATATATAGGTACTGCAATCTGCACTCTAGAAGGAGCATTTCTGGTGTGTGTGTTTTAAATGGAAGGGGCAAAAGCTCCAATTTCAATCAGACTATTGGCAGCCAAAAATGATAATGATTATACTTCACTGGATTGACCCTTTCTAGAAAATAAAGACTATGGCTTTTTTTGGTTCATTATTCTGACATCCAAATTTTCCACAAAAGCCACATGGTCAATAAGCTTATATATGAATGAAATGACTTAAAGTGCAGACATTTTCCAGCCTAATTAACTGCCAGTGATTCAACTGTGGAACTGAACTAATCATGGAGTTGGCCAGATAACCATACTGTGCACATACAAAACCTCCCGTGGTCAATTGGGTACATGTGTTACATACAGAAGTGAGATATATGGAACATTGGAAGGCAGCAGCAAAGGCAAATTGCTGATAGAACTTGACAAATGTTTACACTTAGGAATTAATATGTTTCTATGGCCTGATAATGGGAGGGAAAATGTAAGATAAATTGTGGTAGCAATTTTATACAAATATTTGTATTCAGTGTTGAATTAATGGGTAATATCTTTGTTGTATTTATTGTATTTATATTGTGAGCAATGATTTCTAAGGGCTGTATCCATTCAAAATACTCTGTAGCCTTCGTTGCCAAAGGAAGGGTATATATCTTCAGTCAAAGCTCCTATGAGCTGTAAAAATCTGTCCCATTTCTCATTCTCTTTAACATGACAGATATGAGTATAGAGAAATGGCAGCAGATAAATACTTTAAACAAAACCTCTTTGTACTGGTCCTACAATTGACAGGTACTTCTTTTGCTGTTATATGTATCTTGGATTCTGTCATTTTCACTTCAACTCATCTGATGAAGTGGGTCTTACCTACGAAAGTTCATTATCCTATATATTTTTGTTAGTCTCTCGGGGTGTGTCTAGACCCCATCCCTCTGTTGACAGAGGGATGCAGATTAGGCACATCGAAATTGCTAATGAAGCAGAGATTAGCATAAACATGGCTGCCGCTTTTTTTTTACATGAGTTTGTCAACAAAAAGCAGCAGTCTAGATACGGATCTGTCGAAAACAAACTCTTTTTCGACAGAACCCGTGTTCCTCAAAAAATGATGTTTTTTGGTCCTAAGTGTGTTTGTGTTTCACATTGGCTTTCTGTTCTAACAGAGTAACATATGGTAGAACAGTTGAATGTCATGCCCTCAATTCTTTCAGGTGTGTCACTAGCATCATAATTGAATCAATTAGTTATTAATAAGATTTTTCAGTGCCTCAGTAAGGCTCTGTAGTGATGCTACATTGTGCAGTAAAACTGTTTTTGCATGGTTGAAAGTAAAGCATTTTTACCCTGATTAAAACCAGTTAGATAATATTGTATTTACCCAATGGGAATCTTTTGCTACTCTGTGAATTTGCCAGTAGAATGCTTCACTTAAACTTTTTAGAATTTTAATCTAATTGCAATTAGCAAAGTTTCTTTTCAATCACCCCAAGTATTGGACCAAATTGAAAAGGTAGTCAGCCATGAAAAAAATACTTGAGCATGAGTTTTAAAATGAGAGACACTGCCCTGTTGCCTTGTGCAAAAGAGATGCCCTACTTTCTTATGAAGTCAACCAGTTCTCCCTCTGTGTTCTTCATAAATATTTTCCATCATCAAAGTTCACTGGTTTCAGAGGGTGACATGCACAAGAGGGTATCTAAGGAAAATAGTTGCTCTGGCCACATCTCCCACTTCAAAAGACTGTAAATGTGCAGTTAGCACTGTGAATTCAAGAGATTTCCACAAAATAAAGGCAGGTGCTATGGGAATTGCAAGATTTAAAAATAACTCTCCAGATAAATATATATATTTGGACTGATGGATTAATAGTCTGGGCAATGTGTTCTCAAGCATATTAGGGATGGGCTTGCATTGAGACTGAATCCCATCAAACTATGTGGATATGCAGCTCTAGAACCAGATGTTATCTGTCCAGGTATTTGTAACAGGATCTCAATGTGGTCACTGAATCCAAGATCCAGATATGGATTGCAACTTCAGCACATGGGCCCTCTCTCTGTATTGGACCAAACCAAAATGTGGAATCCAAATACCTCCACATATTGGGGAACTTCAGATTTGGATCCAGTTCTGCATCCAAACATTTCAAAATGGACCCAACTCCCAATCCTGACTGGTGAGAGCAGCAGTTCTGGGAGAATGAGTAGGATCACGGCAGGTGCTTCTGCGTCAGGAACTCTGTTAGGGTATGTCTGCTCTTGCAGCCTATTTCAGAATAGGGCGGCAAATGTAGGCATTCGGAATTGCAAATCAAGCCCGGGATTTAAATATCCCACGCTTGATTTGCATCTTCCCAGCCAGGCGCCATTTTTTTTTTTTTTTTTTTTGAAATTTACAAGCACGGAATAACTGCCCACGTCTACACACGGCAGTGAAACGGGCATTCGAAATAAAGCCCTATTTCGGACTACCTGTTAAACCTCATTGCAGGAGGAATAACAGGTAGTTCGAAATAGGGCTTTATTTCGAACGTCCATTTCAGTGCCGCATATAGACGCGGGCAGTTATTCCGGGCTTGTAAATTTCAAAAAATGGCGCCCGGCCGGGAAGATGCAAATCAAGTGAGGGATATTTAAATCCCGGGCTTGATTTGCAATTCCGAATGCCTACATTTGCAGCTCTATTCCGAAATAGGCTGCAAGTGTAGACATACCCTTGACAAGATCCACATTATATACCTTGGATTGCATTTTAGTGCTCTTCTTAAGCAGGCGTATACTATGCCCTGACCTGCTGCAGCTAGCACTTTTGCTGACTGCATCATAGCCACTAGCCACCTGTGAACTGCGTAGCCCCCTCTTCCAACAGCATTCAGTTCTTTCAGATGTGGTATGTGGTTTGGAATGTTAACCAGGAATTTCTGCCTGTGCATTTGTGTGTGCTGGGGAGCCATTCTAACTGGCTGTTTGGAAGGGGGGGCGAATCCCCTCTGCACTTCTCCCTTGGCCTCTCGCACACCAAGGCAGGAGTCAGTTCCAAAGATTAGTTTAGGTCAGTTGAGGCATGTAACGCAAGCAAAATGACAGCAAGATACCCAGTGACATGCAGGAAGTGATCATAGTGGTATGAGGCTTCTGTAGTGAAGAAGGTGTAACACCATATGAATCTAGCATACCGCACCTTGCAAATGCAAGTATAACAATATGTGTCCTGTTCAAGGCTCAAGCAAGTGTGCTGGAGGAGCAAGGAAACTGACGAGCTGATCTTCTATAACCTCTACGGCATTGGCTCTCGACCATCCAGACCACTGTACTCCTTTTAAAAGGTGTCTGATTCATCTTGAGTACCCACAAGTTGCATCTCACTTAAAAACTACTTGCTTACAAATTAGACATAAAAATACAAATGTGTGAGAGCACACTATTACTGGACAATGGCGTACTTTCTCATTTTTACCATTTAATTATAAAATAAATCAATTGGAATATACATAGTCCGCTTGCATTTCAATGTTCAGTATATAGAGCAGTATAAACAAGTCCTTGTATGAAATTGTAATTTGTACTGACTTCAATAGTACTTTTTATGTAGCCTGTTGTAAACCTAGGCAAATATCTAAGGGTATGTCTACACTACCACCCTAGTTCGAACTAGGGTGGCAATGTAGGCAACTGGAGTTGCAAATGAAACCCGGGATTTGAATTTCCCGGGCTTCATTTGCATATAGCCAGGCACCGCCATTTTTAAATGTCCGCTAGTGCGGACTCCGTGCCGCGCAGCTACACGCGGCACGGACTAGGAAGTTCGGACTAGGAGTAACGAGGAGTAACGGTAGTTCGGAATAGGAAGGCTAGTCCGAACTACCTAGTCCGTGCCGCGTGTAGCCACGCGGCACGGAGTCCGCACTAGCGGACATTCAAAAATGGCGGTGCCCGGCGAGATGCAAATGAAGCCTGGGAAATTCAAATCCCGGGCTTCATTTGCAACTCCGGTTGCCTATATTACCACCCTAGTTCGAACTAGGGTGGTAGTGTAGACATACCCTTAGAGAGTTGAGGTACCCTGTGAAAGAGCTCTTAGTATCCCTGGTACTGAGCAGCCCTGATGGCATTTTAGCAAAGAGACAAAGGATTACGGAGTTACAGAGACTGCTGTTTTCTCCTAGTCAGGAGGGAGGCTTGTTCATAGGGAGAGGTGAGGGGGTAGCTTACAGAACTGCCCTTCCTGTTTTTGTTCTGTTTGGCCTCCGTGGTGATTAATATTAATCCAGTACGTGCCCCCAGCATAACAAAATGAGAGAGATGGAAAACATGTCAGTTTCCCAGCAAATGTTGTTTGAAATACACCATTTTCCTTTGCTAACAAACTGACAACAAACAAAACAGAGGAAACAGATGACTTGTGTGAAACAAGCAGTATATATCACCATTTAATAGGGCTCAGTTCTGCTGCTGCATGCTCTTACCAGGTGGTGAGCCCCCTGACTTCAGTAAGAGCTGGGAGCACTCAGCATCTTGCAGGAGTGCTCAGCACCATTCAAGAATGAGATGAGAGAGGATACAAGCTAGACAAACATCTGTTTCATGTAGACCCATATCAAGCCAACTGGAATTTTTTCTACTGTGGGTGGGTCTGAGCCAAATACAGCCACAGTCTCTGTTCAGTGAGCCATTATATTTTCTCTGTTATTAAAAGCCTCCTGTTTAATATCCTGCTGTTATTCAAGTTCTTAATATCCTCTTTGCATTTTCCTTCAGGGAGCTGGTAAGTATTAATTTAACACAGTTCTGTTTTCCACACTATGTCCTTTGCAAGTGTAATTTTACTGATTTTCCTGTGGTTAATCACACAAGTAAATCTGGAAAATTACATTTTGTTTAAAAATACAACTTTTGTTAGTGAAAAAGAATTGGCCAAAATCAAAACACCAGGTAGAAACACTTCTGACCTTTGGGGTTTCAAGATCCATAACTGACTTTCATCCAACTAATGCTAGGGAAGAAAAAGGCAGCCCATGTTTCAGCTAATGATATAAAGTCCCATGCAGAATTCAGAGCTCTCTTAACTTCCTGTTTCTGTGCTCCCAGTTCACTTAGTCTGATCTCTGTTTACTCAAGAGTGAGACATCCCAGGACATAGCATATAGCAGCTTCTTGCTGTAACTGTTGTGGAAACTCTTGAGGGAAGCACTGTAATTATCCTTCTGGCACTAGGAACTCTAGCCAGGGATTAAGGTTGAGCTCTATATACCTTGATTAGTCACCCAAGAAAAAACATGACTGAATTTAGGCTGGGCATGGAAGGTGGGAGATTGTCCTTCCTTATCCTGAGACTTGAGCACATTCTACACAGAGTGGAGCATCCTGGGACCTGCTTTAAACCATGCCAGCTTTCATGGTCCCTTAGCTGGGCATTGCTAGAGTACATTGAGCTCCTCATGCCCACCTTTCTGATCCCTCCCGGCCTCCGATACACTCCCAGCACCACAGTGGTAACCACTTCCCAATGGAGAACATTGGGAATCTCCAGCAGCTAGTCTTTGCTCTTTGCAGTTGGGAGCAGGGAGGGTAGGGAGCAGGGAGCCAACCGGCTCCACCAGCTGTAAGGATCTATTGTAGCCACATGATGGGGCTCTGAGGCTGCCACCTGGCCCCACCAACTCCAGAGCAGCCAGTTAGCCCCATTTGGCCAGGGTTCCTAGGTCAGCAGGACAGCCAGCCAGCCCCATGTGGTCCTAGGTCCCAGGTCGGCAGGTCAGCTGAATGGCCTCGTGCAGTCAATGATCAATAGGGCAGCCCCATGCACTTGGGGTCCAGGGCAGACATGTGGCAGGAGTTTGGGGTCCTACCCAAACCTGCAGAGTTGGGGGTCTCGGACTGCTGCCTGGCCCCACAGGGTTAGAGGTGTGGCTGGTGGCCAGCCCTGCACAAGAGTAGGTTGTGGGTTAGGGTCCAGGTAGCCACTGCCCTGCTACATGATCCCTGCAGCCCAGGCTACACATTGTGGGCTGCACAATGATAAATATGTTGAGAACCACTGGTGTAGAGTGAGGCCAAGAATCTACTCCTCCATAGCAAAAGTGATATGTGCCTTTGCAGAATAAAGTGGGTGACACTTTTGTGTGGTCCCAGCCCACTCCAGAGTATTTAGAAGATTCAGCGTGGCTTGGCCTGTGATAATAGGGTAGGTTATTTTGGGTGTGTCAGTTATCCTAATCAATTTTGTGATGGGCCGTGTGTGCCTGTCATGTCATCATTGGCTAAAAGAATCCAAAACAGACCTGACAGGCTTACACAATAGATCAGCGATTTGACTAACACAATTGACCTCTGTCTAAACTAACCTCCAAGCTAAGGTATTTGAGGCTTCATTACACCAGAGTTGCTTGCTGCTGAATATTCAGTGGAAGGGAAGTAAACATTTACTTCGGGATGACTAGGCTTTTAGGTCCCTGTTGTGTTTTGTTTTCTCTCTTGTCAATCTTTTCTTCTTGTCCATCGCAGTCACTCATTTTGGGAACTATCATAACACTTAGCCAGGAAGACTTCCCTACATTATAAAATCTGCTTGTAACAGAAAAGCCTTTGAGCACACTGGGCCTTCTTACCATATTGCAGGGGCCAGTCCCAAATACAGATTCACCGTGAGATTCATGGACAGGTTCAGGATGTTGCTGCCAAAGCTACTAGCCCCCTAGAATGAGTACAACCATTGTCCTCTCATCATCCTGAAGGCTTAGCAGAATCAGAAAATGCTAAAAGACTCCCTTTGTTAGCTCTGTCCTGTACTTCTGATCCAAGGTGATGTGACTGGAGGTAGCCAGACCTCCCCAGACTCGGAGCCCCATGTGGCTTTCTCCAGGCAGCACTGAAGACTACCTGGGAGGGGAGGGTTACCTCCAGCTCATCCTGTATTCCTGAGGCCCTGCACCTTCTGGGGACACATAGCTGACCACACACCCCCATCTTGTCCAGGGGCCTGGCAATCTATTGGTCCCCCGGATACAGAAAGACTTGTCCAATTTTGGTGAAATGTTTGAGGAAAGATTATAGATTTATTTATTATATATATTATATAATAAATATTTATTTATTATATTTATTATAGATAATATAAATATATTATATTTATTATTAACATAGAGCCCTATGTTGTATATAAAGGGATATAAACAACAAGAAATCTATCTGTTATATAATTTTCTATCATCTATAAATAGTTATCGAGGAAGCATTATATACATAATGCTACTGCCAGCAGCTACCTGTTATATACAACTTTACATCTGTAGCTCTCTCAGGTGTTCAGAATCATTTATAATGGTGGTCAGAATCATCATTCTGATTTTAAAGAGGGGATAAGTAAGTCACTGAGGGATGAAGCCATTTGCCCAATATAAAATCACAGGAAAAGAGCCAGGGCTAGAATTGAGATCTCCCTGGAGTTCATACCATCTCCCCTAACTTTTATTTAAATTGTGCCTTCCTCTAAAATATCTGGTTACAACAAATCAAATTCAACATGACAGGATTCCTTTATTTTGTTGTCTTCCACCTTTGGCACTTTTTATATCTCCCACAGGGAACCGAGCTAATTCCAAATCAGTCCATCCGGTTGACTGGAAATCAGAAATAGTCTTGATCCCTTCACTCATTTTTGCAGACCTTCCAGATACTGCAAGGCTACGTCTTCACTGCAGGCTTCTTGCGCAAATACTGTTTTACGCAAGAGTTCTTGTGCAAAAGGTCTTCCACAAGAGCGTGTCCACACTGCCATGAGTTTTTGCTCAAGAGATGTGCTTTTGCGTAAGAGCGTTCACGGCAGTGTGGATGCTCTCTTGCACAAGAAAGCTCTGCTGGCCATTTTAGCCATAGAGGTTTCTTGCGCAAGAAAATCATGTTGCTTGTCTACACTGCCTTCTTGTGGAAGAGCTCTTGCACAAGAGGGCTTATTCCTTGTGGGGAGAGGAATAACTCTTTCGGAAGAAGCCCTGTTTTCTGACACTATACTGTAAATTTACTTGCGCAAGAATGCGCGTGCAGTGTAGACACCTGGCAAGTTTTTGCGCAAGAACAAAAACCCTGCAGTGTAGACATAGCCCCTAGAGAAAGTCTAGGAAAGCAAGAACATCTTCCCTTCCCATAGGTAAGTGTTACTTACCAAGAACCATACAAAACTACTCAAAAATCTGCAAACAAGACAATTTATTGGGGACCTCTGATTCATGGCACCACTATGTTGGGATTCCCTCTGAGATCTCTTTCCACTCAGCTTTCCAAGTACTTAGTTCAGCTTCAAACTTTATCACTTAGGGTACATCTACACAGGAGCATTAGTTTAGAGTAACTGGCGGTATTCCTAAATAACATAGTGCATGTCTACACTACAAGCCTTTATTTTGAAATAATGTCGAGCTGGAGCACTTCTTACTGTGACTCATGTTAACCCTCATTTCACAAAGAGTAAGGTAAGTCGAAGGAGGAGTGCTCTTCCTTTGACTTGCTGCTGTGTAGACAGTGCCAAAAGCCAAAATAAGCTATTTCAACTTCAGCTACACAATTGACGTAAATGTGTCCTTAGTTATCTGCATTTGGCATACAATAACACTACATGGAGTTGATTAGACTCCTACGCAGGCCAGGACTGAGGCTAGAGAAGGCTAACATGTCATTCAGTAAAAAGAAAAGTAACCTGAATTGGCATTCTACTGGTGTCCTATTATTATAATTTATTTTTTGTATTAGCTCTGTGCCTCAAAGCCCTACTCATGAACCAGGTCCTCATTGTGCTAGAAGTTCTGTTCCTAATGGCTCCTAAGCCACAGATATTTAAAATCCAGGGATCTTGGAGTTCAATTCCATCACATCTAGAGCAGACATGATAACTCAATGGCCAGTAGATTGATCTCTGCAACATTAATCCACTACAGTAATGTAGACAAGGCCTCACAAAGGGACAGCTTGTAGCTCCTCCCCCACATTGGTGTCTCTGGTACCCTTTGGAAAGTAGGGCATTGATTTGGCCATATTCTCTAGTGTCAGAGATTTAACCTGGACTTGGTCCATGTGGGCCTGCTTTCAGTTACATTCCAGCAGAGATGTGATCATTCCTAAATCAACTTCTGACCAAAGATCATGGACATGGGAACTTGCCTGGAACTTTTCTCACAGAACTGAAAACAAGTTTAATAGTGAGGCTGAGAAAAAAACTCTTAAAGGCAACTTCAAATACAGACTGATCCTTCTGCCACTGAAATCAGTAAAAGCAGACATCTAAACTATGTGTGTAACTTTACTCACATGATTAGTTTCTTTGATGTCAGTGGGATTACTCAGATGAGTAAAATTAAACTGCAGGATCAAGGCCTAAAACTCATACCAGATTATTAGGCTCCTTCCTTCACAAGAATGCCTATAGCTCCAATGTGGCAAGCTGGCCCACGCAGACAGAACCTTGCTCTCTTATAGAGCCCCCACTGGCTTGACTAAGATCCTTACTGATACAGGGGCCTGCCTGTGCAGAACAGCTTGCAGAATTGAGGCCTTAAATCTCTTTTATAGCTCTAAAATCTTTGTTATTTAAAAGAAATCAAATCAATGTATTTTTTAAATGAACAGGTAATAGACAATCTGAGATTTTTGATAGGGAAGAAGAGTATATAATACAGCAAATTTGTAACTTGCCTTTTTACTTGAGAGATGTCTAAACTTAATCAAGTGAAGACTTGCTTCAGTTCTGAAGTTATAAAGCCGTTAAGTGGTTGCAAAATCTCAATAGTTTGCATTTGGCATAAATAAATCAGACAGTTTTGTTACCTATCTTGCAATATATATATATATATATATATATTCATTCAGTTTTGGTTAGCTTTTCATTTCAATTACCACTTGCAGAATTTTTGCAAAAGTTCAAAGAGTAATTCCATTGAAGTTGTCCACGCTTCACCAAAACTCTCATTGTTTTAGGGAGCTTAACTCTCCCCCGCCCTTTAAATCTTATTTATGGCACAGACTTCTGGCATCATTTTTATTAAGAATCTTTGACACTAAAACTTTCATGTTCTTTCTATTTGCTACTTCTTTCTCTGCACTATTGGGTTTGCTTTGAAGAGGCTTCAAGTGTACTGTTTTATATTGTATGGATTGGTTTATAGAAACTTTATTCTTGTAATGAATTGTTCTTGAAATGTGGATTTAGCGGTGCAGATAAAATTTTGAAAACTGTTCTGTATCTATTTGGCTTTTTCATATATTATTGTAAGCCTTACTGGTTTAGTAAATGGTAAAATGTTCTTTTAAGATTATGCTATATTCCCTCTCTAGTTATTTAGCTGGCTTCACTGTGTATGTACTTATTACTTGTTTACTCTTTTTACTATGATGAGAATAACAAAATTTGTCAATGTAAGATTACTTTTTTGCTTTTTCTTGATAAAGTTCTTGAAATTGACCACAGCAGAGTGATTTTTATTTCATTCTCTCAGCTAACTTGAAAGGGTTTGGATTATAATGACAGTTAAGTATATCAGTATATTAATAATCACCTATATTGCACAGATTTCTATTATTGGTTAGTGTCTGAGAACTTACTAAAAATAAAGTAAAAACATAATTTTAAAAAAATGTGCTACTCATCTGTTATACACAGTACCTAAAACAAAGGCTGCAGATCAATACAGATATGGTTAACCTGACCAGACATTCCAATATTATCAGGAGCATCTTGATATTAGGGGCTTTGTCTTATATCAGCAACTATAGCCCTTTCCCCCCCCCCCCCCCAAAAAAAAAGTCCCAATTTTTCACACTTGATATCTGGAACCCTCTAACAGGTACAAACAAGATACATATAATGTGAAGACCAATTACAAGTAGCAGTGAAAATTCTCAACAGTCAAGGAAGAAAACAACAATCCATTTTATGTTTGTCGGGTCTGACTAGCAAGCACCAGTGTAGTTTAATAGTGTCAGTATTAGAAATATTCTTTATCTCCATTACCTGCTTAATCTGAGATGAGGACAATGTCCTTTAAACTAGCATTTTCTGTGGAGAAACTCAAAAGGAAAATCAGTAATTGAGGCCAAAAAAGACTTGCCTTTAAAACTCTGGTAGTCAAACATTCTAGTCATTCCTACACCTGGGATTTCTGCATCTCACAGAACAAAACAAAAAGCAAAAACCAAATAAACAACCACATTGCAGATTTTTGTCCTTCCGAGTTGATCTTATGGCAGAAGCTGCAATCTATGTTCCCTCTCCTACAGTTGTTACTGATGTACCTCTTTACAAATAGACTATTTGCCACTGAATTCAAAAGAAATCTCAATCAGATTGAGACTAGGCTGTCTGTTTTGAATGGTGACCCTACTTCAGAAGACATTCAAATCTGCACTTGAAAGGGAATCCTCTGAACTGGCATTCATGCTAAAATTCGACACTCTCCGCAGGGGAATTAACAAAGACTCCAACTATCTTACCCATTACAAAGATAGCTTCCCCAATTATCACCTCTAATACTATTAACTCACAGACATTTCCCCTTCCCCACCTCTAATATCATTAACTCACTGGCATTCACCTTCCTTCCCCCCCTCCCCACATCCTCCTTCTGTTCTGTAATGTGATTTGTCCTTTTCATGTGTGTTCATTTTTTTAAAATTGTATCCTTTGGTATATATGGTTGTGACTATTTTCTTCCATTATTTGATCTGAGGAAGTGGGTCTGGCCCATGAAAGCTCATCACCTAATAAACCATCTTGTTAGTCTTTAAAGTGCTACATAGTCCTGTATTTTGTTTTGAATGGGTGGTTTAAAGAAATCTGCAGTACTTGTGAAAAGCAGCAGACTGACAGTGCTGTAAAATGAACGCATCCACTCACAGTATAGGAAACAAAACAGGTACCATGGCAGCTGTTCCATCAACATGGCTCAGCCTTGACCCAAAGTAATTATGTCTGCAGGAGGAAAATTAGTTCAGTCTTTCTGCCCATTCAGCCTCTGCTGAAGCTGCCAATGACAGAGACAATTAAGACCAGTTCTAATCATGGTTTTTTTTCTTAGAGTTGAGTGAAATAATTTACAACAAAGTTCAAAAGTGTGTTTTGAAATTCTAAATACATTAGAGCAGTTGGTTTCCCATTTCTTTACATGGTCAAAGAACTCTAAGGGCGTGTCTATACAGCAGCATTATTTCGGAATAACAGATGTTATTCCAAAATAATTTTGCAAGCATCTACACAGTAAATCCTTAATGGGTGGCTTATTGTGGATTCTGTAACCCTCATTCTACAAGGAATAATGCCTATTCTGAAATAGCTATTTCAGAATAGGGCATATGTAGACAGGGTTATTTCGAAATAAGTGGCCTCCAGCCCATCCCACAGGTACCCTGCTGGCCGCTGTAGCCACACTCTGCAGAACTCTATAGCTTCCCTTCCCCTGCACCCCTTAAAGCTGCAGGCAGAAGGGAAAGGGCTCAGCCCTGAACCACCCAGCAACTGTCAGTTCACATTGGGCCAAAATGAGCGACTCCATTGCTCCCACTGTGCCCTCTACTGCTCCCAGGGAGCAGTCAGCCAGCTCCCAGGATCCTGCCTGGGCCCAAAAGAGACATACGCCTTCCTGGTCTGGTGCAGAGATCTGGGGCAAGGAAGCCAAACTCCAGGATCTCCACACCAGATGCAGGATTGCAGACGTCAATGGCCAGATGGCCTATAGCCAGCCACCAACGGTCACAGCCGCACCCAGGAGCAAGTCAGGATGAAGATGAAGGAGCTGAGGCAGGCCTATGCCAGGGCCAGGAAGTGCAGCCCCTTTTCTGGGGCAGCACCCCACACCTGCCCATGTTTCTCCCAGCCCCATTGCATCCTGGGAGGCGGGTCAGTCCCTCCCCTCCCCCATAGTGGACTCAGGGCTGGAGACACCCATCGTCATACTCCTGGGGGGCAGAGACACTGAGGAGGAGGAGCCAGATGAGTCCAGCACCATCTCCATGCTCACAAGCCAGGACCTCATGCTCGCCCTGGAGCTGGTTCCACACACCCTGGATGTCTCCCAGGCATCATCAGAAGCTGGAGAAGGCCCATCACATAAGTGCCATTTCTTTCCTCCACACGGGTGGAGGTGGTGGGAGGGTACAGGCTGGGGCACACTCCTCACTCGGCCTTTTTGGCCTGGGGATCATGCAGCAGCCTGTGCAAGTGGGTGCACAAGGAGCGCCAGCCTGGGGCATACAGCCCCAGGAGGCTGCAACTGAGGACCCTTGTGCAATCTCTCACAGGGTCTGGGGGGCCTGCTATATTCCTGATACTGGGGTGGAACACCCTCCCCCACAAGCCACCACTAGAGGGAGGCTGGGGACACGGACACACACACACACACTCAGGAATGCTGCACATGGTATACTGACATGCCTGCACACTTGGGGCAGCACCTGCTCCCAGGGACAGTGTGCTGAGACACAAGAGCGTCTGCCATTCACTCATACCTCCCCCTAACACCCTGCCCCCTTCTCCTCCAGCAGGCAGGGATACAAGTGCTCTCCCTGTGGAATGCTGCCACTGCTGGACCTGGTGTGTGTGTGGCATGAAGGGAAGCCCAGCCGCCAGAACGTGGGGGTAATGAGACTCCTCCCTGGACATCTGTGCCCCTGTAGGAAAGAACCCACTGTCTAGGCCACTGATGGCTTTATTCCAAGCACATCACCTTCGTCTGACCTGAAAACTCTCGGTCTCAGTTCAGAGATGAGGCCGAGGCTTCAGGCACAGTGTCTCCATGGATGATTGGTGATAGAAATGTAGCCGTGTTAGTCTGGGGTAGTTGAAGCAAAATGCAGGACAATGTAGCACTTTAAAGACTAATAAACCATCTTGTTAGTCTTTAAAGTGCTACATTGTCCTGCATTTTGCTTCCATGGATGATTGACCTTCTCCTTCTACACAGCTGGACCAGTCATGAGAGGGGTGCAGTCGACACCTTCCCTGGCTGCCTCCTGACCCTGCATGATCCACTGACACAGGAGACCACACAAGGACCTCCAAAGGGAGCATATAGCTGCCATGCGAGCCCTGCAATGCTGCATGGAGAAGGACCTGCAGGTGTGCAGCGAGACCTGGCAGATGATGAGGGAGCAGGGCCAGATCATCTGTGCTTCTCTAGTTCAGGGGATAGATGCCTTCTGCAATTATCAAAGTTATTAAGTAACCTCCATGTTAAGTGTACAGATTCTGATGTCTTCATTTTTGACTTTAAGGTGTTTTTTCCCTCTAAATAGTCTACTCTAAAGTTGTGTGTCATAGTGCTACTTAGAGCTGGTCAGAACCAAGAATTCCCATCCTACATGAGATGCCAACATTCTGATTTTTTAAATTCTCAGTTGGAGCAACAATAAATATAGTTATAACTATATGACGAACATTTTGAAATTTCCCACATATCACAACTCTGACATTTCATTTTGACCTTATCAGTTTTTTTTATGAGATTGAAACCTTTTAAACTTGACTATTATTTTATGTCATGTCATGACACATTTTATTATGACATTACTTAATAATTGGGTTGACTTTTGTATTATAAATTGTAATATAACAAAGCAAAATATAATAAAGTAAAAATGAAATATTTTAATAAGGTTAAGTGACTAATTCTGATAGATTTTCATTGAAAATTCTGATGAATTCAATATGTTCCCATAGAATGTTTGGATTTAATTAAATCAGTATTTTCCAAAAGAAAAACATTGCGTCAGAATAATTTAGACAAAATGTAGTACTAGTGTTTGGGTTGAATCTCTTCCTCCTGGTGCTAAACTGAATTAAGTTGTTCTTATATATCAAAGTGGCTCACTTTTTCAACCAATTTCATTGCAAACACTCCTGTGTGTTACTAGTTCTAAGGAAAATAGCCTTTTCAGAAACTGTCTGCTCCAGAGCAATTGTATAAAGGTCCTTCTCCAAACCTTGTTTTAGCTGCTGTTTGCCAAAAGAGGGAAGGTCCTCTTGTGGACTGATAACTGATTCAAAGAGTAGAAACAAAGGGTAGGAATAAATGGTCAGTATTCAGAATGGAGAGAGGTAACTAATGGTGTCCCGCAGGGATCTGTACTGGGACTAATCCTATTCAACATATTAATAAACAGGGCTCGCCGAACCGCGGCAAGCTCCACTCGCCAGCCACGCTGTCTGGCGATGTGCGCATGCTCAGATCGTTCTACGCATGTGCAGATCGCCCAAACCCAGCTCTTCCGGGTTGCAATCTACTCGCCATGGGCGAGTAGATTGCATTATTTGTCGAGCCTTCTTAATAAATGATCTGGAGAATGAGATAAACAGTGAAGTGGCAAAATTTGCAAATGATACTATGTAGCTCAAGCTACATAAGTCCACAGCAGACTGTGAAGAGCATCAAAAGGATCTCACAAAACTAGGTGACTGGGCAACAAAATGGAAGATGAATTTTAATGTTGATAAATGCTAAGTAATGCATATTGGAAAACATAATCCCAAGTATACATACAAAATGATGGGGATTAAATTAGCTATTACCACTCAAGAAAGAGATTTTGGAGTCATTGTGGATAGTTCTCTGAAAACATCCACTCAATGTGCAGCAGCAGTTAAAAAAGCAAACAGAATATTAGGGATCATTACAAAAGAGATAGAGAATAAGACAGAATAATGTATTGCCTCTATATATCCATGATATACCCACATCTTGAATACTGTGTGCAGATGTGGTTACCTAATCTCAAAAAAGATATCTCGGCTTTAGAAACTAGGGGTCACCAAATGAAATTAATAGGTGGCAAATTTAAAACAAACAAACAAACAGAAGTTTTTCTTCACGCATCACAGAGTCAACCTGTGGAACTCCTTGACGGAGGAGGTTGAGAAGATCAGGTCCATCAATACTTATTAGCCAGAATGGATAGGAATGGTGTCTCTAGATTCTGTCGGTCAGTGGTTGGAAATGGATGACAGGAGAGGGATCACTTGATGATTACCTGTTTCTGTTCACTCCCTCTGGGGCATCTGGCATTGGCCACTGTCAGAAGACAGGGTATTGGACTAGATGGGCCTTGGTCTGACCCAGAATAACCGTTCTTATGTTCTTATCTTCTTAAGATGTTTGACAAACATAACTAATAAAAAAACATATCTCCATCTTAAGAAAATTACAAGGTTTACATAAGAACATAAGAATGGCCGTACTGGGTCAGACCAAAGGTCCACCTAGCCCAGTAGTCTGTCTGCCGACAGTGGCCAGCACCAGGCGCCCCAGAGGGGGTGGACTGAAGACAATGATCAAGTGATTTGTCTCCTGCCATCCTTCTCCAGCCTCTGACAAACAGAAGCCAAGGACACCATTTCTATTCCCTGGCTAATAGCCTTTTATGGACATATCCTCCATGAAGTTATCTAGCTTCTCTTTAAACTCTGTTATAGTCCTAGCCTTCACAGCCTCCTCTGACAAGGAGTTCCACAGGTTGACTACATGCTGTGTGAAGAAGAACTTCCTTTTATTAGTTTTAAATCTGCTACCCATTAATTTCATTTGGTGTCCTCTAGTCCTTCTATTATGGGAACTAATGAAGAACTTTTCTTTATTCGCCCTCTCCACACCACTCATGATTTTATATACCTCTATCATATCCCCCCTTAGTCTCCTCTTTTCTAAACTGAAAAGTCCCAGTCGCTTTAACCTCTCCTCATATGGGACCCGCTTCAAACCCCTAATCATTTTAGTTGCCCTTTTCTGAACCATTTCTAAGGCCAAAATATCTTTTTTGAGGTGAGGAGACCACATCTGTACACAGTATTCAAGATGTGGGTGTACCATAGTTTTATACAGGGGCAGTAAGATATTCTGGGTCTTATTTTCTATCCCTTTCTTAATAATTCCTAACATCCTATTTGCCTTTTTGACCGCCGCTGCACACTGTGTGGAAGTTTTCAGAGAACTATCCACGATAACTCCAAGATCTCTTTCCTGATTTGTCATAGCCAAATAGCCCCCATCATACTGTATGTATAGTTGGGGTTATTTTTCCCAATGTGCATTACTTTACACTTATCCACATTAAATTTCATTTGCCATTTTGTTGCCCAATCACTCAGTTTGGTGAGATCTTTTTGAAGTTCTTCACAGTGTGCTTCTGTCTTGACTATCTTAAACAGTTTAGTATCATCCGCAAACTTTACTACCTCACTTCTTACCCCTTTCTCCAGATCATTTATGAATAAGTTGAACAGGATTGATCCTAGGACTGACACTTGGGGCACACCACTAGTTACACCTCTCCATTCTGAAAATTTACCATTTATTGCTACCCTTTGTTTCCTGTCTTTTAACTAGTTCTCAATCCATGAAAGGACCTTCCCTCTTATCCCATGACAATGTAATTTGCACAAGAGCCTTTGGTGAGGGACCTTGTTAAAGGCTTTCTGAAAATCTAAGTATACTATATCTACTGGATCTCCCTTGTCCACATGTTTATTAACCCCTTCAAAGAACTCTAATAGATTAGTAAGACATGACTTCCCTTTACAGAAACCATGTTGACTTTTGTCCAACAAATTATGTTTTTCTACATGCCTCACAATTTTATTCTTTACTATTGTTTTGACTAATTTGCCCGGTACTGAAGTTAGACTTACCGGTCTGTAATTGCCAGGATCGCCTCTAGAGCCCTTTTTAAATATTGGTGTCACGTTAGCTACCTTCCAGTCATTAGGTACAGAAGCCAATTTAAAGGATAGGTTACAAACCATAGATAATAGTTCAGCAATTTTCCATTTGAGTTCTTTTAGAATCCATGGATGAATGCCATCCAGTCCCGGTGTTTGTTAACATTAAGTTTTTCTATTTGTTCCAAAACCTCCTCTAATGACACTTCAATCCGGGACAGTTCCTCAGATTCATCACCCATGAAGGACGGTGAAGATTTGGGAACCTCCCTAACATCCTCAGCCACGAAGACTGAAGCAAAGAAATCATTTAGTTTCTCCACAATGGCTTTATTGTCCTTGATTGCTCCTTTTATATCTCAATCGTCTAGGGGACCCACTGGTTTTTTAGCAAGCTTCCTGCTTCTAATGTATTTAAAAAACATTTTGCTCTTTCTGTTTGAGTTTTTGGCTAGCTGATCCTCAAAATCTTTTTTTGCTTTTCTTATTACGTTTTTACACTTGATTTGACAGTGTTTATGTTCCTTTCTATTTATCTCACTAGGATTGGACTTCCACTTCTTGAAAGATGGTTTGTTAATTGAGAAAGTTAGACATTTCCATGAGTCAATTCAGAGAAATCACAAGGGGCTTCTTCACATCTGTTCAGTGAAAACCTTCAACTTCAGTGCATAAAAGTTTAACAGGAAAGGAAACACTGATGAAAGTACATGTTAACTACATAAGGAAGTAGACTTTTTTATGCTCATTTTACCTTGCTAAACATTTTATACTAAAAGACAATGCCCCTTTTAGATCCTTTGTGGTGTTTGATGGTGTTGTTTTAATGAAATATAGTTGGAGGCTGCCAGAAGATGATACTGTGATTTCTCTGTATTTAAGAGTGGGGACTCTTAAGAAAAATGGAAATGTGAAAAGAAGGAAACGACTGAAAGCAACCACTGCTCTGTGTAAATCTGAATGTAATCCTAGTAAGACCTGGAAACAGCACCCATTTGCTCTATTAGATTAGCCAAGCCATGTGAAACGTTCTTGGTTTAATGACGAAATTCAGACTCAGAAACAGTCTGTCAAATGGTTCTGTTATTTGACGAGCTTGAACCAAGTATCCAATGAACAGGAACTGATAAATCAATATATTTTCAAAAACTTGGCAGTGTTACATTTAAAAATAGCCCATAAAACTGGATGAATGTTGGTAGCATTGACTGGGTTGTTATGTTATCAGTAAACAACTTTCACAGCTCTGAATACAGGCATGGTATTATATCACATCGGTTCCCAGTCAATGGCTGGAAATGAAGTAACCTGCACTGGAAATGATCTGAAGAAATACCTTTCCCAGTAATTTCAAGTGAATTATGTGAATGGGAGATGGCTCACTGAATTAGAACACTCTGGGGAAAAGACTGCAAGAGGCTGGCTTAGTTTTCAAACTATTTTTTACCTTGATTATGAACTGAATTTCTTTGTCAATCGACATATTCCTCATTTTCCTAAGTTAACTCTGACTCAATGTTCCTATTTTTGCTTCCTCTTAATGTATTATTTCTTAATCATATCAAAACATCCAGTTGAGTCAAAACAGCACTTTTCTTATGACAGTAACTTCTCTGAGATCTACATTTTTAAGCCCTTTAGTAATACCACTTCTCTAGCTAGGTAAGCAGCTTTGAAGTTACTCATCATCTTTTTCCATGCACATTGTTTACAGAGCGAGTGAAAACTCAGGAATTTTGGTTTCAGAGAAATTTTGAGTTTTCAAAGTTTAGTTTAATTTTGAATAAGAAGAAAACCAAATGTTTTGAAATGTTCAGCTTACCAGAAATCTAAAAAAAAAATTTCAAAACCATGGACCTGTGCTGTTTCAGAAACATGCTGCCCTGAACTGGACAGTTCCCATTCTTGACATTAACCATGCTCCTGCAAGACATATCAAGTTCAACCAGCCAGTAATTTTCCCATGAAACTGTTTCATCAGAAAATTTCTATCCAGCTCTAATTGTTTATAATTATTGTGATGGTGTTTTTTAAAAGCTCATCATTAATATTGTACTTAGGCCTGAACTGAACAAGCATTGAACAAGCAACAAATGCATGGTGGGGAGCTTGCAACATCAGAAGCAACATGTAAGTTTCCGTTGCTCACTTGGGGAGAAATTCACTGCTGTGCAGAGGACCAACGCAAGTCATGGCCGTCATTTCAGTCCCTTTTACAGAAGGGTGGGCAGTAAGTGTCCCACAGGCCGGATATGTTATGCCAGGGTTAGCCCATAGTTGGCTGCCAGACATTTTATTTACCTGAGCATCCACAAGTATGGCCTCTTGCAACTATTATTGGCCGCAATTCACTGTACCATGTTGTCCTGGCCTGCTCGTGTCCTGCAGCTCCCATTGGCTGGGAATGGCAAACCATGGCCAACAGGAGCTAAGAGTGGCCTGCGGACACTCAGATAAATAAAGCATCTGGTGGCCTGCCAGGGGCTAACTCTAGTGAACTGTGTCTGGCCCATGGGCTGCTTATTGCCCACACTTGCCTTAACCCCTCATACCAGTCCACTTGAACTTAAGTGATTCAGAGACCACGTGACTTTCACCCTTGAATTGTAATCCTGCTCCTATTGAATGAAGTAAATGGAAAGAGTCCCATTGGCCTAAAGAGAGAAGGGGCCTTGTTTACCACTCTTTACAAAATTCAGAACCTTAGTGCTCTTCATGTCTCATTTTTTCTTGCTTCAGGAAGTCAATCCAGCTAGTGCCAATAATTTAAGGATTGCCTTCAATTGTTTGAATACTATCTCTGTTGCCTGTAATCTGAGCACTTGGGCAGCCACCTAGGAGAAATTCAAATGCTGCCAAGATGATTAGCAGAATACCCACAGCCTCCCACATCTAGAAGCATGTGTTTCTATTGGTGGTGCACATGCCTTGGTGCACATAACAGAATTTTTTCTGCACATGGTTGGAAAAAATTAAAGGAAACATTGGATACTGTTAATGCCTTATCATCAGACCATTTCTCATATTAGAAAAGTATATTGGTTTATAGTTGCAAAGACTTCTACCTATTGTGAATGATGTAAATTGTCTTCTTTATGAATAATTGTTTGAATGATGCATCATAATGCGTAGGGCTTTTTTTCTCTTTTGCCTTCAGTCTTTTATGGATTTAAAGATAAGCCTTGATATTGCAATAATCAGGCATTTCCCTTTGTCTATATCACTTGTGACTCCTTACTAATGTAATTGCATAGCCTTGAGCGATCATTAGAATTCAGCATGGAGCAGAGAACTCTCCAAAAGACTGCTTCATTATGTACTATCAACTAATCGTTATAGCATATCATCATTACATTGAATTATGTTTCTGTTTTGCTTCTAAGTTATAAAAGCAAAATGATCTACAACCCACCTACCTTTTGGTATGAATCATATAATTCCTTAGCATCCAACCTGCAAATCTAGAAAGAAAATTGAATCAGAAACAGTCTTCATGTGTGTCTCAGCAAGCTGGGGATGTATTCAGCACAGATACTTTTTAACATAGTGCACCTTCTAAAAATTCCTTCTTTTCTCACCCTGTGAAAGTCTCTTCCTTATGGAATTATCCTGTAAAAATTAAATGATAAACCATTTCCAGCTAAATTCTGTGGTTAGTGTTGTACATCAGATCAGTCTAGATTATCATAATAATCCCTTCTGGACTTAAATTTTATGAATAATTATATAGTGATTTTTTGAATGATCCAATAAAATGTAATGGAAAAATTCTTTCTTGTATTAAATAGTTTTTAAAAACTGTAGAAAGTTTATCATTTGCTATGGAATTCTATAGGTTTTCAACGTTAATTTCTCTAGAACCTCAGTACATTTCTATGTACCATACTTCGAGGTCTTAAATTGGATATAAATGGTGCTGGCCTTCAGCATATCCTTGCATTTCACTCTTAGGGTATGTCTACACTACCCTCCTAGTTCGAACTAGGAGGGTAATGTATGCATACCGCACTTGCTAATGAAGCCCGGGATTTGAATTTCCCGGGCTTCATTAGCATAAGCGGGGAGCCGCCATTTTTAAATCCCCGCTGCTTCGAACCCCGTGTAGCGCGGCTACACGGGGCTCGAACTAGGTAGTTCGGACTAGGGTGCCTATTCCGAACTACCGGTACACCTCGTTTCACGAGGAGTAACGGTAGTTCGGAATAGGACCCTAGTCCGAACTACCTAGTTCGAGCCCCGTGTAGCCGCGCTACACGGGGTTCGAAGCAGCGGGGATTTAAAAATGGCGGCTCCCCGCTTATGCTAATGAAGCCCGGGAAATTCAAATCCCGGGCTTCATTAGCAAGTGCGGTATGCATACATTACCCCGCTAGTTCGAACTAGCGGGGTAGTGTAGACATACCCTGAGTTACTATTTATTAAAGATAAAAAGAATTGCTGACCATACACATTATTTTCTTACATAAGTAAATGAGCAGGTGACAAATATCAGATATTTTTAGTTCGCGTTTAAAAAAAACGCACGAATTGAACCTTGTTTGACAGTAAATAGTAAAGCTTAATTCAGGCCAGGGAACACATGGGATTGAACACACACAAGCAACAACAGTGAGTAGCCTACTTGTCAGAAAATGGCTAGTGGACAGGCTTGAGGTGAAACTGCATTTGTGAACTTGGTTGGTTTCTTCTATCCCCACTCCATCCTCCTGCAGGACTTCTCTATGGCCCTTTCTGGGCTCAGGGCTTAGTCCACCCCATTACACCATGGAAAGAAAGGCATCAAAGTTTTGATTACAGTGCGCCTCAAAGAAAACCTTCATTTTTAAAGTAAGGACATTCACCTTCCCAACTGAAGTTGAAATAACTGCAACAGTGAGTAGACCGCTTGTCAGAAAATGGCTAGTGGACAGGCTAGTGAAACTCTGCATTTGTGAACTTTATTTTAAGTCAAAATCTCAAAGGATGTTCAGAGCATGATCCCCGGTGAATCACAATTGCCAGCTTCTGCCCAGCTCTAGGGTACTTCTACACTGCACACTTATTTTGGAATAAGCTATTCCTGAAGAAATACTCCGAAATAGCTTATTTCGAAATAGCACATCTATACAACAGGGAAGCCTCAAAATTAGTCTGAGACAGGCTTCCCTAATGTGGATGCACTATCTCAATTTAAAGCCCTAGGAAGCACTAGGGAGTAATTACTTTTAATGGACCTGAGGAGGCGCTCTCGAAACAGTACCGGAGCATCCACACTACAGCTATTTTGAAATAGCTATTTTGGAATAGATTTTATTTCATGAGGAGTAACGGTAGTTCGGACTAGGAAGCCTAGTCCGAACTACCTAGTCCGTGCTGCGTCTAGCCACGCGGCATGGAGTCCGCACTAGCGGACATTTAAAAATGGCGACGCCTGGCTTTATGCAAATGAAGCCCGGGAAATTCAAATCCCGGGCTTCATTTGCAACTCCAGTTGCCTACATTACCACCCTAGTTCGAACTAGGGTAGTAGTGTAGACATACCCTAGGTTACAACTAATTATAAAGGGTGCTTAATGGGCAGATGAAGTAATGGGGGAGTGGGGAATCCTGGACCCCTTGGATAGGTGCTAATCGTGAGGCAAAAGGAGAGCAATAATCTAAAGGTTACATAGTGTTTTCCGCCCATAGCTTACAGAATACCTTATATTTAGTTAAACAAGTATTTAAACAAAGCAGACATCAACTGTCAATTATGTGTTAAGTGGTGATGTGTCTGTCAGCTTCAGGAAGGTATTTCTGCATGGATGTGGTCCAATGGTGATGCATCTGGGGATTAAAAGAGAGACATTAGGAGTACTTGACCATTGCACATTTGTTCCTAGCACCATAGAATGTGTCATATCCTGTCTCTCATCCTAGGTCTTTAGCTCTATGAAGACCTTCCTTCAATGGGCCAAGTGAGGGAGGGCGGGGGAGGAGGGTAACCTTCATGTACTGTGTTTGTGTGCCAGTTCCAAACTTGACATTTAGAATAGGGATGCCTGTCTCAGAAATTTTTACCCTATACACACCCTTAATGAGCAACCCTGCCATAACACAAATGTGCCTATGAGTATCTGTATGCACACATACCTTTGTGCATGTGGATAGTGGGAGAAAAAGACATTTATGGGAACCACAGATTTGAGTTTCAAGTTTTTAACAAATTAAAGGAAATTAAGAAAAATACTTTTACAGTCTTTCAGTTTGACAAATCAAAATACCCCTCAAGCTCATCAGAAGTGGGTTTTACCCAGGGAAGCTCATGATACTATGTATATTTTTGTTAGTCTTAAGGCTATATCTGCCCTGCGGGGAGGGAGGGGGGGGTTGTGGAAGGTGATATGCAAATTGTGCGCTCATTTGCATATCTTCTGATTCATTTGCGGAAGAGGTTTTGTCGCTAAAAAGCCCTGTGTAGATGGGGCCATTTTTCAGAAAAAAAAAAACCTTTTTTCGCAAGATCCTGTAAACCTCGATTTTTGAAGAATAAGGGATCTTACGAAAAAGAGGTTTTTTTTTCCAACAAATGGCCCGGTCTACACGAGGCTTTTTAATGACAAAACCACTTCCTCAAAAAGAAGCAGGGGAAGATATGTAAATGAGCATACCATTTACATATCCTCTTCTGCAAAAAAAACAACAACCCCAAAACGCAGTGTAGACTTAGCCTAAGGTGCCACAGGACTACTTATTGTTTTTAAAGTTACTGATTAACGTGGCTATCCTTCTGAGACAAAATACCCCGGTTATGATTAGCATTCTAGCAAAGCTCTATAGCATAATAGGCCTCTAATTACATGGCTCAGAGTTATGAGCACTCACATTTTGCCTCTTTCCTCTAAACTTTCTATCACCTTATGGATTAATGGTAAAGTCTTTCCCTCGGGCCTTTGCTCTCCCATATAACTTCCTAAGCTGACCAGATTTTCTGCATATGGTTATTCTCACATCCTATCCTCATGTTTTCATCTGTGGGGATTCCTGCCACAAGCAGTAACTGTAAATCAACTGACCCCCTCTTATAGCTACCTAGCTCATGTTTTGCTCATATTATCACTACACAGCTCCTAAGTGAATGCAGCCCCATACTGATGCATTTTACTTCGGGGGGAAGCTGCAAATGCCATAACTTCTTGCTAAAGCAATCAAAAACAAGTCCCCGATGCAGCATCTTGACACACAATACAGCATTTCTGCCTCAGTCTAATCCTTGAGCCTTCTAATGAAGAATCTTTGCTCAGACCCACTGCCAGGAATAGATGTCTCCAGGTTTTTAGTAATAGAGAGGTAGCTGTGTTAGTCTGATCTTGCTAAAACAAACGGAAAAACTATGTAGCACTTTAAAGACTAACAAGATGGTTAAATAGGTGATGAGCTTTCGTGGGCCAGACCCACTTCTTCAGATCCACGTAAGCTCATCTCCTATTAAACCATCTTGTTAGTCTTTAAAGTTCTACATAGTTTTTCCTTTTGTTCCAGCTTTTTAGTGAACTGTGTCTCACTTTCCTTCTTTTTTCATTCAGGTTTTATGTCTACTGAGCAAGCGAGGCCTGAGCTGTGCAGTTTGGTTCTGAATCCAAACTTCCCAAAACTGAGGATTACATGATCTGTTCAGATGCATCATTCATCTTAATCTTCACCCAGTGAATCATACACTGGCATTTTAGTCCAGAGTGGGAATTGGTTTTCCATTTTAAAATTAGAGATGTGTCAGTCATAACATACTCACAATCCTGTTCTACCAACTGGCAGCTACTTTTAATACTATAAGTAACTTTGACCATTAAGGATCTGCCACAGGATGAGAATTATCCTGCACTGATGTCAGCAACTAAAATCTTCTGGAATAGTTTAGTTTTAAAGTACAATAAGAGTTTGCTCCTAAAAATTACCTGTCAGGAACAAATGTTCTTGATTCTGTGCCAAGGACTTGTTTCCATTGAAACAGTTAGCTCTGTTCAGTATATTCAAGTTATGTCACTCATGCTAGCCTATTTTGAGCATCCACTTGAAATACCACAAGAGTTACAAAGGGTGGCTGGATTAACAGCTGATGGGTTATATAAGGTGAGTTCCCACATCCCCACTGCATTACTGGGCCAAGCTTCAGGAGCTCTTGAACTTCATTCACCCCATGCTCTGGACAGTGTTGGGATATGTAAAATTTAATAGGGGTCTGGGATGACTGAACATCATTCTGGTCAGCTAGCTCAAGGTTAAAGCACCACTTAGCCCAAGCTAAAGATTGGCATGTGTGGACAAGAGTTAGATTTGGTTCAACACTAGAGTTAAACCTTAAGCTAATAATGCTGTGAAGACAAGCTCACATGCAATCATCAGAAGCATGCACAGATGAGTTATAAATTTGCAGTATCTGGGCCTCAATTTCTTCCTAATCAGTTTTGTTTTGGGTAGAATTCATCCCTGTGAAGAGAATCAGCCCCAAGTTTATGTCTGCCAATACCCCATTTTTTTCCACTAGCACAATGCTGCCGCAAAGAGTATGAATATTTTTTGTTACTTGTTTATCTTTTAGGCCATGGAAATATCTTTCTTTGGTTTTGTAAGAATCATTAGACTGTTAAAATGATAAAAATCTTTGGGTATGTCTACACTACCACCCTAGTTTGAACTAGGGTGGTAATGTAGGCAACCGGAGCTACAAATGAAGCCCAGGATTTGAATTTCCTGGGCTTCATTTGCATCTCGCCGGGCGCCACCATTTTTGAATGTCCGCTAGTGCGGACTCCATGACGCGAAGCTACACGCGGCACGGACTAGGTAGTTCGGACTAGGCTTCCTAGTCCGAACTACCGTTTCACAAGGAGTAACGGTAGTTCGGAGTAGGAAGCCTAGTCCGAACTACATAGTCCGTGCCGTGTGTAGCCGCGCGGCACAGAGTCCGCACTAGCGGACATTTAAAAATGGTGGCGCCCGGCGAGATGCAAATGAAGCCCAGGAAATTCAAATCCCAGGCTTCATTTGCAACTCTGGGTGCCTACATTACCACCCTAGTTCGAGCTAGGGTGGTAGTGAGGACATACCCTAACATATTTCAGTTCCTTTAAAATGTTGTTCTTTAAAAAAAACAGACAAACCCATAACAAGCATTTCAGCAGCTCACTTTGATTATGGCGTCCAGACTGTTTGTAGTCACAGGTGTAAAGAAGCATCTTGAATAATTTCTTTAGGCTTACTCAAAGAGGGCCTGATTCTGTCACCCTTACACTGAGCAGTATCTCACTCATCGAAAGCAATGAGACTATTTGTATAGTATGATACTATCCTATGCAAATAATGGTGGTTGAATCTGGCCTTAGATAGACAGTGATGGCCAGGTCTGCATTCTGGTTCTTATGCACTAGCCTAGTGGTTCCCAGCCACTGGTCTGCAGATCGGTGCCAGGCCATGAAACGCTGGCTGCTGGGCCATGGCACACTACTAGATCACGTCCAACTGCCGGAGCTGAAGCCAGCTGTTCACAGCAGCTCTAGGGGCCAGGGCTGGGGTACATATTTTGGCGGACCAGTATCATTTTATTTGCATATTTGCATATTCATTATTTGCATAATGAATATGCAAATAAAATGTTCCAAAAAAAATTGTGAATGGGTTTGCCAGTGCGCAGTATAAAATAAGGTTGGGAACCACTGCACTAGCCCGTACTTGCTTTCATTCTCCATCACTTCTCCTTTCCAGCTGAAGCCTGATACCCAGCCCACCTCCTCAGTCTTCCCCTCCTCCTGAATCCTGAACTTAAGAAGGATAATTTCTTTCTAGCAAGCAGTAAATACCCTGCTCCTTTCCTGCCTTGCTTCCCTTGTTAATTGGCTTCTGCATATAGCTGCTCACCACCAGACCAAGAATTGCCAGTGCTGACCACCTGAAGCATCTGCTGCCTGGGAATTCTCTATATGAGGCAAGTGGTGAGAACCAGCAATAGGAGTAGGGGTAAATCTCTCATCCAGAACTGGGAATCACCATCAGATCTACTCACACTTGCTCTGTCCAGGAACCCAACAAGGCCCTTTTTCCTAGGAAACTCAGTCAAGCCCTTTCCCCTGCCAAGTTCCCTCAGATCCAAAACAGTGGTTATCCCCTCTGGGTATGTCTACACTACAGTGTTATTTCGAAATATCTTATTTCAAAATAGTTATTTTGAAATAAGATATTTCAAAATAATGCGTCCACACACAAAATGAATTTCAAAATAGCATTTGGCTATTTTGAAATAGTGCATCCACACTGATAGGACGCAGAATCGCATTTAAGGCCGGCTGGAACCGGTTCTGGCAGTACATCAGGTCAGGCTGCTTGTATGGCCTTGTATGGCTGCTGCCTGAGGCTGAGACTGTGCTTAAAGGAACCCCCCCCTTTAAGGTGAGACTGGGGAAAGAAGAGGGGAGAAGGGAGGGTGGGAGAGAGGAGGGGGAAACCTGGGAGGAGGGAGCTGGCGGGGGAGGCACGGGGAAGAAGGGGAAGGAGAAGCTCATGGCTCAGGTTGGAGGTCTCGCCGGCCCAACTGTCTCCCAGCAACGTGGGTGCGTGGGCCTCGGCATCCCTGGGAGTGTGGGGAGGTTGGGAAGGAAGAAGCAGGAGCGAGAGAAGAAGTGGGAGGAGGAACGGTAGCTGAGAAGGCAGCACGGGCTGGAGTAGCAGGAGGCAGCAAGCTCTGCCCCAGGATCGATGGCCACCTGGGGGGCACGGACCATCCTGCCCCCCAGGATGCAGTCCACGGCATCAAAATAGGGGTGGGGTCTGGGTCTGCCCCTAGTTGGGAGCTGCTCCCTATGGCCCTGGCATACGCTTGCTGCAGCTCCTTTATTTTCATGCGAACCTGCTCCTGGGTGCGCATGTGGCCTTTGGTGGCCAGGCTGGCAGTCATCTGCCTATAGACAGTTGCGTTCCTCTGTTTAGTGTGGAGATCATGGATGTTGGAGGCCTCCCCCCAAACTTGAATTAGATCCATGATCTCCACACTGGACCAGGAAGGCACCTGCCTTTTCTGGTCCCTGGCAGGCTCCTGGGAGCTGGCAGACTAGTCCTGGGGAGTGATGGAGGGCTGGCTGCTGGTGGCTTGCTGGCTCATATTGTGGAGCCACTGGGTCAGGGCAGTGACTGTTGGCTCTGGGCTGGCAGGCTTGGAGCTGGCACAGGCACTGTGGCCAGAGTCTACCCCTTTAAGGGCTCCAGAGGGGAGGGGGAAGGGAGACGAGTTTTCTTGGTTGTGCCCAGAGTGGCCACCAGGGCACCCTGGGAAGGGCTGTAGGCCCCCTATTTCAAAATAAGCATCTACACAGCGCTTATTTCGAAATAGCAATTTCGAAATTGGTGCTATTCCTCGTGGAAAGAGGTTTACCAATTTCGAAATAAGCCCTCCACTATTTCGATTTAATTTTGAAATAGCGGTTTGGCTGTGTAGATGCTGGTAAAGTTATTTTGAAATAACTTTGCTGTGTAGACATACCCTCGGGTTACGTCTAGACTACATGGCTCCGTCGACGGAGCCATATAAAATAGTTTATTCGGCATAGTCAAAGAAGCAGGTATTTAAATAATCCCCGCTTAATTAAAATAAAAATGGCTGCCGCACTTTGCCGATGATCAGCTGATCCGGCACAGCGCGGCAGTCTAGATGCAGCGCGGTCAACAAGGGAAGCCTTTGTCGACCGCTCCGATAAACCTTGTTGCACGAGGCATACTGGAGCGGTTGACAAAGGCTTCCCTTATCGACCGCGCCGTGTCTAGACTGCCGCGTTGTGCCGGATCAGTTGATCATCGGCACAGCGCAGCGGCCATTTTTATTTTAATGAAGTGGGGATTATTTAAATCCCTGCTTCTTTGACTATTCCGAATAAACTATTTTACATGGCTCCGTCGATGGAGCCATGTAGTCTAGACTTAGCCTTTGTGTAGAACTTTCCAATGACCTAAGAGTTAAACACCTTAAGAATACAAGAGGCAGTCTACCAACATAGACAGAAACAAGGACAGACTGTTATCTGTTTAGTCTTTGGAATGAAATATTGACGAGCTACAGATAAACACATCATTCAGAGACAAGTGAAACCACAATGAGATTGCTTTCCTTACTGTGGAGTGAGACTAACCAGAAGATTCAGTTTTTAGGATCTCAGTGTGGTAGCCAAATATTTCAAGTTTGCCTGAGGCTGTTTATCTTTGTTGCAAGTATTTGTTTATCTTTTGCTGCATGTTTCTATGATGGATGAATATTTACTTAATAAAAAGCCAAAGGAAAGAACAAACAGAAGCGTTTGACGCATTTGAGTCTATTTTTCTATTTCCGCTTGGCTAAGAAGTTCCTGAAATGTGTGACTACTCTGCAGGGAATGTTATTTTTTATGTGGGATTTCCCAATAATTTCCCCTGTAGAAAGAAAGAAATGATTATAACATTAATGATGATAAGATGAAAAGAATACACTCCTAGAAGTTGGAGATGTTCTTTCTCAATAACAGATTTGATAAGGTGTTATTCTATAAGGGTGTATCTACACTACATCCTTAGCTAAAAATAAGATATGCAGTTTGAGCTACGCAAATTGAGTAGCTTATTTTGAGTTAATTTCGAAATAGAGCGCTATTCCGAAACCCCATGCTCCTTGTGGAACAAGGTTTACAGGGACGTCGGAATAGCGAGCCCATTATATTTCAAAATAATGTGTGTGCTCAAAAGTCGAAGAACAGTCACGGAACAGTATCCTGAAATAGCTCCACAGTGTAGATGTAGCCTAATTAGATGCTGATTTGAAAGCGCTCAAGTAGGTGAGAATGTCAGAGGAGAAGATTATGTAATTGCCATCAGAAGCTTCAATCAACAAAGCCATATGCAACTGTTAAACTAAAAATAAATTATGTTTACAGTGCAAGAAATTCTCAGTAAGACAGATGGTGAAGGCGAAAATATATCGGTTTCCTACACATTTTATTTTCCTGAATTAAACTCTTCAGATGATCCCGGCTGTGTACAGTGGCAATGCATTTATCTGCACTATGAAAATGTCTAATGGATGGCAGCTGTTGGCATCAACCTGGCTACCTTCAGCTAGTGTTCAGTATACGCAGGGCCTCTTCATTTTCTGTTTTCATTTTATTTATGTATTTTCTGCTAATTTATCAGTGTTACTACACCACCACAAACAAATAAAAACTAGTTGAAAAACCTATTAATTCTCCTGGATAAATACTGGGGTTTATTTTGGGGGAGATGGAAATATAGGGGGGAGAGTATAATTTATGTTCATCACTGGTTTGCTGCAGACTTAAAATAGAATTCAAAACAGAATGCCACCTCTGAGTTTAAGAAAAATATGTATCTTTATTCCCCAATAAAACTTTTTATTTGAACAGTTTACTGTTTCAGACCTGTATATATTTACATTTAATAATTGGACCACACCTATTGCAGCACAAATACTCTACTTCATCCTTTTCCTCCTGTTTCTGAGTTCCTACATTTTTTAGTACTTTCTTGTGTTTTGAAATGTATTCTTATATATAGTTTGGTTTTTTCGCATTATAGTGTGTCAAATCTTTAAACCATCATTTGCCCACAGCCTGAATGTGTAGGTAGTGGCCTAAGATTCATCAGCACATTCAGATGTACATGCACTTCAGAGCATGCATGTGTGCCCATTTGTTTATTACATAAGAACATAAGAATGGCCTTGCTGGGTCAGACCACAGGTCCATCTAGCCCAGTATCCTGTCTGCCGGCAGTGGCCAATGCCAGATTCCCCAGAGGGAGTAAACAGAACCAGGTAATCATCAAATAATCCCTCTCCTGTCATCCTTTTCCAGCCTCTGACAAACAGAGGCTAGAGGCACCGTTCTTACCCATCCGAGCTAATAGCCATGAATTGATTAATTGATATAGTTCTTTTTTGAACCCTATTAAAGTTCTGGTCTTCACAACCATCTCAAGCAAGGAGTTCCACAGATTGACTGTGTGCTGCATGAAGAAAAACTCCTTTTGTTTGTTTTAAACCTGCTACCTATTAATTTCATTTGGTAACCCCTAGTTCTTATGTTATGGAAACAGTAAATAACTTTTCCTAATTCACTTTCTCCATACCACTCATGATTTTATAGACCTCTATCATATCCCCTCTTAGTCTCCTCTTTTCTAAGGCTACGTCTAGACTACAGGCTTATTTTGGAAGAAGATTTTTTCGGAAGAGATCTTCCGGAAAAACTTCTTCCGAAAGAGAGCGTCCATACTGCAAAAGTGCATCGAAAAAGCAATCTGCTTTTTTGAAAGAGAGCATCCAGACTGAATGGACGTTCTCTCGCATGTAAGCTGTGATTGCTATGAACAGAAAGGCCACTAAGGCACCTGTGCTTTTTCCTCTGTCCTCTTCTTCCAAAAGAACTCCCTCTTTCCCGTCCACACACGCCTTTTTGAGAAAGAGCTCTTTCGCAAAAAGGCTTCTTCCTCATAGAATGAAGATTACCAATGCCAGAAAAGCCCCTCTGTTCTTTCGATTTTCTTGTGGAAGAACACAATTGCAATGTGGACGTTCCTCAAGTTTTGTCAGAAAAACAGCCATTTTTCCAACAAAACTCTGTAGTGTAGACATACCCCAAGCTGAAAAGTCCCAATCTTTTTAATCTTTCTTCATATGGCACCCGTTCCAAGCCTCTAATCATTTTTGTTGCCCTTTTCCGAAACTTTTCTAATACCAATATATCTTTTTTGAGATGAGGTGATCACATCAGTATGCAGTATTTGAGATGTGGGCATACCAAGAATTTATATACAGGCAGTCCCTGGGTTACGTACAAGATAGGGACTGTAGGTTTGTTCTTAAGCTGAATCTGTATGTAAGTTCCGACTTACATACAGAATCAACTTAAGAACCCCAAGCGTCCCCAAGTCAGCTGCTGCTGAAACTGATCAGCGGCTGATTCCAGGAAGCCCGGGGCAGAGCAACTCTGCCTCGGGCTTCCTGGAGTCAGCCGCTGGTCAGTTTCAGCAGCGGCTGACTTGGGGACGCCTGGGGCAGAGCAGCTGGGGTGCTGCCGGGTTGGTCCAGTAGCGCCCAGAGCGGCACTGCGGGACGAACCGGCAGCGCCCCAGCTGCTCTGCCACAGGCATCCGGAGAAAAGCCTAGTCTGCTGGGGGGGGCGTACTAGCTGCGCCCCCCCCCCCCCCAGCAGACCAAGAAGACGCGGGCGGCAGACTGAGACCAGCAGACCAGGGAGACGGGGAGCAAAGCCTCTGAGGACGCCGGCAGAGGGACAGCCACGGTGCGTCTGGGCTGCCCCGCTGCTGGCTTCCCCGGAGGCTTTGCAAAGCCACGGAGGGGCTCGGGCAGCGGAGCAGACCAGGTGCCCTGGGCTGCTCCACTGCCCGAGCCCCTCCGCAGCTTTGCAAAGCCTCAGGGGAAGCCGGTAGTGGGGCAGCCCAGGCGCCCTGGGCTGGTCCGCTGCCCGAGCCCCTCCGCGGCTTTGCTCCGCGTCTTCCTGGTCTGCAGACCAGGGAGACGCGGAGCAGCTTTTCTCGCCCCGGAGTACATGGGCGGCGGGACCGCGAGGTCCCGCAGTCCATGTCCTCCGGGGCGAGAAAAGCCCCGTTCGTAACTGCGGATCCGACATAAGTCGGATCCGCGTAAGTCGGGGACTGCCTGAACAGGCAATAAAGGATTCTCTGTCTTTCTTATTCTCTATCCCTATTGTGTAGAGAGCTTTGCATATACACAGATTAATGTATTATCATGCTACATATATCTCAACATTTTTTATATATTTGGACAATAGATAAGTAGGGTGAAAATCAGAAAAAAAGAATACTTTTTTGTAAAATTCAGGTCATTTTTCATAAACATTGGTTTAAACTGAAATCAGAGGAGCTTAAGCATCAATCAGGAGGCAATTGCAAAGCTATTAGACTGGGAGACCTGGGTTCTGATCATGATTGTGCCATAGACCTGCTCTGTGATTATGGGTAAGTCACCTCATCTTGGTTTCCCTCCCAATGTTAGTTTATCTTGTCTGTTTACAGAGTAAGTGCTTCCATTATGTGTTTGTGCAGAGCCTACCACAATGGGCCTTCTTTCTGAGCTGGGACCTTAAGGCACTGATGGTAACATAAACTATAGTAATAACAGTCATAACAAAACCATTTCCAACACCATCAGTCAGTGTGGTTAGGGCCATACGGGTTAGAGTCTCTGGCTGATTCTGTAGAGGCACTTGGATAAATCCAGGATATTTTAAACAAGGCCAGCTGCTAACAGTCTACCAGGGATTGTGTGCTGACTAGAGATTTTAGGAGCAAAACATAATCCAGCCACACCCACTATGCCAGGGATGGAGAGAGGAAAGAGCTAGCCGGTTACTTCATCTCTGCACCACCTAAGGACTTTGCCATTCCAGAGGAATTCTAAGATGGGAAGTTCCAGCTGACGGTCTGCAAGGAGTAAAGGTATCAGAATGTCCACAAGAAGCTGGCTCAGTGATCCACTTAACGCTTCAGACAAATCCTTCTCGGAACAATGATGAACAGAGTTCTGTCCTGTCTGCACTAGCAGTTGTACCATTTTTGACACCATGGTATAAATATATGGCCACAGCAGTTCAGTGTGGAATGAAACACCATGTTCCCACTTAGTTATACTTTTAAATCACTTGCTGGCATTTCCCCCTCCCCTCTAAACTAACTATAAACAAAGTCATTTTGTTTATCTCCCTGATTTATAAACATTGTTTATACACAGATGGATAGTGCGGGATGAGGGCTTGCTGGTCCATCTGGTCTCTTCCTGCTGCTTCACAGGCTGATTAATATTCCCTCTGTCCTGTTTTTCTCTTACTTGGCCATACAACCTGTTACAATGTTTTTAAAAAATAGAAATGGATTCAATTGTTGAATTCAGAGAATCCATCAGGATACTGGGCAGTGCTTTCAACATTGTTTGAAAATGGCAATGCTGGAAGAGGTGAGGAAGAAGAAAAAGACAGCGTTGTCTCTGCTGTCTGCCCACACTATGGCTACATTACTGGAAAATCATGTCCGATGCTCTGAGAGGTGCACAGGGTTTTTTCAGAAGAATTCAGCTCCCATTTAGGTTCCTAAATATCAGATTTTTAAAGCTTCCAGTTCCTCCCATTGTGATACTTAGAGCCGGAATTTCAAGCTATATTTCTTTAAATCATAAAAAAGGCCATATGTGAGCTAGTAAATTGAAAGATAAAGGAAGGAAATGTTTCCAAGTTATACATCTGCCAATATGCACTTTAAGGAGAGGATTCTGCTATCACTCACACATATGTGCAACTTACTCATAGTATCAGAGGAAGTTGTGTTAGTTTGTTTCAACCAAAACAGTGAGGAGTCCTATGGCATCTTAAAGACTAACACATTAATTAGGGCATGAGATTTTGTGGGCTGCAGCCATGAAAGCTTATACCTTAATACATGTGTTAGTTGTTATGGTGCCACAAGACTCCTCGCTGTTTTTTACTCGTAGACATGCATTTGGTTTTAAGCTCTAAATGCTTTGAAATCGTGCTAGAGGAAGTGGATCAGAAAACATTTTTTATTGGTCCAGTTTCTGCTGGTGAGTGAAACAAGCTTTGTGTAAACTCTAACACTTGCCTCTCACACCAACAGTAGTTGGGTCAATAAAAGATTACCTCACCTACCCTGTCTCTCTCATATCCTGGGACTGACGTGGCTACAGCATTCAGATCCTGACATAGATTATTGACAAGCATTTTTCCTAATGATCAACATCTGGTTTTCATCGTATGGGGAAATTCTTAAATTGGGGATGAAAATGAACCGTGATCTAGAGAATTGACAGTCTTTTTATTTTTGCAAACTGCCCAGGGATTTAGGTATTATATAAACACAATTCTCTTTTATTCTTTTCTGTATCACTTTGCATCTCCAGAACAGAAAAACAAAAGATGTGTAAAGTTCTTGCTCTTTCCTGAGGATTATTTGAAAAACTATAAACAACTGCCATGCCATTAAATGCTACCTGGGCTAATGAACGGAAAAGAGGAACAGCAGAGCGCTATCTCCTATTTGAGAGCCATAGAGCAAAGTTGTTATATAACTGATACAGGAAGAAAAAAAAAACGATTTGGGAACCAACTTGAATTGGTTGCTTTGCGTTGCTATGGCAAAACAAAGCATCTAGAGAGCCGGAGAATCTATTCTCCTGGGTACTCTCCAGAAACAGTTCCTGCACCACCACCTCTCTCAGGTCTGGTGAAGGGGATGTAGACATGCCCTTAAAGATTAAGGGTATGTCTACACTTGCACCCTTGTTTGGACTAGAGATGCAAACACAGGCATTCAAAATTGCTAATGAAGCGGGGATTTAAATATCCCACGCTTCATTAGCAAGATCTCGCTGGAGTGCTAGTTCGAATCACAGCTGATTCGAAAGCAAAAGTGCGCACTGGGATGTGTTAGTTCTAACCAAACCCCTTAGTTCGAACTAACGTTATTCCTCATTTTTTGAGGAGTAACGTTAGTTCAAACCAAGGGGTTTGGTCTGAACTAACGCGTCCTGGCGCGCACTTTCATTTTCAATTTTAAATCAGCTGTGATTTGAACTAGTGCGCCGGCGAGATCTTGCTAATGAAGCACGGGATATTTAAATCCCTGCTTTATTAGCAATTTCGAATGCCTGCATTTGCATTCCTAGTCCGAACTAGAGTGCAAGTGTAGACATACCCTAACAGATTTATTTCAGCATACGTTATTGTGGGTAAAAACCATTTTATCAGATACAACTGACAAACAGGCTTTTATCCATTAAAGCTTATGCCCAAAAGCTGAGCATGGCTGGGGTATCTCTATGAGTTAACAGTCCTCGGCTACTAGAATAGCCCATTGGGGCAATGGGAGCTTGGTGTGAATTAGAGCAGACCTGACTGTAAGGACCAGGCCCGTGAGGGATGCTAGCAAGGTGGAGCATGGAGCATTCTAGGCGGTGCCGAAGGCTGGCTGCCTCAGTCCCACCCCTTCCACCAAAGCCCCGCCCCTTCTGGGAGCATGGAGCCACCCCACCAACTTGCGCAGGGGCCCAGCAAGTTTGTCACTCCCTGCCCCCATAAGGGCAGGTTTGCACTTAAAAAGCTGCAGCAGTACAGCTGTGCCACTGTAGCTCTTCAGTGAAACTGCTACTACACCGATAGGAGATGCTCTTAGTTAATCCACTTCTATGAGAGGCTCAAGCTATGTCAACAGGAGAAGCTGTCCCATCCATATAGTGTTGGCTACAGCAGGGGTTGGTACAACTACATTGCCCAAGGGTGTGGATTTTTCATACCCCTGAATGATGCAGTTATATGGTAAAAATGAGGAGTCCTGTGGCACCATACAAACTAATGCATTTATTTGGGCATAAGCTTTCATGGATAAAAGCCTGTTTGTCAGTTGCATCTGATGAAGTGGTTTTTACCCACAAAAGCTTATGCTCAAATAAATCTGTTTGTTTTTAAGGGCATATCTACACTAGGAAATGATGTTGAAATAACTATTTTGAAATAAGCTTATTCCCCGAGGAGAGCAGAAGTACAGATTTTGAATTAACCAGTCCATTTTCAGATTGTCTTCATCACTATTGTTGAGCATATAGTTGCCCTTCTAGAACTGGTGGAGGTCAGCTGGGAGGCACTGTGTGGCTGTTCCTTCTTTTCTCCCTATCTCCAATGTCTCTGTATTTGTTATTTATTTCTCTCTGTTCTATTATTCATCTGGATGTTTTACTCTAACTCATATCTACATTCCTTTTTTTGCCTCCAAAGTGAAACATGAACTCAACAGTGTTTCAGTCTGACATTTGAGTGATTTAAAATTAGGCAAAATGAGCTTGTCTTTAAATACCACTAGCTGCTGATTATAAGGACTTTTCAGTTCTTCAATGGCAAGTCACAGATCTCACAGCCCTACAACTTGGAGCCATAAAATTCCTCCCAGCTGACCTCTACCAGTTCAAGACAAAAGCAAGTTCAGACCAAGAGCATCTGACTTGTGCATAAAAGAGCATGTTTGCTGCAAATGGGACTTTTCAGAAAACCTCCACTGGCTTCAAAATCAGTGCATTACATTTTTCTGCCTATTGAAGCTGCATGAAAGTGCTGTTTCACAAGGAAGAGCAGCTTACTAAAACAGAAAGAAACAACTAAACGAACTCCGCAGAATGAGCACTTTTCCTTGGGCTCTTGTGATGGTGTATCAGCAATCAAGTCTTCTAGAAATTGTTCAAGAATAAGGATGTTCCCCTCCATTTTTCTGATGCCAATACGAAATGATTAATGATGCCACAACTGTTATTCGTGTACAAATGGATATGAAATTTCAATACAATAGCACATCAGTCTTAAGCTAAGGTGCTTGAAATTTAATTTTCCTCCCATGTGTTAGAGTCAGGGAGACAAATTAGGCTCTTGTTTATGCCAATGAAACCATAACAGGCTCAAGTTCTGCACACACCTACCACATGCTGATTGAATGGATACGAAGGGAGACTTTGTTCCGATATGCTTTGTTCAACCTTCCAAAGGTTAATAAGTCTGTTAATATTCTGTATTGTCAAATAGCAGAGAATAAGCTTTGTTCATCCTCGCCAGTGGCTCCACATTTGAACCGTTTCTTGCAACCTATGGGAGTATAATTCATATAAACTATACTGAGGACTATTGCTCATGCTTTGCAAACTGCTGCTCTACACCTTAAGTTACAATTTCAAACAATATCTTTACCCAAAAAATAAAACAGTACAAGTAGAAAATGAATGGAATATCTTTTTAGTGCACTGTGCTAGCAGGACTGCTCAGCTGGAAAACAAAAAACATTTGGTAGATTTTAAATTATATTTGACACCACTCTGATAGTATCAAATTAGAAAACTGGACTAGATTATGCCATCCTGAACTCCTGATGCATTAATTCCAATAGAACTATTTGAACATTAGGGTACAGTACAGTAAGGGCATGTCTACACTAGGAAATTATTTTGAAATAACTCTCGAAATAACTATTTCAAAATAGCGGGTCCTCACTACAGGAAAGCCTTGAAATTAGTCCAAGGCAGGCTCCCTTAATGTTGATGCACTACCATCTTACAGCCCCAAGAAGCTCTAGGGAGTAATTACTTGAATTACTCTGGGGAATAGTTATTTCAAAATAGCGGCAGGCCACACTAATGCTATTTTAAAATAACTATTTTGAAATAAGCTTTATTCTTCGTGGAAAGCAGGAGTTATTATTTCGAAATAACCATCACCTTATTTTGAAATAATGGGCTTGGTAGGGTGGATGCTCCACTTGTTATTTTGAAATAAGGGGAGTTTTTTTTTAAATAACTCCCTAGTGTAGAACAGGGCTAAGAGAGCTCAAACCCTGTTCCTAAATTTAGGAACAGACACTGATTTGCCTGAACATTTAGCATGTCACTATTCCTCTGGTCTCACTCACTCTACATCTCTCTTCTTTCCTCCATCTCTACCCGCCAAAGCTGGATGGAATTTTTTCCACCAGAAACAGCCAATTCATCAAAAGCAAACCAAATCATAGAATCATAGAGCTGGAAGAGACCTCAGGAGGTCATCAAGTCCAGCCCCCTGCCCAAGGCAGCACCAGTCCCAACTAAATCAGCCCAGCCAGGGCTTTGTCAAGCCAAGACTTAAAAACCTCTAGGGATGGAGATTCCACTCCCTAGGTAGCCCATTCCAGTGCTTCACCCTTCTTCTAGTGAAATAGTTTTTCCTAATATCCAACCTAGACCTCCCCCACGGTAACTTGAGACCATTGCTCCTTGTTCTGCCATCCTCCATTGAGGGTAAGTCATAGACCAAACATCTATTACAATGTTTACTTAAGAGAGACCTTTATAGATTTCTAATGCAGAATGACACACATCTTTTGGTCTTGTGGGCCAGAAATACAGATGAAGAGGCAGTATGAAAAATTGTTGAATATTGTGCAGTTACTGAAATCTAATATACGATTTGACCTATTGCCAACATATCTTTTATGAACCAGATACCCTTAGGCTCTTCTCAAGTCATGCAAAAGATTTTCTGTCTCCCTGTATTTCTCTCTCTCATCAAATGCAAAAACAAAACAATTGGAGCATTATACAAAATCTTGCTGTATTATTACAGTGTGAGCCTAATCCATCTGTAATTCAGATTGCAGATTTCTTCTGTGTATCAGTCTGATTTTCAGCTCCTCTCCAACCTCCCAAAACTATTTGCCTGAAATTTCATGGATAGCATTTTGTACTGGGATAGATATTATTAAGTTTATTGAAAGTGAAGAATTTTAGGCTACGTCTAGACTACAAAGTCTGAAAAAGATGTGCAAATTATGGTTCGCAATTTGCGTATCTTTTTCCACTTTTCTTTTGAAAGAAGCTTTTCCAAAATTTGGTGCATCTACATGGCACCAAATTTCAGAAAAACCTTTCTATCAAGCCATCCTTTCTTCCTTGTACAACAAGGTTTACAGAGATGACGAAAGAACGCGTCCATTTTTCAAACATTTTTTTCGGAAAAGTGGACGCATTCCTTGGATACGGCATTGCTTTTCCAGGATACCTCTGGTATTCCGGAGAAATGCTGCAGTCTAGATGTAGCCTCATGAACATGACAGAAAATGTCAACTTTTTTCTTGTTTCAGTCAATTTTGGACAAATAAAAACTCAGAGGTAAAACCTCAGAAACCAAAGGCTTGAAGGCAAATGTCCTTTAAAAAAACCTTAACCTTATTCCTAAAAATCTTTTTCTGACATTTGTTGTGATGACTCTTCAGATGTTACACTTGGGGTCAATTGAATATAGCATCATAATGTAAATGCTTCTTACATCAAGGGATGGGGTTTTTCTATTGATATAACCCTTCTGCCGGGTAGGCCTGGCAGTAACCAGGGCTGGGTTCAATATCTTGGGGTCCATCTTACACAGAACTGGCTCAAGCCCCCACCCAGTAATCTGGGAAATTCACACCCTGGGTGTGAAATTCGCACCTCTGGGTGCCTGTGAGAGACAATGCTTCCCCACTCGCAAGCAGAGTCTAAGTGTAGGAAAGAAACATTTAATAAAACGGAGAGAGAAGTCATATGGCATTTACTTGGGGAAAACACCACAAACAGAGTTCATAACCCAAACATGAGCAAACTTCCCCTCCCCTCCAGCCAAGAATCACCTGAAGTCCGAAGAGTCCGACATCCCAAAAGTCTCTGTTCCTGGTCAGTGCCACCCAGAGTCCCAAAGTTCACCCGCAGCAGTGGGTTTCACCTCCCAACCTGGGTAGAAATCGGGGTGGGGGGATAGGTAGGGGACACATTACGACACTCCACCTCGCTCCACCAGCTGTCTTGTCCCACGCCACCGGGCGATCCGCTGGTCGCCTGCCGCCACTCCTTGCCTTCTGCCGCTCCGCACCCCGCCGCTGGTCACCACTCCTCGCCTGCCACTGCTCCACGCCATGCCGCTGGTCGTCGCTCCTCGTCGCTAATCGCCACTCCTCACCTGCCGCTGCTCCTACCGGCCATGCCACCAGCCAGTGATTCCCACCAGCCACACTGCTGGCCGCTGCCGCTTTGCTGGCTGCAATGGGTCTGGGTCTCAGCCAAACCAGTGATTTCAGCTCTCAGTGATTTCAACTCTTTAGCCACCAGCTGGACTGGAAAAGGAATCCAGCTTCCACTGGACTAGCAAAAGAAAAGACTCCTCAGGAAGTCTGGTATAGGTCTGTCCTTAAAACAAAGGGGGAAAGGGGCAGGTTAGGCCACTCTTACAGCTCACACCTGGCAGGTATGAAGCAGGCTGACTCAAGCCCTTTAACTCTTCCCCCCCACCCCCAGCTCAGTTCACTCAACTCTGGAAGGGGGGAAGCTTGTTCCTCAGAGACCTCTTACAATGATGGTGTCTCCCCTGCAAGCTCTGGTGGCATGTTTTACAGTTCCCACATTTAGGGGTAGCATGATTAGTGACCCCCACAACAGTCCCAAATTATTTAAAATTCTCCACATTCCATTCCAACACTGACCCTCCATCAGCCCTGGCTGAATTGGATTTACATAGCCACGCCTCGTATTCTTTCCCCAACCTGGCATGAGCTGTATTTACATATCAACAGTTAACAGTTAATTATCTTGCAAAGCTAAACAATTGTAGGGGGTACACCCATCCCTCCTTTTAGCTGGCTGATAGCAAGCAGCAGTTCAGCCCCTGCTTACATCAATATAGTTAATACATGTTTCCAAAGAAGAAATCTTCAGTCAACTTAACGGTGTCTACACTGTGGCTTAGGTTGAGCTAATTCTGGAACTCAGGGTACAACATTGTACACAGCTCTCAGTGCTGTAAATTGGCCAAGTGACTTGCTCAAGATCAGGGAACTGAACTTAGGTCTCCTAAATTGAAGGCTAGCACCCTGAGCCAGCTCTCCTTCTGAAACTTCTCATGCTACATCTTGCCCAGACATCCAACTTTTCACAATAACTGGCTACCCCAAAAAGGCATTATCATGCTACTTAGGTACACATTTTTGTGTCGCCAAACTTTATTTAAATACTCTAATTATTTTTCTCCCTTTGCTTCTATTTTACAGATTCTTTTATTTAAAAACATGGCTTTGAGCTCATTCTTGCTGAATAAATAACCTGGCTGTGCAGAGGGCAGTGAAAATTCAATGCCTCACTTACACTTACTGCTAACTCTTTGCAAAGAAGAGAGTGACTTTTACAGAATTATTTTTCGGGGCTGATTCCATAATGGTGGAGTTATTTAGCTGTACAGTTAAGTACAGAGAAAAAGATGCATCCTTTGCTGGATCATTTTTATGCCTATTACTTCCATATACATAAATATTCATAAACATTACAAAACGTGGCATCTGACTCCCATATGTATATGTTGTCTGGGGACAAGACAGGGGACTTAGGGGGAGGGAAAATGCTTGAAGTTGACAGCATGGCTCACCAGAATTGATTTAAACTTAGCATCTGCTTCCACTTTTACAACATTTTTAAAAGGTTTAAAAAGATATATCAAGACTAAAGTTTCAAAAAACAGATAGGCCTGTAGTGCATCCTCCTCTGAAACCTATGTCCACTGCTCTCCTCTGACCCATGCTCATGCTCTGTTTTGAATATGTTACACGGGCACACATTAAAAAAATGAGACAGAGTCACACTCAGGGACAGAAAAAGTGAGAGGATATGTGCCCAGAGAGAGGCAGGGCACATAGAAAGGAATGCAGAAAATGAGGTGAGACACACAGTTAGGATTAAGGGAGCTGAGGAAGGAATGGAAGGGGTACAGGTGATCAAAATGAGTGGCATTAGGTGGGGAAAGGATGGGAAACATGGGACTGGAAGGGAGATGAAGAATGGGAGGAGGGTGCAGAATATGGAGTTGTCAGAGCGGGGAAGGGAGCAGTAAGGCACATAACAGGTTAGGGAACTATGGGAAATGAGGGTGGCCAAGAATGGGAATGTATTAAATGAGAAGACCAGAAGAGGGCAGGAGACACCAACTATGGAGTGGAAGTGCAGCAAACTAGGTGGAGAAAGTGTGTGTGTGGGGGGAGCAAATGTAGAGAGGAACAAGGAGATGAAGTGTCATTTACCCAACATAAAAACCTTTACAACTTCTTTTTTTTTTTCTGCAGAAGCTTTAAGTGCTTGCAGTTTTCTCTCCAGATGCCATGTGCCAAACAATGGCACAGAAGCAAAACATTTATACCAGTTCTTTTGCTCTGGCTTTGACTGTGTGCCACTTTTCCCCTCCCCCTCATATCGTCATATGTCATTAAATCCTGGTAGGCCCAACTTGGGCTTCATGTCAACCTCATTCTGCTTGGTTGCCTTTTGGTTTTCCTATCTTGCTGGATATATCACCTCGGTAACTCTGTGTGGTCTTGTCTCCAATACGTTGTGGATTGATTCTATCTACCAGCAGTCAATTTATTGCATGCTGCTTAGACATGATAAATTGACCACCGAGAACTCTCCCCTCAACTCCAGTACTCCACCAGGGTGAGAAGAGTAGGAGAAGTCAATGGTATTTTTTTGTGGAGGAGGTGGAGTAAACATGTTGGCACATTAGTGTGAATTTTTGTATTGCAGTGACTGATGATGGCCGCAGTCGGTCAATTTTCTAAACAATAACTCCACACCACCAAGCCCATAGGTGGGTAAATACCAGTCCATGGACTGGATGCAGTCCACCAAGATTAGGCCATGGTGGGTCCCCACACCACTGTATCACTGCTCCTGTTGGCTGCATATCACTCTTCTTGGCCAATGGGAGTTGCAATCACCCATGCCTAAGGAGGAACAGGTAAATATAGTGGCAGCTGCCCAACAGGGGCTAACTCTGTTGAACTGCCACCATTTTATTGCCCACCTCTGACCAACCCTGTTGTACTAACTTTAAGGGCCATTAAAGTCAGTTTTGGTACTCCTGCTTTTCACAAGGAGTAACAGTAAATTCAGCCTTTCATGGTCGACATGGTACAGACACAGCACAGTGAAAGTCGATATTCTTTGGCCTGTGGGAGATATCCTACAGTGCCCCAGTATGACTGCTCTGTCGAGGACTTTCACTCTGCTGCTCTCCACGTGCACAGGATAAGGAGGAGAATGGTCAGCAAACAAGAGGAGCATCCAATATCACCGACAGCCAGGACCTTTTAATAACTTTGGAGACAATCCTCTCTTCCTAGGATGTATCTCTCCCAGATCCTAATGGTGCAGAGGGCACTTCTGGTGAATTCACATTTGTAATCATGTTACAAGCAGGTTACAGCAATTGGGTGTGATCTGTGGCAGACACTCTCCCTACACAGCAGGGGCTCTCTGGAACAGTTTGTTAATGTGTCTGGAGAGGAGCAGGAATCCTCCCTGCACATCTCCATAAAGCTCTCACAGAGATACTCCTTCATCCTTCTCACAAGGTGTCTGGGGAGGCCTGCCTTATTCTGTCCTCCATGGTAGGACACCTTTCCATATCAAGCCAGCAGTGAGTGGTCTGGCATCACTGCAGCACAAGGTTTACAGCATAAGGTCCAGGTTTCTGGCCACATTCAGTCAGCATCTACTCCCTATCATTCTGTGTGATTCAAAGAAGACTGGTATTGTGCATGGCAACGTGGATGAAGTAGGGAAAGCTATTAGCTGATGCCTCTGCAGTAAACCTCTGCTTGCTCAGACCCTATAAAGCATGGTTGGAGCCCTTCCCCCTCCTGCCCACAGGCTCCTTGGTGTCCATATAAGCCCCTGCCTTGCCACCACGCCCAGAACACCTCCTGTCCACAGACTCCTATGGGGAAGAGAAAGTTAAACTCTCCCAGAAAACATGGGGTGCCGAACACGTGTCACTGCTTGAGCCCCTGCCCTATTCTGCTACCATCCCTGTAGGCTCCTGTGGGAAGGGAAAGTTGCACTCCCCCCAGGAAACAGGGGGTGCCAAACATGGTGGTCAACACCCGAGCCCCTGCACTGATGCCACTGTGGCTCCCCTTTGCAATGCAGATGCTTGCCTAGCTGTGGGAGCTGCTCTTTGCAGACATCATGTCACACATGCTTTCAAAGCAGGAGCAAAAAAGCAAGCCCTGACGTGTTCCTTAACATGCCTGCCACCATGCTGAGTCTAGAAGATGTTCCCTTAAGATCTCTGTGGTATACCTGCTGCACAATGGACACTTATAAACATAACTCTGGCCTTGTACATAAACATGCCTTTTGTCTTGGGCAGACATTCTTTTATGCTAAGACATTACATTTTGCATTCCACAATGTATCTCCCGTAAAGTCTGCCCTTCATTTATTTTTGTTTTTGTTACAGTGGGTGCAATAGCCTACCTGTATGGACAGGGTGCAATTAAATGCATGGCAGAGAACACTGCTGCAGGAGATGTGAGTGAAGTATGAGGACAGGAGAGTGTACAGGAACACAAAGTGAAGACACAAGAAAAAAACTTGAGGATTTTGGGGGAGCTGATGATATGCCTGGCAAACTCACAGGGAAGTCAGATGCATAAAGACCTCCTCCATCCCATGATGAACCACATTCCCTCCTCCTCAAGTTCCATGGTCTCCTTTCCCAGGCATTCAAGAGTGCAAGAGGAGAGAGGAGACCTTATACTTGACCCCAGTGATGTGTCAAAAAACAAAAGGCTGTCCTTCTCACACCTGTGTGATTGCTGAGCAGGGGAACTGTAACATGTCATTTTTCCATCTTCACCTCCCCTCCCAACCGAGCTCCCACCCTGTTCCTCCTTACCTGTGTTCCCTATAACCTTTAATCCTATGAGGCTTTTGGGTACTATATGATGCCATTCCCTAAATAAAAATGCATGATTTCTCAACAACAGTATCTTTATTCCTTGTGTTGTGGGAATGGGATGGGGGATGGGGTTTACAGGCTTTACAGGCAAGCACACTCAATTCAGGGGGCACCTCATTAAGAGCCACAAACATAGCTGTCATATCACTGTCCGGCCATTCACAAAGCTGTTTTTCAAAGCCTCTCTGATTTGCAGTACCCTTCAATGTGCTCTCTTTATTGTCCTGGTGTCTGACTACGTATAATTAGTGCCGAGGCACTGTGCCTCGATCCCCTACCCTGGAATAAAATTCTACCCACTTTCAAAGATTATGGAGCACACAGAAGGCTGTCACAACAGTGGGGTGTTGCATTCACTGAGGTCTAACTTGGTCAATAAACTGTGAAACCTTCCCTTTAAATATCCAAAAGCACATTCTACCACCATTCTGCACTTGCTCAGCCTGTAATTAAACTGCTTCTTATTGAGGTCGATGCTGTCTACGTATGGATTCATGAGCCACAGGAGCAAAAGGTAGGCTGGATCTCTAAGGATCACTACTGATATTTCAACATGTCCAATGGTAATTTTTCAGTCTGGGAAGGAAAGGTGGTAAGTTTCAAAGTATCTTTGGGGATCTGGGCACAGTTACCACTAGCAGCTAGCTGTGTGGTATCATTTTTAGAAAAGGACAGCTCTTCCTAATATTAGTGGCATAGAGAAATAAAATATGAGGAATTCATTTAACAGGAAAAATGGTAGGCAGTGTTGCATCGGGGTCAATTCAATTTTATAACACAGAATTATCATTTTGGGAGCCTGAACAAAATGAATACACAGTCTATGTTAAGAAGCTTAGTAAACATGGATAGGAATAGTGACGGTAACAAACAGAGAATATAAATAAGATGTTAAAACTTGCATGGAAAATCCAGCTACATTACTAATGATCCAATGAAAAGTTGTTGGGTTTCTTTTTCTTTTTTTGGGGGGGGGGGGAGGTTTGGTTTTTTTTTTTTTTTTAAGTACATAAGACCATTGGAGATCAAAACAGAAGGAAAATAATTTGGGGCTCGCACCAAAAGAGTCAAGAAGCATCTTAGATAAATTTCCTTCTCTTTCTTGCCAAGAAGGAGCATTGAAACTGTGCCTATTTTTATAGGAATTTTTCTCTTTTATGATGATCACGCCATTTCCTGATTAAATATTGCCAAGTAACACGCTCTGAATTTGACTTAGCCCGTGGGTGGGTTTCATGTGTATATTGCATATTTGGAAAGTGTTCACATTCTATGCAGCAATCTTAGTCACTTGGCCTTAGACTGCATAAGACAATATTTTCAGGCATATTGAGAAATGGAGGAATTTCCGGAGTTTAATTCCTTTATTAAATCAAAAGGCATGATGGTCTTATACAATTGCTCTAAACATGTCTAAAAAGCTTAAATAATAAGCAGTATATTACATCCAGACAGTAACAAAACTTTTAGAAGCATTAAATCAAGAGATACTTACAAATGGGCTAAGCCCAGGCTGTCCAATATAGTCAGGCAGGTATTAGCAATTAACCTTTTAAGAGCTTTTTTTCTGTACCCTCCCACAAACAAGCAATATCATTGCCTACTACTGATATCAGCTAAAACCAATTAGAGATAGTTTGCCCTTATTTCCAGTCTTAATCCATGTAAGATTTATAACCTCTCTCTCTCTCTCTCTCTCTCTCTTTCTCCTTCTCCCTCTCCATCCTTCTTGCTGACTGGGCCCACAAATTTTTAATTTGCACCTTGATTCACATAGGCCCTAATTTTTGAGCTAACTTTGGTATGTGGAAAGGGCCACCAAAGAGTTACAGTCTACCTTAAGTTTTCCCTCAAGGAAAGGTCCATGTTGGCTCATTCAGACAGATTGTCTTTATCTTACTTAAAACCACCTGCCCTGTCTGAGGATTTTTTTAAAAGAAACTTCTCCTTATTTCCTTTGTTATTCTTTGAATCATACTTCCTGTCTGCTTCATTTCTGGTAATGCCTTACAACTCATTGCATTCAAACCCTTTCTTCTACTTCTTAGGGCTTTTCTTTACACACCATATTTCTTCATTTATTCTACAAGGGACATTGAGTAGATACTCTGCATGGGGAGTAATGGGAGCTATTGTGGGTAGGAGGGCAGAAGCAGCCACCTACAAGATAGAAAGAGGGATCCTAGTAATTTGCATCTTTTTTCCTGGGGATAGCTGCTCTGAGCTCTAGCCCACTGCCCTTGTTTCCCACCCCAGTCCCACAGCAGCTGCTCTAGTCCCCCTGGATATCGCTCTTGCCTCTGACTCCTGCCCATGCACACAGTTTATAGAATGCATAGAGAGACAATGTGCAGGGGTGGAAACACACATCACCCTCCACAATATTTCCATTATAGGGGGCGGTAGGCCCAACCACACCCTTGATTCCATACCTCTCCCCACTCCCTCCTGCAGAACAGTGACATCAGACAGCAAAAATTATATTTAGTTACTCTGGGATCTAGAGAATAGAATTGGTAGAAATTTGGAATTTTGGTTTTATGGGAAAATTTGACATTTCCACATCCAAACAAAAATCAAATCTTTTTGAAATTTCCTATGAAACACATTATCATTTCTATTAATTATATGAAGGGCATTATATATAAGCTTGTATTGTCTAGGAAAGGACCGGGAAGTCCTGGATATACATTTCTGGGGGGAAATCTAAGACTGGAGGTGTATTGGGGTCACTCTGCAGTATGACCAAGGTTGATTAGGGCTAAGGTGTGGCATGTTGGCTGGCTGCAGCATCCACACAAACATAGCTGGGAATGTTTTACGTGCTGAAAGCTATTTGTGAGCAGTCAGGACTGGAGACTTCAACAGCAAACCAGGGCAGGACTCCTTAGGCTAGATGACAGGGAGACACAATTACTAATTAGTCTAGATTGTACCCCCTTGGAATGTTCAAATGTTTCATTTTGATTAAATAAAAAAAATTAATTTCTATTCCACAAAAAATAAATCATGTTTTATCCTGATTTGGAAGAAAAGGGAATGTTAAAATGTCATCATTTCCCACAGGAAGTAGACTGTGAACTCTTCTTAGCTCTAATTTTTACTAATATACTGATTTGCTTAACTATTTTAAGTGGCACTTGGGGAAATTGCACGTATTTCAGAAAATTTTAAATTTTAAGCAAATAAAGACTCCAAATAATTTAGACAACACTAAAGCACTTGTGTTATTACTCAGTTAATCTCTCATTTCTGTCAGAGTCTCATTTATTTCATTTTAAAGCCATTTGCCTCATGGTCACTTGCTTTAACATATTAGCGAGAGTGGAAATGAGTGAGAAATAGGTCATTTCTGACTATTTAGCCCATAGGTCTTCAGCTTCTATTTACTTAGCTCTTATGGCTGAATTCTTGGGAAGAGCGCATCTATTTTACTCCCGTGCTACCAATATAAAGAGACCACAAAACCACCATAAAGGCACTCCAGGGCTATGTCTAGACTGCAGGCTGCTTTTGGAAGAAGCTTTTCCGGAAGAGATCTTCTGAAAAAACTTCTTCTGAAAGAGAGCGTCCACATTGCAAAAGCGCATTGAAAACGTGATCTGCTTTTTTGACAGATTGCATCCATTCTGAATGGACACTCTCTCTCAAGTAAGCTGTGTTTACTATGGGTGGAATGGCCACCAGAGCACCTGTGCTTTTTCCTTTTTCCTCTTCTTGCAAAAGAACTCCCTTTTCTTCTCATAGAGGTTTACCAATGTCGGAAAAACCCCTCTGTTCTTTTTATTTTTTTCCGAAAGAACGTGATTGAAGTGTGGATGTAATTGAAGGGTTTTTTTTAAAAAATTGCCGTACAGTACAAGTACAGAGAGACACAGCTGCTGCTAGCTGTATACTACCCTTGCAGTTGAGCTTGTGGAGTGTGCCAGAAGAGGGAAGGGATGGGTACAGTGGCTTCTATATTCCTGCTGTTCCTGGCTGATAGAATAGCATCCAGGGTTCATTACCATCTGTGCGCAAATTAGGGCAGCCTTCAGACGGTTTAAAACAAACCAAGGGAAGTATTTCTTCACACAATGCACAATCAACTGTGGAACTCTTTGCCAGAGGATATTGTAAAGGTTAAGGCTATAACCAGGTTCAAAAAAGAACTAGATAAATTCATGGAGGATAGGTCTATCAATGACTATTAGCAAAGATGGGCAAGGATTATGTCTCTAGCCTTTGTATCCCAGGACGTTAGTTCGAACTAACTTTAATAGGTGCTACACTAGCGCTCCGCTAGTTCGAATTTGAATCGAACTAGCGGAGCGCTTAGTTCGAACTAGGTAAACCTCATTTTACGAGGACTAACGCCTAGTTCGAACTAGCTAGTTCGAACTAAGGGCTGTGTAGCCCTTTAGTTCGAACTAGTGGGAGGCTAGCCCTCCCCAGGTTTCCCTGGTGGCCACTCTGGCCAACACCAGGGAAACTCTATGCCCCCCTCCCGGCCCCGGACCCCTTAAAGGGGCACGGGCTGGCTACGGTGCCCGTGCCAGGTGCAAGCCTGCCAGCACCTGGCACGGCACAGAGCCACCCACCCGATGCCCCCCAGCCCTCCCCCTCTTGCCGGGACCAGGCTGGCGGCTCCCGGGAGCTTGCCCTGGACCGCAAGAGGCGGGCACCTTCCTGGGCTAGTCCTACCTACCTCGTCCACGATCTCCGCACTAGGCACAGGAAAGTGGCTGTCTAGGGCAGGAGAGCTGCCAGCCTGGCCACCCAGGACCAGGTGTGCATGAAAATCAAGGGGGTCCACTGAGACCCCCGACACTGAGCCCTGAGCTTACAATGGCCGTCCTGGGTCAGACCAAAGGTCCATCTAGCCCAGTAGCCTGTCTGCCGACAGCGGCCAACCCTAGGGACCCTGGAGGGGATGGACCGAAGACAGTGACCAAGCCATTTGTCTCGTGCCATCCCTCTCCAGACTTCCACAAACTTTGGGCAGGGACACCACTCCTACCCTCTGGCTAATAGGACTCCATGGACCCAACCTCCATCACTTGATCTCACTTCCCTTTAAACTCTGTTCTAGTTGTAGCCTTCACAGCCTCCTGCAGCAAGGAGTTCCACAGGTTAACTATTTGCTTTGTCAAGAACAACAACTTTCTCTTACTAGTTTCAAGCCTGCTACCCATTCCTTTCCTTTGGTGTCCTCTAGTCCTTCTTTATGGGAACTCAGGAAGAACTTTTCTGAATGCACCCTCTCCACCCAACCCCTGCTTTTAGAGACCTCTATCCTGTCCCCCCTCCGTCTCCTCTTTTCTAAGCTGAACAGTCCCAGTCTCTGTAGCCTTTCTTCATCTGGGACCTGTTCCCAACCCCTGATCATGTTAGTTGCCCTCCCCTCTCCCAGCCTTTCTCTTCCCCTCTCCCACCTCCTTTTCCCAGTCTCCCCCAGTTTTGTTCAATAAAGACAGAGTCAATGTTGGAAGAAACGTTATCTTTATTTTGTACATCAATAAGAAGGGGGGCTAGGGAAGGGTAAGTGGAAGGAGGTGAGGGAGGAATGGTGTACGAGCCCCCGATGGGGAGGACTGGGCTGGCTCTGCGGTCTTCTGGGGGTGGAAGCTCTCCTGCAGCCCCCCAATTACTCCCTCTCCCCAGATGGCAGCCTGCGGCAAGTGCAGCCGGGCTGATGGCCGAGTGGTGTGATGTGCCCAGTGTGAGCACTCAGGGCACTCCAAGCCAGAACTTCTTTGCAAGCGGGGCACCCCTTAGAACTGTGTGTCCGGGGTGGGGGTCGGGACCCTTTAAGCGCAGCCCTCGGCTAGCCTGAGACAGCATCTCCATGCTCTAAGTCCTCCTTTTATGCCCTGCCGGCACTGCTTCCGGCCATCCTTAAGCCCTGTTCAGAGTCCACTCAATGTGGACTTGCTAGTTCGAACTAGTAAAACGCTAGTTCGAACTAGTTTTTAGTTCTAGATGCGTTAGTTCGAACTAGCTTAGTTCGAATTAACTAATTCGAACTAAGTTAGTTCGAACTAGCGCTGTAGTGTAGATGTACCCTTTGGAAAGAATGTTCTTACCTGTCTGTGGTGAAGATGGTCCAAAATATTCTTAGCCCCAGCTAATTTAAGCTTCCATCTGCTTTATTCCACATTTGATTTAATTTAGTTTACAATAGTTGTTTTCTTCTGAGTTTTGAAAATCTCCATACTTGTAGGAAGGATGGGAAAAGTGAAAAGAATTGTAGAGGTTACCAAATCCTCCTCTAAAGAGCCATCCTCACCTCCAATATTCCTCATCAGATGTAACTTTTGCAAAAGCTAATTTTCCACAAAACCATACAAGACACCAGAGACTAGGAAATGTTAGAAACTTGTTTCTCTTTCTTGAAGTCTAATAAAAAAATGTTGTTAGCCTCAGAGGCTTTCAGACAGTCTCAAAAGTAAATGCTCCAGACAGGTTCATTCATTCCAAGCACTCTAGGATTCCAACTTCAATGATCTCAGCATCAATAAAAAACAAAGAAACTAAAAGCCTTGCTCAAGAAAATCTTGTCATAAAAAAAAGATTAAAATAATAGGGCTAAGGGCTGTTACTATTATTGTTCACAAACTTCATTCAAAGCTTTCTGCCTCTGTAATTGGAAACTTGAAAAACACAGCACTTCTACAACAGCACTTTTGAGAAGTAGCATAATAGCCAAGAACCATGGTTCTCATTATTCAGCTGCACTGCAAAGACTGGATCGACACCAAACACTTTCCTCTGTTTACTTATCTAGTCAAAAAATAAGGGCCAGATCTACACTTGTTAAAACAAGCATAATTCTGCTGACTTCCGTCAGAGGAATGGACAGGCTCTATAGGTCCCTGGGCAACGTGTGTGTGGGGGGGGTGAGAACTCACTCTGCACTCCTGGAAGGGGAGGAGCCAAGGGCAGCCAGCTTTCAGCACTGCAGAGAGCATGCCATGCTGGCCCCCAAGCAGCCTTCAGCACTGCCTGGAGCATGGTGCACTCACTCTTTAGTTCTTAGCACTGTCTGGAGCAGTATTCTGGTGGTGATTTAAAGGACCCAGGGCTCCAGCTGCTGCTACAGTAGCTTTGAATCACTGGGCCTTGGAGCAACTGTCCCCTTTGGAAATATAGTTATCAACACCAGATCAGGAGTTGATCCTATGGTTGGAACAACACCACCTTATAAAAACAGTTTCCATTTTTATCATTTGCTATTTGCTCTGTTGCTAGTGAAAAAAGATTTCCAGCCACAGGTCTCTTTTCCTGCCATTATGTTATACTCTCCAATGTCTTTTCATAGAATCATAGGGTTGGAAGACACCTCAGGTCATCGTGTCCAGCCTCCTAATCCCAACTAAGTCATCCCATCCAGGGCTTTGTAAAGCTGTGACTTAAAAGCTGTACCACCTCCCTGAGTAACCCATTCCAGCACTTTGCCACCCTCCTGGTGAAGTTTTTCATTTTTACATGCTTTCTCTAATGAAAAGTTGCTAGTTCCAGCTAGACATCATGAAAGGCAAGGCCTCAAATTTAAAACTAACATAATTTGAAATTTGCTGGCAACTCCCTTCAACATAAACAAAATCACTCTCCTTCCTCCTCCTGTATGAGAATGGAAATATCCTTATCCTTTTTGGCAAAGGCACAAAAATAGCTAAATCTAGCTAGAGGTATAAAGGGTAACAAGAAGATGTTCTACAAGTATATTAGGAGACAGAGGAAGACCAAGGACAGGGCAGGCCCATTGCTCAGTGAGGAGGAGATACAATAACAGGAAACTTGGAAATGGCAGAGGTGCTTGATGACGTCTTTGTTTTGGTTTTCGTCAAGAAGATGGATGGTGACAGGATGCCTAACTTAGTGAACGCTAGTGGAAATGGGATAGGTTTAGAAGTTAAAAAAAACAGGTTAAAAATGGCTCAGAAAAGTTAGATGTCTGAAAGTCACCAGGGCCTGATGAAATGTATCCTAGAATACTCAAGGATGTGATAGAAGAGGTATCTGAGCCTTTAGCTATAATCTTTGAAAAACCATGAAAGTCAGGAGAAATTCCAGAAGACTGGAAAAGGGCAAATATAGTGCCCATCTATAAAAAGGGAAATAAGAACAACCCAGGAAACTATAGACCAGACAGTTTAACTTCTGTGCCAGGAAAGATAATGGAGTAAATAATTATAGAATTCATCTGCAAACATCTGGAAGAAAATAAGGTGACAGGTAACAGCCAGCTTGGATTTGTAAAAAACAAATCATGTCAAACCAATCTGATAGCTTTCTTTGATAGGATAACAAGTCTTGTGGATAAGGGAGAAGCAGTGGACGTGGTATACCTAGATTTTAGTAAGGCATTTGACATGTTCTTGCATGAACTTCCTATCAATAAATTAGGGAAATACAACTTAGAGGAGGCCACCATAAGGTGGATGCATAACTGGCTGGATAACCATTCTCAGGAAGTAGTTATTAATGGTTCACAATCATGCTGGAAGATCATAACAAGTGGGGTTCTGCAAGGGATTGTTTTGAGGCCAGTTCTGTTCAATATCTTCATCAATTATATAGATGATGGCATACCGAGTACGCTTGTTAAGTTTGCAGACGATACCAAGCTAGGAGGGGTTTCAAGTGCTTGGGAGGATAGGGTCAAAATTCAAAATGACCTGGACAAACTAGAGAAATGGTCTGAGGTATATAGAATGAAGTTTAATAAGGACAAATGCAAAGTACTCCACTTAAGAAGGAACAAACAGTTTCACACATATGGAATAGGAAGTGATTGTCTAAGAAAGAGTACTGCTGAAAACAATTTAGGGGTCATAGTGGACCACAAGTTAACATGAGTCAACAGTGTGACACTGTTGCAAAAAAACCAAACATGATTCTGGGATGCATTAATAGGAGTGCTGTGAGCAAGACACGAAAAGTTATTCTTCTGTTCTACTCTGTACTAATTAGGCCTCAACTGGAGTATTGTGTCCAGTTTTGGCACCACGTTTCAAGAAAGATGTGGAGAAATTGGAGAAGGTCCAGAAAAGAGCAACAAAAATGCCTAAAGTTCTAGAAAACATGATCTATGAGGGAAGACTGAAAGAAATGGGCTTGTTTAGTTTAGAAAAGAGAAGACTGAGAGGGGTCATGATAGCAGTTTTCAAGTATCTAAAAGGATGTTATAAGGAGAAGGGAGAAAAATTGTTCTCCTTGGCCTCTGAGGACAGAACAAGAAGCAATGGGCTTAAAAGGGAGGTTTAGGTTGGACGTTAGGAAAAACTTCCTGCCTGTCAGAAGGGTTAAACACTGGAATAAATTGCCTAGGGGGGTTGTGGAATCTCCATCACTGGAGATATTTAAGAGCAGTTTAGACCGACACCTGTCACGGATGATCTAGACAGTGCTTGGTCCTGCCATGAGGGACTCGATGACCTCTCAAGGTCCCTCCCAGTTCTAGGATTCTATTATTGTTTCAACATAATTTACTTAAAATAGTACAAGAGGATCCTGAAAGTACAGAACCACATGAGAAGAGCAGTAGTGCCAGAGGCGGCATGCTCACAGCAGGTGGTCCCTAGATGCTGTACCTGTGTTTCAGAAGGGAGGGTGCGATATGATTGGCAGCCCCCCTTCTCCCAGCCCACCCCCTGGGGATGACAATGCGGGGGCATCCTGTGAAGCAAGAGGAGAGTAGGGCTCTCACACCTGACCAGCTGCTGCCAGATGGGGGGCTTCTCAATTGAATGTCTTGTGACATTCCCCCACTCCTGTCATACAATGAGCAAGGGGCAGACCCAACCCCCATGCCCCAATGTCAGGCTACAATGAAGAGCATCTTGAGTGTAAGGGACACAATTATTTACAGCCAAGAGGACTAACAATTCAAGATAATATCTCTCCTCGAGTCCTTCCTACCCCATGGTCATTCTTCCCTATTGATCCCCCAACAGAGAACATTTGCTGTTACAAACATCCCTTCATAGTTTCCTAAATCCCTATATGCTTATATTAAGGAGAGGGTTTCCAAGAATATCTGGAATTGAATAGACATGATGGCATCAGGGATTATTAAATACAGCCTAATGCAAAAAAAATTCATGCATAGGGTTACTTACCAGTTAAGAACCAGTGTTCTGGGCCTTAAACTTCAGACATACTGTATGTTGAAAATAAATATCCTAAAGAACAGTTGACCTAAAAATGGAAGAAGCATGCAGAAAGGCCTAAAAAGGTACAGATACTAATAGACCCAACTCTGCCACATTGTATTGCTTCCATTAGAGGAGATAATGAAGGATATCCACGTATGAGGAGGGATTGCCTGTCGTCTTTAGTTCAAAACCTGCCATTAAAACAGTATGGCCAACTCTGCTTGTCTTTGTTCGGTCAAAATGACCATTGCTACTGATTTTAATGGGAGCTTTAGCTTAGTAAGGACAGTTGGATCTGGCCCTTTATTAGCTACTTTCCTAAAACTGGCTAAACCCACAGAAAGCTCTCAAAAAGACTAAGTCTCCAGTCAGTTAATATTCTTAGACAAAAGAAATAAAACTTAGGGAATGCTAGAAGTGTACAGCACACACTGGGATACAATATTTGCTGATAGACTTTTCTAATTGACTTAATTGTGAAAGCTCACAAGAAACTGGGTTTTTAAGGGGTTCAGGGAAAGGTATGATAATCATTTGTTACCAGAGTTGCCTAATACTCTGGGGTATGCTCATTTATTAGGGTTACTCTTATGGGGCTGGAGAGGTTAATAATTCTATCAGTGTGATGCTTGTGCTATTTGTGCTCTCATATGGAGCTGAATTCTCCCTGCTTCCAATTCCCCTTCCCCCTGCACTGGAGCTCTCCTGCAGAAACTATGTTCCTCAGGATGGGGTTCTTTCCTCCTTAGGAACACGTGGACACTCACACCCACTAAGAGAGCACATCTGAGAGGACTGGTTAATCAGCACTCACAAGCTGACCCCTTTTATGTCCCAGGACTCAGCAGATTGGGTTTAACAGCAGTGCCACCTCTGGGCCCTTATGTGTCTTGGCACTCAGTAGGCTGGATTTAACAGCACTTTAAGCTGCCATCCTCATATGCCCCCAGGTTCAGCACCTCCCTATCCTCACTTTCATACCACAATCATTCCGCTGGTAAACCACGTGATGAGCAAAACCCACAGGATTTTGGGCACCACGGGGATCTTTAGCTTAGGTATTAGAAGTGTTGTTGCAGAGTGAATGTGGAAGCCAAAACAACACCACTGAGGAAGAGTGAACAAGAGAGAAAGAAAGAGGGAGAAGCAACCAGTTTAACAATGAAAGTTATTTATTTCTGGGTAGTATATATATATATATTGTTTCTTTACTCTTGTATTTGGTTGATCCTCTTCTCTAGGGGCACATCTACACAGCAGGGCTAAAGTCAAATTAAGTTACACAACTTCAGTAGTGTCAGTTGCGTAGCTGAAATCGAAGTAGCTTAATTTGGCTTTTGGTGCTGTCTACACAGCAAGAAGTCAAAGGGAAAACGCCCTTCCTTCAACTTCCGTTATTCCTCTTGAAATGAAGGTAAGAAGTCCTCTAGCTCACCATTATTTCTAAATAATGGTTTGTAGCGTAGACATGAACTATGTTATTTTGGAATAATGTCAGTTATTCCAAAATAACTCTGCTGTGTAGATGTACCCTAGCTGATATATTCTACTGCCAGCCTTTGAATTTTCCAGGTGCATATATTTAATTGTGGAACTCATAACATTTGTGCTTGTGAGGAGTTAACAGTCTTTCTGCTAATGGCTATTTTATGTTGTCTACTGCTATTTTTTATGCTTGAGTGCATTACTTGTATATGCCACGCCACAGGGGTATTTTAACATATATAGTAGACTGTCAAAGTTCTGCTAAAAGACATTCACTGATGTACTTTTAATGGCTTGCCTCATAGTTGTTCTGTAAACTGGTCAACTAAAATCATTATATTACAACATGAGCAGTTCAAACCAAGGAAGTTACCTTCTTTGAGACAATGTCTAGTGGGCAACCTGAGTCCACAGGGCTAAACTAACTGAAAAGCATTCAGATTTTTACCCATATATGTTAAAGTGATTAAGGGCCACATGCTGGTCTCAGTGAAAACTCGGAGTAACTCACAAAGAGCCCAGACGACAATGTGGCCCACAGAAGAATTTTATTCTTCTTTCTCTTAGGATGATTCACTGGTTAAAATATGTCAGTGGTTCAGTGTGGATTTCCTCAGATTTGTTTAGTATCTTTTCCCAAGGCTAGCTCATCTCAGATGCAGTATCTCTGGGTATGTCTACACTACCACCCTAGTTCGAACTAGGGTGGTAATGTAGGCAACCGGAGTTGCAAATGAAGCCCGGGATTTGAATTTCCTGGGCTTCATTTGCATAAAGCTGGGCGCCGCCATTTTTAAATGTCCGCTAGTGCGGACTCCGTGCCGCGCGGCTACACGTGGCATGGACTAGGTAGTTCGGACTAGGCTTCCTATTCCGAACTACTGTTACTCCTAGTGAAACGTGAAACGAGGAGTAACGGTAGTTCGGAATAGGAAGCCTAGTCCGAACTATCTAGTCCGTGCCGCGTGTAGCCGCGCGGCACGGAGTCCGCACTAGTGGACATTTAAAAATGGTGGCACCCGGCGAGATGCAAATGAAGCCCGGGAAATTCAAATCCCGGGCTTCATTTGCAACTCCGGTTGCCTATATTACCACCCTCGTTTGAACTAGGGTGGTAGTGTAGACATACCCTCTGGAACAATGAAGCCTCATCTTCCCACTTCATGGCAGAAGGATGACTTGGGTAAAAAAAAAGGATAAAGGCTTAATTGTGTAAACAAGGTTTTCCCATTGCTATGGTTAATCCACTCCCCAGAGACAGTAGCTAGGGTTATTTTTATGCTTAAAATGTTGCAGCAACATGGTAGCTGTGATGCTGGGACTCTTCAGCCTAAATATTTACCACAGTGTCAGGACGGGTTCTCCCTTCTGCTTACATAATGCCCCTCTCCAAAAGGTTGTCACTAGGTTGACAGAAGAATATTTTGCATTCTGAAAACTGTAGGTATTGGGAGTGCCTTTTTTTTTTTTTTTTTTTTTGGAAAAAGGGGCAATTAAAAAAAAAAGGCTGAGAAACACTGCCTTAGGCCACTTGGGTCAGCCACTGCCCAGGCTTGCATGAGATCTAGTCCTTGGGTGATAGTTTTCCATTGTTTCAGCTGGCATTAAACAAACAAGCACATATGTACCCCAGCCTGTGTCCCCAGGCTTGCTGTGCAGTGTGCTCCAGCACTCCTCCTTCCCCGCCTCCCCCGGCATGGCACCCAAGGAGGCATGGATAAGAGATCCCCAGAGGCTATGGGTAAAGTTGTGGGGCATGCTCCGACTCCCTGCCCAGACAGTGCATGCTGTGCCACTGTCCCTACACAGGCAGCTCCAGTGAGGAGGGGGAGGTGGGTAGACAGCAGAGTGTGCACCAAGTGGCTGCCCTGCAGGGTGGAGTGGTAACACCATGGTGTCTGCAGAGGCCTTGTCAGGGAAAACTGCAAAGAACGAGACAGATAAATGCCCAAAGCAGTGGTTTGTTCTGATAATTAGATTCACCAAGTCAGCCACAAAACAGCTTCTACAATAATTTACTGGTTATCAAGAAGCTAAAATCTAGTTCAGCCCTGAGCTCCCACCTAGACAGCCAAATCAAATACGGTCAAGATGATTTAAACTCTTACCATAGATAAAGTTCTGCTATCAACCCCAAGACATCAGACACATTACCCACCAGCTCAATGACTATTTCTGAACTTACCCAAATACACGCTGACAGTCAAGACTTTTAAATGAATCTTCATTAAGTTAATAAGAAAACAAAGTTATTGTGGTTAAAGATCAGGATATATCCAGAGATATAAGTTCTGGGGTCAATTTCATAGTAGAGATGGTGAGCTACTGATTTGTAGAAAGTTCTTCCAGAATCAATTCCAGTCTATGGCTGTGTCCAGACTCAGGGGTTTTTTCGGGAAAAGTAGCCTTTTTCCGAAAAAACTTCCCCTGCGACCAGACTCAAGCCGCGTTCTTTCGAAATTAAATCGAAAGAACGCGGCTTTTCTTTCGATGGCGGTAAACCTCATTTCACGAGGAAGAACGCCTTCTTTCGAAAGTTCCTCTTTCGAAAGAAGGCGTTCTTCAATGTAAATAGGGCTTCTTCGAAAGAGAGCATCCAGACTCACTGGATGCTTTCTTTCGAAAAAGCAAGCCACTTTTTCGAAAGTTCAACGTGCAGTCTAGACACTCTCTTTCGAAAGAGGCTCTTTCGAAAGAGGCTTGCAGTCTAGACATAGCCTATAATATGATAGGCAGTCCATGTGCAGTCTGATTAAATTCTTCTTCATGAGAACAGCAATCCAGAAATAATCCAGACTGCAGCTGGAGACTTCAGTCCCCTGACAAAGCTTCAGCAGATCCAAGTAGACAGGATCAAGCCCTAGAATTCTTGTATTGATTTCTGGCAGGTCAGATAACCTTTTAGAAGCAGATAACACAGAAGGGGCCTTCTCAGATGAAGAATAGGCAGTGTATATCATTGCTCTGCAGTTAAACTTCTATTTTCTATGTATATACCGGTAAACTAATAGTATTATTTAAATAAGGCAATTATCCATTCAAACTAGGAAGGCATTCCATTATTACATAGACAATTTAAGTTGAAGACAATGAAAGCAATGTTATTTCCTCAATGTCTTACATGTTTGAACTTAAGGTTAATTGAACCATCTGCATGCATAAAACATAATGTAATTACAACGTTAAAGGGAATTGGCATCCACAAGCTAATCTGGTTGCATTGTTAATATCTAACAAGATATAAGTAAACACAGACAAATACAATTAGTATTTACCTCTAACAATACAGAACTCTGACCCATTTAACATGGATTGGATAATTATCTACAAGGAATGGTTTTGTACACCATTTCAATACTTCCTTATTACATTCTTAAAGGTTGACCATTAAGTCACTTAGCCATGCTGCCCAGCTGGTTTTTAGCCTTTGCTGGCTCATTGTCACAGGGAGCAACCAGGATATTAAGGGTCATCCTTACCCCAGCCTTACAGAGCAGGGAGCTCTGCAATTCCCTGTCCCTGCAGGGCAGCTGCTTGCTCCTGTTATGCTTTCTGCCCCCACCCCATAAGCAGTGGGTATCATAGGCACTGGAAGACTCTGTCTTCCCCCATCAGCCTGATGTGTACCCGCCTCCCATGCTCCATCTCCAACCTGCTCTTCCCATGCCACAGGCTGGGACAGGCAGGCTGGGGATCACATTGCATCCCCAAGGCTGCGCCATATCACTCATCCTCCCTAGTGCTGGGGCTGCTCCAGCTGTGGCATGCAATGCCCTGCATTGGGGCTGAGGCCATGAGTGTTCTGACTGCACTGTCCTCTCTCCTGCAATGGGACTGGTGACTCAGTGGTGGTTCAGGCGGACATGTTGGCTGGGGGTAGTGCTGAGAGGTGTGAGCTGGGGAGGCTAGAGCCATGCTTCCCAGCTGTCCAACAGTCAAGGCTGGGCAAGGGAGGTTGGGGCCATGCTGCCCAGCTCTCCAATGCTCTTGGGCTGCACAGAGGAGGCTGGGGCCACACGGCCCAGCCACCCAGTGCTCCAGGGCCAGCGGCAAACTGAGGCCGCTAGACTGTGGCAGGGACCAGCCACCAAACAAAGGGACTGGGGTGCAGGGCAAAGGCTAGTAGCTATAGTGAGGGCTGGGCTCTGGTATACAGAGAAGGGGTGGGACCTCCTACAAAAGGGACAGAGTTGGGGGGCTAGCCTCCCCAAGCCAGGGGTTCACCTGCTGCTCATGCCCATCCCACTGTCACTGTGTCTGTGTGTGCAGGGAAGCCTGGGCAACATGCCCCAAAATTTGGCTGAGCAGGAAGCAGCTCTCTTTCCTAAAAGCTTCTTCTGATTGCTGTCTATTAAAACCTCTGCAGGTTCTCTGATAGCTGACTTGCACAGCAGTATTCAGCAGGCAATGGATTGTCCTTGATCAGAGTGGAGCTGCAGACATTTGCAAAGGGAGGTGCAGCTTCTATTTGCAATAGACTGATGCAATAGACTGATGATCTCTTTGGGTATGTCTAGGCTATGTGTTTTTTTCTGAAAGGAGATATGCAAATTCTGTGCTAATTTGCATATCTTCTTCCGATCGCTTTTTCGAAAGCTGTTTTTTTGAAAGTGAAAGTAGTCTGGATGTGGGTTTTTTTCCCTTTTCCCTTTTTCAGAAAAAAAACCTGATCTTCCTTTAAAAAAAAAAAAAAAAAAAAAAGGAGGTTTAAGCAGTTTTTCGAAAAAGGGTTTTTTTCCGAAAAAACCCCACGTCCAGACTACTTTCACTTTCGAAAAACTCACTTTTGAAAAAGCGATCGGAAGAAGATATGCAAGTTAGCACTGAATTTGCATATCTCCTTAACGAAAAAAATGTAGTCTAGATGTACCCTTGATGTCCCTTCCAGTTCTAGTATTCTAGGATTCCATGACTCTATGACTGCATCACAGATTGTCAGCATAAAGAGGTTTAAGAAATTTACCCCCAAAGAACTCTGGGAAGACTTCCAGAATCTGAGTCAAGCTGGGGCTGCATGCACACGTGACAGTAATAGACCTCAGACCCTAGGTTCAAAGTTTACACAGGCTCAAACTCTTCAGGATCCTGGGACTCTAGGTTCAAGCCCTAGGTTTGTGGACATGTGGACACAAGGGAGGTTAGGCTAGAGTTTATGTTGCTGTGTAGACACACCCTCATTTATCCTCAATGGAAGGAAAGTGTCACATCCAATAGCATCAATGAGATGGTATGATTACCTACCCACAACCATAACAGTACTGTGATGCCACAGATACAATTTCCCCTTCTTTACATTGGTGATATGTTTTATGCCCCCTTTCCTGGGGTATAAGTGACTACACAAGTGCCATGCAGTGAAGATCAGGCTATTGAATACCTGAAAATCAAAATGGAGGGGACCACAAGAGACATATGACCTCAGGAGCTGCAAAGGGACAACTAGAAGAGAAGTGAGATGTTTCACTGTTATTCAGGGTTAGTTGCCATTTCATTAATACTTCACTTGTAAATTTTCAGTCAATAACTGTGAGAACACAAAGAGCTGCTTCTTTGAGCTGTTGGCAGAAAATCTTCATCGCTCATATGAGAGCCCAAAGAAAAGCAGAATGACAAAACTAAAACCAGAAAAGAAATATTAAGGCACAAGCTATTATCCAGGTTAATACTCACAGACCAAACCAGCAAGGAAGTATTTATTTGCATCACATACACTAAGTTTGCTCATTTGTTACAAGCCGCGAAGAGCAAAAGAAATGGATTATTTCCAGGCATTGCCATTTGCTAATCCACAAAGATGTTCCCTCACACTTGCATCCCCTAAACTCCTGGCAATTTGGAGACCACAGAAGGAGGAAAGAATGAAGCTCTCAGCAGCATCCACCTATCACTTGTAGTAACAAACAAGAGAAAGAGGAGCCAAATTCCACATGCCAGCAGCTAGAAGGCAGCCCTACCTTGATTTGCTTTGTTTTAAATATATTTCATCCCCCACTCCTTCCCGCCCCGTGTTGAGGAAATAAGCTGTATTGTGAGCCCTGGAGACTAAGGGACTCTCCGTGGCTCTGCTTTCCAAAGTGCTCATGTCAACTGCTGTTCTGCCAAGAACTTCAGCATGTGTTTAACACTCTGCTTTGCTGAATTAGGGAACTTTGAGCAAGATTTATAAAGGCATTTGGTGCAGATCGGCGCCTCATGGGTTTTTCAAAATGCCTACGCAGGTTAAGCATGTACCAGGGAAGACCTGCCTGGATGCATCTGTAGGTGCTTAAACGTCTTTGTAAGTCTGGTCTTTTATGCCTAGAATGGATGTGGCCTGCTAAAGGCTACGAGTCAGTCATGGAGATCCCGGGTTCGGTGATCTTATGTAACCTCCTTGACTTCAACGCAGGCAGTGAGGCTTGGACTTCCATGCTTTATTTTTTAATGCCCATGTTTTGTCTATGCACCAACCATTGATTATAGGTTTCAAAGCCCAACGCCATAAATATCTTCCTAGGAATGTTTTGTACAGGCCCTTCCTGAGTTACAAACATACAATCTACAAACATCCTCAAATATAAACAAATCCTCACCTGCAGCCCCAGGCAAGTGTATCCCTGGGATTTATGGAGCCCTGCACAGTAGAATTGAACTGGTGCTCCTGTGCCTGATGGCAGTGGGGAAGGGGGGGGACGATTATTTTTTTTAGAGATGTGATTTTATTATCTTAAGCAACACACTAATGAAATATTTTAAAGCAAATTTTAAACAAAGGTCCTGTAGACTAGCACAGTCAATTCAGAAATGGACAGTATATGCCTGGGGTTGGCAAATGCCTGTCAAGTGGCTCCTTTACTCTTCAATGATTCTTTCACAAGTTGACTGTTCTGCTAAGAGGTCTGGCAGGCTTTTTCACTTTTAAGTTAGCTAGATCCTCTCCAGAGGAAGCAGAGTCACAGAACAGAGGTAGGAAGAGGTGGGAAGAGGTAGGAAGAGGTGGGTAGACATAGAGGCTGTGTCTACACTGGCCACTTATTCCGGAAAATCAGCCCATTTTCCGGAATAACTTGCCAGCTGTCTACACTGGCCCCTTGAATTTCCGGAAAAGCACTGACGATCTACTGTAAAATCATCAGTGCTTTTCTGGAAAAACTATGCTGCTCCCATTCAGGCAAAAGTCCTTTTCCGGAAAACTGTTCCAGAAAAGGGCCAGTGTAGACAGCACAGATTTCTTTTCCGCAAAAAAGCCCCAATCGCGAAAATGACAATCGGGGCTTTTTTGCGGAAAAGTGCGTCTACATTGGCACGGATGCTTTTCCGGAAAAAGTGCTTTTCCAGAAAAGCATCCTGCCAATGTAGACGTGCTTTTTCCGGAAATACTTATAACGGAAAACTGTTCCGTTTTAAGCATTTCCGGAAAAGGATGCCAGTGTAGACGTAGCCAGAGTGTATGTCTAGATGACATGCCTCTGTTGCCAGAGGCATGTAAAGTAGGCTACCTGACATAGTCAATGAAGCCGGGATTTAAATATCCTCGGCGTCATTAAAATAAAAATGGCCGCCATGCTGTGCCGGCTCAGCTGATCGTCGGCACAGCGCGCGAGGCAAGACGCAGATCGGTCGACAAGGGAAGTCTTTGTCGACCGCTCCTGTAAACCTAGGGAGGGGTATGTGGAAGGAGGTGAGGGAGGAATGGGGTACGAGCCCCCGATGGGGAGGACTGGGGTGGCTCTGCTGACTCCTCGGGGTGGAAGCTGTCCTACAGCTGTCCTACAGCCCCCCGATTGACCCCCCCGGATGCCAGCCTGTGGGCACTCAGGGCACTCCAAGCCAGGACTGCTTTGCAAGCGGGGCACCCCTGAGAACTGTTTGTCTGGGGTGGGAGTTGGGCCCCTTTAAGCACAGCCCTCGGCTAGCCTGAGGCAGCCGTTCCACACTCTAAGTCCTAATCTGATGCCCTGCCGGCACTGCTTCCGGCCATCCTTAACCTTGGTTCAGGGTCCACTCAATGTGGACATGCCAGTTCGAATCAGCAAAATGCTAATTCGAACTAGTTTTTAGGTCTAGATGTACTAATTTGAATTAGCTTAGTTCGAATTAACTAATTCGAATTAAGTTAGTTCGAATTAATGCTGTAGTGTAGACATACCCTTACTCTTTTCTGACTGTGTTAAATCTACCTACAGTGAAATTAGCAAGCCAGGTTTTTATATGTATTTCTGTATTAGTTATTGAAACATATGGTGGAGATATAGAAATACCATTAATACTTTGCACTTTGAGAGAATCCTACATCTGATAGTCTCAAAGCAATTTACCAGTATTTACTTAAGACACCCTTCAACACACTCCTGTGTGGGAAGAAAGTCTCTCAGCCTATGTATGAATGTAAACTGTTTCTACATCATGTTCCTCACCAAAGTATCTGAGCATCTGAAGTATTAATATACCCGAGTAACTAAGTCCTAGAAAAATTAAGCAAAATTTTTCAAAGTCACACAGTCTTCCAATGTGATAGATCCAAAAATCAAACCCAGGACTACTGTCTGTCAGTCCCATTCTCTGACAACTAGATCACACTCTTCATCACCTGATTCAATGGGCTCTCATTGTGGCATTACACCCAGACATTTCAGGAATGTGTGGTATATCTAAGAATAATTGCAAAGGAAGAGGTGTAATAAAAAGAGAACATTCAAAGCTGTCTCTGCAAAAGCACACTAGGACTAAGTGAGACTGAAATCTGCCTAAACTGGTACTTCACAAATAATAGTGATTTAACTCAATTCAGGTCACTGGTTCTCTCTGTAAAATGCTGTCTCTTATGTGTTAACCCTGTCATTTATGGTAGAATCAAAACACCAATATAGCTAGTCCCTCTCCAAACAAAACTTGCTGTCAGGTTTTTCAGCTCAATTGCGTACACTGAACTCCCCTGACATTTTCAGTGCTTCAGTTTCTAACTGTGCACACAAGATAAACACTACCTGTCCTCAGGATTTTATTCTGTTCATATTTTAAACTCACCCTCTCAGGAAAACTTAAAATCAAGCTATACCCATCTTCTTTTCCCAGCCTACACCTGCTCTTGGTATTTCAAGACTTAGCAGTGTAAATAGCAAGCAACTTTTATTTTTTGTTGGTATAATGGAATTAAAATTTATCTTTCTATTCACTTAGCCAGGTCTGCCTGCATATCTGCTCCTTCCATGTGTACTACCCTGTTTCTGCTTTTTTACTTTTTAAGGAAGTTCAGTTTCTCAACAAAGAAATACCCATTTCTTTTTCCTCTCCTACTTTTTAAAGAAGAGGGACAATAGTGCATTATGTGTACAAAATACATATTTTCTGACATTTTCCTGCCTGAAATATAGGGCAATAAAGTGCTCTAGCTACTGCAGCTTGTCAGAATTCTCCTGTGGATTATAGAAGTGCTGTAATCTCAAAAGTAGAAAGATGGCAGTGTAGCTAGTTGCAGCAAAAAGAGCAAGAACTCAGGCTACAATAGACTGCAAGCTTATTTTGGAGATCTTCCGGAAAAGCTTATTTCGAAAGAGAGTGTCCACATGCAAAAAGTGCAATGAAATAGCGATGTGCTATTTCAAAAGATAGTGTCCACACTGATTGGACATTATCTCTCATTTAAGGCTTCTATCCCGGAACCAGTTCAGGCAGGGCATTAGGTCAGCAGTTGCTTCCTGGTGCTGTTGCCTAAGGCTATCTGAGAAGCGGGCTTAAAGGGACCCCCTTGGACAGCTGTTTCTCAGCTTCTTCTGCTTGCCTACCTCTTGGAGGGACAGCAAAGCATTTGCAGTGCATTCTCTGGTTACCCTTCTTTAGGACACCACAGCACACTACTTGCCATGGAGCCAGAGCTGCCTCTGGGCACGCAGTGGCCCCACACTGCCATGCTGCATTTTCCGTAGCCGTTTTTGCAGGCTGTCTTCATGGCCCTGCATAAACTCGACTCAGAGCTCATATTTGAGAATCTCTGCCTGTGTGTGGGAGCAAGGACCTTGCAACCACACCGCATGGTAGAGAGATGCTTTTGGAGGCTGGACACCAGTTCCGACTGGTGGAACCAGCAGGTGATGGAGCAGTGGGATGACCAGCAGTGGCTCCATAAATTCCGCATCAGGAAGGAGACGATCATGGAGCTGTGTGCCTGGCTTGCTCCTGGCCTCTGTCGACATGACACCCAGATGCAACCCTCCATCCCCCTGGAGAAGCAGGTTGCCATCGCCATCTGGAAACTCATCACACCAGACAGTTACTGGCCTGTGGGCAACCAGTTCAGCGTGGGAAAGTCCACTGTTGAGGCCCTCCTCATGGAGGTAAGGCATTCTCAGGCTGCTGTCCCTGGAGGGAGGTGGGGGAATACAGAAAAGGGAGACCCTAGGGAAAGGGAGGTGGGGGAGCTGAGTTGTGGGGGAGAGGGTTAGCCCTGTCCATGGGGGATTCTTCAGTCCAACCCTCATACAGCTCTGCAAGGTGGGGAGGGGATGGGCTTCATAGGGGGTGGCTCCCGGGGCGTTTGTGAGGGGGCGAAGGAGAGGGGACTTGGGAACTTCCCAAGGACTCAGGCAACCCCTTTGATTCTATGTTTTATGTGTTTGTCTGTCTCCTTCTTTATGGAGAGGGCCATAAACTCCATCCTGCTGCTCAGGGTCCTCCACCTGGGAGACTTGAACTCCATTGTGGCCAGATTTGCCACCCTGGGCTTCCCCAGCTGCAGGGCGCAATAGATGGAACTCACATCACCGTCCATGCCCCAGAACACTGTGCCGCCCCGTTTATCAACTGCAAGGGATATTTTTGCATGGTCCTGCAGGCCCTGGTTAACCTCTGCAGACAGTTCAGTGACATTTTCATCGGCTGGTCAGGAAGGGCACATGATGCCCACATGTTCAGAAACTCCAGCCTCTAACAGCATCTGGAGGCTGGTGCTTTCTTTCCCGAGCGCAATGTCAGGGTTGGGGAAGTGGAGATGCCACTATGCATTGTGGGATACACAGCCTACTCCCTAATGCCATGGCTTATGAAGCTGTACACCAGCCCCCTGGACCCAAGCATGGACCGTTTCAGTGCCCGCCTGGACAGGGCCCACATCCAGGCGGAATGTATCTTTGGGTGCTTGAAGGTGTTGTTTAGGTGCCTCCTGACCCGCCTCTTTGTGGGGGAGCACAACATCCCCCAGGTAGTCTAAGCCTGTTGTGTTCTCCACAACATTGTGGAGAGGAAGGAGGAGGCCCTCCTTTCAGGGTGGAGGGCAGAGGCCGACCAGGAGGGACAGGCCTTCAAGCAGACATACACAGCTGCCATCCACCAGCCTTGTCAACTGGGGGTGCGCAGGTGGGATGCCCTGAGGGATAGTTTTTCTGAAGGATCCCAGTAACTCTCCCCTGGGCCTCCCCACTAGGGGCCTGTGTCTTGCTCCTCTCTGCCTTTCCCACAACAAAGCCTCCCTTCCCCCCTTCCCTCTACAGTCAATAAAAACAACGGTTTTGTGTTTTAAAAAAAGAAGTCTTTGGTTTTTTGTGATAAAAGTAACTGGGGGGGGGGAGGGGAAGGGGCTGAGGACCTGGATATGCAGAGGGAAGAGGGGGGCCTAGTACCTTGGAGGGGGGAAGAGTGGCTCAGAGCTGGGGCTGAGACTGACATGTGGTTCGGGTGGTAATTCCATCATGTCTGGGGAACTTCACAACCTCAGGGGTGGGGGTGAGGGTCCTGGGAGAACAGGGGGATAGGCAGGGGAGCTGAAGTAGGGTCAGGCATGGCAGCAGAAGCGGGGTCAGGCATGGCGGGGGGCAGGGGCTGGCATGGAAGAGGAAGCAGGGACAGGCATGGCAGGGGGGCTGGGACAGGAGCAGGGACAGGAGCCAGGTAAGCCATCATCTCCCAGACAGTGGCTCACATGTTGTGGCCCTGCTGCAGCAGCTCGGTTCACATCTGGGCCCACCACTGTGAATTGTCGCGGACCATCTGGGCCAGAGTCTGCTGCATGTTCCAGAGACGGACATGTGTTCCCTCATTAGGTCCTCCTGGACCCTCCGACACCTGCAGCTCCCCCAGGGTCAGGCGGCTGGCTCTGCTGGTGGTGATTGCCCCACAGTCATAGCTGTTTCAGCTGGGGAGAATAAAGAGAGGTGCTCAGTCATCCCTGGAGACACTGTCCCTGAGGCCTTGCTCTCATCAGCAAAAAAAAATAATATAGAGAGATATACCCATCTCATAGAGCTGGAAGGGACCTTATGAGATTACTGAGTCCAGCCCCCTGCCCTCATGGTAGGAGCAAGTACCATCCCTGACAGATTTGCCACAGATCCCTAAATGGCCCTCTCAAGGATTGAACTAATAACTATGGGTTTAAGAAACCAATGTTCAAACCACTGAGTAATCCCACCCCCCTCTCACTACAAGCTGAGAGCAACAGTCCTCAGGCCAGAGGACCGTGGTATCCCAGAAGCAAGGCCCTGGGTATACTCCCTGTGAGAGCCAGTGGGCTCTGGGGGGGATGTGGCTGTGACATAGTGCCCAAATGTGTGGCAGCTTTAAAGGATTCCGGGAGACAGAAACTACAGAGTTGTGATGAGTGTGGATGGAGTAGCCAGCAGGGCACCTGTGTTATTTCCTGGAGGCCTCTTTTATTCAAAATAGCTCCCTTTTCCATGTCCACATACGCCTTTTTCTGAAAAGAATAAGGTTTGCCCCTGTCAGAAAAAGCCCTCCGTTATTTTGACTTTCTGTCGAAATAACACTATTGCAGTGTGGACACAAGTTATTCTGTGATGGCCGTTATTCAAGAAAAATGCTGCAGTGTTGACGTATCTTGAGGGTTTCTGTTTTTACACCAGGCCTTGGATTATTGCTATACTGCACTCTTGTATTGTATGGAAATTTAGGCTGCTTTTGACCACAAGTAGAAGGTAAGAAAGTATTTTCCAGAGGTTTTATCGGTAGTTTAGAAACCTTGCAGAAGATTTTGGTGGAGTTCAAACAGACAGAGTCTATTGTCTGGATACTATTTATCATCCAGTGAACACAAAACAGGGATCTTTGCTTGGGCAATTCTTCACTTCATACGCCATTTTTTATGTTATACCAGTTTTATTTGTTGCAAAATAACATTAGAGTCATCTAGTCTCTTTGGTCCTGACTCTCCATTGCATTACACTGATATCATACCAGTATAACTCCATGGGATTTCATTGAATTATATCAGGGAAAAATTGATATGGTGATGAATGAGGCCCTGCTAGTAGCCATTTCTCTTTGAGCAGGTCTCATTTCTTGTTGTAAAGTACACTAGATGGTGGGAGGCAGAGTAGCATCTGAAGTAAATCTGACTTACTTCCTGCGACTTCATTGAAACTACACAAGATTTACACCTGCTGCAGATCTGTCCCACTATTTTAGCTGAAACGAGAATCACTCTTTCCAAAACTTGTCACTAACACATTATATAGACTAACAACAAGTTTACAATGAACTACCTGGTATGTTATTGTTGAGTTTTGTGGATTTTTTTACTGCCACATATCATAGCAGATCAGGTATTTGTGATTATTGCCTCATTCCATAAGTGGCCTGTTTATTTAGCAACTATGGTGTACAAAGTTTGCTGCCATAGCTCAGAAGCTTCAAGGTTTGTGGAAAACTATGAAATCTTCTGTGGTTAAAATAAGGATTCTAAGTGCATCCCATCTCATCTCACTGTTCTACATCTTGAAGCTATTATATTCTTAGCCTCTCTTTACTCATCCTTTCAGCTTACCCATCCTTTTTTCTGTAAACCCCACTCTCTCTTCAAAGTGATATTTTAACACAAAATCCCAATGTGTCTGCCCTTTCTCCTTTAACTAACACATGTGTGACAGCAAGTGAAAGCAGCTTGCTGTTCGTTTGGGAGTCAGGGTAAAAGAACAGTCCCAGACTGCTCAAGGGTACTTCCTTGTGTTTCTCAAAGCCAGTACTAAAGATTGATAGAAATGAACACAGACACACTATATCCCTTTATCTTGATGGCAATGTATCCTGATGGCAGTGTACTATTTTTGATGTGGGTATGAGAAATGTCTATTTGACTAGGTTTCTATATTTCTGCCCAAACATAGGTATAAGCCTTTTTTTCCCCCTCCAGCACTGAGCACAGGACTGGAATCTGGAGAAATATCCTTTATTCCTTACTCTCCTAATGATGTGCTTTGAACCATGGCCCACATCTCACATCTGTAAACCAGGGACAATGGTGCTTAGGCAAATTATCCAATGTGATTTAAAGTTTACAAATGGAAAATATAATTCCTTATTGTTGTTGGTTAGAATCTCTGTACACCCTGGTCAGAGCACCTCACAGTCCTATTCTCAGCAGACTTCATCCTGCTCTCCTTGGCTCCAATTGCAAAACACCTACTGAGTTTCGAAGGAGCAGAACTGGGCCAAAAAAAATCAAATAAATTGTCCTATTTAAGCCCCTTAGTCCTCCCTAGCTGCCAATGCAGGAATGTTCCCCACACTATAATTCTACCAAGTAAAGTGAGCTTAACTAGAAGTTAGAGTGTGCACACAGCACAACCCTTGGAAAGCTAGCCAACCATCTAATAACTATCAGTGATTTCTCCTTCTTTGGGCCATCTTAAATAGCTCCTCTCCCTTCTGGACCTATATATCTTTCACATACTTGCAATGAGTTATATCCCATTTATATGTTGTATAGCCAAGCTAGATATAATTTATCTTTCCAAATAAGAGAATGCCTCCAGACCCAATTGTCACATTTTTCAGGATTCTCGACCATTTCTCTTCTAAAGCTTTCTTGTACTGATGTGCCCGGAGCTGAATGCTGCATTCTAGACTCAACAGTGAGGTAGGGTACAGAAAAGGATTATTGTCTTTTCTGACTTGATTCCTTTGTATATGCAGCAAACACAACAATTAGATTAAAATTACATACAGTTGAGACACAGGGAGATAATGTAGGTGAGAAAATATCTTTTATTGAAGCAGCTTCTGTTGGTGAGAGAGACAAGCTTTCAGAGTCACACAGAAGTTGGTCCAGTTAAAGATACCATCTCACTCAATCTAATATCCTGGAACCACCATGGCTACAAGACTGCCCACCTAGAGTACATAACACATACTAGTTCCAGTAAGGGTGGAAGCACTAGAGGAACAGACCATCAGCTTAACTTCTGCACTCCTGCTTCATTTGTCCTTAATGTACATGTGGTGATCAGGGGAGAATGCCGGCCACAGTGTCTAAGACTCAAGGTTCAAAGTCTTGTAGCTTTGCTTTTTGTTCTCTTTTATTCCTCTCTTTTATATGGGCACTGGGTGTGTTCCCTAAATTAAACCAGTAAACATCAGAAATATCATGGCCTAGTGCACTTAGCAAGAGTTAAGGAGTCAGAAGTTCCTGTCCAACTCTGCCAATAACTTTTTATGTAGCCTTAAACCCCCACAACTTACTCATTGTCTTGTAGGGAAAATATTAGTTACTTATCTTTCAAGGGTGTATTTAGTGAGGTTTAATTCTGCTAGAGAATGAACGTTATATATACATATAGTCCTTCCCCCCAAAGAGTTGACTTCTCTCTGAGGCTACGTCTAGACTTCAAGCTTCTTTTGGAAGAAACTTTTCCAGAAGAGTTTATTTCAAAAGACAGCATCGACAAAGCAAAAGTGCAAGGAAAAAGCAATGTGTTTTTTCGAAAGATAGCATCCACATTTATTGGACACTCTCTCACATTTAAGCTGTGATTAGTATGGACGGAGTAGCCACCAGGGTACCTGTGTTATTTCCTAGAGGCCTCTTCTTTCGTGAGAACTCCTTCTTTTGTGTCCACACACGCCTTTTTCGGAAAAAGGCTTCTTCCTTGTAGAAAGAGGTTTACCGCTGTCAAAAAAACCCCTTTGTTCTTTCGACTTTCTGTAGAAAGAACGCAATAGCAGTGTGGCTGTAAGTGTAGTGTAGTGTAGACATACCCTGGGACATACCCATGGATATCAGAGCCTCAACACAGGCAAAGTTTTTTAAGCTACTGTGTTTAGATGGAAAAAGGAAACAGGTTTGAGATGAGGATCAGGAACCCTATGGGAGGACGGAAATGGAAATGTTGACCCATAGGCCAGAAGGGATCATCATGATTATTTAGTTTGACTTCCTTCACATTGCAGGCCACAGAACCTCCACCATCCACTCCTGCAATAGGACCATAACCTCTGCTTCAGTTAAGTTCAATACACATGAGTTACAGATAATGATCCTATCAGGTGCCTAGCACCTTTGGCTCCTATGGATTACCTGCTTCCTAGTCACTAGGCTACAGCCACAAAAAGGACATCCACCTAAATCCTGATGCCCTGAGCTGCTCAGCACCTGTGTTCTGAATGTTATATATACATATAGTCCTGGTAATCTGGTAGTTGTGCTACGCACATGCCCCTGTCCCCAGTGGTTAGGGCACTCACCTGGGATTCAGATAACCTAAATTCAAATGCCTACCTTATTAATTCACAAATCACAAGGCCAGAAGGGAACATGGTGGTAAACTAGTCTGGCCTCCTGTATAACACAGTCCATAAACTTCCTGGATCTACACTGCCTACAGGTGGGGCTAGGATTTCACCTTGTTTCTTCCTCATGGGTCCAGTGACTTACTCCAAACTGCTGTGGTTTTGGTTCAAGGAGTGACTCCTCTGGCACACCCATAAGATAACCAGAATGAGCTGAAGGAAGGAGAGATTTTGTTAGCCTATCCAATTCTTTTCATCTTCCTTTTTTCTTGTAAGTTTCAGTTGCAAGATTCAAGCTGAAATGTAGTGGCATTCCCCCCTCCACTGCTCCCCCCACTTGCTATGTATAGCCTGAAGCTTGTACAGATCTTAAAATGAAAAATGAAAGTCAACGTTATTAAATAACTTTAGGATGAAGAAAATTGTTTTGACCTGTTGAGAAGCAATTTGCTCATTTCCATCCACATTCTTCACTTGTCTCAGAGAAACCAAAGGAATATTAAGATGGCATTAAAAAAATGGGTTACACACAAAACATCATTTCACAGCCTTTTTATCAGTGTAATTGTGCTGGATAAGAAAAGGCATGAAGGCTGTTCTAGCCATCCGGTCACGCCTCTGGCCCAGAAACTCAGACTTTAAGGCCAGAAAGGTCCATCATGATTATTTAGTCTGACCTTGTAAACCACAAAACCACACCCACCCAGTTTTGTAATAGCTTCATAATTTCTGCTTGAGCAACTGAAATCCACAATCCTCAATTTAAAGACTTCATGTCACAGGCAATCCACTATTTCTCTAGTTCAAGCTAGTGAATGATCCATGTCCTACGTGGCAGAGGAAGGTGACTCTTTAGGACAATCCATCATAGGGAGAATTCCTTCCTGACCCCAAATATGGCAATAAGTTAGACTTTCAACATATGAGCAAGACCCAACAGCCAGATTTCCTAGAAAAGAATTCCCTGTCGTAACTCAGAGCCCTGCTCATTTCTGCACATCTTCTGCCATTGGAGATGTTTCATAATAGAAGTTGCAGATGGGCCATATGCCACTTTAGCAAATTCATCAGATCACCCACTCCATAAACATCACTGTCTTGAAATAAGTTAGGTTTTTTGCCCTCACAGCACCCTTTGGAACTTTGCTTCTCTAGTGGTTTGGCATCTTCATTTAAATTTAAAGCCTACATTGATTGGCAGCCAATTTATAACCACTGGTTTTTGTACCAACATTGGCCCTTAACTTAAGTAACTCGTCTCCGTTCCTGGTATTTATTTCTTTGGTATATATACTGAAAACAATCATATCTGCCTTTAGCCTTCCTTTAGTTATATTAAATAAGCCAAGTTCCTCAAGTGTCTTCTTGTAAGGTTAGTTTTCCATTCCTCTCATCAATCTAGTAGGTCTTCTCTGCATCTGTTCCAGTTCAAATTATTTTTCAACATGAGAGACAAGAACTTGCCTTGCATAATTGTGCTAACACTTCCCTACCTCTCTTGGAAATACCTTACATGACACATCCTAAGATTGCAGGAACCCTTTTCACAGGTGCATCACATTGGCAGTTTAAGTTATACTGTGATAACACAGGTCCTCAGTTTATAACAAAAATACATGTTGCTAATCTCAAAGTGCATGGTCTTGCACTATTAAATTTCATCCCATTTCTATTATTCCATTTTTCAAAGTCATCTACATCTTTTCATGTGACATCAGTCCTTCTCTGTATTGGCAGTACATTCCAGCTTGGTGTCATCCTCAAATATTATTAGCACACTCCCACTTTCTGTACGTAGGGCACTAAAGCGGATCTCTACTAGTAACCTCCCTCCAGCCTGAGAGTACACCTTTCAGAATGACCTATTGTAGTCTCCCCTTTAACCAGTCCCTTATAGTCCTTTCTAGTCTTGTATTAATTCCCCTCTTCTGCACCTTAACTAATAATTTCCCATATGGAAATTTACCAAATGTGTAACTGAAATCCAGGTGGATTAGATATACTGTATTTCCTTTGTCAAGCAAAATCAGTTATCTTCTCAAAGAAAAGATGAAGTGGGTCTTTACCCACGTAAACTTATGCTCCAACACTTCTGTTAATCTATAAGGTGCCACAGGACTACATCTGATAAAGTGGGTCTTTGCCCACATGAGCTTATGCTCCATCACTTCTGTTTGTCTATAAGGACTCCTCGCCACTTTTGCAGATTCAGACTAACACGGCTACCCCTCTGATACTTCTCTAAGAAAGAAATCAGACTGGTAGATCATGATCCATCTCTTTTAAAAAACATGTTGGATTTTATTTCAATTACTATTTACCTCTTTGTCTTTAACTGCTCTCGCTTTCAAAATTAGTTCTAAGACCTTGTGCACAGTTGAGATAAACAGGCTTGTAGATTTGCAGATTACTCCCCTCTCCGTTTCTTAACTATAAATACTATATTTGCAATTCTCCAACCAGAGGTACAATCCCCAAGTTTAATATCACCTGCCAGTTCCTTTCATATTCTTGCACAGAAATTATCTGGCCCCCTGATTTGGTCCCAGGGACTGTCTGTTTATATAGAACCTTCCAGAGGCCTCCTTGAGACTATTATACTACAATAATAATAATAATTAGCAATGAATAATAATACAATTAAACCTTCTGGCAGGCCTGTGGGGAGAACTGGGTGATATTACTGCTGCTAATATTATTATTATAGTAGCAGATGTACAATTGTATTAGCTCTAATTAAAGGACACCAAACTGATTATTGACTGGAAAGTGTCATTAAGCTGTCAGAGTTTGGCTTCCATCTTGGACATGGTCAGTTCTACTTCCATGTCCACTTTCTTATTAGTCACCCTGCCACTGTCTCCACATTACTCGTATTAAACCTGAAGCAATGTGTTCATTTAGTGGTGGGCCATACCTAGAATACCTTTAATCTCCACCCAGCCATCAGTGCTTAGCAGTCCAAATCCTTCTGTTTTTCTTTTTTAATTTTAAGGCTAAAGCAACTTTTACTATTGGCTATAAGTTAATTTGCAGGGTACAGTGGTTCAGTGTGGGATGCACCTCTAGCTAGTTAATTTTCATTCTGTGCAGATTACTCTCTCTGCTGAAAACATCTTGGGCTGCAATCAGCTTTAAGAGTGGCCAGCAAATGAATAAAATGGGAAGAGGCCTAGCTAAAGAGAGATGGATTGTTGTTTATGGAAGAATTCATAAACCAGTGTCCATACAACTTGAAATAAGAAACAAGGGCTGCCATTTCAAAGTCAGTTTTCCACTACTAAACACAAGCAGAGGAATTATTTTTTGCTCAGTAATTCTAAACTATGACTAATTTCACATGTTATAGCTGGACAGCCTGCATAATTATAAATTTCTTTAAGACGGGGTTTCCTCCTTCATTAATACAAATATACGCATATGAGAAGACTTACCCAGCATTGCCCAGGTCTGGCCCAAGGACCACGGGGGCGGAGGGTACACAGCACTGACCTTCCACTGGTGGCCCAGGGTTAGGAACAGCTTTGCAGGCCTCCTGCCAGAGCTCCTAGGGCTGGTCCATGCAGGCTGCACAGGAAGACTAGTCATGGCTGTGCTGTGGGGGGGTGGGCTGTGACTCTTGTCTTGGGGGTTGGGGCTGCAGTGCCCAGCCCCAAAGATGCTCCTGGGATGGGTCACGATAGTGGGGGCTAGCAGGGCTTTCTCTCCCTGCCCCAGTTCAGTGCTGGGGCCGAGAGTGGTTTGGGGCAGGGGGCCACTTATCTGAGCTGGTGGTAGGCAAGATGGTGAGCCCTGTCCCCAGCTGGCCACTACCTTGGTGGTGCAGCTGCCCCTAGTGGCCAGTCTGCAGTACAGCTGTTCCCTGTGCTCATTGTCCTCAGTGGCCAGTCTGTGAAAATGGCATCCCTCCACTCAACCTTTCAAAGTCCAGACACATCTTGTTTTCCTGGAACAACCAAGCCCTGACCTTGCTTTAAGTTAGGGTCAGAGGAAGCTGCAAACCAAATTTGGTGGTCCCAGCTCTTCCTGTTTAGGAGGAGTTCCTGCACATATAGACTCACAGACAAACACATAAACCTCCAAATATATATAATATGATTCTGCTGTCCTTAGTATGCACTGCTATTCTAGTATTACTAAAGAAGCTCTGGTATTTATTGACTTCGTTGAGAATTAGCAGAAGGATTAAGTCTCATAAATATCTAAAATTTGACAAAGTCCATTAGTGTCCACACATCCGCTGTGTGTAACATTTCCCACCACCGTTCCACTCAGTGTCCACCCTGGGTTGCAGTTTGTATGAAGGTGATATCCTCTTTATTCAAGCACTTGTTAACTCAGAGACTGAAGCCTACTTTAAGCCTTAATCTGCTACTCTCTGTTATGTCCCCTCCAGACTCAACTTCTAAAATGGAAGTTGTCCTATACTTTCCACATCCACATCCTTCCACTACAATCCCAAGAACCAAAAAATCATGAGACTGGATTATAGATCATGAGATTTTAAAGGGGGCATAAATACAGGATTCTTCGTGTTTGTTTTCTGGTGTTCAAGCCTCTGAGATACATTTCAGTCACCTTTTCAAAACTTTTCTCTCAGCCATGAGGGATAAAAACTTATTTTCCAATGAAAACTGAGATTCTTCACATGTTCATTTGTCTCTAGGAGCTGTGGATTTCAGAAAAACACTAGATATCATGAAACTAGCGATGAAATCACACATGAGTTGGCCTTGCCAATGACAGCTGCTCTACAAATGTCTCTCCTTCCTTTGGTTATTTGTTGTAGGCGCTCTCTGCCCCTGTACACTTACTCTACACTACAGCCCTCTACCTCAGCCATTCCTTAGAAAATAATGGGCTTTATAATGCTTATGCTGCTTACATAAGTCTATACACTTTGTTTTATGTAGATAGTCGCAGGCCGTCAAATACTTTGCTTATACAACTGGACTATTTCATTTCTTTGGTAAATATACAAATACAGTGTCTTTATTCTTGGATTTTCTTAGTGTAGACTCTCTTTGGGCCAAGGATCGACTGTTTATATAGCACCTTACACAATGGTGCCCCAAACCCTCTAGAGGCCTTTGGGTGCTACTACACAGAAATAATAATAATAATTAGCAGTGAATAACAATATAATTAAACCTGCATGCAGGCCTGGGGGCACAACTGGCTGATATTGCTGCTGTTATTGGTATTATTATGATAGCAGGTGTATAATTCTCCTAGGTATAATTGAAGGACACTAAATTTGTTATCAGCTTAAATTGCCAAGTGGTAGTGGCTAGTTATTGCAGATTGGGGAGCCAAGAAACCCACCAGGCCCCTGGGCAAGGTGTGAGGGGGGCTGGCTCTCTGCTCCCAGAAGAGGTGGGGCCTCGAGCAGAAGGGCGGGGCTGGGACAGCCTGCTCGCAGTGCCACCCAGACCATTCCACCCTCCCCAGCTCTCAGAGCTGCCAGGAGTAAACCACACAGTGTTCTGCTGGTGATTTAAAAAGCCAGGTCTCTGACTCCTATCACTACTGCAATAGTAGCAGAGGTGGGTGGGAGCCCTGGCTTCTTTCGAATCACCGAGCCCTGGGGTAGCAGCCCCCCTTCCCCTCCCATTGACAGGCTTCTTGCAGATACAGCCAAGGACTTGCCTACCTAAGAACATGCATTTGCAGCAAGCTAGGATGTGAATTTAAAGCAGAATAGCTACTTCACATTAGCTTCAGTGGACATTCTATGCACTAAGAGTGCCTTTATGTGCAGTAGGTGATTGAACTTTGAATGGTCATTAAGCTAAAACTGTCCAAGGGCATTCTTAGGTAGAGTGTCCATGTGGGGAGTTAATGTGGAGTATCTAATGAGCTTTAAAGTCACACCCTAAGGCCAAATGTATGCAGGGGGCAATGTCGAACTAAGGTACGCAACTGCAATTACAAGAATAGCGTAGCTGGAGTCAACATACCTTAGTTTGAGTTACTGCGGCATCTTCACTGTGGGGGGTCAATGGGAGAAACTCTCCTGTTGACACCCCTTACTCTTTTCAATCTGATGGAGTACAATGGGGGCATGATCAGTGATAGATTTAGTGGATCTTTACTGGACCCATTAAATCGGCCCCTGGGAGATAGATAATCACAGTGCTGATCTTCCACTCAGTGTAGACAAAACCTTACTCACTGCACATTAGCTTTCCTGGAAAGACACAAGTCCTAACACCTTGCAGGAGCAGCTTGAGTGATGGGAATAGAAAGAGCTGGGACTCTAAGCCACATGACTGGTCAGCAAAGGTTCCATGCAAGCCTTACAACATGGTTGCTTGTTCCCTCCACAAGTATTGTCAAACCTGCAATCCTGGTCTTTTCTGAGAGGCAGTGAGGAGCAAGATGGCTCCTGTAAATCCATAGAGAAGCCATTTTAGACCATTTATGATGAGAGATAAGTTCTATTCCTGTTTGTTTTCCCATTTTCCTTGTTTGACTGGCTGAGACTGAGCTTGAGGAAAGAAGGATGTAACAATGGCTGCAAAGAGCTTTGAGCACCTCACTGCTTTGTGCACTGTACGTGCTTTCTTTGGTTCCTGGTTTGTGATTTTGTTTTGACTTCAATAAATTCTGACAATTATTCTCTCTCTGCACCTAATCTAGACAGAGGAGCTGTCACTTCATGCCTGGTCTCCAGCATATCACATGGACTTGGCTGCCAGATAACTCCATGCCCCTCAGTAACAGCACCTGCAGAGTGTGTACATGCTTTACTGATGTGAGGTGAGCAACATCCCAGAGGGCAAAAGAGGCATGAAAAGCTCTGGTTTCAATGCCCATGAGCCTGAAAAGAAGCTGCACCGAGATCTGGGTTCTGTCATGTGTTATCATGACAGAAAGGGTAAATCTGAGAAACAGCAGCCATTCAAACAGCAAAAAGCTCACAGTAACCAAGGAAAAAATTGAAGAGAATAAAATGGGACAGTAGAACACATGTAAATTCACACAATTCTGTTTAAATGCAGAGTGTTTGTTAGCGATTTTTGTCCTCTAGCCATAAAAGTTGTACTTCTTGGTCATTTGGATGTAGGATTTGTCATCTGGGGTTTTGTTCAACAGCCGACAGTCAAGAGAACTCCCAGCCCACGCAATGACCTTGATCTTATTCTGTCTCTGACTGAGACAGTGCCTGTTTGCCTGCTTTATAGTCATCTGGTGAGATTAACCTTTCTTTCAAGTGCTTTGTGATCCGCTGGTGAAATTAACAATGTAAATGCAATATATTATTTATCCCAAGATTTTTGTTCTATTTATTTGCTGCTATTTTGATTTATTTCAAAAATCCATGGATAACAAAACTGCATGTATGCTAAAACTTGTGACACTTTACTGTGCAGGTTAGCTGTCCTTCAAAGGGGAGGAAGAACAAGCCTTGTGTTTAAGTTATTGAACTGGGATGCCAGAGGTCTGTGTTCACTTCCTGGCTGTGCCACAAATCTTGCTTTGTAACTTTGGGTAAGTTACTTAACCTCCATGCCTCAGTTTCTCATCTGTAAAATGAGGGGAATAATGATTCTTTTCTCCCATGCTTTGCTTGTCTTCTCTATTTAGCCAGCAAATTCTTTTGGGCAGGGTCTCTCTCTATTTCTATGTACAAGCCCTAGTCAATGGGAACCCTCAGTACTGAAGGTCCCTGGATGGTTTTGTAATATAACTACTAAGAAGATATGGCTTCTCCTGCACACCCACACGCTATTCATCCCAGGCTCTCAGCACCTCACATCACAATTATTGCAACATCTTTTCCTCTGCCCTTGATAAATGCAGTCTTGTCCTGCAGAGACCAATTCAGAATGCTGCTGCCCAGACTGTTTCCCCAACCATGTCATCCCCCTCTTTGTATCCCTCCACTGCCTCCCTTGTCTCTTATCATGCCAAACATCACAGCTACTTGTATTCATTTCCAGGGCCTTAAAATGACCTATTCCCGCCCTACCTATTGTCTCTTATTCACTTCAGAGCTATCAATGTTGGCCAGGGCCGTCGGTCGACAGATAGAGCAAAGTGGGCAGTTGTCCCAGAGCCCAGTGATTTGAAAGGGCCCAGGATTCCTGGCTGCCACTGTTGCTACCGTGGCACCAGCAGCAGCCAGAGTCCTGTGTGGCTCTGAGGACTGGCTGGGGAAGGCTGGTTCTATCTCCACCCTTCCGCCTGAGGCCTTGTCCCTTCCAGGAGGGCCAGAGTTGAACCCCAATACACACATTGCCCTGGAGTTGGCAAGATCTGACACCAGCCCTGGTGCTGGCCTCTAATTGGCCCTATGATACCAACTTCCACTGGTCACTGGGTTGTGCTCACTTGCAGGCTGCTTCTCACACGGGAAGAAATTCCTCAGAAACATCCACCGGATTAATTATCCTCCTTCAAATGTCTCCCGTGCCATAACACCTACCAAAATCTCAACAACTGTCAGGTTCTTGTAATGTGCTAAGACCACTGTCTGTCGTGCTGACCAATATCGACTCATTCTTTGCTAGAACTTCTATTGTGTCTTGTTTTATACTTAAGGCTACCAACTCTTTGATATATGAAGTGTCGTTTTGTTCTGTCTTTCTAAAGCACCTAGGAGAATGGGGTCTTAGCCCATGTCCAGAGCTCCTAAAATCATAGAATACTAGAGCTGGAAGGGACCTTGAGAGGACATCAAGTCCAATCCTCTGCCCCCACGGCAGGACTGAGCATCATCTAGACCATCCCTGATAGATGTCTTTTAAACCTGCTCTTAAATATGTCCAGTGATGGAAATTCCACAACCTCTCTAGGCAATTTATTCCAGAGTTTAACCACCCTGACAGTTAGGATGTTTTTCCTAATGTCCAACCTAAACCTCCCTTGCTGCAGTTTAAGCCCATTGCTCCTTGTCCTATCCTCAGAGGCCAAGAAAAACAATTTTTCTCCCTCCTCCTTGCAACACCCTTTTAGATACTTGAAAACAGATATCATATCCCCTCTCAGTCTTCTCTTTTCTAAACTAAACAAGCCCATTTCTTTTAGTCTTCTCTCAAAGGTCATGTTTTCTAGATTTTTAATCATTTTTGTTGCTCTCCTCTGGACCTTCTCCAATTTCTCAACATCTTTCTTGAAATATGGTGCCCAGAACTAGATGCAATACTCCAACAAGTTCTACAAGAATACAAATAACAAAATACTAATAACAATTTTACCACTTGACTCCACCTCCTTTTACTGACTACGAGAGCAACATGGTCTCGGAAATAGTTATATGGTCTCAGAAATAACTTCTCAGAAACTCCTCTGTGGGTCTTGTTGATGTTTCAGTAGCAACCAGATGCAGGATGGGATTTGATGCACGATCCATAGAGCCATTGGATCCACTCTGTGATGTATAAATGTGTCCATTTTGTATATCACCCAAGTGGTTTAACAATGAACTTTCAATAATTTAAACAAGTAATTATCGCTAACCTATTTGGCAGTACAGCTGGAGAAGTGTATAATGGATGAACAATGTCCCACTCAAAAAGGTTGATTGCCTGTTGCTATAAGGCTGCCCCCATGTTTATTCTGCAATACACACATGTGCAAGAGGAATGTTCTGATGTGACTGTTCAAGAGGTTCAGACTAGCAGTTTACTACTTTAGTTCGTGTTACACTTTGTAAACACTCCCATGGAGGTTAAAAATGATGTGCCAAATGTAGCAAAGCTGCCTACGGAAAGGAAACTCCCCAGGAAAGCTAAGATCTTTCCATGTTTCAAAGTAGCCATTCTGACAGAAGGCAGATGGTCTTTCTGCTGCTACTCCAGGTGAGGTTTCAATTAGTGAGGGCACCAAGCAGCCTTAATTTGTAAAGCAACTCCAACAGGAGAGTCACCAAACCATCGCAGTCCCCAAACTTTCCAAAACACATTGCTTTCAGGTCAGCACCAACCACTGTCAGAGCTGTAGGCCTTCTGCAATGTAATGCTGGTATTGCTAGTTTGAATATTTCATCACAGAAAGTTCAAACTTCATGTCCAGGGAAGCTGACAGCCCCTGGAAGTCCCATGGCAAAGTGTGTGTGTATGGAGAGGGGGGAAGTTCTGTGCTCCCAGAAGGGACAGATCCTTGGGTGGAATCAGTGGGACCACAGCAGCCAGCCTTCTTTGGGGTGCCCCTCCTCAATCCTCAGTGTCACACAGAGTGTGCCGCATAGAGTGTGGCGTGAGGCTCTGGCAGCCGTTTAAAGGGCCCTGAGGTCCAGCTGCCGCCACTCCTGCAGTAGCAGCGGTGGTGGCCAGGAGCCCTGGCTCCCTTTGAATCACTAGGCCCAAGGCAACTGCCCCTTTTCCCCCTTACGTGGTGGAAGCAGAAGGGTGAGGGGTGCAGCAGTGATCCTCAAATTGAGGAGCGTGGTTTAGGAATGAGAAACAGTGGCCTTCAACTCACTCTCTTCCCCCCTCCTATCTCTACTCACAGCATCTACAACTCTCAAAAGACAAGAAAGTGTCATTGCACTGGGTTAGCAGTGGTTCTAGTGGAAGGTCTCTCAGCTAGTACAGACTGCTGTAGCATACAGTCAGCTAAAAGCCTTTTGCTTTTAAGTTCACTTAGCTGTTTAAGTTAGGTATTAGCTTGCGCTTTTGCTTTACTTTCCTTTTTTTTTAGCCTGTCCTGACATTTATGCATCATCCCATGTAATCACTTAGAATCTATTTTTCTGTAGTTAATAAACTTATCTGATTGCTTTATTTTAACCAGCATGTTTGGACTAAAGAGTGTGAGAAACTCCATTTTGGGATAACAAGGCTGGTGCATTATCAGTTCAACAATCCTGATTGTACCCCAGAGAATGTCACAGACTTCTTCTGTGCTCTGTAGCGTTCCACACAGTGATAATGTTAAATAAAAGACAGTAATAATGATTCAGAGTACAGCTGATGTACCACCCTGGCATTACTTCAGATGGGGTAGTTGTTACTCTTGTGCAGATGGGCATAAGATTGATTCTCTGTGGCAAAAGCACTTGTTCTTTCCTTGGAGTGTGGTATTATTCTAAGCTCGTTTCTTGGCAAGATAAACAACTGCAAAATTTTTCTGGTAATTGTCCATTATTAATGCTGATTTATTGAGATCCAAATTAGTTAGGCAGAGAAATACAATAAGCCTTTTTCCTTTCCACTGATGATGTGATGGGAGTTTAAAGTGAATCAAGAAAAGAGAAAGAAATGGGAAACTGCCAGTATCAGGGCAATGCAATTAGCAATGCAAGGCATTTAGAGATAGCTTGCCAGACTTTAATTGACCTTTTTAAAAAATCTCTCAAGCAATAATCAAAACACTATTGAAATGAATTATGCAACCTCCTCCATTTTACACTGATTCTCTAACTCTCTTTCCCAATAAATTCATAGCACCGGGCGTTGCAGGAAAATGCATCAGTTTATAGCACAAGCAGAATGCTAAACTTTCAAATACTTATTATTCATTGAAGAACTCTATTGAAGAACACGTTTTCCCTTTTTAATTGCTTAGTCTTGCGTCTTTATTTCAAGTTAATGCCTATGTTTCACAGCAACATTTTAAGAATTTTTAAAATATACTAGGGGGCTGTGCACGCTGCTTACTACGCTTGCCAACCCCTGTCTCTCTGGCAGCCTTCACATCCAGAGAGCGTAAGAGTGTGACGACGTTATTTTGTCACTCGTCAGGAAAATCTTTTTTATAGAGAAATAGAGATAAGAAAAGCATTGAACTGATTATAATGCCACATCCTGGAAGAGAAACAGGGCCATGCTTCCATAATAAGTGCTTATGCAGTAAAACATCTCTCTCTATATCTAGTTGTTTTCATGAAGTCTTTTTCACCATCTGTGGTGTTATTGGATTTTAATATGAAGAGGCAGAACATTGTTGCATCCACTGTGGTACGTTTGCCCCAAATTTTGTACAAAGTGGGCCAACTGAGGTATCTATTGAAAGCGTATGCTTTACTGAATATGTGTGTACTATTCATATGCCAATATGACATTTGCATGTGAAGTTATTAATATTGGCTATGTACTGGTATTGGTATGAGCTGGTATTTGCTTCTGGAAGACAGCAATAGGCATTGCTCACCTATTGTGAAGGGTAGCTACTTGAGTGAATAGTAGTACTTGATGGACAGTGGACCTTAAATGTTGCCAATAAATATCTGAGAAAATTTACAGTTAAGCAGGTACCCCATGCTACTTGCATAAAAAGGATATGGACAGGTGACTTGCTCATGTGACAATCTCCATTTTGGGAAATACCTTCAAACTGTGAGAACATTCATTGCAGTTCATCACTTCAGGAGCATCTTTACTATGAACTGAGCCTGTAAGGATTGATGACTCATCCTAACACAGGATGTATTCCAGAGACTTTTAAGATACCAATTTATTCCATCTCTGCTAACAGCCTGCACCAGGGACTTTGTGATTGGTGGATGCAATGTAATTTATTTAACAATTCTACTGTCAACCTTTTCTTTCTTTTCTTAATAAACCTTTAGATTCTAGATTCTAAAGGATTTGCACAGTGTGCTCTTTTGGGTAAGGTCTAAGATATAAGTTGATTTGGGAATGTGGCTGGTCCTTTGGGATCAAAAGAACCTGTTTGTATTTGGTGAGACTGGTTTTTATAACCTCTCATCTGAGTACAGATATGGTACTGATTGTGGCACAGGAAAGTTGGAGTGTCTGAGGAGATTGTTTATGTGACTTCTTACTGGCTTGTGTGGGAGCTGAAATGTTCTTTGTGACTGGTTTGGTGCCTTATAGTGAAGGACCTCCCCAGTCTTGGGCTGTAAGTAGCTCTGTTATTATGCAATTTGCCCTGATTTCACCCCTTCAGTGGTGCCATCCAGACCTGTCATATTACACCATCTCTTTCCACTGTGAATATTTAATACAAGTACTATAAACAGAAAGCTAGTATAAACAAAGAATAGCAACTCATCATAATCATTTTCCATGGTAAACATTATGAATGCAACATTATAAATAGATACACAATTTATAAAACAATAAAATCAACATCAAAATGCCAGAAGAGTCTCGTCATTGGAAAAATATAAAACATGGGTTTCTCCCCCTGAATTCAAACCCTAAAAATAGTTTGCATGTTTCAATTAATTAAAAGTTAAATATCAAAATGAAACAAATAAATTGGAATGAATTGAAACAAGAAAGTCAAAATGAAATTCCTCATTTTGATTCAAATCATTCTGGAATGTTTCTGTCACAAATGCTGCTGATTTCAATATGTTCTCATGAAATGTTAGGACTTTGACAAAACAGTGCTTTTCCCTGCAGTGAGTGCAGGAGCACAGGCCTTAACCAAGACTCTCTCATCCAGCAACATCCATGGTCCAGTATGACCATGGATGTTGCTGGATGAGAGAACCCAGAGCAGGAGGGCCAGTAGCTGGGAGCCTGGTGAGTCTGGTGGCGGCAGGACCACAGCAGCCAAGGCAGTGTGGCCAGGCCATGTGCCACCCAGCAGTCAGAAGAGCCAGGATTGGCCAGCAGGAAGCCTGGCTGGCCGGAAGGAGCCGGCAGCAGGGAGAGGCAATGGGCTGAATGGCTGGTGTCAGGTGACCTCCCATTGTCGGGTAAATTCCCTCATCAGGGATGGGTCAGGTCCGGAGGAGGTCCAACCTGTAGTATGTGTAACTATTCTTATGAATATGTTTGACTTCAACCCAAGGGATTGTTTTAGTTTCAGCAACTGATTTGAAAGCAGAAAGTTATATTTCCCCTTGATTCCTATATCTAAAATGTATAATGAAGAGCTAAACTGCATACCTAACAGGAGTATGGTAAACTATGGGTAGCTACTATTGTTTTTTGCACACCGTAGATCATTATCTGCACTACTGTAGCATCTGGGGATCCTTAGTCAGGGGACATGATCACACTGTGCTAGGCACTGTACAAACACAGAACAAAAAGACAGTCTCTGCCCCAGTGAGGTTATAATCCAAATATTAGAAGAGATTTGGTCTGCCAGCATGCACAATTGCGAGACATTTCCTTTCTCAATACGATTTTAGGTATGTTTTTTCCCTTGGGTATTTTCCACAACCTAAAATTAGTCATCGAGATTAAAATTGCTTGTTTTATTCTTTGGGTACATATATATAAAAATCCAAACAGGAGCCCTTGCGTTGGCTAAAAACCAACAACGTCAGCATAACAATGATGAAGCCAGAGAAATACAAGAACTTCAGATCACAATGACATTTATTCCTCCGAGAACAGGGTTGTATTTTGCCTTCCTAACTCTAGGGCTATGTCTACACTGGCGCGATCTTGTGCCAGAGCTATGCAAATGAGGCTAAGCGTGGAATATCGCCGAGCCTCATTTGCATATCTAATGAGCCACCATTTTTGCAGAAGAGGCTCTTGCGCAAGAAGGAGCTGTCTACACTGCCCCTTCTTGTGCAAGAAAAAACCTATTGCGCAATGCTGTTACGCTGATTATTTTCAGGCATAACGGCATCGCACAAGAGGGTTTTTCATGTACAAGAAGGGGCGGTGTAGACAGCTCCTTCTTGCGCAAGAGCCTCTTCTGCAGAAATGGTGGTTCATTAGATATGCAAATGAGGCTCGGCGATATTCCATGCCTTAGCCTCATTTGCATACCTCTGGTGCAAGATCACGCCTGTGTAGACATAGTCAAGTGGTTTAGAGTTGTTTTTCAACCTTTTTGAGATGATCAAGCACATTCAGACTGGGGGAGGGAGAATACCCAATGAACATACATTTGAATGCTAGTGTCTGTTCAGAAAATATAAAAGTTATTTAAAAAAACCCCAAGGACAATGTTTTCTTCAATTACTGCAAAAATATTGTGTAAATTACAGAACTGTTTTCTTTTAAGAGACAAGTGCCCGGTCTCTAAAATCTTCTGGCAAGGTTCTAGTTTTTTGGAACTAAGTTTCCAATTGCCCTAATTACTGTAAACTATGAACTAGAGGTCTGGAAATTGTGTAGAAAGTGATAGAACATCATAACTAATTTCCAGCACAACAGAATCTATCCTGGAATCCTGAGAGCCCAGATTTTTTTACTCTGTGGCACAAATTTTCATAAAATGAACACTATTTGGTCTGGGTTTTTTCAGCTTTGAAGTAGTAGCGCGTTTGCCTTAATCTTGGTATTTTAGGGCATTTTTTATTGTTGTTCCACATCATGGGTTCAGCCAGTTCCCAGGACCTGACCTGGGGCTATGCTACAGAGAATCTGTCTCATTTTCCCCCTCATTGACTTCTTAAGTACTTCCACCGGAGTTTTTCCTTGTCTATTCACCACTCCAATATTGCCTGTAAAACCTTGAACTGAACCCATTAATTTACTAGTAGGGCAGACCATACTATTAATTGTTGCAAAGAGCAGGCCAAAAGCTCTTAATTATAGATAGTTTTTGATGTTGTAAAGTCAGGAATTCCCCTAGGCTGCGTCTAGGCTGGCAAGTTTTTCCACAAAAGCAGCTACTTTTGTGGAAAAACTTGCCAGCTGTCTACACTGGCCTCTTGTTCTGCAAGAACACTGACTTCCTACTGTCTGAAATCAGTGCTTCTTGCGGAAATGCTATGCTGCTCCCGTTTGGGCAAAAGTCCCTTTTGCTCAAATGCTTTTGCGCAAGAAGGCTAGTGTAGACAACGCGGTATTGTTTTGCACAAAAAAGCCCCAATCACAAAAATGGCGATTGGGGTTTTCTTGCGCAAAACCGTGTCTAGATTGGCACGGACGCTTTTCCGCAAAAAGTGCTTTTGCGGAAAAGCGTCCATGCCAATCTAGACGCTCTTTTCCACAAATGCTTTTAACGGAAAAACTTTTCCGTTAAAAGCATTTGCGGAAATTCATGCCAGTCTAGACGTAGCCCTAGTGTCTACATAACCCACATACCTTGTGTGGTTCACTGTCCCATGCAGTGGCACCTAGACCACAGCAACAGCTAAGATCAAGAGACCTCTACAACCTGGGCTGAGAATGAGTTGGCTTTTAGCTCAAAGGGTAATGGCTCCTATACAAAGATCCCAGGTTTGAGTCCATCCTCTAGTGGTTACATCTGTACTGGTTTTATTATAACAAGGAACTTTGCATGTTATAGGCTGGATGGTCTAGGGCCAGCCACCCTCTTGATTACTGAAGAGGCACACCTGGAGTTGGATGAGGTAATTTTCTATAAAGGACAGCAGCTGGCTATAATGAAGGGGGAAACCCTTATCAGAGTTAAAATTCAGTTACCTAAAGAAAGCTCCAACATAGATTCAATATCCCAAAACACAGAACATTGGTTTTACCCTCTTGCTAGGTCAAAAGCAGATTTTTCCACATCCTTCTGCTGGTGTCTGCTCATTCCCACCAGTCTCTGTTTAACTCTACTCCCAGACCTTTCTGCCTGGGCCCTTTTCTGCTTTGGCAGGCTATTCCCAGGCCCTACCTGGATGGAGCCTCTAAATTCTGCATCTAGCTTCTAAATACCTTCTACATGCTCTTTCTCTGAAAAATGCTCCCTCCCCCTACTTCCTGCAGTTTCCTGGGCTTCCCTCTTCATCATAGCCAGTAACTGTTCTTTATAGAGAATTACCCCATCCAATTCAGGTGGGCCTCTTCATAATCAGGATTGGCAGGCCCTGGCTCATAATGGGCAAAGCTCCCTGTTATTATAATAAAAAAAAATCAGCACAGACACCAGAGGAATTCCTGACTTCATCACATTACATAAATTACCTGTAGTCAAAAGCTTCTGACCTGCTCCTTGCAGTAAATAACAGTATAATCTGTGCTGGTTACCAGTAAACCAATGGGCTCAAATTAAGATCATACAAGCAATATACATGTATCTCTTAATAATGTAAATCTGAGGTGCATTTGTGATCATCTATCCACTTGTTCTTCTAAGGCCACTTACGGCAATCAGCTGAATTAACCTTACTTTCTGTTCCAAGATTCCAGCTGTAGGGTGGTGAGAGCAAAACCTTCCTGGTCTAGCAGTTCTGTGAAGCTCCCTCCCTGCATTCATCTGTCAGGGTATGTCTACACTACCCTCCTAATTCGAACTAGGAGGGTAATGTAGGCATACCACACTTGCAAATGAAACCCGGGATTTGAATTTCCCGGGCTTCATTTGCATAAAGCTGGCCGGCGCCATTTTTAAATGCCGGCAGTTCGAACCCCGTACCGCGCGGCTACACGTGGCACGGATTAGCTAGTTCGGATTAGGCTTCCTAATCCGAACTAGCTGTACTCCTCGTTTGCAAGTGCAGTATGCCTACATTACCCTCCTAGTTCGAATTAGGAGGGTAGTGTAGACATACCCTCAGAGGCTACTGATGGCTGTCTTCAGGGCTCTGTTCAAAGATATCCTGTTTGGGCTGGGTCATCTCTAGCCATTTTCTGCCTGTTTGAAAAAGTTTTTTCTTATGTGGCTTAGCGTTTGGGGTACATGATGACCCAGGACTCTCACCCTGCAATCCTTACTTGGACAAAACTCCCAGTGGAAAGGATAGAAGTTTTTCCTTAGTAATGGCCATAGGATCAAGCCCCAAAACCTTATATCAGGTATCACTGCTTCACTTCTTAGGCAGAGACATCTGAGCTATTAAAGAAGAGAGGATTGTAAATAATATGGGACTTGCTTAATGGTGGGACGTACAATATCCCCCATATCTGGTCACAGCATTTGAGAGCAAGAGTTACAACTTATGAACATCCCAAAATCCATTTTAGGGCCTCACTACTGAGGCAGGGGCCATATGTCTGAGTGCCTCACAATCTTTAATGTAAGGGACAATTTGGATTAGATAATATTTGTTAGTAGACAAACTTCTGTTGGTGAGACACAAGCTTTCAAGCAATACAGAGCTCTTCTTCAGGTCTAGGAAAGGTAGTCAGAGTGTCACAGCTAAACACAAGGTGGAACAGATTGTTGAATTTAAGAAATTAGAACATAATGTAAGAGACAATTTGAGATTGTGTGGGCAGTTAATACCTCTTCGGACTTAGGACAAGAGGGTGGCACTGTACAGAGTTTCCAATTCTATCATTTTTTCTGTGAGTTCATTTGAGACTCTTCAATGCAGTTATTCTCATAAGGCCCCTGTGCAGTGTGAAAGTACAATTATTCCCAAACTGCAGATGGAGATGTAAGGCAAAGAGACTGCAGGCCAGATTTTTAAAGCTATTTAGGCACCTCATTGGGAATTAGGTGCACAGGAGTTTTTGAAAATACCGTTAGGTGCCTGTCTGCATCTTTAGGCACCTAAATACTATTAATAATCTGGCCATAAGTGGTTTGCCTAAAATCATAGAAGATGACTGTGGCAGAACAAGGAGCTGAACCTGGGGTTTTACATGTACTAGGCTGCCTCACACTTAAAAGCTGGACCATCTTTCTACTGCAGATCTTGCATCTCTACAATACAGGGTCAAATCATCAATTGCTATCAATAAGTGGCACTTTGTTAGTTTAGGAGAGGTCTTGAGATTGAGCCTGGACATTAAGGCTGTGTCTAGACTGGCCAGTTTTTCCAGAAAATCAGCTGCTTTTCCGGAAAAACTTGCCAGCGGTCTACACTGGCCGCTTGAATTTCCGCAAAAGCACTGACTTCCTACTGAGAAATCAGTGCTTTTTGCGGAAATACTATGCTGCTCCCGATCGTGCAAAAGTCCCTTTTGTGCAAAAGGGCCAGTGTAGACAGCTGAGATTTGTTTTCCGCAAAAAAGCCCCAATTGCGAAAATGGCGATCGGGGCTTTTTTGCGCAAAAGCGCGTCTAGATTGGCCACGGACGCTTTTCCGCAAAAAGTGGTTTTGCAGACAAGCGTCCGTGCCAATTTAGACGCTCTGTTCTGAAAATGCTTTTAATGGAAAACTTTTCCGTTAAAAGCATTTCCAGAAAATCATGCCAGTCTAGACACAGCCTAAAGGTCAACAATTGTGGCACCCTCTCCTTTCTGACATACACAAAAGTTCCTTGGTGGCATCCTTCATGGCTAGGCTCAAGAACTTTTTCTTTTGTTTTATGCTTGTGAATCTGATGTGATTGTGAAATTATTTAGTTGGGGTTGCCCAGCCTTTGCTATTTGTCTAAAAACAAATAGGACACACTGGCATTGTTAAATGAATTGTGTGTCCTTTTTGCTGTGGCACCCAGAGACTGACATAGTTTTGCAAGTGCTGAAGATAATATTGGTATCCAAAGCTTCAGCACGTACTCTGGTGTGTATATTATTATTTTTTAAACATACAACAAGGTAATTAATGTCCCCCTAGAAATCAGGGGTGCTCAGAATAATTGTTGTTGGCCTCAGAGTGTGACCACCAATCCTTGCTGATGGCCACTCTGAAAGGTTTTCCAAGCCCAAGCCCTGCTGCTCCAGGCTGAAGCCCAGCACCCGAGCCCAGGGCATCGATTCAGGAAGTAGGAGTGTGGGCAGTGCTGCAGCACCTCCAATTTTTGCATCTGGCTTCCCCATACCCAGGGGCTGGCCCTGCTGCTGACCCACTGCTGGCTCTGCCAGCCCTCCAAGCAGCTCCTCCAGGATCCCATCAGACCCGTTGGCTTTGGTACTTCCAGGGTCCCATCACCTACTATCCTCATGGGGTCTGTAGCTCACCGTTTCCAGCATCCAGGCCAACATCCCTAGAGGCTCTGTGGCCACTTGGGGTCTCGCAGCCACCTCCAGCTTGGCTAGGTTGCCAGGTCTCCAAAATTGGATGCCATTTGTGGTGCTTTTGTCCAGCCCATCCAGTCCAGGAGAGTTGGCAACTCTACATGTAATCCCAACCTGGGGCAGTGAGAGGCACAAACCAATGGGGGAGGGGACGCAGGTCAGCACCCCCATTCTAAAAATAATTCCAGTGCCACTGCCCAGGGGCCGAAGCCTGCTGAGTACACAAACAGGCCCCACATGTCTGCAGGGATTTTGCCCAGCGATCCCAGGAGGCTGCATGATACATAGTGCTGATCCCCGCTGGCAGTGCCAGCAAACACCAAGGCAACCAGGAGCAACAGCTGGGCACTGCACGTAGGGCTCACAGCTTTACACTCCTCCTTCATCTCCACCCAGGTGGATGATGGGTGTGTGGGCTGCAGAAAATCCCCTGGTGGCCTCATGTAGCCATGGTGGCTGTATTTGAGGAAACACTGCTTTATGTCACTTCCCAGCCAGACAAACAGGATGGCAGTTCAAACCAGTTATTATCATAATAGAATACTGTAATTAACTCCCTGAAGCTGTTGTCATTGTTTCAATGCCTTTTGTTGACTTAGAGTTCTTTTGCCATTGTTGTTGTTAAATTAAATGAATCTGGTAAATTTTATTTGCTCAGCCGCTCAAAAATAGATGAAATGGCACTGTTGATTTTTTTGTGAATTCACCTCGTATAGTCCACCTTCATTTTTTTCTTCAGTCACATTTTCTCTGACTTTCTCTGGCCACAAAATATATTTGTGCCCATGCAAGTGCTGACTCTAAGCAACTCTGAGAGCTCCCCTACCTCCAGTTGGAATGGAAGTGAATATGGTTCACTCTGAGCCATGGAAAAGATTTTGCTTGTTCCTACCTTCAGTTTTCAAAACAATGTCAGACTGTAATACATTCAGGCGTGGCACCAGATCATATTAAAAGTGAACATGTTGCAATGCATTTAGACAACCAGACTTAACTGGGAACCTGAGAAAGGTCTAATTTGCCATGAGAAATTTGGGATTTTCCACAGCTTTCTTGATGTTTCAGAAGGCATTTTGGAACTTTTTATTAACATGATTGTGCGTATTTTCTGCAGTTGGGTTCTCTAACTTAGATTAGAATGAGAAATGACCCCATCAATCACCCCCAAATTCACCTTTGTAGTTTGGCTAAAAAATAGAGAAACCAGTCTAAATATATTTAAAGAGTGTGAAGCCCAAGGATGAAAAGGAATTACTCATTGTGGTGCACAGAGCACAGCTATATGTAATGGGATGACACTAAGGAAGAGAAAGTTTAGGTTGGTAAGAAAAATCTTTCTAACAGTGATATAGATTAGGATGTAGACTAATGCCAACGAAAGTGACAGGGATCCTAACATGCTAGACTTTTAAAACCAGACTAGAAATGATATATTATGGAGAATAATACTTCATTGGCAAAGAAATAGACCAAACAGGGTCTTTTCAGTCTCTAACTCCTATGACAATGTCAATTTAGGATGCTTCTGAAATTTCAAAAAAGGTCAGGTAACATTGTGTGATGAAGTGGGGATTTTATTCACCTTCTGTGTTGCATGTGAGTTCTACTGTCCTATCATAACCCTGTGTGTGCCTCAGTTTCCCAAGGCACTGCACCAATGCCTACATGGTGATGGAAATTTCATATGTGATGGCCTCCTGCATGTACACAGTGGCCTTTGTATCCTGAGCTCAGGAAGGGGTGCAACCAGGTGACACTTTTTGCATGGGAAAAAGGACAAAAGCTGGAGGAGAAAACTGGCTGGGAGACTGGGACCAGGACCTTGGAGTGAGTCAGTCTCAGCTGGCTTGGGAGGGAGGGAGAGGGCTGGGGGCACTGACTGCTTCTGGTTACTGTGCTGACAAGTCTTTTCTACTTCATATCCCTGTCAACTGATAAATCTTCTGTTCTATCAGCTGGCATAGGCTGTATCTAAACTACATCCCTTTTCTCGAAAAAGGGATGTAAATTAGACACTTCGGAATTGCAAATGCATTTCCTGTGCTTCATTTGCATAATGGCGGCCGTGGTTTTTTCCAAAAAGGGGCTTTTCGAAAGAAAATCGGCTGTTTAGACGGGGATCGTTCAAAAATAAAACCTTTTTTCGAAAGATCCTGTACTTATTTCAGGAGTACAGGATCTTTCGAAAAAGGGTTTTATTTTTGAATGATCCCCATCTAAACAGCCAGTTTTCTTTCAAAAAGCCCCTTTTTGAAAAAAACGTGGCCGCCATTATGCAAATGAAGCGCAGGAAATGCATTTGCAATTTCGAAGTGTCTAATTTACATCCCTTTTTCGAGAAAAGGGATGTAGTTTGGACACAGCTTAGAGTCATGTCTGTGGATGGGGGCACAGCTTAGAGTCATGTCTGACTCCCCTGCAATTCAGTGACACTTTGTGTTTTATTCTTTTTTCTATTCGTGTACTTCACACTTCTGCAAACGCCATTAGAATGCTAAAACACCAGTAAATATTTTACCATTTGCAGTGTTTCAACATTGACAAAAAGCTAGAAATACATGAGAGATTTTGTGCTCCTTATATTCTAGATTAGGTTCACAGTACTTACAGATTTGGATACTTTACAGAAGGTTTACTTAAGATGCCAAACTATGTGGTATTTATTCACCCTGAAGCTAAGCATTGGGTGCTAAATATATACTTCAAACTACCTCATTGAAATCAAAAGTGTTCAACAGGAAGTAAATCAAGACAGAAGTTTTCCAGTCCCTAACTTTTTCCCACAAGAAGTCACTTAAATATAGAGCTGGGAAAGCCATTCAGGAAACACCTGAAACTGCCTCCCTTTTATGTCTGAGAGACCACCAAAGTGAACCCCAATATTAACTCTTGATCATAAAACAGACATGATTCAGTAAAAATCAGTGACAGTCACCCAGTTAAATGGGACAAATATGTCTTCAAGAAGCAAGACTTTGATGATGGAGGACTGTGCATCTGATTCTCCTACCTCTAATAACTTAATTTATTCTCATAATCTAACTCATAGAGATTAATGGTGTGGAACCAGCCTTCTCTGCTTTATAAAAAATAGGCTTTCTCAAGGTTAAATGGTGTTTTCCCATGAATTTGCCTGCAAGACTCTTTAAGGGCAGGGCTGAATTCCTGAGATTTTCTTACCTATTGCAAATTTTACTGTAATCTCTAGCACTTCGCTGAGTTGGCATTGATGGCCTAACATCTTTCAAAGTGTTTACACTGAAAAATGTTTTATTACCTACTTTATAGGTCCCTAAAGCTTAAAGACACATAAAAGGTTTGTACTTACCACAAACTTTTACCCTCGCTCCTTTTCATTGGCAATATATTAATCAACCAAACTGTCAGACAGGAACAATTCAGTTCACACTCTTCTCCAGATTATTATCTGCACCCTAAAATACCAAATTATTCAAACAAAAATATCTATAAAACAATGATCAAAATAGAATCTTTTTCACATGGGAGCAACACAAGTAAGTGCAAGCAGTATGAACAATATCTACTGAACAGAGGTATTATAGATCTGTATGGATATTCTGCATGTAGGGACAGAAACCAGAATGGATCTGTTAGATAACAACATTTCCTTCCCTTTTGGAGTCTGTATTTATTTATCTGCATTTCACTTTGTCATTAAAGAGATACTATTTTGCCAGCGTTATTGGCCTCATCTTAATTTGTCTAGTGAAATCTAAATGGGAGCACAAACTGTCCCTGTGCCAATGGTGAAGTGAGTTCAATAAAATCTTCATTTAAAATGCACGCATTAAGACAGTTCTGGACATATTGAACTAGGGGAGAAGTTGCCAGCTGGATAGTTCAGCTCAGAATTATTACATTAGCCTCCAGCTAACAGATAGAACTAATTTATAAGATTTTGATTTACTTTACACATATTTGCTATTAATCTTTACTGCCAAATGGACAGGCCTGGTGACGGATACTTACTGTTTATCTGTTGCAAGTTTTTCTTATCCGTTGCCAAAAGCTGTTCATTTTCTGTGCAGCGCAGGGTCACAGAAAGTGCAGTCCTTTGCACTTCCAGAGCAGCTTCCCTCTGAGGATTTCAGAATATTTCAACAGTGTCCACTAATTAAACCTCACTCCACTCTACTGAGGCCAAGAACATTGATATCCCCATTTTATAGTTGGGGAAAACAGTCTGCCACTAGTTAAGAGACTTGGCCAAGCTCCTACAAGAAACGTGTGGTGGAGTCAGGACTAGACTCCAGATCTCCAGTACTATATTTCAGCCTCCCCCTTCCAGATAGTACCAGATTGTACCTTGCTTTTGAATGGTTACAGGATACAACAGTTCATGGAATCTCCCTTGTTTTTGTATGCCTCATGCAAGAGCCACCTGCACTTTGAGCCCAGACAAGCTCGCTCAGACAAGCTCTGCCCTGACTCCTCATTCCACGAGGAGTAACGGTAGTAACTAGGCTTCTTAGTTCAAACTACCTAGTTCGTGCCCCATGTAGCCGTGCTGCACGGGGTTTGAACGAGCGGGGTTTTAAAAATGGCGGCGCCCCGCTTATGCAAATGAAGCCCGGGAAATTCAAATCCCGGGCTTCATTTGCAAGTGCGGTATGCCTACATTACCCCGCTAGTTCGAACTAGCAGGGTAGTGTAGACATACCCTGAGTACGGTTATCCAGCCAGTTATGCACCCACCTTATAGTAGCCCCATTTAAGTTTTATTTATCTAGTTTATTGATAGAATATCATGCGAGACCGTATCAAATGCCTTACTAAAGTATACCACATCTACCGCTTCTCCCTTATCCACAAGACTCATTATCCTATCAAAGAAAGCTATCAGATTGGTTTGACATGATTTGTTCTTTACAAATCCATGCTGGCTGTTCCCTATCACCTTGCCACCTTCCTAGTGTTTACAGATGATTTCCTTGATTACTTGCTCCATTATCTTCCCTGGCACAGAAGTTAAACTAACTGTAGTTTCCTGAGTTGTTCTTATTTCCCTTTTTATAAATGGGCACTATATTTGCCCTTTCTCAGTCTTCTGGAATCTCTCCTGTCTACCATGATTTTCCAAAGATGATAGCTAGAGGCTCAGATACCTCCTCTATCAGCTCCTTGAGTATTCTAGGATGCATTTCATCAGGCCCTGGTGACTTGCAGGCATCTAACTTGTCTAGGTGATTTTTAACTTGTTCTTTTTTTATTTTATTTTCTAAACCTACCCCCTTCCCACTAGCATTGACTATGTTAGGCATTCCTACAAACTTCTCAGTGAAGACCAAAAGAAAGAAGTCATTAAGCATCTCTGCCATTTCCAAGTTTCCTGATACTGTTTCTCCCTCCTCACTGATCAGTGGGCCTACCCTCTCCTTGGTCTTCCTCTTGCTTCTAATGTATTTATAAAAAGTCTTCTTGTTTCCCTTTATTCCCATAGCTAGTTTGAGCTAATTTTGTGCCTTTGCCTGAGGGGTCAGGAGGGCATGAATGATTGAAGCAACACTTGCAGCTCACAGGAAGGATTGCAGCCTTTTTACCAGACATGGGTTTTAAAAGTTCTGTCATGGCTACCAAAGCAACCTAGGAGTCCCAGAGGTCTAATGGACATAGAAAGATCTTGAGAGGGCCACTTGGACCATGTTTATTCAGATGCCTTTATTTGGTGGAACAATTACAGTTTTAGACAGGTAGTCAGCATTTTCCCTTGAATCCTTGATGATCAACTTCTTGTTCTCTTGTCTCCAGCCAGCAAAGGAAAGAGCTGGGGAAACAGTTGTTCGGATGTGTTTTCTGCAAAAACATTAGCACAGAAAGCATTGGGAAGAAACAGTTACCACTGTTCCTCCTGCCACTGAAAAAACTCTGGTTGGATCTAGCAGTATAGAATCAGGCCATAAAATGCTTAGATTAGACAGCAATCAAGAACTATCTCTTGGGTTGAACAAATGCGACCTCTGGCAGTTCCCAAGGAGGAACCATCTTGAGTTGCTTAGATGGATGTTGGCTGAAATGAGACATCAGTTTTGATCCCAGAGAATCAGCCAACACTATGCTTTGGAACAGGCTACAGTACATAATGTAATATTTAGACAGATGCCTTCTTTATGGACACCATTCCGGGAAAAGGCAGGTTTAGCTGAAGGCATTTGCTCTTTTTGTCATTTCCAAAGGCACTAAGCTAACCTCTCATGGACTGCTAATGAAAAACATGTTACTATCTGCTGTTCTGAAGGACATGAAGTATGAACAGCTCAATTTTCTTATTCTTCATCATCATCTAGTACAACAAGTTAAATTGTACTTTTTCTGCACAACCATAAACTCCCATTTATCTGAATGCTCTGGGGAACATCTGAAAATTTTGGACAACTGGGAGTTTGGATAGACATAAGTGACCAACAAACATAGGGCTACATGGGGGACACATGAATCCAGATAATTAGGAATTTTGGACAGAGGCAATTCATATGATTGGAATGATACCATATGTATTATTTTAAGAAAATGATTGTCTTAATCAGTGACCTGTCCTCTTCATTATTTACCATTCTCCAGGGTTTTTTTATTTTTTATTTTTTTGTCATTGGCAAACTTTATCAGCAATGATGTTTTCCCCAGGTCATTAATAAAAGAGTTAACTAGTGCAAGGACCAGAACCGATCCCTGCAGTACCCCACTAGCTACACGCCCAGTCAATGATGATTCACAGTTTATAATTACATCTTGAGACCTATCATTTCTCATCCATTTAATGTCAAGGTCATTTTATAGCTTTCATGTTTCTAATCAAAATGTCAAAACCAAAACAAAAATCTGACAATGCTATTGCGTGTGCAGCAAATCCACAGCCGGACCAGGGTTTCTCACTCAGCTGCCATGACTTACCCTCCTGCAGAGCTGGCAGTGATTCATTTCTCAGACATGCTGCAGCAGCTTATCCATGGGCAGGGCCCCAGTCAGATGACCTAGGCAGGGATATTTCACTATCACCAGTAGAGCTGCAATTTAGTGTGTGCCACAGCTAGGAACCCTCCTGCTGCCTCAGACGCTGAGGGCTTCCAGTCTGCCTTCGATACTGTCCCTGTTTCTCTTTCTGCCCTACCCCAGCCTCCATCCAGCCCTCTTCAGCTTTGTATATCCCTATTCTGACCTCCCTTTATCCCCATTTTTGACTGTCAGCCCAGCACCTATCTCTTTTGACCCCCAAACCTTTGGGCTGACTACAACCCAGCTTCAATCTTTGGCCTGCTGCCAGACTCTAACTCCAGTCCTGATCTGGCTTGTTTATGGACTCTGACCTTGGTTCTCATCCACTGCCTATCCCCAGATCCCAATTTTAATGCTGCTCTTGGACCAGTCCTGACTCTACATCTAGCTTCTACCTTTGGTACCTGTTCTTGATTACCTCTCTAAACTTTAGGTGTGACTGCCTAGAACACAAAGCCTGCCATTACCTTTCTCAGCCAAAATTGTAGTCTCATCATAGAGAACTATCAAGTGAATTTGATAGGATCTGTTTCCCATAAACCCATGTTGATGTAGCCTTAATTTTATGCCTTCCTTTAATGCTTTGTTAATCAAATCCCATATCAGCTGCTAAATTATCTTGTGTGGGATTGATGTCAGACTGACAGGCCTGTAATTATTTGGATCATCCTGTTTACTCTTTTTAAATATTTGTACAACGTGAGTTTCAGTCTTGAATTTTCTGTAATCCAAGATTTATTAAAATCATCATAAATAGTCCAGTGAGTGCCTCAGACAGCTATTTGAAAACTTTCAGATGAAAATTATTGGGATCTGCTGATTTTAAAATGTTTTACTAGAGTAGCTGCTGTTTGACAGTCTCCTGGGATATTGGTGGAATGGAAAGTTTTGAAACGGCAACTTCATCTGCTTTTCCCCACTACATAACAGAAATATTCATTGAAGACTTTTCTTCATTATTATTGGTAATTCTGCCCTGTCCATCTAGTAATGAATCAAATACCATTGCTAGGATTCTTTTTTGTTTCTAATATACTTGAACATTTTATATAGTTGCCTTCAGTTCCCCTTTTTTAAAAATCGATATTCTTCTTCCTCAGTTGTGGGTGTCAAGCAGTCAGGAGTAGCAGACTGTGAAGGAGCAGAGATCCCAAACGGGTTGTATATTCTATAATTAGATTTCACCAACCCAGTAAGAAGTGTGAACTCCTACGGTGCATAACAGTCTTAAGATGGAGTCACAAACAGTCCCCTTGAGCATTCCCTTTCCTTCCCAGGCAAGCTGGATTTACTGCTAGTTGGTCGCTATACACTAAAGATTGCAAAATATTCAGACTGCTGCTAATCCCAAGAAACCAGTCACTCACCTCTACACTATTTGTACTTTATTTCTCAAACTAAAGAAGATGCTTGTAGCCAACCATGTAGTAATCTATGAAGGGATTTATTAACCAATGGAAAGACTACTTAAGTCAATCAAAGTTATCTCAATGATCAGCCACTGCAGTAATTAAACTGATTTTACATTCCCACACTATGCTCCTTGGGTTGGCAGTGTGCATCGAAATCAGGAGTGCTGGCTCCAATTTACCTTCAAGTTTAGTGCATTGTGAGACAGATTCTGATAGGCAGCAGCAGTCGATGTAAGCAACACAATATCTGTGCTGACTCTCTGTCAACCTAACTACATCAACCTAAGCACTTGGGCACGTCTAAACAGCAGAGTTATTTTGGAATAACTACACTACAATCCTTTATTTTGAAATAATGTCCATCTGGAGGCCTTTTTACTCTGACTCATGGTAACCCTCATTTCACGAGGAGTAAGGGATGTCAAAGAAAGAGTGTTCTTTCTTCGACTTCCTGATGTGTAGACAGCACCAAAAGCCTAATTAAGCTATTTTGACTTAAGCTACACAATTGATGTAGCTGAAGTTGCGTAGCTTAAATTGACATTAGCCCTGCTCTGTAGACATACCCTTACAGATATAGTTCAACATAAGCTGCCTTACGTTGAACTACTTCTGTATGGTAGATCAGGGCTAAGAAAAAAATTGAGAAGAAAAATTACAGGATTACAACAGGCAATAGAGTTGCCTCCATGGTTTCCAAAAGGTGACAGAGTTGTAGTAAACTGTCAGCTCTGAATGTCTTTTAGGGATAAGTTGAAATTGGGGATCCTTTTTGTTTTACAGCTCCTGCCCTCTGAGATTATGTCTACACTGCACTCTAAACTCGAAATAAAATATGCAATTTGCGCTATGCAAAGTGCATACTTATTTCGAGTTTATTTCGAAATAGGCTATTTCAAATCATCCCTTAAACCTCATGGAATGAGGGTTACAAGGAAGGCAAAATAACGTGCCCGTTATTTAAAAAAATATTTTGAAATAATGGATGGCTTGTGAAGGGAGCCATTTTGGGCTACTTCTGGTATCCTGAAATAGCACTGCAGTGTAGACACACCCTGAGAGTCCAAGCAGCAAAAGAGACTAAAAGTTTTTTTGTCAGCTATTCTTATTTTCTTCTTTCAGAAATCAAGTTGACTGGATGAGCCCTTTTTGCTTTGTCTACACTACAAGGTTTTGTCACCAAAAACTGCCTGCTGGCAAAAAAACAGTGAGCGCACACTCACTGCAGTGCAACTTTTGTTGAGAAAAATGCCCAGTTTCCTCAACAAAAAACTTCCAACCTTATGAGAGACTTTTTTCTTTTCCCTTCCGTTTCTTGTGGACAAAGAGCCAACATAGCTACTGCGGTTGGTTTTGTCCACAGAACTGGTTCTGCCAGTAATCCACACCCTGATCACTCTGCTCAGAGTTTTGATCTCTGCTACCCTGCAGGCATGTGTCTCTCCCCTTGCAAAGCTCCAGGGGAGTAACTGACAACTGAGTGTGCTGCTCTATTTGGGGAACAAAGAGCAAATCTTTGGACTACTCCTGTTCTGCCCTGCACTAGGAACACAGAGGCAGGCAGATTGCTGTACTGTTTTAATATCCCTCGGCTTGAATAACTCACATAGCTAGAGGAGGCTGTTGCCATGTCTAGACTGCAGGCTTCTTTTGAAAGAAGCTTTTCCAGAAGAGATCTTCTGAAAAAACTTCTTCTGAAAGAGAGCATCTACACAGCAAAAGCGCAATGAAAAAGTGATCTGCTTTTTCAAAAGATAGCGTTCACACTGAATAGACGCTATCTTACATTTAAGTTGTGATTACTATGGACGGAGTGGCCACCAAGGCTTTACCTCTTTCCTCTTCTTTCAAAAGAACTCCCTCTTCCCCATCCACACACGTCTTTTTCCGAAAGAGTTCATTCGGAAAAAGGCTTCTTCCTTGTAGAAAGAGGTTTACTAATGTCGCAAAAACCCCTTTGTTCTTTCGGTTGTTTTTTGAAAGAACGCAATTGCAGTGAGGACATAACCGGAGTTTTTTTGGGGAAAACAGCCGTTTTTCTAAAAAAAAACCTCTGCGGTGTAGACATATCCTATGGGAGAACACAGGAAATCCCAAGATGCACAAAGATCAGCACTGCCTTCCCACAACACTGAACTGTGGGATACATACCCACAATGCACTGCTCACACTATTGATGATGATGCCCCCAATGTGAACAAGATCTGTCAACAGAGGGAGAAAGTGTGAACACCCTCTGGCAATTTTTGTTTTGTCAACTTTTGGGTATCAACACAAGTTATGTTGATAAAACTTGGTAGTATAAGCATAACCTTTGTTGGTAGCCTCTTCAATTAACAAACACTTTGTTATGTCCCACAGTAGCCATTTGTTTTGATTGCCTTCTTGATGAGCATGAGATGATCCCTCCTGACAGATTCAGTTTCAGGGCAAACTTTTTTATAGTTATAAAGTAAATATGCACATATTATCTTATAGCATGTGATAAAGATATAAGTGAAATTAATGGATGCAACAATTTACAAGAATTTCATAAAGTCGAAACACAAAACACATTGTTAGAAGTCCAATATCCATCTTATCCTAGCAGAGACACAGGGATAAGATGGATATTTTTGAACACACATGTCTTTTATTTTTTACATTAGGAAGGGGAGCTAGGTAGGGGTAAGTGGAAGGAGGTGAGGGAGGAATGGGGCACGAGCCCCCGATGGGGAGGACTGGGGTAGCTTTGCGGGCTCCTTGGAGTGAAAGCTCTCCTGCAGCGCCTCCTGGATCCTGACAGCCCCCCGATTGACCTCCCTAGATGGCAGCCTGCAGCAAGTGCAGCCGGGCTGATGGCCGAGTGCTGTGATGTGCCGAGTGAGGGCACTCAGAGCACTCCAAGACAGGACTGGTTTGCTGACCCTCATCAAGTTAGACAAGCAAGTGGGGAACCCTGAGAACTGTCTGTCCGGGGTGGGGGTCGGGTCCCTTTAAGCACAGCCCTTGGCTAGCTGAGGCAGCAGCTCCACACTCTAAGTCCTAACCTGATGCCCTGCTGGCACTGGTTCCGGCCAGCCTTAACTTCAGTTCAGGGTCCACTCAATGTGGACATGCTAGTTTGAATTAGCAAAACACTGATTTGAATTAGTTTTTAGGTCTAGATGCACTAATTCGAATTATCTTATTTCAAACTAACTAATTCGAATTAAGTTAGTTCGAATTAGTGCTGTAGTGTAGACATACCCTTTTTTACTTAGGTGGAGACCATCCAAATGATACCAAAAACTCTCCCTATTGAAGGTGGACCAATTTGCCACAAAATCAAAACCTTGCCTACTATACCACTTACCTAGCCAGCGATTCACTGGTTAAATCTTCTGCCTATTTCCTTCCTTTGCTTATGAGAGAGGAAGGCTCTCAGAAAAGATCCCTTGGACATTCTACTTCAGCAGGCTTGTGAGTTCCCAGGGGACATTTACAGTCTTTCAAGATATTCCACCACCCTGTGTATGAGTGCCACTATAAACCATTACATCAGCTTAAAAAGCCTTTCTAATCTTAGAGAGAAATCTTATGTCTTGGTTACACAAAGATAATACACCATCCTCTGGGTCCACCTCTCCCTTGCAAGCTATTCTTTTGAATAGCAAATCTCACACAAAGACTGTCTATCTTTTAACTGTATGTAGAAAGTGGCTCAGCCCCTACAAGTCTGATATTTTTGGTTTTATAAAAATCTCAAATCAATCCCCATGTTAAAGATTCTGATATAAATTTTAAGAAATATCCTCTTCAAAGTGGCACCTGATTTCTGCTACTTCTGTTTTAAAAATGCCCAACTGATTTTGTGTGAGGTGTTCAAAATGCAATTAAAGAACTGCAGAAAGAAGAAAGTATAAGAGTCACTGAGAAAAAAATATGAAAGCTCTCAGGAATCCAGCAATAGGAATGAGCACAAGATGCTAAAAAAATTCAACCCTGAAAGAAAAAATCCAACGTGGAATGAGAAGACTGTGGTAAAGTAATGGAAAATCAAGGAGTCAGATCTGGGTATGTCTACACAGCAAAGTAATTTTGAAATAACAGCAGTTATTTCAAAATAACTTTCCTAGCGTCTACACAGCCAAACTGCTATTTCAAAATTAATTCGAAGTGGGTCTTTGCCCACGAAAGCTTATGCTCCAGTACATTGGTTAGTCTATAAGGTGCTACAGGACTCCTTGTCGCTTATGTTAGTCATAAATCACATCACTAAAAAATCATCTCCCACCCCTCCCCAGGTTGCGACTGGGCATAGGGGCATCAGTTTAATAGTCCTGCGTAGGGCTTCATAAATCCTAAGGATGTCCCTGATGCAAGGTAAAACATATTGAAACCCAGGAAGGAGGAGGAGGGGGTGATCTTATGGTTAAAGTATTGAATTGCAACACAAAAGAGTGGGGTTCAATTCCCAGCTCTTTAGCAGACTCCATGGGTACGTCTAGACTACATGCCTCCGTCGATGGAGGCATGTAGATTAGCCAGATTGGCAGAGGAAAATGAAGCCGCGATTAAAATAATCGCGGCTTCATTTAAATTTAAATGGCTGCCCCGCTCTGCCGATCAGCTGTTTGTCGGCAGATCGGGGCAGTCTGAACGCGACGCGCCGACAAAGAAGCCTTTCTTGATTGGCACAGGTATGCCTCGTGAAACCAGGTTTACCTGTGCCGATCAAGAAAGGCTTCTTTGTCGACGCGGCGCGTCCAGACTGCCCCGATCTGCCGACAAACAGCTGATCGGCAGAACGGGGCAGCCATTTAAATTTAAATGAAGCCGCGATTATTTTAATCGTGGCTTCATTTCCCTCTGCCGATCTGGCTAATCTACATGCCTCCGTCGACGGAGGCATGTAGTCTAGACGTACCCCATATGTGATGCTGGGCAAACCACTTAATTTCTCCATTCCACTCTGGTGAAATGGGGCTAATAGTGCAACATCCTTTGTCTATTTATATCATAAAGTCATTGGGGTAGCTTATGTACAACATCTAGCACTGTAGATCTTGACTAGTGCTTCTACAGGTTATGAGAAACAACTGGTAACAATGAGGTGTAACACTTAGGTATCTGTCAGGCTGCCAACTTGCCCATTGATGGTAAGAAGTCCCTTGTATTGCTGCAAAAACAGGAAGCAGAAAACAGAAGCTATATAAACATTACAAAGAATCAGCAATGGTTTTGGACTGCAACCCAGCACATTTCTTCCTTGAAATGATCATATGTTTCAGGAGGGCCTTAACTTTTGACCTCTGTAAAAAGCCAAACAAGAAGTAACATTCATTCAACCAAAGGAGTTTTTTTCCCAGAGAGCTGCATAAAAGTAAAGCATGAAGAGATAAAACCACTTATTTCTGAATACTTTACATTGTTAGGAAAAACATTTTTATATAATCATCTTGCTATGGCTAGAGTCATAATCCTAAGCGTTTTGTAGTCTCACAAACTTCCCACAGCAACAGATTACCAAAAAAATATATCATTTGATTTCATTGGAAGCATGAAGATAAAAAAGAACAGAAAACTACTGATGTAAGTTGTGTTGAAAACTTCCATTATTTTTTAAAAATAATAAAAGCAAGTTTACTCACTTTTTCAATTACAAGAAAAAGTCACATTTTTCACTTAATTGTTAGATCATGAGAAAAGAAGTAAAAATATTTCAGAGATGGATTTGTAATGTCTCTTTTGAATTGACAGTGTTCCAACCAGCCACGCTGGCTCTTAATGAAACATTCTTACCTTTTTAATTCACATCTTGTCACTGAAAAGACTTTCTGTGCCAAATGCATCAGCAAGGATTTTAAAAAAAGGGACCACTGCCCTGGGCTGTGCTCTGGCTCCTTGGCATTGCTTCACTAGCAAAAAACAGCCCCAGTGGATCCAGCCAAGAAGGATCTTCTGGAACTATCCCTCCTCCCTTGGGCTATGTCTAGACTATGCTGAAGTTCTGAAAGAACTTTCCGCTTTCGAAAGTGAAAGTAGTCGGGACACTTTTTTTCAGCAACCCCCCCCCCTTTTTTCGAAAAGCCACTCTTCCTCAAAAGATGAGGCTTACACAGCTTTTCGAAAAAGAGGGGGGGAGTTGCCGAAAAAAACGTGTCCCGAATACTTTCACTTTCGAAAGCAGAGCTTTCAAAAATGAGATAGCACCTCCAACCAGCCTCCGTTTAATTGGTTATCTGATTTAACATTAATTAGTTAACTAATTAAATGGGATTTTACATCCTTAGATGGTTCTAGCTGTATCCCTCCCTTCCACAGTTGTATTTTGTCATGCTATCTAATCCTTCATTGCGGTAGATGTCATATACCTAGACTTTAGTAAGGCATTTGATACGGTCTCGCATGATATTCTTATTGATAAACTAGGCAAATATAACTTAGATAGGGCCACGATAAGGTGGGTGCATAATTGGCTGGATAACCGTAGTCAGAGAGTTGTTGTTAACGGTTCTAAATCCTGCTGGAAAGGGATAACAAGTGGAGTTCCTCAAGGGTCTGTTTTGGGATCCGTACTGTTCAATATCTTCATCAATGATGTAGATATTGGGATAGAGAGTACGCTTATTAAGTTTGCAGATGATACCAAACTGGGTGGGGTTGCGACTTCTTTGGAGGATAGGGACATAATTCAAAATGACCTTAGCAAGTTAGAGAAATGGTCAGAGGTAAACAGGATGAGGTTTAATAAAGAGAAATGCAAAGTGCTCCACTTAGGAAGGAACAATCAGTTCCATACATACAAGATGGGAAGCGACTGTCTAGGAAGGAGCATGGCGGAAAGGGATCTAGGGGTCATAGTGGACCACAAGTTGAATATGAATCAACAGTGTGATGCTGTTGCAAAAAAAGCAAATATGATTCTAGGTTGTATCAACAGGTGTGTTGTAAGCAAAACTCGTGAAGTCATTCTGCCGCTCTACTCTGCACTAGTTAGGCCTCAGCTGGAGTACTGTGTCCAGTTCTGGGCGCCACATTTCAAGAAAGATGTGGAGAAATTGGAAAGGGTCCAGAGAAGAGCGACAAGAATGATTAAAGGTTTAGAGAACATGACCTATGAAGCCAGGCTTCATGAACTGGGCTTGTTTAGTTTGGAAAAAAGAAGATTAAGGGGGGACATGATAGCGGTTTTCAAATATCTAAAAGGGTGTCACAAGGAGGAAGGAGAAAATTTGTTCCTCTTGGTTTCTGAGGACAGGACAAGGAGTAATGGGCTTAAAGTGCAGCAGGGGAGGTTTAGATTGGACATTAGGAAAAAATTCCTAACTGTCAGGGTGGTCAAATATTGGAATAAATTGCCAAGGGAGGTGGTGGAATCTCCCTCTCTGGAGATATTTAAGAACAGGTTAGATAGACATCTGTCAGGGATGGTGTAGACGGAGCTTGGTCCTGCCTTGAGGGCGGGGGGCTGGACTCGATGACCTCTTGAGGTCCCTTCCAGTTCTATTATTCTATGATTCTATGATTGTATTCCATGCCATTGTCAAGGCAAGGCAATGGCATGGAATACAATCATAGAATCATAGAATAATAGGACTGGAAGGGACCTCAAGAGGTCATCGAGTCCAGCCCCCCCCCGCCCTCAAGGCAGGACCAAGCTCCGTCTACACCATCCCTGACAGATGTCTATCTAACCTGTTCTTAAATATCTCCAGAGAGGGAGATTCCACCACCTCCCTTGGCAATTTATTCCAATATTTGACCACCCTGACAGTTAGGAATTTTTTCCTAATGTCCAATCTAAACCTCCCCTGCTGCACTTTAAGCCCATTACTCCTTGTCCTGTCCTCAGAAACCAAAAGGAACAAATTTTCTCCTTCCTCCTTGTGACACCCTTTTAGATATTTGAAAACCACTATCATGTCCCCCCTTAATCTTCTTTTTTCCAAACTAAACAAGCCCAGTTCATGAAGCCTGGCTTCATAGGTCATGTTCTCTAAACCTTTAATCATTCTTGTCTTTAATCATTCTGTGTTTTCCCAGTGCTCCTGCCCTAATCTTCTGTTATCAAAATATTTCCCCACCTTGGGAGATTTTATTTCAATGATTCTGAATTGACTGAAGTGACGAGCTTTTTGGTGGCATCTCTTCCCACTCTCACATTTTGCCATTCTGCCTCCTTGTGCTGTTACTGCTGAAGTAAACACAATTGAACTCAGCCAATAAACTTTTGGCCAGGAAACAGCGGGTTATGAGCATCAAAAACAGATGTTAAACACACCAACCAACCAACAACAAAAGCAATAACTGAATCTTTACATTCCTATGGCCTCTGGTAATAAGTGGGAGGATAAAAAGCCATTTCCCTTCCTTTATTTCCTAACTGTTATTGCAATCAGATATTGCTGCTTGTCTAAATGGGATATGGATGATGCTATTCTGACCCACATACTGTGTGCAAGGAATTGAGATTAATTTAACCTTGGGTTTATTATTGTCACTAATCCACAGCCTTCTCTATTAGCAAGGCTACCTTGGGAAATAAGCCAATAACTCTTCTCACATCTTTGCTTTAATTTTCTTCTGTTCTGACCTTTCCTTAAACCTCCAAGCTCCCTACTCCCTGGCTATGTCTAGATTGGCATGATTTTCCGGAAATGCTTTTAACGGAAAAGTTTTCCGTTAAAAGCATTTTCGGAGAAGAGCATCTAGATTGGCATAGACGCTTTTCCGCAAAAGCACTTTTTGCGGAAAAGTGTCTGTGGCCAATCTAGACGTGCTTTTGCGCAAAACAAATCTCAGCTGTCTACACTGGCCCTTTTGCGCAAAAGGGACTTTTGCCCAAACGGGAGCAGCATAGTATTTCCGCAAAAAGCACTGATTTCTTACAGTAGGAAGTCAGTGCTTTTGCGGAAATTCAAGCGGCCAGTGTACACAGCTGGCAAGGTTTTCCGGAAAAGCGGCTGATTTTCCAGAAAAACTGGCCAGTCTAGACACAGCGCCTGTGTATCACTCTCCCATTCGTCTTCATGCTTTCTTCTATGCAGTGCCTCCTAGTTAGAAACCCTTAACACTTACGACTAAAAGGCAATCCCTCAGTGTTAGCCCACTGACATTACAATTACTGCTTTCTAATAGCAGGAAAGTGAAATGTATCAACTAAACTACTTATCCAGTTCTAATTATTTGTGTCTGAACTGTTTTGCCTATGACTAATGAGATTATGACGAGTACATACTGTGATGTTCCATGTCTTGTTTTAGTCACAAGGAAAGGCTGCCTGGCTGGCACGCTATCTCCCTAGCAAGGGGCATCTCAAGAGGCTCAGACAATAAGACTGATGGATATGAATTTAACGTTTACGCTATTGCTGGGACACTGTTACCTATATGAAGGAGCAGTTTCTAAAGAGAAAAGAGCAAAGTTAGCCCCATTTCCAAGCAAAGTCCTTCTGCATTGGGCACGTAAACTCCCTAAAATGCCAGCATTTCTCAATATGATCTGTAACTGACTCTGTGCATTAATGGAAGGGTTTTTAGTGAATGGCTGGTGAACAATGCCAGACAGATGGAACTGAATACAACAGCACAGAGCCTGAACTGAGACAGAGGAAGGGTTGGTGCAGCTCAGGAAATGGCTTTAACTCCATTATGTGCTCCCCAAGGCCATTTGGGCATTTGACCATTGGCAGCCTGTGGAAGATAAAGTAGCCTTCAGGAGTCCAACTCAGTACACAGTGGCTTGAGGAGCACAGAAGTGGATTGAAGTCAGTTTTGCAGTCCTCCCCATCTCGTAACGTGCCATGTGCCCTATCTAGCAACAACAGAAGATCAAGGCAATTGTGTTCGTTCTGTTCCACCTTTATCTAAATATCATCTTTGTTTAAAACATTGTCAGTCCCTTGAGTAGCCTTTTGAGACAGATTTCACTGACTTATTTATCTGTCTGTACCAGGCTCTGATGCCAGGGGCACCACTGTGATATGCGATTGCCTAGAAATTCTGTTGATCTGCATTACACCCTGGTTTTTGTAAGTACAGCTACAGCTGTACTGTACTGTTCACCTAAACATAGGCTATATATAAACTACGTGCTTTTTTCAAAAGAAGCTTTTTCGAAAGACTATTTTGAAAAAGCTTCTTTTGAAAAAACGCATCTAGATTGCATTATGCAGATTGAAAAAGGAATCCGCTTTTTGAAAAAAGAGCATCCAGACTGCCTGGACACTCTTTCGGAAAAAAAAAAAAAAAAAAAAAAAAAGAGGCACCCGGAACTGTTTCTGGCAGGGCATGGGGGCAGCATTTACTTGCTGGTGCTGATGCATGCCCTTTGCAGAGATACATGCTTAAAGGGATACCCCTGGACAGCCGTTGCTCTTCTGCTGCTTCTGGCTTGCCTACCTCCTAGAGGGACAGCAAAGCTGCTGCAGTGCTTGCTCTGGTTGCCCTGCTTTCTTGGACACCACAGCAGTTTCTTTTCTGGTTGGTTTTTCTGCTTTTAATTGGGTTTTTTTGGTCCTGGAACCAGAGCTACCCCTGGGCAGGCAATGGCCCCACGCTGCCATGCTGCAGCTTCTGCTGCATCTTCATGACACCGTAGCCACCAGGGAAAGCTGGGGAGGGCTAGCCTCCCACTAGTTCGAATTAAGGGGCTACACAGCCCTTAATTCGAACTAGCAAGTTCGAACTAGGCTTAGTCCTCGTGCAATGAGGTTTACCTAGTTTGAACTAAGCGCTCCGCTAGTTCGAATTAAGTTCGAACTAGCGGAGCGCTAGTGTAGCGCCTATGAAAGTTAATTCGAACTAACGTCCGTTAGTTCGAATTAACTTTGTAGTGTAGACATACCCACAGTGCCATTGACTTCAATAGAGCTATTACAGTTGATAACAGATGAAGCTCTGTGCCAAGTCATTGGCAAAATTGGGCCCTAGAAAAAACACAACAGTACACAGTATGAGAAACACAAAATAACCTGGAGCCATGACAGTGTAAAACAATAAATGAAACATGCTGCAGAAGTTTGAGATTGATGAGAGTGGAGGGATTTCTTATGCTTAAGATGCTTAGTGGCAACACGACCCTTGAATGTAAAGGACAGAGGCTATGTTTACACTGCAGTCTTCTTTCAGCAGCATGTAGAGTATGTTCTCAGGTACTGCTCCCTCAGCATGGGTTTAAGTAGCAGCATAGAGGAAGATATGCATCATAGGTGAGCAGAGTACAGACACACCAGAAGGGCGAGGTATGCTCCAACTAGGAACCTGAAACAGTGTGAGGTGCCTAAGGGATTGTCTAAACTCAGGCCATGTCTACATCAGAGAGCTAACAGTGGCACAGCTGTACCAATGTAACTGCTCTATACTAACAAGAGAACTCTCTCCTCAGCCACCTCCAAGAGCAGCAATAGCTATGTGGGCAGGAGAAGCTCTCCCTTTGATACAGTCCTGGTCACACTGTAGCTTCTGTCGGCGTAACTTACGTTTCTCAGGGGTGTGTTTCTTCCACATCCTGAGTGACCTAAATTATACTGGCGAAAGGGCTAGTGCCGACATAGAGGGGTGCAGCTGCAGTGCTATAAGGCTAATACTACCTATGTGGACAGGAGAGCTTCTGCCACAGGTCTGGGTACTCAAACTCCCCAAGAACTGATATCAGCAGGAGAAACCTTTCCATAGATTCAGCGCTCTCTACACGACGAGTTGGACTGGCACAACTATGTCAGTCAGGAGTGTGGATTTTCCACAACCCTTGAGCAATGTAGTCATACTGACGTAAGCTGGTAGTATAGAGCAAGGCTTAGGTGGACCCACCACTCTGGGCACTTTGGAAGTCTCACCACCAGGTAAATTGACGAGGTAATAGTTTAAGTACTAAGTGATTAACTAGGTGATTCAGCTCCTGAGCTAGAAACGGTTAAGAGAGGTGGGAAGAAAGCAGGAAGGATGCACCAGAGAAGCTAAAGATCTCAGAGAGGTGAGATCTCTCCCCCCACTCTATGCCATGGTGGTAAGTGAAGACGGGGATAAGCCTGATGCTGTGAGGAACAAACGTTTATAAAGCACAGTGTAAATAAAGCACTTGGTATTCATGTGCCGGGGTGGGCATTGGGACTGTCTGCAGTAAGATCCCAGGCTGAGGGAACCCTGCCCTGTGGCAATACCCTGAACAGTTTGCTACTCACCCAGAATCACCTACCCTGCTCTTTTCAGGCACACAGTGTCTGCCTGCCTCCCAGCTTCCCTACTGCAGGAAAAGGCTCTGGCATTGGGAGGCTTTTCTCTGCTGCCTCCCCTATAACAGTCTTTCCATGCTACAATGAAGGCTCCAGCAGCCACAAAAGCCTTTTTCCTGCCTCTTCTGTGCCAGAGCCTTTCACTGGCACATGTGATTACACACAGCGGTGTGGGCACAGCCTGCTTTTCACTGGAGTGTGTAGTTCCCTGCACCCTGCCTGCCGCTGAAATTGATGTGTAGTGTAGATGTCACCAATGGTCCTTAAGTTTGCATGTGGATTGGAATCCTAACTTCTCCCAAGTACATTGTGTACAGATCTGCATCCTGGGCCCCTCTCTACAGACTAACTTGGCTACCCCTCTGAAGTTTTTGACGCTTAAACAGATTACTGACGTACTTTGCCCTGAAAGTCCCATAAAAACATCTAGAGCTTGTGGTTCACCATCTCTGGAAAACCATCAAAGCTTTCATATGAAATATTAGAGCCCTGCTGTAAACATATAATTCCCTCAGGACGGTAGCCGTTGCTGGAAGAAAAGCATTAGCTTTTAAAACAAAAAGCTGCGGAAACCGTCCAACCTGACAGCATCCCAAATAGATTCACAAACACCTCTCTGTTTTGGCAAGTTTTCATAGTAACATGTCATTTTGAGCTTGTTCATGCCATTCAGGAAGGTCTTCCTTTTCCTGCCTTGCAAATGGCATGAGGAACAGGCTCTCTTGGCTTCCCTGCAATGTTGAACAGCAAGGAATCCTGGACAGCCCAGAGAAGTCCGTGTCAGTGAGAAGCTACTTTCATATACTTCAAAGAGATTCCCTGCCCTTGAAATATTTGTGTGGCCATGTCGGCAGGAAGCACATCAGAAAAGCATCCTCCGCAGGAAAACATCGCATGGCTTTCAGAGGAGCCTGGAGGAAGGTGCTGACCTTCATCCAAATGTATACTTAGAAATTGGCTTGGTGATGTAAAAACACCTATCTCTCAGCTCTGGCCATGACTAGCCGGGATCAGGAAATGACAGGGGTATCCTTCTGCCTAACCTTTATCCTGGAAATACAACAGTAGTCTGGCACTCCTCTGGTGCATTCAAACCCACAGACCAATGGGATGATGAACAGTCTAGGGTACTGCACCATGCCTCTGCACTCTGTAGTACGGTTAGCCACAACTTTTCTTCCGGACCCTATTAAACACTTCATGCATAAATGCTTTACTTATCTTTGTGATTGTGAACCTCTCTGTTCAACTGTCCTGCAGTGACGCCACACTATCAGTACCAGCCTCAGGGCAGACAGTTAAGAAATAGGGCATAAGCCCCATAGTGGCTGTGAGTTTTATGTTTAGATTCCACCCATTGAGTATCAAGTGTAAACTCCTCAGACATTAAAGCAACATTTGCATGGAGTCACAGACAGTCCCCTGGAGGATTCGTATCTATTTTGCCACCCACATAAGTTTACCTTTGTGATACTTACTTACTTACTTACTGGCTGTTACGCCAATGGCGCATAGGGCAGCAACAAAGTCCTTCCACTTCTGTCGGTCGCAGGCCAAAGTGCCTATTGTTCCCCAAGTGTGATGATGGTCTTTTAATTCTTGTTCTACCGTTCGGCGCCAGGTTGTTTTTGGTCTTCCTCTCTTTCTCTTCCCATCTGGTTTCCAGTGGAGTGCAATTTTCGTAATAGATCCGTCTTCTCTTCGTAACACATGACTTATCCATCGCCAGCATCTTTTCATAATTATAGTGGCCATGTCTTCTTGTTTACACTGAGACAGTAGGTCTTCGTTGGAAATTTTATTTGGCCAAAATATCCTGATTATTCTTCTAAGATTCTTGGTATGGAATGTAGACAATTTAGTAAGGTCTCGTTGTATCATGCGCCAACATTCTGCTCCATAGAGAAGCACTGGAAGAACACAGCTGTTGTATAGTTTCAGCTTAGTGCGCACGCTGTACTTTGAGGATTTCCAGATGTTATTCATACTGATAAAGGCATTTCGTGCTTTACTCAGTCTATTCTGAATGTCTTGCTTACTTCCACCATCTGGGGTGATGATACTACCCAAATATACAAATCTATCAGTAAAGGGAAGATCGTTGTTATTGATCTTGATGGGGGTTTGTGTTATAGTGTTCAGAGTCATGACTTCTGACTTCTTCTGGTTTATCTTAAGGCCAACTTGTGAGCTATTTTTATTTAATTTATCTGTTTTATCTTGCATATGCCGATGAGTGTGAGAAAGAAGTGCCAAGTCATTGGCAAAATCCAGATCTTCAAGTGTAGAGAAAAGCGTCCATCTAATGCCGGTATGCTCCTCCTCAGTCGTACGTCGCATCACCCAGTCAATAACAAGATTGAAGAGCAGTGGCGACATTACGCAACCTTGACGAACTCCGGTCTTGACTTCAAACCATATATCACTTCCTCCAACACAACAGCTATAATTTTTGTAGAAGCTCCTAATGAGCTTCACCATACGATATGGTATTCCATAGGCCCTCAAAATCTGCCATAATCTGTCTCTGTCGACATTATCAAAAGTCTTTTCAAAGTCTACAAAGTTCACGTGAAGTTGTCGTTGCCATTCTGCACTCTGTTCTATGATGTTACGCAGAGCAAAGATCTGTTCTATAGAATGCCTACCTTTTCTAAAACCTGCCTGCTCCTTCCTCAGCGTTTCATTAACTGCTGTTGATATTCTACCTATGATGATTTTAGCGAGGATCTTGCTGGGTATTGACAGAGGGGTAATTCCGCGCCAGTTGTTACAATCGCTGAGAGTACCCTTCTTTGGGATCTTGATAATCACCCCTTTCGTCCAATCCTCCGGTACGCAGGCTTCTGTCCAAACTGTTCTGAAAAGTGGTTCCAATATTCCAGCTGCTGTCTCTGGGTCTATTTTGAAAAGTTCTGCATTCAAGTTGTCCTTTCCTGGGGTTTTGTTGTTCTTCAGTTTCTTGATTGCTGATATAATTTCTTCTTTGGTAGGTAGATCGATGTTAATATCTAAATCTGTCTCCCTTCCACATATATTAACACCTTCTTCCGATGATTCTCTGTTAAGTATTTCTTTTAAGTGTTCAGCCCAGCGTGCGTCTTGTTCCACTTGTGTTGTGAGCAATTTTCCTTGCTTATCCTTAATGGGTGGGCTGACTATGAAATGGTACTTACCACACACTTGCTTAGTAATTCTATACAGTTGTCCTTGTTCTCCTCGAGCCGCAGCACTTTCTGCCTCTTTTGCGAGGTCGTCGACAAAAGCACGGCGATCAGCACGTACCATTCTCTTAACTATCTTATTGGCCTCACTGTACTGTTGTTTATAACGTTCTTGTAATCTTGCTTATCGAGTGCTAATCATCTGACTCTTCAATTTACGTCTCTCCTCTATAACTTTCCAAGTGTCTGGTTGGATCCATTGCTTAGATTTTCTCTTCTCCTTATAGCCCAAGCATTCTTCAGCACTCTGATGGTATGCAGTCTTTATATTATTATAGACTGTATTGATGTTACCAACATTACTTTCTGTAACTAAATCCTGCAGCACTTGAAATCTATTTTTTTACTTGTGTGACAAAACTGTATTTTATGCGTGGATCCTGTAATTTTTGGATATCAAATCTTGGTTGTATATGAGATTTGTTCTGTGCCTTCCGGAGTTTAAGTCACACCATTGCAATTACCAATTGATGGTCACTTCCAGCATCAGCCCCACGTTTCACTCTCACATCCAGCAATGATCTCCTCCACATTCCATTAATGAGCAGATGATCTATCTGGTTTTTGTCTCTATCATTGGGCGAATACCATGTCAATTTATGGATATCACGGTGTGGGAACAAAGTACCTCCAACAACCAAGTTGTTGGTGTCACAGAACTCAACCAGCCTTTCTCCATTCTCATTCTTTATCCCGCATCCATGTATTCCCATTGCACGCTTGTTGTTGGTGTTGTCGCTCCCAACTTGTGCATTTAAATCACCCATGATAATCATCACGTCATGTCGAGGTGATGACTTGACTTCTACCTCTAGCTGCTCATAAAAGAGGTCTTTCACTTCATCATCGCTGTCGTTGGTTGGGCTATAGCATTGGATGATGGTCATATTTACATACTTTCCCTTCATTCTCACTTTCATCAATCTGCTGTTGACAGGTTTCCATTCTATCAGACACTTTTCAATTCCTTTTCTCAAAATGATGGCTACTCCTTCTTCATGCTGATTGTCCTCTCTTTCCGAATATAGAACTGTCTCCCCGGTTAATGTTGTCATTCTGCCAGATCCAGTCCATCTGCTCTCACTAATGCCCAAAATATGCAGGCTGTAACGACGCATCTCTGCTGTTACTTACGCCAGCTTGCTTATCTGGTACATCGTATGAACATTCCAAAATCCTAACTTTGTCTTTGTTTTGGTGTTCAAAACCTCTATCATCCTGTCAGTGGCTTCCACAAAGTGGCTTCACCACTGACATTCACCCCTTGAGGAGACCCTAAAGGTCCATCACACCTGTTTGTGAAAGTTTTCTTTGTTGCTGTTTCCGTAACCCCAACTGTTTCCTAGGACAGGGTGGTTAGCCCTGTGCCAAACCCCCAACCTGGAGGACCAGCGACCACACTTCGTCTGGTCTCTACCCTTCGACCTGTCTGGCATGGGAAACCCTACCAGGAGCACAAAGCTCCAGCCAGCATAGTTCTAGGGATCATTGAGACACGCAAGCCCTCCAACCACGACAAGGTGGCGGTCCATCCTAGAGGGACCTTTGTGATAGATGATCCCTTAACTGTAATCTTTGCTGTTAAGGGACCTTTGTGATAGATGATCCCTTAACAGCAAAGATTACAGCAATATTCAGGTTACTCCCAGTTCTAAAAGGTCAAGTCATTTCCTCCTGGTCAATTGAACCGCAGGTCTCACATCAAAGACAATGTTTGTAGTTAGTTCTATAATTAATTATCTACAGATTTATAAACTAGGATGGGAAATAAGACTTATTTACAAGGTTAAAGCAGATACAGATATATATCATTGTATATGTATATCTACAAATGAGTTCCAGTTTTAAATTTCAAAAAGGAATAGATCCTTCTATTATAAGCAAGTGTTATATGTCTTTTAGGGCTCACCCAGGCCAAAAATTGGGGATCTTTTGCTTATGCTTAGTAATTCTTGCTTCAAGCCCACCCATCATTCAAATACTGCTCCTCCTTGTTAGGGTTTTTTATTCCTTCCCTTCTTTTGCCTCAAGCTGAAAAAACAGCGGCTGCGTCTAGACTGGCAAGTTTTTCTGCAAAAGCAACTGCAGTTGCTTTTGCAGAAAAACTTGCCAGCTGTCTACACTGACCGCTTGAATTTCCGCAAGAACACTGACTTCCTACTGTCTGAAATCAGTGCTTCTTGCAGAAATGCTATGCTGCTCCCGTTCGGGCAAAAGCTCTCTTGCGCAAATGCTTTTGCGCAAGAGGGCCAGTGTAGACAACGTGGTATTGTTTTGCATAAAAAAGCCCCGATCATGAAAATGGCGATCAGGGCTTTCTTGCGCAAAACCACGTCTAGATTGGCACGGATGCTTTTCCGCAAAAAGTTTTTTGCGGAAAAGCGTCCATGCCAATCTAGAAGCTCTTTTCCACAAATGCTTTTAATGGAAAACTTTTCCGTTAAAAGCATTTGTGGAAAATCATGCCAGTCTAGACATAGCCAGCCATTGGGATAAATACACGTGCATGTCTCCTCTTCATGTGTCTTTTGTCCTTTGACATTGTGCAATGCTTCATCTGAAGTTGATGGGCCTCCTTTGTTAGACAGATGGAAACTAGCATTCTTAATGCTTCTCTCCAGTCTGGTGATTTACAGTTACAGAGCAAATTCCTGACTATTACATGATAACATGGGATTCAGCTATTACATGACATTAATGCATGCAGCAATTTATGAGCAGTTCATAATATCTAAACATACAGGTGAGACAGACTTGTTCCTGTGTGTCTTTGTGTTTGTCAGTGTTCAGTTGAGACCTAGGGGCCTTGTCATGACTTGGTACCTGGTCTACCAGTGTCCCCCTCTCATTTACACAGGAAATGCTCAATGGTTCTGCTCAAGACATATCCTCTTCTGGACATTCCAGTTGGTCACTTAACTAAATTGCCTGTAAGGGTTAAAATAGACAGAGAGTCCTAGAGTCTCCAGGAATGCTAACAAAGCAGGAGGTGAGTTGGCCAGAAGCCGGGAGAGCCAATGAAAACGGAGTGTGGATTTTTCAATTGGTCACACAAAGACTGGAACAGGAAGATTACTGCTTCCAGAGGAGAGCTGGGAGACATGAACTGAGCCGGGGAACAGGGCCTGGAAACATGGCTCTCCTTTACTGGAAAAGCTTTGCGCAAAAGGGACTTTTGCCTGAATGGGAGCAGCATAGTATTTCCACAAGAAGCACTGATTTCTTACAGTAGGAAGTCAGTGCTTTTGTGGAAATTCAAGCGGCCAGTGTAGACAGCTGGCAAGTTTTTCCGGAAAAGCGGCTGATTTCCCGGAAAAACTGGCCAGTCTAGACACAGCCTATATGTATGCCAATGAATGCCTACAATCATATTCAGTGTGGGAAGAAGTGAGTCAGGAGCTTTGGATGTGTTTACTAGTGCGGGAGATATTAGTCGGAATGTGCAGACACTCACTCTTTACATCACAAGTGCTCTCAGACTTGCATTTCTTTTATTTTTAGCAGTAGATTACATGATTGGTCTCCTCAGTATTGCAATTTATGGGTACTGATATCTGATAACATTTGCTTTGCTCTTTAATGCCTCTAATCATATACTCCGTCACACATTTTATATAGTAGTGGCACTCTTAACAGTTCTATGAGTGCATGTTAATGATCTCCCCTTGCCGGGGAGAGGTATCGTTGGTCCATCCCCCCACTTTTCCCCTTAATCACAGTCCAGACCTGGGTTACACTCACCAAGAGCCTTTAATGCTGACCATTGCGTGTTCTCTCACATCAGCAGGAGTGGGGGAACCCAACACCTTCAACCCCACCCCCTCCAGCTGGGCACCCATCCACCCCCTTCCTGGGAGCTGCCGCCAGCTTTTGAAGCTGGTGTCCTCCTCTCTAGAACACCGGCGCAGGCGCCGCACTCCTCCCACTGGCTGCGCAGACTCCTGCTTCCGCGCATGCGCTGTCTGCCGCCCACCAGCTGAGTCGCCTGGCACCACCGTTCCGGCACTCACCGAACAGCCCTGGCACATCTGCCTCACTGGCATGGCGCCAGCTTAGACAGAAGCCATAGTGCGGGGTGCGGGGTGCGGCGTCTTTCTGGGCTGTCCACTGCACCCCGTCACAGTGCACAACAAATGGACTGTGAATCCTGATGTTCTGTGACAACAATTAATAACCTGTGAAGCTTGGTTTTGTGGTGCCAAAGTTAAAAATATTAATAGAACCTAATGGGCCAGCAGACAGATAGGTACTAGAACTGCACAGGCAGGATATAGTATCACCTGGCAAGTTCAGGGAATGGATGATATCAGTTGTACATGTTCCAAAAACAGATGGGCATTACAGAATTTGTGAGGATTATAAAGGTCCACTAAACTTCTGGTTGGAGGAGCATCGGTATCAAATTCCAAAAGCAAAATTCTATGCTAACCTGGCAAGAGAGGTGACATGTATAAAGCTTCATTAATCCCAACCATAACAGCAGATTGCATAAGAAGATATTATTGTCAAGGCAAGGCAATGGCATGGAATACAATCATAGAATCATAGAATAATAGGACTGGAAGGGACCTCAAGAGGTCATCGAGTCCAGCCCCCCCCCCCGCCCTCAAGGCAGGACCAAGCTCCGTCTACACCATCCCTGACAGATGTCTATCTAACCTGTTCTTAAATATCTCCAGAGAGGGAGATTCCACCACCTCCCTTGGCAATTTATTCCAATATTTGACCACCCTGACAGTTAGGAATTTTTTCCTAATGTCCAATCTAAACCTCCCCTGCTGCACTTTAAGCCCATTACTCCTTGTCCTGTCCTCAGAAACCAAAAGGAACAAATTTTCTCCTTCCTCCTTGTGACACCCTTTTAGATATTTGAAAACCACTATCATGTCCCCCCTTAATCTTCTTTTTTCCAAACTAAACAAGCCCAGTTCATGAAGCCTGGCTTCATAGGTCATGTTCTCTAAACCTTTAATCATTCTTGTCTTTAATCATTCTGTGTTTTCCCAGTGCTCCTGCCCTAATCTTCTGTTATCAAAATATTTCCCCACCTTGGGAGATTTTATTTCAATGATTCTGAATTGACTGAAGTGACGAGCTTTTTGGTGGCATCTCTTCCCACTCTCACATTTTGCCATTCTGCCTCCTTGTGCTGTTACTGCTGAAGTAAACACAATTGAACTCAGCCAATAAACTTTTGGCCAGGAAACAGCGGGTTATGAGCATCAAAAACAGATGTTAAACACACCAACCAACCAACAACAAAAGCAATAACTGAATCTTTACATTCCTATGGCCTCTGGTAATAAGTGGGAGGATAAAAAGCCATTTCCCTTCCTTTATTTCCTAACTGTTATTGCAATCAGATATTGCTGCTTGTCTAAATGGGATATGGATGATGCTATTCTGACCCACATACTGTGTGCAAGGAATTGAGATTAATTTAACCTTGGGTTTATTATTGTCACTAATCCACAGCCTTCTCTATTAGCAAGGCTACCTTGGGAAATAAGCCAATAACTCTTCTCACATCTTTGCTTTAATTTTCTTCTGTTCTGACCTTTCCTTAAACCTCCAAGCTCCCTACTCCCTGGCTATGTCTAGATTGGCATGATTTTCCGGAAATGCTTTTAACGGAAAAGTTTTCCGTTAAAAGCATTTTCGGAGAAGAGCATCTAGATTGGCATAGACGCTTTTCCGCAAAAGCACTTTTTGCGGAAAAGTGTCTGTGGCCAATCTAGACGTGCTTTTGCGCAAAACAAATCTCAGCTGTCTACACTGGCCCTTTTGCGCAAAAGGGACTTTTGCCCAAACGGGAGCAGCATAGTATTTCCGCAAAAAGCACTGATTTCTTACAGTAGGAAGTCAGTGCTTTTGCGGAAATTCAAGCGGCCAGTGTACACAGCTGGCAAGGTTTTCCGGAAAAGCGGCTGATTTTCCAGAAAAACTGGCCAGTCTAGACACAGCGCCTGTGTATCACTCTCCCATTCGTCTTCATGCTTTCTTCTATGCAGTGCCTCCTAGTTAGAAACCCTTAACACTTACGACTAAAAGGCAATCCCTCAGTGTTAGCCCACTGACATTACAATTACTGCTTTCTAATAGCAGGAAAGTGAAATGTATCAACTAAACTACTTATCCAGTTCTAATTATTTGTGTCTGAACTGTTTTGCCTATGACTAATGAGATTATGACGAGTACATACTGTGATGTTCCATGTCTTGTTTTAGTCACAAGGAAAGGCTGCCTGGCTGGCACGCTATCTCCCTAGCAAGGGGCATCTCAAGAGGCTCAGACAATAAGACTGATGGATATGAATTTAACGTTTACGCTATTGCTGGGACACTGTTACCTATATGAAGGAGCAGTTTCTAAAGAGAAAAGAGCAAAGTTAGCCCCATTTCCAAGCAAAGTCCTTCTGCATTGGGCACGTAAACTCCCTAAAATGCCAGCATTTCTCAATATGATCTGTAACTGACTCTGTGCATTAATGGAAGGGTTTTTAGTGAATGGCTGGTGAACAATGCCAGACAGATGGAACTGAATACAACAGCACAGAGCCTGAACTGAGACAGAGGAAGGGTTGGTGCAGCTCAGGAAATGGCTTTAACTCCATTATGTGCTCCCCAAGGCCATTTGGGCATTTGACCATTGGCAGCCTGTGGAAGATAAAGTAGCCTTCAGGAGTCCAACTCAGTACACAGTGGCTTGAGGAGCACAGAAGTGGATTGAAGTCAGTTTTGCAGTCCTCCCCATCTCGTAACGTGCCATGTGCCCTATCTAGCAACAACAGAAGATCAAGGCAATTGTGTTCGTTCTGTTCCACCTTTATCTAAATATCATCTTTGTTTAAAACATTGTCAGTCCCTTGAGTAGCCTTTTGAGACAGATTTCACTGACTTATTTATCTGTCTGTACCAGGCTCTGATGCCAGGGGCACCACTGTGATATGCGATTGCCTAGAAATTCTGTTGATCTGCATTACACCCTGGTTTTTGTAAGTACAGCTACAGCTGTACTGTACTGTTCACCTAAACATAGGCTATATATAAACTACGTGCTTTTTTCAAAAGAAGCTTTTTCGAAAGACTATTTTGAAAAAGCTTCTTTTGAAAAAACGCATCTAGATTGCATTATGCAGATTGAAAAAGGAATCCGCTTTTTGAAAAAGAGCATCCAGACTGCCTGGACACTCTTTCGGAAAAAAAAAAAAAAAAAAAAAAAAGAGGCACCCGGAACTGTTTCTGGCAGGGCATGGGGGCAGCATTTACTTGCTGGTGCTGATGCATGCCCTTTGCAGAGATACATGCTTAAAGGGATACCCCTGGACAGCCGTTGCTCTTCTGCTGCTTCTGGCTTGCCTACCTCCTAGAGGGACAGCAAAGCTGCTGCAGTGCTTGCTCTGGTTGCCCTGCTTTCTTGGACACCACAGCAGTTTCTTTTCTGGTTGGTTTTTCTGCTTTTAATTGGGTTTTTTTGGTCCTGGAACCAGAGCTACCCCTGGGCAGGCAATGGCCCCACGCTGCCATGCTGCAGCTTCTGCTGCATCTTCATGACACCGTAGCCACCAGGGAAAGCTGGGGAGGGCTAGCCTCCCACTAGTTCGAATTAAGGGGCTACACAGCCCTTAATTCGAACTAGCAAGTTCGAACTAGGCTTAGTCCTCGTGCAATGAGGTTTACCTAGTTTGAACTAAGCGCTCCGCTAGTTCGAATTAAGTTCGAACTAGCGGAGCGCTAGTGTAGCGCCTATGAAAGTTAATTCGAACTAACGTCCGTTAGTTCGAATTAACTTTGTAGTGTAGACATACCCACAGTGCCATTGACTTCAATAGAGCTATTACAGTTGATAACAGATGAAGCTCTGTGCCAAGTCATTGGCAAAATTGGGCCCTAGAAAAAACACAACAGTACACAGTATGAGAAACACAAAATAACCTGGAGCCATGACAGTGTAAAACAATAAATGAAACATGCTGCAGAAGTTTGAGATTGATGAGAGTGGAGGGATTTCTTATGCTTAAGATGCTTAGTGGCAACACGACCCTTGAATGTAAAGGACAGAGGCTATGTTTACACTGCAGTCTTCTTTCAGCAGCATGTAGAGTATGTTCTCAGGTACTGCTCCCTCAGCATGGGTTTAAGTAGCAGCATAGAGGAAGATATGCATCATAGGTGAGCAGAGTACAGACACACCAGAAGGGCGAGGTATGCTCCAACTAGGAACCTGAAACAGTGTGAGGTGCCTAAGGGATTGTCTAAACTCAGGCCATGTCTACATCAGAGAGCTAACAGTGGCACAGCTGTACCAATGTAACTGCTCTATACTAACAAGAGAACTCTCTCCTCAGCCACCTCCAAGAGCAGCAATAGCTATGTGGGCAGGAGAAGCTCTCCCTTTGATACAGTCCTGGTCACACTGTAGCTTCTGTCGGCGTAACTTACGTTTCTCAGGGGTGTGTTTCTTCCACATCCTGAGTGACCTAAATTATACTGGCGAAAGGGCTAGTGCCGACATAGAGGGGTGCAGCTGCAGTGCTATAAGGCTAATACTACCTATGTGGACAGGAGAGCTTCTGCCACAGGTCTGGGTACTCAAACTCCCCAAGAACTGATATCAGCAGGAGAAACCTTTCCATAGATTCAGCGCTCTCTACACGACGAGTTGGACTGGCACAACTATGTCAGTCAGGAGTGTGGATTTTCCACAACCCTTGAGCAATGTAGTCATACTGACGTAAGCTGGTAGTATAGAGCAAGGCTTAGGTGGACCCACCACTCTGGGCACTTTGGAAGTCTCACCACCAGGTAAATTGACGAGGTAATAGTTTAAGTACTAAGTGATTAACTAGGTGATTCAGCTCCTGAGCTAGAAACGGTTAAGAGAGGTGGGAAGAAAGCAGGAAGGATGCACCAGAGAAGCTAAAGATCTCAGAGAGGTGAGATCTCTCCCCCCACTCTATGCCATGGTGGTAAGTGAAGACGGGGATAAGCCTGATGCTGTGAGGAACAAACGTTTATAAAGCACAGTGTAAATAAAGCACTTGGTATTCATGTGCCGGGGTGGGCATTGGGACTGTCTGCAGTAAGATCCCAGGCTGAGGGAACCCTGCCCTGTGGCAATACCCTGAACAGTTTGCTACTCACCCAGAATCACCTACCCTGCTCTTTTCAGGCACACAGTGTCTGCCTGCCTCCCAGCTTCCCTACTGCAGGAAAAGGCTCTGGCATTGGGAGGCTTTTCTCTGCTGCCTCCCCTATAACAGTCTTTCCATGCTACAATGAAGGCTCCAGCAGCCACAAAAGCCTTTTTCCTGCCTCTTCTGTGCCAGAGCCTTTCACTGGCACATGTGATTACACACAGCGGTGTGGGCACAGCCTGCTTTTCACTGGAGTGTGTAGTTCCCTGCACCCTGCCTGCCGCTGAAATTGATGTGTAGTGTAGATGTCACCAATGGTCCTTAAGTTTGCATGTGGATTGGAATCCTAACTTCTCCCAAGTACATTGTGTACAGATCTGCATCCTGGGCCCCTCTCTACAGACTAACTTGGCTACCCCTCTGAAGTTTTTGACGCTTAAACAGATTACTGACGTACTTTGCCCTGAAAGTCCCATAAAAACATCTAGAGCTTGTGGTTCACCATCTCTGGAAAACCATCAAAGCTTTCATATGAAATATTAGAGCCCTGCTGTAAACATATAATTCCCTCAGGACGGTAGCCGTTGCTGGAAGAAAAGCATTAGCTTTTAAAACAAAAAGCTGCGGAAACCGTCCAACCTGACAGCATCCCAAATAGATTCACAAACACCTCTCTGTTTTGGCAAGTTTTCATAGTAACATGTCATTTTGAGCTTGTTCATGCCATTCAGGAAGGTCTTCCTTTTCCTGCCTTGCAAATGGCATGAGGAACAGGCTCTCTTGGCTTCCCTGCAATGTTGAACAGCAAGGAATCCTGGACAGCCCAGAGAAGTCCGTGTCAGTGAGAAGCTACTTTCATATACTTCAAAGAGATTCCCTGCCCTTGAAATATTTGTGTGGCCATGTCGGCAGGAAGCACATCAGAAAAGCATCCTCCGCAGGAAAACATCGCATGGCTTTCAGAGGAGCCTGGAGGAAGGTGCTGACCTTCATCCAAATGTATACTTAGAAATTGGCTTGGTGATGTAAAAACACCTATCTCTCAGCTCTGGCCATGACTAGCCGGGATCAGGAAATGACAGGGGTATCCTTCTGCCTAACCTTTATCCTGGAAATACAACAGTAGTCTGGCACTCCTCTGGTGCATTCAAACCCACAGACCAATGGGATGATGAACAGTCTAGGGTACTGCACCATGCCTCTGCACTCTGTAGTACGGTTAGCCACAACTTTTCTTCCGGACCCTATTAAACACTTCATGCATAAATGCTTTACTTATCTTTGTGATTGTGAACCTCTCTGTTCAACTGTCCTGCAGTGACGCCACACTATCAGTACCAGCCTCAGGGCAGACAGTTAAGAAATAGGGCATAAGCCCCATAGTGGCTGTGAGTTTTATGTTTAGATTCCACCCATTGAGTATCAAGTGTAAACTCCTCAGACATTAAAGCAACATTTGCATGGAGTCACAGACAGTCCCCTGGAGGATTCGTATCTATTTTGCCACCCACATAAGTTTACCTTTGTGATACTTACTTACTTACTTACTGGCTGTTACGCCAATGGCGCATAGGGCAGCAACAAAGTCCTTCCACTTCTGTCGGTCGCAGGCCAAAGTGCCTATTGTTCCCCAAGTGTGATGATGGTCTTTTAATTCTTGTTCTACCGTTCGGCGCCAGGTTGTTTTTGGTCTTCCTCTCTTTCTCTTCCCATCTGGTTTCCAGTGGAGTGCAATTTTCGTAATAGATCCGTCTTCTCTTCGTAACACATGACTTATCCATCGCCAGCATCTTTTCATAATTATAGTGGCCATGTCTTCTTGTTTACACTGAGACAGTAGGTCTTCGTTGGAAATTTTATTTGGCCAAAATATCCTGATTATTCTTCTAAGATTCTTGGTATGGAATGTAGACAATTTAGTAAGGTCTCGTTGTATCATGCGCCAACATTCTGCTCCATAGAGAAGCACTGGAAGAACACAGCTGTTGTATAGTTTCAGCTTAGTGCGCACGCTGTACTTTGAGGATTTCCAGATGTTATTCATACTGATAAAGGCATTTCGTGCTTTACTCAGTCTATTCTGAATGTCTTGCTTACTTCCACCATCTGGGGTGATGATACTACCCAAATATACAAATCTATCAGTAAAGGGAAGATCGTTGTTATTGATCTTGATGGGGGTTTGTGTTATAGTGTTCAGAGTCATGACTTCTGACTTCTTCTGGTTTATCTTAAGGCCAACTTGTGAGCTATTTTTATTTAATTTATCTGTTTTATCTTGCATATGCCGATGAGTGTGAGAAAGAAGTGCCAAGTCATTGGCAAAATCCAGATCTTCAAGTGTAGAGAAAAGCGTCCATCTAATGCCGGTATGCTCCTCCTCAGTCGTACGTCGCATCACCCAGTCAATAACAAGATTGAAGAGCAGTGGCGACATTACGCAACCTTGACGAACTCCGGTCTTGACTTCAAACCATATATCACTTCCTCCAACACAACAGCTATAATTTTTGTAGAAGCTCCTAATGAGCTTCACCATACGATATGGTATTCCATAGGCCCTCAAAATCTGCCATAATCTGTCTCTGTCGACATTATCAAAAGTCTTTTCAAAGTCTACAAAGTTCACGTGAAGTTGTCGTTGCCATTCTGCACTCTGTTCTATGATGTTACGCAGAGCAAAGATCTGTTCTATAGAATGCCTACCTTTTCTAAAACCTGCCTGCTCCTTCCTCAGCGTTTCATTAACTGCTGTTGATATTCTACCTATGATGATTTTAGCGAGGATCTTGCTGGGTATTGACAGAGGGGTAATTCCGCGCCAGTTGTTACAATCGCTGAGAGTACCCTTCTTTGGGATCTTGATAATCACCCCTTTCGTCCAATCCTCCGGTACGCAGGCTTCTGTCCAAACTGTTCTGAAAAGTGGTTCCAATATTCCAGCTGCTGTCTCTGGGTCTATTTTGAAAAGTTCTGCATTCAAGTTGTCCTTTCCTGGGGTTTTGTTGTTCTTCAGTTTCTTGATTGCTGATATAATTTCTTCTTTGGTAGGTAGATCGATGTTAATATCTAAATCTGTCTCCCTTCCACATATATTAACACCTTCTTCCGATGATTCTCTGTTAAGTATTTCTTTTAAGTGTTCAGCCCAGCGTGCGTCTTGTTCCACTTGTGTTGTGAGCAATTTTCCTTGCTTATCCTTAATGGGTGGGCTGACTATGAAATGGTACTTACCACACACTTGCTTAGTAATTCTATACAGTTGTCCTTGTTCTCCTCGAGCCGCAGCACTTTCTGCCTCTTTTGCGAGGTCGTCGACAAAAGCACGGCGATCAGCACGTACCATTCTCTTAACTATCTTATTGGCCTCACTGTACTGTTGTTTATAACGTTCTTGTAATCTTGCTTATCGAGTGCTAATCATCTGACTCTTCAATTTACGTCTCTCCTCTATAACTTTCCAAGTGTCTGGTTGGATCCATTGCTTAGATTTTCTCTTCTCCTTATAGCCCAAGCATTCTTCAGCACTCTGATGGTATGCAGTCTTTATATTATTATAGACTGTATTGATGTTACCAACATTACTTTCTGTAACTAAATCCTGCAGCACTTGAAATCTATTTTTTTACTTGTGTGACAAAACTGTATTTTATGCGTGGATCCTGTAATTTTTGGATATCAAATCTTGGTTGTATATGAGATTTGTTCTGTGCCTTCCGGAGTTTAAGTCACACCATTGCAATTACCAATTGATGGTCACTTCCAGCATCAGCCCCACGTTTCACTCTCACATCCAGCAATGATCTCCTCCACATTCCATTAATGAGCAGATGATCTATCTGGTTTTTGTCTCTATCATTGGGCGAATACCATGTCAATTTATGGATATCACGGTGTGGGAACAAAGTACCTCCAACAACCAAGTTGTTGGTGTCACAGAACTCAACCAGCCTTTCTCCATTCTCATTCTTTATCCCGCATCCATGTATTCCCATTGCACGCTTGTTGTTGGTGTTGTCGCTCCCAACTTGTGCATTTAAATCACCCATGATAATCATCACGTCATGTCGAGGTGATGACTTGACTTCTACCTCTAGCTGCTCATAAAAGAGGTCTTTCACTTCATCATCGCTGTCGTTGGTTGGGCTATAGCATTGGATGATGGTCATATTTACATACTTTCCCTTCATTCTCACTTTCATCAATCTGCTGTTGACAGGTTTCCATTCTATCAGACACTTTTCAATTCCTTTTCTCAAAATGATGGCTACTCCTTCTTCATGCTGATTGTCCTCTCTTTCCGAATATAGAACTGTCTCCCCGGTTAATGTTGTCATTCTGCCAGATCCAGTCCATCTGCTCTCACTAATGCCCAAAATATGCAGGCTGTAACGACGCATCTCTGCTGTTACTTACGCCAGCTTGCTTATCTGGTACATCGTATGAACATTCCAAAATCCTAACTTTGTCTTTGTTTTGGTGTTCAAAACCTCTATCATCCTGTCAGTGGCTTCCACAAAGTGGCTTCACCACTGACATTCACCCCTTGAGGAGACCCTAAAGGTCCATCACACCTGTTTGTGAAAGTTTTCTTTGTTGCTGTTTCCGTAACCCCAACTGTTTCCTAGGACAGGGTGGTTAGCCCTGTGCCAAACCCCCAACCTGGAGGACCAGCGACCACACTTCGTCTGGTCTCTACCCTTCGACCTGTCTGGCATGGGAAACCCTACCAGGAGCACAAAGCTCCAGCCAGCATAGTTCTAGGGATCATTGAGACACGCAAGCCCTCCAACCACGACAAGGTGGCGGTCCATCCTAGAGGGACCTTTGTGATAGATGATCCCTTAACTGTAATCTTTGCTGTTAAGGGACCTTTGTGATAGATGATCCCTTAACAGCAAAGATTACAGCAATATTCAGGTTACTCCCAGTTCTAAAAGGTCAAGTCATTTCCTCCTGGTCAATTGAACCGCAGGTCTCACATCAAAGACAATGTTTGTAGTTAGTTCTATAATTAATTATCTACAGATTTATAAACTAGGATGGGAAATAAGACTTATTTACAAGGTTAAAGCAGATACAGATATATATCATTGTATATGTATATCTACAAATGAGTTCCAGTTTTAAATTTCAAAAAGGAATAGATCCTTCTATTATAAGCAAGTGTTATATGTCTTTTAGGGCTCACCCAGGCCAAAAATTGGGGATCTTTTGCTTATGCTTAGTAATTCTTGCTTCAAGCCCACCCATCATTCAAATACTGCTCCTCCTTGTTAGGGTTTTTTATTCCTTCCCTTCTTTTGCCTCAAGCTGAAAAAACAGCGGCTGCGTCTAGACTGGCAAGTTTTTCTGCAAAAGCAACTGCAGTTGCTTTTGCAGAAAAACTTGCCAGCTGTCTACACTGACCGCTTGAATTTCCGCAAGAACACTGACTTCCTACTGTCTGAAATCAGTGCTTCTTGCAGAAATGCTATGCTGCTCCCGTTCGGGCAAAAGCTCTCTTGCGCAAATGCTTTTGCGCAAGAGGGCCAGTGTAGACAACGTGGTATTGTTTTGCATAAAAAAGCCCCGATCATGAAAATGGCGATCAGGGCTTTCTTGCGCAAAACCACGTCTAGATTGGCACGGATGCTTTTCCGCAAAAAGTTTTTTGCGGAAAAGCGTCCATGCCAATCTAGAAGCTCTTTTCCACAAATGCTTTTAATGGAAAACTTTTCCGTTAAAAGCATTTGTGGAAAATCATGCCAGTCTAGACATAGCCAGCCATTGGGATAAATACACGTGCATGTCTCCTCTTCATGTGTCTTTTGTCCTTTGACATTGTGCAATGCTTCATCTGAAGTTGATGGGCCTCCTTTGTTAGACAGATGGAAACTAGCATTCTTAATGCTTCTCTCCAGTCTGGTGATTTACAGTTACAGAGCAAATTCCTGACTATTACATGATAACATGGGATTCAGCTATTACATGACATTAATGCATGCAGCAATTTATGAGCAGTTCATAATATCTAAACATACAGGTGAGACAGACTTGTTCCTGTGTGTCTTTGTGTTTGTCAGTGTTCAGTTGAGACCTAGGGGCCTTGTCATGACTTGGTACCTGGTCTACCAGTGTCCCCCTCTCATTTACACAGGAAATGCTCAATGGTTCTGCTCAAGACATATCCTCTTCTGGACATTCCAGTTGGTCACTTAACTAAATTGCCTGTAAGGGTTAAAATAGACAGAGAGTCCTAGAGTCTCCAGGAATGCTAACAAAGCAGGAGGTGAGTTGGCCAGAAGCCGGGAGAGCCAATGAAAACGGAGTGTGGATTTTTCAATTGGTCACACAAAGACTGGAACAGGAAGATTACTGCTTCCAGAGGAGAGCTGGGAGACATGAACTGAGCCGGGGAACAGGGCCTGGAAACATGGCTCTCCTTTACTGGAAAAGCTTTGCGCAAAAGGGACTTTTGCCTGAATGGGAGCAGCATAGTATTTCCACAAGAAGCACTGATTTCTTACAGTAGGAAGTCAGTGCTTTTGTGGAAATTCAAGCGGCCAGTGTAGACAGCTGGCAAGTTTTTCCGGAAAAGCGGCTGATTTCCCGGAAAAACTGGCCAGTCTAGACACAGCCTATATGTATGCCAATGAATGCCTACAATCATATTCAGTGTGGGAAGAAGTGAGTCAGGAGCTTTGGATGTGTTTACTAGTGCGGGAGATATTAGTCGGAATGTGCAGACACTCACTCTTTACATCACAAGTGCTCTCAGACTTGCATTTCTTTTATTTTTAGCAGTAGATTACATGATTGGTCTCCTCAGTATTGCAATTTATGGGTACTGATATCTGATAACATTTGCTTTGCTCTTTAATGCCTCTAATCATATACTCCGTCACACATTTTATATAGTAGTGGCACTCTTAACAGTTCTATGAGTGCATGTTAATGATCTCCCCTTGCCGGGGAGAGGTATCGTTGGTCCATCCCCCCACTTTTCCCCTTAATCACAGTCCAGACCTGGGTTACACTCACCAAGAGCCTTTAATGCTGACCATTGCGTGTTCTCTCACATCAGCAGGAGTGGGGGAACCCAACACCTTCAACCCCACCCCCTCCAGCTGGGCACCCATCCACCCCCTTCCTGGGAGCTGCCGCCAGCTTTTGAAGCTGGTGTCCTCCTCTCTAGAACACCGGCGCAGGCGCCGCACTCCTCCCACTGGCTGCGCAGACTCCTGCTTCCGCGCATGCGCTGTCTGCCGCCCACCAGCTGAGTCGCCTGGCACCACCGTTCCGGCACTCACCGAACAGCCCTGGCACATCTGCCTCACTGGCATGGCGCCAGCTTAGACAGAAGCCATAGTGCGGGGTGCGGGGTGCGGCGTCTTTCTGGGCTGTCCACTGCACCCCGTCACAGTGCACAACAAATGGACTGTGAATCCTGATGTTCTGTGACAACAATTAATAACCTGTGAAGCTTGGTTTTGTGGTGCCAAAGTTAAAAATATTAATAGAACCTAATGGGCCAGCAGACAGATAGGTACTAGAACTGCACAGGCAGGATATAGTATCACCTGGCAAGTTCAGGGAATGGATGATATCAGTTGTACATGTTCCAAAAACAGATGGGCATTACAGAATTTGTGAGGATTATAAAGGTCCACTAAACTTCTGGTTGGAGGAGCATCGGTATCAAATTCCAAAAGCAAAATTCTATGCTAACCTGGCAAGAGAGGTGACATGTATAAAGCTTCATTAATCCCAACCATAACAGCAGATTGCATAAGAAGATATTTTTCACTGACATGAATAGCTAGTACACTAGTGTTCAGAGAATATTGAATTAGGTGCTGCAGGGGTTATATGGGGTCATCTGGTGTTTGGAAAACACATTGATCATGGTGAAAGCTACTGAGGAAAATGTAAGAATCTGCAGAGTTTCTGAGAAGACTGTAAAAATGCGATTTTACAGGAAGAATAAGAAAGTGTTTTATTCCTGAATGGAAGCTATTTGGGGCATAGCAAGGATGCAGAAACATCACTTGAAAAATAATGAGCTATGGAGAATGTGGCTGTAACCCAAAATATTTTAGAGTTTGGTTCTTTTATAGCAGTGTTGAATGGTATTCCAAATGTATTAGCTTCAATAAGTCAATAGTTTAGTAAGTTAGGAAGAAAATGTGAGATGAGTTGAGCTCAAGACACAAAACTGAAAAGGAAACAAAACTGAAAAGCTTCAATGTGCTGGGGCATTATATTTCAGAACTTCCTTTTCTCTTAGCATGAAGTGTCTCTCCCATGGGCTAGCCTTAGGAAATATACAGATCTATTTATTGCCCACAAATACACAGAGGTGGGGGAAATTAACATAACATTTGTTTCCAGAACATATAAAAAGCTAAGGAATTGCTCTCGTTATAAAAGAAGTTTGAGCACCTATTGTGGGGATAATTACATTTCATGAGTTCTTGTCAGAGAAAATAGTCCCCTCAAGACTGTAGTAAACATACTGACCTCTGATTCTTGGATCTGGCCAAGTTGTGCTCAGTACACAGCCAGAAGCCAGGCCAATGGTGGCTTTATAATATCACAGCAGTCCACCAATTCTGGGGCAATTCAACCCCCAGGGTAATTTAGAGAATCCTAATTATTCTGGCAGGTCATCGCCCTGAAGGTGACAGGTTACACCAGCCTGGGATTACTGTAGCATGACATGCTCTTGGCCACATGTCTTTATGCCCTCCACACCAAGGAGGACAGAATACAGACTTCTAAGTCCAAAGACACTTGGTATCACACTTCTAATAGCAGCCAGGATAGAAAGAAGGACTCTGTTTCTGACTGAGTATCAGTAAAAAATCCAGGAAGAAGCCTCATTTTAAGAAAGTTTACCTTTTTCTGAAAAGTAAGCTAATACCAATTCCAGCAGCATTCCTACTACACGGGATATGGAATGCACTTGATCAAATCAGTAATATCTCAGTGACTCGCATAAGAGTTTTTTTAAATGCGTCTACTTCAGTAAAACATGCTAATGCTGACAAGTTCTCATGATTGCTACTGAAAGTAGAGTCACATCCACAAGTGAAATCAGTGTGCACAGCTTCTCTTGCCTAGATGATTTTCCTATTACATCCAGAGAACTCTATAGTGATGGATACTACACAAGAAATGTTTTAATTAAAAGTAATCCAATATATCATTTTTCTAAATGGCCAAGTCAGAAGGGAGATAAAGACTTTATCCCTATTTCCGTAGAAAAAAAGTAATTATCAGTACAACAGAATCGTTTACAGTGGAATAATACCAAACAGTTTACAAGCAAGGATGCTGGTTGAATTATTTCAACATCACAAAGATGGCAGATAAAGAAACATTCATTCAGAAGTTTTTTCTTTGGTCAGGTATACCCTTCACAAGAAATTCAATTTAAGATACACAACTTTAGCTATGAGAATGATGTATCTGGATTCAACTCCCCTGTTAACTTCTCTTACTCCTCGCGACCCCACGGAGTACTGGGGTTGACGAGGGCGCCATCAGCATTCAATTTAGTGGGTCCTTTCTAGACCCACTAAATCGAACCTTGGAAGATCCATCTCCTTAGCATTGATCTACATGTAAGTATAGACAAGACCTACAGTGGCTAGACTCACATGAGGATATGGAAAGGACAATGTCTTATTATAGAGAAGCGACTGAAACTGCTTCAAGTCATCTGCTGCTATGGGCCACTTTGCTTTGATCAAAGCACTGAATTTGCAGAGAATAAATCGATGTGTTTAGTTATGGTGCTTCTGGCAGGTGGCCAGAAGTAAAGAACTACACATAAGAAACCATCAAAGTATGTGGGAATGTTTTAGCTACATGTGGGTTTCCTGGATTCTTTCTGATAACAGCCCTCTATTGGATTTTGAGAAATGTCAAGTATTCTTCAGTATTAATGGAGTATAGCACACTAGATCTGCTGCTTTTTATTCAACAACAAATAGGTTAATACTGGGCTACTCAACTTTGGAAGCCCCAGGGGCCACAATGATACTCACAGCATATGCCGAGGGCCGCAACTTAAGTGTGGTTACATCTACATGCAAATATATATGCAAATAGCTTTTTTCACACTGACTGGCATGAATACAAAGATTAAGGCAAAACTACACAATACACAGGCCCCATTTAAGTCAGTTCTGCTGATATTAATAAAATGCAATAGTTACCCGATTTCCACCTATATGACAGCACTTTTAATGAGCAATGACGATCTAGGAATTTAACTACTAAAATGCATATCAACAGAAGACCATTATATTGACTACTTTTTTGTTTTGGCTTCCACCCTTGGGCCGCAAACAAACTAACTACAGGCCACATGTGGCCCATGGGCCGTGTGTTGAGTAGCCTTGCTTTAGCAGAACCCCTTGTTCAGACACTTAAAGGGCATTAAATAATAAAAGTTTGCAACAACTGCAATGCAAACTTTCTGTTACCAAAAAGATTTCCCCTACCCTCTACCACACAGAAATCTGAAGAGGAGTTTGTTCTAAAGTGTTCCTAACAAACTAGATTTTATTGAGCAAAGATTTAACAAAAGGACTGAATGAAAAACGCAATGTAAAGAACCCACAAGCTATGAGTTCTCGGATTATAAACTTAGAGTGGAGAGTACTGGCAAAGGGGAAGGAGGGCTGGAACTGAGGGAAATGGTGCTGAAGGAATGAGGAAGAATGACTTATCTGGTAGAGGCTAGGACAATATAGAAATACATTGAGCAAACTATTATAAGAGTTTCAGAAAAGGAAAGGTATTGAAACAAGCTGATAACAGTGAGCCAGAAAGTAAATGATTATCCTTCTTATTGGCCTGAAGAAGTTTTAGATGATAGCGTTACTATAGAAATAAACTGAAGGATGTAGCTAGAGAACTGGAGAAAAAGCAAGTGCTAAATTTCCTTTCTGGAGGGTACGTATGATCACAACATAAAGACAAGCTTCTCATAAGATTAAATAATAACAAAAAAATGTTTATTTGCTTTTTTTAATTACGGAGGAAGAATTTGAAGTGTGAAAGGCAGTGCCATTCTGTTTTCTGCATGCTGTAGCTTTAAATGAAGAGGTGTCCTTTTCTTTTTGCAGTGGTGAATGTCATTTTGTGTTTCAATTCAGAAGTGCAATATTTCAAGATGAGCACCTGTCTCTCTTTCATGGAGATATTATATCAGTTCTTTGTTGGTTTGATGTTTTCTCTAATCCAGACCAAAAGTCATTTAGACAGTAAAATCCAGGCTCTGCTTTTGGGATGTAATCTATTCCAGTGTGGTGGGTTAGCACAAGATTTTATGGAACACTTAAATCCCGTTAAGGAATGCATAGAGCTCATACAAGTTCTCTAGAAATAATTTCACCCTTTATGAAAGGGGAAAACATAGTATTTCCACAAAAGTAAGTCACCAGCAATTCTGCTGAGGGACAGTAAATTTCTCTGACTCTTATTAAGTCTATGAAAATACGAATAATAGATTTATCTCTCTGAAAGTATTTTCAGTGGCAAAAGTGGTACTTAATCTGTTAGGATTTAAATAATTTCACAGAGGCCCCAGTTCTGCAAGGCCATCAGTACAGCTGTGTGGGAAATGATTTGCCTTTCCCATGAACAATTTTGAGATTTCTAGAAAATGTCCTGCCCAAATTAATATATATAGATATAGATATAGTTTTGGGTCAATCAAAACATTTCATTTTCTGTTTTGATCAAAAAAAATATAATTAACTTAAATTTCAAAACCGAAAGTCATTCTGATGTAGAAAACTATAATTATAAAAAGTAGAAAAATTTGTTAAACCTGACCCTTTCCCACAATAGTTTCCATTTTGAGGAATCAGCACTTTCCATTTAAAAAAACATATTACCAATAACATTTCTGATCACCTCTAGAGCAGAGAGCACCCTCGACTCCTAATGAAACCAAAAGGATTAAGAAAGCCCCAAGCAGAATCAAGCATAAAACTTGGAAGTAGGAGTGGGAGGGATTTTCATGGCACTTCCTGGATTTTAGCTTGAATTGTATTATTCACAAGTTTTAGTCAGACACCAGTAACCTCACATTGAAAATAGCTGCCAAACTCCATTCTTGGAGGAGTTTACAGCCAGGAGAGAAAAAACTCAGGAGTCTGATGTCATGAACAGTGGGATGAGCTTATTCTTTCTATAGCTGAGCAGAAAAACAGAAGTTGAAATCATTCATACAACAGTCAGAGCCTGCCTGTCCACATGGTGAGAAATCTCTCTCTTTACCAACATTAACCTCCTCTAAGGAATATTCAGAGTGAAGGTATGTGTTTCTTCTTCTCTTATAGTGACTGAAAAACTCTCATTTATTCTAATTCCTCACCATTTTTCATTTCTTCCTCAAAAAGCTGTTTTTTCTTTATATTTTTGTTTCAATTGCAAAAGAGATCATGCTACTAGCGAGGATTATGATTAATTACCATTATTTTTGTTTTGTTGTTAGACTCTATCTTTCAAAAGTAGTTTTTGATGATGAATGGGATTTTCAGCCCAGAATACCACCCCTTGAAAGTAGTTAAGGTGCTAATGACCCAGTGGAATTTCAGTTGCAGATGACCACACTGCAGGTCAGAAGGCAGAACACTGGTTGTGACAGAAGATCATATATAGTGTCTCACAAAAGTGCAAAAGACTTCATAATACAAACTTTCTAGAATGTTTTCTGAGAGAGATTGACTAACCAACCACAGAGAAAACACACTAAGTAAACTCTCTCCTTTGTCTCCCTGCAGGGAGATTTTCGTTTGTGCTTGTTATTTGGATTGTACATTTTTGTGGGGCAGGGACTCTTTTTGTGTGTATCATGCACAGCTGAGCTTTATTATCTGTGGTTCCTTAAATATGAAAATCTAAAAGTGTGCATTGTACAGCAAAGCTGACAGAGTTCAGGTTTATTGTTCTCAAACTTCTTGTTAAAAATTACACCTTGATTTATTTCTAATAAAGGAAAAACTTTAAAGTGTTAAAAAACTTGACTTGTAAGCTGATGATAATGAAAGAAGCTTAAAGTTGGAGTTATTTCTAGGAACATATGGCAGACGGAACTGGTAATAATGTCACAATATACACTAGAAATGTTAAATCACTCCTGTTATAGCTGACAGTGACTTTTGTAGTAGTCCTGGCTTTATAATAGTAGTTATATATCAGCTGAATACCAGAACAGGGGAATTCAAAGAGATTGTCACTAGGATCCTCAAGTTTGAATTTATTTTTATTACGTTGTTGCATATATATTATTTTAAACAATTACATATTTTAAGGCTAAAATGCATCTGTTAGGCAAATTTCTGTTTACACTCCATAGTTCCCAAAAGTCATATATTCCAGCATGCCATTTTGAAAGTAGTGAAATAACAAGTTATATCAATAATATGAGTTTTGTAGTTGTTGTCATCTGCTCCCTGTGGAAATTTGCAGATGAAAGAGAGAAAGACCTTTTGAGAGGGAAGGTTAAAAGGCTTGTTAAAATGGGAAAGAGGCAGCCATTACAAGAGGAACAGCAAGGGCCCTGGCTAATTAGGGGCAGCTGAGACAGAGTGGCTACAAATTAATTAAGGGCCAGGTGAGCTGAATCAGGCTGCTACAGGGCTTCTTTAAAAGCCTTGGGGGGGGGGGGGGGGGGAATTGAGGAGTGCAGAGAGGAACAACCAACCAGGTGATGATACAGAGGAGTAGAATCTCCCTCTGCTAAAGGTGCATAGGGAGGTGAGGGGCTTGGGCAGGGGGTGTTGAAAGGCTCTGTATCCACAAGGGGCTAGAGGAGGAGGACTTACTACTCAGCCCTGACTGGCCCAGGACTCAAGCCCAACACTATTGTTTATGCTGAGGGACAGAAGGTCAAGTGCTAAAACTAAGAGACTGTGTCTAGACTGGCAAGTTTTTCCGCAAAATCAGCTGCTTTTCTGGGAAAAACTTGCCAGCTGTCTACACTGGCTGCTTGAATTTCCACAAGAACACTGACTTCCTACTGTAAGAAATCAGTGCTTCTTGCGGAAATACTATGCTGCTCCTGTTCAGGCAAAAGTCCCTTTTGTGCAAAGCTTTTGTGCAAAGCAAAAGGGCCAGTGTAGACAGCTCAGATTTGTTTTGCGTAAAAAAGCCCCGATTGTGAAAATGGCGATCGGGGTTTTTTTGCACAAAAGCGTGTTGAGATTGGCACGGATGCTTTTCTTCAAAACGTGCTTTTGCGGAAAAGTGTCCGTGCCAATCTAGATGCTCTTTTCCACAAATACTTTTAATGAAAAACTTTTCTGTTAAAAGCATTTGTGGAAAATCATGCCAGTCTAGATGTGGCCAGAGTGAGTTTCATGCTGTGGCCCTAAAACTTGGGATAGTGGACAGAACAGAGGTCAGGGACCCAGGAGGGGGACGCACCTACCACAACCTTTATATGAGAATTTCTTCCTAGCTGTATTGCAGCAAGTCTTAGGAGTCCCAGTCATGGACCCAGACCCTATTGCATTAGGTGCTATTAAAACACAGATCTGGCAAGGGGTTCCACAGATTGGCTATTTGCTGTGTGAAGAAAAATTTCCTTTTGTTTGTTTTAAACCTGCTACCTATTTCATCTGGTGATCCCTAGTTCTTATGATATGGGAACAAGTAAATACGTTTCCCTTTCGCATTTTCTCCATACCTGTCATGATTTTATAGACCTCTATTGTATCCCCTCTTAGTCTCCTCTTTTCTAAGATAAAAGTCCAGGTCTTTTTAATCTCGCTAATATGCTGAGTGATTTTCTTTATGTACCAACTAACTTCAGCTTTGTGTAAATTTTATTTCTTCTCCATATTCTGACTCCTCATCTGGGTTCTAAGGTGTTTTTTCTTTAAAATACCCTTGATCTGATTGTTCAAGCTTACGGACCCTCTGACGCTTCCTACTTTGTGCGATGTTCAGCTTTCACACCTATGTAAACCAATTAATCTCATGGGCTGTGTCTAGACTGGCCTGTTTTTCTGGAAAATCAGCTGCTTTTCCGGGAAAAACTTGCCAGCTGTCTACACTGGCCGCTTGAATTTCTGCAAAAGCACTGACTTCCTACTGTAAGAAATCAGTGCTTCTTGCGGAAATACTATTCTGCTCTCGTTCAGGCAAAAGTCCCTTTTGCGCAAAAGGGCCAGTGTAGACAGCTCAGATTTGTTTTCCGCAAAAAAGCCCCGATCAGGGAAAATGGCGGTCGGGGCTTTTTTGCGGAAAAGCGTGTCTAGATTGGCACGGACGCTTTTCTGCAAAAAGTGCTTTTGCGGAAAAGCATCTGTGCCAATCTAGACGCTCTTTTTCGAAAATGCTTTTAACGGAAAACTTTTCCATTAAAAGCATTTCCGGAAAATCATGCCAGTCTAGACGTAGCCATGGTGTGGTATGGCTGCAATTTAGAACAGAATGTGGCCCTGGGCTAACTTCAGATAATGGGGCTGTCAACATGCAGCCATGAGTTTCTTCTGAGAGGTACATCCAAGGTCCATAGGTAGCCTGAACAAAAGAAAGTGTCACAACTATCAAATCCCTTCTACTTTAATGGGGCTTGTACGTGGAAAACTGAAGGACTAGTTGAAGCAAAATGCAGGACAATGTAGCACTTTAAAGACTAACAAGATAGTTTATTAGATGATGAGCTTTCGTGGGCCAGACCCACTTCCTCAGATCAAATAATGGAAGACAACAGTCACAACCATATATATCAAAGGATACAATTTAAAAAAAATGAACACACATGAAAAGGACAAATCACATTACAGAACAGAAGGGGGATGGGGGGGGGGGGGGGAAAGAAGGTGAATGCCAGTGAGTTAATGATATTAGAGGTGGGGAAGGGGAAATGTCTGTGAGTTAATAGTATTAGAGGTGATAATTGGGGAAGCTATCTTTGTAATGTGTAAGATAGTTGGGGTCTTTATTAAGTCCGGTGCGGAGGGTGTCAAATTTTAGCATGAATGCCAGTTCAGAGGATTCCCTTTCAAGTGCAGATTTGAATGTCTTCTGAAGTAGGATGCAGGTTAGCAGGTCATTAAGACTGTGTCCTTTCTGGTTGAAATGACAAGAAACTGTTTTCTCTTTGTGATCTTGTCTGATATCTGTTTTGTGGGCATTAATCCTTTGGCGAAGTGTCTGAGATGTTTGTCCAATGTACATAGCAGACGGACACTTTCGGCACATGATAGCATAGATTATATTTCTGGATGCGCAGGAATATGTGTTCTTGATCTTATAACTCACTTGGTTAGGTCCAATAATGGTATCAGCAGAATGAATATGTGGACAAAGCTGGCAACGGGGTTTGTTGCAAGGGAAGGTACCAGGGTTGGTATTAGTGTGGTATGTCCTGTGGTGGTTGATAAGAATCATCTTGAGGTTAGGTGGTTGTCTATAGGAGACTATGGGTCTGTCTCCCAGAGCCTCTTTGAGTATGGTATCCTGTTCCAATATAGGCTGTAGTTTATTGATAATCGGTCTGCTATGTACATTGGACAAACAGAGAATGGTTTGAGCCTGGAAAAGCAGGTATGCTGAGAAGGGATAACACTCCACCTCATCCCAACTTGCTCTCCTCCACTAATGGTAATGGCTAATGATAAATTGTCTTGTGATAATGACTAAGCTAGAGGCCTGTTTAGTGCATCATTAGCTGTCAATCCCTATGAAACAAAACAACTGTGAAGCCTTCAAAATGTCCACTTGGGGCCTGATCCAAATGCCATTGAAGTGAAAAGACAGAAAGATTCCTGTCGAATTCAGTGGGCTTCCGATCAACTGATACAGTTGCTACCAGGGGACAAAAAATCATCTGGTGTAAAATTAGCGTAATTCCATTCACTTTAGCTGAGCTGTGACACTTACAAGCTGAAAATTTGGTCTCAGGGATCTGTTTACTAGAAATAAATGGTTAATGAAAAGCCCCCCTGTTTACTTCCAGTTTGTCAAACTCCATTCTCCTGCCATTTGGGGATGGTATTTCCAAAACCAGAGCTCAGCTAAGCCATTAAAACTTATATAGTTGTTTCAGCACCATAAAGACTGTTGTGACTGTATTCCTGGCCTGGCCAGGTAGGATCAGAAATCCATGCAGTTGGTCAATCACAAACTGCCATCACAGCTAAACACTACTGTGAGATGGGAAGCACAATATAAAAACACATGCTTTAGTTCAACCATCAGTTCTTGGACTAGCTGCAGGAATTACTTGGTACGGTTCTATGGCTTCTGTTATACAATGTCAGATTAGATAATCTAATGGTACTTTAGTGGCCTGAAAATGTGTGAATCCTTAAACTGTACAAATTGGTTCATAGGTTCAAAGACCAGAAGGAACAGCTGTGATAATCTGATTTTATGTCCTATATATCACAGACTATAGAACTGTCCCAAAATAATTCCTAGAGCAGATCTTTTAGGGGAAAAAGCCATCCCATATTGATTCAAAAACTGTCAATGATGCAGCTTCCACCCTGACTCTTGGCAAACTGTTCTCTTGGATAATGAATCTTGCCTTTCCAAATGTATATGGTTCCAAAGCCAGGCTCACAGTGAAGAGGGTTCTACATTCAAACCCTGATGGACATATGCAAGGTCTTTAGAGACCTCTCTCCTGCTTCCTCCATAAGATTTCTTTATCCTTCCAATCGGTAAGATAATCAATTGCATAAGCTTCTCTCCTCCTTGTTACTGCCCTGAAGGGTCTCTTCTAGTAAGGATAGCATTGGAAACACACCAAGCTCCTTTTTCTGGGGGGAAAAGACAGCAAAAGACTTGGTCTGGGAAAGCACAGTGAAGTGGACAAGCTGCAGTACATGACCTCCTTGTAGCTATATGCTGCAAAAGCCAAGAATTCTGTGACATTTTAATAAGAAGGTAAATTCTACTGCCATTTGCAGCTGCATCAGCCTGGAGTCCTGCCCTGCTGACTAGTGTAGCTGTCTCTTGTGTTTGTGCACTGCACTGGGGTGCCGTGGGCACTGGGCAGCTCCAGTGTTTATTTCCTGGCCCCCAAGAAACTATCCTCCTTGGTAAAAAGGAGGTCAGGAGTTATTTTTAATCGGACAATTCTGATGCCTCCTTTGATTAGGATCAAAACCATTTTGCTAATTTATTACCTTTTCCATATTTAGACATGACTCTTTTATTTTCCTTCTTCTAGATAATACTAAAATGCCCAGCTGGCAAACAGTGATATGTATCACCACTGACCAATAAACAAGCAGAAGGAGTTACTCTACTACTAGTCTTGGATTGTTTGCAGAGATCTTTGATATATACCACAAGGGAAAAGGGTATGTCTACACTGCAGAGTTTTTTCTGGAAAAACGGCTGTTATTCTGGAAAAACTACACTTATGTCCACACTGCTATTGCTTTCTTTTGACGGAAAGTCAAAAGAATGGAGGGGTTTTTCCAACAGCAATAAACCTCTTTTTACGGGGAAGAAGCCTTTTTCCAAAAAAACTTTTTCGGGAAAAGGCGTATGTGGACATGGAAGAGAGTGTTTTTTCAAAAGAAGAGGCCTCAGGAAAAAGCACAGGTGGCCACTCTGGCCACAGTAATCACAACTGAAATGTGAGAGAGCATCCAATCAATGTGGACACGCTCTTTCGAAAAAAGATTTTCCGGAAGATCTCTTTTGGAAAAGCTTCTTCCGAAAGAAGCATGCCGCCTAGATATAGCCTTAGGTTTTTAAGTGTGGAAGAAGCCAGGCTTGGATTTCACAAGAACCAATCAATGTTTTAAAGCTGAAACATTTCTAAATGGTGCTTTAAAAAAAATGTGATTTGCCAGTTCATTTTCAGAGTGGGAAGGCCTGGCTTTACAGTATCATAGTTTAATGCAAAGTTGGAGTGAGTCAGGCACAAGAATTAGTCCTGCATGTCTAGGATGCTGTATGCTGACGTTTATGGAGCCTGTAGAGGCATGTCTGACAACACTTCCAATGCATTTGAAGAAAACTATAAGAATTTTCCACACAACACTGCCAATTTTCCCATAAATTGAACACCTTATAATCAAAAAATCCCAGCTATTTAGCTCAGCAGCAGATCTGCTTCTCAGAGCTAGAAGTAAGAGAGAGAGATGTATGAAGTTCAGCTCTAAATACTGGTGTAAAATCCACAGACCTTGGTTGTTGGCAGGTGGGATTGAACCTGGTGCCTTAGAGGTTAAAGCCATGAGCCTCTACTGCATGATCTAAAAGGCACTTAGCTAAGGCTGTAGAGCAGACTTCTTGCTTTCTTAGAGGTCTCAATAGCTCTGGGTTACACTTGTTTAGCATGTTACATTTAGTGCTTTAGGAATATTCACCTTTTAGTGAAATGCAGGGAGCCCTCCCCATGCAATAAGCCATTTTTTCCCACAACAGCCACATGCTACACAGTGTCACGCAACCCACAATTCCACTATGCTCATTTCAGTACAGACACATGTTTCATTCCATGAATCAGTATAGTTTCATTCCATTGCACCTAACAGGAAGTTTATCTCCTGCCAAGTTCATTGTAGATAGATAGATAGATAGATTCTATTGTACCTTCTTCTCCAAAGGAAGGAAATTATTTAGAAATAACTTATTTTGAAATAAGTCCCGGAATAGTGTGTCCACACAACAAGAAAGCCTCAAAATTAGTCTGAGGCAGACCCCCTTACTGTTGACACTACAAGCCCCAGGAAGCATTGAGGGGTAATCACAGCCATGAAGCATCCACACTACTGCTAATTTGAAATAGTTAAATAAATACTGTTATTTCAAAATAAACATTATTCCTCATGGAAAGCAGGAGTTATTTCAAAATAACCGGCCCCTTATTTCAAAATAACAGGTTTGTTAGTGTGGATGCTCCACTTGATGTTTTGAAATAATGGGAGTTAACTCCCTAGTGTAGACCAGGACAAAGGGAATTAAATGGAAGCTTTAAAACATGTTTTTAGTATTGAATGAACAAGTTTTCATCATGTACAGGGGAAAATAAATTAGTGTAGGCTTGATTTTAAATACCAGATCTAGATGCTGCTGAACCTTCAGGATGTTTGAACCTAAGGACCAGAGTTTCATTTTATACTAAACAAAACCAAAACTCCAGATCCAAAATTTGGGATGTTCATAATTCAGATCTGGATCTGGGTTCATATTGGGTCTTAAATCCATCTCTGAATATTAAAAATCTCTCTCTCTCTTTTCCTAAGCCCAGCATTCCCCCTTCTACTTGCTCATTTCTCCACCTGGTTTCACCTGTTTTATATCCCAGAGCTCATATTCTTTCTTTTTCTAGTTTAGGCTATTCCATTCAGACAGCCTCATCCAGATACTCTGCAGCAACTCTGTGGTTCTTGCTAAAAGAAAGTTTTCAGATAGGATATTTTGTAATTGTAGAGAAAGTGATAAATTTCTTGATTACGAAAATTGTGTCACTCAGTTTACCCATTGGATTCTGTAGTGCTATCCACTTGATGTCAAGAAGCAGACTTTTTTCCCAAGTGTATGTCACTGCTGTATGTCTGGGTTGGTGTTAATGAACCATCAAAACTCGCAACATGTGACTACAACTACCTTACAGATACCATGGAAAACCATGACTGGTTTTAGTGACTTCTGGCCAAGAAAATGATTTGGAATGTGGATGGGTGATTACCTGTCTAAACACAGCTCCTATCATGTCTAAACCCAAGAAGCAGGGAAGGGGGTGGGGAGTGAAAATGAAAAAAAGCATGAATGCAACAACAGGTAAAGAACTGACCTACTAAAAGACTTGCTCACAGGGCAGAAAAGGGTAATCCCGTAATCCCACAGAGTAACAGTTGGGCAGGGCTGGGAACCTGGCTGCAGGCAAGTATCTCTCTTCCAGGCAGTGCAAAGAAGGATGCCCCTGTTCAAGCAAGAGGAGGATGACAGATAATGGAAGAGTTTCTTTGCCATTTTAACCTAGTGTTTCTGAAACCTGTTGTCCTGTGGATTGATAAAGAACATCTTGTTTTGTAGAGGTTCTCCTGTGCCACTGAAAACATCTCTCAGATGCAGAGTTGCAAAGAGGGGTTGTCTTGCACTGTAGTCCAGACTCCTCTGGACTCACTGATGGAGCCCTACTGAGAAGCAGAGGTGCTGAAACCAGAGACCCTCTCTCATAGCAATGGGATAACATGAGTGGATTCGTAAGCCAAGTGAGTCCCAGGATGTGTCTCTAACAAGGGTTTACTCCCCGAAAGGCTTTATAAAGAGAGCCCTGTGCAGATACCTGTGGATATAAAGTGGATGTCTACACATTTGCAGAGTTCTCGATACAAAATTTGTATCCACAAAAACGAGCTGCAGATATCTGCATCCACATCTACGGATGTGGTTGCCCATGGATATAAAGCAGATATCTGTGAGTTTGCAGGGCTCTGCTTATAAAAGTGAGAGACTCAGGATGCCTTGTAATATCAAGATAACAGTATGTTGTGTTCTGCTGTTGTGTAGGAGACACTGGACACATCTCATTGAGAAAGAGCCTAATTAAGTGCAGCCAGGGAACTTTGCACCATAATTATGTCAGGCACCACCAGGTGCTACTCTTATTACATGCAGTTAGAACAGTGTTCAAAGGCTTTGAGGAAATACTTGTACTGTTAGTTTTTGTGGTGCTGTCCTGCTTTGGAGGAGCTATTGCAAGGTTTAAAAGAGTTTGCTCTCTGCCGTAGGTCTCGTCTACACTTAAAACACTAAAACAGCACTTCAGCATGGACGCTACTGATGCTGATTGCAGGGGATGTAGTGTCAGCATAGACAATCCACTGCCTCATAAGGTACTAGCTATGGCAATAAAAGAATTCTTCTGTTGACCTACTGGTGTCTACATGGGGACAGCTTAACAATATTGCTCAGGGGTGGGGATTTTTTACCTCTTGACTTATGCAGAGAAACTGACCTCATTTTCTAGTATAGATCAGGCCAAAAATTCTCTAACTAGAGTCAATTCTTGAGGGAGTTTCACCATGAAATCATGCTTTGGGGTTAGGACTGAGATTCTTGTAAGGAGAAGATTGTCTAGCAGTGGTTGAGATCCTGTGTCGGGATGGCAAGTATTAAATGATTAACTGGTTATCAATAAGTATTAGTCTTACCATCAAAATATATTGCAGTCCATATTTAAGCAAATTGGTAAAATATGTTTCTGGCATTGTAATGCCAAATGTGTACATTAAAAAGTCTGAAGCAATACCCAAGAGGAGCTTGTAGTGCTCTCACAGCCTTGGGCACTGTGTGGGGCATCCCAGCAGTACCTCCAGCTCTGCTTCTCTAACAGCTGGCTGCAGCAATGGGTCTGCCTGGGAACCATTGAGTCTGTCGGAACACTTGGATCTGGCCTGGCACCGCTGCTCACCTGGCTGAATTAGCTGTTGAGTTAGCTGCACTGGACAGCACCTACTGACTGTGAGAGCAAGGGTCATTATCAGAGCAAGGTGTGCAGTGTCCAGTCATAAACATGCAACTTATCTCTCAGCCCATTCTATTCCACCTCTGAGAAGGGACCACAGAGTATCCCTCAAGCCAAGGATACACTGTGAACTTGTTAATGATTAATCCATATGATTTTAATAATTTAAATGGCTAACAATATTTACATTCCTAGTTCTTTGGTCTGCAATGTGCAAGAGGTCAGACTAGATGATAACTATGGTCCCTGCTGACCTTGAAGTCTATGAGCCTGCATGCTTTTGGTGACTGCCTCTGTACAAGGACAGGGTAAAAATAAACAAATTGTACTCCAAATAGACCCACATTCTGCATCAAAGATTTCTTTTTCAATAGGAAGTTGATTTGTAAAGCCTCAATATCAGCTAACTCCACCACCACAAAAATACAATGTATTCCCAAAATACTGGTATAGATGCAGGAGAAGGAGAAAAAATACAGTGCAGTTATTAAAAGGTTGGTAGAGGGGGTGACTCCCTTTTATCACTACACAGAATTACCAGAGTAGTCCTTTAACTTTTCATGAACTATCCAGTTCAGCTTTAATACAACCATTTACATAGGTTATAAATGTATCTAAATTAAGTTACTGGTCCTTAGCAGCAATGTGGCTAAATTATTTTGTCAGTTATGCCCAGGAAGATCTGGTGTAACTCTATTGAATTGTTGAGGTCATTGGAGTTATTTTGGATTTACAGTGCTAAAACAGAATAGATTTTTACCCAGGCCCTGTTTCTACCTTTTATTGCCAATATCTTTGAAAAGCTTTTTAGACCACTGTACTTACCCCCAAAACTTCAAGTACTCTCACATCTTTACCTTCCACCACAGAAAAGTTTCACAAAAAACCCCAGACATTCTGGTATTTTTAACCATATTTTGCTGAACAATATGTCCTTTTTCACAGAGGCTTGGGCATCCAGTCCAGTTGCATTAATCAGCTGGGTCCAGAAATATCAAAATAATGTGACATGACTGTCCCAACTGCTCAAGAGAAAGATCAACAGAATGTAAGAATGGTCATACTGGGTCAGACCAAAGGTCCATCTCGCCCAGTATCCTGTCTGCTAACAGAGGCCATATGCCCCAGAGGGAGAGAACACAAAAATCATCATGTGAGCCCTCTTCTGTCATCCATTTCCAGGCAAACAGAGGCTAGGGACACCATTCCTACCCATCCTGGCTAATAACTATTGATGGACCTAACCTCCATGAATCTATCTAGCTCTTTTTTGAACCCTGTTAAAATCCTAGTCTTTACCACATCCTCTGGCAAGGAGTTCCACAAGTTGACGGTATGCTGAATGTAGAAAAACTTTCTTTTGTTTTAAACCTGCTGCCTATTAATTTCATTTGGTGACTCCTAGTTCTTATGTTGTGGGAATAAGTAAATAACTTTTTCTTGTTCACTTTTTCCATATCAGTTATGATTTTATAGCCCTCTATCATATTTCTTCCCTTAGTCTCCTTTTTTCTAAGTTGAAAAGTCCAAGTCTTTTTAATCTGTCTTCATATGGGACCCGTTCCAAACTCCTAATTATTTTTGTTGCCCTTTTCTGAACCTTTTCTAATGCCAATATTTCTCTCTTGAGATGAGGTGACCATATCTGTACACAGTATTGAAGATATGGGTGTACCATGGTTTTATATAGAGGCATTGTTCAACCTGGGGAGCACAAAAAATCTGGCTTTTGCAGTTCACAGATCAAGTTATCAGAAATAGTTCAAGAAAAGATCAAGATAACAGAAATAGTTCAGTAGAAGGCTATACTCTCCTTGAAAAGGGATTTTACCTGGTGTCTGCCCTTCTGTGTTCTAAATTTCAATAATCCACATAGAGGGTATGAAATGAAAGATGAAAAATGGACAACTGGGTAAAAATCTATCTGATATACATGCAGTATGCCTTGTCCCTGAATTATACAGTGTCTCACAAACTAAGCAGGGTTGTGCCTGGTTGATGGGGCTTATTAAAAAAACCAGACTTTTCAGAAAATGGAGAATGTGTTTCAGTGTGTAGGGTGATTTAGTACATTGTGACTCCATAGCATGAAGTTAGTGGGTGCTAACATTAAATAGACACCCTCTGATCATTAATGGTAGATTTACTAAAGTAGCAATATTAAGTGTACTATAAAGGACAAATTCTGTCTTGGCTAATAAGTTTCTGGCAGTCTGAAATTGCCTTTGTAGTTTCAACTGCCAATAGCCAGTCATCCTCATCTTCTAGCTTAAACTATTGTTGTCTTAATATACACTATTAAATAGTGTTGGATCACTCAGTGAATGTGGTGTTATGGAATCACAGAAATATTGGGCTAGAAGAGACCTGGAGAAGTCCAGCTCCCTGCAGTGAACAAGTGAACGTAGGCCATATATTCTTGGATGGAAGGCACTGTAGGAGTGCAATGTATTATCAATTATTATTTTACAGAGGGACAGTTTTCTGGCCTCCACTCTAGCTGTGATGCCCTTGTGGGTTCCTGGTGCATGGGTATATTCCTCAAGTCCCATTGAGCTGCTAGCATGGGTCTTAGTGGGGGGGGGGAAAGGTTTTGACTGGATTATCTCTGCAGCTTGGTATGGGGGGGCAGGGGTGGTAGCCAGCTGAACAGAAGGTATAACATCGAGGATCTGTGGGGACTAAAGAAATCAGCTTCCTGTATGATGGGAGTTGATGAAGACTGTGACTGAGGAAAGAGATAATTGAGATTCCAGGCTCACTGGGCAGCCATTCTTAGATCTTAGGTCTTCTCTATACTACAAAGTCTTGTTGCTCCTTTTGTTGATAAAATTCTCCCGCTTTACAAGCAAAATAAAATTGTCTCAGGTAGAGGCATAGAGCTTAGCAAAGTTAGAGCCACAAAGTGACTGTGTAGACAGATGTTTGTGACATCACCATAAATGGCCCCTAAGATGGATCCCACAATGCCCACCATGACCATTCTGCTCACTGCTTGGAATTCCACTGCCTGCATCAACCTCTCCCCTTTTAGAACCCCAGGAAGTTTTGAAACTGCTCACCCTGGAGTGCTCACAAAGCTACTTCCCAGCTGAATATGCCTATTCTGGGCAGCAAACTCACTCCTGCCTGGTGTGTGGGGAGAGGAGGCTGTGGGAGAACTTAGAAGAAACCATGGAATCAAAACATGAACACAGAATCCTGCTCTCACGCACCCAGAGCAGGGGGCTGGCAGGATGAGCTATTATGGGGAAGGGAGAAAGAGACTTGTGCTGTGCTATGCAATGCAGAGCGGGGGAAGGAGGCAGAGGCTGATATTGGAGTGTCCTTCTCCCGCTACTAGTGTACTGGTCTCTGCTGAGCTGGGATGGGGGAACAGAGAGACATCTGCTTTATATGCACCAGCTTCTGCCTTAGAGTGGGTTGCTTCTGGTTGGTGGCACATCTTAAAGAGACAGCTTGCCTACACATTCACTCTTCCCCAACACACACACATACACACACTGTCTCTCTCACACCCACAGGCTTTGTCTACTCTGCAGGTTATTTTCGGAAAAAGCTACACAAATTGCAAACCGCAATTTGCGTACCTTTTTGCTATTCTTTTTTTGGAAGAGGCTTTTCTGACATTTGGTCTGTCTATATGGGGCCAAATGTGGGGAAAAACCTCCTCTTGCAGAAGAGCCCTTATTCCTCATAAAATGAGGAATACAGGGCTTCCGAAAGATCACGCCCACTTTTTCGGAAACTGATCTGAAAAAGCGGACACATTCCCTTGATGGTGCAGAGTTTTTCCGGTATCCCGGAAAAACTCTGTAGTGTAGACATAGCCACAGCCACACACATTCTCCGTTCCCCCACCCCACACATACACAATTTTGTGGGCTTCCTGTGTTAGTGTTTGGTAATATCAATTTGGTCATATTACCATGTGCTACTTTTGGGGCACATGGAGTAATCATTACAGGGTTTGTAGCACGGTACAAACCAGCATTGTCAGGTGCAGCACACTATGCCAACACACATTATTGTGGCTCAGTGTTAATGTTCTCCCAGCCAAGTAACCCCTTTCCTTCACCCTGGGGGGGTCCTCTGATAGCCTTGTGTTCATAATGCATAGCACTGTACTGTAAGCAATGCAGGATCTCTGCTTTCTGACAGAGCAAGTTGCCAGGGCATTTGAAAAGTAGCTGCCTCTCTAGTAAGATGTCCATAGAATGATGGGAGTGAGAAACCTGCATCATGTGACATTCTACCTGCCCAGGAGACATAGCAAACTCTTCCCAAAGCACCCTGCAGCCATTTGTGGCTGTGAGAACTGGCAGTGTGAATGCACTCCATTGGCACAGGGAGCATTATGTGGACATGCAAAAGCAAGTTACTTACAGCAGTAGCTATACAGTGGCATAACTTGCATCAACAAAACTCTACAGTGTAGACAAGGCTGTAATGCCTGACTTAGCTCCCCTTGGTCAGCTGCAGCTGTGGATACGTCATGTGTGAAAAATGTGTTAGAGAGGTGTAAAAGTGTGCAGCATTGTTGCAGCCACCATCAATGGCACCTGTATCTGGCTGTAGTGGTGGTAGGCAAGGGATGAAGTGAATTCCAGTCTCTTCTATTAGGGGCTGGCACAGTGTTAACATGGTACCATTAGCAAAGGGCTTACAGCCAGTTCCTCTAAAAGTCAGCTCTCTCCATGGAATATATAATCTGCAGGGGAAGAGACACTGGCAAAAGTTGTTTGGTCATTAGACCATCACACGCTGCCTAGTCAGGAGAGCTGTTAAGCTCCCGTCCACGGAAAAGAGCTGCCACTGGAGAGGAGCTAAATTACAGCGGTTACAGGGTATTTTTTGGGCAGTCTGACAGAAGAGAGAGCCAAAGGAAGGCACCACCAAAGTGCTTATCAATGAGTTTTAAGTGAAGTGTATGTAGCTGAACTGCAGTATAAAGCCTCTGCCCTGGCATGGAGAATACTGTTCCACTTGTTGCAGCTGCTTTGAGAGGGTGAATGTCTCCGGGACTTTCAGCCACCGATTTTGGTTTTACCATCCTCTCCTTTGGTGTTTCCTTTCCTTCCGGTGAAGCTCCAGGGTAAGTGTGACTTGCTATTTGGTACTTTCAGCACTAATTGCTGAGCAGGGTCAGATGACTGTTAAGGGCACCAAAAACTAGAGAGTAGGGCTAAATATCCCTGATTGCTTGATATTATTTTATTGAGGCGGGAAGGAATGGGGAGCATGGAATAATGACTCATCCAGAACTTTTTTGGTGACCTTCATGGAATGATGAGTAAAATACTAGTGTTTCTAAACTAGCCGGAGGAAGTAACGCCATCTCCAGAAATCAGCCAGTGCAGGAATTGCAAATCCAAATCCCTTTGAATGGGGGTGTAGAAGGAGTCTTCTCCCATGGCAAAGGTGCAGTTGAATCAGAAATGAATTGACCTTTCCTCCTCCCTCCCCTTGAGGGAGTAACGATTCAAAGGTCTGTTATGAAATGTGTTCAGAACATGCACACAACTCCATATGCAAGGCTGATGCGTGGTTGGCAGGAGATGGTGAAGGGAGAAGGGCCTGTTGTTCACAGCCATAATTTTAATCCTGCCTCAGACACTGATGCTTTTGGAAGCTCAAGAAACCCAGCGTGCCTCAGTTTCCCCATCTGTAACTCAGGGAAATTTGCCTATTTCCAGAGAGTTTACAAGTATTAATTAGGCATTTTTAAAACCCCTTGGAGGTGTGAAGTGCTATTCTGGTGTTATATATAAAGAGCAGGAGGAAGCGTTAGGGGGTGCTTGTGAAGTTAGATACATGATGTCCTGATTGGGTGAATGTGCAACCACATCAAGTACACACAGTAGTTAGCCTAATTTGTTAAGCCCTCTGCCCCCCACATACAGAAGTCAAATGCTACCTAGGGAGCCAAACTCATATAGTTTGGCTCCTGGAGATGGAGCCACCTCCATCCCAGAACTTACTTTTAGAGGTCACCTAACCTCAGTGCTGTCAACACAGCTGGGTTGTGGGGATGTAATAAAAAACTCTGAGGAGTTATGTGACCTCTGGTAGGAGACACAAATATGCTTGCTTGTCCCTGGCACCCAAATGTCTAGATATGGCCACAGCTGGGACTTCCCAGGAGAACACTTGTCATATGTGAAAAAAGGAAGTCTGTATGAAGTATCCTGATGGCAACACTTGGGTTTTAGTTTTTTGTTTTTATTCCAACAAGTGTTTTACTACCATCCTCAAAGGCTCTGTTGGAAACGTGCAAATATGCACTGACCTCTGCTTCGCACAAATCATGGTTTACAGGACAATGTGATTAAGCAGATACTGGGAAGCTAGGCAGTGAGCCAGCTACTGGAAAGGAAGAAATTATGTTAATGGCTGACCATCTCTCTCAGCAACAAGCCAAACCCAGAGTATAAGTCCTCATGGGAAAAGGCAAATGAGAGAAACACTGCATAGGGTTTTCTAGCTATTTATGAAGAATATAATAATGACTGCAAAAGCGGCGAGGAGTCCTGTGGCACCTTATAGACTAACTGAAGTGTTGGAGCATAAGCTTTCATGGGCAAAGACCCACTTCATCAGATGCACGTACATCTGACAAAGTGGGTCTTTGCCCACGAAAGCTTATGCTCCAACACTTCAGTTAGTCTATAAGGTGCCACAGGACTCCTTGCCGCTTTTGCAGATTCAGACTAACATGGCTACCCCTCTGATAATAATGACTGCCGTTTGTGTTGTACCTTTCAAAGAGGGACATGCAAAATTATGGCTTTGGTTCATTGGGGGTTTATGCAAATTGGTTTTAGTTCATCCATCCTCAAAACTTATCCAAAATGGTCATGTTTCACATAGTTTTCCCCCTAAACAAAAAGGAGGGTTTGGCTACCTATTCCTCCCCAGGCTGCCATTTCTTACTCCACAGCCTCAACCTCCCTTCTCTTGTTTTTGGGATCTTCTGGATGTAGGAAGAGGAAACCCATGGCCTGCAAATGACTTCTCCATTTTTCACACCATCACCTCTGTCCCTGTCTGTGGGGGCCAGTCAACTTGAAACCAGGTACCGCATTTCCTTAGGCCCAGTACACGTGGGATATCTGACTCACTCAGAGCCTATGAGTGATTTAAAGGGACAGCTAAGCAACAGGCAGTACCACGTCTGTTCCCATAGCTTGGGTGTGGGCAGGTTTTATTCACTGCTTTGTGAATGCCAGGAATGGGAAGGGGTTGCCCACTTTGCAGACTTCCTCTCTCCACTTACCCCCTTGGTCACAATGAAAAAACTCACACTTTCAGTCTAAAACGACTTAGTCAGTTAAATGAAAACAACAATCAGAGGAAGTCCCTACCATGGCTGAGTGGAGACTTCCTGAGGGAAAAGCTGTGACCAGTCACAGTGTTCTGATGATGGATCAACATTGTAGACATCCACCACAAGGACACACAAAGAATGTGTGGCTAGGAGCAATAAGGGCAATATAATATAGCCACAACTTCAAAGCACTAACTACACAGCTATTTTTAGTCCGAGTGAATGCCCTGCTCACCCAAATATGTCAACCAGGCCTGGGAAGCTTTCTGCTTCAGGCCACGTAGACATACCCAGCATAACCAAGGATGCTAAAGGTAACATTTGCTAAAGCATTTGAATCACTTAGGGCCTACATTCCATTAATTCCCCTTAAAAATCAATGGGACTTTGGCACTTTTGAAAATGGGATTTACAGTGCTATGTCGCTGAGACCCTTTGAAAATGTAACCTAGAGTAAGACTGCCTGTCCCAGGGAGAGTAAGTAGTACATACAGTGGGATACTATGCAATAGTGATTCTCAAACTAATGGCCCAGGGTTCAGCAAGTGTCCATAGAGCCCTCTCATTTGCTCTACAAGACCATGAAAAGAGATAGAAAATATGGAAGTGAGAGATTGAAACATTGGTGGGTTCACAAGAGCTTTTTTCTTTTTCCATGTGAAATGGACCATTGACTAAGAGAGCTGGAGAATCCATGGCTTTGACTCTGGTGACATCAAGGTTATGCTAATTTTAAAGAACATCTAAATATCTGTTCACTGCTAATTAGTACAACTAAGAAGATCATATCCTTACACCTTTCTGAATATATACCATAGTGGGAAAAGCAAAGGCATGAATTTTTAAAAAGTATCCAAATACTTTAGAAACTTCAAGGAGGTTTCTAGAAAATAGTACTAGTAGAAATAGGACAATTACTATAGCATCTAGGGCTATGTCTACAAAGCAGCGTTATTTTGGAATAACTGACATTCCAAAATAACAGAGTGCATCTACGCCACACACTTTTATTTCAAAATAATGTCAAGCTGGAGGACTTCTTACTCCAACTTACAGTAACTCTCATTTTATGAGGAGTAAGGGAAGTCAAAGGAAGTGTGTTCTTCCTTCGACTTCCTTCTGTGTAGACAGCGCCAAAAGCCGAATTAAGCTATTTCAACTTAAGCTACACAGTTGACGTAACTGAAGTTGCATAGCTTAGTTCTACTTTAGCTCTGCTGTGTAGACATACCCTTGGAGCCCTCTTCATGGACCAAGTGCTGGGTGCTGTACAAAAACAGTACAAAAAGATGGCTCCAGTTACCATGAGCCTCCAGTTTGAGTAATATCTACGGCTACGTCTATAATGCAGGCTTCTTGCACAAGAACTGTTTTGCGCAAGAGTTCTTAAGCAAAAGGTCTTTCACAGGAGTGCCATGTGCTTTTGTGGAAGAGATGTGCTTTTGCACAAGAGCGTCCATGGCAGTGTGGACACTCTCTTGCACAAGAAATCCCTGTTGCCTGTCTACACTGCCTTCTTGCGGAAGAGCTCTTGTGCAAGAGGGCTTATTCCTCGTGGGGAGAAGAATAACTCTTACGCAAGAAGCCCTGTTTTCTGACGCTTTACTGTAAATTTACTTGCGCAAGAACACGCGTGCAGTGCAGACACTCTGCAAGTTTTTGCACAAGAACAGATGTTCTTGCGCAAAAAGCCTGCAGTGTAGACATGGACAAAGAGTAATATGTATCGATGCATCCTGAGTGGTTTTCATGACCCTAAGCTCAACCTGCTATGCTGCACACAACAATAGTGAAAGATGCTGAATAGCTCTGCAGATATGTTGATTAATCCATCATATATGAAAGGAAATGGGAAAAATTAACTAGGCTGACTGAACACGTCAAAACAGAAGATAGATGGGAAAAGCAAAACAAAAAGCCCAGTCACTCCAGTCTACATAGAATATGGAGACTTTATCAGTATTGTAAACATTTTACCAAAGGAAGTCAGTGTGTTCTATTTTCTAGTCTTGAAAACCATCCTTTACTAATGCTATTCATATTCAGTACCAAAAACACTTTAAAATAAGGAATAAGGGATCTTTTGGAAAAGGCTTTATTTTCTGAAAGATCCTCGTCTAGACTGGTGCTTTTTTCCGGCAAAGCTCCGAGCTGGAAAAAAGCGGCAGCCATTTTTATGCTAATTTAAATCCCCGCTTCATTTGCAATTGCGATGTGTCTAATTTGCATCCCTTTTACGGAAAAGGGATGCAGTCTAGACACAACCTTTAGGTTTTAAGGGAAAGCGAATAAACACTCATTCTATATGTTTCATATTAAAAACAACTTTTCTGATTATCCTGTTACTTTATTACATTGACTAAACTGCATCTCACCAATACATGCATGAAAAAAACACTAGAAAAGTATGCTATTGATTTGGCATTCCTAATAGTTTCTCTCCTCATACCTTTCACTGCTACCTATGTGCCAATTTTATGTTAATGAAATCATGACCTAGTAATTTGTTGCAAGACATACATGCTTATTAATGAAGATGCTGGTGCTTCACCTAAATATTTTCTGGAAGTTGATGCTTCTGAATTATTGGTATATAATGCCCCAGAATGATTCTATAGGTTAATATTCATATAGAGAGAATGCAGTATAGCCTTTGGAGGATCAAACTGGCAGTCAAGACTCTTAGTAGAGTCAGGTGACATTTTTTGCACCAAACTTGTGGGGGTTTTGGCCAGAAAATCAGCTTCACATAAACTGAATAATTTTGTGAATTTATATCTAACACACTGAATTTTTTTTTATTAAAAAAAAATTCTGAAACAACTTTTTGTTCTGAATTTTATTAAAATGTTATGGCAAAATTTTGAGAATGAAATGAAATGTTTTAAGTTATGTTAAACCATTTTTAACCTTTTGGGGGTTCTCAATTAGATTTTATGATTATTTGTTTGTTTTGGGTCCTATATTACTTTTGTTTTGTTTTTGTTTTCCTGTTAAGTTACTGAACCAAGAAATGTTTTTCCCCTCAGCCCTCTATGCTAGAGTTCTGTCCCCTGCTTTTGTTGCTCATTCAGGCTACAGGTACACTGTAGCCTTCTTCCGGAAAAGCTTATGCAAATGAAGTGTGGTGTGGAATATTGCCACGCTTCATTTGCATAATTAATTAGCAGCTGCTTTTGCACAAAACCCCCCTCTTGCGCAAGAGCCATTCTTCCTCATTTTTCAGAAGATGAGCTAGCTACACAACTCCTTTGTGTGCAAAAGCCTCATGCGCAAAAGTGGCTGCTAATTAATTATGCAAATGAAGCACAGCGATAGTCCACGCCACGCTTCATTTGCATAAGCTTTTCTGGAAGAAGGCTACAGTGTAGCCATAGCCTCAGTGATCCTAAGCAAGTTACTTCATAGAATCATAGGGCTGGGGAGACCATCAGAAATCACTTTGGCCCGTCTCCTGTGCTGAGGCAGGAACAAGGAAACCTGTGCCATCTTTGATGGGTATTGTCCAACCTGTTCTTAAAAATCTCCAAATATAGGGATTTCACAGGCTTCCTAGGAAATTTACTCCAGATTTTAAACATGTTTAGGCCAGGTATACTCTAGACATGGCAGCACAGCTTAAGGTATACAACTCCAGCGACACCCCACCGTATGTACACATCAGCAGACCTGCTTGAACTCCAGGTCTATCTCTATTTCCCCTTCCTAATTTAAAAACCTTCTTGATGAACATTTAATGGAAACTGGCATGGCTCCGTGAAACATTTCTGCTTCGGCAAAACAGCCTGTTTTGCCAAAATTTCATTTTGGTGAAAGCGTTTCACTCTAATTACAATTTCTTATTCCCCAAGTAACACTTCTGGCTGTATTTGATTGTACAGCATATAAGCACATTGCCTTTCTGAAATACGTTCTTTATTAAATTCACAGAGTTGCCATTTTCAGAGGGTCTTTTCCCTCCAGATATCTTAACTGTTACGCTTCACTCCATCTCATCTGATGAAGTGGGTTTTACCCACAAAAGCTCATGATACTTTTTTAGTCCATAAGGTGCCACAGGACTACTCATTGTTAACATCCAGTATCTAGCTGATGACATGTTTCAGATATCAGCTTTTTCCTCTCCTCTGTAGATATATTGAACATCAGTCATTCAGAATTTCCAGTAAAAAACAGGCACAAAATGTTACATCAGGTTAAAATTGTCACTTATTAAAGTTCTAATAATGATTGAATATTATGCACATTCTACAAGAAAAATCTTGGATGTAAATGGATGAATTGTTTAACAGTTCAGAAAAGAACAAATAAAAATATATTAATGTGGCTTGATTGTATTAGCTGTTGGGTCAGACAAATAACCCAAAGCAAAAGCCAAAATCTGTGATATTCAAACCAGTAGCTCATTAGCCACTAATTCCCCACTCCCATATTGTTGAATGACACTCAGGACCAGCTCTTTCCTATCATTCAGAGCTTGCCCATTGAAATGCATCAGCCAGATTCTCCGTTGATGTTAATCATCATAGCAATGAAGTCGGTGGGGCTTAACTGATTTACAGCAACTGAGGATTTAACCTTGGTTTTAGGTGCCCCTAACTTCTTGTTGTTGTGGCTAGAAATACTAGAAGGCTATGTCTACACTGGCGGGTTCTTGCGCCAGAAATATGCAAATGAAGTTAAGTGTGGAATATAGTTGAGCCTCATTTGCATATCTAATGAGCCACCATTTTTGCAGAAGAGGCTCTTGCGCCAGGAGCTGTCTACACTGCCCCTTCTTGTGCAAGAAAAACCCTCTTGCTGATTATTTTCAGGAATAATGGCATTGCGCAGGAGCGCAAGAAGGGGCACTATAGACACTCCTACTGGTGCAAGAGCCTCTTCTACAAAAACGGTGGCTCATTAGATATGCAAATGAGGCTTAGTGATATTCCACGCTTAGCCTCATTTGCATATTTCTGGCGCAAGAACCTGCCAGTGTAGACAGCTGAAATGTTCTGAGATAATGAGCAATTTGTTGAAATTAGGCAAATTGGTGACCCAGTGGAGTTATTTTGCTGACCACCTAGGAGTCACTATCAGTCATGTGCTTTGTTAGAGTTAGCCATAAAAGATCTGGTAAAAGTAAATAGCTCAGAGCAGTCTAAGGAGTTTTTCCTTTGGGCAAGGAGCTGACATCTAGACTCCTCAGCAGCTGGGACAGAAAGAGGACCCCTGGAAAGCCTGCTCATGATAGTTCAAAACCATCTTATAATCTGTGAGTGACTATATCTGGGATCTCCTAATTATATTTGTGTGTGTGTGTATGTATGTGTATGCACGTGCTTGATATCTAACAGTAGTTTTAGATAAGAGCAGGCTTTTTTGTATCAAATCATTTATCAAAGTTCTATGTTCCCATTGATTTATTTCTGAGACTGCCTGGAGAGAAACAGTTAAGTTACCTTTACTTTGGGTTCTGAAACCCACAGGCATCAGCAGGATCACATTCCATAGCTTTTATCCTCTGGTAACTTGGGTTATTATAACAAAGGCATTATGTTGGAAATAATCAAAAGCTAGCCTTTTTCAGTTCCCCTTTAGCTAATATTTTTTCCTTCTGCTTTGTTACAGCAGGATGGGTTTTGCATCTAGTCAACTTTTCCTGTAGGTGATTGAAAGGAACAGCATCAGAATAACATGGATTGTTCCTGAGGGAAATTTAGGAACTTGTTTTTTTCCACTGGATTGGTTGCTACTAAGACAACTTTTAAAACAATAGAAGTACTTGTTTTCTTTTCCAAAAATAAATTAGATCAATGCACTTATCTATAGATGCAATATGACAACAGTAATTTCACACCATGCTATGAGATTACTTGCCACAGGATTACTTAAATTTAGTTTTCAAAGTCTATTGTCACTGTATGTTTTCTTTATTTCTTGGTGTGCATTGTTTTTCATTAAAGGGAACAGAAATGGGGAAAGATTTTTCATTTGCTTTTTCTTTATTTCTGCCTTGGTGCTTTTGATTGGTTGCAATACTAGACCTAACACACATTATAATTTGTTAATCCCATATATTCTTACTTGACAGCAAACAATGCCTTTGTGTGTAACAGAAAGATCTCTTTTGTAATCTTTAAAGTTTTTCATACAATAATAGTTGTCAGCAAACAGACTCACCGCTGCACCAGTACACCTTATGTAAGCTGTGGCAATGGACTAACACCCACTAAGCACCCTGGATTTCCAGCACACACACCCCAGTCAGCTGGTGTTCAGCCTTTGAGTGCACTTTTATACATAAGTAAAAACAAGTTACACATCTCTGACCTATCAAGTTGTTACCTAGTTACCACTCCTTGCCTTGCAGAAGAGGGGTTTACTTACTATTCATCATGCTGTCAACTTCTTGCCTATCATGCTGTCAACTTCAAACCAGTCCTGAACCTAGGTCTATATATATTTTATTTGTGGGGAGGCAGTTGGTACCAGGATGTTTCTCAGTGAGGTGTTCTGTTACGATCCCTCTGGAATGTGCTTGGTACCTGTGCCTGACACCTTTTGGCATTTTTTATGCTTGACCTGACTTATACTATTTCTCTTTAGCCAAGCCTCTTTCCTGCTTGCAGTTCTACTGAGCCAAAGTCTTGCTCGCTAGATTTCAGGCCTGCTGTTTTTATGTTACCGGCCTTTATTCAGGCCTTCTGATTTTACGTTACCGACCCTCAACTTACTACAGCTGATACAGAGAACAGCAGCATTGCCAGAGACAACAGGGAAAGTGAGAGGCTACGACAGGGAGTGTTTGGACTCCCTTACCCCAGTATCGTGAGAGTCCAGCCAGTAGGTGGGGAGAACTGGTTACCCAGCCCAGGCTGACAAGGGGCACCAGCCCCAACACCCTTTCAGTAGGGTTGCCAGGTGTCCAGTATTGACCCAGACAGTCTGGTATTTTCGCCTCCTAGCTGGTAAAAAAATTCAGAAAATACCAGACACCTAAAATGTCCAGTATTTTCTGATTTTTTTTTCTGGCCAGGAGGTTAAAAACCCGGGTTCTTACCTGGTTCTGCAGGGGAGCTGTCTGGCCCGAAGCAGGAAGACAAGATGGAAGATGGCCACCGGCAGCCTGTTAGGGCCAAAAAGCCTTAAAGGTAGTTCTTAAAGGGGTAAAGGGACCATGCTGTTTGGTTGGTTTTTGTTCACAACATAATTTTTTCCCCAGTGTTTTTCTGGCAACCCTACCTTTTAGGCAAGGGACAGAAGCCCAAATGCCAACAAGGACAAGCAGGACCTGTGCCGCAGTATTTAGACTGTGAATTAGTGGACTGAACAGAGGTTTGGGGCCCAGAGTGGGACTGACCCTGCCAAAGTAGACAAAGCCCCAGGAGGGGCTGTGGATCCCTGGCTTCAGTTTAGAGTCTCTAACCCATCAGAATTCCAGTAGCCAGAAAGATGCAATTTCTTCTTGCCAAGGGATTTTTATTCCCTTTCCCAGAGTGCAAGGTGGTGGGAGGATTTTATGTGCAGGTCTCCTGTTCATGGATGAGGTCAAGTCTTTTTGTCCTCTGATGTTCCATTATGGCAGCGGTTCCCAAACTTTTCCAGATGGAGAAATCTTTTGTTGGTCAAGAGAGAAACCTCCTGTTCCTGGAGCAAACTAGAATTTCGAACTTGGTAATGCTACTCACCAGAGCAAACACTTTTATAATTACAAAGCAGACACTTAGGCCTGGTCTATACTAGATGAGGAAGGTTGGCTTAAGGTACGCAACTGCAGCTATGCAAAATGCCATTTTCTGAGAGATCACTTTAGTTCCATCAAGATTAATAGGAGCTGAAATTCAGTTTCAAATTAATCCAAACACTTCTGTATTCTCCAACTCTCAAAATAGTCTTTTCAAATGCTTAAATGATCAAAGAAGTATTGTCTTTTACCAGTCTTTGGAGAGATTCTTCAAGTTGGATGAAAATCTGCTTAAGCACTACCAGATGATTAATTTCCCAATTAATATATATATTTCTGTACTCACGTGGTATTTCATATTAGCAACCACTTAAAGCATTAGATGACCTTGTACATAAAGAATTTTACCATTTCCATAGCAATAAGTTTTGCATTTAGCGATCATATTTGCAAATATGTGTTTCACAAAAATCTTTGCCATTTCAACATTTAAGGAATAAACAAAAGGTATAAAATATTTCTAATTCACATATTTTTCCTGGACTCTTTTTTTAATGTAATTATAAAATTCATTTTAATTAGGATATTTCTAGAATGCTTTGTGTGGGTTTGTTTGGATTTATAACTCTGATAACATACACTACATTGCTTTCACTACCAGATCTCTTCCTGAAACAAATGCTTTACATGTTTATTCTTCTTGAAATAAGGACTACTTTTAAATCAAGCTGATATACAAACAAGATATGTTCTGTTCTTTGGTGAGACACTCTGGGTGGGTGGTTTTCTCAAAAAAAAATTTTAGATTTTTTTTTAATCTACCATTTGCCATATCCATATATAGATATAGATATAGATTAGATATGGCAAGTGGTAGATAATTGTAATTGCAGACTGCTATAAAATATTATGTATAAAGCATGAATCACAATAATAAACATAGTATAAAAGCAAATAGTATAAAATGCTAAAGCAAAATAAAACAAAATAAAGTTATAAAACTGCATTCCAAGGTTAATATAGAAATACTGGAAGATAAGAAACATTTTATGTTCAATAAAGCCATGTTTATCTTTCCGGATATTTGCTTGTCTTTGAGAGATAAGATGTTAGCCCCCTAACATTCCTCTGGTTAACTTGAATATTTCATAAACAAATGAAAATAAATGAATGTTGCATATTTTTATCCAAGTACCATATGCATGAAAGCAACAATAAAAATATTGTAAGCTTCAGTAAATACACAAGCAAGTTTCACAACCTGATTTAATAGATACTTTATTAATAACAATTTTGTATAGATAATCTCTGTCCACATAGATATCTCTGTCCTGCATTTGTTTAGTAACTAAGATCTAAGCAACTATATACAGCAACAGCTCTCTAGGGCTTTTGCCCTAGGCAAATGTCTGCCCTTTGGAGCCCTAAGTTACTCACAGAATAGTAAACAGCTGTGAACCACATTTTCCTCCTGATTCTAATATTTTTCTGTCCATGGCAACTGTTTTTATTGTAAAGCTAGCTACGTGTATATGGGATGCATAGCATACTGGGTTAGCCCTTTGGTATGCCTAAAAATACCGCTAAAGAAGTAAGATATTCTACAACTGCAAACAGGCTCATTCTGAACATGATACCTACCATGCATTGAACTCCCATTGAATATTATAGTGGAATCCGACCCTTATTAAGACACAAATGATTAATTGGACCACAATATAGCAACATCAATGCAACCTTCATTGTTAATTATCATGAACTATGGAAACTCACCACACTGGATGGAATACGTACATATTTGCAAATATATGAAGGGTCTCAGATGTGAAAAGCTTTGGAGGGGTTTTGATTTCCTCAATAACTTCTCTCAGCAATGCTATTAAGAAGGGGGACCCAGCAGAAATATAATTAATCTCTAATCTTATCATTCTGACATGCACGGAACTTTTTTCAGATGAGAACCTCCACATGCTGAGAATACATATCTGTGAATAGAGATGTTGGGAGGTTCCACTTCCTTGTTAATTGTTGTGACCATAATTAGTTGGGAGCACTGTTTCCTATTCAAATATTATTAGCTAAATTCCATATTTAACATTGAATCACCAGACTTTGTGTCTGAGAATTTCATGGGAGTTGTGCCATGGACTATACTAAGAAGAAGAATGGCATATAGATGAATGCGTAAGAACCACAGCTGGTTCTCCTGCTGCTTACTCTTGTGTAAGTCAAGGGAAGTGCCCTTGAACTTAACAGAGTTACCTAACTGGAAAGCTGCTGTAAGAAAAAGGACAATCAGGCTATTATTGTTAGTATGCAATGGTTATCAGTAGTAACTTAGGGTATGTCTACACTACAGTGCTAATTTGAACTAACATAGTTCAAATTAGTTAACTCGAACTAACGCATCCAGACTAAAAAATTAGTTCGAATTAGCGTTTTGCTAATTCGAACTAGCATGTCCACACTGAGTGGACCCTGAAGCGGGGTTAAGGATGGCCGGAAGCAGTGCCAGCAGGGCATCAGGTGAGGACTTAGAGCGTGGAGCTGCTGCCTCAGGCTAGCTGAGGGCTGTGCTTAAAGGGACCCGACCCCCACCCCAGACAGACAGTTCTCAGGGGTGCCCGCTTGCAAAGCAGTCCTGCCTTGGATTGCCCGGAGTACCCACACTGGGCACATCACAGCACTCGGCCATCAGACTGGCTGCACTTGCCGCAGGCTGCCATCTGGGGAGAGGGGGCAATTGGGGGGCTGCAGGAGAGCTTCCACCCCCAGAAGCCCGCAGAGCCAGCCCAGTCTTCCCCATCGGGGGCTCGTACCCCATTCCTCCCTCACCTCCTTCCACTTACCCCTCCCTAGCCCCCCTTCCTGATGTACAAAATAAAGGACAATTGTGTTCAAAAATAGAATCTCTCTTTATTGAACAAAACTGGGGGAGACTGGGAAAAGGAGGTGGGAGAGGGGAAGAGAGAGGGTGGGAGAGGGGAGGGCAACTACAATGATGAGGGGTTTGGAACAGGTCCCATATGAAGAGAGGCTAAAGAGACTGGGACTTTTTAGCTTAGAAAAGAGGAGATGGAGCGGGGATATGATAGAGGTCTATAAAAGCATGAGTGGGGTGGAGAGGGTGCATACAGAAAAGTTCTTCATTAGTTCCCATAATAGAAGGACTAGAGGACACCAAAGGAAAGGAATGGGTAGCAGGCTTCAAACTAATAACAGAAAGTTCTTCTTCACAAAGCAAATAGTCAACCTGTGGAACTCCTTGCTGCAGGAGGCTGTGAAGGCTAGAACTAGAACAGAGTTTAAAGAGAAGTGAGATAAATTCATGGAGGTTGGGTCCATTGAGTGCTATTAGCCGGGGGGTAGGAGTGGTGTCCCTGCCCGAAGTTTGTGGAAGGCTGGAGATGGATGGCACGAGACAAATGGCTTGGTCACTGTCTTTGGTCCATCCCCTCTAGGGTCCCTAGGGTTGGCCGCTGTTGGCAGACAGGCTACTGGGCTAGATGGATCTTTGGTCTGACCCAGTGCGGCCATTCTAAGCTCAGGGCTCAGGGTCGGGGGTCTCAGTGGACCACCTTGATTTTCATGCAAACCTGCTCCTGGGTGGCCAGGCTGGCAGCTCTCCTGCCGTAGACGGCCGCTTTCTTGTGCCTAGTGCGGAGGTCGTGGATGAGGTCCACGATGTCTGCACTGGACCAGGTGGGTGCCCACCTCTTGCGGTCCTGGGCAAGCTCCCGGGAGCCGCCAGCCTGGTCCGGGGAAGAGGGGGAGGGCTGGGGGGCATCGGGTGGCTGTCTCGAGCTGTGCCAGGTGCAGGGTCTGCTGGCTGGGTGCTGGCAGGCTTGCACCTGGCACAAGCATCGTAGCCAGCCCGTGCCCCTTTAAGGGAGGCAATAGAGTTTCCCTGGTGTTGGCCAGAGTGGCCACCAGGGAAAGCTGGGGAGGGCTAGCCTCCCACTAGTTCCAATTAAGGGGCTACACACCCCTTAATTCGAACTAGTAAGTTCGAACTAGGCTTAGTCCTCGTAAAATGAGGTTTACCTAGTTCAAACTAAGCGCTCCGCTAGTTCGAATTAAGTTCGAACTAGTGTAACGCTAGTGTAGCGCCTATCAAAGTTAATTCGAACTAATATCTGTTAGTTCGAATTAACTTTGTAGTGTAGACATACCCTTACAGGATGAGAGCTACCACAGGTTAAAGATCTGAAATATATTTAGATAACTTAGATATAAGCAAGTTGACAGAGTCTGATCAAATTTATCCTAGTTTATTTAAGAAACGAGATGAAGTAATGTCAGAACAATTTGCAATTATCTTTTAGAACACAAGAGGGAGGCCACATAGGACTGGAGAAGAGGAAATATATTGCCTCGCCTAGAAGAGTAACACATAGGATCCAGTTAGACTAAAGTAGATAGCTGGAAAGATAATGGAAGTAATAATTAAACAATTAATTCCAAGCACCTAGAGAATAATTGGGTTATAAAAAGTAGCCAGAATTGATTTATCAAGAAAAAATCATGCCAAACCACTCTAATTTCCTTCTTTGACGGGGTTACTGGCCTAAAGGATAGGAAAGAAGCCGTAGATATGATATATCTTGATTTTTAGTTAGGCTTTTGACACACTCCCATATGTCAGTCTCATAAGTAAACTAGGGAAATGTCGTTTAGATGAAATTATTGTAAAGTGGCTCACTATCAAATAGGAGAGTGTTTCAAGTGTAGTCCCACAGGGGTCAGTCTTAGCTCCAGTAATATTCAATATTTTCATTAATAGGTTGAGTAAAGGAGTTGAGAGCATGCTTATAAAATTTACAGATGTCACAAGGCTGAGAGGGGTTGTTAGCACTTTGGAAGACAGGATTAGAATTCAACATGACCATGACAAATTGGAGAATTGGTCTGAGATCAACAAGATGAAATTCAAGAAAAATAAGTACATCACGCAGGAAGGAAAAATCAAATGCACCACTACAACATGAGGAATAACTGGCTAGGGAGTATCAGGGGTAGCTATGTTAGTCTGAATCTGACTCCTCGCCGCTTTGGCTAGGGAGTAGTACTTATAAAAATATCTGGGGCTTATAAGAAATCATACACTGCATTTGAGTCATCATATCAGTGGAACTGTAACCCTAAGAACTGCTTTAGTGCCATCTGGAAAAAGGGGTTGCTGTTTTATAACAGCAACTCCTGATAGGCCTGACCAACTCACTGAAACTAGCATGCTGTCTTTATAATATTTATCTGTGATGATTCCATGTGAGATCTTGAATGAAAGTTTGGGTCACACTGGTTATTGATAGCATTGTGAGATAGACATGCATGCACACATACAGAGGAAAATGTGGTAAAGTCTAAATCAATGCAGGGTTGATAGTTTTTTTTTGTCAGAGGGAGGAATATTCACCTGTTTGCCTTGGTTCACAGGTAAATTGAACAAGGTACATCAACACAATGGAAGCCCTGTTTGCATACCAAGTATACTGGGCTAATCTTCCCATGAGGCGAACTGAGGTGGCCGCCTGAGGTGCCAGATTGTGAAGGGGCGCCCCTAAGATCCAGAGGGTATGTCTAGACTACATGGCTCCGTCGATGGAGCCATGTAGATGAGGTTTCTAGACATAGGGAAATGAAGTGATGATTTAAATTTCACGAGGCATAACGGGGCAGTCGACAAGGGCTTCCCTTGTGGACCGCAGAGCACCCAGACCACTGCGCTGTGCCGCCAAACAGCTGATCGGCACACTGCAGCAGCCATTTTGATGTAAATGAATCGACGATTATTTAAATAGCCGCTTCATTTCCCTATGTCTAGAAACCTCATCTACATGGCTCTGTCGACAGAGCCATGTAGTCTAGACATACCCAGAGTGTAGAAAATTGTGTCTGTTGCTGGTTCATATGTACTCTCTGTACTCTAGATGCACAGAGATGGTGGAGTGCTGTGCTGGAGGAAGTAGGGCACAAGAAACATAACAGGCAGGCAGGAGAAAAGGTGGATGGGAGCATCATTTGAGCTCCCCACCTCGGGTGCCAAAATGTTGTGGGCCGGCCCTGCAAGTATGCATAAGGATGTGAAGCCAGGATTAAGTTAGCACTCATTAACAAATAAACCCAGAGTAGAAGTGCGGAGAACCAATCATTCTGAGTCAGGGGACCAACAATGTATGTTGAGAATACAAAGAACCGCAAAAGGAGGAAGGAAAAAGGACAGCATTTTCTGCATTCACAAGAGAGGGCTTCCATTGTGTTGACATATCTTGTTCAGTTTACATGAGAACCAAGGCAAATAGATGAATATACATCCCTCTGATAAAAAACTGTTTGTCAACCCTGCATTGATCCCATTTTCCTGGCACAACCAAACTCTTAACATTGCTTAAAGTTAGGAGGATAAGAGGAAGCTGCATACTTGATTTGGTGGTCCTAGCTCTTCGGCTGCATCTAGACTGGCAAGTTTTTCCCGCAAAAGCAGCTGCTTTTGCGGGAAAAACTTGCTAGCTGTCTACACTGGCAGCTTGAATTTGTGCAAGAACACTTACGATCTTATGTAAGATTGTCAGTGTTCTTGCGCAAATACTATGCTGCTCCCGTTTGGGAAAAAGCCCTCTTGTGCAAATGTATTTGCGCAAGAGGGCCAGTGTAGACAGCTAAAAACTGTTTTGCACAAAAAAGCCCCAATGGCGAAAATGGCGATCGGGGCTTTCTTGTGCAAAACCGCGTCTAGATTGGCACAGATGCTTTTCCTCAAAAAGTGCTTTTGCACAAAAGCGTCCGTGCCAAACTAGAACTTTTCCGTTAAAAGCATTTGCGGAAAATCATGCCAGTCTAGACGTAGCCTTACTGTTTAGTAGGAGTTCTCAAATAAACAGACAAACTCTCACGAATATACAATAGATTTCTATTTCTGTTACTCACCACCTCTTAAATCATAGTTTTGTATAATAACCTTATGATTGTTTTCAGGATAAATATATCCAGTGTTGTGATGTTCTAAAAGAGTCAATCCTCAGTTGAACCAAACAAGCTGTTGTGTACACAATCCACTTAGAGATAGCAAACCTGGTAATTTTGTGAGTGTCCAGTGTCTAGAACTCAGGGAATACTCTGACCACTCTGGTGATGGTATATCCTTATTATTAGACTGCATGGAGAGAGCAAGTTCTGCAGAGGCCTTGACACCTGGGCTTTTATTGCCAGATGCTGTTGGTTTCAAGGAGTTGAGCTACACCTGTTACAGACAAGATCACTTCACAGTGGAAGGTGGGTAGAGCCCCCCTTTGGAGAGGCTAGCCCCTGACTCTGTCCCTTCTACTCATGTACCCCATGCTCCTGAAACTAGAGCCACAAGCCTCCCCTGTAGCCCTGAGGAGCCCTAGGTCAGCTAAAGCCCAATGTCCCCACACCTCTGCTGCCTAAAGGAGCCCTAGTCTCCTCATCACTTGCCAGGAGAAGCCCTGGATCAGCCCCAGCCATGCCTCCCCTCCCTTCCCTAGACTCCATGCCACCCAAGGGAAAAACACCTCTTCAAAGATGTTTACCCCATGTAGCTTCCAGGGTGGCTGAGGTAATGGGATTTGCTATCCCAGAAAACCTCTGCATCCAGGGAACACATCTGTTGTTCTGCTTTTTTTTTTTTTTTTTTTTTTTTTTTTTTTGTGGAAGAGCAGACACACTCTTTCAGAAGCCCTGTCTTCCTCCCATGATGAAGAAGGTCTCTTCTGAAAAAGAAAGTTTTTCCAAAATTTGGCCCAGTGTAGACGGGCCAAAGTTTAGAAAAGCCTCTTCCAAAAAAACTATCTGAAAAAAGTACACAAGCTGTGGAGTGCAATTTGCGTACCTTTTTCCAATAGATCAATATAGTGTAGACATACCTGAAAACTGCCATCAAGTCCTCTCTCAGGCTATCTAAAAGGAGAAGGGAGAAAAAATTCTCCTTGGCCTCTGATTATAGGACAAGAAGCAAAGGGCTTAAACTGCAGCAAGGGGGTTTAGGTTGGACATCAGGAAAAACTTCCTAACTGTCAGGATGATTAAACACTGGAATAAATTGCCTAGGGAAGTTGTGGAACCTCCATCACTGGAGATATTTAAAAGCAGGTTAGACAGACACCTGTCAGGGATGAGCTAGACAGTGCTTGGTCCTGACATGAGGTCAGGGGACTGAACTTTATGACCTCTTGAGGTCCCTCTAAGTTCCAGTGTTCTATGATTCTGTGGTTCTGGGTGCCATGTTTTAGAACAGATATGGACCAATTGGTGAGTCCAGAGGTAAAAAACAACAAAAAAAATAAAAGTTGAGAAAACGTGACTTACAAGGAAAGTCTAAGAAAACTGGGCATAGTTAGTGTTGAGGAAAGAAAATGGGACAGTGTGGACATGATCACAGTCTTCAAATATGCTAAAGGCTTTTATAAAGTTTTGACATAGCTAGTTAGTGCAAGCCACCATTGTCAAGCAAGGGGATTTTTATTTTAATTATACAGTCTCTTGCTTCTTTAAGTGTTGGTAAGGGGGAATGGAAGTTATTCACACTTCCTCAGGCAGCATGTAGAAGGGTGACTTCGTAGGGAGTACAGTTCTTGATGACTGGACATTGCACAGCAGGCTCTCTACGTTGGGTGTCCCTGCCCAACAGCCACTTTGTCCCACTATGGTAGGCTTTGTATGGTGACTCAGACCTCCAGCCAGGTCACCTTAAAGTCCCCTTCAGTGTCCCAAAACAGTGGCTTTCAAAACCTTAATTATCAACCCAGCATTCCTCCTAGCCAGGGCTCTCTACAGTCCCACTTTTCTCACAAAGCTCTAGACTCCCAGGTTTCCTCCCTGTCTCTTCCAACAGAAAACAGCAAACAAACAAAAGCCATCTCCATCCATTCTGAATTGAGCTTTTAGTCCTACTGAGGCCCTTGTTCCAGATAAAGAACACCAACCACAAGGCTACTTCGCTGGCACCCTTTTTACAGGGCCTACTACTGGGGCTAGCTCCTTTCTCACTCTGAATAAAGGGAAACTCCAACCTGCTCCACTCCTGGTCTTCTCCCTCCAGGTCCTCCCCTGTAGCTTCCACTTCCTTGATTCACCCCTGTGGTGTTTACCCCCCACCACAAGGCATCTGATGGAGTACCTAGCTATTGGTCGAGTCATGAAAGCCTGTGGTGACTGGGTTCAACCCTACTTCAACTGGCATTTTAATCAGATAACTTCAGAATGTGCAAATATTTTATAAAATAGGAGACCCCTCCCCCCCAGGAGACTAGAGACCTAAACAGCTCCAGGAAAGGTTCATTGTGTTAAATAATTAAATCTCAGTAGTTCCGCAGTCTGCAGTTTGAAGAGTGACTTCAGAGCAAAGGAAGCAGTTACTGTTAATGTCTGTCCTTGTGAGAGACAAGATAAGTAGCTACACAGAGAACTGTGCAAACAAATCTGCAGCAAAACAAAGATGAGACGAATGATTCTCCAAGTTAAACCCTGAGCTCTTTGCCAAGTTATTTCAGCAGAGGTTCCCTAGCCATTTAAATTTAGCTGTGATGATTTTCTATAGCATTTGACAGTGTTTAAAGAAAGAAATTAAACCAACCCATCCTTGCAAAGGCACCATCTCAGGTTTTACCCTGTGTCTTTCATGGTCAATATTTACACTCTGAGTGTAAACAAGTAACTATTATTTATTGTCACATAATTTATCATAAATATGCTAATGGCCATATGAGGTCACTGTAAATATTTGAAAATTGAAGCTTAAGGACACTTAGCATTTCCACAGCTGTGTAAATCATGGATCATTCAGTAAATATGTAATGTAAACAAGTGGGAAAATGAAATGTGTGCTTGTCTATGCTACACTACAGAGAATACTAACTTGTTGCATTATATAAATATATGACCTAAACTAACCTTAAAATTCTGATTAAGAAATATTCATAAATTCATTCATAATCTATACCACATGTATAACAATATTTAACTCTTGCAACATGCTTTTCATCTCCAAAGCTTCATACTCTCCTTGGGCCAAATTTTGGCTAGCCCCTGTTTACAGATGGGAAAGATAGGGTAGAACCCAAGATTCCCGTCTATCTTTTCGCTCAGTTCAGGGATTGGCAATAGTCCTCATGGGGAACCTAGACCCAGGTCACTTCAGTACTAAGTAATTCAAAGAGGGCACAGAAGCAGAGGCAGCTTGTTGCAATGCCCACTGAGGTCAATGGGAGTCTTCCTATTGAGTTCAGCGGATGATGGACCAGGATAAGGGTGAGGGTTGGACCATGGCTCCACACAGGCCAAAAGAGCTAGTTGGTCTTTGAAGGCAAGAGCAGTGAGTGGTGCCCCCTTTGGGGAAGGCTAGCCCTGGCTCTGCCCCTTCTGCCAACTTTTCCGCACAGACAGAGGAACCCCAAACCCCACACTTGGTCAGAGGATCCCCGAGTTTCTCATGCTAAAGTTGAAGATGTAAGTGCTACTTAGCTTCCTGGGTATATGAGTAAACTCCCAGGACTCCAAAATTTAATCCCAAAAAAATGAGATGAGGCAGAAGTATCCTAAAACACAAACTCTTGCCTTATTGTGGTGCTATTTGCTGTTAAATTAATATTCTGCAGTGGAATATTCTTCTTCTGCTACTCATAATTATGAAGAAAAGAAACAATAACTTGCCAAGCAATTTCACAACCTTCGTGAATTTTCTTTGAATTGCAAAGGAATATTTTTTTAAATATGTTCATATGTTCAATCACAGAGCACAAAATAAAGGAGTCTTATAATGCTTTCCAACAATTTAAAGCCTTTTATTTTATTAACAGGAAGATAAACCGCTTTTGTTTAATTGCAACATCCTACACGATTTCTGTTTGGGAATGACCAATTGATTGGCAGTCATCCACCAGTCTGCTGAGTACATTTATGGCATAACTATGTAAGTGCTACAGGAAGGAAGGAGTAAAACAAAAAGTGATTTCTAGTACGTTACGTGGACAGTACTACAGCCTAGGAGTTCTCAGATATTTAGTTAAATATTAGCACTGTCGCCTTAATACCAGTGTTGTATGGAACTGGGTGAGAGATGGCCACTCCCTGCACTGGACTTTTGCTAAGTGACTTCAGCATTTTGTAGTAGAGGACAGAATAGAGAAGATGAGAAAAGCCCACCGGAGCTTATTTCAAGGGATTTCTATGACATTTTGCTGGTATCGTACAATTTATTGTGATGGTCTTGCTTAGAATGGTGGATGTCATGATCCTGGAGACTTAACATTCTACCTGGCCTGCAGGAAGGGAGTTCACACAAAGACATGACTCTGGCACCAAAGAGCTTTTACAATATAAAACAATGTGCAATATACAAGGGGGAGGAGAAAGGATGCAATCAAAATATATACACTGCTACACAGAAAACTCCCAGGATGAGTGTGTTTGGCTTCAAATTATAGTAAATAAATCCACACTAATTATACGCAAACAGCTCCACAAATCAAGATGTTCCCAGGATCTTAGGTCACAATGAAACTCACTGTGCCATGTTGCTAATTCTTCAGACAATAGTTAAACAGGTAGGGTGACAAAAGTAGGTAGGAATTTGAAGGCAAATTAAATTAAAGAATGGGGATATGCTTCTGAGTTTACAAATAGATAGCAGGAGATGTTATATTTTGGACAACCTAAATTCTGGAGAGTTGAAATCATTGAACTCACCATGAAACTGAATGGATACGGAGTTTAATCTTGCTCATAAGGGAAGGATACAGAACTGGTAATGATATCTACTTGTTGACTACACTCAGTTCCCTTTCAAGTTACCTCATCTCCCTAGCTATATCTGTCTGTTTCATTCACCTTTCCTGCCCGATCTGACATCTACCCTTATAAACACTGGAGCTGATATTGTCTTTTTTTTTTTTTACCTTCCATTACAGCATCTTGCATGCAAGAAACCTGATCTTGACTGGGATTTCAAGGTACTACAGCAATAATGAATTAGTGTCAGTTTTGCAGTAAACCTGCTTCCAATCAAGCACATTTTTATATAGTGTTCCAGCTTGTCAGGTAGCAAATGCAATAACCAGAGAACAGCTTATACATGAATAAGAGACAGTAACCTTTCAATGAAAACTAAAGTTGTACTTTTGCTGTCAAGTTTACAGCTGTATCAGTCAACTGACCTGATTGGAAACTGTTTCAGATGTATTTTTAATCAAAGGATTAATATAAAGTGTGACATTTTAAAAGACTTGCCATAAGGCAAGCTGCATGTCTATCTCTCAGCCTTGACAACTACACTTAAGCTCTGGAAAAAATGTGTTAAAATTTTAAAATATCATAGCATGCACTTGACTATATAAATAGAGAAATCTCGAGTAGGAGTAAAGAGGCTATATTGTTTCTGTATTTGCCTCTGGGTATGACCACTTCTGGAAAACTGCATCCTACTCTAGTGTCCACTATTCCAGAAGAATTGCAGCAGTTTCAAACAAGGAGGTGGTGCATTACTCATCATTGACAATTTTTAAATCACAATGAGATGTTTGTCTAAAAAATCTGGTCTAATAATTATTTCATGAGATTTCTATGACTTGTGTTATGCAGAAAGTCAGAAGATCACAATGGTGCTTGCTGGTCCAGAATCTATATATGTATGGATACAATAGTAACAAGCATGGGGAAAATTTTCAGAGACCCACAGTGGCACCCAACTCCCAAGGGAACTCAACAGAATTTAGACGCCAACAGATATTTGTGCCTCTGAAGCTCCTCCCCAAAACATGAAGGTGTACCAACTGTGTGCAATTTAACAATGCAGGTCACATTCTCAAAGCAGGTGTCACATCAAAATTGTCCCACAGCCATCCTGGACATACATAAGTTTGGGTAACAGACACCTTCTTGGCCAATAGAGTCCTCCGAAACTAAAAGCAGGGCTCTCCTCCCAGGGCTCCAACATTCATACCTCCTGTGGATCAGGCAGGGTGTTATAGATGCACAAAAATATGCATATGAATTCAGCCATTAGAAGGCAGCAACCCAGTTTGATTGATGCAGGTTTTGCACTCACAAACTTACCAATGCAAAATCGCAGTTGTATATTATGTGGTTGCTTTTAAAAATGTGGTGCTTAGCTGCTGACAATAATCATATCACTGTAGTCTAAAAACCATTAAAGAAAGAGGGAGAAAGGATCATCATGTCCTGTAGAAACCAAGTCACCACTTTTCAAGGCAGGATATAAAATAACAAGTGACATGCCACAAGTACCACACATAGGAGACCACCATTAACACTACAAAAAGATAAACCATGAAGGAATCCAACAGCCTGCTTAAAGTTTCAAAAAATGGTTAAATTCTAGCAATATAATGATTCATAAAAACACTTTGTCCCAGCCTCAGTCATAGTACACCAGCGTGCCCACACATCTGCTGCTGTTTCATCTCTTCTGGTTTCAGTCAGTTGAACTAGGTCCACCTGGAAACTTCAGTGGTTACTTTCTCAAAACTTCTGCAAATATGTAGTATCTGTAAGAGGATAAATCACATGCTATGCAATTAATCCCCAATCTGCATTCTGTTACAAGACATGCTCCTAGGAAGTATAAACAATAGGGAGTATAAACAATTGGTCATTTTTACTTGATGTATCATGTCTTTAGCAGTGATGTGCGATACAATTATCTTATTTCACCTTTTATTTTCCAGCACAGAAATGAATTCCAGCACAGCAGAAAATGTTACGGTATTTTTCAGTGAGACAACTACCTGGAAGCTTGGAACCAATCAATCTTTTTTACACAACACATCAGAAAACAGCAGTTCTGCCTGCACTTCTTCAGATGCATGGGAGTGGCTCTATATATATCAGCCTATGTTCCTTTGGCTCATTTTTGTCCTGGGAGTGATAGAGAATGGCTTTGTTCTCAGTGTTTTGTGTTTCCACAAGAGTCGCTGCACAGTGGCTGAAATTTACCTGGCAAACCTTGCATTTGCTGACTTGATGTTAGTTTGCGGTTTACCTTTCTGGGCCATTAATATCGCTAATAAGTTTCAGTGGCCTTTTGGCATGTTCCTTTGTAAGGCTGTCAATGCAATCATTTACATGAACTTCTATTCTAGTATTTATTTTCTGATGATGGTGAGCATCGATCGCTACCTGGCCCTGGTGAAAACCATGTCTCTTGGCCGTATGCGACGAGGTACATGTGCCAAATGGAACAGCCTTGTGATCTGGGTGTCTGCTTTGCTCGTATGCTCTCCTGTTCTAGTGTTCCGGTCTCTCCATTATGTGGCAGAAATCAGTGGCACAGCCTGCATTCTTCATTATCCATCCAAACACTGGATAATTGCAACACATGCTTTGCTGAATACTGTGGGCTTTTTGATCCCCCTCAGCGTAATCACCTATTGTACGATTCAAATAATCAGAGCCTTACAAAACAACAAAATGCAAAGACTCACAGAAGTCCAGACAGAGAAAAGAGCCACCACTTTGGTCCTTTCTGTCCTTTTGCTGTTTATCATTTGCTGGCTGCCTTTCCAGATCACCACATTTGTTGACATACTATTTCAAGTAGACATCATTTCTGGCTGCACTGCTAAAGAAATCAGTGATTTGGTGTCTCAGCTAGCTGTATACTGTGCTTATAGCAACAGCTGTCTTAACCCAGTATTGTATGTCATTGTTGGCAAGCATTTCAGAAAGAAATCCAGGGAACTCTACAAAGGCTGTCTGCCTAGAATGTGCAACAAATCAGACTCCACCCAGATGGAGAATTCTATGGATACTCTGAGAACATCATTTTCAGTGGAATACCCAAAGAAAAAGTTGGCTTCCTCATTAGCACTATAGCAGTTTTGCTAATTGTAAAGTTACAGGAAAACCTTTCAACATGTCAGTACATAAGCTGTCCTTTATATCCATCTACTATGGCACCCCATTGTATACACTGGCTGCATTCATTATGCATGAAAGCTTGGGGAACTGATCACAATACAAAACTCTATCTAGGCACCTGCTTCTACTGGCTAATGGACATTTTCTTCAGGACTGAATCATGTTTCATGATGTATTTATATATTCATGGCTGACGTATATTTGACACACTATCAGTTTAAATATTTATATTGCTAATGGAGATAAGTGTCTGATGTCAGATTATAGTTCTCTAAATAAAGCCATGTTGTAACAGCTATTCTTGGTATTATGAAACTTACTGCAGTATCCACATATTTGAAAGAATATATTTTTTAATGTAAGGAACATTTTCAAATGAAACTATAGTGAATGCAAGGTTACTCGTAGGATCATCACTTGAACTGATGTTTAGCTTCCATAGTATTTCCCTCACCCCCCATCCTCCGCCCCTTTGGTCAATAATGCTCCAGATGCTCTAATCAATAAATTGCTGTTTATGTGATGGCCCTTTTGGGAAGTGCTTTGACTTTGGTAGGATGGAATGTAATGAAACCATATAGCCCCTAGAGTGTAACAATTTCTAGTCTTTTATATCTGTGTAAACACCCCTCCCCCTCCACACACACTATATTCAACAAGGGTTGCACAGGTGTGACTTAACATGCAATGTGGGTGAATGAATGTAGTTGACAATATAGAACATTAGCTGTTCCGGGGAAAGACCTGTATTTTATACCTATCGAAAGTACAATTCACAACTAAGGTGTTGTATAATTAATACAACAGAATAAAGATTAGACATACATGGAATATGCTCATAACAAAGAAAGCAGAGACATGTAATTGAGAAAACCATTCCATAACTGCCTTTGAAAACTAACTGATGCTAATGGAAGATCTGACTGATCGAGGAAAGTATGAGCACACTCTTTATCCTGTACAGTTAACTTTGCAGTCTGAGGGTACGTCTACACTACCACCCTAGTTCGAACTAGGGTGGTTAATGTAGGCATTTGAACTTGCAAATGAAGCCCGGGATTTGAATTTCCCGGGCTTCATTTTCATGTTGCCGGGCGCCGCCATTTTTAAATGTCCGCTAGTTTGGACTCCGTGCCCGCGGCTACACGCGGCATGAACGAGATAGACAATTTCCTAGTGTACTGAATAGCCAGTGGCTCAGCAAACTAGCATTTTGCCTCTGGAAACTCTGGTTCAAAACCTGATTTGGGGATTTAATCAAAAGCCCACTGAATTCAATGGGGGTGTTTCCATTGACTTCAGTGGGCTGTGGAGAAGATCCCTAAGGTTTCAAGTTAAAAATGAAATAGACTTGGTCAGAAAATGACCACAATACCGACAATCAAATCTAACAACCAACACATCTGGAACTCTTTGCTTATGGAAGACTAGAGAAGAAAAGCCGTCATTGGGGGAACTCCTATTAAATTTTAAAATCAATAGAGTTCTATATGCAAATAGCTTCAGTGGGGTAGCCAAGTTAGTCTCTAACAGGAAAAACTTTAAAAAAACCAACAAATAGTCTGGTACCACTTTAAAGACTAACAAAACATGTAGATGGTATCTTGAGCTTTCATGGGTACAACCTACTTCTTGGGTTATACCCAGGAAAGCTCAAGATACCATCTATGCTTTATTAGTCTTTAAAGTGCTACCAGACTATTTGTTGTTTCTTAAGTTTTTTATATGCAAACAGTTCCCTATGCAATTCACTGAAAATAGAGTATTTAAAAAAGAATATACTCCTTTCCATGTGTAGGTTGGTTCAACAAACCTAATACTAGAGCAGTGATGTACTTTTCTATTCCATTCCACTTAAGGCCCAAAACACCTATGGAAAGTATGTCATTTTCTCTGAAATTCTGAAAACTTTTCACTAGCATTTTATTTACATCCCTCGCTCTCACAAGCAATCCATTCACTCACAAAATTTAAAACAGAATGGCATTTTAAAACTATAGAAGCACAAGCGAATTCCCAGTATTCAGTACTGAAAAGCAAAATACTAAATCAATGGTCCCCAACGTGGTGCCCGTGGGCGCCATGGTGCCTGCCAGGACGTTTGTGTGAGCCCGCTGGAGCATTTATGTGCGCCCGCATAGTGACCAAGGCCGGCCCGAGCCATTCTTGTGCCCCAGGTCCCAGGCAACCCCAAAAGGTTGGGGGCCACTGTACTAAATGATTGAGAATCATCTGGACAAATAATGCTATTTTAAAGCAGAGAAATAGAGAATTAGATGGGACCATGAGAGGAGATCACATACTCTAGTTCCCTGCACTGCAGCAGGGCCAAGTATACATAAACCATTCCTATTGGGTGTTTCTCTAACCTGTTCTTAAAAACTTCCAATAATGGAAAATCCACAGCCTCCCTTGGAAGCCTGTTCCAGAGCTTAACTATCATAGTATGTCTACACTGCCACCCTAGTTTGAACTGGGGTGACTAATGTAGGCATTCGGACTTGCAAATGAAGCCCGGGATTTAAATATCCCAGGCGCCATCATTTTTAAATGCCTTGTAGTTAGAACTACCTGCCCGTAGTTCGAACTAGGGTGGCAGTGTAGACATACATACCCATAGATATTAAGAAATTCTTTCTTACTAACTAACATAATCTCTCTTGCCATAGATTAAGCAGATTGTTTATCTCCTACATTCTTAGGACACGGAAAACAATTGTACACAGTCCTCTTTATAACAGCCTTCATCACATTTGAAGACTGTTGTCATGTCTCCCCACCTCCCGCGCCCAGTCTTCTTTTCTCAAGACTAAACATGCCCGATTCATTTGCTCTTTCCTTATAAATCAGCTTATCTAATTATTAATTTTTCTTATTGATCATCTCTGGACTTCATTCCAATTTGTCTACATTTTTATTAAGTATGAAGCACAATTATGGTCACAAAATGCTGAGACCTAAGCAAGAAAAGTTGGAAAATTAACTTGTGTCTTTCTTACAACATTCTTGTTAATGCACCACTGCATATAAGTCTTTTTGCAATTGCATCTCTGTGTTAGCTCATATTAAATTTGTTAATCCCCAGAGATTTGGAGCAATCAAAATTTTGAATTGCTCTGCTCCAGCTCCGCTCCGGCACCAATAGTGACTGCTCCAGCACTGCTCCGACTCCGCTCCATCCTCCAACTCAACTTAATTTTTAACTATAAAATTTTAATATACATAATTAATATAATTTTTTTATTTATAAATTGGACGTTAGTTTTTCTTATTAAATTTTGCGATAAAATATTCAAAATATTTTCCAAGTTTTTAATTAATATCTCAAAAACGCTTTAATATAGATCTATCAATGAAATTTGGTATGTGCCACAACATTCATTGTTGGGAAGTAACGAGGCTACACATTACAAGGTTGAAAATAAACACATACTTATCTAACTAATCTATGCGAGTACGTACTCGCCTAACCTTGGCACAAGGGTGGGAGCAGTATGCAGTGTTGCCGGATGTCTGATAATTATCTGATTCTTTAATAAAACATATCTCCAAAAAACTTTGTAATTTTGTATCTGTACATTAAATCATGATTTTGGCCGAAGTGAGAATAACTGTGACATATTACGTAAAGTGATAAAGTAGATGTTAATATCAATTGTTATCCAATCTGAAACTTTTTGGCACCTTTAGGACTTTCTTTCTAAAATATCATTCATTTTGGATTGAAAATGAAAAAAAAAAACTGGACAGTGGAGCAGTCAAGATTTTCTGTGCTCCAGCTCTGGGCAAAAACCTGCAGCTCCACTGCTCCGTGCTCCAGCTCCAGGCTCCACTCCAAAGATCTATTATCCCCCACAGATCCTTTACAGTATTACTACTGTCTAGCCCAAGCCTGGGCAAAATACGGCTCAAAGGCCGAATTTGATACTGCAGGCTCCCTATTTGCCTCGCCCCACCCACACACTGCTCAGAAATGTGGCTGCAGGGCAATTTCACTTTAAAAACTGAGCCCCGAGGAGAGGAGGGAAAGCTTTAGGAACTGCTCCTGCCCTCAGCACAATCCCATTGACTGGCTTCTGGCCAGAAACTGGGAGCCTGTTTCAATAACAAGCAGCCATGAAGCACAAGGGGTGTGTAGTTATTCACAGAGCACATAGCTGCAGCCTGTGTGAGGATGAGGCAGGCAGGAAAGTTGATTCAGAAATGGACTACTGTCTGGTAAGTCTCCTGGCCAGAGCCTACCTCTGGCACCATAGCTCCTTCCTTCCCCAACTCCCTGCCCCCTACTCCTGCCTCCCTACTCTATATTCCAAACTCCTCTGCCCCCCTTCTGCACCCATACCCTCTCCCAAATCCAGCACCCCAATACCTTGCCCCAAATCACAGTCACCTCCTGCCCTAGCTCACATTCAAACCTCTGAACCTCATGCTGTACCCCAATTCTCTGCCCTAGGTCACAATCCAACTCCCTGAACCCCAGTCCAATGATCCAGATCACAGCTTCTTCACCCAAACTTCCTCCCTTACCCCAAGCTCCTTTCTGCATCTAACCAGCATCCCAGATCCTGCACCTCCTCCATTAACATCATGGAAGAGCGCAGCCCTTGACCATTTACCAAATTCTCAGAGTGGTCCCACATCAAAAATTATTGCCCACCTCTGGTCTAGCCTCTTGTTTCTCATTTCATAGTTGTGCATTTTACATTCATCATTGAAATACTTTGCACTTACCTTCACAGAATTTCATCTTGTTGATTTCAGACCTATTGTCTAATTTGTCAGGGTCATTTTGAATTCCAGTCGTCACCCAGAGTTCTTGCTAGCCCTTCTCAGCTTGGTGTCATCCACAGATTATATAAGCATACACAGCACTCCATTATCCAAGTCATTAATTTAAAAAAAATTATACTGGAATCAAGACAGACTCTGGCAGGACCACTCCAAATACATCCTCCCATTACATAGCAAACCATTGATGAATACACTTTCAATATGATTTTCAACCAATGATTACTTTATAGTAATTTGATTTAGACCACATTTCCCTAGTTGGCTTATAAAAATATCAACATGGGCCTGTGTCAAAAGCCTTATTAAAATCAAGATGTGTCACATCTACAGCTTCCCATGTATCCACTAGGCCTAAACCTTATCAAATAGGGAAATTAGGTTGATTTGGCATAGTTTGTTCTTGCCAAATCCATGTTGTCTATTATAATCCTGTTTTCCTGTACATAGCTACAAACTTGTTTAATAATTTGTTCCAGTATCTTTCCAGGTATCAAAATTAGGCTTACTCTAATTTTCCAGGTTCTTTTAGTACATACATTTTAAAAATGAAACAATGTTTGTCTTTCTCCAGCTTTCTGCAACCTCACCTTGTCCTCCAGGAGTTATCAAAGATAATGCCTAACAATTCTCAGATTGCTTCATCTGGTTAAGTGTCCTAAGATGAAGTCACCATGCCCTACTGACCTGAATACATCTAATTCATCTCACTGTTCTTTAACTTGGTCTTTCTTTATTCTGGCTTGTGTTTCTTTGCCCTTGCTAATATTAATTGTGTTAAATATTAGGTCATATTAACACATTTAGTGAGGACTGAAGCAAATTAGGCATTAAACACCTGAACGTTCTTGATATCATGCATCACATATTTGTGTTCATGCCTGTATAGATATAATTCTGTAGTTGTGTTATTTTGTTACAATGTACACTTGCTACATACATTTTTTAACATAGTGCAAATGTGTGGTGGGGGAGGGATCTATAGCATGTGTTAATTTAAAATAAAGTCTTTGAAAGCTACAAGCGCAGGAAGTAGAGATGCTGCGGGTGGTGCAGAACCATCAGGCTTTGTGCCCACTCTGGCTCTGCACTAGTGTCCCAGCTGCATGCCCACACCCACCTAGGGTCCCAGCCACTGACCCTGCTGTTGCCGCTCTGGGTCCTGGCTGCTGGGCTTCACTTCTGGCTCTAGCCTAGGGCTGGGCACTCACCTCCAGCTGTGGCCCAGCCAGGAGAAGAGAGGGTGCATCTCAGCATCCCCACCCAAAAATTGTTCCACTGGCGCTGGAGAGTATAAACTTAAAAAACAACAAATTGGTCTGGTAGCATTTTAAAGACTACTGCCTCAGAGACTGAAAGATAGACTGGGAGTTGTATCAAGGCAAAATCAACTCATACATGACTGACAACTGTAAGTATTTTCAGAGGTCCTCTTTTTTGGGTGGCTTCCATTCATTCTTCCACTGGAGGTGAGAGTGTTCAGTGCTTTGCAGAACTGGCTCTGGGTGTTAGAGTGACATCACTTGGAATCATACAGCATCTTTTAGTAAGTGCTCAACAGCTTGCAGGCTCAAGCCCATATGCAGTAGCAAATGTTATTTATTCAGACTCGTTTCATTCCTGTGCCTCCGACTGCTGGAAGCCAAGAGGCACATAATGCAAAGCCTAAGTAAAGTAGTCCTGAATTACAATGAATGAAGAGCAAGGACAAAATGTTCTGATGCAAAGCTTTTCCATGGGAACATGCCATATTTTACAAACTGAAAATGTTCAGTGGGAATGTGTTAGCTCTGACAAAAATTTATTTTAACTGTTTCAAGAATGGTTTGATGGAACAGTTATCAGAACAGAATTTTCAATTTTTTGTTTCTTAACTTTTAGTTTACAAATTTATGTCATTTGCTATTGTACTAGTTGCCACTAGAAAACATACCTGGCATTGCTCGGTCCTTCAGGGCAGGGGGTTTGGAGGTATGGGGAGTGCAGATGTCAGGGCAGGGGTTTGGAGATGTGGGGGGCTCAAGATAGGAGGCTGGGGTGAGGAGGTGCAGGAATCAGGATTGGTGTACGAGAAGGTACTCAGGGTAGAGGGCTGGAGTGTGGGGGTTGCAGAAGCCAGGGTTGGAGCGTGAGGAGAGACTCAGCATAGGAGGTGCAAGAGACAGAGTAGGGGGTTGAAAGGAGTGGGGGACCTCAGGGAGGAGATAGGGTGCAGGAGTCAGAGCAGGGGGTTGGGATGTGTGTGGTGGAGGTCAGGGAGGAGAGTTGGGATGTTTGTGGGGGGGAGGTCAGAGGAGGTGAGCAGCTGCTCTCTGGGACTGGCATGCGATGTCAGGGGATGCTCAGGCTGCCCACTGGCACCTCCTTGAGGCTGGCCCAGGGCCACGCAGGCCACCTGGTCCCTAAGGCCAGCCCAGGGGAGCTAGTACTTTCTTGTCATCCCCTTTTACAGAAGGAGAGCTGAGGCATAAAGTGGTCAAAGCTCAGATTTCTATAGTTATTTAGGTGTTGTTCTTCTCAGCATTGCAAGGCCCACGTATCTTAGCCATCTAAATTACTTGACAGCTGAGTGGAGCCACAACTAAATATCTTTAAAGTCTTGTCCAAGGTTACTCTATATCAAGAGCATCAAATTCACTCTGAGTCTTCCAAGACCTCAGCTATCAAACTAGCTACCTTTCCCGTCCATACACCACTCACTCCTTGTATGCTTTTGCCCCTAAACACAACTTTGTTTATTGTTGCTTCCACAACTGTAGAATAAGGATAACATTTGCATATTCCCTTACTAGAAGATTTAGCTGGCATTGCTTGGGTCCTAGGAGGCAGGTATCAGGGCAAGGTCTTGGGGATGTGAGGCACTCAGGGTATGGGGATGGAGGTATGGTGGATGCAGGAGTCAGGGTTGGGGTGGGGAGGGGCTCAGGCCAGGGGCTTAGGATGTGGGGGTACAGGGGACAGGGTTAGGGAATGATGGGGGCTCAGGGAGGAGGGCAGAGGGTACAGGAGTCATAGCAGGGGATGAGAGCAGCCATTGACCCATAGCAGCAGAGGCCACACAGCCCATCCATTGGCATCTCCCTGATGCCAGCCTGGGGCAGAGTGGGATGAGGGGGGCCATGTGGCCTGCCTGCTGGCTTCTCCCCATGGCTGGCCAGTGGCTACAGCTTGAGGCCATTTGGCCCAGCCCACAGCTGCTGCCGGGAGCCGACTTTTACTGTTTAGGAGTTCTTAAACAAATGCCTCACAGACGGATGGACAGAGATAGACACACAGATCCTCTCAAATATATAGTAGATGGGGATGTGGTCAGTATTCATTAGTTAATATTTGTAAGTCACTATATGAAAGTGCTAAGTAGTATTATTTCTCATTTAAGTTCTCCTCAACTACTACTGGACATTAGCACATACGTGTATGAGCATGGAGATGTAGGTAAGTGAAGAACTGTATTTGAAATCACACCTCTGTATCCAATCTCTTTTGGATGTAGAACAGGTGATCAAATGGTCACATGTGGCTGTGAAGACGATCTTAATAAAGAACATAGTATTAATCATCATTTTGCTATACTGCAGTAATAATCGTAGAACATTAGAATTGGAAGGGACCTTGAGACATTATCAAGTCCAGTCCCCCACCCTCACGGCAGGACCCAGTACCGTCTAGACCATAATATGATATAGCAGATCATAAACACTTCAGACACAACCTTTATCAGGAAGAAATATGATTCGAGCATGGGTTTGAGACATTTGGGATCTTTTCTCAGTTCTGCTATTTGAATTCTGCAAACATTGGACAAGTTGTACAATTAGATGAATGGAGACAGAGAAATTAACTTTATCTCAGTTTACCTACTAGATAGGAATGTTCTGAGGTTCATATGATTGTTAAATGCCTTGAGATCCTCAGATGGTATAAGCACCTCAGATGAAATCAGTAAGGATTATATAAGTGTAGAATATCAACTACTTATGGGTAAACTGCAGCCCAGGGGCAGCATGCGGCTTGTCAGAGTAAGCAGTTGGTGGGCCGCCGCATGGTCTACCGTGCATCCACAGCTACAGCCACCCACATCTTCCATTGATCACAGTTCCTCATTCCTAGCTAGAGAGAGCTGCAGGAAGCAGTGTGGGCTGCAAAGACTTGCTGGCCATCTTCATGAATCTGCTGATATATGTTCCAGTCCATGAAAGCTTATGCCCCAAAAAATGTGTTCGTCTTTAAGGTGCCACAAGGTTCCTCGTTTTTGCTGAAACAGACTAACACAGCTACTCCTCTAAAACTTCTAAGTGTTACAAGAGAAGTAATAGGAGAGAGAAAACGGTTCTTTGATCAAGTTTAAACAATTTTTATGAACAAAGACATGATGTTTTCAGTCAGTAAGTTCAAACATAGCTGCAACGTGTAACACTCAATGTGTGTGCTGGCTGCTCTCAAATGCAGATTCCTGTCCAAATTAGGCTATAAAGCCAGAAATGCCATTTAAAACTCTGACATGCTTTTACTCATGTCTTGCATTCTAAAAAATGACTGAGTTTAGAAATGCACGAGCATTAGTGAAGGGAAATAAGGGAAAGTCCATGACTCTTGTGCTCCATTTACTTTAGTGAGTCACAATGTGCTGCGTCATGAAGATAATTAAGGGGTGGTCAGAAAACAAGAATTCTGTTTTGCAAAAAAAAGGCCATGTTTTGACGTTTGTTCTCAATCTGTAATGGTGAGTGCACTAACCACAGGACTATTGGTTATTCAAGGTTTTTGCTGTTCAGTGCAGGGGAAGGAAGGGCAGCGTGGGAAGGGGCAAGAGATTCAAGGAGGGTTATGCTGGCCAGTCTTGGGCAGAGATGTTAAGGGGGCAGTCAGGAAAGTGCTGATTCTTGCAACTCTAAACCTTTCCCATAGTGTGTGTACTGTGACATTTTCATTTGTGCAAGTAGTTCACACAAATTTAATTTCTTTGTTGAGACTCATGATTAATTTAGATCAGTCGGTCTCAAATTACCACTCAGCCCTTCTGTTATCAAAGGAAATAAGCTAGGAGGGTGTAGCCAGACACAAACCTCATCTTGTTTTTCCACGAACCCCATCTTGTTCCCCGCCCCCAGAGAGCAAGAGAAAGGCAGTCAGCCTTTGATGCCCTGGGAACGCAGGTGTGCTGCCTGTCCCTGACTCTACCATAAACAGAAACCAGACAGTAAATGGGCTAGCTGACGAACCGGGGCCTCCCGTCGCCCTGATGGCTAGTACCAGTAATTGACACGCCTGCACTGTCCCAGGAGAGGAATCTTCGCCCATCACATACCAGAGGTGCCCATTGTCTGCATTTTCCCAGGTGTAAATTATGCTTTGCACCCTTCGTGGGAAACTTGGCATTCAAAGCCATTTTTCCTAATTGGCCACTTGAACCAGGAAGAAGCCTACATGACCCAAGGGGTATAAAAGAGGTTCAGCAGCCCACCCCATTTGAGCTCCAATCATCTATACCTGCTGGCAGGTATTGATTGTCTCCCGAGGTCTGTGGGACACCCAACCTCGCCCTACTTCTTCCCGAGGGATTGAGAGAAAGACGCTGGCCATGCCAAGTCTGGAACGCAGGGGTGAGACTATATACCTGCTATCTGTCTATTTTGCATGCATTTAATAAGAGCTCAGAGAACCAAAGGGTTTCATGGTACCTGTAAGTGACTTCTTAGTGTAATTTCTGTCCTGTCCTTTGTAGTGTCTGTGTTATCTGTAACACAGTAGTAGCATTTAACAACTAAGTTTACCCTGTAACAATAAAATAGTAACTGTTTAAGCTTTAACCTGACTCCTTCAGTTGCTGTAACAGAACCAAGCACAATTTAAAAGAACTTCAGACGGTCATAAGGGACTCACTGCCCTGACCGTCAGCTGACAGAATTGGCGTAGTCGGCAGGATTGTGCTACTGGTTCACATACAGCAACAAGAAGCCTGTCATGATAGACATGGATTTTAGTGGTATAGAGAAAGGGTTTGCCCAGGAAGGTTGGGGCAACCCAAAATGGGATAGAGAAATGTTAGAAGAGGATTGGGGAAATCCTGAGGAGTTGTGGGTGCACTTCTGTAAGTATAGAACTGCCTGCAAGCTAACGAATGGGACAAAGCCTGAGTCTGTGGAAAGGAGCCACTTTCCAATTAGCAAGGAAAACAGGATCAGGCCCAGACAAGCAGGCAGAAATGAAAAACAGGATCAGGCCCAGACAAGCAGGCAGAAATGGAAAACAGGATCAGGCCCAGACAAGCAGGCAGGTAACAGATAAGATTGAAAGCCTTGTGGTAGAACTGAGAAAAAGGCAGTAAGTACTGGAAATCTAAATCCTTAAAGCATACTTACAAGAGTAATATCTGAAACAAGGCCAGTTTTATTTTAGAGATAAGAAAGTGTTTTAAGAAAAGAGAAACAGAGAATTTAAACTCTGCAGAGAATGGAGAGAATTGAGCAGTTGTGCAAATGCTAAAATGGTGTAGATAGAAAATTGTGGTTTCTTTACAGTCATTCTGAAGGAAAAATGGGCCCTTTTTCCAAAGGAATGTCTGTAAATAACCCAGGCAAATTTGACTCAAATCTGAACATTTGATTAGAGAGACTGCTAAAAGAACTCTAAAGGGAGGGGGTTCTATTGGAACTGAACTACCCCAATGAATAAAAGGGAATGTAATTGTTGTACAACTATGTAGAAATAGTGTAAGAAAGGTTCAGAGAGAATGTATGTGTTTCTGTGTGTAGATATATATATATATATATATATATATATACACTATATATATATATATATATAGTGTAAATAAATGAAGTTTTAAGGTCCAGTAATCTTGTTTGTAGGTTTAAAACAAATTGGTTTGGTTTATTTTCAGTAAGACCATTTTAGTCCAAGTTGTTTAATGAAGGTATAGGAAAACTGTAAGCATAAAGAAAGAGTTACACTATATGCAAAGTTTAATGTGGCTAAGTATTGTGTTGTAAACAAAGATTGCACATTTTCCTGTAACATGCCATGTACATTATAGAATGAGTAAAAACTGCAAACAGACTAAAATGCTGTGAAAGCTCCAGGAGCCACAACAGGTTGTGATTTCCTTTGTGGTGCAAATGCCCTAGCTGGCAGCACAAAGAAGCTTTGCAGGTAATAGCTAAGTTTGATTAGCAAACTACCTGAGACCAGAAAGTTCAAATTGTAACCCTCCAGAAAGAAAGAAAAAGGAGGTATTGGTATTGCTATTTTAGTCCCAATAGGAGTTTGGGTTTACTAGGAAAAGTTTAAATGTAAGCAGTCTTTTAAGAAGGCAAAAAGTCTGGAGCCCTATAGGCAAAGTTGAAGGAATAAGGAAAGTAAAGCAAACATTAGAAAGTTACTAGGAATGAGAAACATTTTCTTTGAAAGGACAAAGCAAGTGATTTGAGGGAATGTGAAGATAAAAGGTGGACTCTGTGGGAATGTGGAAAGAATTAAGCAATGGTAGTAATATGTGAAGGGAAATCTTGTTTTAAAAATGACACCTTGTTTCTTTGCAGCCTCTTCCTTAAGCACTGTGCAAATCATGTAGGCAAAGAAACAATCAAATGTAAACATTTTGTCTATGGACCCCTTTGTTAAATCTGCAAAGGAAAATTAAGGATTCTACTGAAACTTAATTGGTTAACTGCATAAAGGAATGAGCTCTATATATTGTAACTCCATTTTGTGGATTTCAAATTAACTAGTTTTATTTTGTTTTGGATAATGTCCTCTTGCTTAAAATTGCAAACAGACAAGGCACAAATTAGTTAGTGCTTGTGTTGGGCATTCAACTCTTAAGGACATTTAACTTTCTAGAAACCAAATTATTAGTTTAGAAATTCAAGCTTTGAAACTTAACTGTTTTTTTTTCAAGGCTGACTTGATAACACTTTTGGCTTCAAAGGAAAGTGGACAGAGAAGGCTGCTGCTGTCTCAGCAGACTTACACTAACTCCTGTGCTATATGGGCTGGAGCCACCCAGTGGATAAATAACTGGGAAATAGGAAAGCCTGTTTGGAGATTGGAATATTGGAAATGGATATATCAGCATGCAACCCCACATGCCTTAAGCATAGGTCATGTGGCAGCTCACCAAAAGAATAACACCCTGACTGCACAGCTAAATAACCTAGCAGATGCAGCAGTACAAATTTTTGCTGCCCAGGTGGATTGGGAACGCCTGTACATTTGGCTACATGAAACCTTGGGACACACAGGAAGCTGCGGTAGGCACATGCCAGGGGGTGGCCTATCACCCACAAACAAGCCAGAGATCTGGTACAAACTTGCACCCTATGTGCTGAACTCAAGGAAACATATAACAGAAGGGCAATGGTTTGCCAGACTAAGAGATGGAAAAGTACTACGGGCAACCTAGCAAGTAGATTATATTGGTCCACCACCCACCAGTAAGCAAGGGTGGGAGTATGTTTTAACTGGAGTAGAAATTGTTTCAAGAATTGGTTTTGCTTACCCAACCCGATGGACAACAGGGTTGTCTACAATCATGGGACTAAACCGCTTAATAGCCCTTGTCCCAACACCCCAGTTTGGGGACACAAACCCATGTACTGCACTCCTATAAGGGAAAAGGAGTCTGGACAACTGCAGATGCTGGGCTAACACCAATAACCATTACTGAGGCTTGGATTGTATCCAAGACCGGCAAACCTTATGTTTTATTACAGGAAACTGAGGCAATAGCCCTGAACAGTGCTCCAGTGGGATGAATCCCTCCCAATGCTGGTGTGGACCCGGGAAACCACCATGAACTTTTTGTATATATATACCGCTTGCTGTTGTGCTTGCAACCACTGTTGTTAGTTACAGACTATTGAAATGAGACATGGTACTCCAACACGCCATGGTCTTCTTCCTCATCCCAACTGCTACTGCTGTACCAGAACACCTTACTTGACTCCTCTACTGGACTGGGAATCGAGTTTGTCCCTCTCAGCCCAAATGACTGGTAAAACAAGAGTGACATCTTCTGATGGGGGTATGGTTCGATGACAGCGACTACCGCAATCCTCTAAATAACTCTGGGGGGAGGTCAAGGGCGGAAGGCAAGGGAAATGGCAAGAAACGGTATGGGATAAGACATGCTGTAACTAAAAATGTAAAGCCTCATGGCTAGATTGGCTAGCCCAACACCTAGGACTTTCGTTAACTCCCTTCCTTCACTCTATTGTAAATACTATATTAACCATTTTACTTGTTGTAATTGCTTGCTGCATGCTTCTATGTATTGTTAGGCATTTTGTGTACACTGCTACCTCCTCTGCTCAAATCTGGTATATGGCGTTGGGAAGTGATCCTAATCAATCCCTTGATCCAAATTATCTGATCAGACCCTGCTGATAGGGCGATTTTAGCTTCCTCCAAGGAGGGCAAAGGGTGCTGGCATCACCGCCATCTTGCGTTCTGGGACATAGTGAGGCGTGTCAAGAGGGTGGAATGTAGCCAGACACAAACCCCATCTTGTTTTTCCACGAACCCCATCTTGTTCCCCGCCCCCAGAGAGCAAGAGAAAGGCAGTCAGCCTTTGATGCCCTGGGAACGCAGGTGTGCTGCCTGTCCCTGACTCTACCATAAACAGAAACCAGACAGTAAATGGGCTAGCTGACGACCCGGGGCCTCCCGTCGCCCTGATGGCTAGTACCAGTAATTGACACGCCTGCACTGTCCCAGGAGAGGAATCTTCGCCCATCACATACCAGAGGTGCCCATTGTCTGCATTTTCCCAGGTGTAAATTATGCTTTGCACCCTTCGTGGGAAACTTGGCATTCAAAGCCATTTTTCCTAATTGGCCACTTGAACCAGGAAGAAGCCTACATGACCCAAGGGGTATAAAAGAGGTTCAGCAGCCCACCCCATTTGAGCTCCAATCATCTATACCTGCTGGCAGGTATTGATTGTCTCCCGAGGTCTGTGGGACACCCAACCTCGCCCTACTTCTTCCCGAGGGATTGAGAGAAAGACGCTGGCCATGCCAAGTCTGGAACGCAGGGGTGAGACTATATACCTGCTATCTGTCTATTTTGCATGCATTTAATAAGAGCTCAGAGAACCAAAGGGTTTCATGGTACCTGTAAGTGACTTCTTAGTGTAATTTCTGTCCTGTCCTTTGTAGTGTCTGTGTTATCTGTAACACAGTAGTAGCATTTAACAACTAAGTTTACCCTGTAACAATAAAATAGTAACTGTTTAAGCTTTAACCTGACTCCTTCAGTTGCTGTAACAGAACCAAGCACAATTTAAAAGAACGTCAGCCGGTCATAAGGGACTCACTGCCCTGACCGTCGGCTGACAGAGGGGAGAGGAAGTCAGTCAAGAGAGTAATAGGGAATGGAAGGCAGTTCCTCTATGTTAGGGGTGAGAAGAAGGTAAGTGGAGTCTCCACCTTGGCAGGCAAGGAAAGATATTGTTGTGTGCATTACATGCTCCTGGGGAAATTCTGAATCAAAAAAATTAAAGATAGGTGCATTGTCCGAAACAGTTATTGTAATGCAAGAATTCTGCTTTGCTGTCACATTTCTCAAACATTAAAGACACTAACATGGATCACCCAGGATTAGCTCAGCCTATAACTAGTGAATGCATATTTACTAGAGTAAATCTTGTAGGCTCATTATTTCTCTGTTTTGTTTTTCAAGAGCTATGCTATGTGTACAAATGCAGAATACCATATTTTCACCCAGTATGGATGACTAACACAGTGTCACCCAAGAGAAACTCCTATGCAATAGATATTAAAATGAGGCCTTCTTAAACTCCTCCAGTCAGGAAATCCAGCAGAGACTCTTCAGACTGTAGTTAACTCACAGGAAGACAAACAAATAATAATTGAGCTTAAAAAAATAGCAGATGCTATCATAGACAGGTAGATAGCAAGATGGGAAATATCAAGAAAGATGTCATCTGCACTGTACCACAGCAAAAAGGATAGCTCATCCTTATGTCACATTCTGTTTGGATGGCTTCATAAAGAGAAAACACCATTGATCTAAGCTGGTTCATTATCAGTCACACCAAAAAAAAAAAAAAAATCCCTCAAAACGGAAATCAGAATGATGGTCTACTTATGAAAAACTGCCAAAGGGTTAAAAATTGTATTGCATGCTACCTATTGAACATTTGGTGAAGTTCAGGGTTAAAACCACTGTATACACCTGAACTGCAAAGTGTGAAACCGTACAATGCTTACAAACAGGTAGATGAGAATATAGAATTAGTTCACAGACAGTATACATCTGTGCAGCTCCATGCATCTATGACACTTCACACCTGCTAGGAATCTGGTTCTGTTGTTATTAATCTTTGCTATTTTTACCTATAGTATTAGTGATTTAATGCTTGACAGTTGTTTCTAATATATCTAGGATACATACATATTGGAACACTTTCTTATAGTGTACAAACAGTGAGCATATGTAGATATATTTTTAAAAAGCCCTACATGAACAAATGGCCTGTTTGTAATACATGGGACTAGTATTGCAGAGCAATAGGCTGAGGTTTTCAAAGTGAACTCAATGCCACTGGAGAAACTTTAAAAGCAACGAATAGTTTATAGTAGCACCTTAGGGTATGTCTACACTACAAAGTTAATTCGAACTAACAGCCGTTAGTTTGAATTAACTTTAATAGGGGCTACACATACAAACCGCTAGTTCGAATTTAAATTGAACTAGCGGAGTCAGGGCCGGCCCGAGCCCTTTTGGCACCCTGGGTCCGGGCATGCGGCGCTGCCCCCGGGGCGTACAGCGTATGCGCGCGCCGGCCACGGCCGCTGGTGCGAAGCCTGGGGCCCACCCCTGGGGTGCACGGCTCATGCGCTGCCCAGCCCGGCCAGCGCTGCTGGCGCATGCGCCGGGCCATACAGGGTCCCACAGCCGTGGGGGCAAGGGCACTGCTCTCTGGCACCACGGGGCCAGCGCTGCGGGAGCCGGGCGCACGGCTCCTGATGTCAGCTGTAAGGGACACCGTGCGCCCCTTACAGCTGCCATCAGGCGCCCCCCATGGGTTGGCGCCCTGGGCAGCTGCCCGGCTCACCCATGCCTCCGTCCGGCCCTAAGCAGAGCGCTTAATTTGAACTAGGTAAACCTCATTCTACGAGGACTAACACCTAGTTTGAATTAAGGAGTTTGAATTTAAGGCCTGAGTAGCCACTTAATTCGAACTAGTTGGAGGCTAGCCCTTCCCAGGTTGCCCTGGTGGTCACTCTGGGCCAAACCAGGGAAACTTTTCTGCCCCCCTCCCGGCCCCGGAGCCCTTAAAGGGCCACAGTCTGGCTACAGTGCTTGCACCAGTTACAAGCCTGCCAGCACCCAGCCAGCAGACCCTGCACCTGGCACGGCATGAGCCAGCCACCCGCTGCCACCCAGCCCTCCGCCTCTTCCCGGGACCAGTCTGGTGACTCCCAGGAGCCTTCCTGGGGCTGCAAGAGGCGGGAGCCAGCCTGGTCTAGTGCAAAGATCGTGGACCTCATCAAGGTTTGAAGGGAGGCCTCCAAAGTCCACGACCTCCGCACTAGGCACAGGAATGCAGCCTGGCCACCAAAGACCACATGCCAGGAGCAGGTTTGCATGAAATTCAAGGTGGTCCAGTGAGACCCCCCCCCCGACCCTGAGTCCTGAGCTTAGAACATAAAAACATAAGAATGGCCGTACATGGGTAAGGCAATGAGACGATCGTGGAGGCTGCAGAAAGTTACATATTCTGTGACTTTCTGCTACTTCTGTGATTTGAGGCCTTGCAATTTCCCTGCAACCAAACAGTAGTGGGGGTGAGACAGAGCATTTCATGAGGCAGGGTGCTGAACCTCCTCCCCTTCCCCTCCATTTTATCTAGCATGTTTTTACTACAAATCAGGTACTGGTCACAGTTTCTGTGATTTTTGTTTTGTTCATTACCCATGACTGATCCATGATTTTTTCTAAAGACATCCATGACAAAATTGTAGTTTACACATTGTAAAACATCATCCCAACTATATATAACAAAATTGTGGAGTCTGAATTAGTTGTTACCACTCAAGAAAGATTTTTGGCATCATGGATAGCGCTCTCAAAAACCTCAACACATTGTGCAGTGTCAGTCAAAGCTAACAATATTAGGAATAATTATGAAAGGGTTAGATAATATGGCAGAAAATATCAGAATGCTACTGCATAAATCCACATCTTGAATATTTTGTACTTTTCTAGTCACTGTCTTAAATATATTAGCATTAGAAAAGGTATAGAGAAGGGCAACAAAGATGATTAGGGGGATAGAACAGTTTCTATATGAAGAGATATTTTAAAAGACTGGGACCATTCAAACAAGATAAAACAACTAATGGTGCATACCATGACAAAGGTCTATGAACGTAATAATGTGTGCAGAAAGTGAATAAGGAAATGTTATTCTTCACATAAAGCCAAGAACCGGGGCACCCAATGAAATTATAAGCAACAGGTTCAAAAACAAATATAAGGAAGTTCTTCTTCACATAACACATAGTCAACCCGTGGAACTCATTAGCCAGGATGGTCAGGGACAAAATTGTATGCTCTGGATATTCCTAAAACTTGGAATGCCAGAAGCTGGGATTGCACATGGGTTGGAGCACTATTATTGCTCTGTTCACTCCCTCTGAAGCATCTGGCACCGACCACTATTGGAAGACAGGATCCTGAGCTAGATGGGCCATTGTTCTGATGCAGCATGGCCAGTCTTACATTCTTACAAAAGCCATAAGGAGGAACACAGGCAGTCTGATAGCCAGGATAGTGTCAGCTGGCTATGGCTGTCTTTCCATAGGCCAGATTTTACAATTGCTGGAACTTATCTTTGCTGAGCACACTGGCAACTCGTGAGGGAGTACTGAGGAGTTGTGTGCCCCCCTCAAACAGTGTGGAGGGGAGGCACAAGAGATCAGCGCCTCTGGGCAGCCTGGTGGACTAGTGGGGAAATGGTGCCCAGAGAAGGGGTCATGCCCCAACTCACTCACCAGCTGAGGGCAGGGGGAGTGCAACAACTCAACTCCACTCCCTGGCTCCCAGCTGCATCACTCGGGGGGGGGGCAGGAGGGAGCGGGACCATCTCCCACACTGACTGGCAGGAAGCAGAATGACATGGCTGGCAGCTGGGGGAGCGGGTTGGGCTGCTCTCTTTCCCCCACTGTTGCCAGTGAGTATGGGGGGGAACCCAGCCCTTGCTGCCCCTTGACCAGGCCCCCCTGCTATTCCACCAGGCTGTGTCTCTTGGAGGAGGGAGCTTGGGAGAAGAAGTGGGGCAGGGGCAGAGCAGGGGCGGAGGTAGACAGGGGTGGAAAGAGGCGAGGCAGGGACAAGGTCTGGGGCAGAGGGGGTATTATCTCAGCCCTCCCTTGGTGATGAGAGAAAGAGTCATGTGGGGAGGTGATCATGTGGCTAATTCCCACCTCCCCCCGCGTCCTACCTCACGATTCATCCCTGGCTGAGTGTCTGTTATTTTGTGCACGGATGGGGCAAATCCAGAGCACAAGACTCAGCCCAGGTGATTAGGCCAGGTGGTATGTGGGAAGGAACTTCCAGGACACAGTATTGCTGCAGAGACCCTACAACTAGCAGGTTGGTCTGTAAGGGAGACTGGCTGCTGGATCTGTTTCGCTGAGAGGTCTCTTTTTCAGTTCTTCATTGGCACATTTCCCTCAAAAAACTGTGGGAAACAGCACCCCCTGTGGAGCTCTACCCTAAGACAGGGATGAGCACTTCTATGTGGCATGGCTAAAAATCTTTTGTTTCCTCCTCTTTCTTCCAATGTGTGTTTCTGCAGTGGAAACACCGTGTTCCTGGGGGAGAACACTGCAGGTGAAGGGACTGGATTTGACTTACTATTTTCTCTGTACTTCACTGCAGTCTCTGAGCAGGTCTGGGACACAATGAGATCTCGTCATCAGGTTGTTCGTGGCATAGACAGTCACTGACTAAAACATCAGACAAAAAGAGAATGAACTCCTCTGTGCACCATTACTGCTCCTCAAGCTGAATGAAAGGCTAGAGACCTATCTGAACACATTACCTTTATGTTGTCATGAGTATAACAAGTCACTTCAGCACTTTCTATGGGTGTTTCTAGCTTGAAGGCTATAAGGCTAAAAAACCTCTTAAAGGAGGATGGATGTATTCATTATTCCTTGGTATTCATACAGATTACATGGTTTATGCAATGAATGCTACCAACAGAACATCCTTTAGAGCAATAACTCAGGAGAAAGACCCCAAGAGCCTCCCGCTTAATCTTATGCACTGAAGCCATTTTCAGATAAAAAGTTCACAATAAGGATAAGCAATGTTTCCTCCAGGTACCAAGGCTGTATTTAATCATTGTTCTAATCTTCTGCACATTCAAGTTCTAGAGATCCTCTTCTTTAATAATTAATTTAAACGCACTAACGTTCATGTTTTCTTTCATGAATCCTCTGTTTTGTCACACCCATGCACAAAACCCATCCACACATTGGAAAGGATATCAATCACCCTCTTCCAAAGCTAATGGTGAGCCCAATCCCCCATCTCTTACATGTGAGGAGTCCCATTGATGGGCCTAGGGGATGCCTTGCATTCCTCAACAATGCTTCAAGTCATTGGGATTGGAGAAGCTGCTAAGGCACTCTCAAAGTTGCCCCATATACAGCAATTCATCAGTTTACTAAGAGTCTATTAACCATACACTACCTCCAAAAACACAGCTAGCTTGATAATGTTTCATGAATCTCTCTCCTAGATGGCAGCAGGCAGTTTTTCCAATAATCTAAGGGCTTGTTTCTACTACACAGTGGACCAAAGCTGCAGTGATCAATTAATCAGCGGTCAATTTATTGTATCTGCTTAGATACAATAAATTGTCCTCCAAGTGCTCTTTTGTTGACTCCGGGGCTCCACTGGAGTGATAAAAGTTGGTGGACTTAACAGGGCATCAACTGCCGACCTTATTACATGGAAGACACCACAGTAAGTAGGTCTAAATATGTTGACTTCAGCTACACTATGAAATTCCGTATCTCAGATTAACGAGGGTGCATAATGTAGACTAGGCCTGATATTTCACAGGTAGGGTTTTACTGAAAGGATTCAAACCTTTTTAAAACATAGTGGTAATCAGATGTGCAGCCTGTGTGTACAAATTAGATAGTCACTGAGAGCCTTCTGTGAACAGTGCTGTTGACAAAGAACATAAAAATGCCTGGAATTGATACATTTTCACTATGTTGAGGTATAAACTGTGAAGAAATAAAATTTTGGCTAATTTGTTGTTTTCTCTGGAGGTGGGTGACAGGGGAAGGATTATATGAGGATTACCTGTTGTGTTCAATGCCTTTGGAGCATTGGTATTGGCCACTGTCGGCAGACAGGATACTGGGCTGAATGGACCATTTATCTGACCCAATATGGCTGTTATGTTCTTATGAGAAGAGAACATTTCATTAGCCTAAGTATTGAAAAGAAGACTGGAAGGGTCTCCTGATCTGATACTCGACTCAAAAAGCCTGAGATGTATGAGACAAAGGTAGGTGCAAAATCAATGGAAAGGCAAGTTCTGAAGGCCAGGGGTCTAGCAACAGAGTTTGAAACATCATGGTCCAACCTCACAAAACCATATTGTTGCCAACACTATTTTACCCTTATCTTTTGGTTCAGTGCCAGCTTCTTGGAGTGAGCTCCTGCATGATTTGTTAAAAAATCACGTATATATACAAAATATTCCGATGCTGAGAATATCATTTGCCAGTGGTCATCTTTAATCAATACTAGTGTGGCTAGTGGGAACTAATGTACTATAAATTAAGCACATTCAAATCTCCATTATGTTTAAGCACTGTAGAGTGTGAAAAGGGTGAAAATCTACTCAAATGACCAAAATTCTTTTGCGGGAAAAGTAGCTGGGCTTATGTGGAATAATTCCCCTCCACCTTGCACACACATTTGGAGCTTTATGGATGCAGAGGAACACACAGGCCAAATGGGGAGCCACATGATTAGAAGACTGTCTCTTTGCATAGCACCATCAAGGAGATATCTATGCAAGTTAATATTCTCCCTGTCAGCATGAATTTATTGTTCTGCATCTTCTTCCTGGCCACACTAGGAACAGGAAGATGGCCTGGGCAGCAGATGAAGACCATGTTGCCAAAGGGAATATTGCCAGGGAGTGAGGAGAGGGATTGGCCATTTCCATCAAATTCCCAACACTCTGCAGAGGGCCTGCGCTCTATTAAATTTATCTGAAGCCCTTAGAATAACACAGCTACCCCTCTAAGACAGAACTGGAGAGTTAAGGTCAATATGAAGGCAAACTCCACTGCTCCACCTACTACATGCTTCAGACAGCTGAAGTTGTCTAATTAGGATTTTTTTTCATAGTAAGCCATCACCTGATCTTAAGTGAACATTAACCAACAACACACCAGGTAAGAACAGAGCAGGTCAGTTCCAAGTACAGCTTTGCACTACTATGTGATAGAGCAAAAGTTTAGAACAAATTTCTTCAACTTCTGTTCTAATCCTGTATGAAAGATTCTAAGGGAAAGGGTCCCGCCCATTGTTCAGAAGCTACTGCTGCAGCAGTCAGGCAATGAAAAGTGTCCTATGTAGCCAGACCTCCTGGTAAGACCAGTCCAAGCTTTCTGCCAGTATGACAGATGATTGAATTGAATGGAGCAGAAAAATGTGTAGAACAGCCAACATTTTAGTAGGGACTCAAAGGATTTTGAGCTCCTCTATATTGTTTCTTAAACAAAACACTGAGAACATTGCTTTGCCATTATTAACTGAAAATAGGGGAAGAATTGAAATAAAATTGTTGGATAGAAATGAAGTGGCAACAATAGACCTTACCATCCAGGTGAATGGCTGTTGTATTGGGAGACAGATATGAACAGAGGTTAGGTAAAGGTCACTCTAAAACTGAAGGAAGGGGTCAGTTTGGAATGTCCAATCCAAAACTAAGTGAGGATCACCATACCATAATAGTAAATACCCCATAATACTAAAACTTGCTGTGCAACAGCTTTAATTGGAGCCAGATTTGGACCAAAGAGTGGAAAGATGACTGGAGGATTAATATGCTAATGATAGGATTGGGAAACTAGCCAATCAGAGCAAGTAAAATAACTGTAGAAAAGACAGAGTCAAGTTAGAAGAAGGAGATATCAGAAGAAGGGTGACAGCAGCAGCATTGTTGGAGCAGAGCAAAAGGATTCTCAGGGCAAGTCTACACTACCATGGTATATCAAAGCTGCTGCAACAATGCAGATGTGCTACTGTAGCACATCTGGTGAAGATGCACTATGCTGACAGAAGAACATAAGAACATAAGAACGGCCGTACTGGGTCAGACCAAAGGTCCATCCAGCCCAGCATCCTGTCTACCGACAGTGGCCAGCACCAGGTGCCCCAGAGAGGGTGGACCGAAGACAATGATCAAGCAATTTGTCTCCTGCCATCCCTCTCCAGCCTCTGACAAACAGAGGCCAAGGACACCATTTTATCCCCTGGCTAATAGCCTTTTATGGACCTAACCTCCATGAATTTATCCAGCTTCTCTTTAAACTCTATTATAGTCCTAGACTTCACAGCCTCCTCTGGCAAGGAGTTCCACAGGTTGACAACACGCTGTGTGAAGAAGAACTTCCTTTTATTAGTTTTAAACCTGCTACCCATTAATTTCATTTGGTGTCCTCTAGTTCTTCTATTATGGGAACTAATAAATAACTTTTCTTTATCGGCCCTCTCCACACCACTCATGATTTTATAGACCTCTATCATATCCCCCCTCAGTCTCCTCTTTGCTAAACTGAAAAGTCCCAGTCTCTTTAGCCTCTCCTCATATGGGACCTGTTCCAAACCCCTAATCATTTTAGTTGCCCTTTTCTGAACCCTTTCCAAGGCCAAAATATCTTTTTTGAGGTGAGGAGACCACATCTGTACACAGTATTCAAGATGTGGGCGTACCATAGTTTTATACAGGGGCAGTAAGATATTCTGGGTCTTATTTTCTATCCCTTTCCCAATAATTCCTAGCATCCTATTTGCCTTTTTGACCGCCGCTGCACTCTGTGTGGAAGTTTTCAGAGAACTGTCCACAATAACGCCAAGATCTCTTTCCTGATTTGTCGTAACCAAATTAGCCCCCATCATACTGTACGTATAGTTGGGGTTTTTTTCCCAATGTGCATTACTTTACACTTATCCACATTAAATTTCATTTGCCATTTTGTTGCCCAATCACTCAGTTTGGTGAGATCTTCTTGGAGTCCCTCACAGTCTGCTTCTGTCTTGACTGTCCTAAACAGTTTGGTATCATCTGCAAACTTTACTACCTCACTGCTTACCCCTGTCTCCAGATCATTTATGAATAAGTTGAAAAGGATTGGTCCCAGGACTGACCCTTGGGGGACACCACTAGTTACCCCTCTCCAATCTGAAAATTTACCATTTATTCCTACCCTTTGTTTCCTGTCTTTTAACCAGTTCTCAATCCAAGAAAGGACCTTAATCCAATCCAGTGCTCAATCCAAGAAGAGCACTCTCCCACATGTATAAGTACTCCACAGTAACGAGAGGCAGAAGCTTTGATGGTGAGATAGTGTCTCCTGCCTATATAGCACAGTGTAAACACTGCTCTAAATTAACTTAACTTACATTGCTCCTGAGGGTGCCTTTTTCGCAGCCCTGGGTGATGTAACTTGCATCGACATAAGCTGTAGTGTAAGCAAGCCCTTACACAGAGCCAAAGGAAAGCTGAATATGGAGCACAAGCATGCTAGCTAGATTATAGGTTAGAAATAGGGTTAATAAGAGTGCGTCTACACAGCAGGGCTTCACTCAAAATAAGCTACACAAATTGAGCTACGTCAATTGCGTACCTTATTTCGAAATAGCTTATTTCGGGCTTTGGTGCTGTCTACACAGCACTTATTTTGAAATAGAGCACTCTTCCTCCGACTTCCCATACTCCTCGTACAATGTGGATTACAGGAGTCAGAGTAAGAAGTTCTTCAGTTTGAAATTATTTTGAAATAATGCTCATTATTTTGAAATAATGTTGCTGTGTAGATGTACCCTAAATGTGTATGCTGAGGTCAATAAAGATGAGTATCTATGCTGTGTATGTTTGTTATTATGTATAAAGTTTAGATTTATTAAGATTGCTGTTGGAGTCCTGCACTTTGTTTTGGAAAAATGCTCCCTTGGGTATCTAGCCTTTGAGCAGCGATGTCTCCCAGAGGTGAACAGATCTTATCTAGGGAAATCCTGGATAAATCATGGCAATTCTTCTCCTTTCACCTTAAAGAATCCCTGTGTCTGTTCTTCAGGTAACACTAGGGTCTGTGTGTACATGCACATAGGGGGTTATGGAAGTAGACTCCCCTACAGCCAGTCCTGAGGATGCTCTTCACGACCTGATATCAAGCACACCAATGAAGTAAAGAAAGATTAATAAAGGAAGGGAATCCTCAGGGTTCCCACTAAACACAGAAGAAGCTCCAGGAGGAGGGGAGCTTCTATTAATGTGGTTTAGTGTCGTTGTATGGTACATTGGGAGTTTCCCACAATCCAAAATCTGAGCACTTCTTCATTAAACTGTCTCTCTGAATCAAGATTAACAGAGCAAGTTTCCAGTCATGCATCAAAGATACACATTTCGCTTGCATGCATGACCTTGTCCCCCCAAGCCTTAGTATTCTTTTCTGAGGCATACCCCTGCTGCATCCATTTCATCAGCCTGAAGGGACAGAGTAATGGTCTAACCATAATTTCTGTAAGCAATGCCAGAGTCCTTTGAACCAGAAGCTCATATCCTAGCAGTACCCATTTAGCTCTTCAGCCTTCTGAGTTACTTTGAGAACTGTTATATTTGTAGCAAGCAGAGAACGAAAAAGACAGAAGGGGGACTGATTTAAGTACAGCTGTCTCCTGTGCTGCCTATATTGCTAGAGACAAACTAAACTGAAAGTGTGAATTTGCACTCAAGTGGGTGAAAAAGCAGAAAAAGATACGCAAATTGCAGTTCACAATTTGCGTATCTTTTTCAGATAAAACTCTGCACTTCCGATGTAGCCAAAGGAACAATCCAGTTTAGAAGAGCCTCTTCTGGGTGAAATGAGAAAGGATAGGCTGGTGGTTAGGGCATTAGCTAGGACGTGGATGTTCCAGTTTCAGTTCTCTGCTTCTTCACAGTTTCCTGTGTGATCCAGACAAGCCATAAATCTCCCTTCCTCATCTGAGAAATGGGGATAACAGCACTTTCCTACTTCACTTCACTGTGAAGCTAAATACATGAAAGTTGCAAGGTGCTCAGATACTTCAGAAAGGTTAGAACATTTTCAAGCAAACTGAGATTGTTTCAAATTATGTTATTTGAGAGACGCCTTTGTTGAAATGCATTTTTAGGACATCCCTAGCATTAGCAAGATGCTCAGATTCTGTAGTGTGGTGATTTGGGCACTAGTACATGATGAAATGCAGGTTTAAGTCCTTGCTCTGTCTGACTCAGTCATCTATTTTGATTCCTACCACAAAGGTATGAATAAAGACATTGGCTGGATGGCCCACTACATTCCACATCCTAATGACATAAAAAACAAACAATGGGTATTTAAGAACAACGTGTAACTTCTCTATCAGCTTCATGTAGCATGGAGACTGTAATGGACTATTTCTCTCCCCCTCCCCTCCACCGCCCTTTTTTCCCCCTTTTCTCCTCCCCATACTCTATTTATTCAAAACTGGATTTTTAACAACTCCCTTCATCTGAAGAAGTGGTTTGTGCCTATGAAAGCTCATGATACTATCTACCTGTCTTGTTAGTCTTTAAGGTGCTGCAAGACTATCTTTTGTTTTTTTAAGTTTTTTCAGCGATCCAGGATGAAGAAAACTCTACTCTCACTAGGCAGAAGATGGTCCAGGACTTTAATTTGGGCTCATCTCAGGCCAATGACATAACCATACAAGTACACACTGACATTTTGACACTGCTTCCCAAACTGAAAACCTCAGGTTTTCAATTAAAAAAACAAAGATGGATCATTTTAAAGTTTGAAGCGTTTGGTAGCATTCCACTGTGGAGTGAAAATATGTGTCCAGACCTCAGAAGTTGCTACCAAACAGAGCTATTGTCCCCTGACCAGCTCTCTTCCACGGGTAAGATTTCCCTTCACTGTCATGCATACTAGAGGTTGCACCTTTCTAAAATTGAGACTCTCTGATCTGGCAATATCCATAGTCTGGCAGGACTGCCCCACAGGACTGGCAGCCTACAGGACTCAAGCATTTGAATGCACTTGCCAGTCTTAATAAAGGAAGCAGAGAAATTAAGTCACTTTCATACTCCTTTGCTGAAAATTTTCTGATCCTTCCACCATTTTAGAAATTCTCATTTTAATGAAAACTAGTAGCAGAGAGTACTCAAGACAAACTGATGAATAAAAAGCGGTTTTAATTAGTTTTCAGTCTCAGAATGTAAGATAGCAACATGCTGCATGTGCATGAATGAATAAATACATTGACATATGTGACTTTCATCCAGAGAATAAACCATCAGCAGCGTTGTGAAACCATCATACCATGATTTATTACTATGTTTCATTACTAGTACAAGATTGTTTGCCATGGATTATAAGCACAGCGTAGAGTACCGAATCACTTCTTTCCCTTTCTTTACCTAAATTGACAAATGTACAGCACTTTTAAGTCTTGCTAATCTGACAGGTTGTATTGGAGAGAGGCTTTTTAATACTCAGCTCACCCTTGTAAATTATTCACTATCACACTTCCACATGTGACAGCATAAGCCACAGACTGAGAAATTATTCTCTGGTGTAACAAGATAGTTATTTTATCATATAAGCCAAAACTAAAGCAGGTCCCACTAATATGCCCTCTAGCTCTAGCAATCTTCTCACTATATGTTTCCAATTTGACACAGAACCCAAACACTTTACATTCTAGAAAGGCAAAGAATTAAGTCACCCAATCAAAAGCTTCCCCAGAAGGGGAGGATTTTTCTTTGTAATGTGATTGTGCATGACAGCTTGTTCCAAAGGGTAGAGCTGATTAGTTAAACATGGATTATGAATTACTGCAAGCGGCTATGAAATGAAATGTAAATCATGATAGCCCAACTGTGTGACAGTTCAAGGGATTGACAAATTTCCTAATGACACTTCAGATTATTAAGAATGGGATTTTTTTAGTTCTATTAAGTTTCACATTTTTACTTTTTGCATTTTATTCAGCTGGTTCCATTTCACCTGGGTTTTAGTCAGTGCCACCCAGAGTGCACTGTGCCTACCCTAGGCAGCCCTCAGCACTTCCCAGAGTGTGTTGTGCAGGCTCTGAAGGCAATTTAAAGGGCCAGGGACGTCACATAGCCAGGGCTGGGAGCCCCAGGCCCTTTTGAATAGCTGGGTCCTGGGGAAGATGCCCCATTGATAGTCCCCTCCCTGCCATCAGGGGGCCAGGTCTGTATGAAGCACTGAAACAGAGTTTCCTGCATGTTCTCCGTGACCTTCCAGGGAGCATATAGAGGGGAGGCTGCCTGATTCAAGCATAGAGGTGACCAAAAAGCTGAACTTGGGAAAGGAGAAGACTCAGAAAAAGCTGGAGGTGCAGAAACTGGGAGTGGAGGTTGACAGGGATAGGGAGAAAGGGAACAGAGCAGGGGTAGGAGTAGAGTGGGACTAGCAACTGAGGGCGGAGATTTGGACTAACTGAGCAAGTCAACTGGGACTGGGAGCTGGGGCGAGAATGGGTGAAGATAACTGTGCACAGATTAGGAGCCAAGGGAGAAACTAGGACAGTGTGAGCAAGGAGACTAGGCTTGAGACAGAGTTGATGAGGGGCTGGGATTGAGGGGAAGAACTGGGACTGAGATAATATGGGAGGGAGACTGTTTTGCATTGTAACCATTTTTGTCCATCCCCCGCTCTCCTTTCTAGTTAAATCTACTAGTTTTATCATAAGTGCTGTGTAGTCTACAGGAGTGGAGGTGTCACAGGGTGCACCAGTCACTTGGTCATTCTAGGGATTTGCTCTCAAGGCCACTGCTGCTTTCTGGGTCACACTATCTCTCTCATGTCTGCAATTTCCAGGACCCCCCCCCCCCCCATCTTCTTCATGACTCAGCTCTCTGGCTAAATCACTGTGTCCCCTCCTTCTGCAGTATTTCAAAGTCTTTCTTTCAGCAGCCCTAGCTGGTCTTCCCATTTGCTGCTTCCGTGGCAGGGAGGGAGAGGACTGCCCTCTGCTCCAGAATCCAATCCAGAGACCCTCTACTCAGCCCAGCCATCCTGAGCTTTCCTCTCCCAAATCTTATTGCTCCCCCCTGGATTCTTTTCTACATCTCCTGGTTCTCTTTAGTCTGAGTGAACCAACTCTGAACCCTCCTCTCCATGTGTAACCACAGCCCTCCAGCCTGCAAACACCCATCCACCCCCTCTTTCCCTCTCCCATAAGAGACCTCCTCTTCCCAGCAGCAGCCTCTAGCTGTTGCCAGCTTCCTGGTGCCTATGCCTACTCTGGCACAGCTGATTCTGCTTGAAATCAATTCCCTGCTCCCTGATCCTTCCTCCAGGTGCAGCCTGTGGAGTTAATAGCTACTTGGCTATCATAATCTCTTCTAGTCTTGTATGGAGATATTGAGTAAACCTGGAGTAAACTGCACCTCTGGGGGCAGAAAATCTGGAATTTCTGAGAGGAGCTAGTGTCAGGAGCTAGTGTTTTTAATCTTATGATACCAGGGGTTGGATATCATAAGATGAAAAACTTCTAAGAGGACTCTGGGCTCAGGCTGCACCTATTATTAATGTGCAAAGTGAAGCCAGCACTGGCCTAGCCCAGAAGACAGTGCTTGGAAAGCTAGTGGTGTTAGGGAATATGACACTCAGCCAACACAAGTAGGATTCTTTCAAGCCTGGGGCCTAGGGGTTGCGTGGTGACTCATTTCTGGATACCATCACAGTATTCAGTGCATACTGCCAGCTGACCAATTTTATGGGCTTACCATTATCCCGTATGTACTGCTCTTTTCAACCTCAAAGGTGTCAGCCCTAGAAAGAATCTGACAGCTTCTTCAACCCAGCAGTGCTGGGGAGGAATTGTGAGGGAGGAGAAAAGAACAACATAATATGGCTGGGCCAAGATAAACTCAGGGATTGAGTATCATCCTGATCAACAGGCACAATTTGCTCACATCCTCCCCCTCCCTCCCCCTTGGTTTGAAGGCATGAGGAGCAGGGCTGGAAAGTTTCCCCTAACAGCCAGGGTCTAAAGTAAAGAGGAAGCTGGGAGATGGAAAAGAGGAGGATACTCACCTTACTATAACTGATGTTCTTTGAGATGAGTGTCCCTGAGGTGCTCCACAGTAGGTGTACGTGCGTTCCAGCACCACAGAACAGATTTTTGATAGCAGTGCACTGGGGGCAGTACATGCGCAGAGCGCAATGCACACAGGTCCCCCCAGCAACATTGCACATGCATGGCCACCTCCCTTTAGTTCCTTCTCTATCCAGAACCCAGCATAGGAGAAAGCATTTTTTTTCCAAAGTAGAGCAGAAGAAGGGAGGTTAGTGGAGCACCCCCAGGGACACTCATCTTGAAGAACATCAGTTACAGCAAGGTGAGTAACCTCCTCCTCTCCTTCAAAAGATATCCCTGGGGGTTCACCACAGTAGGTGACTGCAAAGCTATTTGTGTTATGGAGGTAGGGACTTCAGATCAGGCAGGGACGCTGTCTGCAGTACGACTTTTGCTACTCTTTTGCAGTGGAGAGGCCTACCTCAATCTGGACACACTCTGCTAGAGCAGTCACCATCTTGGTCGCTTACCTGAGGAAGGTTCTGGATAGAGAAGGAACTAAAGGGAGGTGGCCGTGCATGTGCAATGGTACTGGGGTGGGGGATGGGGACCTGCATGCATAGCGCTCTGCGCATGTATGGCCCTCAATGCACTGCTATCAGTTCTCCTTCTGCTGAAAGGAAAAGGAGAACCCTTCCTTTTCATCCCCATGTGATGTGGCAACCATCTCCTGTCCCACTCTACTTTAACTGCACATGGCCTCTTCATGCCAGAGGACTAGGCCTAGTAAGCCAGGCGGGCATACCTACACTGCCACCTTCTCCTTCTGAAAGACACCCACTCTTCCATCTCCTTCCACCTATGAGCCCAGGCATATACAACTCCCATTGGCCACCTCTGTACTTCCCTTGATCAATCAAATTAGTTTCACTGCCTACTAAGTCATTTCCGTTCCCAGTCAGTTTTGCCCATTCAAATCCATGTTGTGTCCCGGACTAGATTCCAGCCTCAGTCAATTCTGGCCCCAAATCCACTCGATCATCCACACCCTTACTACATCACATTCTCTTTGTAGGACAGGGTTGCTCTGTGGCTACTGCTACTTTCCCTTGCATGCCAGAAACCCTCTACCTCCAAAATACTCATTTGGAGCCAACTTCCTCTCCTTGGGCACGTCTAGATTACAGAGCTTTTTTGGGATATAGGAGGTACCCCGGAAAAGCTCTGCTGCTTCCAAGAAACGCATTTGCTTCTTTGAAATTTTTTTTGAAAAAGCTGACATGTTTTTTTCAGCATCCCTGTAAACATTGTTTTATGAGGAAGAAGGGATGTTCTGAAAGAGGAGGTTTTCCCCAACATTTGACCCCGTGTAGAACTGGCCCAATGTTGGAAAAGTCTCTTTCAGAAGAAAAGCAGAAAAAACCCCACAAATTGTGGTTCTCAATTTGCATATCTTTTTCAGAATTTTCTTTGTAGTGTAGACACAGCCCTGTCATTCCTCCAGCCTATGTAATGAGTGTTGGCTACAGTTACTCAATAACTTCAGATCTCAGAGGGTAGCCCTGTTAGTCTATCTGCAAAAACAACAAGGAATCCTGTGGCAACTTTAAAGACTAAAAGATTTATTAGGGCATAAGCTTTTGTGGGTAAAACCCACTTTATCTGATGCTTTGGAGTACAAAATAGAAGCAGGGATAGATGTACTAGCAGTGCTTTTTTTGTGATGGTACAGCCCGGAACGGTGTACCATCACCTATTTTCCCAGCACACAGAAAAGGAATGGCATTTCCTCTGTGTGTACCAGTACCTGTTTTCCAGGGGTGGCTTCGCTCCTGATGGAAGCTTGCTCAGGCTGTATGGTGAGGTGGGAGGGGGGAGTTTCAGCTCCCAGCGTGGTGTTTTTGCTTTTAAAGGGGCCCACAACTGTATTAATTTCAACCTCCAGTGCGACTTTCTTTTTTTTTTTTTGGCTCAACAAGTTTTCCTCCCCTCCCCCCCCCCCCCAACAACTTTGCCCTGGAGTACTGGCACCTTTTTTCTTACCAAAAAAGCACCGTGTAGTAGTATATCAAAAGAAAGGAGTTACTTGTCGGCTGTGTCTACACTGGCATGAATTTCCGGAACTGCTTAAAACAGAATACTATTCCGTTTTCAGTTTTTCCGGAATAGGAGTGTCTACATTGGCAGGCTGCTTTCCCGGAAAAGCCCTTTTTCTGGAAAAGCATCTGTGGCCAATGTAGACGCGCTTTTCCGGAAAAGAACCCCGATCGCCATTTTCGCGATCAGGGCTTTTTTCCGGAAAAGACTACTGGGCTGTCTACACTGGCCCTTTTCCAGAACAGTGTTCCGAAATAAGGACTTATGCCCGAGCGGGAGCAGAATGGTTTTTCCGGAATAGCAGCTGATTTTGTACAGTAGAGCATCGTTGCTTTTCCGGAAATTCAAGGGCCAGTATAGACAGCTCGCAGCTTATTCCGGAAAAGCGGCTGATTTTCTGGAATAAGTGGCCCAGTGTCGACACAGCCGTCAAGTGTAGGACCAGTGTTAACAAGGCCAATTCAGTTAGGGTGGATTGGGCTCACTCTCAGCAGTTGATGGAGAAGTGTGACTACCAAGAGAGGGAACCTTTCTAGAGAGAACCATTTTAAATCCTTATTCAATCCTAATATGATCGTGTTAAATTTGCAAATGACTTGCAGCTCTGCTGTTTCTCTTTTTTAGTCAGGCTTTGAAGATTTTTTTTGTAGAAGGGTGGAAACTTTTAAATCCATAACTGAGTGTCCGAGGAGGTTAAAGTGTTCTCCTGCTGATAGCATGCTACCTTTGTATGCTACCTTTCTTGATGTCTGACCTGTGTCCATTTATCCTTTGGTGCAGAGACTGTCTGGTTTGACCAATATACATGGCAGAGGGGCATTGCTGGCAGATGATGGCATAGAGCCCATTAGTAGATGTGTGGGTGGATGAGCCCCTGATGATAGGGATTACGTGGTTAGGTCCTGTGATGGTGTTGCTTGTATAGACATATGGACAGAGTTGGCAAAGTGACTTCCCCACCAGTTGCTGGGAGTGAGCCACATCCACCCTGGCTGAACTGGTCTCGTTAACACTGGTGCTACATTCCCTTCTTTTGATATTAGTATCCCCACCTCTGTAACTTCCACTTCAATGCATCTGAAATGGGTTTTACCCATGAAAAGCTTGTGTCCAAATAATTCTGTCTCTAAGGGTATGTCTACACTACCCCGCTAGTTCGAACTAGCGGGGTAATGTAGGCATACCGCACTTGCAAATGAAGCCTGGGATTTGAATTTCCCGGGCTTCATTTGCATAAGCGGGGAGCCGCCATTTTTAAAACCCCGCTGGTTCGAACCCCGTGCAGCGCGGCTACATGGGGCTCGAACTAGGAAGTTAGGACTAGGATTCCTATTCCGAACTACCGGTACACCTCATGGAACATACCTTAGACATACCCTAAGGTGCCACAGGACTCTGTGGTTTTCACTGTTACTTCACTGCCCAGATCAGCCATTCCCTGGACTCCTGTTAGAGCAGCAGCAGGGTTTGTCTGTTTCCCTTTCCCCTTCTCATTGGCCCGTCTCAGCTGAGGATCATATGCCACCACTGGCCTCACCGGCTGTTTGACTCAGACCCAGGAGCTTGCCCTGACCCAGCAGCCGGTTGTTGCTCAATGAAGGAAGGGGGCTCCCAGCCTGGGAGGCCAACACTAACTCCATTTCCTGAATGGTTAACACACAGCAATGTTAGCAAAAAAAAAAATTAAAGCGGCAGCTGCTGCAGCCGACAAAGATTCAAATGCAGAGAGCTGATTAGCCATCTGTGAGACAGAGCAGCAGCAAATGTTTGTGCTTGTGTCTCAGCTGTGTCTGCCTCCCTCACTGGGCAGGAATCTGCCAGCTCCTGTTCACTTTGGAAAAGACTTGATGCTGAATTGCACAATGTTGACAGGGTCTGGAACCATTTTGGTGCCCTTTGCACTCCTGCCAGGAACGTACTTGAACTAGGTCTATTGTGCTAGTGCTTATCATAGGTCCAAGTGACAATATCTTAGGTATTCTGCACCCATGATCTTGAACACACACATTAGTGTGCAGTAGCTGTGAGGCACAGCTGAAACATAACATAGTATTCACATGCCATGCTGAAACACTATAGGTAGGGCAGCAGGTAAAACCAAAATAATTAAGGCTATTGCCTTCCCTGGGAGAAGAGAGAATAAGGCAATGCTCCAAGCTGCTAGGGAAGAAAAAAAAGCTTCAGGGATGACATGTTCCCAATAGCGTTCTGCATAGGACCGGCCTTGAAATATGCTAGATAAGATGATAGACCACAAAGAGTAGGGAGTTGGAGGTATGGGGACTAGGGGGAAAGAGATGTGTGCAGGTGGGTGTGCGAAAATGAGAGCTAGATACACAGTTCTGTCAAGACCGGAGACAAGGTCAGACAGTAACAACACTACAGTGTCTATTTCCCTCCCACTCCCAACATGTTTGAAGTGCCATTGACCTGAGCAGTAGGAATGCAGTTTTATCAAGGATATTTATATAGAGCTTTGACTTAACGCGAAACTATTTTCTGTTACTCTTGCTATCTTAGATAGTGTGTCTAAGGGCAATATTTTAGTTATGGGCCTTACATTTTTATAGGAAAGGTTATGTATTGTTCCATGGTCTCTGTTGCCAGCCAAATGATAGGGGAATATATTAACCAAGGTTCATTGAATGGTCATCACTGGAGATCTACACCACCATTCTGCAGTTTCTTGCAGCTTGCTGTGAAGTGATGTGCTCATGAGGCTGCTCACCTCTAAGGGAAGGGCTACATTGTAATGCCAAAACAGAAAGCAGTGAGCTCAGAACCCAGGGTCAATTGACTCAGTCTGGGAGGAGCGTGGGACGGGGGACTGAAAAAAGTAATGCAGACAGACAGGCTTGGGCTGGAGCCCAGGGTCTGTGATGTTTCAGACCCAGGCTTCAGTCCAAGCCCAAATGGCTATACTGCCATTTTCTGCCCCGCAGGCCAAGTCATCTGACCTGGGCCACATACAGCATTAGATCTTTTGTGGATTCACCATTGAGGCAATGCTAGGGTTTAAGAATGCCTAGGAGAAGAAGGATGCATCAGTGACTAAGGCAGTCATCCAAGGCTGATTTCAACTTCCTGCTATTCTGTAAACATCCTGCAGGGGAATCCTTGAGGAAATCCCTTAGCATCTCAGTTCCCCAGTTATAAAATTGAGATAAGAGCACTGCTGGGGTGTTAGAGAGTACATCCGTCAAGATCTGGGATGTGCTCTGATAGCGTAATGGAGACCATAGTTGGTACAGGCATCAGCATAATGCAAAAATAAAATGAAAGGCAGAGTCATGTGCAGAGATGCCAAGGTGACCAATAGGAAAGTAAGCTGATGAGGTTACTTTAATGGCAGCAGCTCTCTGTTGAAGCACAAGCCAAAGCATGTTCCACTTAAGAGCAGCTGGAACCAAAAGGGCTCTCACCCTCAGCTGATACCAATCAATCCCGCTGAGCGGACTTCACTGGAGCTATGCTCATTTACATCAGCAAGGAGCTAGCCCAACACATTTGCTCTTAACCAGGGGTGAATGTCAGACCACCTTTAAATCAACCAAACAGAAACACCACTTTGGAAAGTAAAGTGATTTCATTTCAGCATTGGGCCCCCCTCTTCCCAGCAATAGCTCCACAAGGTGCCTTCTTCAGCCTACCCTGCAGCTACCGGTATTGCAAGTCCAGTACATAAAATGATATAGGGCCCAAGTTTCTCCTCACCTTGATTTCACATGAGTGATTCCATGGCTTGCAAATGACGCTACTCCAGATGTACATGGGTGCCAGCAATTGACAAATCAGGCTCATAGCACAGAACTCAGCTGAAGACGTGTTGTGTCTGCCAATTTTGTAAAACACAGGGGCTACGTCTACACTGGCATGATTTTCCGAAAATGCTTTTAATGGAAAACTTTTCCGTTAAAAGCATTTCCAGAAAAGCACGTCTAGATTGGCAGGATGCTTTTCCGCAAAAGCACTTTTTGTGGAAAAGCGTCCGTGGCCAATCTAGACGCGGTTTTCCACAAAAAAGCCCTGATCGCCATTTTCGCGGTCGGGGCTTTTTTGCGGAAAACAGTACTGTACTGTTTACACTGGCCCTTTTGCGCAAAAGTCTTTCGGAAAAAGACTTTTGCCCAAACGGGAGCAGCATAGTATTTCCGGAAAAGCACTGACGATCTTACATGAGATCATCAGTGCTTTTCCGGAAATACAAGCAGCCAGTGTAGACAGCTGGCAAGTTTTTCCGCAAAAGCAGATGATTTTGCGGAAAAACGTGCCAGTCTAGACACAGCCAGTAAGTTTGTTATCTATCCCAGAAGGCTGGGAAGCAGCCAGGTTAAAAACAAAAAACAAACCTAGAAATCAAGGCATTTTGTTGCCTTGCCCGCGAGAAAAGAAAATCCCTACAAAATAAATCACTGAATAATGCATGACAATGAAGGACTAATTGTCAGATCTATCCAGCTCCAAGTGAAACTGGCTGACCAGTCCACCATTTTTCTCTCCGCAGCCTAAATGGCAAGTTAGAAAGCCTTACCATGATGAATAAAAGAGACTACATGACAGCAGTCCCAGATTGTGCCTCATGATGAAAGATACAGAATCTTTATAGCCTCTGTATTGTTACATCTCACTAAGCTGAGGGATTCTCAAGTGGATTCTCAAAGCGAGAACGCATAGGCAAAAAGCTGAATTGTACTGGGACAATGGTGGGAGCCCAAAATAGAATCATAGGGACCCTCTAGTGGCATGAGAGTTTCAGTTGTATGGTGGAGGACTTCCAGAGACAGCAACCATATATCCTTAATGAAGACATGGTAAGTTGTGGAGCAAGTTTACAATGCATAAGTTTGCTGCACTATAACTGGCCCTGTGGACCCGCTACCACACCCACTAGAAGTTCCATTGTGCACTTTGAAACAGTCATATGTCAAAGCATATTAAAGAACATTTAGTGCATAGTAGCAGGCAGGGCTGCAAGGTTGTTCATGTACAGCAAGCTGGTGGTGTGCTGTAGAATGATAGCCCCACTTCCTGTAGAGGAAGCCTCCATGTAGGCAAATTCTTATCTTGGATTAAAGAAAAACAAGCCCCCACCCCAAAAACCCTAAACTGAAGTCTCTATGAAAAAGTACAGTAAGAGTCTAATACATTCGTTACCTTACCCACTAGTGGCAATATTGTACAAGTTGTATGTGGCCACTACACAAAGATTGGATCAAGTGTTTGTGGAGCAGTTACTCTAGATCAGGGGTTTACAAACTTTGCGGCACACTTGTAAAGGTAAGCCACTAGTTGGCTGCAAGACACTTTTTACCTGAGTGTCCACAGGCATGGCTTCTCACAGCTCCCAATGGCTGTGGTACACTGTTCCTAGCCAATGGAAGTTGTGAGAAACAGTGCCGGCTGGAAACTACCAGTGGCTGTATCTGTGGATGCTTACATAAACAAAGTGTCTCATGGTCAGCCAATGGCTTATCCTTCCAAGCAATGACCTAAAGTTTGAACACCTGTGCTCTATAATTTACAACAGGGTTATCCGAACTGAAAAAAAAAAAAAAAAAAAAGCAGGACATGGGAAAAATCATAATAGCTTCATACTTGATATTGGATTTGGCCTTTCTTGGAGTGTAGCTTTCCTCATTTTGGGTCAGACTAGAACATGCCATGCAGCAAATCCATTATAAACCTGTTAGGCACAAAACTCCATGGCAAAAATAGAAGCATTGTTTTCACACATCTGTTCTTCTACTTCGTGCTCATAGTCATAGAGCTGGAAAAGACCTCAGGAGGTCATCAAGTCCCGCCCCCTGCCCAAGGCAGGATCAATCCCAACTAAATCAATGCAGCCAGGGCTTTGTCAAGCCGAGGCTTAAAAACCTCTAGGGATGGAGATTCCATCACCTCCCTAGGTAACCCATTCCAGTGCTTCACCACCCTCCTACTGAAATAATTTTTCCTAATATCCAACCTAGACCGCCCCCACTGTAACTTGAGACCATTGTTCCTTGTTCTACCATCTGTCACTACTGGGAACAGCCTTTCTCCATCCTCTTTGGAACCTCCCTTCAGGAAGCTGAAGGCTGCTATCAAATCTCCCCTCATTCTTCTCTTCTGCAGACTAAACAAACCCAAATCCCTCAGTCTCTCCTCATAGGTTATGTGCTGCAGCTCCCTAATCATTTTGGTCACCCTCTGCTGGACCCTCACCAATGTAATAGAAATGGAAAGTTCTGTTCTCTCATTCAATATCTCAATTGCTAAACACAGCAAATAGACATCCAGGACACACCCCCGCCCACCACCACCACCACACCAGAAATTGTCTCCTCTCAAAAGCCTATCTGAGAGATACTGACGGATTCATAGTTTGAGAATCTCAAAACTCCATCCTGCTGAGCGTGGAGGATGAAAAGCTGCTGCTGATCAAGCCCATAACTCTGTCAAATTTGGGAGGGGGCCAGTATTCGTATTTACTTGTACCATGGTAGCATGTAGGACTCAGGGCTTACCAGCCACTTACTCTATGTGTCAGTTTCCCATTGGTGAATGGGGATAGTACTACTACTACTGTACCTCACAGATATTCCAATAATGGAGACCATGTAACTAAATACCTAAGGGTACGTCTACACTACAGCGCTAGTTCGAACTAACTTAGTTCGAATTAGTTAATTCGAACTAAGCTAGTTCGAACTAACGCATCTAGAACTAAAAACTAGTTCGAACTAGCGTTTTGCTAGTTCGAACTAGTAAGTCCACATTGAGTGGACTCTGAACAGGGCTTAAGGATGGCCGGAAGCAGTGCCGGCAGGGCATAAAAGGAGGACTTAGAGCATGGAGATGCTGTCTCAGGCTAGCCGAGGGCTGCGCTTAAAGGGTCCCGACCCCCACCCCGGACACACAGTTCTAAGGGGTGCCCCGCTTACAAAGAAGTTCTGGCTTGGAGTGCCCTGAGTGCCCACACTGGGCACATCACAGCACTCGGCCATCAGCCCGGCTGCACTTGCCGCAGGCTGCCATCTGGGGAGAGGGAGTAATTGGGGGGCTGCAGGAGAGCTTCCACCGCCAGAAGCCCGCAGAGCCAGCCCAGTCCTCCCCATCGGGGGCTCGTACCCCATTCCTCCCTCACCTCCTTCCACTTACCCTTCCCTAGCCCCCCTTCTTATTGATGTACAAAATAAAGATAACGTTTCTTCCAACATTGACTCTGTCTTTATTGAAAAAAACTGGGGGAGACTGGGAAAAGGAGGTGGGAGAGGGGAAGAGAAAGGCTGGGAGAGGTGAGGGCAACTAATATGATCAGGGGTTGGGAACAGGTCCCAGATGAAGAAAGGCTACAGAGACTGGGACTGTTCAGCTTAGAAAAGAGGAGACGGAGGGGGGACAGGATAGAGGTCTCTAAAAGCAGGGGTTGGGTGGAGAGGGTGCATTCAGAAAAGTTCTTCCTGAGTTCCCATAAAGAAGGACTAGAGGACACCAAAGGAAAGGAATGGGTAGCAGGCTTCAGACTAGTAACAGAAAGTTGTTCTTCACAAGGCAAATAGTTAACCTGTGGAACTCCTTGCTGCAGGAGGCTGTGAAGGCTACAACTAGAACAGAGTTTAAAGGGAAGTGAGATCAAGTCATGGAGGTTGGGTCCATGGAGTAGTCTTAGCCAGGGGGTAGGAGTGGTGTCCCTGCCCAAAGTTTGTGGAAGGCTGGAGAGGGATGGCACGAGACAAATGGCTTGGTCATTGTCTTTGGTCCATCCCCTCCAGGGTCCCTAGGGTTGGCCGCTGTTGGCAGACAGGCTACTGGGCTAGATGGACCTTTGGTCTGACCCAGTACGGCCATTGTAAGCTCAGGGCTCAGTGTCGGGGGTCTCAGTGGACCCCCTTGATTTTCATGCACACCTGGTCCTGGGTGGCCAGGCTGGCAGCTCTCCTGCCCTAGACGGCCACTTTCCTGTGCCTAGTGCGGAGATCGTGGACGAGGTCCACGATGTCCGCACTAGCCCAGGAAGGTGCCCGCCTCTTGCGGTCCAGGGCAAGCTCCCGGGAGCCGCCAGCCTGGTCCCGGCAAGAGGGGGTGGGCTGGGGGACATCGGGTGGGTGGCTCTGTGCCGTGCCAGGTGCAGGGTCTGCTAGCTGGGTGCTGGCAGGCTTGCACCTGGCACGGGCACCGTAGCCAGCCCGTGCCCCTTTAAGGGGTCCGGGGCCGGGAGGGGGGCATAGAGTTTCCCTGGTGTTGGCCAGAGTGGCCACCAGGGAAACCTGGGGAGGGCTAGCCTCCCACTAGTTCGAACTAAAGGGCTACACAGCCCTTAGTTCGAACTAGCTAGTTCGAACTAGGCGTTAGTCCTCGTAAAATGAGGTTTACCTAGTTCGAACTAAGCGCTCCGCTAGTTCGATTCAAATTCGAACTAGCGGAGCGCTAGTGTAGCGCATAGGAAAGTTAGTTCGAACTAACGTCCGTTAGTTCGAACTAACTTTCTAGTGTAGACATACCCAAAGATATGCCAAAACTTGCAGCCCTTTCCCCACAACAGAGGTAGGAGATTCATTATACTGGGTGCTACATTCAGGCATTGTAAGAGGCAATTCCTGCTAAAAAGAGCTTACCATTTAAAACCAACAATCCAGAGAAAAAGAAGGGTGGAAGGATAGTCCTCTGCTCAGAGCATTGGCCTGTCTGGGACTTGTAAGAGGGTTTTTACACCTTCTTCTACCATAGAATTCTTGTGTGAACATGGGCAAATAACCTAGCCTCTGTTTCTCAGCTCTCCTCTGTGAAATTTGACAATGGAGTTTCCCTACCCCCTCACATGGGTGCTGTGAGGATAGATGCATGAAGGGGCACTATCTGACTGTGTGGAGACAGATGATTTTTACTCTGTTTTAGGTTTCTGCCAGTAGTGAGTGATACATATTTTTCCACTTTGTCCTATTGGCATAGAATGTTATCTGCTTGCAATACTTCAGTGCCCAGTATTCTAGCCATAGCTAAGCAGTTGTATCCCAAACATTCAGACTCGTCTATAAACCTTATTTTGGGAACAAGTCTTATATCCCTTGCAACATACTAGGATGCATTTAGCTACAATGTAAGGGTACGTTTACACTGCGGCACTATTTCGGGATACTTCTGGAATTCCAAAATAGCTATTCTGCATCTTTTGAACAAGCCTCTTATTTTGAAATATTTTTCAAAACAGGCACACTATTCTGATGTTCCTGTAAACCTCATTCCTCGAGGATTAAGGGACATTTCGAAATAGTGGTTTGTTTCTAAATTTACAAAATAAGCTATTTTGAAATACACTCAAAATGAACTACGCAATTTGTGTAGCTCAATTTGTGTAGCTTATTTTGAGCTAAGGGTGCAGTGTAGATGCACCCTAAGAGACTAACATCTAGTTAACATTTCTTTCAGTGTGTACCCACAGCCCGAAGGCTCAGAAATAAGAAGAAAGTGAAAGAGAAACCAACAGTTATTTAAAATAAAAACAGATGATTTTTAAAGTCATCTCAGGATCTGGGGGCCCTGATTAGTGAGTGTGGAACTTTTGGGGTGGACAGGACTGAAGTCTGGATGTATTGCCCTTTATATACAGAAGTTGTGCAAGAAGCAGATAAGGCTTTTCAGAATGGTGCAACTATTTGAGTAAGAAACAGTAACTGATTGCCCCCTACTGGAAAAAGTGGGTTGTGCACACAAAAGCTTATGATACCATGTACATTTTTTGTTAGGCTAAGGTGCTGCAAGACTGTTTGTTATTTTTTATGCTCTTTAATAGTTCATCTTCATGTCTAAGCCAACATGACATCCTTTTAAAATCAGTTTAGTTGGTTTTTCTCTCTTCTGCTTAGGCTGTCAATACAGACCTTGCTGAGTTTACACTTGGCATTGTGCAATTACTCATCTATTAAATCAATTGATAGATGAGCTGTAACATTCCCTTTACATCAAAAAAACAGCTGAGATTTATCTAGTTACTCAAAGCAGCCCACGTCCTAGAATATATTTAAGATGAAAGATAGACTCTGCAGTGAATTCCATGCATTAGCTGCAGCTGGTTAAAGCCTCCCTATTCAGAAAAGCATGTCAGAATTCCTCATCATCAGGAATACCTCGAAGGGGAGGATGATTGTCTTTCATGGATTGTCCATTGAAAAGGACAATCTGTAGGTTCACGAATAGATGATAGCACCCAACTTGGAGCCACAGACTCTGCCATGTTGCAGATGTATTTCTGAGCAGAGCAGATGAACCCGGGGTATTGGTTCAGGTGAGAACATACACTTTGTTGCTTCCATTTTTCCATTACAAGTAGTTGCCTCTGATTCTCCAAGTGCTGAGTTCTCTCAGGCAGTTCCTGCATTGTCATCGATCCTGGGTTATACAGTCTCATGAATTGATGTCAATGATGTATTTCCTCGTATTAGCCTTGAATACATCCCTATAGCGTTTTCTGCCTCCTCTGGTACATTTTCCTTGGCTTAGTTGAGAGTAGAAGACATGTTTGGGTAGTCTGGAACCATCTGAAAAGCATGGGAGTCATCAGGATTTATTGAGGTGCTATTGTCTGTGGTCTAGGAGATACAAGACAGCCCTGGCAGCAAATGGTGGATTCCATATTCAGTGATTTAGTTATTTTATGTCAGCCAGAATTTGTGTCTACAGAAACACATTCCCCAAATCATTAGAGTATTTACATCGACTGCTGTGTGGAAGCAAACCCTCAGGTAGGATTACTCACATTTATCTGCTCTGTTCAGAAACTCATCTACAGATAAGAGTTTGGCTGCTTTCTGTATATCAGCCTAGTTAAAGTGCCAAAATGCTTATCATGTAGATGCAGTTATAATGGGTAAAGGTGCGTATATGGAGTTTATACTCTTTGCTGAAACAAAGTTAGTTATATCAATACAAAGTGCCTAATATCAGTATGACTGCCGCCACAACAGGGCTAATATAGGTTAAAAAAATCACAGCCCTAACAAAGATAGTAATATCTGTATAACTTTCTTAGACCAGTCCTTCAGCCATCATTGCTCCTGTGAGGTACAGAAAAATAATATTCAGGGACTACAGGAAACACACCTATTGGCATGCATAGTGAGCACAAGCCTATTTTAAGGTGTCCTTCTAGAGTAATCATTCCCAGCGGAGACTCTACAAAAGCAGAACTGTGCCAAGATATGTTGTACAAATGACAGTTCCCCAATCTGAGTCCCTAGTGAAAGTTATTAAGAAAAAGCAATTCTTTTTCATTCCCCTGGGCCTGGTCAAGTCTCATCTTCTCTGCAGGGGTCAGAGCTTTCCATAGGAGGCATGCTTTACAGCTGGAGAAATGCTGCTTTAAAGGAATAATATACAGGCAGTCCCCGACTTACGCGGATCTGACTTATGTCGGATCCGCACTTACGAAGGGGGCTTTTCTCACCCCGGAGCTCACGGGCGGCGGATCGCCACCCATGTCCTCCGGGGAGAGAAAAGCTTCTCCCGGTCTCCCTGGTCTGCTGGGGGGGTCCAGCAAAGCCTCTGGACCCCCCCAGCAGACCAGGGACACCCGAGCAAAGCCGCCAGGTGGCGGGAGTCCCGCTGCCTGGGCAGCTTTGCTCGTTTGCCCCAGAGCAAAGCCGCCAAGGCAGCGGAACTCCCCCCGCCTGGGTGGCTTTGCTCGGGTGTCCCTGGTCTGCTGGGGGGGCATCCAGCAAAGTCGCTGGACCCCGCCCCGCCCCCCCAGCAGACCAGGCACACCCGAGCAAAGCCGCCCAGGCGGGGGGAGTCCCGCTGCCTGGGCGGCTTTGCTCCTTTGCCCCGGAGCAAAGCCACCCAGGCAGCGGGACTCCCCCCGCCTGGGCGGCTTTTCTCCTGTCCCCCTGGTCTACTGGGGGGGTCCAGCAAAGCCGCTGGACCCCCCCAGCAGGCCAGGGACACCCGAGCAAAGCCGCCGCCCGGGCAGCTTTGCTCCCGGGCAAACGAGCAAAGCTGCCCAGGTGGCAGCTTTGCTCTGGTTTCCCTGGTCTGCTGGGGGGGTCCATCGGCTTTGCTGGACCCCCCCAGAAGACCAGGGGGACAGGAGCAAAGCCGCGGAGCACGCCTGCAGCGGGACAGCCCAGGTGCGCTTGGGCTGTCCCGCTGCAGGTGTGCTCCGTGGCTTTGCTCCTGTTCCCCTGGTCTACTGGGGGGGGGGGAGGTGCAGCTAGTGCCCCCCCCCCAGCAGACCAGGCTTTTCTTGCCTACTCCTGGGGTAGAGCAGCTGGGGGCTGCCGGGTTGGTCCCGCAGCGCCGCTCCGGACCAACCTGGCAGCATCCCAGCTGCTCTGCCCCAGGCCTCCTGATTCAGCCACTGCTGGTCAGTTTCAGCAGCGGCTGAATCAGGACGCCTGGGGCAGAGCAGCTGGGGTGCTGCTGGGTTGCTTCAGTAGAGCCGAGGAGCCGTGCTACTGGAGCAACCCAGCAGCACCCCAGCTGCTCTGCCCCAGGCTTCCTGGAATCAGCCGCTGATCAGTTTCAGCAGCAGCTGACTTGGGGACGCCTGGGTTTCTTAAGTTGAATCTGTATGTAAGTCAGAACTGGCATCCAGATTCAGCCGCTGTTGAAACTGATCAGTTTCAGCAGCGGCTGACGCCAGTTCCGACTTACATACAGATTCAACTTAAGAACAAACCTACAGTCCCTATCTTGTATGTAACCCGAGGATTGCCTGTACCTCTATTTCCTCAAAACTCTGCACATGGTTTTAGAAGCACAGGTGCCAATCAATGGAGTGTGAATCATGCAGCTAAAATCCAAGAACCATTTTGATAGCTGATGCCATAAAGTGATATTGAAAATATTAACAGTGTAATGCCCTAGTGTAGAAGAGTTAACACACCACTACTACCCCACTGCACATCCCTCTGAGCAAGACAAGGCATAGCAGGCTCTCCTCTTCTAGACCCTCGTGCTACCAGCCAGCCTGCCTCTGCAGTGCTCTGCTTCTCATCACTCAGCCATCCAGTCACGTCACATTTAATCTAACCCATTCAGGGGGAGAGGAGGATGGCAGGAAGCAATAAAGTCCAACAAAATCAAATGGTCAATCCCTCCATGCAGTCTGCTATTCTCAATTCTGAATGGGCCTAATGGTCCATATGCCCTTTTTGCGGGGCTTCCAGTAGCTCCTATCCCCATCTCAGCGGCTTTGCAACACCTTTTCAAATGCACAACTCAAATGCACTCTCTACCTTAGGAACCACTACTGAGACCCTAGTATACAGTCAAGGTTCACATCACCAAACTCCTTGGTGCTACCTCACTGAGCTTCTTCCTACCAAACCTTTCCCTGGACTTTCTCCTCACTTTACCAGAAATTTTCTGTTCCTTGCAGATCTTCTCACACAAGCTTCCTCCATTTGTAGCACTACCCAGCCCTTCTGCAGCAGGATTTCATCATTAATTAGGTCTCACCCACCCACCCAGTGCAATCAGGCAGGTAAATTGGCCTTTCTAGCCCAAATTTTCCTTTTACTACCTAAGTGAAGTGAAACAAACTATTGAGGTTACAGTGAATGAATGGAAGAAAGGAGACACGGAGTAAGAAGCAGTTTCTTTTCATTCGAAGCAACCCCAGGAAGAGACTTTGAGGCGGAATGGAAAATGACAGAGTCAGAAAGATGAAAAGACTCTCAAAGAATGGGTGCTTAGAAGAGGGGGACAACACAATATTCAAAAATGACAATAGCATAAAAAAAGGCAGCAAACAGATAAAGCAAAACGGTGAGCAGGAAGCTGAGAAGCAATCAGAGGTGAAAGGCAGAAGAACCCGTTTGGGTGATTTTATGTTAGAGTATGAATGTTAAATTCTTTACATTTGGATAGGATAAGATAGGAATGGGGGGATGGATAGGAATGGGGGGATGGATAGCAAATTGGCCAAGAGAAGAAACAAGAATGGGAGATGTGCAGAGCAAGGAGAGCACAATGAGTGTGAGTGGAGAGTCAGTAAAAGAAGGTCAGGGTGTTAACACTAAAAGCTTGGTGCAGTAGGAGTTGTTATGAGGAGCCAGACACTAATTCCATAAAATAATAAAAAAACATGATTAAAAATCCTCGATAAAATTTTAGTGAACCCAATATGGGGGGTATATCCTGCCCTCCACTGGAGGTAGCTTACATGTTCAAAGGTGTGTACAATCTATGAACCTAGGATAGTCTCTTTTAGTGACAGTGGTAAGAGGAAGAAGGAGGGCCTGAGTTCTAGTCTCACACTCAACATGTAATACCTAGCAGGGATGGATTAAGGCAATCTTGGGCCCTAGCTACTCCGTAACATAAAGCCTCACTTGGGTATCCCTGTTATGCTCCAGCATGGATTTGCAGGGGGTCCCTTTTCCCTCTAGGACTGTGGTTCTCAACTGGTGGTCCATGGTGACTTTTTCGGTGGTCCACAGGAACATTGTCCAAAGTCACACAGCATGAACAGGTGCCGCCATTAGGCTGTTTTACGCCATGTTCACAAGCACACAGCACATCATCCATAGTGTCATCTAGGATGCAACTATGTTGTGTTGCCAGTAACTTCTGTCTGAAGCTCTGAGCATCAGTATAGCTGCCGCTGTTGTGCTGAGCGGTTGCTGTGTCGTTCATCCTGTGCTACATGTGCTGGAGGTGGTCTGTGAAAATTTTTTGATTGGCCTGGTAGTCCATGGACTGAAATGAGTTGAGAACCACTGCTCTAGGAGTAGCATCAGGGACTCCTTTCCATTTGGGAGCAGCAGGAGTGGTGACAGGTACTCTCCTCTAAAGTACCTAGCTTTGCAAATGGGGATATTTGTTTGGACAGTTGGGTTGGGCTCACTGCACTTTTCTTTTCATGCTATATAAAGAGTCCTCTGGTGGGATGAGATTGGTGTTGCTCCCCAGTGCAGTGGATTTGGCAGCTAACATCCCAGTGTGGTAAATGGAGCAGGTCACATTTCTCTAAGCTATTGTTTAATCTATCTGAAAATTCTGGCAGACTTCACTACATCAGTTATACTTGGTTCATGTTTTCTGGGAACTGGGACAGTTGGGCTGCTGAACCTATGTCTTTGCCTTAAAATCTCACAATGATTCCTTGCTAATCTGAAATATATGTTAAAACATAACAATGAGTATTAGAATATTGAGTGGCTCATTAATATGTCTTGAGTGTAATGGGAATGTTATTGTACCTGAAGTATCTTCAATTACCAGAGGTCATGAGATACATTGTCATATCTTAATATTAATTTAACATGGACAATCCATTTAAACTAATATTTAAAATAATTGTTTTAACTGACTGAGCCTTCTGCACAAAAATAGCAAATAGTGATAGAATATTTTTTCTTATTTGGAATTTTTTGGATCATTCAGTTTTAATCTTAAAATTTTAATCTCAAAAAGTAGTTGTGGATGTGGAAATCTAATAGAACGAAGATGCTTCTAGTGGAGTTCTTCCTAGATTATGTCTAGGCCTGACACTGTTAGACATTTTGAGCAATGATTTGAAAGTAAATGTAAAATCACTGTTGAGAAAACTTGCAGCTGACATGAACCTTGGCAAAGTGATAAACAGCAATGATAACAGTGCAGTCATATAGAGTGATCCAGATCACTTGGTAAACAAAATGCATTTTAATGTAATCCAATGAAAAGTTAAACATCTAGGACCAAGCAATGAAGGCCACAGCTCCAGAATGAGGGACTGTATCCTGGAAAGGAGTAAGTCTGCTGTAAACAATGTAGGGGTCATTGCGAACAAGCAACTGAACACAAACTCCCTGTCTGTGGCAAGAATGGCTAATGCAACCCAGCTATGCAATAAAAATGGAGTGGGAGAGAGTATTATTGCTGGAGCCTCACCATTAGAGTCAATTTCCTTCTGATTCTTACATACAACACTCCTGTTCATATGCCCTAGAAAGATGTTAGCCTTTTACCTAGCTGCATCACATTCTTGACTCATGTTCCGCTTGCAATTGCCTATTGCCCCTAGATCCTTTGGGTGGAGAAAACAAAAAGACCGCTCATCTTTATTCATCAGACTTACTGGCCATTTCGGTAACTGCCTAAATATGTTTTAACAGTTATTCTTAGAACTTCTCACTTAATAAAAAGCATCAATAAAAATTCAGGCAGAGGACAGTGAGGGTATGTCTACACTATGGGAGAAGGTTGAATAAAGATACGCAACTTTAGCTAAGTTAATTGCATAGCTGAAGTCGAAGTACCTTAACTCGACTTTTGGCGCTGTCCACATTGTAGGAAGTCGAAGGGAGAACATTCTCCCTTCGACTTTCCTCGTGGAAGCAGGACAGCCAGCATCGACCGGAGTGCCCCCCTCAGTTCGAATTAGCATGTCTTCACTAGACTTGCTCATTTGAACCCTGGAAGATCAACAGTGGCAGCTTCAATCATCTCTTTAGTATAGACATACCCTGAAAAAAGAGTTCTGATGAAAAAAGCATTTGAAAACCTTCTCTTTTTATGTCAGTATGGATATTCACATTAAATGGTACAAGAGGCTTTAGGGAATGATGTAAAGGCAGTAATGATTAATGTAGGGGAACATGCTCCTCTGTAATTGCCTCCTGTCACTTCTGAAGTCTCCTAAGAGACTGTCCAAAGAGACAGGACCCAGTTTATATTTCCATGTCCATGGAGCTCCTCAAACTTTGGGGACATTTTTTTGAAAGAACTGTCAAAGAGCATTGCATGAACACAGAATATTCGCAGAGGCATATTGGTATTGAGAAAAGGACCTACATGGTATTAAATTACAGGTCTGAGGAAACAAGAACAGTAAAAAAAAAATAAAGCAGCGTTCTGGGACAACTTTAGTCACAGATTGCCAAATTCAGCCATGGTAGAAAAGGGTGCAGCTTCATTTATTAGCGAGCAGCCAATGAGAAAAGGTTCACTATCCCTTGCAAAGTATTGAACAACAATGAATACTCCAGCAGAAATGGAGCTAATAGCACCTATTGGAGACCTGGGACTTACAAATTATTTGAGGTCATGAGATGAACTGATTATTTTAGTCCTCAAAATGATGGCCATGCACTGTACAAACAGAACAAAAAGATGGTAGCTGCCCCAAAGAGTTTGCAGTGGTCAGAAAAAAGTAGGGGGTAGGTATATCATAGCATGGGAATAGCAGCAGCAGATAGGACCATTCATAAAGATGACTTCTCAGTGACCCAGTTTATTGATTTATTTATTGGTGACATTCTGTAATATGGTTGTTATTGAAATATGTAGTGAGTTTGCAAGTCACCACTGTTAGTTCTCCAGTGACAATAACAATGACCAACACCCATATGGACCTTAAAAAAACATTAATCAGCAGGAGAGTTGTAAACAAGGACTTCACAATTCTGTAAGAGAGTTGCACAAGAGCCAATGGGGGATTGTTCAACTCTAGGACTCAGTTGCACAAGACCACACCACAGAGACTGCTCTATTCTGGGACTCAACAAGGCCCAGGACATGTCGGGGCCACGTGAGCTAAGGGTATAAAGTATGGGACAGTAGCATCATGCAATTACTTCTCTCTCCTTGCCCAGCTATGCTGACAACAAAAATAATGTAGAGCCAAAGACTTCAGGGTGCCAGGGGGCGGGTGGGGCTTGTTTTATTTGGAGATTGCTGATCTGGACTTTTTGTAATAGGTGACTTCAACTTAATGTTATCATTTAAAAATGGTTGTAGGAGTGGTTTCGGTTACTGGTGTTACATCATTCGAATTTTGGAATCCTATCTATACCCCCATATTTATTACTTTCTAAAAGCACAGAACTGAACACCCTTGCTCTATCCTCTTCTCCAGTGCCCTGTGTCTCCTCCTTCCATCACTTGCTCTTCACCACCCTCACTAACTTTCACTGGGTTGGAGGTTAGGGTGCAGGAGGGCTCTGGCTGGAGGATCAGGCTCTAGGGTGAAGCCAAAGATGAGGAATTTGAGGAGTAGGTGGGGAGCTCAGGCCTGGGACAGGAGCTTGGGAGAGGGGTTGAGGCGGGGGCTCTGGCCAGGTGGTGCTTACTTCAGGCAGCTCCCAGAAGCATCTGGCATGTCTGGTTTCTAGGCACAGGGACAGTCATGGGGGCTCTGTATGCTGTCTGCATCCACGAGCACCACTCTGCGGCTTCCATTGGCTGCAATTCCCAAGCAATGGGAGCTGTGGAGCTGGCGCTCAGAGTGGGGGCAGTGCATGGAACCCCCATGACCGCCCCTGTGCCAAAGAGTTGGACATGCTGGCTATTTCCGGTAGCCAAAGGGAGCCTGCCTTAGCCCTGCTGTGCTGCCAACTGGACTTTTAGCAGCCTGGCAACCCTAGAATACACACAAACCCATGAATGTTATGACCTGCCCACTTGAAACATCCTTATGTTCCAATTTTCTACCCACCCGAGGACATGCTTCACACATACCACACTGAGGGAACAGAGACCATGTAACAATGTTATATGCAGCAAAACTAGAACTAAAAATGGAATTTCTACAAACACCCCTACTTCCCTCCCTCTGGAATGGGTGGGGCTAGTTTTAAAAGTTGGTGCTACTTATTTTTTTTCCTTGTAAGACTTGCCAATAGCCACCCAAATGATCTTTATCTAACCTAAGTCCAAATTCTGCCACACTGGCCATAGGCTGAACTGCTTACAACTGCCATCTCACTGTCCTTGGCTGTGCGCCAACATTGTACACACACTTAATTACCAAACTTTTGAACTATAAACTATCACCTGATTTTTTTAGTAGATGCTTAACTTATTCATTTAATGTTATGATCTTAGTGCTGCCAACCCTTTTCTTACCGATTCAGTTAATTTTATTCTGTCCCACCCCCTCACTCCCATTTTAGTTAATGGTGGCAAAGCAATGTTCTCAGTGCTGTGCTTACAAAACAAAATAGAACAGCTCAAACTCATTTGTGTCAGTAGGAGGCTGAGTTATTTTATGATTACTGCTTGATTGCGATTATATTCATTCTTTAGCACAAATCCACAAAACTGAATGAAGCCTGGGCAAAGATACCTCCACTATGTATCAGCACTTTGCATGAAACACACAAAGATGCCATAGCCAGATCCTAACCGGGAAGGTGGAGTGCTACAGGAATGGCTTAGGAAGGCCCAGTGAATGGGATGCTACAAACTAAACAGGAGATGCAGGGGTAAGTGCCACATCATGGGTTGCTCACTGAGCTGTGTGAACAGGAAAAAAAAGAAAGGGAAACAAAGCTCTGCAAGGGCTCCAGCCAAAATGCCAAGATCATCTCTAGCGCACTGAGGGCTGCTCTGAGAGAACCAGGATAGGCATTTGCAGCCCCTGAATGTTCCTCTATGAGCACCTGAGTGGACATCTGGTATGCATCTACACTGCACCCAACACTCAAAATAAGCTATACAATTTGTGCTATGCAAATTGCATAGCTTACTTTGAGTCAATTTCAAAATACCTTATTTTGAAATTTGGCACCGTCTACACAGCACTTATTACAAAATAAATCGCTATTCCGAAACATCCCTTACTCCTCATGGAATGAAGTTTACAGGGACATCGGAATAGCAAGCCCATTATATTTCAAAATAATGGGCGTGCTCAAAAGACACAGAATAGCTATTTCAGGATACCTCAGGTATATCAAAATAGTGCTGCAGTGTAGACATAGCCCTGCAGTCCACCATTGGCAGATTTGCAGAATCCTGGCTAGACACTCCTTTCTTGGACTCAGATTTTGTGTCTTGGGAATTTGGACATTACTGACAATCATATTTTGATTCAATATGTTTAAAGAGTGACTTTTCTCATATGTTGGAATCTGATGAGAGGTGTATCAAATGCACTGATATCACCCGATCACTATGATGTAGTCTGAAATGAGAGTCACTTCCAATTCAAATTGATGTAAATAAAGGCGTTTAAACAAGTTTCTTTTTATTTCATTGCACTAAACCTCTCACTAAAAGGCATAGTCCACTCTATGCCACTATTTAGAAAGTCCACCTAGATTTCCTCACAAGGATCCATCTTCCTCTCTGTATAGTTTGAACTTGTCACATGACTCGACATGCAATAAAGGTTGGGAGGTAGCATATTAACTTTCCAGCCTCATCTATTTGAGCCTCAAGTAGCTGCTTGTGCTAAAGACACCTTGTAGTTTGCCACTCAAATGTTAAAGGAGCTTGACATCCTGACTTTCTCCAACTTCCACAAGGATTGGGGTCTTTGGAATGGCTGAGGACTGTCTCCCTGTCAAACAGTTCATTTCACAACATTTACAAATAAGAGAATACCACTATTGTCTCTGTTCTATGATTTGCTACTGCTGTACCTATTAAATTAAGGTTACTTACCACTTTGCAAGTGCAAGGTCCTGTCTTCAGTCACTTCTATCTTTGCCAAACTAACCATTCAAGCTGAAATTTGTCATGTTGGGTGTCTGTCACTGAATGATTTTTTTAAAAGCATTTCAGCTTAACAGCTCAGCATTTCTGTGCAAGCTTAGGGAGAAAATATGTTTTGCCCACATTAAAAAAGTCTTACGTCTGTGTAATTTCCTGTGCATCCTTAATTCAGCCCCTTTGTGTATTTGCATTATGATACAGTCTTTAAAGACACAATCTCATACTATTTTTTCCTTAGGACCCTTGCTGAATGGATCTGCTCTGGAGATGAATCAGGGTGTGTAGTGAAGGAAGCTGTTGTCTAGAGGACTCCTACCTCATCTGTTGAATGCCAGCTTGAAGTACTGGAATCTGTCAGAGTTCCTCTGTGAAGCTGGGCAAGTGACTTGAACCAAGCTTTTCTGAGGTGGCCACCAATTGCAAGAGACACATGGGGTCAGATTTGTAGAAGAGGAGAGCACTCACAACTGCAAGCAAGCTGTGCTTTGAATATATGGAGTGCTATAAACATGCAAAGTACTGTGCCTCAGTTTTCCAGCTAGACAGTGAGAATAATAATGCCGCCTACTCTCACAGTACTATTGAGAAGATTAATTAATGTTTATGAAGCACTTAGATGTTAAGGTGAAAGCACTATTAACACAACAATGAGGAAATTAACAATTTTTCACTCATTCCGAGCAGAGTTTGAGTGGTATGAATTAACAAAAACCTGGGGCTGGATATTGAGTGTGGAGGATAAAAGTAGTGTTGAGTAATTTCCCATTAAGCACATTAGGCAGGAGTTTTACGAGAAAAAAACCGCCACATTGTATGGTAAGATAAGGCTGGTTCTTAATGCATATGCAGAATATAGCTGAATTATGAGGTGTAAGCCACATTAATTCTGGCATTTTCTATTTTTTTAATATTTTTGCAACCTTAATACTCATTTAACATAGATATGCAGCATTAGATTTAAAAACCAACTTAAGTCAGATGAAAAGCAAATTGCTTTTATATTTTCTCAGTAACTTTTGCATTAAAGAAATGTCATTTTCTATTAAACATATACACTAGGATTAGAAAAGTGACTTGAGACAGAATAAGATGTTTATTAAGTACTGATACGAATCCACAGCTTTTCCTTTATGTATATTTAACAGAATTGCCTAAATGTAAGAGGCTTTTACCATTTTAATATATTCAAATATACATTAAGTTTGGTGCAGATAAGTCATGATCTAAAAATAGTTCTCAAATATACATGGCAGGCACAAGTACTTTAAACAAAATAAAAGAAGATTAAATATTTTAAATTCCTTTCAAGAGTGTTTTTATAGATACCATCTTTACACTAATAAATTATATACAAACAATGCCACAAAACTACTTTAACCGCAAATATGTAAAAATATACATATACATTTTCTGTCTAAGCTATACTAGCTTTTTTGTAGGAAATGCAGTATGAATACATGATTAATATATATGTACTACCTTCAATTAAATTAATTTTTAAAATTTGTAAACAAGATTCAAAGTAAGTTAAAATAGTTGAGCAAAGCATACATTGTGAAGGCTGGAAATGGATGGGACTAGATGAAAAGATGGGTCCAAAAGGACTGAATATGTACACATATTGAAAAAGCTTATATTGCTGAAAGCTGGGATATTTAGAAATATACACTTAATTTAAAATTAAATGCTGGATTTCACAGTTACTTTACATGAATGAAATATTTTAGGGTATTTCAATGTTCTTAAAATTAGGTATCACATTTTCAGGCATCTGGATCAATTCCAGTAAGAAAGAAATTTAGCTTGTGGGTATAGTCCTGCCATTAAATAGCCTTTTGCTTTATCAAGAAAACCCATCTCACTAGTGACATTAGACACTGATGTACTGTACAACAGCAAACAGATGCAAAACAAAGTAACTGACCTTTTTGGTAATGAAAAAAATTAAACACACACACCCACCAAATCTGTAGTTATTAGTGACATGGCTACATGTCCCTCCCTAATCTATGTGTAAGTACTGGGTATATGGCATTATTAAAATTGTGTTCTGCTCTGCAGTTTAACTACCACCAACTAATACCTGAAAGGAAATGGAAGCTGGTTCTGAATGGATCCAGTTATAGGCTCCTCTTAGTCACAGAAGCAATGCTTATAAAGAAATATTTAAGAAAAAGAGGGAAGCAATCTCTACATCAAGCACTTCTGGGGCAGTTAACACTATAATGGCAAGTACCAAGATGCTTATGAAAATCAAGATGATAGTATTAAGCCTGATAGCATCAGATCGAGTAATATTAAAAGTAGCATTGGTCAGTATTTACACCTTTGTGAATGTGTAGAGAGAAGCAAGTAAAATAGAATTGTGTGTGTTATTTTACATCTGCACATTACACAGTGTGTTCAGATTTATTAAAGCTCACTTGGGGGCACATATGCACAGCAGGGCTTAATTCAAAATAAACTATGCAAATTGACCTATGTCAATTTGCGTAGCTTATTTCAAAATTGGGATCATCTACACAGCACTTATTTCAAAATAGAGCACTCTTCCTCCGACTTCCCTTACTCCTTGTACAATGAGCATTATAGGAGTCGGAATAAGAAGTCCTCCAACTTGACAGTATTTTGACATTATTTTGAAATAACAGCCTGCTGGGTAGACATCGACTAAGTTATTTTGAAATAATGTTTCTGTGTAGATGCTGGAGTTATGAAGAGTGTTTATACTAAGAGTCTGTTACAATGAAGAGCTCAAGTACAATAACCTCATCATGCTAATGGAGTTATTCAGCACTAAATTTGGAAATTTGTGTATGAATTACATATGGGTAGATGCATGACACACTATAATTGAAGTTTTAGTTAAATCTTATCCCATGTATTTTGTGAAGTGTCCCCGTATGGTAATGAACAGCACATTTAGTGAATCCCTTTTCTATGCCCTCTACAATTTTTTGATTAAGAACATAGGGTATCAATATTTGCAACACATTTTAAGACAATGTCCCAGTGTGAAGGTTGCATTTATTACTGTTTTAATTTAAATGTAATCCTTTTTGTTCAACTGTGTTTTGCAACTTAAACACAGAATTCTTCTAACTCATGAGAAATGAGAAACTAGCCATAAACAGATCAGCTTTACTGAGCAGGCTGAATCAGATGGAAGCAGTAAACAAAAAGCACAAATAGTGACAAGTGAAGTTTGAAAATGTGAACTGTTAAGCGTCTTAATGGCTAAGAGAGCTTATAAAAATATAATATTATACCTTGACAGTGTATGTCTGTGTAAAATAATATATTCTAAAGACATCTCTCTGTACACTTTGATAGTGAGGTATCTGTAAAATGGAGTAAAACTCAATAGCCATTTCTTTAAATTCAACCATCAAATACAGTTTATGTATATGATAAGTCGATCTATGCTATTACAGTTTACATCAATTAATTTGAACATACCTTAACCAGCATGGCTGATGTATTCGCTTACTAGCCTAAGAGTAGCTAATGGAAATAACTCCAGCTACAATGTATTGCTTAACATAATTCCATGTGCAGGGATTCATTCAAGAAGTGTCAAGTGATTATGATGCATTTACCCAGGTATAAAACGCTCACCTCTGATCTTTTAATAAGGAAATTACCAAATAATTATATAAAGAAAAATAAAACCAAAGATTGATTAGGTGCAGTAATTATTCAGTTTCAGTACAATAGTTCATATAATTACATTTTCAACTTGGGGGAAATAAATAGCTTCTCTTCTCAGCTGTGACTAGATGCCTAATTGATACAACCAGCCAATGACAGGGGTGCTCCAATTAAGAGTGTTCTAGTGTATCTAACAAACCCAGCAGTACAACATAGTTTTAAAATCAATAACTTTTTTATAAACAACATTTTGCTTCAGAAAAAAATAATAAAGCAGAAGCTGAATTGTTGTTTGTGACAGTCAATATTTATATTATAGGAGTCTGAAACATACCATTTTGTGAGAATGGGAAAACCAACAGTTGGTGACAGTGTAACTTTATTTAAAGGAAGATTATTGAAATATATTATGTATATCATTTTAGATAAATTATGAAATTGTATTTTTTGTACTATACTTAGGGTACCTCATCTAAACAGAAAACTCTTACCAACATCAGTACTGTAGCTTCTTGATATTAATGTTTAGTCATTTCATGTTAGTTATCAGTAGACTAAAAGACAAAGAAACTAGAATATTTCATTTAATAGAAAGTTTAAATAAAGATTAGACACACTGCATTGTTTTTCTTCCTTTAAAATTTTCATCAAATGTTGTCCCTTTCAATAATTTGCATAAGTTTCTACATCATAAAGGATAATGCACATTACTGTTTATTCACGCTATAAAAAAGCACAATATACAGGCCATATCCTTTAAAGTGCAATACAACGGAACATGTCTGCAACATTCAGATTCTTCAAAAACCCAGGAGGGACAATTACTGTTCACAAGTATATGGACACTACATAATTTCTGAGCAGTTACTAAGAGACTGTCTTTGATGTAAGTGCCACCTAAAAACAATGCTTGTGACCCATAAAATTATAAATTCTGTCTGATTTCTTATCACATGACTTCCAAATCTGATGTCCAAAATGAAATTTTTACTCTTTAGTTACTGCAGAGCATCTATGGAGCCCTTTATTGGAGACAGTTCTTTAAGCATGCTCAAGAAAACTTTTAAAATACACACAGTGTCACGAATGGGTTGCTGATTCTAACGGCAAATCAAATGAATCAAGAAAAATATAGTAATATAGCAAGCATGTTTCTGACTTGGCAGCAAATGTTACACTGTGTTTGACACTAGCCACCAAATAACTGGTTACATGCAGCATGTCCACAAGCAAGTACAAATTTGCTCTTCACTTCTGAACTTTTTGGTTGAATGTTTTGATATTAAATTGTTAGAAAACCTCCTTGTTCCTGAGATGAGCATAGTAAAATGAAATGAGTTCCATCTAAAGCTGCCATTGGGACATAATGTTATGTATTTCCAGCACCGTTATCCTCATGCTGAGTTATATTATTTAAAATATCAGTCCTCCCCAAGGCGCCATTTCTGTGATTCTTCTTGACGTACATCCGGCCGGATTTGGTTTCTCATTCCACCTAAAACATTTGAGGTTGCCTCTGTTGCAACAATAAGAGGTTTCACCACAGCTGGTGGAATTTGGCGAAGGACTCCTCCTACTGCGCCTGTTACCCCTCTGTTCTCATGCTCTCGAGCAGCAGTTTCATAGATGGTCTGGGCAGTGTCTGTAATTCCCTTTGGAAATTAAAAAAATAAATAAAAAATCAGTTACCTAACAAGAAAATCCATTCTCTTCTCATTTTATTGACTTCAGTTAGGGCTTACCTGCCTGGTGGCTTAATGTGCCTTATAGGAGCGTGATTTCTAAAGCACAATATAATTAGCTACAATACAGCTAATCATTCAATCTTTTAACAGACTGCCATGGTAGTGAAAGACAAATTTCACTTGTTTCATGCACAGGTTGCTACATAAATCATAAATGCCTAAAAAGTTGTTTTAGATTGTTTGAGGCCTCAAAATAAGAATAACGTCTATGTCCTGCTAAGGATATTCATTCGGACAAATCAGCAGAACAGTATCAAGGGAGGCTTTGGGTGAATATTAGGAAAAAGTTTCTAACTATAAGGATAGTTAAGCATGGGAACAAGTTACATAAAGAGGATGTGAAATGCTCATCACTGGAGATTTCTAAGAACAGATTAGACAAATACCTGTCAGGGATGATCTAGGTATATTATTAATCCTTCCTCAGCTCAAGGAAAAAGGAAGAGAGTACCTGTTCAGGTCCCTTTCGGCCCCACAGTTCCATGAATGCAAATCTGTAGAACACAGTTTTCTTCTGACTCAGATTATAATTCATCTTGTTTGCGAGGTGCCTTGGCCTAATTCTGTTTCTCAGATTTTCTCTACATGTGAGGCTTGTATAAAGTTTGGTCTACTGAATTAGACTGTATACTTCAAATTATCTGATATTTTTCTCCAGCTCAAATTTCAAAATAAGAACTTTTAAATACCATCATGCATATTTCATATTTTGCTTTAACAAGGTTTAATGACAGCATTTTTGCTTACCTCTTTTACCACATTGTATGCTTTGGCTACCCCTTCTCGTAGGTCTACTGGCTGATGAGCTAAGCGATGCCGAGAGAATCTTTTGATCTTTTTTGTCTCAATACAACTGGGACCTGGGGAGACCATGTCATAAGCAGTTTCTGCTGCTGCCTAGGGATCAGTTCAAATGAAAATAAATTAATACATTCTTAATTCAGTATTTTATCACACACCTAAACCTACCCACCTAGTATTTTTGTAATTTGTGTTGAATTTTATGATAATCTAGCACATTTTTTCTTTTTTTAAAGACAAAAGTGTACATTTTACATGCAGTCTTCTCTTCTTCAGTTGTGACCATAATACTGGCTAAATATGAGTTTTAAAAAGGGTAGAGAAACATGGCCCCCAAGTGTTTACATTACCCTGTACATTACATATTAGTAAAACAGTCTCATCTCTTTTATATACTGAGGCTGTGTCTAGACTACATCCCTCTTTCAACAGAGGGATATAAATTAGACACTTTGAAATTGCAAATGAAGCGGGGATTTCAATATCCCGAGCTTCATTTGTATAATCGCATCGTGGCGCTCTTTCGAAGAAGCGCCATTTCTAAAGTAAAGCCGCCGTCTAGATGCGATTCTGTCGAAAACGGCTTTTTCAAAAGATCCTATACTCCTAATTTTTTGAGGAATACAGAATCTTTCAAAAAGGCCTGCTGTTTTCGACAGAACCGCATCTAGACCCCGGTTTTACTTTTGAAATGGTGCTTTTTCAAAAGAGCGCCATGACATGATTATACAAATGAAGCACAGGATATTTAAATCCCCACTTCATTTGCAATTTCAAAGTGTTTAACTTAAATCCCTCTGTTGAAAGAGGGACATAGTCTAGACACAGCCTGAACTACCACAAAAGTATCAGAAGTGACAAAATTTATGTTCTGCCTACTTCCCTCTATGTTAATGTACAGTGATACCATAACATTAAAAACCATTTTAATTTTGTTTCACAGCAGAATGATTTTAAATCAAGATGATTTTAATCAGTTATTTAACTGATAACTTGAATAACTTTTTTTAAATAATTGATTTAAGTCAGGTTGGAGGTTCTTAAAATTAACTGGAAAATTTATGCCACTGCAATTTTAAATTGGCTTATAACAAACTAAATTACAAATTCTGCTTTTTGATTGTTGTTTGTTGTAAGGTTTATATCTTATTTGAATTTTACAAAAGAGCCGTAATTGAAATTGAAAATTAAGGCTCTGTCCCTAAAACTCATAAGCAAGCATGTACCTGTACTGATATGATTAATGCCACTGACTTCAATGGACTCCTCATATGCATAAAATTAAAAATGTGTGTAGTAGGTATTGGCAGCTTCAATAGCTAAAAAACTGTAATTTTAAAAAACTCTTTACTCTTAATGCATAGAAATTTTTCATTTCAAAACAAAATTACTTCAATGTTAACAGCATAAAAATTACTCAGAGTTTGAAAACATCAATAAAATTAGTGTGAACTTTTTATACACAAGACAACATTTCAGAAGTAAGAGCCTAACTCAGGAGCACAAGTCCTGCTGATTTCAAAACTGCAAACTCTAATGGAGGAGTACAACTTTGTCCAAGCATGTTTGCTTCTCTGACTCTTTGATGTTCAAAATATCAGAAAGGAGTGTTGGTTGCAAACACAACACAGGCTGTTTGCTTTTGTGCTGATCTCACAGTAGGAATAAGCACCTGAGCTTGTGTCTCAGCACAGATGAGTATTTTAAGAATTAAACGCCTCAGCAGAAAAAAATCCTATGTGAAGTCTAAAATATGTAATTCTACTAAGAAGAAAAAAATAACCACTTTCATAATTTAAAGATTATTCAATGGAAGAAGAATAGTAAAAATAATAGATATATTAAAATCATTATAAAAATTATTCATCCTGATATATTTGGTATCAATGTATCCATATTTCAAGCGTTTCAAATGAAATAATGTAAGCCTTCTGGGTAGAAACCATCTATTTTCTATTTTCATACAGCATCCAACATAGTGAAGCCCTGATCCCTAGCACCACCATAATAATTATACTATAAACTTGTTCTCTTGTCTAACCTCATATATAATGTAAAATGTACCTGTATGGTTTGAACCATTCTGTTTGTTAGCTCTAAAGCTGCCATTGCAGTGGAAGTACCAAAGGAAGCAGCTCCTCTTTGAAAGCCTCTTACAATACGACCATCCTTTCGGTACTGTTCTATCGGTAACCATACTAAGTCCTTCAGACCTTGAACTGAAATTATAGCCAGAATGCAAAACACATAACTTGTTATCTAAACCTTGGAAACTGAGAAAGCTGTTAAAAGTTATATTCAGATTATTTTACCAGTGTGATTTGTATTTGAACAGCAACAGAAATGAACTTACCTAACTGCACTAAAGAATGCATAGGCCCCACTCCTCCCAGGATTCCTGGTAGCTGATTTTTCTTTATGTCATTAAGCCATTCAGTGATAGCATAAGAGAACAGCTTATCCACACCTAACAAACTGTAACAGACAAAGTTATTAGTACAGGTTGGACCTCCGTGGTCTGGCACCCTCGAGACCTGAGCTGTCCCGGACCAGGAAATTTGCTGGACCAGGGGCAGTCACTGCTCCCCTGCTGGCTTCCCTGCTCTGGGCCTCTCCTTGGGGCTCCCTGCCCTGGACACACTGGCCCAGCAGGGGCTTCCCACCTTGCTGTCCGCCTGCTGCCCCAGGGTCTCCCAGGGTTCCTGACGGGGACTGCTTGGTAGCTGATATCCTCACTGCTGCAGGATGTTCCCTGCGGTTCCCAGCTGAGTCCACCAGGCTGCTGCCAGTTCTGCTGCCACTGGGGGTTCCCCAGCTGAGGATGCCTACCCACCCCCACCCTGCTGCTAGGGCATGCCCTACTGCTGCTGCTGAGGATGCTGTGGGTTCCCCAGCCAGGTCCACTCCCCTCTGCCAGCGCTGCTTCAGAGGACTTCCCAGGGTTCTTGGCTGGGGCCACCCAAGCTCCCCGCTGCAGCCAAGGATTCTCTGGCTGGGGACAGGACTCCCCGGCCATCTTGCCCCACTAATGCTGGGAGTTCCACAGCTGGGGTGGGAGGTCCCCAACCACCGTCTGGCCCCATTGATGTCAGGGGTTCCCCGACCAGGGCGGAAGCTCCCCAGATGCCACCTGGCCCAGCCAGGGCTCCCCAGCCCCAGCATTGCTCCCTCTTTCAGGGCTCTTTAGTCCAGGAACATCTGTGGCCCTGCCAGACCACGGATGTTCTCAGACCAGAATGTCCCAGAGGAAGGTTCAACCTGTACTTAAGAAAAGCAATGATGACAACTTGAGGGATGTGTTTTCTACTGAACAAGAAAAGACATTTAAACATTAAAATAAGGGGAAAAATGAAGGCGCGAATGTCACACTCACTTACCCCTGGTGAACCAAGGTATTTGACCTTTGTGCCACAGTTAAAATATAAATCTACAATTGCATTTTAGATTGCATCTTTGACAGTGGAAGAAAACTTGTGGGAAAAACTGATAAAGAATCAGAGCTTCATGTTAGTCCTATAGGCTCTGAATAAGGAAAGAACTTAAGTATGTGTTTAATTTTAAGATTGTATGGTCAAGTTCAGCACACGGTTAAGTGTTATTCTGAACAGACACACTTTCTTGAATTGAAACCATATTAGACAATTTTCAGCCCAAGTTCTCGTCCCATTCACAGCACAAATGTCTACAGACAAACAATTTAAGTACATTAACAATGATGTATCTCCTTATAAAAATCATTGCAATGTTCTATGAATTTTAAATATGCTTAATATTACAATTTGCTTTTTGCCTGCTATACTAAATACTTGCAACATCCACATCAGAAAAAAATCATATTCAAATTCTGTAAACTCACCCATGTCGATAGCAAAGTCTCTTCAACTTTAACTCTGAGCAGTTTAATTGTGCAAGACCAATCAAAATCCCAGCTAACGTACCCTGCAAATTAAAAACGTAGTCAATCTAAAAATGTATCTACAATACATAATCTGAAGTTGGGAAATAAATACTTCCCAAGAAGAACTTTGTATCAATTTTATTGAATATATTTTATATTGCATACACTGAAATAAAACCTCTCCCTCCAACCTCAATTTATTTAATTAAGCATTTTGAACTATACTAAATTAAAACTGACACAAAGTGCTTTGGATAAAGAACCTGCAATATCATCTTAACAAAGTGGTGTAAGGGAAAACTTTAGATGGCACAGATCTGAATAAGGAAAGAACTTATTCTTCAGCAGTAGGGAGGTGTATCGTGCAGTGCACCCAACTGCAGAGTTGGAGCTCTAATGCACTTCAAGCCTCCTCAGATGTAGCATGGTCTCTTGACAGCCATTCCTGCTGAATGAAAGTGGCTGGCATTCAACTACCCAACCAACCCCAAGAGAGAAGGTGCACAAAACTAGCTTAAAAAATCAGTCCCCTTTACCTCCAACCCTACAATATCCTGTGCTGAATAATGGTCAATTGGACACAAAGTTCTACCCCATTGTTCTCATGTTGCACTGAAACTTTAAGTAGTACTTGAAAATTTTCAAGATTACATTGATAATGGGTAGGTAGCACCCAAAGGATAGTTCTGCTTATGGAAAGAAAACACACTAAACATCAGTTTTATTAGATAGTCTATGTTATAAACAAACCTGATCCATTGAAACGTGTTTGCCATGGTAATCAAGACGTATTGGAACTTCTGATGTAAATCGAAATTCTCTGAAATATAGAAAGGAAAAATGTATTATAGTAAATGAAATTGGAATAGAACATAAATGAAGTCATTCAAAAGGAAAACTGTAGAATGAATCACAAATAGATGCATGTCAGATTATAATATGATTCTCTTCAGTTTTCTTGTAAGGAATATACCACTGTAGTTGTGGTGAACTACTACAGGTGATATTTCTGCCAAGTAAAATTTCTTTATTACATCCTCAGGACTTGACCAGTGCCAAACCAAAGAATTTGCTGAATCACAGGAGGTCAATATTGTCTGGCAGCATTACCAACACTTCCACTATTTACTGGGCTCTTAGAAGACTTTTGGGGTAAATTAGAGCTAAACAACAGCACAGAACACTGAGAGCCAAGACCGGTGGCTGTAAACAAATTTTATGGGACCACGGGAAACTTGGCCACACCCATTATAAGTGCACATTCGGCTAACTAAAATCATGCTAGACCATGGATGTTGCTGGACCAGAGTGCTGGACTAGAGAGCTTCAACCTGTATTATATTTAAGCTCTGGGAGAAAAAAGGCAATGCCCATTGAGGCTGAATAGAAATTATTGTAATGAAGTTCTACTGCGTTCTATAAAAGCAATAAAATTTGGTAGAATAGGTGCACTCTGGTAATCATGCAACCAAAATTTACCTGAAAAAGACTGGTTGATCACTGAATGATGTATCTTCCTGTGAAAAATGATGGTCCTCTCCATTAACGATATCCACAGAATCAACACTATCACTTTGGCTTCTTTGCTTGTGTAATGAGAAAGAAATGACTGGGCTTGGGTCCTTGAAGCTGCTTACATGCTTGGGCAAACTACAAGTTACATCAGCACCAGGAGACTTTTTAACTAAAATAATAAAAAATTACACACAATTAACAAATCATACATCGTCTTTCACAGTCATTTCAAGCAGCATGCTAAATAAGTATTTTGTTTTGTTGTCTAATGTAACACATTCATTCTGATACACTGTAAATGTAGTGTATTACAAAACCATGCTGTTACAGTTAAATGCATTGGATTTTCCAAGGGCAAAGAACACTAATATTTGCAAACTACTCCCAGTCTGTAAAGTTATATATAGTTCTATAGGTAGTTAAAGCTAACAAATAAATCATTTTAAAAAGTCAAGAGTAAAGGTTTATAGCAGAAGTGGAGAACTTTTTTAGGCCATGGGCCAATGACCCACAGAAAAATCAGTTGGGGGCCACACACAAGTGAGAAGCAAAAAACCAAACCAAACCAAACCAAACCACCAAACCCCTACTGAGAAGGAGAAAAACACTGCCCACATTCCCCTTGCACATCAGAGCCTAGCAGGGCCCAGCCTAGTAGATTTGCGTGCTCCAGAGATGGGCTCCCCAATGCTGGAGAAAGCTCTGAGCCTTGGGGGCCAGATTCAAGCAAAGCAGGGGTGCATGCAGCCCCCAAGCCATAGATTTCCCACCCCTGGTTTATAGTAAAAAGCTTCTCTTGGTGAGAGACTGAATAACATTCTCAGAGTTTCAACTAAACCTTTTTAACGTCTAAACATCCATAGGCTTGAAAAATCTATTTTAAAGAATTTTAACAGAAACCCTACAGAGAATTACACAATCTGTGCATTCCTGCAAGCAGTACCAAGGAAAGTGATGATCTAAGATTGTTTACATAGAAAGAAACAAATACAATATGGTCAAAAGGAGAATATTACTTATTTTTAAAAAATCTTATTCTCTCATTTTTGCCCAAATTTATAGAGACAGTTACATGGAAATACTACTTTAACTTAATATTATTATTTTACTTCTTTCATGGACATTTAGGACAGGAGTCTTTCTGAAACAGTGTTGTTTAACTTTAAATTTGTAATTAAAACAAACGCTTTAAGAGAGAGGAAGAAAAAACAATTTATTTTGTTTATCCATAGCTCCAACACTATGCTCACAAATTTTTAAAATACTGCTTCAATTTTTGGGTGCCCAACTCAAGAGACATCTTGTGACAGAGGCAGCAGCACAAAGAACAAGGACGGGGCAGGTGGAAACTGATACATGAGAAGCCAGCTTTTCAAGTTGGTTTCCTGCACATACCAGCTTCCACAGAACCACCTACACCCTGAGGTGACACGTTTACAAAAATAAATGTTTTTTAACATCCCTATTGAAATGTGATGCAGATGTGTATTCCACTTACGTACGTACGTGCGTGAGTGTGTACGCGCACACCCAGCACTCCGGAGGAAGACTTGCCTAGCAATGTCCATAAGGCCACCCCCCTCAGTTCCTTTGCACCAAAAGCCCACAGAAGGAGAGACTGATGCTAAGGGGACAAAAGGTGGGTCATGGACTACATGCCTGCATTTCATCTCAAGGAAACAGTTACAATTACAGTAAATAACCGTTTCTTCCTCGAGAAGGTGCAGAAATGTATTCCACTTAGGTGACTCACAAGCAGTACCCCAATTTGGAGCTGTGGGTCTAAGAAATAGGGACTGTAGGACCACCCTTCTGAGGTATGCATCCACTCTAGAAGATGCAGTAATAGCATAATGATTCTTAACTATACATGTGGATGACACCGTGGCTACCATGCAAATGTCCGGTATGGAATGTCAGTGAGGGACACTACTGCTGTCACTTGTGTTCTCATGGAATAAGCCCATATCTGTAGACAAGATGTAGCTGGAGCTAAACTCATCCTCAATCTTGATACAGGATGTTATCAATCTAGAGATGGTTGTGCACAGGCCACTAGCCCCTTCATGCAGTCTGCATATGACATGGACAGGTCAGGTGAAACACAACATGGTTTAGATAAAAGGCTAAACATCACCTGACATCAAGAATATGGAGGTGCCGTTTTGGGGAATAAAACATTTTAGGAAAAAACACAGGTAAATAAATACACTGCCTGATTCAGAAGAAACTTCAATAAAAACTTTGGGTGTGGTCACAATCTTAACTTGTCCTGAGAGAATGGAGTGTAAGATAGTTCAGCCATTAGGCCTACAACTCTCACACCTTCCTTGCCAAAGTGATAGCTTCAGGAACATAGTCATCTAAGATAGAAGGGGCAGCACACAGGACACAAGAGGCTCAAACTGAGGGTCCATCAGAGCTGACAGAACTGTGTATAAGTTCTACAAGAGAACCCACTCTCAGATCCCTTCACCGTCCCGTCAGAAATCTCTTCACAGTGGCATTTGAAAAAACTGACTTCCACTGAATAGGAGGATGAAACGCAGATACAGTTGCAAAACACACTCTCAGCACAAAGATGTCCTGGATGGAAGCCACTATTGCTTGAGTCCTTTGGGCCAAGGACCACTGTGAGAATCTCTTCCACACTGCACAGTAGGCCATCCAAATGGAGGACTTCCTATTGTTGAGTAGGATTTGTTGGACAGCTACTAAACTCTGCTCTTCTTCTTTCAGCCATGTAACAGTCATGCCTTAAAGTGCAAGGAGATGATTTGCAGGATGGAGAGAGTGACCATAGTCCTGAGCAAGTAGGTTGGGATCGAGAGGAAGTGGTATGGAAGACTGAGGTCAGAGCAAAGTGGTCTGAGAACCAGCACTACCTCAGTGACTCAGAAGCAATGAGAACAAGCTTGATCTGATTCACCTTGAGCTTGAAGAAGACCTGAGGAATAATCAGAAGAGGAGGAAAGGCACACAGAAGAGTTGACTGCCAGCTGTAGAGGAAGAAAATGGAGAGGGAGCTCAGACTGAGCCCATCCTGGGAGCAGAACAGATCCCTTCCTCTTTTCCTTCATCATAAAATAGGTCGATTGCCCCACACTGCAAAGATAACATGGAGGACACTCACATCAGGGACCACTCATGTCTTAGGGACTATGTCCTACTGAAATGGTCCATAAGACAATTTTGCATTACTGTACTTGAAAGTGGCCTGCTATTGTCTTCTTTGGTGCAGAATTACCACAGGATGATCATCTCAAGGCAGAGTAACCTGGATTGTGCACTCTCTTATTTATTCACATAGTACATCACAATGATATTGTTGGTCAATATGTGAACCACTAGTGCAAGGATGGGGAAGCAAAGGGGACTTCTTGGCACACATTGCTTGAGGTCTCCCACCATCATAAGGAATATAGGACTGGAGAAGGAAGGCAAGCCAACCTGTCTATAGAATACAGGGCAGGGTAGTGGTTGACCATCATGAGCCATATTTAAAGAGGGAAAAGGTGCATCCTGGGGAACTATAGCACTTGCATGCAAGCAGACATGTGACTTGAGAGGCTCCAAAACACAGAGATTGTCATGGAGGGCTGAAATTGCAAAAAGAGTCAAAGCTGTTGAATTGCAATATTGCATGGAAGCAGTGGGTTAGCAGGAATGCCCTCAACCTTGTGGAATCTAACAGGGCCCCAGTGAACTCATTTTTTTTAAGTGGGGGAAAGGTTGACTTCTAAGGCTAACTTTAAACACCACCAAGATCAAGCAAGCACAGTGTGCTCTCAAAATGGGTAAGAGCCTCTTCTTTGGAGCTATCCTTCAGTAACCAATCATCAAGATAAGGAATGATATGTATTCCTTTCCTCTAGAGATATGCCATGATCACTGCCATGAATCTGGTGAAGATTGGGGGACAGAAGTGAGGCCAAACAGGAGAACTATAGACTGAAAGTGGCGTTCTCCTACCATAAAATGAACAAACTTTCTTTTGTTTGCTCAGTAGAATCACCACAGGAAAGCAAGATCAAAAGCAGCAAACCAGCAGTTCTGAGATACTGTGGGGAAGACAGCCGACAGTGACCATGTGGAATCTTGTGTACTTGAAGAAATTCATTGAGGCCACGAAGGTAGAGAATGGGTCTCATCCCATCCTTGGATTTTGGTATCAGGAAGCACCTGAAGTAGATGCCTTGGTCCCAGTGGAACCTCCTCCACCACTTCCAACTTTAGCAGAGCTGACCTGCTCAATGAGCAGTGTCTCACAGAGGTCCCTAAAGAGGGATGGGGAGGCAGGTGAGAACAGGGTGTGGAGAAGAACTGGATTTCACAGCCCAATCAGACATTTTCAAAGACCCAGTTGTTGGAGGGTCTCAAGCACTGTAAAAACAGGCCAGCCTATCCCCATAGGAATGTGAGGAGAAGGAAGGAGAGAAGAAGAGATGAAGAGGGCAGAATAGTAACTGCACCAATCTTCTGGACTAAGATGTCAAGATGGGTTCTTGGTAAGTGCTGAGGGTGGGCATGCAAACTGTCAGATAAAAACGAGGGTGATGTCATGCTAGGAGTCTACTACAGGCCACCTAGCCAGGAGGAAGAGGTGGATGAGGCCTTTTTTAAACAATTAACAAAACTATCCAAAGCCCAAGATTTGGTGGTGATGGGGGACTTCAACTATCCAGACATATGTTGGGAAACTAACACAGCGAGGCACAGGCTATCCAATAAGTTTCTGGACTGCATTGGAGACAACTTTCTGTTTCAGAAGGTTGAAAAAGCTACCAGAGGAGAAGCTGTTCTGGATTTGGTTTTAACAAATAGGGAGGAACTAGTTGAGAACTTGAAAGTGGAAGACAGTATAGGGGACAGTGATCACGATATAATAGAGTTCATGATCTTAAGGAAAGGTAGAAGGGAGACCAGCACATTTGAGGTAATGGATTTCAGGAAGGCAGATTTTGATAAGCTCAGAGAACTTGTAGGTAAGGTCCCATGGGAAGCAAGACTGAAGGGAAAAACAACTGAGGAGAGTTGGAAGTATTTCAAAGGGACGTTGTTAAGGGCCCAAAAGCAAACAATTCCGCTGTGTAGGAAAGATAGAAAATATGGCAAAAGACCAGCTTGGCTTAACAAGGAGATCTTGCACGATCTCAAAATAAAAAAGGAGTCCTATAAAAAATGGAAACTAGGACAACTAACAAAGGATGAATATAGGCAAGCAACACGGGAATGCAGGGGCAAGATTAGAAAGGCAAAGGCACAAAATGAGATCAAACTAGCTACAGGCATAAAGGGAAACAAGAAGACCTTTTATAAATACATTAAAAGGAAGAGGAAGACCAAGGACAGGGTAGGCCCACTGCTTAGTGAGGAGGGAGAAGCAGTAACAGGGAACTTGGAAATGGCGGAGATGCTCAATGACTTCTTTGTTTCGGTCTTCACCGAGAAGTCTGGAGGTGTGCCTAACGTAGTGAATACAAGCAGAGAGAGGGTAAGTTTAGAAGATAGGATACACAAAGAACAAGTTCAAAATCACTTAGGAAAGTTAGATGTCAGCAAGTCACCAGGTCCTGATGAAATGCATCCCAGGATACTCAAGGAGCTGATAGAGGAGGTATCTGAGCCTTTAGCTATGATCTTTGAAAAATCATGGCAGACAGGGGAGATTCCAGAAGACTGGAAAAGGACAAATATTGTGCCCATCTATAAAAAGGGGAATAAGAACAACCCAGGAAACTACAGACCAGTCAGTTTAACGTCTGTCCCAGGGAAGATAATGGAGCAGGTAATTAAGGAAATCACATGCAAACACTTGGAAGGTAATAAAGTGATAGGGAATAGCCAGCATGGGTTTGTGAAGAACAAGTCATGCCAAACTAATCTGATAGCTTTCTTTGATAAGATAACGAGCCTTGTGGATAAGGGCGAAGAGGTGGATGTCATATACCTAGACTTTAGTAAGGCATTTGATACGGTCTCGCATGATATTCTTATTGATAAACTAGGCAAATATAACTTAGATAGGGCCACGATAAGGTGGGTGCATAATTGGCTGGATAACCGTAGTCAGAGAGTTGTTGTTAACGGTTCTAAATCCTGCTGGAAAGGGATAACAAGTGGAGTTCCTCAAGGGTCTGTTCTGGGACCCGTACTGTTCAATATCTTCATCAATGACGTAGATATTGGGATAGAGAGTACGCTTATTAAGTTTGCAGATGATACCAAACTGGGTGGGGTTGCAACTTCTTTGGAGGATAGGGACATAATTCAAAATGACCTTAGCAAGTTAGAGAAATGGTCAGAGGTAAATAGGATGAGGTTTAAGAAAGAGAAATGCAAAGTGCTCCACTTAGGAAGGAACAATCAGTTCCATACATACAAGATGGGAAGCGACTGTCTAGGAAGGAGCATGGTGGAAAGGGATCTAGGGGTCATAGTGGACCACAAGTTGAATATGAGTCAACAGTGTGATGCTGTTGCAAAAAAAGCAAATATGATTCTAGGTTGTATCAACAGATGTGTTGTAAGGAAAACTCGTGAAGTCATTCTGCCGCTCTACTCTGCACTAGTTAGGCCTCAGCTGGAGTACTGTGTCCAGTTCTGGGCGCCACATTTCAAGAAAGATGTGGAGAAATTGGAAAGGGTACAGAGAAGAGCGGCAAGAATGATTAAAGGTTTAGAGAACATGACCTATGAAGCCAGGCTTCATGAACTGGGCTTGTTTAGTTTGGAAAAAAGAAGATTAAGGGGGGACATGATAGCGGTTTTCAAATATCTAAAAGGGTGTCACAAGGAGGAAGGAGAAAATTTGTTCCTCTTGGATTCTGAGGACAGGACAAGGAGTAATGGGCTTAAAGTGCAGCAGGGGAGGTTTAGATTGGACATTAGGAAAAAATTCCTAACTGTCAGGGTGGTCAAATATTGGAATAAATTGCCAAGGGAGGTGGTGGAATCTCCCTCTCTGGAGATATTTAAGAACGGGTTAGATAGACATCTGTCAGGGATGGTGTAGACGGAGCTTGGTCCTGCCTTGAGGGCGGGGGGCTGGACTCGATGACCTCTTGAGGTCCCTTCCAGTCCTATTATTCTATGATTCTATGATTCTATGAGATGCCTGAGCGAGTTGAGCCCAACTGCTTCCTCCTGGGGTATAGATCACTCTTCCTAGAGTAGTCTTGCTGTTTCAGGGGGAATGGTTGTGCAAAAGACTGCTATGAGAGATATTGTTGGTGCTGCCCCATCTCATAGTGCCGTCTTTGTGTGGCCGGTATATACATTCCCAAGGACCTCAAGGGAGCCCTCTAGAATCCTGAAAGGAGTGCAGAAGACTGTCACGTTTGTCTGAGAACAAGACTCAGCCACCAAAGGGAAAGTCCTCACTGGCTTGCTGGATCTCCAGAGTGATCACAGAAGTTTGCAACTAAGAAGCCCTCTTCATTGTTACCACCAAGGCCATTACCCCACTAAGATATCCATATTTTCAAGAGCAAACTGAAGGGACATTTTGGCCACCTAGCAGCTTTCTGCAATGTATGCTCAAAACTCCTCACTCAAAGTCATGGACAATTTAGACATGGCTGACCAACTGAGGAAATCATATTGGAGAGCAAAGCTTGTTGATTCCCAGTCAGATCTTTCTGCCCAGAATATTCAACCATTTCAAGTGGTTTTCCTTGGGCATAGGTTTGAACCTACCCTCACAGGCAGTGGACTCCTCACCAAAAAAAAGCAAACATCAGCCCTGGGAAAAAAATACATGGGAAAAAAATAACTGGGTGCTTAGCACACACCAGAAGCCAGCTTCCCACTTCTCATCCACAGAGCCTTCCATCTGCTGGTGGCTCCGCTGATCAACCCCTCCTCCCTTTCAGCGCCTACTGCCCACTGCAAACAGCTGTTTCATGGTGTGCAGGAGCTGCTGGGGGGAGAAGTGGGGATTGGGCAGAAATTGGTGGGAAAGGGGTGGAGCAGAGAGTGGGAAGAGGAAGGGTGGGGGTCTGGGGAAAGGGGTAGGGTGGAGACAGGGCCTGGGGTAGAGCACTCCCAAGGCCTAGAGGAAGCCAGTGCTCATATCTACCCTGATGGGCTCTGTCATTTCCAGCCATTACAACCAAGGAGTGTACTGGTGACCAATAAGAACTGAGCTCGATGACCTCTCGAGGTCCCTTCCAGTCCTATTATTCTATGATTCCTATTAGTCTATGAGCCTGGGCCCTACTTACTGGCCTCAGGACACATGCCAACCCTGAGAGCTATATTGGTCCAATGGCAGTCCTCGGCGCTTGGGGGTGATGTGGAACGGGGAGATGACAATCCCAACTTGGAATCAGATGGGCCCTGCATTCTTGTTAACATGGAAGGAGCGATGCCCGAAGGTGTCAATAGGTAGCCTAATTCATCCACTGACAGAAATCAGTGTCCCCAGTGAAGGCAGTACTATTAGTACAGCATCAGTCTTGGAGCAAATGGTGGTAGTAGAGCACCCACATGCATTGACACAGAAGGTGGTGAAACCCACTTTGGGAGCCACCACTTTGTGGTGTTGAAGGCAGGGGAGTCAAAGAGAATCCTGGAGTTGAGGTCCCCTGTACCAGTTGTACTACTGGCTTCTTCTCCATGCTGATGGCATGGACACAATTAGGACCAGCATTTCTAGCATCAGTACTAGACTCAATGGAGGCTAGAGCCAGAGTATTTGCTCTTTTCCACTCAGAGAGAAGGATCAAGAGCTACCCGTAACATCTTGTATGCCAGATTCAGCCCCAGTCCAGTTTGCACTTTTCTAGGGTAGGCAGAGGTATTGTATGATAACCTGGAGCAGTCTCAACTATTCTTAAAAAACCTCTTCCTCGCCACCAATGAAGAATGGCTCTTCCACCTCTTTCATTCCAGAAAAAGAGGAAGCATCACTTTGCAATCCAAAGAGCAATCTTTGGCCAGAAGGCGGCCTTAATACTGGACCAGGCAACATTGCATATTCAAGCAGGTGCTGCTTGAAACAACAACTCCATTGAGTCTGCTTCTTGAATGATCTACAGATCAAATGCTCATAAGTTAGGCCTCATGAGAAGAAAGCAAGCATCAAGTATGGGGGAGGGGTCACTGTTGGGGAACACTTTGGAGCAACGTTTTAATCCCGGTGGAGGCATTACAGGGAACACCATCTAGCAAGTAACACTACTTATGACTACTAACTAATACTAGCTAACTATATACAATATATGAGGGTAAGGCTAAATGCAAGGTTTTAAGATTACAATCACACAGAGCTCCAACTCTAGCCAGCTATGGTGAGAAGGAACTGAGGAGGGTCAGGGCAGCACTGCTTCACATAGCCAGGAAGGGGCCCAAGTACTAGTGGGCAAAAGTCTCTAACTCTGGCATGCTGGGTGTGCGTAAACCTAAGCGGAATACTTGTCTACATGTATTCAAAGAAGAATATAAAATCAGAGAACTCTTCTGAAAATTTTGGGCTTAAATTAATGTCTTATATAGGTCTTTAGTAATACAGAACAAATTTCATGCATCAGTGTACATGCATGCACACACACATATGCATATATATAGGCACACACACATATGGAGAGAAATAAGAAAAAAAGGTAGAATGTGTGTTTCCAGTTTCCTAGATCAATGATAGTACCTTCTGGATCTGGAGTCATTAAGAGTTCCACCTCTGAAGACAAACTAGTGAAAAAATCCTTCAGGAAAAACAAGGCATCCTAAAGTAAAGAAATAACGCAATCACGGTAAAGGAAAGGAAACAAATCACCTCATTTAGAGTACCCTAAAAAAAATTGTCTGCAATCCAGGATATTATGTTTCTGTGGGGACTTGCACATGAATCAAAGGAACAAGAGGATACTTTAGAATCGAGAGCTTAAGTCCTTTTTTCAGTTGCAATCTAAACAAAAAATACATTGGCCCGTAATGTACAATGGAGAGCCATGAGCAGAAATGAGAGAATCTGCCTTGCATGTTCAGCATGTGGGGCAGCTGCATTTGCAGTACTCTCCCAATCCCTTTCTTGGACCGTTCAGAGGATGGGCGACATACATAGTCCCGGCATTAACCCCCACATAATAGAACTATATTACCTCAAACTCGCTCTTCCATAATATCAAAGAACCCATGCCATTCTCACAATTAAAATGTTTGGGTACCAGAATACCCTATGAATAGGTTGGCCTCTCATATGTAGCTAGCAGGGAACCTATTCACAGGGATCCACTGGAATTAAACTACTAAAGAGCTGAGGAGGTTCATTATTGAGTACCCCAATAATGCCTTCAGAGAACACACAACAGATAGTGGTTCATTCTCCAGGGGCCACATAACTGGACATCCTGTAGTGGGCACAGGTAAAAACATGGCTATAAGAAGGTTTCAGACGGGGAATTTTCTTGGCTACTCGATAACAGCTATTCCATGCTATATTTCTGTTCTTGGTGGATATAGTATGAAACTATTATAAACTATGGCAGGGCACAAATGCCAGTAAGTTACATGTTAGCTTTCAATGGATGTTTTATAGAAGTTAGACACCTAAATGTCATTTTTACTTCTGAAAATCTCCCCCTTCTTGACTTGCAGAAGTCAGTCAAGGAGAGAATTCCAAGCCATATTGCACATTTCTATCAAAACCAAGTCATTTTAAACTTTTCTGGGTTTAGGAGGCTAATCAAGTACAAAAACATCCTTCTAGAACTAATTTCTACTATCTTTTTTTCAGTGCTCTCTGCCATTAATGCTTCAAATAGGGCAACTAATAGCAAATAGTTTATGATACAGCAATCACATCAAGTATATGCTTTTAATTAGAATATTAATGACTTCTCTCTATTACATAAGAATTTAACATTATTGGACTTACTTTCAAGTCAATAATAATTTACTGGAATGACAAAACTATACAAGTGTTGCTAAAGCATAAATGTACTCCCGTCTTTAAAAATTTCCAAATCACTGAACTTTTCAGAAGACTTACTAATTGAAGTATAATATTTGAGAAAATAGCTGTTTCTGCAGATATTACTGATCTTTAAATTAAAAGGTCTAGTTACTATGTTGGCTGAAACACTACACAAACTCAATTGTTAAAAGATTTTTTTCATATAAAAACAGACATAGGCAAATATATAAGCTGATACATATAGCTGCAGGGAATCCAAAGTTGCATAACAGAAAACAATCAAAACCACAAAAAAAATCCATAAAATCTGTTTTGGATGTTATGAGTGTAAGGTTATAACAGTAATCATGTTAAATCCACACAAATATTTAGAAATAGTACACTGGCACAATCAAAGGGCACAATGATGCTTCATCTAATGGACACTGTCTCTAGCATCACTAACCTGATCAATATTGAGGCGAAGTGGCATTAGTGACACACGTAAACAGCATTCCTGTGGTGATCTGCCAGACTCTGGACGAACATGTAACACTTTAACTGTTAGCTGCAGGACGAAAAATGAGACAGAGAGAAACTCAGTGTGTTAAAAAGTGTTCTACTTTCATTCATATGGTGAAATGATTAAAACTTCTGTCCTTGTATCAAATCTCAATTTGTCAATGATATAGTTAACATGGGAAGAACAACCTACCATGGACTGATGCAAGTCTGAAAGTTCACTGGAAAAGAAAAGCTACAAATGAAATAGATCTTCCAAGCTTACGAGATGAATGTATGACGTGTAAATGCCTTCCTATGCACCCGAAATTCAGCATACACACACAAGATGATGCATATTCAGAAGTGAAGATGTAATGCAATCTGAGTAAGTTTGTGTGCTAGATTTATTTTAAAATTGCTATAACCTTGCAAAATAGAACAGATAATTATTTCAGATGATTTTTTACAGCAAACTCCACTCACAAGAAATTAAGAAAATAGCCTACATTGATATAAAGCTTATGCTATTACAACGTTCCATGATCTCATACTCATTCTTCTGCAATATCAAGGAACTCATGCCATTCTCACAATTAAAAAGTTTGGTTACTAGAATATCCTATGAATAGGTTTCATAATCTTACCATATTAGAATGTGCTTTTCTGGGCATCTCCTTACTACAGTACAGATAGAGAAATTTATTCATCTGTGATGTAGCCAAGCGATCTCTGATCTCAAGGTCTTGAACAACAAAAACCTGCCGGGACACTGGCTGCTCCAACAGACTAGATTCACATTCTGGACCTCCTGGAGGATATACCTCATGCTGGAATTTCACCTTGGAACAAAAAGGCAAAAGGAGATATTAAGGTTCAGTGGATACAAGCTGTATAATAAAACAATACAGATAAAGCTAGAACTTTAAAAATCATGGGTCAGGCTTTAAAATGATGAGATTTCAAAATACTGTAAATAAATGGTTGGGTTTCTGCACTCTGAAGAGAAAAGCCTCTTGACTCTCCTTTGTTTGCACATACATGTTTTAGGATGAAGAATCAGACTGAAACAAATGGAAAATGCAAACAAAAAAGGAGGGGGAGAGAGAGAAGTTGTTTCATCCTGTCACAGGACTATTATTTTCCTCTCAGCTCTGTGGTGACATTTCACTCACTGATAGCCTGTTTCCCAGGAGGTCTCTCCAGTGATGCTGTTTCTGCTCCATCACAGGAAACTCATACTCTTGATCCCATTAACTCATCCAGCAACGTTCTCCTCTCTTACTTCCTTGTTTCTTCATACACCTAATCTCTTGGCAAACTCCAGGCATTATCACCCCCCTGCTCTTCCAAAAATTCCTGTTTACCCCTTGCCTACTGGCAGCCTCCCCTCCATACAGTCCTCTCCAGACACTCCCACTTATTTCTCTTCTCCACTCCTTTGTGCCATTAATCCTCAAATCATCCTCCTTTCCCCCTTGCACACTTGTGCAATCTTCCCACTCTACTGTATTGTATAGAGTAGGACTGCAAGTACAGCAAATAGAACAGTGACCTCTGGTGGCCACCAAGGAAAAAGCAGTCAGCTGAGCCCAAATTACTGAAGTTGCCTGCATATTTGAGCGTGATGAGAATATTTGAAAGCAGCTCCAATCCATGACATTCATAATAATATAAGTGCGGATATTAAATAATAAAAACATATGCAACAATATAGGAGGAGCCATTATACTTTGACAGAATCACTAAAATACTCATGTGGAATCTTTAACTTTTCTTTTCCCCTCCTTTTATAACAATAGGTCCCCAGAAAAAGGTAAAATAAAAAATCCTCACACATTTTGCTGCAAATTAATAGTTAATGGGTAGAATTACTTAGAGATACAAAATGTATAAGGGATTTAAAGGATAGAAATAATTTGATCTTACATAAGAGTTTTCATGCCTGAGAGGCTAATCTAAAACATTGTAAGAATGAAAAAAATTAAAAATAGATTCCTACTATGTTCAAAAAAATCATCCATTTACTTTAAAATTACTTAACCAATAGCATTTTCTTAATATTTTAATAGAGCCATGTTCACCTATGTTCCATACTAAAGGTGAGTATATAGTTTAAAAATAACTAAATTAAGTGTTAATTAGCATAATTTGGTTATAGCAGTAATTGACTGTTTTGGCAAATGCTGTTAACGATGCAGTGAGGTGATCAAATGTTACTGAATATCAAGTAACAGAGTAATCCCAGACATCTTAGAACTAGTTCTGAGGGAAACAACAACTGCTTCATAATAGCAATTTCAAATTGGACTAAAAGGAAAGGAAAGTTATACCATTATAAGAATAGCAAAAGTGGCGAAAAAGGAATAATCTCAAAATACTTAAAGGACTAAAAGCAAATATTTTAATAACTGTTCAGCTTCCCTTGTTTCAAATATGGCTGCTAAAAGACAACGTTGCATATTATACCAATATGCAGCACGGCAAACTCATTTCTAAAGATATTGTAAGTCTACCACTCAGCATAACTGTGTTAACAAGCTTCTGCATCTAATAAGATTAATGCTCATTTTTAATGGTAAGTCCTATAGATTAAAGGAATGAAGAGTGCATCATTAGGGTTTACAAAGTCTTTAAAATATATATTATATATGCACTTGGGTCAACAGAATTTTCTGTTACCATCTCACCTTGCTTAATTGTATTTCCATTAAGAAGTCTGGGTTCCTTCCTCTTCCCCCACACGTGCTACGTTCATGTCTTGTTGGTGTGTGAGAAGGCGAACTATGAGGACTACTAGAAGGGAGGAAAGGAGTATTTTTTCTGAGTTTAAACTGAAAGTCAGCCCATGCCATCTCTAACCATATAAGCATGCATATTTTACTGGGTTTCTCTAAATATTTTTATGATTAAAAAAAAAGAAAATGAACAATGAAAATCTGATATATGGATATAAATTAAAAATATTTCTCTTTTTTGCTATAATAGTCATGCAGAGCTTTAGACCCTGGAAAATATTATAATACATATACAATCTTTCTATGAATTAAAATTAATAAAATAACTCCTATAGTTACCCAACATAATGTTCATTCTCCTCCCTCCTGCCTAATATCCTCAAAACAAACTCCATTCTCCACAACCACCTTCAACATACTCATCTCCAACTAAATCCAGTCCCTGCAGGGAAAGTTTGGGAGTACAGCTGTAAAATACCTTTTAATTGGTTAACCAGTTAAACATACTTTTAAGTAGTGTGACAAGTTAGAGGGCTAGATTAGAAAGAGAGAGGCAGCTTTAAAAAGCAGAAATGACCCTGGTTAATGTGGAGAGAGTTACTTCAGGGCAGGGAGAAACAGCTGACCTGGGCTATCATGGCAGAATGGAAGCAGATGGGAACAAGGCTACTATAAATCATTAAGGGCCAGCTGATCTGACCTCAGGCAGCCACCAGGCTTTTAAAAGGCACTCCCTGCTGGGGGCCAGGAGAGAGAGAGAGTGGAAGAGGAGTTTGGTGGAGAGGAGCTATAATGGACGAGGGAAGAATCCGAGAAGCTGCTACAGAGAACAGCAGCGTTGCCAGAACCAACAGGGAAGGTGAGGAGCTCTGATGGAGAGTGTTTGGACTCACTTATCCCAGTAGATTGGGAGTCCAGCCAGAAGCTGAGGAGGACTGGTTACCCAGCCCAGGCTGATCAGGAGCCTCAGCCCCAACACCCTTTCAGCCAACGGACAGAAGCCCATACGCCAACAAGGACAAGCGGGATCCATGCCACAGTATTTAGACTGAGTTTGTGGACTGAAAACAGGTAGGGGCCCAGGAATGAGACTGACCCTGCCACACTAGTTAACTAATTAAAAGGGAAGGGTGGATGTGGGGGGTGTCACTCCAGCTTGGCTGATCTGGAGCAGCCTCCTCCTCGCTGCAGGCAGGGGCTACACTGGCCAGACTAGAGCAGATCCTGCCTGCGACATGCCAAGGCTCCCTGTAGGTAGAGGCTGCTCCAGCATTCTGGTTGAAGCCACCCCTGCCTCTGGGGCAACCGGGTCTGCAGCAGACAGGCTGCTCTGGCCAGAATGCTGGAGAAGTCCCTGTTCATGATGGGCACCCCTGTGGCAGGAAGGCAGGCAGGCAGCAGCTCCAGCCCCCACTGGTTAACCAGTTAAACATTCACATCCCTACTTGGTAGAAAGATTTGACTTCCAATGTATCCTCTAGGTCAACAAATCGGGACTCTTTCAGATCCAGGGGTGGGAGAAATATATCCCAGAATTAAAGTGAACAGGATATTCATTACAAAAAGCACAGTATATTACATTCATCTAATTCTTCGTTTTGAAATCAAATGCAGAATGTGTGGATCTGAAAAAGAAATGTATAAGTTACATAAAACTTACATAAAACTTTTAGCTGGAGAAGTAGTAGATGCAGTCCCAAAATCCTTTCCTCCATAAAGATGCCAAATAAGAGAGATTTCTTTCACAACATAGCGAACCAAAGGGATAGGAAAATGTAGGGGGGCTTTACTTGTATCTGTCTTTTTTACAGGCAGGCTGAAATGATTGTCTTTTATCAGGATTGCATCATCCACCATTATTTTCACTACTGGCTCTTCCTCTTTCTCCTAAAAAAGTTACATGAAAGTGAATGTAAATCTTCATTTCTTGAGTCAGTTGTTTAATTTCATCAAGATGAAAAGAGGTTACTCACCTCGACAGTAACTGACATTCTTCGAGATGAGTGTCCCAGTGAGGGCTCCACATTAGGTCGGTGCGCCACCACCGATCCATCAATAGGAGATTTTAGAGAAGTAGCCTGGGGCTGCACATGCACGCCTCTGCAGCTGCACACTCCTACATGGCAGGCATCGCGCATGCATGAGCCCCCACACCTTCAGTTCCTTCTCTACTCCGGAACGATGTCAGTAAGAAGGCCAGAATTCCAAAGAAGAGGGGAGGAAAGGGAAGGTTGTGGAGCACCCACAGGGACAGTCATCTCGAAGAACATCAGTTACTATCAACGTGAGTAACCTACCCTAAGAGGGAGAGAGAAATGTCCCTGTGGGTGATCCACATTAGGTGACTACAAAGCTATTCTGAATTAGGCAGGTAGGGACTTCGGATTTGGCAGAAAATAGGTGGAAAGGACAGCCTTAGCAAATTTCACGTTGGAGAGTGCTTTGCAAAAATGTGGTCCGAGGACCAAGTAGCAGCTAAACAAATGTCTCCTATGGGTACTTTGCGGAGGAACGCTATTGAGATAGACATGGCTCTGGTGGAGTGTGCCTTTATATTGTCTGGAGGGAGCACTGGTGATTGGGAGTAACAGAGCTTAATACAGTCCAAAATCCAGTGGGAGAGTCTCTGTGATAGGAGGGCTTGGCTTTTATTGTGATTTGCTAGTGACAAGAATAGTCTCAGAGACACTTGAAAAAGTCTAGTTCGTTGCAGATAGAAACAGACCTGCGTAGGTCAAGGGTGTGCACTGTCCTCTCATAGGAGTTGGCAAGTGGTTGGGGAAAAAGGTAGGAAGGTGTATTGTCTGGAGGTGGAAGGATGAGTGTTCCTTAGAGGAATTTGGGGTGGGTACGTAGAGTGACCTTGTCTTTAAAGAAGGTGGTGAATGGGGGATCTGCCATCAGGACTGCGATCTCTCCCTCCCATCTCATTGAGGTAATGGCTACGAGAAAGATGGTCTTCAGAGATAAATGCAAGAGAAAGGTGGTGGCCACTGGTTCAAAGGTTGGTCAAGTTAAAGCATTCAGTATGAGAAGGAGGTCCCACAGTTGTGTTGGGGGAGGGAGGTGATATCAGGATAAAGTGCTCAAAGGCCCTTTATAAACCTCTTAGTGAGTGAGTGTACAAATATTAACGAGTCATCTATCTTAAGGTGAAGGTAGGAATAGCTGAGAGATGGACTTTAATGGAACTTCTTGCAAGACCTGCTTGTTTAAGGTGCAGAAGATAACGTAGGAAGACAGGTAAGGAGGGTGTTGCGGGTGCTACCTGGTGGTGTACACACCATGCAGCAAATCTCTTCCATTTTTGAAGGTAAGTCTTATGGGTGCACTGCGCCTACTGTTAGGACTGTTTGCACATGTTGTGAACTAGTCCATTCTAGCTCAGAGAACCATCTAGGAGCTATGCCTTCAGGTGTAACAAGTTGAGGTTCAGTTGGGTGGTGAGAGATCCCGGGGTAAGGAGATCCTGGCTGTGTGATAAGTGGATCAGTGGCACATGGGACATCCTCATTAGAAAAGGAAACCATGGTTGACGTGCCCATGATGAAGCTATGAGAATTAGAGAGTGCTTTGACTCCCCTGGCCTTGTGGACAACCTTGTTTAACAGGAAAACACGTACAGGAGGGTGAAGACCAACTGATGAGAGAGGCATTTCCCATGGACCCTTTGCTGATGCCTGCCCTGGAGCAGAATAGGTGACATTTTTTGCTGAATTGTTTGGAGAATGGATGTATGGTGGTATGACCCAATTGTCGGAAAATGCGTAACAATATGTGTGGGTTTATTTATCACTTGTGGTCAGTTGGAAAGGCTCTGCTGAGTGCATCTGCCATCATGTTCATGGTGCCCGGAAGGTGCACCGTAATAATGTTTATGCTGAGATAAAGTTCCAAAGTACAATGGCTTCTGTGCAAAGTGCTTGAGATCGGGCCCCTCCCTCATGGTTTATGTAAAACGTTGCCACAACATTCTCTATGTACAGTTTGATATGATTGTTGATGATGAATGGGAGGAATTTCACACCAGCATTTCTGACTGCACAGAGTTCTAGCATGTTTATGTGTAGGTTCTTGTCCCTGCTGGACCAAAGACCCTGGGCCATGAGATGTCGTAGGTGAGCTCCCCCATCCTGTAAGAGACACATCTGTAGTTATGGAGATGGGCAGTTCTGATGGATGGAAGGGGACTCCAGAACAAAGGTTGTGTGGACTTGTTCACTACTGCAGGGCTTTGTTTACCAGTATTGGGAGAACTAAGGATGTGTACAGTGGGTGGATATTAGGCTTGTAGACCTGTCCCAGCCATCCCTGTAAACATCTCATGTGCAGGCGAGTGATGCTGATAACAAAATTGCACACTCCCATGTGTCCCAGTAGATGAAGGCATTTGTGTGCTGTTGTTCAAAGGACTGGGTTTTAGGGTGTTTACTAAGGCCCCAATTTTTGGAAACAATCCATCAGAAGGGATGTGATGGCCCTTGCTGAATCAAGGCATGCTCCTATAAACTGGATCTTGTGTGTGGGAGAGAGCGTTGATTTGGATTTGTTTATTTGCAGGCTGAGGTGTTGGAATTAGTGTCTTGTGATTGATAGCGAGCAGCAGGAGTCGTCGTGTAAGTGTGCTTTGAGGAGGCAGTCATCTAGGTAAGGGAATATGATGACTGTTTGCTTCCTCAGGTATGCTGTAACAACCGAAAGAACCTTGGAAAAGACCCTCAGGGCCATAGAGACCAAAGGGAAGTACTTTGTATTGGTAGTGTTGTAAACCTACAACAAATCTGAGAAAACATCTATGAGCTGGATGGATGGAGATACGAAAATATGCTTCTTGCAAGTCGAGGGATGAGAACCAATCATCCTGTTCCAAACCTGGTATAATAGTGGCAAGCATTACCATCTTAAAATTCTGTTTCTGAATGAATTTGTTGAGTGCTCGCAGGTCTAAGATGGGTCTCCAGCCTCCCGACTGTTTTTCCATCAGGAAGTAATGCGAATAAAAACCTTTCCCCGAAACTGTGTAGGGGCGATTGAACCAGTCCCTATGTGCAAAAGGTGTTCTGCCTCTTGTTGAAGCAGATTCTCATGAGAGTGGTCCCTGAAGGGAGACTGGGATGGGTATTGAAAGGGGTCGAGGCATGAAGAGAATAAGATAGCCTTTTTCAATTATCTGGAGGACCCATCTGTCAGAGGTTATATATATGCTGCCAGTTGTTAAAGAATGGTAGCAGCCAGTAGTGAAAAAGCTTAGCTTGCAATGGTAGCATTGGAATAGACAAGAGGTTCTCAAGACCCTCGACCTGCTGTTCAAATTTGCTTATTGGATTGCTCTGAGGTTGCGAGTTGGTAGAGGGAGAGCAGCGTCGTTGGTTTCTGCCTCTGTGCTGTTGATGTTGGTCTTGTCTGTTATATATTGTGTATACAGAGGGTATCGAGGTCCAGGGTAGGGCTGATATCTGGATTGTCTCCTTCTAGGTGCCAGGTTGTGGATCCCCAGAGAGAGAAGCATTGCTCTGGAATCCTTGATTGAATAAAGAATTTCATTGGTATTGGCTGCAAACAGCTTCTGGCTGTCAAATGGAAGATCTTCCACCGTAGATTGGATTTCTCTAGGAAAAGAAAAACATGAAGCTCTTCTCATGACTACTGCTGTTGCTATAGATTGTGCAGCCATATCAGCAACATCTAATGCAGCCTGTAAGGCTGTTCTGGCAACCATGTGAACCTCTGATATCAGTGCTTTGAACTACTGTCTTTTTTCCTCAGGAATGTCCGTAATAATGTCATTGAGTTTGGTGTAATTTCTGTAGTCATATTTACATAATAAAGCAGCATAATTGGAAATACAAAATTGTAAAGTGGAAGACGTTAAAACTTTACATCCGAATGAATCAAGTCTCGTTATCACATTCTGATGGGGTAGACCGGAATTGCTGCTGCTTAGATTTCTGCTGTGCAGCTTCCACCATGAGAGAGTTAGGTACTGGGTGAGTGAAAAGAAACTCAGAGCTCTTTGGCAGAATGTCGTACATCTTGTCTGCTCTCTTAGAGGTAGAAGTGGTTGATGCCGGGGTTTGCCATGCCATCTTTGCAAGTTCCAGTATTGCTAAAATGGCAGTGCTATTATAGAGGGTGTTACTAAGTGCAATATGTCCATTAACTCATGTGGGTTTTCAATGACCTCCTGGACGTCATTTAATTCAGGTTTAATTCAGCAGCCACATGTTTAAAAAGGTCTTGGAAATGTGCAAGATCGTCTGAGGTAGTTGAAGATGGAGACACGGCAACTTCCTCGGCTGAGGCGGGTTCATTTGACTCCAACGATACGTCCACAACTGAGTGTGGTGAAGAAAAACATTGCACTGGATGTCGTTTCCGGCCATGGTGGCATTTTTGGCAAGACTGCCAATTGTTCAATTATTGCCAATGCAGGTATGACATAGGAGAAGGTATCCAAGGAATGCCATACTATGGAGGCATGTTCCCATAATTAGAGCATGACCTGGAAGCATAAATAGACTGATCTGTGTGGGGGCGTTTTCTGGAGAAACCCCACATAAAAGGTCATCTTCGGATCTGGATGAAAACCTTTCTTGAGATACTGTCATTTGTGATGTTAACATAGCAGGAGAACGATCCGGATCAAGAAATGGTAAATTGAACGTGGAAGAGACTAAGGCTATGTCTAAACTACACCCCTCTGTCGGCAGAGGGATGTAAATGAAGCACTTCGAAAGTGCAAATGAAGCAGGGATTTAAATATCCCGTGCTTCATTTGCATAATCACGTCATGGTGCTGTTTCGAACAAGCGCCATTTCAAAACTGAAACTGCAGTTTAGACACGGTTTTTTTTGACAAGGAGGTGCCTTTTTGAAAGATCCTGTACTCCTCAAAATGAGGATCTTTCGAAAAGGCGCCCTGTTGTCGGAAAAAAACGCATCTAAACTGCGGTTTCAGTTTCGAAATGGCACTTGTTCAAAACAGCTCTATGAAGTGATTATGCAAATGAAGTGTGGGATATTTAAATCCTCGCTTCATTTGCACTTTCAAAGTGCTTCATTTACACCCCTCTGCTGACAGAGGGGTGCAGTTTAGATGCAGCCTAAGTCTCTATGTTGCATATGCTGAGCTGAGCTGACCTGGCGTTGACGGTGCTGTAGTAGGAAAGCACTGGTGCTATTTAGGCGTTGGATTATGCCTCGGTGCCGAGTGGACTAGAGACACGCTAGGTTCCTCTGTGGCTGAGGCATTGGGTGATATGCCAGACGCTGCATTCTCATGCTGCGTTGGCAAGGCCATTTGTGACAGATGTTGTTGCAGCTGATGAGGCAGGCAACTTAAACCTTGACGCCTCAGAGTGGGGGTCTGAGTGTCCTGCTTTGCTAGCAGCTCTGGAGATGTCCAGAGCATCATAAGTGCTTAGGTACGGTGATGCTACCACTCTCGATACCGGCCATGCAGGAAAGTGACTCTTTGGTGCCTGTGTCTCCTGAAGTAAGGATGAAGCTCGCTTTTTAGTGGGCTTTTTGTCTCCACCTTGTTTCTGCTCCTCGGGTTGTTGATTCAGGTCTGAAGCAGATCTGGGTGATTTTTCAAGTAGAATTAACTTGAGATGCAGGTCTCTGGTGTTTTCAGTTTTGCACAATGCGGGCATTTTTGAGAAACAGGCACCTCTCCAAGGCAGCGGATGCATTGTGCGTGTCCATCTGAGACGGGGCTAAGATCTTTGCAAGGTAGAGCAGTCCTTAAAACTCGGTGAGCCAGGCATGGCGCTTAACAACTACAGGAAGGGGATAACAACAGGAAAGGGATAAACTGGGAGAAAAGCTATTTTATTCTAGTTTTTTTTTTTTTTTTGAACTAAAGTAAACTACCAACAACTGATTAAATGGGGAGAAAAATACAACTTGGTTCTAAAATGGGATTTGTATCTAAAAACGTGAATGAGATACGGAGCACTGCTGATCTTCATCTCCAGCCGGAGACAGTAGAGAAGGAACTGGAGGGCGGAGCGGAAGGGGGGAGCTCACGCATGCGCGATGCCTGCGACCCAGGCGTGCACAGCTGCAAATGCACGCATGCGTGGCCTCAGGGACACTTCTCTAAAATCTCCAATTGATAGCTCGGCATTGGTGCACTGACCTAATGTGGAGCACCCACAGGGACATCTCTCTCTCGAAGAACAGATCAGAATCCTCTTAGCTTCTATACTATGAAGAATATGGAATACAGTCCCAATAACTGTTCTTGTTTTGGTATAAACAGGTTATCAAGGGAGGTTGTGGAATCCAGGTCTTTAAGGGTTTTAAAAACAGATTCAACAGAAGACCAACCAGGGAGGGTCTAGATATACTTAATCCTGTCTCAGCATGGCAGATGGAGGGTGGGTAAGGGAGGTGACCATATAATTTCTTTAGATACTTTCTGGTTCTACATTTCTATTATTCTAAGATTGTATTGCCTCAAGACTCAGGAAAGTGCTCTCTTGAAAGTCATCCCCAATGAGAGAACCTAATATCTTCTAACTGTGAGAGAAAGTAAACTGGAAATTGAAAGGAAAAAATATGGCTCCTCACCCAATCTGAAAAAATAAGTGTTAAAACATAGTGCAGAACTGCTGCTGCTATGCTAGTACTGCTGGAGGTAGGGCTTCTGAGGGTTAGTCAAGTGAATGGGGGGCTCTTATCAGAAGTCTAGAGTTGATTTGGGTCTGTCTAGATTAAGACAATCTACCAGTGATGGTTTAATGCTGATAATATGAGGAAAGAGAAGGCTATACTTTTAAGTGTAAATGCTCTGTGTCATAAATATTCTTGTGTGATGGTGAATGGGACATTGGGAATTAAAAACTGATATTTTTGCTGATGATGTATTTTACACACACAAACTTTTGTGCAAGGTTTGGTAATAATGTCTATCACACCAATGGAAAAAGGCACTATTTTTAAATTAAAGCTTGGATTTTCTGCAAAGTGGATACCAGATAAATGCTTACAAGGATAAAAATATCTTAGTAGGTACTGTACTTTTCTTGTAAGCCTTTCCAACTACACCATATGTTATAATTAAAGATTTAGTTGAAATGCCAACACAGGAAAAATGGAAATTTGCTTCTAAGGGTACGTCTAAACTACATCCCTCTGTCGAAAGAGGGATGTAAATTAGGCAAATCAAAAGTGCAAATGAAGCAGGGATTTAAATATCCCATGCTTCATTTGCATAATGGCGTCTGAGAGCTTTTTTGAAAGGGTTTTTCAAAAGTGAAAGTGCGAAAGAACCGTGTCTAGATGGCACTTTCCCTTTTGAAAAACCCTTTTTCAAAAAGCTCCCGGGATGCCATTATGCAAATGAAGCGTGGGATATTTAAATCCCCGCTTCATTTGCATTTTTGATTTGCCTAATTTACATCCCTCTTTCGACAGAGATATAGTTTAGACATACCGTTAGTGACAATCATAATAGAAGAGGACTAAATACCATTTTTGAGAGAACAATGCATGATGTACATTCTCAGGAAAAAACTGCTACATATCTTTTATATGAATTTAGGACTTCCTCCACAGGAGAAACATTACAAAGATAACGAAATATAAAGAATATTCTTCTCTCAATACTCTTACTGACTGCCAGTCAATGTTAGTAGGCAGACAGTAGAAAGTAACAATCTAAAGGGATAGATCTTAAATGCACTTTCCTCAATCTATCTTATATCTAGATTTCTTAATATTAGGAGCTTCTTACAGAAACAACAGTTTTGGGAGCAAAAAGGATGCAGAAGTCATCATTTTCAGTAGGTATGTCTCCCATTGCCTCTTTAATCAGGCGGTGAGTGAATGTAGTATATGTTGGACTTGGCTCTTGTGAAATGCTTCCACTTTCATCTGGAAACAGGAAGAGATCTGAGCAAGCTGGTTCCTGGGCTTGAGATTTTTCATCCAAGATTCCTGACAGAAAAAAAAAAAGGCATTTCAATGGAAATATCTTTATAAAATACACACAAGATTAAATAACTGAAATTATGATATTTAGAATAGTTCTAAAATTAAGTGTTTAAAACAATCAAAATATGGATATTATATGGCTAATACATTCTTAGCATAAAACAAACTCATCTTTCTGAAATTAAGCTACTATTAAGACTCAAAACAATTACAGCATAGATCACCAGCAGACTGTATTAATTTTTTTAATTTTCGTTTACCTTGGTTCAAGAATCCATAGAAACTGATGTCTGTCTTTACTAACAGACAAGAGGAACCTGACCATTAAAATTGAATCTTTCATGACAAAATGAGACTCTTGATGTGATAGCGATCAATGTCTAACCTTTCATTCCTTAGCAGCAGACATGAGAACATGGCCTCTCTTCTTTCCCATCACATCATACTATATTTCTAATCAATTTCAAACTGGGATTTAGTTCTTACCAGGGCAAAACACCACAACCCTCAAAAAACCCCAAAAAACCCTATTACCTGGTTCTTTCTCAGAATGGTTTTTCTATAGATCAGAGGGTCTCAAACTGTGAAACCAAACACAGGTTGTCGCCAAGGCTGGCTTAGACTTTCTGAGGCTCAGGGCTAAAGCCAGACCCCAAGAGTTTAGTCCTAGCTGGAAAGAATGATATTACAAACCTGCTGTCTGGGGCTGAAGTTCTTGGACTTCAGCTCTGGCCTGCAGGTGCGGTGCAAAGGCGAGGGCCTTGTCTCCATACAGGGTGATGGGGTTTAGGTGGACTCAGTTTTCAGTTCCCCTTCTTGGGATCTTATAGTAATTTTTGTTGTCAGAAAGGGGTCATAATACAATGAAGTTTGAGAATCCCTGCCTTAGATCACTGTGCTGAATCTAAGTTCTTCCTTTGATACTGCAGACTGCTACTCCATTCTCCTGGATTATCTCCACTACTATGAATGAACTCATGGTTTCTTACTTAATATAGTATGTCTTATCTCTTTATGGCCCTAATGTACTGAATCCCAAAGGGTTCAATTTGTTGCCTAGTGCTCTAGCTACCAGCTCTTACTCCATTACAGGTGTCTGATTTTAACCATAAGTTGCCATTTCTGCAATATTAACATTAAGACAGATAACTTAATATAAAGAATAATAGAAATTTGAAGTGTTGAATGTGATTTTAGGCATCTACCATTAGACTGTGGCCTCATGGGGGAAGCAGCTTGATGAGTCTCAATTTCCTCCATAGCATCACTCATCAAATCCCGTAAAATCTGTTGCTCTGCTTCTGCAAGGACTAGCCCTTGGGAAGATGGTTGGCTAGAGGCGTCTGCCTATAAACAGAAGAACTATATAAAGAAACTGAAGCACTGTGCTTAACAAGTATTTATAAATATTATTTTGGCCTCCATAGTTTAGTACACCAATGTAAAATCACAACGGGGAAGATAATTTCATTTCAAAATAAACACATACATTTTGCTCTAGACTGCCCATGCGAAAAGGTTTTAGCAAATGTTTTGAAGGTCTTAAAGATCACTATTGAGTGTGAATACATACTGTATTACAGAAATGCCTGGGTGTCACAGTGTTGGAAATAACTGCATGCAGACAGGCATGTGGGTCATGGAAGACGGGAGAGATTCCAGAAGAATGGAAAAGGGCATATACAGTGCTCCTCTATACAAAGGGAAATGAGGACAACCCTGGGAATTACAGACGAGTAAGCTTAACTTCTGTACCAGCAAAGATAATAGAGCAAATAATTATCCCCGCGAGGGGAGCCAGTTTAAAAACCAGCTCCATTTGTGGACCAGCTGTCTGTAACCTCATGTCGCTGCCTCTGATACAGAGGCAGCAGTGTGGAGTGGCAGCAGCCCCTGTCCGGGGAGGGCGGAAGGGTCTGAGCTCCCAGATCCAGTGCAAGCTGCCTGCCCGCCCAGCTCCTAATACATTTTAAATGCAGAGCCGCAGCAGAGGTAGGTCTCAGACCTTCCACAAGCCAAGACTGAGCTGGACTGCTGTCCAGCCTTCTAAAAAATATACTGGCAGGCGGGGGTGGGAAGAGAACATGTAGTCTATAGCATTAACCTATAAGCTTTGCTTATCGGTTAATCGACTACACTAGTACATCCCTAATGAGATTCAAAGAACTGTCTGTTTAGTCTACAAAACAGAAGACTGAGAGGGGACTTCATAAGTTTTCAAGTATCTGAAAGTTTGAAAGGAAGAGAGAGAAAAATTATTCTCCTCCTGTGATAGGACAAGAATAGGCTTAAATTGCAGCAAGTGAAGTTTAGACTGGACATTAGGAAAAAATTCCTAACTGTAGTTAAGCATTAGAACAAACTACCTAGGGAGGTTGTGGAATCTCCATTATCAGAATTTTTTTAAGAGCAGGTTATACCAACACCTGTCAGGAATGGTTTAGATCGGGGTGGGGAACCTAAGGCCCAGGGGCCATATACAGCCCCTGGATTGCCTGGATCTGGTCCCTGAGGTTTAGTGCCTCGCCCAGAATTGGGGAGACCACACTGGAACTCCATCCCCCCTGATGCCTGCCCGCAATCCCCACCCCAACTGATTCTTCTGTGGGTCAGCAGCCCCCAACCCAAAAAAGGTTCCCCACTCTTTGTTTAGATGGTTCTTGGTCCTGCCATGAGTGCAGGAGACTGCACTTGATAACTTGGCACCTCTTGAGGTCTCTTTCAGTCGTATGATTCTATGTCTTAGAATCTTGTCTTTACAATGAGAAATAAGTTTATCAGGATGGTATCAGATTTTGCACTCTTGCACTTACACAGCATGACTGCCAAGAGGAAAGGAAAAATTATTGCCAAAAGCAATTACTGTGAGAACTGCTTCAGACATTAAATCCACACAATAAGTATTCGTGAGAAAAACTCTAGAAAAAGTATTTATTTCTTTTTTAGTATTGCTATGATGATTGTGGAAAGCACAGCTAACATGCCTGATTACTACCATCATATTTCCTAATGTTAGGTTAGTATTAATTTGCAATTTCATACCTTGGTTTTCCGCTTGACAACTCCACGTTTAATCTCAGTCTTGCTAGGTGGATGCAAATCACCATAACTCGCAATATACTGTATAAGATTCATTAGTGCAGCACAAGAATCTGAGCATGTTCGGATATGGATTATATCACTGGAACTGTGTAGCTCAAAGCGAGGCTTAACCTAGGCAGCAGTAACAGATAGTAGCAGAAATCCATTCAAAGTTCCACATAAAGCATATCTTCACACAGATTTATTGCTAAATAGATTACTTAGCTGTCTGATCATTCAAAATAAAAGCTTTAGAAAGAGAAAGATAATTATAAATTACTTTGAAATGTGAAATCTGACAACTGATGACAAGAGAAGGGATATTTTTAAATTGTTAAATAGAGTTTGATCCTAAATGTAATTTAAGATTTCAAAATGTTTTAAAATCAAAATGCAAAATACATATTATCTCTTGTTTTAATATTTTATTCTTTTTTATTTTAAGTACTTACTCTCTCTCCATCAGAACCCGGTTTTACTGCTGTTATAGTCAGTTCCAAGAGTCCCATATCCATAACACGAATATAATCTGAAAGTCAAAATGAATATTTTAAACACTACCCAATATCTTAAATTCTCATTCGTTGTTGTTTTTTTAAATCTCTGTTAAGAAGCATAATGGACAAAAATGTATTTGCTTTGGTCTTTATTCTTCTATGTTGCCTTACATCAGAGGAGATTTCTGGCCTCACTCCTCAGCTACATCTAGTTTACACTCGCTGCAGCTGAGTATAGAAGAGGAGAATGGTGGCTGAAAGCCACTTTTCCGTTTCTCCAGTTTTTGGTCAGATGGTACCAAAACAGTGATTATTCTACAAGCTAAGAATCAAGTAGAGCACTGCATATGCTGCACAATTCTGGCCCTGTCCTGTGTATTATGGAGCTGAACCTGCAGATCAGTTCTAGGCTAGTGCCCTGAGCACTGGATTATCCTTACTCAAAAACAGCCCTTTAAATACATTAACCCATAACCAAGGCTCTTCATTTTTGCTTTTTTGCATTTTTGAAAATTTCCTGTGAATTTATTGAGGTTTATTATAAAAATTTTTAAACGGGTGAAAACATTAACTTCAGTTAGTAGCAGCATTAAATACTGATGGATGGGAGGACAGAACAAAAAACAAAAAGAAAAGTAATACTACTTCTGACACAGCTCCCAGGAGAGATGGTAGCTTGGTAACTTGAGTGGCCCAGATTACTAAACTGCCACTCCTCCTTCCAGAGTGGGCCCAAGCAGAAGAGATGAAGGAAGCCAGGGCATCATCATCTCACTCCTCTTCTGCTTCTGGGCCTCCTCTGAAAGGATAAACGACATTTCAGTTAACAGGGTCACCCATATTACCAAGCCATCAGCTCTCCCTCTTGAGCAGGAAGCCAGGTCTGGAGGGACAAAATGGTGTCTCTCTTGCTCTGTTTAGGTTACTCAACTGCCATATCTCCTCCTGGAGTGGGGAACTGGGACTGGGGAATTCTGGCATTTCTTCTGTTGGACTCTAGCACTGATGTATACATATGCATGTTTCATGCACGCATATATCTTGCACTGCGTTGTTTACTTTAACTGAGTCTCGTATTTAGATGCATGTAGCATTGCAGCTGTGTTGCTCTTAGGATATTTGAGAGACAAGATGGAGGGTGTAATATCTTTTACTGAACCAACTTCTATTGGTTAAAGAGACAAGCTTTTGAGCTACACAGAGCTCTTCTTTTGGCCTGGGAAAGGTACTAAGAGGGTGACAGCTAAGTAAGTAGTTAGCATATATTGTGGGCCATTAAAACTCTTTTAGTCATTAGATAAAAATGAGGATTTAGTGGATTACAGATTATTGTAATAAACCATAGTACCAGTGTCTTTATTAAGACCAGGACTTTTGGGTTCTAGCAAAGTTGTGATTTAAGCTCCTTGTCTTTGTCTTTTGTAAGTGTTGTGCAGGTTTCCTTTGAGGATGAGGACAGATAGGTCACATAGAAAGTGATTGCTTTCAGAAAAATGTTCACTCACGTGCAGGGGCTAATATAGGGCAAGGCGAACGGGGCGGCCGCCTCAGGCCCTGCACTTCAGAAAGCCCTGCGCATGCGCCGTGGCACCGCTGCGCATGCGCATGGCGTCACTGCGCATGCGCCGTGGCAAAGGGGGGCTCTGCGGAATTATGCTGCCCGGGGCCCGCAAAACGGTCATCTGCCCCTGGTCACGTGTTGTCACAGTGCTTCTGTGTTACGTGTTGTCACAGTGCTTCTGTGTTATTATCCTGTCTAAGTTTATTTGAGAGCATCATGACTGTTCAGTTTCATTCAGTTGGAGGGGATTTATTTCTGTATTGAACCAGATTCCATGGAGTATTCAGGTGGCCAGTTCTAAGAGAACCTGCTAGAGCAAGCCTGGGCCAAATACGGTCTGTGGGCTGCATCTGGCTCGCCAAGCCATTGGATCTGGCCTGCAGATGCTTCATTCCACCCACATGCCGCTCAAATGTGTCTGTGGAGTGTTTTTTCTTTAAAAACTGAGAGTTCAGAGGGGAGGGGGAAAGCTTTAGAAGCTGTTCCCACCCCCAGCACAATCCCACCGGCTGGTTCCTGGCCAGAAACTGGCCAATGGGAGCTGCCTGTTTCCATAACCAACAGTCATGAAACACAAGGGTCTCCAGAGCACATGGCTACAGCCTGTGCAGGGGTGGGGCAGGCAGGCAGGGAGGTTGATTCAGGAACTGCTGCTGGCTGGTAAGTCTCCTGGAAGAGCCTACCTCTGGCACCCCAGTCCCTCCCTTCCCCAACTCTCTGCCCCCTACTCCACATACCCATGTCCACTCCCAGATCTGGCACCCCAATCCATGCCGCAGATCAATCCCCTCCTGCCCTAGCTCACAACGTGAAGCACTGCACCCTCTTCTGTAACCCAATTCCCTGCTCTAGGTTACAATATAACCCCCTCCAGCCCAGTGCAGTGCCCCAGGTCACAACCGCTTCCTTCTCCCAAATTCCTTCCCTTAACGCGAGCTCCCTTCTGCACCCAACCTCCATCCCAGGCTCTGCACCTCCTCCATTAATATCATGGAAGAGTGCAGCCCTCAACCACTTTCCAAATTCTTGGATTCCCCACCCCCCCCCCCCGCCCCATCAAAAACTATTGCCCACTCCTGTGCTAAAGCCATATAGTAAAGAATATTTATTTTCTTGTTCTGTGACATGACCTTTCATATGGGTCACTGGTCATATTCTTCTGCTATACTACATTACACAATCTAATCTATATTGCTACTCATTATAAACCCAGCTCTCTTCTCCAGTAGCTTACCATAATGTTTTTAATATTTCTGTAGATTTATTTAAATTTTGAAGGCTATATTTATATTCAGCATATGATTACTATTGCTTCTAAAACACCCTTACCTCTGTGCAGATTTACTGTAACAGTGTTGCACTTGTCAGACAAATATAAAGCAGCCTCATCCAAGATTATTCTACAGAAGAAAAATAGGAAACAAAAATGCCAGGTAAAAACTGTGCACTTCACACAAAGTAAATTATATGAAACTATGTAAAAAGCCAGAACATATTTAAATCCTAAAGTTTTTGCTTTGCTTTGTAGCAGTTCTTAATAACTATTCTTTTATCTGGCTGATAGGGCTTGGAAATGATTATTGGAAAATAAAATAATTTATGTTTACTATTGTCAGTTTAACCTTTTGAGGGGTTGTAAATCATCCAGGACTACATGTAATCTGTCAAGATCAGAAATCCCCAAATTGTGAGGCATGCTCATCGGAGGACATAAAGACGTTCAGGAGGGCCCGTAAACCTACCTACTACCAACACCAACTATACACTCACCAACTATACACTATAAGTTCTGCCCCAAACTGAATCCCTGGCTCGCAGACCTGCAGCTGGCCTCAAACCTAGCCTCAGCACAACTCAGCTTCTGACTCTGTGCCAGCCCCCAGAATCAGCCACTGACCACACTTCCATTCCCTGCCTGGGGCCGAGGCTAGGAACAGAGCCACAGCCCAACTACAAGCTCAGCTTGTATTCTCTGTTCATGTCACACAAATTCTGGAGCCTCAACCCTGTTCTCAGCCCCAGTGGGACACAGATGGAGTTGGGGGGTGTGACCCTCAATGTTTGTGGGGCTTCTGCTTTAGATCCCTCTGGGGATAATAATTAGATTCCTTGAAGGACAGTACAGTTAGGCTAACCTTTACATTATTGTATTATGACAGAGATTTAAAGTATTTAAACAATACAACATTTATTTTCAGAATAACGGCACTATTACAAGACCATTTAAAAGGATATCACAATAGGAACAGGGAATATAGTACAGGCTTTACATCCACTAATTAAATAAAAATATGGGAACAACAATACAGCTTTTCCTCGAGTTATGGAGCAAACAGTTGGCTGTAACTCGAAATGTTTGTAACTCGGACCCCACTGAATTACACTGCGACTGCGCTGTTCGTAAGCGCGGGTCATGTTTGTAACTCGGGGACCGCCTTTATGACCGCTCAATGGGAGTTTTGGTTGTAAATGCGAACAGTCATAAATCGACCATTCGCAACTCGGGGACCGGGTGTATAAATTTAGGATGAGCTTCTTTATCTATGATCCAACCTGAACTAAACAAATACCTGTTTTAGAGATCTGAAGATGCCATTGTGCTCAGCAACCCACCCACACCCACCTGATTTTACAGTATTTACAAGCATATTTAAGGTGTCACAACAATATTTAGCAGTGGGACAAACACTCTAATGAAGAACAATGGATTTAAGCAAACTCGGGGATTATATCCAGGCAAAATGTAATACTAATTCTCTTCTTTAGGAGAATATTTTCTCCACAGAAGACAGAAAAAATATCTTTCTGTAATTCATCTTTGAGATGTATTGCTCATGTCCATTCCACTCTGCATGCACAGCTAATGGAATTTTTCCCTCAAATATATCTGTTGGGCAGACTCTAGTACCTTCTGGTGCTGCGTACTCATGCACCTGTACAAGTGGCCTGGTCAGCTCTGCACTTTCTTAGTTCCTTCTTACTGGCTAACTCTTACAGAAGGGCAAGAGAGTGGGTTGTGGAATGGACACGAGCAATAAATTTTGAAAAACATCAGTTACAGAAAGGTTAGTAATTGCTTTTTCTTCAAGTGCTTGCCTTTTTCATTAAGGCTCATTACATATTAAAGCTATGTCTACAGTGGCACAATAGGGGAGAGGGTTAGCTCAGTGGTTTGGGCATTGGCCTGTTAAACCCAGGGTTGTGAGCTCAATCCTTGAGGAGGCCATTTAGGGATTTGGGGCAAAAGTTTGTCAGGGATGGTACTTGGTCCTGCTGTGAAGGCAGAGGACTAGACTCCATGACCTTTCAAGGTCCCTTCCAGTTCTAGGAGATAGGCAATCTCCATTAATTTATATGCAAACGAGGCAAAGCTTAGAATAACCCTCTTGCGCAATGCCACTACGCTGATTATTTTCAGGAATAACGGCATTGCGCAAGAGGGTTTTTCTTGTGCAAGAAGGGGCAGTGTAGACAGCTCCTTTTAGCGCAAAGCCTCTTCTGCAAAAATGGTGGCTCATTAGATATGCAAATAAGGCTCGGCGATATTCCACGATTAGCCTCATTTGCATATCTCTGGCTCAAGATCGCGTGCCAGTGTAGACATAGCCTAAGTGAAAAACAAACAGTACTACAGGAGGTGGGCTCAGAATTCCTGGACATGCAATACTGCTTTACAAACCCAGAATCATCTCTAGCCTGCTGGGTGGTAGCATAGTGGATGAAAAAGCATGCACCAACAACCAGGTTGCTACTCTGCAAATATACTGAAGTGGACCTGGGCCAGAAACATCACTGAGGAAGCTTGAGCTCTCACTGAGTGGGCAGTCCAGATGGTATCCACCCACTCACAGCATGAATGAAAGTAAGAAGCGATCCAGGACAAATTTCTTTGGGCCCAAACTGGCAGGCTTTTCATTCTGTCCACCTTTGCCACAAAGAGCTGTGTGGAGTGAAGGAGTGGTTTGGTCTTTTCTGTACAGGAAGTCACAATGTGCACAGATACTGCTCCTCCATATTTTTTTGCAGTTTCAGTTTCAGGAAGAATACTAGCAGGCAGATAGCCTAATTACTATGAAACTGCAATACTACCTTCAGGAGAAATGTGGGGAGAGGGCAAAATTGAACCTTGTCCTTAAAGAACATTGCATAGCAGGTTTTTGACGTAAGGGACCTAATCTCTGAGACCCTCCTGACCAAGTTAATCACCACCAGGATGGTAACCTTCCATGAGAGGTACAAGGGAAATGATGCCAACTGCTCAAAAGAAGGGCCTGCAAGTCTTGACAGGACCAGGTGTAGGTCCCATGCGGGAATGGGTTCATGAATCTAAAAGTATAGTCTCTATGGGTACATCTACACGGCAGCGCTATTTTGGAATAACGGACCTTATTCCAAAATAACTATGCGAGCATTTACACAGCTAGCCCATTATTTTGAAATAATTTCAAAATGACAGGCAGCATAGTTCAGCATTTGTAAACCTCATTCCACAAGGAATAACGCCTCTTCAGAAAAAGCTATTTCGGAATAACAGTAGTGTGGACTCTCTACTGCTACTATTTCAAAATAGCTCCTCCCCCAGGCCATTCAAAGTAATTACTCTCCAGTGCTTCCTGGGGCTCTAAATCGAGGCAGAAAGCCCACATGAGGGGAGCCTGCCTTGGACTAATTTCCAGGCTTCCCTATAGTGTAGACGTGCTATTCTGAAATAGGCTATTTTGGAGTATTTCTTCTGGAATATCTTATTCTGAAATAACTGTGCAGTTTGGACGTAGCCTATAAGTCCCTGAGGAAGTGAACAGATACTATGTGAGGAAAAACATGGCTTACCATCCACTGGAGAATGGAAGCCGGAGATGTACTTTAAGTGATTAAATGGCTAATCCCTGCCTGCTGTTTTACATGAAGCAGATATTCCAATACAGACTAGATAGATGATCTAGAAGATAAGAGGCCTCATTGGAATGACCAGACAGAGAAATGCTTCCAATCAGTGAGGTAATTCATTCTAGTTGATAGTTTCCTACTACCTAACAGACTTGTTCCAAACAGGCCAGATCGGTCAGGTTTAATCATGGAGCTTCCATGTGGTCAGGTGCAATTGGACATGTTCATGTGAGATGAGGTATGGGAAGGAGCAGCACTGGAGTCTCTACTGATAGGTCCAATAACATGCTGAACTAGTGCTGGCATGGCATGTTAGGGCCACAAGAATAACTATCATTCTGTCCTGCTTAACTTTGAGTAAGACTGTGCATGACAGGAATGTGGGGAAATGCATAGAACAGGTGCTTTGTCCAGGAGAGCAGGAAGGCATCTGTGAGCAAGCCCAGGTAATGCCTGCATAGAGAGAAAACTGATACTTCCCCTTTTGCCTGGTTACAAACTAATCTCTTGCGGAGTCACCCGCTACCCTAGAAGATGGTTCTAACTATTTTGGGGGAAAGGAACCACTTATGATAAAAGGAGAAAGTTCTGTGGATGATCTACGAAATTGTTTTGAACTCCCAGAAGGTGAGAAGCTTCAAGGTGGATTGAGTGCTTTTTGCAGACTTCCCACAAACAAATGGTCTCTTGACACAGAGGAAAGGATGTGTCTCTCCTGGCCTGTTGATTTAAAACATGTCTGACATGTTATCCATAAGGACTTGTACAACTTTCCCTGCAATCTGGGATAAATACACTTGGCATGTTAGGTGGACTGCTCTGAACTCTCTGACATTATATGTAAGGAAAGTTCCTCCTAGAACCACAGACCTTGAATCCTGAGGTGCTCACAGTGAACTCCTCAACCTAGCTTGAATGAATTCAAGATTAAGGATACTGAGGCATTGGGACTGATGAAAATAAGCCCAAATCTACCAACTAGGAGTCCCCTCCACCACCTGAGGGAGACAAGGACCTAGGTGGAAACAGTGAGCACTGAGTTCAAAGGGCACTAGAGCCAGCCCGATGGATACCACTGAGGGAAAAATCTCCAGCAACTGTGCATGCAGTGTGCCACAGCAACTAATATGGAATGGACATGAGCAAGCACTCGAAGAAGAAAAGGCTACAATGTTTATGTGAGTTTCCATATTTTATGAACACTCTAATTTATACCTGAGAGTAGAAGAGGACTTATCCAATGCAACATTACTGGAAATGCTGAAAGTTTCAACAGTAAGTAGAGATCTGGTTGGCAAAAACAAGGGCCTAATAACAAAAAGGAGACAACATTTTAATACAGCCTACATATTTTAAAAATACAGCAATCCAATTTCAAAGGCTGATAAAGAGAACTCCTTTTAATTACAACATTTTCTTCAAACAAGCCTGCATAAATATGCATTCTGATACGTAAACTGGAGCATTCCTAAAAAGTATCTAACTGAATAGTTGCAGTGCCATACGGGGAGACACATATATTCATTTTATTTACCTGTAATCAAGAGCACAACTCCAGAGGTGTATATGAAAAGTTGTAATGGAAGCTGGAGGATTATATCCCAAAACAGGTTCATCAGAAATATTCAAAAAATATAAAATCTACAATCACAAAAATATGATTATGATCTTTCAATATATTTTAGTAAACATGGATCTTTTAAAAAGATAATCTTTAATACGCATTATAACAAAGTATTTGAGAGAAGACGGGAGAAATTCAAAACATCAGTAGTTGAATGGAAGTGGGAGTGTTCTATGTAAAAAAAGCAGAAAGTGTGAGAAAGAAATCCCCAAACTGTTGAGAAGTAGATAATAGGAATGAAAACAGCTTTTTAATCCAACCTAGCAACTACAGAAGTGCAAGTTAGTTCCTACATAAAGAAACAAGAACTTAAGAATAAACACATTGGATCAGACTCATGGTCCATCTAGTTCAGTAACTTGGTCTTCCAAAAGAGGCCAATGATAGATATTTCATAAGTAATGAACAGAACAAGGCAATCATCAAGTGATCCAACTCCTATTGTTCAGACCTAGCACCTGGCAGTCAGTGGCTTAGGGACATCAAGAGCATGGAGGTTACATCACTGATCATCTTGGCTAATAGCCATCCATGAACTTACCTAATTATATTTTGAATCCAGTTATAGTTTTAACTGTCACAACATCCCCTTCACAAATTGACCGTCAATAGTTTGAAGAAGTACTTCTTTTTGTTTGTTTTAAAACTGCTGCTTATTGATTTAATTTGGTGACCCCCTATTTCTTGTGTTATGGGACAGGATAAATAACACTTCCTTATTCACTTTCTCCACACCATTGATGATTTTATAGACATCCATCATATTCTGCCTTATTAATCTACATTATTCTCTAGGGTCTATTTAGTCTGAATTAGGGATGTAATAGTATAGTTGATTAACCGATAAGCAAATGCTTATAGGTTAACGCTATAGACTACACACATCCCCCTGGCCCCCCCATCCCCCGCTACTTGACAGTAAATTTTTTAGAAAGCTGGCCAGCAGTCCGTCTCAGTCCTGGCATGAAACGGATCTAGTACCTAAACTTGCTGCGGCTCTGCATTTAGAATGTATTAGGAGCTAGGCAGGCAGCCTGGCTCAGTTCTGGCTTGCACTAGCTCCAGGAGCTCAGACCCACCTTAGACAGCGGCTGCTGCCACTCCATACTGCTGCTTCTTTATCAGAGGCAGCAGCACAGGGTGACAGGCAGCCAGTCCACGAGGGGAGCTGGTTTTTAAACTGGCTCCCCTGGCGGTCAAGCTCCCGCCAGGCACCCTGCACTGCTGCCTCTGATACAGAGGTAGCAGTGTGGAGTGGTAGGTGGTTCCTCAGGAGTGAAGCCAGAGTGCACTGGCTGCTGGCCCTGCCCCCAGGAACTATAGAATAGTTGACTAACAGATAAGAATTCTTGAGGTTACTTGACTATTCAATTAACCAATATTTAAAATTCCTAGTCTGAACTACTACTACTTCTGTGTTTTTACTATTAGGAAAAAATCTTTTTAATCTAAACTTGCCCATAGTTAGTTGAAATGTCAATATCTACTTTAATAAACTTTGAGTTTACTCCTCTACATTTTTTCCTTTCAAGTATTTGTTCTTGCTCTGGGACTGCACCGCAGCCCAGGTCCAGCTCTGGTAAATAGCCAGGACAAGCTTTGTGGTGGCTGCCTAGCTGCACCATTTAGTTTAAGACACAAACATTTCTTCCAAAATCCCTCAAGTATTATATATTCCAACTTTTTTTGCAGCTCTTCCCACCCCCAGCTCTCGTTTATTGCTATCCTTTTCATTAAGAGGTACACCTGAGTTTCTGTACTCAAGAATTTTCTTTCCAATTACGTGTGCTATATACCTCACATTTACATTCACACTTCTCAATACAACCTTTTATTCTGCCGTAGCCTGGCATTACAGGCTTCTGTTTATCAGTCATTCACTCTTGCCCTGAAGTTTTTTATTCCAACTACTACTATTCAAACAAATTGTGGGAAAGAGATAGGAGAGAAGCAACTTAGATTAAATGAGCAGATGGAAATGAAAACAATTATAGGACTTCAATTCTGAAGTGGAACGAATCCCTTAGTAACCAGGGTTTTTTCAATTCAGAATTGTTTATAAATTGGATTCAGAGATGGATATGAAACACATGAATATAATCAAGCATCAAAAAGCAGTTTGAGCTTAACATCCTGGATTTCCTGAAGTTGAGAGGTTAGAATTCAGAATCAGAGTAGAGGGAATTTTTGCAAATGAGATAGAAAATGAAGACACAGATAAGGATTTCACAACAAGATCAAGCTCTAGGAATAATTTGGAGGCAAGAGGGGACGACAAAGTCAAAGGACAACACTAGCACTTCTATGAACATATTAAGATTGTGACACCGAGTCAAATACAAAATCAAAACACCAAGATTTTTCACCAAGGATTAGTTCACACGTTAAAACAATCAGTAGTAAAAATGAAATTAAACATGACATCAAGAAAATTACATTAACCTGACCTGTTCGTGCCAGCTTAAACCTGAAGGCAATACTCTGTGTTGGAGAGTAGCTCCTCTCAGACCAACAGCAACTAGAAATTCCTGCACAAAATTTTTTTGAAAATTAGTGTACATTAGTGTATATGTTTTCAGATTTGGGATTCTGAACTATAAGCTTTATCTTGTTCCCATTTAAGTCTACAATCAGTTATCACTGCCCTCATGGGGGATGTGACTGGGTCCTAAGTATGGATTCAGATATTTCAAGAAGATAACCACTATATAGCAATAGTCATGTCACTGAAATTATGATTAACACAGTCTCACCCTTTCTGTAAAAGAATATTTTATGAATAGCAAACCTCTAATATTCAGAGGTGCCTTTCTAAACAGTACTGTGAAGACCAAAATAGGCCAAGAGGCTACACTGTAATGAACAAAGCGCACAATATTATTTAAAAGAAGCACATTTTTTTAGTTGTTCGTAATAACATAGTCACCTACTGAATGGTCACATAGCATCTTTTGCCCTGAAATATCCCAAGGCACTGTACAGATTATATTCACAGAGATCATTCACAAACAACTGAGATTCAACCACATCAATCATGATATCTGGCAGTGATTTTAGGAGGAGAAGGCACAAAATGACTGTCTGCCCTTTTAAAAAAAAGTTCCGAGTCCTCCCTCTTTTGCTTAGTTAACAGTAGGGTCTTTCCCATCTTTTGTTTCAAAAAAGAACTCATTTGTACACTGCTTCATCAAAGAGCTTGTTCTCAAAATACTTAGAGACAAACAAGGGCTCAGTTTGGCTTTTTATTCTACAATCCACAACAATCATCTAGCTATAGTACTCCATGCTTGGTTCATGCCACAAATCTTTAGCAGTCCAAAGATGCACCATAACACAAAAGTGACAGCCAGTGAGATCTTATGAAGAATCAATTTTACATCTGTTAGTTCGTTCTGGAGAAAATCTATCCAGGCAGAGAAACAATGTGACTGCTATCACCAGAGCTAATTTAGCTAAAAGGGCAATGTTGGCACAAGAACAAACGGATATAAATTGGCCATGGAAAATTCAGCCTAGAAATTAGAAGGGGGTTTCTAATGATAGGATTGCTTGTGACATAGGAGGGGAGTAGGGAAGAGTTCAGCGTCCCCGGAGGTGTCCTTTAGGTTTATGCCTCAGGGCTTCATCTTGTCACCTGAAGTGGATCTGGATGGGATTCTCTTTTTCCACCAACATATTCTGTGTTTGTGCTCTGAGATGGCACTACGCATTCTTGTTTTCTCTCTCAGGAAGTTTAACAGGTTGGCTTTTGTTGAAGGTCCAATAACTACCACATGTGATGCTTGGAAGGAATTTTCTCTCCATGTCAGATTGGCAGTGTACTTGAGGGATTTTCTCCTTCCATTGCAAGTTGGTCACTTGATGTGATCACCTGAATAATCTACTCCCTCCCATCATAAGGTCCTTGGTCACTGGTGCACATGGGTCCTTCCTATTGTCTTCTTGTGGGACACACAAGTTTAGTCTCCTAGGAGATGTAATACTTCGATCTAATTTTGGCTTTTGATTTTAGTATGAGAGCACTGGGTGGTGTCAGTGACTGGTGATATAGGAGGTTAATGTGACAGATTACATTCCTTGTTCACCATTTTACAAGACTGATAATTTTATATGGAGCATGTCTTCTAAGGTATCATTTGCAAACTCATAATACACTGAACATTATTGCGCTGGTAACATACATATATCAACATTGTATATAAGGTTAAAAGATTCTACTATATACACTGCTGTAACATTTTTCAAATTTAAGAAAAGCATGCTAAAACCAGGTTTTTCAGAGTAGAGATGTTAACATGTAGTCAACCGCACAATTAACTGACAAGCCAAGGCTTATCACATAATCCTATCGACCTCACGCACTCCTTCCCCCTTTGCTGCCTTTGTATAACAGGCAGCAAGGGAGGGGGAACCGGTGTCCATTGGGATCTATCAGAGGCAGCAGCATTGGGGGGAAATAGGGAGGCTCCTATGGGGCAGCCTCTGTCCACTGCAGGCCCGGGCTCACCACAGGCAGAGGACCCCTCCGGACATAGGCTGCTGCCGCAGAGCAGGTTCTGTCGGTGGCGGGCCCAGGCTCACCGTGGACAGAGCTTGTTCTATGGGATGGTGGAGCAGCCTCTGTCTGTGGGGAGCATGGGCCCCTGTGGACAGGGGCTGCTGCTACTCTGATACAGAGGCAGCAGTGCAGGGCAGCAGGCAGGAGCCGGTCTGCATGGGAGGCGGGGTGGTTTTTAAACGGCTGGGAACACATTGGCTGCCATCCCCAACCCCAGGGGACTACCGAATAATGGTGTAGCTGCAAAGTTTTGATGCAGTTACACTATTATTCAATTAATCAATATCTAACATTCCTATTTCGTAGACAAAGACGCTCTGACATCCCAACCAGGTATCAGCATAATCAAATAAATTCTTATGGACTATCACCTAGTTAAACAGTCATTCTTCAGCTGGAGGAAGAGTGTAAGCAAGAACTTTGCATACTGACAATTGAACTGGGGTTTTCTGTGTAAACCAGACTGGCTATCACCTGAACTCCATGTAGAGATGGTCCTCAAAAAATGAAAGAATGGTATAAGAATGAAGGATACATACAACACAAATTACCTCTCTCTCCTCCTTTCTACTGATGACAGCCATAACTTCTGAAAAGGGATGTAAGAAAGTAGTCGACTACCTGATAAGCCTTGGGAGGGTGAGGGAAGGGAACAGGAGCCAGTGCTGAGGGAAGCTGGCTTAAAAGCTGGTTCCTCCCAGCACCGTCTCTGCAATACCAGCTCCCCGCCTCCGCACATACTGCTACCTCTATCAGAGGCAGCGGGGCGGGGGGCGGCGGGTATAGGAGAGGCTGCTCTGGCAGCAGCTCCTAACCACAGGGGGTCCCAGCGGGGAGTGGGTTCCTCCCCCCCCCCCCCCCCCCCCCCGCAGACAGGAGTTGCTGCGGCAAAGCAGCCTCAGTTTACGGCGGCCCGGGCTGGCAGCGGACAGGGGCTGCTAGAACTGGCACAAGCCGGGACTGAGCAAGCCTGGCTCAGTCCCAGCTCACACCTGTTTGGGATTGCTGCAGCTCTGCATTTTAATTGTAGTAAGAGCCAGGCAGCCTGCATGTCTTGCTCCTACTACATTTAAACTGCAGAGTCACAGTGGGGGTAGTTCCTGGACTGGCACGAGCCAGGACAGAGCACTTTCCCTTGTCAACTAATTGTGTCGTCAATACAGTTTGTATCGACGACACAATTAGTCAATTACCCGTCTTTTAACATCCTTACTTCTGAAAGACAAAGGAGGCATCACTGATCTGCAGGAAGGTCATGGCTAAATTAATCCAGCCAGACCTTCATAAGCTTTTAGTGAGAAAACAGTTTTTGCCTTTAAGTTACCTAACAGCAAGTTTAAGTGATTAGTTTGAGTGATTAGTTATCTTTTTATTTCTTTTGTAACCAATTCTGACTTTTATGCCTTATTACTTATAATCATTTAAAATCTTTCTGTAGTTAATAAGCTTGTTTTATTGTTTTATATAAACCAATGTCTGCTTGGATTGAAGAGCTGGGAACCTACACTTGAGATAACAGGGACTGTGCATATCATATTCCACTGACAAAATGACAGACTTTATAGAAGCTTATATTGTCCAGTGAGTGCTGGGCAGCACAAGAGGTACATTTCTGGTGGAACGACTGGGAATTTGCAACTGTCCCCCTGTATGTAATTTATCAGTCACTGGCCAGAGCATTTATGTAATATAGCTGGGGGTGATTTCGCATGCTACAAGTGTGTGTGAACTAGTCAGGAGTGGTGGTTCTCACAGCAAAGCAGCGTAAAAGGAACTCTATGCTGGAATATTGAGAAGGCACAGCTGTCCAGATTGTAACCTACAGAATGTCAGTCCGATTAGATGCATTGGTGGTATCTTCTGGCCTTCAAATCTACCTTATGGCTTGCCTTTTCTAGACAATCCCCAGTGGGAGCTGGAATAGATCAAACAAGGAGGCTCCCTATCACGCCAGGTGCCCCTGCTCCACTTCTGGAAACATGACTAGGTCATGGTGGATATCACTAAGGACAGGCACTTACTCCAGCAGATGATGGTTAGTGAAGATGTCCCGTAGTAAGAGACAGTCAGTAAAGGGATTTAGGAAGGTAATCTGTTACATCATTCTGAGGTCTATAAAGAGTGGGAACTACAAGTTTATTGGTGTGTCTGTGCTAGAAGTTACCAAGGCCCTAGGAAAGCCTGAAGTCAGTTAGCTGTTGAGCCCTTGTGATGGTCTGCAGTTGGCTGCCACGGAAATGACCTCTTTTTCCATCCACCTGTATGCTACCACAAGAGCTGTTGGATTCTGGATGGGGGGAGCCAAAGCAAAGCCAGAGCTCTCATCTTCTGCCCATACCAATGAATGCAGGAGCCAAAGCCAAAGGAATCACCCAGTGAGATTGGGAGTAGGCAGGCAAAGGCTGCTCACAAAGGTAAAAGATGCAATATTTCACTATTAGAAAAAGCCACCAAGGAGTTGAACACTAAGCTTATAGCGCTTTATCACTGCGAGAGATGGGAAAAGGGCTGCCACAAATGCACAGCAGATGTAAATCAAAGCAAAGGAAGGGCAAGAAGGCTAATTGGCCAAAAATACAGATCCCTTAGATAAAAGCAATAGTGATCAGCAAAGGAAGCACATGAAGAACTGAGTTATGTTGCTAAACAACTGACATAACTACAAGTAATAGTCTTATAGTTTAGTAGTAAAGCATTCAGAGTTCAATCACTATGAAACCCACAGTTTAAAATGGAAATGGTTCAAAATGTATAAATATTTGTGTTTATGACCTTTATGAGTTTGAATTCTTGTAAACGTTTTCATTTAAATTAGGTGTCTGAAATAATCTAGAATATGCATGAAAGCTCAAAGTTGGAAACACAAACCTTTGTATTGCTTTCCGATTTATTTGACTGGATTTTCACTGCAACAGACAGCATACTTAAACAGTCCACTCCGACACCATCTGAAGAAGTCCTACTGAGACCATCTTCTTCAGAAAAATAAATGGTAGGTTCTAACCAATGTGGACGTGTCGTGCTAGGAAGTCGTATTTCAGATAGAGGGACAACTCCATCCACCACACCTGTATAGAGATTGTAGCTTGGGTTATGCAGCAGAGATGTTTGTGATTTAGGTAAAGACGTTGGAAATCTGTTTACCTTTATTTGGTAATAAGATCATTTCAAGTCTCTAGCTAATTACCAGCAATTAACTGTGCCATATTATTGGCAAAATAAAAATGATAGCTCAAAAATGAATGACAGAAAAGCTTCTGTTGTTATAGATCCTCTCTCCCTATAAATTAGTGATTGGGAAGCTGGTGAAGATCTTGCCAGAGACAGTGTCATCATCCCCAGTACGTCATCCCCTCAACTGAATAGAAGCCCTGACACCGAAATTTCCTTAATACCATTGCCACACATTTGAAGTTATATGAATAGGAAACCTTAAAACTGATAGGTCCCGCTCTTCTCCTTAGCTAGATTGGAGCTGTCATCCATAGACATTTTTGAGTCACTTTAAAGTATTTTACTTGATGACTGGAATTTAGCCAGCCAGGAAAGAACCTAACACCTACATTAGGATTTCAAGGAGTGAACACAAGAGTTGCACCACTTTGGAATTTCATGGACATTAACAAATGAGAAGGATGCTATCTGAAAAAGAGACAGCTTCTGCACATTTGAGAGTTTTGCAGGCCTGCAGCTTCAAGGGTCATTTAAAGCTACACAGATCCCAAAGCAAACATTTATTTTTCAGAGGAGTAGCCACGTTAGTCTCTAATTTTAAAAACAATGAGCAGTCCTGTGGTACCTCAGAAACTAACAAATATATTGTATCTTGAGCTCTTGTGGGTAAAACCCACTTCATCAGATAGAAACTCTAACTCATCTGATGAAGTGGGTTTTATCCACAAAAGCTCAAAATATGATATATTTGTTAGTCTCTGAGGTGCCACAGGACTGCATGTTATATTTATTTTTGTTATTTATTATTTTTATTACTACTGACCTCAGAAAACTAGGCATGGACCAGCACCCCGTTCTGCTACATGCTGTACACAGAATAACTGTTCCTGCCCTAAATAGCCTCTATTTGACTATTAACTGACCTTTACACAAATATACATCCACTAACATTTTAAATTCCTACCTTGATGATATAAACTGAGACTGCCAGAATGAAGACAGATGTAATGTTTGTCTTCAAAACCTTCATATTTAGTCACGCAGAATAATGAACCACTGCTGAACTCAAACCAGAATTCACCACGCTTGCCTTCCAGAATATTCCCGCCATCCTGCTAAAGAAAAAAAAATCAGAAACATATTGCTGCTTGAGAAATTTTTGTTGCTGCTTAGGACAGTGCAATATAATGTGACACTTGCTATCACACAATCTCCTCGCCTGGTATTTAAATTTCCTAACAAATATGAATAAAAAATGTTTAAACATAATATCGTAGTCAGATGCACCTTTAACCACATAATTAAGATAGCAATACTCTAATATCTCAAAGACACTCCCATGACTCCTTGTGGAATCATATTTGTACAACAAAACTGCTAATAAAATTCCTCTCAACGTAACAAAATACATTATAGCTCTAAGTTAACCTATGACTCAGCACAATATTTTCCATTACTGGTACCTTACCTTTACATCTGTGAATACTGACACTAATCCATGATTAACATTTAAAAGAACAGAGAGAGAGCTCTGTGTGTTCTTGTTTTGCAATTCAAGTTTTTTTTTCCTACGTGAACGATAGTTTGGATCAACTGTGGAATAATATTGTAGAGTTTCCTCTTCAGATCCACTCTCATCATCTACAAGAAAACAGCAACAAAATATCTAGATGAGACAATACAAAAGTTATCAACGAAAATTACATATTTTTTACCTTCAATAAAATACAGTTTCACAGCAGTATTTTTGACTAACATTCTATCCACATCAAAACATTTATATAGCGTACAAAGAAACATATAAATGATCTCTTTATTTTATATCTTCAAGTCTTCCGCTTAAAAGCTTAACAGTCTTGGCCGACTTCTTGTTTTAGAGGATTAACAACATACATTACCATAATGTATTGTAGATCTGAATTGACTAAAGCTGTCTTTACTGAAAGTATTGATCAGTTGGCTGGCCACTGAGAGTCCACCACCATATGAAATATTCTCAAATGTTTCTACAGGTGATGGAGCTGTGGGTTCCCATAATAATAAGTCATTGCTGATCCTAGAAAAAGCATATTTTTGTTGCATTATTAAACATTTGATTATATTTCCACTTGAATAAAAACTAATTAATGTGCAATAATCCTGTAACAGATTTCATACAAGATAATCTGCATAAGAATGAGATGAGTTCAAGAGCATAAATAGCAGTAACGTATATTTTAGTGAGCAAAGAGATGCTAATAATCAGCTACTTAGATTTTTTACAAAGCTCTGATTATTTATTATATGTTAAGCATTAGACTGTGTAGCTAATTCAATGGATTTGCCAAAGAAAATTACTCTGGTTGCCTCATGGATGCTAAAGAAATTCACAAAATGCGCACACTAGATTTCTTGGGTTAAAACAATCTTTTGGGAAATCTGAGTAAAAGTTTTACTTGAAGTGGAATTGACTTCCTCAAACTTGTCCAATGAGAGTTCTGAAGGAACATGAGTGCTTAATTAGTAGCTGAAATGTCTCTCATAGAAATCTAAGTCAGGTTTCTTAGGAATAGCTGAGACCAAAAAAAGACAGGATCTCACATTTTTCCAGGCTAGGATTATAGCAATTTAGTACGAGTACATGCATATTGATTAGAAACTGAACAAAATTTTGATTTTTTATTTCTCTATATACTTGAGTGTTGATTTCTATATCAACTTCTCTGATTCATTTCTCCTTTACTATTTTTCTATGTTTTTAGATTGTACATTACTGCTGTTAAGATTGTAAACAGTCATTTTTTTCTTTTCCCTGACTTATCAAATCTGCTTTATTTAAACTATATATATGCACACAGAAGGGGAGGGGAAAATAATGTAATACAACAATTTCTGAAGCAGAATTCAGATAGATCATGGCAATTGTAAGCACTTAAAACAAAGACTCATCTGATGGAAACAAAAGACTTTTCTGTTTTATTCTCAATAGAAAAGATCTGTCAAACTGTCTGAGTGGCTGGCTGCTCAAGTAGGGACCAAAGAGGAGACTTAATTGCATTTCTGATAAAAATTCAGAATAACATTTATTTAGCATTTTACATTGTTATAGAGCTGTGCAAATATTATGGGAAAATTAACTGCTACTGAATAAGGCCTGATCTATGTTAGACCAGGCAAGTCGTCTTAAGGTATGCAACTCCAACTATGCAAAATACCTTAAGCCCAGTTGTAGCGGCGTCCACACAGCTGAAGGCCAACGGGAGCAGAAGGAGTACCGGACACCAGTGGAGGCTACCCTCAGCGTTCAAACTTACAGGTAGATACTAGAACCACTAAATTAAACACTGTAAGATTGACTTTTGTAGCATCAATCTTCTTGTAAGTATAGACATGCCCTTAGTAGTTCTTATGACCAATGAATACATTAACCAGAAATACAGGTCAAACTAAACAAGCAAACTAATGCTTATACTCACCTATTGTATAGTTTCTCATAAAAATCCTTATTTGGCAGTGTTAAGTGAACATTTGGTAACATGAGTTCTAGTACATAATGAGAATTGCTGACTGCTTTATCCTGAAACTCCGACATCTCAACTGCATCACCTGGCATCACCATCTGAAAACAAAACAAAACAACAAACATCACACACACAATCTCAACTTGTTGAAGGTTTTCTGGAAGTTGCATATAAGCCAGAAATACTACATTATAGTAAACTTCTGATAATCCGGCACCTTTGGGACCCAGGTGGTGCCGGATTATTGGATATGCCAGACTATAAAGAGGTACTCCAGCGGGGGGGCTGTGACGGGTCTGCCAGGACCTGCACAGCCTCTGGCGGGGGTAGAGGCTCGGCAGAGAACAGCACGGCGAGGGCTGAAACCTCCGCCATTTTGCAGGGAGGCAAAACCTGCAAGCGGCGGCGGCAAAGAGGGGGCAAGAGGCAGGCAGCTGCTTCAAGAAGTTGCTAGTCAATTACACTAGCACCGCTCTTTTGATCCTGGACTATGGGGAGTCTACTGGTAAAAGCATCAGGAACAGGGAGGGGAGAAGATCTCTTGTCAGTTTCAGCAGCAGCCTGTCACCTGCGGATCCACCCATTCCCGCAGCCCCCTGCCCTCTCCCCTCCCACTCTTCTCCCCCCGCACCAGAGGCAGTAGAGGAAAGATAAATTGCAAGCCTGTCACCTGGGGATCCAGCGGGCAGTAGTGTAATTGATTATCAACTTCTTGAAGAAGCTGCCTGCCTCTCGCCCCTTCCCTGCCGCTGCCGCTTGCAGGCTTTGCCTCCCTGCAAAACAGTGGAGGGTTCGGCCCTCACCACGCCCCCCTGCCCTCCGCTCCACCCCCCGCCTGCCCCTGCCCCTGCCCCTGCCCCTGCCAGAGGCAGTAGAGGAAAGATAAACTGGGAGCCTGTCACCTGCGGATCCACCCGGTGGTAGTGTAATTGACTAGCAACTTCTTGAAGCAGCTGCCAGAGCACTTCCGGGTTCTAGTTGGTGCCAGACTATCGGGAGTGCCAGACCACTGGATACCGGACAATTGGAGTTTTACTGTAATTTGTATCTACAATGATTCTGTTAACAATAAAACTTTTGTCACCTCTTCATTTTCAAACATGACCCTACGAGAGGAAAAAGGAGATGGCTCTGGCCTTCTGAGATCACAGACATCTTTAAGAGAATGAGATCCTCCTTCCTCTTCCTCTTGAAAGTTTCCATCACCCTCTTCTTCTTCAGCTGCTATCCTTTCAAGAATTGAGTGCACAGCCAATGGGTTTATTTTCAGTACAATCCTGATATTGAAAAAAGGAAACAGAATAAATTAAGTATATATTCTGAAAAATATTACAACAGACATTCAGTGGAGATGTGTATGTGCCTTTTTTTATCAGTTAGCCTAGGAGAGTGCATTTATTCATATATTATGTATAAACTAACACATTAGATGTTCAAATTGTTACATTGTCAACATGTACTATTGTAAACTTCCACCCAAAAAAGTGTGATTCCATTACACTGTCTGACATAAATCCATGAAAAACTGGATAGTAAGAATTTGGATTGAAATCACGTCTTCAATTTATGTAGCTACATAGTTTGGGACTTTATATTACAGATAGCACAAGCATCTAACCAAATGGCATGAGCTTCTAATGTTTCCCAAACATTAAACAACTTTTTATGTGACATGATATATAGTATCCAAGCTCAAGAAGAAGTTCAGTATTAGCTCAAATTTTCTGATTTTGCATCAGTACCCTAAAGTGAAAATTTAACACACAAAATTAATTTTTAACTTTTAAGAGTATAATAAATTCAAAAGTTGGAGAAAAAGTAAAATGAACATGAACTGTATGCAGATGGAAGAATTGTTTAAACTTTTACTCAAATCAAAAATTAAAAGCAATAATAGCATCTGGCTTTACCATCATGCATTCCTACAGCCCAGGACCATCACATGTTCAGCTGAGCTAGGAAAAGACAACAGGTATTTGTTGTGCAGTTATACAGTTGTGCTTCCCTGCCACATGGGGCTTTTGTGATGCCTGCTGACAAGCAACCCTCTCTTCCTCCCACTGTCTCGACTCTCTGTGCAGAAACTCAGCCAGGAAGAGAGTAACACTGTCCGGGCAGCACAAGGCAAGGGGTCCAATACTGACTCCAGTCTCCTTCATCCTTTAGCTTACTAAATCAGGGTCACCTCTCCTTCTACCAAAACTCACACCCCTTGTACCTCAGCAGCCCTACACACCACAATATCTACTTGTCTCTTAAGAGTTCTGGTGAAAATACTCCATGCATTCGAGTAATGAGCCATCCATCCACAAGCACCATTAATAAAGGTCTATGTTATTTCTGAATGATAAGATTTCTTCATCTCTAGGTTCTATTCAATCATAGAACTCAATAATGACATTCTTATTTTCTGTACATATATGTATCCCAGTGTCTGAGATTTTCACTCCAAGCATCTGACAAAATGGTTTTGACCCACAATAGCTTATATACAAAAAATCTGTTAGTCTTTAGTGTGCCATAGGACTCCTGGTTGATTTTGCAGATACAAACTAACACGATTAGTCTTCTGAGACATATTCTTCCTTTGTGCCTGATGTTGAAAGTAGCCATCTCATGAACTGTTTATTTATATAAGTTATTAGAGAAAGTGTTGCTTTGAAAAAGAATTATGATGAAAAATTAAAGCTATTTTACCGTGGCCAATCAAAGTTGTCAGATGATATCATGTCTCCATCTATGCTACTGGACACTTGAAAGAATTTTATTGAAGATTCTGCTTTATCTTCTTCAAATAAGCCTTAAATAAGAGAAAAGTTCACAGAAATATAAAAAATACACAAGTTGGAATTTCTCTGCAGGTATATCTGAATAGAACCCTGCTCCATGATTTTAACTATTTTGAAGCTAGCGCTTTTACAACCTTGGTATCTAGCAATACCAGTAAAATAAGTTGAAATTTAAGTATCTCTTTTTTTTTTCCTAACAAAAAAAAAAAAAAAACAAACAAACAAAAAAGTCTCTAGAGAGTAAACTGCAACCATTTTCAGAAGACTTTTCTAGGTACAGGGTGAAACTCCCTAATCCTCTAACTTGGCACCCACTAACCAGGAGCAGAGGTGTCTACACTGCAAGGTAAGCTCAGGGTTCAAAGACATGCTCAAATCTAACCCCACTTCTGTCTCCACACAAATCATGCTAACATAGGTTTTGACCCAGGGTCCCAGGACCATGCCTCTCAGGTGTGAAGGGTCTGAGCCAGGGTTCAAACCCAATTGCTTTGCGATATAGATACATCCCACTGGACCCATATTCTTGGAATCTTCCAAAAGTATCACACATTCCCATTGACCAACTTTCTTTGCCCTCTGGATAGTCAAGTCTGGCTGACTGTCAAGATTTCTCCCTTTGCCCCTGAAACAAATGGTTATAGTGGTCACATTTTGAGAAGGTGACGGTATGAATAGTTGGACTGAAGTTCACATTATACAATGTCATCACTGGAGCCTCAGGATAGAATTCATGGTTTAACAATTGCTAACCTAGGGTTATAAATCAATGTATATGCTCAAGCACTATGTTAAACTCAGGGTCTGTTAAATCAAGTTTTACTAACCAAGGGCTTACACTGAAATGTGGACAAAAAAAAGGCAGTGATCAGGTATTTCAGAGTAGCATGAAGGACGCATTATTGTCTCATTTATTTTGCCACAAAATTTTTGCAATCTAGCTTCTTGGCTTACAGAAGTGCAGTTCCTCCATTTTAGAAGTGATGGCACAGGAACCAATTCCTATCAACTTGAGACTGATATTCTGGATTTGCTCTGTCTAGTAGTATTGTTTCTTCTAAAGTGTGGTTCAGAATTAATGCAAATCCCCCCAAAAGTTTTTTCCATTATTTAAATAAGCTTTTGAAAGCTTTATATGCAACTATAGGGACTAATTCTTCAGTGAAAATCAACCCAAAGTAATTTTGCTGTTCCCAATGAGTTTAGGAAATTCTACACTTTTCCCTTAAAGACTTTAAGATTTTAAGTGACCAAACTAAATTATGCAGAAACACTATTTTAACTTTAGTAAGCTTTTGCCTCTATTGGTATATTTCAGCTAGAACCAGAACCCTTAATTATATAATACAACTAAAAACTTTAAACACAGAGCTTAATTACCTGGGATTCTGATTCAGTTTTGTACTATGCTAAGAGAATCTAAATCTAAGCATATTTATTAGAAAAATACAGAAACTGAAGTAACACTGATAAAATTGGTCCTAAGTGCAAAATGGAAGTTGAATTTGCAAAAGTTCTGTTAAACACTGCAAAATCTCTTTGTCAACCAAAAGGCTGACAATGGGAAAGTATACTTAGAAGTAATATAACATTTGTACTTCTTACCTGCTAATTCTTTGAAGGTAAGCTCTAATTTAACTTGCTCTGGAGTTGAACCTCCTATAAATTCAGTTTTGAATTCCATATCTGTGAATTCAAGATGAAGGATTTCCTTCTGAAGTGATTTCTTAAACCATGGTCCTCTTTCCTGATCTGATCGTAGGTCAGGTATAGGGAAACGAACAGAAAGATCTAATGCTGGTGAAATGACTTGCACAGAAACCCTGCAGTTTGCAGGTGTACGTGAATCATCCAGAAAAACTTCAGTAAATGCCTTGTGCTAAAAAATATAAGATGAAAAACAAACTAGAGAAGCAGCATTAATTAGAGAAGCAGCAAACTTTACAATATGAAAGCAATTACTGACATGATACAATGGTTGTAATAGGTAAACCTGCATTTTTAATACGATTTCATACAGTACTGTGCATGACCTATAAATTAATCTGGGTCACCCATATTTTTTTCTAAGATCTTTAGAACAGGTACTGTCAAGCTTCTATATTTAATCAGGATTGAAAAATAAAATAAAGTATTCAAGACAGAGCTACTATATAGGAATGCAGAGCTGTTTCTAGGTTCTCATTATTGGAAGGTCAAATGGTATTTTGGGACTCTTGCATTAAAAACAAAACAAACAAACAAAAACAAAAAACCCAACAACCTTCCAAGAGACTAAGAGGTAAAGTCCTGGAAAATCTTGGATTTTAAAAGTTATAGTCAAATTTGACTAATGTGTTAATATTTCATTATTATTCAGTATTTCCAGGCCTATCACTATGCACATAAATTAATTTCACTGGTCACTGGTCACTCACCAGACTAATGTGTTTGTTGTAAGATGTGTACATGTGAGATGCCATCATCTCTACAGTGGTTAGTTTCTGTGGCTGAAGCAAAGAATTTAGTCTGTCTACAATACTGATATCCAGTTCACAAAATACTGGACTTAATTTGATTTGTAATTCCGCTTTCTGTGGAACACAGCTCAGTCTTCCTTGACTACCCTGCAAAAATAAGTACATTAATATTCTCAATGAAACACTGTAAAGTAAGTTATAAAAACAAAAGATTCTTGCAATATACATCTTTATATACAACTACCAAAGTAGTAAGTTTACCTTTAAAGATTACAAAAACCATTATGCTACAGTATAATGCAACAGGGCAGTGAAGTGGGTTTTTTTCAAACCTTACCTGAGGTCCTCTGTTATCTGTGTGCTTATAATGGAGCTGAAGGCATGGAAGAGGATGTGTATCATTTCCATTTTCAGAATGAAATGTTAGGAGCTTGAAAATTAAAAAAAAAATTAATAGATGCAAAACAAACAAAAGAACTAGAGAGCAGTAAAAGGCACAGTATACCTAAAAAGCGCCACAAATGGCCCTGCCTAAGATGCCAGCAAATTCTGTGTTCAGCTGCTTGTCTGACAGTCAAAGATCCAGTAAACAAAAAAAACAAAAACAAAAAAACACAACTTCTGATTCAGACTAGCAAAACTGCCCAGAAGGTCCTGAGCCTCACATACCATATTTGAGAGGACCGAGGAAGTAATCAATAAGCACAGATACAGCTGGAGCAGATGGACTATAGCACCTAAACAACAACAACTAGGGCCACCATCACAAATCCAACATCACAGCCTCATCTCAATTTCAGCATGAGATGCGTGAAGAGAAAAAACCTAAGAAAACCTGCCCAGTTCAACAGGGTGGGAAACAGCCCTATCTTTGAAAATTTTCAACCTAATTTTAAAAACAACTCCTTTTGCTTCACACACACATAACATTAGAGAAAGTTACATACTTCACCAGGGGCAGGCAAAATACAGCCCACAGACTGGATCTGGCCTACCAAATATTCAGATTCAGTCTTTATGGCCCAGCGGGGACCCTGAGACAGGCTCCTTGCATGCTGCAGTCCCACATGCTGCTCAAAGTAGCCAGGGACCAGTATACGTGTGTCTGTGCAGCGCACTCCTAGGGGAGAGGGGAACTCCTCGCCCTGCCTCCACCCCGGCACTGTCCTCGCAGCCTCCCAATGACTGGACCAATGTGAGCTGGCAAGGGCAGAGCTAGTGGGCACATGTAGCACATGGAGACAGGCTGCTCGCTTTCCCCAAGCAGTGCACAGACACATGCTGGACCGAGCAGCCAGCCATTTTGAGCAGCGTGTGGTGCCGCAGCACCCAGGAAGCCTAAGACACCAGCCGGGGACCATCTATGGTAAGTGTCTCACAACCAGAGCCTGAACCGATACCCTCTCCCATATCCCAGCCCAAGATTGCAACCCCCTCCTACACTCAAGCACTCTGCACCCTTCCTACACTCCTGTATCCAAACTCCCTCCCTGCTCCTGACCACCCTGCACCCCAAACCCCTGCTCAAGTCACAACCTCCTCCTGCATCCAGGCCTTGCACTACTGCTGCTCCCCAATCCCATCTCAGGTCAGAACCCCCTCCTGAACCCAAACTCCCTCATCTCCTCCTGCACCCCAAACTCCTACCCAGAGCTCCATCCTGTACCCAAATTGTGTCCCAAACCTCACACCTTCTCCATTAATACTGTAGAAAAGTGTGGCCACTAGCCACTTACCAAATTCCTGGAATGACCATCCATCAAAAATTATTGCCCAACCCTGTACTTGACCCTTTGGTGAAAAGGAAAGAGGTCACTCTAGCTCATTCTCTGAGTTTTCAATTAAGGTTTAAGTCACATTTTAATGCTACCCAATCACTACAAAAATACAATAAATTAGTAATTTTAACATTTCCGATTCTAAGAGTAACCTAGGATTTCCCTTCTGAAAACCTCTTCTGTCAACATTTTGTTCATTGGCTAACATCACTTGCATAGCCAACAACAGTTACTAACAACAATAACTTTAATTACCTCTGTATAGTGAGGTTGACTGGAGCAAGAGTCAGTAGAGAAAAGACATTCCAATAGTTCCATATGCCCAATGGACAAATCTGTACTTAAGCATCGAGAAGCAGATTTTTGTCTTTGTTCATAAGAGACTTTGATGCCAGTACCTATAAATCTGTTATGGGAAATAAAAAGTATAAATATGTATAAAATGGATAACTGTAATCACGTTATGTATAAAATGGGCAGCGGTAATCACTTTGAAATTTCAGAAACACTTGAGATATGTGTGTGTGAGTACATATATAGTAGGGCTGTCAGCTGATTAAAAAATGAATTGTAATTAATCACACTATTAAACAAGAATAGAATACCACTTATTTAAATATTTTTTGGTGTTTTCTAAATTTTCAAATATACTGATTTCAATTTCGCGATAAAAAATAAAGCGAGCACTGCACATTTTGTATTATAAATATTTGCACTGTAAAAAGCAAAATACATATTTTCAATTCACCTAATACAACTACTGTAGTGCAATCTCTATTATGAAAGTTGAGTTTAAAAATGTAGTATATTTAAAAAACAGCATTAAAAATAAAATCATGTAAAACTTTAGAGCTTAAAAGTCAACTCAGTCCTACTTCTTGTTTGTCTGAGTGATTGACTGAACAAGTTTATTCATATTTCTGGGAGATAATGCTGCCTGCCTCTTATTTACAATTTCACCTGAAAATAAGAACAGGCCTTCGCAGAGCACTGTTGTAGCCAGTACTGAAAGATATTTACAGGCCACATGCACTAAGGATTCATACATCCCTTCATTCTTCAACCACCATTTTAGTGGATATATGGCCATGCGGATGACTGCTTCTGCCTGATGATTCAAAGTCAGTGAGGAACAATACATGTTTCATATTCTTTATCAGAGTCAGATGCCACCATTTTCTTTTTTGTTAATGTGGGTTCTATAACTTCTGCATTGGAGTGTTGCTCTTTTAAGACTTCTGAAAGCAGGCTCCAGACCTCATCCCTCTCAGATTTTGGAAGGCACTTGAGAGTCTCAAATCTTGGTTTGAGTACTATAGATTTCTTTAAAATCTCACATTGGTACCTTTTTTACATTTTGTCAAATCTATAGTGAAAGTGCTCTTCAAACGAACAACACGTGCTGGGTCATCATCCAAGATTGCTGCAACATGTAATGCATAGCAGAATGTGGGTAAAACACAGCACAAGGCATACAATTCTCTCCCAAGGAATTCAGAAACAAATTTAATTACCACATTTTTAATGAGCATTATTAGCATGGAAGCATGCCTTCTGGAATGGTGGACAAGCATTGAAGGGTCATTTAAATGTTTAGCATATTTGGCTGTGACAGATTGCTGGCTAAAACAGAGCTCTGCGACTACAGCTTGGCTGAAAAGGGCAATGGAAGCCAGCAGAGCAAGCCCATGCCTGAGGGGCTAATGGGAAGCAGCTGTGGGCCTCCTTAGCTAGAGGGTGGCTGAGTGTGCTCCCCAGTCAGAAGGAGAGGCTAGCGGAGTTTGCTGGGAACAAAGCTCTGTAAATAGAAGATGGTAGGAAGTTGGCACAGACAATAAAAGGCATGGGTGATTGCCCCAGAAAGGGTCTCTGGTTGATTTGTGGCCAAAGAAGGGGACCCAGAGCGAGAGGCCTGGGTGAGGACCTTGCCACATGGCACATAAACACTTGTTTTCACTTTTAGGTAACATTGTAGGTAACAAGTGGGCAACACTATCTCCCGTAAATGTAAACAAACTTGTTTGTCTTAGCAATTGGCTGAACAAGAAGTAGGACTCAGTGAACTTGTAGGTTCTAAAGCTTTACATTGTTTTGGTTTTGAGTGGTTATGTAACAAAAAATAAATCTACATTTGTAAACTGCACTTTCACCAAAAAGAGATTGCACTACAGTACTTGTAAGAGGTGAACTGAAAAATACTATTTCTTTTGGTTTATCATTTTAAAAATTTATAATCAAGAAAGAACTTTTGTATTCTGTGTTGTGACTGAAATCAACACATTTGAAAACCAGAAGATTTACTCGGTCTTGTTTGAGTCCTTAACTCAAATAAGTTTGGTTTTTTTTTCATTTAAGTCATTGTTCTGGGGTGGGGTTGGGGATGAGGGGTTCAGTACGCAGGCTGTCCAAAGGACAGCAGACTACCTGAGCCCTCTCTCACTGCGGCAACATAGGGCCAGGTGAGAAGCACCAGTCCATGACCACTTCAGTGGTCACAGCCAGGGGAGGGGTTCATGTCCCCTGGCTGGGGGACAGAAACACAGAAACAAATGGACACACAAACCGACAAACTCTCTGAAATATATATAGTAGATAGCTGACCCTTTCTCCAGCCCTGCCCTCTACTGGTCCAATGGGATTATAGCAGTCCTGCTTCCCATCTCTGGTTCCTTGCTGCTCCAGTTGTCATTCTACAGGATGACTGTCCCTCCTACCAGACCCCTCCCTTTCCATTTTATGAGAAAGGGTCTAATTCCATGCACATCCCATTGTCCTGGCACAACCAAATCTTTATCTTGCTTTAAGTTATGATAAGCAGAAGTTGCATACCAAATTTGATGGACCTAGTTCTTACCAATTAGGAGGAGTTCTTGAAAAAATGGACTCACAAATGGACAGACAGATGCACATTTCTAAAATATATAGTAAGATATAGGAAAATATCCAAAATATTTAATACATTTCCATTGGTATTCTATTTAACAGTGTGATTAATTTTTTTCTGAGTTAACTGCATGAATTAACTGAAATTGATAATCCATATATATTATATATCTGCTATAAAGAAATACATTTTACAGTGATAGTCAGACTGAGGCATGGGAGCTGCAAATGGCTCTTTAATGCATCTCCTGGTGCTCTTTGAAGCACATGATTGTAAATCTTTGTGCAATTTCATTATTAACCAGTGTAAGATATTAGCCAAACAAGATGCTTTAACTGTTATTAACCACCTGTAGAATATTTGGTCAAGAGAGTTATTTTGCTATGAGAACAATATATATAAAATAGCAAATGAAACCATGAATTCACACTACTATGCCTCTTTTGGGTGGTGTTGCTTGTTAATTTGACTCCTGAACCACTGAGGTCTGAGTATCATTGCATTAGTACTTACAATAGGCTCTGCCTTTAGGAACCTAGGATAACAGAATCCACCTATTTTCCTATTCTGTTTTCAACTGTGATCAAAGTCTAATGATTCACAGGAACACATAAAATCTCTACAGTGCACATACTATAATTTGGCATCTGACGAAGTGGGTCTTTGCCCACGAAAGCTTATGCTCCAACACTTCGGTTAGTCTATAAGGTTCCACAGAACTCGTTGCCGCTTTTATAATTTGGCAAGATTGGAAAAACTGGATCTCGATTCCCTGTTCACTTTTTTCTGTGCCCCAACAGCCATCTCATTTAGCACTAAAAAGAAAACCAAACTCAAAACAACAGATTGCATGTACAATAAGGTTGCTCTATAAACTATATCTATTTCTTAAAGATGCCGCAGAAAACGGAGAAAATCCTGATTTATACTCAGGACTGTGTGTGTTCGATTGCAAAACCTGCATCTGTTTTGATTTATCTTGGTGTAAAGAGATTTAGGATGAGTTGTACACACATAGTTCCCTCTTTTCTTTTTTTTTTTTTTTAAATATTACATTTTGGAACTAAAACTGTCCAAAACTATTTTAACATCTAATGAAAAAAACAAATTTCTAGTACTTCAAATATAGTATGTATGGTTCCAAATATTTATGGCCATAAACCTAAACTGTCAAACTTGCTTTAAAATATTTGGTTGTTTGTTGTATTAGTTAATAGGCAAAGTTGTACCTAAGGTGGTCATGAGAACAAGCCTCTGCAAATACTTCTCGGAAGGACAGAAAATCTTCTGTTGAAAACTTAACTGGATCAATCTTTTCTATTCGGGTAAAGAAATCCAATGCCATTGGTGTCAGTGGGTTAAGGTTCAGTGATGTTTCAGGTGGTGGAAGAGGGTCAATGTGAAGTACAGATACCGAGAAAGTGCCCAGTGCCAGTCTAAAAAGAAGTTCAGGCCTAGATTCATCCATTGAAACAGATCTGGATGGAAGGGCTGAAATATAAAATTAAATTACATTTCTCACTAAAAGCCTGCACAGTTTTTACATTTATGAACATAGCCTTAAGAAATACATAAATGTCAAACTACAGATACTACGGAAATCACAATAAGGATAATCTAATACATTGGAATATATTACATTGAGACAATTTAATTATAGAAGATTTACACTCTTTGTAGAACTACTCAAGTTTCCAGTTAGAATCATAGAGCTGGAAGAGACCTCGGGAGGTCATCAAGTCCAGCCCCCTGCCCAAGGCAGGATCAATCCCAACGAAATCAACCCAGCCAGAGCTTTGTCAAGCTGAGACTTAAAATCCTCTAAGGATGGAGATTCCACCACCTCCCTTGTAACCCATTCCAGTAGTTCACCACCCTCCTACTGAAATAGTTTTTCCTAATATCCAACCTAGACCTCCCCCACTGTAACTTGAGACCATTGTTCCTTGTTCTGCTACCTGTCACTACTGTGAACAGCCTTTCTCCACCCTCTTTGGAACCTCCCTTCAGGAAACTGAAGGCTACTATAAATCCCCCTCTCACCCTTCTCTTCTGCAGACTAAACAAACCCAAATCCCTCAGTCTCTCCTGATAGGTCAAGTGCTAGCCCCCTAATCATTTTGGTCACCCTCCACTGGACCCTCTCCAATGCGTCCACATCCTTTCTATAGTGGGGGGCCCAGAACTGAAGACAATACTCCAGATGTGGCATCACCAAAGCCAAATAAAGGGGGAAAATCACTTCTCTAGATCTGCTTACAATGCTCTTCCTAATGCAACCTAATATGCCATTAGCCTTCTTAGCTACAAGGGCACTAATATCCACTGTTGACTTATATCCAGCTTCTCATCCACTGTAATTCCCACGTCATTTTCTGCAGAACTGCTACTTAGCCAGTTGGTCCCCAGCCTATAACAATGCTTGGGATTCTTCCATCCCAAGTGCAGGACTCTGCATTTGTCCTTGTTGAACCTCATCAGATTTCTTTTCTCTTCAGTTCATCTGTAGAAGTGTATTTTGACCATGAAAGCTCATGATACTATATATTCTTTTTGTTAGTCTCTAAGGTGCCGAAGGATTACTCATAGCTTTTAAAGTTACAGACTAACATGGCTACCACTCTGGTAGTTTAGTTGGTTATCTTCCCTTACCGCATTTCTAAATGTGGCCAAATCCCCCACCTAAATGAAAAACATTCATATAACCATCTCATTCATTTATGAAAAAGCAGCTAAGCAGGAATCTGTGCAGTAGACTTACGTCATGAAGTGCAGCACTTAGCAAAACCTTTATAAACTATAATGTCTAGAGGAAAACTGCTACTTCAATTAATGTGTGATTAGGGAAAGGTGACATTTTGGTGGTCTGGATTTTGCTTTTGCTGAGTTTCAGAAAAACAATAAAATATGTCCAACAACAGTATAAAACGATGAGAAAGTAAACACATGTTTACTTACAAGTCCTTCTTAAAGGTGTTTGGTGAATAATAATGGGTGAAAATGATGTACCTCTTGGTGGCTGTGGAGGATCTTGTTTATTAGGGTCATGAAAATCACCCCAAGTTGGCTGAAGCTAAAACACAAATATATTTGATCTCTCATTTCCATAGTACAACAGTTCAAGGATGAATCTAATACAACCAGTAACATAAAACAAAAAAACAGAATGCAAGACCTTTGTTTGTATGCTATCAAAAGTAGCTTTCCAACTTGCCATTTTCATGGTATATTAATCAATAGTTTGTTTACTCTTTATCTCGGTGTCAAGACATGTTCTTAACTCTATCATGATCTTACTCTAGTATTTCTGAAAGGTAGATAACATTGCCCTCACAAGTGGTACATGTTCTGTTACCCAAGAGAAACTAGAATTGCTCTCTATGACCCCTATTCAGGAAAATATTTAAAAGCATGTGCATAAGAACTGAGTAGTGGTAACTTAAACCACAGTAATACTTAAAATAAATGACAGGCTATGTTAACTTAAGCAATACCACAAATTTGTGTGCTTTTATTCTGTTCCTGGTCTTTTATATTAAACAGAGAGCTGTAGAACAGGGTCTGTCACAAATACTCCAAATAAACGTATAGCAGTTTGGAAACATACATAGTCTTATTTCCTGGTCTGCTAACCAAACATGTCACAATGAATGGAAATCTCAAGTTTCAAAGCTGCAGCTTGCTATGGTAATTACCACTGAAAATCTAATTCCTTAATAAAGGAAAACCAGAAAGTGACTTTATAAATTAAGGAACCACGCAAATTTGCCTGTTGATACTGCCACAGGAACAGAAAACTGCATGTGCGTACTTACTACTGTGTTAAGGATTTTTCAATATGACTTAGCAATGAGGAATCAGTGTGAAAATAAAATAAAACTCCTACTCTACAAAGATGTTAAATGTAAACAAGACTATACCACTGTTGCACTCAATGGAGATCCTGCCGGTGTAGTAGTATATGTACTAGTTAGTGACAGGTCTAGATCCATAGTTGGTGGGTCTCCAAGAGGTGGAAGAGAGGAGAGACTGTGCGACATGTCCATGTCAGCCATTGAGAAGAAAACTTCTTCTTCTAAGGAGAAATTGTGTATAATCAATTATGAGTTTTTTTCTAATGACAAATATCCATTTTAGTTATAATACACTAAATTTAAAATAGCTACAGAAACAAAATATCCTGGATATGATGCTAATTAGCTAAAAAGTTTATTCACAACATTTCCTAGTTCACTTATACTAGATCTCAGTAATAACTAAAGGGATTTAAAAGAAAAAGAGTGTGTGTCAAAGCAACACAAAACACCAAATACCAGCAATGGAGTAAGTACACACATAATATAAAATGTTTACATTTATTTTCATGTGCAGCTTAAGACTGCTACAGGCTGCAGTGTTTAATTCATACTTCCCAAGCTGAATCAGATATAAACTGGCACCTAAAAAAAGTCAGTAGCAAATGATCCATGGACTCAAAATTAAAAAGTAAATATACACAACCATTAAAACAAATAAAATACTAGGTTATTATAAACCTTTGTTAATGGAGCTATGCTAATCTAAGTATTGATATCTTTCAGATTCCAGGTTTCTTCATGAAATTCCTGTCTTAAATCCAAATACATTACTACAATCCATGACTATTTAAACTAGGTTTTTATAACAGAAAACTAAAAGATGGAGCTTTATGGTATTCTTTATTTCAGTTAGTTCCTTCAAATACTAGTTCTGAAAGGGATTTTACTAGAGATGTTAAAATACAGTTAATTGACTAGTCGACGGAATTTCCATCGATGACTTGACTAGTCAATAGGCAGTTCCACATTCCTCCTTTGAAATGTTCCAAAGCCCCCGCTCTACGTGGCAGCAGAACCTGGGGTCAGCTGGGGACCCACGGCTGCCCCTTTGAAACACTGCCTTGGGGTTTCAAAGCAGCAGCACTACCACTTTGAAGTACCCCTTCACCACACTTTGATGCCTCTACATTATTGGATAGTCGACTAGTCTTTAACATCCCTAGATCTTCTAGCACTAGTATCTGTTTTGTTGTGTATTAGTGTCTTATGGATACAACATGAATAACTGGAAGTTGCTTTAGACCAAATGCCTCATGTAACCTATCAATTTTAATGTCACAATCTGCTGGATCTATATATCTTATTTTGATGTACGTATCATTCTTGTATGTAAAGTTAGAAATATGGACTGTGAAATGGCTTGTGGTTTTAAACGCGCAAATGAAAACCATCAAGGGTGTTTCCCTCAATTTCTAAGTGATCACTTGTAAACAGCCTCTTTTGTCCTCCAAGACTAAGCAGTGGTTGGTTTTAGGAAGACATGTGACCACCACAAGTGGTAAGAACTGACCACGTAATTTTCGATGGAAAGGGAGAATGTAGAAACAAAGAATTCCCACCCAAAAGGAAGGCTATTTAAGATGCAAAATTTTCAGGCTCTTTGTCTTTGGCTGGCATGACACACCCAAGGAATCAACCAGAGACCCCAGGGAAAAAAGATCTTCCATGGCTTGTAGGTCTATCTGAAATAAGAACAATTTTAGGGTAAGTTTGCAGTAAGCTTCAGTGTGTTAGAACTAGTTATGCGTTTTCTGTTATTTAAATTTGTAATTTTCACTTGCAAACTCTTAAATCCTGCTGTTTGCACTTAATAGAATTACTTTTATTTACTATCAAGCCCAGTGTAAATAAATGTTACCTGGGGGAGCAATTTGTATGTACATTCTCCTTTCATTGTTAAAGGGGGCTTGCCTGATTGATTTATTTGGGGCTCTGATCCCATTTAGGGAGTGGGTTTCCTGATTGCTGTGCTGGAAACTGCATTCTCCTAAGACCTGAAGAGTTTTAGTGTCTGTATTGCTCTTTGGCATGGGGTGGAGGGATTCAGGGGGAAAGATGATCTCAGTTCTGTGCCTTGGCTGGGAAAGACCAGAAGATCTGGTCCCACAGGACAGGGTGGTGAGAAGCCCCAGACAGAAAGGTGGCCAGTGTCAGTGGCTTTATCAGCACACAGAGAAGCAACCCCAAGAGGTCTTCTGTGACCACACCTCGTGAAAGTGTTCAGACTAGGGATGTTAAGGACTAGTCGACTATCCAATAAGCAAATGCAAATGCTTATCGGATAGTCAGTCGACTAATTGATTCCCTCCACCTTGCTTCCTCTATCAAATAGAGGCAGCAAAGTAAAGCGAAAGAGGGTACTTGAAAGCAGCAGTGCCACACAGCTGATCCTGGGCTCAGCTGTGCGGTGCTGTGCATGTGGAGCCTGGGGACTCCCCAGCTGACCACGGGCTTCGTACAGCATTTCCCCAGAACCTGGGGTCAGCTGAAGAGTTCCCAGCTGATCCAGGGTTCCACAGAAATGCCACGCTGGAGCCCGAGATCAGCTGGGGGGTCCCCAGCTGACCTCAGGTTCCACGCATTCAGCACTGCAGAACTGAGCTTGGGCTCAGCTATGTGGCGCTGGTGCTTTGAAACACTGAGGTGGCATTTGAAAGGGGCAGTGCCGCACATCTGAGCTGGTGATCAGCTGTGTGGTGCTGCCCCTTGAACGCCGCCTCGGTGTTCCAAAGGGGCAGCCACACAGCTGATCCCCAGATCAGCTGTGCAGCGCTGTTCCTTTCAAATGCCCAGGCGGATTCCCTAGCTGATCCCAAGTTCCCTTGAAATACTCTGGGGAGGTCCCAGCTATCCCCAGCTCTGCGTGGTATTTCAAATCGGCAGTGCAGCATGAAGCCCAGGGTCAGCGGGAGACTCTGAGTGCCCCACTGACCCTGGGATCCATGCTGCGCTGCTGCTTTGAAATGCACAAGAGTCCCGCTGGGGACTCTTGTGCATTTCAAAGCTGGCACTCGCATGTAGCCTGGAGTCAGGGGGACTTCCTGCTGGCCCTGGGCTGCATGCAGAGTTATGCATTCCTCCTTAAAAATGTACAAGAGCCCCCACTGGGGTTCTTGTACATTTCAAAGGAGGAATGTGGAAGTGCTTATCGACTAGTCAATTAACTGCTAGTTAACATCTTTAATCCAGACTATTAAATGCCCCAAATGAACTATGACTTCATTCTGGGCTACTTACAGGAATAGCCCTTATATCCTGATTTAAGGGTATAATTAATGGAAAATAGTAAGTTTAAAAATTTATTAAGGTTACTGTTATTTTGCCCTTCTGAAGAGTGCTTTAACACTGTACATTCAAAATTATTTTGCACAATGTTCATATTAGGCTGTCTGATACACTGGCATCACGTTTCATACTCACCACGGCTAGAAGGCGTTCTGGTGGTCTCCGTATCATAAAAGCTCTGCTCAGACGATGCTCCTGCTGACAAAGATTCTTTTCTTAAGTAACGCTTCAGCTCCATCTGAATCCGATACTCGTCTTCCTGTTGCATTGGTCGGTTCTTTCTATCTTTATTTGACAATTCTATCCTGCTGGGGTTCTCTGTATTCAAATAGAGGAAATAGAAACAAATTGTATTTCCCTCCCAATCCACCAAGGAAACTTCAACCAGTCAGAAACTGCCTGATAATTCATCAAGTTAACTCCTTTTTCACTTTTCTCAGTACAAACCTTCATAAAAACTAGCCCCTTTTTAAAGAGGAAGCTCTTGAGGTTAGGTAGTCAGAATAGTTACAGGCTATGTCTACTCTACAGAGTTTTTTCAGAAAAATGGCCATTTTTCCAAAAAAAACCAACAACACTGCAATTGTGTTCTTTTTGAAAAAAAATTGAAAGAACAGAGGGGTATTTGGACATTCGGAAACCTCTTTCTACAAGGAAGAAGCCTTTTTACGAAAGAGCTCTTTCAGAAAAAGGCGTATGAGGACCGGGAAGAGGGAGTTCTTTCAAAAGAGGAAAAAGCACAGCTGCCCTGGTGGCCACTCTGTCCACAGTAATCACAGCTTAAATGCGAGATAGTGTCCACACTGAATGGATGCTATCTTTTGAAAAAGCGATGCACTTTGGCAGTGTGGACGCTCTCTTTTGGAAGAAATTTTTTTGGAAGATGTCTTCCGGAAAAGCTTTTTCCATAAGAAGCCTACAGTCTAGATGTAACCACAGGCTACTTTTTTATTAAAATTTTTTGGCTTATGTTGGCTTTAAAGTGATAAGGAATAGGGCTATGAAAGTGCATCAGAGGCAGCACTGTGGAGGAGGGAAGGCAGGTTTGAGCAGGTACACACAGGGAGCCAGCTTAAAAGCACATGCACACCAGTTCCTAGGAAGCCATATAACCACTGATATTTTCAGCATTTACACATTACTTAATTAAATGCATTTTCACATCCCTATTATGACTACACCATCTACAAATTACATTATAAAAGACTTGGCCCCAATTCAATCAATGGAATAGGAAAGTATTTCCAAAATTCTTTTCAGAATTCAAACCATTATTTAAACTGACACATTAATTGAGTTTACAGCATTGGAATATATCTAGTGATACACCTGACCAATAACATAATTTTTATTCTTTTATCAGCTAGTATTCAAAAAAGGATTGTACATTTATATAAACAATAAGAGCATCCATAATTATACTAGATCTGGTCTATATACATACATTTATCAATATGAAAAATTCAAACCCTGAGTGATGTAGTTATATCAATCTTACGTACAACCCTCCCATCCTGTAGACAGTGATACAGCAGTAAAAGAGCTTCTACCATTGACATAGATACCATCTCTCAGGGAGGTGGATTAATTATGTCTCCAGAAAAGTACTCTCACATTGGTATCGTGTGTCCTCATTAAAGTGCACTTGATGTACCCCACTCTGGTCAGAGAATATAATTTTATGAATTATACCAAACAAAACTGTTTCACTGCTATATTGCAGGGGTCAGCAACCTTTTCAAACAAAAGAGCCAAACTACATCAAAATTCAGAACATGTGGTCAACAAAGAACCATATAAGAATGCCTATTTGCATGACTTAAAATATACAACTTAATATTATTGATAATTGACGATGATTAATAATAGCATAAATGAAACATTATACTCACAGACTTTATTTAGTGGGACTTCTGATGCTGCTGGAGATGCAGTTTGTGAATGTGTGGGGAGCGGTGAAGGAGTCAGGATTGGGGTATATGAGGGGCTCAGGACAGGGGGTTGATGTGTGTGGGAGGTCCAGGAGGCAGGGCAGGGTGCTAGGGATGGGAAATAAAGTATGTGGGGGGATGGGGGGCTGGATTATTTTACCTGGCTGGGTTGGCCTGCTGCACCCAGGCAGCAGTGGCTGGATGAGAGGCTGAGCCAGGATCGCCACAGCCAGATCGTGGCCTCCCCTCCTACCCATGCTGCAGCAAGAGGAGAGCCGCTCCCGACCCCTCTTGTGGCCAGATGGGGGCTAGACCATGGGGCCTGGGCCTCAAATGGGGCCTTGTTGGCCAGGTTTCATTTTAAATAAAGTAAATGATGATGTCCAGCACAAAAGGTTTCAACATTGTCTCTATTTATGACAGGGGTGGGGAACCTTTTTTGGGTCAGGAGACCACTGACCCACAGAAAAATCAGCTGGGGACCACATAAGTGAGAAGCAATAACAACACAAAAAACCCCTCCAAAACCCTCCAACCCTCACTAATGTGGCCCCCAACTGAAACACCTCACTCCCCTGGAGCTCCAACCCCATGGTTGGGGGAGGTTCAAGGCCTCAGGCCAGATTAAGTCTTCTAGGTTTCCAGGATTGGTGGCTTTTGTGGGCCCCCCTAGGCTCTGGGGTGGGGGCAAAAATGAAGGGTTCAGTGTGTGGGACAGGGCTGCCAGTGAGTGGGATAGGGTGCAGGATCTGGGTGGGAGGTGGAGTGTAGGAGGAGGTGAGGGGGTGAGGTCTGGGTGGAAAGCAGGGTGCAAAAGCAGGCTGAGAGTAGGGTGTTTGGCAGGAAGTGGCAGGTGCAAGAGAGGGTAAAGAGTCTGGCCAGCAGGGAGGATGCAAGAGTGGGCTGGGAGTAGAGCGTCTGGCCGGGGAGAGGTGCAAGAGGAGGCTGAGAATAAGGTGTTTGGCCAGGGGGGAGGGGACAGGAGCAAGGGACGGTGCAGGAGCAGGCTGGATGGTAGGGTGTCTCTTCCGGGGGCAGAGTGCAAGAGCACGCTGGAGGCAAAGTGTCTGGCCAGGAGGGAGGGTGCAAGAGTGCACTGTGGGTAGGGTATATGTCCGGGGGAGGTACAGGAGCAAAGGAGGGCACAGAAGTTGGGTGAGGGTACGGGGTCTTGGTAGAGGATGTGTGAGGGGGGATGGAGTGCGGGGTCTCATCAGGGCAGTGAGTGAGAGGCCTGGGGATACAGGGACTTGGCAGGGAGGTAAATTAGGGTGCTGGGAGTGCAGGGTCTTAGTGTGGGGGGGGGGCCACTTACTTGCTTTCACGCTGCTTTCAGGCATGGCCTCCTTCTGCTCTTATCGGCCAGATTCTGGCCAATGGGAGCAAAGGGGAAAGCCTCCAGGAAGCATGTGCCTGTGCTGCTGTCCCCCAGCCGGGGGAAGAGAAGCAGAAGCTCGCAGAGCCTCTTCTGGTTCCAGCTTCTTCCCCAAAAGCTGGATCTGGCAAGGAGGCATGGGGCTTCCCCACCACCACCCAGGAAGCTGGCACTGGCACTCCAATCTTGCAGGGAGCATGAGGCTGGAGCACTAGCACCGATTCCCTACTGCAGGGGGAACTAGTGGGGGCTGAGCTTGAGCAGCAAAAGAGCCATATTTGATTCCCTACTGAGCCATATTTGGCTTGGGAGCCCTAGGTTGTCAACCCTTGTTATACTGTCCTTTTCTCCCTACGCTACTCCTCTTCTCTCCACACACACACTTAATTATACCTGCCACGTCAGCACAAACTAAGATTTTAAGCTATTCAAAAAGACTGTTACAAAAATGGACAGCATATAGAACAATGGAGCCTGGAGACCTTATGGGAAATATTATCTTTAGGTAAATAAACAGATAATAAATATTAATAAGCTGGTATAGTAATTACTATGTACCTAATCAGGGGACTTGTTTATTGTGCAAGATTTCTTTACTGCTTTCTATCTCAAAGACACATTTAATATTCATATAATATTTACTTGCCTGGTCCAGCAATGGCTGCTAACATGTCCAACAGAAGATGTACCTGCCTTGGTGACAGGAATAGGTGTATAGAGTCTATTTGGCCATCGACATCCAGCTTAAAAAAAAATTATAAACACTCAGAATAAAGACATACCTTTAAGCTTCTCCAATTAACTATTAGTTACTTGAGAGTGTACATGATCACTGTACAGCAGCAGCTCTCAACCTTTCCAGATTACTGTGTACCCCTTTCAGAAGTCCAGTTTGCCTGGAGTACCCCAAGGTTTACCTCACTTAAAAACTAGTTGCTTATAAAATCAGACAAAATGCAAAAGCGTCAGAGTACACTATTATTGAAAAATTGCTTACCTTCTCATTTTACCATATAATTATAAATCAATTGGAATATAAATATTGTACATACATTCGGTATATAATTCAGATTGAACCTCTCTAGTCTAACATCCTGACCAGTGACAAACCAGAGAATTTGCCGAACCCCAGGAGGTCAATATTAAACAGCATTACCAGCACTTCCACTGCTTACTGGGCTCTTAAAAGATGTTTAGGGGTAAATTAGTGCTAAATAACACAGAAAACTGAGAGTTAGGGCTGGCGGCTGTAAACAAACTTTATGGGACTGTGGGAAACTTGGCCACACCCATGATAAGTGGATATCTGTCTAACTAAAATCATGCCGGACCACAGATGTTGCTGAACCACAGTGGCGGACTAGGGAGGTTCTTCATGTACATAGAGCAGTATGAACAAGTAAATGTCTATGTGAAATTTTAGTTTGTACTGAATTTATTAGTGCTTTTGATGTAGCCTATTGTACAACTAGGTAAATATCTAGATGAGCTGGTATAGCCCTGGGAAGTGCTCTGTGTACCCACAGGTCTATGGGTATTCCTGATGGACAACCACTACTCTGTATAACAAGTCAATTAAAGCTCTTCTTCTTCTTCTTTCACTCTCTCCTCTGCTGCCAGCACCTTCAAGCTGCTTTTAAGTGACCTGCAAATTATATCTAGAAGCTTTGTAGCACACAGTCTTCCTCCAACATTTGGGACTGAAACTTCATATTCTTACAATTGGGAACAGCCTGAAATTGAACTGTACAATTGCTTCCAACTTTGGGTTTCATAGTGGTTCTATAAAACATTGCTACTGTGCCAACGACTATTTATTTAGTTATACCATACACACACAAAAAATATGCGCTCTTGGAGAAAAATCCAGGATAATAATTTAACAGTTAGCAATTTTGTTACTTTAATATTCTTGAATGTAATTAATGGCATCAACATAAAGCTTATTTAAAATACTATAAACAGAGTAATAAAACTTAATGTACACTACCTTAAAAAATTCAAATAACGTATACATTAAAACCTGCCTGTCATTATTAAGAAAAACATTCATTTTGTATAATATTAAGTTATACCCAAATTTATTATAAACTGCTACAGTAACAAAACACTTAAGAAAATTAAACTAATTCTCTCAAGACCACTAGATAGTATTTCAACACGGGCTTGTTCCCAATGATTGCTGTAGGATTACTCCCTTAAAGGCTCATAAGGATTTAAGGTCCAATTCTCAGAGCCCTTACTCTCCCACTTGTTGCTCCATCGGTAAATGTTATATGTTGGAGAAAAGATTTGCTGGAACAGGTATTTAGAGGGCATATATGGTAACAGTCTTCATAAAAGATATCCTGTGATAGCGATTAGCACAACTAACATTTGTGAAAGGACTCAGAGGGGAAGCTGTGTTAGTCTGTAACTTTAAAAAAACAAGTAGTCTTATTGCACCTTAGAGACTAAGAAAAATATATATATATAGTTAGTCTCTAAAGCCGTGGTCCCCAACACTGTGCCGGCGTGTGGCGGGGGGGAGCGCCAGCCCCGGGCGTGCGGCACTCGGCGGGGGGGGGAGGAGCACCGGCCCTGGGCGCACGGCCCTTGGAGGGGGCCCTGCCCCCGGGCACGCAGCTATGGGGGGGGCCCCGCCCCCGGGCGCGCGGCTGGGGGGGGGCCGCCCCTGGGCGCCCAGCGGGCAAACAGCCACGCCCCCTGGAGCCCTACAACCTCAAAAGGTTGGGGACCACTGCTCTAAAGTACTACAAGACTACCCGCTGTTTATTTATGAAAGGAGTAACATTACTGTAGAAACATGACTAGATTCTTTCTATAGTTGCTACAGTTCATACACATATTTAATTTTTTATTACAAAGTTGAACCTCTATAGTCCACCAGTACCCTTGGGACCTGAACAGTGCTGTAACACACAATTTGCTGAATCACAGGAGATCAATATTGTCTAGCAGCATTACCAATACTTCCACTGTTTACTGGGCTTTTACAAAACAGTTAGACATAAGTTACAACTAAATAACAGCACAGAAGGCTGAGAACCAGGATTGGTGACTCTAAACAAATTTATGGGACCACAGTAAACTTGGCCACACTCATGATACATGAATATCCAGCTAACTACAATCATGACAGACCACAGATATTTCCAGACCAGAGAGTGCTGGACTAGAAAGGTTCAACCTATAAAAATAAAAGTTAAGTATGTCCTGAAGCTGAGTCTTTATGTTTATATATTGTGACTTACTGGGCTTGACAAACGGCGGTGAAATCTACTCACTGCGCATGCACAAGACCCGCATTGCGCATGCATGTGCCGCCGGTGAATGGGGCGACTGGCTGAAATCTACTCGCCAGTGATTTGTCGAGCCCTGGTGACTTGTATATGTTTGGTCTTCCTTACTACATTATCTTTGAATCTGTGATTTTTCTATTAAATAACCTTTTGTTTATTTTACCCCAAGCAGGTCTCTGTCATATACAGGCAGTCCCCGAGTTACGCGGATCCGACTTATGTTACTAACGGGGCTTTTCTTGCCCCGGAGGACGGGAGCGGTGGGACGCCCAGATGCGCCGCGGTCCTCCGCCCCCGTCCTCCGGGGCGAGAAAAGCTGCTCCCCGTCTCTCTGGTCTGCAGGGAGATGGGGAGCAAAGCCTTGGAACACGCCCGCAGCGGGACAGCCCGGGCGCGCTTGAGCTGTCCCCCTGCGGGCGTGCTCCGCGGCTTTGATCCCCGTCTCCCGACCAGCAGACCAGGGAGACGGGGAGCAAAGCCGCAGAGCACGACTGCAGCGGGACAGCCTAGGAGCGCTTGGGCTGTCCCGCTGCGGGCGTGCTCCAAGGCTTTGCTCCCTGTCTCCCTGCAGACCAGGGAGATGGGGAGCAAAGCCGCGGAGCGCGCCGGGGCTGTCCTGCTGCGGGCGTGCTCCGCGGCTTTGCTCCCCGTCTCCCTGGTCTGCTGGGGTGGGGGGAGCAGCTAGTGCCCCCCCCCAGCAGACCAGGCTTTTCTTGCCTACCCCTGGGGTAGAGCAGCTGGGGGCTGCCAGGTTGGTCCTGCAGCGCCGCTCCGGACCAACCCGGCAGCACCCCAGCTGCTCTGCCCCAGGCGTCCTGATTCAGCCGCTGCTGGTCAGTTTCAGCAGCGGCTGAATCAGGACGCCTGGGGCAGAGCAGCTGGGGTGCTGCTGGGTTGCTCCAGTAGCGCCGAGGAGCCGCGCTACTGGACCAACCCAGCAGCACCCCAGCTGCTCTGCCCCAGGCATCCCCAAGTCAGCCGCTGCTGAAACTGACCAGCGGCTGACTACAGGAAGACCGAGGCAGAGTTGCTCTGCCCCAGGCTTCCTGGAATCAGCCGCTGATCAGTTTCAGCAGCAGCTGACTTGGGGACGCCTGGGTTTCTTAAGTTGAATCTGTATGTAAGTCAGAACTGGCGTCCAGATTCAGGCGCGGTTGAAACTGATCAGTTTCAGCAGCGGCTGACGCCAGTTCTGACTTACATACAGATTCAACTTAAGAACAAAACTACAGTCCCTATCTTGTACGTAACCCGGGGACTGCCTGTAAACTGTTGGGAGTGTGTGCAAAGATGGGAGGGAGAGGGTGGATTTCACACCTTTTGAGGTAAAGATGCAGAGAAGAAAGGTCTAAGGGTCTGGTAGTTAAGAACTCACACCACAGATGGGTTTAGGGAGACATGGGACTCAAAAGGCTGTTCGGTCAGTAACAGAATATGATTAGACTTAAAAATCACAATACCATTTACCATACCAACGCACAACACTGTTTTTCCCACTATAATGCACAATATTGCACAAATCATGCCAGAAATGTTGCACTGTGTTCTATTTAAGATCATCAAATGTAAGTGCAATACAGAGCCCTATACACAGATCTTGAACTAAAGAGGTTTTTTACCTTGACATCTTCAAATAAATGTAGTGACTGACAGTAGGAAAACTTCTGACTTTTAAAAGGGATGCAGCCAAGCACCTAGCTACTAGTAATTCTAAAACTGATAAACAGAGATGTTAATATCTTGCAATAATTTGAGAAACACGCTGCATTTTCATAGAATCTTTCTTGTCAGCAAATGTTGCCAAAAAGACTTTATGTCAAGGATTTTTCCTGACTCAACAGAGAGAAAAAAGTTCTAAAAATATCAACTAGAAATTGCAGGATATGTAATGAAATTTCCCACTGTTGTGTAAATCATACTGAGTAGTTTCTGTTCTCTGTATTTTATATATATTCTTTGTTTAAATTAACCATATTTTCAATTTAAACTTAAAAATAATTTCTGTCATTTACAGTTTGTGCATCAGTGTCAGAACACACTATAATCTACAACTGTGAGTATCTTGCATAGAAGATAATTTCAGAACCAATTTTATAACTGAAGTGAATATGAATATTCATGTGAGTAAAGTTTATACCTAAATGCTTGGAGGATCAGGGCCTTAAATTTCATTGTTTAATCTATAGAAGTTTTAGAAAATTCAAATAAAATAGCCTACCAGGCACTTATTTTAAAAAATATGTAATTTAATTCATTGTAAATTTTAATCTAAAATTTCAACTGTATACATTTTCAAATTAGTTTTTATGAGGAAAGCCTCAACGTTCCTTTATAAGTTATTATTTATACCAGTCTCTTTTCTGCCATTTCAATAGGAGGCTACACTACACCGAGCAAATATAAATGGGTAGCAACAGGATTTTCATGAAAACAAAGCAATTCTCTTAGGAGTTACTGCAATTGATAGAACTCAAGCTGTCTCTAAGATACAAGGCACCTTCTTTAAGAAACAAACATCACTGTATTGTCTGTACTTTTTAAAGTAATTTAAATTGAATCACCAAATGATTTACCATAGCTTTTTTTTTTTTTTACAATTTGCTTTGGTAGGAGTTGTAAGGCATGAAAATGGTCAATATGCGTATCTACCAAAGAAAATAAGACACCCCCTAACGCATATTGGGACAAATTCCATGCTCAATTATTAGTGTGCAATTCCTCTGATAATTGCACACTTGTGAACAGAGCAAAACTGCCCGTAATGTTCTGATGCACATTCCATGAATTCCACAATGTATTCTCAGCATTCTATGACCTTATTAGTTAAATAAGATGTTCTAACAAAGTTTATTGCTTTACTTTGAAATGCAGATAATTTAAAATAAAATTAGAAAAATTAAACATAGTCAAAACCAATTATGTTTCCTTAAAACTCTCAAAACTTTTACAGTAGTCAAAACCAAAAACCAAATAGCTGCTTAATAGTGTCCAATTAGTTAAAGACTATAAACCTATGGCTAACCTTAGCTCCAGGAAGTACTTCATGTTGCTTTAATGTAAGGCTCAACTTCATCCTACCAATCAGCCTACTTATTTGTACAGGATCAGAGGGAGCAACTTGTGGCAAGTTTCTAGTTAACTGTGGATGTGGCTCATACACAATTTTTGGATTCCAGCTCGGGGAAAGCTTTGGTTCGGCAGCCTTTAAAAATGCAAAGGGAAAAAAAGAGGCAATCAGCATGCATCCTAGTATCACAACTTTTACATATAGAAGTCTGATAAATCTACACTAAATGTAAATGACAAAGTTTCACTTAAATGCAAATGACAAATGTATTTACTAGCAAATTTTATATAAACAGATAACAAAAGGCGCTCTAAACATTGAAGCATGAGGAAGCAATGAAATTTTTCTTTGAATAGTAAATTATGGAGAGATGCCAATTTTCTCTCCATAGATTAAGGTTGCACTGAGATTCAATTATTGTATGTCCTATTTTTAGTCTTCTATAATTTTGCTCTTCAGACTTCACCATCTCCACTCTTACATAAGTGTTTGACAAATGACACTACTATTTTTTCCCCATAAAAATTCACAAGGGTTGCTGGGATCAAGTTTGAGAACCAATAATGTCAATGAATTAAGAGTGCAATGAGCTACCAAAATACTGTTCCAAGAAGTTTAATTCCTTGACATTTCAGTATTAGGCTTATATGTATATCATAATACAATATACTTTATCCTTCATCAGTTCTACATATTTATAGAATTTATTTATTTTTACCAACTGTGTAGCTGAACACACTGGAGAGGACTTTGCTGATGCTGGAAACTCGTCCCAGAAGAGAGAGACACCTGAGAGCTGAAGTAACTTGTGAGCAAAAGCTGTGGGCTGATTTACATTAATTCCAGAGTGTTCATCAGCAGTTTCATCACAATACATAGTTCTGGGAGACAAAAGCATGGAAATAAGTATGGTAGGGATGTCATGCACACTTTTATCTTCTATTGTATCATATACCATCTAGTTTATGTTTATATATGCTCTCTCTTTTTAGATTGCAAATGGGTGGAAATCTTGAAGATCTTGCAAGATAATAGCAGTTGTGCTATACTTTTGAGGTCAATGTATCATAATATAAGATCATACTATTTATTGTTTAAGCTAGTCTCAGAGTGAAGGAGTTTTCCCTATGCTACTATTTTTGTTTGTTTACTTTAAGACACCTGTAACTGTGTTTTAATCTCATCATTATAATATGGTTCTGAAATGGATAAATCTACAACACAGGTATTTTATATAGTCTTAAAACACTACTGGGATAGAACATTTTATTTATCTGTCATTATTCTTTAATTAATTAACGGAACTTAAGTTATGCCTAGGATACAGGCAGTCCCCGGGTTACGTACAAGATAGGGACTGTAGGTTTGTTCTTAAGTTGAATCTGTATGTAAGTCGGAACTGGCGTCCAGATTCAGCCGCTGCTGAAACTGATCAGTTTCAACAGTGGCTGAATCTGGACGCCAGTTCTGACTTACATACAGATTCAACTTAAGAACCCCAGGCATCCCCAAGTCAGCTGCTGCTGAAACTGATCAGCGGCTGATTCCAGGAAGCCCGGGGCAGGGGCTTCCTGTAGTCAGCCACTGGTCATTTTCAGCAGCTGCTGACTAGGGGACACCTGGGGCAGAGCAGCTGGGGTGCTGCTGGGTTGGTCCAGTGGCACCCAGAGCGGCGCTACGGGACCAACCAGCAGCGCCCCAGCTGCTGTACCACAGGCATCCAGAGCAAAGCCGCGGAGCACGGGGGCAGCGGGACAGCCCAAACGCGCCGTGGCTATCCTGCTGCCCTCAGGCTCCGTGGCTTTGCTCTGCTTTGCTCCCCGTCCCCCTGGTCTGCAGACCAGGGGGACGGGGAGCAAAGCGGCGGAACACGCGGGCAGCGGGACAGCCCAGACGCGCTGTGGCTATCCTGCTGCCCTCGGGCTCCGCGGCTTTGCTCTGCTCTGCTCCCCGTCCCCCAGGTCTGCAGACCAGGGGGAGGGGGAGCAGAGTAGAGCAGAGGGCGGAACCCGCGGCCAGCTGACAGCCCAGACGCGTCTGGGCTGTCAGCTGGTCGCGTGCTCCGCTCTGCTTCCCCCCCCCCCCCATGGTTTGCAGACCAGGGGGAGGGGGAGCAGAGCGGAGCAGAGCAGAGCGGCAGAACGCGCGGCCAGCTGACAGCCCAGACGCATCTGGGCTGTCAGCTGGCCTCGTGCTCCGCTCTGCTCCCCCCCCACCCTGCAGATCAGGGGGAGGGGGAGCAGAGCGGAGCACAGCAGAGCGGCGGAACGCGCGGCCAGCTGACAGCCCAGAAGCGTCTGGGCTGTCAGCTGGCTGCGCGTTCCGCCGCTCTGCTCTGCTCCGCTCTGCTCCCCCTCCCCCTGGTCTGCAGGGGGGGGGGGGAGCAGGGCGGAGCGCGCGGCCAGCTGACAGCCCAGACGCGTCTGGGCTGTCAGCTGGCCGCGCGTTCCGCCGCCGCTTTGCTTCCTCTCCCTGTTCTGCTCGAGACCAGGGAGAGGAAGTGCCCCGTTCGTAACTGCGGATCCGACATAAGTCGGATCCGCGTAACTCGGGGACTGCCTGTATATCCAAAATTCACCCATCTAAATTTCTGAAAATAAATATTCTCTAATAAAATACCACTGAATTGTATAAACAGAAGAGTGGAAATTTTAATGTAAAAGATATAATATATTATAGGAACCCACATACAATTGTATTTTAACTAAAATAACTCGAATGGTATACTTCTCTGTTATAAATCTTAAATTAGATGTTCTCTCTCTAAAAGCTACTCTTTCGCAAACTGTTTTATGTACATGGGATTTTTAAGGGGGAAAAAGGTGGAGGGATTCAGACAGACAAGTTTACTGACCAGTTCTCTCGAACTGAACTCATCAGCTGTGACAATGGGTTTTTTGTTGTTATTTGTTTAAGAACAAACTATAATTAGTTCAGATTTTGTGTGTGTAAAAACATTATTTTATAGTGATTTTAATATTGTGCAAGATATTTTTGTTGTTATGATGCTGCCAACTGAAATGAGCCTATTATTGAAATGAGCTAAATGAATACCTTATGAACATGTACGGTTTATAAATAATTTTAATTGTAATAATTGTAATTTGCTTTGCACTGTATGTGAGTTCTTTTTGCACATCATGCAAAAGCTATAATTCTACTGATCTGGTAATACTTTTGTTGGATGAAGGCTTCTTTCTTATATATAGAATTGCAAGGTCAGATTTTCAAAAGTGTTCAAGATCCACAACAGGGGCCAGATTTTCTGAGTTAATCTTAATTCAAGCACCTAAACAGAGGTGGCCGTTTTAACATTGGGAGCTGTTGGGTGTTGACCATATAAGAAAATCTAGTCATTCATTTAGGCCAGGGCTACTCAACACGTGGCCCATGGGCCACATGTGGCCTACAGTTTGTTTGTTTGCGGCCCGCAGTGAGGTTTGGGTTTAGGCAGGGCTCAATACGTGGCCCGCGGGTGGGACTCAAAAAAAAAAAACAAGTAGTCAATATAATGGTCTTCTGGTGATATGCATTTTAGTGGTTAAATTCCTGAACAGTCATTGCTCATTAAAAGTGCTGCTATATGGATGGAAATCGGGTAAATATTGCATGTTAATAATATCAGCAGAACTTACTTAAATGGGGCCTGTGTATTGTGTAGTCTTGCCTAAATCTCTTTATTCATGCTCATCAGTTTGAAAGATGCTATTTACACATATTTGCATGTAAATGCAACCACACTTAAGTTATGGCCCGCGGGGCTCCCAAAGTTGAGTAGCCCTGATTTAGGCCATGTCCTCACAGGAAAAAACAAACAAACAAAGACCCTGCAGCAGCAAGTCTCAGAGTCAAGATCAACTGATTCGGGTTTACAGTGCTCATGCTGCAGTGTTAAAAATAGCAGGGTAGACATTCAGGTTTGGGATGCAGCCTGAGATCCGAGACCCTACCCCTTCACTGGGTTCCAAAACCCAGTTTCCATTACAAGCCCAAAGATCTACAATGCTGTTTTTAACCCTGCAGCACAAGCCTGAAACAACTGACCCAGGCTCTGAGGCTCACTGCTACGGGTGTTTTGGGTTTTTTTGTTATGTCGATGTACCCCCCCTGTCATCAGAACGGGAGCTGTTCAATGTTGCCATCTTTTGAAAATCTGGCACTCTTCTGATGATTATAGAACAGAAGTGTGCAAGAGATTTTGGTAAGTGGTCAAGGGCCACACTTTTCCATGGAGCGGTGGGAGGTCGGGATGGAGGTTGGATGCAGAAGAGAGCTCAGGGTAGAAGACTCGGGAACAGGAGAGGGAGATCTGAGAGGGAGTTTGGGTGAAAGAGTGGGTTGTGATCTGGGGCAGGGGCTTTGGATGCAGGGTCTGGGAGGGAGTTGTAACCTGGGGAAGAGGATGTGCAGAGGGTTTGGGTGATGACTTGGGGCAAGGAAATGGGCTGTAGGGTCAGGAAGGGGGTATGGGTGCATGAGGGGATTCTGACCTGGGAGAGAGGTAGGAGGGATACAAGGCCTGGGAGGGAACTGTGACCTGGAAAACCGGTATAGGGTGGTGCTGAGAGTTTGAGTGGTGACTTGGGGAAGGAGGAGATAGTAGCCTAGGGCAAGGAGCTGGGGGGGGGGGGGGGATATGATGGATGGTGCCAGAGGTAGGCTCTGACCAGGAGGCGCTTACCTTGGCGGCTCCCAGCTAGCAGCCCCACAGAACCCTGCAGCAGGCAGACTCCCTGCCTGACTCTGCTCCAGGTGGGGAAGGAGAGGTCTCTGCTCCAGGTGGGGAAGGAGAGGTGAAAAAAGGGAAGGCTTTGCACACTGCCCCCACCCCCAGCAAAATTTCTCAGCTCTACTGGCTGAAAAACAGCCAATGGGATCTGAGAGATTTTGCTGGGGAGTAGGGGCAGTGCACAAAGTCTCCTCCCACCCTTTACATCCTGGTGCCTGGAGCAGAGAGTCACAGGGAGCAGCCAGCTGCTTAAAGCGGTGTGAGCTGCTCTATTCCTGAGGGCCCATGAGCTGCATCCAGCAGTTTGGCATGCTGGATTCAGCCTGTGGGCCATATCTTACCTGCCCCTGTCATAGAGTTAGTAACCCTGCTAAGAGCTGGGTGGAAAAGTGTTACTTAAACATTCATTTAAGTTGTCAAAAGTCAACAGCAAGAATGATTTAGACTTTAGAGCTATACTATGTGAGAGGACGTAAATCTGTGCATACAAAGGAAAGAGCTATCCAGTTCTTTTTTTTAAATGTTTATTATAAGCAACACTTACTTCTCAATTCGGATTTCAAGTGCAGACCCACTTTTAGAAGTTTCCAGCACATGTTCAATTCTCAAAACAGTATCTAAAAAGGTAACTTTCACTCTTCTTAGAACTGAAGTGAAGAAAAGAGAAGACAACAAGTTACACATTAACATCAGTGAGAGACACTGATGACTTAATAAATGAATAAAGACAAATTCTTCTTTGTCAATTGAACACTAGCATTTGTTTCATTGTTAGAATTATAAATAGCTTCTAACACAATATCACAGTGTTAAATGAGGAACTGGTTTCCTTAGCTTCTTCCAGTCGGACATTCAAAAAAATATAAAGCAATCTGAAGAAAAAAATACTTTATAATTTCAAAACTGCATCCAATGCCTTGTTATGCTAAGTCTAAGTCTTCAAATAAAACCATGAACTGTACAGAAGACTATACTACCAGGTTTTTCCTCTACTACTAACAGCAATGATGAGACAACTGTCACATGATGTAATAAATAAGCACTGTCAGAACCAAAACATCCTGTCAGTGAGTCCTGCAAAGGAAAGGAATTATCCAAATTTATGCTGACAGTGACAGCAATTAAATAATTTGGCTTTAATAAAGAGCTGAATCAGCACACTGCAGGAAAAGTATTTTGTTTTCTTGTTTACTACTGTGATTTTATTTCCTTGCTCTCCCCTCCTGTTTTAACTGTTAGAAGATGTCACTGATAAAAAAATTGAGAGAGAAGAGAAGCAGTTGCAGGTGAGCTCTCATTTTTTTAGTATCATGGCATGGTGTAGACCAATGGTTCTCAACCTATTTATCGTCATAGGTCCAGAGTGTTTTCTGGGCTGCAAGTTGAAAATCATGCTGTCTCCCACCTAATACCATGCCTCAACATAAACCCATATGCCCACTGCCCTCTGCCCAGAAACTGCTCCACAGAGCTGGGCTAGGAGGCTGTGAAGCAGGGTGTGGGGCAGATATCAGGCACCTCAATCCCAGAACCTGCTCTGCAGTGTGGGCGGCATAAACGCTAACTCCAGACATCACCATGGAGGGACCCCCAACCATGACCCCACACATCAACCCCATCACATGGAACTGGGAGGCAGACCTGACCCCAACTACATGGGCAGTAGCCCGGAGCCCAACCCTGTGGGGCCATGCAACAGTAGACACTCTGGAGTCTGTTGGGCTGGGCCAGGCAGTAGCTGGCAGCCTGCTGCACAAGGCTTGGGGGTAGCCAGCAGCCCATAGCCTGACTTTATTGGGCCAAGGGGCAGCCCAGAGACTGCTGGGCTAGGTGTTAGGCAGCAGTTCAGACTCTGACTCAGCTGAGCCAGGTGGCAGCACCGACCCTGACCCCAAGCCAGCTGTGGTGGAGGGCAGCCAGGACCCAGGCGCATGAAGTGCAGCAGCCAGTAGCCTTACTGATTTTATTGTGCTGGGCAGCAGCCAGGACTCCAGAGCCCACTGCATGCAGGTCAACTGGGACCCAGCCTAGTGGCCTTTAGCACACAGCTGATCTGGACAGCAGCAGTGTGCGATATAAGACATGGGCCTCATGTGGGTTGAGAACCACTGGTGTAGACTAAAAATCTAACTTAAGATGTTAATTCACAAGATGCAAAGAAGAGTCGTACCTGTTTCAATAGTTTCTGCAAACTTCTCAAGCCCTTCAAAAGGTTGGGTCCCTTCCCCTTGTTCATCTGTCAGTTTTTGACTAAGACATTCTTTTGCAAGTTGCATACTACTGGTCATAAAACTTGACCAATACATAGGCTCTGAACCAGATGCTGTAGAAAAAGATAAAATACATTTGACGGTAAATGTAAAACCAATAAAACCAAGAAACAAATGGTGCGTTTGGTATATCTAGAGAAAGGTCTAGTCTACATATATATTGCACCAGTTTATTAAAAGCCTGATTTTAAACAACTAGTTAACAGGGATGTTAATGGTTAACTGGTAAACCTGACCCTGAACTAGCACCATTCCCAAAGGGAGGGCAGGGAGGCAGAGAGGGCAGGGAGGGCAGTGGGGGACTGGGCATGAGCCAGGAATCAGCTGATTCCCGGTTTGTGCTCAGTCCCCCGTGCTGCACTTGTGCTTTTTAAATGTATTAAGAGCCACCTGGCGGCTCTTAATATATTTAAAAGGCAGAGCCACAGCGGGGTTAGCTCCCGAGGTGAGGAGCTAACCTCGCTGTGGCTCTGCCTTCTCCCCCTTATCAAGTAATTGACTAGTCGATAGAAATTCCATTGACTAGGCGATTAGCTGATTAAAAGCCATAACATCCCAATCCATGGTAAGACTGTTCTAGTAATCAAGGAGTTCACATTTGTTACTGATTTTGTTAAACGTAATTACAAATCACAATTTGTGGTGTCTGCTCTGTTTTTGATGGTCTGAAGCATGCATTCATGACAGTGCTCTCCTGCAAAGAGCCTGAGAGAACCCTGTAGCAGGATGACTTGCCCCATTAAAGGTTGGAGGCCTGTGGCCAGCTAACCCTGGTTACTATGGAGGCACATCTGAGCAGATACCAGCTGATTTCCCTAAAGCACGTTAAGAAGTTGTAAAGAGAGGACTCTCAGGGAGACCTAAGGTGAAATAAAGAAGCAGACTCCAGCAGATAAAGTTGGAGAGTGAAGCTACAATCAAGAAAGGCCTGGGAGTGACCTGATAAGGGGTACACAAATGGACCTGCAAACATCATTTTGAATGTTTATTAACTTAAACCAGAACCCAGAAGCAGTGAAAATGGATACAAAGATTGGTGAATTACTGAAAGTAATGAAATAGAAAACTGAGGTGGGAAGCTCTCTTATAGGGCACACAGAGGCCACAAGTGAAGAAGCCACCCTGTGACAAATCCACTGAAAACTGTATCACTACCTCTCATCATATTAAGTTCATGCCATTGCAGCATCCGCCAACCATGTGCAGTAACCAAGTTTCTCTCCAATCAAATTCAACCATCCACTGAAACTGGCCAGTAGGAGCTACCGTATAATAGATAACTAACAAAGCATTGTATTCTATCAAGAATTTAAAGGCCATCTATATAATACAATTTGTCCAGATGGCACAAATAAAGCGAAATACAAACTTGCGGTCCTCACATGGCAGCATGCCACATTACAGGTAGAACACTCACAACTAAGGTCTCCTGAGAATTTTCCTATGAGTCAAACATAAATGGAAGCAAAAATGAAGATTCAGATTTGCTTTAATAAAAAAGAAAAATATGGGATCATGGCTGACTATAAAGTGTTAGGTACTACACAGGCACTTATAAAGGGAACATCTCTTTATTAATTTCTAGAATTACATCTATGTAAGCGTAGAAGCAAAGACATAGAACTTCAAATACTATTGACTTAAATTAAGTAAACTGTTGACCAATTAAAGAATACTTGATAATTATTGTAGTCTCTTTTTCTAAGATAGATATTAAGCAAATAGTAGCTAGGCACATTTTTTTTTACTGTAGGTACAATATTATCAAAAATAAATAATTAAAATCAGACCTGGTTGAAGCAAAAACTGCCAGCATAATATCAAAACATTTTAACACAGTAAAGAATTCTCCAAACCTATCATTGTAAACACTGAGCCAAGTAAGAGAATGCAGTAAACTTACCAAGACGAGGCCTTGGCCTGAAGACCATCTCTAATCCTTTCACTTCTAGAGCACAGTTATCCTGTAGCAAAGACCCCCAGGGGACAGACAGAGAAATTGACTGGATAAACCCTTCAGTGACTTCTAGAGGTGCATCTGCTGATTCCAGAACCTCATTAAGACACTAAAAGGAGAGAATACAATTTTGCTCACATTAACAGAAACAACACATTTAAGGTCTGCTAAAAGGGATTAAACACATTTAAAAAGCTGCAAAGTTATCCTCTAGTTTGGTTCTGTCAATGATGCATGCTAATTAAGCCCTAAACTTTTAATATAATATAGTTCCAGCTGTGATTGTTCTTATTATCTATATTACTGAACTGTTCACACAAATTCCCACGTGTTGCTAACAGAAATATTATAGTATCATAGTTTAAAGTCTTACCACACCAAAAAAATTACAGTTTTAGGAAAGGCCAGCATAGCAAATGAACAAAAAGTGCTTGTTAGTTGTGACAAGAATTTCTTTAATTAGGACAAAAGCCAAATAACTACATTTGATGTAATGCTCATGGTATACTCATCTAACTTGGACAACTTAGCCAAAAAGATTGGTTTCTAGTGTACCTCATGCTGTATTGACGGCTTGTTAGTTCTAACAATATGAAAAAGTTATTGCCAGTAATGTTTAATACCAATATTTTTCCAGTGTTCAAAATACAAACTCCCACTATTTTTCAAATATAAAAATTAGAACAGTGTTGACTTGCTGGTGTTCTACGGAAACAATACTATTCATAGACTCATCACTTTACTGTACCAGTCCTCGTACTAAAACAGGTGTCTGAGGAATGGAAGTAAGGGTCATAAAGCAACATGATTGTGTAAGTATCAGACTCATAGAATGGTGAACTGGATGATTCATTTGGAGAGAGACCTAATTTAAAACAAAAAAAGAGAGAGACCTCACCTCTCAAAGCTATTCAGTGCTAGAAAACATCCCAGACAAAATTTCAGTTACTGCTCTTTGCAGCTTTCATTCATACTATATAAATTCTAACAATTTTTTCAGTGCTACATTTCTTGGCATTAAAAGGCGACTTATGTTCTTGTTTAAATTGTCTATGTTTATATATTGCTAAATAAGATGAATTAAGCTTTTTTTTTTTGCTTAGTACACGGTTTTTAAATTCTCCATCATAACTATAAGATCGGTGCATAACTATAACTGACTGAGGGACTGAATTCAGAGTAGTTATCTCAGATCATGTACTTTTCAATATTTTCATTAATGACTTGGCTAATGGAGTGGAGAATATACTTATAAAATTTGCAGATGACAACAAGCAAGGAGGGGTTACAAGAACTTTTCAGATAGAATTAAAATTTAAAATGACCTGGATAAATTGATTAGGTCTGAAATTCCAAGATAAAATTTAACAAACAGAAGCACAAAGTACTACACTTAGGAAGAAGGTAAATCAACTGCTCAAATACAAAACAGTAAATTGACAAGAAAGCTGTAATACTGAAAAGAATGTGAACGTTATGTTATGGCAGATCACAAATGCCCCAAACATGATGCATTTGCGAAAACATCCACCTGCCCATACAGATTGGCCCCAAATTGCAGTTATCTCAGTGACTATTTGCTCTTCCTCACTGCCTGCAGAAATAATGAAATCCCTGGAAATGCACAGAAATCTCTGCATCAATCCAACAAGAACATATCTGTAACTGCGTTTGTGCTCTAAAAGAGGGTGCTCAACTGTAGACATTTTGCAGTGCAGAAGTTGTTTTGCTTCACAACTTTTAGTCAACTTATCTCCCATGATATTGTCTGATTTTTGGCAAGAATACAAAATAGTTTGTTGAAGTCCAAGAAACAGACACATATTACTTTTCACAGCAGCAGACTTACTGACTAGGAAATCTTTTTAAAAAAGCAAAAAAAAAAAGCTAAAGAAATAACAACAAAGGACAAGAATGTGCAAAGCATGTTATTTGTGTTTTTATTCTGTTATGGTCTAATAAAAAAGAGAGACAACAGCACATTATTTTAAATTAGTAAGTAGGCAAAAACCTCCACGTGAATAAATTAAAATGATTTGGACATGTATATCTGCATATTTATTTGTTTTTCCTGAAGTTAAGTATTTCAGGAAAAATTGTCAGAGCAGCCATGAGCAAAAGTTTCTAGATGCACTCTGAGGCCACCAAAAATGTGTTGTAAGAACTCTTGGTATAGATTAAGTATGTTAAATATTTTTAAATGGAATGAAATTAGTAGATGCAGAACAAACAGTTCCAAACACAACAAAAGTGAAAAATAATTAAAGTAAAACTACAGGCTCCTTGAGCACATGTAGATAGTAGGTTTAAAATGACTTAGAAAAAAACAGCTGTAGCACTTTCGCAACACTTATTTTTGCAATTGTTATGTCATGCATGAGAGGGCCATATCTAAAGAGCATTTGCTACTCACTAATTTATAGGCCAGAAAACACAGCCCAGCAAAAAAAAAAAATGTTTCTGCAACTGGAAAATGAGCATTATATGCAAATTTTACTTTCTTTAGTTCTTTAAGTAAATTGCAAGGGTTCAGTAATGTTTGTCTTTCAAGTCTAGTGAAAATAACTAAGGCTGTTTTACGATCCACTAGAGGGCACTAAGATCATATTGAAACATTAAGTCTTCTGGCCTACTTGAAAAAAACAGCTGCCCCTAAAGACCAAAAGAAGAAGATTTTTTATTTACAAAATGTCTTTTATCTATGGCATCTCAGAAGTCCTTTAAATACCGCACTTACGAAACATCTCTTTTACACAATTAGACCACAAATCTGCAAATACTAACATGCACGCTTAACTTTACTACTAGTAAAGTTTAGTGGTAGTTCACTAGTAGTAAGGCATGCATAAGTGTTTGAAAGGGCTAAAATGAACAAAAAACCAAAAGCCAACAATCTAGATTTCAGATTTAAAAAAATACTTTAATCATGGCTTCACACTGGAGCCCTGGACACTGACCCATGGCCTTCTTCGCTAGTGAAGGGTAATAAGATTTCCAGGGCCACTTATTTACACAATTCAACAACTCCTATGAAGTGAGAAGCTTACTACCTTTGCTGCAGTAGTGACAACAAAGCCATATTCATAGCTGTAACTGGATCAATATACTTTACTGACTACCATTCAATGTCTAATTTCCCATTCCTGAACAGAGTGATTGAATAACTGGCAAAGCATGAACTCCAAGAACACCTGTCCACTGCTACTATTCTGGAATCTGCTTAGCTGGTCCTTACACCAGAATATGGAACAAAAACAATTTATATTTTGTTGGTGATTGGACAGTCTGTTCATAGCCATGGACAGCTAGCAAACAGTAATACTCATGAATGATACTAGACCTCCCTAATATTTTATACAGTCAGACATAAGATACTACTGACTTACCTTAGAGGCCATTCAGAGTTATATGGAGATGGCTCTTGTTCTGCCTCAGACTAGACTTACATAGTTCTGATAGGCAAACTCCTATGCCTTCCAATTCTCACCTGTGGCATTCCATAGCCCTGTACCCTCTCCCCCATCTAAGTGAATATTTATATAAACATATAATAAAAGACTGAGACTATGCTCATACCATCCAGAGTTACATCTCCATTCTAAAAAGCTGAAAAATGACTGTAACTATCTATCTTAGTTTGTCAAAAAAAATCAGCACATAAATGTAGACCAGCTTACTAAACCTTAAGATAGGCAAAACAAGTGATGGTATTAAAAAGACAAAGGTGTTGTGAAGAACAAACTGATATCCTATCACCTTCCATCCAGTCAAGCCAAATATAATCAAAAATCCTCAATGATAACGAAAACTCAAATGTCAACTACTAGAAATACATCCTTCTTCTGACAGCTAGCCAAAAAACTATCAAATATTAATAGATACAGACCCAGCCATAAAGATGCATATTGTTGTAACTGACAGACTAAATCACTGCAGCACTCTATCCCCAGAAATGAATATGAAAGGCCTGAAAAAAATCCATGTGGTTCAGAATATGGCAGTCCATGCAATACTAGCAGATCACGATTACCACTCCCACTGCTTTTTTTTCCACTGACCCCCAACCGAATACCGGGGTCTACTTCTGGACCAGTGAGCTATGTATTAAAGCTTTCAGTGGTCTGGGTTTGAGCTACCACTTCCCTCTCCACTATCAGGTCTTTCCATGACAGCAGAGCTTCCTTTATTCAAGAACAGTGGAGCTATCCATAAAGCCAGCAATCAGCCCACTGAAAGATGGACCTCTCTTCCAGACGGCTGATTAACCTGCTACCTTGCCATCTTAAGGCCCATTTCAAGATCCCTCATTTCCTTTGCTTTCAAACGTTTTTAAATGCAGCCAATTCCCACTCAGAGTTACTGCATGTGGGGAGAACAGGAAAACCAACTGCACCAGCCAACTTATTTTATTGTAAGATGCTCAGATGCCATGGTGGCAAGTAGAATAGTTCCCCAAATAAAACATTAAACTTGACTTTATTGTTAAGGCAAAAAGGTGATTTAAAAATAAACCAGTGGCTCCTAGGGGAGGGGAGAGGCCGGGGGCAGATTCCTCAAGAGTAGCAGGGTAGCAGGGACAGCACTTCTTACCCATTTATCCAGAGGGACTTGCGCCAGGGATCCAGTACCCTGGTACAGATCTAGGCTGAGCTGCTCCAGACTGAGCTTCTCCTGCAGGAAGTGACCCAGGTACCTCTGCAGCAGGTACCTGCAGGCCCTTTTCTTGATGGATTCTGAGAAAGGCCAAGGCATGGTGGCAGGGACGGGGGGGTCTACAGGCTGGAGATGCTGGGCTGAAGAGAGGGGGCAACTCGGCTGGGGCGACGAGGGGCGAGGAAGGGGGAGCTGCCTGGCTCGAGTCAGCTCCGCTAGGGAAAGGGCTCCCTAAGGTCCCCCCTGCTCCCGCTCGCACCCCGTGGGGCCGGACCCCGCACCCTCAGGGGGAGAAGGCAATGACAGGTAGCTCCATCCTCACTTAGCCGCCGCCATCTTCTCAGCGCCTTGGGATGCCAGGGGGCGGCTGATCACTTGGGGGGGGGCTGCTCCGCGGTGGGGGTGAGGGTCGCGCACGCGCACTGTCCCCCAGCCTCGGTCCCCCTCAGCGGGCACGTCGCCTCCTCCTCCTCCTAGTTCTACCCTTCCCCCCTCATCATCCTTGAGCCACAGTGACGGGTTGTGACGTTAGAGCGGAAGTGAAGTCATAAAGCGGGGGCGGAAGTGAAGGGGCGGGCATAAGGCGGAAGTGGAAGTGGGTGGGAGGCCAGCTGCTAAGCTCATCTTTTGCGACCTTATAGACGGGCGGAAGGCTAGTCTGCGGCGGACAGGTGACTGGGATGGAGGGGGAAGGGTTTTGGCCTATGGCAGAGGGGAGTAGTGGAAGGAATGGTTGATTCACCGCTGTGCTGGGTGGGTGAGTTTCCCGAGTCAAACCCAAGGCCGAGTCTGTTTTTCCTGCACGCCGTGCAGCTGTCACCGTGCTGCCCGCGCTGCCCATAGGCCCTTTCCCAGGGATTGCTGGGCCTTTCCCTGGGGCTGCAAGCACAAACGAGGGCTGGCGGGGTCGAGAGGCGCCCTGCCGTACTTGTCTCGCGCCATTGGCCGCCAGCCTCCTTGCCTGTGGGGTGTGTGGCGGTGCTCTGGGAGCAATTTGACCCGGGGATGGAACGGGGTTTGGAGTGGTATTTTGCGTTGCCTTGCGTATTGCATGACTTGCGTATTATGACGAACGCAGTGTGTTCAACATTTTGGCAAGCTGTTCATATACACTGCAGACCTATTAACAAGCGAATAGAGGGCAAAGATTGAACAAATTTAGTTTCCTTACAGGCAAACAGCCATTTTCACTAACTCCCTTAAATATTAGTAACCCTTCATTTTCAGTCCAAGAATTAGAGCTTTCCTTTTATCGTTCTTTTCCTTTTCCCCTTTATCTTCCCTTTCCTGTATTCACTGAGGCAGCTTTTCACAGACCTCAATTTCTATGTGCTGAGTAGCAGATGAGGTTTTTTAGTGCTGACTCATGACAGGTTCTTCTAATGCAATGTTAGTTGCTTGTGTATTAAGAATACAAAAAAGTTCATTATCAGTTACTTTAAAAACCATATCTGTTTATTCCTAGAACTCAAATTGTTATGCTGAAACTTTGTGGTTTATACCCTATCAAGCTCCTCAGATAAAAATAATCCTTGTTGATCTGCTAATAACTGCAGGGCCCATATCTTCCTGTCTTAAAATAGTTTTCTTTTGGGGGAAAAAAAACTGTCTTGCTTTTATACCATTTATCTTGCATAACAAGCATTTGTGACCAATAAAGTTAAATGTAGTCTTTTCTGATCACAGAATGGAGACTGATTACAATCCCATGGAGTTTTCCACTAATCCAGCATTTGAAGAAGATTCTGAATGTAAAGACGTTGAAGGAACAGATGTTAAGGATATGAGACTAGAAGCTGAAGCTGTTGTGAATGATGTTTTGTTTGCTGTCAGCAATATGTTTGTCTCAAAAAACCTTCACTGTGCAGAGGATGTGGCATATATCAATGTGGAGACAAGAGAAAGAAACAGATATTGCCTGGAGCTCACAGAAGCAGGACTTAGGGTAACTTGTTTATCCTTTATAAAGCTAAATTGTTTACACTAAATATTGAGAGATCTAGTATAATTTTCAGTTGTCATCAAAGATGCATAGTCTTTTCTTTACTGAACACTTCTTAGAGTCTTTTCCTACTTCAAAATTCAGCTTTTTAGGGAGCTACTAAAACATCATTTCAATTAAATCCAGTTAAAGGGAGAGGATTTACACAGTTGACCTGCCAAAGTGCATCTTACATGAATGGAAAATGTTAAGTTAGAGTTCATGCAATAAGGGTTATTTAAAGTAAAACTTATAACTGTCCCCCACATCATTGGGGTATAGCATATCATTTTATTTTTTCTGTATCTGGTTTTATCTTGATACTATGTTTCAGTAACAGGCTGAAAATAGGTGAAGTCAAGCATTAAATAAAGATATGTGAGCACAATGCTATATTTTATGCAACAGACTACTATAATTTTTAGCTTGTCTATATGACTAAAACACTCAATATTGATTTTCTATGCATGTATCTCCATTTATAGTAATTAAATTGCTTGTGCAAACACTCGTGATGAAATGAGAACTTTCAGCTAAATTCAGGAGTAAGATTCTGTAAAGTTTTTGGTGGTCTGTTTTGTGAGGAGAGAAAATATTGAAAATTCCTTGTAAGGACAAATTGTTACATCTCTCGTACAGAAGACAAAGTATAGGCTTTATTGAACCAGTTTCTCTTAGTGAAAGACATGTTTTGAACTTCTATGGTGTTCTTCAAGTCTGAAGTGCTACAGTGGCACAGCTGTGTAGTTAGGCACTACTTACATTGATGGAAGAACCACTCCCATCAATATAAGTGATCTTCCTCTTTGATATATTGTAGTTAGGCTGATCCAAGGGTAAGTTTAACTTAACGACATTGCTCAGGGATTAGGGATCTCTCTCTCTCTCTCTTATTTATTTATTTATTTCTCTCTCTCTTTATTTATTTATTTATTTTTATTAATATTGTTAAGCCACTGAATGACATAGATGTGTCAACCTAACTTTTCTGTGGAATTAAATACATTTCACCTTTAAATGTACTTACAATACCTGTAAATGTTTATGCCAGATGGTCTCTTCCATCTTGTATTTAACTCTGACAGAGTATCTTTCTAGACCTGAAAAGGAGCTGTATGTAACATTGCTTCACCCACCTTGTCTCTACTATTCTGGGACCAACAAAATTACAAAGTATAGATTTTTGGCAATCCTTCTATTTAGTGTATTAATGTGACTAATTTTGTGATTCCCTTATGGTTCTCATTACACAGTGGCTAACCACACAAAAAAATTAATCCATTGGTCTTTTTGCTACAGGTGGTTGGTTATGCTTTTGACCAGGCTGATGATGGCTTACAAATGCCATACCATGAAACAGTCTACTCTTTATTGGACTCTCTTAGCCCAGCATATCGTGAAGCTTTTGGAAATGCACTGCTACAGAGACTCGAAGCTTTGAAAAGGGACGGGCAGTCATGATTCAGTCTGTAGAAACAAGCACATGTTGATGAATGGTTACTGATAATGGGAATTCTTACTGTTACACTGAGATTTTGCTTTCAGATATAGGCAGAAACCTAGATTAAGCTTCATTTCTTGCCTTAACATCTAGGTTCCTTACAATAATACTAACTTGTAAAGTATCAGTGTTGCTATGGATCTGCTTTGTCCCCAAGGCCACTTTAAGCTATCTTGGTAACTTATATAAATAGTATCCTTTTAATTTTATTTAACTCTGCTGTAGATCATCAGTTGAAAATAACTATAACACTTGAGGAATTTGATCTCTTTGTAAAGCAATATGAGCAATATTTTATTTAAGAAGCATCTTAATTGCTACTGTGTAAATCTTGAATGCCATATATGAACACAGTAATACTTAATGTGTCTATCTGTAAACTTTAACTCTGCTCCTTAAAAAAAAAAATTACTTGTTTTAGTTACATTAATGGGAATTACTTTATTCCATTTAGAGGATACATATTTCAGCTTAATTCCTTGCGTGCAAACCTGAAAATTCACTGCATCACTTAGTTTCATACGTCAGTTGCAGATTGCCTCTCTGATTTATTGTGCTATTAGAGTAGTTGAGACTTCCAGCAGGAGATTCTGCCTTCCCAAGTGGCAGTAGCTAAGCTGATGGAAGAATTCTTCCATCAACCTCCTGTCATCTACACAGGGATTTAAGTTGACTTGACTGCATCACCCAAGGGTGTAGACTTTTCACAGCCCTGACCAACATAATTAAATCAATCTGATATTTAGTTTGACCTGGCCTTAGTGCCAGTATTTGAGTTAAAAGTAATGCTTAGTATTCAATGTACCCTGGTTTGCCCCAAACAGCTTACTTTGAACAATAAACAAGATAACTGTTGACACATGAATGTATCATCTAAATTGTAAATGAGATAAGCACAGAAGTAAACTAGGAAGAACAGGTGAAATTTTTTTCTTAAATGCTCTGGTCTAGATCATACTAATGTTAAACTTTGGGAGGGAGGGGAAGACATTTGCACCTGTTTTACTATTCTGAAAGTTTGTTTACATTATACAGAATATACTCAAGTATTTTTGCTTCAGCCTTTACTTTTTACAATACTTTATTTCTGTAAGGCAGTGGTCACCAACAAGTAGAGTGGGATCTATTGGTAGATCTTGGAACTTCTGACAGGTGATCCTAACTGGTTTGGCCATATGCCAGCGCTTCAGCTGCTCCTCTTCCAAGTGCTGTGCAGCTCTGGCCCTTTGCCTTGGGGCTGTTCCCCCAGGAGCCTCCTGCTTGCTGGGCAGGGGAGGGAGTGGAGGGAGGACGCTGATGTCAAGGTGCTCCCTTCTACCATGTATCCTAAGTCCACAGAGCAGAGGGGGCACAATAAGCAGTGCTCAACTGGAGGCCACATCCTGAACCCCTACCCAAGTTATGAACCCCTTCGTGCACCAAAGGCCCTGCCCTAGCCCTGAGCTCCCATGCATCCAAACACCCTCCCAGAACCTGCACCGAAAACTCCCTTCCTGCAACCCAACTGCCTGCCCCAAACTCAGCTCAGAACCTCTCACACTCTTAAATCCCTTAACCCAAGACCAGAACCTGCACCGCAACCCTCTGTTTCAGTCTGGTGAAAGTGAGGGAGGATGGTGTCACCGGGGCGGGGTCTCCCAAGTGGCACAAGAAGCTTAAAGGAGGTGGGGCAAGGATGTTTGGGTTTGAGGTAGATCTTGGATTGCACTTAAACTCAAAGTGATCTTGCTCTTAAAAAGGTTGGAGACCATTGCTATAAGGCTTCCCTGCTTTGCCCTCAATTGTACAGTATCTTGTCCTAAAGAACAGTAAGTATATAATGTTAATGCATTGTTTTGGTTTGAGACCAAAGGCTTCATGAAACATTCAGAGATTGATATTGAATTAGAAGACAGTTATATGTATTTTCTATCTTATAACAAATACAAAGATCTTTATAAACTGATTGTGTTACTGTAAGTTTTCAAATGTATGGGAGGGACTTTTTAAAAAGTACCTAGTTGGTTTAAAGCACCAGTAATATGTCTATGACTTTATTATCACTTTTTTCCATATTTTGTACAATTCAGTATTTATTCATCCTTGATTATATAATTCTGCCTTTATTTTCCCATGTTTCATACTAGAAACAAACTGCATGTGAATCCAGAGAGGGGAGGGCTAGATTGTCAGCTATTATAGATAAACATGCTCCACTGACTTCAACAGAGCTAGACTGATTGACACCAGTTAAGGGGCCAGTCAAGCAAGTTGAGAATTTATTGTAGTTTTGTGGTGATTGTTAGGATTAAGAAGGCACTGACAGTCAATGCGTCTGTTTTGAAGTATAATGTTTTTCTGTTTTTGTGTTAATCCTCTGCCCTAAAGTTCAATGTATATTTTGGTTAAAAGTACTTTCATGCTCTAAGAAAAATGTTCATTGCTGTTGTGGCATATGCTTTAATCCTCTGTGAGGAAAATGTGCTTTGCCAAGCTTTTATCTGAATATCTACTCTTAACAGCACACCTGTTTATTTCAATGACTAGACTCTTGAATAAATGCACAAACTTATATATGATCCGCATTTTACTCTCCTTGACCCAAATAAATTGGAAACGTACACTTATTACCCAGGGCTCGCCGAACTATGGCAAGCCCCGCTTACCAGCCGCGCTGTCTGCCCGAACCCAGCTCTTCTGGGTTGTAATCTACTCGCCACAGGAGAGTAGATTGCATTATTTGTCGAACCCTGCTTATACCTTTCTAAACTTGTAAGTCTCAGATACACAAGTCAGGTAAACATATGGTAGTTTAAGCAATGCCTTTGGTTGCACTATACAAATACATACAACATTTTTAAAATTCACATCTTGAATAGTAATACTGGCCCATGTAAAAAGGGATGGAGATTTGCTTAAGGAACATTAGTGAACAAGTTTAATAAAATAATACAAACAACTGTCTGGTTACATTACATAGAATGGAGTTGGCTTTGATAATGACAAATTTTCGTGCAATTCTGAAGAACATATGTATTTAGAGCACTGGATTGTAGATCTGTTAGGAAACGAGTCTCTTCCAGTTCAGAATAAGATCACATCACTTTTGTATAAAGAATGATACTGTTTGTTTGCTTATGTACTGTAAAAGTGGCCAAGGTAGCCATGTTAGTCTGTAACTTTAAAAACAAGCAGTCATGTGGCGGCTTAGACTAACAAATAAATAGCAGCATGAGCTTTGGTGGGTAAGACCTACTTAATCAGATAAGTTAGAATGTAAATAACAGAAGTGGAGTGACTCTAACCCAGCACACTCAGTTCTTTCAGCCCCAGATGCTCCCACTTCCTACTACATTTTAACATCCTTACACTCCACGGCTATTTTGGAATACTGGAGGTATTCCGAAATAGCTAACCCACATCTACATCAAGCCATCCGTTATTTTGTTAAGGAATGTCTCAAAATAGCACACTATTTTGATGTTAGGTTGCTGCATACATGCACCCTTTTAGATGGAAGGAATCTCAAGGTTACTGGGCCATCTCTCTGTACTGTTACTTGTGAGACATGTAATGGCCAGGGCTCGACAATTTAGGTAATCTACTCACTACAGGTGAGTAGATTATAGCCTGGCTCAGCGCATGTGCAGCGTGCTGAACCATGCAGCTAGCATGCCCTGGTAATGGCAGTAACCATTTTCTGATGAGCCGAGATCAGAGCTGCTTTACCTATCACTGTTCCTTTTTCCTCTCCCCTTTTGTCTAGGATGGTAGTGTGCAAATTGTGCAAGGCTGAAGGATAACCAGCAACTTCTGACCTACCTTTATATTTCACTTAATTCATCTGTGAATCTGCATATGCTGGAACTTTGCTTTTTCAAATATCAGTCTTATGAACTAGTTTTACAAACCATTTTCCCACGATGGAAAAAAATCTCACAACCCAGTGAGATGCTAGTGCACTGGAAATTGCTTTGAAGTATTTCAACTGCTAAGCAATACATACTGCAACTTTGACACTGTAATCTACTGTACTGTTTGAGCTATTAAATTCTTAGTAAAATAGAGGGCCTAGTATATGAGCAAAAGTTAGTGACTCTTACTTAAAAAGCAAATGAATCTATGTGAATTTTGCTATTACAAGCCCATCTTGGTACCAATACTTTCGAACAGGCTCCTGGCTGCTGCCCTTAACTCCACCAGAATTGTGCAAGCACCTTACCTACTGGCCCCAGCTACAGAACAGCCAACTCGAGATACAACACGTGTTGTTTTATCAGACTCAGCCTCTACCATGTTTCTCTCCGCTTGCCCCGTTGCGGTAGAGCTTTGGCCCTAGAGGAGACGGTTCCAGGTTCCTGTCCTTTCCTCTGCTGTAGTGCTGGTGTCGGTCTCGGTCTCTGTCTCCCCCCCCCCCCCCCCCGATACCGCTCTCTCGCTCTGCGTTATTCTGATCCGTGGGAGCCTCCCTTCCCGCCGCGCCCGCTGCAGGCATCGCCGCGTGCCCGCCGCTTGGCCCGGAGCTGTGGCTGCTGTCCCTAGTGCCTGGGCCGGTGCGGAGAAGGCCGCTGCCGCTTGGCTTGGTCGCTTAGCAACGGCCCGGTTTCTGCGGCGAGCGCCATGGCGGAGGAGGAGGAGGAGGTGGCCGCGGCCGAAGGGACCGTTCGGAGCCAGAGGGTCTTTCTAAACCAGCTGGACTCCTACAGCGGCAGCAGCATCGGGAAGGTGACCGTGGGATGAGGGTCCCTGGGAAGGGGCTGAGCCGCAGGACCCCCCCCCCCCCCCGACACACACACAAACAAACAACTTCCCTCACTCCGGCCACCCCAGAAGGGGGAACAACCCGTTGGAGTATGGTTAGTGCTATAGCCGGGACTCGAGAGCAGCTCCATGCCCCAACACAAGGTGCTAGCCATCCGCAAGGGCACGGCCTGCCTGCGTTCCCCCAACATGCGGATAAGAACACTTGTATTGTATAGCGCATGGGGTGCTTCCTCCTTATCCACTAGACCAGCGTTTCCCAAAGTGTGGTCCGCAGCCCAGTACTGGTCCTTAGAAAATTATTGCGCACAATCCTATTCATTTGTGTGATGGGGTAGCAGCACCCTCCCCCCCCCATTGCCGAGCGTGGCGGCGCTGCCCTCTTGGGAGAGAGCCCACCGCCGCAGCGTCTCTGCTGGGCATGGGCAGCGGGGCTAGATCCAGTGGGTGCTAGGACCCAGGGAGAAGGCCGAGCGCTGTGCTCAATGATACACGGGGACCTATTTGAAATCATGGGATGGTGGGCGGGCGGAGCCCGCCCACCTTCTAAAAGCCCCTCCCCAACCTTATGGGAGGGACACTGGACCCATGTTCAATTGATTGCTTGGGACAAATAATGACTAAAGGATCGAGAAGTGCGGGCTAGAGGTTCAAAATAAGGGAGCCGGATGGGGACACCGAGCAGAGAACCCCGGACAGCGCCCACTGCTCCTCAAAGCTGTCGATGGAGCCAGTGGACGCCGCCCAGAGAGCCGGCGCCGGCCAATAAAGCGGCTGGGATTGGGGCCAGGACGGGGGACAGAACAACCTGCCGGGCGCCATGTGCACCGATATAGAACGCCCAGTGCTGGACGCAGCCGGGGGAACCGGCACCAACCATTGAAGCGGCCGGGATTGGGACGGGGGGAGGGGCGAAGTGGAACAACCTGCTGGGAAGGTAGGGCCAGTGACACAATGTATTTGCATATTCATCATTTGCTTAATGAATATGCAAATATGCAAATAAATGTTACCAGTCCTCCAAAAGCTTGTAAAGGTGTTTACTGGTCCCCAATATCAAAAAGATTGGGAACCACTGCACTAGACCAATAATTCTGCCAAAGAAAGAAATTCAGTTGGTTTGGCATGATTTATTTTTGACATGCTCTCTATTACTTATTACCTTATCATTTTCCAGGTGCTTACAAACTGATTGCTTAATAATTTGTTCCAACACCTTTCTAGGTATCAAAGTTAGGCTGACTGGCTTTAAAAATACTGGACATTAAATATATCACAAGTATAACGGTGCTGTTCTTAATTTTATGTGATTTGCCACAACCCTCAAAAACAATTCTGAGGTTTGTTCAATTAAAGTTTTACAAAACTTATGTTTCATGATATTTCAGTGAAAACACTTTTTTTTTGGCATCTATTTGGAATTAAACACTATCTCATACACATACTAGCCATTTTTTGAAACTTTAATGGTTGGGCTTGGTACTCAAGTGTTATCTAGCTGCTAATAGGTAGTGTTAGAATAAACAAAAGTGAAATTTACTAGTCTGCTTTCATTGTTTTCGCTACGGCTAATGCAAAAAGCAAACATAGCAAATAATTTTAGATTTAAAAATTATCTCAGTCTTAAAATGTTTCAGTGCAGAGTAAGGATGTAAGCAAGTGGTCAAGTAGTCGACTGACTGATATGGGTAGGCTTATCTGATAGTTGAGTCATCTACTTGCATTCCACTCTCTTGCTGCCTCTGTATCAAAAAAGCTGTAGAGACAAGATGCCACCTTACCTCCCCCACACTGCTGCCTCTTCTTGCCCCTGCCCTGCCCTGCCCTGCCCTGCCCCTTCTTCACCCTTGCTCCATCTCTCAGCTCCACCCTCACTCCAGCCCTTCCCCAAATCCTTGCCCCTTCTCCTCCCCAGCTTTTCTTTCTCAGCCCCCACTCCTTCACTTCCCCCAGTCCCTCTCCTCTAGCAATGTAGCTCAAGGGACTAGCAGGGGTTCTGGCACTGGCAGTATTGGTCAGACCACCACCCCACACACACACTTACTGGTGGCGGTGGGGAGAAGTGGAGCGACTCGAACTCAGCCCACTCAGTTCCTTCAGCTCTAACCACTCTACTTCCCGTTGCCAATGAATGCGGGGGAAAGTTCCACCCCTTTTCTCAAGTCCCCTCCCCCGAGCAATGTGGCTTGTAGCCCCTCCTCCGCCCCCAATGCTTTGCCTCTGCTTTTGCATTTTTGTATTGTACTGTGTTTGCTTTTGTTTGTTTGTTTCTGCTGTTGCTTGATTGCCTACTTTGGGTTCCAAGTGAGGTTGACTGGTTAGATTGTAACTGAGAGATTCTACTATACCTGATATAAACACAAGTTGTGCATTGATATTGAAGAGGAAAATTGTTTACCATATGTACAAGCATTAAACCGAGTCTCCCTTTATATATAGATTTTTTTTATGTTGTAGTATTTATCTAACTGTGTTGTTGGAGCATCACTTGAAGAGGTGGGAGAAGAAGAGGAAGAAGAAGATAATGAAATTGTGTCAGCTATAGATGTTACGTTAAGTAAACCAAAAGAGGGAGCCTATCAAATAGTGGGGACTCTTGCTAAGGCGCAAAGTATGAAACCAGATTTTGCTCTGGAAACTTACACAGTGAGTAACAGTCTTGTTAATTTGGCAGTAAATAATATGTGTGCTGTTTAAGTCATCTTTAGGACAAACTTTGGATTACTCCAAACTATAAAAAAAATATAAATAACATATATTGTAGATCTGTGGGTATACTGTATATATTTCTAATATTATTTTCTCCCTCTTCTTTCAGAATGACTACATTTATGTTTTATTCTCCCTCATCCTTTTATAACCTCTCTCTTGGCAATCTCATCAGCTGACAGAGGCCTTGTTCCACAGAACACTAAAATTAATGTGGAGACTCACATTGATTTAAATGTATTTTGGATCAGGTGACAATGGATAGAATGACATCTGTATTCTGATGACTCAGGCTATGTCTACACTACAGGGTATCCTGGAAAAACCCTTCTGTGTCCAGGGAACGTGTCTCCTCTTCCTTTTTTTGTGTGTGGCAGAGCAGACACATTCTTTCAGAAGCCCTTTCTTCCTCCTCCCACGAGGAAGAAGGGCTCTTCCAAAAGAGGAGGTTTTTCCGAAATTTGGCCCAGTGTAGATGGGACAAATTTTGGAAAAGCCTCTTCCAAAAAAACTATTGGAAAAACGTAAGCAAATTGCGGGGGGTAATTTGAGTACCTTTTTCCAATAGATCCCTGTAGTGTAGACATAGCCTCAGTGGTCTCTTTTACCACTATTTTACCCTTACCTTGTCTTTCTGTAATCTGACCTTGTCTTTCTGTAATCTCAGCCTCTCTCTCTCTAACATCTTCTCTATGTCTTATCATTACCTTAACCATAGCATATCTAAACTGAAATCCTTGTCTTCACTCCTCATTCTTTTATCCATTTATTTTATACTTCATTGGAATAATGTGTTTGTTTATTATGAGAGTAATATGAGATGTTTGATGGACTTATCTTTATCTATTCACTGAAGCCAATATTTCAGTAATGACTTGTTACTCTAGATGCCTCAGTAGTTGAGTGCCCAACTTGAGACACTATGGGTACGTCTACAGTGTGGTGTTATTTTGGGATACTTCTGATATATCAAAATAGCTATTCCATGTCTTTTAAACAAACCCATTATTTCAAAATATAACGGGCTCGCTATTCTGATATTCCTGTAAAACTTGTCCCATGAGCATTCAGGAATGTTTTGGAATAGCAGTATATTTCTAAATTTGGGTATGTCTACACTAAAGCACTAATTCGAACTAACTTAGCTAATTCAAATTAGCGCATCTAGACTTAAAAACTAGTTCGAATTAGCGTTTTGCTAATTCGAACTAGCATGTCCACACTGAGTGGACCCTGAACTGAGGTTAAGGATGGCCGGAAGCAGTGCCGGCAGGGCATCAGATTAGGACTTAGAGCGTGGAGCTGCTGCCTCAGGCTAGCCGAGGGATGTGCTTAAAGGGACCCGACCCCCACCCCGGACAGACAGTTCTCAGGGATTCCCCGCTTGCAAAGCAGTCCTGGCTTGGAGTGCCCTGAGTGCCCACACTCGGCACATCACAGCACTCGGCCGTCAGCCCGGCTGCACTTGCCGCAGGCTGCCATCCGGGGGGGGAGATCAATCAAGGGGCTTCAGGAGAGTTTCAACCTCGAGGAGCCAGCCCAGTCCTCCCCATCGGGGGCTCGTACCCCATTCCTCCCTCACCTCTTTCCACTTACCCCTCCCTAGCCCCCCTTCCTGATGTACAAAATAAAGGACACGTGTGTTCAAAATTAGAAACTCTCTTTATTGAACAAAACTCGGGGAGACTGGGAAAAGAAGGTGGGAGAGGGGAAGAGAGAGGGTGGGAGAGGGGAGGGCAACTAAAATGATCAGGGCTTTGGAACAGGTCCCATATGAAGAGAGGCTAAAGAGACTGGGACTTCTCAGCTTAGAAAACAGGAGACCGAGGGGGGATATGATAGAGGTCTATAAAAGCATGAGTGGTGTGGAGAGGGTGCATAAAGAAAAGTTCTTCATTAGTTCCCATAATAGAAGGACTAAAGGACACCAAATGAAATGAATGGGTAGCAGGCTTCAAACTAACAACAGAAAGTTGTTCTTCACAAAGCAAATAGTCAACCTGTGGAACTCCTTGCTGCAGGAGGCTGTGAAGGCTACAACTAGAACAGAGTTTAAAGAGAAGTGAGATAAAGTCATGGAGGTTGGATCCATGGAGTGGTATTAGCCAGGTGGTAGGAATGGTGTCCCTGGCCTCTGTTTGTGGAAGGCTGGAGATGGATGGCACGAGACACATGGCTTGGTCATTGTCTTCGGTCCATCCCCTCCAGGGTACCTAGTGTTGGCCGCTGTTGGCAGACAGGCTACTGGGCTAGATGGACCTTTGGTCTGACCCAGTACAGCCATTGTTAGCTCAGGGCTCAGGGTCGGGGGTCTCAGTGGACCACCTTGATTTTCATGCCAACCTGCTCCTGGGTGGCCAGGCTGGCAGCTATCCTGCCCTAGACGGCCACTTTCCTGTGCCTAGTGCGGAGGTCGTGGATGAGGTCCACGATGTCTGCACTAGACCAGGTGGGCGCCCGTCTTTTGCGGACCTGGGCAGGCTCCCGTGAGCCTCCAGCCTGGTCCCGGGAAGAGGGGGAGGGCTGGGTGGCAGTGGGTGGCTGGCTCGAGCCATGCCAGGTACAGGGTCTGCTGGCTGCGTGCTGGCAGGCTTGCACCTGGCACGGGCACGGGCACCGTAGCCAGCCCGTGTCCCTTTAAGGGCTCCGGGGCCGGGAGGGGGGCAGAAGAGTTTCCCTGGTGGTGCCCAGAGTGGCCACCAGGGAAAGCTGGGGAGGGCTAGCCTCCCGCTAGTTCGAATTAAGTGGCTACACAGCCCTTAATTCGAACTAGTTAATTCGAACTAGGTGTTAGTCCTCGTAGAATGAGATTTACCTAGTTCGAATTAAGCGCTCCGCTAGTTCGAATTAAGTTCGAACTAGCGGTTTGTATGTGTAGTGCCTATCAAAGTTAATTCGAACTAACGTCTGTTAGTTCGAATTAACTTTGTAGTGTAGACATACCCTTTGGCACTGTGTCGTCAGCACCAAATTACAAAATAAGCTATTTTGAAATTATCTCAAAATAAGCTAAGAAATTTGTGTACCTCAAATTGCATAGCTTATTTTGAGCTAAGGATGCAGGGTAGAAACACCCTTAATGACCCGATTTTGAGAACATAGATCCTTGTTACATTTGGAAAATAAGGCATTTTAAGGTATTCTTTTATATGTGGTGCAGGTTTTTTCATAATTTTAAAATATTTTAAAAGCTAATAAACATTTTTACATTTGGCCTAATTAAATAGAGACAGATAGAGGGATTTGGATATTACACATTTTACAGAACTGCTGTATTACCTTTTCTACAAAAAGCCTTGACATTTTAAAGTATGAGGACTTATCTTTTTCATATTTCTTCTTCTGGAATTACAAGTAGGATAAAAATTAGCCTTTTAGTGGCTACAACTTTGGTAGAAACTCTGTCCTCTTTATAAAAAGACAACACCCCCAAATGCAGAGCTAGGGCTGAAATGCTATTCCTCTAGTTATAGAATCAAAGGTCCTTACAACCTGAAGAAGAACAGGATGGATGATTCCTATTGGCTATCAACTACATTGATTTTATAATCTTTCTGAATTGCAAGCAATTATTAGAAAGCAACGCACAGGCTTTGATTCTGCTTCCAATGAAATCAATGACAAAAACTATCAACAAGAAATGATGTCAGATATGAACTTGTAGTTTCCTTTGCAATCAGTAAGCGCAGTATAGACATAAGAATCATTTCTAAAATTTAAAAGGATTTTTACTTAAATCTTTTTTTAGCATTAAATCACACTGGAAAATTAAACAAATACCCCATCCGAAAATCTTAATCCAAATATTTTGTACTTGTTGCCCTGCCCGTATTAATTTGTGTGTTCCAGGTTAAATGAACCTGCTTCTTATTTGACCAGTAGTGGAACTTCTTTACTTTTATTTGGCAGACGCAGTTTGATATTAATGTGTTAGAAATTATTTTGATCACCTCTACAGCAATTTGCACCCCAGAAATCTACTTGCAGAAGGAAAGTGAAAGCTAAAAGAAAAAGCAATTTTGGTTTGGGGAACTCATTCTTTCTATAAAAGATTATAGAAATGTTGGGATTTTTTCCTCCAGATCTCTACTCGAGAAGAACTTTTAGATCACCTACTTGAGTGTGATGTCATTATTTATAACATCACTGAAGATGCAAATCAGATTGAAGAAGCTACTTGGGCTGCTTCTGGTTAGTATAATCAGTATGAACAGAAAACTGCCTGTCATGCAGTGATCAGAATTTGCCATGGATAATTAGTCAAATAATATGAGATTTGTAATTTGCTGTGATCTGAAACCAGGTTCCTAGATGAAAGGAATGGGAAAATGGTGAACTATAATTATTACAATGTGTATTGGCTAGAACCCATTTGTACTTTAAATTTTAATCGAGTAACAGGACAATGACAGCCAATAATAAATACAAATATATTTAAAAGGGAAAGATATTTATTCAATGTACATTTTATTATCAACTAATAGATAGCATATTTAAGACACTAAAGGTACGACTACATTGCACGGCTATTTCGGGATACCAGAGGTATCCTGAAATAGCTACCCCGCATCTACATAAGCTGCTTGTTATTTCAAAATATTTTTTGAAATAACAGGTGTGCTATTTTGCCATCCCGGTAAACTTTGTTGCATTGGGGGTTAAGGAATGGCTTCCAATGGCGCATTATTTCAAAATTTGGCACTGTGTAGACATGCCAAATTTCAAAATAAGCTATTTCGAAATAGATTCAAAATCAAATACGCAGTTTGTGTAGCGCAAATTGCATATCTGATTTCAAATTTAGGGTGCTGTGTAGACGCACCCTAAGTGTAAAATTCCATCAAATCAGAATTCTCTATTCAGCGTATTGGTAGTAATTTGATTCTTTTGCCAAGACATCTCAAACCTCGTTATCAGAAAAATCCCTTCATTTCTTTTCAGGCTTGCTGGTATCCTAGCAGCAAGGAAAGCACTTTTCCACAATGATTCTGTACACATCTAGACTATACTCTACATATTTTTAAAATATTCAATTACAATGGGAATCTGTTAAATTTTGATTACAGTACAGTGTATCATTTACTAATACCATTCATGCATAGGTTTGCTGTGGGCTCTGTGAGGACACTTTGCAATACAGCAAGAAGAGGGTAGGACAAGATGGGGAGAGGAAGGAACGGGAAGAATACTGCTAGTGTTTGGATTCTCCCATATGCCTCTCATCTGGGCTGCTTAATGGGCCATAGTATCTACTCTACCCATTGAAATGGAATAGATTCTGTTGAATGGCTCCTGTAGCCATGCTATGACCTATAGAAGAAATTTATTTCCCCTAACAACTGTCCACTGCCCAACTAATCTGTTCAGATTGGTAGCTGGGTGGGCGATTTGCCCCTTTGTAATTTAAATCAACATCAAAATTCAGTATTTTCCAAAGCAATTTCAACTATATTTTAACTTAGAACAGCAGCAGATCCATTATGACTCCTCTTTTTGTAAAGTATATCTGACAAGGAAACCCAAGTTAACTACTTTCAAAGATTCCAGCAGTGAAAGTAAGAAGATGTTTGTGCAACAGTAAAGACAAATTACACTCTCGTGTTTATATCATAATTATTTGAGTGGGGGAAAAACCCTTAAACCTAGTTTTATTATTTTTCTCTGGATTAAAATAGGGGTGCTGCATTATTGGAGTAATTTGTAATGTTTCTATTCTCATGAAAACATTACATACTTTAGTTTGATAGTGAGATCTTAATGATTCATTTTTATTGACAAGTGATTTTTATATGGCATTTAATCCCATTATGTTAGCTTGATTTGATAAGCAATAAGAAATATATGTATAATATCAAACAAAATGAAATTCATTTGTTAAAAAAAGTTATGTCACTTGAATGTTATAGTAAGTGTGCTTTTATGGACCATTTTAACTTGAAAACATGAGAAATAATTCTATTTATAGTAAAATAAGCACTTTGCTTTGATTATATAGCACTACATGAAGAGATCAAACATTTTGAGAAACCAAAGTTATTCATTTTAGTTTCAACAATAATGACATGGGCACGAAGCAAACCTCTTGACCCTGTAAGTAATATTAATGTTCACTAAATTTTCTCTTTTCATTTAAATATTTTAGCTTGTACCCTAGTTACAATGAACTTGATCAATATCAGCAAACTAATTTTCACTGTAGAATTTTGCACCTATATCACTTACTGCAAAAATTTTAGTCAATCTCTCTCTCTCTCTCTCTCTCTCTTTGTCTATCTATCTAATTAAATAGGACTGTTCTTGGATGTAGAATGATATGTATGTTTTTCATTTTTGGGACCATAGATAACCAGGGAGCACATTTTGTAGCATCTTTTTGAAATTCTCATATTTAAAATTGTTTCTGAAACAATATATGTTATTGCTATGAAAAATAAATTTCAAGATTTTGTTATCCTTGTTTTCCTTTTAAGTAATTTGATACATCTATGTTTTAAAAAGTGTGGATCAGCTGATATTTTTTCTCATTAAAGATTTTCAGAGTATATTTAAAAATGGAGCATTTTTATATCTAAGTTGAATTAAAAATGAATGTACTTTTGAAATATCTTGGTTTAGGCCATTTTTCAGGAAAGTGAGATATTTTTCTTAACGTTTTTTTCTCTACAGGATGATTCAGAAATTCCTTTTACTGAAGAAGATTATCGCAGAAGAAAACCTGACCCTAACTTTATGGACCATATAAATGCTGAAAAAGTGATTATCAAACTTGGGAAAACTGTAAGTATCATAAAATAATTTGAATACCATTCTTATTTACTTTAAACTGAAGAATTAATAATATAAATTGTCTGCAGTATTTAACAGATTCATGAACATTAGCCATATTATGATAAGACAATCAACAATGTTGTATAATGTGTCCTGGAAAGCCAAAATGTAAATTAGCTTTGCTTCCCTAAGATGTATTCTGTGAAATTTCCCTCACAGACATAGTCTCATTATGGGTTCTGGAGGTTATATCTGGCATCCAAACTATCTGACAGTGCATCTATGAGAAACAAAATACTGTACTGGAATAGAAGGACCACTGGTCTGAATCTGTGTAATCATTCCTATGTTCACAATCCTTTCTAACCAGGCTAATAGAGGTATTATAATTACCTTTTAAATACTTGTTTGCATCACAGAAGAATGTTGGAAAAACTCTCTCATGGGTTTATTATTTTGCAGTAATGAGACAACTTTCTTATTATATTAGTCTGAAAGATAACCAGGTAAAATCTCTCTGGCTTTATGACATCATTCAGCTTGGAATATACAATACAAAGCACAAGACAAATACAAAGGAATCATTTATAATAGCTAGAATATGACATCTAGTGGCTCTAATAAATATTGCAAAAGAAGTCGAAGGGCACTGTTTGGCATTCAGTGACTAAATTTTATATTGCAAGATTACAGCTTGATTATTTAAAATGTTAATACAAATTTCAAATATTCGTTCTGTTCATTTTCCTGGAAGCACCTCACATTGGCTGCTGTTGGAAGACAGGATACTAGAGTTGATGGACCTTTGGTCTGACCCATATGGCTGATCTTAATGATGTTCTATATTGGATAGTCACAATTCTGGGTAAACGTTCTCATGAATATGACTTATGGCATTAAAAAGATATTTTTAGAAGCCCTGAATACTTTCAAAGGCCCATTACGTCATACTCTAGTGTATTAGGATGAATATTACATCTATAATCTCTTCTGATTTTCCTCTTTTTATCCACGTTTCCATCTAATTAACAAGCTATTAGTGTCAGCTGATATGAGAAATATTTCCTCTTTGTCGTGATTTTTAATTATTTACATATGTGAAACAGGTTCCTTTTATGTAATATTTTGTCTATGAAGTCAAAGACTGACTGATAGTGTTCTTAGTTGTATGCTTCTGAAATATTGTAAAAGTAATTTTAAGAGATATTATCCTTATAATGAAAAAAATATATGGTTAATTCTCCATTTATTCCATTAATGATGAATGCAGAGTCTTTTATAGAGAGTCAGATTGACAGGATGACTAAGATATTCCCTGCTTGAAGGTGATGAAGAAAGGTTTTGTTTCCAGTGGAAAATTTTTAAACTTATTTTAATTTAAAGGAAATACTTGAGCGTCCTTTCTATTAGGAGAAACTAGAAGAGGAACAATATTCCATTGTCTTCCTTTTAATATGAGAAGCAATGATCTGTTGCTCAGACAACTTGCTCTTCCTCTTGGAAGAGCTCCACTGAGAACACTGCTGGGCCATCCTATCAGGAGGCTGTGATATGGCTGCTCTGTAGGCCTTTGGCAGGAAGGCTGTTGTTGAGGACGGGAGGAGCAGTGCACCATACTACAGCTAAGGCATGGTATAAGTGGTTAAGGATCACACCAGAGGAGCTTGTGGACCTGGATTAGATACGAGAGTTCTGATAAACAAGTGCTTTATATTGATACAGCTAATTTTTTTTCCACATGGAAATATGCTATACTGGTGTAGGCACCTTTATATCAATACAACTACATCCACACTATAGCTTGGCTCATACAATAAAATTTGCGTTATGTCAACACATCTTTTTGTCCGCACTTGATTTTGAGTCCAGTTGGTAAACCCCTCACCTTCTGAAAACCACTCCCTTAGCACTATTCCACTGTAGAATGTGTGTGTGGATACAGCATTACCTGTATTTAGGATGATCATATTTCCAGAGGGAAAATGGGCTGCTATGTGAGGACAGTCCTTCTTACCTCCCCCCTCAACTGGGGCTGACCCAAGCCCTGACTCTTAATCCCCAGGTGGGGTGGGTGCCACTCTTCTCTCAAGTCCAGCCTGGCCCATGCTTGTGAGTAGGGATGTCAACGTGTAGTCAACTCTACGATTAACTGATAAGCCTAGCCAGATGGCAGACAGCCTGGGAAACAAAGGCTACATCCACACCCAAGAACAGGTGCGGATGAAGGTAAAGGAGCTCCATCAAGCTTATGCCAGGGCCAAGGAGGGCAGCTCCCAATCCGGGGCAGAGCTCCACACCTTAGAATAATAGAATCATAGAATAATAGGACTGGAAGGGACCTCAAGAGGTCATCGAGTCCAGTCCCCCGCCCTCAAGGCAGGACCAAGCTCCGTCTACACCTTCCCTGACAGATGTCTATCTAACCTGTTCTTAAATATCTCCAGAGAGGGAGATTCCACCACCTCCCTTGGCAATTTATTCCTATATTTGACCACCCTGACAGTTAGGAATTTTTTCCTAATGTCCAATCTAAACCTCCCCTGCTGCACTTTAAGCCCATTACTCCTGGCTTCATAGGTCATGTTCTCTAAACCTTTAATCATTCTTGTCGCTCTTCTCTGTACCCTTTCCAATTTCTCCACATCTTTCTTGAAATGTGGCGCCCAGAACTGGACACAGTACTCCAGCTGAGGCCTAACTAGTGCAGAGTAGAGCGGCAGAATGACTTCACGAGTTTTGCTTACAACACACCTGTTGATACAACCTAGAATCATATTTGCTTTTTTTGCAACAGCATCACACTGTTGACTCATATTCAACTTGTGGTCCACTATGACCCCTAGATCCCTTTCCGCCATGCTCCTTCCTAGACAGTCGCTTCCCATCTTGTACGTATGGAACTGATTGTTCCTTCCTAAGTGGAGCACTTTGCATTTCTCTTTATTAAACCTCATCCTGTTTACCTCTGACCATTTCTCTAACTTGCTAAGGTCATTTTGAATTATGTCCCTATCCTCCAAAGAAGTCGCAACCCCACCCAGTTTGGTATCATCTGCAAACTTAATAAGCGTACTCTCTATCCCAATATCTACATCATTGATGAAGATATTGAACAGTACGGGTCCCAAAACAGACCCTTGAGGAACTCCACTTGTTATCCCTTTCCAGCAGGATTTAGAACCGTTAACAACCACTCTCTGACTACGGTTATCCAGCCAATTATGCACCCACCTTATCGTGGCCCTATCTAAGTTATATTTGCCTAGTTTATCAATAAGAATATCATGCGAGACCGTATCAAATGCCTTACTAAAGTCTAGGTATATGACATCCACCGCTTCTCCCTTATCCACAAGGCTCGTTATCTTATCAAAGAGAGCTATCAGATTAGTTTGGCATGACTTGTTCTTCACAAACCCATGCTAGCTATTCCCTATCACTTTATTACCTTCCAAGTGTTTGCATATGATTTCCTTAATTACCTGCTCCATTATCTTCCCTGGGACAGATGTTAAACTGACCGGTCTGTAGTTTCCTGGGTTGTTCTTATTCCCCTTTTTATAGATGGGCACAATATTTGTCCTTTTCCAGTCTTCTGGAATCTCCCCTGTCTGCCATGATTTTTCAAAGATCATAGCTAAAGGCTCAGATACCTCCTCTATCAGCTCCTTGAGTATCCTGGGATGCATTTCATCAGGACCTGGTGACTTGCTGACATCTAACTTTCCTACGTGATTTTTAACTTGTTCTTTGTGTATCCCATCTTCTAAACTTACCCTCTCTCTGCTTGTATTCACTACGGGTACGTCTAGACTACATGCCTCTGGCGACAGAGGCATGTAGATTAGGCTACCCGACAGAGTAAAATGAAGCGGCGATTTAAATAATCGCCGCTTCATTTAAATTTACATGGCTGCCGCGTTGAGCCGACAAACAGCTGATCAGCTGTTTGTCGGCTCAGCGCGATAGTCTGGACGCTCCCCTGCCGACATCAAAGGGAGTTGTCGACAACCCAGGTATGCCTCCTGGGATGAGGCATACCTGGGTTGTCGACAACTCCCTTTGATGTCGGCAGGGGAGCGTCCAGACTATCGCGCTGAGCCGACAAACAGCTGATCAGCTGTTTGTCGGCTCAACGCGGCAGCCATGTAAATTTAAATGAAGCGGCGATTATTTAAATCGCCGCTTCATTTTACTCTGTCGGGTAGCCTAATCTACATGCCTCTGTCGCCAGAGGCATGTAGTCTAGACGTACCCTACGTTAGGCACACCTCCAGACTTCTCGGTGAAGACCGAAACAAAGAAGTCATTGAGCATCTCCGCCATTTCCAAGTTCCCTGTTACTGCTTCTCCCTCCTCACTAAGCAGTGGGCCTACCCTGTCCTTGGTCTTCCTCTTCCTTTTAATGTATTTATAAAAGGTCTTCTTGTTTCCCTTTATGCCTGTAGCTAGTTTGATCTCATTTTGTGCCTTTGCCTTTCTAATCTTGCCCCTGCATTCCCGTGTTGCTTGCCTATATTCATCCTTTGTTAGTTGTCCTAGTTTCCATTTTTTATATGACTCCTTTTTTATTTTGAGATCATGCAAGATCTCCTTGTTAAGCCAAGCTGGTCTTTTGCCATATTTTCTATCTTTCCTACACAGCGGAATTGTTTGCTTTTGGGCCCTTAACAACGTCCCTTTGAAATACTTCCAACTCTCCTCAGTTGTTTTTCCCTTCAGTCTTGCTTCCCATGGGACCTTACCTACAAGTTCTCTGAGCTTATCAAAATCTGCCTTCCTGAAATCCATTACCTCAATTGTGCTGGTCTCCCTTCTACCTTTCCTTAAGATCATGAACTCTATTATTTCGTGATCACTGTCCCCTATACTGTCTTCCACTTTCAAGTTCTCAACTAGTTCCTCCCTATTTGTTAAAGCCAAATCCAGAACAGCTTCTCCTCTGGTAGCTTTTTCAACCTTCTGAAACAGAAAGTTGTCTCCAATGCAGTCCAGAAACTTATTGGATAGCCTGTGCCTCGCTGTGTTAGTTTCCCAACATATGTCTGGATAGTTGAAGTCCCCCGTCACCACCAAATCTTGGGCTTTGGATAGTTTTGTTAATTGTTTAAAAAAGGAATCTCTTCCAACTGGCTAGGTGGCCTGTAGTAGACTCCTAGCATGATATCACCCTCGTTTTTTACCCCTTTTAGCTTAACCCAGAGACTCTCTACACAGCTATCTCCTACTTTCATCTCCACTTCAGTCCAAGTGTGTACATTTTTAATATACAAGGCAACCCCTCCTCCCTTTTTTCCCTGTCTGTCCTTCCTGAGCAAGCCGTACCCTTCCATACCAACATTCCAATCATGCGTCCCATCCCACCAGGTTTCTGTAATACCAATGATATCATAGTTGTATTTATTGGTTAGCAATTCCAGTTCTTCCTGCTTATTACCCATACTTCTTGCATTTGTATATAGGCATCTAAGATACTGATTTGATCTTGCCTCCCTGTTGTGCCCTGACCCTCCTTTCTCCTTGCCATTATAGGCCGTAGTCCCCCCCATTTCCAACCCATCTCCCAGTCCCGCACATTCAGCACTTACCTGTGGGGTTTGCTCACCTGCCCCCGTCGAACCTAGTTTAAAGCCCTCCTCACAAGGTTAGCCAGTCCTGCCTGTATTTCAAAGAGTTGGACCGCATTGTGGGGGGCGGGGCAGTCCCTTCCCCCCCTAGTTATAGACTCTGGGCTGGAGATGCCCATTCTCGTCCTTGCTGGGGGCACAGACAGAAAGGAGGAGGACCAGGACCTGGATGAGGCCAGCCTGAGCACACAGGTGGCCCAGGAACCCCAAGGCCTGCCTGCGGACCTCTCCCAGGCATCATCGGAGGCCAGAGAAGGAACATCCTGTGAGTGCTATCACTTTCCCTTCATACAGGGAGTGGAGGAGATGGGCATCTGGAGGGAAGGGCTACTGGGCACAGCATGCTTGGCCTTTGCTGGCTGCAGATGCCTCAGCAACCTGTGCACATGGGAGCATTTGCTCTGCCACTCCTGGGCATGCGGCCCCAGGAGGCTGCCACAGAGGACCCTTGTGCTGTTGGCCACATGATTTCTAGAGAGGCCTGCCATGCTCCTGACCCTCCCTCCACAAGCCACCTCAAGAAGGAGGGAGGGGACATTGACACACATACACTCAGCAGTCCCACATGGCCTGGCTCCAAGCACATTGCGATGGCACTGAGAACTATCACTCTTGGCTTGCAGATAGGGGCTGGGCTTCAGGCACTGTGTCCCCTGGGATGACTCACCATCTGTCTTTATTCTCCACAGCCAGACCAGCTGTGAGTGGAAGGTGGGCTACACCACCTGGGACATTCTCCCACACCCGAGGCTTCTGCAGGCGCACACATCCAATGGACAAGCACCAGCAACAGCACCTGGCTGCACTGTGAGCCCTGCACAATACCATCCACCGCTGGGTGGAGGAGGACCTGCAGCTACAGCAGGAGAGTTGACGGGAGCTGCTTGCACAGGGTTGCTCCCTGTGCAATGATATACATACCTTTGTGCAGCACATGCTGCCTCTTCCCGCTCCAGTCTCTGCTCCATCTCCTGCTATCGCTCCTTCTCCTGCTCCTCCTCCCCCTCCCGCTTCTCCTCCTCCCCCCTCCCCCCCCCCCCCCCCGTGGATGCTGAGGCCCCCACACCCATAGCGGTGAGATCCACAGAGGCTGGCAACACTTCCAGCCTGAGACTTGAGCCTCTCCTCCACTTCCTCCCCCTTCCAGCTCCCTCCTCCCAGATTCTCCACACCCCCTTCTTCCACCCTCTCACCTCCTCTCTCCCAGGTTCTTTCCCACCTCTCTCCCCAGTTTCATTGACTCCCCCCCAGTTATGGAAAATACAGACTGTTTAGTTTTTCAAACCAAAAGTGTCTTTATTTTGTCATCGAGAAAGGGGGGTAAGGAGGTAGGAAGGGGTATATGGAGGGGTGGCAGTGAGGGGTGAAGCAGAAGCCCCTAGTGGGGCAGCCCAGCGGACACTGTCACTGCTCCCCTAAGGAGAAGCTCTCCCTCAGGGCCTCCCAGATGTGGAAAGCCCCCGATGGGCCTGATGGATGGCAGCCATGCACAGCTGCTCATAGGCCCTGCCTAAGCGGTCCACCTCCACATCCCATCCTGGCAGGAAAGCCTCCCCCTTCCTCTCACACATGTTGTGCAGGACACATGTTGTGTGTCCCGTCGATAGCCTCCTCCCCCCATAATTGGGGAAGCCCAGGATGCCAAATCCTCGGTGACAGTGTCCATATCTGCCAGGTGGATGACTGCACAGCAGGATGCTGTTGATGACCCTGACCACCTGCAGAAGGAAACAAACAAACCGAGAATCACAGGGGTGCCAGGGCACCTGCCACTTTCCCTCTTCCCCCTCTTAATCCCTGTCTTTCCCCCCCTCCCACCACCATTCACCAGGAGCAACCCCTGCAATCACCACCCCTGGCAGAGCTTTGTGAGGGCAGGACAGAACTGCTTTTCCCTATGGAAGCCCATTCTATCCTTCCACCTCCCTTCTGGGACAATAGCCCGAGAATGCCATACCTGCATGAGCAGGGCCCTGATTGTTGATCTCCCCATGCTGAACTGGTTCCCCATGGATTGGTAGCTATCTGGCATGGAGAGTTTCCAGAGGGCGATGGTGACGGCGATGTGCTTCTGGAGGGGAATGGCGGGACTCATGTGCATGTCCTGTCACCTCAGGGCAGGTGCAAGCCACTCACAGAGCTCAAGGAAGGTATCCTTCTTCATTCTGAAGTTCTGGAGCCATCGTTGGTCTCCTCAGCACTCCAGAATGATGTGGTTCCACCGGTGGGGCACCGTGTCTGGACCACGGTGGGTGGCGTCCTGCTCCTGTAGCTGTTCCCCCACTTACCAAGGAGTGTTTCCCAGAAGCCCTGGGAATTGGGTTCTTGCAGAACATGGGAGGCAGCCTGCAGAAAGTGCTGCAACAAAAGCTGTAGGAGCTGAAGACTGCCCGGAGGCAGCTCCAGCTCCATAGTTGAATATGCTGTGGTGTCCTGAATCAGGGCAACCAGAGCAAGAAGAGAAAATGCTTTGCTGTCCCTCAGAGAGGTAGGCAAGCAAGCAGGGAAACCTGAGAAACAGCTGTCCTTTAAGCACGAGCCTCAGATAGCCTCAAGCAGCAGCCACACGAGACAACTACTGACCTTATGCCCTGCCTGAAGTATCTCTTCTGGAATAGCTTATTCCAAAATAAAGCTGCTGAGTAGACACAGCCTAAGTGGAGTATTTTGCATTTATTCTTACTGATTTTCACCCTATTTAACCTGAGACCATTTATCCAATTTGTCCAGATCACTTTGAATTATAAGCCTATCCTCCTAAGCATTTGCAACCTCTCCCAGCTTATAATCATCCACAAAATTTATACACATACTCTTGATGCCATTATCTAAATAATTGATGAAGACATTGAACAGAACCAGTCCCTAAATTGATTCCTGCAGAATCCCACTTGTTATGCCATTCCAGCATGACTGAACCATTAATAACTACTCTCTGAGAACGGTTATCCAACCAGTTATGCGCCACCTTATAGTAGCCCCATCTACATTTTATTTCCCTAGTTTACCTATAAGAAGCTCTTGCGAGACTGTATCCTATGCTTTACTAAAGTCTAAGTATACCACATCTACTGCTTCCACCTTATTCATAAGCCTTGTTATCCTATCAAAGAAAACTATCATGTTGGTTTGACATTTTTACTTACAAATCCATGCAGACTGTTACTTATCACCTTATTATCTTCCAGGTGTTTGAAGATTGAGTACTTAATTATTTGCTCTATTATCTTTCTTGACACAGAAGTTAATCTGACTGGTCTGTAGCTACCTGGACTGTCCTTGTTTCCCTTTTTATAGATGAGCACTGTATTTTCCCTTTTCCAGTCTTCTGGAATTTCTCTTGTCTTCTGTGACTTTTCAAAGATGATAGCTAATGGCTTAGATAACTCCTTCAGTATTCTAGGATGCATTTCATCAAGCCTTGGTGACTTGAAGACATCTGACTTTTCTAAGTAATTTTAACATGTTATTTTCCTATTTTCACTTTTAAAACTACCTCCTCTTCTCCAGTGTTCACTCTTGTAGACATCCAGTCACCACCAACCTTGGTGAAAACAGAAACAAGTCATTAAGCACTTGTGCCATAAGCACATCTTCTGTTATTGTTTTTCAAGTGCAATTTCATGATAAGTCAACATTTCATTTACAAGATTGTTCATAATTTTTTTTAAAATGTTCCTGTTCTATTTTACAGAGCAAAAACAAATTTTCAACCTATGTTGTTGCTTCAGGACTTCAGTATGGGGCTGAAGAAGGAATATTTCACTACTTTTTTAAGGTAGACTTTTTCAAGATAATTTGGTGACATTTAGTTTACTATTGCACAATTCTTAAGGCAAATTGAAAAGGAATTTTAAAAACTTCTAACAGTAGTATTACTGTACATTGAATGTCTCTACAATCAAGGCAGAAGTCCTGATCCAGTGCCTCTTGAAGTGCATTTTCGTGGGCTAGACTTAAAACTTAAATTGACATAACTGTTTTGACTCACAGTGTGGAAAAAATACACACCCTAATTGACATAGTTATTTTGGCAAAATCCCCATTGGAGTCACAGCTATATTGACAGACAATTACCTAATGTTTGGGGAGATATTACTGTGCCAGAAGAGCTCATCCTTCTGACAACACATGCTGTGTTGATATTATGGGACTATACTGGCATAGCTATGCCAATATGGAATCATAGAAATTTAGAGTTGGAGGAGAAATTGAAAGGTCATCCAGTCCAGCTCCCTAGCAAATTCTGTCATGCCTGTGCATCTAAGCTATGACATCATAGGCTCTGTAGTGTGAACATGGCAACATTGATCAGATTTTTACTTCAAAATACATTAAGTCATTCTTCAGTTTTTCAGCAGTATATCAGTATATCCTTTGTTGGTAAAGGCATATCTATCATGGAGTTTCAATGGAATATGCAGCCTGCTTGAAAGGATTAAAAAACAATGATTTTTTTTTCAGTATAATGTGATTCCCCCCCCACCCCCAGGTTTATTTATGTCTATGTTAATTTTATATGCTTTGGGATATTATTATTATTATTATTATTATTATTATTAATAATAATAATAATAATAATAACAACAACAACAACAACAACAACAATAATAATAACAACTAATAATAAAGCTTTCCCAAAATTGAGCACTACTGTAAAAAATGCCCCTAAATTTGTAAGCTCATTATAGGCTGACAGTCAGCTGCTCACAGAATTGATTATTCTGCTGTGGCTGACACACATATCCAAAAACTGAACATTAAAATCCAATATGTACCTCGTTTCACCAACTGTACATATGTTCATTTTTGCAACTCTGATTATATATGACTCTCTTGTTTCATTTGTATTTATTTTCAGACAGCTTGGCTTGGTGAGGTTCCTGCAATACCAGTTTTTGGAGATGGAAAAAATTTTATTCCAACCATTCATGTTGTTGATTTAGCAGCGTAAGTATGCTTTTTAGGGATGGCCTGCCTTAGAAATGTTTAATACTTATATATGTGCCAAAACCATACCTAAAAGTGGAGATTTCAGATAGCTGCTACCATATATATATATTTTTACTTTTTATTTTTTAAATTGCAATTATACCACAGTTGAATCACATCATTTTGAGGCAAATGGAGTTTTAAATATTTCCAGGATGAAACAGGCCTTCTGTAAATACTATCTTGCTGTAATATTTAGGTCATGCTTTCAGGAAATTCCTAGAAATACCTTGTCCAGAACACAGCACCAGTTAACCAAATAACATGGAACTACACCACAGTTTTTTAAACCAAAATGGAAAGGATAAGGAGTAGTTTGGTGTATGTATATTTTCTAGAGACATTGCTCCATATTCCTGGATTGTCTTGGCCAAACTGAGATATCTAGTTATATTATCATACAAATAAAAATCAACATGAATATAGCATGATTTGGAACATTTACCTTCAGAGTTCCTATATGCTCTTTGCCTTGGGATATCTTTTATACTATATTTCACATTACAGTCACAATATTTTCCCTTTCACTAAAGGTCATTGATTCAATTTGCTGTATTGCAGAGTGCTACAAAATATAGCAGATCATAAGCCAAGAACTCTCTACATTGTGGCAGTGGATGAATCTATACATACTCTTCAGGCCATAGTTAAGGTAAAACAGTTAAAAGACTTTTTTGTTGTTTTTGTTCAGGTATCTTTTTAGTCCTGTAAATCCTCAGTTCTTACTTTGTTAAAAATCCCTGAATCTTGACTCTTTTTGAAATTCTTTGTTCCTTTGAACTGTAGGAATATAGTTTGTTCCTTTGTTTGACCAAGTTCCTTGAAGCAGAATCCAGCAAAGTAATCTGGAAGCTGCTATGAAGTGATTTTGGCTATCTATTATTTTAAAGTGCTTTAGAGGTAATTGGCAATTTATTTGCCTACTTACATTGAAACCTGAACATACAGTACTGGCACTGAGAATTTCAGATGGTAAACCAGGAATAGTAGAGTCTTTTGCTGGTAGTCTGCAGAATGAAATATTTTGAGAACCATGTAGTGGGAATATTGGGAAGGAAAGCAGAACCATGATTGGCTCTTGGCTTTACAATGTGGTTCATAAAATAGAAAGCTTGCAACGTTCCTGTCTTAGTACAGGTTGCTAAAAGGATCTGATATACAGTTCAGCAGCGGTATTCCATCATGTCTCTAAACTTGCACTTGTACACATATGTTCTTTAGATTGCTAAGTGTATCAAAAGTATGAGTTAGTTGAATACCAAATTTAAAGTGTACACAATATTGTTTTCTGACAGTGTATTAGCAAAAACGTTGGACCAGGAAAGATCCAAAAGATTCCAAGAGAAAATGCTTTCTTAAGCAAAGACTTAACGGTTAGTATTTTGTTTCCTTTTTCTAATATCTTCTTTAAAGAAGAGACACAGACACACTCACCATGCAATGTATACTTTTCTTATTGTTTAGAAAAATATGTCAACAAAAGTGTATAAACTATATTTAGAAAAGAAAACAAAGAAACAGGTTATAAACCTCACAATAAAAAACAGAATGATGGGGAATTTTTTCTAGTATGTGGAGCCTGATCCTAAGGTTCTCCAGTGACCATACTGGAATTGATATGAGTTGAGGATGTTAAGCAGCTCATAGGAGACCCACATAAAACTGAGCCGTCACATAGGGAATCAGATGTAAATAGTGTTAATTGTGAGCTATTGTGACTAATCAGAACATTTTTTATTCTGATTAGTCAAAAAGTTGTGGCAGATATGTATAGTTTTTGTATTACAAGTAACTCAGAGTAAACTAGGTAAGAAATGTCAAAGGCACTTTGGAATGTGTCCCTTTAATATCTCAGTGCAGGATACCTGGGTGAATATGGTCTGTGTAACACAGGTTCTTCTAGCCTTAAAATCTATGAATAAGAACAGATTTAGGAGTTAAGTGAGATGGAATTAATGACTGCATTTTCAATGGTTACAGTAACAAATGCTCTCGTATGCTAGTCTGCAGAATGGTGTTAGGACTGGGAGAGACTAACAATAAATATTAATCTCGCTATATATTTTAGAGATTTGTGTGTGTGTGTGTGTGTGTGTGTGTGTGTGTGTCTGTCTGTCTATGAGTCTGTTTGTTCAAGAACTCTTCCTAAATGGTAAGAGCTACGACCACCAAATTTGGTATACAGCTTCCTCTTATCCTAACTTAAAGCAAGGTCAAGGTTTGGTTGTTCCAGAAAAATGGACTGTACCTGGAATTTGATTGTTTTCCATAACATGGAAAGGGAGGTGACTGAACAGAGGGACACTATACTCACAGTCACCACTGTAGGCAGTATGTGCAGGGAACAAGTATACTGTAGAGTGATCACAGGGGGCAGCTGCACCACCAAGGCAGTGTCCAGATGGGAACAGGGCTCACCATCTTGCCTGCCACCAAGCCAAATAAATTGCCCCTCCACCCCAGCTCCAGCCTCCCACCATTCTGCCTTCAGCCCCATTGCTGAACCAGGGGGGAGGAGAAAGCCTCACAGGAGGAGAAAGTTAGGAAAAAATTCCTAACTGTCAGGGTAGTTAAACACTGGAATAAATTGCCCAGGGAGGTTGTAGAATCCCCATCTCTGGAGATATTTAAGAGTAGGTTAGATAAATGTCTATCAGGGATGGTCTAGACAGTATTTGGTCCTGCCATGGGGGTAGGGGACTGGACTTGATGATCTTGCGAGGTCCCTTCCAGTCCTAGTATTCTATGATTCTATGTTTCTCACTGGGCCACTCAGCGCAGCTACAGCCCTGGCCTCCACTGCAGGAAACACAGCCTGTGCCCCCACTAATTCCTCAGTTAGAATTACCTGTTACTCCTCCTGGAATGAGTCCAACCCTGAACAAAGATGATTGGTTCACGTCCCTTGATCTACAAGATGCGTATTTCCATGTGACAATACACCCAGCACACAGATGTTTTCTGAGGTTCATCGTGGGCACGCAACACTTTCAGTACAAAGTCCTCCCGTTTGGCCTTTCTTCCACACCCAGAATGTTTTCAAAGACACTTGCGGTGGTGGCAGCGTACCTTCATCGTCAAGGCATCATGATCTTCCCATACCTGGACGACTGCCTGATCAAGTGCACTGTCGGCCACTCAGGTCACACAACACTTATTCACAGATCTGGGCCTTGTATTGATCGTCCTGAAGTCTTCGCTCATACCACAAAAATCCCTCATGTTCATTGGGGCACGATTAGACTCTGTGACAGCCAGGGCCTATCTTCCTACAGAAAGGTTTCACAATATTCAAAACCTCACACAGACATTGTCCATCATCCCAAGAGCGTCAATATTTATGTGCCTCCAACTCTTGGGACACATGGCGGCGACGATATATGTAGTGCAACATGCCAGACTACGCCTCAGGTGTCTGCAACATTGGCTGCCATCCATATATCGTCCGGGCAATTGCGACATACACAGGCTAGTAGCACTGCCACTGACAGTGAAACGATCCCTCGCGTGGTGGAATTCTCCGACCAACATGCTCTTGGGTGTTCTCTTCCACCGTCTGCATCCCACTGTCCAAGTTACTTCGGACGCCTCTCTTCTAGAATGGGGACCCCACTGCGAGGGCAAATTCACTTAAGGCCAATGGAATACTCCGGAAGCCCTGCAGCACATCAAACTTCTGGAACTCAGGGCAGTATTCAATGCATGCAAGACATTCCTTCCCAAGATCCATGGTCAGAGTGTTCAGGTCTTCTCTGACAACACCAGGGCCCGATCAAGGTCCCTGTGTGCGGAAGCCATGAAGCTATGGAACTGGTGTATCAACCACAAGATCACTCTCATGGCAACATATCTACCTGGCAAAAACAATTCCATTGCATACGCCTTGAGCAGACACCTGTTTCCTCAACAGGAGTGGGAACTCAATCACAAAGTGGTCCTTTCCATATTCCAATGCTGGGGGCACCCCAGTATAGACTTCTTTGCCACAGATAACAATACTAAATGTCCCAGATACTGTTCCAGAGCCAGTCTGGGCCCCAAATCTCTGGGGGATGCATTCCTGATCAGCTGGGCTCACCACTATCTTCTCTTTGCCATCCCTCCTAGTCCACTTCTCCCCAGAGTGCTGAAGAAGATAATCGATGACAGGGCAACGGTGATACTAATAGCGCCCTTCTGGCCCAGACAGACCTGGCTCCCTCTTCTTCTGCAAATGTCTCGCCGACCACCTTATCCACTACCCAAATGGCCGGATCTGCTCATGCAACCAGGGATGTTCATGCCACAACCGCAAATCGACCGAATGCACCTCACGTCATGGTTCCTACTTGGTTCCATAGCGCAGAGGCACTTTGTTCACAAGAGGTGAAACATATATTACTTCACAGCAGGCGTGACTCCACACGAAAGACTTACCTTCATAAGTGGCATTGGTTCCATTCCTGGTGTGCAGCCAACAGGTTTGATGCGATGTCCACCCCACTCTACTACATTCTGGACTATGCCCTACATTTGCACCAGTCTAAACTGGGTCTTTCATCCATTAAAGTCCATCTTTCAGAGATTTCCGCATTCACACAATCAATTGAAGGGTTTTCAATTATGTCTCACTCGATGACTAAATGTTTCCTGAAGGGATTAATGAACTTACACCCTCCGCACAGAAAACTTCCTATGCTGTGGGATCTTGAGTTTGTTTTGGACACTCTCACGTATCCACCCTTTGAGTCTCTAGCCACATGTGACATTCAGACTCTCACCATGAAGGTGATATTCCTTCTAGCCATAATGTCGACAAGACGAGTCGGAGAATTGGCAGCTCTTTCAGCCGATCCTCCATACACTCTCTTCACCAACCAAGGGGTAATACTACGCTCACACCCAAAATTTCTACCGAAGGTGAATTCACAATTTCATATTAACGAACCTACAATACTCTCAATTTTTTACCCCAAACCACATGCAACGACTCACGAAGCCCGTCTACATACCTTAGACGTCTGCAGGGTGCTCGCCTTTTATCTGGATCGGACTCGCCCCTTCCGACAATCCCAACAGCTCTTCCTGTGCGTCGATAGGAAATCTAAGGGCCAACCGTTGTCTTCGCAGCGGATATCTAAAATAATTGTGAAATGTATTACTACGTTCTATACTTTACGGAACAAGTCCATATCAACGCCTATTACGGCTCATTCCACTAGAGCAACGTTTACTTCTCTAGCTTTTCTCAAAGGAGTCCCAATACAAGACATGCACCATATGGTGACATAGTCTTCAGACATGACATTTGCTAAGCACTATACCGTCAATGCAATTGCTCGAAAATCAGTACTGGCCTTTGTGGTGTTGTCCACAGCAGACAGCTCTTAACTCCGATCCCCCCTCTCCAGATGAGGCTACTGCTCTGTACTCACCTCAAGTGGAGCACCCACGGGGATATCACCGAAGAAGAAGACGAAGTTACTCACTGTGTGCAGTAATGATGTTTCTTCAAGGTGTATGTCCCCGTGGGTACTCCACAACCCACACTCCTCCCCTCTTCGGAGTTTCTCCTTATGTTTTTCAGGAGTGATCTGGTTCGGAGGAACTGGCGGGAAGCCAGACTCAGCGCAAGCTAACAATCAGCACGAGCAGTTCTTCTTCGAGTTGTTGCTCATGTACATTCGAATTAGGTGTGTGCACAGCATCTTCTGGAGTGTTTTCCCTAGCAGTAGCCGTAGCGCCAGCAGGGCGCCTCTGGAGTGGCGCCGCCATGGCGGGGCATAAGTACCTCTGCCGACGCTCCCCCACCTCAGTTCCTTCTTACCGCCCGTGACGGTCATTTGAGCGTGTCTCTCTGTTAGAACAGTTAATGGTTCCCATTTCTCTTAGTGTTGTAAATAGTTCTAAATAGTTCAATTAGTTAGATAGTTAGTGTCTCTTTGTTTTTCTCTTCTCCACCATTGGGGGTGAGGAATACCAGGGCCACAAGGCTCTAAGGCGTGCGCTTTCTGCGTGAAGTTTATGCCCAAAGGAGACCCTCACGATAGTTGTCTGAAGTGTCTGGGTGAGGGCCATCTTACAGAAGCCTGTAAGATCTGTAAGTCGTTTAAGCCATGCACTAAGAGGGAGAGAGACTCTCGTTTAAAATTTCTCCTCGTGGAGGTGGCGTTACAGCCGACACCAACTGGGCACTCTGCGGTGTGTAGTGCACCGGTGTCCACGCGCAATGCTCCATTTTGAGAGCGGGCCTCAGTATCGAGGGCTCAGCACCGTTCTCACTCCCCGGCACTGAAGAGATCAAGAGCGTCCCATGGTAGGTCTCCGAGCCGGAAGTCCAAGTCGGGCCTACACCACGGTGCCGAGTCTCTGGGATGCACGTCTCCCACGGTGCAGCATAAGCGAGCGGGACGCCCATCCAGTCCAGGGCACCTGCCCTTGCACCGCCCCTCCATGCCGGACACTTTTGAGGCAGCACATGATCTTATTAGCCTCGCTACCTCCTCTCCGTCATCGGTTGAGGCGGAGAAGTCGAGGTCGCCTACGCCGGAGGCCGTGTTGGCACTGGCTTTGCTTCCACACCGGCATGACTGGACGGCACCGGTCGCTTATGCAGCGGGTCCGTCCCCTGTGGGTCCAGTACCACTTGCCTCCACATCGATGCCGACCTCGACGCAGGCCACCAGGCTTCACTCAGTGCTCGACTGGGCTTGGCCTTCCTCGGTTCTGGGACCTCTTCCAGACCCTGTCTTGGCTGCACCGGTACCGTATCAGCTAGGCCTTGTGGCACCATCTACGGCACCGTCATCAGCACCAGTGCTGAGCAGCTTTCCTGGGGTGCTGCCACAGTCTTCAGCACCGGGCCCTTCAGCATCAGCCTCTTTGGCACCGATGCAAGTTTTGGCACCATTACAGGCACTGGCATCGACCCTGTGGGCATGCCGATGCCGCCATCGCTGGTAACGTCAGTCTCTTCGAGGTTCGTCTCGCAGCTGATACCGACTTCGACAGCACAGCCCTGCACTGTGTCGGCACCACAACCAGCACCGAGACCTGTCTTCCCAGCATCGGCTCCACCCCCGGCACCAGGATGTGTTCTCCCGGTGCCACAACCGGCTCCACTCCCGGCACTGGGACTGGTTCTCCTGGTGCCGCAACCGGCTCCACTCCAGGCATCGGGACCTGTACTGGTGCCGCAACAGGCACCACAACCGGCACCGGGACCTGTTTTCCCGGTGCCAGCATGCCCTCATCGCACGCACACAGGCAAACCCGAGTCTATGGCCAGGTTTGCCTCCTCCCTCCCCCTTGGTGGCAGGGCATTCATCATCTGTGCCTCCCTGTCCTGAGTCTGACTACTCGTCGGATTCTGATGCGGCCTCGTTCAGGTCAGAGTCCTTGGGGGCTTCCTTGAGTCATAGATCCCGTTCCCGGCACTGGCGTGATCGTTCGCATGTGCAGCAGACTTGGCCGCCGCAACCGCAGTGGCCCTTCTGGACGCCGTAGGCTTACCACCAGTGGCAGGGGCCTGTGCCCTCCTCTGTGGTGTCCGGTGTCTCGGGGCATCGAGCGCAACCGTTGGCATCGCTGTCACAACCTCCTCCTTCCTCCCAGAGGTCGGTCACTACAGATGCCACTGCTGAGCTACAAGCCTCGATGCTGGAGCCGCTTCCGCAAATGGTGCTGCTTGCCCAGCTGGCTCCTCAACCGGGTCCTGCGTTGGATCCGGTACCGATCCAGGAGTCGTTGTCATCTTCATCTCCTAGAATCATAGAACTGGAAGAGACCTCAGAAGGTCATCAAGTCCATCCCCCTGCTCTAGGCAGGACCAATTCCAACTAAATCAACCCAGCCAGGGCTTTGTCAAGCCAAGACTTAAACACCTCTAGGGATGGAGACTCCACTACTTCCCTAGGTAACCCATTCCAGTGCTTCACCACCCTCCTAGTGAAATAGTTTTTCCTAATATCCAACCTGGACCTCTCCCACCACAACTTGAGACCATTGCTCCTTGTTCTACCATCTGTCACTACTGAGAACAGCCTCTCTCCATCCTCTTTGGAACCTCCCTTCAGGAAGTTGAAGGCTGCTATCAAATCCCTCCTCACTCTTCGCTTCTGCAGACTAAACAGACCCAAGTCCCTCAGCCTCTCCTCATAAGTCATATGCTCCAGCCCCCTAATCATTTTGGTTGCCCTCCGCTGGACCCTCTCCAATGCGTCCACATCCTTTTTGTAGTGGGGGTCCCAGAACTGGACACAATACTCCAGATCTGGCCTCACCAAAGCCGAATAAAGAGGAATAATGACATCTCTGGATCTGCTGGCAATGCTCCTCTTAATTCAACCTAATATGCCATTAGCCTTCTTGGCTACAAGGGCACACTGTTGACTCATATCCAGCTTCTCATCCACTGTAACCCCCAGGTCCTTTTCTGCAGAACTACTACTTAACCGGTTGGTCCCCAGCTTGTAACTATGCTTGGGATTCTTCCGTCCCAAGTGCAGGACTCTACACTTGTCCTTGTTGAACCTCATCAGATTTCTTGTGGCCCAATCCTTCAATTTGTCTAAGTCATTCTGGACCCTATCTCTGCCCTTAAGCGTATCTACCTCTCCCCCCAGCTTAGTGTCATCCGCAAACTTGCTGAGGGTGCAATCTATCCCCTCATCCAGATCATTAATAAAGCTATTGAACAAAACCGGTCCTAGAATCGAACCTGGGGGCACTCCACTAGAAACCGACCACCATCCTGACACCGAGCCGTTGATCACTACCCACTGGGCCCGGCCTTCTAGCCATTTTTCTATCCATCTTACCGTCCATTTATCCAATCCACATTCCCGTAACTTGCTGGCAAGAATATTGTGGGAGCCTTTATCAAAAGCCTTGCTAAAGTTAAGGTATATAACATCCAGTGACTTCCCCATGTCCACCGAGCCAGTTACCTCATCATAGAAGCTAATCAGATTGGTCAAGCACGACTTGCCCTTTGTGAATCCATGCTGACTATTCCTAATCACTTTCCTCTCATACAAGTGCCTCAAAATGGATTCCTTAAGGATCCCTTCCATGATTTTTCCAGGAACCGAGGTAAGACTGACTGGCCTATAGTTCCCTGGATCATCCTTCTTCCCTTTTTTGAAGATGGGCACTACATTTGCCTTTTTCCAATCATCCGGGATTTCTCCCGATCTCCACGACTTTTCAAAGATAATAGCCAAAGGCTCCTCAATGACATTTGCCAACTTCCTCAGTACCCTCGGATGCACTAAGTCCGGACCCATGGATTTATGTACATTTAGCTTTTCTAAATAGTTCCTAACCTGTTCTTTACCCACCACGGGCTGTCCATCTTCATCCCATCTTGCGTCACTTAGCGCAGAAGTCCAGGAGCCGACCTTGTCCATGAATACGGAGGCAAAGAAAGCATTGAGTACTTCAGCTTTCCCCACATCTGTCACTATGTTACCTCCTTCATCCATTAGGGGCTGCACACCCTCTCTGATCACCTTCTTCTTGTTAACATGCCTGTAGAAACCTTTCTTGTTATCCTTCACATCCTTAGCCAGTCACAATTCCATTTGCGCTTTCGCCTTCCTGATAACCCCCCGGCATTCTCGAGCTATACCTTTAAACTCCTCCCTGGTCATTTGTCCAAGTTTCCACTTTTTGTAAGCTTCCTTTTTGTGCTTAAGTTCACCAAGGATTTCCCCTGTAAGCCAATCCGGTCTCCTACCATGTTTGCCTCTCTTGCTATGCGTCCTGATGAAGCCTTGGCGGATCCCGCACCAGCGTTGCCTGCTATGGATGCTCGAGTGCATCAGGATCTGCTTAGGCTTCTGGCCTCCAATCTGGGTGTCCCAGTGGAGCCAGTAGTGGAGGACACGGACCCCATGATTGACATCCTCTTGGACGATGCCCCCACCTACTTGGCTTTGCCACTTAATAAAACTGTGGCCAAGATTACTAATGCCCTGTGGCAGACCCCAGCGTCCCCGACCCCTACCGTAAAGGGAATTGAGAGGTGCTATTACGTTCCCCAGTCGGGGCACAAACACTTGTACTCCCAACCTGTCCCGGGGTCCTTGGTCGTTCAGGCTGTGGCTCAAAAGGAGAGGCTTCCCCAGCTGGGGCCATCCCCGAAGGCTAGGGAGCCCAAACGCCTTGACCTGATGAGCCATAAGGTGCATGCCACTGGTGGGGTGCAACTCCGCATTGCTAACCAGTAAGCGATGCTGAGTCATTGTGCTTATAATACATGGCAAGCAGTGGATAAGTTTAAGGATAAGCTCCCTGCCGAGGCCGTGAGGAGTTTGCGGCCATGACTTTGGAGGGCAGAACTATCGCCCGCACGGCCCTTCAGGCCTCCCTGGACGCTGTTGACTCTGCAGCCCGCATCATGACGTCGGGTGTAGTTATGCACCGTGGTGCCTGGCTGCAGGTGTCTGGAATACCTCCGGACATCCAAACTACGATCCAGGACCTGCCTTTTGACGGAAAAGTGTTGTTTTTGGAGAACACGGACTCCAGGCTTCATACGCTTAAGGACATGAGGTCTACTCTCCGGTCCTTGGGGATTTACACACCGGCCCCGCAGCGTCGTCAGCTGCCCTACAGACAGCAGGGGAGAACGCAGTCCCAGGTCCCCCGTAGGGATTACTGGAGACGCTGTCCTCGTGTCCCCAGTGGGGCTGCGGGGGGCGGCTGCGGGCCCCTCATCCGCAAGGGGTCTTCAACATTTCCCAAGAGGGGACAACTCTGTGGGGTTGGTTAAGGCTCCTCCCAGCAGCCCAAGCACCAGTTTTGATGGGCTGCTAGAGAGTCGCGCACCAGCCTCCCACCCTGGCCCCCTGTTTGGGGCCAGGTTATCCCGGTTTGCCCACGCCTGGGCAGAAATCACCACTGACACCTGGGTTCTAAAAATTGTCAGAAATGGCTATACCATCCCCTTCCTGGGCTCGCCCCCTTCCAACCCGCCCGCCCCATCCCTTTTCAGGGACACCTCTCATGAAGGCATCCTCCGTCAGGAGGTGCTAGCGCTCCTCCAAAAGGAAGCTGTGGAGAGGGTCCCCTCACATCTGAGAGGCAGAAGGTTTTACTCCCGGTATTTCGCACTCCTCCCCAGAACCAGGTTTCTGTCCATAGTGAAGCTGGTCTCCGAGTTAACCCAGTTCCCCATCACGACCGCCTGGGTCTGTTCGAGGATGCTGGGACACATGGCGGCATGTACGTATGTGGTACGCCAAGCTCAAATGAGGCTCAGGCCTCTGCAAACCTGGTTGGCAAGGGCATTCAACCAGTCCAGGGGTCTCTGAGACACAGTTCTCACAGTGCCTCCAGAGGTAATAGCCTCCTTACAATGGTGGACCCAGGAGGCGCTAGTGTGCAGCGGGGTTCTGTTCACTGTACCTCCCCCCTCACTTACACGGGACACAGATGCTTCCAACCTGGGTTGGGGAGCACACCTGGGGTGTCACAGAACCCAGGGTTTATGGTCCCCTGCAGAGCGGGCTCTGCACATAAATGTCCGGGAGCTCAGGGCAGTCAGGAGAGCCTGTGAGACCTTCCTGTCAAGTTGGTCCGGCGAGATTGTTCAACTTTCGTGGACTTCTCTTTCTGAGTGCTCCGACCCCTCCTCCTTGAAGTGGGGTTGGCTTGAAAGTCACCTAATTCGAATGGACATGAGCAACCACTCGAAGCAGAAAAGAACGGTTGTTCTTCGAGATGTGTTGCTCATGTCCATTCGATTCCCCTCCTACTTCCCCTTAGTCGGAGCGTCCGGCAAGAAGGAACTGAGGTGGGGGAGCGCCGGCAAGGGTACTTATGCCCCGCTATGGCAACGCCACTCCAGGGGACGCCCTGCCAGTGCTATGGGTACCGCTAGGGAAAACGCTCTGGAAGACGCAGTGCACGTGGTGCGCACACCTAATTCGAATGGACATGAGCAACACATCTTGAAGACCAACAGTTACAGGTAAGTAACCGTTCTTCACGCGCCCCACGCATGCACGGTCCGGCTGGACCATCGCTGACAACTCTCCGACCTGCGGCGCCGGGGTGAGCCCAACACTTCAAGTGGAGCACCCCCGGGGACATACACCTCGAAGAAACATCGTTACTGCACAGGGTGAGTAACTTCATCTTTCTGGTTTCCACATATGGTCATAAGCCAGTGATATAATGGCTGAATTTCCAATACTTTATGGGAATATTTAAATTAAAAATAAAACCTGTTTTCATTTAAATGTTAAATATCTTGAAAATATTAATTTTTGGTTTTCCAAAGCAGGATCCCTCCCTACTTCCTCTAATTTTTTTAAAAATAAGACCTACATCTTGGCTATTTGGCAGTGTCCCTTTAATGTCAAAGAAGGAATTCTGCAATTAAATGTATTTTTGCTCCTTTAGCAAACACATTTGGACATGTTATTTGTGAACTTGCGAATGGAAGCTATTTGCTTGAAGGAGAACTTCAACATTAAGTGGGTTGCTCAGGCAGGACTGGTGGAGAATATTGAGCAAGTCCTCAAGGAATACAAACAAAGTCGGGGATTACTGGTAATTATTTCCTGTATGATCTCATATTTTTAAAGAAAAATGTATAGATATACATTGAATACCAATATTTGTAATGCTAGCAAGAGAGGTAAAATAAACTGACAAATACAACATATTGGGAACAAAAATTGAAACAAAGACTGAAGAGCTAAAGAGAAGAAATGCTTTTCCTGTTATTACTAGAACTGAAATCCTTCAGGTGAAATAATATTCTCTGCAGAGGGCTGTGGCTCTAGAAATAGCTCTTTCTCGTGATATACCATAATATGGTACCAAGTGCGGAGATCATGGATGTTGGAGGCCCCCTATTTTGAATTAAGTGTCTACACAGCACTTAATTCAAAATAGCTATTTCAAATTTGGCATTACTCCTCATAGAATGAGGTTTACCTAATTCTAATTAAGCACTTCGCTATTTCGAATTAATTTTGAAATAGTGGTTTGCATGTATAGACGCTATTAAAGTTAATTCGAAATAACGGCTTTTATTTCGAATTAACTTTGCAGTGTAGACATACCCATAGACTCTTTTTGCCTACAAAACCCCTGTGGAGCATCCACACGTGCCTTTTTGCAGAAGAGCAGTAGTGCAAAAAGGAATTCCTTGTGGGCAGAGGAATAACTCTACCAGCCCTCTGTCCTGTCAATTTACTGTATTTTTTTCTCCAAAAAATGCGCTTGAGGTGTGGACGCTCTGCTGGTTTTTGCACAAAAAACATTTGTTTTTGCACAAAAAACATTTGTTTTGTGCAAAAAGCTTGTAGTGTAGTGCAAAAAACTTTGAGTTCTTTTTCTGAACCTGTTCTTCTTCAGAGGAGTGAGAGGAAATGCTTCCAGAGCCCTCCTGGCCAAATTGGGAAGGAGGACTCACTGCTAGATTGAGAGTCACTTACCTATTACCTGCATCTAACACATCTTTATTAAGGCAAAAGCTTGCAGCAGGTAGTGATGAATTAAAAGTGGGAAGCTCATCAGCATGATCTCATTACGGTTGCTTCCAACAGTAGACAATACAGTTTCAATCTCCCTTTGCTATGTGATAGAAATGTTGCCGTGTTAGTCTGGGGTAGCTGAAGCAAAATGCAAGACAATATAGCACTTTAAAGACTAACAAGATGGTTTATTAGATGATGAGCTTTCGTGGGCCAGACCCACTTCCTCAGATCAAATAGTGGAAGAAAGTACAGGCAGTCCCCAACTTACGTGGATCCGACTTATGTCGGATCCCTAGATACGAACGGGGTGAGGCAACTCCCGCACATGCGCAGCAGCATTCCCGGGGCTCGCTCACCTGGGTCCTAGGATCCTCCTCCTCCTCGGGCCGGCTCCAACTGGGGTCCCGCAGAGCTGCCGGGCAGAGGAAAAGTGCCTCCCCACGCCCGCTTCCCCCCCCCACCCTCCTGCCAGCAACAGGCTGCCCCCTCCCCTGAGCAACAGGCTGCCGAACAGCAGACAAAAGCAGCCTCTCTGCCCCTCCTCCCCTCTATACATGCCGGGCTCCCGGAGCGCAGCAGCGTCCCCGGGGCTCGCTCACCTGGGTCCTAGAATCCACCTCCTCCGCCTCTTTGGCCGGCTCCTCCGGCCTGCCGGCTCCAACTGGCCTCTGCCTGCAGCAGCTGGCCACGGGGACAGGGATCCCGCAGAGCTGCCGGGCAGAGGAAAAGTGCCTCCCCACGCCCGCTGTCCCCCCCCCCCGCGGCCTCGCATCCTGCACGCCTCCCCCTTCCCCCCCTGCCAGCAACAGGCTGCCGAACAGCAGACAAAAGCAGCCTCTCCGCCCCTCCTCCCCCTATACATGCTGGGCTCCCTGGGCAAACAAAGACTCCACCAAAACAAACAAAGTGCTGGCCTCATTGTGTTAGCAAAAAAAGGACCCTCCTCCTAGAACTCTGGGTGGTGTGTGGAAATAAAGCTATTAGCTCAAAGCATGGTGCAGAGCTGTTTGGTATTTGATGAGTTACTCCTTTAGTCCTGAGTTTGTCACAGGGACAGAAATAGATGTGAAATCTTCTGAACAGGGGAACAGACAGCAAAACAAACATTAGAGGGGAGTTAACCTTTCCCTATGCTATCCAAAACTAAAAAAAATGTTTGGCTAGAGTTTCCCCTACAATATGTACCAGTTCCGACTTACATACAAATTCAACTTAAGAACAAACCTACAGTCCCTATCTTGTACGTAACCCGGGGACTGCCTGTAGTCACAACCATATTTACCAAAGGATACAATTAAAAAAAATGAACAAATATGAAAAGGACAAATCACATTGCAGAACAGGAGGGGGATGCAAAGGTGGGGGGGAAGGAAGGAAGGTAAGTGTCTGTGAATTGATGATATTAGAGGTAGGGAGAGTGGGATGTTTGTGAGTTAATGGTATTAGAGGTGATAATTGGAGAAACTATCTTGGTAATGGGTGAGATAGTTCAAATGTTTGTTAAGTCCTTTTTGGAAAGTGTCGAATTTTAACATGAATGACAGTTCAGAGGATTCCCTTTCAAGTGCAGATGTAAAAGGTCTTTGTAGCAGAATGCAGGTGGTTAAGTCATTGAGAGAGTGTCCTTTCTGGTTAAAATGGCAAGAAACTGTTTTCTCTTTGTGATCTTGTCTGATATCTGTTTTGTGGGCATTAATCCTTTGGCGAAGTGTCTGAGATGTTTGCTATGCAGATTCATGTACAGGCAGTCCCCGGGTTACGTACAAGATAGGGACTGTAGGTTTGTTCTTAAGTTGAATTTGTATGTAAGTCGGAACTGGCGTCCAGATTCAGCCGCTGCTGAAACTGACCGCAGGTTCTGACTTACATACAGAATCAACTTAAGAACCCCAAGCGTCCCCAAGTCAGCTGCTGCTAAAACTGATCAGCAGCTGATTCCAGGAAGCCCGGGGCAGAGCAACTCTGCCTCGGGCTTCCTGTAGTCAGCGCTGGTCAGTTTCAGCAGCGGCTAAATCAGGACGCCTGGGGCAGAGCAGCTGGGGTGCTGCTGGGTTGCTCCAGTAGCGCGGCTCCTCGGCACTACTGGACCAACCCAGCAGCACCCCATCTGCTCTGCCCCAGGCGTCCTGATTCAGCCGCTGCTGAAACTGACCAGCAGCGTCTGAATCAGGACCAGAGCAGCTGGGGTGCTGCTGGGTTGGACCAGTAGCGCCCAGAGCGGTGCTGCGGGACCAACCGGCAGCACCCCAGCTGCTCTGCCACAGGCGTCCGGAGAAAAGCCTAGTCTGCTGGGGGGGGGGGGGGGGACGTACCAGCTGCGCCCCCCCCACCCCAGCAGACCAGGAAGACACGGGCGGCGGACCGAGACGCACCGCAGTCCCGCCGCCTGGGTCCTCCGCGGCTTTGCTCCCAGGGAGACTGGGAGCAAAGCCTCTGAGGACGCCGGCAGCGGGACAGCCGCGGGGTGTCTGGGCTGTCCCGCTGCCGGCTTCCCCCGCAGCTTTGCAAAGCCTCGGGGAAGCCGGCAGAGGAGCAGCCCAGGCGCGCCTGGGGTGCCCCGCTGCCCGAGCCCCCCCGCAGCTTTGCAAAGCAGCGGGGAAGCCGGCAGTGGAGCAGTCCAGGCGTGCCAGGGGTGCCCCGCTGACCGAGCCCCCCCCCCCTCGGCTTTGCAAAGCCGCGGGGGGGGCTCGGGCAGCGAGGCAGCCCAGGCGCGCCTGGACTGCTCCGCCGCCGGCTTCCCCGTGGTTTTGCAAAGCCGCGGGGGGGGGGGAGCTCGGGCAGCGGGGCACCCCAGGCGCGACTGGACTGCTCCGCCGCCGGCTTCCCCGCGGCTTTGCAAAGCCGCGCGGGGGGAGGGGGGATGAGGGGGGGGCTCGGGCAGCGGGGCTGCCCCGCTGCCCGAGCCCCTCCGTGGCTTTGCTCTGCGTCTTCCTGGTCTACAGACCAGGGAGACGCAGAGAAAGCCCCAAAGTACACGCGCGGCAGGACCGCGAGGTCCCGCAGTCCGTGTACTCTGTGGCAGCCCCGTTCGTATCTGCGGATCCGACATAAGTCGGATCCGCGTAAGTCGGGGACTGCCTGTATAATTTTTTATCTTTTTATACATCTTTATTAGTTCCTCATTTCCATGTCCATGCTCATCCACTGACATGACAGTATAGGTTTCAAGTTAGCTCAAATCAGTTTATTCTAGCTTTGTGGCTACTTTATTGTTTATTTTTCTCACACACATGATTACTCTGTAATTTCTTACACACGCACAATTCGAATCATGTATCTTAAGTAGACCCTTAATATTCACAGCAGGCTACTATAAGGCCTAAATATGCCTTTACTTCCAATTTTTATGAGCCCCATTTCTTTTTCCACAGTGTTTAAGATCCATTTTAGAACTTATAGGTAAGGATTTGTAACCCTGTAAATCTACTCCGTCATTTCTCCAAGGGCCCACTAGGACTTACTTACAAAGTTGGTTCATTAGGTCCTCCTCATCCTTGGAGTTTCTCCCTGCATAAATTCTTGGTCCATTTCATAGAATCATAGAAATGTAAGGGACCTTGAAAGATCATCAAGTCCAGTCCCTTGCCCTCATGGCAAGACTAAGCACAGTCTATATCATCCTTGATAGATGTCTGTCTAATCTGCTCCTAAATATCTCCAGTGATGGAGATTCCACAACCTCCCTAGGCAATTTAACCACCCTGAAAGTTTAACCACCCTGTGTTTAACCACCCTGAAAGTTAGGAAGTTTTTCATAATGTCAAACCTAAAGCCAGCAGTTAAGCTTATTGCTTCTTGTCCTATTATCAGAGGCCAAGGAGAACAATTTTCCCCCCTTCTCCCTATGACACCCTTTTAAATATCTGAACACCGCTATCATGTCCAAATGAGGACTAATCGGTGCAGAGTTGAGTGGAAGAATGACGTCTCGTGTCTTGCTCACAACACTCCTGTTAATGCGTCCCAGAATCATGTTTGCTTTTTTTGCCACAATGTTACACTGTTGACTCATATTTAGCTTGTGGTCCACTATGATCCCTAGATCTCTTTCAGCAATACTTATTCTTAGACAGTCACTTCCCATTCTGTATGTGTGAAACAGATTGTTCGTTTCTAATTGGAGTACTTTGCATTTGTCCTTATTATACTTCATCATATTTACCTCACACCATTTCTCCAGTTTGTCCAGATCATTTTGACCTTATGCACAAAAGCATTTGCAACTCCTCCTACCTTGGTATCATCAGCAAACTTAATAAGCATACGCTCTATGCCATCATCTAAATGGTTGATGAAGATATTGAACAGAACCAGTCCCGAAACAGACCCCTGCGGAACCCCACTTGTTATGCCCTTCCAGCATTACTGTAAAGACTTGATGATTACTGTCTGAGAATGGTTATCCAGCCAGTTATGCACCCATCTTATAGTAGCCCCATCTAAGTTGTATTTGCCTAGTTTATTGGTAAGGTCATGTGAGACCATATCAAATGCCTTACTAAAGTCTAAGTATACCAGGTCCACTATTTCTCCCTCATCCACAAGACTTATTATCCTATCAAAGAAAGCTATCAGATTGGTTTGACATGATTTGTTCTATAAAAGTCCAATCTGGCTGTTACCTATCACCTTATTTTCTTTCAGATGTTTGCAGGTGAATTCCTTAATTATCTGCTCCATTATCTTTCCTGGCACAGAAGTTAAACTGACTGTCTGTAGTTTCCTGGGTTGTTCTTATTTCCCTTTTTATAGATGGGCACTATATTTGCCCTTTCCCAATCTTGTTTGTAATTTGACCTGGTTTCCACTTTTTATATGACTCCTTTTTGATTTTTAGATCATGCAAGATCTCCTGGTTAAGCAAAGGTGGACTTTTGCCATACTTTCTATTTTTCCTATGCAACATAATAGTTGCCTTTTGGGCCCTTAATAATGTCCCTTTAAAAAACTGCCGACTATCTCCAGTTGTTTTTCCTCTTAGAATTGCTTCTCATGGGATCTTACCTGCCAGCTCTCTGAGTTTACTAAAATCTGACTTCCTGAAATCCATTTTTGCCATGTCAAGAGTCACAGCTTCTCTGGAGGCTATGAAGGAAGACTGAAAGAATTGGGTTTGTTTAATTTGGAAAAGAGAAGATTGAGAGGGGATATGATAGCAGTTTTCAAGTACCAAAAAGAGTATTACAAGGAGGGAGAAAAATTGTTCTCCTTGCCCTCTGATGATAGGACAAGAAGCAATGGGCTTAAATTGCAGCAAGGAAGGTTTAAGTTGGACATTAAGAAAAACTTGCTCCCTGTCAGAGTGGTTAAACACTGGAGTAATTTGCGTATGGAGGAATCTCCATCACTGGAGATATCTAAGAGCAGGTTAGATAGCCATCTATCAGGGTTGATCTGGAACATCAAAATTCAGAACAAGTGGTTAACAAAGAGCTGTATAAGAATGCCCAGTTGCAGACTCCATTTGCATGGCTCCAGACCCATGGGAAGGGGAGGGACAGAGAGGACTGAGGTTCAAGGTGTGAGGCCATATTTACATTTCTGGGATTCCAGGATTGGTGGATTTTGTGGACCACCCCCAGGTTCTGAGGGAGGGGGGCCAGAAATGAGGGATTAAATGTGCGGGACAGAGCTGCAAGTGAATGGGATAGGGATGGGGGTGCAGGGTCTGGACAGAAGGTGGGATGCAAAAGGAGTTAAGGGTGCAAGGTCTGGGTGGGAGGTAAGGATGTTAAGTAACGGTTAATTTACTAGTTGAGTAGTCAGTGGAATTTCCATCAACTACTCGACTAGTCAATAGGCACTTCCACATTCCTCCTTTGAAATGTACAAGAGCCCCTGCTGGGCTGACTCCGGGCTGCACACGGTGTGCAAGTTTTGAAATGTACAAGAGTCCCCAGTGGGGGCTCTTGTGCATTTCAAAGCAGCAGCACAGCATGGAGTCAGAGTCTCCTGCTGACCCCAGACTCCATGCTGCGCTACTGATTTGAAATACCACACGGAATGGGAGTCAGCAGGGGAACTCCCCAGCTGATCCCGGGCTCTGCACAACATTTCCTCAGAACCCGGGGTCAGCTGGGGACTCTCCAGCTGATTCCGGGTTCCACCTAAATGCTGCGCTAAAGCCCGGGATCATCTGGGGAATCCCCAGCTGACCCTGGGCTCCACGCACAGCAGTGCCACACAGCTAATCCCCAGCTCAGTTGTGCGGCAATCCCACTTTGAAATGCCAAGGCGGCGTTTCAAAGGGGCAGTACCACACAGCTGAGACAGGGATCAGCTCTGTGGCGCTGCTGCTTTGAATGCTGCCTCAATGTTTCCAAGCAGCAGTGTTACACAGCTGATCCCAGGCTCAGTTGTGTGTCGCTGCTGCTTTGAAGTATCCTTTCTTTCCCCCTCCCGCCCCCGGCCTTTGCTGCCTTTATCTGATAGAGGCAGCAAGTGTGGGAGTTGACTAGTTGACTAGTCCTTAACATCCCTAGTGGGAGGTAGGATGCAGGAGCAGGCTGGGAGTAGAGTGTCTGGTTGGAGCAAGGGAAGGTGTAGGAGTGGGCTGGAGGCAGGGAGTCTGGGCTGGGGGGGGGAGGGGACAGGAGCAGGCTGGGGGGCAGGGTGTCTGGCTGTGGGGAGGGGGCAGGAGTAGGCCGAGGTTGTTGGGTCTTGGTGGAGGGATCAAGTGAGGGGGTGGAGGTGCAGGGTCTTGGCAGGGGTGTGAATGAGGGGGCTGGAGGTGCGGGGTCTGGGCATGAAGGGGTGGGGGACACTTATTTGCTTTCACGCAGCATTGCAGACACTGTGTAACATGGCCTTCCACTACTCCCATTCACCAGACTGGGAGCAAAGAGGAAGCCTCCAGGAAGTGAGTCCCTGCCAGGCATTTCTCCCAGTTGGGGGAAGGAAAATGGCAGCATATAGAGCCATTTTTGGCTCCACTTGTTCCTGCATGCCAGCTCCAGCAGTGAGGCTCAGGGCTTTCTCCCTCCATTCTCTCCCCACACAGGAAGCCGGCACTCACATCCCAATCTTGCGGGGGGCCATAAGGCTGTAGCACCAGTGCTGGCTCCCTGCTGTGGGTGGAGAAAAGGGGTCTGAGCTGGAGCTCCAAAAGAGTCATATCTGTCTTCTTCACGAGCCATAGGTTGCTGACCCCTGATCTACAAGGTATTTGGTCTTGCTGTGAGGGCAGGGCACTGGACTTGATACGGTCCCTTCCAATTCTAGTATTCTATGATTCACACATGCCTACCTGACTCATAGCACTGGGACCTAACAGAATAAGGGATAGAAGGCTAGGTGCAGGCTGAGCACAAATCACTGCGATGCATGTACACTGCACCCGTAGCTCGAAATAAGATACACAATTTGAGCTACACAAATTGAATATCTTATTTTGATCTAATTTTGAAATAGCTTAGACAGCGCCAAATTTTGAAATAAAGCACTACTCTGAAATGTCCTTTACCTTCTTTCCATGAGGGTTATAGGGACTCCAGAATAGTGTGCCCATTATTTTGAAATCTGTTTTGAAATAATGGGCACATTTAAAGACATGGAATAGCAATTTTGGGATATTTCTGGTATCCCAAAATAGCACTGCTGTCTTCATGTAGCCTGTCTGATGAATCCAGAAAGCAGACTCACAGATGGAGCACCACTTGGATTTAATTTGGTGCTTTTATGGTGCTGTGCCATCCCTGGAAGGTGCAGAGGGGCAAAAAAATTGGCCAGTGGGGAAAAAGGTGCTGTGAGGATGATTGCTGCTCATCACTGACCTAAATTTTGATCTTCTCCCCCAAAAACCTTAAGCAGATGTCAATGTGGGAACTTTAAAAACTACTGTCCATTCATGTCATGGAGCCAGAGAAATTGGAGGAAAGCAGGAGCTGAGGGAGCATGGCCACACGGGGGGCTGTGTCTACATTGGCACCCTTTTCCGGAAAAGGGATGCTAATGAGACAAGTCGGAATTGCAAATGCCGCGGGGGATTTAAATATCCCCCAAGGCATTTGCATGAACATAGAATCATAGAATCATAGAATAATAGGACTGGAAGGGACCTCAAGAGGTCATCGAGTCCAGCCCCCCGCCCTCAAGGCAGGATCAAGCTCCGTCTACACCATCCCTGACAGATGTCTATCTAACCTGTTCTTAAATATCTCCAGAGAGGGAGATTCCACCACCTCCCTTGGCAATTTATTCCAATATTTGACCACCCTGACAGTTAGGAATTTTTTCCTAATGTCCAATCTAAACCTCCCCTGCTGCACTTTAAGCCCATTACTCCTTGTCCTGTCCTCAGAAACCAAGAGGAACAAATTTTCGCCTTCCTCCTTGTGACACCCTTTTAGATATTTGAAAACCGCTATCATGTCCCCCCTTAATCTTCTTTTTTCCAAACTAAACAAGCCCAGTTCATGAAGCCTGGCTTCATAGGTCATGTTCTCTAAACCTTTAATCATTCTTGTCGCTCTTCTCTGGACCCTTTCCAATTTCTCCACATCTTTCTTGAAATGTGGCGCCCAGAACTGGACACAGTACTCCAGCTGAGGCCTAACTAGTGCAGAGTAGAGCGGCAGAATGACTTCACGAGTTTTGCTTACAACACACCTGTTGATACAACCTAGAATCATATTTGCTTTTTTTGCAACAGCATCACACTGTTGACTCATATTCAACTTGTGGTCCACTATGACCCCTAGATCCCTTTCCGCCATGCTCCTTCCTAGACAGTCGCTTCCCATCTTGTATGTATGGAACTGATTGTTCCTTCCTAAGTGGAGCACTTTGCATTTCTCTTTATTAAACCTCATCCTGTTTACCTCTGACCATTTCTCTAACTTTCTAAGGTCATTTTGAATTATGTCCCTATCCTCCAAAGAAGTTGCAACCCCACCCAGTTTGGTATCATCTGCAAACTTAATAAGCGTACTCTCTATCCCAATATCTACATCATTGATGAAGATATTGAACAGTAAGGGTCCCAAAACAGACCCTTGAGGAACTCCACTTGCTATCCCTTTCCAGCAGGATTTAGAACCGTTTAGAACATGGCTGCTGCTTTTTTCCGGCTCGGGGCTTTGCCGGAGAAAAGCGTCAGTCTAGACGGGATCTTTCGGAAAATAAAGCCTTTTCCGGAAGATCCCTTATTCCTCTTAAAATCAGGAATAAGGGATCTTCTGGAAAAAGCTTTATTTTCCGAAAGATCCCGTCTAGACTGGCGCTTTTCTCCGGCAAAGCCCTGAGCCGGAAAAAAGCAGCAGCCATGTTCATGCAAACGTCGCGGGGGATATTTAAATCCCCCGCGCATTTGCAATTCCGACTTGTCTCATTAGCATCCCTTTTCCAGAAAAGGGTGCCAATGTAGACACAGCCCATGTGGCTCCAAAACTCTGATCCATCTCTGTGAGCTGCAGAGAAAGGACAGCTTCTCAGATATCAAGATCTGTAGGACAGACTAAGCTGCAAAACCAGACTATCCAAGGGTAGGATTTATACACTGAAAATTCATCTAAAATAGGTATCCAATTTTACCTTAATTTGTTTGTTATATTTTCTATTGGTCCTAGGGAAAAGACCAGTAATTTAAAACAAAAAATCACACTCCTTGCTTAATTCCTTTTTATCTTGATTTTCTTTCAGCCAATCAACATTTGTGTTCTTGGTCCTCCTGCAGTTGGGAAATCTACCGTTACTGAAGAACTCTGCAAATACTACAAGCTACATCACATTAATATAAAGGATGTAATTGCTGAAGCAATAGAAAATCTAGTACGTGGGTAGTTCCTCTGTAGGATCATTATTTTGGCTTTCATAATTTTAAAATGTCAGATATTTGAAATAATTAAAAGTTCATTCGAAAACTGTGATTTAGAAGTTGTAGAATGACAATAGGAAATAACCTTCTTTTAGTAGAATGCAACAAGGAATTAAAAATATTCTAACTCCATTGTAGATGTCCAACTGTGGCTATTGAAACTAATCCCTGCCTTTTCCATTTTTCAGTATCTGCAAAAGCCAAAAAATACTTTCTTTAACCTAGGCTGTAAAGGCATGGTCTTGTGACATACTGAGCACTTAACACTGCTTATTTTAACTAATAGTGATTAGTGAACATGGCTCAGCACATCAAAGCATAGGACCTTGGAAGTCCTGCATATCTATATCATAAAATTCCAGGATTGTCAGTCTGTGTGACCTATGTTCTTGTGTGTCACTCTGAATCCTAGAATGTCTAAGTTGGTGTGAAGCTGGAAAAAGCTACAAGCACAGTTGAAAGTTCTTTTTGTTCAGACTATCACAAGGTTTAATCGTCACTAGGGCTATATCTACACTACGGGGGTTTTCCGGGATACCAGGAGGTATCCCAGAAAAAACTCTGCTGCGTCTAGAGAACGCGTCTGCTCTTCCACTATTTTTTTTTTTTTTTTTGCAGAAGAGCAGATGCACTCTTTCGGAAGTCCTGTCTTCCTTCTTCCATGAAGAAGAAGGGCTCTTCCGAAAGAGGAGGCTTTTCCAAAATTTGGCTCAATGTAGATGGGCCAAATTTTGGAAAAGCCTCTTCTGAAAAAACTATTGGAAAAAGGTACACAAATTGTGGAACTCAATTTGTGAACCTTTTTCCGATAGATCATTATAATGTAGATATAGCCTAGGATTCAGAATCTTACATTTTTAAGTTCTCAGCAATGCTGATTTTATGAGTTACACCCATATTGTGTACACCTATAAGAAGCCATGTCTCTGCCATGCCAAGAGTCTTAGAACATGGTGTTATCAACCCAAATATCATCCTTTCTCTATAGCTATTTTACATGCAAAAATTTCATCGGGTATATGAAGGAGTCTGCACAGATATCAGATTACTTGGCCCAACTGCCACAGTTCTTGAAAACCACCCACGAAAGAACACAACACACATAATAACCCCAAACACATATAGCCCTGCATATCAGCACAAATCCCTCATCTAACACCTGCAAAAATTAACTGAAATCTCCCAGTATATACAAGCAACCACTCCCCCACACAAGACAATGCACATATACAATAACCCCAAACTCACATAGGCTCCCCTCATTTGCAAGCACACAAATCCACACAATTCTCCCCCCACACAACTCAATACAATTAGCCACACAAATCTCTCGCCCAAAAAATCAACACAACTATCCACACAACACAGTCAGCACAGTCACACACCATACATCAGTCTTAAGCTTAAAATGTCTGTTGAATCCATGTGAAACAATGGAAGTAGTTGCAAGCATGACTGAAAGCACTTTTTGTTGAAAAGATGATAGGTTCAATCATCACTGGGATTCATTGTTGTTAATATCTACCTGTTAAATTCTGAGCCATTTTTGGCTTTTTTACAGCCCCATCAGGCCTGCCACCTCAGAGATTTCGGTTATAGTTATATACATATATAGTTATAATTATGTATAGTGTTTGCTTGTCTGTCTGGGAGTTTGTCTGTCCATTTGTTGAAGAACTTCTCCTGAACGGTAAGAACTAGGACCATCAAATTTGGTATGCAGCTTCCTCTTATCCTAACTTAGAGCAAGGTCAGGATTGTGCCCGGAAAATGGGATGTACCTGGAGAGGGATTGTTATCCGTAACATAAAAAGGGGCTGGTAGGAGGGACAATTATACTGCAGAGTGACCACCGGGGGCAGCCGCACCAGGAAGAGAGTGTTCAGCAGGGGCTGGAGCTCTCCATGTTGCTGTCCACCAGCAAGGTAAGTGGCCCCTCTGCTCCAAACCCCTCCCACAGCCCTCGGCTGCAGTGCTGGTTGGGGGGACTGCCAGCCAGTTGCCCCCTTCCCCCCTCCCCCGCCAGCAGCCCCACCTCACCAGAGCCACTCCCTGCAGAAGTCCTGCTAGCGGTCAAGTCGGGGCACTGCAGTCCTGGCCTCCATTCCCCTCCCTCAGGAGCCCTGCCACTAGTCAGGGCCAGGCACTGCAGCCCTGGCCCCACAGCTATCCCTTCCCTGCGGAGCTGAAAGGGGCTGGAAGCTGTAGCACCATCCTCACTACTGTGGGAGGTCCTGGTGAGCCCTTCCAGCCCCCTATGAGAGTCCCTTCATCCCCTGCCCTGGCTCTTGCATCCCCATTCCCTGACTTGAGCCCTTCCCTCACAGTTCCCAGCCCCCTGCCATGAGCCCCTCCCACATATGTCCAAAACTTTGCCCTTACTTCTGCACACCATCCCCTGCCTTGAGCCCCCCCCCCCCCCACACCCAAACCCCTGCCCTGACTCCTGAACCCCCCACTACCTGCCCTGGGCCTCCTCAACTCCTGACCTGATTCCTGCATTCCACATGCCGTCAGCCCCCTGCCATGAAGGACCTGAGCAATGCCGAATAAGTCTTCTAGCAGCTTTATTAATTACACCTGTGTAACAGCACTGGCTTTCAATTATTAGTCTGAAACTATGATGCAGACAGTAGGCCAAATGTTGTCCTTAATTGTACCTGTCTAATACCAAAGGCAGAATTTAACCAAAGTATCTGTGAACCATTTTTTACATAGGAGAAAATTATTGCTCCTAAAGAAACAGTGGAAACTGAAGAGGTGGCAGAAGAGGGAGAAGAAGATGAAGATGAAGAAGAAGGGGAGAATGTAGAAGAGGCACAAGAACTCTTAGATGGAGTGAAGGAAAACATGGAGCAGAATGGAGGTAAAGCATGGACGGACTGATAATGGTAGCCTGGATTTTAGTTAACAGATGTAACTTGTATACACATGAAAAACGAAGACATTGATTTGTGCCTGTTTCTTTAGGCATTGTAATTCCCATTGAAGGGAAGAGTCATGCCCACAAAGATACCTCAGTTATCTTTGTGAAATTCCACTGAAATGACTGGATTTGTATGAGAGTAACAGGACAGAATTTGACCCAATGTGCCTTTTAAAAGTTATATGCATTTTTAAAAACTGGAAACCTATTATAATAGTAGCAATTCTTTCTATATATATTGTATGCAATCCTTTTGACACTACAAACTGACATTTTACTTGCAGCTCTATATTCTGTCTAGATTCTTGGCCAAAATATTTTGTAATTAATTATATCATGCTTATCTTTCAGAATTGAGAGCCTAATTAGTGTCACTTAAAATAAAAAAGCTAGCCAGGTCTTACTTGGTTTCTTTATTACAACTAATCTTGAAAAAAAAAGTAACTTTTTGTTCTTGGTTTCCCCATCTGTGAAGGGTAAATAATGCTTACCCTTGTTTGTAAAATACTGTAAGGGCTATGGATAGATAAAGTGACATATAAGTATTTTTAAATATTATTTGTGGTTAAAGTCCTGTTGGCTTTTGGCCTTTAGCTTTTTAAATCATTGAGGTGTGGAATTATTTTCCCTGAAAAAGCACTGTACTTGCCTAATTAATGCATGCTTTGTCTGCAAAGTCATATGTAGCTCACCCAAGGGATACAGTAATAAGCACAACTGCATCCTATCTTGTATAGCTTTACTTTGTTATACCAATGAAATATTTTTAATACAAATATTCTGATTACAGTAGCTTATATGTATTTAACTAAGACTTTTTAAAACAAAGCAAAGCAAAGAGGAAGGAGTTGGAGCTGTGACTATAGGAGAAGTAAGAATTTGAATTTTATTCCTAGGACATATGCAACTTCAGCTACATTAATTGCATAGATGAAATCAAAGTACCTTAACTCGGCTTTTGTCACTGTCTGCACTGCAAGAAGTCAAAGGGAGAACACTGTCCTTTCAGACCGTTTGAGACCATGAGTAAAACCCAGCATTTTGCAAGCTTAACACTTCTGCTACGTTCCCCCCTTTAAGGGTACATCTACACTACATAAAAACATAAGAACGGCTGTACTGGGTCAGACCAAAGGTCCATCTAGCCCAGTAGCCTGTATGCTGACAGTGGCCAGCACCAGGTGCCCCAGAGAGGGTGGACCGAAGACAATGATCAAGCGATTTGTCTCCTGCCATCCTTCTCCAGCCTCTGACAAACAGAGGCCAGGGACACCATTTCTATCCCCTGGCTAATAGCCTTTTATGGACCTAACCTCCATGAATTTATCTAGCTTCTCTTTAAACTCTGTTATAGTCCTAGCCTTCACAGCCTCCTCTGGCAAGGAGTTCCACAGGTTGACTACATGCTGTGTGAAGAACTTCCTTTTATTAGTTTTAAACCTGCTACCCATTAACTTCATTTGGTGTCATCTAGTTCTTCTATTATGGGAACTAATAAATAACTTTTCTTTATTCATCCTCTCCACACCACTCATGATTTTGTATACCTCTATCCTATCCCCCCTCAGTCTCCTCTTTTCTAAACTGAAAAGTCCCATTTGTTTTAATCTCTCTTCATATGGGACCCGTTCCAAACCCCTGATCATTTTAGTTGCCCTTTTCTGAACCCTTTCCAAGGCCAAAATATCTTTTTTGAGGTGAGGAGACCACATCTGTACACAGTATTCAACATGTGGGCATGCCATAGTTTTATAGGAGGTAGTAAGATATTCTGTGTCTTATTTTCTATCCCTTTCTTAATAATTCCTAGCATCCTGCTTGCCTTTTTGACTGCCACTGCACACTGTGTGGAAGTTTTCTGGGAACTATCCACGATAACTCCAAGATCTCTTTCCTGATTTGTCATAGCCAAATTAGCCCCCATCATACTGTACGTATAGTTGGGGTTATTTTTCCCAATGTGCATTACTTTACACTTATCCACATTAAATTTCATTTGCCATTTTGTTGCCCAATCACTCAGTTTGGTGAGATCTTTTTGGAGTCCCTCACAGTCTGCTTCTGTCTTGACTATCCTAAACAGTTTGGTATCATCCGCAAACTCTACCACCTCACTGCTTACCCCTTTCTCCACATCATTTATGAATAAGTTGAACAGGATTGGTCCCCAGGACTGAGCCTTGGACTCCACTAGTTACCCCTCTCCATTCTGAAAATTTACCATTTATTCCTACCCTTTGTTTCCTGTCTTTTAACCAGTTCTCAATCCATGAAAGGACCTCCCCTCTTATCCCATGGCAATGTAATTTACACAAGAGCCTTTGGTGAGGGACCTTTCTGAAAATCTAAGTATACTATATCTACTGGATCCCCCTTGTCTGCATGTTTGTTAACCTCTTCAAAGAACTCTATTAGGGTATGTCTGCACTACCACCCTAGTTCGAACTAGGGTGGTAATGTAGGCAACCGGAGTTGCAAATGAAGCCCGGGACTTGAATTTCCCGGGCTGCATTTGCATCTCGCCGGGCACCGCCATTTTTAAATGTCCGCTAGTGCAGACTCCGTGCCGCACGGCTACATGCAGCACGGACTAGGTAGTTCGGAATAGGAAGCCTAGTCCGAACTACCTAGTCCGTGCCGCGTGTAGCCGCACGGCACGGAGTCCGCACTAACGGACATTTAAAAATGGCGGCGCCCGGCGAGATGCAAATGAAGCCCGGGAAATTCAAATCCTGGGCTTCATTTGCAATTCCGGTTGCCTACATTACCACCCTAGTTCAAACTGGGGTGGTAGTGTAGACATACCCTTAGATTAGTAAGACATGATTTCCCTATACAGAAACCATGTTGACTTTTGTCCAACAAATTATGTTCTTCTACGTGCCTCACAATTTTATTCTTTACTATTGTTTCAACTAATTTTCCCAGTACTGAAGTTAGACTTACTGGTCTGTAATTGCCAGGATCGCCTCTAGAGCCCTTTTTAAATATTGGTGTCACGTTAGCTACCTTCCAGTCATTAGGTACGGAAGCCAATTTAAAGGATAGGTTACAAACCACAGATTATAGTTCAGCAGTTTCCCATTTGAGTTCTTTTAGAATCCATGGATGAATGCCATCTGGTCCCGGAGATTTGTTGACATTAAGTTTTTCTATTTGTTCCAAAACCTCCTCTAATGACACTTCAATCCGGGACAGTTCCTCAGATTCATCACCCACAAAGGATGGTGCAGATTTGAGAATCTCCACCCTTGGATGAATGTTATTCCGGAAGAAGTACTCTGAAATAGCTTATTTTGAAATAGCACGTCTACACTACAGGGAAGCCTCAAAATTAGTCCGAGGCAGGCTTTCCTAATGTGGACCTTGATTTAGAGCCCCAGGAGGCACTGGGGAGTAATTAGTTTGAATAGCCCTGGGGAGGAGCTATTTCAAAATAGCAGCAATGGAAGGTCTACACTGCAGCTATTTTGAAATAGCTATTTTGGAATAGGTGTTATTCCTCATGCAATGAGGTTTACAGAAGTTGACATAAGCTATCCGTTATTTCGAAATTATTTCAAAATAACAGAATTGCTGTGTAGAGGCTCGCATTGTTATTTCGGAATAATGGCTCCAAAATAACGCTGCTGTGTAGATGCACCGTAAATGTTGTTATGCTTTGTCAAGTAAACTCAGAAATTAATTCTAGATGCTTCAAGAGAAACTGCAAGTCCCTGGGTATATCTATATCTATATATCTATATCTCTTTTTTATTCCTTTGATCTCTGGATAATAGTTAAACTCATCAAACATTAACAGTTTTATGAAAGGAGTCTTTAATTTTAAACCTGATAATGGTGTGGTATTCTGAAGATTGTGTAACATATCAGTATTACAATAGGTGATTCTGGGTATTTACCAAATAGTGATGCCATTAAACATTTTCGGATCTTAACTCAAAGACTTTCTGACAAGCATATAAAAATATTAGTAAATTATTTCAGATGTTCATCTTCCACATAAACCATATATAGTTAACTCTATTTGACTGCATATGTTAAATTTTCAGGTCGTCTAGATGATCAGTATGTGATTAAATTCATGAAAGAAAAGCTAAAGTCTATGCCTTGCAAGAATCAGGGATATGTTTTAGATGGATTTCCAAAGACCTATGACCAGGCAAAAGATCTGTTTAATCGTAAGTTAAAGTATTTGTGAAGTATAAATATTATTTGTTATACATTAACCGTCAACACTGTGCTGACTGCTGTGCAGGATCCAAACATAAAAATAGTATTTTTCCTATGAAGCTTACAATTGAAGGATTGTACAGGTTGAACCTCTAATCTGGCACTCTTTGGTCTAGAAACGTCTGTGGTCTGGCATGATTTTAGTTAGCTCCATGTTCATTTATCATGAGTGTGGCTGAGTTTCTCTCAGTCCCATAAATTTTGTTTACAGTCATCAGTCCTGGCTTTTAGTGTTCTGTGCTGTTATTTGTGTCTAATTTACCCTTAAATTTCTTCTAAGAGCCCAGTAAGTAGTGGAAGTGTTGATAATGCTTCTAGACATTATTGACCTCTGGTAAATTCTCTGGGTTGGCACGGGTCAGGTCCCAAGTGTGCCAGATAAGAGGTTCAACCTATACATCACTTTGTAACCCACACACTTTCTGGGTGCAGTGTACTGTCCCATCTAGTAACACCAAGACCACTTACAGGGTATGTCTACGCTAGCCACCCTAGTTTGAACTAGGGTGGTTAATGTAGTCAGTTGAAGTTGCAAATGAAGCCCGGGATTTAAATATACTTCTGGCCCTGCCCTTCTGCTTCCTGGGGGCAGGGCTGGGATGCTCTAGCACCACCCACCAAAGAGTCTTTAGGGGAACTTCCTTCTAAGGCCATGCTGTCTCCTTATGCTACTCTCTCCTACACAAAAGATACAGTTTATAGGAGCATGCCTCGATTCAACAATGGCCTCCGCATCCCTACCTACAGACCGTTTTCAAAAAATTGTGGCCTTGGTAAATACCTTACAATCCAGCCCCTGCACAACAGCACTTGAATGCCTTCAGCTGTTGGGGCACATGGAAGCGTGCAACTTCGTAGTTGGCAATGCCCATCTGCACATGAGATGCTTACAGAGCTGGCTGTGACAGGTGTACAAATGTCCATCCGCTCTCCAAATTCCTTACTCTTCCAGGAATAGTAAAGGAATCCTCACGCTGATGGCTGAGCCCACAGAACCTGTGTTCTGGAGTCTCCTTCCACTCACCAGAACCATCTGTCTCCATGACGACAGATGTATCTCGTACAAGATGGGGCTCCCATCTGTGTCGTCATACCTACCAGGGCCTGTGGTCCAGCACCAACAAGAACTTGCACATCAATGTCTTAGAACTGAGGGCAGTCAGGAATGCATGTGTCAAATTCCTCCCATTCATCACCAACAGACACGTCAGACTACATAGACAACGTTGCAGCAATGTTTTATGTAAATCATCAGGGCAGAGCCTGATCTTGAGCACTTTGCACAGAGGCCATAGCACTTTGGAACTGGTCCTTGAAATACAACACAATTATCACAACAGTGCATCTTCCAGGCCCCTGAATACAATGGCAGATGTACTCAGCAGAGCCCTCCTGGTCGAACACAAGTGGCAAATGAACCCGTACATATTGGCGGACATCTTCCACCGGTGAGGTCACCCTACCATAGACCTGTTTACCACGCAGTCCAATAGTCAATGCCCCCTATTCTCTTCCGGGGCAGGAATAGGCAAGGGAGCAATGGAGGATGCTTTTCTTATCACATGGACATCCTAGACTATGCGTTTCTTCCTATTCCCCTATTGAGCAGGGCGTTCACAAGATAAGGAGGGACAGGGCTCGTCTCATACTTAAAGCATTAGCAAGGCCACACCAGTCATGGTTTCCCTTCCTAGAAGCGATGTCCTGCGCCCCACCGATCCACTTACCTTGCATCAGGGATCTCCTTCTTCACCCGGGCTCTCACAATGCCCATTTGAACCTCCACTCACTACACCTGAAGGCATGACTCATGGATGGTTCTCTGACCTAAAGTTGACCTGCTCACAGCAAATACAATACTTCTACATAGTAGGGTACAGAGCACCTGCAAAACCTACCTTCAGAAATGGAAAAGATTCTCAACGTGGTGTGCTTGTCACCGGCTGGTTCCTTCAACATCCTCGACTATCTTCTGCACCTTAAACAAGCGGGCCTCGCAATAAGCTCCATTAAAGTTCACCTTACTGCTATTACTACGTTCCACTCCAAGATAGATGACTCGTCTGTATTTGCTCATCCAAGAGGTTCTTAAAGGGCCTGAAGGCACCTTATCCAGATATCAATCCACCAATGCAACCGTGGGACCTGCATTTAGTATTGAATGCTCTAACTAGGCTGCTCTTTGAACTAATGGCGACCACCTCATTATTACTCTTGTCCATGAAAACTGTTTTCCTTGTAGCTATTACCTTGGCCAGATGGGTAGGAGAGATCGCGGCTCTAATGGCAGATCCTCCGTATACCACATTTTTTTAAACACAAGGTCACTTTACATACACATCCCAAATTCCTCCCCAAAATACACTCATCCTTCCATATCAACCAGACAATACATCTTCCCATCTTCTTCCCCAAACCACACACTAACTCTTTTGAGATAAAAATGCATACTCTTGACCTGCGCAGAGCACTCTCTTTTTACCTACAGTAAAAAGACCGTTCCAAGCGTCTCCCAGACTATTTGTTTCAATAGCAAACCACAGTAAAGGCCAAGCCGTCTCATCACAGAGACTCTCCCACTGGATCTTGGATTGCATCAAGCTTTACTGCGCACAATAAGACGTGCTGCCTCCAGAGAGTATAAGGGAACACTCAACCAGAGCCATGGCTACCTCAATAGCATTCCTCTGTAAAGTACCCATAAGAGGCATCTGCGCAGCTGCCACGTGGTCCTCCAACCACACATTTGCAAAGCACTATGCACATACGCAGGGACCTCTTTCCAACCTGAAACTAGCTAAGTAAGTTCTTTCCACTGCTTTTTTGCCAGATCCAAAGTCCCTTCCTCCCTAAAGGGAAATTGTTTTGTAGTCACCTAGGGTATGTCTAGACTACAGGCTTTTGTTGACAGAAGTTTTGTCGACAGATACTGTCGACAAAACTTCTGTCGACAAAGAGCGTCTAGACTACATTCAGTTCTGTCGACAAAGCAAGCCTCTTTGTCGACATAACAGTGTGGACGCAAAGGACAGTTTAGATGCAATAATGCCTTCTATCGACAGAACTCTGTCAACAAAAGGCATTATTCCTCGTAGAATGAGGTTTACCAGCGTCGACAAAACTGCTGAGTTTTGTCGACGTTATGTTTTAACTAACTCAAAGGCAGTGTGGACGCAGGTATAGTTTTGTCGACAAAAGTCCACTTTTGTCGACAAAACCCTGTAGTCTAGACACACCCCTAATGTGGAGCATCCCTGGGGACATCTCTCTCTCAAAGAGGAGGTTATTCACCTCAATAGTAACTGATGTTCTTCGAGATTAGTGTCCCTATGAGTGCTCCACAACCCTCCCTTCCTCCCCTCTACTTTGGGATCTGGCCTTCCCAAGCCATGGTTTCAGGGTAGAGAAGGAACTGAGGAGTGGGAGGGGGGGCTCAAACATGTGTGATGCCTGCAGCCTAACAGGGTGTAACTGTTGGTGTGAACCTGTGCAGCCCCACAAACACTGCTGTGAAATCTCCACTCTGATGCTCGGCGGCAGTGCACTGACCTAATGTGGAGCACCCACTGGGAGACTCATTTTGAAGAACATCAGTTACTATCAGGGTGAGTAACTTCCTCTTCTCCCCTCCTTCATCCCTGTCTCTCACCAAGTGCAGATGTGTCATGCTTCATGTTTGGCCTATGTTGAATGTTTAATAAATGAAATTCATGTGTTTCAAAGCAATCTTTATTCCACTACATGAAAGCAAGCAAGCAAGAGCATCCCAGCAAAGCTGCAGTCAGTGCAGTGGTAAGTGCAGCACATGGGTCAATCAGAGTAACTCCCTGGCAATGCAGCCACTGCAATCCCATGCATGCAACAAATTTTCAGCATCAAATTTCTGCCTCAAGGCACCCTGATCCTTATGGCCCTGCATTGTGCTCCTCTAACAGCCCTGATTTCGGGCTGTACAAATTTAGCTTCTAGGTGCTGAAATTGGTCAAGCCCTGAATGAAGTTTTCACCTCTCCCTTCACAAATACTATGGCTGGTACAATACACAGTGATAATCAAAGGGGTGTCATCATCGGCCAAGACCAGCTTCCCATACAGAGAGCACCAGTGGGCTTTCAAATGGCCAAAAGCACACTCCAAAGTCATTCTGCACGTGCGCAGCCTGTTATGCAACCACTCTTTGCTAGGAATGTTAAATTTACTTTAATCAACTCATCAACTAGTCAAGGGATTTTCCATCAATTAGTCAATAAGTGGGGGAGTTGCAGCAGAGTTAGTTCCTGGCCCCGAGAACTAACCCCACAGTGGCTCTGTCGCTTCAGCAGGGGGGACTCTGCACAAGCCGGGATAGCTGATTTCTGGTTTGCGCTGGGTCCTCACATACTGCGCTTTAGCCTTTTAACTGTATTAAGAATCTGCCAGCTCTTAATACATTTAAAAGGCTGAAGTGCAGTGAGAGGGATGCGGCATGAGCCAGGCCAGCTGATTCCCGGCTCTCGCTGGGTCACCCTGCTGCACACCAGCCTTAAATGTAAAAAGGTGAATCAGCTGTCCCAGCTTGCGCCAGGTACATCCACTGCGCTTCTGATTTTTAAATGTATTAGGAACCAGCAGGCTCTTAATTCATTTTAAAAGCAAAGGCGCAGCATTTGGGACTAGGGGCGAGCCGGGAATCAGCTGATTCCCAGCTTGCACCTGGTCCCCACTAACTCCCTGCCTCCCCAGTCCTCTGCGGAAATAATGCTGGGGAGAATCGCCTTTTAAGCTGGCTTGCACCAGCACCAGCTCCTGCTCCCCCCTCCCCCCTGCTGCCTCTGATAGACTAGTTGAGGGACTAGCTGAGTATCTGATAAGCTTTTGCTTATTGGATAGTTGACTAGTCACTTACATCCCTACTCTTTACTGCTATCAAGGTTCCCCATATATGGTTTCGAGGGTCACGGTATTAAGGGGTAGGCAGGGTCTCTAAGGATAACAATTGGCATTTTTACTTCTCCCACCGTGATCTTCTGGTCCAAGAACAAAGTCCTCACTTGCAGCTTCCTGAACAGGACTGTGTTCCAAAAGATGCGAGCGTCATGCACCTTTCCAGACCAGCCTGCCATGAAACACCCACAGTGATCCACAAGTGCCTGCAGAACAATGGAAATACCCTTTCTGGTTAATATATTCAGAGGCTAGGTGGTTTGGTGACTGAATTGGAATGTATTTGCCACCTATTACCTCATCGCAGTATAGGATGCCCATCTGTGCAAAACCATCCACAATTTTATGCACATTGCCCAGAGTCACAGAGCAGGATGCAGTTGATGGTCCTGCATACTTCCCTCAGCACTAGTTCAACAGTCAACTTCCCCACTAGAAACTAACTGGTGACTGAGCAAAGTTATTTGGAGTAGCCAGCTTCCACAGTGTGATTGCTACATGCTTTCCATAATCAAGACAGCTCTGATTTTCTGTGTCAGAATATGCTCTTGTGTCTTTGTGCTGCAGGGTGGTGGCAGTGAGCTTCGCTTGCTGTCTATGAAAGTGGCTTTCCTCATCTGAAAATTCTGTAGACACCATTTGTCTTCCCAAGCTTGCATGATGATGTGATCCTATCACTCAGTGTCTGTTTCCCCAGGCCAAAAAAGGCATTCTGCTGTGGTCAGCAACTCTTGTGAATGCCACAAGAAATCTCATGTCGTATGTACAATGCATGGACTCTTCATGGTCACTTTGCAAATTCAGGAATACTTTGACTGCCATTTATGAATGTTCCTGAGACCTATCAACATTTTCATTAATAGCTGCGGATCCATTCCCTCAGACCAAGGAGGCAGAGTGTGCAGCACAAAAGCCGTTGAAAGATGGTACCAAATGTGGATGGAAGCACAGGAGTTGCTGGGATGAGAAGCGATGCACCCCGGGACATTGGGACAGAACCCAAGATACCCCATGCTTACCTTCCGCCTTCCCACAAACTTCTGTAAGAGAAGGGAAGGAGGTGCTCTGTGGAATAGCTGCCCAGAGTGCACCACTCCCACTGCAAGTGCCTCAAGTGTGGTCATGCTACTGCACTGGCAGCTAACTCTGGACACCCAACAACATTTTCACTTCTGTTCTCTGAGACCGGTGCTGTAATAGCTAGTTCTTTACATCTGCCAGTGTAGACATGGCCTAGAGCACAGCAACTGCAGAGTTAGTGCACATTAAGTACCTTGCCATTTTGGACACCTTGGGAGTTACAGCGCTGGGAGCTGATTTTCTTACTTGTAATAACTTGTAAAAGTAAACTTGGCCTATTTTAAGGAAGACAGTGTTTTCAAAATATCTGTCCTGGCAAATAAATGAATAAATAAATAAATTTACAAACATGAAGATCTCAGTCCTTCTGTGGCTCTTGTATAGTGGTTGGGGGAAATAGTACAGGAGCCTATTCCACCCAGTAAGATTACCACAAGACTGTTTTAAGAAGAGAGTCCAGGTAGTGAGCCAGCTCAGACCCTCATTTCATGTAAATCAATATAATTTCACTGAAGTCAATGGTGCAATGTGATTTATACCAGTTGAGGATCTTTCTCTAAGCAGGCATTGTCTACAAATTAGGAGACATGTCCCCCACCATTCTCCTAAAATAGTGTATGTTTTCTCAGCAGCAGGAGTTGGCCAGCAGATGGTGGGTGTGCATGTTGCTTCTCCACAGAGAAGTAATAAAGTGTATCATGTAGCAGAATTTTGCAGTGGTTGGGCAGGCTCTCTGTGTTAAAAGATGTTCATATATTATAGCTATGTGAAAAAAAAATCATATGTAGAGATAAAGGACACACCAAGCTAATTTTAAACAATAGAACTTTTTAGACTCTTCTGAATCATGAAGACCTAGAATCATAATGTGCTTCTTATTTAGAAACATCTACACTTTTTTCAGAATTATTTACCCACCTATCTCACAATGGTGCTGTCAGGGTTCATAAGTTAGTGTCATTTGACCATATAAAGAACTGGTACTATATAAAGGACAGAAGGGTAGTTGTATTAATTTGTAAGGGTACATCAATACAGCAACATTATTTTGAAATAACTAGTGTCTACACAGCAGGCAGTTTTTTTGAAAGAATACTGTCAAGCTGGAGGACTGCTTACTCCGACTCCTATAACCCTCATTGTACGAGGAGTAATGGAAGTCATAGGAAGATTGCTGTTTCAAAATAAGTGCTGTGTAGACACTCCCAATTTCGAAATAAGCTATTTCAAAATAAGCTATGCAATTGACGTAGCTCAGTTTGGTAGCTTATTTCAAGTTAAGCCCTGCTGTGTAGATGCACCCTAAGTGGAAAAAACAACTAATGGTCCCATCGCACCTTAGAGACTAACCAAAAATGTAGATAGTATCATGAGCTTTCATGGGCACAAACCACTTCTTTGTTTTTTCAGTTTTTACATTAAGGACGGGTATCATTACAAGCACCTTTTTAGCAAACATTAGTAATATGGTTTCTGCAGGTGACGGTACTAATTATATTGTATTTTTACTTTAGTTGAAGATGATGAGGAAGAAGAGACAAGAAATAAAGTCCATCGGTATGATAAATTAATCACTCCAGGTAAGTTTACAAAGGCTGGAGTTCTAAAAGAATAATCACACCATTAAGCAGTGCTTCTTCTGTTGCTTGTTTGCATATAATGGCCCTAGTTTCGCTGGAACAAAGTCTTGATCCAGGCCTCTACAGACAGTAACAGATGATGAAGCACTAACTTCTAAACTAAGCAGTTTCTTTTGTTCATAAATTGAGACACTTGTCCACATTTTTAAAGTGAAAACATAAATAAATCATTGGGTATGTCTAGACTGTGGCGCTATTTCGGGATACCGGAAGTATCCCGAAATAGCAATGCTGCATCTTTAAACACACCCACTATTTCCCGAAATAGCAGACATGCTATTCCGTTGTCCCTGTAAGCTTCGTTCCACCAGAGTTAAGGGATTTGTCAGAATGATGCCTTATTTTGAAATCTGGCACTGTCTACAGAGTGCCAAATTTTAAAATAAGTTATTTCGGTCTAGACGTAGAATAAGCTATGCAATTTGCAATTTGTCTAGACGCACCCATTATGATAGATTGCAGATGCTTTATGCTGACCATGTCATCAGGATTTGCAGGGGAGATCGAAAAAACAGCTGTTCTAAGAAAAGAAGAGTGACCATATGAGAGATGATTACACTCTCTACCTATGGCTGTGCTGAGCTGGGAAGCATTTTTGTTCATTTTCTGAGTTTTCCTAACCCAAATGCTGTACTTGATTGAGTCTATAAATTTTGCTCTGAGAAAAGAGAACTGGCTGCCTGATTTTGCTAAAATGCTGCACCAATTTCCAATAGCATATATAAAATCAGATAAATTAGTCCTTACTTCACAGATCTTTTCATATTCTACTACTTAAAGCATTTTGACTGTTGTGTATGGCAGCTTTCTTTGGGGCTTTAGAACGAGATTCTGCCACTATTACTCATGTTGAATAGTTCCTTATTTCATGAATAGTCCTAATGAGTTCAGTCAGTGAGGGTATGTCTACACTACCACCCTAGCTCGAACGAGGTTGGTTAATGTAGTCATTCGAAGTTGCAAATGAAGCCTGGGATTTAAATATCCCAGGCTTCATTTGCATCTTGCCGGGCGCCGCCATTTTTAAATCCCCGTTAGTGCGGACTCCGTGCCCGCGGCTACATGCGGCACGGGGTAGGTAATTCGAATTAGGCTTTCTAATTCGAACTACCGTTACACCTCGTTCCACGAATTAGAAAGCCTAATTCGAACTACCTACTCCGTGTCGCGTGTAGCTGCAGGCACGGAGTCTGCACTAACAGGGATTTTAAAATGGCGGCGCCCGGCAAGATGCAAATGAAGCCCGGGATATTTAAATCCCGGACTTGATTTGCAACTTCGAATGACTACATTAACCACCCTCGTTCAAACTAGGGTGGTAGTGTAGACATACCCTAAGTGTGGTAGGATGTGATCCATAGTTTGGAGTTAAACTTTACAGTTTTTAACTTAGATAACATTAGAACCTCAGGGTTTTTTCCAAAGCACTTTTGTTTACTGTTAAAAATTGGTGAATTACTCTAAGTACACAGTTGAAGGGTACATCTACACAGCCAAACTAAATCTAAAATAACTTATTTTAGCTTTTGGCACTGTCTACACAGCAGTAAGTATGAGGCTATGTCTAGACTACAGAGTTTTGTCGGAAAAAAGGCTGTTTTTCCAACAAAACCTGAGTTACGGCCACACTGCAAGCGTGTTCTTTCAATAGTAAATCGAAAGAACAGAGGGCTTTTTGAGCATTTGGTAATCCTCATTCTATGAGGAAGAGCTCTTTCGCAAAAAGGCATGTGTGGACAGGGAGGAGAGTTTTTTTGCGCAAGAAGAGACCTCCAGGAAAAAGCATAGGTGCCCTGGTGGCCACTCCATACAAGCTAATCACAACTCTATAGTTCCTGTCCCTGGCCCTTCTTAAAGCTTCAGGCACACTGAAAAAACCTTGTGCCAGGAAGTTAGACACAGAGGAGCAGTTCACTGTGTGGCTCTCCCTGCTACAGCCATGTCTGCCCCATAAGCCCCCTGCTACCCTCCTGGCTCTCGCAGGGAGAAGCCCCAGGGATCCCAGGACCACCCAGGGGGGCCAAGAGGTGTGCCCCATCCTGAACAGGCCCGGAGATTGTGTCTCTCCTTGAGCTGTGGTGCAAGGAGGAGACTTACAAGATCCCCGGGCCAAGCAACGGAACACCAAAATTTATAAAGTAAAAGAGCTCTGCCAGGGATATGGCCGAGTTACCGAGGCCGGCTCCCGCTCAGGGGCAGGACCCCACACCTGCCACTACTACAGGGAGCTGCACCACATCCTGGGGATGGGGAAACGTCTACCCTACTCATCCCAGTGGACTACGGGGTTGAGATCCCCATTATCATCTGGCTGGAGGTCGCCCTGGAGAAGGAACAGGAGGGCCAGGGCTAGCCAGCCACACCAGAGGAGGAGACAGGCACTGTGACCTTCTCCCTGGAGCCAGTATCAGTGACCAAAGATGTCTCCCAGGACTCCTCGGATGCCTGGGCGGGATCTTCAGGTGAGTGGTCTCACGTTGTCACACACACAGGGTGGGAGAGGCGGGTGCACAGAGGAAAGAGGGGAGTGTTGTGCGGGATGATTGAGCTGTGGTCCGTGCATGTGCAACCATGTGCTGCGTTACTGTGTGGCACATGGATGCAGCAGGCAGCCCCTGAACATGCCCAGGATCCTGCTGCCAGGCTCAGGGGAGGCCACACACATCCTGCCACAAGGCGGGGGGGAGCACCCCAGCTGAAGCAGGCTAGCTACAAGGGCACAGGAACAACCCCACACAGACCAAGGAGTGCCACACACAGCACACAGGCATTCCTGCATGTGCGAGGCAGCAACCACTCCCACACACAGCCCAGTGACCCGCACCTATGTATGCAGACCCCCGGGAGGCCCAGGCTGCTCCTGGCTCCTCTGCCGCCCATGAGGGGATCCCACTATGGCCGGACACTTCCCTTGGCTGCTTGTCCATGGGCCAAGGGGGTGGGGCTCTCCTTACAGTTAAGGAACCCCACGGCAGCAAATCTGGCCACAGTCGCATCCAGGTCTCCCAGACGGATTACCCTCCTCAGCTGGAGAGAGTTGATGGCCCTCACCACCTGCAGAAGGAGACAAAGAAACACACAACACAGAGAATGAGAGAGGATGAGTCACTGCTGGTCATTCCACTGCTCCAGGACCAGCCAGTCCCACCAGTCTGAACTGGTGTCGAGCCTCCAGAGTCTTCTCTCCACTGCGGGGTATGGTTGCCAGAGTGGAGCAGCCATGGAGAGGGACCCCAGAATGAGCTTGGGGTCCAGGTCCTGCAGGACCAGGAAGACAGCAGACACAAAGTCCTACAAAAACTGCAGCATGGCCGTGTGGGGTCATCGCTTGCCATGGGGCAGCTCTGGCTCCATGGCACTAAAGAACAAAGCTGAGGCATCCAAAAAAGAAGAGGGCAACCACAGCAGGCACTGATAAAGCTTTGCTGTCTCTCAAAGAGGTAGCAAGCACACACAGCAGAAGCAGAAGCAGAGAAACAGCTGACCTTGGCGGTCCTTTTAAGTGCGCGTCTCTGCAAGGCTCCAGCACCAGCAGTGGGAAGAAACTGATGACCTAAAGCCCTGGATGAAGTGGTTCCAGTTGGCCTTTTATGCGAGAGAGTGTCCAATGAGTCTGGAGGCTCTCTTTCGCAAAAGCACATCGCTTTTTTGATACTCTTTTGTGTGTGTATGCACTCTTGCGCAAGAAGTTTTTTCGGAAGATCTCTTCTGAAAAAAGCTTCTTGCACAAAAAGCCTGTAATCTAGATGTAGCTTGAGAAAGAGCACTTTTCCTCCAACTTCCCTTAATCCTCATAAAATGAGGGTTACAGGACTCAGAGTAAAAAGTCCTCCTGCTGGAAATTATTTCACCATTATGTTGAAATAGATGCTTGTGTGTAGACATGGACTATGTTATTTCGGAATAACATTAGTTATTCTGAAATAATGCTGCTGTGTAGACATACCCTCTCTGATGGAGCATTCTGTAATGCAGTTTTGTATGGAGAGAAGTAAAAATCTGTTGTTTGTCTCTGTTCACTAGTAGTTTGGAATTTATTACTTACATACAATTATCTATTGATAGCAGAAAAATAAAACAAAATGATGACATTGTATCTAACTCTCAGAAATCTGTTTTGTTCCACAGAATATGTAGTTTCTTTGAACGCCTCAGATAAATTCCTAAAAAACCGAGTAATGAATCTTCCAGAGAGTGTTGTGGCTGGAACTCATTATACTCAGGACCGGTTTTTGAGAACTCTGAGTCTCTTCAGGGAGTTAAACACTGAAGATGAGACAGTTCTCAACTATTTTGATGAACTTGAAATACATCCACAGTTTATCGGTACGGAAATAAAAGTTAAATTTTACATAAACAGTTAGAAACATAATATATTTTCCATGGAAATAATACAATATTTTACAAAGATAAAATGGTATATTTGTAATGGTCACTTGGGTCTCAAATCTGTGTTTGCACTGCTGCAGAATGTGTTTGCACTACTGCAGGAGTATTTCTGTATTCTTGTAATTTGGGAAAGCTGCCAAAATAGCTCAGTCTATACTGCCATTGGCTCATATAGTGTACCCATTCTAAAGGTCCACTTTTAGAGGCTAAGGGGATGTCTACACTACCTGTCAGATTGACAGGCAACAATTGATTCAGCATGGGTTGATTTATTGCATCTAGTATAGACACAATAAATCAACTACCGAGAACTCTCCCGTTAACGCCGGTATTCTACAAGAACAAGAAGCATAGGTAGAGTTGACAGGAGAGCATCCGCCATCAACTCACCACAGTGAAGACATCACAGTAAGTAGATCTAAGTATTATTTTCATGTTGCTGAAGTTGCATTACTTAGATTGACGGCCCACAGTAATGTAGACTGGGCCTAAGTGAATTATTCTTTTATAATGAGAACACAGACCCTTCTCTTGCTGGACTGGTGAATTAGTACAGTACTATTCAGTCCTTGATTTTCAATATCATGGCTGTCAATGAACATTTTCTTCAGCTTTGTTCTCACAAGTCATAACTGTGTATAAATGATCTGCAACAGACAAAGTTGCAGCTCAGCAGTTGCCCTTTTATCTGACTGACAAGTTATCTAGTTTATGGATTCTGCCAAAAGTATTTGGCAAATGCCTGCCATAATCTTGCCAACCTCCAGAAGATCAGATCAGAAATACTATGTTGTCCCCAAGGGAATAGAATTCCTGTTCTCCCACCCAGCACTAAACTCTCTCATGGTGGAAGCCATGAATCAAAGAGGGAAGCAACAAGCTACTTGTACTATTCCCTATGACAGCGACTGGAAGAGGTTGGACATGATAGGGAGAAAAGCATGCTAATCAGCAAGCCTCCAGCTCAGAATAGCCAACTATGTGGCATTACTAGCGAAGTACACAGACTACACTTTGACCAATTAGAAACTTTTATTGAGTCCCTTCCTGATAACAAAAGAGAGCAGTTTAAGTCAAATATCAATGAAGGGCCATTAATCTTTATAACGGCTTTATAGGCTGCGCTGGACTCCATGAACATGGCAGCCAGGTCCTTGGCCTTGGTAACAAGGCGAGCTGCTTCACTTCAGCTCTCCAGATTTCTGAGTGAAGACCTATCAACAGTATAAGACTTGCCAGTCGAGGGTACAAAGTTCTTCGCAGAATCCAGAAACGCTTCTCTACATACCGTAAAAGACTCATGGGCCACACTGAAGATTCTAGGCATTCATGTAACTATTCAAAAAGAAAAGAAGGCAGATCACTCACACAAAGGTACAGACCTCCACCCTTCAACCAACAACAATGACACTATGACAACAGATGCTAACCACACCAAAATAGGCTCAGACAAGGCCTCTAATCAGTCAACATCTCAACAACCTTCAACATCCAGACAACAGTTTTGAAGTCCTGGTCGAGGGTCTGACAACCCCGAAATTTCAGAGGCAGCAATCCAAACCACAATATTTGGCAAAAGACTAGCTGTATTTTATCCAGCCTGGTGAGCCATCACCACCACCAAGTGGGTGTTGGAAATCATGAGAACCAAATACTGCATCCCATTTTTAGTTGTCCCCCCCACCCAACCTTTTGTCCGTCCCTCTTCAGGGACTCCTCCCACAAGCATGTGATCGTACAAGAGGCAGAACAGCTTCCAAGACTTGATACCATAGAAGAGGTACCGCAGGAGCACAGCTGCAGGGGTTTTTACTCTCATTACTTCCTCATCACCAAGAAGTCTGGCAGATGGAGACCTATATTTGACCTCCATGAGCTTAGCTGCTTTGTCTGATACCACCTCATCATGATCATTCCTGCATCATGATCATTCCTGCCTTGGAAAAGGGAGCATGGTTGTCTACCGTCAGCCTCCAGAATGCTTATTTTCATATATCAATACACCTCTCATCCAGAAGATTTTTCCATTTCGTAATAAAGGACAGACACTTCCAGTATAGAGTGCTACCACTCAAGCTCTCAACAGCCCCATGAGTGTTCTTGAAAGTGCTGGCAGCAGTAGCCGCACACTTGCACAAAAGGGGCATCACAATATTCCCATAGCTAGACAATTATCTAGTAATGGGTCCTACACAACAGGACACACAACAAACTGTTACAATGATCAGAATCCTCTTAGACACCCTCAGATTTCAGATAAATATAGCAAAGTGCACACTGACCCCACCTCAGACATTAGAATTTATAGGAGTGCATTTAGATTGCAGAGAGGCCAAGGCCTGCTTACCAGGCCACGCACTGACCACAATCAGGGACCTCATAGCAACTGCACAGACCAGGCCAGTCATGACAGCATGCCATGCCTACAAATATTGGGGCACATGGCAATGGCCACGTTCATGGTTTCCCATGCTCACCTGCACATGAGGCCCTTATAGGCATGGCTACGCATACATCATTTAAACAAATAATTTACCTTACTGACCAAAATAAAGTCCTCTCTTACATGGTGGCTCCTACATTGCAACATAGGTGTGGGTGTCGCTTTCCAACACAACCCACCATCAGTAATAATCACAACAGATGCTTTGCTACTGGGCTGGGAGCACACCTAGACCACTATGTTAAAAAGGCTCAATGGACATGAGACAAGGCAGCACATCAACTTACTCGAACTAAGAGCAGTAAGAAATACATGCCTACACTCCCCTCCCCCCCACCCGATACAGAACAGAATAGTCCAAATTCTCACAGACGATGTCACTGCAATATATTACATCAACAGACAGGGAGAAGCACGCTCATACCAACTCTGCTGAGAGGTGGACCACTTGTGGGAATGGTGTATCCCATGCAACCTACTTCCTGAGCACGGGCCTGGTTGCAACCTACTTCCCAAGCACGGACCACATACTTGCGGACAACAATTCCCAGAAAATGATGAGTGGGAAATAAACCCATCAATGCTGACTTGCTTCTTCAAGAGGTAGGTGTTTCCAACAGTGGACCTATTTGCCACATACAAAAATGCTCATTGCCCACACTACTGTTCCAGAGCAGGCATAGGCCCTCACTCCCTGGGGGATGCCTTCAGCATACAGTGGCAGCACTTCTGTCATATGCATCTCCCCTCCCCATTTCCATTGATACAATGGATGATCCTCAAGATCAAACAGTACAGGGCTAAAGTAATACTCATAGCACCCAATTGGCCTAGATAAACGTGGTATCCATAACTCTTACAGATGAGCATCCGATCTCTGCATTGCTTTCCACCAGTCCGATCTCTCCTCTCACAACGCAAGGATAAGATACACCATCCTGCGTATTCACACATTGCATCTCCAAGTGTGGATGCTGGCTGGCTGAACAGGGTTATAGTGTGAGTACATTTGAGCCACTGGGAGAACCTACTCCATTTGTAGAAGTACGTTTTCCTGGTGGATTGTCTTCTGCAGTTGATTAATATTTATTTTAATCTTTCTGAGCAGGTGTTTTCAGCATCCTGGAGACATGAAGGAGCCAGGCACGGAGGTGAAGTTTGCATGGTTCAGGATGGAGAATCGCACTGTGATTCTGGGAGAGAAGAGTGCATTGAAGCGGAAAAGCGTATGGATCCGACACTGTCATTCTGCGGAGGTAAGGATACCATGTTTGCCTCAAACACGCTGGTGCTCTTCAAAATCAGAAGACTGAGCTGAAGTCATACTCATTACACCAGTGTGGTTGAAGCAAACATGGTATCCTTACCTCTGCAGAATGACAGTGTCGGATCCATACGCTTTTCCGCTTCAATGCACTCTTCTCTCCCAGAATCACGGTGCGATTCTCCATCCTGAACCATGCAAGCTTCACCTCCGCGCCTGGCTCCTTCATGGCTCCAGGATGCTGAAAACACCTGCTCAGAAAGAATAAAATAAATATTAATCAACAGCAGAAGACAATCCACCAGGAAAACGTACCTCTACAAATGGAGTAGGTTCTCCCAGTGGCTCAAATGTACTCACACTATAACCCCTAAGACTGCCCTTTTCTTCCTCCCATTGGACCGCCCTTCTCTCCCTCCTACCTCTTGCACCTTAGGGAGTTGGGCCTGGCTCTAAGTACTATCAAGGTTCATGCAGCTGCTATAGCAACCTTTCATCGCATCATGGAAGGTAATTCTTTCCTCTCGAACCCAATCACCAAAAGATTCTTCACTGGTCTACGAAACACCTTTCCATCCGTTTGCTCACCAGTTCCCATCTGGGACCTAAATCATGTACTTAAGAGCCTGACAAAACCGCCTTTTGAGCCCTTGGCGACCTGCCCCTGATGATACTTATCTATGAAGATCTCCTACCTAGTTGCAATAACCTCCAGCAGGAGAATAGGGGAACTTGCCACCTTAATGGCAGACCCCTCCTTATACAATTTTTACCAAGGACAGAGTCACACTCTGGACCCACCCTAAATATCTCCTGAAGGTTCCCTCCCCCTTCCATATCAACAAACCCATACACTTTCCTGCCTTTTCCCCCAAGCCTCATACTGACCCATAGCACGCGGCTTGGCACACCCTCAACGTCCACAGAGCGCTTGCATTCTACATTGATTGGACAAGAGCCTGGCGAATATACTCTAGACTCTTCCTATCCTTCGCAGAATGATCCAAGGGACAAGCTGTCTCTTCTCAGAGGATTTCCAAGTGGATCTCTTCATGCCTCCACACATGCTACACCATTCACAATAAAGAACCAACTGGCATTATCACAGCCCATTCTAGCAGGGCCATGTCCTCTACTACTGCCTTCCTCAAGAATGTACCTCTCTAAAACATTTACAATGCATCCACATAGTCATCAGACCACACATTCGCACATTACGCTCTGGCATCCTCCATCACATCATCCATGGCTGTGGGACAAGCTGTATTATCCTCAGTGATAACAACAAGGCTTCAAACCTAGCTCCACAAGCCTACGACTGCTTTATAGTCACTCAGAGTGGCACACCCACAGGGACACTACTGGAAGAAAAAGAGTTACTCACCTTCTGCAGTAATGGTGGTTCTTCAAGATGTGTGTCACCATGGGTGCCCCACTACCCTTCCTCCTTCCCCTACTTTGGAGCCCTATGCTCTACTAGCACAGGTAGAGAAGGAATGGAGGTGCTGTGCTGTGCGCATGCCTAACAGACACTAATGGCACAAGGGGGCACCGCGGCACGTGCACAGGGGATACTTCTAGAAAAATCTCCGGTCGCCAGCGCGAGGATGCACCAGAACCCAGAGTGGAGCACCCATGGGGACACTATTCAAGGAAAAACCACTGTTACTGCACAGAGTAAGTAACTCTTTTGCCCAAAAAACCTCATGATGCTAAATAGATTTTTGTTAGTCTCTAAGGTGCTACAAAACTACTTGTTTTTAAAGTTAAAGACTAACATGGCTTAATATATCAAATACATTTAAAAGGTTTTCAATAATCATTGAATTCCCTTTTCTCTGTAATTAATAATGTCATTTATACTCTTTTTTCTTTGGTTTAAAAGATGTAGCAAAGTTTGAGGATCCTGAGAACAGATTTATTGTAAAAGAGATCATCAAAGCAACTGGGGAACCTCGAAATTATGGCTTGACAGATGAAGAAAAGGAAGAACTAGAACGTAAAGCAGCAGAGGCCCGCCTTGCCAAAGAAGCAGAAGAAAAAGCTGAACGGGAGCGTAAGGAAGCTGAGGAAAGGGCTGAAAAGTTGGCAAACTGGGAAGAATGGGTAAGTTTAATCTAGAGTTCTGCACAAACCTCTTTGTGAGACATGAAGCACTCTTATCATTGGACCTTATACAAAAATGTTTGACATAAGCATGCATGTGATGCTTGGATAAGAGCTATGCAAAGTATCATTCCATTTAAAAAATGTGGTGTCTGCTTTGCAGTCTCCTATAGTGAGTTGTATATTTGTTTTCATATTTTCTTCATAGGATGTATTTTGAGACCCTTCATAAACAATTCAAATATTAATATAGTTAGAACAAAAGCTTTTTGTATGTTGTTTGTTACCAAAAGACTCTTAAAACAAGTTTGATTACCTTGCTCCTTTTAAAACCCTATACGGGTACATCTACACTGCAACACTATTTAGGGATACCAGAGTATCCCAAAATAGCTATCCCACATCTTCACAGCAAGCCCGTTATTTCAGGCTCGCTATTCCAATGTCCCTGGAAACCTCATTTTACAAGGAGTAAGGGACTTTTCAGAATAGTGCTTTATTTCAAAATGAAATGATGAAATAATCTATTTCAAAATAGCATTGAAACAAGATATGCAATTTGCGTAGCTCAAATCTTGTATCTTATTTTGAGTTATGGTGCTATGTAGACACACCCTAAACATCCAGTGAAGAAGAAGATAGGGGGCTTTATTAGCTCTTACACACAAGCTGGAATAAATGTACCCCAGTGAGTTATACCATCACTTTATCTCTTCTCTGGGGATTCTGTAACAGATGATCAGAAACTACAGTACTGAAGCTGTCCTAGTTGCAGCCCTCCAGGATATGCGCTAAATCAGCACATCTTCTGTGCGCATTGACCATGTTCCCTTTTTGGCTAACTTTTGCGGCTGCTCTGAATTCTCACAAAGCAAGCATAAAGATTGCAGCTCTCTTGTGCTTCTATAAATGTCCTTCAAGTGGACTTTCGGGGTGGTTCTGCACGTTTTAACCATTGGAAGATAGCAAAACCCAGGAGAGCCCAAAATTTCCCTCTTACCAACTTTCGATTCACCTGGGATATCAAAATTAATTCACATTATGTCATTTCTTCAGGTGCTGAAATGAACTGACAAAATTGAGGGAAATCATTTTGGGGAGCCAAATAGTAGCATTAATAACCTGTTTTATCTTGTTTGTAATTGTCCACTCTAATATGAGCATTTTCCTCCTCCTTCTCCATCCTGCCAGGACCTTTCCAGTTTACTTTCTTCTTAAATAGTGTCTGTTAAAGTCTCAATTATTATCTTTAGGACTCCAATGATAAGAATTCACCATTTGTCAGTTATCTGCAGTGCTTAACTCCATCTATAGAAACAAAAGAATTGCTATTCTGTATCAGACCAGTGGCCTATCTAGTATCCTGCATCTGATTGTGGTCAATACCAACTGTGTTGGGAGAAAACACCCTTTGTAAGCAATTAAGGGAAATTTTGCCCTCATGGAAAGTTTCCCTATAACTCTCAATAGTTAGGCATTGGATTATGCCCTCATTTTGATAACTTTGTATACCTTCCTGGGCCCTTGTTTTTTGCTTAATATTTACTTTTATAACTCTGGATATTAAATTTATGGAGATTGCCTATCTCCTAGAACTGGAGAGGACCTTGAAAGCTCATCAAGTCCAGTCCCCTGCCTTTACAGCAGGACCAAGTACCATCCCTGACAAATTTTTGCTCCAAATTCCTGAATGGCCTCCACAACGATTAAACTCACAACCCTGAGGTTAGCAGGCCAATGCTCAAACCACCAAGCTATCCCTCCCTTCATGTAAATTTAACAATTTTTAGAATCCTACTGTGTGCTTGGCCTCAGTAATACCTTGTGGTCCTGAGTTCCGCAGCCTTAACTGGGTTGAATTAAAATAGTATTTTCTTTTATTAGTTTTGAATTTGAGAACTTGTAATTTAATTCTGAAGTGTAGCTACTATAGTAGCCCCTTTTCGATCTGTCCAGCCTCTTTTCTTTAGTGGTTTATTTCTGGGTTTTCTTTCCCAATAAGCAAAGAAAGGCAATTACCTCAGTCCTCCTTCTCTTTTCTTTTTCTAGCAAGATAAAATAATGTAGGCAAGGGAGATCAGAAAAAAGTCAGGGCAAAGAAAGTTTTTGAGGAAAGAAAAGAGAAGAGCAAGGGTCAAAAAGGGCAGCTTCAAAGATAACAATTCCTCAGTTCTGCCTCCTCTTTGGCCTCATTAGACTGAATTCAAGAGGCAGTTAACCACTTTTCAAAGGTTGCATGATTGACTACCCACTGAGTGGTAACCCCTTCCCTCAAAAGATGAGTATTTGTGCTAGTGTTGAGATGTTGAGATCCTTGTATTCCCTCTTCCTTTGTTGACTGTCTTAACAACAACAAAAGGGTGCTTGTGTAAATGAGGCTGATCAAGTCAGGGTGGAAGTGGTTCATTTACAGTGGTTGATGTGGAAATGTGGATATTGAGAGTCTCCTCTCTTGATATCCACATTTCAACATCTACTACTAAGAAGTACACTCTTCCTTTTGTTGTCCTTATATATACCCATGCTTCAGTAAACTCCACTCCAATTCATCTGATGAAGTGAAATCTGTTAGTCTCTAAGGTTCCACAGGATTCCTCATTATTTTTGCTGATACAGACTAATACCGCTATCCCTCTGAGACATTTGTAGTTGCTGTGACTCTAGTTTGAAATATAGGCAACCAAGGTAGAGCCCTTGCATTATCTACATCCACCTTCATTTTTTCCTGATTAATCAGTGTTTTGCCTTCTCCTAGGCTACGTCTACACTGGCCCCTTTTCCGAAAGGGGCATGCTAATTTTCAACTTCAGAATAGGGAAATTCGCGGGGGATATTTAAATATCCCCCGCGGGATTTAAATAAAGATGTCCGCCGCTTTTTTCCGGCTTGGGGAAAAGCTGGAAAAAAGCGTCTAGACTGGCCCAGTCCTCCGGAATAAAGCCCTATTCCAGAGGATCTCTTATTCCTACTTCAAAGAATAAGAGATCCTCCGGAATAGGGCTTTATTCCGGAGGATCGGGCCAGTGTAGACGCTTTTTTCCGGCTTTTCCCCAAGCCGGAAAAAAGCGGCGGACATCTTTATTTAAATCCCGCGGGGGATATTTAAATCCCCCGCGGATTTCCCTATTCTGAAGTTGAAAATTAGCATGCCCCTTTCGGAAAAGGGGCCAGTGTAGACGTAGCCCTAAAGTTTGTCTAAAAGCATAATGTGGACTTTTATGTTAATGAACCCACTGTCTTATATATGTGCTGTCCAAAGGGTTCAAAAAAGTCAGTAGTGAAAGCGCTATACCGACTAAAGTAAGTACTTAAGTGTAACTTATCTATTATCCATTTTGAAGAGTTTGTCTATCTATTCATCAGTTTGTCTGTTTGTTCAAGAACTCCTCCTAAATGGTAAGAGTTAGATCACCAAATTTGGTATACCACTTCCTCTTATCATAACTTAAAGTAAGGTAAGGGTTTGGTTATGCCAAGAAAATGGGTTGTGCCTGGAACAGAATTATTTATCATAAAACCATACAGAAAATATACAGAATCACCAGGCAGGTGAAAGGGGCCATCCTCCTGCCCCCCCCCCCTCGGCCGCCCCATCCAGGACTACCCCAGCCCCGAGCCTCCTACCCCCTTAGGCACTCTTTAGGAAGGACAGGAGGGGGGCTGAAGCGCGTGCGCACGTGCGCGCACACACACACACACACACAATTTGTTCAGGAACAGTGCTGGTTGTTCCCCTTTGAAGGAAAAGTGCACTGTTTGCTGTGTTCCTCACTCTGGCTGGGAAGCATAGGGAGCAGATGAATCTGTACCTGCCCCAGCGGGGGGACAAGCACCTTTCCCCCAGTTGTGTCCGCTGGAGCTGCTGCGGAGATGGAGAGGCACTTCTCATGGGGTGTCAAACTGCTGCAGTGAGAGAGGGCTGGTGTAGTCCTTTCCCTGGGTAGCCTGCATACTGAATCCCTGATCCTCAATCCCACTCCAGAACAATGATTTCAGTGAAGCATGTACATTTTCATTTTATTTTCCAAAAACCAAAAATTGAGGTAATGTCCTGAGCAATGCTGGGTAAATCTTCTAGTATACTAAAAAACCACTTTGGAAATCTAAACAACTATCCATCTGTTCAAAGAAGGTTACATGCAAGACCTGCATTTTCCTTTGGGTAAAGATTCACATGCTATGTTCATGTTCAAAAAGCATATCTAAATATGACAAATGTCACTCCTAAGCTATTAAAGACAAGTTGGGTGAGGTGAACCAACTTCTGCTAATGAAAGAGACAAGTTTACACAGAGCTCTTTTGTGTCCTGAAGAGTTTATACGAGCTTGGAAGCTTGCCTCTCTCACCAAATAAGTTGGTCCATTAAAAGGTATTCTCACCCATTCTGTTTCTTTCATATGCTGGGACCAACAAAGCTACAACATTGCAAACTGCTGAGGTATGTCAACAAGGTGAACTTGGAAAACTGAAGTATGTGATTATTTGACTTGGAAGACATTCACCCATTCATCTGTCATTGTTTGAACCTGACTCTTGTGGAAGTTTTTAAATATGAAAGAGCTGTCCTTCAAGTTCTCCAGAATTTCTACAGTTTGCTGTAACCACTACTAACCCAAGTTACTGCTGGGTAAGATGGGAAAAGAAAGGACTACAACAAATCGCATTACCAGAAAGTAATCTTCCTTGCCATTATACTGACACTACAAAGAAAGTATGTTCCATTAATATCAACGAGTAGTCCTCCGGCACCTTAGAGACTAACAAATAGATTATCATGAGCTTTCATGGGCAAAACCCACTTCTTCAGATGAGATGTTATTGAGTGGACAAAACTTTATTAATTATAATATACTATTATAAATATTAATATTGATATTCATATTAATATTATATTAATATGTTAGCAGGATATAAAGTACAATTGTTTGTTCTCTTCTTTTTGAGTATTATTACAGTATACAAAACAAATCTATCCACAAGCTTCTTAGATTTAAACAGAATTCATGGAGGCCTAAGGCATTATCAGCTGTTGTAAAAAGATGCAAGTCCCTTGGCACTTAAAATTGTATGTATGAGCTGTTCTGTAGAACTATCTAGTAGGACCATAGTGTTCTCTGTGAAGTTCAAAACAGTGCCCGAAAAGGCTCAGGAAGCTTCCTGCATATGTAAAAATAACTGCTTTTTGCCTGAGACTTGTAAACATTTTCAGCTTTTGGCAATATGAACAATGGAAAACATCTTCAGACTCAGCCAGTCTTAGATGACAGAGAGAAAAGAAAATAATAAAAAAATAGTAAGAAAGACAGTCTCATTCTTCACTGGACTAAGTTATTTTCTTCTCTCTCCTCCCCTTCCCACCCATGTACCCCGTCCTTCAAATGCAAGAACTACAGGTACAAATTGTTATAATAACTATGTATTTTTAAAATTTTTTTCCATGATTCTAACTGATGTTTTTCCTATAAGCCAGCATTCTAAATTTTTCAAATACTATTTAATAGAGGATTACATTTTAAAATAATTATTATTACTTCTAGAATAGACGACTAGAGGAAGTGAAAAGGCAGGAACAGGAATTACTTGAGGTCCAGTCTATTCCACTAAGGAACTACTTAATGAAGAATGTCATGCCAACACTTATGCAAGGACTGAATGAATGTTGCAAGATCAGACCTGATGATCCGGTTGACTTCCTGGTAAGATATTTTTCTCAGATACCTCTGACAAGACCCAAAGAAAAACTACACTAACCAATAGCAGCAAGGTGTGGCTTGCTGATCTACAGAAATGATCCTTGCTTAGAGTGTACGACCGTTGTCACCAACCAGTAGATTGTGAGCTACCGGTAGATCTCAGGGGCTCGAAGAGTAGCTCTTGAGCCTTCTCTGAACTGCGCACCTGCGCAGTACATTTACATTAGATTTCCTCATTTGAGGAGCAGCTACTCACTGAGCAACAACACAGGTGAATAGCTGCGAGGAATGGTGGGAGCTGGGAGGTCGGGAGGGCTGAAACACCCCAGCCAGCTGACTGTGGCTTTCACAGCTGGAGCTAGGCGCAGCCTCCCTGGGCTGAGCGCAGGGCAGCCGGGCTGGAGGGAAGAGAAGCAGCTGGCCATGGCGCTCAGCCAGGGTGCACCACGCTCCACGTGGGCTGGCGCAGAGGAGAAGCTGTCTGGTCTGCTGGCTGTGGCGTTCAGCCCAGAGGAGGCTGAACCACGCTCCAGCTGATTGGGTGGCTTCCCCTCTGCGCCTGCCCACGTGGAGCTTGGTTGCACCCTGGCTGAGCACCATGGCCAGCTGGCCGGGCAGCCGCTTTTCTTCGCTCCAGCCTGGCTGCCCTGCGGTCAGTCCGGAGGGAGCGCGGGTCGGAGACTTCCCTCTGTGGCTGGTGTAGGGAACTCCCTGTGCCCAACCTTGTTCCCTCTCCTCTGCCCCAAACTGGTCCCCTGCTCTCCTGGCCCCCTGTTCCCTTTCGCTTGCCCCCCCGATCCCGCTGCAGAAACCTGCCCCCCCCCTGCAGAAACTTGTCCCCCGGCACCCTGCCCCCCCTGCAGAAACCAGTTCCTTCTGGCACCCTGTCTCCTACTACAGAAACCTGTCCCCCTGTTCCCCTCTGCAGAAACCTGTCCCCCCCAGCAACCTGTCCCCTGCTGCAGAAACCTGTCCTGGCACCCTGCCCCCTCTCCCCTGACCCCACTGACACCCTGTTCCCTGCTCCAGAACCCACTAGCACTCCTCCCCAGTACTGTGTCCCCTGCTCCCAAATGGCTTTTCTATGGGTCAGTGACACCTGACTCAAGGCAGGTTCCCTGCCATTCTCATAAATAAAGACAACGCAGAAACTTTTTGTGTTTAACATAGTATTCTATTTAAAAATGAAGCCTGGCCAACAAACCCCCAATTGGGGCCAAACCCCCATCTGGCCACAACCACTCCTGCATTCCCCCTTCCCCAGACCCGAGATCTGAGCCTATCAAACACTGGAACCTCATGCCCTCAGCCCCTCACATATCCCAACCCAAATTCCTGCACTCTCACATCCGCAAGCCTGTGGCTTGCTTAGTATCCCAACACTGCCCAGCCTGGAGCCCTCTCCCCGAGCCAGTGTCCCCTTCTCCACCTCCTCCTGCATCCAGATTTCCACTCAGAGCTTGCACCTCTCACCCCTTCCCACACCCAAATCCCTCATTCCCACCCCAGAGCCTACACATCCTGTCTCAACACAGCAAGGGTCCAGCTAGACTGCAGGAGTTTTTCAGGATTCTGGAGATATCCCAGAAAAACTCTTCTGCATCCAGGGTTGCGTTTGTTCTTCTGCTTTTTTAGTGGAAGAGCAAACTGGCTCTTTTGGTCACCCCTATATTCCTCTTTCCATGAGGAATAAGGTGGCTTCCAAAAGAAGGGTGTTTTTTCCTGACATTTGGTCCAGTGTAGATAGGCCAAATGTTGGAAAAACCTCTTCCTACAGAATAATAATAAAAAAAGCAGCAGTATAAGAATTGGGGATAGCAAGCGATGGAGAGGAGGAGAATAGAGAGGGCGGGACTTCAAGGAAGGGGCGGGGCGGTAGATCTTGGCTTGGTCTGTCATTTAAAAAGTTATCTTGGGTGTAAAAAGGTTGGAGACCACTGGTGTACGAGATCCCGGGTTAAACTCCTGAACAAGCCTAGCCCTTGCTTCTGTCTACTGTGCACTAAAGGCTCTGGGCTATGCCATTTCTCTTTGGCCTCAGGCTCAGCTTGCCGACTTGATCCACTCATGGCTGGGCTAGGGGTCCCTGGGACTGGAGTGGGTAATTAGCTCCCTCAGGCAGAGGCTGTGGTTCTCTCCTCTGCAGTCTCTCTCTTGTGGGGAGGGCTAGCTCAGTTGTTTGAGCATTGGTCTGCTAAACCCAGCATTGTGAGTTCAACCCTTGAAGGGGCCATTTAGGGATCTGGGTCAAATCTGTCAGGGATGATACTTGGTCCTGCTATGAGGGCAGGGGACTGGACTTGATGATGACCTCTCAAGGTCCCTTCCAGCTCTATGAGATAGGTTGTGACTGATAGGATAGCCTTTGAAAACAAAGGCTTATGAAAGGAAAGAGCCCAGTTCTTGTCGCATTGACATCAGTAGTATATTCCCATCACCAGAAGCAGGCCCAAATTCAAATACTGTCCAGGAGATCAAGAGTTGTTATGAAAAATAAAATACACAGATAATCCAATTTAAAAAAAAGTTAGGTGATGCCTTAGAAACAGCCCAAGGAATGGCATATGTAGTTGCTGCACTGCCAAGGAATGTAATAGGGATTCTCACAATTTGGTCCTGGCTCACCTTCTGTGCCAGCTGAGCTGCACTGACTGGTATACTGGGGAGAGAAGTTGGGTCTGTGCTGATTATCCACTCCCCACCTACCACGCACACAATCTCCAAAGCAGGTTGTTCACACAGGGAAATAAGGAGATACCTTATGCCCCCTTAAAATCCTGCACAACACTCAGCCAAGCTCCCAGGTGAGACATAGAAGAGCAGAATTATAGCTATCCTGCTGATCTTCCTTTTCCAGTAAAAATGTAAGTTAAAGTATTTGCATGGAGGGAAGAAGAAATATTAACAGATGAATTCTTTAAGGGTTTGTCAACACTTAGAGCACTGCAGATGTGCCATTGTAATACTTAGGCCAGCGATGGGCAACCACAGTGAGTGAGCCACAGGATGGCCCTCCTTCATCTCAGTGGGCCACAGCAGCCCACAGACCACCCATCTGCCTCTCTTCCCCACACTCCTCTCTTGCAATGGGATACCAGAGCCCCACATTTCCTACTCCTTCCTCTCCCTCCCAACATTTTCAGAGTACCACGAATTCTCTGATTTGTACTCCATCCCCACTCCTGCCTCTCCCTCCAACCTGCTCTAGACTGGAGGAGCAAGTCTACCTAAGATACATAACTCTAGCTATGTTAATTGCATAGTTGGAGTCGATGTACCTTAAATCCTGGCTGCACTGCAGGAGGCCAACGGGAGCACACGTTCCCACTGGCTTCCCTTACTCTTCACAGAAGGTGGAGTACCGGGCACCAGCCGGGGCTGCCCTCCATGTTTGATTTAGGGGTCTACACCAGACCCACTTAATCAAACACTAGAAGATCGACCTTTGGAGGGTCGATCTTCTCTGTAGCATAGACATGTCCTCCCAGAGACTGAACAGCTGCGAACCAGCTGCCGATTGCCCACCACTGGCTTAGGTTATGTCTAAATTGGAGAGTTTGCATTGGTACTGATGCACCACTGTAAGCTTGCTATTGTAGCCACTCTACACCATAGGAAGTTTCTCCTGTCCATTGTAGGTATTCCACCTCCCTGAGGGTATGTCTACACTACCACCCTAGTTCAAACTAGGGTGGTTAATGTAGTCATTTGAAGTTGCAAATGAAGCCCGGGATTTAAATATCCCGGGTTTCATTTGCATCTTGCCGGGCGTGGCCATTTTTAAATCCCCGTTAGTGCAGACTCCGTGCCCGCAGCTACACGTGGCACGGAGTAGGTAGTTCGAATTAGGCTTTCTAATTCAAACTACCGGTACACCTCGTTCCACGAGGAGTAATGGTAGTTCGAATTAGAAAGCCTAATTCGAACTACCTACTCCGTGCCACGTGTAGCCGCGGGCACGGAGTTCGCACTAACGGGGATTTAAAAATGGCGGCACCTGGCAAGATGCAAATGAAGCCCGGGATATTTAAATCCTGGGCTTCATTTGCAACTTTGAATGACTACATTAACCACCCTAGTTTGAACTAGGGTGGTAGTGTAGACATACCCTGAGGGATAGTGATTATATCAATAGGAGAAGCCCTCCTATCAACATAGCGCTGTGCACATTGAGAGTGTGGTCATTATAATTTTGTCACTCACACCCCTAAGTGATGTAGTTATAAGAACATAAATTTGCAGTCAGGACTTAAATTTGCTCAGGGCTTAATTAAGGGTTAGAGTGAATGCATTAGTTTTGTGCCACTGTGAGCAGTACATAATGTCCTTACACTGGTCCTCACTGCCCAATGCAGTGTAGAACCAGAACGATATGTATCTATTAGGAGCAGGAAGGGCTCTCAGTCTATTAGCAAGAACTATGATCTACCTTAAGGGAAAAATTGAGAAGATAAGATATTCACATTCCTGGATTTTTTATCTTTTTGGGTAAAGACAATGTGGCCTCAATAAATGGTCCAGTCTTTGTCAGCTTGAAGTAACTGTACACTTTCTGTAAAAAAAAAAAAAAAAAAAAAAAGTGATCATATTAAAAACATTTTATAGAAATTGATGGCATATCTATCAGAGCTTGCTACTTTACCATCTTGGAATTATTTAATAACTGCTTGGATTTTCAGTGAATTTGGGGAAGTTTAAAATTGAACACTTAGAGTCTGTAAAACTGTTGACTTTACTTTTTGTCAATCTTTTAACTACAGGCAGAATATCTCTTCAAGAACAATCCAGAAATGGAATGAAAGAGTACTGACAGATGTAAAACCCGAACATATCATTACACGAATAAAAAGGCAAAACACTTCTAATGTGTTTTAAATAAAATACTTTCATTATCAGATTTTTGGAAATGTTTGTGTAGTATTCACTTTTATTTCTGATGTATTGCTTGTACTGCTCATACAACAGAATATTTGTACATATGTCTAATTTGAAACTGTGGTCTAAAATAATCAATTTCCTGTCACTATGGAAGGGCAGCACTGGAAGTGTGTTCCTTGCCTCCAATTCTCTAGTGCAGTTAACATAACTAGAACTAGCAGCAAAATCTTTCCTGGTTCTATAGCACAATGGAAGGATGGAATGAAACTATGGGATTCTTTCCTCCCCTTACCCGCCTCCTCTCCTCCCCCCCGTCTTTGAAAAGGGGACAACTGCTGCTGTTGAGGGAAAAGGGAAGGAAAGAGGCATATCAAGACTACCTTTCTACTACTCTCCAGATGCAAAGCTTTTTTGTCTCCTCTGCTTATTAGGAAACTGTTAGGGCACTAGAAAGGCTTTCACTCCAGGGCTATGCCTAGACTACATCCCTTTTTCGGAAAAGGGATGTAAATTAGACGTATCACAATTGCTAATGAAGTGGGGATATAAATCTCCCATGCTTCATTAGCTTAAAAATGGCTGCCGCTTTTTTTCGGCACGGAGCTTTGTCGGAGAAAAGCGCCAGTCTAGATGCTGATCTTTCGAAAAATAATGCCTTTTCTGAAAGATCCCTTATCCCTCTTGAAATAAGGGATCTTTCGGAAAAGGCTTTATTTTTTGAAAGATCAGCGTCTAGACTGGCACTTTTCTCCGACAAAGCTCCGTGCCAAAAAAAAGCGGCAGCCATTTTTATGCTAATGAAGTGCAGGAGATTTAAATCCCTGCTTCATTAGCAATTGCGATACATCTAATTTACATCCCTTTTCCGAAAAAGGAATGTAGTCTAGACGTAGCCCAGGGGTTTTGAGCACCCTACATCAGGCATAGGGAGAAAGAGGTAATTCTGACCTAAGCTTCACTTCTCTGCCTTTTACACAAGAGCAGACAGACAGTGAAGCGCACAAAGTGCTGCCATTCTGTACCACTAAAGTTAATGAGTAAATGCCTGGTGGCCTGATCTTGATCTGCCATTATTTTTCTATGTTGTTTTGATATTATCAATATTTGGTTTAATAGTCAAAATGATAGTCAATAGTTGTGTACCACTAAAGTTTATTAAATTGTTTAAGACTGCGATAGAAAAAGTTATTGAGATAGGATTTAAAGAGATCCTGCGTTGATATAGCTGGAAGGCTTTCTTTGGTTATTTTGATTTTTTAATCAATCTAATGTATTTTATCAAAGGCCAAATAAACCATCTGTCTTTAGGTGATGAGGCTTTAATAGTGTTCATCTTCAAATATATTTCATTAAAGAAAATGTAACATAATATCACCCTGTAACAAGGCATACTCACCTCTCACAAATACCCCCTATCTCAGTGCATGTGCCTGCACTCTTTCTCTGCGGTGTCAGTAACTCAGCCCTCCAGCAGAATCATACAGTCTAGCTACAGTGAAAACTAAAGCAAACCTCTTCTGTCCAACAAGAGTCTCTATGAGTGCCCTCTTTCAAGTTGCCCTGCTCCAGAATAGAGTGGTGCCACAGGGCTCCTTCCCTGGAAGCAATCTCTTCATCCTCTTGGGGGTTATCTGGCCATAGCTCTCTAGCTGGGCCACTACAATTCAGTTCACTTTCTGAGGTACCTCAAAGTCCAGACCTTTCCTCCACAGTGGCTAATGGGGGTGTGACGTAGTGAGGGAACCTGGCTGGTTTCTATGCTGCTGGCTCTGGGGTAACCCCCACTGCTGCCCTGGGTACCATAACCCAGCAAAACAGGATGAGTCACTATGCAAAGGGATCTCTCAACTGGTATGGCCAGACACCCCCCATGGAGAGGAACAAAGGAAGGTGGAATGCTGCCCTGGCTGGGGGGCAGGGCTGGAAGAGTGTTGGTTAGTTGCTGTCTGGGAGCATGGAGGAGACAGCCTAGGGAAAGGGGCTGGAGTTTAGGGGCCCAGTCTCCCCCATCTCAAGGGGGCCTGAGGCATCCTAGCCCAGCTCTGTGACCAGATTACATCTGTGCTGTACTGTATCCTGGAGAGGCAATAAACTTCCTCTATTCCACCGGCTGGTGCAGTCTGTTTGTGCCATTTCGGGGTGCAGGAGACGGGGGACCCCCAATGCGCCATCACAGGGGGGTTGGGGTAGACTCAGGCCCACCCACTACTCTGGGTCCCAACCTTGTAAACAAGAGTGGTCTGTTGAGCTCATTCATTTAAGTCCCACTGCTGCTCCAATTCTCTGGGCCCTTTCCCCACTGCCCTTACCTCAGGGCTTGGCTAAAGCAGAGGGGCTGGAGTACAGTGGGTCAGCGGAGAGGCTGGAGTGCCAGAGTGGGCTCCCCTATGCTGGGGAAGGGCCATGAGCTTCAGGGGCCAGATCCAGGCAAGCTGGGGGCCACAGCCGGCCCCCAGGCTTAGGTTCCCCATCCCTGGTCTAAAAAGTCCCCAGCAACCAACCCAGGACACCATCTGCTTTCCTGCAGCTCTAACAATGAACTGCTCTTGCTCTTGGCCCTGCAACTCTTTTTATAGTGACCTGCTGGTCCCTGATTCCCACAGAGCCACTATAGGCAGATTGGAGGACTTCTCGACAACCCTTTTCTGGTGTAGGGTGTGTCAGGACTAGAAGGCACCTCAGGTTTACTCCATCCTGTCACATATCCCAGAACAGAAAACATGCCTATGGGGGCTGTTTGAAAAGAAAAAAGAGAAACAAACTAGCATTCCTAAGAAGTCTGGTGACCTATTAATACTATATATAATAAATGGCACATATTTCATCTTTAATATAGTACTTCTTTATTAATTCTCTCTGTGTCCCATTCTAACACACAAAACCCTTCTGCATAATATCTTGCATGAGGTATCTTGCCATGTCAGCATCAGAGCCAAGTTTCTAATTAGACATTTTGTGGATCTAATTATCCCATTAATAGCCAATGATCAATCATCTAGGATTCATTTGGAGACAGTTTAAAAAGTATCTTATATTTAATATTAATTCTTGCATTGTTCACACAGTCTCATAGTGTCAGAGCCCTGTCTTTGACAGGGAACTTGATCAATTGTAAATTTTGGTACTAACTTTACTAAGAATTATTTTCTTTCCAGAAGAAACTACTGCACTCCCTAAATAGACTGACATTTGTTTTGGAGGGACAATAATCTGAGGGTTTTTTCCTTATGCTGTCAACATTAGGATTTGTTTGTGAATAAAATCAAACTTCATAACACACAATACATTTCTCATAAATTGTATTAATCTGACTGCTGAGGAAATATTGGAAATTTAGGAGGGAGATTTGTGAAAAAGGAGAGAACTCAATCCTTCAGTTTTCCGAGGTACAAAAACCTATATTTTAGGTGGACCTTTCATGTAGCTCCGTATGGCAGGGGTGGGTAACCTTTTTTGAGTCGGAGGCCACCCACCCGCAGAAAAATCAGTCGGGGGCCAAACACAAGCGAGAAGTAAAAAACCAAAACAAACCACTCACTGACATGGCCCATGACATCAGAGCCTAGGGCCATGGTCACCAACCTGTCGATCACAATTGACTGGTCGAATGGGAGGACTCGACCAGTTGATCACGAGGCGTTCGGAGCCCACCTCATTTTCCTCCACCCTCAAGAAGCCCCCACTGATGCTACCTCGAGACAATGGAGGTAGCGCTGGCTTTCTGCAGTGTGTGAGGGGCAGTCCTGCAGCTGCGTGCCACTTCTGGGGTTCCAGGAAGTGCGTAGGCTGCTGCTCTCCCCTCTCACAAACATCCAGCGTGGTACCTGAAAGGCTAGGTCTGTGGCACGCTGGAAACTTCCTTCCACCTGTTGCCTTCCTGTGTGGGGAAGGGGGAGTGGGGGAGGGGCTCTGGAGGAAGCACATGCCGTGGACTTCCCCGGCTGCATTCCTGCGTGGGGACTCCTTGTCCACTGCCCCAGCACCACCAACACCCCACCCCAGCACCCTGTCCCCTGCCCCCACCAGCACAGTTGGGACCACATTAGTGAGACTTTGAGGATTTGGGAGGGGTTGTTTTTTTTGCATCTCTCTTGTGTGGCCCCAAGTGACTTTTCTGTGGGTCAGTGACCCTTGATTCAAAACAGATTCCCTGCCCCTGTCATAAATAAAGACAATGCTGACACTTTTTGTGTTTGACATATTTTATTTAAAAACTAAGCCTGGCCAATAAGCCTCAAATTGGGGCCAAGACCCCATCTGGCCAGAACATCATAACACTCCTGCACACACACCCAGACCTGAAATCTGAGCCTATCATACACTGAAACCCCCTGTCCTGAGCCTCTCACATCCCCAAACTCCTGCACCCCCACATCCTCAGTGTTCTCCACCATCCACACACTGCAAATCTGTGTCCTGAGCACATCATACTCCCAACCTCCCTGCCCTGAGCACCTCACATACCTCAGCCCAAACTCCTGTACCCTCAGAGCCACAAGCCTGTGGCTTGTTCAGCACCCCAACGCTCCCCAGCCTGGAGATCCCTTCCCAAGCCAGCATCCTCTTCTCCACCTCCTCCTGCATCCAAATTTCCTTCCCAAGCTTGCACCTCTCACCCCTTCCCACACCCAAATCCCTCATTCCCATCCCAGAACCCACACATCCTGTCTCAACCCCGTGAGGGTACAGCTAGATTGCAAGAGTTTCTCTTCTGTGTCCAGGGACGTGTTTGTTCTTCCACTTTTTTTAGCGGAAGAGCAAACATGCTCTTTCGGCAGCCCCTGTATTTCTCGTTCCACAAGTAATAAGGAGCCTTCTGAAATAAGGGTTTTTTCCAACATTTGGCCAAGTCTAGACTGGCCAAATGTCAGAAAAACCTCTTCCAACAGGATTAAAAAAAAGCCGCAGTGTAGCCCGTATTCTGAGAGTGTATAAAGGGCTGGGGATAGCAAGTGATGGAGAGGAGGGGAACAGAGAGGGTGGGGCCTCAAGGAAGCAGTGGGGCCTTGGGGAAGGTAGCTCTTGGCTTGTCCTGACATTTAAAAAGTGATCTTGGGTGTAAAAAGGTTGGAGACCACTGTCCTAGGGTGACCCAGCCTAGGAGATTTTGTGTGCTCCAGCCCTGAGATGGCGGAGCAGGGGGGCTGGAGCACCAGTGTGGGCTCCCCAAAGGCTGGGAGGGCATGAGCCTGGGGAGCCGGATCCAGGCAAGCCGGGAGCTGCATTCGGCCCGCCCCGGGGGCCTGAGATCCCCCAGCCCTGCTGTATGGAGTATAAAAAGAGAAGAAGCGAGTAGACTGGGCACAGGCGTGAGATAAAGGATGGAGCCCGGAGTCCTCGCTCTGATTCAGACTTGAGCCCCGCTCTGGAGCTGTGACTTCGCCTCGTTTACCTCTGTGTAAAACGAGACCCGTCGGACCTACTCACGCCGCAGAGGGTGTAAAGTGCGGGACGCACGGAGCGGTGTGCTTTGCAAATCCCGGCCCGCTGTCGGAGCACTAGACCCAGGTGTCGCTGCGTGCAGCGGCTGGCTTTCCCCTGCCCACCCAGAGCCGGCCCGGCTAGCACCCGGGGCGTGGGAGCGCAATGGTGTACGCTTGCCTGCCACGCGCTGCCTGGAAGGCGGGTGCCCACGACCGCGAGCGCTCGCCTACCCCGCGTTGCGGGCGAAGCTATCGATTCGCAGCCCACCCCAGAGCGCACCGGCTACCGTGACTCTAAGAGGCCGGCCGGCCCAGGGCTCTCGTCCCAGGGGAGAGGTCACCTAGCACTGCACCACAACAGCACAGGCTCCACCCTGAGAGGGCTGCCCTGCCTCTGGGAGACACCATCCTCAGAGGGAGCGGGACGTCAGGCTTCCTTTTGTTGTGCGCGTGCGCAACCCTTTCCTGGCAGCCGTTAGAACTCTGTTTTCAAAACCCACCGCCGCTCTCACTGTGTAGGACTACAAATCCCGTGATGCTGGCCAGAGACGCGGCTCGTGGGCATGCGCAGATGGCTCTGCGTGTCGTGCGTACGCGAGAGGCGTGTCGTTGCGTAGGCTCCCGTTCTAGAACGTCGCTTGTGGTAGCGCCCGGGCGCCATGTTAGGAGGAGGCCAGAGAGGAAGAGGAAGGAAAAGCGGCGGCGGCAGCAGCTAGGCCTAGTGGAACAGCTCTCCTCTCCCTCTAGGGCCCTACTCCGGCCCGTATCATGCTCACGGCTTCCGCTTCCCAGCGGGGCGAGTGACTGGTCCGGAGGCGGCAGCGGGGGAGGAGGAGGGGGACGAAGAAGAGGCGGTGGCGCCGGAGAGACGATGCCGTTGTAAGTTAGAACCCGGCAGGGTGTCTCGAAGGCTTGGGCCTTATTTCTGTCTAGCCTGCTTCCTCACCACGGGTCCCGTCTCCCCTTCCTTCCCCGGGATTTGCCCCCTGCGTAGCGGGACTGCGCTCTCTCGCCCTCCGCAGCCTCCAGTTTCTTCCGGTGCCGTAGCGTGAGGGGCCGCTGCCTTGCTGTCTCCCGGGCTTCGCTCCCCTTAGCCCATTTCTCTGAGGACGCTGTGATAGGATGGGAGGGATGAAGGGGTCATGCGGTACCTCCTTCCTGCCAGACTCGGGAAGACCCCATACGTCGTGCTACCAGGGCTCCCTGTAGTTGGGCGCTTTCCCACTGTGAGGGGCCGCCCGGCGGGAACCGCACGCTTGTCTCCCTCCCCCGCACGAGGGGTTAAGCGCGGCCTTCAAGGGGCCTCTTCCACAGAAACGATGCACGTGGAAGGGCTGCTCTTTTACTTCTAACGTGTAATGTCTTTGGACTGAGCTGGTGTCTTGCAAATGTTTCCCCCAACCGCCTTACTGCGCTGGAAAGCAGTAGCAGCAGTTCTGTTCAGGTTACTCTGTTAAACCATGCCATTAGCGCCCCCTGCCCTATGGAAGCCACAAGCTAGTAGTCCCTGATACTCGTTTCTCCCGGACTTCCCACCACCATTCCAGCTCTGAAAAGTCGGTGGGGTTTGTGCATCTCTTGTCTGCAGTTCTTTGAAAAACTAGAACTGGAGCTCAGGGTATTTTTCTCTTTGTGGTGGGTTTGGCAGCCTTGCATAATGTAATGATGGGGCAGTGTAAGAGACAATGACTTTTTGCAATTCCTTTGATTCCTTCTAGTGTTGGAAAGCTCTTATTTGGCATAGGCCCATTCCTGTTTAATTCTAATGTTTAACTATTACTTTCATTGTATTAAGAGGATTTTATATTTTGAGAAAATATAATGAAGATTATTTCTTTGAACTTAATGTTCCATTTGTGGGTCCATTCTAAAATTGCACCATTGCATATGTAGGTTTGAGAATAGATGAGTCCTGGACTCTCATGTGTAAGTTGGAGATTTTATACATTATTAGGTTATTTAATTTAAACTACCATGGTTTAATTGATTTATAGGACTTAAATCTGAAATTGTAAAGTCTTTTCAGTATTAAACTTGCCATACACATTTCAATTCTGAGAACTTTTTTAAATAGAGATTGCATGGTATATGGTTAGACTGCTGGCATATATTCATAACTTAAGAAATAGTTGTAATTTTACAAATAATTTAACTTCTTTAAAAAATGCACTGTTGATCTCTAAATTTTGTTGGGAGCTTTTATAAATGTAAAAACATTAGATGCTTCCGCAGTTCAAATAATATAACAAAATGCTGTTCACAAACATCATTCCTCTGGCTTTTCTGAAATGTAGACATTGTGATAGTAGGAACCTGAAATTAACTATAAGCTACAGAAAGTTTAGCGCTGACCTGCATAGAGATATTGCAGTATAAAAATGCTTTTAAATGTATTTAAATTGGTGCAATCTCTGGGTGTAAAGTTGGCCTCATTTTTATTGTCCTTACTAAGATATACAAAGGGTGAATGGATTGTGAATAATGGCTGACACACTGGATTTGTAGAATTCTTTCACTTTTAATAATATAAATTGGCTGATGAATGCATTCAACTGACACTGTAAGTTGTCAAAGATGTTTTTATTTAATAGTTAAAATCACTAGTAGTAGACAAAATGACAGAAAAATACATTGAGCTCTCTCTCTGGTCACTTTTAGGGTTTGTCTGCACTGGCAAATGTAAAGCGCTTTGTTACAGCGCATGCTGCTCGCAGAGTGCATCAGTGAAAATGAGGGATGTGGTAGTATACACATTTGAATGGTTAGTTGATGAACCCTTATGGTTACACACTATATTCTCCCCCCCCCCCGCCCCTCTCATGCTGCTACCTCTGTATTACTTGCAAAAGTCCACTGGTGGTACTTGTACAGGAAGCTGGACCTAACCAGTGATAACATTCCTATGCTTATAACTATGTGCTGTAGCTTCCGTAATATTTGTGAAGGGAAGGGTGAAAGGTTTACTCAAGGCTGGATCACTAAGACTCAGTGCTTGGAGGTTGAGTTTGAACAGCCTGAGATCAAGGCTATTAGAGGAGCACAGTGTAGGGCCAGGAGGATCAGGGATGCTTAGAGTCAGCAATTTGATGCTGAAAGCTAGTAATATTTGTTAAGCATGTGAGTGCAGTGACTTGAATACTAGTGGGATATTCTGATGGGTTTCTAAGGGTACATCTATGCTGCAACATTTATTTCAAAATAACTAGCACTATTCCAAAATAACTTAGTCCATATCTACACAGCAAGCAGTTATTTCAAAATAACGTCAAAGTACTGTCAAGCTACTCGACTCCTATAACCCTCATTGCACGAGGATAAGAGAAGTCGGAGGAAGAGTGCTCTGTTTCAAAATAAGTGCTGTGTAGATGCTTCCTATTTTGACATAAGCTATTTCGAAATAAGATGCGCAATTGCAGTAGCTCAATTTGCGTAGGTTATTTCAAGTTAAGCCCTGCAGTGTAGATGTACTCTTAAGATGCACTGAGGCACGATAGTGCCTGTTGCTTTGCTGGGGTGTCACTTTTTTTTCATTTATTGGAATAAAGAAACCCAAGAATTTCACTTATTAAAAACAAACATAGAACATACATGCAGCGTGACACATCTGCAGTTTATGGGGAATAAGGAAAGAGGTGGTGAGGCTCTGGCACATTTACAGATTTTGGGATGTCTAGGTATCATGCAGCCAAGCTGTCTAATGTGCTGTGCAATGGGTGCTGCTGTTCAGAGGGGTTAAACTGTGTGGGAATGGAGTGCATTAGGTGCCTGAAGGAGACTGCAGGGTTGGATGGTGAAGGAGCAGATGTGGAATGCAGTGGATGCTTAATGGGGGCAGGATGGTGGCCACAATGTATTGGTGGTGAGAGGGAGGTGGATGAAAAACCGTTTCGGATACCAGCTGCAGTGGATGTGTTCATGAAGCTGCTCTGTCTTCAGTACTACCAGCATCTGGAGTACATCAGCTTGCTGCTTTGTTGTTCTGGTACTCAGCATTCTCCTTTTGCTCCCTCCTCTAGTTGTCCCTTCACTAATTCACTTATTTCTTTTCAGCAGCAGCATGTAGCATAACCTTGCACATCAAGTCATCCTTCCTCAGGATGCTTCCTTGCCCTGCACAGGCTTTCACCATGCAATATGAAGGAGGCCTGGATCTTAAGATTAAATTTGTGAAGCCAAAATGCTACATTTTGAGGAGGGACCACTGTTAACATTAAACAGAACACTGACAGTAGCTACATTAAACACGAGCAGTATTCACATCTATCATTGATTGGCTATCCCAGGGTGAATGAATATAAGACCCTCAAAATGGTGCATTGGGTCAGAGTTGTAGTCTGGGTGGCTGTATCTTGGGGTGCACCAACCCTTCAGGGGGGCCCATTAATCACGCTGGTCCATGCATTTTCTGCTGGTTGTGGTAATCCTGGAAGATATTTCGCTGCTGAGGTGAGAAGGGAAACACGAGAAGGTCTTCTTTGTAAGTGCAGCTTCTGTTTTGGCTTTTATGTAGCTTGCTTGTGTGCAGCAGTGGTCCTCCCAGTGCTTCTGTCAGAGTGGTGTGGGAATGTTACCCTTTATAGTACAGTGAACATTGCAGTTCTGCCACAGAACCTGCGCAGATGAGTAGCCCATCATCTCCATCACACTTTCAATGAGATCTGTGAGACCAATTACAGTGAGGTGAGAGTCCATGAATACCCTTTCCCTCATCTGACTAGCCCGATGTTGGTACTAGCATAACACAGATCCAACCCTGCTTACTGTAACCCTCTCAACCTCAACATCTTGCTCCAGTGTGCTTCCAGAAATTCAAAGCCACTTACCTGCCATCTCCTTTTCTGTTTGTGCTTCCCCAACCTCCAAATACTACAGTTTGCTTGTTTTCTGCAGGGCAGAAAATAACTCCTGACTGCATGCATTTGTGGCCGCTGCGCCATCCTCTGGATCAGAGTCCCCATCCCATTTGCCACCCTTGTCCAGGATTTTCTCCTCTTAGCTCAGTGCACTCTGGGATGGGCCCTGAAGTATCCACAGGGGCCTTTGGAGTAGATTTGGGATTTTCCCCAAGTAGTTCTTCCTGCTCTTTGTAGAATCAGCAGTTTTTTGGTGCAGTATGGGTAAAGGATAGTGTCCCTAGCCTCTGTTTGTCAGGGGCTGGAAATGGATGACAGGAGATGGATCAGTTAATGATTTACATGTAATGTTCACTCCCTCTGGAGTATCTGGCATTGGCCATTATTGGAAGACAGGATACTGAACTAGATGGACCTTTGGTCTGACCTAACATGGTATAGTAAACTTCCAATAATCCGGCACCTTTAGGACCCAGGGGATGCTGGATTATCAGATATGCCAGACTATCTGGGGGGGAGGGTGGCTATGAGGAGTGGAGGGTGGGGTGGGGGGATGCCACCTCAAACCCCTCATAGCCCCCCCCTTGCAATAGTCTGGCTCTGCCCCAGGTGTCCCCGATTCAGCTGCTGCTGGTCAGTTTCAGCAGCGGCTGAATTGCGGGGGCAGAGCAGCTGGGGTGCTGCTGGGTTGGTTCAGTAGTGCTGCCCGTCGGCGCTTTGAGACCAACCCAGCAGCACCCCAGCAGCTCTTGGGGATGCCTGGGACAGAGCAACTGGGGTGCTGCCGGGTTGGTCCCGCAGCACCGAGGGGCAGTGCTACGGGACCAACCCAGCAGCACCCCAGCTGCTCTGCCCCCGGCTTCCCCGATTCAGCTGCTGGTCAGTTTCAGCAGCGGCTGAATTGGGGAAGCTGGGCGCAGAGCACCTCCAATTGTCCGGCTGCCCGGAACTCTTCCAGGTTCCCGATGGTGCTGGACCATAAGGAGTGCCAGAGCATTGGATGGAGTTTTACTGTAGTTCTTATTTTCAGTATCAGAGTGGCAGTTTGCCTCCTGTGCCTTGTAGGCTTTTCACAGCTCCTTCATTATGGACCTGCACTGCAGTGTATCCTAGTAATGGCCTCTTTTGGTCATGCATTTCGAGATCTACCCATATGTATCCTAATTCCTATGGCTGGCACGCAGCTGGGACTGGACAGCCTTCTCTCCCCAAACACTGAGATCCAGACACTTTGAGGGGATTGTCATTTATCTGAGTACATGTGACAGCAGTCTCCGGGGCTTAATAATGGTAATGTTTCAGAAGGAATCCTCAGAGAAAGGATGAAGAGTTGGTAATAGTGTCTGATGTGACTGAGTACAGAGTAGATATGGATAGCTTCTGTTTGCTACTCCTCCCCTAAACTGAAGGTTTGGCTTAGCAAAGAGTAGTATTAGACTTTGTCAGTATTCATGTGTTCTGTTCACAAAATCTCCTGAAGTATATTTGAGAGCGATGGGATGTTGGCATTTTGCAGCATTGCTTAAATGTGACAGAATAGTATTGCAGGGATGCATATACTTTAAGACTATGTTGCTTGCTTTTCAGAGGTTTAAATTTAGCAACTCTTCACTTTCTGAAGGGGCCATTGGTCACCAGTGGAAATCTTAACTGTCTATTAATAAAATTTGGGGGCATTAAAATTCCTTAGTTTAAAAAAAAATCAGCACCCCAGTGTCCCAGCTTTCCCTCAATTTCTTCTGATTCTTTGGCAATTATTACTGTGCCAACAAAATGCACTGGCTTCATGTTAGTCTCAAGGTTGCCTCAGCATTTTCTCCTCATCTGGTTCTTTTCCGAGGCCTTTTTCCTCAGAGAGGGTCAGCCACAGGAGGTTGAGCTAGGAAGGGGATGCAAGAACAGTACCGGGCATAGGAATGTTCTTTGAAGAGTGGGGACTGTCTCTTCAATATCCCCCCACTGCACAATTCTGAACCCCTCTTTCCATTTCATTCTTCCATGCACTGTTTCAAAACTTTCCCCCTGCTCATCATCCTTCTTCCTTCCCTTGACAGTTTCAACTCTTCCGGTATTCCTTTCATCAGGCCCATTGCTCTGACCATACACACCTCTGATTGCCTCAAGCACCTCACTTCACATAGAACACTAGAACTGGAAGGGACCTCATGAGTTTGTGTCCAGTCCCCTGTCCTGATGGCAGGACCTGATGGTCAGAGATCCAGACCATCTCTGAACATAAACACACCAGCTTCATTTTCCTTCTTGCCATACTTTTCCCCTGATTAAACTTGGAAGGCCCATGAGGAGAAAGAAAGTAGCAATGTAAAATCCTATTTAATCAGTTAACCAGTTAAATGGGATGTTGGAAGAAGGGGAGGAGACCACTCTGTCCCAGCAGGAGGCAGCACCAGTCCCATGGTACTGCCACCTGTTGGCCCCTGCCCTGAACAGCCCTCTAAAGGTGTGGGCTGCTCCCAGGCACCTGGTAAGGATGATGCTTTCTTGGTAACTGGGTAACCAGTTACCTGTTCACATCCCTAAAAGGAAGCTGGTGGATCTTTGAAGAGTACAGAGACGGCTGAAGGGGGGGAGGGACAGGAGAATAAGGGAGTGGAGTATTTGCTTCAGGCTTGTACCTAATGTATGGGGAAGAGGCTTGACACATCTATTTGCAGTATAAAAGGCTGAGAGAAGTGTAAGTGGCCTAGTCATCTCTGAGGTGTTGTCAGCATAAATACATCCTGACACAGTACTGTAACTATGGGACATGTGAACTCCATTCGTTTCAGTGGATGTTATCATGGGAAATGCAGGGAGAAGGGCTGTAACCTTCTAGATCCTAGCAAACATGTGAGGGGTCAGGAACTCCCCAGAGAGGAAAAACCTCTCATGAGAAGGGTCCTTGCTCTCCCACTATGGTCTCATTCTCCTGCCCTGTGTGTGGCCTAAGTGTGTCTCTGACCATTGCCCTGAGGAATGCAGCTGTGAATAGAAGGTATCTTCCCCAGTACCCAGTCAGGAAAATTGGCATGGGACTGACAAAGGGGCATTAACTTCAAATGGGAAGTGAGAATCAGTGCAGAACTGGTAGGCCTGCTGTCCAGTGTTCCCTCTAATTTTTCCATCCATGTATGAGTACATTTTATTATGTCCACCAAGGCATATGCAGATGTGCACCAGCAAAAGGAACACATTCTGCTAGCTATTGGCACCTGCAGGCGCATGCTCTGCTAATCAGCTGGGTGGCACCTGAATATCTTCTGGATGGCTGCTCAAACTCAGCTTACAGGGAACACTGCTCCTGTCCCTAATTTTCTCTCCCTCGGCCTGATCTCTCCCCCTTCCCGTCCCACTTTCTCTTCCATACCACCAATCACCCTGTATTTCCCTTTGCACAACCCCAAATCCCTTTTATTTCCTTTCACTTCTTCCCATCTCCATCACTGTTCGAACTGCAGTGTTCCTTAGCTTCCAACCAAAAATAAGAATCTCCTAATGTTATGAGCAGTTCGTGTAAATGGGATTTGTTGATTAGGAACAGTTTGACCAGCTGACTCACCAACATGCTCTTCACCTTTGGTCCCCTTGTTGAAGAAGTATATTATCCTTATTGTTTACAAAGGTCTTTTTTTTTCTTTCCTCTATTCAATGAACACTAATTTCCATGGAAGCACTTAAATAAAATCTGAGTCTGCATGTGGTTTTTAGAACACTGGGAAAATACCTCTTAAACTGGAAATGTTGGTCTTAAGGCAAAACTTCCAAAAGGAGTCCCTGCTGAATGCAGGCAGAGAGCAAGAAATGTGCATAAGATAACATTTTCTGAAATGTGTTAAGGGTAGCTCACAGCACACATGTGCAGCTCAGGTTCAACAATCACACCATATGATGTTGAGCCACTGAATTACTATGGTAGCACATTGTTTGGAACCCTCTTGCTTCAGTAGAGCCAGCCCTAGTCTGTCTTGTACACCTGTATTGTGGTCCTCTGGACATATCTATTTGGCATATTTCAGCCTTGAGGTACAAAACTTTGTTTTTAATTTTAAGTAGTCTTCAAAAGTGCAGCACATGCCATGCTCTAAATCAGTGGTTTCCCAATCTTATTGATACTGGAGACAAGTAAACCCATTCACAAGCTTTTGGAGGACCAGTAACATTTATTTGCATATTCATTAAGCAAATTATGACTATGCAAATAAATGGTCGCTGGCCCTACCTGTCTGGCGGGTTGTTCCATGTGCCTCCCCCCAGCCACATTATCGGCTGGTGCCAGGTGTTCTTCGTCGATGTGCCCGGCGGCTCCTTCCCCACCCCGCCCTGCCCCAATCCTGGCCACTTTATTGGCAGGTGCTGGCTTCCCCAGCTGCATCTGGTGCTGGGCATTCTGCGTTGGTGTGCATGGCTCCGGGCATTTTCCTTGGGTCCTAGCACCTGCTGGATCTAGCCCAGCCGCCTGGGAGCATGTCCAGCAGAGACGCCGCGGCAGCAGGCTCTCTCCCAAGAGGGCCGTGCTGCCACACTTGGCAGTGTGGGGTGCTGCTACCCTGTCACACACATTAATAGGCTTGTGTGTGATGATTTTTCTAAGGTCTGATATATTTTTTTCTACTACTCTGAAGCATAGCAAATTTCAAGACAATCATAATGTGTGGATGGTAAGGTACCATGAATAATACATCTTTAAAGAGGAAGTGGGACCACAAATAACAAGCAGAGTTGGTGCTTTGCTATAATTTTGGTGATACAGATAAATCCACAGTTAAGTCTGCACAGGATTTTCCTTTTTGTGGAATTTTTTTCTACAGATTTAATTTTAATTAAATATTTTATAAAATTAAAAAATGATTTGTAATTTTAAAGGAAGTGTTTAAGAAATTAGTGTGACTTTTTAAAAAACACTTAAAAAAATTGTGGACTTGGAGTCTCTCCTCCCCCCTTCTTTTTTTGAATTGCATTCATGAAAAAATAGTGGACAGAATCCTGAAATTTCTCTCACACAAAAATCACACTTTCTAGTAAACTAGAATATTGAACAAGGTATTAAATACAGATGTTGTGATGTAATGTTACCTAATAATGGCATTTTTATTATGCTTTAACTACAAGAGGGATTTTTATCTGTGTCAGTTAACACCGTGCTCAGCATCAATTTGTGGATTTCTGTATTTCCTATATTGTAATTTTTAATTTGGGTATTAGCTTTTAACTATTTTAACTGCTCTTAAGTGTATCTCAGAATGTTGTATAGGTAGTCCACTGTACTCATAAAAGGAGTACTTTTGTTTATATATCATCATAAATGAAAGGCACTTCAAAAGCATAAAATAAGGGAAGAACCTTATCGTAAAGAGCTTATAAACTTATTGACACATTTTCATTCATTATCTTAACACTTTGCTCCCATCAGGAGTGTACAGGCAGTCCCCGGGTTACGTACAAGATAGGGACTGTAGGTTTGTTCTTAAGTTGAATCTGTATGTAAGTCGGAACTGGCGTCCAGATTCAGCCGCTGCTGAAACTGATCAGTTTCAGCAGCGGCTGAATCTGGACGCCAGTTCCGACTTACATACAGATTCAACTTAAGAACCCCAGGCATCCCCAAGTCAGCTGCTGCTGAAACTGATCAGCGGCTGATTCCAGGAAGCCCGGGGCAGGAGCTTCCTGTAGTCAGCCACTGGTCAGTTTCAGCAGCGGCTGACTTGGGGACGCCTGGGGCAGAGCAGCTGGGGCGCTGCCAGTTGGTCCCGTAGCGCCGCTCTGGGCGCTACTGGACCAACGGGGCAGCACCCAAGCTGCTCTGCCCCAGGCGTCCTGATTCAGCTGCTGCTGAAACTGACCAGCAGTGGCTGAATCAGGACGCCAGGGGCAGAGCAGCTGGGGTGCTGCCCGGTTGGTCCAGTAGCGCCCAGAGCGGTGCTACGGGACCAATTGGCAGCACCCCAGCTGCTGTACCACAGGTGTCCGGAGCAAAGCCGCGGGGCAGCGGGACAGCCCAGATGCGCTGTGGCTGTCCTGCTGCCCTCGGGCTCCGTGGCTTTGCTCTGCTTTGCCCCCCCCCCCCCCCCCCTCTTCCTGGTCTGCAGACCAGGGAGACGGGGGGGGGGGGGGGGGGGGCAAGCAGAGCCAAGCCGCGGAGCACGCGGCCAGCTGACAGCCCAGACGCATCTGGGCTGTCAGCTGACCGCGCGCTCCGCGGCTTGGCTCTGCTTTACTCTGCTTTGCGGCCCCCTCTTCCCCCCCCCCCCCCCCCCGGTCTGCAGACCAGAGGGACGGGGGGGCAAAGCAGAGCCAAGCCACGGAGCGCATGGGTAGCGGACAGCCCTGTCCGCTGCCCGCGTGTTCCGCCGCTTTGCTTCCTCTCCCTGGTCTGCTGGAGACCAGGGAGAGGAAGGGCCCCGTTCGTAACTGCGGATCCGATGCAAGTCGGAGACTGCCTGTATTTCAATTTGCATTGAACAGACTAAAACAATAAGCAGAGAATGGTATAGCTGAAGAACAGGCTTGCTTTTGTGGTTTAGAAAGTACCACAGAACAGTTTTTAGCCTTCATCTTCTACATGAGAACTATTTGTAACACCAGCAGAAATAACTACCATGTCTTTGACTTTAAGAAGGCATTTGACAGATCATGGCATGAATTTGAGCAACCATGAGGAAAGTGTTTATAAGTTTATTCCTTCCATTAAACAACTGTATGCCAAGGCTAACTGTAGTTCTTATCAATGGTACAATAGGAAAGTCCAATAGGAGTCCTGCATGGCTCCTTCTTTCACTCACGCTGTTCATCTACTTGTAGCACATAATGATTGAAGCCCTAGGTCAGGGGCAGGGGAACCTTTTTGGGTTGGGGCTGCTGACCCACAGAAAAATCAGCTGAGGGCCACACACAAGTGAGAAGCATAAAACCCCTCAAAACTAGTCCTTACTGACATGGCCCCCGATTGAAAAAGAGAAAGACATGCCTCCCATTCCCCTCTCACCAGAGCCTAGGCGGGCCCAGGCTAGTTGATTGTGAGGTCAGGGGTAAATTGGAACACCAGTATGGGGACCCCAATGCTGGGGGGGGGGGGGCGGGGAGAAGCCCTGAGCCACAGGGGTTGGATCCAGGCAAGCCAGGGGCTGCATCAGGCCCCTGTGCTATAGGTTTTCCACCCCTTCTCTAGAAGATCACATTATGCACAGTCAGCATTGGGGTGCAGAATCTCAAATTTTGAGTTCATTGATGGCCTGGCAGGTAGTGAAGATGAACTTGCAAACCTTGTGAAATCATTGGATGAAATGTCGGCAAAATACAGCATGGAAAAGAGGTGCAGATAAAACCAAGCTGATGACAGACATGATGGAATTAGCTCACATATCACTATCAATGATCAAGAGCTGGAGACAGTGAAACAGGTCAGGTATTTGTGGGCAATCATCACTGAAGGATCAAAGGCAGAAATTCTGGCAAGAACTCTGCAAACAGTTGCAGTGACTAAGCTAAAGCCATTTTGGAAGAACAAGAACAGCTTTCTGGAATCTAAGCTGAAACTTACACACACACTGGTCATGTTCATTTTTCTGTCTGCATGAGAAAGACAGACCCTTACAGCAGAACTTGAATGGACATATAGGTAGTAGAGATGCCCAGGATTTACAGAAATCTCATTTTCTACTTTGACCACATCACTAATAAAGAGGTCCACAACATCACCCAATTTGCTGAGTTATATGACTTGTCTCCTGACAGCCATGAAGAAGTAAAAGCTCAAGTGGTACCAACATGTAATGTAACAAGATCATTTGGCTTATCCAAGATCATTCTCCAAGGGACAAGACAGAAGAAGAGATACGTTGACAATGAGTGGACAGCGATAAACTTCATGGAGACTCAAGCACTAGCGCACATTCATCAAGGGTGGAAACAATTGGTTGTTGGTTGGCACCATCATTGATGAGCAGTGCAGTTATAGGAATGATATATCATTTGGAATAATTTAAACTTGCTGAAATTTAGACTAAATATTTCAGGCTAAAATACTTTAATCTCATTAAGGGGACAGCATTGCTGGTATGATTCATTACTGCCCCACAATTCATCTTTAGCTTTTTGAAATCGCTTGAAATCCTGTGCTTCTGGAAGCTGTGTGGGGAACTGTATCTTAGCCTTAATCACAATTTCTTCCAGATACCTATGTCTAAACTTCCACTTATGTCAGCAAAACTTACGTCACTTAGATGTGAAATTTCTACCTTCTGAGTGTCACAAGTTACATGAGCATAACTGCTTGTGTGCACAATTGTCAGTGGGAGAGTTCTCTGCATTGGCATAGTGTGGCTATCTGAGAAACTTCATAGTGGTGCAGCTACGTTAGTATCACTTTCTAGTGTATACCTAGCCTGAGGTTGTTTAGAGTAGTGCTACTCTTGATGCAGGATAGACATGCAAAATTTCTTAAAATAATTCAGCATGTTTAGCATGGACACACTGAACTGTTTGGTTACATGAATGCAATAGCGGATCACTTACAAAATGTTAATTTCTCTAGTGAAGGCAAGGCCTTGGGATTTTCTTTAGTGCTTATTAACATAATATTCAAACACAACCTATAAGGTAAGTGGTGAAAAACGTTATTGAACTTAGGGTTTTCTGCTCCTGTTGTACTCCTGAGAGTGTGCTTGCATGGTATTAATAATCTTGCCAGTAGAGACGTAAAAGGATAAATGGTTAACCAGTAAGCATCACCCTTAACTGGAACTGTTAAGCATCACCTGTTAACTGGTGGGGGCTGGAGCAGCTCCCCACCTGGCGCAATAGGGGCTGCTCTCCCCCACTGCACGCATGCATGCACACGCTCCCTTTAATTGGTTAATCAGTTAAACATGATGTATAACTAGTTATCCAGTTAAGTGGGATTTTACATCCCTACTTGCCAGTTATGGCAGAAACATTTTATTGAAGAGGGGGGCCTTTCAGCATGCGCTGAAATTTATAAACATCTGGATTAATATTATCCCTGAAACTTTACTGCTACTAATAGTATCCCAACTAAGACTAGTCATGATAGTGACAGGCAATTAGGCTAGATGAGTTTCCTGGGAGATATCCCACTAAAGTTCTCCTGATTAAGTTTGTCCCAGATAAACAAGTGTTACAATATATTCTACTTGTGCATCAGTTTCTTCTGTGAAGGAAAGCAGCTAATTAGTGCATCACATGTAACACTTGTGAAGAGCTGGAGAATTGTACAGTATCTCTGGAGCAGGTTTCTGTTCTTACAAATCCATAAGCTCTTCATTGTCCAGAGAGAAAAGACAGTTTCCTTTGTTAAACTGTCTTGTGGGGAAAATAATACAATCTATGAAATAAACATCATGGAACTCTATATAATTTATGTCTCAGGAGTTGCTAGGTTAGTCTGTATCCACAAAAATAATGCGGAGTCCCGTGACACCTTAAGGTCTAATAAATTTGTTTGGGCATAAGCTTTCGTGACTAAAAACCACTTCGTCAGATGCATCTGATTAAGAGGTTTTTTTTACCCATGAAAGCTTATATCCAATTAAATTCCTTAGTCTTTAAGGTGCCACAGGATTCCTTGTTTTTATGTAATTCAAGAATGAAGGCCAGAACTAGCATGGCCTATAAGATATTAACCTCTACTCCAGTTAGCATATGATGCCAAATCTGATGAGCAGATTGTGTCTAATGCAGAGAATGGTTTAGTGATAACCGGGATGGGCAATTCTTTTTGGACTGGGGGCCCATTGACCCACAGAAAAATCAGTGAGGAGGGGCCACACACAAGAGAAACCCAAAAAAGGATGGCGCCTGAAAGTAAGCACTGTGCTGTGATTGCCCCACTTGGGGTTTGGAAGAGGGAAAGGCAGCATGCAGAGACAATTCCTCCTACAGTAGGCAACTGGAGCTTGTGTTCCAGCCACATGGGGAGGAGCGGAAGAGGGGCCAAGCTTGGAGACTCACCATGGGGCTGAAGCACTAGTGTTAGCTTGCTCCACTGTGGAGGAACTGGGAGTGGTGTATGTAAGCCTTGTGCCTTGTGGGCTGGATAAAGACAAGCCGGGGGCCAGATCTGACCTGTGGGCTGTTGGTTCCCCGTTCCTGATTTAAATGCTTCATTACTCTGTAGATCAAATACTAAGCTTGAAAAATGTACCCATGGGCTTACTACCTGAGGCAGTAAATCTAATTACCAGCAAAACTTTGCCAGTCTTCTAAAATCTTATGTCCTTTGCTTGTTGGGTGTATCTCTTGTGGCTAAAAATCCTGGTCTACTCTGAGTTTGATCTTGGCGTGTCTAACGCTACTTTTCCTAATAAACATGAAATAAAACAGTTTATGCTGCACTTTTCAATTATGGCAGTTTCTCATTAATGTTGATGCCACAGTGGGGTTGCATGAGGGCTCCTACGCAGAGAGCTATTTCCTGGCATAGTAGGGGCTAAGGCAGTGGTTCTAGTGGTCTGCAGCTACTTCCCAGGTCTGCGGCTCAAGCTCAGCCTTCTTCTCCTTCCTGATGAGGTCGGGGGAGCCTGTTCTGCCTTCTCGCTCCCACCACCACCGCCGCATAGCGAAGTGCCCTCCCCCCCCCACACACACACTGGGGGAACAGCAGTGAGGCTTTCCCTGCTTCTGCCATTGGCCAACTGTTGCCATTGGCCCAGAAGCTTCTAGCGCCACTGCAGCCTGGCATCCAGCCCTGCCCGCGAGGAGCCAGCTCCATTAGATAGGAGATTGGCTGCATTGTGGCATCTGCTTGCAGGCCCCACAACTTCCAAGTACTACCCAAGGCAGGTGCTGTGCTGGAGAAGCCCTGGAAGCAGCAGGGCTAGCACCATCGCACTATGGGGCTGAGGAAACATGCAGAGGAGCCTGAGGCCTTCCCCTGCAGGACCTACCCATCCTACCTTCTGCTCAGTGGTATAGGCAGCTGCATTTCCCAGGCGGGGAAGGCTGCTCTGTAGGGCAGCCACACAGCAGAACTCCTGCAGAAGCCAGGGAAGAGAGCTGCCTGTCTCCCCAAGAGGTTGGGAGGGTTTGCAGCCAGAAGGAGTGGGGTAACTAGGGGACTGTCTCCCACATTCACCCATCACCGAAGTGCTGGTGTAATCCAAGAAAAGGTTCTGTATTGCACAAAGCCACAACTAGTGCAGAAGACAGTAGAGGAGCTACACAGTGCTGAAATGGGTAACAGTTCTAACATTTGGTTTTCTATTTAGAAACCATATCCTGTAAGATTGTGCTACTTGTGGTAGCAAAATTATAGTAGCAGTTCCTGCTTCCGATAGCTGCTACCTACAAATCACTCACCAGTAGGAGCCACAGGGGGGCAAAGCCAGACAAGCACCCCCACACCCAGACCCCAGCACTCCATCTTCCCTCATTCATCCATCTCTCCTCACCAAGACCCTGCATCTCAGGCTTGCTCCTGCACACTCCCTTCTGACCAGACACCCTTCCCTCCTTGCCACACACCGTCCCCGCAGCCTGCTCCTGCACCTCCCCCTTGGCCAGACACCTACCGCTACCCTGCACCTGCACCCACCATTGTTCCTGCACCCTCTCTCCTGGCCACGCACTGTATCTCGCTTGCTCTTGCTCCCGCCTCCCAGCCAGACCCTGCTCCCAGCCTGCTTCTGCCTCCCATTCAGACTTTGCACCCTCACTACCTCCTACACCTCACCTTCCGCCCAGATCCTGCATCCCCATCTCTATCTCACTCATGCACACTGAACCCCTTGTTTTTATCCCCACCCCAGAGTCCATAAAAGTCACTGGAACCCCAGAAAAGTAAATCTGGCCTGTGGAAAGCCCTGAACCTCAATTCTCCCTGTCACTTCCCCTTGCTCCGTGGGGCTCGAGCGCCAGAGGAATGAGGTGTCTCAGTTGGGGCCACATCAGTGAGGGTTGGGGTTTTTGGAGAAGTTTTTTTTGCTTCACACTTGTGGTCCCCAACTGATTTTTTTTTTTTCTGTGGGCCAATGATCTCCGTCCCAAAAGAGGTTCTCTGCCATAAATAAAGAAAACATTGAAACCTTTTGTCTTGGAGATAAATTAATATTTTACTTAGTTTAACATGAGAGTTAAAATGCTTAATCTGTTTAAATTAAACCGTTCTCCCTAGTTGCAGCACTAGAAAAATGGCTCAGGCATAATTATGTAATTAATGGTGAGTTTCCATTGGCAGCGTCCATGGAAAGATTTGCACTGAGACTGGTGGTCCACAAGCCAAAAAGTTCAAGAACTGGGCTAAGGTATCCGATCTCATGGGCTGGTCTCCAGTCTATCTGAAAAGAGGGAGCCAGGGCTGAGAAGTAGGGATGCTGCAGCCAGTCTGAAGACAAACAGCAATGGGTCTCCTGCCTGCATCACTATGAGAATGTAAGAATGATCACAGGTGTCAGACCAGTGGTGCATCTAGCTCCAGGGTGGGCAATAATTTCTACAGGGAGGTCCTGTCACAAATTTTGGTACATGGGCAGAAGGGGTGGGGCTGGAGGCTGACACACAGAGTGTGAGAGTGAAAGACACTTTGGCTACGTCTACACTGGCCCCTTTTTCGGAAGGGGCATGCTAATTTTGAAAGTGGGAATAGGGAAATCCGGGGGGATTTAAATATCCCCCGCGGATTTAAATAAACATGTCCGCCGCTTTTTTCCCGGCTTGGGGAAAAGCCGGAAAAAAAGCATCTAGACTGGCCCGATCCTCCGGAATAAAGCCCTATTCCGGAGGATCTCTTATTCTTTGAGTAAAGAATAAGAGATCCTCCGGAATAGGGCTTTATTCCGGAGGATCGGGCCAGTCTAGATGCTTTTTTTCCGGCTTTTCCCCAAGCCGGGAAAAAAGCGGCGGACATGTTTATTTAAATCCGCGGGGGATATTTAAATCCCCCCGGATTTCCCTATTCCCACTTTCAAAATTAGCATGCCCCTTCCGAAAAAGCGGCCAGTGTAGACATAGCCTTTGTGTGTGACTGACTTCATGACACAGACTGTGTGGCAGTGTGTATGTGATAGTGACACTGTGTTGGCTGCTACTGGGTAAATTTGAGAGAAGTCATGCTCTGTCTCTTTTAGGGGTATCTGTACTGCTCTGAGTCACTTATCATCCACACTTCAGATTGGAGCAGCTCTGCCGTGTGTCTCCCTCTTCCAACCCCCTGCTCTGCAGAGATGGGGTACGGGGACAGTAGGACACGTTCACTTCAGCACTCCTCTCTTGCCCTCACCCACCCCTCTCTGCTCTGCGTAGTTAGCAGGAGAATCCTGGGAGCCACTTGGCTGCAGGATGAAGCAAGGTTGGGTGGAGGGGCAACTGAACAGGCTGTGGGCGGTAAACAATCCCAGATGTTTAATTCTCACAGGGAAGATGTTCTGTACTACTAATTGTTTGGTTGCTCTTCACTGTAGGAATGTGAAATGTTAACTAGGAAACATCACCTTTAATGGGGTGATGCTTACTGGTTTTGGTTACCAAGTGGGGTCTAGAGCAGTTTTCTGCCTGCTATGGATAGGGTGCTGCTGGTCACAAGCAGGGGCTGTTCTGGCCAGGTTGGCGCAATCTCTTCCTGTCTCCCATCCCCTGCACCCCCTTTAATCAGTTACCCATAATGTTTAACCAGTTAACCAATTAAATAGGATTTTATATCTCTACTTCACTGTGTTCATCAATTTTAAGATGCATGTTTTTAGATGGATAATCAGAATTGCACACAGTATTCAAGATGTGGGAATTTCAGAGATGAATATAGTGGCATTATATTTTGTCGTACTTTCTCTTTTCTGATGGTTCCTAACATTCTTAGTTCTTTTGATTTGTTGAACACTAAGTAGCTATTTTTAGACCGTATCCAAAATGACCCCAATATTTCTTTTTTTGGGGGGGGGGAGGTCTGGCAACAACTAATTTTAGACACTATGATTGTGTTTAGAGTGGATGTAGCTGATATGATTAACCCATAAGCCCAGGCTTACCTGTTGATAGTTGACTACACATTGGCATCCCTAGTACATTGCAGAAGGGCATTGCTGGGACACAATGGCATATCATATTAGTAGATGTGCAGGTGAACAAGCCTTTGATGGGATAAGTGATGTTGTTAGGTCCTATGAAGGTGTCACTAGGGTAGATGTGTGGACAGAGTTGGCAATAAGGATTATTACAGGTGGAAAGGAGGGGCTGTAAGGGTAAACATGTTGCAGCTTTAGTGCATGCTGTCACAAGCCAGAAGAAGTTAATCATATCTGGAGAAATTTGATGGCTAAACACTTAACAAAAATATTACTGTAGACCTCTTGTAGCCTGTTAGCTTTGTGGCTACTAAATAAGAGTTCCTAAAGTCTGCTGTTGAGCTCCTGTTCGTCTTGTTCATATGTTTCTGAGAATAAACTTAGTCAAAATATCTGTTTACCGTACATTCTGTTTTTTCGAGATGACAGTTTTTGGCTAAATTAATTTTTGTTCACTGATTTTAATAGCAGTTGCTCTTTTTAAGACCATTCATATACATTCAAGAATGGCTAAATATTACAGGGTTTTCTTTATAGGTCAGTTAACAAACAATTTCTGTATTGTATAATAAAACTTGATCATATTTTAAAATAATGAAAAATTTTTACATAATCAGCTGAAATGTAATGAATTGGTTCTTGATTTTTGCATTGTAGAATTCCTTTGAAGCAGTACTTTTTCCCCTCAGTTTCTTAAGTACATAGTTGGCCATATTTGCGTGTCTTAAAACTGTTTATGGAAATAATTTTCTTGCATTTGTAATATTATTGAGGACTCGTGCATGTACACAAATTGCCTCAGTTAATTAAACTTGTTTTAAAATCAGTACAGTTATACTTGTCGACATGTACATTGGTTTGCAAGTAGCTTAAAAAAGTACTTTAAATATAAAGCATTTGAAGAGCAGATCTGAGTATGGTGCCATTTTTATAGCAACTTTTCATAGTGACAGTGACCATTTCGTTAAGAGTAGATTAAGGAGAGTTTAGGTAATGATTTTAAAGTGACATCTTAAACTGGTTATGGGGCATAATGGCTGCAAATAAGATTTCTCCTGTTTTTTTTATCTGTCTTTGAGCTGGTTATTCAATGATGAAATAAAGTAGCAGAAGTTATGTTTTTGACAGTAATTTTATTTATTCTTTTAGTCCTGTTACAAACCAGGGATCACAACAAACACAGCAACTACAGAAGCATTATGGTATTACCTCACCTATCAGTTTGGCTGTCCCCAAGGAGACTGACTGTATGCTTACCCAGAAATTAATTGATACCCTAAAGCCCTTTGGCGTGTTTGAAGAAGAAGAGGAACTGCAGCGCAGGTGAGTGAATGCTGCAGTAGGTGTTTCCTATATTAATTTAAAGGGTATTTCAGTGAAATGAAAAATCATATTCAAATTTGGGTTTCAAAATCAACAGTTAACATTATTTAAAGACTGGGTGCTTCTCAATAACAGGTACTAGGGAGAAATCCCTCAGAATGCAGAGTTCTAATGGTTGTGTCCCTGAATTGAGGCTAGTATTTGCATTTGTGAGTGTTAGTTTATGTATTTCCTCTTCTTCTATTACTCCCTTTGATTTTCTTCTATATATTTATTGCCTGTTAAAACTGTCTGAAACTTGGGTCTTTCTACTATTCATTATTGCAGGAAGCATGTGAACCTGAGGAAATGATAGAAAGGTCACATCTTTGGGATGCACTCACTTAGAAATGCGTGTACAGCTCCTACATAGGTGTATCCCAAAGAGCTCTTATTGTCTGATGTTACTGAAACACTTGTTCAACTAGAGTAACAAATAGAGGAAATATTTTCAGACTGACTTAATTTCTATAGGTGAATGTCTGCTTTTAGACTTCCAATGTACCCTATTTTTTTTTCATGTAATAGTGATCAAAATCTTAGTAAAACTCCGTAGTTTGCCATAATTTCATTATTTCTGAATTCTGATGTTGTATCAACAGGATTCTAATTTTGGGGAAGTTAAATAATCTGGTAAAGGAATGGATACAGGAAATCAGTGAAATCAAGGTATGGTTGTATTTTCCTTGTAGAGTTACTTGGCACTAAAATGTGTTGCATGGAAAAAATTCAAGAGCTGTATTTCACTTTTTTAATGTCAACAAATTAAAATGGATTTCTTTATATTCTTGATTTGACTTTTAGCAAACACTACAGATAGGTATGCAAGATTGAAATGTTTGTTAATGGATTTTGAAAGATTTATGTTTAGCTGCTGCTTAATTTCAAATTTGAGGGAGGAGTTATTTATCTCAAGTATGACAAGAATTTATTAAAATTCAGGTTTTGACAGTCATGCTTCAGATTATCAACACTTAATTTCATTTAATCATTTGAATTGGTAGGGAGTAACATTCTTAAGACTAAATAGTGTTTTTGGTGATAGCAAAATGTGACCTCTGTTTACACTGAGCTATTAACTTTTCCTTTGAAGTTTAAATTTTCAGAACTTACTTAGTACTGGCACAATTACTATTTTCATTCTTACTTTCATTTTGCAATAATGGGTTTTTAAACTTTTTTAAAACAAATTCTGAAAATTACCAATCCATACTTTTTAAGCTACTATTTTCTAGTTCTGAGATACACACACTTGAAAACCATATTTCTGTGTGAATTTTTATGTATTTAAGACCAAAGATGACAGGCTATAAAAGCCTCTTTTCAACTTACTTTGTGTGTAATTGATTTTACTGTTTCCTCTGTACAGGCAGTCCCCGGGTTATGTACAACATAGGGACTGTAGGTTTGTTAAGTTGAATTTGTATGTAAGTCGGAACTGGCGTCCAGATTCACCCGCTGCTGAAACTGACCAGCAGCTGACTACATGAAGCCCGAGGCAGAGTGGCTCTGCCCTGGGCTTCCTGGAATCAGCCCCTGATCAGTTTCAACAGCGGCTGAATCTGAACGCCTGGGACAGAGCAGCTGGGGTGCTGTTGGGTAGGTCCCGGCAGCGCTGCACCTCAGCGCTGCGGGGACCAACCCGGCAGCACCCCAGCAGCTCTACCCCAGGTGTCCCCAAGTCAGCCGCTGCTGAAACTGATCAGCGGCTAATTCCAGGAAGCCCGGGGCAGAGCAACTCCCCCCAGCAGACCAGGGAGACGGGGAGCAAAGCTTCGGAGGACGCCAGCAGCGGGACAGCCGCGGTGCGTCTGGGCTGTCCCGCTGCCGGCGTCCTCGGCGGCTTTGCTCCCTGTCTCCGTGGTCTGCTCCTTCCCCCACCCCCCTCCAGCAGACCAGGGAGACACGGAGCAGCTTTTCTCGCCCCGGAGGATGCAGGCGGCGGGACCGCGGCGCATCTGGGCATCCCACTGCTCCCGTCCTCCGGGGCAAGAAAAGCCCCGTTCATAACTGCGGATCCGACATAAGTCGGATCCGTGTAACTCGGGGACTGCCTGTATAGTTGATTTTCTTTTTGTCAACGTCTATGCAAACAGAAGAGGAAAACCCATAAGATAAAAGTGCAAATGAATGTAGAAGCAAAATTGGCAAGTGGGGCTTAGGTTGATTGGCTTCAGTAACTTTAAATATTATACTTGCCCATCTGGTTGATTTTATCTTGGGTAAATTTATCTTTAATAAGTTTCTCAAAAGTAAATCGCTGTTGATGGAAATAAACGATATAATATTGTAAATATAATTAATGGTTTCATGCATCCTAGGTCAGATGCACCAGAGCTTTTATGTAACAGACTGAGGTCCTGTCTCACATGTGCTAAAATACGTTACTACAGTGAGGTTGAGCAGAACACGTGTGTCAACCGTCTTGTGACTGATTCCCAGGGAATAGAATGGTTACAGCTAGTGTCGTCAACTTTAAGTATATGCCTCACATCATATAACATGGTTCCTGAGTATCATATTGCCACCTCTGTCTTCCACCAAATTCATTTATCGTGATCCAGCATTTGATAACTGGATAACTCTTGGCTATTGGTGTATTTATTTAAAATGAGGAGAAATATAACAGGAATAAGCTTCAGTGTATGCATTATTTGTGTTTACATTATATTTTCTTTTGTAACCGTTGTTCATTATCTGAATATACTTTGCTTGAAATAACTAGTTGTATATTTGCTCCATTAGAATCTTCCACAATCTGTAATAGAAAATGTTGGAGGAAAAATTTTTACATTTGGGTCCTACCGACTAGGCGTGCACACAAAAGGTAAAATTTACCTTGCTTATGAACAAAAAAAGTGTATCTGACCTAATGAGGTATATCTAAAATGTATAATACAGCACATTTAGAATAGTTACTTTGGTATTGAAGTATGTAGCTATCGTAAGTGTATGTTTTCATTTGATGCCTTGAGAGAGAGTCAGTTCAAAGTTAGATACCTGGAATCCTTTCTGTTCATGGTCTGGGTAATAGAAGGGCTGAAGAAAGAGAGATTAAAAAAAATTAATACTGTCAGAAATGGTTATATCTGGATTCTTCGTGCTTTAATGTAGAGTTATTGGAAAAATGTTGCAAACCTCCCTTACCAGAGAGGAGATAGTCTCAATGTGTCCAATAGTTGTAAAGGCACATTAACTTCTACTTTTGGAGCACAGCTTGAAATGTTGTGTTCTTGGATTATAGCTGTATGAAGGATTACTATTGTAATTTACTTTGTTACTAGAATGTTATATTGTAGTCTTTTGCTGGTATTCTTTGTGTAGCTATTTAGAGTGTAGCCTCATGGCATTTATAAACATGTGTTTTAGGAGCTGATATTGATGCATTATGTGTTGCACCAAGGCATGTTGACAGGAGTGACTTTTTCACCTCATTTTATGAAAAACTGAAACTACAAGAAGAAGTAAAAGACTTAAGGGTATGTTGGTCCTCTAACAAAGAGTTTGTTAGGACACAATGTAAAATTAACAAACAGAAAAAGTACAGAATAAATAAGTAAAGCTACAGTGGTTTACACCTGTTAAAAGTATTAAAGACTAGTCAGACCCCACAGGATTCACACCCCAGTTTCTGTTGACCTAGACTGACTGTATCTAAATCTTATCTGATAAAACAGCAGCATCTAATAGTGTATTAAGTTTTATGTCAGTTACTTCCATTTATTGCAATCACTTTGAGTCTGAAGGATGAGAAGTGACAATATAAGTTCTACTGTCATAGTAACCATTTTGATTTGTTTGTAGATTCTTTTCCATGTTGAAAATAAAAACTGGATTTTTTTGTTATATATTTTTTGTAGGCTGTTGAAGAGGCATTTGTCCCTGTTATCAAACTGTGTTTTGATGGGATAGAGGTAAGGTTTAGCCAGCTATCTTTATAGTCAAAACATGTCTAATAATCTTAATCAAAACATTAGCTCTTTTGAAATTACCAGTGTTGTATGTGTAATTTGTATTAAAGAGTTGCACATCAAGGGGACTTCCTGTGTGAACTGCCGATCACACAAAGCAGCCTTTGGAATGCTGCAAGTATTACTACTAAGAGTACTTTTTGTCTGCAAGTCAATGAAAAATTGGTGTGATGGTTTCTTAACTAATACTAACAATTGTCCAGTCTTCAAACTCAAAATAACTTAAAAAATTAAGTGTGTTGCTAAAAGAGAACAAGGTGATTCTTTTGGTCCTAATATTTTCAAAAGCCTGGTTAGATTCCCCTCAATAATAACATTGACAGCTACTGTCAACACCTTGAGCTTCTGATTCTCCCTTTCTGCTTGTCTACTTCAATGAAACAAGTTTATGAGGGGTACTTGCCTTTTTTTGGGCCTCTTAAGAGACAGGCCTCCCACTCCCACCTTCCATTACCATTTTTGGGGGCGGGGATGATTGGGTTATTTCTCTCTCAAAGTCTTTTATTTATATTTACCTTGGGAAATGCTCAACAACCTGAGTTTGTGTAGAAAGGTGTCCCTACTGACAATTTAGGTTGCCTAAAGAGGTAAAGTCTCCACAGTTTACTTCTCTCCAAGAGTCTCTAGAATTTTGTGGCAGTAGCACGACAAACGATTTTAGTCTTCAAAATTTTTACTGTAGGTGCTTCTCTGATAGTGTTTGGTTTGGCAGTAACACATGTGGTTTGATTACTCTGTTCTATCCTATGTCACATGTCAATTTCCCATGAATTTGATCTCCCAGTGCCAGTGAGAATTTTGTGACCCTGTGCTAGTCAAAGTGCCGGAAGCACAGGCACCAGTGTCTGAACTTTGTAGCATATATGCTACACGAAGTGTCAATTTCTGCTGGACACAGCTGAGATTTATAACCTGCTTTTAATTGTTTTGTTAATACCCCCCCCCCCCCCCAACAAATTTAACATAGCCTCTAGCTTCTTTGTTACTGTCAAGAACCACGTGTGTACACTTGTAACTGCATTTCAGATTTACAGGCAGTCCCCGGGTTACGTACAAGATAGGGACTGTAGGTTTGTTCTTAAGTTGAATCTGTATGTGAGTCGGAACTGGCATCCAGATTCAGCCGCTGCTGAAACTGACCAGTGGCTGACTACAGGAAGCCTGAGGCAGAGTTGCTCTGCCCCGGGCTTCCTGGAATCAGCCGCTGATCAGTTGCAGCAGCAGCTGACTTGGGGACGCCTGGGGTTCTTAAGTTGAATCTGTATGTAAGTAGGAACTGGCGTCCAGATTCAGCCTGTTGAAACTAATCAGAGGCTGATTCCAGGAAGCCCAGGGCAGAGCAACTCTGCCTCGGGCTTCCAGTAGTCAGCCGCTGGTCAGTTTCAGCAGCGGCTGAATCTGGATGCCAGTTCCTACTTACATACAGATTCAACTTGTACGTAACCCAGGGACTGCCTGTAGTTTATTAACACTGTTAGCACAGTAATGAACACCCTTATTTCATAAAATAGGGAATGTGCGTCCATATTTCCATACCATATACTTACATCATTCCTTCTAGAGCAGTTTTAGGTGTTATCGCGTCGTCTTTCTCATTACCTTCACCATCATCACCAGGGGCCATCATTTTGGCCTTTCCAAGGACTACACCACTTTTATACTATGTGACGATGACATGTTTGATGCATATTCAGTAGGGGATGTCTCTAATATTGAAGTGTTCTTTTCCTATAGGTCAATGTATCATTCTCTCAAATTCTTATCATGTATGTCAATTTGTTACCATGGGCATTCATGGTCATTTATCATATCCTGTCTCCTGATTACTTCAGCTCAGCCTGACCCTGTTATTTTGGAACTTTTTATATAATAATGCATCTGCTGAGTCTAAGGGAATTTTTCCTGCTGTCCTATGTGGGTGAAAGGTCCCAGACATAAGTTCTCCTTTTCAGTCTAGGGAACCTCTAAATAAGCTATGGCCTGTGTCTGGGTGTGATCAATGTCTCAACTACAGGCAGTCCCCGAGTTACGCGGATCCGACTTATGTCGGATCCGCACTTACAAACAGGGCTTTCTCGCCCCGGAGCTCGCAGGCAGCGGAACTGCCCAGAGCGCAGCGGTCCTGCCACCTCGACCTCTGGGGCGAGAAAAGCTGCTCCGGGTGTCACTGGTCTGCTGGAGATGGTCCCCAGCAGACCAGAGGCACCGGGAGCAAGCCGCAGCGGCGGCGGGGTCCCGCGCCTCTGAGGCTTTGCTGTGGCAAAGCCGGGGAGGCACGGGACCCTGCCACCGCTGCGGCTTTGCTCCCGGTGCCTCTGGTCTGCTGGGGACTGTCTGCTGCGCTCCTCCCCCCCCCCCCCCCCCTCAACCCCCTCCCCCCAGCAGACCAGGCTTTTGTTGTGGACCCTGGGGTAGAGCAGCTGGGGTGCTGCCAAGTTGGTCCTGCAGGGACCTACCTGGCAGCCCAGCTGTCCTGTCCCAGGCTCGAGATTTAGCCGCTGTTGAAACTGATCAGTGGCTGATTCCAGGAAGCTGGGGGCAGAGCAATTCTGCCTCCAGCTTCCTGTAGTCAGCCCCTGGTCAGTTTCAGCAGCAGCGGCTGAATCTGGAGCCAGTTCCGACTTACGTACAAATTCAACTTAAGAACAAACCTATAGTCCCTATCTTGTACGTAACCCGGGGACTGCCTGTACAGAAATCTGTAACCTTCGCTTCTGCTAATCTTGCAAACGGCCTGTTACAGCCTTTAGCAGATTTCTTGCATTACAACTCTTCCTTATATCTCTATACTAAATCTGCCCGCTAATATATTAATGAATTAATCTAAATCAACACAACTATATTACTGTATTAGCATGATAGGCAAGCAACTTGATAGGCTACAGCTATAGTTCAAAGCAGATGTGCCTTTACTGACTAATTGAATAGTTGATTGAAATTCCATTGACTATTCAGTTAGTTGAGTAATCTAATTTTAACATCCCTGGTAGTTTCCCCAGCAAACTCGCCTCTCTTCTCCTCCTCCTTTCTCCTCTCTTCTCCTCCCCCCGCCCCCCGATCACCTAGCTGCATATGCAGGAACCCTGGTACATTGTTAAAACCCGTAACCTTCCTTTTCGTGTTCAATGATTGTAGGACTTGTCTACACTACAGTGCTTTGTCTGTATAACATGTCAGATGGGGATGTGAATTAGCAACCCCCTGAGAAATGTAAGTTACAACAACCTAAGCACTGGTGTGGACAGCATTGTGTTTCACTGACTTAGCTGCCACATCTCATGTAAGTAATTTTATTATGTGGATGGGAGAACTTTGTCTTGTTAGCAGAGAACGTTTTCACCAGAGATGTCACAAGAGGGCTCTGTTGCACTGGTGATCAGTCCATACAACAGTCCCATAGGCCGGGCTTACATGGAACAATGAATTCACATCAGACAAAATATGCCTTTAACAAACTTTATTGCAAGCAGTTAAGAAGCAGTTCAAAAGCAAGGTTTAAATCTAGTAAGCAATTAGAAAGCAGATCAAAAGCAGTATTTAACTTAAATTAAGTCTAATTCTTAACCCAATTTTGATACACACTCTCATAAGCACATTCTCACACACACATCATCAGCCAAACCCCAGATAATGTTGGTTAATTTGGTTTGAGGTGGAAGTCTGTTGTGTACGTCACCCCAATATGCTGAATCTATGGACTCTGACCTGTATGGCAAATTGGCATGATATATATCCCTTTGGCAAGGGACAGTTCGAGTGGGGATGAGGTCCAATGATGTCACATGCTGCGAATGTGTTCATGACCGATATCGGAACAGCCTGCTTACAACACCCAATTCTGCTCGCCTAGCCATGAGCGATAAGCAACGGAATGTCCTTGGTCGAGTTCCTCCCTGACACCCTTCGCTGACTCCTCTTATTTGGGAACTTTACCTCCTTTGTACAGTTTTGCTTCTTTCGGTGCACAGTCTTTTCTCAAAGTGAGAAACAAGTCAATAATCCACAGGGGCACTGACTCGGACCCTAGTATGGCCTCTCTTCAGCTCACTTATTTTTAATTCACTCATGCCAACCATTCACACTACTCACATTTCATGACAGAGACGCCATAGTGATACAGCTGTATTGGTGCATTTGTGCCACTGTAGCATTTCTAATGTAGACTAGTCCTTAAAAGTAATTTTGTTACTGTAGTTTTTATAGCACGAATATACTTTTTTGTTTCACCATTCCATTCTCGGCTTTTGTCTGGGTGCTCAGTGTACCTTGGGGAGAATTATTCAGTATACCAATACTACTTGTCATTCACATCCTGGACATGAAAATCTGTGTGTAGTTCAGTCTATTCTTCCTTCTTGAAAGGCTTGGAATCAATGCAAGGCCAAAAAAGATAGATCAGAGAATGCCATTCTTAGACCATCAGATTCCCGATCCATTTCAAGGGCTCCATAATATCCTAGTTCAGCAGTATCTCATGTAATTGCTGGAGAATCAGCACATGTTGCCTTTTGAATCTGCCAGTACCATTCCTCTGGTGTTGCAGATGTTTTTAGTCTGAATTTCACAAAGAAGATTTTGTCTGATGCCAGATCTCCGTCAAATCTGGTAGTACTGTTGTGTCTATAATACAAGTAAGCTTTTGCCTTACTCTCTACTCTGAGGCAGAAGGACAGAAGGAATTGGTGCTCCATGCTGTAGATGCTGAGAGAACCTTCCATTCCAAGGGAAGCAAGAAAATGTAGTCTCGGATATGGTGAAAGTGGGCTTTAGTTCTGTTGTCTCTAGTGCCAGTTTCCTCTTATCTTGCTTTTCATGTTGAGCTCTTTTCCAATGAAATAAGAGATCTTACTCACTTCTGACTTTCATTCCCAAAGATGAAATCTATAAAATGGTTCTTGTAAAACTACAACTATCCCTATATATCTCAATAAAATGTTCAATCGTAAATCTTTCATGTCTGCTTCCAGTCTGTGTGAAACTGCATTTTGAAATTCTTATAGTTGAAAGCAGACTTCACGGCTTTATAGAAGCTGATTCTTTTAAGAGCTGATAATTTAAAATTATGCTTATTCTTAAGGGGTACTGTGCTAAAAGTATCAACATTGTATATTGAGAATTTATTATTAAAGCATATCCTTCATAATATATAGGAAGTGTCCTTGATCCGCCTGTGCAGGTTAGACTAAAGGTCTTCTTTTATCCTTATTCCTGTTTCATAATGTACGTGCTGGGGCTGGAAAGTGTTGTAGATGTTTTGAAGCTGCATTTTTTGGGGTGCTCTTTAGATATCACAAGTATTGGCCTTGTATTCTCTCTCTCTTCTTGGCTCTGAGAGACAACTAATAGGACTTAACCTTTTTACCAGATAGGATAACTTATTGTTGGCCTGGAAGAATTAAAAACATAGTCTGGGCTGGTGAAACCTGATGTCTCAGCAATAAGCTTTTGACCTACATTTAAATTCTTATGTTGACTGGCTCAGTCTGAGGTTGCAAGTGCAAACTTTGCCCCCCCATCAGTAGCCTTGTAATTGTCTGTGAATTATGTATCCTATATAGCACTTCAAGAGACATGTACATATATTCTGGTTCTGATTACATGTGACTGCAGAGGTCTGCCCTTTTGGGTCCAGTTGCCATTTGTAAGCTACAATTAGTAACAATGCTTGTTATGGCAAATATGTAGAAGTCATTTCTTTAAAAAAAAACAAAAAACACTTTGATGCCCTAATGAATAAGTGTTTATAAAATTGTGTGGAAGTAAAATATTACAATTACACTAAAAACCATTTAAAATAATGGCAGAGCCCATAGAAAATGTAGAATAGTAATAGAGATGTAGCCGTGTTAGTCTGGTCTAGTTGAAACAAAAGACAGGACTATGCAGCACTTGAAAGACTAACAAGATGCCTAACGTAGTGAATACAAGCAGAGAGAGGGTAAGTTTAGAAGATAGGATACCCAAAGAACAAGTTAAAAATCACTTAGGAAAGTTAGATGTCAGCAAGTCACCAGGTCCTGATGAAATGCATCCCAGGATACTCAAGGAGCTGATAGAGGAGGTATCTGAGCCTTTAGCTATGATCTTTGAAAAATCATGGCAGACAGGGGAGATTCCAGAAGACTGGAAAAGGGCAAATATTGTGCCCATCTATAAAAAGGGGAATAAGAACAACCCAGGAAACTACAGACAGGTCAGTTTAACGTCTGTCCCAGGGAAGATAACGGAGCAGGTAATTAAGGAAATCATATGCAAACACTTGGAAGGTAATAAAGTGATAGGGAATAGCCAGCATGGGTTTGTGAAGAACAAGTCATGCCAAACTAATCTGATAGCTTTCTTTGATAAGATAACGAGCCTTGTGGATAAGGGAGAAGCGGTGGATGTCATATACCTAGACTTTAGTAAGGCATTTGATACGGTCTGGCATGATATTCTTATTGATAAACTAGGCAAATATAACTTAGATAGGGCCACGATAAGGTGGGTGCATAATTGGCTGGATAACCGTAGTCAGAGAGTTGTTGTTAACGGTTCTAAATCCTGCTGGAAAGGGATAACAAGTGGAGTTCCTCAAGGGTCTGTTTTGGGACCCGTACTGTTCAATATCTTCATCAATGATGTAGATATTGGGATAGAGAGTACGCTTATTAAGTTTGCAGATGATACCAAACTGGGTGGGGTTGCAACTTCTTTGGAGGATAGGGACATAATTCAAAATGACCTTAGCAAGTTAGAGAAATGGTCAGAGGTAAACAGGATGAGGTTTAATAAAGAGAAATGCAAAGTGCTCCACTTAGGAAGGAACAATCAGTTCCATACATACAAGATGGGAAGCGACTGTCTAGGAAGGAGCATGGCGGAAAAGGATCTAGGGGTCATAGTGGACCACAAGTTGAATATGAGCCAACAGTGTGATGCTGTTGCAAAAAAAGCAAATATGATTCTAGGTTGTATCAACAGGTGTGTTGTAAGCAAAACTCGTGAAGTCATTCTGCCGCTCTACTCTGCACTAGTTAGGCCTCAGCTGGAGTACTGTGTCCAGTTCTGGGCGCCACATTTCAAGAAAGATGTGGAAAAATTGGAAAGGGTACAGAGAAGAGCGACAAGAATGATTAAAGGTTTAGAGAACATGACCTATGAAGCCAGGCTTCATGAACTGGGCTTGTTTAGTTTGGAAAAAAGAAGATTAAGGGGGGACATGATAGCGGTTTTCAAATATCTAAAAGGGTGTCACAAGGAGGAAGGCGAAAATTTGTTCCTCTTGGTTTCTGAGGACAGGACAAGGAGTAATGGGCTTAAAGTGCAGCAGGGGAGGTTTAGATTGGACATTAGGAAAAAATTCCTAACTGTCAGGGTGGTCAAATATTGGAATAAATTGCCAAGGGAGGTGGTGGAATCTCCCTCTCTGGAGATATTTAAGAACAGGTTAGATAGACATCTGTCAGGGATGGTGTAGACGGAGCTTGGTCCTGCCTTGAGGGCAGGGGGCTGGACTCGATGACCTCTCGAGGTCCCTTCCAGTCCTATTATTCTATGAAGATGGTTTATTAGGTAATGAACTTTCATGGGCCAGACCCACTTCCTCAGATCAAATTGTGGAAGAAAATTGGCATGACCATAAGGGATACAAAAAGTGAACACACATAAAATAGACAAATCAGATTTTAGAACAGAGGAGGGATGGGAGTGGTGGTGGTTAATGTCTAGGAGGTAATATTACAGGTGATCATATCTATTATAGTATTAGATATTATCTCTAATATCATTACCTCATAGACATTAACCACCACCACCCCCATCCCCCTCTGTTCTAAAATCTGATGTCTATTTTATGTGTGTTCACTTTTTGTATCCCTTTGGTGTATATATATGGTCATGCCAATTTTCTTCCACAATTTAATCTGAGGAAGCGGGTCTGGCCCATGAAAACTCATCACCTAATAAACCATCTTGTTAGTCTTTAAAGTGCTGCATAGTCCTGTCTTTTGTTTCATAAAAGATGTGTGCTACTATGCCGAAGGCATAGTGCCAAGCTAGTCTTTGCAAACCATGTGGAGCATTTATTCGTTGGACGATTGCCGGGATTTCATACGATGACTGTCTGTTTTTATTAACAACAAAACAAGTTTAAAACTCACAAATCAATAGCCTTAATTAGTAATATGTATGCTTCAATTTCAGCGCTAGGCAAATTCACTTCTTTTCTGTGCTTCAGTGGTATTTGCAAGGAAAATTGATACAGTTTCCGTATTCAGCTTCAGGTTAGATGAATTGCATCATTTTTTTTGCATTCTAGAGTTATCTTAGAGGTAATATCATAGGAAGTCCAGCGGATGCTAAAAGTGTCTTTTTAACACTTTTAATTTGGAGAGAGAGAAGTTACCCTACAGGGAATAAATGTTGTTTTTTTCATGGTAGACAGTGATTTTGGTTAAGATAATTTAGTTCACTATTTTAATGCAGGGGTAAGTTGGTGTATTTAATTGTTTGTTTGTTTTGTTTTAGATTGATATTTTGTTTGCAAGATTAGCACTGCAAACTATTCCTGAGGATTTGGACCTTCGAGATGATAGTCTACTTAAAAATTTAGACATTAGATGTATACGAAGTCTTAACGGTATGTATAAAACTTTGGCTTTTCAAGTATCAGCTTTGCTATTAAGTTAGTTTCTCAGGATGGGGTGTAGATGAATGTGTGTGTAACTGAGTTGCAAAGTTGCAGTGAACTCATGGCAGATCAGCTTGTTTGGATTTAAAGTAACTTGTTCAAGCCAATACTATGAGGCAGCATTTGAAATGCTTGCTGTTTTTTCTGTTCAGATTCTTTATCAAATCTTGTCAAATCACATCTTGAACATCAAAGCCTAGAAACTTTATATTGGGCTGGTCCTGAAGGCTTCATCTAGAGCACTGGCACTTATTAATGAAATAAAGATATATGTATTGCAGTGTTCTCAGTAGCAAATTAGGAATGTCAGAGCGTTACTGATCTGAGGCTTATCTGGTACCGGGATTATAGTTGTTTTGGCTTTTGAGGCATGAAATAAGGATTTTCTGAGAGACACCAAAATGTAAGTTTAGATGAAAATTGCATTCATAATGTGACTGTTGCAACTCTACTCGGGCTCCTATGTTTTGCCATAAAACCTGAAGTAAGGGCTCTTTGGTCTCTCTTGCAAATTGGAACTGTTGACTGCTTCAAGTACATTGTTTAAAAATAGACATTTTTATTAGGTTAAATATGGAATGAAAATGGAATCAGTACTATATTCTTTGTTCTATTAGTCAGTTCTATTTGGCCTTAACATTTTTAGCATCAGTCTGTCCTCTTCTTGAGTGAAATTTGGGAAGAGGCCTTGAATAGGCTCCCACCAACTAGCGCTGTCTGAGTTTAACAGCAGTATTTACCACTATACATTAACTTGGAGTTCTAAGTTGATACTACAATGTGTAAGCTTCATTGTTGGTACTCCATTGAATTAATTATATAGTTCAGATGTCTGAAAACTTTGGTTGTAGGCTGTTCTTTTGGTTAGCCACCACTGCTAGCTTTCATGTTTAGAAGATTTCAGAGTCATGAGGGCTAAAGATTAACTTTTCAAAATGTTTATATTCTGCAATCCAATTTTATGTCAAATTCCTTAGCAAAAGAATTACATAAAAATCTGGTTCTAGTATAAAAGGCTGTGTGCAACAACTCTGCTCTTGATATTTGTTTGTAACCTGCTGTTTGTATGTTATTAATTTTGTATAACATATATAAAATGTTGCTGTACAACAGAATGAGCCAAGTGTGCTAATCTATGGTAGATTTGAAGGTTGTGTGAGGGCAGATTTTTTTAATCATTAGAGGTAACAGGTGCTTTCTGTTGGCCAGGTTGCAGGGTAACCGATGAAATTTTACATCTAGTACCAAACATCGACAACTTCAGGTTAACACTGAGAGCTATCAAACTGTGGGCAAAACGTAAGTTTAGTCTCAGAAATGAGGTTCTCAGTACATTCTTATCAGACACAACTGGTGGTGATGATGACTAACTCTCTTCTGTCTTTTTTTTCCCCCTCTGCATCAACAGGCCACAACATCTATTCCAATATACTAGGTTTCCTTGGTGGTGTTTCCTGGGCTATGTTAGTTGCAAGAACTTGCCAGCTTTATCCAAATGCAATAGCATCAACTCTTGTACATAAATTTTTCTTGGTATTTTCTAAATGGTATGTTTTTATTTTAGATTACACTAAAATAAAATTGTTTGTAGACACTGAATTTTAGTCTTGTTTCTATGGCATTCCTTCAGCTCATATCAGGTTAAGTTAGTAGTTAAAGTGTATTGCTGCCTCAGTGTAGTGAATTGTGTTATGGTGAGCAAGACAACACAGTCTTATTAAAGGTTATGAGACACACCACTGTTTAGTGTCTTTAAAAAACTCAAGCACAAAATAAATTTGTCTTGGTTTTTAACTGGAAGCGTTTTAAATATTTGTGATAATTGAGGACCTCTTTTACTTTTCACATGTGACCCTTGCATAGTCCTAAATCAGAGAGAATCCTTGTATGTTTTCAGACATTAAAAAAGGTGGTAGTATGCAAGGGACGGGGTTTATTCATTAAAAATGCAAAGTAAATTGGGCAAAATATTGTAATTTGCAGAGAAAAATTCCAAGATTTTTTTCTAAAGTATTTGCAGAGAAAAGTTCCAAGACTTTTTTTTTCTAAAGGATTGTATCTGAAATCTTGATCTGTCTGTTCTCTCTTTTGAAATGTTCAGAGACTTTCTTAAATTCTTGTAGAAAATGGAAACTAGATACCAAGTTCAACATGCTCACTTGAACTTCCTACCAAGAAGATCATTATTACAGTTTCACTTTTTCTGAAAGCCAAGTGGCTTCATATCCTCTTCGATTGTCGCATTTTTAGGGGGGTTGACTTCTAAATAGCAAGTTGCTGACTTTATATCGCAAGGTGCTAATTCAGCAAACTGACAAACCCCTGTTCATAGTGTATTGTACACTCAAAGCATTGTTAGTTTTATGTGAGGAGTTTATAAATTGTTGGTCATGTGCATTGCCCAAGAGTACAGTGCACCAATGCTGAGGAAACCCCACTGTAGGTAACTGTTAGTTTTTAAAATAGTATTATAAAAGTATCTAATTGATGGCTATTAGACTATCTTGCATTTCATTTACTCGTAACCCTATAGAGTGCAGCCAATTATGTAATATATTTAATAAAGTGTTTCATGCTGCGTGCTTTTTCTTGAGTAATCTGGATGGAAAAAACTTCAAATTCAGCACATGTAGTTCATAATAACTAATCATACAGCAATGTACCATAGTTCCTGATTGTTTATGGGCAATCTAGAGAACTCAGTGTGAATACAGAATTAGTATTGTATCTCTGCAGAGGTGATTCCTTCAGCAATTCAGCAAGAGGTTGTGTCTATTTCAGGAGTGGTTGGTTATGCAAGGTTCTGTGACCTGCAGTGCACAGGAGAACAGACTAGCTGGACAATGATGGTCCTCTCTGACCTTAGTCTGAGTATTTTTGGAGAGCAATTTAAAGAAGTTTGCTTTACAGCTACTTTTTTTTTTCATTCCCTTAATTAAGAGGCACAAATATTTTGTACTGATGTGTTGGAGCAAACTGTTATAAATGCATATGAAGTATTTAGCTCAGCGACTAAAAACCAACTGTAGACTAACTTGACTTCAAGAAAAAAATCATCAGATGCTGTTCGAGGAGGGCAGAGTGAAGAAGGATCACGTTCAAAAGTATTGTATGTTTTGCAAAATAAATCATTATGTCCATTAGTCTTATTCAGTGATACAATCTTTTTAAACAGGGAATGGCCAAATCCAGTGCTATTGAAACAGCCAGAAGAATGCAATCTTAATTTGCCTGTATGGGACCCAAGGGTTAGTGTATTATTTTTTCCCCCCTATAAATTACACTGTACATTAGAGTAAGCAGTTGATTTTAAAGAAACCCCAAGGAAGCTTTATTTTTAGATTATAAATGAATGTAATGTGTGAATATTACATTTTCTTTTTGATAAGTTCATCTATAATTCTTCTGTACTGCACAGAACATGCAGTCTAAACTATATTTAAATTCTAGATTACTTAGTAACTATGCTTGTCCAATTCAGCAGTAAGTAATCTAAATAAATGCTAAATGCTCCATGTACAATTTATGTATTTGATATTAGATGCATACACTAAAGCAATTTTTAGAGCATTGCACACTTATGACATTTCACTTTCTGGGTGATTGATTTAAGGACACTTATTTTCAAAATTTGTGTTTTAACTGCTGAGGGAGTATTATGAATTGTGCAATAAGGTGTCCTTTGTGGTTTGGACCAAAGAGGGACACACATTTAAAAGAATCTCACTTTGCCTTTCTTTGTTACAACAAGGTAGAAATGTCAATTATGGTATCTCCATTTATATTTTTCACTTAAAGATGAAAATCATGCAATAAAACTACTGGTGATATGCATAAAACCATTATTAAAGATGTAAATATGAGAATTGTCAAATCGGAAGTGTACTGTTTCACCAATTGTGAAATATTCTTAAGGTTCATTGGAGGAGAGGGACTAGTGTGAGCACAATAGTCTTGAAGGCTGTACAGCATTCCCTGTTTTAAAATATATTTTCCGCTTGCTTTGACAGAAGAATACATTTAAATAACGTGTAGCTTATGATTTAAAGTAAGATTAAAACAATGTTCTTAAGTCACCCTATTGTTTGTGTTGTAGGGGGTTTGAGGTTGCAAGCCATATGTGCTGTAATAGCTAAACAAAGTAGGGTAATTTAAGGGCAGGGTTTCAACCTTAACTTTCAATTTGCAATCTGGCAAACCACAAGTTCTCACTAGCTTAACGTTGTTTAATTTTTTTTGTCTTTGCTGTTTCCTTATTTCATTTCCCCATGTGCTGTTTTTAAATAAAGGATATTTTAATACAAATACTGCTTTCCTCAAGATGCCGAGAGCCTCTCTTCTTAAACTGGCTCTTTATTTTCAGTAGTGTTACAGGAATAAACCATACATCATATTTAAAAGGGTCTCAGCATAGTTGTTTCTCTGAGATTGTCTAATGTGCTCAAGTACTTAGGTACCTGTGTTTTGGTATGATTAGACTAGCTTCCTTTAGACCTTTAATACTAAAATTCACCATTGATCTATTTTATTTCATGTTTTTAGCTATAAAAATTACCTAGTAGTGATGATGAGGCATGCTGATAGTTTGATCTTCCCTGTTCCATTTGAGTTAACTTCCACGATGTAGTCGACTTGCAGGAATATGCAGACAAGATGTTATCCTTGAGTATTTTAAATTTCTGTGCACAATTGTTCAGGCTAATTTGTATACTAAGATCTCATTTGTTACTTTGGAGTTTGATTCATTTTAGCAAGGAGAATTCCAAAAAAATTTTGTTTTGTGTGTGCTTGAAGAAAACTGATTGGCTGTTGTTATATATAGGTAAATCCCAGTGATAGGTACCATCTTATGCCTATAATTACACCAGCATACCCACAGCAGAACTCTACCTACAATGTGTCCGTTTCTACACGGATGGTCATGGTTGAGGAGTTTAAACAAGGTAAGTATTATCTTACGCTCTTATCTATTCCAGAAGACTTAAAATAATTTCATCATGGGGACAATATTGTTTTGGAACAATTAGTTAACAGGCATCCCTTTAAAAGCAACTGAATCAGTCAATCTTCATGGCTTCATGTTTTGTTTGTAACTTTGAAATTAAATGGAATATTTTAAAAAAAATCTATTTTTTCCTTCCTGACATTGATCGTTATTAACTGAAAGTTGCATTCTCGTAAGTGGAAATCATAATCTGATAATTTGTTCTTTCTAGGCTGTTTCAGTGGTCTTACAGTCTTTATTACCATATGGAAAAGTACAGTGCAGTTCTGTCTTCCACTGGCATCTGCCAGCAAGGTGCTAAGGGGGCAGTAAGATTAGCTCTTTAAGAAAATTGGGAGAATGGTTGAGTAAACCTTCTGGCAGTGAAGGGACATTTACTGGTACACATGGGGAAATACAGAGAATACACATCAGGGTATTGTACTCACTCTCCCTTTTTTAACAGTCATCTGTGCCAATATGTGGCCCTCGTTCCAAAGAGGATTTAACCCCTGCAAGGGAAACCTTTTTCTTCTCTTTCCTGGGCTTAGCACATTTCCTCTGTGGCATGTTCAGTCTTAGGCCAAGAGGGTGAACAAGAAACAGCAGAGAATAATATTCTCTAGTGGTATAGTAGAGCTTTGAGACAATAATCTTGTTCAATTAAACTTCTGTTGAAAAATGTTAAAATTATTTCAAACACATACTCAGTAACTGAGGATCATTCATGTAAAATATCACCAGGAGTAATGTTTGTTGGAAGAGAAGATCATTGGATTGACAAGAACAAATTAGCTGTTAACTTGGAAATAACTTTTCTTTATGGACTGTTTGTGGATACTTGGTGTGGATCAACTGTGTGAAAAAGGTTTAAATGTGTTTTTATAATTCAGGTCTTGCTATCACAGATGAAATATTGCTGAGTAAGGCAGAGTGGTCCAAACTTTTTGAAGCTCCAAACTTCTTTCAAAAGTACAAGTATGTATATTATGGCATGGAAGACATGTTTAAGTATTATCATTTACAAAAAAAAAATACTTTATAGCAAGACACATGCATCAGTATTAAGTATGATTGAACACTTCCATTAGAAACCGTTAAAGTATTACAACTGGTTTATCTTTTTCTTTAAAAAAAAAAAAAAGGGATAGTTTTCTACTTCGTAGGGTTTTCCTCTTGGTTAATTTTTAGATCTGTTTTGCCCTTCTTTGTTAGCGAAACCAAAGTAATTTAAATAACATGGTTATACTACTTTGCTCTTTTTCTATAGTATAATTAATCACCCTGATAGACCACGATCCTATAATGAAGAATGTGACTGACAAGCTATAGAATTAATATGTTAAAACTAGTATACTTGAATTAGAAGTTGTTTTGACCAATTAGTGACGTGTTCTAAGTGATTGTAATGAGCTGTTATTGATGATAGCAGTATTAAAATCAAGCCAAGTAAAATGAAATCGGCCTCCCCACTGACAAATCATTTTGCAGAAATTAGATAATAGGAACCGTTCCACCAGAAACCCCTCTTTACTTTGTCAAAGTAAACAAATTTCAGTAACAGAAGATACCCTGTAGTTTTACCCTGGCAGCTTAGTTGAATATAAAAATTTTTTACTAGTTTTTCCTCATTCAGAAATAGAGTTATTTAAGGATTCAGAATGTATTCATCGCTAACTGCCGTGTCATGCCTTTATATTAGGGAAAAGACTTTCAGAATTTTATCCTTAAATATTTTTAAGAGGAAGTCTAGGAAATGCACTCTTAAATCTTAACAGACATTTTAAGGATTCCTACTGGTTGTATTTGTAGGGGAGAAGCTTGTTTAAATGTATATTGGATTTCCTGAAAAATGTAATTTATAATAAATACAGATTATTGAAATATATATGGACTACCTTTTATTTGCCCTCAGTTTTGTTGGAGACCCACTTTTGGAATTGGGATTAAATATTTTCTACAGTTCTGTTCCTGTTTTAGGTGGTTATGTATTAATCTAAACAAGATTGAAATATATACAGTTTTTCCCCCATTAAAAAAAGATTGATGACCATCATAATGTGTCTGTGTTTTGTTTCTGTATCTTTTGCATGATAAAAACTTTAAAACACCTGAACAGCTTTTATGTTGTATCTTGGAGATTTGATTTGAAAACTTGTGATGGATACTGTAAAGTGATTTTTAATTTTTTTATAAAACGAATTTTGTGTGCACTCCACTGTTAGCGCTAACCTCTAGAAAAGCTTAAAATACATCCCCTTTCAATTTGTCAAATGCTTTTTTTCCTCTCTGATTTTGAAACTAATAGATGCTAACATGGCTGAGTTTGTTTGAAATAAGACCTATTAAATAGTGTTTTATCCTGACACATGCCCCAGTATCAGTAATTACAGCAGCATAGCAATGGATATAGTCACTACAAGCAGAGTGTGCACATGCTTTGTAGGTTCTACTTAAAATACTGATTTTTCTAATTCCTTGACTAGGGAGGTAGAACACGGAAGCTTAATTTTCTGAATTGGGAGAACTTTGAAATTTATTAAAGTATAGAAGAGAAATATTTGTATTAAGTTTCATTAGTCACTTTTAATAACTCTAAATATAAATGTATCATCACTAATAAACTTTGTCCAAAACTTTTGATCTGGAAACAATATATTTTTATCCTTGTACAGTTCAAACCTCTCATTGCTAAAATTTAAATGTTCAGTACTGTACAAGACACAAGGTAACATGGTCTTTGCCTTAAAGTTGTGTTTAAATAATTTATCAAACCTGTTTGACTCTTGTCTTATAAGTGCATAGATTTAAATGAGTATTAATGAGAATTACTTTGGGAAATAACATGTCAATGACAGAATAGAGTTAACTACTCTCATTTGCAATTCTCTTCAATGAAAAATTCATTTATTTTAGAGAACTTTAGAGGTTACTATATATCATGTATTGCAGGGGATTAGAAATGGAAAGATGTAGTCTAATCTGTCTAAATACTTGCCATTATTTGCTTCAAATTTGAGATGCCAGAGCTCAGGCTGTTCGCACATTACTGTTTTCATTTCTAGACGAGACAATTGTTAAGGAGGCAACAAAAATCACATCTGGACTGTGTACTTGTACAAAAATTAACAATTACCAGCACACGTAAATGTAGTTAGGCGACAAATTGAAAAGATTGGGACTCTTTCCATGTTAGAACTTAAGAACAAAAAGTGTATCGTAATAAGAAAATATTCTCCATATACAACGAGAACACATTGTACAAAAATTGAGACTATCACTTGCAGTAAATAAAAAAACTACAGAAAACATTAAAGGGGTACTTGACTTATTAATGTATCTTGTGCACATAACAGAATTTACATCTATTAACCATAACACAACCTTACTCAGAGAAACTTTATTTAAAATACATTAGTTAGGATGTGTACCATCAATTGTTCATTGCAATATTTTTTCTAAAACGTTCTGAATAAGAGGCACAATAGGATGGATGGCTTTTTGCTAAGTGGTTATGGATATTAAAAATGGAGTGCAGTTAACTAAATCTTCATTGAGTAGTATGATTTTTTTTTTTTAATTGCTCAGGATGAGGTATAATGGAGGAAAACTCAAATGTTTTTGAACAGAATATACTATAGATCCTAATAGGGATGCTGCTGCTAAAATAAAGTATTATAAGAGGATTATTTGCTTCTAACCTCATGGTAAAGCAATAAAGATATTGTAAAGTTAAAAGAACACGCAAGAAAATGAGAGCCTGAAAATTACAAAGTTATAGTTATAGGACCCAAGACAATTTTAAAGTCTGTTTTGTGAAGAGTGGCTAAAAACTAATACTCACTCATTGGAAAGCTGCAAATACTGGATATCCTGTGCAGAAATTATTTCTTACCCTGCTATGTAACACAAGCTTCTACCTTAAAAATTACAAAATTCTAATTATCTTGAATTCCTTTTCCCCGTTTCAATTCCAAATTGCATTCACTAATACTGTCGAAACAAGGATAGTTAATAGATATTTACTTTAACATTTAGATATCAGTAACTATATCTCTCAAACAATTAATCCGTAATCACAATATGAAGCATCTTTCACTAACCAGTTTTAGATTTATCAAGATTTCATAGTTATTTTTGGAAGTTGCTCTTCACAGACAGGCCTTACAAACCACTAGAAAATAAATGTTTGTAAATACCTGGGAATATCCTCTTGAATATAAAATTTTTACTAGTAAGGTTCATTTCCCATTGTGAGAGATCCTGTTAGTATTTCAACTAGAACAATTAAAAAATATCCAGTGCTCATAAATGAATTATTTAAAATTATAAAACACTATAAAGTCTGAATGTAGTGATGCTTAAGTGAACCTCATTTTCTGCTTTGGGTGCATGAATTTTTGTGCAATAACATTGCTGAATTCATGGAACAACACTCCCCAAAGAATCAGTTGTATCTGTAACTGTGACACTGCACGTTTCTAAGTACAGGCTGTCCTTGCTATAAGTCCAAGATATGTTCCAAAAAACTTGGAGTTACAGAGGAACAACTTAAAGCGGGAATTTTTTTTTTCTTGGAGCTGACTTCCATTTACACTTTTTGGGTGTGCAACTTAAGAGTAGGGAATGGGAAGACTTACAATGCATCAGTTCCTACACATGTCAACAACTTTACACCCATTTCGCACTATACTGGTGCCACTTACAGCGGGGCTACCCTGTAGTGTTAGTTTTGTGGAATAACTGGCCTGTTGGTTTCTCACGTGTTTTACTAAGACAGAAGAGTTTAGTATTCTCATGAAGCACTTGATGCTAACAAAACCAAACAAATCTTACAGTAGAATTTCATAAGAAAATAAATGTCTTCCTTCCCCCTCATTTCTTAAAATACAAGTCTTTGAATTATTAGTCCAGAATACTTTTAGCCCATTTTACCCTTTATACTTAACAAGATATTTGTGTGCGTAACAGTTGATCTATTGGTTTTGAATTACCTTCATAGTGATTTCCAGATAAGCAAGTTTTCCTAGGATTCTGTAGAATTGTATCACAATGTTTCCCTGTTACTGACCTCACAGTTTTCTGGACAGAAGGTTTATTTGTGTTGTCAGTGTGTAACCATGAAATTCACTTTGACATTGACCCTGATCTTATCAGCCTTACAAATTGGGCCCCGATTCTGCAAAGATTTAGGTAAACATTAATTTTACACAGTCTGAGTAATCCTATTTAGTGCCTAAATCTTTGCATGTTCCTGTTTTAAGGCATGTTGGGTGGAGCTTTTCAGATCATTTTACAAAATCTTCTTGATTATTCCACTAATCTTTAAAAAAAAAAAAAAAAATCTAAAAATTCAGCCCTTGCATTTAAATGAGATTCCCTTGCCCATCTAATTCCTTTGGGCTAAACTGTTCTAGTTTTTCCTTCATGAAATATTTGGGGATTTTATGCGTTTAGAGATTTTTTTTGACCCAATATATTGAAAATCTGTTCAATCAGTAGACTGTTCCAGAGTAAATCCTGAAGCCCTAAGGTTAATGGGGAGAAGAGCGTTTTGTTAGAAAGCGTCCAAAAAAAAAAGTTGACACTATTTGTGTTACATTTCACGTCTCTTTATCTTCTTGATAAAATGGTCGAACCAGCATATATCTGGTCATGTAGCTATGTCTTGAGAAATAAAGTAATTGTGGCTAAAATACCAGACTTCCTTGTGGTTGCACTCGGTGCAAGAAATTAAAAAGAATATTCAAATTATGTAGTCTTCTGCAATTGGCAATTTAAGTCATACGCTCATTTAGTTGAAATTCCAGCTTAAGTGGCATTTCTATTATTTGTTTGTGCAGCTGTGGGTATCAACGCGAGTCGAAATGTTTTGGAAAATAATCTGTTAATACCAGACTCTGCAATAATTAAATAGCCTCTTGTAGCTTGTATAAACTTTTTTTATTGTAAGGTGTATATCTTTAACTGTTGATTTTATTCTTCTGTCTGGGTTTGTAGCTTAAATACATGAGGATGTTAATAACTGTGAATATCCAGTGTCTGACATAAATAGAATAGCCTGTTGTCTTTATCTCCAAAGGCATTACATTGTACTTCTCGCAAGTGCACCCACAGAAAAACAGCGACTAGAATGGTGAGTATTATGCATACTACTTTTTTTAAATTCCCCAAATGTCAAAATACTTGGTCAGCCTACCTGGATGTAAATAAACAAGTAACACATAGGGGAGGGGAGTAAAGATTGTGTTCTAGAATTAAACACATGAAGACAATTTTATTTCTCATCTTTCATTAATATGGAAATTCATTAATGAAGGAAAATATCATTGCATGAGATGCTCTGTTTAACAGGGCTTGAAAAGATATTTTGATGTGCCCTTACCTTCAGTCTTATGATGTATGGAGAAGGTCTTAATAGCTAGCTCTTACTCTTCCCCATTTTTTAATTTAGGGTTCTCGGATGTTTGCTTTCTCTCACCGTACTTGAAGCAGCAGTGGTGTTAAATCTTCACATACTTGTTCTGTAGGCATTGAGTAGCTGATCAAAGTACAAATCCTAATCTGAATATAAATAAATTCATTCCCCTCTCAATTTTCTGCGCTTTTCCTGGTTTGGGTATTAGATGGCTGAAGAATTACTAATGCATAGCATCTTAATTACTACACCCAGCAAAATCTTTGATTGTTAGTGTCATTTTGGGCACAAGCAGTTTGGACAAGGTATAGCTTCAAGGCAAGATGATGTGGAATTCACTGACCAAAAAGCTTTGTTGAAAAGTAATTGGTCTGGAGTGAACTTCTCTGACAGTGTTTAGTTACTTGCTGTTTCCAGGTATTGGTTTAACCAGAAAATTTTGCCTTTTTTCCCTCCCAGAAGTGTATTATTGTATTTCAGGTATTTATAAATTGCTGCTTATTTTTGTAATTGATTCAGGGTGGGCTTGGTGGAGTCAAAAATCCGTATTCTAGTTGGAAGCTTGGAAAAGAATGAGTTCATTACACTGGCTCACGTGAATCCTCAATCATTCCCAGCACCCAAGGAGAATCCTGATAAGTAAGCCATTGTTGCTAATTACTGCAATAATTGAAGGACGTTTTATGTAGATAACTGTAAATTTACAATGTATATGATTAACTTTTCATTACGTGTTCATTTATTTCAATTTTTAATGACTTGTCAGCGATTATTGGTAAAACCCTGATATCCTCCTATGTAAAATCACTCAGCTTACGTATAGATACTTTTATAGCCATAGGAATACCTTGAGTGATTCAACTTCGATAATTAGAGTTGCCATAAAACTAACCTTAGTATTCACAATTTGTTGCAGTTGTCTGAGCCACTATTACCAAAGTCTGTTATGCTTTTATTAGTAGCCCTGAGAGTCAAGCAGGTGTCTCAGTCTTTTAATGATTTCATCAGCTTAGTTAGATTTGTAGTTTTGAAACACATGTATAGTACTTGTGCTTGAACTTGTAATGATTAATATTTTAGGAAATATTCATCTGGTACGTGTAGGAAGAAAGCAGAACTTATGTTAAGACATTTGGCAAGTTCTGGTTCTTCTATTTTGCTTTCCATACTGTTAGGACTTGTTTCGTTTTTTTTTTTCCTTTGCCAGAAAGCTGCACTTAAGACTTGGCATTTTCTGTGTATCAGATGTTATAGACCAGTGGTTCCCAAACTTTTTGGCATCGCACCCCCTTTTTTATTTTTGAGAAACCCTCATGCCTAAAGCGGACTTACGTTGACTCAAGTTATGTCTGCATATATCACTTGAGCGCATGCATACTTGGTTTGTTGTGTTTGGAGTGCATGTGCTTGTCAGGAGTGTTTGTATTGATGGAGCGTGATGCATCATGGGTAGGTATCCAGTTCACTGTCTTTGGAACACTTGATGTATGTTGGCCACAGCAAATTCTGCAAAGGGTTACTAGGCGCAAGAGGTCAACTTTGCAGTTTGCTGCTGTCTCCATCCCATCATGTTATTTGTATCTCATAGTGTTTTGTACCTTTATTTTTTTTAAAAACTAACAAACCTGCATGATCGTCCTCATTGTCCACTATCTCTGACAAAAACAGAGCCTGCCTAACTTGGCATTATCATCACAAATGTGCAAGCACAGATTGCATGATCCTGTAATATTTGCAGAATTTCAGGGAAAAACTCAATCAGCAAGACTCATGACATTTTTTTTGCTATGCAATATAATGACTATCAATTCAAGATTGTTGGTGGAGTTCACAGAGCTGCTGCAGTTGGTGTAGCACCATTTCTGGGCGTGAGAAACAAGCACTGGAGAGAGCACATGATGATGCATGTTAGAGATGAAAAGCTGTGGTTGCCAAACTTTTGGATGCACAAGACTATATTCCTACATCTGTGCTGAGCACTTCTTAGCCCCTCAGTACAGGGACATGAAACGAGCTGTGTGTAGAGCTCACAACTTACATGGACAAGTGAGTTGTGATTGCACTGTGGAAATGTGCAATGTCAGTTGACTATTGGTCAGTCAGGAATCAATTTGGAGTTGGAAAATGCATTGCAGAAGCCCTTTCAGAACTGTACCCTGAGCATTAGGCAAGTCATAAGTAGGAGGATTTTCAGCAGTGGTGTTCCCGAACTGCAGTGGCGTAATAGATTGCATACATCCTTATATGGCACCAGAGCACTTGTCTTGATGTTCTTAGTGGCCAAAGTGCTTCTTTTCTATGGTTATGCAAGCAGTGGTCAATCAGTGGAAATGCCTTACTGACGCCCATGTGGATTAGTCAGGCAAGATTCATGGTGTGCTTTCACCTTCAAGAATATGAAATTGTGCAAAAAGCTACAAGTGAAAACTTTGTTCCTCAGCTGCTGGCTTGCCATTGGGAATGTTGAAATGCTGTAATAATCCTGGAGGCACAGCTTACCCTTCCACTCAAGCTCATGAAGCCATATGGAAGGGTATAGCTTGCTCAGGAAGAATAGACAGGGAAAAAGGGGAGGAGGTGTTGCCTTATACATTAAAAATGAACACACTTGGAGTGAAGTGCAGATGGACATAGGAGATGGAAGTGTTGAGAGTCTCTGGGTTACGCTAAAAGGGATTAAAAACAAAGGTGATGTTACGCTAGGAGTCTACTACAGGCCACCTATCCAGGTGGAAGAAGTGGATGAGGCTTTTTTAAACAACTAACAAAATCATCCAAAGCCCAAGATTTGGTGGTGATGTGGGACTTCAACTATCCTGATACATGTTGGGAAAATAACACTGTGGGGCACATACTATCCAATAAGTTCTTGGACTGCATTGCAGACAACTTTTTATTTCAGAAGGTTGAAAAAGCTACCGAGGGGAAGCTGTTCTAGATTTGATCCTAACAAATAGGGAGGAACTGGTTGAGAATTTGAAAGTGGAAGGCAGTTTGGGTGAAAGTGATCATGAAATCATAGAGTTAACAATTCTAAGAAAGGGTAGAAGGGAGAACAGCAAAATAGAGACAATGGATTTCAGGAAGGCAGATTTTGGTAAGCTCAGAGAGCTGAGAGGTAAGTTCCCATGGGAATCAAGACTGAGGGGGAAAAACAACTGAGGAGAGTTGGCGGTTTTTCAAAGGGACATTAAGGACCCAAAAGCAAGCTATTCCGATGTGTCAGAAAGATAGAAAATACGGCAAAAGACCGCCTTGGCTTAACCATGAGATCTTGCATGATCTAAAAATAAAAAAGGAGTCCTATAAAAAATGGCAAGTAGGACAAATTACAAAGGCTGATAATAGGCAAACAGCACAGGAATACAGGGGCAAGATTAGAAAGGCAAAGGCACAGAATGAGCTCAAACTAGTTATGGGAATAAAGGGAAACGAGTTTTTATAAATACAATAGAAGCAAGTGGAAGACCAAGGAGAGGATAGGCCCACTAGTCAGTGAGGAGGGAGAAACAGTAACAGGAAACTTGGAAATGGCAGAGATGCTCGATGACTTCTTTGTTTTGGTCTTCATCGAGAATTCTGTAGGAAAGCCTAACATAGTGAATGCTAGTGGGAAGGGGGTAGTTTTAGAAGGTAAAATAAAAAAAGAACAAGTCAAAAATCACCTAGAAAAGTTAGATGCCTGCAAGTCTCCAGGGCCTGATGGAAATGCATGCTAGAATACTCAGGGAGCTGATAGAGGAGGTATCTGAGCCTCTAGCTATCATCTTTGAAAAATCGTGGGAGACAGGAGAGATTCCAGAGGACTGGAAAGGGGAAAATATAGTGCCCATCTATAAAAAGGGAAATAAGAACAACCCAGGAAACTACAGACCAGTTAGTTTAACTTCTGTGCCAGGGAAGATAATGAAGCAAGTAATTAAGGAAATCATCTGTAATCACTTGGAAAGTGGCAAGGTGATAGGGAACAGCCAGCATGGATTTGTAAAGAACAAATCACGTCAAACCAATCTGATAGCTTTCTTGAATAGGATAACAAGTCTTGTGAATAAGGGATAAGTGATGGATGTGGTATACCTAGACTTTAGTAAGGCGTTTGATATGGTCTCGCATGATATTCTTATCAATAACTAGGTAAATACAACTTAGATGGGGCTACTATAAGGTGGGTGCATAGCTGGCTGGATAACCGTATTCAGAGAGTAGTTAATGGTTCACAATCCTGCTGGAAAGGCGTAAGTGGAGTTCTGCAGCGGTCTGTTTTGGGACCGGCTCTGTTCAGTATCTTCATCAACGATTTAGATATTGGTATAGAAAGTATGCTTATTAAGTTTGCAGATGCAACCCCTCCCAGCTTGGTATTGACTAATCTGGAGGATAGAGTAATAATTCAAAATGACCTGGACAAATTGGAGAAATGGTCTGAGGCAAATAGGATGAAGTTTAATAAATACAAATGCAAAGTGCTCCACTTAGGAAGGAACAATCAGTTTCATACATACAGAATAGGAAGCGACTGTCTGGGAAGGAGTATGGCAGAAGGGGATCTAGGGGTTATAGTGGACCACAACTTGAATATGAGTCAGCAGTGTGATGCTGTTGCAAAAAAAGCAAACATGATTCTGGGATGCATTAACAGGTGTGTTGTGAGCAAGACACAAATCATTCTTCCGCTGTACTCTGCGCTGGTTAGGCCTCAGTTGGAGTATTTTGTCCAGTTCTGGGCACCGCATTTCAAGAAAGATGTGGAGAAATTGGAAAGGGTCCAGAGAAGAGCAAAGAGAATAATTAAAGGTCTAGAGAACATGACCTATGAGGGAAGATTGAAGCAATTGTGTTTGTTTAGTTCAGAAAAGTGAAGATTGAGGGGGGACATGATAGCAGTTTTCAGATATCTAAAATGTCAGGAGGAGGGAGAACTTGTTCATCTTGGCCTCTGAGGATAGAACAAGAAGCAATGGGCTTAAACTGCAGCAGGGGAGGTTTAGGTTGGACATTAGGAAAAAGTTCCTAACTGTCAGGGTAGTCAGACACTGGAATAAATTGCCCAGGGAGGTGGTGAAATCTCCATTTCTGGAGATAGTTAAGAGTAGGTTGAGCTAACAGGAGAGTTTGGAGAGGGAGTTCTCCAGGTAAAAGAGGAGTAAAAACAGGACCCTTGTGGTAAGTGGCTGTCTGGAGTGTGTGTTTGTGTGGGGGAGTTATTTGCAGTGTGTGAGCTTGTTTGTCTGTTTGGTTGGTTTTTGTTTGGTTTGTTTGTTTGAAGGAGCTTCTAAAAGGTTTGAAATCTAGAAGCCTCTGTTAATTGGCTGAGCCTCAGTCAGGGGGAGGGGCTACCAGAGCTATATAAGCCTGTGACTCAGCGACCAGGGAGAGCGTGACCAGGAACAGCTAACAGGAGATTTTGGAGAGGGAGTTGAGAGGGCACTAGTGACTTCTGTCCTTCTTTAAAACATAACTCTTAGAATAATCTATACTCCAGAAGTTTAAAAAGAATCCCAGATTATACTTCAATTTATCCATTACAAACATGGAGACAGAAGCCCAGCAGCAGAGTGGGGGCTATCCTGTTTATTGTCGAGTGTAACATGTATGATTACCTGCCCTGTGGGCGGGTGGCGTATGTGTGCACCCGTTGCAAGGAGCTCCTGACCCTCAGAGACCGAGTTCGGGCTTTGGAGGACAGGGTGGCTGAACTGGAGGGGCTAAGGGAGGTAGAGAGCTATGCTGATGAGACTTTCCGGGACACTGTATTACTGTCCCACCTCCAGTCTGAGAGCCCCAGTGCTCTCAAGGAGGATGAAAGTCTCAAGGGAACAGAGCATTTAATGGGAGCAGAGGGAAACCATTCCATAGTTGGGACCCTCCTCCCAGAGGATGTTGCGGTATCCTCTCGCACTGAGGATACCTCTGATGGGGAGGGAATGCCAGTTAGGAAGAGGCAGGTGTTAGTAGTGGGTGATTCGATTGTTAGAAACATAGATAGTTGGGTTTGTGATGACCGGCAGAACCGTATGGTCACTTGCCTGCCTGGTGTGAAGGTTGCGGATCTCTTGAGGCATCTAGATAGACTTATGTGTAGTGCTGGGAAGGAGCCGGTGGTCGTGGTATATGTAGGTACCGATGACATAGGGAAGGGTAGGAGAGATGTCCTGGAGGCCAAATTTAGGCTGCTAGGTAAGAGACTGAAATCCAGGACCTCTATGGTGGCATTCTCGGAAATGCTTCCAGTTCCACGCGCAGGGCCAGGTAGGCAGGCGGAGCTTCAGAGTCTCAATGCATGGATGAGACGATGGTGTAGGGAAGAAGGGTTTAGATTTATTAGGAACTGGGGACACTTTTGGAAGAGGGGGAGCCTATACAGGAAGGATGGGCTCCACCTAAACCAGGGTGGAACCAGACTGCTGGCACTAAACATTAATAAGGCCGTAGAGCAGTTTTTAAACTAAGAGATGGGGGAAAGCCGATTGGTGCGGAGATGCACGTAAATCGGAGATAGACTTCTTTAGAGGAGAATCCGTTGATAGAGATTCTCTAAGCTGTAGTCGGAAAGAGGGGAGGGGAGAGGGCAAACCATGGGCCAGAGCTGACAAACAACCGCATACAAAGGAATCCAATGCATCAGGGAAGGGCAGACAAATAAGCAGTGGCAAATTTTTAAAGTGCTTGTACACAAATGCTAGGAGTCGGACTAATAAGATGGGTGAACTAGAGTACCTCATACTAAATGAGGAGAGAGACATAATAGGCATCACTGAAACCTGGTGGAATGAGGAAAATCTGTGGGACACAACCATACCGGGTTATAAAATATATAGAAAGGATAGAGCAGGCTGGGTGGGTGGTGGAGTGGCACTGTATGTGAAAGATAATGTAGAATCAAATGAAATAAAAATATTAAGTGAATCAATATGTTCCGTAGAATCGCTATGGATAGAAATTCCATGCTCCAATAATAAGAAATTAGCAGTAGGGATATATTTCCGACCACCTGACCAGGACAGCGATACTGACATAGAAATGCTGAGGGAGATTAGAGAGGCTACCAAAACAAAGAACTCTATAATAATGGGGGATTTTAATTACCCCCATATTGACTGGATACATGTCACCTCAGGAAGAGAAGCGGAGATAAAATTTCTCAATGGCTTAAATGACTGCTTCTTGGAGCAGCTAGTGCAGGAACCCACAAGGGGAGAGGCAATTCTCGATTTAGTCCTGAGTGGAGTGCAGGATCAGGTCCAGGATATAACCGTTACAGGACTGCTTGGGAATAGTGACCATAATATAATAACATTCAACATTCCTGTGGTGGGAAGAACACCTCAGCAGTCCAGCACCCTGGCATTTAATTTCAAAAAGGGGAATTACACAAAAATGAGGTTAAACAGAAATTAAAAGGCACGGTGACTAGAGCCAAATCCCTGAAAGCTGCATGGAAACTTTTTAAAGACACCATAATAGAGGCCCAACTTAAATGTATACCCCAAATTAAAAAACATAGCAAGAGACCTAAAAAAGAGTCACTGTGGCTTAACCACCATGTAAAAGAAGCAGTGAGGGACAAAAAGGTATCTTTAAGAAGTGGAAGTCCAATCCTAGTGAGATAAATAGAAAGGAACATAAACACTGTCAAATCAAGTGTAAACATGTAATAAGAAAAGCAAAAAAAAGATTTAGAGGAACAGCTAGCCAAAAACTCAAAGAAATAACCATGTTTTTTTAAGTACATTAGAAGCAGGAAGCCTGCTAAAAAACCTGTGGGTCCCCTAGATGATCAAGCTATAAAAGGAGCAATCAAGGACGATAAAGCCATTGCGGAGAAACTAAATGATTTCTTTGCTTCAGTCTTCACGGCTGAGGACGTTGGGGAGATTCCTGAATCTGCACCGTCCTTTGTGGGTGACGAATCTGAGGAACTGTCCCGGATTGAAGTGTCATTAGAGGAGGTTTTGGAACAAATAGAAAAACTTAATGTTAACAAATCTCCAGGACGGGATGGCATTCATGCAAGGGTTCTAAAAGAACTTAAATGGGAAATTGCTGAGCTATTATCTGTGTTTTGTAACTATCCTTTAAATCGGCTTCCGTACCTAATGACTGGAAGGTAGCCAACATGACACCAATATTTAAAGGGCTCTAGAGGCGATCCTGGCAATTACAGACTGGTAAGTCTAACTTCAGTACCGGGCAAATTAGTTGAAACAATAGTAAAGAATAAAATTGTGAGGCATGTAGAAGAACATAATTTGTTGGACAAAAGTCAACATGGTTCCTGTAAAGGGAAATCCTGTTTTACTAATCTGTTAGAGTTCTTTGAAGGGGCTAACAAACATGCAGACATGGGGGATCCAGTAGATACAGTATACTTGGATTTTCAGAAAGCCTTTGACAAGGTCCCTCACCAAAGGCTCTTGTGTAAATTACATGGCCATGGGATAAGAGGGAAGGTCCTTTCTTGGATTGAGATCTGGTTAAAAGACAGGAAACAAAGGGTAGGAATAAATGGTAAATTTTCAGATTGGAGAGGGGTAACTAGTGGTGTACCCCAGGGGTCAGTCCTGGGACCAATCCTTTTCAACTTATTCATAAATGATCTGGAGAAAGGGGTAAGCAGTGAGGTAGTAAAGTTTGCAGATGATATCAAACTGTTTAGGATAGTCAGAAGACAGAAGCAGACTGTGAGGGACTCCAAGAAGATCTCACCAAACTGAGTGATTGGGTGACAAAATGGCAAATGAAATTTAATGTGGATAAGTGTAAAGAAACGCACATCGGGAAAAATAACCCCAACTATACGTACAGTATGATGGGGGCTAATTTGGCTACAACAAATCAGGAAAGATATCTTGGAGTTATCGTGGATAGTTCTCTGAAAACTTCCACGCAGTGTGCAGCCGTGGTCAAAAAGGCAAATAGGATGCTAGGAATTATTAGGAAAGGGATAGAAAATAAGACCCAGAATATCTTACTGCCCCTGTATAAAACTATGGTACGCCCACATCTTGAATACTGTGTACAGATATGGTCTCCTCACCTCAAAAAATATATTTTTGCCTTGGAAAGGGTTTAGAAAAGGGGCAACTAAAATGATTAGGGGTTTGGAACGGGACCCATATGAGGAGGGGTTAAAGCGACTGGGACTTTTCAGTTTAGAAAAGAGGAGACTGAGGGGGGATACGATAGAGGTATATAAAATCATGAGTGGTGTGGAGAGGGCTGATAAAGAAAAGTTCTTCATTAGTTCCCATAATAGAAGAACTAGAGGACACCAAATGAAATTAATGGGTAGCAGGTTTAAAACTAATAAAAGAAAGTTCTTCTTCACACAGCGTGTAGTCAACCTGTGGAACTCCTTGCCAGAGGAGGCTGTGAATGCTAGGACTATAATAGAGTTTAAAGAGAAGCTGGATAAATTCATGGAGGTTAGGTCCATAAAAGGCTATTAGCCAGGGGATAAAATGGTGTCCTTGGCCTCTCTGTCAGAGGCTGGAGAGGGATGGCAGGAGACAAATTGCTTGATCATTGTCTTCGGTCCACCTTCTCTGGGGTACCTGGTGCTGGCCACTGTCGGTAGACAGGATACTGGACTAGATGGACCTTTGGTCTGACCCAGTATGGCTGTTCTTATGTTCTTAGGTTAGATAAATGTCTATCAGGGATTGTCTAGTCCAGTGGTCCTCAGTGCAGTGCCCGCACATGCCATGGTGTCTGCCGGGCCGTTCCTGTGCCCCCACCAAGTGATCAGGGCTGGCCCCGGGCGTGTGGCACATGGGCAGTGCCGGCCCTTGGGCACACAGCATATGGGCGGCCCCGATCCCGGGTGCACGGCGCAAAGGCTATGCCGGCCCTATGGTGCTTGGCACAGGGGCAGCCCCAGGCATGCAGCACATGAGTTGTTCTGGCCCCCGGCGTATAGGCGGCCCTGCTCCTGGGGATGTGGCACAGGAGCGGCGCCGGCCCCTGCATTGTGGCGTGTGTGCGGCCCCGGCTCCAGGTGCCCTGCATTTGAGTGGCCCCACCGCTGAGCGCCCAGCAGCCCCAAAAGGTTGGGGACCACTGGTCTAGACAGTATTTGGTCCTGCCATGAGGGCGGGGGACTGGACTTGATGACCTCTCGAGATCTCTTCCAGTCCTACTATTCTATGATTCTATGATGTCCTGGCCACTTCACTAGCACCAAGGAATGGTTCAACTGTCAGTTCAGCAGGTGGAGAATGACAGTTCAATGTGATTTTTGGTCATTTTTAAGGGTTGCTGGCATTGTTTACTCACAAGTTTGAATATCAGTGAGAAAAATATTCCAATGATTGAAGCTGTCTAGTTACTATGAGGATGGAGGACAGATTGGGAGAGACTGCCTGCTGAGTTTGAACAGCCCTATATGAGAAGTACTAGAAGAGCTCTCTGTGGCCCTATATAGCTCATGGAGGCTTAGACCATTTTGACAGATTTTAACTGTGATGGTTTTACCTGGTCCCTGACGTTTTTTGTGGCCTGTTAGGAATTTTGTGGTGGTTGCTATACATGTACGAATGTAACGTTGTCAGTGCACTTATTTTTTGTGTGTGAATGATTCTCTGAGTTATGACAATGTGCAGCAATGGGTAACTGATTTCTTTCATACTTTGTGTGCTCTCAGCAGTGTAAGTTGTAAACTAATAAAATTATATTCTTATTACTATAATTTTATTTTGTAACAGTGTCAAAAAGCCCCATAGAGTTTAAAAACAGACACGTTAAAACATGAATGAAGAGAACCAAATGTCTTCCAGTTATGGTTCCAATATGTATTCCAAACATGGGTGCACTTGCACCATTGCCAGGTTTTTCCTATTAGTGTCAGCTGAGCCACACTTCATATTAATCCCTTCAAATTCACAGCTGATGGCATAATAGGTCATGCAAGTGGATACCTCTCCAGCTCCTGCTTACTGCTGAATGGCCTGAGTCAGAGCCCCCATTCTTTTGTGCTCTTAGTTTTTACTGAGAGTGACATCTTCTGTTGTATGTAGTTCATAGTTTATGGTGATTACTAGTTTTAGCATTAGTAGTAGTTCAGGGATCAGCAGCCTTTTAAAACCAAAGAGCCAAACTACATCAAAATTCAGAATAAGTAGTCAACAAATAGCCAGTATAAGAATGCCCATTTGCATCACTGAAAATAAACAACTTTAAATTAAACATTGTACTCAAGGACTTTAATGGAACTTCTGCTGCTGCATCTTTTCGTACATTTCTTTGAAGTTTATATCATAACTGGTCAAATTCAGCTTTATGCACGCATTCAGGCCATCTTCTATCAATCTTGAGCACAAATTACCTTTTATGTGATTCAAATGAGTGTGTGCTCACACCTATAGGTGGAACCAAATATTGAAAGTAAGGCCAAGTTGACATTCTGCGTGGTGTGGTATGTGACAGGAAGTTCTTTCCAAGGTTGCAGAATCAGATTATCATCGTGCTCCAAATTCATGTCAGCCCATTTGTGCAGTTTTGCCAATTCTGCATGTTGTCAAACAAGGCATTCTAAATCAGAATTCAGCTTGAGGAATTTTTCCATCCAGATATCAGGCTCCTTGGAATCTGCTGTTTCCGTTTCCAAATCGCTGACTTATAAGATTGCAATGACTGTTAAATCCAGTTCAACAGATGTTTTGTGTGGATGAATCATAAACTTGAACAAAGCACTGTGTTTGCAAAAGTCATCAAAATGAGACTTAAATGCTATCAGGAGCTCAAACAAACCTGGCAAGCTGCTGGAAATCAAGGATGTTGTTTTGGATTCTGTCTCAGATATGAATCATGAAACATTCATAATCTTTCAAAATGTGCCATTCTGCCTCTATCAACGTCTTTGAACACAGTCAGTTTGGACTCAAATCTGCCTGCTGCAAAGTCAGGATTGTATTTTCTTGCCCTGGTAGCTTACGGTTCAACTCATTCAAATGACCAGTAATGTTGATGAGATTAGTAAAACTTGAGCAACCAGTCAGTCTGAAAGCTCAGTGTGCTTTCATATCCAAAAATGACTTAATCTCATTAATGCAGGTGGCAAAATGAGACAAAACTTTGTTGTGAGATAACCAGCAAATATTGTGCATTAGTAGATCGGGGTGTTCGGAATCTACCAGTGATTAAGGACTTGGGAAAGAATCCAATTCACAGTATGAATGACCAGTTCCATTACATTTCTGAGTTCTATTCCACAATATTGCACACAGTGTCTGCTGATGCACAATGCAATGAAAGGTCAGAAAAGCTGAACTACCAGCTTTTGAAAAGAGTAAGCAATCCCCTTTATTTGCCGATCATGCCAAGTGCACCATGCGCGCGCGCACACACACACGCGCACACAAGATTATCCAACAGTACTTTTCTCATTTACAAAGTTCATCACAGTTTGAAGAATCTTTCCCTTCTTTTATTTTTCAGTGGTAATATTTCAATCATTTCTTCGTGAACAGCATTTCCACTAATGTTATCCCAGAATACACAACTGATTATTGTCACATCAGTTACCTTTCATTTGCTTTGAATAAGACAAGAAGCTGTACTCAAAATTTTACATTGTTCCTTGTTGATTTGATGGGCCATTTACACAACTCAAAGTGTTTTTGCCAAAAATGGCGTGTCTTGAATTTTCTCTAAGACTTTTCGTACTTGTTGTGAAACTAGTCTAGTCTACTAGTTCATGACCAATTTTTAGCGTGCATCTCTTCACATAATCCCCTCTCCAGTAATGCTGTATAAGCCTGCAAAACTTGCAGAGTTTAAGCTCCCACTTTTTTTGACCATGGCTATTTTGTCCAGTGTTAATTTTCCACTGCAGCTTCTTGCAGGCTCTTCTTTTGTGTGTCACCTGTAGTTCAAGGATGGCTGGTTGGGATTGTCAAAGTCAGACAGGACTCACAGATTTGGCAGACTGCTCTGTTTATTCTGCAAAGCTTTGCTAGAATGCATGGAGAAAATGTGAGTACCATACAAGGTTCAAACCCCTTGATTTTATACAGTCAAAAGGCCAAGTTAACAAGATCAAAGGGTGTGGCAAAACTTCACATTATTAGTGTGGTTAAGTATCTTCATTTCAATATTAAGCACACAGCAATCTCCTGGCTATATCTCCCTGATTATCTGGAATTGTTTCCTGTCTAACACTTAATGTTCCTTTTCCTGTTAAACTCAGGCCCAAATTGGCTAGCACCTTGATCTGCATACCTACAATCAACATTAACATACTTTTCTTCTTTCTCTTAAAAAGACAAACAGAATTCCTTCAACTTATTCAGTTATTACAGCACAATTCATCTTTTTCTTACAGTATAATTCTTTCTACTTTCACAATCCCTCCTTTTGGTCAAGCTTCGCCTATGACCAACAATTACTGGGTTCCTTGCATTAACCGTTCTTTGTCTCTCTGTTCATCAGTGATATTTAAAATCATCAGATTTGCACTCTGGTGAGGGGTAGCTAGCTGTGTGATATGTTTTGCACAGTTTTGGATACAACAGGAGATTAACTGAAAACATACAAAAATCATTAAGATCCCAAATAGGATAGTCAGGGCTCCCTGAAACAACCAGTTTCCTATGCCAGAGAAATTGAACAAGTTACTCAGCCATTTCCACAGGGAACTTGGCTCTTCGTGAGGAAGATATGCAATCTTTTCTAAGTAGCTAGCGCGATCTATTACATCATTGGTGTTGTCTGGTATATATACACAACATTCCTTTGCCAATGAGAGCACAGGTCCCTCCTTTTGCTGCCAGCACTATATCCAATGCCTGACGGTTTTGGAGGACCACTTGTCTGATCGCTCCCGTTTCTTAGGCCAGGGCCCTTAAACTTTCTCCGGTTTCATTTGCCATGATTTCAACTACTGCTTGTAACCTCAGAAGCCTTTTTGCATGATGTATTACTCCCCCAAGTGGGATAAAGGAACCACCAATAGCCTCTTCCCAAGTTAAAGGGCTTATGTGATTCACATACCATTGGGCATCTGACAAGTCCCTTCTTTTTCGCCTAAAATTACGGAGGCGTTCTCGTGGGAAGGACTCTAACACTCGGAATTGTGGGAAGAGTTGGGCGGGATAACAGATACCTGACCAGTTAACTGGTAATGTGGTATAGGCCTTTGTCCCACAGACCCAATGATGCCCTATCAAAGCCGGGAAGGGTCGGTTGCACCCCTTTGCCATATAGATGTCTATAAAGGAGGAGTAATATCCCCCGAAGGGCACAAGGTGATTCTCCTTACGGGGAGTAGTGTTATTTGCATGGCATTGAAAGATTGTACTGTTCTCACTAGGGTGGCTGTAGCGGGAGCAGGAGAGTGATTTCCCTGTTTGATCCCAGGTTGAGAAAAAATTCATATCCCCATACCCGGTCCTCCATTTTTCAATCTTGTTTGAATAATCCCATACACCATTGGTTACAATATGCTGAAGACAACTGCTCCTCCCCAGATTCAGCCCCGTCCCATTACACACCCAACACCAGTGACCTTTTCCCTCCACCACGCTTATCCATTTAGATACATTTATTCCTACTGCTTCCCAAGTGTCATTACTGTTCCATGTCTTGTTAAATGGATGAGGTCCTCCGGTGAGGCCTGGGGAATTAAGTGGGATTGCCAAGACAGGAACACCAGCTTGTGAGTGGGCTGGGATGTGGCTGCAGACCCAGCAATTAGAGATATTAAGGGTCTGAGCGATCCATACTTGCTGGTGGATAAAAGAATTGTCATTGTCATTGTGGATTCCCCAGACCTTAAGACACCAGTAGCCGAGGAACAGGCCCCACCAGAGGCACATGCTGGAGGCAAGACCCTTTTTGGTTCTGACAACCTCAGCTGAGGGAACCGCAGTCACGGTTTTATGTCCACCAGGCAGCAGGCGCTAGGCTCACTGCTGCTTCTTCTTGGGCCTTGCTTTTGGTTGTCGTCTGCTTCAGGCAACCCTTACGTGAACGTAGGTTGTAAGGTATTGCAGGCTGTTCCTCTACGTCTTCTTCTGGAGTCAAAATTGACTCTGCGTGGTCCTGAGGCGATGACTGGTCTGCTGGGGGTGGTGCCTTCTTACACTGAGAAGCATGTATCCATGCTGCTATGCCGGATAGCTTAACAGCCGTCTGGGTAGTGAGCAGCACCTGATGCGGGCCCTTCCACCGGGGTTCCAAGGCGTGTTTTCGTTGGTGGTGTCGTATGTAGACCCAATCACCTGTCTCGAGGGTGTGGCAGGCGTCAGAGGTGGGTTCGGTTGGCCAGGCGGCTCGAACCTGTGAATGGAAGTGACTTACAGCTTGCATTAGTCCCTTGCAGTACTGAAGGAGTATACTGTGAGTCAAGTTCAAGTCTGAGACTGGAGTAATGGTAGCCATTGTTCGCATAGGGCGCCCCATAACAATTTCAAAAGGACTTAATTTATGTCTCTGGGATGGGGTGGATCGAATTTCCATAAGGGCCAATGGTAAGGCCGCTGGCCAGCTTAACCCTGTAGAGTCACAAATTTTTGCAAGCTTATTTTTTTAGCATGCCATTTCGTCTTTCAACTGCACCTGCGCTCTGTGGGTGGTAGGGACAGTGCAGCAAGTGCGTGACATGTAATACACGATCCAGGTGCTGAACAAGTTGTCCAGTAAAATGTGTACCCCGGTCACTGGACAAAGTGGCAGGAATTCCTTTGGCAGGCATAATATGATTTAACAAACATTTGGCAACAGACAGTGAATCAGCTTTGCGACAAGGAAAGGCTTCAATCCAACCCGAATAGAAGCATACCATAACCAGAATGAATTCATAGCGTTGACACTTAGGCATTTGTACAAAATCAAGCTGCCAATGCAAGAACGGTGCTTGGGGCAGGCCTCGGAACCCTTGAGCTACCTTTACAGGTTTGCCAACATTGTAGCTTTGGCAAGTGGTACAGGCGGCACAGTGGCGAGCTGCGAAAGAGCTGAAATGGGGGGCCCACCATTCTGCCTTAGTTACAGCAGAGATCATACCCTCCTTTCCGACATGCGAAACGCCATGTAGCAGGGTGGCCAGAGCTGGGTAGAGCGAAAAGGGGGCCACAAAGGCACCACTAGGCGAGCGTCAAAGGGAATCAGGGTGTAGAGAGCAACCCTGGGCGACCCAGGAGTCTTTTTCTGTTTCTGGGGCTGAGTCTTGGAGCAGGGTAAGTTCAGAAAGGGATGGTACAGAAAGGGAGCCGAGAAACGCATCTGGGGAAGGTTCTATGGTAGCAGCTTGTTTAGCAGCTGCATCAGCAAATGCATTACCCTTAGCAACATCAGTATCTGCTGTGGAGTGGCCAGGGCACTTAACAATAGCTAAGGCAAATGGGAGTAAAACTGCATACAGGAGAGCAGAAATGTAGGGGCCATTCTTGATAGGGGTACCAGCAGAGGTAAGGAAACCCCGAGCTTGCCAGAGGGTGCCAAAGTCATGTACAACCCCAAAAGCATATCGAGAATCAGTATAAATGGTGGTGGAGCGTCCCTCAGCCAGAAAGCAAGCGCGGGTTAGGGCAACTAGTTCAGCAACTTGTGCTGAAGTCACAGAAGGTAAAGGCGCAGCTTCTAGGGTTTCAGAGAGTGATACCACAGTGTATCCTGCAAGGAGACGACCTTGGCTATCTCTAAAGCAGGAACCGTCAGTGAATAACACAAGGTCGGAGTTAGAGAGAGGGACATCAGAAAGGTCGGGGCATGGGACGGTGACAGCAGAGGCACTTGCAAGGCAGTCGTGGGGTTCACCGTCATTAGACAGAGGAAGGAGAGTGGCAGGGTTCAACTGAGAACAGCACTTTATGGTGATATGCGAAGCCGAAAGCAGTAAAAGTGAGGCGGGCGGAGGAAAGGTGAGCTGTATTACATTGTAGCAGGAGAGTTTCTATAGAGTGAGGGACCATGAGAGAAACAGGAGAGCGGAAGACAAGGGACTCAGACATTTCAATTAGGCGTGCCGCGGCAGCCACAGCCCGCAGACGGGGGGGTAGACCTTGGGCAACAGGATCCAAGGTGGCAGAGAAATAAGCTACTGGACGATTTTTGCCACCATGCTCCTGAGTAAAAACCCCAAGTGCACAACCAGATTGCTCATGGCAGAAAAGGGTAAAAGGCTTACAGCAGTTAGGTAACCCTAAGGTGGGGGTGGGGGGGGCAGTGAGAAGCACTAAAGAGTCAGTTTGAGGCAGATAATGAAGGGGAACAGAGGAGTAGATCATTTACATATTGGACCTGTGTCACCCGGGACAGAAAGAAAGCAGAACACAGATCAATAACAGTAAAATGAGTTGCATCTGGTGTGATAGAAGCCAGAATAGTTGCTGGGTTAGGGATTACAGGAAAGATGGGTACAACAATGCAGTTAATAGCTTGAAGATCCTGAACAAACCGCCATGATTTACTATCAGCTTTTCGAACTGGGAGGATAGGGGTGTTACAGGGGCTGGAACAGGGGACAATAATGCCTTGTTCCCACAGGGTGGATATGACCGGAGCTGAAACCTCTAAATCCCAAAAACCCGGTGCCACGACCCCTTCTCTGACCTTATCCCCATTCTTGGTACCCTCCCCATTCCCAGTACTGTCTGCCCTGCCCTGAATAATGCTGTATTTGCAGAGCTATCAACTTTTGTGAGGACTGCTTCTCTTTCCTTTTAGAGTGCAGTGGCAATGCTCTGCCACTGCTTGCAATTTGTCCATGGTCTTGGCCTCCCATCCAACACTTATTTGCTTTAACATACTGCTAATAGCAGATAAGAGGCTATTAACAAACGCATGCGCCAGGGCGCCCTGTCCATTTTCACCTGGTTGCTGTACCCCAAAAAACCCAAAAAAACCAACCAAACAAACAAAAACCATCAGTCAGTCTGTGTGATAGTTGCCCGGGTTTTTTTTCTTTGTTGCTGTTTACGGGGTTATAAGTAGCTTACACAGTTGCAGGAGGTCTGCTTCAGAGGGTTCATAGGCATTGCACACTAGCAAAATTCCTCTGCAAATTTGGTAGGGTTTTCCTGGGGCTTTGGAAAACCTTTTAAAATCGAGTGGAGCTCCGTGTGGATCCAGGGTTTATAGCTTCAAGTGGGACCGGTCTGAGTCTTCTTGGAGGACGGGGTAAAGGGAAGCGCTTGGTCTGGTGGTGGGAGAGGAGGTTTCCAATAAAGCTTTTTCTTATAATTAGAATTTTTAAGGGAGGCGAGCTTCAATTCAGTTCATTTAAGATTTGCCTCGTCCCACCACTGCATGAAGCAATCTACCTCTCCTCTAGCCAATTTAGTTTTGGGAAGGCCAAGTTTGTCTTTTAAGACGTCCACTTGGTCTTTGTTCCAAGATCCTAACAGTGGCCACTGAGTTTTGGGATCCCCCCAGAGTCAATCTAGATCATTTTTCCAGAAATTTACAGGAGTCCGGACCCTTTCTAAAATATATAAACTGAGCCAGGGTCCCTTTAGGGAACTGCCCTTGCTTAGACGTCTGGTTACCCATACAGGAGGACTTCACACACCAATCACACCAGGAGGAAATTCGGGTTCGTCAGAGCGGTGCCCGGTGCAACACACAAAAGAAGCCCACAGGCTACTGCCTCAATCGCCCTTGCGTTCACTCCAAGGATTTCATCCAAGGCGTGGTGCGGCTGCGATTGTGCAGATTCCAGTCACACAGACCGTGGGGACAGGAGCCCCTTGGTCGGCCAGTCCCTGGACAGGGATGGCTCCCAGACTCACTCACACCACAGGGAAGACGGATAGACACAGAGACAAGACAGTCCTCAGTCCGGACAAAATAATTACCTGACCAGAGTCCTGATGTTAGATCCCGGGATCCCTACCAGAACAGAGCAGGAACCAACAGGTTCGATGGCGTAGACTTCGCTGTGGCTGTGCACCTTTCCGTTCTGGCGGAGGACCGCTCGGGCTAAATGCCCAGGTGCCGGCTGCCACGGTAGTCCTGCAAGACAGTCAGGGATCACACAGCTTCAGCGAAGACGGTTGCCATCTCGGTGGAACCTCCAAATTGTCAAAGTCAGACAGGACTCACAGATTTGGCAGACTGCTCTGTTTATTCTGCAAAGCTTTGCTAGAATGCATGGAGAAAATGTGAGTACCATACAAGGTTCAAACCCCTTGATTTTATACAGTCAAAAGGCCAAGTTAACAAGATCAAAGGGTGTGGCAAAACTTCACATTATTAGTGTGGTTAAGTATCTTCATTTCAATATTAAGCACACAGCAATCTCCTGGCTATATCTCCCTGATTATCTGGAATTGTTTCCTGTCTAACACTTAATGTTCCTTTTCCTGTTAAACTCAGGCCCAAATTGGCTAGCACCTTGATCTGCATACCTACAATCAACATTAACATACTTTTCTTCTTTCTCTTAAAAAGACAAACAGAATTCCTTCAACTTATTCAGTTATTACAGCACAATTCATCTTTTTCTTACAGTATAATTCTTTCTACTTTCACAGGATTTACTGCCAAGGTGTCCTCACAGGTCTCTGGTTCCGTTGAAGGCTGCTTGTGTGTGTGCTCAGTGATGTGTGCTGTGTTGACTTGTGCACTTAGTTTCCACAGCAGACTCCAAGAGAGCCCCCGAAGACCACAAACCAGATACGGATGGAACGTGCCAGGCTAGGTTTATTGTAAAGCAAAATACAGTAATAGTTGTCAGTAGACTCTCCTGAACCACTGTGCCTATGTACAATGGAATGACTCAGTAAGTGGGAAATTTCCACTGCCCTCTAGGTTATCCAAAGACTGTCTTCCTCCCCCCCTCCCCCCCAAGACATCACCTTATATGCAGGTGCAACAAATCAGACCTCACTGCTGACATTGTCAGGTTGCCACCTGTCACCCTGCAACTCCTGGTTTGATTAGATCCCCTCTATCCATCATGCTGTCATTTTAGATCTTTTCCTGAGTCTGTATCTGTGGGGAGTTTGTTTTAATGAGCTAGTGCTACCACATGATTTCATCTTCTGATTAGTACCAGTTGTTATTCTACAGTCAGTTCCTAGCACCAGTTAGTGTTTTGCACTCAGCTCTGTTCGTACCAAGTTCTGTGGACTGGGACCTGCCTCTTGCTCACAGCTTAGCTTTGATTTGTTTGCCATGTTTTGTCTATTGTTAGGTAGGCCTGAGACCAGGCCTGTGCTGCATGGGCTTATGTTTTAGGCCTTCATCTTACTACATCGCCCTCAGGGTATTTTGTAGCAAATGCTGCATGTTTTGTCATGAAATTCAGGTTATTTTTGTTTGAGAACAGTCTCACTCCAAATGAGACAGTGTGACGATTCAGACCTATCCACAAATGCATACAAGTCTATCCATTCCTTTTTTAAAAATTTTGCTACTTGTCATCTCTTTTTTCCCCCACCATTTTTACTGTCAGGGAGTTAGAGTTCACCATGTATGATGGACGGATTCCTTGACCAATCAAATGAAAAGAAAATATGCATGACCCCCATTGAGTGGAGAGTATGGATGGTTGTTAAAGTGAACAGTTAAAGGTGAAATTAAAAAAATATTGGATTTTTCATTTTAATTTAAGAAGTTGTATGTATTTTGGGAATGACAAAAAAGCCATATTTGGCTCTAGAGCCATAGGTTGCAGACCCCTGTAGTTAGTGGTAAATTAGCTAGTCATCCCTATTCAAGGACAGCCCATCCTTCAGGGATTATACCCATTTCCTGTGGTTCTGGAACCCTGTATTCTTCCTGCCCTCCTCTGTGTACAAGCATCAAACAGGTGTTTGCCTTGGTGAAGCTCATCTCATGGCAGTGTTTTATGTGCAAATTGTTTTTGCTTTGGACCAGAGATGCTAGAGATCTCCACTGAACATATGAAGGTGGAGGGAAGTGGGAGAGGGGGTAGAGGTAGGAGGAAATCATGTCCACCACAGCTTGCTCGATATATAGCTTGTTAGACCAAGCGTGCGCATGCGCACGCTCTCTTTTTTTAATATTTATAATCATCAACCAAGGCTTTCACGTGTCTGTATATATGAAGTTTGTGGTTGTCTTCAATGTCTGTGGAGTGGTAGGAGTAATGCTGCAAACCATGATGCCACATGTCAGGGTGGGAAATTATCTGATGAGCTTCAACAAGGGCAAGTGCAGAGTCCTGCCTTGGGACAGAAAAATCCCAAGCATTGCTACAGGCTGGGGACCTACTGGCTAAGCAACAATTCAGCTGAAAAAGGCCTGGGGATTACAGCGGATAAGAAGCTGGATATGCGTCAACAGTGTACCCTTGTAGCCAAGAAGGCTGACAGCATATTAGGGTGCATTAGGAGGAGCAATGCCAGCAGATGTAGAGAAGTGATTATTCCCTTTTATTTGGCACTGGTAAGGCCATCTGGAGTATTGTGTCCAGTTCTGGGCCCCCTATTACAGAAAGAAGGTGGATGTATTGGAGAATGTCCAGCGGAGGGCAACAAAAGTGATTATGGGACTGGAGTGCATGACTTAGAAGGAGAGGCTAAGGATTTGGGTTTACTTAGTCTACAGAAGAGAAGAGTGTAGGGGGATTTGATAACTACCTGAAGGGGAGTTCCAAAGAGCATGGAAGGATGGAGAGAGGCTGTTCTCAGTAGTGATGGATGGCAGAAAATGGAGCACCTTAAGTTACAGTGGGGGGGAGGGGAATCTAGGTTGGATATTAGGAAAAACTATTTTACTAGGAGGATGGTGAAGCACTAGAATGGATTGCCGAGGGGAAGTGATGGAATTTCCATCCCTAAAGGTTTTTAAGTCCTGGCTTGACAAAGCCCTGGCTGGGATGATTTAGTTAGGGTTGGTCCTGCTTTGGCAGGGTGTCTGATTCGATGACCTACAGAGGTCTCTTCCAACCCTTTGATTCTCTGATTATTGGGATTTCTTGATATGAAGTTCTCAGTGGGTTATAGGAGAGGAGGCAAGCCCAGGGCTCTTGAATCTGCAGATTGACCAGTGTCTACAGCATTTGTTGGCTGCTTGAGAAGCCCCTTTATGTCGTCTTCCTGCTGCAACTTGTGGACCTTTTTTCTCTTCACTTGTTCATTCTCCAGATCCTGTATTCATTGGCTTTCAGGATTTCCTTTCATCTTGACTCCCTTTCTTTTTCCTCATTTTGTTCGGGTATTCCACAGATATGGCGGAAGAGAGCCTGATGGCTACAATGGCCGCAGCAAAAGATAAAACTCAGAGGTGACATTGTCAGTGTATTCACTACAGAAAACAAAAACTTAAGATTCTGAACTCTCACCTCTTGCTCTCCCATTTCATTTTCACTTCTAGTTGGTGTTGCGGGTGCACTGCACCAGTTACTGCATTAGCTGTCATGAGTCTGGCTGACAAGTTGGGAGAACGGGGAAATTGCTTGCTTGCAGTATTCTAACAACAATGTAACAGTGCTGGATATTGATACGATTTTCTACAGCAGCTTTTACCTGATATCACTCCTGAAGCTGACACAGGCAGAGACAGCACAGCTGCTGCTGGCATCCCAAAGCTGCCCAGGCCTATATGTTGCTAGCCAGTTTACTACAGGGGTGTCTGCTGAAGTTGTCACTGAGGCCCAACTCTACAAGGGAAGAAAATGCTATAGCAACTCTGCCTCTCTTGGTTGAACCACTCTTTTCTAGCATAAGGAAGCTAATAAATAGTTGAAATACTGTGTCCTGCTTTAGGGGTACCATCCATGTAATTGGAAATTTTATCAACATATTTTTACCTAAAATTTCTTCTCCTGCATTGGGCTTACCTGTGTTCGACAGACCTATGGTAGAATCAAAAACAGATCCTAGCTCACTGCACAGTTGGAGTCCCTCATCACCTGTTTCCCATATACCTCTTCTTTGTCCATCACCATATCCTCCTTGTGATGGACAAAGAAGATGGACTTGTGACTTGAGCTTCTTGGAGGTATCCATAGTGCTGTTGCGGGATGAGGGTGGTGGAGGTCTGGGGAATGTCTCTGCCAAGTATGGCATGCAGCTCTTAATAAAACTGGCAGATCTGCAGCTCAGCACCAGCTGGATTGTTAACCTTTATGCAGCACTGCTGCTAGGCCCTATTGTACTCCTTCTGATACTTCAAGTGCTTGCTCATGAGCATTCGAATTAGATACATGTGTGCTGTGTGCCCAGATTCTGGAGACTTTCCCCTGTGGTATTGGTCGTGCCAGCAGGGAGCCCCCAGAGTGGCACCAACATAATGGCGAACCCCTGCTGGCTCTCCTCTCCCTCAGTTCCTTCTTACCGCCCATGATGGTAGCTTGGAGCGTTTCGTGTGGGTGTGCATCCAGTGTGATCATAGTTGTCTTTGTAGTTAGTTGCTTGAAGTGTAAATAGTTAGCAATTAATTAGGTCAATTTCTTATTATTCGTATTTATTGCTAACTCTCCCCTTCAAGAGAAGTGGATGCCAGGTCCACAAGGATTCAAGCCTTGCACGACTTGTGCAAAACCTATGCCTTCCGGGGAACCCCATGACTTCTGTTTAAAGTGTCTGGAGGAGGGCCACCTTGATCTGCAGAGGTTTTAAGCCCTCCTCGAAAGGGGAATTGGATTCACATCTCATGCTGCTCTTTATGGAGTCCATGCTACAGCCAATGTTGGAATGAGCACCAGCGATCAGGAGCACACTGACATCGGTGCACGAGTTATCTGCACGAGTTATTGTGCACCGGCGCAAGCTTTGGCACTGCAAAAGTTGGCACCTTCTAGGCACCATTCGCAATCCCCGGTCCCTAAAAAGAGATGGCAACACAGAGAAAGATCTCCAGGGAAGCAGGAGCATGGGGGATACCACGGAGAAGACTCACCCCTCTTGACATCTGGACAGTCCTGGCCCCTTTAGGCACCGGTTGAGCTCGTCACAGCCAAGAAGTCCGATCCAAGAGAGTCCTTCATGTAGTCAGGCTGTCAACCCCTAACACTTTTGATGCTGCAAGGGAGCTGATCAAGCTCACCTTCTCGCCCTTCTCTTCCCCAGCACCGGAGTCGGAGTCGGCGCCGAGACAGGGCAGACACTCAGCGCAGATGAGCATTCTGCCCTCAGCTTCGGTGACACGTAAGGCACCGGGTACATACTTGACAACGGTGACCTCATTGGCACTGGTAGCACCATCTTTGGCACCGAGCAAATCGATACCGGGAGATGGTATAGACTGGCACATAATGGAAACAAGGCATCAGGGTGTGTCTGGGGCTTTCACACCCGCTGTAATGAGGCTCCCTGCTCCAGTGCATCGAGGCAAACAATTGGTCACTCAGCACCGGCCTTGCAACCTCTCTCAGGCTCCCTCAATGGCACTGCCGTGGTTGGCATCGGACTATTCATTGGAGTCTGACACAGAATCAGTACAATCCGGTGTATCCTCACGTAGGTCCTCTCCTCTGCACCACTCCCAGAACTAGGGATACCAGCCCCATCAAACATGGTCACCTCCAATCCAATTGCAATGGCCATTCCGAATGCTGTGGGACTACCACCAAATGCAAGGCCCGGCGCCATCTACTCAGGGTTCTGTTCGGTCTTGATCCAGGGGTACACCATCAGTGACCCCCTTGTCCAGAGCCCCAGCCTCGGAATATATAGGTAGCCTGCAGAGAGACCTGCATGTTCCCAGGCAGAGGGTGAAGGTCAGGGAGTGCAGGACCAACCACAATCCTTGGCAACCTCCCAAATGGCAGACCAAATTCAAGGCCAGCCAGTGATAAAGGGAGTCGTCGTCATCCTCTCTAGACGAGGCCCTGGCTGACCCAGCTCTATCTATGCCATTTATGGATTCCAGAGCCCAGCAAAAGCTGCTGTGTCATCTAGCAGCTGATTTGGGGGTGCAGGAAGAAGTTGTCAGTGAGGACTCAGACTCCATGATGGACATTTTATTGGCAGATGCACCACCGAGACTGGCACTCAAGAAGAGAGTTTCTAAGATGACCACCAATTTGTGGCAGATGCTGGCATCCGTTCTGCCTACTCAGAAAGGAGTAGAGGTGCTATTTTGTCCCCAGACAGGACATGAACATTTATACTCTCATCCGGCCCCAGACTCGCTTGTGGTCCCAGCGGCAGGGCAAAAAGAGACTGGGTCAGCCAGGACCTACCCCCAAAAGCCGGGAGCCGAAAAAACTGGATCTGCTGGTTAGGAAGGCATATGCCACCAGAGGCTTTCAACTGCGCATTGCCAGCCAACAGGCAATTTTAAGCAGGAATATATAAAATACCTGGATGGCGCGGATACATTTAAAGAACACCTGCCACAAGACTCTCTCACCAGGAGTTGGTAGCACTGACAGAGAAGGGTAGGATTATATCCCCCGCAACGTTGCTGGATGCGACAGTCTTGGCGGCACAAACGATGGCCACGGGTGGTGATGTGCCATGGGGCCTGGTTGCAAGTTTCTGGCATATCTCTGAGGTGAAGAACACACTGCAGGACTTGGGGGGAAGGGACTTCTCTCCGTACAGACTGATGCCAGGCTGCATAGACTAAAGGACTCCAGGGCTACATGTATGTCTCTGGGAATCCACACAATGGCTAGGTAGAGGTAGTTGTTCAACCCTAGACCACAGGGTAGGCCTCCCTCTCAAGGTTATAGGCTTGATCAAGTGCACAGGCCTCGAAATGCGGGCAACAATAATTCCAATGGACTCAAGAGGAGGTGTAGGTCTCATTTGGGCTCAGAAAGGAGAGCAGGGCTACCCTTTCCTCAGCAGCCCAGGTCCTTGTTTTGAAGGTATGCCCGAGGACAGAGTGCCAGTTCCTGTGTGAGGACCCCCCAACATTTGAGGACAGGCTCTCCCATTTTTACCAGGTCTGGGCCCAGATTGCAACTGACTGATGGGTCCTCTGCTTTGAACAGAAGGGGATATCCTGGTGGCAGTGGGATATTCTAAGGGGGGGCCACAGACCTACTTTGGACCTTTTGAGGGTCTCAATGCCCTCATACCAAAAGCAAAGTTAAAGATGGTCACATTGATGTGTCTTATTCCCTCCCTGGAAATGGAGGACTGGTATGCTGCTGTCAACTTGAAAGATGCGTATTTTCATGTTTCCAAAAGGCCTGCCTACAGGAGGTTTCTCAGGTTTACTGTGGGGCAGGAACACTTCCAGTTTTCAGTCCTCCCTTTCAGGCTGTCTATGGCACCAAGGGTGTTCACAAAGTGCACAGCCACAGTAGCTGCTTTCCTGAGGAGGCGCAGAGTCTGGGTGTTCCCTTACCTAGATGATTGGCTCATCAGGGGCTGCTCCAAGGAGCAGGTGTTATATTGCATAGACCTTATTAGAGATCTGTCCAGCAGGATGGGTCTCCTAATAAATTAGGAGAAATCCACCTTACTACCCACTCAAGTTATAGAATTTGTGGGAGCCTGCTTGGACTTGACTACGGCCAGGGGAAAGGGAGGGGGGATCCATGTTCTCAAGCTCCATGGTCAAGAGATTGCTTAGGGAGTGGACAGGCTGTTCCCTTATGTCAAGCAACTGGTGCAGTTGTGGGACCTCAACCTCGTGCTCACCAGAATTATGTGCCCTACATTTGAGCTGTTGGCCACGTGCTTCCTTAAACACCTATTGTTTAAGGTAATCTTTATAGTGGCGATCACATCGGCTAGTTTCAAAGCTGAGAGCATTACCAGTTGATTCTCCATATATGTTTTTTCAGCAGACAGAGTGCGTCTGTCCCTCCACCTGGCCTTCCTCCCTTTACATTCCATATGTTGCAGGACATTTACCTGCCGATATTCTTCCCAAAAACCTCATGCAACCCCAAGGGAGTGGGCTCTATACTCCCTAGATTCGAAGTGGGCTCTGGCTTTTTACATAGACCGGACAAGGGAGTTTCACAGGTCTCCACAGCTCTTTATTTCATTGGCAGAAAGGATGAAAGGTATGCCAGTGTCAGCCCAGCGCTTGTCATCCTGGATTTCATCATGTATCAGAGTGTTATGATCTGGCAGGCAGGGTACTGCCATGCATCACAGCTCACTCTGCTCGGGCACATGCTTCCTCAACAGCCTCCCTGGTGCAGGTCGCTATATTGGATATTTGTAGGGCAGCAAAGTTATGCGATCACCCAGCAAGCGAGGGACGATGCAGCTTTGATATTGCAGTCAGCCTTGGTTTAACCTGTATTCTTCTCTGACTCTGCCTCCATTAGTTTTGCTTTGGGAGTCACCTAATTTGAATGCACAGTAGCAAGCACTCGAAGGAAAAATGTTTACTTACTTGTGACTGTTCTTCTTCGAGATGTGTTGCTCATGTCATTTTGACACCCCCCCCCCCCCCACCACCTCGCCTTCATCAGAGTTTTCCAGCAAGAAGAAACTGAGGGAAGAGAGGGCCAGCAGGGTACTTATTCGACATTATGTTGGCGCCACTCTAGAGGACCCCCTGCTGGCTCGACAGATACCGCTGGGGAAAAAAGGCTCCAGAATCCATGCACACGACACAGACGCTTAATGCGAATGGACATGAGCAACACATCTCGAAGAACAACAGTTACAGGTCAAATAAAAGGAAAAACTATTTAGCACTTTGAAGACTAACAAAATGGATTAATAGGTGATGAGCTTTAGTGGGCCAGACCCACTTCCTCAGATCGTATTCTGGAAGAGAATTAGTGTGACCATATATACCAAAGGAATACAATGGAAAAAAATGAACACATTATTAAACGGACATATCAGATTTAATACAGAAAGTGGGGAGAGGGAGAGCGAGTAAGGGAATAGCTATTTGAGTAAGTGAATGGCTAATCAGGGGTGATAAGTGGGAAAGCTATCTTTGTCATGTGTAAGGTAATTAGCATCTTTGTTAAGGTCCATTCGTAAAGTGTCAAATTTAAGCATGAATGAAAGTTCTGAAGTTTCCCTCTGTAATCTGATGTTAAAGTCTCTTTGAAGTAAGATGCGTGTAGTAAGGTCATTAAGACTACGTCCAGGTAGGTTGAAATGAAAATCAACTGGTTTTTCCTTATGAAGATGTCTGATTTGTGGACATTAATTCTTTGGCAAAATGGCTGAGAAGTCTGTCCAATATACATAGCAGAAGGACACTGTTGGCCCATGATGGCATAAATTATATTTCTGGATGAACAGAAATGTGTGTCCTTGATGATATAACTGACATGGTTAGATCCAGTAATAGTGTCACCAGAGTAAATATGTGAACAAAGTTGGCAACGGGGTTTGTTGCAAGGGAAAGCTCCCGGATTGGTCCAGGCTGAGATTGATGGTGGGGTGTAGGTTGTTAAAGTCTCTGTGGAATGCGTCCAGTGTTTCTTGGCCCTGGGTCCAGATCATAAAGATGTCATTGATGTAGTGTAAGTAAAGGAGGGGCAAAAGGGGACGGGATCTGAGGAAATGTTGTTCTAAGTCAGCCATAAAGATGTTAGCGAACTATGGGGCCATATGGGTACCCATGGCTGTGCTACTGATCTGGAGGTATACGTTGTCTCCAAATTGGAAATAATTGTGGGTGACGACAAAGTTGCATAGGCCTGCTGCCAGATTGGCTGTGGTATCCTCTGGGATAGTGTTTCTAATCGCTTGCAATCCATTTTCATGTGGAATATTGATGTAGAGAGCTTCTACATCCATGGTGGCAAGGAGGTTATCAGGGAGGTTATCAATGTTTTGTAGTTTTCTCAGGAAGTCAGTGGTATCTTGGAGGTAGCTGGGAGTGTTGGTTACATAGGGTTTGAGGAGAGAGTCTACATAGCTGGATAATCCGATAGTGTGTGTGTGCCAATACCTGAAATGATGGAACGTCAAGGGTGTCCAGGTTTATGGATTTTTGGGAAGCAAATAGAACAATTGTGGTCAGGGTTCAGAAGATGTTTGTGTGAATTTGGTCCCCAGTATAGGCAGGGAGTTCCTTAAGGAGATAGTGTAGTTTCTTTTGTTGTTCTGAAGTGGGATCAGAGCAGAGAGGTCTGTAAAATGTGACGTTGGAGAGTTGTCTAGTTGCCTCCTGGTCATAGTCTGACTTCTTTATAATGACCACAGCTCCCCCTTTGTCATCTGGTTTGATTATAATGTCAGGGTTATTTTTGAGACTCTGGATAGCATAGTGTTCAGTGCGACTGAGATTGTATGTCAGTTGGTGGTGGTGGTGCATAATGTCAGTCTGTGCATTGTTGCGGAAGCATTGTATATAGAAATCCAGATTGTAAATACGACCGTCAGGAGGAGTGCAGATAGAATTTTTTTTTCGTTTGGTGTTGATGGGGGGGGATCTGCTTGGTCAGACTCTAATCATTGTAGTTTGGAAATATTCTCGTAGATACTGACATTTCTTTGGCTGTGTTGGAGCATGCTTGCACAGTCTCTTCTTTCTTCAAGCTCAGGAAATCAGAATCTCCTGTCCTTCTCCAAGCAGGAGCACGTCCTGGTGCCTACACCTGACATGGTAATTTTGGCAGTTGCACCCAATATTGGAGAGCTACTTGATTAATTAGGAAAAGGAATTTCAGAAATGTGCAGGACTTTATTGTGGAGGATGCTTCTGGTCTCTGACCCCCTGAGCAGTTAGTGTGGTCATTGTGGGGACTGTTTGGTGTGACATAACTAGTGATGTGAGGTGAGAATATTCTCTGAGAACGAGAATATTCTGAGCATATTCTCCAAAAGATTATTTCCCTAGAATTTTTGAGAATTTTCTTATTTTTCGTTTCCTCTTGAAATAATATATATGTTAAAGAGGTTTCTTGATCATTCAGGATAGTTTGAGAACATTATAGAATGTTCCAGAGTGTTATGGAACTTTCTAGAACATTCACGAGTCAGAAATTCTGATTATGGAACGTTCTGGAAGCATCACAAAAAGTATATAAAGAGGCAATAACACATTTATTCTCTTTTGTGAAAGGTGTAATTGTGTAATTGTTTTCATCAGTATGAAAAGAACTAAGCCTAAAAGTGATGTGGGATTATTTCCTTCATAAAACAGTTAGACAAATTGTTATATGAATGTAAGTACTGCAAGGCTGAATACAACAGAAATGCAACAAGGCTGAGAGATCATATTTCCAATTGTTTGAAGACTCCTGCTTACATCAAGGAAAAGGCAGTAAAATTCTGAGTCCAGAAGCAGATCACCTCAACCATCAACTACATCAGCATCTATAGAACACTGTTAGAGTGCTAGTGAACTTACATCACCACCTTCTACATCTAGTTCAGCCAAGGCGTCTCACTCTGTAAGTCGCTACTTTGATTCTATGAATGAAACTAAAAAAGTTTTGGATGAATTTTTTGCATGAGCTATATTCTTATCGGGGTCACCTCTTTCACTGGTTGAAAACAAAGATTGGATTACTTTCATGTAAAAAATTAAGACCATCTTACAAGATGCCATCCAAGTGCACACTTTCTAGCAAACTTTTGGAAGCTGAATATCAACGTGTTGATGCTCTTATAAACAAAAATTGCTGAAGCCTCTTCTCTTGCACTGCAATGTGATGCTTGGAGCAACTGAAGAAATGAATCTGTTATAAATTGTATTATATCAACACCCCAACCAGTGTTTTACAAGACAGTGGCAACTGATGTTGAATGCCATACTGCTGAGTATATGGCATTCCGTATGGAAGAAATAATGACAGAAATAGGCACTGAAAAATTTGGTGCCATTGTCACTGATAATGCTGCAGCAATGGTGAAATCCTTATCAATGCTTAACAAAAAATACAATCACATTGCTATGTACACTTGTGCTGCTTATAAACTAAATTGTTAATTGGTGACATCAGTAACTTAAAATCTGTTGAAGAAACTGAAGCTACCTGTAAAACTACTGTGAAGGAAATTAACACATTGCAAGTTTTACAAGCTCATTTTACTGCATTTAAAAAAAGAGAAAAACTTGTGCACTTAAATCTAGGTGGGGTTCCATTTTATATTGTTTGAAAAGCTTATTGAAATAAAAAAATGTCTTAAAATGCCTTGCTGTCCATGAAGATTTACAGACTAAACTGAGCAAAAGTACCAGGAATTCAATCCTGGATTAAGATGTATTTTGGGTATGGGTTCAAAAACAGTATGCACTGATAAGTCCTGTTGTTAAATGGATTATGCTGCTTGAATCTGACCAGCCAAAAATGAGCAAAGTTCCTGAATGTTTCAGGGAATTAAGCGATTACTTTGATAGGCTACTTCTCGAAAGTCCACTTATGAACAAGGAAAAACAGGAAGTGATGAAAAGTTTTGGAAAAAGAAAAGATATGTCTCAAAGACATTCACTATGCTGCAAATATTCTAGATCCAAAATTCAATGGTGAGTGCCTTACTAGAAATGAACAAATACAAGGAACTGAATCCATCGATAAATTAGTCAGAAGAACGTATGGCCCTGATCATTCTCAGCAAAAGTCATTGCAGAGCTTGCAGAGTATCGTGCTAAAGAAGGTATGTGTGTATGTGGGGCTTTTTTGGTAAATCATATGTAACAAAATCAGCTGGCTCAATAGATGCAGTACCATGGTGGAAAGGTATTTGCTATGGATCAAAATTAGGGAAAGTAGCGATCAACATATTGAATATGCCACCAACAACGGCAGCAACTGAAAGAAGTTTCAGTACTTACAGTATCATTCATAATGCAAAAAAAAAGTTAACACAAGAAATGGCAGGCAAGCTGACATTCATAGCCCATAATATAAAGCTTCTTAAAAACCCAAATGATACTCTATTGAAATTCCGAAGAGAAAAAAGGAAACAGAACCAGAGAAATGAGGAAGAAGAAATTGATGATGCTGAAGACAAAGAAGAGGAGGAGGATATGTATGAGGAAAAAGGAGAGAGAAAAAATCAGTCAGATTCGGAAAGTGCAGATTCTGATTAGACTTGTATTCAATCCAGAAAGATAAAAGTATTTGTAATAAGTTCTAGTAATTTAAACCTGTCTTTTTTCTTTACTTTCCTGAATTTTCATTTTAACAATTGGAAACTTTCATGATTCTTGAAGTTTTATTAAAGAAAGACATCATTATAAATAGTAAAATTCTTTAAAAACTATTTAACACGTATTTAAGAGGAAATTCTCAAAAATTCTTGCATTGGAGAATATTCTCCGAAAGTTTAGTCCTGAGAATTTAACATTACTAGACATAACAATTGCTATGTCTACACTTAAGCGGTGTTGATCTAAATACATCAACTACATGCCATTCCAGGAGGTAGTGATGCCGTGTTGGTGTAACAAGGTGCTTTCAGCGGTCAGAGAGCAATTTGAGTGCACACACATGCACAACTAGGTTGATGTAAGCTATATTGCATCAGCCTATGGTTTGTGGACCAGGCCTAATAGTTAAACCATGTGGGGACTGGTTTGGGGGGAGTTACTGTTAACACACTTTTTCATCATTTATCCAGTGTAAACAAGGTTTATGCATATGAGCAATAACTTACAAACCTGGATTCCTAAAATGTTGCTCTTAAATGCCTTGGAAATCAATTGAATCTGGGCTTACACTAAACTAGTTTCTCAGTCTGCTAGTCTCTCTTCCTAGATTTCATATTTTACGAAGAAAAGAGCCTTCTTGAAGTGGTTGGGGTGGGGTTTCCCAGACTAGTTCAGTTTACAAGACTTCAGGCTACCCAAATGGATTACCCCTTGTAGTCAACTTTCAGGGATATTTCAGTACCTTAAATCAAAAAATATAATTTTAAAATAATTCTGTACCACATACTCATTTGCATGTGGAAAAGCCATTGAAAATGTGACAAATCATAGATTGCTCAAAGCATGTCTGCACTTAAAGCACTGCTGTACCTATTAGTAAAGAGGCTCCATTCCAATAGGAAAGCTGTCCCATCAGCTTAAACACCCCTGTGAGTTGCAGAAGTTTACGTAGGCATTATCACATACTTATATGTCTTGGACGGGAGTGTGTGCGTGCGTGTGTGCGTGCGCATGCGTGTGGAATAGTCACTCCCCAAATGACACAAGTTTTTGCGAACCTAAGTGGTAATGTAAATGTAAGCCTTACTTGTAACTCTATTTCTTTCAGTGTTGTTTCTGTGGGTGCTTTGCTTTAGGTGTTTATGCACCTCTGCGCTTGTAGCTGGAGATTTAAAGTAGCAGTGCCAAGTTAAGCCGCACATGCGTAAACACTGTCTCTTGCTGGTCAGGCTGCTAACTGCCACTGTGCAGCCATTCCCCCTCTTTCTTTTCTACTGCCATTGGCTAGAGTTGGAATATTCAGTACCACTTCACAGCTATTACTATTCTCTACTTTCTTGCTTTAACCTGTAGTTAGTATTTCACTGAGGACTGCTATCTCCTTTTTCCTCTTTCTCTGTCCCCCAAAAAGAGAGATTCATCATAGGACTGTTTCATTTATCTTGTGACTGCAGCAGCTTTATAGTCAGGTGTATCTTTCTCCATACAGCTCTCAGACTTCACTCATTCTGGGGCATGAGTGCCCCCACGCTTTTAAACGCTGCATTACCTGATGACTGTCAGTATCCCTTTCAGATGGACATTTACAGTGCATCTGATGTCTCTGAGATGCATAGAACAAAAGTGCTTACACTGCCACAATCTCAAAGCATGCACAAGAAAGACAAGAGATTTATAGCTGAAGCATCTCAGCATGGAGAAATCTCTTTACCCAGTGTCTGAGCTGGAGGTATGAACCCCTCCTGCCCAGAAATCCCCTACAGCCTCTTCCAGGGCAGAATAGCCCAATGAAAGCAGCAAAGACGGGAGACTGTCCCCATCCTCAGCCTAAGGCAGTGGTCTCCAACCTTTTAAAGTATGAGATCAATTTTTTAATTTAAGTTCAATCTAGATCTGTTTCAAAATATAAATACCCTTGCCCCGGCTCCACCCTGCCCCTGTTGACTGAATCCTCCCTCTTGCCCATCCTCACTCTCATCAGGCTGGGGAAGAAGGTTGGGGTGCAGGCTCTGGTCTTAGATTATGGATGTGGTGTGTGAGGGGCTCTTCAGGCAGGCAGTTGGGAAGTAGGAGGGGGATCTAGGTGCAAGCTCTGGGACAGCGTTTGGATGCAGGAATGCTCGGGGCTAGGGGTGCAGAAGGAGGTAGGGTTTCAGAATGTGGGCTCCAGCTGGGCCCTGCTTACCTCAGGTGACTCCTGGGTGGTGGGTCAGTGGGACTAAGGCAGGCTCACCCCTGCCCTGGACCACTCCCTAAAACAGCCAGCAAACTCCATCCCAAGTCCTGTTATGCTACCTCTCTGCTCTGTGGAGAAAGAATGCAGAGTGAGAAAGGGGGTTCTTGGACATCAGCTCCTCTCCCCTGCCTGCACAGCAAGCTGGAGGCTCACTGGAGGGGGTGGGGAAGGGAAGGCAGCTCCAAGACAAATGGGAGGAGGTAAGCAGCAGTGGGGGAAGGAGCAGATGAAGTGCTGGCGCTTGATAGCCTCTTGGCCAGACCAGTCAGGATCACCTGTCAAAGGCTCCAAGATTTACCAGTAGACCCCGATCTACTGGTTGGTGCCCACTGGCACCAAGAAAAGGTACTCTGAGATCAGCCAAACACTTTTGGTACCGATAGCAATGGCTATAACTACAGTTGAACTGGGTCCCTCCAGTACCTAGCATGTCAAAAAACAAAGCAAGCTCTTCCACAGAGCTAAGGGGAAAGTGAAACCCCATGCCTGAGCATCTACAGCAGCCAGTAAAAACCTTGACACAGACCATTTTTACACTCATGATGCCACCTACTATTGTCATGATGAATCTCAGCCAGATGCTTTGAATACAATGCAGCATATTGTACTGTGCCCCCTATCACACTAGTATCAACCCTGGTCCCTTCACAGCAACTCTGACAGCACAGAGACTTACCTTTTGGGTAGCTCAGTTCCTACTCCTTAGTAAGGATGTTAAATTGCAATTACCTGGCTAGCTGTATAATGGATACAGTTTGTATCAACTACAAAATTAGTCAATAAGGAGGCCCTCCAGAGCCACAGCAGGAGCTGGCTGGAGCCAGGACTGAGCAGTCCTGGGTTGTGACGACTCAGTTTTGTATTTGCTTTATATCTTTTGCAGTAAGGTTAATGACATTTATTAGTTGGTAGCATGAAACTGACTTTTTGTTTACTGTTATGGTTTTGTACAAATTCTGACATTTGGACCTCTGGGTACTTCCATGCCAGGCTAGGAAAGATGTAACTACACAGTCAAATTTTCTGCTCGTTTTACTAAACAAGTCATCTAACGAGTAGGTTAAGTAGGTTACTTTTTAGGTTAAGTAACTTAAATCTATTTTTTCCAATGTTACATGATTGTATATAATTTTTCAGGGAAGAATTTCGTACGATGTGGGTGATTGGGTTAGTATTTAAGAAGACAGAAAATTCTGAAAATCTGAGTGTTGATCTGACATATGACATCCAGTCTTTCACTGATACAGGTAAGGCTTTTTCTAAAAACCTTGAAATTAATTCATTTGTGCTCTGTGTGATTATGGCCTTTGTTTGAATATATTCCACTATGGCTGTAGATCAGGGCGGGCAATAGGTTATCAGCGGGCTGGATCCAGCTCACAGCTGCCTTGCTAGGACCCTCAGGCTGAGAACAGCTCATGCTTTAAACAGCTGGCTCCTCTCCACTCTTGACAGCTGTGATGGGAGGTTTTGCACGGTGCCCCATCCCCAGTGAAATTTCAGCTCCCAATTTGCCAGTTTCCAGCCAGTAGGAGTTGAATTTTTGTTAGGGCAGGGGCAGTGTGTGAAGCCTCCTTCCACCCCCCAACCCCTCAAACTCCATGCCTGGAGGAGACCCCTGTGGAGCAGCCAGCTGACTGAGACTTCAGCAGAAAGGCAGAGAGCATGCCTCAGGTTCCTACAGAGCTGTTGCTTGGGAACTGCTAAGGTAAGCACCTCCAAGCTACAGCCTGCCTCAGGCACCCCAATCCTTTCTGCACTCCAACTCCATGCCCCAGGTCACCACCCAAAGTTTCTACCCCTCTTTCCTCCTTCTCCCAGATCACAACTCCCTCTGACCCTGCACCTCCTTCTAGAGCTCCTCCCCAAGGCCAGAATCCTCTCCTGCACTCTTATCCCCTCAGATCCTGCACCCAAGCCCCTGCCCCAGATCACAACCCGATTCTTTACCCAAACTCCCTCTCAGACCCCACACTTTCTTCTGCACCCCAGTCACCTACCCCAGGCTCCTTTCTGCACCCAGCCTCTATCCTAGACCCCCTATCCTCTCCATAGAAGTATGACCTTTGACCACTTGCCAACATTTTGTAATGACCCCTATTAAAAATTACTACCCATCCCTGCTGTAGATGGGTATAATATGGGTGGTTCTGTTGCTTATTAGATGTACAGCAAGTTTAATGGCAAAACTTGTTTCAGTGATTTCAGTATGTTAATTCTGCAGACGCTTGCAGGATAGTCAGCAAGGCATTTTACACATGGGACATAACTGAACAATTTGGTCATAGAATTTAATTTTTTGAGAAACTCACATATAAGGCCTAACTTGCAAAATACTTTTCACCGAAAGGTAACACTTTATTAAATTATATATACAAGTTATTAAATGTTTCTTCAACTTCATAAATTACTTGGCCTTAAGTGATAGTATAAACATTTTATATTTAACTAACAAACGTGACCTAAGTATGTTATTATCTAATGGAAAATGTATGTTTCAGTCTAAATCTTTTCCCATATTATCTGTTCCTGAAAACAGATTCTTAGTAGAACTTAAGCAATGCACCATGTGCATTGCTGCCGTTAATCCAAAAATTAGAGCTCATACTAACTAGTACATGAGATTCAAGCCTAATGTTGTACTGTCTATGTAAAGAGAGAGATGGTATGCATACATGCATGCAAAAATGAACAAGTCATGCTAACTCACAATCTGTTAAATGATTTTGGCAAACCAAAAAGGACAACATTGGTAGAAATTGGTAAGATATCATCTGGAGAGTAAAATTAAGAACATGGCAGTGTTGTATGGAAGCAGCGTTACTTTGAAGCATTATGAAAGACTTCAGTATAGTTTCACAACTTTATAGTATGTGCAGGCAAGCATTATTTAACAAACCTCTATCTAGGGCTTCCCAATTGAGGGTGATTTAGTGAATACTGTGAACGTGACAAACAGTACTAAATTGTAATGTGAGAGAGTATCTTAAACTGACCTCAGAGTACTAAATTGTAATGTGAGAGAGTATCTTAAACTGACCTCAAGTAATATACTGACTTTGCCTTAAAGTGGGGAGGAAGAGAAACCTGCACACACGAAATGCAAGACTGTAGCATTTGTAAATCAACTTGTTTCCCCCAAACCAACATAAAAATATCTTCAGTTTAGACATTAAATTGGTTTCTCTTCTGATCCATGAGTAATGAGTAGCATTCCTTCATCCCTTAATTACTTCTTCCTTTCATTCCCTGTCCTTCTACCTTTTACAAAAAAAATCCATTTTAAATCTTTTTTTTTTTAAAGGGAGTTGTTTGAAAATGCTTGGTGTCACTGTGCAGGAATATCTATTCTCAATGAAGAAGAAATTTATTTCCCTTTCCCAAAGGGTGAATATAACTTTTTTTAAAGATAGCGATACACTTTTTTTGATTTGACTAGAAAAAAATGGACAGACGAACTAGAACTCTTTCTACTTCATGTGTTTAATTTTCTTGTTTTACTACTAACCTAAAGGTCTGTCCTCAGCTGGAGTAGCAAATATACTCTTTGCAAATAGATCCTAAATTCTTATCGCTATGAAAATCACATTCAAGACTTAAGTTTCTGAATATTTCAGTTGTCAACTACATGGATTTTACAGAGTCCCCATATCAACACAAGCGCAGCTGCAGTGCAGAAGTGAGGGTGATACACCATCTCTTCTGTGATGCCCTTGGAGGTGGGGCTGATCTCCTGCTCACAACAGATGAGCAAGGGAATCACAAGTCCTGTCCCTCTTCAGCCCAGCCGATTTTGAGGAGTTCAGATTTCGTAAGTCAGGGTCAATTTCATGGTCTGACATGTTTTTCATGGCTGTGAAACTGATAGGGGCCTACCCATTATCAAACGAATGATACTAAGTCAGATCAAAGGTCCATGTAGCCCAGTACCTGTCATCCGACAGTGGCCAATACCAGGTGCTCCCAAGGGAATGAACAGAACATGTAATCTAGTGATTCCTCCACTGTTACCCATTCCCAACTTCTGACAAAAGGAGTCTAGGAACACCATTCCTACCCATCCTGGACATTGATGGGCCTATGCTCCATGCATTTTAGTTGTTTTGAACCCTGAAGTCCTGGTCTTCACAACATCCTCTGGCAAAGAGTTCCATAGGTTGACTGCGTTGCATGAAGAAATACTTCCTTGTATGTGTGTTAAAACCTGCTACCTATTAATTTCATTTGGTGACCCTCCCCCCTAGTTCTGTGTTATGGGAACACACAAATAATTTTTCCTTATTTACTTTCTCCATGCCACTCATGGTTTTATAGACCTCTATCACCCTTTAGTCTCCTCCTCTTTTCAAAGCTGACAAGTCCGTCTTTTTAATTGCCCTCCATATGGCAGCTGTTCCCAACCCCTGATCATTTTAGTTGCCCTTTTCTTAACTTTTTTCCAATGCCAAGATATCTTTTTTGAGATAAGGTGACCACATCTGCACACAGTATTCAAGACGCGCATGTACTATGGATTTATATAGAGGCAGTAGGCGATTCCATCTTATTTTATATTCCTTTTTAAATTATTCCTAACACTATATTTGTTTTGTCTGCTGCTGTACATTGAGTGGATGTTTTCAGAGAACTATCCACAAAGACTCCAAGATTTCTCTCGAGTGGTAATAGCCAATCATTTTGTACATCCCCATCATTTTGTACATATAGTTGGGATTGTTTCTATATGCATTACTTTGCATTTAGCAACATTAAAATTATTTTGCCATTTTGTTGCCCAGTCACCTAGTTTTGTGAGATCCTTTTGAAGCTCTTCCGTCTGCTTTAGACTTCACTATCCTGAGCAGTTTGGTATCATCTGCAAATTTTGTCACTTCCCTGTTTTACCCTTTTCTCCAGATCATTTATGAATATGTTGAATAGGATTGGGCTCCATACAGACCCTTGCAGGACACCGTTAGTTATCTCTCTCCGTTCTAAAAACTGACCATTTATTCCTATTCTGTTTCCTATCTTTTAACTACTAGCAACAGTGTTTCCTGTCTTAACATACTAGCAACAATGTCTCCATGCTTTCCTATGCCATGAACTCAAGACTCTTGACATTTTTTTTTCTCCTGGTTTCCTACCAGTGCTCCCATTCATTAGTCTCTCTCCTTTGCCAGTATTCACTTGTTGCATGCCCCCAACCCTCTGCCTCACACCAACTGCTTGGAGCTACTATTTTTAATAAATATTGCTGTTTGCAGATATTTATACAGTGCAATGTTTGCAAATATACTTTTAAAATCTGCCGTTAGCTGTCATCCCCTTCATCTCCCGTCTTCCCCTGGAAAAAAATTAAATGGCATTCAACAAAGCTAATAAATCTGAAGTAAAAACATTTTGGAGATATGTGCACCCACAAAAAGGAACATTTTAAAAGTGGACAATTTTGAAGCACCATGTCACCTGACAGCAATCATCTTTCACAAATCAGTTGCTTTATCTGATCTCTCAGGCCTCCTCTCAAAGGAAACTTGCACAACGCCTTCAAAAGATTAAATTTGTAACTTTGCTAACTATTAATAATCATGCTCTGAATAAGGACACGGTATTAATGGCTTCTTATAACAGTACTTAGCCAATTAAATTTTTTTGTGCTTTGACTATAGAGGTGTAAACTGCCACTTCACCTTGAATGGTCTGTTACAATATGTGTAAACGAGTTCTATTCCACCTATTATCTGTGACACACAGAGTACCTTTCCCCAAACATGAAGTGCTGAACTTGTCTTTCCCCAATAAGTTTTTTTTGGGGGGAAGGGGCACATGGGGGGGGGTATACTTCATCCACCTTGTCTTTCTAATATCCTGTGACGAATGTGGATTGAGCAAAATTGCAAACAGTAACGGATATTTATATTGCCATCTGAAATGTCAACTCCACAACATGAGGAAAAAATTAACAGCAATATCTTCTGAGCAAATGCAAGTAATAAAACCATATCTCTGGGACACTCACCACCTATAACTTTCTGACTACTTTATAAAACTCCAGCTGTGAAGGACAATTTCAGAAGGACTGATGAACTATTTTCTGTACTTCTTGTCTGCTGTGCTCTCCTTCTGGAGAGTATGAAGTCATCACATAGGCCCACTCCATAGAAGAAAAAACCTCCAGGAAACCTACCTGGAGATCACACAGGAAACTCAACATCTGTTAAAAAACAACCCTGTGGTAACAGCTATCCAGCCAGCACCAAAACATTGGAACCAACTGCCACAACCATGACTACAGGACAAAATCACAGTCACTACACGCAGCAGCAGTTTGTCAAGATTACTCTGAGCTGTATTCTCCCACGGGCTGAACTGTTGCACAAAACCTAATACCATAGTAACATGGAGAATTAGAATTCTTTTACTAATTCAGGTTTGAAGAATTGTTTCACAACACTGAATGTCACTCACAACTACTACATCCCCACTGATAATCATAAGAGAATAATCTTACTGGATATCCCTTAGTGGAAGAAGTCACACATTTGATCTTTACATTGATTGCTTTAGAAAGAAAATCAACAGTGAAATCCTTAACAAATGTTGCATCCACCACAATCTCGCCATTGCTGAGAAGAGTCCCTTAAATCAGCCACCGGCTAGTGATCTAAACAGCAGACAATGGGGGGGGGGGGGGGGCACCATCATAGATCTCAACTCACGAGGTTTATGATAATGAGGTCAAACAGCTCTTCTTCAGTACCACCTGCTATAAACTACTTAAACACTACTTCTTAGATTCATGGGTGAATTGTGGATATCAAATCCTTCTCTGGACACGATCATCTCATCCTTATTGAGCCTAATGTTAAGATTGTATGACCTGTTGATTTGTAAACCACTATTTTAGTTGCTTATGACTTTGCCACTCAACCATTTTTGTGGGCGGTCTCTATGCATGTCCTCTGCCTCAGTTTTTTCATGTATAACCAAAGAGCTCAACTATTTTCAGGAATGAGGTTAGAGAGAAATACATATGTTTTGCAATGTTATATAATTTGAAGAGCTCACAGTTTGAAATTGAAACTCAAAATTTGTCAAGGACATATCTGTGGTCTCAAGGAAAGTCTTTTTTGTTTTTTCTATGAAAATACTCTTATATGTGACCAAGTTATAATTCACTAAACTTGCAATTTGCTTATGCTCAGAGCAGAAGCCACTAAACATTCCCTCTACACTGAGCATGCTCTGCCCCAGTGAATTTTAGTGTCAGCTTGATTATGCATGGTCCTAGGCACAGCTATATATCCTTCTGAGTGAAATAATATAACAGCAACTGCTGCAATCACACCTTTACGTAGGCAAAAGAATAGCCTAACAGAAGTAATATATTCAAGAGGAGCTTGGCTCCCCCCTTCCTCTACTAAAAGCAGAGAGAACTCCTCATCTTTTCCTAGGATTGGGAGAGCAGTACACCAGATAGCACCCTCTCCTTAACTGCTGTGGTAAGAGATGCCACTCTTACTGATCTGTTAGTGCTTCCGTAAATGTGTCTCACTTGTTATGCAAGATGTAATACCCTTAACCTACAAGTACTTAGCAATGGTACACAAACCCTACCAGAAGGCCTTCTTTTTTCTGTATGTTCTTATTCCACAAGAGGAATAGCTTCTAGCTATTAATAGTTAATATAACATAACATTGGTTAGAGTATGCAAACAAACCTTTGTGAAAGCTGACATACTCAGCAGTTCTATGGAACCTTTTGAGACTAACAAAATGTAGTTAGTCTCTAAGGTGTCACAGGACTGCTGCTTATTTTTACAGTTACAGACTAACATGGCTACCCCTCAGACTGAGATATTCAATGCACTGAAAAACAGCTTTTCCAATACCAGAGTGTTTTGATGACAAGTTCTCCTTCCATTATAGAGTAGATGTGCAGAGGCAATGAATAACTATATTAATATACTAGGCTTTTTGATTAAATACATTTCACCCCTAAATAAAACACTTCATTGGAAATCAAATCAATTTAATCTGATTTCAGTAATTTACATCAACAGTGCTAACATTACAAATAAAGCGTTCTATATTCATTGTCCAACATTAAAACAGTGATACAAAAGTTTGGGGATGTTTTATTGAGGGGAAAGTTCTTACAGAGGCCACTGTACACAATTTCTTGGTAAATACCAAAAACATTCATTCTAAAGCTGAAAATTTATTGATCAAACACAAGAACAAGAAATCAAACTGAACATTTATATTGAAATTGAGTAATAAGCCACTCTGCACTGGACAGAGAAAGATGGAAGGAAATAGTGAGGGAAGCATCGGACACCAACAGGTGTTGAGCCCGTGGTGGTTGATGATGATGATTGATGATGAATTACACAAACTTAATCAAACCTATTAAAGTTTCTCCCTTTGGAGTCAAATATCAGTGTCTTAATTTCACCCAACAGCATTCTTTTATGAAAAGAAGTGTTAATTTTGTTATGTTCTAATTTTAATGGACACAAGATGGAGAAGAAACAGATAGAAAAGGTGTGGAAAATATGGCTGTGATCAGTGTATTCTCTAACCTGTAGGGCAGCACTGCTTCACAGATGAGATTAATCAGCCCCACCCAGTCAGAGGCTCCTGGCTCCATGCCTGGAGCTGGCTGATTGGGCGGGGCTGATTAATCACCTGTGAAGCTGTGGTGCTGTACAGTTTAGCAGGATCACTGGTTGTGATGGTTATTGGAATGGTGGACAGCTAGTCATTTATGAACAGCTGCTTTGGCTGGAAGTCTGGCCACTCTATGTATTTGGAACTTTGTTCTTCTTCTGTTCGGGGCATCATCACGAATTTTTCCTCAGACAGGACAGGGTTGTGGTCATCTCAGTTTCTCTGTGCTGTTGTATAGTAGCTGATATCAGGATTTGAGAAGCTGAAAGAGTTGTACTTACAATTAGGGTACATTTTTAGATTCAGTAATTACAGCAGAGCCTTAGGGCCCGGCAGCGTCAGGCACTGGTACACAGTAACAAAAATATTCCTGTTAAGTTAAATGTCTTAACTTCAGTTTCTGTCAAGTTAGATGAGAAACCTCTTGACTCTACTTGGTTCCATCTTTAAATGTATTCTTCCATAAAATACAACAAAGGGCTCTAATACTTACTCAGTCCCATATTTCAGAGAGAGGTTACATTTTTAATGTGTTTTCCTTTCTTAAAAAATAACCAAACTCAAATACTCTCATCAAATGTGATACAATTGTCAGTTCAGGAGAAAGGGCTGTTTCTGTTTTCATAGGCCTGAGGAAATACTGGCCGCCTTGAGTGATTTGAACCCCTTTCTTCCAAGGAAATTAACTGTATTTTCCTCAATGTTTCAATATGTTTTATTCTTCTTCTAATCGTGTAGTTTATAGGCAAGCAATAAACAGCAAGATGTTTGAGATGGATATGAAAATTGCTGCAATGCATGTAAAACGAAAGCAACTTCACCAACTGCTACCTAATCATGTGCTTCAGAAAAAAAAAAAGGTAAACCTACAAATTACTGAAACATAACTAATGTTATAGTATAATTCATTACATTATAATTTGGTATGCTAACGAAACTGCTAAAACCCACTTTAAAAGGGCAGTTTTATCTGTAATATTCACAAATTTTTTAACCTCTTCAGTAGAGTGGTACAGATAACCTAATATGCAAAATTTGTTGTCCTAACATTGATAACTCCCTATTTCATCAATATCAATGAGTTAATACAGTATTATTTGTATACTGTATACATTTCATGCATGCCTTTCTTCCTTCATGGAAGTGTCTGCTTCTGATTTCATCTCTTCTCCTTAAAATCATGCAGGTATGACATGATGATTTCTATTAAATACTAAAGAGATTAAGTCTGATCTAGAAAATTGAGTGCTTCTTGCTAGTATAACTTGGAAGCCAAATTACAGAAATATTTACAGCAGAGTACTTCCATGAATAACAGAGCTTATCTGGTGCGCGCACACTTAAGAATTTGGTTTGTTTCCTAACATCTCCCTGTCAACTAATAGTTTTTGAAATTGTGTGTAGACCATAAAAATACTAAAGAAATAGTATGACCTCTCATGATTGAGTAGAATATTGGACGCTTTGATGCTGCCATTTATAGCGAACATGGATATTTATAACTGAAGCTGTGGGTTAGAATGCTTTCAAAAGTTAATGTGACTATGCTCTGGCCTAAAACTTGAAAAGGTCTCCATTCAAAAGTTTTCTGTCTTGGGTACAACCTTTTAATCCTGAACAGGAATTGTTTAAATAACAGTTAAGACTTGACATTTGGCTACTATACTTACACAGGAAATTTTTTGAAAGGGGTTATTTTCTGTCTAAATTTATTTTCCCTTTAATGTATGGCAGGCTTATATTACCATATGCAAGAGGCAGCTTGCAAAACAGCATTTCGTTAGGGGCAGCAGCAATTTAAGATCAAGCTGTTTTAGTTTGATCATGATTAATTGCTTTTAAAAGTTATACAAAATAGAGATGTTCAGAATTTTCAGATTTTTCTGAATATAAAGGTTCCACTGACCCGCAATTGGGACAGTTTTGTCTTATCTTTGAACTTATAAATTAAGAGTTTGAATGATACATTATTTAGGCACAAATAATGCAACATGCAAGACCAATTTATGTACTTACTTTGTGTGTCTTGAATTCCAGCTTCATCTCAAATGTATTTGGTTTTGTGGAATGACAGATATATATGGCTCGTTTTCAATCAATACAAGTGTACAATATCAAGAATTTAAAAGAAATTAGGAAATGTACCTTGTGATCTTCCAGACTGTAAGAGTTCATGTATATCTGTCATCAAGATTATCAGTCTTCATGCTATTCACCAAGTTTCCACTCATGTTTCAAAACTGACTAATTAGACACAACATGTGAGGTCTATGTTAGGAATGTGAATGGGGATTAATCAGTTAGCCCCCATCCGCGGCAAGCCCAGCCCAGCTGGAGCAGCTCAAGCCCTCCATTTAAGTGGCTAACGTGACATTTAGCTGGTTAATGGATTAAATGGGATTTTATATTCCTAGTTGATATTTTCTTCTGAAGCACCCAGCATTGGCTAATGTCGGAGGTAAGATGACAGCCAGCTTGATACATTCTGAATTTTTGTCTACCATGTGCAAACTTTTCTACACAATTTAGAGAGATTTTAAAATGGTGACAATGGCTAAAAGCTACTAACGTTGTAGTGAGCTGTTTAGATGAATGCTGACAAGCGAACAGCAGTACAGCCGGTCCCCGAGTTGCGAACGGTCAATTTATGACCGTTCGCAGTTTAGACCAAAAGTGTCGCAAATGGTGGACCCCGAGTTACAAACGCTATCCACGCAGCGCGATCGCGTGTAACTCAATGGGGTCCAACTTAAGAACAAACCGAGTTACGACCAATTGCTTGGTCCGTACCCGGTTCATAAGTCGGGGAGAGGCTGTATATAACCATGACATGCAGGTTCCCAAAAAGATGTATAAAAATAAGTCCACTTTAATATATGATTGTTCTTAAACCACATTCAAAGATTGGGTCATGAACTTTTCGCATTAGTTATTTTTAAAATATAAACCTCACATAGTTGATCTAATTAGGCAGTTCTGGAGCATGAACAGAAACTTGCTGATCAGCATGAGCTCCGTCAAATTATTCCTAATACAAGTTTGCTAGTAATCAACCCTCACCAGTTTAAATGTTTTATTTTCACAAAGTTATCGGTATAGTTGAAATATTGCATCATTGACTTTCAACTGATTCTCAGTCCTGAAAGGGATAAATAACACCCATGATTTATTGTCTAATTGGTTGTAGCATTCAACAGAAGGGGTCAGACTGACAGTCCTGAATGACAGCAGCTTAGACTTATCTATGGACAGTGATAACAGCACGTCTGTGCCTTCTCCTACTAGTGCTATGAAGACAAGTCCATTGAACAGTTCTGGAAGCTCTCAGGGGTAATAGTTGTAATCTAAACCTTCAATACTAGTTTATGATCCTCTAATGTAGTTATAGTGTATATTGCAAAAGGGCATATCGTTTGTTTTAGACTTAATGCAATGATTTTTTTCCTCATCAGATAACTTGTCTTAATTGTGAACAGCAAACAATGTTTTTTCATTTGGTCTGTTAGATTCCATTTCTAATCATGCACTCTTTCAATCTGTAGCTTTCTTTAAGATTGGCAATATGGTTATTTTAATATCTGTATGTTAATATGCAAAGTGTCTGATGTGGACTCTACACAAATTGAATTATAAAGCATGGAGTATAATGTAAGAAAAAAGGAAGTAGCTTATCTTAGTGCCTTGACACCGTTCTTTAACTATTCTCGTTTGTTAAACTATTCTCAGTTTTTGTTACTGAGCACTCTTCTTTAAGAAGGGGAGACAGGGTGGAACATATATAATTAAGCATGGTTCTCAGCCCTAAAATCTACCATAGCCAAAATTTTGGGTTTAACACTTCACTTTAAGACCCATCCCTTTTGATACAGCAAAATCTAGTATAATACCAAACCCAATGCTCTACTCATGTTAAGAAATTGGGATTTAGGTAAACAATCCATGCACTGTCTGTAGTGATGTATATGGTATTAACACATGCTGCTTATGCCAGCCATCTCCACTTGGATTTCTCTGTTCCAAAGGTAAAAGGTCTGACTTCCTTAAAAAAAAAAAAAAAATTGGAGGACATTAATATTTTTGTTTGCTTTCAAATAGCTTTAACAACTTGATTGAAACATGGATTATTTAATATGAAATTATTGACCTCATATAGTATTTCACAAAGTGTAGTCTTATAACTAATGTTTCTAACATAGTTTTTTTATGTTCACACTGTCATAATTGCAATTTGGCCCTTTTTTAACTCTGTAGTGTTGATGTTATTGGCTAAATCATGTCAATGCAGGTCTCTGGCTATTTAAATGGAAACAGTATAATATGAAAAGCAAACAGTATATCATATACATATTTTAATAGTCATTGTTATCCATTTTGCCTTTTCCATGTTTTAGCAGAAGCAGTCCTGCTCCAGCTGTAACAGCAGCATCTGTGACCAACATACAGGCTTCTGAAGTCACTGTGCCACAAACCAATTCCAATGAAAGCTCAGGGGGTAGGGAAAATTATATACAGTACTACATTGTTAATATCAATTTCTGGAGTGCATTTTAATGAGGCTGTATTATCGTAATTTGAAAAATTTAAATTTTGCCACATGTAGCCTTCTCTAATTTACGTACTATCTGAGACTTTTAGGATTGAGGTTATTTTGCTATAATTATCAAAATAGTGATGATCTACTAAAATTTCAGTAATCTACATGTAAGTTGCAAATCCTCTAAAAATGGATATTCACGTATGTTGTTCACCATAGGGATACAATATTGCTCAGGTCAGGCCCACTATAGATGATGGCTGTGTTCCCAATTGTGCCAATGAAGGAGAGAATGGGTAGGTACTTGCTAAAGCCCTTACATTGCCACTGCCATGGATACATCTGCTTCCTAGTACAATTAAAATTTGAATGAGGATAGGAGATGGTGCAGGACCAGGATCTTGCTGCTCCTGCTTTGCTGGAATCTTTGTAGGAATGAAATGGGGCAATGTGGGGACAATAGCCAAACTGTTCAGTGATATTTCCTCAGACTCTGTACTTCCCTATACTTAGCCCAGCTATGGAGCAAGTAAAGTTCGTTCCATGTTGCTGAGGTGAATCTTTGTCTTCTCATTTGAAAAAAAAAAACAAACAAAAAAACATACTCATGATAAAAATCATCTCAGGAAAATGGAGCAACAATCATCATTTCTGTGAGGCTTGTAGCTACAAAGAAGGAACAAATCAGAATTCTTGTAAGGGAGACTAGTTCAATTTTTTAAAGACTTCTACTTCTGCTGGGTTCCTCTCTAGTCCAACAGCAGCCTTACCAGAGCAGCGACATGGGGCCAACCTGACTTAACCTCTTTGTCCTGTGTTGTAAATCAGTTGCCTCCCATATAAGTAACCTTGTCTTTAGCTACTGCTAAAGGTGGTTGGGGTAGCATACTGCTCTGGATTTTGTAAAATGGTCTAAACAAAAGTGGTCCTGATTTTGCTAATTCACACGCCTCAGTCAGCTACATAGTGTTACTCGTTTATGCAGATGAGCAATCGCAATCACTACTGTAATTTTACATGTGTTGCTTATTCCAAATATGTCCAGAGAGCTATACCAACTGCATGTGTAATAATCTTTGGTTATCAGCTAATTAGTTCACTGGATATGATACAAAACAGAGAGAAAGGGGCATTTTTTCCTCATTAATCCCTATTCTTTAATGGTCTTATAAAACAGAGAACTTCCAGTCTCCTTTATTGATTTTTCTCAAAAAGACCTTAGTTTTAATTCTTCTTTGATTTAAACATGTGGTTTCAGATATAGGTTTGACCTCTGGATCAGGAAGTTCTAGCTTGGAGCCCAGTAGGGCTGATGACAGCAGGGCTGGGACCTGGGCCAAAACCCCAGTAGTGGAGCTGGGGCCACGGCAGCCTTTGTAGCGTTGCCAGGGCTGCGGTAGCCTCAGTTTCTGGGGCTGCAGCAGCAGCCTAGCAAGAGAGCTGGGCCACAGCAGCCCAATGGTGGTGGGGTAGGGGGCTGGCTGAGATCAGCAGCAGAGCTAGCAGTGAAGAAGGGGCAGTGGACTGTGGGGCTGTTGGCGGAGACCTCCCCTGGTCTGGCAAATTCCCTTATTCGGGACTGGTCAGGCCCTGAGGGTGCCATACCAGATAGGACCAACCTGTAATTTGTGTCCAAGTTTGATGTTTAGACACCAAACTTTGTTCCACTCAGTGCCAGTGGGTTCAGATAAAAAAATAAACTATTTTAAAACGTATTCTATTAATTTCATAGGTTCTTCAAGTGAAAGCATTCCTCAAACTGCCACACAGCCAGCCATTTCTCCTCCACCAAAGCCTACCATCTCTAGAGTTGTTTCCTCAACACGTCTGGTAAACCAAACACCAAGACCATCAGGGAACACAGCAACAAAAATACCTAGCCCTGTCGTAGGGGTGAAGAGGACGTCTTCCCCTCATAAAGAAGAGTCTCCTAAGAAAATAAAAACAGAAGAGGTATTTATCCTTGATCATAATTATGTTCGTGCATAAGAAATATTAGTACTTTTGTTGCCAGCTTGGAGAGTTTATACATGTGGTACTGCAGTGAGGAATTCTGTTCAGTTTTATGCATCTTTCTGCTCTGGTTGGATAACACTTAAATACCTGTAAAATAAATGAGTTCTGTTTTGTGTCAATAGGTCATTTTTAAGGTAGTGTTAAATGAACTTTAAGAACTTGTTTCACACATACTTTGCTAATATATTCCAAGGCACTTTACAATAAAAACAGAACCAAGGATAAAGAATAGAAGGTTGTCAGGTTTAATTGGTTGAATCCGGCCTTTCATTTTGCAATTTTATCAACACTGAGTTGCAGATTTGAATTATGTAATAACTTTAAAAGCATGTGCAGAGCCTGGAATTAATTTTTTAAATGCCCATTACACAGGCTTAATTGATCGGTCAAAATGTATTTAGCTTATTTCTGGCATTTGATTCAACAGAAAATGGTTCAACAAAATCTTTATTTAAAAGATGAGCAACATTAACAAGAAAGGAATTGCCTAAAGTAATTTTATTCCTTTGTTTAAAGTTAAATAATAAACTGAATTTTGCAATGCAACTATTACTTTTACTGGCCATTACTCTTAATAAGTTAGTAGGCTAAAATTGTACTTATGAATGCATGAAGAAACACTTTTCTTAGTTCTAAAGAAAGACACACACTTTCTAAATGTGTAGAAATACAGTAATAGATTTACCATCCTGTTTACTACCTATTTTAATAATTAAGGTAGAGATTTTCAAAATATCCCAAGGGAATTAGGGAGAGGCTCTTCCTTTTAGTGGCATTTGAGTGCCTGTACCAGTTACGCTCTTTGGAAAATCTAATCATAAAGTATAAACATCTAAGGATAGAGGAAATGTAAATGGGATAATTTTGTGTAGTAACTCATTCATTTTAAAACTTTTCTTTTTAAAACTTCAACACTATGGCAAAGGACACCAAATATAATGCAATAATTTATTTTGTCAGTACAATACGTTTGTATGCTAAAGATGTTTTCTGCCTAAGCCTAGAGTATTCTTATTGCTTGCAAGTGGCAAATCTGAGTGAAGTCATCCCATCCGATTGCTAATAAATCTGTTATACCATACCCTTCACACACATGCTATATATATGGCATTGTATAGAAAATATTTTTGAAAATTTTTTATTTGTTAGACAAAGAAATACCAACTGCAGTTTGTATGTCTCTCTACTTGTTAACCAGACTGCCTTATTTACCACGATTTTAATTACACAGAACTTTAGGAAAGAACTTGAGAAATTTCAAGATGATGGCTTGACTTTCCAGGCCTTAGAGTAAGCTCTGTACCCCCATTTAAAGTGGAGAATTATACCATTCCTTTGGGGTATGATGTTTGTTAGCTTTGAATCTTAAACCTCTCACTGGGTCCAGTATTGTCTGTACTGGACCTTCAGTAACTTACTTTTTTAGGGGAGATTACAATGGAGACAAGAAGGGAACACTCGAGGCATTACAGACCAGCTATCTTATCTTCTACATCCAGAAAGATGATGGAACAAATGATTAAATCAATTTCTATTGCCCTCTAAGTGATAGGCTGATAAGTAATCACAGCATGCCTTTGTCAAGAGCAAATCTTGCCAAAGCAGCCTAATTTTTTTTCTAGGATTACTGGCCTAATAGATGGCAGGGGAAGTTATAAATGTGATAAATCTTGATAAAGCTGTTGATACAGTCCCACACGACATTCTCAGAGGCAAACTAGGGAAATGTCCAGGTCCAGGGTTCTCAGTTTTCTTCTTTCTTTCTCCCTCCTCCCACCAACATTCTGGAAAAACTCCATGGCCACCTTATGCCACAAAAAACTGTTTTCTGCCATATAAAAGGCAGGGGCGACATTAGGGTGAACACGACAGTTGTTTGGGACGCCATGCAACAGGGCCCCCATGAAACTAAGGTTCTCGGGCTTTGGCTTCAGCCCTGTGTGGCAGGACTCGGAGTCTTTCAGCCCCATGCAGGATGGCTTTGGCGTTCTGCCCTAAGCCTCAACAAGTCTAACACTGACTCTGCTTGGAGGACCCCCTGAAACCAGTTCTCAGGCCCCAACAGGGGACCAGGACTGTTGGTTGAGAACCACTGATCCAAATGAAAGTTCTATAAAGTGGGTATACAAGTGGAAAAACTATATTCAAAGGAGTTATCAATGGTTTTCTGTTAAACGGGGAATTCATTTCAGGAGATCTCTTGCAGCAGTCATTTCCTATACTCTATAAACATATCCCACACCATGCCCTTAGAACAAAAACAGACCAGTTTTATCACTGGTGCATCAATTCTGCTTGTGAAACAGGCTTATCTTGAATTTCTTCAAGTTTTCTTCTTGTCACTCTATTTTTCTGCCTATTCAGTGTACTTCACTAAAATGTTTTGTTTCACCAGGATGAAATAAGTGAAGATGCTAATTGTCTTGATATGAGTGATGATAAAATGGAAACTAAGGTATATTATTCTTACATTTTTAAACCAAATAGAATATAATATGTTGGATATGAATGTTAGAATTATGCTATTGCTTTTAGTGTTGGCAAGCATTGTACTAGGGATGTAAAATCTCATTTAACCGACCCACTACATGTGGAGGGCCAAGGGAGCAGCCAGTGATGTGAAGTGGTACGCCTGGCCATGATTGAGCAGCCGGCCAAGTGCCAGTTAACTGGTTATACATTTACATCCCTTCATTAGACAGACAGTAATTCCTCATTTATCACGTGCCCACTTAACACGTTTTCACGATAGCATGATTCTTTTAGGTAACTTTTTTGAATTATACAACTGTCCCTGGAATAACACGATTTCCCCACCCAGCCCGTTACCGGCGGCTGTGCAGGGCTTCTCCCGCCTCCCTGCAAAGTGGCAGAGGGTTTGCAGCTTGCTGCGCCTTTCCCTGGCGACAGCTCCTCCCCCCCTCGCCAGACGCATTGTGGGTCCCGGCAGACCTGCCACAGGGGCATACTCCCAACCCAATTCTCCTCCCCTCTCCTCTCCTTTCCTTCCCCAGAGCCAAACACCTCCCCTCCCTGCTGTAACCCAGTCCCCTTTCTTCCCCAACCTTATGTTCCGGTCCCAACAGACGCCACTGCTTGAAACGCAACCCCCACCTTTTCCATTATTTTCAATGGGAAAATTGACCCCACATAACACGTTTTCACTTAACACGATCATTTTCTGAAACATCTATAGTGTTAAATGAGGGAATTACTGTACTTCCATTATAAGGCAGTGTTCATTTAAAAGCTTCTGGGCTGCTAATAGTAAACTAATGTTCAGTTGCATCATATTTAATAGTGCACTGCAGTATGTTAAATAGTAAAGAATAAAATTGTGTACACAATAGTAAAGAATAAAATTGTGAAGCATGTAGAAGAACATAATTTGTTGGATAAAAGTCAACATGGTTTCTGTAAAGGGAAATCCTGTCTTACTAATCTGTTAGAGTTCTTTGAAGGGGTTAACAAACATGCGGACAAGGGGGATCCAGTAGATATAGTATACTTGGATTTCCAGAAAGCCTTTGACAAGGTCCCTCACCAAAAGCTCTTGTGTAAATTACATGGCCATGGGATAAGAGGGAAGGTCCTTTCTTGGATTGAGAACTGGTTAAAAGACAGGAAACAAAGGATAGGAATAAATGGTAAATTTTCAGATTGGAGAGGGGTCACTAGTGGTGTACCCCAAGGGTCAGTCCTGGGACCAATCCTTTTCAACTTACTCATAAATAATCTGGAGAAAGGGGTAAGCAGTGAGGTAGTAAAGTTTGCAAATAATACAAAACTGTTTAGGATAGTCGAGAGACGCAAACTGTGAGGGACTCCAAGATGATCTCACCAAACTGAGTGATTGGGTGACAAAATGGCAAATGAAATTTAATGTGGGTAAGTGTAAAGTAATGCACATTGTGAAAAATAACCGCAACTATACGTACAGTATAATGGGGGCTAATTTGGTTACGACAAATCAGGAAAGAGATCTTGGAGTTATCGTGGATAGTTCTCTGAAAACTTCCACGCAGTGTGTAGCTGTGGTCAAAAAGGCAAATAGGATGCTAGGAATTATTGGGAAAGGGATAGAAAATAAGACCCAGAATATCTTACTGCCCCTGTATAAAACTATGGTATGCCCACATGTTGAATACTGTGTACAGATGTGGTCTCCTCACCTCAAAAAAGATATTTTGGCCTTGGAAAGGGTTCAGAAAAGGGCAACTAAAATGATTAGGGGTTTGGAACGGGTCCCATATGAGGAGAGGTTAAAGCAACTGGGACTTTTCAGTTTAGAAAAGAGGAGACTGAGGGGGGATATGATAGAGGTCTATAAAATCATGAGTGGTGTGGAGAGGATGAATAAGGAAAAGTTATTTATTAGTTCCCTAAATAGAAGAACTAGAGGACACCAAATGAAATTAATGGGTAGCAGGTTTAAAACTAATAAAAGAAAGTTCGTCTTCACACAGCGTGTAGTCAACCTGTGGAACTCCTTGCCAGAGGAGGCTGTGAAGTCTAGGACTATAATAGAGTTTAAAGAGAAGCTAGATAATTTCATGGAGGTTAGGTCCATAAAAGGCTATTAGCCAGGGGATAAAATGGTGTCCTTGGCCTCTGTCTGTCAGAGGCTGGAGAGGGATGGCAGGAGACAAATTGCTTGATCATTGTCTTTGGTCCACCTTCTCTGGGGTACCTGGTGCTGGCCACTGTCAGTAGACAGGATACTGGTCTAGATGGACCTTTGGTCTGACCCAGTACGGCCGTTCTTATGTTCTTATGTATGTTCTTTCGGTTATTACTGAAGAAACTCTGCTACTGCAATCAAATAATAACTTACTGCACTGTGTTTTGATCCATTTAATTTTGACATGGCAGTACTTGTTTCTTTTAGAGAAGTGTTCTCTAATTTAAAGGTATTAAAACTAGCAGGTTCCATGGTTCTGTGATGACAACTGTCTGTACACAGTATAATTTGCAACTTTTAAGTTGTAATTTTTTAAATGTTTTACACCTTCAGTGTCAGTAGTATAAATGTCAGTCAGTATAGGTGGCATGTGTACTTGACTTGATGTATAATCCAGGTGCACATGTAGTCCACAGTAAAGTAGGTCTAACCTGCTTGGTCTCTGTATTCCATGTCAGTCTTCTATGTCAGATGGGAGATTCTTCAGATGTTTCATTTCAAGTGAAAAATTGAGGTATTCAGTGAATTAAATAGTTGGTACAGAAGACTCAGTTTTAGATAGCAAATTGAAATCATTTTATGCTGTCCTCAAATTATCTCAACATGCTGAAGATTTTTATTGACTCTGCATAATTGTACCGTAAAATACCAGGGTGGATAGGGAATTATTAGGACTTTGCCCAGTAGTTTAGGATAGAGGTGAAAGAATATTAACAGATATTACTGCTAAAATGGAAACTACAGGCTGTCCCCGGGTTACATGGATCCGACTTACATCGGATCCCTACTTACAAACAGGGTGAGGCAACCCTGCACTAGCTGCGCTCCCCCCAGCAGACCAGGGAGACGCGAAGCTAGCGTGCCCTCCCCCCCCCCCCCCCCCCAGCAGACCAGGGAGACGCGAAGCGGTTTTTCTCAGCAGACACCTCATCTTGAGAATAAAGGACTAAGGGAAGTGAGGTGTGGGAGAACACAACTGAGCTCTGGAGAAATGTTTGGCTAGAGTTTCCCCTACAATATGTACCAGTTCCGACTTACATACAAATTCAACTTAAGAACAAACCTACAGTCCCTATCTTGTACGTAACCCGGGAACTGCCTGTAATACTTTCAGTTTTTCAGTTATCCCAATGAGATTAATAGGACATTTCACCATAGAGCTATTTCAGCCTCTTTACAGACTTTGGAAGATAACATTGCACTGTCTTCATTTGGTTCATGTTTTTAAACTTTTCTCCTTAACAGAATGGGCTGAACAAACAATGACATTTGCTGCAAATTCCAGACTTTACACATTCCTGTTTATGGTGTACTTTTTACAGATCAAGGAGCTTAAACAGAATTTGAGAAGAAATCCTTAACACCTTGTTTTGAATTGGATCAAAAATGCTGAGATTTTTTTTATAAAGATTTCCACCTACAGGGATCCAAATGTGAAAGATTCCTAAAAAAATGTGACAAATTAAGAATCATGTAGATTAGGCAAATTATAGGACACTGTAATAGCTAACCAATGATTTTTTTATTGTGCAAAAATGCTTAGTGATTCATTGGATAGCGTTATCTGCCTCTGTTTAATGTGTGTTTTTGCCTGCATTGTGATATACACTGTGCAGAGCCACTCTAGTATTGGTGAAAGATCTCCCTGTGTGCATTTCTTCTTGAGTTATTGGGCTACATTCAGAATGTTTGTATAACTTCTAAAAAATTGATACAAGCAATTCAGTCTTCTTCTTTTTTTTTTTTTTTAAGGAACAACTTGATGCAGAAACAGATAACTCTTCTCAAACAGAAACTGTTCAGGCAGTGGCACCTCTGCAAGCTCCTCAGGTACTGATGTTAAAGAAGTGTCACTTTGTGAATATTCAAATCACGATGACTTAATACAGAGAATAAGGTTCATCCAAATATTTAAAATGGCAGCAAAGAAATATATAGTGTAACATTTTCATAAAGATATGTGTGGCAGATTGCTTGTGCTTGCTTCACAGTATTCACATTTTACATATGTATTTTAATTCTTAGTATCTGTTACTTGTTAGAAAAGCTGGATTGACTTATCTGTTCACAGTTGTGCTCTTAATATTTACCTAAATGTCAAAGCAACACTTTGCACACTTTTTTCCCTTCATTATACCCTTTATGATGTAATCTTGCAGGGGGGAAGCTTCCATTTTAAAGCTAAACCAGTCAGTTAAATAATTGCTATTCCAAGACAGCTGCTTAAAGTTGTTAAATATATGTGAAAAGGTAACTTCTCATACTCTGCTTACCCACATGTTGCTTCTCAGTAGATACCTTGAAAATGAGTCATCAGCCACACAGCTGTCTAGCCTTATAATAAAGTTTTTCCTTTGTTTACTAATATGGAATTCTGGTTCTAAAAGGAGGTTTCATCTCCCCTGGGGTTTTAATGCACTATTGTTAGTTCATTGATGTAGCTGAACCATTGCAAACCTCTTGTAGACATGCACTTGTTTAAATAGCTCCACTGTTGCATAGGTCACTTAGCTTGATTTGAAATATGAATAAATTTCACTTGTGTTGACCAGGGTGGTGATAGCCTAAAAAACAATCTGATAGCTATGTAAGTGAATAACGCAAATAAACAAATTATTCACTCAGGTGCCAAGATTGTTTGTGACAAACTGTGTTGTTGTTTGTATTATAGATGCTTAGCAAAACAAGACGAAATAGCTTGCATCACAGAAACCAGCTTATTTATAGGTCACTTAGTCGTAAATATTGAAATAAACAAAAGTTTTCAGTTGCTCAAGAGCTATATTGTTTAGTTTCTGAAGTTCTAACACCTCATATGTAAATGATTTGTTGCAATTATGGCAGAGATGCAGTTTGGCTGTTGCAAAATTCTGGTGGGCTGTTCTGGGTTTTGCTGCATTTGTCACCACATTTCCTATTGGCAGAGGAGAGGGGGGACAATTTGAAGTGTGTAAAGATAGGACCACTATTCTGCATTGTCGCAGTTCTGCCTCTGTTACACTCACTGCCATATTTATCACTATTACCTCCGTTCATTTATAGAAGGTCAGTAAACACAGTTGTCATTGTAATGTGTACTGTTTTTCCTTGTGCACAGAAAAAATTATGTGAATTTTGACCATCCTTACATATAAGAAATTAACTTGCCTAATAAATTGTGGAAAGCTGTACACATCATGGTGGTAGAATGTTTTGTAAAGTGATATGGCTAGAAAAGGGCAGCTGAAAATTACTTAAAATAAAAATGTTGACAGTTATGTGTAGGAAGCTTAGGTATTAAGTGTATATATCCATTTTGTTCATGGTTAATCTCTGAATTTCCACGTTCTCTTGTTTTGTTTTATATTGAGTCATGCTGTATTCATTTTAAATTTCTTTAATATTTTTAATTTTTTCCACAAATGAGTAAAAGCGCTGTTGGCTCATCTCTCCCCTTTTCCCCCCTCCCCCCAAATATAAAATATTTAAACCTAGACTCAATTCTTATTGCCAGGAAACCGTATAATACGCTGTGTAATTCTTTAAATATGGGAAGTGTAGTTGAGGTGTTCGGCAATGGTGGGCAGCACAAACTTTCTGGCAAATCTTTTAGATATATACATAAGAATTAGAATTTTTAGGTGTAAGCAATTTAAAAATTATTTAGCAATATGTGCATTGATTCTCTTCACCCTAACACACACACCCACCCACCCACCCACCCAATTCTGTCAGTTTGATTTCATGAACATAGTTATAGGATTTTGTAGCTTTATCAGTTCCAGCACTGCAGTATAAATTCCTATTTCTGTAATAGGAAATCATAGTAAATAGTTTCCAGTTGTACTTCATTATGCCTCTACGAGGGAGGCCTCAAATATCACACAGTTTAAAGGCATCTTTAAAAAAAGGAAAATTCAGATAGCATTTGAATTGTGCAATAAATCTGTGTGGGAGTTTTTCAAGTGTTACTACTGAGCTCTATTTTTCCCATTTTATTAACTTGTAGAAAACTAAACGTGTCCTATGATGAAGACTGTTACAAACATTCTCTTCTTAATTATCAATTTTTCTGTTGACTGATCAGTTGTAATTCTCACTATTTTTGGTGTTTAAGGTGTTTGGAAATAATCAAAATAGATTACAACATAAAGCTTTAAAATTTGCAGATTGGACAGTTAAAATACATTTAACCTATTTCCTTTTTACTCTTTCCTTGGTAGAAAACATCCAGTACAGATCTTTCAGATATCCCTGCTCTCCCTGCAAATCCTATTCCTGTTATCAAGAATTCAATAAAACTGAGATTGAATCGGTAAAAACAACCTCAGGGGTCCATAAACAATATCTGCCAACTCAACCTGTTGTCTTCTAATGCTAAAAAAGGAAAATTGAGGGTGCAAGACTAAAACATGACTGCAAATGGATTTAGCTATATTTTGTGCACTTCCCTGACTGGGCTATAATCACCACCTCTTTGGAAGTCCAGGTTAGTATGTGAAGCCAGGAGTACTTTTAATGTGTTAGCAACAGTTGCATTAAATATTTCGAAGGATTACTGCCTTTAAAAACAAACATTAACACTATTTGTAGCCATAATTAACATTCTGATTGGATTTATGTTTGATGCATTGTTGAAAATTTTTGAGCTAAAACTGGCATAAGAATCCCTTAATGCACTTTTATGTACCTTTTTATTGGAGTATGACTAATTTTAGATCTTGAACTGATAATTTTCATTTTTATTGAAGAGATTCTTCAGTACTAGTAATCTGCAAATGAATAACTTTCTATGATATACTGTGCATTGAAGACCAAATGTACACTGTATCTAGTTAAATTACCATCAAGCAGCAGTAAACCTTTAAAATAAAATGTCAAATCTTGAGGTTATATGACATACGTTGAGAAAATAATTGGGAAGCATTTGGTATTTGATGGGACATGATTAAGATGTGATCTATTTTTATTTATAGGATTATTTTATGGTGCATACAGATCAGCGATCAAACAGCAAATACACTTTCCATTGACCTAATCCAAGTACTTACTCCCTTGCTGGTCCCTTTGCCATATTCTTGGAAAAGCTTTTGTGTTTAATGTTTTTTTTGCAGCTTGTATGCACAAAATAGGACAAATGTCAAAAACAAATGCTTTTTTAACCTAATCTCATGATGTTAGATAACTTTGGGGCTCCAAGGCACAAACCAAATTTTGTCCCATAGTGAAAATTTCAGAGTGAATAACTGTGTACTGTGCCTGTGAAGCATAACACCTATATTGATGGCCTTTTCATCACTAAATATAAGATAATTTTTGTACACTCCATAAAAGTCCCGTCTGCATTAAAACATTTCAAATTTTAAATAGAGGTCAAACAAAATTTCCCAACGATTTTAATCTTTTTTTTATTTCTAGATGGCTTATCAAAATAGTTTTACATACTGAACAACTTTGAATTTTAGCAATCCTATTTCTAGAAAGCACTTGACATCTAGCAAGCTCTCTTTACTTCTATTTTTTGTTCTGTAGTCCTAGCAAAAAGATTAGCAACAAATGTTTTCTTTAAAATAACTGATTCTTTCATCATTAAGCAGCAGAACATCGGTGTTTAGGAAACATGAGGAATGTTGGTGATGATACCAGATGTAGATAACAAACTTGGTTATTACTTAGTCTGAAATAACTGGAATGGTAAAAATCATTCTTCCCATACTTTCTGATTAGCATGTTTTATGAATTTCCTCTTCCCATTGTGCTCCATCCTATTACATGTGCTTATTTCCTGTTAAAATTAAATGACTTACACTCTTCTCCCTCCCCCACCCCCATATCCTTCTAAATTAATTTTCCCAAGTCAGAGTGTAGCTTTCTTTTTTCCTTAGGCTGTGCAATAACTAAGGGTTTTTTTTGCCATTGGTCTAAAATGTCCAGCATTTCTTTTCCTTCCCCTGTACAGCCTGCTGTCACCCACCTCCAAAAAAGGTTATACTAACAATTGAAGTGTACAAGGTGTCTGTGTATTTTGTGTAGTTATGGAGTTTAGATCGAAATTGCCAGGCACAAATTTAGTTTTGTCACTTTGTTTACACATTGGGAAATCTTTTTTTTTTTCCTCCATTTTATTAAACATTTCATGTAACTGCTCCCAAGTTTTGCCAAGCTGGAAACTTGGATTCTATCTGTATAGTGACTTTTTAATTCTAGTTTTTCATAACCTGGAGATCAGACTGTTGCTTTCGCATGATGTACGTAGTGTCTCATGACTGGAGTTTGCTTTGTTTTATAGTATCTGTACTCCTTGTATTTTTCAAGAGCTATTTTGTAAACAGATGATGTATTTCTCCATTGAAAACACAATAAAAAACAGCACAATCCCACACTTGCCTGATTTTCTTCTAATGTTCAAAATGGTTTTTCAGATCTTTTTTTTTTTTTTCAGACTTGCCAGTTAAATTACTTAATTGTTTCTGTTGCTATATAGAATGTAATGCTGCCTGAAAGGAACAATGCAAAGACTACTCTGTTCTTTAAATGGAGCCTAGATATGAAAAGTGGCATTTAATGGCATGCTGCATTTTACTCTGATTTTAGAAAAGTGTAAATTGCTATTTTCTATCATAGTTTATTTTTAAAAAGAACAAATCCATTTGAATAGCACCCTATCCTTGTTCTCTCATTTGAGTGCCTGCTTCAAAATCTTAAAGGCTGGGGTAGGCAAAACTGGAAAATAGCAGATATAATCAGTTTACATAGACGGGGGGCGTGGATCAACTAAAATACACCATGCTTGCTGTTTTGAAAGCAATTCATTATATAAATTATCAGCAGATGGCACTGTTCTCTTGTTTTTCTTCTGCAGACTCCAACATGCACTGTAACTACACATTCAGAAGGTGCCAGTAGCTGTGCATCATTTTGATTGAGCTTATTAGCTTGCACACAGAATCCTGCAGATGTTTAGAAATGACTGACTTAAATTTGTATTTAGTACTGTATGTTTAATAAAAATAGTTCCTAATTTCCACAATTAGATGGCTTTGGGTATGTGAATTAGGCTTCACCGACACTAGTAGTGATTTTAGCTAAAATTTTGCTCTTATATTTTAGATCAGTGAATGTTCTAGACTTTTTACACTATTATTGCATCTTTTGTTCCTCCAAGAGCCACATAGCATTGCCTCTGGTGGTAAGTGAGCAGTAACTTTTAATAGTGTTGGAATATAAAAAGAAAATCGCTAAATGTACCTTGAGAAGTCTCAAGTAAAAGACAAAACCAGAGAGGGTACATTGGACTTGACTTTGCTTTAAGCGAAAAGCTACACTTGGCCATATTCAAATTCCAACTAAACTTAATAGTGAAAGGGAAATCGCTTTTTAGTGTGTAAATGTTACTTTTGTGTATTTTCTTTCATTTACAGTTTTGGAAAACCATTGACTACTTATAAAAGAACTCTCACCTGTTTTCAAATGGTCATTATAGCTTATTTTAATTCCTTGGAGTTGTCCATCTGAAAAGCTGCTGGAATGTTTTACGTCTTGTGACCATTACTATAGTTGAACAGATTATTTATTCAGTGTAAGTCACATAAGTAAACAAATCTCTCCTTCTACATCCTTCCAAAAAAGTATGACTAGCAGGTGCATATTTTCAAAGATGCAAATGTTCATGCTATCCAACATAACAGCAATAACCATTTTTATTTAGTTTACAAAGCACAGATTTGTTGAGACAACTTGAGATGTTTACAAAGTTCAGGCTAATTTTTGAAATCTTCAAACACCAAACATCTGCCATTGTCATCACCAAAAAGCTAACTTAGATATCAAACTTCAGAGTATATACATTATTTTAAATATCCCAAAAAGAGATGGGACACATTTTTAAATAATGTACAGTCATATTAACTGTTTTACTATACTCTCTAGTGGTTTTTGGGGAGTGGTTTTCACACCTAAAGAATTAGGTCAAGTCACTCACAAAATAATTCTGCATGTCTGTGTATACATAAATCCAGTGCTGTAGTGGAATGTTTCTAATTCATCTAATGCAAGTAAGAAGCTCTTACATGTGTTTTAATAAAAATCTAACAGAATAAGCTTCAAAGATACTGAATGAGAAAACTAATTTGAATAAAACCACCTCTTTTGATGGATGGAAAAACTGTGCTTAATGGTATATGCAGATATTCTCAAAATCAGTGTTCCAGTAAATTACGGTTTTAAAGAAGAATTTGTACCAAGATGAGAGTTTCAGCTTTAATGGAAAAGAATAATAAAGCAAAATGTTACTCATGTATTCTGGTAAAAATTCAGACTTAGTTGCCTAAGTAAGCTCGATCTTTTTTAACACAGAAAAATAGCCAGTACACTTACATAAGCAGCTCCATAATTAGTGACCCACACAGATTCACAAGTAGCATATATTATTTGTCTCTTGTTTCTAATTTGTATGCTTTATTTAAAAGCTAGCAATTCTCATTTTGAGTACATTTTACTTGTATCCTTTTTTACAAATAAATGTTCCTGATAAGGCTATATACTGGGTCACATTTTATATAGTTCAAAAAATCTTCAGTTTTAATTGATACATAGATTTATTAGAGTTCACTGAAAACAATTATCTTCATATTGTGGTATAAGCTTGCTTCTGTAGTAATAATATGCAGTTCTAAGGCATTTAAAACATAAAATACTTTTCTTTGCATGAATGGTGAATTATTAAAGTTGAAAGGTATATTAGATCATGTAGCCCTGACTAATATGACAGTTCAATTTGAGCTGCAAAATGAAATCAATTAAGGGAAGTTTCTGGAATTTGAAGTTGAGGAATATTCTTTAATTGATTTTTTTTAAAATCAGTCAATTTTATATTGCTCCTAAATGGGAACCTTTGGCATAAAAAGTATATTTTTAATACATTTAAACAAAGCATTTTTGTATGGATTCAGTCATATACCCTCTTTACAAACTTGTATGGTGCCTGGTACTCTTTACCTTTCAGAAATGACATGAAGCATTGGTCCTTGTTTACAATATGAGGCTACGGTGGAGCTGTTAACAAAAAGATTGATGGTTAAGTTATTGAAGAGAGACATTTGGATGGGACTGCTCCTCATGAGTGACAGAGGGCATGCCCGGCTTTCACAGCCAAGAATGCTGCCCCCAACAGAGAGCCAGCCATGCCTGGACACTGTGCCAAGACTTAGTATATGAGAACAGAAGAATCTTCCACTATACTACAAGATTTCTATTACGCTTTCAACTTTCAGGCATCCTTTTAATTTAGGTTATTTTTCACACATTGTCTTTTATTAGTTTCATGACATGAGAAGAATTTCAGTTTCAAATAAAGAATGTGCCATTCTAAATGTACAGTGCTGAAATATTTTTGAGGGTGCTCTTAGGGCTTTCAGAATTTTCCATTTTGGTCCTGTTTAGTGAAGTAAAACTCGCTTCTTTTGTTAAGGCTAAAGTTAACTTTTTTGGGGCTTTTATGGAAAAATGCATTATTCATGTGTTTTCTAGATATTAGCTTCCTTCAGAATCTCCCTGCCGAGATATGTCATAAGCTTGATTCAGCTTGATGACATGGTTGGAATAAAAGTAGTCTAGAATGATGGATGGATGTGCTCAGTGTCTTAGCCACAGTTTATTGTGAATAATTTTCACCCATCACAATATGAGAATGGCAAGACTGATAGAACATTTGGTAATTTGTCCATGTTTGTGCAGCCTTATGTATATGTACTAATGATATTTCTGGATGTTCTTAATCTTTACTCTGAAGAAGGTGCATGGTTTGTATTTATTCTTGATCAAGTTATTTTGACTACTAGAAGCAGTGTGCCTGCTAGGAATATTTTTGAAAGTATATATTCGATGTAACTGTCTCAGGAAAAATTTGCTTTTTTATTTTCAGGAATAACTAGTTATGGGTTTAGACCCACTTCCTGTCTCATTTAGTGTTTGTCTTTTTTGTTTGTTTGCAAGAGGGAGAGTCTTTATATTCTTCTGGGTTTTGTGCAGTGGGAGCTCATTTTCTGACAGAATGGCACAAATAGCATAAGACAAAAGTATTCTAATATGATCCTAACATGAGAACCTAGCTCTGACTTGGAAAATATGCATCATGAAGGAGGCATGGTGGTAGTCTTTAAAAAAAATTGTAGATTGCTAGTAAGCATGTTTATAAGTGATTTTTTTTCAGTTACACTTTTGTAAACGTCATCCTTACTTGCTAACAGATATAATTCCTACAAAAGGGCAATGTGCATGTAAAGTTTAAAGGCTTTTTTTTCTACTTTTTTGGTTTATAGGCTGTGAAAGAAATTTTACACTTTTCTCTTTAGTCAACAGAACAATCCTAGGGCTGCACAGATATGGATAATTCTTTTTTTTCCAATAGCTCTGTATTGCTGAAATGATTTTTCTCTTTAGTTTCCATATTTTACATTTTTGCTGCGATTGATTGTGGAGTCTTATCTCCAAGAACTTTTCCAAAAGCTTTGAGCATGTGAAAACAACTTTCAGCCCTAAGAATCTCAGCTTTATTTACCGAGTCTACAGTACCAGTCAACTGCTGTAAGACTAAAGCAAACCATGGAATTTTTTTTCCTGTTGACTGTATAATTGTAATTTCTGCACTTGCTTTGGAGATCTGGTATCTGCATTGTTCTCCATTGATCTTGTCCTGTCTAGCTAAAAGTAGCCCAGATGTTCTCACTCACTTTTTTTTTTTCAAATAAAGTATAAACAACAACCTTGGGCTCCTCATTGTTGGTTTCTTTTTGAGCAGTGAAAATACTTTGTGAGGTTTATTTTAAAAAAAGATGCATGATATTCACAGTTTGAGGCGTCACCTCAACAGCACAGAAATCGTTTTCCTGTCTGGCTCAGCAGTCATTACAAAAATTAACATAATTGAAGATTTTTTCTCAAATGTTCCCAGTTTTGAGTTTAACTGGGCAATTTATTTACTTATTTGTTTATACCTATTTGTGTATGTGTGTTAAATTAGATTGTCATGCTATTTAGTTTACTTGGTAACACACATAGTAGGTGCAAAAACTTCCATTTTGGACTCAAACCTCTTAATAGCCAAATATTGGCAACTTCTGTAATTTACTGAGAGAGATAAAATTTAACATTTAAAAAGTATCGGGAATTTGACTAATTGTCTTTTAACAAAACGTATACATTTCTCAACTGGGTTAACTTTGCAAACTAGGGCCTTTTCTCATCTGTAATATGTTATATAGAAATGTGTGTAGTCTCTTCAGAAGTGCTTGATTACTCAAATTCCCTGTGAATAAAAGTGACACTTTTGTTTCAAGGTTCAAAATACTTTGGATGTCATTAATTACAGCCTAGGGGTAAATGACTTAAAATATATATGTACTATCAAAATTTAAACATTTATTTGGCTTGTCTACTCTCATTGGGAAGCAGCATTTTCTGATGGGCAACGCACAAAACTGAGTTCGGGAGATAGGGGTTCTACTCTGAAGATGGGGATGATCGTATAAGCATAGCTGAGTCACTTGATTCTTTTTGCCTCTGTTTATCCATCTGTAAAATGAGAATACTTTCAGCCTTCTTTGCTGGTATGGTACATGTAATATTTTTGGAAGCAATTTGAGAATCTTCATTGTTATAACATTGAATCTTTCTGTACTTTTATAGGAGCTATAGTGTTATATCTACCTGGTTTTTATATCTGCAGCCTTCCAGTGAAGATAAATATTAAGATTGGCCAATTCAACACAGGTTTACCTTGGTGTTTGTTAAATCACAGCTCATCCATATCTCATGGCTGTTTTCTCCTTTTCATTTGAGGTTGTGAAGTTAAGCTATAATTCTTTAAAAATTGGTGCTGTCTATACAGTAATCACTATAACCAGTTACCACCTGAATCTTTAGTCTGATGTATTCATTCCTTTTTGTGTATCTAATCTTCATTTCAGTCTAACTTGGGTGAGAGTGCTACTCTAACATATGACACAAATCTTATCAAGAGTTAACTAGCTGGCTTCCATGTTTAATCACATTTTTATATTGTGAAACAATATTCAAGAGCATGTCTTTCCTCATGTTTTCCACAGTGTATAAAGAATGTGGAAGGTTTGCATGGTACAAAACACAGGAATTGTTCTGAGAATTAATTTGAAGTATACCAGCATTTATCTTCTACAGCACTTTGTTTTGTTAGACTTTATACATTGTGGGAAATAGTTTTGGAGTACTGGAGGGAAGGGCTTTCTCCTCTGGATTTACTACTTTTGGATACTCTTCCAGCTCAATGAACACCCAGATGGATCTATAACTTCCTTTTAGTGATGCTATGTTAAGTTTTGGGTCTGACCTGGTAGAGATGGTATGGGAATTTTTTATGCCATACTTCATTAGGACAAGTTTCTGTTTTGCAAGGGGTATGCTGTAGATTGAAAGGGAGCGGATTAGAGTAGTGGGATGTCCTCTTGGTTGTCAAGTAAATGTAGCCTTCCTAACAAAAAAAATTGACATTTGGGCTGTGTCTAGTAAGTAACTGCAGTGAGAATGACTTCCCAGAGACAGCTTCCCATTAGTCCAAAACGTTTGCTTGGTGTCAGGTCGCTCTAGGCCAGGGCTACTCATACGTTGGAAGCCACGGGGGCCACAATGATACACTCAGTACATGCCAAGGGCTGCAACTTAAGTGTGGTTGTATATACATGCAAATAACTTTCACACTGGGCATGAATACAAAGGTAAAGGTTAAGCCTTAAGCCACAACACTGGACCCACAAGGCTAAGCAGCCAGCCCTTCCCACAGTGCCCCAGTGCTCCTGGCACCTTCTCGGGGGTGAGAAATCTTGACATCCTGTACCCATCTATTCCAGCCAGCTTATTTGCTTGCGTCTTTCAGTGCTCCTTCTTCCTGGGAGACGCCTTGCTGTTGCGGAGCGTGTTCCCAGTGGAGGCCATATTCAAAGGATCCCACCTGCAGGCCATGTGTTGTCTCACATAAACCCAAACTGCTCTGCAGGCTGCAAACAAAAGGGCCATGGGCCATGTGTTGAATAGCCCCGATCTAGGCTCTCGGGGAATCTCCTTACACAGTAGGGACACGAACTGGTAACCGGTTACCCAGTAAGCATCACCTTTACTGAGTGATGCTTCTGTGGGTAATGATTAACCAGTTACTTGGGAGCAGCCCCCTACCCGTGGCCTGCTGCAAGCAGAGGGCTGCGCCATTGCTGCCAGGCCCCTATGTAGGGCTAGAGCTGGGAGCAGAAGTCCCGCAAGCTCGGGGAGCAGTTCCTTGTATATTATAGAAGTTAAGACATAATATTCTCCTGTTTTGTGTTCTATTCTGGATTACAATACTAGCTGGGTTTTGAATGCTGTTTAATTGGCTTATTATCTTTCACCAAATTAGGGGAAAAGCATAGGAGATGGTCTTCCATTAATCGGTGATTCACCCAGCCAATTAAAGCACTAAAAGGAGTTCCCCTCCAGTGCTTTGGCAAAAGATTAATGCTTGTAGTCTCCAAACTAAGATATGGGTATCTTCAGAAGTAAGATTCTTATTTATTTAGGCATTGGTAATGTGCCTAGCAGATACTAAATTTAAGTTCTTGCCCATAAAACAGTTAAGGGAAAGCAATTCCAGGGCCAGCTGATCAAATATTATAGTATATAAAAATATCCATTTAACCCCTACATAGAGCTGCCCTTGGAAATTTTCCCCTTAGGCTTCGTCTAGATTGCAAGCCTCTTTAGAAAAAGAGCATCTAGACTACAACCAGTACTTTCGAAAAAGCAGAGTTTACATTACATAGCGCCTTTTTTCGAAAGTGCACTTTCGAAAAAAGGCGTTCTCGTAAAACGAGGGTTTTCTGCAGTCAAAAAAACTGCCACGTTCTTTCGATTTACTTTTGAAAACGCGGCAGCAGTCTAGACGCAGAGGAAGTTTTGTCGAAAAAAGGCTACTTTAAAAAAAAAAAAAAACCCTAGACACAGCCTTAGTGTGCGCAAACATTGTAAGACAGACTATTTATGGCTAGGATTCCAAGTGCAATATATGTGTTGCCAACAGTTCTTTTGAAGCTTTCTTATGGTTTTCAGACTATAAACTCTGGTGAGTGGGTCTGTACACAGTTGAATATGTATGAGTTCTTATTTAAACAGCCATGTATATTTCCACTGATAAACTAGAAACTGAAATATGGACAATGCTGATATGAGAAGCCGTTTGTCCAATTGACGGCCTTGGCATTGATCCATTTTTCTCATTGTCTTTATAATAATTTGGACTTGATATAAGCACCTTTCATCTGATCTCAAAGCTGTGAGCAGACATTAATTGAGCCTTATGACACCCCATGAGCTAAATAAATATAGTAGTAGATGAGTAAATAGAACTAGAACTTATATCTTGCCCAAGGTCACCCACTGATGCAGGAGTAGAACTGAAACTATAAGTAGTCCCATTTCTAACTACTAGATCTTTTATATCCCCTGGACTGTTGCAGCCAGTGACCAGTTTTTTCACATTGGGAAAAGTTTCATCAGTAAATAATTTGTTGTCCCAATACTGTCTATGAATGAAGCACTTTGTCATGTAAAGCTCTGTGAACCCTTGTTGCTCTGTTAAAATGACTACCCCACATGTTTTACCCAGTTTATATACCAACTATAATGGAAGAATTATATGGCTGGATTATGGATCATATTTATATATCCCTCGTAGGCTTTGACCCTGATTGTTCTTACCAGTAAAAGAGGTAATCATCACAGTCTTATTGATCAACATAAAATCCACATTCTCTGTATCTGTCAAAAGACCTTCATTAGATTATAGCTAATTGTTAATAAAAAGGGAGAAAGAAAATGTTTAAAGCAGACTTTTGTAAGTGTTATATAATTAAATGCACTTTTTATACTCAATCTTTTAATCTAATAACTTCAGGCACCTTATAATATTAAACTCCATGCAGGCTGTGTGTGTGTGTGTGTGTGTGTGTGTGTGTGTGTGTGTGTGTGTGTGTGTGTGTGTGTGTGTGTGTGTGTGTGTGTGTGTGTGTGTGTGTGTGTGTGTGTGTGTGTGTGTGTGTGTGTGTGAGTGTGTGTGTGAGAGAGAGATGGGGGGGTGTTGTGTGGGGTTTTTTGTTTTCTTTTTTGTTTTTTAACCCACTGATCCATGCAGGGAAGTATAACCTGGAGACTGACTAACATCTGGCTGTTAGGCCCCAACAAAGCATTTTGGCAACAAGAAAAGCGTGTTCACTGGCTACTAGTAAGAGAAGCTACTGTGTTACTGCATGCAGGCAAACCTGCCCACTTTGCAGAGTCCTACCTCTTCTCTCCTATACTGTTCCTTCCTTGGTCCAGGAAGCAGGACATGGCTTGGGGGCAGGGTCTTCGTCCCAGAGCTGCCCTGAGGTTCCTTATTTTATTAAATGAGTGTGTCAGTTATAGTATGATCACACCAAGATTCCTTTAATGAACATTAGGTAACGCTGCACAAGCAGTTGCTGCCTTACGGCAGGATTGTGCACTAACTATCCTCTCCATTTTTAGAGGATGACAGACTTCTTTTGTTTTGATACTTGACAATATATAATGTATGCACATATATATCATTAGTGCAATACAGCTATTTCGGGAATGGCAGCCAAATAGCGCACACAGCGCTGCAGAACAGTGAGAGAAAATTGCCATGGATGGGGTCATTAATGTCCTGACCAAAGCTCATCTAGGAGTTAACATAAGATCATACCTGACCTTGTGATACCCTACCTAGTGTGTAAGAATGGTGGTCTGTTGATCCAGCAGGGAGCTGAGCTTGTAACGTCCTTCGTTAGTAGAAAAAAAATTAAAGGCCAACCTTAGACATTTAGATGAAGACAGAAAAGACATTGTATGGCATAATTTTGTACTGCAGCCTCCACATAGCCTATTTGGTCTTTTCCATCTTCGATTTCCATGATTTGATATTTTCAGTATTCTGAATAAAAGCAAAGGGGGGAGAGGCTATGGTAGCAATTAATGATCTGATGGCAAACTTCAGGGAAGAACAAAGGCTAGCAGGGAGTTGTGTTGAGATACCAGTTTTTCAAAGCTTGCTTTTTCTGTGCAGTTGCTGTGCATTTCTCTTGTATGTATATATTTCCCGGCAGAGCTCTTGCTGTTGATGACTTTTATCTCTAAGTGATTTACCAATGTGGAGTACTTGTTCAGATGTGACAAAATATGGGACAGTGGTGCTGCACAATTTTGCTGCTCATAATAAGGGCACCTCAAATACCATCAGGCATTGAAAATGGTTAACTACAATTCCAATATAATTATAGATTTCAAAAGAAATACTTTGTCACGAAGAATAGAACTGTCTTCCTAAACCTTGTGAACAAAATCAAATGAACGATCAAGGCACTGCACTTTTGAGAGAGACTGGCTGATACACTAACTGATATAATGTTAGGGGCTTTTAAAATGAATATGTTTGTGGTTATGAAGTGCTTGTTTAAATTTTGAACAGTGTTGAAAACCAAATGTTAAATATTCTCATTGCAAAGACTAGGCTGTTCAATCTATCTGTTAAAGAAAACCCTTGGTCAGATTATTTGATATACTGCAACCTACCTTCTCAGTCAAAATCCTGGAAAATTGGTGAGCCTTGTATCGGATAAAGATGAAGGAAAAAAAAATCCAGGCCCTGTCAAACGGTGAGAATTTCCCATGATGAGGACCAGTCATGCCAAATCACTTGGGACCAGTTCCTTTTCTTTGAAATTATTTGGATGAAACGCTTCAATATTTGACTCATAAGATAGTAAATCTCACCATCTAGCAATTTTCCCAGTTAGTCGTGGTAACTTCACCTAGCTACCAAAAAAGTAGGCTAACATCGAAAACCATCAAGTGCAGATATTTTGCTATATCTGTTGATCTGCTTACATTGAATATTTGTTTATATGCTTAATGTGATTGAACCAAGTCTATCATTTCACACAGCTGATCAGATTGTGTATGAGTTTGTATAGAGGTCTCAGTAACTGTTCCATTTGTGATCAAGTTTGACAAACATTCCCGTTCCAATACTCTACTCCTAATTAATAAGTCTCTTTTCTACAAATTGTATGAAATTCCTTTTGACTAGGAGATAGTGCTTGCTTCAAATATTCTTTCAGACCAAGTTGGCATATATCTTCTTAGGCTATGGTCAGAACCGGAAATTGGCCATTAATACATGCTTTTTATTTTCAATGATATAGGCTTAAAAGATGACAGGTGCCCTACTGGCATTTTATAAAGAGTCACTTATGAATTCAAGATGTGCATTGGTGCATATTGGTGTGAGTGCCAATATAAACCCAGCTGTGTACAACATAAAGTAAAATGTGTATTTCAAAAACTAGGCCACAGCTTTTCTATAGTGTAATCTAAAAGTATTTCAATCCACTTTGCATATGCATAAGCCTTTTCTTTTTAAATGTTTTTTCTTGTATCTTGTTTTAATATTTACCTCAGGTGATAGGACATTAACAAGGTCTAGAACTGAGCACCATGTGGGTAGGAGTTTCATGATACTCTTAAACAAGACCCCCACTCACCTGCAATTACCTCTTCTTGTCCCAACATAGGGACCTTACTCTTGTGCTGAGATGTGGTCATCTTCACAATTCTCTTGTTACATGCACAGTTGTCTCTGGGGAAGCCATCAGCTAATTTCACTTTGGAATCAGATCAGCTTCGAATCCAAATAAGAAAGTTGTTAGTGTTGCTACTTCACTACCCACATGTTAAACTGGATTTGGATCCTAGGTCAGAAATGACCACTGGGGGGTAGGAAAATGTGCCATTGATACTGGGGAGCAGATTGTATCAGGAGCCAGGAATGCTATGAAAGCCTCATGTTTAGTAGGGGTTGGATGCAATCCAAACAATGGGGTCCATTAACTTCAATCTATCATTGTGAGGGCTCTGTATATTCTTACTACTCATATGATTGGAAAAGTCAGTGCCAGTCTCTAAAGAAGATGACACAGGAGGTAATGGAAGTTAAAGATAAGACCTCAGTGTTCATTTTCTGAGATGCATGCAAGGAGGTGGAGGTGTTGAGTAGATGCTTCTCTCCTTGCATTGGATCTCAGGGCTCTTTGCAAAGATTTAGGAATCCAACCTCACAATACTGTAGAGCTGATTACTCCTTCCTGCAAAAAAAAAAAAAAAAAAAAAACTGGAAGTAAGCTGGAATGTTGGCATATAGCACTTGACTACTGCTCATGTGGGGACTCTTAAGGTCAGTGATGTCCTGTCATCCTTAGTGCCATGGCTTTACTGGAAACATGCTAATAGGACTTCACTAGTTGGCAGATACCCCTAGAGGTCTTATGTGAAGGGCCATTTCTAATCGCAATATTATAATATTCTAAGGTTCATTATCTTTCTGAGGGAATCTCTGCAGTCCCACTGAGAAATGACAGATATTCTCCGGCACTGTCCTTGGCCAGCTCACTCCTCTGCAAGGTACAGGAAAAGGAGGGAAGATTGTTAGTTTTCTGAGAGATCCATGTGCACAGATCTTGGAGGTACAGCTATGAGATGAATATATTCCCATTTGGAAAAAAGTAAACGGAGGGGCAGATATTGAATGACTTTCCCTAAATCAAAAAAGTTACTCACAGCTGGAATAATCAGAGTTGTTCTTGCTATTTTTGCACTCTAACCAGTAGATGGCACTTCCTTTCATTGTACATTTCTCTTAAATCCTGTATTAGACCCATCTGCATCACACAAAGCTAGGAAGGCCCATCTGAAAACAATACCTCTTTTTTGGCAATGAATTGTGACTGCCACACTGTGGCACTTGCAAACCCAAAAGAGTTTGACTGGAACTGCTTATATGCTTTTCTTTTGCTAGTTAAATGGGGTGCAAAGGACAATAGAAATGAATCTGTGGGCTTGTATCTGATTTGTTTTGATTTGTGGTCATCATTGCTTTGGTTAATTTTTTATTAATATGCATAGGTGATTGCCTTTAACAATATCTTATCACTTTTCAGTTCTGGTAGATTTAATAGCCTAGTGGCTAAATTGAGTTTATATAGCTTGCCCTGTATATATTTAGAGATAAGAAGTTCATTTAGGGATTAGGGAATGCTTCTTGTATATGCATCATTAAGCATAGCACATCTGCTACTGAACTAGCAATCAGCAGAACATTGAGAAAAGTTATAAAGAAATCTTTTTGTTCCTTCTCTCACACATAAAACCACAAACTTGCAGACATTTACATGCAGGAAGAAATGGATACATGAGCTATAAAGCAAATCCATAAGGAAAACATCACATTCATTCATACTGTGTTTGCAGGTGAGGGAAATATTGAACTTTGTTAATCTTTCTGTTGCAGTGAAAGTGGGTCAATAAGATTGATGGTAAAAACAGAATATGCCTATTCTGTAGCAAAGTGGTGGCTTTGCCTTCACTTGCAATGTCTGCTTCTAAGGCATTCAGAGAGGTGCTTGTTCTCTATCACAGGCTTTGTGATGAAGCAGAATAATAATAAATAACAGGAAAAGAGGAAAACAAATAATAGATCAAGGTTTACCTTCTACTTATTCATATGTGAATTCAGGCCCCTTTAGCAGTAGTCTTTAAAACCACAATGAAAAATAAGAGCTTTAATAGGATTTTTTCCTTTTAGCTTTTTTGTACACTTTGAACAATAGGTGAAAAAGAATGAACAGGTGAAAATCCCCTGTCCTTGGAGCATCTGGGAAAGATAAGGGCAGTAGACACAAGAGGCCACACTTACTGATTTGTGGCCTTCTGTCACCAAAAATAAGAGGGAGGGGTAAGTGCAGGAGAATCATCTCAAGATCTCAGTTCTTTTTCAGACCAAACACAATTTTATATTGCACAACCCACAAATCATTAAATATCTGGTTTGTATAGGCAGGGAATTCAGATGGAGAATACAACTGACTGTTTCTTAAACAAGTGTTTCTTCGGGAAGAATTTGTTGGTATTTATGGGCATGGATTGCTATCCTCCTCCTGAGCAGCCCAGGGAAGGTTTTTTGTCTAATGTATTTATATACATTCATGGAAGGCTGTTTGCCTTACAGGAAAAAAGCTGAATCATGCTGGTCGGTGCTGATAGTGCTGTCAATTGAGAGAGGCAAATTTTAGGTACATCAGTGTAATTAAGCAGGAGATGTGTACACCTGGAACAGTTTGATTCAAAATATGTCTGTTTAATTCTAAAATGTTTGTATGTCAGTGTGTTCGGCTCAACTGCAGGTGTCACTATTAGATCTGAAATGAAGGTTTGCTCTTTATTTCTGTCAGAATGGAATCTTTCTCCTACCAAAGTCATACTTGTGATAGCAATGCAAAGTCTACGAAATGTACAGAAAAATATAATTAGACCCCTCATTTATCTATAGATGAATGGAGGTATGTATTGCAGATATGAGTAGATAGAAACACATTCAAGGCTATAACTTCGTATTTTTATAAGTAAAGTCATATGTCTCTCCAGGAAAAAAAAATGCAGTTAGACTTACTAGTGTTAGACTGAAAATGTTTCAAAATCCTCCCCGATTTGGGATTGGTATTTCACTTCTGCTGACCCTTAGCAAAGTGCAATCTGTAGTAGGATGTTAGAATGTGTAAACATTAGGATAGTGATTTGGCATTGAACATCTGAAATTGTTTATAGTAATTTACAATAGCCCAGTCATGCAGTTGTAAACATATAGATATATAGATTCTTCAGTGTTTGGCTCATACTTATATATACAATATGAGCTCTTACAGAAGAATCAGACCTATCAGATGATAGGTAGCATGTTTCTCTTATAAAACATGGAAAAAGGGAGGGGGACAGGGATGAGAAACAATTAAAAAACATGTCTTAAATCTATTCCTAGAGCTTAAAATAATTAAACAAGCTTTTTTGCTCCATCCCCTTATTGAACTACCATGTATGGTCTTGAAAGTGCATAAACCAAAATAATGCCTTCATGGGTATATTTCATAATGACACACTGAAAGCTTTTTATGCAAGAAATTTATAATAGAAATATGATATCTTCAGTCAGTGCCAATCTTCAGTCTGCTATTCCCCTACCTAGACACCATATCTTCAAAGCTGGTAGCCTGGTATATTACATTCTGGCACACTAGGTTAACATTTATGATGCTCTGTGGATTTGTCTTTGGATGTTACTGTTCTCAGTGTAAATTTAAATTTAAAAAGTATACCCTGAGTCTAGATTGATTTATATAATTTTCTTAAGTTAATTTTTGGCTTTTGGGGGTAAATTGTGTTTTATGTGCCCATGTAGCTTTTTACCTAAGCCCTTTACAAAGATTTCTGTAAGGTTTGTGAAGTAGACAAACATTCTCATTTCAAAGCTAAGAGAAAATGGACTGTGTATGCCACTTGCATATATAAATATATACATTCCTGAATAAGTGCTCATTAATTGAATATTGACTGTTCAGGTGGTTTTATCCCTCCACTTAATTTTGCTCAGAATAAAATCTAGAAATGAGAAAATAGTTTGCAGTGGCAAAGAGAGGGAGTTGAGAATAGAAAAATAAGGCAAATAAATTTTTGAATAAGAATGACCCATGTACTGTGACCAGAGGGCAAATGCAAATGCCTGTTTTCAAACACAGACTCGTGAATTCTTATTAGGGGTTCGTGACTGTGCCTCCAAGCACATCATTACATATTCATAAGTGTGAGGGAAACAGACTCCTTCCACATTCAGGTGTGTTCAACTAAACGCTGCCCCTTTAATCTTAAAGAACAGCTCATTTGGTCTGTTTTCTTCAGTTCACAAAGTGTTAAGGGAATATGAGATAAAAGATGCACACACAAAAAGAAAAAGAAGCAGCAATACTCCACAAAGATCTTTTTAGTGTCAACTTAAATGCACACAAATAGCAGATGATGATCTTTTTTATTGGACTAACATTTATCCAGTAATATCCACACACTTTTAAAACCATTGAGACCTCCTCTTCAGGTGTTCATTTGAATAGAAATAGCTGAATGAGTGTTTTTATAATTGATCCCCTGAGTACTGAATGTCTAGTGCTGCATAACCAACATTTTCCCATTGCTGATTTTTTTTTCCAAATTGCTACTCTGCAAAATTAGGATTTTGTAGAGTTTTGATAAGAAAATTAACCTTCCACATGCCAGATCCCCTTAATGTTAGTTACTAAACAGTATTAGGCTATAAATGAAACTCTCAAATGGATTCTTGCATTTAGAAAGAAGTTTCTTATATGTATTCAGAAACAAGGGTCAAAAACAAAAGTTAAAAGGCATTTATTTGTATGGTTCAAGTATTCCTAGTCCCTCTTATAAAGGAAACACATGCTTTAGGAATTGGCCTTGCTTAGAACAATACAAATGTGGCATCTCTTGGTACAATTATTTCATTTTTACGTTAGATTAAAATTTTTTTTTCAACTATAAAGACACCTTTGAAAGACTCTCATGATGTATGTCACAAGATCTGAATTTTCTGATAAAAGCTCATACTGCGAGCATTTCCTCTCAAGCTGTTCACAGTTTATTAAAGGGATATGTGGCTATTTCTTGCTTGCAATTTTTAACATCTGGTTTTAAAAAAATTATCTTCAAGTGTTGTGAACACTGGAACAACTCATGTTTAACAGCATAGATAACGGAGAGCTATCCTTCCACATGCACCCTACCCTCTGTAATGTAGATGGAATCTTGAGCTGATAGCAGAATCATCTTGCAGTAGCAACACCTGAATACTAGAAGGGAGATACGACTCTGATATAACCAGTTAACATTTGTGTGTCATAGCAAACACTCAGGAGTATAAAGAAGATACTAGCTAACCACTAGAGATGTCCACTTATGTTCATGATACAAGCACTACAAACTCTAGTTCTATCAACTATCATCAAGCACAAGATCCATCTTTAATTAAATTAATCCTGTAGAGCTGAGCCTTATTTTGTTTGTGATGATGCAGGGAGAGATTATACTTCTTCATACTTGCCTTGAACCTCCACCTTACCCTTCTGTGTCAGTGGTATTGAAATAACACAAAAGCACATGCTCAGGTCTCAATCTTTTTTTAAAAGATTACTCCAATCAAGTTACACATGGTTCATCTATACAGTTCCCTCATCGAAAGCACAGAAAATGCATTTTTCTCCTCAAGGAGAAGATATGATTTTTTTCTGTAGTGAAGCAGTTTATTAAATCGATAAGCCTTTCCCATAATGTGTAAGACAAGACATCTCAATTATGTAATAAGGTAATGCAGGCTTTCTTACGTATCTGAACTATCCAGAGGTCTAAACTTTGCCATAATGAGGGCAATGCCTTATCTGTATAAAACAGGCTAGTTTGTTTGCCTTCAATTTTCATGTAGGTGTGATTTGGAGAACGCTACACACCTCAGCATACAGTGTCTTATTTGAGAGCATCTATCCAGCATAGCTATCTTACTTTTTGATAAAGTAACATGGTTCAGAGTTTCTAGCGCCCAGCATGCAATGAATCATCATGGTTAGATAGGGCAGAGTACTGCGGTCTCATGGAGCTGCAGCTATTCGTCAAGTTTAGAGACGGTAACAAATTGCACCACAGAACTCTTAGGCTATGTCTACACTCACGGCTTCTTGCATAAGTACGGCCGTTCTTGCGCAAGAATCTGCAGAGCGTCCACACTGCCCGCCCGCTCTTGTGCAAGTAAATTTACAGTACGGCGTGGTAAGAGAGGGCTCCTTGTGCAAGAGCTACGCTCTTTTTTAACAGGTGTAAGCCCTCTTGTGCAGGAGTTCTTGTGCAAGAGGGCAGTGTGGACGCTTGGCAGAGATTTCTTGCACAAGAAAGCCCTATGGCTAAAATGGCCATCAGAGCTTTCTTGCGCAAGAGAGCATCCACAGTGCCATGGGCGCTCTTGCACAAAAGCATAGCTCACATATGGCAGTGTGGACGTTTTCTTGCGCAAGAACACGTGCGCAAGATGTTCTTGTGCAAGAAGCTGCCAGTGTAGACATAACCTTACTGAATTAAACCCTCCTCTTCCCAATTTAGTACCTGCTGTATGGATATACAATAGTGCTTTCCAAATACTACAGAACACAAGCAGAGGCATCATACAGCCCAGAGGTAACAGCAGGGGACAAGCTGCATGCTTTTTATGCACCTTTTAAATCTATGTAATTGCTGTGACAATCCCTTGTGTGCTATCTGCTGATAATGGACAGACTTGGTGTGAAATTTATAATGTAGTTGAAGGGGACACTTGCAGCAGCAAGTTTGCAGCAACTTTGGTACCTCCATAAAGGTCACTCCAGTGAGAAAAGCACATACTTTGAAAACATCCTATGCTGCTGGTGAGTTCTGTGGAATGACTCATTTTGTGTTGCAAAAGCAGAGGCTATTCTGAAGCCCTACAGCGCCTGTGCCTCAGTTCTTCTCAGATTTGGGGGGAGTCTAGACATAGAAAGGAGATGCTCATTTTTTCATTTAAAATCCATATGTTTCTCACCTTTTTCCTTGTGAATGAGCCTGGAAAACCTAAATTAGTATAAGAGCTCATGTCAGGATTAACATGTACAAAGCTCCCGCTCCACAGCAACAGGCTGAGGAGAACATACAAAGAGTTGTTATCTATGTTTGGGATGCAAAATAGATCCATTAGACCAGCTTGCTAACCTTCCCCAAAATTGTTAGGTATTATGCCTAGAGGGTTGGGGAGAGAGGCGGGAAATGGCTAAGTTTGTGAAGGGAATGGCGATGATGATAACTTGTTTTGTGAGTCAAACCAAAAAAGCCATCTCTCTAAGAAATGCTTCATAACTGAACCTCTACACTCCAACAGAGAACCTAGAACTCGACTTAGGGTCTAAATGGGTGACAGTTTTATCACAAATTCTAAGCCCAAGATGGTAAAGAATTTACAGCCTTCAAGGCTGCCACTACCCATAAATATTTCCCCGGAGTTCTGCCACTGGACTTTCTTACCATAATCTGCCTGGCTTTCTTTTGGAAGATAAAACTAAAGATGATGTTATAATGCTGTTATTCTGTAATGTAGGCTGGGCTCAGACAAATTACTTTTCAGAGGCCCCAATCACATGATCATCTTAAATTTCCTTTTACCTTGCAGCTAAATGAATCTCAGCATAATTTTATTTTCTAATATTTAATACTTTGCAGTTGTATAGTGCTTTTCACAACCATGAGTTGACTCCATTTTACAGATAGAGAAATGGAAAGATTACTTAGTTACCATCTCTGAAATACCCAATAATTTTAAGATTCTGGATTTTTGACTTTCCAACTTGAAACTGCTGAGATGAAATTTTCAGCAGAGCTGGATCCTTCAAAGGTAACAGTTAGTAGTTCAGTCATATTAGCTGATTCACTCAAGTTCAAGGGGCTCATGTGACATGACCCAGTCACTATTAATATATATGATTGAAAAAGTTTCATCCTTATGTTTCAAATTTTTATTGGGAGCTCCTCAGATTAAGTGTTGGCCTGCATCGCCCTGGTATGAGACCTTTCCTGGGAACTTGAGGCTTCTTCTGAATGGTGCCAAGTCTACCCTGCTTCCCACCCAGGTTATAGAGTTCGTGGGCTCCCGCCTGGACTCCACTTCAGCCATAGCCTCCCTCCTCAGGTCCCGATTTCTGGTGATCAAAGAGGCCATCATGGATGTGCAGGCATTCCCAGTGACCACAGCCAGAACCTGCATGCATCTCCCGGGGCTTAGGGCAGCCTACACATACATGATTCAGCATGCCAGGCTTCACATGCGGCCACTGCAGTTGTGTCTGGTGCACGTTCATATCCTGGCCTTCCACTCTTGGGACAGGCTAGTGTTGATTCCCTCTGATGTTCTCCACTCCTTAGATTGGGGGACCCAGGAGGAGGTGGTGTGTACTGGAGTCCCATTCTCCAAGCCTCTGCTGCCCCTTCAGTTGGTGGTGGATGTGTCTGACACTGATGGGGGAGTTCATGTCAGCAACATGCAAACCCAAGGTACTTGGCTGTGGGAGGAACTCTTCCTGCATATCGTCGTCAGGGAGATGCGGGCAGCCCACCTCGCCTGAAAGGTCTTTCTCCCCGGCTCAAGGGCAGAACAGTGCTTATTCTGTATAACACCACTTCAGCGGTTTCCTACATAATAGGGTGAGGCCTGTTCCCCTCCCCAGTGTCAGGAAGCCCTACAGCTTTGCAAGCTCTGTATGAGGGCAGTTATTCTGATTGTCTCCTACCTTCTGGGGTCCCAGAACACTCTGGCGGACCAGTTGAAGAGGTCCTTTTCCAGCCACATCCCCACAAGTCATCTCTTGGGGGATGTGGCTCTCCAAATCTTCTGCAAGTAGTGGTTCCCCTCCTGGACCTGTTTGCAACCTGACAGAATGGGAAGTGCCCCAGGTTCTGCTCCCTTATGGGCTGAGTTGGGGTTTCCTGGGAGATGAACTCATCACTCCCTGGCCTGAGGGTTTGCTATATGCATTTCTGCCCTTCCTGCTGGTTCACAAGGTACTCCTGTGGGTTCAGGGTGTCCCTAATTATTGCACTGGTATGGCCCAGGCAGCACTGGTACACTTCCCTCCTGAGCCTTTCCTGTGAGAGGCTGATCAGTGTCCCTCTGGACCCAGATATGATGATGCATGACTTGGGCTGCGCTTCGTTCACCTAATGGCATGACACTGGTGAAGCTGCAGTGCTCAGAGCATATGCAGGAGGTCTTTCTAGGGAGCAGAAAGCCATCTCCTAGGGCCACCTACCTGGCTAAGTGAAAGTGCTTCTCTATCGAGGCTATCCGAAAAGGAGTGTCACCTACAGATGCCCAGGTCCTGCTGGTCCTGGATTACCTACTAGATCTCAGGGTCCAAGGCCTATTCTTGTCTTCAGTTAGGGCAAACCTAGCAGCTATCTCCACTTTACATCTGGGCTCACAGGGCAAGACACTCTTTGCAGACCTCATGGACCTTGGTTTCTGAAAGGGCTGGACAGGCTTTATCCGCATGTTTGTTAGCCTGTCCCTCAGTGGGACTTCAACCTAGTCTTGAGCAAGCTCACAGGGCCTCCTTTTGCGCCTCTGGTGACATGTTTGATACTACACCTTTCCTGGAAGACTTCTTTCCTGCTGGCTATCACATCTGCCAGATGTATCTGAACTGAGGGCTCTCACCTCAGACTCCACTTATACAGTGTTCTTTAAGGATAAGGTTAGGTTACGCCCCCACCTCGCCTTCCTTCTGAGGGTGGGTCTCAGTTCCATATCTCCTAGGACATTTTTCTCAGTTTATCCCAAACTCTGTCACTCAGGTAAGGAACAGGCTTTCCATATTCCAGAAGTTAGAAGAGCGTTAGTATTTTATTTTGATAGGACAAAGCCCTTTTGTAAGACCCCACAGCTGTTTGTGGTGATTGCAGAATGGCTGAGGGGGAAGCCAGTCTCCGTGCAGAGGATCTTTTCCTGGATCACTTCACGTATTAAGGAGTGCTATGCTCTGGCTATGGTGCCAGCCCCTCCTCTTACAGCCCTCTCCACTAGGACACAGGCTTCCTCCACGGCCTTCGTGGCCAGGTCCCTTTATTGCACATTTGTAGGACTACCACATTGTCTGCTCCACACTTTTGCCATTCATTATGCATTGGCCTATCAGGCTAGGGAGGATGCAGCTCTGGGTTAGGCTGTCCTCCACTCAGTTGAAGGTTAGAACTCCAATCCCACCTCCTGGGGTTTCTGTTTTTAGTCACGTAGGCTACATCTACACAGCACTATTTTTGTGGAAGAGGAAATGCAAATGAAACGCTTATTAGCATGTCTCATGCTCTCATTTGCATATTCTCTTCCAATCCTTTTTGTGGAAGAGGCTTTTGCACAAAAAAACAGTGTAGACGGGGCCATTTTGCGCAGAAAAACTTGTGTAAGAACCCTTATTTCTCTTCCGCAAAAATTGCACAGCGTAGGCATTGCTCGTGTCCATTCCATATAGGGCTATCAGTTGAAGAAAAAAAGGTTATTTACCTTGGTAACTAACTGTTCTTTGAGATGTTACTCATGTCCATTCCAAATCCCACCTACCTCTCCTTCTTCGGAGTAGTCCAGTAAGAAGGAACTGAAGGGGTAGAAGGCAGCAGGATTACATATAAGGTTATATAGTGGCACCACTCCAGGGGATCTCCCCTGCTGGCCCAACAGGTACTGCTAAGGGAAAAACTTCCAGCGACACTTGCACTCAGTGTGTGCACACCTACATGGAACAGACATGAGCAACACATCTCAAAGAACAAAAGTTACCAAGGTAAGTAATGGTTTTTTTGAATGAATGACCGTGGGTTCTGGTCCTTAGTTTCAATGTGTGCATAAACCTACTCTTTCTCTAGTAGAGTTTTTCCCTTGGGTATGTTTATGGAATCCCATCTTATTCTTTTTAGTTCTCCTTGGCTGGAATTAACTCATTCTGCTTTTTTTGTGCCCCTTTTCTTTGTAATGCAAACCATACCCTATTATTTGTTGCTTGTGTCCTTATCCCCTTTGTTTTCGTTTTGTTCTCTGATTGGAAGGACCAAATTAAGATGGAAATAAGTAAAGGGGAATTTGTCTGAATGGTGGTGCTCTTTAGGATTCCCCATCCCTTTTGCTGCACTTGTGCGTTTTGATTTTGCCACTACCCACTCCACTGTTAACATTTCTGGCTCTTGGTATCATCTTCCTCCTTTTCTTCTTGTGCTTGCCGCCTTCTGTTAGATAATAATAAAACTTATCTGCTTCCAAGGATGTTGTGCAGATTAATTAGTTAATGAGTTTTAAAGATGCCCTGTATCATTGCTAAGTATTGTTCTTGTTGTTTTATCCTGCATAGATTGAATCCATCAATATTGACACTCATCCCACCAAGTTTCCATTAGGCCCACAAGATCATGTTATCCTTCTCTCACTATCCTTTATAGCTATCTTGGCTTATTTCCCACATTCTCCCATTTGTGAATAGGCACTTAATCTCGTATGTTAATATTCTTACAAAATTATTCATTTTCTGTAGAATAGTGTTTCTTAAAACTTTTTAAGACCCAGGAACACCAAACAATATTTTTTTGAGGAACGCCAGGGATTTTTTTGTTGGGAAAAAAAAAAGTTGGGGGGAGGAAAAGGGTTGGGGAGGAAAGTTGAGGAATAAAAATAATAATTATAGGCCACCTGCCCCTTTAAGGGCACCCATTTTGAATTCTGTTCTCTGTGGCACACCTCCCTGTCTCTTCTCTATTTTAAAAGCAGAGGCCCTTAAGGATTTTTGCAGTGAGATATGAGCCTCACTCTAGTGTACTTAGAAGAAATCCCACTTTTAGAAGCTGGCTGCTTTTGAAGCTGGTAGCCTGGTATCCCATCTGCTGAAATAGTGACCATCCACTTTAAACAGTTACCTCATCACAAAAGGCATTCCAGTGATATATAATTTCCCACCATTGTTTGGCTTCCAGAATCAGATTCTAGCTTCTTTATTTGTCAGAGGAACTTATAGGACTCAGCTCTGGTCTACACTAGAGAGTTATTTTGAAATAACCTCCCTTACTTTGAAATAATAAGCGGAGCATCCACACTACTAAGCTCGTTACTTTGAAATAATGGGATGGTTATTTTGAAATCTGTTGTACTGCTTTCCTTGGGGAATAAGCTAATTTTGAAATAACTTAATTCAAACTAATAACTCCTGAAATAACTATTTCAAAATAATTTCCTAGTGTAGACATGCCCTAAGTGCCAACTCTTTCTTCTCTTTTCTTTGCTGGTTCCTAAAGTAGTCTCATTCTATTATATATGTTGACTCATGCCCTTTGTTTCTGGGACCACATGGGATTTTCACATACTCTGACCAATAGAAATTCCTCAGCATTCTTCCAGAGCATCCAGGGCTCTTCTCCTAATGTCTGCCATAGAATTTAGGAACCAGTAAACTGCTGTTTTTCCTCTATCCAAATCAGAGAGATCCAGAGATATGCTGCTCATTCCTGGTGACCAGCTTGTTGTTTATATTCTTGTCGGTTGGCCTTCTTTCTATGGCTTCTCACTATGATCATCCTCTAACTCATATGTAGTGCAGCTTTTGGTTGATAGCTAAAATTTAGGTTTGAATGGCTAAATTTTCCTCTTAGTAGAATGTGGCAAGTAACAGTCTCCTTCATTCTTTGCTTTGTGAGCTACTCTGGGTGGCCCTTAATGTAGGTTCATTAATATAGTGTAGTATATTTTAAATGTAACTGAAGTGTTACTATTACTGTATATTGCTTTTAAACCTAAGCATTTCTAAGATGAATTTTGCTCTAGCCTATATGAGATCCTCCCACGCTTAATGCCCCCTGAATTGGGAGCATGTGAAGGAAGCAGCTAGCAGCAAGGTGTTACATGGTGGCTCTGTGCCCTGGACAGCACAGAGAAGGCGGGCCAGGAAATCTTTTCAGGGCTCTCTGCATAAATGGTGCAAAAAGGCTCTGGCCATTACCTGGGTTTGTAGGCTGGAGAAGCTGCTGCAGGGATCCTAGGCATTACATCTGTATGAAAACTGGTGCCTATTTGTACCTCCCCAGAAAAAAATAAGTCCACTGCCATGTGCAGCAACAGAGCTTGTACAAGTTGGCAGAAACCCTTTAGCTGCAGGCACTGTTTAGTAACCTGGCATAGAGGCCTGGAGTGGTGTTTCCTGATTTGGGCAGAGTGCTGAAAAAATAACTGACTTCTATGTGGTTTGTGGTTTTAGCGAAGGAGCTGCTGTCTTCTTTCTTTGCCTTGGAGAATCAAGTATAAAACAGTACCATGTGGCTGTCCACATAAATGATAGTTCTGTCTTTATAAGGATCTCAAAGTCCTTTACATATACTAAGCCACAGAATGTCACTGGGAAGTAGGTAGAGATATATTTTATTTCATTTTATTAATAGGAAAAATGGGAAATCCAGGATTCAGTGATTTGTCCAAGGACACAGAGTGAGTCTATGGTAAAGTCAGGATCAGAATCCAGGTCTCTTCACACTTTCTTTCCTTCCAGTCTCTGAGGCCAGCTAGTAGTTTGCAACCTGCATTGAAAATATGGCTTTTAAAATCAAACTTTACCAATTAGGCTTTCCAAGCCTGTGATCTATACAGCCCAAAGAAGTGTTACTGTGATCTATGCTGGGCTCTTAGGCCAGGTCTGCACTAGACCTGAAAGATCAGCTTAAGGTATGTAACTCAAACTACATAGAATATGTAGTTGGAGATGGCTTACCTTAAGCCCAGCTTGGCGGTGTCCACACAGCTGGAGGCCCATGGGAGCAAATGCTCCCCTCGGCTTTTCTTCTCCTTACAACTGTGAGGAGTACAGGCACCAGCTGTTCAATTTACGAATCTAAATCAAACTTGCTAAATTGAACTTTCTCTGGCATCTTTCTCTGGTGCGATGAGTGTAGATGTGCCCTTAAAGTTTCTTTCCAGACTTTGTCCCTTGCAAGACTCTTTAACGAATAAAAATATTGTCAGGATTTTTTTTTCCATTCATGTTAGCCATTTCTCCTAACATTGCTGAAGCAAAACAAGGGCTCCTTCCAGCCTAGAATCTTATCTCTTTGGGAGTGGGGGGAGGGCAGTTGGGGAGAGAATAAGAAGGGAAGTGAAAATGGTCTGGGAGGATATGTTTAAAACAGGTGGAAGAAATAAATGACTTTCCAAATTCAGCAAACTGCTCTCAGCTCTTGATGCCCCAGTTTGACTTTCCCTTGTCTAGATTTTGGGATGCATAATCTTTCTTTGGAGCACCACTGTCAAATCAAGCAGAAACAATGCTGGCTGAGCTCAAACTACAACCGCATTTGATATTTTCTGCTGATTGAGCTGTCCAGTTGACTGGAAAGGGCTGACAGCAGAGAGAGCCCTGGTCTGGGCAGAGCAGCTCCCAGGCCAGCTGGTGAGGGAATGGGTCTGAGCCAGGTAATTATTGCCTAGTGCAGAGGTCGAAAGCCTCAGAGAGGCTGATGTACTAATGAAACACAAATGGGACATCTGTGTTCAGGAGTTCAGCAAAGCATGGAAAACAGAACTTTGCCAAGAGTATATGTACTACTGAAAGCAAAAGCACTTCCTCTAGCTGGGGGAAACCCACTGAAGAGTGAAGGCATGAGAGAGCCTTTTGCAGCAGTCGTTTTATTTGCATGACAACTTTAATGCTTATAGCAATTACTTCAGACCCTCTAGCATTTGAGCAAGAGAGAGAAATGGATGCACTTCAAATAGGAAACCCCTAAAGGATTAGAGGAGCAAGGCAACAGAGTCTGTGTCAGGAACCCACCATGAGGTTACTGGGAAACTGGTGAATTTACCAATGTGCTTACTATCAACCTTGAAAAACTGGTTGTGTATTAAAAGCTTCAGAGGGGTATCTGAGTTAGCCTGTAAGAGGTTTTGTATTGCAAGAGCCAGGACAGCTGGGTGGGTTGCTACTTTAAAAGGGTTGTAGTTCAATACAAATATCAACATATTAAATGAATTTTGAGTCAGATTTGCTCCTAGTACGGCCAGGGCATCCCACTGACAGCTGCAGCTCAGGCCAGAATTTGGTCCAAAACCTTTATATAGGGTATGTAACTGGAATCTCTGCATGAACATTATTCTCTTCCTGGAGAGAAGGGTAGTTAAGCACTGTAATACATTACCTAGGGAGACTGTGGAATCTTCATCACTGGAAATTAAGAGCAGGTTAGACAAATACCTGTCAAACATGGTCTAGATAATACTCATTCCTGCCTCAGTGCAGGTCTGAGGTATCTTTCAGTCCTACATTACTATGCTTCTACATGAGAGAGTGTGAATTAATTCATCTGTTAGTTACATGACTTTGGCTTTATAGTGTTAATTTCCCAGATACCTCCTTAAAATCAGCCCAGGTTTGCTTAAACCTGAGGAGATATTACTTTTCCCTACTAAGGAATGAACAATTTGGGTGGGGGTGAAATGCAAGCCCTAGGTCCTTGAAATCTACCCTTCACTCCATCCAGAAGCAAGGTTTCAGTGCAGTACCCTGAATCACTCTACTCAATAGGCTATTTAATATGTTGATATTTGTGTTGAACTACAACCTTTTTAAAGTAGCAACCCACCCAGCTGTCCTGGCTCTGTGTGTTGTATTGGGGTCACTGAATGTAAATGGCTCCTACTTAGCTCCGCACACATAGCTGGTGACTTAGCCTATGCAAGGCTGACACAAAGACCCTATCTGGTGTAGAGAAGGTGCATAGTTTCTGCACCCAGGCTCTATCTTCATACAGCTCTAGTATGGGTGTTTGCCTGGGCCTTCCATGCCTGAATGAATATCACCAATATGACAAGCTACAGAATTGCACAGGGCAGATTGAGTGATTTGATGGAAAGCATTCACAATGGGAAGAAAACTGAACCCACTTTCCCTGGGACAAGGAGAGACAATAGCTTCATTGATTAAGCCTGGGTGGAGTTAGTAGGGTAGAATCAACTGCTAAGCTGGTCCTTCTGGGAAAACACTTGATTAATGAGGGAGGGACTACTGGGGCAGGACACTAGGCCCAGAGTTCTGTCTTTTTCTAGTAGGGGGATAGTTCCTTTCACTAGGACAGCAGAGCAGAACTGGGCAGGGAAGGTCTTGGTTTTTCACTAGCCAAAGAGGAGACAGCTGTGCATCCAGCAACCCCAGATGGTCCTGCTCTGTCTCCCTGTGCAGGGAGCATGAAGAAAACAAAGCCTTCCTCATTTCATAGCTACGTACCCACAGTTGCAAATTAGCAAGATCTCCTCCCTGAGGGCAGACCTTAAATTGGACTGTTGTTCTGGAGGCAAAAGGCCACTGTTCTCAAGAAGCCTCTATGTCCTCAGGTTGATCCTGAGAAGGTCAGTACAGCATTTACCTAATGTCATGGCACTGTCTGTGCTGCGTGTGAGCCCATTGCCTGGTGTGGAACGTGAAGCTAGGATCTTCTGGTCCAGAGGCAAGAGTACTAATGCCAACCCTATAGTCTTGATTTTGAAGGATCATTAGTGAACTTTGCTTAAAGGGGTTTGTAAAAAGAAGCAGCAGCAGAAGCATAAGGGCTTTCTTCTATTAGGGATGCTGGCTCTGAACATTACCTCCTAATGCATGTAAATTATCTGGTGACTCAATTATATTTACAGCTTCCTAAAGTAAAGAGTTTGTGCTTACTTCTGAGAGGGAAAAAAACATTGTAACAATGGCTGATATAGGTCTGCCCTAGAAGAGACCTGAGATGGAATTTACTTGATGCAGTGATAGGTCATAGGATGAAGTGCTAAATGCCTCTCAAGGCAAACAGGGAAAGTTGAGAGAATGACTTCAAGGCAAAACCAGATTGCAGTGACTGGTTTTGGGGACTCAGAAGTTGGTACTCTTTCTTCTGAGTCCATATTGACTGATCATGCTGATAAGGGACTTTGAAATTGCTGGCAGTGTTATGATGCATGAAGCCAGATGCTGACCACATGTGGTCCTATGGTGCTATCTGAAAGAATATGGCATTTACCCTGTTCTCTTGGTCACTTTTAGGTTTGATAACTCAACTTTGTTCTGCAGACCTAAAGCTTCCTTCTGTTTCCAGTTGCAAATGGTGTTCTTCACTGTCTGTGCGGCACTGCTATTTCATGCTGATTTGCTTTGTTCAAAGGTTGCAGGTCTTCAATACCATCAGTGACTTCAATTTGGTGATGGGTGAATTATATGTATTTAAATTTTAATAATCAGTTTGCTGAGCAATTTAAAATCTTAAATTAAAGGTGCAATTTTAATGCCACTCATTATTAGCAAGCCCACCTACACTTGGACAGCCTAATGGGTCAACTAGCAGCGCCTTCCATCGTCACTTGCAGACCTGAATTTGAGTCGGTCTTCAGGGCTTTCAGATTATGATCTGTTGGGATTTGAGTATGTAACACACTAGTTTAATATGAATGATCACCTCTTTGACTATAACAGCTTTCCTCTTGTTCACTGTGAACAGTTACTGCACGATCTCAACAGCTTGCTTTCAGTGCTGCAAGTCCCAGGTTGGATTCCCTTACAGATTATCTTGGAGTCTTTATTATGTGGCCACAGTTTGTTAGAAGAGGTCACTCAGGACTTGATTGAGTGCCTGTTAAAGTCAATGGGAGTCTCTGGCTTTGGTGATTGCTGGATTAAGCCCTGAGTCTGAGGGAGCAGGATGGGGAAAGAAGGCAAGTCATCCTGGTACTTTGGGCTTCAGAGTAGCCTTCCAGAGCCAAACCTGCAAAAGGCATGTACGGGCTCTCCCCAAGTGACAAACATCCCACTTATGAACATCTACACATACAAACAAAAACTCACCTGCAGTCTCAGGGTGAGCAGGCACAAGGAATGGGTGGCAAGTGCTGGCTGGAGGACTTTGGAGGAGCAGGGGGTGGTCATAAAGCCAGCAGCTGGAAAGAGGCAATGCTTTGAAAGGGAAACTGATGCTTTTCTTCAGCCACCAGCAGCAACCAGAGTCCTCCGGCCTGTACTCACACCACTTGCCACCTCCTGGTGAGCAGGGCCTGGGTGCAGCCCCCTGGAGCGGGGGAGGAGGGGAATGTGGCTGGCCACAGGAGCCAGTGCAGAGCCTTCAGAGGGTAGGGGGAAGGAAGCTAGGAGATGCTCCAAAGTCTCCTTCAGAATCTCCACCTACTTCCTCATCTTTCTCTAATGAAACTTGCCTTTCCTCAAGCACCAGATTCAAGGTTACATAAAAAAAATCTTTCTACTATTTTTCATTGCAAATATTCAGTATTTTAGCTACATTATGGGTTAAATAGGCTTTTATGGGCTAGCCTGAGAACCTAACTACCATTTATAACCATTTCTATGGGAAAATGTGTTCACTGTTCCAAGTAACTGACTTACAAGTGAACTTCTGGAACACAACCTGTCCCTAAGCTGGAGACTCCCTGTACCCTGCTGCATTTGTCTAACGGGGACATAAATGCACATCCCAGCTCACTCATTTAAGCTTGATGTGTGCAGCAACAAATATGCATTGTACAGATTTGGCCCCATCTCAGCAAAGAATGCCTCGCTTGCGAAATGCAGGGCTAGAGCAGTAACTGGATAAAGGGAGGAGACATGGAATTTTAAGTGGGCATCCTAATAGCTTGGCAGTTCTTGGCAAATGCTGCTGGCTAGAACACAGTCTGCATTTCATTTTCTCGAGCCCACCTGCCAATGGAAATAAGAGTTTACTCCAAATCAAACTTCTTTGAGATTGATTCCTTTAGTAAAGACCTAGACAGCTACACAGTGCAGTTGGAGGGGAGGAATGTAGGAAATTTGAGATACAATTGCTACCAGTTCAGCTTTGAATATGCCCCATCCTTCTACTTTGTAAAACCAGCAGAAGGAGGAGGGGTTCTGTTCGCACATTGCTAGCCCTTTGTGCAGCTGGCCTTCCCAATAATTAGAGTAAGCGTGGTGATGCCACACACAGTACTGTATATGAGAACGTAAGTTCTTTTCTTTTCCATTCAGTTCCTCATTCAGTCCCCTGGCTTCTTATTGATCACTTCATTTCAGTTTGGTTACAGACCAAATTATAGGTCTTTCCAGTCTTTTGTGTTCAGCCTTCATTAAGGCCAGATTCTGATTTCACTTGTGCCAGTTATATCTCAGTGCAACCCACTCACCAGAGTAACAGAGAACATAATCTGGCCGTTTGTGTTCTATAATTGGTAGTGAGCTAGCCGCATGTCCAACCTGAAGAATACTCTGATGGACCAAAATAAACTACTTGAGCAATGTTGGAGTCCCTAGCCTCTGTTTGCTGGAAGCTGGGAATGAGTGACAGAATAGGAAATTGTCAAGAGATGCATCCTGTTTCATTTCATTGGCCACTGTCAGAAGATTAGGCTAGCTGGACCTTTGGTATGATCCAGGATGGCTGCTCTTATGCCAGCTATCAGTGGGATGATGAGACCGCATCGAAAGGAGCAACTGATGCCCAAAAGGTATGGGATGTTGATTAACCTGTCAGAACAAAACTATACAGATGCAACTAGCTCACATAGCTTAGTACGTCTAGACTACAGACTTCTGTCAACAAAGAGCGTCTAGACTACATTGAGTTCTGTCGACAAAGCAAGCTGCTTTGCTTTGTCGACAGGGTAGTGTAGACGCAAAGGACAGTTTACATTCAATAACACCTTCTGTCGACAGAAACTCTGTCGACAGAAGGCGTTATGCCTCGTAAAATGAGGTTTACCAGCGTCGACAAAACTGCTGAGTTCTGTCGACGTTATGTCGACAGAACTCAGCGGTAGTGTAGACGCAGATATAGTTTTGTGGACAAAAGTCCACTTTTGTCAACAAAACTCTGTAGTCTAGACACACCCTTAGATGAAATTTGACTCCGATTCCAAACCGTAAGAAAGATGTGAATTCAGAGTTCACTGCTTACTGACTGCATAGCATCTACTCAGCTCAGGTTTATGCTATTAGTAGCTCTGTACTAGACAATCAATATCAAGGGTGATCACTAAGCCTCTAACTTGCAGTTAGATGTATCTTTCCTTCCAGCTATAGCAGTCATGGTTGGGCTACTTTATTTTATTTTAATTTATTTATTTATTTATTTACTTTCACTTTCGTGCACTCCTGAGGGGGGAGAGCCTCACAATTAATCTTTGGAAATCAGAGCTCTTCTAATTCTGTTAATCAAGATCTTAATCCAAATAGTTATAAGTTCATTGTTATAGGAAGAACCAAGAGTCCTGCAGGTGCTTTTCCAGCTGTGCCGCTTTCTTTAGCTAGGTCAGGAGTTGTACCGTGAACAAATTTGCTCATTTTGTATGAGCGAATGGAAATGCGCTTTTGAACCATTTGTCCTGAAAGCTTCTGAAGAGAACATCCAAAGGAGCTGAAGTCAGAACTTAGTATGAAGAGACGGTAAAGTTCTTCAAGCCCACTAAGCTATAGCCCTCTGTGTCTAATGTTAAACTGAAATTACACAAGCCCATAGTCAAAAGGCTGAGGAGACAAAAGAATTTGGCTCTCCTGCCCCCAAGACAGCACATTCTTGTTGTGTGCATTTCTAGGTAGGTAACTGTACTCCACCCTTCACTTTTGTTTTAGTTATGTGTATTGTGGAATGTAACCAGCCCTACTGACCCTGATACATTGCGAAGCCCTGTACAATGGGGCCAGTTAAGAGACCGTGGCAGTCTTTCGCTCAGAAATATATTGATTTTTCAGCATATTTATGGTTTTGCATGGTAAGATTCTTTTTCAAGCTCTTGAAAGCTGAACTGAGACATGCGTGGTCCACAGACCTCCCAGTCTCCCCACACAGGGGAGGGAAGACCCAGCAAGCTGAATGCAGGAAGAAAGGTTTTGTGTGCTTAGTTTTGGGTGATAGTTTTTGTTGTTTTTTTTTCACTGTGCAATGCACTCTTCACTGATCCTTTTTAAAGGAGAGGCAATGCAGTCTTGAGCTTAGGGAACTGGGATTCCTGGGTTCTGTTCCTGGCTCTGCTTCTGACCTATTGTGAGACTTTTGGGAAGTTGCTTCACTTCCATCCCATCTGCAAAAGGGAGAGACTGAAAAAGTAATTTAATATGTGTGGGTGAAAAATGCTATAGTCAGGCTGTTATTAAACAAGGAGGGCACAAACCCATGCTAAGACCCTCAAATGTTTATTTTTGTATGCTGCCAGCTAATAATATATGTTCCTGGGAGTAGAAATGGTTACTTTGTTCTAAGACACTGGTGCCTTTATAGCACCTTCTGGAGGGGGAATGATTCTGAAGAGCTGCATATGGCTCCTGTCTCTGCCATAGACTCACTGTATGACCTTGGGTAACTTGTTTAACCACTTGCTACTTCAGTGTCCTCATCTAAAAAGTGGCAGAATAATTACTGCGCACCTGTCCTAGGAGATGAGGTTTAAACAATTAAGCTATGTCTAGACTTCATTCCTCTTTTGAAAGAGGAATGTAAATGAAGCAAATTGAAAGCACAAATTAAGCATGGCTTTAAATATCCTGCTCTTAATTTGCATATTCACGTCTGAGCGCTTTTTCGAAAAAGGCTTTTTCGAAACTGAAAGTACAGTCTAGACAGGGTTCTTTTGAGAACCCCCCACCTTTTTCAAAAGAACCCATACTCCTGAAAAAATGAGTACGGGTTCTTTCGAAAAGGGGTGGTTGTTTTTTTCAAAAGAACCCCGTCTAGACTGCTCTTTCACTTTTGAAAAACCCTTTTTCAAAAAGCGCTTGGATGTCAATATACAAATAAAGCGCAGGATATTTAAATCCATGCTTCGTTTGCACTTCTGATTTGCTTCATTTGCATTCCTCTTCCAAAAGAGGAATGTAGTTTAGAAGTGTCCTTATTGTTTTCAAAGCACTTTGATGAATGGAAGATGTATAGAAATGTTCTTTCTAATAACTATAAACCTGATTTACTAAGGCATCTTGTGTAGTTAGGGCTAAGTTTTCAAAAGAGCCTAGCTCCCATTTAGGCACCTGAGCTAGAGTCAGTGTGTGGTGAACTCTTATGACAACCTGGCCATAATGTGCCACAGTGTGAGCTGCTGGCTTTCAAGCACTTTTGAAAACATGTCCCCTCCAATGTCTAAATGGAAAGGGAACTTTACTGCCAATTCTGGGAGCTCAGCTTTGTCAATTTGGAGCATTGCAAAGTGGGTTTAAAAGGATATTTGTCTGAGTCATTGTCTTTCACCTCCACATTGCACTAATGTAAAGGACTATTGTAGGTACAAGGCAGCAAAAGAATCAGGCCCCATAGCTATCATTTGGCTACTGTCCAGAGGAATTTTTTTTAAAATAACAGAAGCCTAAAGTGCTTGAAATAAAGGAGAAACAACCTGAACTATGCTCTGAGCGAAGAGCCATATTTCAATAAGGTACAGGGAAAGGAAGCATACTATGTTCCTTGGGTAAATTCTTTTCTTTCCCTTTGGGTGGGAGGGGGGGAGAACCTATCCCACAAATAGGCTTTTAATCTTCATAAGTGCAGATGATCTGTAAATTCCACAAAAAGACACAGAAAACACACACACACACACACACACACACCTTTTAACTAGTGAGCAATTTAAAGACTAATAGGATTCATCCATAATTACATAGTTAAGTAAAATTTATGTATGAAGGAATTAACTGATTTCCCTCAGGGCAATATAAACCATAGAGACAGTGCTCTCATTTAAAAGCACCATTTCAATGTTAAAATACTTTGTCATTCTTCTGTTGCAGTGGTTAGGTGCTGCAAGAGCCACATGGAAGTGTATTTACTGATCCGGCAGACAACTGATAACAGATCTCTGCTTTGTTTGGAATAGAAAACTTGAACAGCTTGTCCGCACCTCTCCACTCGGACATTAAATCAACATGGCTCTATTAGTGGCCCTAGGATGCCAGCTGAGCCATCTCTAGGCCTGTCACCGTGATGTCTTCATCTGTAACCAGAGCAGACGTGAGCTCCTGGCAGCTTCAGGAGGTGACAACAAATCCAATTAGCTCCTCTCCATGGCGCCACAATACTACTGTGAAACGGCCTGACAGGGAGGGTGGTTGCAATACCCCGCACAGTGGGGCATATCCTTCAGACTTAAAAAAAAAAAAAAAAAAAAAATTGCTACCAAGACTTAATTGCTGGAGTGACTTTCAGGCAATTGTTGGAACCTAGTGCTCAAGCTGGTCAGAAATATGAGCTGTCTCCCAGAGTGGAATGATTCCCTGTTTGGGGAGGGGCTTATGGAAGGGGGAGAAACCCCATGAAGATACCTGCAGGTGGTAAGTACTCCCTCTGAATTGCCTTTTTGGCTGGCATGGGAGCCAAAAGATGGATGCTAACCCAACTGTTCCAGACTTTTGGCCCTGGAAAGGAAAGGAGGGAAGCTATTCAGCAGCAAAAAGTTGGAAGTAGAAAATCTAGCCTATGTCTTCAATATCAAATGAGAGGGGATGACCGTGCTCGCAGGAACAGAGACTTGGCTGGCTGTATTTGGACACCTGTGTTTAAATACAGCCCCTTTCCTCCCAAACTCATGGAAGAGGATACAAAGCTGCAAATCTCCCATGAGGCACAAGATGCTAACTCTCTCTAGTGTTGTTTCCCTAGTTCACCTCCAAAACTTGGCGCACATCAGAATTATCATTCATGTGACCTAGTACTGTAATGTGGCTCCTACTTATACCTATCAAAGGGAGGGAAAGTAAGTTAGGGTTAGGGTATGTCTACACTAGCCCCCTAGTTTGAACTAGGGAGGCTAATGCAGGTATTTGAACTTGCAAATGAAGCCCGAAATTTAAATATCCCGGGCTTAATTTGCATGTTCCTCCACGGGCACCATTTTTAAATCCCCTTAGTCCGAACTGACTGCCCGCGGCTACACGCAGCAGTCAGAAGTTAATCAAAACCAAGTCCTTGGTTCGGATTAACTGTTATATCTCATTGCAGGAGGAGTAACAGTTAATCCGAACTAAGGACTTAGTTTGGATTAACTTCTGACTGCTGCGTGTAGCCATGGGCAGTCAGTTCAAACTAAGGGGGATTTAAAAATGGTGCTCGCGGGGGAACATGCAAATGAAGCCCGGGATATTTAAATTCCGGGCTTCATTTGCAAGTTCGAATGCCTACATTAGCCACCCTAGTTTGAACTAGGGGGCTAGTATAGACATAACCTTAGAGAGAGACATGCAGACAACAGCATTTGGGGTTGCTGAGTGAGAGTGAATCTGATTTCTTCTGTTATGTTCTAGCTATCATAGTTTAACAAAAGCAAATAGCAGAAATCTCAGCCTCCCTGCTGCTCAGTCACAGTCATGCAATTCTGATGCAGGTGCTCTTCACAAACCATCTTTTGAGCTGGGGTTTTCATATTCCTCACTCACTTCACACAATTCCTGTAAAGGAGAAACAACTGGGATGGATATTAGCCAGTAAGCTAGCCATCAATTTGACCCAATGTGCTGTATGCTAGGAGGAGCCATGTTCTGCTCTGAGTAACTAACTCCATTCTTGACACCATTGACTTGAGTAGTATGGCTCTAGTGTAACATTAGTGTAACCAGCATGGTCCTTGGATTCTAAGAAGGGAAAGGCCACCTGCTGCTGGATGGAATGGAAGTCTATCTTTGCCACTCCTTGCCCTTCTGAATATGGAGGTAGGTGATCTATCTAATGTTAGTGGAACAAAACGAGGGGTGACTAATTGCAGCACATACTGGAGAACACTAGCACAAGCAAAGAGAAGGAATCGGGGAACAGCAATAAGATGATGGCTCTGTTGTATTTGAGTTTGCATGACTGATTAATCCAATTAATTCCTCTCATCAATGTGATGTCTTAGGTTAAAATGGAAGGACAAAGTGTTAGTTTGGATCCTGCTCAGCCTGTGCCAATTAATGCTAGTGGTGATGAAGATGCAACACGGAGAAGGAAAACCACATCAGAAGTGAATGTGGGAAGATATAGTGGCACATGTATTGTGCTGTTTCCAATACCATCGCTCACAATTCTTGCCTGGCTCCCCTGGTGCTCAGAATGTTTTTAAAAAGAACCCCACTTCCCCCCCCCCCGGCAAAATGAAGTGACCTTTGGGGACATTTCAGTATCAGTAGTGAGTTCTAAGGATGGCTTTCTCTGGAGAGATTGTATTACAGCAATATTGCCTTCCAGAGCTAGAGTGCTCTAGTCAGTGGATAACAGCATGTCATCTCTCTGTTGTCGGTAAGCCAGTTGTGCTGTTGTCTCTTCCCACATCCCTGTGGAATCCCTGTGGGCACTGACAGCTACACTGCTGATAGGGGAAAGGGTGTAGCTGGGCTGAAAATAAGGACTAGAGCCACTTGTCCCTCCTGCCCTCCCCCAAACAAGCAGCTTGTTGCAAATGTATGTTGTTATAGTCAAACTCATTCCAGATTAATTGGGCACAATATCTAGGCATGTGGCTGATTTACAGAGCAACCAAAGATTCAGTGAGCCTTGGAGCTCCTGGACTGGTTTTGGAAACCAAACCAGAGCTGCCAGGCCCAATTATTTTCAGCAACATCTTTCTGCTATTGAAACGCAGAACTATGGACTTTGGCCTGCTTGGTGAGGATGGCTTTGTGTGCTTGCAAATTGACATGATTCGAAATGCAAGCTATTGAATCAGTCCTGCTGCATGGAGAGAAAAGATGTGCTCTATTTATTACTGCAAGGCCCTCTCTCTTAACCTGCACTTAGCAGCTGTAGAAATTTAAAAATTATTTAAAAAAAACAGAACACAATAGAGTACAAGTGGCAGCCTCTGCTCAAGAGGAAGAACTGGGTTCTTCTACAATTAATATCAAACAAAACAAAACAAAAAAAACCCACCCGACTTCACATCTGAGTAATAGACTCTGGTCCAAATTCAGGCACTTAGTTACACCATGGATGTTAATGAAGTTGTACTGGATTTATGCCAGTGCAACGGACAGCAAGATTTCATTCCCTAGTTAAGAAAGCTGTTAACATTTTCAGCAGCTGTAAGAAGTGTCTGTGCCCATATAATACAATATCGACACTGGTAAACAGCATGAGAGACTATAAAGCAGTTGTGCTGGGAGAAGTATTCACAGCAAAGGCCAAACTGTACAAAACTCACCTGGATCTAAGTTTTATTACAAACCTCGGGCTCAGGCCAGCTCCACTGAAACGATTTGTGACCTGTCTGTGCAAACCTGGGGCTGATTGATGAGTCCAGGGAGGAAACTATCCATTCAAAACTGAGTGTAATGTGGCTTTAGACACAGGAACAGTAGGACCTCTGTGGCTGCAGCTGAACTTTGATCTGAGTTGTTGGAATGAAGAGGTGGAATGCAAAATACAAAGCAGTGACAGAAGATGCTGTTCTTGCGCAAGAGGAGAAGGTGCACTAAGGACCCCCTACTGCCAAGTTCATCCATCTGTAATGTTTACTGCCAACAAAGGCATTCAACTTACTTAATGACCTGACTACTTCTGCATCTGGGCTGGACTTGCTTTAGGAGCTGGTTCAGTTTATTTACATTGCAATAGCGCCCAAGGCTGAAATCTGATTGGCTTGAATGGTATTTATTTGTGTGTTTTTGGAGCTGTTGTGTTAAGGGTGGCTTTCCAAACCAATCTTGCTGCATGTTACTCCATATTCTAAAGGTGGCTCTGAGTATTATGAGCTGTGATTGGTTGTCAACCTCCAGTTGATGGGACGTGTAGGCTCCTGTTGTTTTTTCTGTCAAATGCCTTTTAGGGTAGAATCTGCATCAAAACATGCAGGATGGCCATGTTGATTAGGAGAGTGAGGGTTCAGATAATAAGGGGAAGTGGACAGCAAGCTTTGGACTGGGTGCTTGAAAATGAGGGATGATTCCCTTGATTGAAGGAATGAAGGTCTCCGCTTCTGTGAAGCTCCTATGTACACAGGATATGGCTGCTCTTCAAGAAAGTGTGTGTTACCTCAGAGATAGCTACCTCAGCTTAAAATATCAATGAAACCATGGTAACCTGGCTTTCAAATTGGGGTAGCATGAAGAATTCAAGCCCAGGCTACCCAATAGTCCTCAGCTACTTTAGTCTAAACTTATGTACCCTTAGAGCCTCACTTAGGAAAATTTGGAGAAGTATAAGCTTCTCAGATTTCCTCCTGTCCAGCTAAAGAGAAGGTCTGGTTGGAGCTGAAGATTTGCTGCTATAGCATTCCTAAGGAGGGGAAGTGGGACCATGCCTCTACCAACTCAACCAGTTTTGGGGAAGCTGGCCAGCAGCATAGCTGAGTCTTGTTTACCTGAAGTCACTCATTGATGCATCTAAGGTAGATGATGGCCAAATAATGTAATTATAAAGCTGCTAATCAGAGCAGTGTGTTGGGCAGACAATTCCACACTCTGCTTTTTGAGAAAATGGTGTCTCACAGTGCCAGCATCATGCAAACAGCTCTTACCTCACGGTGGCAGTGCAAGTAAGAGGCAGGACCATTTGATTATCTTGTAAAAAAGCAGGGAGAATGTGTTGAAATTAAATAGATTTTGTCAACTTCTGGTTCAATTTCATTGTTAATGTTTCATGCTTCATACAGAGTTTGTGCCTGCCGAGGTTTGTGTCTGCTGGTATTGGAGGGTGCCTCACTCTGACATTAGGTGAGCACCACTCTACTTGAATGTTCTGCTGAATCCTTTCAGCTCTTGAACTCCAAAGGAGGGTAGCTCAGATGTGTTCATAAACTTACAGGCTCTTGGGCTGTCATGCAGCCTTGGCTGCTGGGAGCTTTGTGATCTAGGTAACAACATGGGACTTCTGAATCAATTTGGATAAGCACAATATCAGAAAGTGAGGTAAATAGCTTTACAAATGGTGTCAAAGCCAAGGCAACTCCTTGGGTTTTGGCCAAACCCTCTAGCACCTACAACATAGCAGCCATATGGTTCTTTCCTCTATGGTGTTACAAGCTGCCTTCCCCCTCCCCCCAACCCTCAGGCTCTGAGGCTCCTCTGGGCAGAGGAAACATAACTCCATCAAAATTAGTTACTAGAACAGCAGTATGTTCTGCTCAGAACGGTATTTTCATTGTCTGTTTCTCTCCTGTTCCCTGTCACCCCCATCTTGCTTTCTTCTATACATACCTTGAGAACCCAACACCATCCTCTGGCTTCATTCAACTTGGCCAACCAGTATATGTCTATGTACAGTATTGCTACTGTAACCCTCTTCCTCCTCCAAGGTCCTATCCAATACAGTCTGATGCCTAGACAAGTCCCCACCTTGAAAACTGTCAGCTTGCCTGAGAGTGGAGGTGGTGGTTGTCAAGGCAGAGCCACAGGTGTAGTGGCTCTCACTCCCAGCTAATGTGAGGATAATTGGTGTCTTAAAAGGGTGGTCTGCTACACTGATGGTGGGATGGGAATGGGTCTATAAATTCAAAGCTGAGCTTGTCACCTACTTATAATGCTGGTCTATGGAGCCAGTTGGCCTCAGCCATCTAAATCCTGTGTTGCAGTGTTATACTTATAAAAAGCACATTTGTTTTTATTGATGGGTTTGAAAGTCAAGGGATTAACCAATTTGCCTGTACATCACAGGACATTCCATTCCATCCAGTTGTCCCATAATGAGTCCCATAACTTGTATTTGACTAAAGCATATCTTCCAAAAAGGTACCCAGTCTTGAGGTGCTGTGATGGATATTTATTTATTTTAAAAATGTTTTATTCTGCCTCTCTATTTAAAATATTTGAGGTGGCTTCCAAAATTTTTAAAACACAGTATAAATATATATAAAAAATTAAAATGAGACCCCGGGGGACTTAAAACCTGCTAGGACATCTTGAGAGGAAGGACACAGACAGACTCAAACATCAATAAAAGCACGAATAAAAAGGGTGGCTTTAGTCTGGCACCAGGTGAATATCCTGGGGAGAGAATTCCATAGCCTGGGAGCAAAAGCTGAGAAGGCCTTGCTCCATATAGATGTTAATCTTATCTCCACAAGTGGAGGAACACGGAGCAGAGCCTCCCCAGCTGACTTCAATTTCCGGGCAGGTTCATATGGGGGAAGATACTTTAAATACCCTAGACCCAACTGTTTAAAGCTTTGTAGGTCATAACCAAGACCTTACATTGTTCCTGGAAACATACCAGAAGCCAGTGCAGCTGCCAGAGCACCGGCATAATGTGTTCCGTATAATGAGTAGTAGTTGAAACTCAAGTAGCCACAAACTTGAGAGTGCTGGCCTTTTCTGGACATCCCAGCATTCAGTAACCAAAGGATTAAACTCAGGTAGCTAGGAGGTGTTGGCAGGGAGCCAGGAGACCCAATGGGGGAAGGTGTTGAGATTTGAAATTGAAGGAATACCTGCCTGGTGTTCTTTGTGTGAGTTTAAGCCAGTAGTTGGGGGAACAGGATGAATTGAACCAGGCAGAACTACCATGCCTACAAAGAATATTGGACATAGAAATGGACTGGACCTTGAAGCACGGATCGTGAGTAGATAAGGAAATGCCTATTAAGATGCAATCAGGTTATTTTCTTTGTTTTTTTGCTTGGTTAAACTTCTGTATGTTAAGTTCATGTACTCTCCACCTCCATACATTGTAACTTTAAGCTGCATCCTAGGGATGGAATTTTGGTGTATATATTTTTGTTTTATTAATAAAATCACCTTTTTAGGCAATGATTTGATTCCTGTGTCCTGGAAGGTATAGAAGGTATGTGAATCCATGCCTAAGATTGAGAGGTCAGCTATTAGAGATTGCAATGTTTCTCTCTGTTTTTTGTTTCCAAGCTCTCTTGCGGTAAAAGAGCTTGAGGGCACCCTTCTGGAAGAAGTTCCAAGTGCCTCTTTCTGGGTTCAAGAAGAAAGGGGTTTTTCGCTTGGTGGTGGCAGCCTACCTCCCAACACCAGGGAATCTGTGACCTTGGGGAGCTTTTAAGCAGAAGCGGATAGAGGCAAGGTATTTTTAAGGTCTTGTGTGGGCCTTCACCTTCTGCACTCAGAATTCCAGAGAGGGAAACAGCTTTGATAAGTGCACATATTGAGTTCCAGAGAACCCCCCCAATTCCATGGATAGCTTATTACAATGGTTATGACTCTCACTGTTAACACTTTTTTAAATCTGATTTGAGTTTGTCAGACTTCAGCTGCCAGCCATGGGTTCTTTTTATGCCCTTTCTTCACTAAAATGAAGAGCTGTTTAGTTCCTGGAATTTCTCCCCATGATGGTACTTATACACCACTATCAAGTCACCCCTCAATCTTTTTTGATAAGGTAAATGGATTGTGCTCTTTACATTTGTTCACTATGAAGTATTTTCTCCAGCCAGTGCATCATTTTGTGGCCCTTTTCTGCATCCTCTCTATTTGTTTACATACTCTGTAAATATAGACACTACCACTGCATGCAGTATTCCAATCTCACCAAGGCAGTCTACAGACTTTTTTTATATAGCATACTGTCAAAGTGGTCCCCATGTCCTTTCCAGGGAGCCCCAGTCCTAGTTTGTTAGAAATCAGAAACCTGATTATGTGTATTCTGCATGTGAGATCTGCCAGTGGACAAGCGCTGTTAATAATACTTGGCTCTCCCATGAAAAGCTATTCATTCATAGCACTCAAAACTCTACAAAAGAGGTGTAATGGGATGTCCACCCCACACAAAGTGAAGGGGTTAGGGTGGTGAGATGGACCAGTTAATTACTCAGGCTGCACCTGGAGAAGAAGCCAGGGAGCAAGAGCTAATTAGAGAGGAAGCTCAGCTGGGAGGAGGGCTGTAGAAAGAGAGCTCAGTAGCTGAGAGCCAAAGGGAACTTCAGAGAGAGGCTGCAGTCACTCTTGAGGTGAGGGAAGGCATGGTAAGAAGCAGCCTAGGGATATACCAGTAAGGTTCAGGACTATGATTGCTTGTTGTAGGGTACCTGGGCTAGATTCCAGTGTAGAGGATGGGACTAAATTCTGCAACCAGCCATGGAGGAAGTGGGACTTTTATGGGGCTGTGAAAGAGAAGGCTGGCAAGGGACAGTGAGCCCAAAAAGACTTCGATGCCCCCGCACCCATTGTAAAGGGAAATCTTTAGTGACGTGGCTGGAGGACTAAGCTGTGAAGCAGGATCAGTTGAATCCTGAGTGATGGAGTGAACAAGCTCTAGAAGGGCTGTTGGCCTGGCAGAGCTAATCTCCAGATGTGGCCAGAAAGAGGTGCCCCAGTGGGGAATAGAGCACCTTGTCTCAGGTAGGCAAGAATCAATCATTACATTTTATGGACGGGGGGAAATGAGGCATACAGTGGTGGCATCAGTGAGAAACAATGATGGCCTTGAGACTGTGGCCCTAGCTTGAGCAGTGGGAGACCTGGGCTGAAGTCCTGCTCAGCTCCTGACTCCTTTTGTGAGCCTATCCAAGTCATAGTCTCTCTGTACCTCAGTTCCCTCTTTCATGTGGGAATTGCAGAAGTTCTGCATCTCCTAGCAGTGCTGAGAGGATAAATAACTGAGATGCTCAGATGCTATGGTGATATGGGCCATATACATGCTATCATAGGCAACAGTGGCGTGCCCAGGTTTACATACAAGTGGATGACCAAGTTGAGGTTAGAATCCCAGCCTGTCTGCTGGCCTCAGCCCCTGGATTATGCCTGATGTTACACACTAGCTGCATAATAAGGCACTGTTTTGTTTTTAATATCTTTAAAATATGGGCCCTTCTGGGTCTGTACACTCCAGAACACTTGTCTGGGGTCCAAAATTACCTCTGAAACCAAAGGTTGGGGTTTGAGCACACTTCTTTTCCTAATACGGTTCTCCAATATAGCTGTGTTAGGCACCCTAGGAGCTAAGTGCAGAACTCAATGTTCCCTACAGGACTCAGAGCTCTAGCCAGATAGGAGAATGAACAATCAGGATTCAAACTGGGTATCTCCCTTACCTAGTGTTGCCTCCAGGCCAGAGAGCTAATTTGAATCAGAGCCAGCATTACACAGTTTTGTAGATGACTTTTAAACATGCAAAGAAAATTAAACTATTCCTTCAAATATCCTTAGCCGGAAGAATAACTCAAAGGATGTACTGGATGGGTTTTTTTTTTTCAGAGCACATTTCTTATTTATTTGAATGCTGCATCAAAGCTAGGAGAAAAGACCATTGTGTCTTTGATTGGATTGGAATTTTCAGCAACGGCATTGGCCAAAGGCTGTCCATTCTCTGTCTCTGACATGTGATGTGGTGGGGAGAGGCGGGGAGCGGGGAAGATAAATTGACAGACAGGCAGACAGATCAAACACGACACTTCAAAGAGACGAAAAAATACAAGAATGAAGCAATCCAGCATTACAGTCCCTTAATGCTGTGAAACAAAGCAGACAACCCTCTACACATGGCCATTACTGCCATCCAGAGACTGAGGCTGTATACACGAGATCTTACTGAAAGCACTAGGGAGTGGTCTCCAGTGACTACATGACCAGTTATTGCACTATCCGTGCTCAGACACTCTGAGGGGCTAATTAGTGCTTTTAATATGTAAATCAGAGCCTGAGCAGATTAAATCTCGGGAAAAAAAACCAGCTGGTGAATATGTTATTTTAATTATTGCTCCAAAGAAAATATGGACATGGCTTAAGATGATGACAGAACAGACCTTTAATATCGGCATTAAAGAAATTGTCTTGAGCAACCGAAAACTGGTTACTAAAAGCTTGGCACTGATCTTGAGTGGACTGTGGTTAGTGTCGTGCCATCGGTATCCCACGATTCCTAATGCTGACGTGCTAGTCCTACAAACTGAGTTTCTAAATGTGTTTTACAGTTGTTTCTCGGACAGTGCCCCCAGGTCCCAAAGAGAATCCCAATAATGCCAGGCATTATAGACCAGAAAAACCGCTCTGTCCTGATGACCTTTTTACATTTCTGAATAATTGTACACTTTTTGATCTTGACTGCTGAGCCACATATCATCTCTCTGCTCATGTAGAGATAAGCTTGAACCTACTTGGGCACAAGGGCACAATATTGGGAAGAGAGAATGTTTCAGTCTTCTTGATCAGCTTTGCCCGAAGGCAGAGAAGAATATCTGAAGGGAACCAAAAGGGGGGGGGGGAAGAGATTGTGGGATGAGAGTTGGCAGAGGAAAGAGAATAAAAGTGGTGTAAGCAGAGTGACAGGGAGGGCATGGGAATCAAGTGTGGATGATTAGTAGAGACTGATATAGAACAGGCTCTCAGGGAACAGGGCTATGAATTTAGCTTCTTTGGGACTATATGCACTAATGCCAGAATGAAATGTTTTGCACGTTACTTCTGTATGCTTGTCCCCTCTGCCAAACGCAAGTTGAGAAAATGAAGTTTGCTTTCCAAGAAAAAAGTTTTCAGCAAAAAGGGCATCTGCAAGCCCCCCGGGCCTCTTGTTACTCAAGTGAACACTGCCTTCCAACTCGCCTGAAGGAATTCCGAACAACTTTCCTCTGAGTCAGATGCTGAAACTGCCGTGCAGCCTCCAGTGAAGTGAAAACTTTTCTATGGATCAATATCTAGGTTCTGTCAGTGTGGAAACTCTGAACTTTCAACAGAGTCAGGGCACATCTACACAGTGAGGCTAAAGCCAAAATAAGCTACGCAACTTCAGCTACGTCAATGGCATGGCGCAAGTTGAAATAGCTTAATTTGGCTTTTGGTGCTGTTTATGCAGCAGGAAGTATGAGGAAGAGCAATCTTTTTTTGACTTCCCTTACTCCGTAAAATGAGGGTTACAGGAGTTGGAGTAAGAAGTCCTCCAGATTGAAATAACTGCTTGTCGTGTAGACGCTGACTGTTCTTTGGAGTAACATCAGTTAATCTGAAATAATGCTGCTGTGTAGACGCACCCTCAGAGCATAGCAGCTAGTTGTGTTTCCTTTGAACATACGCATGACATTCTATCTCTCTCTGTTCTCTATGTATCGTAATTTATAGCTGGGGTGACATCAGAAAAGCCATTTGTTTTCAGCTCTCCTCACTTTATTTAGCTGTATTACTTGGGTTCACTGAGTCCTCTTCTTCTAAAGTGTGGTGTTCAATGCCATGTCCTCTATTAGACATTATGCTAGCATGTCTTCGGGTATTCCACTGTAATGGGTCAACATAGACACTACTTACACCAGCAGAAGCAGTTCTCCCATCAGCATGGTGGTAGCTAGATTGATAGCACTAGGCTGGTGGCAGAATTTTTCTTTCTGGACCAGTGGCTGGGTCAGCATTGCTGTGACTTTGGAGGGTGTAGATTTTTCACATCCTGGAAAGATGTAGCTTGCCAATGTGAGTCCTCACTATGGACCAGCTCTCCTTTTACCAATCTATAACTGCTTCTTGAGTCATCCTCTCTCTGTCTTTTTCCTTCATTCTTGATCTGTGGGACTTTCTCTGTTCTACATAGTTGTCAGTACTGCATGTTACATGGGCAAGCCATGTAAGCCTGCTCGCCATCCATTTTTTTTTGTTTATTGCTGTTACTTTGTGTATGTCTGACATACACGTTCCTCATATGGTCTTTCTTACTTACACCACTCATCTATCTCACTATCAGCAGTCCTGCAGAGCAGATCAATTATTCAGGCCTTTGGATGTGGGGGTCAAAAGGGGAAACTGCCTTGGGGCCCGGTGATTCAAAAGAGCCCGGGGCACTTGGCTGCTGCTACTGTGACAGGGACAGCACCTGGAGGTCCGGGCCCTATAAGTCACTGCTGGAATACTGTGTGGTACACTCCAGGCAGCAGTGAGGGCTGCAGAGGGGGGCAAGCAATAGTCCAGGTGGCACTGAGGGCTGGGTACCTCTGGCTCCACCCATTCTGACCAAGGCCCCACCCATTCCGAGAGTGCAGACACTTCTCTCCTCACACCTTTCCTAGGACCCTGGCAAAGCTGTTGGTTCCCCTGCATTTACTCATTTTTCTTCCTTGTTGCCCATTGCTCAGTGCCATACGTTAAAACTGGATGGACCTCCATTTTACAGACTTTCCCTTTCCATTTTACTGATATCTTCCTGTTGCTTCTGATGGTACTTATTCTTCTCCATTTGAGCTATGCATTTAATATCCTAGCACTAATTTTGTTCTCTATTTCTCCATTTCTCCAGATTTTGGAACCAAGATACTTGATATAGCACTTCTTAAAATGTCTAATTTAATTTAATTTTTTTTTTTGCAGTAAGCATATACAGGTTGGCTGTGTCTAGACTACATCCTTTTTCCGTAAAAGGGATGCAAATTAGACACATCGCAATTGCGAATGAAGCGGGGATTTAAATCCCCCTGCTTTATTTGCATAAACATGGCTGCTGCTTTTTTCTAGCTCGGAGCTTTGCCGGAAAAAAAGCGCCAACCTAGATGGGGATCTTTCGGAAAATAAAGCCTTTTCCGAAAGATCCCTTATTCCTTTTTTTAAGAGGAATAAGGGATCTTTCGGAAAAGGCTTTATTTTCCGAAAGATCCCCATCTAGACTGGCGCTTTTTTCCAGCAAAGCTCCGAGCTGAAAAAGAGCGGCAGCCATGTTTATGCAAATGAAGCGGAGGGGAATTAAATCCCCATTTCATTTGCAATTGCGATATGTCTAATTTGCATCCCTTTTACGGAAAAAGGATGCAGTCTAGACACAGCAGTTGTATATAACAAAGGTTATTAAGTTACACAGGAGATTCCTTTTAAAGGACATATATCAAAGGGTTCTTATGACGGATCAGCCAGAAGACTTGTCTAGTTTTTGGACATACAAAGCCTATGAAACTAGATGCCCATTCTTATGGCAAATAGGGGATCTAGTTATCTACTGTTATTACCAGTTATACTGTGGCCAAGAGGAGGCCAGCCCCTCTGAGACAAATTATATTTAGCATGGATATAGCCCTTTATGTTTTTGTACTGCCATCAGCAAAGCTAGGCTTCTTGTCCCATGTTCACTCACTGATCCATACTAGGTAACACAAGTCAGTAACACACTGACAACTCAAGGCCAAATTCTTTTCACCAAGATGGAACTTCAGAGGTGTCCATGAAAGCCAAATTCTCCCCTGTGTTTTGATTAGGTAGGCTATGTGGCATGGCTGTGTGGCTAAATGCTTGCTGATAGTCCAGCCCTGGTCATGCAAAGGCTGCTGCTCAGAGTCTACTATTTAAACAGCGAATAAGTGATAGATCAAATTTTACCTGATGTGTTAGACTCACTAATTTCCCCTCCATCTCAGCTTCTCAACAGGTTAGATCTTGATAATCCCAACAAAGTAATACTAATTGCAAAAAAAAATAAAAAATCCTTTTCTCTAAACTCGCCGCTCCTCCAGTCTTTCTCAGTTTTGTGCCTATGTGACAAATCCTTTAGTGAATCATGAAGGAATCAAGGGTTATTTTGTATCTACAGGAAAAAATCCTGAGGGAACAGGGTCTATAGAAATTAAAGCAATTTATGCTGTGGAGATGGAGTATAACAGACACTTCAGCAGCAAGCATTTCCCCTTTGTTTTGGGATTCATCAGCTTGTACCAAATGGTAGTTATGTTGGAAACAAGTTTCCAAGACAAGATTCCTGAGACCCTACACAAGGGCTGTGTCTACACTGGGCCACTTATTCCGGAAAATCAGCTGCTTTTCCGGAATAAGCTGTGAGCTGTCTACACTGGCCCTTGAATTTCTGGAAAAGCAACGATGCTCTACTGTACAAAATCAGCCGCTATTCTGGAAAAACTATTCTGCTCCCGCTCGGGCATAAGTTTGCAGATGATACCAAACTGGGTGGGGTTGCGACTTCTTTGGAGGATAGGGACATAATTCAAAATGACCTTAGCAAGTTAGAGAAATGGTCAGAGGTAAACAGGATGAGGTTTAATAAAGAGAAATGCAAAGTGCTCCACTTAGGAAGGAACAATCAGTTCCATACATACAAGATGGAAAGCGACTGTCTAGGAAGGAGCATGGCGGAAAGGGATCTAGGGGTCATAGTGGACCACAAGTTGAATATGAGTCAACAGTGTGATGCTGTTGCAAAAAAAGCAAATATATTCTAGGTTGTATCAACAGGTGTGTTGTAAGCAAAACTCGTGAAGTCATTCTGCCGCTCTATTCTGCACTAGTTAGGCCTCAGCTGAAGTACTGTATCCAGTTCTGGGCGCCACATTTCAAGAAATGTGGAGAAATTGGAAAGGGTGCAGAGAAGAGCGACAAAATGATTAAAGGTCTAGAGAACATGACCTATGAAGCCAGGCTTCATGAACTGGGCTTGGAAAAAAGAAGATTAAGGGGGGCATGATAGCGGTTTTCAAATATCTAAAAGGGTTCACAAGGAGGAAGGAGAAAATTTGTTCCTCTTGGTTTCTGAGGACAGGACAAGGAGTAATGGGCTTAAAGTGCAGCAGGGGAGGTTTAGATTGGACATTAGGAAAAAATTCCTAACTGTCAGGGTGGTTAAATTGCCAAGGGAGGTGGTGGAATCTCCCTCTCTGGAGATATTTAAGAACAGGTTAGATAGACATCTGTCAGGGATGGTGTAGACGGAGCTTGATCCTGCCTTGAGGGCGGGGGGCTGGACTCGATGACCTTCGAGGTCCCTTCCAGTCCTATGATTCTATGATTCTAAGTCCTTATTCCGGAACACTGTTCCGGAAAAGGGCCAGTGTAGACAGCCCAGTAGTCTTTTCCAGAAAATGGCGATTGGGGCTCTTTTCCAGAAAAGCGCGTCTACATTGGCCACAGATGCTTTTCCAGAAAAGCAGCCTGCCAATGTAGATGCTCCTTTTCAGGAAAAACTGAAAACGGAATAGTATTCCGTTTTAAGCAGTTCCGGAAATTCATGCCAGTGTAGACACAGCCAAGGGCTTTATCTACCCACCTCAAACACGCTTTTCACTCAGCAGGTAACTCAAGGTAAAACCTGCCTCACCTGCACAAAGTCTAAATTATAGTAAATAATGCTTAGCATTTTCATAGCACTTGATGGGCTTAATTCTCCATGCTGCCTGAGCCTCTGCTCAGAGTGGAGAGGATAAAGCCTGCAGGGAGAATTAGTTGTGGCCCTACGGTCACATGTTAAAGTTGCTGATGAGTAGTGCTAACTTACTTGTGCAAGAGCAAGCAGTGACATTACACCAATGGAGGAATGAGCATAGCTCTGCTCTTTTCTGCCATGACTATCCCCACCCCCTGTTTTCTCCCACCCCACCCTTTGCATGCCCCTGACGCCACCTCCCCTCTTTCCTTTTACAGTGGGGAGTCGGCACCAGCTCCACCACCCAGCCCTCTTTCTGCCAGTAGAGTTCCCTGGTCCCAGGGGTTATGGGTAGTTGAATCCATACAGCACTTCTCAAACAGTGCAAAACACCTTTCACAGACTAGACAGCCTAGCTCTGTATGTTCAAAGTACTGTAGAGGCAAGGACTAATCACCTCTATGAGACTGGTGATTAGGTATATCTCCTCCTATTTTACCATCTCCTGTGCAAACAGAGCCACAAGAGGAATGAGACGTGCCCAAGGCCCTGCAGTGAGTTAGTGGTGGAGACAGAATTAACCCACAGAACAGGCTGACGTCTAGCCCTGTGCTTTTTTTCTCAGACCCCTGAGGGACACAAGCTTTCTGAAGTCTCTTATGTAAGAGTTCAGGAAAAAGGAATCCTCCCCTCTCAACACCCCCCTTTCCCTCGATCTGTGGATAACCATTCAGCCACTCCTCCTGCAGCAATAGTGGCTGTGGCCTATTTTGCTCCCCAGACATGGTGATTTTGAGCAGTGACTCCATGTAGCTTACAGACTCCCTCTGTCTTTTCCTGGCCTGCACAAAACCTTCCACTGTAGTGCCATGCATTGACCTACCACAAGGTACTGCTCTGAGGTACTTCAGCTGGGTGCAGATTAGGACTAGCTATGAGAACTATGGTGGGGCTAATCAAGTCTAATAGTTGGAGTTTGGAGCCAGAAACTAGAGCTGGAGATAAGAGTCAAGGAAAGAGCTGAAGTCAGAATCAGGTGATGAAAAATGGGTCAATCCAGAGTCAGTTGGGCAAGATGTTCGAATCCGGGACCCAGCATAAGAAAAGACAGCAGGAACTGGGGGCAGATGGAGATCTGGGATAAGGAGGCCAGGAACAGATTGGGAGGCAGGAACCATGAAAAGGCAAAGCTTAAGAATGAGACCAGGGACAGGGTCCACAGTGGCTACCAGCCAGGGATGCCCCTAATTGGACAACTTCCTATGACTCCTTCTGACTTAAGTAGTGTGACTGGGCCAATCAGTGGAGCCAGACATCTCCCCTTATCAATATCTCTGTAGACAGAGACCCTGGTGAGAGAGCGGGTTCTGCTAGCTCCCTTCTCTATTGGTGCCGATGAGCTGCAGGCTTACCACTGCCTGGGGACCTTAGGGATCTATGTTTGAGATTGGTGGTCCCTCACATCCGTGCTTGGGGACCTATAGGCCTAGGTTTGATATCAATAGTCCCTCACATCACTTCCCACTGGATGGTACTGGATTGGGTTTTCCAGGGTGGTTTTGTGAAAGGTCAGGGTGTGGGTCTTCTCCACCTGTTCCCAGAAGCATTCTTTAGGGCCCTAGCCGTCTAATCCATGAGCTACCCAAGTTGACCCTGTCTTACTTTGATGTCAAGGATCTCATGGACAATATGATCATCATAGTCCTGAAAGTGTGCAGGTGTGGTGGTAGGGAGCAATGATGGAATAAGTACTGAATGTATGGAACCTGGGGTGATATGTGCAAAACTGGGTGTATTCAGAGGGAATTGAGAGTCAAATTGATTGGATTAATTTGCTAGGTAGGACCGGACAGGAACTGGTAGTCTGTGTGTAAACGTTTTGTCAAGAGCCAGATCCTCTGGCCTACTGAAAAGGTGGGCCTCTCCTGTGGTTGATGGTGCCCATATTGTTTGTAGCATTTTTTGGTATCCTTCAGGTGAGCCTTTAGTTCATCTTGGGTTTGGCATGTCTGTTGTATATAGTCTAGGGCTGCAGGGTTGTGGGAAATTGCCAGTAGAACAGAGGATGGAACCTACAGTTTAAAAAAAACAAAAACAAAAAAAACAAAAAACCCACCTTTGATGTGCCCCTGTAAGCCATGGAGGTAGATGACTTGATCCATCTAGAGCTGGTTGGTTTCCTGGGAAGGAAGGTAAGCCAGTGGAATGGAAGAAGTGTGCTAGGGATTGGTTTTTCCTTTTTCATGGCTGAATCACATTGGTGGCTCATAGTCTCCCATGCCCAGGCCTGTGCCCTAACCAACATACTCTTGACTATTCTTAGGCCTCTCTGTTTCATGATTTAATTAAAAAAAAAGAAAAGAAAAAAGAAAGAAAGGTTTCAAGCTTCATTCCAGCATGGCACAAAACCACATTTCAAACCTGGAATTTTTTTGTGAAATGAAATTCTTGTTTTCGGGCTAGCATGAGGGTCCCCAGGCAGTGCTCAGACTGGCTGCCACATGTCAGCTCTGTGAAACCTGTAGTGAAGTGGGCATGGGGAACTCTAACTCACCAAGGGCTCTACCTACAAAACTCCTGATTGGGGGAGATATCTGGCCCCACTGATTCACTCAGTCACACTACTTAAGCAGAGAAAGTTCTCAAAGCAACTAAGGCTACGTCTATACTGCAGCCTTCTTCCGCAAAAGCTTGTGCAAATGAAGAGGCTCTTGCGCAAAAAGGAGCTGTGTAGATGGCTCCTTTTTGCGCAAAAACCCCCTCTTGCGCAAGAGCCGTTTCTTCCTCATTTCTTCAGGAAGAAACGGCTCTTGTGCAAGAGGGGGGTTTTGCGTAAAAACGGCTGCTAATTAATTATGCAAATGAAGCAAGGTGGTATTCTACTCCGTGCTTCATTTACATAAGCTTTTGTGGAAGAAGGCTGCAGTATAGACGTAGCCTAAATGTATCCCAGGCTGACAGCCACTGTGCATCCTGTCAATTTGCTTCCTTCCTGAACCCTGCCTTCTCTTGGTTTCTGCTCCCAGACTGTTCTGTCCTCCTGGTCCAAGATCGCCAGCTACCCTTGGTTCCTGCTTTCCTGCTTCACTCCAGGTCTCTGATTTTGCACCCCACCTCGGACTGACATCCTGATTTGTCCCAATTCTGACTCCTGCTCTGACCATTGTCTTGACTCCTGACTGTCTCCATCTGTGACTTCCGTCCCCAGCTCTAACCATGAGGCATGACCTCTCATGCCCCAACCCTTCTAGCTTACTTGGATCCTACCTACTCCTCGGAGGACGCCCAAATGAAGATAGACCCTAGTGGAGTTCACATCCCACAAGGGGCATTCACGCTGCATGAGCAGATCAAACTCCAGGCAGGCACAGCTGGCTGCTCAGAATCAGGCGTTGTAGAAGCAAATCTGTCAACTCCAAGCACTGAATGCTAGGCTCTGGGCCCCTCTGGCCACGCTGTCATCTGAGCTAGGACCTGTTATTCCTCTGCCTAACTGTTTTGATGGAAATCACGCCAAATTCAGAGACTTCATAGGCTTGTCCTTGCTTTGACTACTGACCTACTCTTATGACTGGGCCAAGATAGGCTGGGTAATAGGCTGGCTAACTGGGAAATGTTGAACTTGGCCTCTTCACAGTTCGAAGCACTCAAATTGGGTGCTGTCAAATTGGGATATCTTTCTGCTGGGAATATCAACCATCTTTGATGACCTCTGCTGCTCCAGTTCCATTGAGGCTGCCCTGAGGAAACTCCGACAGGATTGGGCACTGCCACTTTGCAGCTCACTTCCACTCTCATCAGCCCCTGACTGGAAGGATGTGGCTAGTTATTTCCATTCCTGTCGGGCTTGTAGGACAAGAATGGGCCCTAGTCAAGACCAGCGAGTCTGGCTGCTTTTGTAGATCTTGGTATCCAGATCAACACTTGTCTAAGTGAGCGATGGGAAGAAAGGAGGAGAAGGGGTCACAACTGTGCCCCTGCTTTCAGATTCAACACCACCAGCTAAGCCTATAAAAGTAGACCTCTCCCACTGGAAACTTGTCCCTAAAGAAAGAACATGCCCGTGATGCCTTAACCCGTGTTAACATTGTGGTGAGCTGGGCAATGCAATCTTCAGTGGCCCATGAGGAGTCCAGCCCAAGGAATCTATCCTAAACTCAGAAAATGGGACTAGGCTGGTGTTATAACAGAGCAACCCCCTGAGCTGCAAACCCAGGTTCTGACTGGAAAGGCACTGGTTCCCATAGACTGGCACTGCACCTACAAGCACCAGTTGAGTTATAAATCATGGGGTATCCCCAACCACTCCCTCCACAGCAGGACCTCACTGACTTGAGTGCAACTCTTAGTGCAGAAGCAGGCCAGGCACTGAAAATACCCTGTGGCCCAAGTTTGTTCCAGATCTACTAGAGATGATCAGTGAATCCCTTTTATAGACCCATGACCATGGAAATAGCTCTTTTCGAAATAAGTCTCCAAGGACAGCCAGAGACCCTACTGTTTAGCACCATCCATTCCCTGTACTTCTCTCAGATCTTGTTTATCTCTTGGCTGGTCCTCTACAAAACTTCTGTCTCCCGGGGTGAACTAAAATTTGACTTTTGCTCAGAATTCTGCCAGAAATACAGCTTGACCCCAGGAAATGGACAGCAGGTAGTAATTCCCGAGTGATCACAAGCAGAGGTAAATGGCCCAGCAGAACTTCTGCCTTATTCCAGTACTTGGCTTCCATCCAAATATGGTGACTACAACGATGTCTTAAACAAATGCGGATGCCTTGCTCCCACACAGGGACTAAGGTTTTCCACTCAAGCTACAAGAATACCATCCTGCACCCGAAAAAACGTCCTGAGGAAAAGTTCCTCTGAACCAATGCGCTGTCATAAATGCTTTTTTGTTTGTTTGAATCAGCATTTTCTGACAGAAAAATGTTTCCTAAAAAACTTCCTGATCAGCTTTGGTGCGGAGCTCCAAAAGATGACTTGCTATGACTAGTTCCTCCATGGGTGCTAAGGCTGCTTTCACTGTGCTTTGAGTTTTGCACACACTGGTAAGATGGTGATAGAAATGTAGCCGTGTTAGTCTGGGGTAGTTGAAGCAAAATGCAGGACAATGTAGCACTTTAAAGACTAACAAGATGGTTTATTAGATGATGAGCTTTCGTGGGCCAGACCCACTTCCTCAGATCAAATAGTGGAAGAAAGTAGTCACAACCATATATACCAAAGGATACAATTAAAAAAATGAACAAATATGAAAAGGACAAATCACATTGCAGAACAGAAGGGGGATGCGGGGGGGGAGGGGGAGGAAGGAAGGTAAGTGTCTGTGAATTGATGATATTAAAGGTAGAGAGAGTGGGATGTTTGTGAGTTAATGGTATTACAGGTGATAATTGGGGAAACTGTCTTGGTAATGGGTGAGAAAGTTCAAATTCTTAAGTCCTTGTTGGCAAGTGTCGAATTTTAACATGAATGACAGTTCAGAGGATTCCCTTTCAAGTGCAGCTGTAAAAGGTCTTTGTAGCAGAATGCAGGTGGCTAAGTCATTTAGAGAGTGTCCTTTCTGGCTAAAGTGGCAAGAAACTGTTTTCTCTTTGTGATCTTGTCTGATATCTGTTTTGTGGGCATTAATCCTTTGGCGAAGTGTCTGAGATGTTTGTCCAATGTACATAGCAGACGGTAAGATGGGATAGGATTTTCCCTTAAATTTGGTCATCAAACTTATTTACCTAGGAATAAAAATATGACAGGAGACATGGGTGTGAGATCACAATTCTGAGTCCCAGGCACGTACATGCAGTGGTGTAATTGTCATTTAGCATTGATATAGAACTCTTTGGGTATCCTTAGCACCCTGCAAAGCGAATAAACATTACTGCTCTGAGGAGATTTCAGTCTAGGTGAGAGGCAACTGACCTGACACAGACGGCAAGGCATCAGACATGCAGGAAAAAGAAAATTTTACAAAGTAGGGTTGTGAGGCTGCTTGTTTTCTCAGGGTGGCTATCATGTTAGTTCCTTTCTTGTAGCTTTACTGGTGATTAATAATGTAGATGCTGTTTGGCACAAGTGGGTGGGTCATTACTGGGGAGAATATAGGGGGAAGTAGACTGTGGAGGGCTTGGAAAAAGAAATGGCAGGTTGGGTGGTGTAACAGACTAAGGTAGTATGCTTCAGGGGTAAAGGTAGCATGGTATATGTTTGAAGAAAAAGCAGACAAGGACCGTAAGAGGGAAAGCGGGATTAGATAAGTGTAGACCCATGCAGCAGAAGCTAAGATGTAGGGCTGTGCAAAACCTTAAAGAGGAGAATGAGGTATTTCGTTCTGATGCCAAAGATACGAAGACCACAAAGGGACCTGGAGCAGGAAGGTGAGATGGTCAAGGCAGAGGGAGAAAGCACTGAATTTGGAAGAGGCACGTCTGATTGATTTATGGAACCTCTGAGTGTGTGGGCAATCACTTTCATGTCCCATTGAGAAATGTCATGGAGGAAGAATGTCTCAGGGATTTTAAGGACGTTACAGCAGTAGTGTCCTAAGGGAAGTCACAATGTGATCACAGAGGAAGCGGGGTTACTGCTGTTGCTTCTAAATATCCGAGAGAAGGCAGTTGTCATAGTACCAAAGAGCTAATTAAGTAATAACTAAAAAAGGTGATGGGCTTGATGCTGCAGGCAGAAGGTCTACCTACCACCCCTCATTTACAAACCAGAGAGGGCAATAGATGTCCTGATTTTATAGGGACAGTCTGGTATTTGGGGTTTTGTTTTATTTTGACACCTATAGCCCCTCAATACCATGCCCTGATTTTTCACACTTACTGTCTGGTTGCTCTCGGTGGCAAGCCAGGGCAGTGAAACAGTTATGGTACTGACTGAGTTTGTGTATGTCGCACCTCCCTAGACAGTCCCTACAGAGTGTACCTCCTTCCAAAGGGAAGGTTCCTTGACCCAGGATGGACCCTTGCTTAGATGGTAACCGGCCCAGGGAAAGTAAAAGTATTTTGCAACATGCAGCAGCAGCTGCCTCTGCCCACTCTTCCACTAATAAATACATAACTTGTTATGTCTGAGCTTCCATCTGTCCTCATTATAGGGACTTCTCCTGCTAGCGCTCACCTCCCAAAGAAGCCAGAAGGTCATGCAACTCTCACGAGGAGAGGAGCCATGAATCTGTGCTAGAGGCCCTATTTATGTCATATCAGAGCATTACAAACAATGAATATACAGTTTTACTTAAAGATGTCCTAAACTTTGCAACACCCTAAAGCCACTTTCCCCTGGTCTTTTGCATTTGTATAACCAACAAATAGGTACAAGTTTTGCAAGCTGCTATTCTATGCCACTTACCTGTTGGTGTTGCTAAAAATAATTGCTGGAAAGCAATTTTTGCTGAGTTTTCAAACTGAAGGCAGCAAAATTAATTCAGAGTAGACAATTTCAATTATATAGTATCTGCATACATACATAAAATATAATCCTATCGATACAGATGTTACACGGATGAAAGTGAATACATTTAGCACCTAGAAATAGTCTCAGGCATCTTGACTTATCGCTGGGAAATATCCACTGGATGCAACAATAAGTGTTAAAAGGAACATTCAGATTGTGCCTCACGTCTGACCTGGCTCCATCTGTGATTTCACTACTAGATGATGGTGAGTCGCACGTGGCTACAACTCATGCCTGCCTCAGCCTGATGGCAAAATGATTCACTCCACCCTAACTGAGTTTTACTGGTCATGCTAAACATAGACTTGATTCCAGCTCATGGATGGAATGTGTGCTTGGGTGGATGAGCCACATGTTAGGGTAGAGTGTTTATAGGTGAGCCACACCCACTCCCCCACATTCCTTTTTCCCTAGTAGGTGCCCTTTTATGTGTAATATTCATTGCATTATTTTGTGCAGTATTTCTAAGATTCCCCCCTCCACCCCATTCAGAGTTCTGTGCATTTCCTGGTAAACAGATGTTTTGTGACTAGTTTTAGGGCTTATTTGTGTAAGAGGCTGATCTTGGGCCCTGATCCAGTGATGGTCTCACTTGTTGAATTGTGCTGTTCCTAGTTTATTTTGGGGTTCACATCTTATTTAGTCTCCTGCTCAAATTCTGCCCCAAATGGGATTTGCAAAATTTTGAGGGCACCCTTACAAATAATATTGACAGTAAAATTATTTTGTGCATTGCCTTTTAAGCCACATACTTTCAACACAAAATTAACCTAGCTTACAATATATAAACATAACCTAATGAATGAGCACATGCATGTACCCATACACGCATCCGACTGTTTAGGGGCAACATGATGTATATCACTATGTGCTTGGGTTAAATTTACATGCACATACTTTTTTCTCTTACACTAAGGGATGTATGATACTTCCTGGGAATTGTACTTTTTGCATTGTATTCCAGTAAGGCTTTCTTGAGTTTTGAATCTCCAGCTGAGAACTATTTCAAGCTTTAGCATAGCAAAGTGTCTGCAGACAGAGATAAGCTATGATTTCCCATTTTCCTCTGCAAAATTAATGATCTAAAAGTACAATAAAACCATCATCTCATGTCACCAGTGGGGATACTGAAACATGTTTAGCTAAAAAAAAACGAAAACAAATATTAATGGGGAAAATATTGGAGTGAGGGTATTTTTCACAGATTTTTTTCACTTGAATATAGTTTTGAGAGAAAAGATAATTGTCTGAAATTAAGTAGAAGGATTTGCAAAAATTAATTCTGTGAAAAAAGAGATGGCTACCAGCCAGCAGCAATTTGAAGTTTGTATTTGCAACAAGACTGAAAGAGCTGGTTAAGGAAATCACTCTATCCCATTTATTCAGTTTTAAAATTACAGGATTACTGTCCAGTGAGATCCATTCGATCGCTACTTATGACACAGTTGCAAGCAGTCATTTTCAGAGGTTTGCTCTGCCCTATCTATCCGCTGAAGATACTTTTGTCCATGTCCCTGATTAGCTGCAGTTGAGAAGTGTAACCTCTTCACGAATTTTAACAAATCTTTCTGCTTTTTTGTAAAGCTAAGAACAAAATTGTATTTCATTCCTGTTAATGAGCCTTGTTGAATAATTAGGGGTAAAATTTTACGTCAACATGAGAGCAGGCAGCTCTTGGGAGGTAAACTAGTGACTTCCTCTCTGTTTTTGAAGCCGTTCTCAGACTCAGCGTGCTCATAACTTTGCAATCAAAGATTAGTCTGAAGGACAAATGAATTAAACCTGCTTCTGCGTAAAGTGGCATTAACCCATTCCACAGCCTCTGTATTTTTGCCTATGTGAAATTCCTGACTAGAAGCACCTTTTATATTATATTAATGTAAAAGTTTCATTTGAAAGATGCCAGCTGTGGTCCTACCCCAGGTTTATTCATGTGGGACCTTTACTAGGTCAACTTAATACTTGACTACTGCTTATTATCCCATCAGTCTTCAGGGACAACCCATGATCTAATTGCCCAGCATTTATGTTGCTTGGCAACTATAAATACAGAGTAATAATCCTTAAAGGGACAGTGTAGAATTTCATGCCCCTGCAGTGAAGTACACTTCATTTCCCAGAGCACCCTGTGTTTTTTAATTCAGTGAATAAAAATGTGTAATGAATAATTAATTATGTGCTTGGAGGCACAATAGCTGCCTACTTTTGAATATTCATCAGTGACATTATTAATTCACTAGAAATCCCATGGAGCAGTGGGAGAGGCTTTTAAACTAGCTGGAGGACTTACAGATAATACTTTGCAACAGGAACAAACTTTTTAAAGCCGACTTTTCTTTGAGAGTTTTTAAAGTTTTATTTTTGTCTTTTGAAAAATTGTTCAGTACTGAATATAATAAAACACCCTTGACCCACAGGTGACCATGATGTTAAATACCTATTACTGCATGCTGCCTCTATATGAATCTTTGCAAGACTGCCCTTTACCTCAGAATTTGGAGTGTATGGATGGATAGAAGATACACTTCAGAGAGGCTGATACTACAGGCCTGCCTGCTTAAAACTGGTGAAAATTTAACAACCCAGGTACAAAATCCATTTGGCTGTCTAATCTGATGACCAGTGATCATAGGAGGAAAAAGTTATTTCACTTGATTGTTTAAAAAAAAATCCCTTTTGTCCTAGATGAGTGAGCAAATAGAATTTTGCAAGACTGCATAGCACATTCTTTTACTACTGGACCTAGGTGTGAGTTTTTCAGAGAGATTGAGTTTCATTCTCCATGCTGTTCCACCAGCTTTATGTTGTTAGTACTTTTAAGCCAATGGAATTTCATCAATGTATACTTGCTTATTTGCAGAATCTGGGCACTATGCATAGGGGAAAGCTTTTCAAAAGCATCTGCATGACTTAAGAACCCCAAACCCTTTGAAAGTCAATTGGACTGAGACTCCCAAGTCAGTTAGGTGTTTTTGAAAATGCTACCTGTAATTGAGAGAAGTCATTGGGCTTGAGTCTCAAATCCTTTCAAACAGCTAGCACTGCAAACCCACCTTAAAACCGGTGGCAACGTAACCTACATTTGAAGATGCCTTTATACTTCCAAAGGTGCTTACATGTAAATAGGAAAGAGGCCCATCACTTTTTAGATCTTCAAAATCTTTCTGCATTTTTTACTTTCTTCCCCTCCTGCTATGGAATGTGCCTGGATGAGCATGCTCTGTTATGTGAATCAACACTCTCCCAACATCCCATTTTATTTCACTGGAGATCTTCAACAACAAAGGCTGTTGCTTCTCAGTCTGATCAAACTCAATGCCTTCTCCACAGAGTGCATTAGCCTCCTAAGTAATGTGAAATGATAGTATTTGCATTAGCTACTGTTATGTAAAAGTCAAAAGCAGATTTCAACTGCTTATTTGCTTGAAAATAAATCTATTTTTTTTCTTTTTAAAGCACCAAGATTTTAAAGTAACAATTCTAGGTTAATGGATTGTTTCTCTGTGCAGTCATGATGTATACACATTTAAAAACAGTCATAATACCATCCAGCTTGGTCACAGGTTAAACAATAGTCATTTTGCTCCAGCAATTCAAACTTTCATTACAATTTGCCATGCAGTAAAGTACTTGGGCAATGTAGTCATTTATTGCAATGATTTGCATTAAAGAGGGTGTCATTATATTACCTCTTAGCTTTGGTTGAGATTAGAAGTAATATCTACATTTATCTTTCACTCCTAGGAGTATAAAATTGTGCTAATAATAACAATAATAAAGCTAGTTCCTAAAAGCAAGTGAACTCTATGCAGCTTTTTTTCCCCTCTTTTTTTTTTTATTCTGTTCAAGTGGGGGAGTAGAAGGATCATGAATAATAAATACGGAGATAAGAGAACTGAAACTGGGAAATCAATTTACTGCAAAATATTTGCATATTTTATTAAAAGAAACTGTGCATAAACCCCACAACAGGGTGGAATGATTTATATTTTGATTTGATTTGTATACATTATACCTCTGGGAGAACTGATGCAACTTAGTCATCCCTGCAGGACTTTCTCTGGTAGGATTTTTGTTGTTGTTTTGTTACAAATATCTTAGATAAGGGAGTAGTCAGTCCTGCATGAAAATGATGGTGTCAGTTCCATTTGGTATGACATTTCTGGATTCCCACACATTGGATGATCCAGGAATAGTCTTAGAGTTCATAATTTTCTTCTTTGTCCACACCCAGACTCATCCATAAATGGGTTTGCCTTAAAACTATAGCTGCAGACTTAAGGCCTCACTTAAAAACAAAGCTATCTCAGCTCCTTCATGCAGCATCTGCATTTATAAATGTAAATAGTTACCATGTGATGCAATTGTTACATGATAGTAAACAAAATCAGCTTAATTGATCTATTGATTTATCTATTGCTGATGTACCCATCATCATAGTCTCTAGGCGCTGAATAAAAGAAAAATAGCAGAGGCCTGTTTGTCCAAGCCTCCATTATCTGACTTTGTGTTAACTGAACAACCAGTGCAACTTAAAAAGGTAGTTTCTGTATTTCTATAAATTGGTACTCTTTACTAGAAGTAACAGTTTGTGTATTCTGTAAATAAAGAGGTATGTTTTAATACTTGATAATGATTATTGTTTTTACATTTGTAACAAAAGTTGTACTATTTGTGATGTGTAAGCAAGATAAACAGAGATGATACCTTGTGTAACATGGAGGAGTGAGGAAAAAAATGTTCTTCTTGACCTCTGAGGATAGGACAAGAAGCAATGGGCTTAAATTGCAGCAAGGGAGTTTTAGGTGGACATTAGGAAAAACTTCCTGTCAGGGTGATTAAACACTGGAATAAATTGTTTAGGGAGGTTGTGGAATCTCCAACACTGAAGATATTTAAGAGCAGGTTAGACAGACATCTAGCAGGGATGATCTAGATCAGTGGTCTCCGACCTTTTTACACCCAAGATCACTTTTTAAATGACAGAACAAGCCAAGATCTACCGCCCCTTCGTTGAAGCCCCGCCCTCTCTATTCTCCTCCTCTCCATCACTTGCTATCCCCAACCCTTATACTGCTGCTTTTTTCCAAATTCTTCTGTAAGAAGAGGTTTTTCCAACATTTGGCCTGTCTAGGTTGGACCAAATGTCAGAAAACCCCCTTCTTTTGGAAGCCCCCTTATTCCTCGTGGAAAGAGAAATATAGGGGTTACCGAAAGAGCATGTTGGCTCTTCCGCTAAAAAAAAGTGGAAGAACAAATGCATCCCTGGGTGCAGAAGAGTTTTTCTGGGATGCCTTTGGAATCCTGGAAAAACTCCTGCAGTCTAGCTGTACCCTCACTGGGTTGAGACAGGATGTGTGGGCTCTGGAGTGGGGAATGAGGGGTTTGGGTGTGGGAAGGGGTGAGAGGTGTAAGCTCTGGAGGGAATTTGGATGCAGGAGGAGGTGGAGGAGGGGATGCTGGCTCAGGGAGGGGGCTCCAGGCTGGGGAGTGTTGGGGTCAGGTGGAGGGTTGGGTACTGAGCAAGCCACAGGGTTGTGGATGTGTGTGTGCAGGAGTGTCGGTTGAGGGATGGGAGGTTAGGAGTATAATAGGCTAAGGACACAGATTTGTGGTGTGTGGATGGTGTAGGAGTGTTGTGGCAAAAGACTGAGGATGTGGGGGGTGCAGGAGTTTGGCAGTGTGAGAGGCTCAGGACAGGGGGTTCCAGTATATGATAGGCTAAAATCTAGGGTCAGGGTGGGGCGTACAGGAGTGTTATGATCCGCTGGACAGATGGGGGTTTGTTGGCCAGGCTTAATTTTTAAATAAAATATGTCAAACATAAGTTTCAGCATTGTTTTTATTTATGAGAACCTGTTTTTATTCAGGGGTCACTGAAAAGTCAGCTGGGGCCACACAAGTGAGATGCGCAAAAAAAAAAAAAACCCTCCTCCAAAGCCTCACTAATGTGGCCCCAACTGTGCTGATGGGAGCAGGGGACATGGTATTGGGGAAGGGTGCTAGTGGGTGCTGGGGCAGAAGACAGGGTGTCAGTGGAAGCAAGGAACAGGGTGCTAGGGTGGGGCCAGGGTGCTGGCAGGAGCAGGGGCTAGGATGCCAGTGGGAGCAGTATGCCACTGGGAACAGGGGGCAGGGTGTTGGCAGGGGCAGGGAATCCTCGGCATACACCTTTTTCCCTCCCCACCCCCCAGAGGAGGGAAGCTCTGGCAAGAGCCTCCTCCCAGGACTCCTCCCTCCACCCCCACAAAGGAGGCAAGCTCCGGTGCGCGTGTTTCCCACCGGGACTCCTCCCCCCCTCCCCGGTGTGCGCTTCTCCCTGCGATGCCTACCTCCCCCCCCCCCCCAGGAGGGAAGCCCTGGTGTGCGCTTCCCCCCACAACTCCTCCCCCCTCCCAGGCATGGGCTTCCCCCGGGACTCCTCCCCCCTCCCCGGTGAATGCTTCCCCTCTGGACTCCTACCTCCTCCCCTGCAAAGGAGGGGAGCCCCGGTGTGTGCTTCCCCTCCCCTCTCTTCACTCCCTCCCCCCCCCCTGGAATCCCCAGCACGTGCCTTCCTCCGGGACTCCTACCTCCTCCCGACGCGCCACAGACCTGGAGGAGGGGAGCAAGCAGTTCACTTACAGAGTTTCCGGAAGTGCATGCAGCTGCTGGACTTCCCTCCACCCTGCGGGAAGCTGGCAATATCTCCATTTTTGGAGGTAGGTAGTGGGGCTTGTTGGGGGTGAGGGAAATTGGGGAGGCCCCCGAACTCCTCGTGATCAACTGGTCGAGCCCTCCTGATTGACCAGTCGATTGCGATCGATGGGTTGGTGACCATGGATCTAGATGGTGTTTGGTCCTGCCGTGAGGACAAGGGACTGGATTTGGTGTCCTTTCAAGGTCCCTTCCTGTTCTAATATTCTAGGATTAAACAGACTTTATAGATAGTCCCTATAATGTTCAGAGCTAAAGGTAAAGAGTGTAAAAATAAGTAATACAATTTAAAAACTCATGTTAGTTTGCCTGTTCATGAATGAATAAAACATTGTTAGTTCTTGCAAACAGTTTGCATATTCCATTAAGTAGAGAAGAAGGCATGTTTTAATGCTTTTCTGGCAGGGGTCAGCTAATTTTAACGTGACTTGTATCTTAAAATAATGGATCATAGAGCTGGAAGAGACCTCAGGAGGTCATCAAGTCCAGCCCCCTGGACTAAATCCAACTAAATCAACCCAACCAGGGCTTTGTCAAGCAGAGAATTAAACACCTCTAGGGATGGAGATTCCACCATCTCCCTAGGTAACCTATTCCAGTGCTTCACCACCCTCCTAGAGAAATAGTTTTTCCTAATATCCAACCTAGACCTCCCCCACTGTCACTTGAGACCATTGCCCCTTGTTCTACCATCCATCACCACTGAGAACAGCCTTTCTCCAGCCTCTTTGGAACCTCCCTTCAGGAAGTTGAAGACTGCTATCAAATCCCCCCAACTCTTCTCTTTTGCAGACTAAACAAACCCAAATCCCTCAGTCTCTCTTCATAGGTCATGCGCTCCAGCCCCCTAATCATTTTGGTTGCCCTTCGCTGGACCCTCTCCAAAGCGTCCACATCCTTTCTGTGGTGGGGGCCCAGAACTGGACACAGTACTCCAGATGTGGCCTCACCAGAGCTGAATGAAGGGGAATAATCACTTCTCTGGATCTGCTGGCAATGCTCCTCCTAATGCACCCTAATATGCCATTAGCCTACTTGGCTACAAGGACACGCTGTTGACTCATATCCAGCTTCCCATCCACTGTAGTCCTCAAGTCCTTTTCTGCTGAACTGCTACTTAGCCATTCAGTCTCCAGCCTGTAACAATGCTTGGGATTCTTCTGTCCCAAGTGTAGGACTCTGCACTTGTCCTTGTTGAACCTCATCAGATTTCTTTTGGCCCAGTCCTCTAATCGGTCCAAGTCACTCTGGATCCTATCTCTGCCCTCCAGGGTATCTACCTCTCTCTATAGCTTAGTGTCATCTGCAAACTTGCTGAGGGTACAATCCATCCCTTCATCCAAGTCATTAATAAAGATGTTGAACAAAACCAGTCCAAGAACTGATCCTTGGGGCACTCTGCTAGAAACTGACCGCCAACCTGACATTGAGCCGTTGATCTTTACCCGTTGGGCCCAACAGTCTAGCCAGCTTTCTGTCCATCTTACAGTCCATGTATCCAATCCATTCTCTCTTAACTTGCTGGCAAGAATATTGTGGGAGACCGTATCCAAAGCTTTGTTAAAGTCAAGATATATCACATCCACTGACTTTCCCATATCCACAGAGCCAGTTAGCTCATCACAGAAGCTAATCAGATTGGTCAAGCACGACTTGCCCTTCATGAATCCATGCTGACTATTCCTGATCACTTTCCCTTCTTCCAAGTGCTTCAAAATGGATTCCTTGAGGTTCCCCTCCATGAATTTTCGGGGACCAGTCTGTAGTTCCCTGAATTGTCCTTCTTCCCTTTTTAAAGATGGGCACTACATTTGCCTTTTTCCAATAATCCGAGATCTCTCCCGATCTCCATGAGTTTTCAAAGATAATGGCCAAAGGCTCTGCAGTGACATTTGCCAACTCCCTCAGTACCCTCGGATGCATTAAATCAGGGCCCATGGATTTGTTTATGTTTAGCTTTTCTAAATAGTTCCTAACTTGTTCTTTCCCCACCAAGGGCTGTCCACCTCCTTCCCATACTGCATTGCCTAGTGCATTTGTCTGGGAGCTGACCTTATCCATGAAGACAGAGGCAATGAAAGCATTGAGTACTTCAGCTTTTCCCACATCATCTGTAACTAGGTTACCTCCCTCATCCAGTAAGGGCCCTACGCCCTGTCTGATCACCCTCTTATTGCTAACATGCCTATAGAAACCTTTCTTGTCACCCTTCACATCCCTTGCCAGCTGCAATTCCAATTGCGCTTTCGTCTTCCTGATAACTTCCCTGCATTCTTGAGCAATATATTTATACTCCTCCCTAGTCATCAGTCCAAGTTTCTACTTCTTGTAAGCTTCCTTTTTGTGTTTAAGCTCACCATGTATGTCCCCGGTAAGCCAATCTGGTTGCCTACCATATTTGCTTTTCTTGCTGTGCATCAGGATAGTTTCTTCCTGTGCCTCTAATAAGGCTTCTTTAAAATAGTGCCAGCTCTCCTGGACTCCTTTCCCCTTCATGTAAGCATCCCAGGGGATCCTGCCCATCAGTTCTCTGAGGGAGTCACAGTCTGCTCCTCTGAATTCCAGGGTGTGTGTTTTGCTACTCTCCTTTCTTCTTTTGGTCAGGATCCTGAAATCTACCATCTCATGATCACTGCTTCCAGGTTGTCACCCACCTCTACTTTCCCTCCCTGTTTGTAAGCAGCAGGTCAAGCTGCGCATGGCCCCTGGTGCAAATGCGAGCTCCTGGTAAGCAGCTCACTTCTCGAGATTGCAGGTCTGGATGGCAGATGGATGACTCAGTCCCTCTTGGGAGGGAGTCCCAGATCACCACCGCCCATCTTCTTTTGGGGGTGGTGGTTGTGGAACCCCCGTCCCAAGACTACACATCCCATGCTTTCTGGTAAATGGTTTTCCCTTCTGATTTCTTCCCTGAGAGGTCCCTGCCAAAGCATTTTCCACCACAGTGCCTGTGGAGAGAGCGTGAAAGCAGTTATTCCCCCATTCCTGTAGAGGTAAGTACCTGAGTTGGCCTCCTCCTCTGTCTAGAGATTACATGCTGCCAGTGTTCTTCCTTGTCCTGTACTGCCCTGACTGGCTCTTCAGCCTGCTGTGGCTGCAGGATTAAACGCTGCCTGCTATCGAGGAAGTCTTCATCCTCTCTGATAGAACGTAGGCTCAATACTTGGGCCTCCAGTCCTCTGAATTGGGAAAGTTCTTTGCCTATTCTCCTGTTTATCTGAATTTTTGATTATCTGATTTGGCTCCAGTCCCAATTAGATCAGATACATAGGGTTCTACTGTACTTTTAATAAAAGATAAATAAATACAATACATGTTTTAAAACAAGACTGGCTAGCCTGCTAAAATATATGCTATAGATCAAACAGAAGTTATGGGCTTCATGCAGAAATTAACGGTTGGTGTTCTGTCATCTTTGTCATGCAGGAGGTCGGCTGAGATTATCATAATGGTCCCTCCTGGCCTTAAAAACTATAAAGCAATGAATGCTGAAGAATTTGTTATTTTTGTATATTACCAAATGTTACAGTTCAACTAAGAAGACTGCTGTAATGAATCTTGCTTTTCTAATGAGAGAATTGTCTCAATTGCTTTATGTGTATAGTATACACCTCTGAATAGATTAAGTGGATGGTTTGAGTGGATGACTATTTAGCTACCAACCTCTTGATAGTGTCTTACAATCCACAAAATAGTAGCTAAACATGGAAACCCTACATTTTAACTGTCTTTCCAACAATAAAACTAGTGGTCTGACGCACTCATGCGCACACACACTGGCTACGTCTTGACTGGCATGATTTTCTGGAAATGCTTTTAATGGAAAACTTTTCCGTTAAAAGCATTTTCGGAAAAGAGTGTCTAGATTGGCACGGACGCTTTTCCGCAGAAGCACATTTTGCGGAAAAGCATCCGTGGCCAATCTAGACGTGCTTTTGCGCAAAAAAGCCCTGATCGCCATTTTCGCGATCGGGGCTTTTTTGCGGAAAACAAATCTGAGCTGTCTACACTGGCCCTTTTGCACAAAAGTTTTGCGCAAAAGGGACTTTTACCCGAATGGGAGCAACATCGTATTTCTGCAAAAAGCACTGATTTCTTACAGTAGGAAGTCAGTGCTTTTGCGGAAATTCAAGCGGCCAGTGTAGACAGCTGGCAAGTTTTTCCAGAAAAGCGGCTGATTTTCCAGAAAAACTGGCCAGTCTAGACACAGCCACTGTGTTTAGTGAAACTGCAGAATTTTTTCAAAATGTCAAGCTTTTGATGACACACATTTTTCTGTAAATCTTTGTGTGACGTTTGTTTGTTTTATTGCCATTTTCCCACCATCCCTCATCTTTAGTAGTTTTAAAAACTCTCTTCAACTCCTGTAAACTCAGGTCCTCAAGCATTTAGTCTCTTAACTTCACCTGAAATCCATGGAAATCAGGAGTCTAAATATGCCTGATTGGGCCATCATCAAATTCATTCCTGCTGTAACTGAGGTGTATAGAATCAGTGAAGTTACATCACACAATGAATTATAGTATTTCCAGAACAGCTTTAGGTCCTTATCCTGTTTCCTTTGTAGTCAATAACAAAACTTATACGGGGGGAGGAGGCTGCTAGAATTGCCAGGCCCTTTGGCAAGGTGGGGAGGGCCTGGCTTGCTCCTAGATAGGGAGAGACCTTGCATGGATGGGGTGGCGGCTGGGGCCAGCTAGCCCTCAGTTCCTCCCAGGCCATGCTGTGCCTCCTCACTCCCCAGACAGCTCTTCAGCATCATCTGGGCCTCATCGCCCAGAATTCCGGCAGCAATTTGAAGGGCCCAGATCTTCAGCCACTGCCACAGTAGCAGCAGCTGAGAGCCCTGGACCCTTTTGAATCTCTGGGCCCTGGGTCAACATCTTATTTTACCTCCCCTCTTCCTGTCTGTGTGCCTGCTTCCAATAGCTTCAGTGTGAGCAGAATTGAATCCGGTTAGAACAGGAAAAGAATTCCAGGCCATCTTGATGCTTTTCTGTCTCTGGCTTCATTGTGCATGGTGCTGTCTGTGTTCCTAGAATGTGCCAACTGCCAAATAATCCTATGCAGCAACATAAAGTGGTAGGAGACCCATGAAGGACACTGATGGACATTTCTCATTGCCTGCAGATGCCTGATAAGTCACAGTTACAAATTAGTTTCTGCACTCTTGAGAAGTGATGTGCTCATTATCAAATACAAAAATTTGCCATGTCATGCACCTCTAGTCATGGGATGTACCAGGAGAGAAAATTACAAATAGCTCAGTAATTAATTCTGGCTTTATATTTGCTTATAACAGCTCAATTCAAATGGCTCTTGAAGATAATTTTTGCTGAGGTAGGTTTTGTCTGTGAAAATATTTTTGCAAGCAGGCCCAGATTGGGTAGAGAAGGACGGGTGCTTTAGAAATACGTAACTATAAGCAGCAGCATTGTCTATTTAGAGAGCAAATTTTAAATATATTTACTTACTCTTTACTTGATTCCTACACACTTGATAGAATCAATTGTGTTTTAAAAAGATTTCGGAAAGGCCATCTAATACAGCTCTCTGCCTTGTGTCAGAACTGAATTCATCATTTCCTAATGACCACTGATCTAGCCATTCACAACCTAAACGGCTCATTGTTCCATTGCCTAGATGTCTTTTTATTTTCTTAACCTCACTTTTCCCTGCTGTATCTTTAGCCCATGTAGTGATATTAACAGGGTGGCAATTTCTAAGATCCTGAGGAGGAAAGAAGAACTCCTTTGTTGAGTCTCCTTAACCTAAAGATCTAAAATCCTGAAATAAAAGGATAGTAATTACTGCAGACTCATAGTAGAAGGAGGATCCTGTTATTCCCCAATCAGAACATACAGGGGAATGGATTGTCTGCATGGGAAAGAAGAAACTTGGTTCTGGGATAGTTTCTTTCAAGAAAGAAGAAGAAGAACTAGTTTCTCAGAACCACCAAGCTTGGGAAGAAAGCTCGCTTTTGAGCAAGACCCTCTTGTTTTGTTTTTAAGTTCCTAGTGCAATCCTTGTGACCTACAGCAGTGGGGCACCGCTACACAATGGCTGGCCAATACCAGCTGTCTCAGGCTCCTGGGGCTTGGGCTAAGGGGCTGTTTGATTGTGGTATAGACATTCAGGCTTTGGTTGCAGCCTGCCCTCTTGGACTTTCCCACCTTGCTGGATCCTAGGCACCATCCTCAACTAACTTCTATGCCTCAGCTAAGCAGCCCCTTGGTCCCAGTCAGCTGGCACGGGCCGACTGCTGGTTAATGATTGCAGTGTAGACATACACTTGGACAGAAGGATGCTCGCTGCTGTCAGCTGTTGGTGAACTGGGAGTAGAGCAGCCTAGAGCAGCTTAAGAAGTGGCAGATGGGGACACTGGTAAGGGAGCTCTCTACTGGCATCTGTTAGAAAATAAGGGGAATTGACAGCCCGGGCCAGGCCTTATTTATACTTCAGTTTTTTGGCAACTTGGGGACACTTTGGTTAAAATCTCAAGTTTTGGGGCAGCCAGATTGTACTTGATCTTGGCTGGGAAAGAGAAGGTAATGACACTGAACTGCCTGGAGTTGCCCTGCTGTCTGGCACCATTGAAAGAAGCTGGGGGAGGTGACAGAAATGTGATGGAGAAGGGGGAAAGGTTTCTATCTGCGGCTGAAAGTGCTGTGCTAATGGTATGGGCTCGGTCCAAAATTGTAAGTACCGTAGATCCTTTCCTAAGTGCTGACCAGGGACAGTGCAGCATGGTGCAGCTTCCAGGCAGCAGCAGCTGCAAGGTGGGAATGGATGGTGCTAATTCAGCAGCTTCTCTGAGGCAGCAGATAGTTCAGCATAGCAGTGACAGCATTTCTGAGGGGATGAATGGCACAGAGTGGCGACAGAATTGAGGTTGCTTGGGCTGAAATGACAGTGAGAGCATCCCCTATTCAAAGGATGCTGGTATGGGCTTGCTACCCATCAATTAAAATGGAAACTGCATCCTGCATCCAAAGCGGCCCAGGAAGAAGTGATCTGCTAGAATCATTGGACTTCTCCAACCTAGGACAACTAGCCATCAGCAAGAGAGCTGGTGCTAATGTTAAAACATCCTTGGGAGGAAAGGGAAGTCTTGCCTTGCATCACAGAATTTAATTGCCTCTCTTCCAAAATTAATTCTGCTAATCTATTCTCTCCTCCTTCCCTCTGTAAAATGTCTTTGTTGTAACCCCTGAACTCATTGCTTGCAAGGGAGGAAGAATTGCTCATCATGGCACCCAGGGTTGTGTATATAGTTTCCCAGGTTTCCAGGTAGGGACTTGAACTGGTGATAGATAGGTGAGTTTAAGGAAATCTCTAGAAAATCGAACCTGCCCTTTTTGCTGCTGACAACAAAGAAAGGTTACAGACCCAAGGAGAAGAGTACGTTTGGATCGTGTGCGGGTGTTTTCAAACAACATTATGTATATTTACATCCCATCTTCCTATTGCTGCTTGTTACATTTTCATTGATTAATGAGAATAATGGGTCTTTCTAATTCTTTTAGGTAGTTGTAGATTATAACTATATCCTCTTTTCAACTTCTTTTCCATAGGCTAAACAAGCATCCTGAGGGAGCTGTGAAATACCACTGAAGAGTTGCATTTCAAAGGGCATCATCCCCATCAGGCCCTTCTCACCAGATCACTGCAGCTTTGAAGCAGTTTTGATTATTCTTATTGATAAACTTGGCAAATATAACTTAGATAGGGCCACGATAAGGTGGGTGCATAATTGGCTGGATAACCGTAGTCAGAGAGTTGTTGTTAACGGTGCTAAATCCTGCTGGAAAGGGATAACAAGTGGAGTTCCTCAAGGATCTGTTTTGGGACCCGTACTGTTCAATATCTTCATCAATGATGTAGATATTGGGATAGAGAGTACGCTTATTAAGTTTGCAGATGATACCAAACTGGGTGGGGTTGCGACTTCTTTGGAGGATAGGGACATAATTCAAAATGACCTTAGCAAGTTAGAGAAATGGTCAGAGGTAAACAGGATGAGGTTTAATAAAGAGAAATGCAAAGTGCTCCACTTAGGAAGGAACAATCAGTTCCATACATACAAGATGGGAAGCGACTGTCTAGGAAGGAGCATGGCGGAAAGGGATCTAGGGGTCATAGTGGACCACAAGTTGAATATGAGTCAACAGTGTGATGCTGTTGCAAAAAAAGCAAATATGATTCTAGGTTGTATCAACAGGTGTGTTGTAAGCAAAACTCGTGAAGTCATTCTGCCGCTCTACTCTGCACTAGTTAGGCCTCAGCTGGAGTACTGTGTCCAGTTCTGGGTGCCACATTTCAAGAAAGATGTGGAGAAATTGGAAAGGGTACAGAGAAGAGCGACAAGAATGATTAAAGGTTTAGAGAACATGACCTATGAAGCCAGGCTTCATAACTGGGCTTGTTTAGTTTGGAAAAAAGAAGATTAAGGGGGGACATGATAGCGGTTTTCAAATATCTAAAAGGGTGTCACAAGGAGGAAGGAGAAAATTTTTTCCTCTTGGTTACTGAGGACAGGACACGGAGTAATGGGCTTAAAGTGCAGCAGGGGAGGTTTAGATTGGACATTAGGAAAAAATTCCTAACTGTCAGGGTGGTCAAATATTGGAATAAATTGCCAAGGGAGGTGGTGGAATCTCCCTCTCTGGAGATATTTAAGAACAGGTTAGATAGACATCTGTCAGGGATGGTGTAGACGGAGCTTGGTCCTGCCTTGAGGGCGGGGGCCTGGACTCGATGACCTCTCGAGGTTCCTTCCAGTCCTATTATTCTATGATTCTATGATTATTGACTCTAATTTAATTGATTTAAGCCTCTTTATCTAATGTATAAAGATCATACATTTGCCATTAGTACCTCCATTTTATAGAAATACAGAGAATAAGCAGAGAATATCAAAGACTAGACTCTCTCTCTCTAAATAGTTCTGACTAAATCCTCAGAGCTGCTGAGCACCCACAACTTTCAGTGATGTCAAGCAAGTATTCAGCACCACCAAGGATTTGCCCCTTGGTATTCTTGACCTTACTAGATCTTTTGTCCGAATCTGATGGGTCAGAATCTCTTCTCATAGACCCTGGTGCAACTCCAGTGACTTAATATGATTGCATTGTACATACATGATGATCCATTACTTCTTATATATTCAGACACCGTTTATACACTGCTGCTATTTCAGAGGAATGAAATCAATGTGATTCCGCTGGCATGACTGACAACAGAACTTGGCATATTTCAGATCATTTGCTCAAACTTGGGGTAAATCATAAACAGGCAAATTTTCAAAGGAAACTCAAACAGGCCTCCATATTGGCACCTATAATTTTATAGGTAAATTAATGTCAACACCAAGCTTTGATAAAGCATAAATCAAGACCCCAGATTTATTAAAGTAATAATCATGAGACTTTTTTTAAAGTGTATTTTGGATTCTTTTCCTTTGGATTCTGATTTTTGAGCCTTTAGAGATTTCACATTTTTAACCTTTTCTTCACAACCAGGAGGGACTAGAAGCTTCCTTTTAAGTTTTTAAAAATCTGACATTTTCTTGTAGTCACATGCCACCAGAAGCAGCGGCTTTGAGTAAAACAACAAATATGAGACTCATGATAAAATGGAGGGAGTTGGAACACTGCAGGTACAAAGTATTTGGATGGAAATGTAGGCACAAATGTACATAATTTCATTTTTAGTTGCTATTAGTTGTAGTTGTGGGACAATAAAAATTCAAATGGATTTAGATAAGTGGCCTTTGATGGGGCTCAAGCTCCCATCACCTACGAGGTAAGGGATAAAACTCCCATTAGCCATGTGCTGCTGGAGGGTTGATCCACTGAAGATTTTGGGGCCAGAGGTAGACACCTATCAGGAGATGCTGAAACCTAAGATAGCGACATCCCACACCAATACAAGAGGGTACTCCAAGGGTGAACGAACCCTGCCACATAGCAAAATACGAGCTTAATAGAAATTTGTGGAACTAGAAAATTATGAAAGAAACTTAATCATAATAGGATTTCCTGTGAGATTTCTAGTACTGCTAACTCTAAGTTATGCTGAAAGTTATATGATGAACTTGAAGTACGTTTCTGTTTCTGGCTCAATCCTGCAAGTGGAGGAGAGTAGAAAAAAAAAGTTCATTTGAGCATAATTGGGGTGGGAAAAAGCTCCTTAAATCCTACTCCCTCAGCACAAGATAGGCTGGGTGGTGGTGGTGGTAATATTTTTTAAAAGCCCTTTTCTCCATTGACTTAAGATCCCAATCTCATATTTAAAAATGACTTAGGAGCTCAGGAACAAAGTTAGTCAAAACACGGAATTTCTGTTTTGTGGGAAATTTCAACACCAATTTTTTTCATTTTGAATTGAAATTATGTGCTATAGCAATACCTGTGTTGATATTAAAGTGCAAATAATAAAAACAATATAAAAAGGAAAACCAATGCATAAAAGAATACTTGAAAAGAAAATTCCCCGAAACAAACATTTCTGACATGGAAAAAAAATATTTAAAAATATTTGCCGATGGGACTTTTCACTGAAGTAGACACATTCTGCGAAATGTTTCCATTTCAACAATAATGGCATTTTTTCACATAGGAAAAGAAAAGTGTGACACAAAAAATTCAAACGGCACTACTCAAGAGCCCAAGTCTCATTGAAAGTCAATGTTTTATGTTTATGGCAGATGAAGAGTAATTTTCTTTACCTTAAATTTATGATTGTGTGGGACCCAACCAAGGACAATGGAATAAAGGGGATGTTATTTTCTGTTCTAAGGCATGCAAGAGTAAGGAATAATTCTTCTCAGTTAAGCAAGTAACTGCACCTTTACTTCATATAGGGGGTGGAATAATTTCCAAATAGATTTTAACATCAGGTTCATGAAATTCATGCCACATACAAAAAAGAGCTAGATATATTCATGGAGGATAGGTCCATTAACAACTACTAGCCACGATGTCCCAAGCCTCTGTCAGAGCCTGGGAATGGGCAACAGGGGAGGGATCCCTTGATAGTTATCTGTTTTGTTCATTCCCTCTGGAGACACCTGGCGTTGGCCACTGTCTGAAGTTAGGATACTGGGCTAGATGGACATTTAGTTTGACCCAGTATGGCCCTTCTTATGTTCTTAAATATACATATATAGTTGGGGATCAAACAGAACTCCGAAAACAAGCACTGAAGCAGGCAAATCCCTTTTTTTCAGAGAGCAGATATTCATAAGTTCTAAGTTTCCACATTGAAGGTGAGCTGGGAACAGGTGGAGGCCAGAGTATGAACTAGAGGACCTCTTGAGTTTCCTTGCAGTCCTATGACTCTATTATCATTATTTTATCATTTGTATTTTGGTCCAAAAATGACATTTCCACATTTTCACTTCTGATTCAGTGCCTTCCAGCCATGCAACCTTGTCTTCTATTAATGAGTTGGCGACTTGGAAATTTACTTTAAGTTACAGTGCAGCCTTTGATTTTACAAAGCTCCTCTGAATGCCTCCAGCTAATTGTGTTTTCAATAATAAATTGTTGAAGAAACCTTGACTTAGTTAGGTTTGGTTCAATCTGACTTAATTAGAGCAGTTTCAAAGTACTATCCTGTGCCACTAGGATTATTGGTTCTCTTATGTTATTTACAGGACCCTACAGAACAGACCAACTCAGGATTTATGGCTTTCCCACACTCCATCTATCACACACCAGTGCCATAATTTAAAGTAATAGCATCTTCTTGCCTTCATGCAAAATGATTTTTGCAGATGCGAGGACTCTAATGGAGCCTTTTTTTATCATATGAAAAGTGGATCTGAACGCACAGAAGGCTGTTTAATCATTTGTGGCGAGCTCCCAAACCTTAATTGATTTACCAAGGCTGACTTTTCTTACAGGTGGATTACAAAAGCTCTGTAAATGGCTCTCACTTTTTCAACCTCAGGAATGTGGGAGTAATTCATATCAGTGTCGGTCAGTCTGTTCATTTTATGGCCATGTGTTCTTTTTTTGCCTTCAGATCTCTGTTAAACTCTCTAAGAATGCCTTGCAGATTCTTGCTTCTGATGCTAAAAATGTGATGGTACAAAATGCCATCAAACCCAACCTTCCTCTATGACCCTACCATGTAAAGCAATACTGGTAAGAACCAAAGTAGAACTCAGTTTTACAAAGTTATAATTAATAGCTCATGACTGGCTCACCACTGAAATGAAAAGTGCACAGATGTCATAATGTAGATTTTGCAGATAAGCAATATCTGTTAACGTATGTGACATGCTGCACAATATAGTAGGGTACTTTATGGACATATAGCTTATTTTCTAGGAATAAAAAGATCCTATGTCTGGGGCACAGAACTGTTTTTTATAACTAACATTTAAACAGGGAAGCCCTTTGTCTTTTTTTGAATTACCAATAGTTGCAGAAACCTTAACACAGTCATCTTTGTAACAAGGCTGCCCAGATGTTTGATATTAAACATCTGTTTGAAAAAAGATAGTTCACTCTTCCCTCCCTCCTCTTTAACATATTAGAGAGGCGGCTGGAAAGAATTGCCATGGCTAGAGTTTTATTTAGTTCTCTGAACACTGCTGTCCATAGTGTCAAAAACACACCAAAAAATAACCCTGGGAAAGGTTAATAATGGCCTTTCCAGTGTCATATTCTACACTTTATGTGTTGTGGTAATTATTATCATTATAGCTGTAAGGATGTCTAGTTATCTTTCTTAATCACATACTATAAAGAAGTGCTTCTGAACACATATCTATTATTTAATCAAAATTTCACAGTTATTGGCATTTATGCTCTGGAAGGGCTGTGTTTATTTTCTGTTTGCACAGGGTAACAGTGCCTCCTAGAAGAAAGGGAGACCTCCATCCATGCCCACTTTAATCACTGTCATATCATGTGACAATCTGTGCTATTAATATCAGAGACTGCTAATGCATGTTATTATGTCCTGTTGCCTTGTACTTTTTGCACTCTAGGAAAGCACTTTTTATTAACAGATTTTAAAAAAAATAGTAGCTGAACTGTCTCCATGAGGCAGAGCTGGGTTCAAAAGTCCTGACTGGGGCAAGATAAAATGATCCAAGAGATGCAAGGTCTAGCCTAATACTTAGCAGAATCATTCAAATAGCATCTATACTCCATTCACTGCATTCTTCTGCTGGTCCTTGGGAAGACAATGTTATACCATTGCTTTATGCACTAGCAACCTGCAGATCAAGGACTGATATGCTGTATCTGGTAACTGGGCCATGAGCCAGGAGAGCACTTCAAGCATGTGCTTAATTTTAAGCATACCCAATTAAGTTAGTTTACAAGTCTAGACCCATTTAGAATCAGTTGGCTTACTCACCTGCTTGGGTGCATTGGGACTTTGGTGTCCAACTCAAAGCATCTATCAGAGCCACGCTTCTGGTAGCAGGAATCACTGAGTACATGTCCTTCAACATCACAGCTGAGATTCCAACCAGAAGCGTCATGGTCCATGGGCAACGGGAAGTGTGCTAACGAGCCTGGTGTAGCTTACAGAGATAGGTCGATGTAAGGCAACTTGTATCAACCTAATTCTGTAAGCATCTAAAGTGCAGTGTTGCATCTGCCAATGTTAGTAGCCCATTACACCTACCTAATAACACCACTTCTGCAAGAGGCTTACTACTTTGGGTACTGTTGTTAAGGCGATACAGTTTCCATGTAGACACTGCATTACTTCCATTGTCTATTGGTTGGCAGGCCTGCTGGGGTTTCTCAGCTAGAGCCACCCCAACCCTGGCTGTTAGCCCTGTGTGTGGCTCATGGCTGGAATCTCCAGCTGTCAGTCCCAGAGCTGGGAAGGGGAGAAGGAGGCTCCAGCTGTGAATGATGCACAGGGCTGACATCCCTGTACAATGTCCCACTTCAACTGATACAAGCACTCCTGGCGAAGAGGCAATCTCTGGCAGAAGGAGGGTAGTGTGGACAAGAAAAACTGCAGTAATTACTTTGACCTAACTTGCGTCAGCATAATTTTGTAGTAAAGACAAGGCCTTAGATAGCAGGTACTCTTTCAACACCCCTCTCCTTCTGGGAGCTGCATCTCCATCCTTATCAGCTGCTGTCATGTTTGATAATTGATGGGCAGACATAAGAGGAGATTTAACCAATTATTAGTGCTTCTACAAGGAAACTTTCCTCCAGTCAGGCTAGTAAGAGTTAGTGCAAGGGTGGGCTCTGATGAAAATGGCCTTTGGCCTGTCCTTCAAACAGTGAGAAAGAGGCTAAATATGGCAGCCCGAATGTAAGCGATCATAGAGCTTCACCTACCAAGAGGCAAGATACAGATTATTTAGCAAATGACGTATATTTTGCAATAGTTATATACAGTATAATGTCCCAATCCTATAGACATTTCCATTGAAAGGCTCTTCCATTTCTCCACCAGTTGCAATGTCAGTGGCATCATCCTGATGTGGATAGATTTATAATTTGATCAGTCTGTAGGTCAAGTTGGCCAGCCATCTCAAAATAGGAGAAAAATGTGGTGAATTGAGCATTCTGCTAGACCTATAAGCTGTCACTTTAAGGCTGTGTCTAGACTGCATCCCTTTTCCATAAAAGGGATGCAAATTAGACACATCACAATTGCAAATGAAGGGGGGATTTAAATCACCCCCGCTTAATTTGCATAAACATAGCTGCCGCTTTTTTCCGGCTCAGAGCTTTGCTGGAAAAAAGTGCCAGTCTAGACGTGGATCTTTTGGAAAATGACGCCTTTTCCGAAAGACCCCTTATTCCTTATTTTAAGAGAAATAAGGGATCTTTCGGAAAAGGCTTTATTTTCTGAAATATCCGTGTCTAGACTGGCGCTTTTTTCCGGCAAAGCTCCAAGCTGGAAAAAGCGGCAGCCATGTTTATGCAAATGAAGCATGGGGGATTTAAATCCCCGCTTCATTTGCAATTGCGATGTGTCTAATTTTCATCCCTTTTACGGAAAAGGGATGCAGTCTAGACACAGCTTAAGGGTGGGTCTAAACTATATCTCTCTCTTGGCAGAGAGATGTAAATTAGACACTCAAAATTGTATGAGGGATAAGGGATCTTTCGAAAAAGGCTATCTTTTTTGAAAGATCAGCCTCTAGACTGCTGCTTTTTCTCGACACAGCTCCATGCTGAAAAAAGCGGTGGCCATTTTTATGCTAATGAAGTGCAGGATATTTAAAGTGCAGGATATTTCGAAGTGTCTAATTTACATCTCTCTGACAATAGAGATGTAGTTTAGACACACCCTAATAGCGGGAGCCTCATGTGGCTACAAAACTGGTATTTCCATCTGCAAAAATGATTTGCAGCTATCTGCATCCACATCTGCAGTTGCAGATACCCACAGATATAAACAGATATCCACGAATTTGCAGGATTCTACAAAATTTGTACTTGCAATTGCATCCATATCCTCAAAAATGAGCAGCGACTATTTGTAGAAATAAAGCAGATACCTTTGGATTTGTGGGGCTGTAGTTTCCTAGTTCTTCTGACAGGCTAGCGAGTTCATTAGCAAAGCATGTGCTCAGCCAGTCAGCCTGGTGAGGCCCGATTTAAAATAAAGTTACATAAGTTGTGCCTTGCTCACTTAAAGAACAGCCTTTTTCCCCCCCTCTGTGTTCTTGGAGTCTTATGTGGTGTTCTGATTTCTAAGAAATAGGGAAGTATTAAGTTGCAACCTTCCAGCAATAGTATTAACATTTTTCTTTAATTTCTCTGTATGGTTTATGTAGTCGACCTAACAAAGAAGAACCTGGTTAGAGTGAAATCAACAAAATTCCAGTCTGTTGTCCCTTTGGATACCACAGTGCTTTGTGAAAGATCCTGACATGCTGAGCACGCCAAAACCCCAGTGAAGTTAGCATGGAACCCTCAGTATCTAGCAGGACAGAGCCCAAAGTTAAGCTCTGACCTCTAATGCTACATCTAGACTGCAGAGTTTTTTCCAAGATACTGTATCCTGGAAAAACTCTGCCGTGTCCAAGTAATGTGTAGTCTTTTCTGGGAAAAAAATTTGGAAAAGCAGACATGTTTTTTGGCATCCATGTAAACCTCATTTTACGAGGAAGAAGGGATGTTCTGAAAGAGTTTTTCCCCCCCAACATTTGGCCCAGTGTAGAAAGGCCAAATGTAGGAAAATCCTCTTCCAAAAAAAGAATTGGAAAAAGATAGAACTGTGTAATCTAGACACAGCCAAAGTTCTGAGTGCCTTCTGCTGAGATGAATGAGGGCATCTTGCAGGATTGGCCCTTTGGAAGGGTCAGACAGGCACCATTGAGTATTTGAACCTGTCCATTGCTCATCATGACTGAATAATGAGACTAGCTGTTGAAAGGAACTTGGGAATTCTTTTAAAAAAGCAAAATTGGGGAAATGATTTTGGAAGGAGCTAATATTCCCATCGAATCTTTTCTATGGCAAAAAAATGTGAACAGCCTAGTGGATTTGTGAGGCAGCTTCCGATGGGAGATGTATCTACCTGACTCTGTAAATTACACATCCATTGTAAACTAAAATGCCTCTAACAGCATTAAATGGAAAGTAGTTTGTTTAAGGAGTGGATTGATTTATTCATTAGTTTTTAATCTGAATAATTTTCCATCAATCTTCTGACATTAGAGAGAATTCACATACTTGTGCCGATGAAGTAGTATTTCTTTATTATCATAACTCTAATGCACATTCCTGATTTTTTTTTCTCTGTTGTTTACAATTTATTTATAACCACACCCAGTTCAAGCATTAGCCCTGGCCAGGAAAGATCTCTTCTTATATTAGAAGGCATGTTAATGCATACATTTGTGGGATAAACTAAAAACCCAAGTATCTACCCTGGCTCAGAAATGTACTAAACAAAACAAAAACCAATTACTCATCACTGCCCATTCAGTTTAATATATTCCTGAAATGTTGCTTAGTCTTAATTTGAAAAATATGCATCCAGTACTCATTCCTGTATTGATTGCATACTTGTATTTCATAGGTATGTTAATTAATTTAACATATAGGTGCAACTATTGATTAATCCAAAGCAAAATGAGCATACGTACTGTATAAAGTATTTATTAAAGTTAATCATTTCACATCAGCCAGGTTTTTTGCTAATATGATTAAGTCCCATCTAGATTCCTGTATTCTAAATTAGTTATAGATTCTGGATGGGAATTCATATTTTATATTACTAAAGTTTCAGGTTTAAAAAAAGAGTATGTTTTAGAATTATACTTATAAACCTGCAAGGCCAGGCAGAGTGGGCCACTTGACACCCCAATAGCTAATTGGCCAGATAAACTTATAAAAAGGTAAAATTTGCAACCAAAACTGAGTTAGTACCTATTATCTTGGTTTTCACTAGGGAAAATATTAATTTCTAACAGGTGTCTGAAATGGTTACTGAACATGGTAAAACTGCAGGCTCAACCAAGGCCAAAGCATTTTCAGCACTATCTCAAAATTGCTGCTAGAACATGCCCTCAGCTGGCACTGAGAAATGAAGAGGCTTTCTGAAGCATACAGTGAATAAATAGGTCCCAGGAGTCCTAACTGTAAATACTGGATAATGCTCCCTCACAGAGATGGGAAGAGCAGAAGAATCCTGCATTCTAGTCACCTGCTCTAATCACACATCACACTTCATTCTTGACTAAAAAGATGCCTCAGAGTTCACAGTCTGTAGATGAGACCTTATCGAGGCACACTGAATGCTAGAATTTTTATCATAGCCATGATATTTGTGGGTGCCAAGATTTTTAAATTTGCGAGTGTTTTAAAAATATCCTTCATTTATTTCAATTGGAGATTTCTGCAAGGAGGTGGGTGAGTGGATGTGATTCACTGAAATACTGTAAAGCTGGCTGCTTTGGAAGGGAGTTGATGAGAAGAAGTGATAAGAACTGGCATAAAGGACAGAGTAGTGGACTCTCAGTGAGAGATTCTGTTCCCCAAGGGGTCATGGGACATGTAGACTTCAGAATGTTAATTCATGTCTGTTTAGAGCACTCAAATGCAAATGTACTTGTTGGCTGTAAAAATCAGGAAACTGAACACATGAAACCATCCTGCAGTGTTTTGCTTTCTTTTGGATGTTTTCTGAGATGTTACTGTTAAGTTGCCTAGATAAACACTCCAACGTTCATTTCCAAAGCCAATCTGTTAAAAACAACTTCAGGGCTGTGAGGCAAAAGCCAGAAGGGACTGAATGGAGTAGGGGATTGAAAACTGCAACACAAACCTCTCATCCAACTCCTACTGGCTCTTTTCATTCAGCTGCTGCCAGTGTGAGTGCACCAACAAAGGTGGGAGGAAAAGAAAGAGGAAGAAGTTGGGAAACAAAAATTCTTTGTGGCTAGAGAAAATCCACTTGTTTCTGGCCAAAAGGCAGGCTTACCTCCTCCTAAGTCAGATAAAAACTGGACCTAAGGCTGTGTCGCTATCCTGATTATTTTGTTCGGTTTAGTTGATAAATGGTAAACAGAAAAGGAAGTATAAGAATGCAATAAACAATGGTCATGGACTCATCACCCCACTCAGTGTCACCCTTTCCCACCAAGGCAGCCCATGCATGCTGTGGAAGTTATCAGTGATGCTGGAACTACTTTTTGGGTGAAGGGTGCTGAGCTGCACCTCCTCTTTACACCTGGTGAGATTAGGTTGCCCAGTCTCCCAGGTGGGACAGACTGGACTCCACTTCTGCAAATCCAGTTTGCTGAACTGTCCATCCAGTTCAGGAGAGCTAACAACCCTCAGGGTCATAATGAGGCAGCTGCAGAGCCCTGAGCCAGTGGCAGGAACCCATTGGCCGGTGGGTTGCAGAGCCCAGAGTACAGCCAGTGGGAAACAGCACCCCAAGGGCCAGTGGATCCTATGGGGCTAGTGGGTGGTGGACTTCCAAGGGCTGGCGAGACACCGGGGAGCCGGCAAAGCGAATGAGGCTGGCATTCCTCTGGGAGGTTACCTGGAGGCTGGGACTCGGAGCTGGAGGAACAGGCAGTTGGGCCAGCCCTTAGGCATGGAGAAGCTAGGTGCAAAACCTGGAGTTTCTGCAGCACCCTTCTCCTCCCCCCATACACTCCTACTTCCTGCACCTATGGCAATTTCAAGAACTCAGTACTTGGCAGGGCCCTGGAAACATATAGAAAGATCTTTGACCTTTCCTCCGAGCAATTTAGAGCAGTAAAAAGATCCCAGAATCATGATTAGCACCTTTTGAATGCTAAAAATCAAAAGCATTCAAGGCTTTTGTCAAAATCTTGTTTCCTCTGCTGACTATGGCAATGCCCTAGAAATTCACCAAAAGAATTCACCACATTCACCAAAAAAACTCTGTTTCAATATTAGAAAACTGGTTCTATAATGATTCAAAGGAGATAACGAAGAACTAGGAGTTAGGAAAAGAAAATGAAGACGAAGAAAGGTCTGACTGGTCTGGATGAATGCGACACGTGAATGATAGATAACTGTATCTTCTGACTACATTTCTTCAAATCCATAAAGAGTTAGACAGGCTATCAGATGGTATAAATTGGTGAAGTTCAATTGGCATCAGTGGAGCTACATTGATTTACATTAGCTCAGGATCTGTTCATGGGATTATAAATGTACTTATTGTATATCCATGTGTAGAACAGCTGTCACTGCCCTGGTCTGCACTAGGGAGTTATTTCGAATTAACAAGCGGAGTGTCCCCACTGCGAAGCTCATTATTTTGAGACTAGTCAATTAGCCTGTCATAAGACGGGATTTTCAGGTCTCTCCTCCACGTCAGTCTTCTCTCCTGAGCCTCCCGTGTCTGTCTGTCTCTCTCTCTCTCGCTCTCTGCCTCCTTCTGCCGCTCTCTCTGTCTCTCTCTTTCTCTTCTCCTCTCCCTCCTGCCTCTCACTTAGGGGACTGTGGAGCCCAAATGGCTGTTTGGCCTCCACACTCCCCGTGCTGCATGGGGAGCGTGGAGCCCAAATGGTTGCTTGCACCACTTGCTCCCACGCGGCTGAGTGGCACAGAAGTCAGCTGAGCGCCACTGCAGGAGGCGAAGGGGAGCAGGGCAGTGACGTTCATGGCCAGGGGGCAGAGCCTGGAGCTACTGTCACGCCACGCGTCAGTGCCCCACCCCCCTTCGCCTCCTGCCATGGTGCTTGGCTGACTTCTGCGCTGCTCAGCTGGGCCACTGCAGCGGAGCAAGCGGCCGTTTGGGTTCTCCTGCGGCAGCCCAGCTGAGAGATGCAGAAGTCAGCCACGCGCCACGGTGGAAGGCGAAGTGGGGCACGAAGGGTGGCGGGGCGGTGACATACATCAGGAGAGTGCTCGCCTCTTAGTCCCCCTGGGTGGGTCCTGGGAGCTCTGGTGCTGCTCCCTGAGAGCTAGAAGGGTCTTGGGGGTCTTGAGGCTGGGACATGTTGGCAATGCCTGTGGCAGGGAGAGCCGCACGTTCAGGGTGCTGCTCCCAGGCTAGCTTCCTGCCACAAGGCTTGTCCAGGGTGCTTGCAGTTTTAAGAGGAGCCAGGAGACCGGAACTATAGAGTTGTGATTACTTTGGATGGAGCACTAGGGCACCTGTGTTATTTCCTGGAGGCCTCTTCTCTCACAAGAACATCCTTTTCTCCATCCACACACCTTTTTCCGAAAGAGCTCTTTTGGAAAAAGGCTTCTTCCTCATAGAGGTTTACCAATGTTGGAAAAACCCCTCTGTTCTTTCAATTTTTTTTCCGAAGAATGTGATTGCAGAGCGGACGTTAAGTGACGTTTTTTCAGGAAAACAGCTGTAGTTTAGACATAGCCTAGGTCAAGGTAGCATGTCCACATTAAGGAAGCCTGCCTTGGACTAATTTTGAGGCTTCCCCGAGTGTGGACATGCTATTTAGAAATTATTATTTTGGGAGTTATTATTTCAAAATAAGTTATTTTGAAATAATTTCCTAGTGTAGACATGCCCACTGTGAGTAGAGAAGTGGAGGGTAAGGCTGCTGAAATCAAAGGTGATGTTGCATCTGGATGGCGGGGCCTTGAACTGAAGGGGTACATCAGGGAACAACTGGAGACACTGCCACTAGGAGATCAGCTGCTCTGGTTACTGGGTTCTATAGAATTAAATAATTTATTAGATACAAACTCTCTATGTCTTACTGAGAACCACTCAAATCTAGTGTTTTTCCTGAACCAAACATTTATATCTCTTTTCATGTATAATGAAGAGTTAATGTGGACACACTACCTTGACCCAGGCTATGTCTACACTACAGTCGCTTTCCCGAAAAAACTTCACTTACGTCTACTCTGCAATTTGTATCTCTTTTCATGTATAATGAAGAGTAAAGTACATTTGCCGGGGGAGGTGGTCCTATGGAATTTTGTGATGGAACATTCACTTTGCACAATATTTCCCAACAGAAATTTGTTCCTGGCACTGTGGCTCCTCCAAATCTTTGGCAGTATGGTGGGTGGCCTATTGTAGATCCCCATTTTCAACACTCCTTGGCTCCAGGGTCTGATCCCAGGGAACATGGTATATTTTGGAAGTGTCAAAAAGTTCCAGCAAGGAGAATGTTTTAGTGTTTCCAGAATAAAATACTGCAGAATTTCAGTTCTGTGAAAAATAAGGAGGCTGTGGCTTTTCATCCTGGTTTAGGAAGAAAAATGTTCCAAAGATTCAAAATTTTTCATGAAGGTGAAATTTGCTTTTTGGCCAGCTGTGTACATTTCTCACTAGGCTAATGAGCACAGTGCAGAAAGAGATAATTAGCAATCAACTTTAACAGTTAACTGGTTTCTTTCTTTTTTTTCTGTCCATCTGTCTGTCAAATTGGGAAGAGGGGCAAAGGGGAAATATGGAGGGGAACAGGTTCCCCCACTGTTCCCCTTTGCTTCAATGATTCTAGGAGAGAAAACAAAGGCACTTAATTCCTCTGTGCCTCCCATTCCCTACATTGTTTCCTTATCCAATCTCTTGCGTTACAGAAAGCACTCAACCCTTTGATTCCTTCTTATGCTTCTCTCAAGCCTTCCTCTCTCCTGCTCTTCTCCTAGTGTTTCCAGCTCTGCCTTCCAACTGTCAACATTTTAAAAATTCTTAATGATGCAACCTGTGGTTACCACGGTAACTAATTTCATTGCCTTGGTGGCAGTGATAATATGATGAATATTGCCATTGAAATTTAGAATAATTTTCCTTTTCTTTTAGACCAAACTAGGCCTTCCAGAATGTTCCACTGTGTCTTACTCTGGCCAGTGAGAGAACCTACTAGGCATATAATTAGAACATAATTACAATCTGCTCATATGTTGGGTTTTTTTTTCAGGTTAGCAGGGCAAAGAATAACACCTCCCTGCCCAGAAAAATAAAACAGTTAAAACATTAAGTCATTGATTTATTATTGACCTACGTGAAGCTTTCTGCAAGTCTGATATAGCTAGTCATAGCTGTCAATTGTGTATAAATGCAGCTAAATTTTATTTACTGTTTAAACATATGTATTTAAAATCACTTTTAGGGATTGACATTATTCGTTAGAGGTGCAGCCAGATTCTAATGTTCTTTACTCAGATTTTACCCATGCAAAATTTCCAGGAAATTCAGTGCTGTGCTGGTTGTCAGTCAGCCTTTTTGGCTGGGCTCTGTAGCTTAGTTACCTAGATGCTTAAATATGATGATGATAGGCATGGATATAAAACCTGATGTGATTAGGATAGAATTAGCTATTTTTTTCTACTTATACCTGCATCATTAAGGTCAATGGGAGCTGACTTAGGTTAAAGTCTCTAGTCAGCAGATGTGATCTGGAAACAGTGAAACAATAATTAAGGGCATGTCTACTACAGGATTTATTTCAAAATAATTCCCCTTATTTCAAAATAACAAGGCGAGCATCCACACTGCCAAGCCCATTTTTTTTAATTAATTGACTTATTATTTCAAAATAATAACTGTTGCTTTTAAAGAGGAATAAGCTTATTTCAAAATAGTTACTTTGGGAGTTATTTCAAAATAACTTATTTTGAAATAATATGGTAGTGTAGACATACGCTAAAAGAGTAATAAAAACATGGTTTTTTTAAAAAGCTGAATCCTTTCTGGCTAATATGTCACCAACAGTAAAGGTAGTGCAATCAATATTTAGTAAATTAAAGCAGACAGGAGTCCAGCTGACTCTTCCAAGGCTACGTTGACCCTGCTGTTTTATCAGGAATAAAAAGGAGATGAACACTTATTTTAGTCAGTAAAGATGTGCTTTTAAATGAACCCTAGGAACAGATCTACTGAGCAGGATAGCACTCTTTGGGATATTTAAACAATTGTTAGTCAGATTACTGTCTTTTCATCTTCACTGGCTACGTAGCAACCAGAGTGCCTTGCTGTGAGAGTACTGGTAGCTTTATGTATAAAATAATGACATTCTTCTGAACTCTAATGTCCTTGTTGCTTTCGATCCTTTGTCAACCATTGATGATACTATGAGATTTCAGGGTAGTATTGTTTGTCAGAGGCAATTAACCTTTCCTGGGAACAAGATTTAGAACGGAAGGAGAGAGTTTAGTGGAAGAAATAGGTGGGAGGATTTTATCTGACCTTCCAGATGTGTATATTCTTACATTGGTAGTGCTGAAAAATATTTCTGCTATTTCTTATTTGTTGGGATATTTTAGAAAGGCTTGGTAAGAATTTAGGGTTTACTGTATACTTCACCTACCTAATTTGGGTAAAACTCAAATTAAGCTGTGCAACTTGAGTTACATCAATTGCATAGCTGAAGTTGAAATAGCTAAATTCTACTTTTGGCGCTGTGTACACAGCTGGAAGTTGAAGGAAGAACACTCTTCCACCAACATCCCTTCCTCCTCATGAAATGAGGGTTACCATTATTCGGAGTAAGAAGTCCTCCAGCTTGACATTATTTCAAAATAATGGCTTATAGTGTAGACATGCTCTTTGTTATTTTGGAAAAACGCCTGTTATTCCAAAATAACGCTGCTGTGTAGAAATAGCCTATGGCTACGTCTGGACTACATCCCTCTTTCAGAAAAGGGATGTAAATTAGATGTATCGCAATTGCTAATGAAGCGGGGATTTAAATCTCCCGTGCTTCATTAGCATAAAAATGGCTGCCACTTTTTTTTGGCACGGAGCTTTGTCAGAGAAAAGCGCCAGTCAAGATGCTGATCTTTCGAAAAATAAGAGGATAAGGGATCTTGAGATAAGGGATCTTTTGGAAAAGGCTTTATTTTTTGAAAGATCAGCGTCTAGACTGGCGCTTTTCTCCGACAAAGCTCCATGCCGAAAAAAAGCGTCAGCCATTTTTATGCTAATGAAGCACGGGAGATTTAAATCCCCACTTCATTAGCAATTGTGATACGTCTAATTTATATCCCTTTTCCAAAAAAGGGATGTAGTCTAGATGTAGCCACTGTGTTTAGGATTTCTTTAATGTTCTAAAAGGTTTGATGTGTCTAATCTATGTCCTATCAGCCATTATTTGAACTCCTTCCAGTAAAATTAAGTGTAATAGCAAAGTCCCTAGTGGATTTCATGGAGTCTGGCCCTCTTCAGGATTTAAAACTCTGTTCAGGGGAGGGGTTTTGTTTTTATTTAGATTTTATCAATTTACTTTTTGTTTTGTTTTGGGTTGGTTGGGTGTAGATTAAACTACACAATTACCAAGTGTGACACCTAACAGCCAGGCAAGGGTTTTGGCAGGGCACCTCCTCTTTGAAAAGTACAGTCTGGTCCTTCTGTGCCTCTGCTCCAAGGGTTTCCATTTCTCCCTTTTAGAACAGAGGTTTTACTGAGGGCTGGGCCCTCGACCAGTCAGGGCCTTTTTCAGCTGATCTCTCACGTAGGTGAAGACTCTTACAGTATCCTCTTAGCATGGGTAGAGGAGTCTGGGACCATCCTTTCCACCTGGCTTAATAGTGGGCAGCTGAGCTTTGGAGTATTAAGCTATTGCCCCTCCTCTCTCTGAATACTTCCCACCCCAGTCCACGTTTGCTTCCCAGAGTAAGTTTCTCCAATCAAGTCTCTGACCTGCACAGTCACCTGCGTCTCCTTCATGGGTTTGCATGTGGTCAGTTCTCCAGCAATGAGCTTCTGGGCAGCATTCTCCACTCAGAGAATCCTCAGCTCCCTGCCTTTGAAGTACTCTGTTTCTCTTTTTAAAGCCCTCCTGCCTGGGACCAGAACTGTTCCTTAACCGCTTGCTCTCCAGCATGAAATTAGTCTACCCCATCACCCTGGGTTTTATTGGGAAGATGTCAATGTTAGTGTCCTCCTTATGGTGAAAAGGCCTTTTCACTGTGGAAGGTTATATAGTGCTTCCAAAATATAGTCAGACTCTGGATTCTCTTGTGCTCCTCTGGAAATTAGTTCTGTAGCCAGTCCTCTTGATTCAGAATGCTTTGTTCCCTGCAGTCACATGCTTCATCCTTAGGCTTTGCGGTCCCAGAGTTGTATAACCATCAAAATGGTTCATAACTCAAAATATATCTTCAGTGTAACTAGGGCTTAATCTGTTAATCAGCTTTAATATATTACCTTTCTAGCCTCTGAACTTCTCAGTTTTGGCTAGGACCGCACACTGAAATACTCAACAAGACAGTCTGGTAAGCCTGGGCCAACTTGGGGTAGCAAATACCAGAAATCTCATGATAGAGGGTTTCACGCAAGATTCATAGATCTAAGAGGGCCAGGTAAGTTTATTCATAAAGTTTCAAACTGAAATTCTGAAGCTTTTGAGGTTCAGTCATCATGATTCCCATAATCCTTTCCCTTCCTTCCATTTATTGAGATGGGGGGTATAAACTTCTCAAAGAAAGAATCAGAGTCTAGTTTATTTTCCCTTTTCAGCCTCAAAGCCTGAGATGATATATCAAACGTTATCTGAGGGAAAGAACTGTTATGAATAGAAATAGAATATATATCCATTCATTTTGAGTGTGTGCTCTCCAGTTCTTTCACATTAGGCATCCATAATGCCTGCAGACAATAAACACAATTTCAGGAGTCTATGCCATATCAAAGCAAGAGGCAAAGTTATTTACAGCGTGTCAAGGTCTTTCTGTGATGGTGTAAGAACACTTTGATAATAATGATATAGTACTCAGAAGTAATGATGTACTTATAAGTAAAGATGAAGTGCCTTTAATTTATTTGATAAAGAGAAAACTGAAGTGGGCAGCTTCAGAGAAACATACACCTCTGTACCTGACTTGCACTGAGTGTTTACTCTGAGAACATGTGTACTACTGAAGAAGGCTTTGTCATTAACAAAAGAACTTTATAAATACAGAAAATGGAGAGAGAGTTTTTCAGATGGGGGGAAAACATGGCCCTGGACAAAAGAGTGTATATGTTATCTGTGGGTGAAACTTCCAGCCTTGAGAGGCCAAACCACAGGCTTCAGGGATAAAGGGTCAGACCAACATTGAGTAATTTCACAAGTTTTTAACTCTCAAAGATAAATAAGATACCTAGAGCTTTTTGAATTGGCATGTCATAGATGTGAGTATGGATCAATATTTAGGGTGAAATTCACCCCAGTGCACAGGGCCAGCAGAAAATATTGCAGCACTTGCATCCTTTTTAGGCCACATTTAGAAGAATGTAGTGTTTTTGTGAGTCCCCTGCACAGGGCTGAATTCTACCCTGTATGCACGTCAAGGTTTTGGATTCTCCACAGTTGCTTTACCACATCTCAGTTTCTTAGGGTGCATCTACACTGCACCGTAACTCGAAATAAGATACACAATCGGAGCTACGCAAATTGTGTATCTTATTTCGATGCTATTTTGAAATAGTCTATTTTGTCATTTGGCACTGTCTACACCGTGTCCCGTTTCGAAATAAAGCGCTATTCTGAAACTTCCGTTTCTCCTTGTGGAATGAGGTTTCGAGGGATGTCGGAATAACAAGCCTGAAATAACAGGCTTGCTGCAAAACCACAGAATAGCTATTTTGGGATACTCTGGTAGCCTAAAGTAGCATTATAGTGTATATATACCTGTAGAGACCCCATTAAATATTAGCTCAAGGTACAGATTTCTGATTCTGGTCCTAACTTGATAAGGTATGAACATGTTTGGATATGGGGTGTTGGTCGATGCTCATATCTAGGTTCTCTTTTCTACTACTCTTCTCTAGACCTTGATTCCCTGGCTGTACATGAATGATGCTTATGTGAAGTTTGCCATTGTCCTTAAGCATAAGTCTAGGTGACTTGTTTAAGATCATATACAGAAAGTCTGGCTGAGCAGAAAATTGAACCCCTCATTCATGAGTCCCTGGCAAATCAAATTTGTTACTGGATGTTTGAAAGCAGTGTTTTAGTTACACAGATGCTTGGGTGGATGCTCATAGCTGGGCAAATGTGCATGCCTATGTGTACAGGTGTGTTTTCATGAGACTATACCTTGAGTGCTCACACAGATAAAGCAAAGATAATCTTTTTTGGGAGTGAGGATGGTAGGAGATAGGGAGAGTATGAGGAAAAAACATAACCCATTGTTGAGTGTGGTGTTCCAGATCCCCCTCCCCCTCTCTGGTGTGTGTGTGTGTGTGTGTGTGTGTGTGTGTGTGTGTGTGTGTGTGTGTGTGTGAGACTACTCCCAACAGAAAGTTACAGCAGCTCATGCTTTTAGCTCTGTAGGCCTGTGGTTTGATCCTGGAATTGTCAGCTAAGATGGTAGCTATCTCACAACCAAACAATAGTCTTTAAAAAATAGAGCAGTAGTGGGGAAGAGATTTGGTGAGGGTGGGGGCTCCAGGCATTGTTGGAAGCTTCCCAACTATTTTTAAAATCCCAGCTTGTGTATATAGTAAGAATATGAAGCTTTTATGCGGAAACGAGAAAGACATGATTATAAATGTTCTAAAATCCCCAGGGTCAGCCTAAGATTGACAATCATCCAATTTGGGGACAGAAACAGTAGCCTGAGATAGAGGTGCCCAATTTTAGCATTATGAATATTAAATGCACACACATAGCAATGATCTCAGTGAAGAAAACTGAAGCCTGAAACACATTTGAAGGGAATGCTATTTTAACCATAACTAGTATGTAGAAATAATGATCTCTTCCTAGAAGGATTTGCCAAACAGGAAAAAAAAAGGCCATGTTTAATCAATAAGTTATTCACTCTGAACAGTTTGCTCAGTTCTATCCAGTGTGTGACACAACATTGCTTCCAAATGAATCATCTAAATAATTAAATGGCTTCTTTTCAAGGAGACTATTCCATACCCGCCTATGCTACTGTATATGATGTAACCTTATAAAATAGGTACTAGTGTGGGAGAAATCTGCAAATCACAATGATTCTAATTCAAGCGAACAGTTTACTTCAACCAAATCAGAGGCGAGTCCAGTGGTACTGGTGGTGCTCTGGACCAGCTGTAATGATGAAAACCTTCCAAATGTGAATGAGTGCAATTCTGTTTTTGGACGGATGTACAATAAGGCCATCTTGAGAGCTAAAACCAAGGGCTTGTCTATGCTCACAGGGCTGCAGCGGCATAGCTGTGCTTAATTTGTGCCAGGACTGAGCCTGAGCATCTAAGGGTTGGCAGTTCATAGCCTTGATGTTTCTGGGCTTGCTGCATCAGTTAAAAAAGATTATTCAGGCCCTGGCTCCTCTTTCATTGTAAATTAAGCATTGTACAGTGAAGTGCTACCGATGCTGACAGGAGAGCTTATCCTAACAGTGTAAGTAGGCCTGCTGATGGCAGTGTGTGTGTGTGTGGGTGTGTGTGGGAGGGGGAACAAAAGGGGTAATTGCCCCAGGTCACAGTGATTCAAAAGGGCCCAGGGTTCTGGCTAATGTGGCCGTGGCAATGGCGGCAGCTGCCAGAGCCCCAGGCCCTTTAAACTGCCACCAGAGCTCCAACCCGCAAGTTCCGGGCAGCGCTAAGGGCTGACCTGGGGAAAATTCAGCTGGTGCTGAGGGCTGGCTACCCACAGCCCCAGCCCTTCTGAGAACATGGAGCATGCCCACTTTGCCCAGGGGCCCAGTAATTCTGTTGATGGCCCTGACTGTAAGTACTGCATCTCCTCAAGAGGTAGTAGTTATGTTGACAGGAGAAGCTCTCCTGAATGGTCTACACTGGGGGATAACTGGCATCACTACACTGCCTAGGGGCATGGATTTTCTATACCTGAGCTGTGTAGTTAAATCTGACATATATTTGTCATATAGACCAGGTCTAAGCGAATCTAGGAGATTGAAGTTAGTGAAATGTTCACAATTCTTCCCTCTAGACTCCCACCAACCTACCCACATTACCCATGTAAATTAGGGCTTGCCTACATGAACATTTAGTTAGATATAAATCTTCTCCCTTTCCTGGATTAACTGTGTGGTGCCTACAAAAGTTCATTAATATTTTAATAATGAGCTTGATGTAGTCCATTTAAAAAAGGACTAGCTCCAAGCACACTAACAAACCACTAATTCACATCACACATGTTCACATTGACAGTTAGCCAGGGACAGGCAAGGAGGGGGTAGAATCACACCCACTCTTGCTATGAACTAAATGTTCATGTAGACAGGCCTTTCCACTCTTACACAGCTCCTCCGAATACGACCTAATAGCTCAGTTGTGAACCTCTCCCATTCCTCAACAGAATGTTAACTCCCTCATTCTAACTGATATAGCTAGCAAGGCTGCCAACAGGTATCATGTCAGGCAGCCCCCTTATGCCTATCCACATCCTAACTGCAATGAGATGGATTGTGGGAATCAGCTGCAGTGACTCCTCCAGTACTCTGGGAGCAGCAGTGACACAGGTTCAGGCAGTAAGACTGAAGGAAGGCAGAGTCTCTCCTCCTCCTCCTCCCCACAGGCCCATGTAGGGAACCAATGGAGGATGATGGGAGAAAGTGGGTGATAAAATAGTGAAGGTACAAAATTGGCCTGAGGTTTATACTGCTCCCCTAGGACATCCTCCCAAGCTGCCCAACGTTCGTGTCTTACAATTCATAACATAAGAATGGCCGTACTGGGTCAGATCAAAGGTCCATCTAGCCCAGTAGCCTGTCTGCCGACAGTGGCCAGCACCAGGTGCCCTAGAGAGGGTGGACCGAAGACAATGATCAAGTGATTTATCTTCTGCCATCCTTCTCCAGCCTCTGACAAACAGATGCCAGGGACACCATTTCTATCCCCTGGCTAATAGTCTTTTATGGACCTAACCTCCATGAAATTATCTAGCTAACTCTTCTTTAGGTAGCCCCTGACTTTGATGCCTTTGTTCCTACTGGCTTCTCCAATGCTCTCATGTATTCCTTGCTCACTTCTACAGTTCCCCTTGTTGCTGAGGTGTGTAAGGAACGAATGTGTATCCCCATTCCTCCTGCCACTGCTTGGAGAGAATCCAAAGAGGGAAACCACAGACTTTACCTCATTACTGGGAAATATCACAAGTGGACTATGCTAGACTTGGCAACTTTAAGATATCCTCTCTTATGGGATTGTGGGTACCATTTAAATATGGTGCCTTCACTTTTTACTCCCCTAACTTTTTACTCTAACCTCTGCACCTATTAAATTGCAAATGGTTTGCAACATTACAGTTCATTCTATAGCTCTCACTATACCCACCCTCCCACTTTATTTCTTGCTCTTCTCAAGTCCTTATGAAGACACTGCACACTTTAGGACCCAACAGGGTTCTCAGTTTATAGTAACTTTTCATTTCAAAAGCTTTAACTAAGTCAACCAGGTCAGCACATGTCACTTGGACAATTGCCCCCATGACAGAAGTACACAGGCATGCTGAGTCAGTGTCAGACGTTTGTACTTCGCAACATGACTCAATTGTTATTTTAATTTTCTCTTTCTACACGAGCTCTCCCACCCTCATCCCTCCCACCAAAAGAAGCTTTGCTACAAAATGAGCATTACTAACAGCAGCGGGGCTGCTATAGAAAAAAGAAGAAAAGCTGGGGGAAAGCACTACAACCTCTCATCTCTGCAGCAACTTTATTATGCCACTTGACACAGCTTGAGGGGAAAACCAGAAACTGCACAAAAGGCAACATTTAAAAATAACTGATTTCTTTTTTGTCTATTAAAGCTAAGTTTAAAAAAAAAACAGATCTGACAACTCCCCCATCCCCCTTCAGTAGGAACTCTTGTGAACAATTCATTTTCTCTTATGTCATTTCAAGCATTTTAGTTTGAAAAAGCAAAGAATTCAGGCCACCCATCAGCATGCCCAAATTTTTCAGTTGGCTCTAAAAGGTGTCACAACTGGGGGGCTACAATATAGCTGTGAGCAGGAGGGGAATGAGGGTTATGGGGTAAAGGATTAGATATTGTTGCTATCCAAGCAAGCCTATCACATGTAAATGAACACACCAAATATCCTATTTAGTCTGATAATAAAAAAGATCATTCTTTATACTCTGATACTTTCCATGAATGGTGGAAACTTTTGCAAGAACTTCTTTTTGACTCACCAGACCAAATGGCATTTACACAGGGAGGTCCAATCCTCACTGGCTAAACAACCATGTTTAAAAACATACTTGCATTATGATCTTTGGATATAAAGAGCTAATTGTGCTCTTTATAAGGGCAGTGGAAAACGTGCTGCAACCCCCAGAATACCAAATCTAATGGCACTGCAAATATTCCTCTGTGGAAAGGAAAGTTTAGTAGACTTGAACAGATGTGGCTTAGACGGTTCACCAGCCCACCATCAGAGCCTGAAACATCCTGAGGACTTCATAGCAGGGTGTGGCCTTCAATGGCTGTTATACATCCTTAAAACTGATCAGGACCAGGGCCAGGAAATGTATTGATGAAATTGTAAGTGGAGTGGGAGCCAGGACAGCTGGGTTCTGTTCTGAGTTCTGGCTCTGACTTCTTATATGTCATTGAGCAGGTTACTTAGTATCTCAATTTTTTTCTCCTATAAATGGTCTGATCTATGCTAAATTGGAAGCGCTAAGTAAGATACACAGCTCCAGATGTGCTTCTGCACCATCCACACAGTGGGAGGCAGACGAGAGCAAACGCTCCCATCAGCTTCCCTGACTCCTTGTGAGAAATGGCACCAACGGGGGCACCCTCTGAGTTTGATTTAGAGGGTCTAGTATAGATTTGCTAAATCAAACCCCGGAAGATAAACCACAGCAACATCAATCTTCAGAGTAGTGTAGATGTGCCCTCAGGGAAGTTTTGAGTCTTAATTTATTTATATTTAAAAGCACTTTGTGATCCTGTAAAAGTATAAAGAATCTGAGCTACTGAGAGTACCCAATACTGAAGTTGAGATTTTGACTATAGTTCCTACTGAGAATGACATCAGACTACAGAAACAAATTCTCCCTCACCTTTCATGTCATTAAGGACCCTAGGTCTGAATTCAGACCCTTTTCCACTTCAACTACTCCACTGACCAATCAATACCAACATCTCACATCTCCTCCTACAATGTTCAGCTCTGCTGATTGATACAAGTCCTTTGGGATTCTAAAAAGGGCCCTCAAAATCACACTCCACGCCCAACCTACATTCCCCAATAAAAGGAAGTAGTAGCAAATAGTGGGATGGTAAAGCTACAGGACAAGCTAGGCTGCTGGCAAGTTTCTCTCTGGGCATAGACAGAGGACAGTTGGGTCCCACTGGAGTTTGATCCACAAATGACAGCTGCACTTCATCGCTAATGACAGTATTTATAAAGACAGAGCAGCCATTATGAGGAAGGAACTGCCAGGGGAATGGCTCTGCATTTCCCTCAGTATCTTAAGGAGTCTGCTAGCTTAGATTTCATGTTAATGTACACAATGTATGTGCCTAGAGAGATAGATGCAGGTGGTCTCTAGAAATCAAGTCTAGTATGCACAGTGTAGGTTATTTTTGTTTGTGCTTTGAATTATTTGAATAGCCATCCCTGAAATTCAGGGTGGCTTCTGATTGCTCATACTTGGATGGTGTGTTTGTTCTTAATATTTAACACCAATCTCAAGGCCTCTATGAAGAAGGTTTTTGTTTTGTTTCACATATGAGAAGTCTCTGTGGACTTCTAAGGCTTGAGGTTGAGACCAATCCACACCACTATTCAGCTGTATAACAAAGAGCCCAGTCTACCTCATGCACTCACTAAAAGCTATATTGATTGGAATAGCAATGTCCTGCTCTGACCTCAGCACAGTATAAGCTAAGTAGCTGGTGTACAGGGATGCAGGGTAAAGATTATGGTTGTTTGTGAAACCTTAGGGATGAACTTCTTGCCCTTCCTTTTTTATTCTAATTTGATACTAAAGAAATGTATTCCAATATTTGTATTTTATAACAGTGTTATTTTAGTTTACTTGCTATAAATGTGCAATTTTAAGTCTACCTCCAAAAACCTTCTTATTCTCTAAGAAGGTAAGATCATTATCATCACCATTTAGACAATGAATAGTTTCTGGCAGTTTAGTCTTTATTCAGATTATTCAGAAATTAAACTTTAATGTAGTTCAGGCTTCAACAGAAATAGACTTCTGTTTTCTTTCTCTTTTTCATTAAATTTATTTTCCTCTTTAAATAAGAGATCACAGTAGATTTGCTAATTTATATGGAGTTTCTTTAGTGAGAGACTTTTCTGACCCTTAATGAAAGTTCAGAAACAATATAGAGAGTCTCTAAAAACAAACATCTGTGTACAAATAATTTAACCCTGGGTACACAACCTGTCAGAGAAAGGATGCTTTTAATGGACACTTCATGGTAGCCTAAAATAAATTCACTATAGATAGAAAGTGACAGATTTTCATTATCATGATGTTTAAAGGTATTGCTAAATAAATTGGTTATTCACCACAAATGACAGTGAGGTCATCAGGTTTATTTTAGCAAATGCATGGAAATTTAAGGGTCATAGTTTTTAAAGGAACAAAAGCTATGCATGCCAATGTGTATCTGTTTGTGTGTGTACAACTGCTATAGTCTATGTGCTAACTGGTAATGTGTGGGTGTCTAGCTACTCATTTCCTTATGCAATTACTTGATTAGCTGTTTGAACTGTGGTAACTGCCTACACAAAGGGGGTAGATATATCCACATGCATCTTTGGCATACAGGCTTCCACCTTAAAAATTTACTTTTGAGTGGCTTTTTTTTATCAATTTTTTACCTGGCAAGGTATTTTATTACCTAGTACTCATTCTGGGTATGTCTACACTACCCTCCTAGTTCGAACTAGGAGGGTAATGTAGGCATACCGCACTTGCAAATGAAGCCCGGGATTTGAATTACTCCTCATTCCACCATTGGGGGGTCTGGAGTGCAGGGGTCTTACAAACCCCCTCTATGTGTTTCCTGGCCCCGACTGCCAGCCTGTGTGCTCCCCCCACTGTGTGTCCCCCAGCCTCACCTATCACCACCAGGTGATTTTAACATATACTCCCCGAGCTACTGGCACCACCACTGGTAGCACAGGGGACTAGAACAGCTTGACTTATGAAGAGAGGCTGAGGGATTTAGCCTTATTTAATCTACAGAAGATTAGAGTGAGGGGGGATTTGATAGCAGCCTTCAACTTCCTGAAGGGAGGTTCCAAAGAGGATGGGGACAGGCTGTTCACAGTAGTGATGGATGGCAGAACAAGGAGCAATGGTCTCAAGTTGCAGTGGGGGAGGTCTAGGTTGGATATTAGGAAAAACTATTTTACTAGGAGGGTAGTGAAGCACTGGAATAGGTTACCTAGGGAGGTGGTGGAATCTCCATCCCTAGAGGTGTTTAATTCTCTGCTTGACAAAGCCCTGGCTGGGTTGATTTAGTTGGATTTAGTCCAGGGGGCTGGACTTGATGACCTCCTGAGGTCTCTTCCAGCTCTATGATCCATTATTTTAAGATACAAGTCACCTTAAAATTAGCTGACCCCTGCCAGAAAAGGGAGGTCTAGGTTGGATATTAGGAAAAACTATTTCACTGGGAGGGTGGTGAAGTACTAGAATAGGTTAGTTAGGGAAGTGGTGGAATCTCCATCCCTAGAGGTTTTTAAGCCCTGGCTTGACAAAGCCATGGCTGTTAGTTAGGGTTGGTCCTGCTTTGGGCAGAGGTCAGGAGTCGATGACCTGCTGAGGTCTCTTCCAGCCCTATGATTCTATGAGTCTATGTCCCTGTAGCTCAGGGGAGGTGTGTGCAGAGTGGTCTGTCCATAGGATGGTTTGGTGTAGCTGCTTGGGGCCCAGCGATGGTCCCCTCACTCATTGCAGTAGCGGCAGCTATGGGCCTGCTCCACTCTGCTGCCAACTCCCAAGCCAGCCCGCCCTGGGGGTTCAGTCACGCTGCTTCCCACTGCTGTCGTGAAGTGGAGTGACTGGGCTGGCCTGGGAGATGATGGCAGAACAGAGACTGTTGATTTGCTGCATTTTCCTTCAGCTCCTGCAACCACGCTAAGTTCAGGGGGACCCACCCAACCCCTGCTGCTACCCCACTCCAGGCCCCCTGGCAATCCCCAAGGCCATGTCTTTCAGGGGAGGGGGTCTGAGGAGAGGAGTGCGATAGAGAGGAGAGGGTGGAGTAGGGTTGGGAAAAGGTGGGGTGAGGGCGTTGCTGGGGCTGGACTTGGGGAAAGGGTACAGACACCCACCAGAGCCACAGGAATTCACATGCCAGCAGCCATGCATGGGTGGAACTGCTCAGGCCACAGATGAGATCTAAGACCTCTAGAATCTGGCTTTTGCCTTATCAGGATTTATGCTTTGTCAGGAGGTGTCTCAGGTAACTGACTTAATCTAATGGTAGCAAGCAATAATGACCTCTGCTTATTAGCATAAATTTTGCTTAATGGGGAAGCATTCAGCAGGTGCCAAGTAACTGCATGGTCAGTTGCCTCTGTCAGGTCAAATTAGACTCAAATTATGGGTTTTGTGGAAATAAGCTTTTACTGAGGTTAAGTCCAGCATGAACGTTTTCATGGTTTTGTTTTCTAAATTCAAAGAGAAATAGGTAAATAAAAATAAACAACGCTAAGTAGAACTTTCAACCAAACGATGGCTTTGGTCAGATGTCTGGAAGCACTTAATCACTGGTTTAATACTAGTCTCATTTCCATAGTCACTCCCTTTCTGTTAACGTGATACTTCCTTTCCATGTGTGCGGCGGCACTGTGACATCCTCTCCTGTCAGCTTGGAAGAAAGATGTTAGCACCTCCATGTAGATTTTTGTGTTCTCTTAGCCACCGCCCCTTCACAGTTCTGTGCAGAAGTCTGTTTTCAGTGATATACAATTATCATCCCCTTTGGATACAGAGAAGAGAGGGAAGAGAGATCTCTACACACCTTATTCTGGCCACGCTAGCCCCTCTCTCTCTCTCTCTCTCTCTCTCTCTTTCATTCCCCTGTGTGCTTCTTTCTGGTGTGCCTTTCTCCTCTTCCAGTTAAGGGGTTAATGAACTCCTTAGTTCTTCTTAGCTCAGATGGATCTAGTAATTAGACCCAGAATCCCTGTCAGGCCTTTCAATGGGGAACCTAACTGATCTTATTGTGACGAGAGTGCTGTATCAGCTTCTTACTCTCAGCACTTGGCCATAGGTACCTGGGAAATAGTCACAGTTCCTTGACTCTGACTGTTTTATGCCAGTTGCAGCTGCTTGGTGAAGGTTAAAGCAGCTGTAAACTCTTCCAGCTGGTAATGGTGGCCAGCTGGGGACATTCTAGCCACATCTCATCCCAAGCCATTCATTCTCTCTCCAGATGCCCTACACTGGGGCTGCCTGCATACAAATGACATGGGTGCTGGCTAAGCTAACTCTGTGCTCTCCAAAGTCTCCTGCATGTCAGGAGGAATCACCAGGTAGGAACAGAAGACCAGGTTCTGTTCTCTTTTGCATCACTGAGTGGTACAAAGAGAGCAGAAAGGGTCTGCCCATTTAATTCCTCTCTGTGACGAAGAGAGCACTATTAATTTTGAAATAACATAACTCACACCTGACCAGGAGCTACTTGGATTTAGCAACTTCAGCAATGTATATATTTGTATCGTGCATGTGGTGACTTTTGTGATGCTAACATGAAACCTCTGATAATTCTGCAGGCATTAGTACAGATGATCTCATTCCATAATCTGTTCTCTGAGGAATTACATTTTTGCCTTTTAATCCTGTGTCAACAGGTGTCTGGGACATATTTCTGCTGTCTGTGATTGCTTCCACAGTATATGAACAAAACGTTGCTGTGGAAGTAACAACTTTTGTGAGTGTCCAGCTGTGAATGTCTGTTCTCAGATGGAGAGGTTGTTTAATTGACACTATGACCAGTGGATTAGTATATCTGTCAAACGGACCTGAAAAAGAACAGTATGTAAGCTAGAAAGCTTGTCTCTGTCATCAATGGATGTTGGCCAATAAAAGATATTACCTCACCTCCCTTGTCTCTCTCTAATACATACTATAAACTCTCTGTCATAGAGACTTACAGGCTACATCTACATTGGCAAGATTTTGCGCAAATATTTTTAGCGCAAGATTTTTTGCATTAAAGTATTTGCACAAGAGAGTGTCTACACTGGCATGTGCTTTTGTGAAAAAGTATCCGTGCCAGTGTAGATGCTCTCTTGTGCAAGAAAGCTCCGATGGCCATTTTAGCCATCGGGCTTTCTTGCGCAAGAAATTCATGTTGCCTGTCTACACTGGCCTCTTGCGCAAGAACAGTTGTACAGGAGGGCTTATTCCTGAGCGGGAGCATCATAGTTCTTGCACAAGAAGCACTGATTTCACACATTAGAACGTCAGTGTTCTTGCGCAAGAACTCCCCGCCTGTGTAGACAGGCAGCATGTCAATGTAGACACAGCCACAGTGTTATATGTCTGTTTAATGGTGCCCAGGTCCCTCATTAGTGCCTCTAGATCTGTGACATTCAGACTGAGGCTTTTGAGGCAAAAGCGGCTCTTTAATATGACTCCTACAGCTTTTTGCAATACATGATATTAAAACAATATGTGACTTAATTATTAACTAGTCTAAGTTATTAATCTCTGTCTACACATCAGAGTTAATTCAGAATAACAGGCGTTATTCTGAATTAACTTCCATAGTGTCTACTCAAGCAAACCGCTATTTCGAATTAAATTCGAAATAGCGGGGTGCTTAATTTGAGTTAGTTAAACCTCAATGCCTAACTCGAATTAGCTAATTCGGAATATGTGCTGTGTAGATGGTTATTCTGAAATAGGGGGCCTCCAGCCTTCCCGGTTTCTCCTGGTGGCCACTGTGGGCCAAACCAGGAAAACTCTTCTCCCTCCCCCCAGCCCTGAAGCCCTTAAAGGGGCAGACTCAGCAGTCACTGCCCCGACCCAGTGGCCCCAAAACATGAGCCAGCAAGCCACTGGTAGCCAGCCCTCCACTGCGCCCCAGGAGCAGCCTGCCAGCTCCCAGGAGCCTGCCAGGGCCTGAGAAGGTGGGGTGCCTTCCTGGTCCAGGGCAGAGATCAGGGTGGACTACACCCAGGTTTGGGAGGATGCCCCCAATGTCCATGGTCTCTGCACTAGACAGAGGAACGCAGACGTCTATGGCAGGAAAGCTGCCAGCCTGGCCACCAAAGGCCACATGTGAACCCAGGAGCAGGTTTGCATGAAAATCAAGTGGGTTCAGCAAGACCCCTAACCCTGAACTTCTCCTCCCGCTTCCTTCCCTTGCCTACCCTTTCCAGCTCCCTTCTCCCAGGTTTCCCCCTCCCCTCTCCCACCCTCATTCCCACCTCAATTTTGGTCAATAAAGAGAGTTTGTTTTTGGCAAGAAATGTGTTTTTATTTGACATCAGGAAGGGGGATTAGGGAGGGGTAAGTGGAAGGACGTGAGGGAGGAATGAGGCACAAGTCCCCCGTGGGGCACACCAGGGAGGTTCTTAGTGCTCCTCAGTGTGGAAGCTCTCCTGCAGGGCCTCCTGGATACTGACAGGTCCCCGATGGACCTCTAGGATGGCAGCCTGCAGAAAGTGCAGCCAGGCTCACAGCAACACATCCACGAGAAGCACCAGAGTGCCCAGGGGCAGCTCCGGCTCCATGTTGCAGAGTGCTGTGGTGTCCCGAGTGAGGGCAACCAGAGCACACAGAGACACAAATGCTTTGCTGTCCCTCATCGAGGCAGGCAAGCAAGCAGGGACACCTGAGAACCTGCTGAGGGGGAGGAGTGTCCCTTTAAGTACAGGCGTCAGATAGCATCCGGCAGCAGCTACACACAGACACTCCTGACCTGATGCCCTGCCTGACCTGGTTCTGGCTGGCCTTAAATCCGATTCTGTGTCCAGTCAGTGTGGATGCAGTATTTCAAATTAGCAAAATGCTAATTTGAACTGCATTTTGTGTGTAGACACATTAATTCGAATTAGCTTAATTTGAATTAACTATTTTGAATTTAGATAACTCAAATTAACGCTGTAGTGTAGACATACCCTATGTTATAACCAATTGTAGTTGATAAATAATAATACTTGGTCAATTATTTTGTGTGTGAGAATGATCTATTATATATTTCAGAGAGTTTGTGTGTCTGTTCACAAACTCCTCCTAAACCATAAGAGCTAGGACCCCACAAATTTGGTTTGCAGCTTCCTTTTACCATAACTTTAAAGCAGGGTCAGGGTTTGGTTGTGCCAGGACAATGGGATGTGCATGGAATAGGATTTTCTCATCAAATGGAAAGAGAAGGCTGTGATAGCAGGGACAGTTATGCTCCCGAATGACCACAGGAAGTCTTCAAGTACCCATGCAGTGCAACCTCTTCTTCTCCTGGCAGGCTTGGCTCCTGCTGCCTTGGGATGGCCCTGGGGCCATCTCCACCCCCCTGTCCTAAGCCCCTCCTCACCCCAACCCTGACTCCTGCACTCCCAGTCTCTTGTCCCAAAGCTTTTGGCCTGAAGGACCCACACAATGCAGGGTGTGTGTGTGTGTGTGTGTGTGTGTGTGTGTGTGTGTGTGTGTGTGTGTGTGTGTGTAAAATATATATATTACACATACTCACACACACATACTAGCTGGACATACCCCTGACATCTGGCCCATACTTTTCTACTGCTGCATAAAGCAAAATCTCTGACTCAAAAAACAGGTATTGCAATTTTGAGAATCAGAACTATTTGACTTGGCAAATTTAGATACAAACGTCACAATGGAAACTATGTCTGTTTTCTTCCCATGTCATGAGTCTTGGAGCCATTAAAAGCACAGTGGAAGGGAGAGCCCCCAAATCACCGTTGCTTGTTTCCCAACCATTGCTGGAAGTATATGGAGGCCCCTTTTCAATAGTGCAATGTTTTGCTTCCTATCAAACGGTATTTTTGCTAATTGTCCTTGTAGAAGCTGATGGTTTTTGGTAGGGAAGTAGGGGATAGACATGCTGGGTCTGCAAATTCTCACACAAGAACTGAGTATAGGAATGTCTCAATCAGTGGGGCTGGCCCTACTGAATCTGAGAGATTTCAAGGTGACACCTCAAACTCTTCTCACATCTTTTTTGATGAAACTATGAGTCAACTACCTGAGGCTGCTGGCATCTCTATAGTCCCTCCTCCAGCACCCCCCTAGACCAACTGCCCCTCCCATGGACTGCATCTCTCATACACCCTCAGGATCATCTAGTATCAAACCCAAGACCAGTGCCCAGATTTGAGGGATCCCCCCACCTTGGATAAATTTCTCACCCACCCAGCATTATCCAGTGCTGCCCCTTGGGCCAGTGCCACTCAAAGGAGACCTCCCCACACCATGGACTTCATTTCTCACTCACTCCCTGCAGGACTGTCCAGCCCCACTTCCTTCATTCCCCCACAATCCTGCCCTCCCCCAACTCGCTCCCAACAGTCCATCCCCCCAGACCAGCCCATCCCCCTACAATCCAGCCCCCCAGTCCTGCCCTCCTCCCACTCGCTACCAACTGTCCAGCTCCCCCAGACCAGACCCCCCCATTCATTCCCTCTCCCCCCTGCTCTCATCCCTGGGTCCCCGATACTTCTCCTTCAAGACATTTTTTCAAAGTGGTAGTTGAATATTAACAGCTGACCCACTCCCTCCACCTACAGCAAGCCCCAGCAGCAACCATCCACCCATTGGTCGGCTGCCGGGCCCTGAGCCAATTGCAGTATTGAAGAGGGGCCTCCATATACTTCCAGCAGTGGCGGGGAAGTCGCTTCTCCCCACACTGCCAAGCTCCGTGCAGCCCTGGGGAGAGGCGTTGGTCTCTCATCTCTTCCCTTTCACAATACCTTAAAACCTTCTCCTGGAGGAAAGGTTATCCCATGGAAAGTTTAGTTGCTGTGGGTCTTATAGTATCCAAGTTATTAGAGCACAAACATTCTCCTTTATATAGTCTATATATATAAATATGCATGCAGTGCTTTTTTTGTGACGTTACGCCCCAGGATGGTGTACCCGCACCTATTTTCTTATCTTAATTGAATTGAATGGGATTCTCCTCTGGTGTACGGGCACCTATTTCCTGTTTCTCCTGGGGCAGCTTGGCTTCAGATGGAAGTGTGCCTGGGACACTGCAACCGCATTTCGGACCCTGGTGCTCTTTTTTTTGTTTTTTTTTTGCTCAACAACTTTTCCATTTTTTTTCTTTTGCTCGACAACTTTGGGCTTGGAGTACCAGCATGTTTTTTCTTACAAAAAAAGCTGTGTGTGTGTGTGTGTGTGTGTGTATATATATATAAAAAATGTTCTTACAGTAAAATGACTGACCAAATATTACTATTTTATCAATTACAATTGGTTAATTATATAATTGGCATAATATTGATTGCTAATTTGGTTCCTGAACCACTGAGAAATGAGTATTACTGCTCTAGATGCTATCACTATACAAACAAACATATTATGTGTTTCTGTGACTTTTGCATCGGTAAGTCTAATATTTTCTTAGATTTGTATAATTCAAGCCTTATTAGAAATGAAGTCCCTATTTATCTGCCTGTTAGCATCTGTGCTAGAGAAGTTAATCCTCCTGTGGTGTCTTTCTAAGTTCCAGGAAAAACTAGATAAAGATCTTTATTTTCAGGTGCTCTGATACTATGGTAATGTGGAGGCCACTTACAAATCTAGGCTGATAGGTTTATGCTTTCTTTAAAAGATTTTTCTCTGTCTGACTAGTTCTCTTGGAATCACATTTTTCTGTGGGTATTTTGCAAAGAGACTATGTGCTCAAATTCTGAACACAGTGGATGGCAGACAGTTACATTTGGGAAGTCTCCCAGCCCCTCCTCTCCCCATGCTAATGCCAGCCCTGAGAGTTCTTAAAACAGCTGATGTGTTGAAGCAAAAAGGCTATTATTTTATAAAAATTCCATTCTAACCCTAGGACACTGCAAGTGTAGAACCCATAACAAGGGTGCAAGCAGATATTCGACTTTTTTCTTCTAGCATATCCTTGTCTAGGAAAGTTTAGGTGTATTCAGCGACTGATACGAATGTCTGAACTGAAGAAGAGATATTGACGGATGGATGGGAGGGGAAAGAGAGAGGGATGGGGCGGAGGGGGGGGGGGAGGGAAACAGTTTTTCCCTGTCTCTGGAGAGTTTATTCCTCTCTAGATACAGCTAAACCATTTCTGCCAGAGATGATTTTTATCCTTAGCTTTTATCCTCTCTAGCAATTTTGGTAATCCAACTACTATGAAAGTATTAACTAAGCAAAAGAAAGTCTTTTGTTTTAATGATTCAATAATTAGAACTAAACTGGAAGCTTAAGAGCTGTGAGATTCTCTTGTCAAGAGTCTGGATATTATTATCCTTGACCAGTTCTGCAAAGACTAAAATAATTTGTGCTCACTAACTGGTAAATTCAAAAATTAACAGCTAATATATATAGAGAGGAAAGAAAATCAGAAAGAGGATAACATTTCTTTGTTTAAGGAAATAAGCCTTCTTGCAGCCATAATATGGTTTTAACCCTCACTTACCCAAGTCTGCTTCATCATGAAGTAGAGGAACTTAAATGTAATCCCTTTCAATATAAATCCAAACACTTATTAGTAAAGGTATCAACATACATGCCTATTTTACAGTAGCTCTAAAATTTGTGGATCAGATTTTACTCTTATCTACCCCACATAGATTGAGTCCACCTGCTGGGATAATTCCTTGTGAAAAGATATGTGAAGGATAATATATCCTCTTTCTTCCTCTGTGATGCATTAGGTGTGAGATGACTATAATTTCCGTTTTAAGTATTCTAGTTCAAAGAAGAATTCCTACTTCCAGAAAGCTATAAACAAAATTGTAAGAGAAATTAGACCAATGAATAAACAGGATGTAGTCATAACTATATTGTATATTTTCCGTCATTTTGATTGTTCTCAAGAGACAGAGAAAAACCACTGCTGAAACTTCCAGGAAACTAATAAAACCTCTTTGGGGCTTTGGAATCGCAAAACCATCTTAGCTACTATGAAAATATGAGAAGTGCAACATAATGGACCAGAGCCTCAGCTGGTGTAAATCAGTATATCTTTATTAAAGAAATCAGGGTCCAGCTCAGTACGTTTATTGTGAGAAATATATGTTGAAACTGGGCAAAATTTGGATTGTTTGTTTAAAATAGGTATTTCAATAATTTTTATTTTTTGTTTGATAGGCTTTTCCATTCAGTTCATCACTATGGTAAGAGGTGCATTTCCACTGAGATTTCTTTTCAGTGAAATATGCCATTTTACTGAAACAGAAATGTTTCACTGAGATGTATGGTTTTTGATAAAAACAACTGTCTTGATAGCCTGGTGGATAGGGTTTTGGCCTGGAGGTAAGCGCTGAACATTCAAGTCCCTTTTTCATTCCTGAGCAGGGTCTTGAATCTGGTCTCCCAAAGCCCTTCCACCTTTCTCCCTTGGCTGGATACATGTGCACAACCTAACTTCATTTCTGTGGAAGGTTTTTGTCTTGCTTGCAGTGTGGAACAAGATCTAATTTTGAAACCTGGGAAGTTTCTGGTAAATGGAATGATCATCCTCAAATTAGCTATAGCCAGTGTCCAAGCATGTTAGAAACATCACACCCACAACACCCTACAAGACAGGGAAGTATTTCTGTTTTTCAGGTGGAGAGCATCAGTTTGGGGTCCTGGGAGCTGAGCACTAGTCATGTCTCCAGTTGTTGTGTTTGGTCACATCCAATCTGTTGAGTGTTCTAAAGGGCACGATTTGGAAGCTGAATGGTAAAACAATATTTTCAGAGGCCCAGTCACACTCAAGGACTTCTCTGAATGCTCAAGTTAGTTGTTTTTAATTTTTTTTGTATAATCTAGAAATAAGTTCTTTGTGGGCAGGGACTGTCTTTTTGCTCTGTGTCTGTAGAACACCTAGCATGACTGGAGCTCTGAGGTGCTACAACAATAGAAATAAATGATTAATAATAATAATTTGTATTACTATAGAACCTATAAGTCCTAATCATGAATCAAGACCCTATTGTGCCAGACATTGCACAAACACAGAAATAAAAGGCAGTCCCTGCCTCAGGGAGCTTACAGGTCAACTACATGACAAGAAACCACAGGTGGATACAGACAGATGGGGGAATACAAGCAAACTATGGGACCATCTCTGTCAGTACAATTGGCAGTGATCTAAGCACACCAGCGGCCTTTCAAGTGCCATAGGCCTCATAGAAGAGGAGAATTTTAAAGAGGGTTTTGAAGCATGACAATGAAGCAGTTGTGTTAGAAATCCACCCAGTAAGGAGGTGCTTAAGCAGTAGCTCTTCTACACCCTCATATGGGGCCCTTTACAGGCTGCATAGTACAAAAACAGACAAAACGTAGGGTAAGGATAGGGTGGCAGACAGACTTCACCGGGTTATCTGCAAAGTGGGGGATGGTTCCAGGCCCACAGAAAGGATGGGGCCTAGGGAAGAAAGGGCAGGGCTGGGGCCTAGTTCCCTTCTCCGTAACACCCACCCCATGCCACCACGGACTCCAATAGTGATTTAAAGGGCCCATGGCTTGCCTTTTAAATCACCAGGCCCCAGGGCATCTGCCTTCTTTGCCCCACCCTGCCAGTGACCTAGGGTAAGGAGCCCCCTGCACACACATGAGAGAGGAAAGGCACGGGAGAGTCAGCGGCAAAAAAAGAGATGGATTTACTGAGGTCTAACAGGCCTGATTCAGAGAAGGTGGAAGAGACTCGGTATTTTGGTCAGGGCAGAGGACAAAGGCGAGAAAATTGAAGGAATTGGGACACACATATCAAAGTTTGGGAGAGAAGATTTTTGGGGTCATTTGGGGAAGAGAAAGACCTAACGCTGAAGAGAGGGTGCACGTAATAAGACAATTGAACAAAAGAAAATGGCAGGCTCAGAGGAGAAGGAGCTCTTGTCCTTCTTACAAGGTCTATGAACTCCAGGAGAATTCTGCAATCCCACTGAGATACAAGTAAATAATGATGCAGGCTCACATCTGAAGCCAACTAGTATCATTGTGGTGAGCTGAAGGGACAACTCCATGCTTTTCTATGCCAGTGAGGAGTCTGAACTGCACCTGCCATCTTTGCCAGTAGTTCATTTCAAAGGGCTTCTCCATGATATCAGTCAATATGCTGCCTTTAGTACCTAGAGGGCTTCCTGTTTGCTATGATCCTCAGGTTTACAGACCACATTAGCCCCCTGTGAATGAACAGATTCAAAATCAAATTAATAGAATACAGTGAAATATGTTTATGTAACAGCTAAGGTTGCTACACCCATAACACACCTGACACAAACCTGCAAAAGCAAAGAAAGGAAAAGTTAAGTGCTGAATACATGCCCTCCTTTTCTCTACTCACAGGCACATCTCTTGCCATTGCCAGACCAACCCTACACCTTGGGACCATGCACTACAATGTCAATAGTGTGCCCGAGTGATGTTAATCTTCTAAGACACCCCCCCACACACACACACACACTTGTGTGACCTGTTTTATAATTCCTCCTAATCTTTGGTTTCTGAGGTGGTTCCAGAGTAAACACATAACTAAAGATCAAGCAAATATTGTTGACTATTCAGTGGAAGCTAGTAGGACCATAACTCCTTTAGGGAGTAATATTACACCTCCTTCTGGTGCATGCCATTCACGTTCACTTTGAGCATTGCATGTGTGCTTTTGGAGCCAACTGTCTTGTGGAAGGATATTATATGTATTATTCACAATTTTAATATGTGTTAGCTGATGCCTCTGGCTCATTTGCCTTTGCAGTTTCAGGGAATAAAATATGAAAAACATTCATCAGCAAATATCCAAATGTCCACCTGACTTATAGAAAGAGATTTCCAGGTGTACCAAGCTGAGGGAGATTGTAGGCCAGTTACCCTGGCTGTGTGGGAACAGCCTGTTGTGGAAGAAGTCAGTATGCTGTTGGAACTCACTGACTATGGGGTTGCTCATTTGCTGTGAACTGGCACTAGAGAAAAAGACCTGTTGTGATTATCTGAAGGGACTAAAAGAAACTTCAGTGGGAAGCAAGTTCCAAAGAAGAATGCTCCCTCTTCTTTTGTCATTCTCTTTTTAAAGCAATTGTACCTTTCAACTATTTGAGTTTGACTGGGTTATTTTCAAAGACCAGGAAGGAGCTTGCAATGGTCTATAAAACTGGGTGTACAAAATTGAAAGAACTTTTTAAAAAATGGTTAAAATAGTCCTTGTCAAAATGTCTGGTGCTTTTATTATTATTATTATTATTATTATTATTATTTATTATTTATTATTAAAGAAAACAGAGTCTGTGCAAATAGATGCCTTCATGGGGAGACCTGTGAACTGCTGAATTTACCTGGACTCAGCTCATGCTTCTTGAATTTTTCACTGGTTAGCTGTGTTCTGCACTGTTTCATCATCTCGCTTCTCTTAATGAGCATTTTATTTTTACTTAGCTTTAATTTGAGGAACCTGTAGGCCTGTATCATAAAAGACATTAGTTTAAACAGTTAGCATATGGTATAAGTAAGTTAACATAAGGCTTTATGGCCTAAGGCTTTTAGCATAGGCAAATTGCCTCAAAGTTACCCTAAGATGTGTGGAATTGGGAATAGCATGTTTGGAATGGGGGAAGGGGTACATAAGAATGCTAGGTAACTTCAGGAATATTTCTATGAGGGTATAAATTTGAGTGTTTGCTAGCCTCACCGGAGAAAGATGGGTTTAGAAATGATCAGGCCAAAATTGTGAACATTTGAAGCATATATGTAAATGTGTAGAACTAGGAACAAAGAATATAGCCCATATTTATAGAATGGGGGACTATCCACCATGACTTCAAAATCTTTGTCAAAGTTACTATTCCCCAGAATAATAAGCAGAATATGAACTCACAGTGCAATGCTGTAGCCAACAGAGCTAACATGATCCTGGGATGCATAATCAGGAATCTGCGTAGGATTTAGAGAAGTTACTTTACCTTTATATTTTGCATGGGTGAGATTGCTGCTGGAATGCGTGTCCAGTTCTGGTGCCCATAACTCAAGAAGGAGGTCGGTAAATTGGAGAGAGTTCAGAGCCACAAGAAGCATTAAAGGATTAGTAAACCTTCCTGATAGTGATAGACTCAAAGAGCTAAATAGATTGAAACAAAGAAAAATTAGGCAGTGGCTGATGACAGCTTATAAGTACCTATATAGGAAACAAATATTTTATAATGAGCTCTTCAGTCTAGCAGAAAAAGGTATAACATGACCCAATGGCTGGAAGTTGAAGCTAGACTAGTTTCACAATACGGGTAAATTAAACAGTGGGAGAATTTATCAAGGATCATGGTGGGTTCTCTGATTCTGAAAATTAAAAATCAAGTGTGGATGCTTTTCCAAACGATCTGCTATAGGATTGTTTTTGATAAATTCTATGACCTATGCTATACAGGTTAGACTAGATCAGGGGTGGGCAATAATTTTTAATAGGGGACCATTCCAAGATTTTGGAAACTGCACTATGGAGGCATGTGGCAATGAAGGTTGGGTGCAGAAGAGACCTTGGGGTAGAGGTCTGGGGTGCAGGAGAGGATGTGGGGTCTGAGAGGGAGTTTGGATAAAGGAGGGAGTGTGGGTTGTGATCAGGGACAGGGGATTAGGGAGCAGGGTCCGGGAGGAGGTATGGGTGCAGGAGAAGATTCTGGCCTGGGGGAGAAGTATAGGAAGGGTGCAGGGTCTGAGTGGGAGTTGTGACCTGGAAGAAGGGGGGCAAGGAGGTGCAGAGGGTTTGGGTGGTGATTTGAGGCTGAAAGGATGGTGGCCTGGGGCAGATAGTTTGGGGGAGAAAAGGAGTGGGGTGCCAGAGGCAAGTTCTGGCAGGAAGGCAGTTACCTAGCCAGCTCCCAGCCAGCAGCCCTGCAGTAACCTGAGGCAGGCCTTCTGCCTGTTTGCTGCAGTTCCAGGCTGCTCCACATAGCTCTGCTCTAGGCAGGGTGGAAGAGAGGAGGCTTCACACACTGCCCCTGCCCCCTGAAAAAATGTTCAGCTCCTATTGACTGGAAATTGGCCAATGGGAGGTGAGAGATTTTGCTGGGAGGTGTTGGGGAGGAGGAGGAGAGGCAGTGTGCAAAGCATCCTCCCTCCCTCCACAGTGTACAGAGCAGAAAGCAGCTAGCCTTTAAAGTGGCTGTAGCTGCTCTCTGCTAAGGGTCCTCATGAGGCAGCCCACGGGTCACATCTTGTTCACTTCTGGGCTAGATGATCACAGAGGTCCCTTCTGGTCTTGCAATCTATGAATCCATGGATAAAATGAAAGGAAGCCTTTGGAGGTTCATTAGGGTGCCAATCTTTTGATGATCTTTACCTGGCTATATCTCTGCACTCGAGGGAAGTCTCATTATAGACTCCAGTGCGGATCTCTGTAGATCATAGAATCATAGAACTGGAAGGGACCTCGAGAGGTCATCAAGTCCAGTCCCCTGCCCTCAGGACAGAACCAAGCACCATCCAGACCAGGGCTGGGGAACCTAAGGCCCAAGGGCTGGATGAAGCACCAGTTTGCCTGGATCTGGTCCCCGAGACTCAGGGCTCACTATTGGGGAACCTACACTGGTGCTCCAGTTCCCCCGCCGCTATGGGGCTGAAGCACATAAAATCTATTAGCCTGTCTCCCTCCCTCCCCCCCCCCCCCCCCCGCAGGCTCTGGAGTGCAATGGGAATGTGGAAAGCATCTTTCTCCTCAGTCAGGGGGCCACATCAGCAAGGGGGGAGGTTTGTTTGTGTTTTATTTTGTTTTGGGGTTTTTTTGCTTCTCACTTGTGAGCAGCTCTGACTGATTTTTCTGTTGGTCAGCAGCCTCCAACCCAAAAAATATTCCCCAGCCCTGATCTAGACAATCCCTGATAGGTCTTTACCTAATGTGCTTTTAAAACTCTTCAGTGATCAAGATTCTACAAACTCCCTAGGCAATTTTTTTCAGTATTTAACCACCCTGACTGTGAAGAAGTTTTCCCTAATGTCTAACCTTAACCTCCCTTGCTGCAATTTGAGACCATCACTTCTTATCCCATCATCAGAGGTTGAGGAGAATAATTGTTCTCTCTCCTCCTTGTAACAATCTTCTAAGTATTTGAAAGCTGCTATCATGTCCCCTCTTAGCCTACTCATTTCCAGATTAAACAAACCCAGTTCTTCCACCTTTGCTCTTAGGTCATGTTTTCTAGACCTTTAATATTTTTTGTTGCTCTTTTGTGGACCTTCTCCAATTTTTCCACATATTTCCTGAAATGTGGCATCCAGAACTGAACACACTACTCCAGTTCAGGCCTAATCAGTCCAGAGTAGAGCAGAAGAATTACTTCTTGTGTCTTGCTTACAACATTCTTTGCATGGATGTAGATTTCATAGACGTAATAGTCTGCCCAAGCAGAGCTGATTGCAGAATCAAGACCATAAGGTGACCTGGGATGGTTGGAAAAGCTCATAGCAATACTGGGCTGAATTCTATGTAACCAAGGTGAACCAAATTGTACCCATAGTAACTGTCCTGTAATTCCCTGGAAGTTATGAGATTTAAACCCATGATTTGCAGATTATAGTGGGGGAGATGGACTCTGTTATTTGAGCATATCCAGGAAGAACCAGTGTCACCTATTTTATCACTAAACTTCATCTCCAATAATTGAAGTCCAATGTCTCACTATTCCCATGGTCATATGAAAAGAAAGTAAAAATGCTGGCTAATCGCCAAAGTAGTATATGCTTTCTTACTTACTTATTTAGAACTTATTTTGAGGAGAGAGGAAAAGCAAAAGCCCAGGACAAGAAGTTGTGCTGAACCTAGGAGCAGAGTGAGCTGTCACTGAGTTTAGTGAATCAAGAGTGATAGCATTCCAGAAGATAACCAAAAGAGAAAGATTAAAAATGAAAATACTATCACCAGCCATTAAGGGTGCGTCTACACAACACTCTTAGCTTGAAATAAGCTACCCAATTTGTGCTACGCAAATTGCGTAGCTTATTTTGAGTGTATTTCAAAATAGCTTCCATAATTTGGTGCTGTCTACACAGCACCCAATTTTGAAATAAGGAGCTATTCCAAAATGCCCCTTAACCATCATGGAACGAGGATTACCCAGGACATCGGAATAAGCCAGCTGTTATTTTGAAATCTATTTTGAAATAATGGGCTGCTTCAATAGACACGGGATAGCTATTTTGGGTACTTCACTGCAGACGTACCCTAATAGTCATGGTGCTGTAACGGAATAAAAAAGCTCCTGTGTATAGTAATAATACTCAAGCAATACCATTTCCAGAATGGTAACTTAAATCCCAAATTCAAAACTTTGTTTACTTAGACTTAGGAGTGCAAATTCCACCGATACAAAGACAAAATACCAAAGAAATCACCAGTTAAGGCAATTCTCAGGTATGTGCCTTAACACCCTATGATGGGGTGGACTAGGCCTGAAGCCCCCTGCTAGTGGCCTTGGTACACCCTGCTCCAGGGTAAAGAGCAGAGGAGAAGTCCTCCAGACAAGTTAGAGTAGCTGCTTCCACTGCAGTCAATCAGGGCCCAGCAAGCCAGTATAAAGAACCTGCTGGGCCTGGGCCTGCCAATTCCTCTTTGGTGTGCAAGCCAAGTGGACAGACAGATGGGGAAGGTGCAGTACATTAGATAGATCAGTGTGTAGGGTGGATTGCAGACCCAGCTGAAACCCAGGTCTGGCAGCTGAAGATTGTGTGTGGTGGGTATGGAGAATTTCAGAACCATGGACAGGGCTCTGTGAGGGCTATGAGGGTATGTCTAGACTACATGGCTCCGTCTATGGAGCCATGTAGATGAGTTTACTAGACATAGGAAAATGAAACGGCTTCCCTTGTCGACCACGGCACATCCAGACTGCCCCGCTGTGCCACTAAACAGCTGATCGGCACAGCGCGGTGGCCATTTTGATGTAAATGAAGTGGCGATTATTTAAATCGCCGCTTCATTTTCCTATTTCTAGTAAACTCATCTACATGGCTCCGTCAACAGAGCCATGTAGTCTAGACATACCCTGAGATAAAGTCCTGAGAGAGGGCAAGGATGGAGCAGATTGTTAGGGAAGTAGTTGAGGGAGTGAGTAGCAGTGGAACAGTAAGGACTGACACTGGGCTGACAACTGCTATTTATAGGGTCCCTGGTCCAGGATCCAAAGGATTGAGTGGGCCTGGATCCTGCCGAACTCTCCAGTAGCTATTCAAGGGGGCAGGAAAGAAGCCTGGTCCTAGGTGACCAAGAAGAAAGAACATCTGGGTTACCCTTCACTCTAAGAGCCAGTCACCTGAGTGGGAGCTTGTGGACATATGTCCTTGGCCAGAAGGGAGTGCTTGAGAGAAGGTGAGCCCTTTACCCACCCCAACACCATCCTATCCAAATACATTCAATGCATTCCACCAATAGCAAGTTCTTCTTCACTCACAGTATATAACCAACATAACACACATCCTCAGTTTCTCTACTTGTACCCCCATCATATTAAAACTGATAGTTGTAATATAGCCTCATCTGAGAAGATTCACACCGAAGAGAGAGAAACTACATATTTCAGTTCATTTGAAACACATGCAGGTTACTTTTTTGTTTTGGATCCATAATTTTATACATGTGAATAACTAAGTACAATTAAATATCTAAGGGTATGTCTACACTACCCCCCTAGTTCGAACGGGGGGGTAATGTATGCATACCGAACTTGCCAATGAAGCCCGGGATTTGAATTTCCCGGGCTTCATTAGCATAAAGCCAGCTCTGCCATTTTTAAAAGCCGGCTTGTTCGAGGTGTACAGATAGATCGGAATGGCTACATAGTTCGAACTATCTAGCCCGTGCCGCGTGTAGCCGCGCGGCATGGGGTTTGAACAAGCCAGCTTTTAAAAATGGCGGAGCCGGCTTTATGCTAATGAAGCCCGGGAAATTCAAATCCCGGGCTTCATTAGCAAGTTCGGTATGCATACATTACCCCCCTAGTTCGAACTAGGGGGGTAGTGTAGACATACCCTAAGATCGACCTGAAAAAGATATTAACCTGAGAGATAATGTTCCCACTCTGGTATGAATTTTTCCCAAAGTCATTGTGTGTGTCTAGCTGTATACTTATACTAATCCCATTATTGTGCTAACTAAGATTTTGTATTGGCCCATTATAGGGAGAAAGCACCAGCTGTTAAGTTTGGCTTCCCAAGTCTTCACACTTTATACAGTGCAGGTGCACTATATCAATCAAAAATAGTAATAAACTTCCCCCAAGTTTAGGGGAGTTCAGACTTAAGGCTTTTATTTGGGCCAGTCTCAAAAGTGAGAGTGACTTTTTTTACAAGCAGCAACTATTCAAACTGATTTGAAACATGTAGGTTGATTGCAGGAAGCAAAGTAGCACAAAGTAGACCAGATCTGTTTCATTTACAGATTAGGCATTAATTTGCCAAGTAGTGTTTAATGTGCACTTTGCAAACACACTCAAGGCAAACAGCCAAGGTTCTCTATGGATTTGTGGGTTATGCTGGCCAATTACTATGTCCTGCAGCACAGATTGTCCTTCATGTTTACTATAAAGGAATAATTCAGGACTTGTAGTACCTGTGTTTAACAGATCCAATGAATACTCTATGGCAGGGAAAGTCAATCTTGAACTCCGGTTAACATTAAAGTAATCTAAAAATAGGGATTTCGGAGGACAGAACAGATCAGTGACTGGGGACCAAAGACTAAGGACAGTGCATACATCTGTATGTGGAGGAAGAGGATAGCAGAATTTTCCCAAATGTAACACCGAGACAGTCTGTAAATGGAACAGAAGCAAAAAGCCTCCAGGAGTGAAGGGGTGAGCATAGACAGTGCCACCCCCTTGGAATGGCACAACATGCACTACTCCTGCCAGGAGCTGGCTCCAGTGGCTAGAGAGGTGGGAACAGCCTGCCCCTCTTTCACATCACTTTGGGAGTCTATTAGTGGTGCCAAACACAATAGTTCATGTGAGTGCAAAGCCTGGGATTGTACCCAGCCTCTCCAAAGAGTGATGAGCACACTGGTGAGCCTGCTAGGTCCAGGGCCAACCTCACTCTTCATATACTTAAATACATTTTAAGCAGCACCCATCTTCAAAAACATCTGGAGTCAGATTCTGTGCTGCACTTCCCGGGTGGGGAAGCCCAAGTGGCGCTGGGGATGATTGAAAGTCACCTTTATGCCTTCCCAATTCTGGGCTGCAGGGCAGGCTGCTGTGACACCCAGGATTGCCTTGGTGCTGCTCTGAGTTACAGCAGCCCCCCTGGTTCTACGTATGGCTCGTTATGCTGTAGTGGCCCTATGGCCCTGTACCTACTCACTCCCAGCAGTCCCCCATTTCTGGCTTCTGGGAGCACTAGCTCATGGCCATGCATGGATGCAGTCTCTACATCAGGGGGTGTCTCATTTGGCCATCTTAGATGTTTGCCTCCCTTGTACACTACCAAACGGGACAGTGGATCCTTCCCTTGGTTTCTCTACAAGTAAAAACATTAAAGACCAAAATCTGAGTCCAGAAGCCTAGAAACAAACTGTCATGGGAAAGGAAAGAGTAAATCATGCTCATGGTACTGGATTTGCAAGTGGAATATTTATCATGAATGAGCATTCCCTGCCTCCCCCTTTTTTAATTGATACCTCTCTGCTGAGCAGCAGCTAGGGTCAGAGCTGGGAAGAGAGTATTTACATGTGGGCAAAGTAAAAATCCTACAGACAGAAATTTTGTTCTCCTCCTTACCATAACTAGTGAGCTTATGTTTGCAGCTGTATTTTATTTTATACCTGACTAGATGGCTTAGAGATGCCCTTTCTTTCCTGTGTTCTTGAGATTGTGGTATTTAAGCACCAAATAATCTTCCTAACATCTCCCCCCTTTTTAACAAAAGGATTCTGCATTCAGAATGAGATTGACCACAAGCTAATTTAATGTACCTGAGTAGCCCCTGCCATCGTCCTCTGTAACTTTCTATCACATACCCCTTTTGGCTACTGCAAATCAATAACACCTCTTTTGTATCAAAGATGGCAGAAATGTCTCTTAAACTAATATAATAATTTCAAAAAAGGATTACTGAAAGATCTCAAGAAATAGCTAATTCTTGCATTTAAAACAGTCAGGCCAGTTAAAATTGACATCAAGCATTGTGTATGTTCCTTGGAGAGGGTCTTCAGTACTATGTATCTCATGGGTGTCATTGGCTGTAATTGTTGCCATGCTAAATATTCATGTATGAATAGTCTGGAATAAATTCTCTTGTAAATTGACAGAGGGCAAGTTAGAACTGTCCTTGAGTCTCTCATCTGCATCCTCATTTTTGAAAAACTGTCGTGTGTGTGTGTGTATGTGAGAACAAAATGGATTTGATTAATTTAAACAGATAAGGCTCTTCTCCCTTTGGAATGGCTGGGGTGCTTGCTTTCAGCACTTTTAACACTGGCCGCTTACATGGAGTGAGTTGTACATCATGAAGAATGGTTTAATACAATTTATTAGTAGTAGAACTTTTATGGTAGCATCTGTGGCCTCAGTTGGGATCTGGGCTCCATTGTGCTAGGTGTACTATAAAAATGAGAGCCAGTAAGAGTGATGAAGACCTAACTATTTAAATAGGCAAGATTAGACAAAGGATCCACCAACAGCAATTCAGGGCTGAGGGCAGAAACCAAGAGTCTCTTTGCTCCTCTCCTTCAGTGAGGGGCCATAAGCTTCCTGTCCCACCTAGAGAAACCCCATGCACCTGCTTCTCCCGTACACTAGAAGAGCCCTGGGCCAGTTAGCCTCAGCCTTGTCCCCTCCTTCACTCCCTTCCCCTGACCCAACCTGTCTGCTCTGGGGAAAGTCACAGCAGCACCTCTTGCTTGAAAGACTCTTTTGGTATGTCCCATTCAGGTTCTGGGGCCAAGTAGCCCTGCCCTGGAAGCTGCACGGGGCATATCAAAAGCATCTTTTAGTCAAGAGCTGCTTTTCAGCAGAGCTGCTGCATCAGCAACTAGGACTCTCAGCTCTTTGAAATTGCCAGGGCCTTGGCAATTGCTCCCTTTGTCTCCCCTGTTGGTGGGCCTGGCTAGACCATAGGGCTACGTCTGCACTGGCATGATTTTCCGAAAATGCTTTTAACGGAAAAGTTTTCCGTTAAAAGCATTTTCGGAAAAGCATGTCTAGATTGGCAGGATGCTTTTCCACAAAAGCACTTTTTGCGGAAAAGCGTCTGTGGCCAATCTAGATGCGGTTTTCTGCAAAAAAGCCCCAATCGCCATTTTCGCGATCGGGGCTTTTTTGCGGAAAACACTACTGTGCTGCTTACACTGGCTCTTTTGCGCAAAAGTCTTTCGGAAAAAGACTTTTGCCCAAACGGGAGCAGCATAGTATTTCCGGAAAATCACTGACGATCTTACATGAGATCGTCAGTGCTTTTCCGGAAATTCAAGCAGCCAATGTAGACAGCTGACAAGTTTTTCCGCAAAATCAGATGATTTTGGGGAAAAACTTGCCAGTCTCGACACAGCCTAGGAGTAAGACTGTGGTTTACTTCCTCAGGCTATCTGTGCAAAAGGTATCTCAGTGGGTCAGGGTTTTGGTTCCCTTGGCCCATTTGTCAGTTTCTGATTTGGTGCTGGGTTACAACACAGTATAATGCTTTCCTTGAAGAGTCTTTTCTTTCTCCCAAAGTTCCCCTCACCCCTTGTCACTGTTTGATGAAAAATCTTTCCTTACTTCTGATAATTAGTGTAAGTATCTTTCTCACACTCCCCTGTGACCGACCCTAGAATAGAAACTGCCTTTTCCTTTTCAATCTTTCCTCTATCACACTGGCTTCCTGCAGTTCTGTCAGCTTGAACTGTGCTTTGTGTGTCTTGTTCCTACCTCCAATTTTTGCTCAGGGATTTTCTGTTTGGTCAGAGTCTGTCTTAACTTGGCACATTTCGTGGGGGCGAGGTAGTCTGCAATTGGGTGGTTCTATTCAAGGCTCTGTGACAATCTGATTGTTTTGATCTTCTAAATATGAATTGTTTGGCTATTTAGGGGTTGCTTTGTGTTTTCCGAATCCTTCAGTTTGAGCCAGGTTGTCTGACAGAGGCAATTTGGAGGGGCACATCATGGTCAGTCTTTGCTGACTGAGCCTCCTTTACCACTAATGTAAATTCAGTGCCCTGACTGTCAGCTGCTTCTTATCCTGTCCTCTGCCCCCAGCCACTGAGGGTAAGTCTACACTATAGCATACACCCATGCTTCAGCCTGTGCTCAAGCCTAACTTCCTATTTGTCAATGCTGCAACTGTGCCAAACTAGAGTTCAGACCCTGGGTGGAGAGCCTGGGGTTGGGTTAAGCCAGGACCCAGGTCTGAGCACTATTGCTTTGCAATGTGCATTTGACTCCAGTCCTAGGAGTCAACCAGAAGTCTCTCTCAATTCCACGGGACCAGTTCTTTAATCCTCTCCGTCCCAACAAGTTGCAATCCACTCTGTTGAAAATGGAAGCCACACGCCTTCCCCTTTGTGGACAGCAGCAGCTCAGATCAACATTAGGCCATTCTCTTCAGAACACTGATCCGCAGGCACTATTGGAGAGCATCCTGGGTTTGCATCCTGGGAGAGAGAGCCTTTTGCAAAGTGAGCTGCTTCCTGGTAATGTGCAAGGTGGGCAATAAAGTTTTCCCACAGGATACTATGATTCTAAAATGGATGCATCTGGGGTGGGGGTGAGGGACTCTGGGATATAGTTACTTTGACTAGGGTTTGCGTATTGCAGGGGAGACCCCAGAGCCTTAGGATCAAGCATAGGTAGGCCCACCAGTGGGGGCAGCGGGCAAAGGAGGCAGTTGCACTTGCCTCGGGGCCTGGCAATTCTAAAGATCCCAGGGCTCCAGTTGCTGCCATAGTAACAGCAGCGGTGGCTGGAGCTCTGGGCCTTTTAGAATCACTGCCAGAGCACTGCACAGCCACTCTGGGAGGCTCTAAGGCCTGGAGGAAGGGGAAACTCTACAGTCTGTGCAGCACTGAGGGCTTTGTGACATGGATTTGTGACAAGCGGCCTATAGTACAAACCACCAGAAACAATGAGTAGTCCTGTGGCACCTTAAAGACTTTATTTGGGCATAAGTTGTTATGGGTAAAACCACTTTGTCAGGTGCATGGAGTGCAAACCGCCGGACAATTTGGATGAGTGACACACTCTTCTAAGAAAAGCTCAAGATTGTAGAGATGTGCTGCAGGCACTACGCTTTAGGGTGGAGGTATGCTCGCAAAATTGTAGAGCCTAATGCTGCCAAATTGTTATAGTTAGAGAGCCCTCCCCACACCCCTCCCCCAAAAAGTGCAGCAAGTGATTGGAGCCCTGCAGGCCATGTTGGCGGAAGCTCATGGCACTGGTCAGAAGGGAAATGTTTCCACATGTATAAAGGCTCCTGATTTGCAGGCTGACTCACTGCTGTCTTTTGTTTCAATGCTGAGGAAGCACTTCCCATGGCAGTGCCTCCTGTCTGTCATGCAGCAGCAGCTGTCGCGAATGCAGTGACGAGTGAAAGGCAGACAGTCTAAGATGAACTAAATACCCTCAGCAATGTTACTCGTATTCACAGGGCCTGTGAAATGAAGGAGACATTCATACCTATTACATACTTATCCTTGAAAAAAACCTCCACTCGGCCTTACTAATTGTTTTCTAAAATGGTGTTGTGGAAAAGAGAGCTATTTTCAGTGTCAAAACATACCCAAACGATGGGATTCTGACTTTAGGCTGTCTTGATCAAGGGGTGGAACACAGACTGAAACCTTCCTGGATGAGTCCCATGAGACTTTGTGACTCAGAGGGGTATCTTTGAGTGACAATCTCTCTTCTGCTTGCTTCTGAGGGTAGTTATTTACTTCTGGCCTATACCACAGTACATCACACTCTCTCCCACACTACTAAGATTCAGCTACTCTGATCAGTGAGGAGGGTGATGGAAAAGTTTGGAGCCCACCTGCTCCAGGAAGGGTGTGAATGGGTGACTAGAACCCCCTGTACCCAGGATGGCTACTGATGTTCTTATTTCTTCATATTTCCTTGAAGATCTAGGACAGACAAGGAAAAAAAACTATCTCATTGCAAACAAAGAGAAATTTAAACTTCTCCCTCCAGGCCAATAGGGGAAGAACAAATTGTACTACATTGTTCTACTGGGTGGTGGAACTGTCCCCTTGGGGTCAAGAATAGCTGGCAGGACCCAGGCATGACTGGGGGGATGGATTAAAAAGGGAGATTACTGTGGATGAGTGCTTGACCTAAGTGTGCATTTAGCAATGTAAGCAAGCTCGAGTCTTGAGGTGAGGTGGTAAGATATATTTTTTTAATTATTGAGCTGTGTACATATTATAAAACCATTACGGAACCAAAGTATATAAAATTCCAAATTAAAAATACCAGCCTATACAAAGGAGTAATAAAATAAATAATACATTAACGAGCTACAGCACTCTGTATTCATAGGCAGTAATGGAACCATATACATCAAAGGTCATAAAAATGCATACATTATACAGGGCGCGCAGGGTAGCTGAGGTTTATTTTGATCCTTTCTGCCTTCATGAAGGTCTATTAGCACTGGGGGATGGAAGATGTATTTGCCATTTAAGCCATTATTGATCAGCTGAGAGAAACACAAACCTCATAGACTAGGCCGGCAGGAAAAAGGGTGAGAACTTAGCTTGACCCAAGACATTAACACTGTAAACAAGGCAAGCTTTGAAGGTTATTATGCATGATCGCTGTGTCCTGTACTGCAGGATGTGCCTATGAGATGGAACACCAACATGGAGGAGTATCTTATCTTTGGGTAGAAGCTGAGGGATGTTTAAGCATGTAATCTTCATGGAGAAGACTTCTTGAGCCAAATTCATCTCTAAAATACAGACGGGTCACTGTAGGGAGGAATCTGGTTCCCTGTGTCTCAGAGAATAGACTCATGGGCCAGATTCTTTGCTGTGCCTCACAGGACATGTGACAAAAAGCATGCCCCAGGCAGTGAGGGAGTAAAGGTGTCTTTATTTTACTTTTACATTCTGCAAGTATTGGCCTGGCTGGATTTAAACTGTCTTGTTGAATAGTATAAGATTGCCTCAGATTCTCACCACTACAGAGCAATGCCTAAGCAAAAGGGTAAATAGTACTGGAACGATGCCACAAAGCATGAGTACAGCATTCCTAGCCCAATCCAGTAATACTTAGCTTCCCCCTAGACTCTAAAATGCCTTTTCTTTCCCCTCTTGTTCTGCTTACCGCAACTCTCCCCAGATTTGCAAATCTGTGCAGCATATGGCTGAGACTATAAGAGGTGGTACTTACATGTAACAGGCCCAGTTCTAAAAACCTTTGTGTTCATGAGTAACCAGTGATTACTTGCTGGCAGGGCCGCTGACCAGTGAGGTTAGGAGGCAGCTGCCCCAGGGCCTGGGACTTAAATTGGCCTGGGGCTCCCAGTCACTGCCATCGCTATCTTCACAGCCATAGTGGCCAGAGCCCCGGACCCTTTAAATCACCGCCAGAGTCCCTGGCAGCACTGAAGGGTTTGGCTGGGGGAGGCTAATCCTCAGCCCCACCCCGCTTCTAGTGGGCCTAGAGCCAGCTCTTCTGAGCAAAGTCACTTGTAAGCCCTAGTCACTGGGGGTATGTCCACACTACCCTCCTAGTTCAAATTAGGAGGGTAATGTAGGCATACCGCACTTGCAAATGAAGCCCGGGATTTGAATTTCCCGGGCTTCATTTGCATAAGCCGGGTGCCGCCATTTTTAAATCCGGGCTCGTCGAACCTTGTGCCGTGTGTAGCCGCGCGGCACGGGGTTCGAACGAGCCCGGATTTAAAAATGGCGGCACCCGGCTTATGCAAATGAAGCCTGGGAAATTCAAATCCCGGGCTTCATTTGCAAGTGCGGTATGCCTACATTACCCCACTAGTTCAAACTAGCGGGGTAGTGTAGACATACCCTGAAGTAGGGACTGTACACTAAGGCTACGTCTACACTGCAGGCTTTTTGCACAAGAATGAAAAACTTGCAGAGCATCTACACTGCACACGTGTTCTTGCGCAAGTAAATTTACAGTAAAGCATCAGAAAAGAGGGCTTCTTGAGCAAGAGTTATTCCTCTACCTACGAGGAATAAGCCCTCTTGTGCAAGAAGGCAGTGTGTATAAGCAACGGGGGTTTCTTGCACAAGAAACCCCTATGGCCAAAATGGCCATCAGAGCTTCCTTGTGCAAGAGAGCATCCACACCGTCATAGATGCTCTTGTGCAAAAGCACAACTCTTGCACAGTGTGGACGTAGCCTAAAGTGTTTAAGGGTTGGACCCATCACTGGTAAAACTTCAGGGTCCTCTAAGAAAAAGGTTATATAGATAGACTGTTTAAAATACACTTATAGTATTAGATTTGATAAAATCTAAACCATCTCTTAAAGACTTGACAGAGTCCTTTTATTAAATTTGTTTTCAATTTGACACCAATTGCACATCCAAAATTTGTTTTTGCTATGCCTAAGAACAGTTCAAAAGGAAGGTTCTTCTGCCTATTTTGATACAAGTCAGGTAAACTTCATTAGATGGCATTATTATTATTTTTTTATTTTATTTATTATTTTATTAACATTTATTATTTATTTATTATTATTATTCTTATTTATTGCTCCCTACAAAATGCTTTGTTTAAATTGCCAATTGTTTTTCAAACTACAAAAATAAAATAACATGATAAAAAAGGGGAAAAATAATTAAGAGCCTAAGATGTTTCCCTATTAAAGCATTTTGTAGTCACAGCTCCTATACATGACAACCAAGGGACTCAATTTCTGTAACTAAACAAAGTTTTTAGAATGATGACTTCGCTGATTTTCTCCATATCAGACTTCCATCCTTTCGTTCATTAATATATGAGAAGGCTTCTATGATCTTTGCCTCTCTTTTCCTGGATTTTTTAAAGCTCTATATCTGAACTATGATGCTCAGTAAATGAAACTATACCTCCTCTTTCTTGATCTCTCCATCTCTGGGCCAGATTCTGATCTCTGGCACACACATGGAGACCTGGAGTAATTCCACCGGTTTCACACTGTCTTCAGTGGACTTACTCTCAATTTACACTTGTAACAGAGATCAGAATCTCTGTCTTACTGCTTCTTTCACTCATGCACATATGCTGGCACATGAAAATGTATTGTATTTAATTGCTAATTTAATAAAAGCAGTATTTTGGTGCCAATTTCTTTTGACATTTACTTATTGGGTATGTGCAGCAGTATCTGCAAGTACACTGGATATAATACCCATCCTTAAATCCTATACAATTCAACTAATCAGAAGGGTTTGGAAAGTGTTTTACCCTTGACAGTGACCTGTATTACAATTAAAGCTTATGATGTAGGTTTCTTATTTGCCCAAGGAGACAACAAGATTTGCTATGTAATTTGAGAAGCACTTACATTACTGCTACTCATGTTGTAAGCTGATTATGAAGTTCAACACAATTGCTTCCATAGGAAAATCAGAATTCACAGTCAAATAAAGTGTACAACCCTGATGTGTAGATGCTTCTTACTGCTACTGTATATAAATCAGATTCTGCTTAGCAACTGCTGCATATCATGTTTATTAAACACCTTCTGGTTGTAACAGCAGAGGGTATTAAAATTCCTTCATGAAAATCTCTCAAATCTTTTCACATCTCAAATATTTTTAAGGTCTAATGTTAGTGAAAAGACTCCGTCTGCAGAAGACTTTAAAGGGCCCGGAGGTGATGAGGATCTGGGTGCCCAGAACATGTGCTGCTTCTACAAGTCACATGGAAAAGTTTTCTCGGTTTACAACTCAAACAAAATATTTTGGGCTGTTGTTGCCATAGTCCTCAGGCTCAATACAGCAGGGGGAGAATTTAAACTTATTTATTTAGATGCTGCCGAGCTTGGGAGTAATGCTATCAATGAGTCTAGAGATGAATTTTTTAAAAAAATAACTTTTTTATTCAAAGGAAATTAATTTTCATGAGCAAGCTAGAGTAAGTAACATTTCATCAGGGGAAATTTTTATCAGCTGACCAGTGAGTCTCAGTGCAGGCACAGTTACCGTGAAACCCCTCAGACTTGGTCATCCATTTTGTGGGTGATGCGCACATCTCACATACACAAAATGAGCCTTTCAAAATGGATTGAGACACTGCTGAGGTCTGGTAGGTCAAAAACTGTCAGCTGACTGTGCTGACAGTCATTACTACAATGGTATGTGGAACTAATTTTAAAATGTCAGGCCTCATGAATAATTAATTCATATGCTAGAAAAATAAAATAGTAATAGAAATCACCAGCTGCTTCATCCCTTCCTCTTCTACCTGTTTGCCTTCTGTGCTCTGCCCTTATTGAGTTGTTTCTCACCTCTTTCATGCTGCTGAGTCTCTGATCTTCATTCCTGTTCTTCCCCTCAAGAATTCAGATGCAAAACCGCACTGCTCTTATTCCTGACTCTCTCAGCATTTTTTTACACAGTCAGCCACAATGTGCCGTTGACCTGATTACATGGCGTTATTGTAGTGCACGGTGCAACCATATGATGACTCCTGGATTCCTGCAGGGATGAATGCATTCCCCACTCTGCTCCTATGTCCCTAGGAGACCTCTCGGAGAGGCACTGAAATGTTGTAGGCTCCATTGCCAAACATACACTAAAAATACCTTCCTCAGCTATCTTACTAACATGCTTGCCCTTCACAAAGATGTCACAATGTTGCCTAAAGATCAGCACCAGGAGGAAGAATAGCTGTATGGAAGAGAACCAAAGCAAGGCCAAAGAGCTGTTGATGGGAAAGGAAATATGCTTTGATTAGCCAGTTCAAATTCTGGAATCACCTTGTGTCAAGTGCGAAGTTCTACTCTCATCACTAAGGATACAATCTGATCATGCAGGTCAAGGATTCTGGGACTTTCATAGCTTTCCAGGACAGCTTCAGCACGTGGCAGGGTGCGGGCTTTGGCTTCAGCCCAGGATAGTGGAGCTCCAGCTTTGGCTTCAGCCATGACCATACCCTGATTTTTATACATTTTTACCATGATTGTTCTGTACATTTTGCCTAATTTTACCACGATAAAATCATATGCATACTCATCGCAGATCATGAATGTTCAGCTAGCAAAAGTGGTGACAAATGTCTTCTTCCATTCTCAGCTTGCCAGGCTCCATCCCTTCCTCTTGGATGAGGCTCTAGCCAGAGAAATCTTTGTATTAGACACCCCTAAACTGGATTACTGTAATTCAGGGTATCTGGAGCCACAGGTGGAAGCAACACAGAGACTCCCGTATGTGTAGAACACTGCTTCTTAACAGGACTAATTATATGGAATGTGTCATACTAGCACCCCTCACTTTTCACTGGCTCTCAGGTCATCTGCACATAATCCACATCCTGGTCTTCCTGTGAGAGACACCGAACCGCGTAGCACTTATTTATGTAAAAGAATACCTGTTTGTGCAATGCAGCTGTATTCCTCTGGGACTATGTGGCTAAAAGTGACCTGGACAAAAGTTGGAGACAAATGTTCATGATCAAAGGTAAAAATCTATATCTCTCTGACAGGTAAAACAATTTGCCAGAAGGCATAAGTCTGAGCTCAAGCCTGAACCTCTTTAGATTACATTACAAACCTATCTTGTAGGTTTGGGAGTCACCAGATGGCATTGTCAGACAGTTTTACATAGTTTGTTTAACTTACTGCCTAGGCAGTTAGATCTTGGAATAAATGCTTTGTTGTTAGTTATGATAGTGTTCATTTTAGAAATTGTGGTCATTTGTAATAATTGATCGTTATGGGTATTCCTCTGACTGGAATAATTCTTGAGTTGCAGAAATGCTATCTATAGGACATGCACACAAGCAAACAAATGGTACATGTTGTGGAAAAATAATTACACGCCTGTTTGCTAAATGCTTTCTGCCATAACCAAAGTCAAGGAATTTTTAACATGCACAGCCTGTTTAGTTGTAGATAGTTGGTGCAGAGGTGTTGCTGTATTCCACCCCAGAACTGGCTGCAGGGGTGACTCACACCAGTTTCAGAGTGAGGGCAGCCAATTTCAGCAATATTACTGAGCATGCTCAGTACAAATCAAACAGCAAATCTGGTTGGGGGCACTTGACCCTTCTAGGCAGCATGTGACCCCTGCATGCTCACATGACACCTCTGAATGGCTGTATTCAGTGACAGATCAGCAATCTTTCTATAAACAGTAGGATTAATTTTCTATTACAAGATAGCCTGATTCTTCTTGCTATTACACTGGATTTGCATTTATTCAGTGGAGTTACTCCTGATTTACACTGGTGTACCTGAGCATAGATTCAGGCACAAAAATTCCATAAAGCACTTGGTATCCATTTGCACTGAAGATGCCATATAGATGGCAGTTGTTATTACAAGTAATAACCACATTCAGGCACTTTTGTATCCTGTTGAGATGTGACCCTACTTTGGGTGCATATGAAACACTTGGGAATGCCTCATTGCAGTGTACAAAGGGCCATATCATTAGCTGGTGTAAGCCACCAAGCTCCATTTTCTTCACTAGGCTACTCCACTTTACACCAGCTGAGGATCTGTTCCAAAAGGTGAGGTGTCTCACAGGCTGTAATTCAGCACCCACTCCTTGCTTTAATTACAGAATTGGAAGTGGTTGCCTTTGCAGTGTTCTTGGGAATGATATAGGGACAACAATTTCAGTCCTTTTAAGTGGCTTTATTAACTAAAGTTCTCTGGAATTTTTCATTTCTCATTTAGACTTAAAAAATACATTGTTAAAGACCATTTTTATTATATTTGTTCTTATTTATTTGTATTACTATAGTACCTAGGAGCACTGTCATATATTTTTGAATACTTAGGTGCATGTCAGAATTTTTTTCCCATCTATTATCTTGCACAAAGGATAACTCTAATATAATTACAATTAATCCCTGATTTTCACCAGCACTGTGTTTTATATAATACATTGAGGTATCAGTCATAAAGATAAGTTTAAAAGAAGACTGATATAAAAGGATGTTGTACTGTAAGATTTCCTTAAATTGAACTGTATGCAATGTCAATGCAGCCTCCATGTGCAACATTATGAAAAGTTAATATCTACTGTATCCAAGTAATTGATGTGTGTCAACTCAATGCAAGGACAATTCATTCCAGCCACCTCAATTTGACATAAAGATCTTATCTTCATTATTAGATTGTGACTGCCATAAGCTAATTATTTTTTATGGTCCTGGTTGTTTCCATATAATTTAAGTGTAGTTTAGTTTATCATACATTTGAATAAAAATAATGAAGTAGTTTTATATTTATATTTATTTCTATGGCCCTAAATGGAAAATTGAAACTGGTGTAGTTTTTTGTCTTGATGATTATGTAAGGAAATGGATGTCTACAAATTCAAGAATCGTCCTATAAATCGGAAGGATCTGATTTTGCACCTGGCACATCTAGAGGGAATAATACCTAATTGCTATTATTTCTTCCAGTGTTATGAGCATTAGAACTAAGGAGTTTTTCTATCATAGTCAAGCAACCGACTGCAGATTAATTTCTAAAACCTTCTAATGTGGCTGGCATATGCTAGGGGAAATTAAATCAAAGCCACTTTACTGACTATAGTTGGTAGGCATTTTAATCTACGAAGGAAAAGGGATTTAGGTCAAAAGGCTAGACAGAAACAGGTATTAGCCATTGTACTGCTGATTTTGTTTTTCTGAAAAAATATTACATTTCCTGTTGTTATGTAGTTCCCAACTCTTGTTTTTTTACTCACACACATCTCTTATTGATATTGATGCAGAATTAAAGAATATATATTAATATACAATTAAGGAAACTTCCTGTCTAGTTTGGTTGTCACACTAAAGATCCTACATTATTTATGTTTGATTCTCTAGTTCCTCCAAAGTATAAAAATATATTCACAGAATAAATATATGAAACTTTTCTCCCATCAATATATACACTAGTCATAGGAAATATATATAGTTATGAAATATTTCAATGTATATTTATTTAATCTTGATGGTTACAAAAATCTATTAAATACAACTACCTTTAGAGTGAGTTTGCTGCAGGAAACAAAAAAAAGTCAAAATAAAAGGAGGTATTTTGTGTAATAATTGATTATATATGATCAGATCTGAATCTTCATGTTCCTAAGCATATATTGGATATTTTATCAGAAAGCCGTGTTATAGATCATAATGCCATTTTTGCCAAGGTATATTTGTATTGATAGAGTTATAACAAAATATGTTGAAACTCCCCTCTAAGAAGATACTAGAGGTCATACAAAACAAACAGACTTTCTTCATGAAGCTTATGTTGTTTTCATTATGGAAGGTAGGGAATCCTTTTTCCTGTCTGTGTGGTTATCCCTGTTGAATATTTAACTTAAAATCCCGAGCATGCAACTATACACAAACTTTTTTTCATAAACGAGATGCTTTTGGCACATTATCTTTACACTGTACATGGCTTTCAGGTAGTTGGAAATTTATTGGGATAAGAAGCCAGAGTGGTGGTGGTGGTGGTGAGAAAGAACCTTTTTTGTTAATCCTCTGCAGGGAAACAACAACAATCAATTCCCCTTCGGCAGCTATTTTGTTCTTCAAATATACTATCACTTCTTAAACTGATGGTGAAGGAAAGAATTCATTAATTTTCAGCCAGATCAGGCTTAGGGAAAAAAGCAAGTTCTGATGCTCAAGAACAACATGGCATAATGTTGTTTTTCAAAACATCCACAGATTTGCCTTTCCTTTTCAATGTTTTTCACTTTCCTTCTTAGAAAAGGGGTTAAAATTAGTAGGCACATTTCATATTAGCGTATTTCATGCAATAAAGCATAAATTATTTAAAATAACACGACCTTTTATCTTGCACCTTTTGAAGGAAGCAAATTAAAAATGTAAATTGGGAGCTAATTAATATGCAAATGTATTCATTCGCAGTTAACAATTAGCAATTAAACCTGCAGTGTCTACAAAGAGCACGGACAAAATTAGTAACTTAATTTATCATTAAAAAATGAAAACGTACACAAAATTTTAATTGACTTTCAAAATATTTCCCCTTCTTTTTTCCCTTTCATTTTTTAATACAGAAAATCATATTGTGCTTTAGATATACAGATGAAACTTGCTACCTACAGCTTTCTGGGGAAGTTCATTAAATAAGACTGAGAAGGAATTGTGTTAGGGAAAGTTGGTCTTTTGTATGAGAGGAATTAATAGATGACATTTAAGAGTGTTGACTTGTATTTAATATTTCCTACATAGAACTAGAGCTATGTAGAGAAAGTACTATACACATATACCCTTGGAATCCAAAAAATAAGTGTGTGTGTGTGTGTGTGTGTGTCTGTGTGTATTTATTAAATATGCAGAGCCAGTTTGAATGTTTGTGCTTTGGTGTCTGATGCTTCAATAGAAAAACAGGAACACAGGAAATTAACAGACAATAAATAGCTGGAAATCTAAATAAGATACTCAACATAGATAGTCACGCATGTTTATATTTTATGCTTGGTTTATTCCCCTTTTACCAGTTTTCCATTCCTTTTAGAGGATTTAAACCCCTAAAATCCCTCTGCATATTTTACTGCATTTTGTGTCCATTTTCTGTTTTCTCACAATTAGCGCTGCTCTTCCTGCAGATGTGAGCTGGGGCCTTTTTGTTTTGTTTTATTTTGGTCTTTTTTATATATAAATTCTTTTTTCAATGTTGTGCAATGTATTACAAAACAGAAATAGGAAAGTACTGGGGAGGAGGGAGAAAAACACTTGTTTGATTGAACAATGACAAATGTGCCACAATGGCATTTGTGGCCCTGTACCTTCACTTTTTGTGAACATTTTACCACCAAAATTTTGTTTAAAAAAATGTTTATGGAAAAGGAAAGTGTTACAATACTCATGAAGATATTTGCATGCAACGCTTTATGGCAATATATATATATATATAGTATGTGGCCATTTTGAAAGTTCTTTGTGGTACTGGCCATTATCCAATGAGTGATCAGAAATAATAGCACATGACTTACATAACCAATCACAGAGCAGAAATAGAGTTTGCTCCAAAGACTTGTATTAACTTTAGAGGGCTTTGAATCAGGCTCATAGTGAATTGCAGATACCATATAATAGAATCAGCATTTATAGAAATAGTTGGGAAGCAATCAAAAAGTCCAAATATGTTCACATAAACAAGTCATCTAATAATTGTGAATCTCAACTCAAAAAATCACTGCAATTTAAGTTTGGTCATAGACCATTTATAAACCCTAGAAAGGATTAAAATCTTCAAATAAATTGTTTCCTGCAAACAGTTAACTCATCTCCACTTAATACACAGAAACCTCATACTCATTGCTTGTTGCAACATTCTTTTGATTATTTAAAGAGCACATACTAAGCTTCATTCACAAGTATTCTCTTTCTGTTATAGTTAATTCACAGGTAACTTTTTTATAAGCTTTTTGCCTTTTGTCAACAACATCCCTTAGCTGATATTTAAAATGTATTTTCAGACTAACTGAAAGTACTGAAATTAGTACTTTTGTTCACATTTATATTTGGAACACGTCCTTGTATGCTACAGCCAGATTTTACAACTAACACAACATATCCATGTGCCAATGTAAAGCTCAGAAATATTTTTTAAAAAATACAGGCATCCCCACTATAAATCTAAGATACAATCCAAAAAACGTGGACATATAGCAAAAGGACGTAAAGCAAGGAATTTTTTTGCATGCAGCCGACTTCTGTTTGTGCAAATTGGTCTTTTAAAATTTTTTGTGAGACAGAAGAGCGAGGAATGGGAGGACTTACAACAGTTTCCACAAACATCAACGACACTAGTGCAGAACCAATGTATACTGGGGTGACTTATAGTGGGGACGCCCTATAGAACTTGTTCTGAGTCTGCTTGGCTTAATTTCTGGTTTCAGAGTTGGGAAGAGGATAGGTTAGCAATTGTGTGAGAATTTGGAAGAACTGTGCAGTAATAACCACCACAACAAATACTTTGCACCTCTTTTTATGTGTCCCTATCAGACATCCACAGGTCCCAGAAATGTCTAAAATTACACTTAGATGAGGTAATAATAAATTTCAATTTTGATTTCATGAGCTAAGCAGCTTCTATTTATTTCTATGTATATTCCAGCAATGCAATGTGATGGAAATGGTCACAGCTGACTTGGATCCAGAGACAATGTTATTAACCCTTTTCTCATCTTTGTTCTTACATAAGGCACTGGAGGTAAATTTGATGGACAAGATCATGTTCTGTCCAGAGATGAATAACAGTGTAAAGACTGTGTTGTCCTTAAGCCTTAAGCACAAATCTTTTACAGAAGACCTGTTCCACTGACCTTAAGCTTGTCCTTCATAAAATGAACAAAACCCTGAAATTTAGATACTAAAATAAATAACTATTTAATTTTAAAAATTCAAGAAAACACACCTTTTAGCCTGTCTTGAAAATTGTTTTTAAAAGAATAACTTGGGAAACATAAACTGACACATATTATGCTTCAAATAAAGAATTGTAACCCTGATAATATACAATATATATTATATTCACATATATACATAGGGTGTATATATCCTCCATATAACACTTACTTAATATACACATTACACATGAATACCATGCTGGTGGGCACCCCAGAAATACATTATTTTACACACATAAACACACACACATTTGTTCTGCATTTTTGCCTCTAAAATACTGCATATTAATTTCATGTTTCCTATTAAATGTCATTTGAAATACTGACTTTTCTAGGCTAGTACTAAAATGATAATCATAGAACAGCATGGCTTACATTTCAAGAAATGTTTAAATAAGTCTTTACACCTCTCATATGACTTTACTTTCCTTGTTCCCTGTGTGTTAAACTAACAGATTTTTTCAGTAGGCATTTGTACAATTTTAAACACATTTCTCCCCTAGAAAAACTGAAATAAAATCTGACTTTAGCAGCATCATTTCTATCCAGTGCAATGTTTAAAGAACTTAATGGCCTCTCGGTATTTTTAATGGCTGGGATATTACATAGCTAACAAACAATTTCAGAATTAAGTTACCACAGTTTAGAATTAGAAGCAGGTGGCACAATAATGGTGCTTTTTCATTTCATTTATTAGAAAGGGGGCGGGGGGAGCCCAACAACGTAGAGCTTCATTTATTTTCATCAGCTCCACAATAAGAGCATGGCAATTTGCAACACCAAAATCATTTCAAGCACACATCACTCATTTCTTTAGTTTTAAAAGCTTCTTTGTGTTCCACCAAAATTTTAAAAAGATAATTTATTTCCAGTTTAAAGTCCAATATGGTCTGTGTATCCTGTATGCTTATTAACACTATGTTGGCTTTCCTGGTAAGCAGATGGAGTGTCAGTTTCACTGTTGGGTAATCCCCAAGGCGTGTGTATGCACGTGTGTGTTAAACACTCACAAACAAGGTCTTAGCAGCATCACCCCAAAGCCAATTTCATTTCAAAGTTTGTCTTGCATTCTTGTTCATCAGCAAAAGCAAGGGAGTCTCTATGCTAGTGCATCAAGTTCCATCATCTCCAATATATAAAGCACATCCTAAACAAAGTCTTTTGGATAATATACCATTTATTTCAGCTGCCCCTATTTCCTAAACCTCCTATCATTCAGCCTGTCTTATTTTTGCAGCATCTCTTATTAGCTGTTCCTTTTGCATAGGCGAGAAGCTGACTGACCCTGGTGCACCCTCTAGTGCTGAAGCTGGGGAAGTGTCTGTCTTTCTCTAACCCCACCTCAACTTCACTCTGCAGAACCGAGAAAGCTGGAGGGAGAAGCAAGGTGCAAATGCAAGAGCATGTTTTAAATCATTCTTCTTTGCGTTGTTTCTTTAAATGCTGTGCAGTGAACATGATTTCTCTGCACCTTGCAAAGAGCCATTGTGCCTTCTCTCCAGTGACTCAAGCTCCTCCTGTAAACCCAGGGGGCTCCATACACAGTGTTGGCTGCTATGAGCCAAAGCCCAGGGGTCACTTTGTTAGTGCCTGCATCAATCTGACAATTTTACATTGCCTCCAGACCCATTATTTCTGCATGTTCCTGTGCCAGAAAAAAAAGGTGTTTACAATGTGTGAACTTGCCTTGACTTCAGTATGCGTGGGGATGGATTCAGCTGCGCTGAACGAGAACATGAAGGAAATGTTGGTAAAAGTCCATTGCTAGGAGTGATTATTTACTGTGTGTATATCACTGTGTAAACCAGACAGGAACACTCAATCCCTGAGACTCGAGGACTTATTCCCATTTACACAAAGGCCTCTTGACACTGTCAGACTGCCCTACAGTTTAGATTCAGTGCCTCAACAGTGCCTGCTGCCACAAGGTCTTAGCTTTACTAATGCTAGCAGCACTCTTTACCGGCCTCAGCTACACCCTCCCTCTTTTTCCTATAGAATAGAAATTCCAGTTGACATTTTTTATTTAGTTCCTGTTAGTTACACTGACAGCTTGGGTATGGAATAGAGCATTGGGTCTATTAGTCTGTTTAATAAATTATATTAATATTGAGCACACAAAAAGCGCCCTGCAAATAAAGTAAAGAGATGTATTCCCAGCCTTGAGGAGCATACAGTTGGCACCTAAGAGAAGATGAATCAAGTGAGAGCAGCAAACAGTATATGAGCAGTAGAAGAAAGCAGAACCAGAATTATTACAAATATAAGATGTGACTGGTGACTGATGCTCTGATCCTACCATCAGCTGACTACGTATGCAACCACTGTGCCTTTCTGGGGTACAGCTGAGGTCAAGGAATTTTGTCTGGATGGAAACACTGGTGCACACAAAAGTTGTGTATTTAGCACTGGTGAGGCCACATCTGGAGTATTTAATCCATTTCTGGGCCCCTCACCTCCGCATTAAAGAAAGGACGTGGACACCTTGTTTACCATGCATTCAGAGGTAAGTGCTGGAGGTGCTCCATGAATTAAGGTCTTCAGGCTCTGGCCATCAGTTCCGAAAAAAGTTGCACATTTCACATGAGAAAGAGGGTTCCTTTGCTGGTACAAAAATTGCAAGTTCCCTTTATGCAATGATATTAATGGTGATTAAGTAAAATGATAAACCCAACAGATCCCACGCCAGTCCAGGGGCCCATCTAGCAGTGTAAACATGACCTAGTGTAACTCTTCTTCAGTGCCCTCTTATCTGCAGGGTACAGCCCTGTGTCTTCCTTCTTCCATTGCCCTCTGCCAGCAACAGGCTAGTCTCAGCCCAGCTCTCAGGTCCTATAGACCCAATTCTCAGGCCACCTACTATCCTGCATTCCAGCCTCAGACAGCTGCTCCTAGACTGTTGCACCAGCACCCCCACTTTTGCACTGGCAAATGTCACAAGGGTTAAGTCTCCCTACCTTCTTGCTGGAGTTTGCTTTGGGGTTTAAGATGACAATTGGAAGCCAGGGTCAGAATGGATTTCCTCACCTATGATGCAGGACTGTGATGTTGGTTAAGGGTATTATGGAGAGTTAACTTCCTTCAAAGTATCAATGGGAAGCATTAGCCATAGTTAGTGGAAAGACAGTATAATAGATAAGGAGGGATGGTCCAGTAGTTAGGCTCCTAGGCTAGGCCTTAAATGGGGGTAGGTTCAAGGCCTGACTTGAACAAGGCACATGGAAGCTCTGGCCTTGTTGAAAGAGCACCAGGTGCTCACTGGGCACCAGTCAGTGCAGGTCCAGCGATGCCCAAATGTGAGGGGGACTGTGACTTTTCTGACCTGGGGTCTGGAATTGCTGTCAGCAGGCCTGAATATCATTTAGGAATTATTTGGGGGAAGTTCTCTTGCCTGTGTTGTAGAGGAGGCCACACTAGACAATCACAGTGAATTGTCAATTGTGAATGTTTAGTCAATGAGACTCTACTAACTGCAAAGATGAACTTTGCCTCAAATGGTTACACAGTCTTTCTGTATCTATACGTAATTAACAGATATTTCAAAAGACTATAGTCACTTTTATTTTTGAAGAACAAAGCTACAGTTCTAATAGTGGCCTGGACTTTGAATTGTCGTATTGCCATTATTTTTTATGGAAATAAGCATTAATTGGATAGAATTATCAGGATAGGAAATGGAACTTTTAGACTTCATTACCCACACTGCCTAGACCCCTAAATTATTCAGACCCCAATTCCACAGCTGTCTGACAGACCACTTGGCAGACCACCCAAAAGAAGCCCTACTGCAGTCAATGAGGGGGAGGGAGAGGCAGGGTCTATGCGCACAGAGGGAAGTACCCACAGAGTTCATCACAACCGTAGTCACTATGGGTGAATTCCTGGTTTCATGGAATCAAATAGGGCTAAGATTAATTTCACTCCATATGCTTAAATTTTACCTGCTTGTAAAATGAGGATATTAACATCTACCATAAGGCTAGAAGGCTCAGTTAATTAGGGTGAAGGTCTGCAAACCCTTCTCACATTGAGCAGGTCCTAGAACTGCTCTCAGAGTAAGGATCTACTCATCCCAAATTAAATTGGCAACATTTATCCCTTAATGCATATAAAGAAGTTCAGAATGAAAAATGCTGCTGGAGTCTGTTAGCCAAAAAAATTAAGGTTTATAAATGAAGTTGTTTTAAGACCTGTCAAATGGGTTAGCCCTATTTAGCTATAACCAATTAGGAAGACCACTAAAACCTTATTAGCATAGTGAGGTGAAAGAAAACAAAGATAACTAACCTTTTGCCATGTATTAACTCTTTCTTATTGTAACACTTATCTCCTAGCCCAAGAAACAAGACTTTGCCTAGATACTTGCTTCTTATATCATTTCTCTAGGAAAAGGAGGGCCCAGTTGTATTTTGGGTGAAGCAGTAACTCTAGCCCTTTCTAGACACTCCTTTATATAAATGGAAAGTCAAGCAACACCTGACCCTAAAGGGAGCTTTATTCAGGTTTGTTTTAGGTATATGCCCCCTCACCCCCCCCCCCCCCAAGATTAACTTCCTTCCATAGGGAAGTTATACTGGAGCGCTTGACATTTTTCTTTGTCTGAGGTAAGATATTGCATGCTATAACTTATTCAAAACTTCCTTTCCCCAACTTATTGCTATCTGAGTATAAAGTGTTATTGCTATGTGCTTATGTGTTTAAGTGAAGGATTTAATATTTCTTCCAGTGTAGCAGTGATGAAGTAATTCTTGGCACCAAAAGTGTTTTCTTTTGATAGAAAATAGACTTGTTTGTAACTAGAAAATATTTCCTTTCTGGTCATTGTTTAAATTTTCTTTGTTAGGGTAATGGGTAAGGGGATAGCAGTGCTGATATAGATTTGTCTGTGAAAGATGATGCACACTGATGCCACTAAAAGGGGTTAATTTTATTTAAGCATTCAGAAATTAATATCTAATTAAACTTTGAAATGGAATGTTAAAAGCAGTGGGTGACAGACTGTCTGTAGGCGTGTCCCCTGAGGTGCTCCCTGTTTTGTGCTAACAGTTTCGTCTTTGCCCGTATAAAGCCTGGTTCTAGCCAATATCCTCACTCTCACAATACTTAAATCACTCACAATATTTTTTTTAACTATTTGCTCAGTTCAAACTCATCCTGTTCAAACTCTCAATGGTTCCATCTCTGCTTGTGGCGTGCGTGTTTAGGGAGGTGTATCTGTTACCATCCTATCTGAGCAGATGCTTTAATGTAGCAAGATAGGAACTTGGATAAAAGCAAAGTAACTCAGAGGTAAAGCAGCCACTCCAGACTTAACACAAGCTGTCATAATATGGACTTCTAGGAGTCACAGAATAATATATGATACCACCGATTCTATGTCAAGAAATACCTCGACTTAATGGAATGAGTTAAAAACTGACGGTGTGTCTACACTACAGTTTTTTTCAGTAAAACGGCTATTTTTCCAAAAAAACTTTAATTATATCCACATTGTAATCGCATTCTTCCAAAGGAAAATTGAAAGACCAGAGGGGTTTTTCCGACATTGGTAATCTTCATTCTACGAGGAAGAAGCTTTTTTCCAATAGAGCTTTTTCGGAAAAAGGCGTGTGTGGACGCAGAAGAGGGAGTTCTTCGAAAGAAGAGGAAAGAGAAAATAGCACAGGTGTCCTGGTGGCCACTCTGTCCATAGTAACCACAGCTGAAATGTGAGATAGTGTCCATTCAGTGTGGACTTAGTGCACATTTCCAGTGTGGACGCTCTCTTTCGGAAGAAGTTTTTCTGGAAGATCTCTTCCGGAAAAGCTTCTTCTGAAACAAGCCTGCAGTATAGACATAGCAGCTACGTCTAGCCTGGCATGATTTTCCTCAAAACTTTTAACGGAAAAGTTTTCCGTTAAAAGCATTTTCAGAAAAGCGCGTCTAGATTGGCACGGACATTTTTCCGCAAAAGCACTTTTTGCGGAAAAGCGACCGTGGCCAATCTAGACGCGCTTTTGCGGGAAAAAATCCCCAACCACCATTTTCGCAATCAGGGCTTTTTTGCACAAAACAAATCTCAGCTGTCTACGCTGGCCCTTTTGCACAAAAGTTTTGCGCAAAAGGGACTTTTGCCCAATCGGGAGCAGCATAGTATTTCCGCAAAAAGCACTGATTTCTTACAGTAGGAAGTCAGTGCTTTTGTGGAAATTCAAGCGGCCAGTGTAGACAGCTGGCAAGTTTTTCCGGAAAAGCAGCTGATTTTCCAGAAAAACTGGCCAGTCTAGACACAGCCAGCCTGTGTGACAGCCTAAACTCAGATTTCCTTTTTGTATCTTATGTTGAAACCCTGTGGTTAATAGTGCTTTGTGATACAGATCCTATCTAACTCTGTGATGGGCACTTATCCATGGACATTTCATGAATTAAACAGCTGTGTTTTGCTGTATCTTGTATAGGTGTCTGCCAGCATCGAGATACTTGCAGGACTACAACCTTAGTGAACTTGTGTTAATCACAATGCCTCTGACATTTCCCTTATCATAATTCGATCATACATATTTAGTCACCAGTGGTGAATTCCTTAATTTTTATTTCACTTGATCAGCTTGCACTAATACTGCTTCCATTTGCTTGTTGTTTTGTTTTAAACTGTGCTGCATGCTGTCATGAGGAGAATCACCAGCATACAAAGTATACTGTATGGATAAGAATGAAGAGGTGGTCACAAGCTCCTCTTTGACATCGGGCCAGAAGATTGCAAAGTGAAGCTGAGAAGTGATATCTCAATATTAGAGCAGTGGATAAAGCACTTTTGATTTTGGCATTAGGAAGCATGGCAGAATAAGGCCGTGAGAAGCTCAGACTATTAATTTTCTTACCTTTTGAAGAAAGGGGAATTCATTGAATTAAGCAGAATGGACCAGGATGCTGCTTGCAATCACCACTATGAGTTAAAAGCTTGTTCTTTTATTTTACAGCAGAGCCATGAGATACTCTTTAAGATTAGGAAAGTTCAGCCAGTACTAGTGCTTTGTTCAGCTGACCACTAAGTGTTTTATAATGTAAAACAGACACTGATGTGAATCTTTTATATAAGGAACAGGACTGGGTAATTGTGTTTTAATATATACACACTATGGCCTGCTTATTACAGTGTGTATATCACTAGCTATCCTACTAATAGAGATTCTCCTATAGCCCAGACCATTAGGAGACTGCTTCAGGCAAAGATCTGCCTTCTCTCCTGATGTTTGTATGAAGTTCTAAGTTGCTTGGTTTCAGAGGGGTAGTTGTGTTAGTCTGTAACTGAAAAAACATAAAAAATAATGAATAGTCCTGCAGTACCATAGAAACTAACATTGTATATACCATCTACATTTTTTCTTAGTGTCTAAGGTGCTTCATGACTATTCGTTGTTTTTAAAGTTTTTTAAAATTGCTCGGGGAAGTCCTAGCTGGTCACAGGATTGTTAAGAAGTTCAGCTCTCCCCCTCCCCCTCATTTACTCTTTATGAACCGTCTCACTGAAATTGCATAATGAAGTTCTTGCTTCAGAAAGCAGGTACATTTGGCAGCAGTTGTGCTTCTCTGCAGTGTGTCTTGACATAGGAAATAGCCTTTAGGGATGAGTGGGCAATTCCTTCATTGCCAGCTGAGAGTCTGTCTACACTTTTTTTCAAAAACAGCTCCCTGTGTAATCATATTCTGGAAAAATAAAGACCACCTTTTTCCTGTTCACTTTAACCCTGTGACCTAGAGTAGGAAGGAGACTTTCTATCTTCTTGAGCCATCCAGTGCCCTTGGTTTTAGGACCATAGTATAAAAAACCCTCCACACCTTCGCCTTTCTTTCCATTAAGAGGCCCTTCGGTTCATAGACTTAGAACAATGTAGGCTGGATTGAGAATACACACTGTGTAATGACATGAGATTCCATTTGCAGGGAGACTCCTGTTGAATGCTTAATGAATATACCAAACATTAGTGCCCTGCATCGTAAAGAGACTCTGTAATGAATTGTGTTAATATCACTTGAGATATGAATAGTAACAATATGAAGCATTTATAGAATAGCTTTCATTCCACTACACAAGTTCAGCATCATCTATTCGCCACCCTGCAGAGAGAGATGACACTGAAATGTTGTAGCAGGGAATTTTAATTCAAGCCTGAAGTACATTGGCAGTGTGGTGTGGCAGTCAGGACAATCCCCACCTACTATATACTTGGCCATTAGTTTATTTTCATAGAATCATAGAATACTAGGACTGGAAGGAACCTCGAGAGGTCATTGAGTCCAGTCCCCTGCCCTCATGGCAGGACCAAATACTGTCTAGACCATCCCTGATAGACATTTATCTAACCTACTCTTAAATATCTCCACAGATGGAGATTTCACAACCTCCCTGGGCAATTTATTCTAGTGTTTGACTCCCTGACAGTTAGAAACTTTTTCCTAATATCCAACCTAAACCTCCCTTGCTTCAGTTTAAGCCCATTGCTTCTTGTTCTATCCCCAGAGGCCAAGATGAACAAGTTTTCTCCCTCCTCCTTATGACACCCTTTTAGATATCTGAAAACTGCTATCATGGCCCCCTCCCCTTAATCTTCTCTTTTCTAAACTAAACTAACCCAATTCCTTCAGTCTTTCCTCATAGGTCATGTTCTCTAGACCTTTAATCATTCTCGTTGCTCTTCTCTGGACCCTCCCCAATTTCTCCACATCTTTCTTGAAATGCAGTGCCCAGAACTCAACACAATACTCCAGTTGGGGCCTAACCAGCGCAGAGTAGAGCGGAAGAATGACTGCTCGTGTCTTGCTCACAACACACCTGTTAATGCATCCCAGAATCATGTTTGCTTTTTTTGCAACAGCATCACACTGCTGACTCATATTCAGCTTGTGGTCCACTTTGACCCCTAGATCCCTTTCTGCCGTACTCCATCCCAGACAGTTGCTTCCCATTCTGTATGTATGAAACTGATTGTTCCTTCCTAAGTGGAGCACTTTGCATTTTTCTTTATTAAACTTCATCCTATTTACCTCAGACCATTTCTCCAATTTGTCCAGGTCATTTTGAATTATGACCCTATCCTCCAGATTAGTCGCAACTCCTCCCAGCTTGGTATCATCTGCAAATTTAATAAGTGTACTTTCTATACCAATATCTAAATCGTTGATGAAGATATTGAACACAGCCAATCCCAAAACAGACCCCTGCGAAACCCCACTTGTTATGCCTTTCCAGCAGGATTGTGAACCATTAATAACTACTCTCTGAGTACAGTTATCCAGCCAGTTATGCACCCACCTTATAGTAGCCCCATCTAAGTTGTATTTACCTAGTTTATTGATAAGAATATCATGTGAGACCGTATCAAATGCCTTACTAAAGTCTAAGTATACTACATCCACCATTTCTCCCTTATCCACAAGACTCGTTATCCTATTAAAGAAAGCTTTCTGATTGGTTTGACATGATTTGTTCTTTACAAATCCATGCTGGCTGTTCCCTATCACCTTGACACTTTCCAAGTGATTACAGATGATTTCCTTAATTACTTGCTTGGTTATCTTCCCTGGCACAGAAGTTAAACTAACTGGTCTGTAGTTTCCTGGGTTGTTCTTATTTCCCTTTTTATAGATGGGCACTATATTTGCCTTTTTCCAGTCCTCTGGAATCTCTCCTGTCTCCCATGATTTTCCAAAGATGATAGCTAGAGGCTCAGATACCTCCTCTATCAGCTCGTTGAGTATTCTAGGATGCATTTCATCAGGCCCTGGTGATTTGCAGGCATCTAACTTTTCTAGGTGATTTTTAACTTGTTCTTTTTTTATTTTACCTTCTAAAACTACCCCTTTCCCACTAGCATTCACTATGTTAGGCATTCCTACAGACTTCTCGGTGAAGACCGAAACAAAGAAGTCATTGAGCATCTCTGCCATTTCCAAGTTTCCTGTTACTGTTTCTCCCTCCTCACTGACAAGTGGCCCTACCCTCTCCTTGGTCTTCCTCTTGCTTCTAATGTATTTATAAAAAGTCTCCTTGTTTCCCTTTATTCCCGTAGCTAGTTTGAGCTCATTCTGTGCCTTTGCCTTTCTAACCTTGCCCCTGCATTCCTGTGCTGTTTGCCTATATTCAGCCTTTGTAATTTGTCCTACTTTCCATTTTTTATAGGACTCCTTTTTTATTTTTAGATCATGCAAGATCTCGTGATTAAGCCAATGTGGTCTTTTGCCATATTTCTGACACATCGGAATAGCTTGCTTTTAAGCCCTTAACAATGTCCCTTTAAAAAACTGCCAACTCTCCTCAGTTGTTTTTCCCCTCAGTCTCGATTCCCATGGAAACTCACCTGTTAGCTCTCTGAGCTCACCAAAATCCATCTGCCTGAAATCCATTGTCTCTATTTTGCTGTTCTCCCTTCTACCCTTCCTTAGAATTGTGAACTCTATGATTTCATGATCACTTTCACCCAAGCTGCCTTCCACTTTCAAATTCTCAACCAGTTCCTCCCTATTTGTTAGGATCAAATCTAGAACAGCTTCCCTCCTGGTAGCTTTTTCAACCTTCTGAAATAAAAAGTTGTCTCCAATGCAGTCCCAGAACTTATTGGATAATCTGTGCCCAGCAGTGTTATTTTCCCAGCATATATCTGGATAGTTGAAGTCCCACATCACCACCAAATCTTGGGCTTTGGATGATTTTGTTAGTTGTTTAAAAAAAGCCTCATCCACTTCTTCTACCTGGGTAGGTGGCCTGTAGTTGACTCCTAGCATGACATAGATTACAAATTCACACTTTAACTTTCTAAAATACAGATTAGCCATTTGTTGATCTTTTCATGCATAAAGAACTAAACCATCACAATAGCAAGAGGTGGATTATGCTGGTGCCAAGATTGATATGTGCTGCCTGGTCCTAACATATGCTAAACAAATTTGGCTGGGGAACATCTTGAGCCTGAGCTGGTGAATGTTTCCTGCCCTCCTTGACTGCCTCAATCTCCTTCTCTTCTTCCTCGGCTGGTAGAAGTTTTGATATTATAATAGTAATAATAGAAAGTCCTTGGAATAGATATTTCCTCCTCTTCCTTGTTGCACCAATCTCTTCCCCTCTAGTGTTTGAAAGAGTTGATCAGTTCCTGTCTCCAGTAATTGTGGATCTGCTCTCCTTTCCCTTCTTGATGTTGTGCCACTTTTCTGCTTTACTTCTTCCCACTGGAGGGGTTTCATGCCTCAGGAGACTATGTGTAACTTTTCTCTACCACCAGACTGATTCCTTCAGCTGCCCTCTCCTACCTTCTGTCTTTTCTTTCACTCAGCTGCTAAAGAGACATCAGAGTCCTGCCCCAATTTGGCATTCTGTTTTTGTACAGTGCTGAGGTTCTACAGTAATCAAAATACTAAATTATATTCAGCAGATTTCTTTTGACTCTTTCGTGGAGCCTCTCTCGTGAGTTTTGTGAGTGCTTCTTATATGTATTTACTATGTTGGTTTTGCACTTTGCATGGTGTTCTGTGGTTTTTGTTGCAAGGGGATGTGGATTGCAACTGCTTTAAACACTAAGGAGAGGGGATCACCACATGGGAGTGTAAAGGATTTTTTATTCAACTAAAACTGGGAAGGGAGGGGAATTTCACTCATACATTCAATCACATTTACAGTCCCAGGCAGGATGATAAGGCGAGCAGAAGGCAGTTCATATTCTTTGATCTTCCCAAGTTGACTCCTAAGCTGGCCCGCTGGCCAGGCGATCCAAGCAGAGGGCGTTCTGGGAGGCTCCACTTGATGGTCCACCACCACTGTGTCTCTGTCCCTCTCTCCTTCAAGGATTCCTCTCTCCTTCAAGGATCAGCCACATGCAGCCTCTGAGTCTGGGCCTCTTGGGGCCGTGTGCACTCCCTGCTGGGGGCCATGTGCATTGCTGTTTACTCCTGCTGTTTACCTCAGACATTCTTCTGCATTCACTCAGGGAAGGGATGGGGAGTTAACAGACAACACTCCAACAGTTTAGGGAACCAAATAACGTTAACAGGTGAGAAAGAACAACCACCATTTTAACTCTCCCCTTGCTCCTCCTTTGCCTCCAACAGTTTTATACTTCAGAGGGTTGGAATATATGCATGTTCTTACGTGTATTTTTACAGTTGATTCTGGCAATATGCATTTTTTATAAAAGATTCCCTGTATCTTGAGTAGAAATTTACAATAGGTCAAAGTGTAAGTAAAATGTTACTAAATCAATGGTAACACTCACTTTGTCTTGATATAAATGACCACACAAAGTACAGCTTAATGGAGAATCAGGCCTTCTTGTGTCTTTAAGCAATGTTGCTAACTTAAAAAAGATTCACTGGATCCAATGTGGTACATAGGAAGTGATTTGCTAAATGTCATGTAATACATACATGGTAGAGTGTCTTACATTCAATGGCGTGATCAGAACTTTTTTTTGGTCAGCAAAGCTAAGAGTTGCACACTCTGCTCTACTGGGAAAATGGAAAAGATCTGCAAGTATTTCCTGAAAATTCTTCATTTTTTGGTTCTGGTAATGAAGATACACTATCAACTATAACTGACAAATATTTCTGAATTCATAGCACAGTCCAGTTGCTGGGATGTTTAGTGGCCCTCAGATCTTAGGCTTGTTTGAAAAACAGTCCTTAGCAATGTTTTGAATTGTCAACTGCGCACAGCCAAACAGGCACTGCTAGAGCTACCCACAAGGATACACGTCTGCTGCCACTTTTCCCCTCCCCCAAGGGCAGTGGTCTCTAACCTTCTTAAGCACAAGATCACGTTTTAATTTAAGTGCAATACAGGCTCTACCTCTAACCCAAGCACCGTTGCCCCATGTTCTTCATGCCCCTTCTCCGAGGCCCTGCCCCTGTTCACTGCATCCTACCTCCCTCCCCAATCCTTGTTCATTTTTATCAGGCAGAGGGCTGGAGTGCAGGGGAAGGGGATGCTGGCTCTGATCTTGAGCTAAAGGATTTGGAGTGTGGGAGGGACTCTGAGCTGAGCCTGGGGCAGGGAGTTGAGGTGCAGAAGGAGGTTCAGGGTGCAGGTTCTGGGAGGGAGTTTGGGTGCAGGGGGGACTTAGGACTAGAGCAAGGGTTTGAGGTGCAGGAGGGGTTCAGGACTGGGGCTGGGGTTTGGAATGTGGTCTCCCGTTGAGCACCGCTTTCCACAAGTGGCTTCTAGATGGTGATAAAGGCTCACCTCTACCCTGGCCCTGCACCACTCCAAAAGCAGCCAGAAAACTCTCTCCATCCCTGTCCCTCTTCTGCTCTGTGGAGATGGGTACAAGGAGGAGGAGAGGGAGAAGGGTACCCAGATATCAGCACCCTCCTTTTCCTCCAATGCCTTGCACAGCAAGCAGGAGGCTTCCGGAGGGTGGGGAGGGGGAGGCAGTTCCAAGGCAAAGGGCAGGAGCAGCATGGTAGTGCTGAGAGGGGCAGATGAAGTTCTGGCACTTGATAGCCTCTCAGCCAAACCTGTCAGGATCACCTGTCAAAGGCTCCAAGATCTACCAGTAGATCCCGATCTACTGGTTAGTGACCACTTCCCTAGGGCTTCAACTACATTATTGTGGATATCTGATCAATGCTCTGAGATCAATTCACTGGTAGTTGATTTAGTGGGTCTAGGGAAAACCTGCCAAATTTACTGCAGATTGCTGTCCTCCGAGCAGTGCAAGTAAATTAAATTTTTTTACAGGTACTGTCCTGTTGCAGACGAGGCCCTTGTCAGCTCTTTAAATAGCTCCCTGCTGGCTTTTGCCACAGCCCTGCCATCTCTTGCCAGAGCTGTGCACCAGGGTGCACCTGCTTACTTTCACCTCTGTCTGTTACTCTATCCCGGATGAGAAGAATAAAGGAAGTCAAAGGGACAGTTCTTCCTATCAATTCCCTACAATGTTGTATCCACGATAACTCAACCTAAAGTACATCGACTCGCATAGCTGGAGTTGTGTACCTTATGTCAACTTTCTGCAATAGACTAGATGTTGCCTATGATAGGGTGCTCCTTTTCCTTCAAATTGTTCATTATTATTAAATGAATACCTCAGCTTTTCTAAGGGATAATACTTTGTAGCTTCCCAGAGCAGAATGCTGAACTGGGTTTAAAATACTGCCCATGTAACATAAACTGATAAAATGTAAGCAAACACCAAACATTTAGAAAGAACTGTCAGCTTTAAACAAATAAAATGTTTTATTTAAATACCCCGATAGGTGAGATAATATAATCTTTCTACAAGTAATTGTTTTCTCTAGCTAGCATTTTGTAAAGCTATCAAACTTGTGTGCTGCACTAACTTGAGGGCTTTGCTGATAAAATAGCCATTAAAATATTGCTATTACTTTAATAATGGTCATTCTCAGAAGCCCCACTCCCCACCTCCCAAAAAAACAAAAAACCAAACCCTGATGCAAAAGCAGAAATTATGTTGGTCAAGCATAAAGGATATAATTCCTACAGAAATCTTCAAGAGTATGTTATATAAAAGCCATGCAACTGGAAAAATGTAGTTCTACACATCAACTTCAGGCTAAAAAGCCTGGTTAAGTTACTTTTATCAGGAGAGAGGAAATACTTTATACTCATAGCCTCTCTTCCAGTGTGGTGATGAGATACTGTGGTTTTCAGAAGCCTTCATTAGGTTTGCAGTGAAATGCCATATTCTCATATTAGTCATCTTCATGCTTTATATGTTAGAAGATGCATTTCAAACGGTTTTTAAAGTACATTATTATTCTGCTGCTCACCAAAATAGACCAATATACATTATAATATGTTTACAAAGTGGCAGTCTTACAAATTCAACATTTTAAAGCTTATATTCCATTCCAAGATCACTACAAAATTGTTTCAAATGGTTGTGCTTACTTTTTGGAGCAAGTGTTTTTAAATGAAAAGGTTGATGGCTGCAATTTGACTATTAGCAATTGAAAGAACACAGATAGGAATGATATTAAATTCAGTATGTTGATATTACATGAAGAATGAAAAATGTTTAGTGAATAGTTGTAGTATATTGTCAGTGAGTACTCTGTCATAAAAACTGCAGAACTTGCTTTTTTATTTCATTATGGTGGACTTAGTCATTTTAATGCTCTCTAGGCCCTTGTCCTTATCAAGAAAATTAATCATTTTAATAGTGGGTGACAAACTGCTTCCTCCTTGCCCCTCTCAAGTGGGCACAGACAAGGAGAACAGAGTTTGATCTCTGCTGTAACAAAGGGTGCCAGAGTCTATCAGGTAGGTAGCATGCTTTGCCATAAAGCATATAGAACTCTTGACCTGGTATGTCATAGAAGCAAATTTCTTTTCAATAAACATGGGAGGGAGATGGAGCAGTTCTGTACACCTGTTTCTCAAACTCAAAACCTTTTTGTGCTTTTTTACCAGGGAGAGGCATAAAGATCTTGCGCAAAAAGGGGTTTTTGCACAAAAAGGAAACGTTCACACTGCTTGTTTTTGAGCAAAACCTCCTTGTGCAAAAACAGACCGAAAGAGATTATGCAAATGAAGCACAAGAAAATGCTAATCTGCACTTCATTTGCGTTGCCTCTTTCAGCAAAATTCATAGTGCAGCTGTAGCCTTAGTGTAGACACCATGAGAATTTCTACATGCACTTGAAATGATCAACAGTCACATTGTGGCAAAGAACAAAGTTGACTGATCCTTACTTCCTTATTCGCTATTCATTTATTAATTCATTAATTGCCTCAAGCAGATGTCTGTGTGCAGGGTATGGAAACTCAATTAGCAATAACAGATAGGGTTCTTAGGAAGTGAGGAAATTGCCAAATAAAATGTTAATTTTCTCAATTGCACCAATCATCAGTTTTAGTTAAAACGACATGTCCACATTATAAAAGCTACCACTATAGTTATCAACCAGGGGCTTCAGCATGTCACTCTCACATAATGGATGTGCAGAGGAAATCAGTCACAACTATAAGAGGTCTCTCCAGTTAAAGGATGTTATAGGGAAGGCCTGCAAAGTTTTAGGTCTATTCTAAGGCTTGACAGAGGACTGTTAGTTCAGCACTAAAGTACACGTTTACACAGCAGGGCGAAATAAGCTACACAACTTGAGTTATGTCAATTGCATAGCTTAAGTCGAAATAGCTTCACTCGGCTTTTGGCACCATCTACACAGCAGGAAGTCAAAGGAAGAACCCTTACTCCTTGTAAAATTACAGGCGTCGGAGTAAGAAGTCCTCCAGCTTGCCTTTATTTCAAAATAATGGCTTTCAGTGTAGATGCGCTCTTTGTTATTTCAGAATAATGTCAGTTATTATGAAATAACACTGCCGTGTAGACATAGCCTTAGAGTTTAAACGAAAAAAATGTTAAAGAGAAAAGATAATTTGGCCTCACATAAGAGATGAAATTATTCATATACAATTATATCAAATGATTTCATTTGAACTCTTCTCTGGAAGTACCTAGATAAATTGGTTTATTAAAGTGAATGACACTGCTTATGTGAAAAGTGCTACAAATGCCAATGTTGCAAACAGAAATCTTCCATTCTTGTAGAAAATTTTTGCAAGTAACCTCCAATGTCTTGACAATGTGCCACCTTTATTTTAAGATTTCTCACTCTCCAAACTGATCAGTCCCTAGCTCCATTGCTCAGTGTGCCAGCAAGTGTGATGACCAATGTCCATTGTGTATTTTGGGAAGGGAGATATCTGTCTGCATAAAAAAGTGGATTGGGACCACAGATTCATTTAACAATGGTAACAATTTCTGGAGATTACTGGCTTAGTTCAGGTATGAATTAATGTCCAGCAATTAAGACTCCGTATCTCATTACCTGTCATCTGTGCCAGAGATATCTAATTCTGTAATAAAAAAAAGTTTGCAGTACTTAACAGATGGGTATCCTTCGTTAAGCATTTCCTACCTCTATAAATAGTTCATGTGTTTAGAAGATTAATTTTAAACATCAAAAGGTGCTTTCGATTGGATCCCAAAACAAACTACTATTCCTGAAACAGTGATCAGCATGTTATGTGAGTTTTATATTGAGCATAATCCATTTGCAAACCGCTGATCTCTATCTATTCCAGTATAGATGTCCAACTTTTTCTATGTAAAGACCACCTTAGAAAAGTTCTTTTTCTTGGTCAACTCCTTTCCCAGTATCCCACTTTCTTGATGCTTGGTTCATTACTTTTCCCCCTCATCTGCTAGGCTATAAACCAGGTCCATTTAAAGCAGCAGATCCCTACACAAATCATGCCAATTAAACAAAATATAGTCACAGAAGCCTTTTAAAAATTGACATGGACAGTGTTTAGGCATTTAAAGAATGACAGGAATCAACATGTTCTTCAGTGTGTGGGCAGCCGTTATATTAACTCTTGACAGTCTACCTAATGTAACATATTTGCAGGGCAAAACCATTAGCAGTTCAATGTTTCTTTAATTTCTGTGCAGAAGCATCAATTTTTTGTCAGATCGCATTTTGCAACACAATATCAGTCTTGCCATATCCATGATTTAGACGGGCTGCAGGGATTCTACTGTAATTATGTCAAAAATGAAATATTTCAAAATGTGATTGACAGGTTGATTACAATAAAATGCATGTGATTAAACTCAGGGTGTGCTTGTGTAATGAAGGAGAGAATGTCAGTGGTAATTAACTGCATTTTTGTTAAATTTTGTTGAGCGTTTCTTACTCCTAGGTTGAAGTTTTTGTAACCAATGGGCCACCTAGTGGTGGAGTTACTTATAGTTTCTTAGAAAAATTGGTACCATTTGGGACTGAGACAATTTTTATGTAAATTGTAGATTTTTGTTTACATGTTATGTAAATTATTTGTAAATTACCATAACCATGAATGTCAGAAGTATGTGTAGAGCAGTGTAACGGAGAGGACTGCTTGTTAGGTTTGAGTACAGGAGAGCAGCAAGAACTATTGCTGTTCTCTAGGCACTTCTAGTTAGTCTGCCAGGGGCCAGTAACATGGGGATTCCTATAGTAACAGGGTATAATGTAGCCATTAAGGTAAATGTTTTTGCTATCCTATGGGCAATATCAGGAATTTCTTAAAGGAAGATGACCTTTTTACTAACTGGAAAGTTCAGATGGTGCAGCCAGTCTGCTAAACATGCTGTTTGGTTGTATATTGTATTTTGCATGTATTTTGTATATTGTATTCTGCATCAACTTGCCCTTCTTATATTTTTCTTCTTGGATCGTAAGCTCTTTGGGATGGAAACTATGGTATCTTGCGTCTGTACAGTGCCTTGCTTATTTTACAGTGCTAATATCACATAAATGATAGGGGAAAGTTGCTTTACATAGATGTGTCTGCTCTGGACTTCTGCTTTTATCAAAGTCTGATGATACTATGATGTGAGCATGAGATTAATTGGGCACAAATATCTATATTGTGTCTTGCCCCAGTGTTAAAGGCATTATATAATGTAGGATCAAAACAAAGATGTCTTTTATTGTGTGGCTCCCTCAATTTGCCAGTGATTGCAAGCCTTGATGTTCCTTTGTCTACTCTCCCACAGTGGTTGCTGTGCTTTTCCATATGCTGCTCACTACAGCTGGAACATCCTTTCCAGGTCAATACTCACACCTCTTTCAGAGCTTACTTTTATTGTCATGCCTATAAAAACTGAGTAAACAGAAAGATTAATTTACTTTTATTTATAATTTGGGAGGATCATAGAACAAATATTGGAGCTCTTTGTCTGGGACTACGTCTTCCTAGGTATCCGGGGGGCACCTAGTACTTACATTGCTACCATCATATAAACAGTAAAGAATAAAAAACACAATACAATAAAAATGAGGGGGAGCCTGATTTTTCTAAAGGCAATAATTGAAAGGGAAGGTAAACTCTTCCTGGAGACATTTTTTAAAAATGGGAAAGAATAAGAAATAAAGTTGGTACTGAAACACCCACCATGGCAAAACCATGACAGCCTGATAACCTCAGAAATGGGGATGAGATCATTAAACAGCAGGCAGTATGGCAGTAAGGATACCAGTCTCTTTATGTAAGGTCCTGCACAGCCCAGGGCTCTGCTTGTTTGCATCAAATAAGGGTTTAAAAGTAAATGCATATCTCTATTCTTCATTGCATTTTGCTTGAGACTAGTTATCTCAACAAGTCATTGTTTGATCAGTGTGCCACTAAAACCAAACCCGCTTCACTTCAGGGATCAGTGTCCTCAAAGCTACAAAGCACAGTAAACACTAAGCTTATAGATTCCTGTTTTTTTGTTGAAATAACATGTATTAAAATCATTGCTACTGTTTAATAGCAAATTGTTTAGAGGTATGCTAATGGACACAAGAAAATTTCAAACCTCCATAATGTGCTTTAATCACCAGCTGGAGATCAAAAGCCACCATGTGATTTTATACATCACGGGCAGCTTCCAGAACTGCCTTACATGGAAAGAGATCAATGGTAAAATTGGTAGATACAGCAAAGCTGTTGCAATAAAAGCGTTTTATGTATCTTGTTCAAAGCATATAAGTGCCTTTTAGATCACTGATTGAACCATAGACATTATAAAGTGGAACCTTTTAATACCAAAATAAATTACTAGAGTAAAATTCCATTATAGGAAAAAAGTATTTCACTGCAACAGGATAGATAATAATTCTTTCACATGTAATGGGATATATGAAATGTTTGATGATAAACAGAAGTTCTTTGTACCGTTATAGTAAGACCCCATGTATTTGTGTTTGTACTATAATATATCTATCAGACATGATATTCTCTCTCTCTCTCTCTCTCTCTCTATATATATATATAGTGGATACGCTCCCTATTAAAACTTGTCCAAACTAAGGCGAGCGAAAACACTTCATCTTAAGGTGGATAAATGAAAATATAAAGTCTTGCCCCGTATAAACTTTGGACCACCACCAAACTAAATATTCAAGCTCTTTAAAAATGAAAAATCATGAAAGCCCTTTAAGTTGGATGAATTCTGTGCACTTCAAAGAGACTCTAGTCTTGGAAGCTTCATGTTAGTTAAAATGAATCTCTCACAACTTTATATCATCTGCCTGTTAGCATCACAAACAGGAAAAGAGAAACTTTCTAAATGGTCTTTCTTTAGCAGCTTTTCCACACAGGCAATAGTGGTTATGCAGTAATGTTTTCCCAGGACCCAAACCCTTCTTTCACCTTCTTTATTCATTTACTTTATGTATCTTAAGCCATACTCAGTCTTCAGTCACCCGACTGTGTAATTCCATTCAAGTCAATAAAGTTCCCTATCTTAACATATGGACTCTTCCCGAATTTCTCATCTCAAAGAGATTTACCTCAGTGCATGCTACACAAGCCCTGCATAGCACTTCAGCTCTAGAAGGTGTAAGGTGACTTTCACTCTCTGTTTAAATACTGACTAATCCATGTTGTACTTGCAGAATATTTTAATGCCCTGTTTAGTATTTTGTTTATATCTACAGAAGTCATATGCATTGCTGTTTCCCCAACCATTTTAAAAATAATGTTCTTATCATTAAAATTAATAATTTGATTGTTTTATAAGGTTTTTGTAAGAAGTAAAATTATATCTTTGAAGTAGTATACCAACAATGCTGCGGAAGAACCAAATCACTGAAAATGGACAATGCCCTCTGCCAAATCAATAAAAAATTTATTCATTTTAAATTTGGGAGCAAAAATCATTCAGTTTTCTGCTCAATATTTTTGGAGATTGCTGATGATTCCAAACTGTATGTATTTTCTTCAAGCAGAAGAATGAAAAACTAAACAGTTCACTAAGGACTATGGTTTTGGTAGGAATTTAGTAGAAAACTGAAGATTTATAAAATTTTCCAGAAGACTATTCTTGAGGTTGTGGAATCTCCATCATTGGAGATATTTAAGAACAGGTTACATCCGGGGTGGGAAATAAAAAAAACCACAACCCCACAGGGTTAGTCCCTGGTGAGCCACCACCACTATATTTACCTGCATCTCAGCAGGTATCGGAGGATCGCAGCCAATGCAAGCAGCAGGAAGCTCCATGGACCGGGACACAGCTACTATCTCATCCTTTCTTTGCCTCAGTTTCTTCATGTGTAAAATGAGGATAATGTCTGTTTACTTCAACATCTTGCTGAAGCTTAAGTCACTACAGTGAAAGCTTTGTTATCAGGCACTCATGGGGAATGGGAGTTGCTCATTAATTGAATTGCCAGAGTACAAACAGGGGCGGCCCGTGCGTATAGGCCGACTAGGCCGTCGCCTAGGGCGCCGCGTTAAACGGGGCGCCAATGATGACGTCACACCATTCAGGGCTGTGGAGGCGGGGGCGCCAATCATTCATTCTGCCTGGGGTGCGGGGGTGCCGATCGTGCATTACGCCTGGGGCACCAGCTGCTGGCAGCCCGCCTCTGGCTGCCCCTGAGTACAAAGCTTATTGTTCTGCCCCACCCCTTACTGACCGATCTGGTTCTTGGCAGCTCAAAGCAGACTGAGTCGGAGGGAGGTGCTTGCTGATGACATCAGCTGTCAGAAGCCCTGCAATGGCCAGCTGGGCAGGCGGGAGTCAGTTGTGTGCACCTGAAGAGATGGCAGTATTGTGGTTGGGGCAATGCTGGTTAACAAAGATTTGTTGTTAACAAAGTGCTGGATAACAAAGCTTTCACTGTATTTATAAACTGCTTAGAGGAGTGGAAGTAGGTGGTGTTGGAGAAATGCAAATTATACATTTTAATCATTCACTTTCCTTTGCAGGAAAATATCTTTCATTAAATCCTAGATTAAGGGCATTAATGCTTTTACCCTCATGTCTTTTTGTTAGAGATGGAATAAAACATGAAACTTTTTAGTTTTACACCTCTCTTTTCATATCAGTTACATTCACCCTCAGCACAATGTTTTCAGCTTCATCTAGCTTCTTAATCAATGAGAACTGTGTTCTTCATCTTGTAAAAACTTTGTTTAAATATAATAGAATAATTTGTTAAATTTGCTAGCTGCTGCTAATGAAAGGACCTGGGGTGGATTTTCAATGAAATATACTTTGCCCTGGCACAGGCTCCCTCAATGACACGGGGCCCTGAGTGCTAGGCAGTCCAACACTGGATCTGACAAATCCCTGTCCTCTTCCCTGCCACCCATGCACAGAGGTGTGGCTGCTCTGTGAGTGGCAGTCCCTCTGCAGAGAGGGCAGTGGGGGGTGCAGGAGAACAAGGAGGAACATTTGACAAGTTCAGCAATATTGACAATTGAAAGTGCCTCTTTACAAAATATCACTTAGGAAGACTTATTTGACAATTTTGCAAAGAAAAAGTATAGAAAGAAAGCTAGCTGATTTTTTTTCAAATTGAACACATTTCTTCAGAGGGAGTTAACTTTTATTTTTCCATTCATGCGTCCTCTATACATTTTATTTTTACACATTTTTCATGTTGGCTTAATGCAAATACAAGTTTTCATCTAGACCAGAAGTTCTCAAACTTTGCTCTGAAAACTCCATTCAGGTGGACTGAGGAAAGGTTACTATTATTATTATTTTTAAATAAAGCACAGGGTCCCACTAACTCTAAATCTGTCACTGGAAAGGACACATGGGGAAATCCTTAAGTATGTGTCAGGAACAATTTTGTTTCTAACTAGTTATTAATAGCACTAAAACACAATAGGATATTAATATATTAATAATAATCACCTATTAATACATGGTACATCTTGGAGCATCATGAGGTCATTGGGCAGATTGCCTTGTATACTAATGGATCAACAAGGCTCTGGAGTGTTCTGTTGCTCTTATACTATATTTAGGCTTAAAAAGATTAGATTTTTATCTGTAAATGTCTATTTTACTATACCCATTCAAAGTAAAGAAAAAATGATTAATCTAATATTGAAATTTCAGATAGGCAAAGTAGTAAATTCTCAAGCAGGATTTATTCTTAAATTTGTTTTAAGAATGCTTAATTTGTATATTTTGTGTTATGACAGTTTGTGTTGCAACAGTTATATAGCTTATAGCTTTTTGAACCTTAATGTCTATAGTCATTAAATAGTCTGACTGCCCTATCACTTTTGACAACTGTGATAATTTTAATATTTGTTCTTTTTATTTAAAACCCATGATTTTGCACACATGTGCAAACTTAAATAGATAAATCTAAAAAAGCTTAAAAATAAACATTGATATTATCGATCAGAACCAAAGTAAATCCCCACTGAATTCTATCAAGCCCAACTACAGGCAGTCCCCGAGTTACGCGGATCCGACTTATGTCGGATCCGCAGTTTCGAATGGGGCTTTTCTCGCCCCGGAGGACGGGAGCGGCGGGACGCCCAGATGCGAGATGTCCTCCGGGGCGAGAAAAGCTGCTCCCCGTCTCCCTGGTCTGCAGGGAGACGGGGAGCAAAGCCTCGGAGCACGCCCGCAGGGGGACAGCTGCAGCGCACCTGGGCTGTCCCGCTGCGGGTGTGCTCCAAGGTTTGCTCCCCGTCTCCCTGCAGACCAGGGAGACGGGGAGCAAAGCCGCGGAACACGCCCATAGGGGGACAGCCCAAGCGCGCCTGTTCCGACTTACATACAGATTCAACTTAAGAACAAACCTACAGTCCCTATCTTGTACGTAACCCGGGGACTGCCTGTATTTTATTTAAAAATAAAATAAAAAATTAAGTATTCAGTTATTTTATACATGCACTGAAGAAAACAGTATAAAATGGAAAGGTGAGGAAAAGTGCAGGAACTACATTTTTTTAGTATGAACAAAACCTGTCACAGATATGAATGGAAGCAGCATGTCCTGAACTGTGGTTTGGGAAGTCAAAAGTGAGCTAGAAAATCGTGTGGGTCATTATGCGTGGGTACTAGACCTGCAAATACTTGTAGAGGAGCCTGGACGGCCCTGCCTTGACAATAATGTTTGCCTTGACCACCACAGTGCGGATCTCTAACAAGCAAAACCTAGGCCTGTCTCAAGTCTGGTGCACGTAAGCACGCAGGCAAGGCTTGGAGGGTAGGGAGGGAGCTTTGGGAGGCAGAAATGTTTTGCACAATCATGCAGGTTAAGCATCATACATCAAGACCGCATCATGAACACAGGACAATCAACCTTGTACTGGTACTTCTATTTCTTATAAGCAAAAATTCCAGATACAGCCATAAAACTGTTAACTATGCACATAGTTTTTGCAACATCCTGAGTAGCAGGATGTACCCGAAATAAGAGTATTGGGCATTTTAGGTATCCTACACAATGCGTAATCAATTGATAAATATTATTAGAACAATCAAGTATTGCTTTGCTATAAAATGAGCATAATAAGAAGAATTGATGGTAGGTAGTGAGCAGGATTGACCCACAGGTCCTGTTTGTTGTAACTAGAAGTAAATAGACTCTTTACACTGACTATAGTAGTGCATGGTGTCCTGAAAAGTGGAAGTAAAAGTGACCACGAGCTCCTGCCTGGTACTGTAGCAGCATATAGGTAAAGTTTAAGTGAACTAAGCTTAATTATTGTAATATAATAAATTTTCTATTAATTGCTTTTGCATTGTTGTATGCTGTACTAATTGGTTTAGAATGTATAGCATTTAAAGTTTAAATTGTATAGTAATTATTTTTAAGGCTTGTAAAATTTAAACAACTATATTAACTGCTTAAAGTTTGCAATAAATAAGAAAGTGGTCAAGTCTCTCTGGAGTGTCCTGGTTTCCCTCAGATCTAAAATAAATCAAACCACATGACAATACTATGCAGTGCAGATATACTCAAAGTAACAATGTACTTGCCATTCATACCCTGCAGGTTTTCTGTTAATGATGTGTTGTATTTGGCAGTTAAGAATCACTACAGACCAGCTGTATCAATGTCCTCTCACAAATCTGGCTTGCACCTCTGAGCTCTGTTTTCTTTGGCCAGGATTATAATCCTATTTGGTCTGAGCCATTTTAAGCATGATCCAGCATCATATTAATTGTATCTTTACAGCACTCTACAGATATTATTGCAACATCTCTGAGAGATACATAAGAAATATTCCCATTACGAAGAGGGGAAAGCAAAGCAGAAAACCTAAGGGAATGGTCCCATGTGAGAGGAGTCCAATGGAGTTTCCAGCTCAGACTGTAAGGCCACATGTTTCAAAAAGAGCTTTCTCTAATTCAGTTATGCAAAAATTAGAGATGGAGCAACATTTTGAATTGAAGGTGCCAACACCTTTGAATTTCAGGAGGAACATGATTTCGGGTCACAATGCCACCCAATGAGATTTGGCCTCTGTGCCCCTCCATAATCATTGTAAGAATGATCTTATGGGTAGTGCTACAGTGCATAGTACCTTTTGCTTTCTTTACTTTTATTTTTCTGATTTTTCTTTGAGTTTGCTAAGCAGGCTGCAAGGTATAGAATTCAAAGCAGTTTGTTGAAAAGCAGTAAAAATACATTATATGGGAGCACCTGAGGGGTAGGGTTTTCAAACAGAATAGATGTCTAGGTACCATAATCATGGACATATTACAGTTTGATCAATCAACACATTCTAATTTTCTGCTTATTAAAAGAGTATCCAGCAATTCATCTCTGTTTAGGGATCTTTGCGCAAAACCTCCACCCTTGAAAGCTGTTTTTCTTCCCTTCTTGGCGTTCCTTCAATTCTGTTCGGTCCTGCTATATGTATCTTCCAGATTCACAACTTGGTAGAAGTAAGTGTGGATGTGATTTGATTGTTCTCTAACAATAAAGGAATAAAATGTAGTAATATCTGTTGACAAGTAGATCGAGAGATTTCAAGCAGAGTTTGACTCATAAAACCAATATTGGGTGAGGACAATCTGCTCTGACCCTGTGAAAGCTCTGTAAGGAGCAAACCATATTGTTGCATTTTATCACTTCATCTCATTCTGTCTGTAACTGTATCATGAATTTTGTAAAGTTGATATATATGAAAAAATATTATGCAGAATTTGAATTTTGAACAGAGAATTTAGAGCCTAACGAGCTAACTTTAAGGTTGAATGAAAAATTCCTCAGCACATCAAACAAATGAAATAATTCATCATAATGATTTATTTGTGAAATTCATGAAGTTGTACTCATAGAACCACAGAAAATAAAAAGATCCGTTAATATTATCTTATATCCAGTTACATGCAGAAATTCATCCACGTGCTAGAGTCTGGTATTGGCATGGAAGGAGAGTGGCGACTTTGACATGGGGGAACCTCCCATTTAGTGTTAAATCTCATGCTTTGAAGCCAGTCCCAGGATTTGTGAGTCCCTGCGGCTGGCAATTATGCAGATGCATCCTCCTTGGCTGCATTTTCCATTTGCCTCCTGGGCGTACTCATTAGATAGCCGAGCTGCTCCGAGCTGGCGTTCCCGAACGCGGCTCCCTTCTGCGGCTCGTGATGCTTTCGCATAGGGACAGCGCAGGCTGGCGCTGCCAGGTGAGCAAAAACTACAACCCCCAAGATGCACCGGGCTCATAGGGGGCGGGGAAGAATGAGGGAGCAACGGTGGCCGATGCGGTCCGCGGGAGCCTCTGTTCCCGTGTAGGCGGGCTCTGTCGGGTACATAGCCAATAGGCTAGGGCGATAGTGGGATGTGCGTAGCCTGGCGGGCGGGCTGCCTGAGGGCTCGGGCAGTGCGGGAATTTCAGAGGGCAGAAGGAGCAGTCGGCCCGGGCCCGGCTCCTGAGACCCAGGAGGTACTTGACGCTGGGGCTCTGGGGAGGCGGGCGCAGCCGGCTGGACCTTCAGCCTCTCCCCCCCCCCCCCCACTCGGGAGCTGGGCTCCGGTCCGGGAAAGGGAAGGGGGAGGCTGTAGCTGTCTCCCCCCCCGAAGAAAAGGTTTGGCCCCACTCGCATCCCGCCGAGGAACAGCCTCCCTCGCCCGCCCTGGGGGCCGATCCCGGCTGGCTCCCCCTCCCGCGCCCATTTACACCCCACGCGGAGGCTTGACTGGAAGGTGTGGAGCGTCATTCCGGCCCCTTCCCCATGGGTGGGACTTGCATCGCCCCCGACCCCGCGGTTCCCCGCTTCTCAGCTTGGGCCCCGCCCTGGCCGTGGGGTTGGAGGCGGGTCACGTGTACACAGGGCCACAGGGCCCGTGCAGATAAGGGCGAAGCGTGTTTCTTCTCTGGGGGGACCAAGGAGGGGGACACACACGTGAAATCCATCACCACTGAAGGGGAGAAAAACATAATTTTTACCTTATTAGAAATATATCCTTAAAATCCTGCCCAAATGTGTTAGGATCGGGGACGTCTATCCTATTGCAGCTGGGAGAGTGGAGATGAGTTGGCTTTTTTTTTTTAAAAGCCTTTGTAGGACTCAGAGTTGTACAGGTGTAGGCTCAAGCCCTTTGTCCCCAAAGGATTTCAAAAGAGAGCCCTTCCAGACATGTTCTCTGTCATTGGTATGGGAATTTTGAGTTTCTTCTGGTGAAAAATGTTTTGTGGTGTTTGAAGACTAAGTCTTCTTCCTGATATAAGTTACCCTCACTGAAGTCATTGCTGCTTGAGACAGACATGTATTCCACCACTTAATCAACATTGACTTTCCAGGTCATTTGGGGCCCTAAATGATGATTAAAACAGCAGTCCACCCACTCCTTGTAGAATTACCCCAAATACTTCTTAAGGGCTCCTTTGTAGTGTGGGTGTTGAGTGCTGGTCCAGAGATGTGGAGGTTTTGGGGTTATATCTAATATGGCTTCTAGACATGTTTCCAGGTGATAAAAATATATGAAAGGATTTATCAGTCTGAGTATTGTATGAATGGATGTCAGAAAGTTGAGGGAGATCTGAAATGTCATTGAAGTACAAAAGATTAATGATGTCTGGAGATGGTTTAAATCCAGAATCAGGGAGGTTGCTTCTAAAAGATCTAGGTTTGGCAGGTCTGAGCTGTATTGAGGGATTCAAAAATAAAATGTCTTTGCCTGTGGGAGAAGAGGTCTGTGTCCAGTTTCCCCAGCCTTCTGCTTTCCTTATAAAATATTTTAAAAGCTACCGATATAGGTTCACCCTGCTTAGTTTGAACATAAATACTGAGAGGCAAGAACTTTTAAATAGCTGTAACTGAAGCAATTACTTTGCTGCCAATTGATTTTTAATAACCCCAGTTAATCTGAGATGTGCAGCATTATTCTAAACATGTAACAGAAGGCCTGAGGGAGGAAAAAAATTATTGTATAAATTAGACCTTCATTTGCTGTAGAAAATAGGGATGTCAACATGTAGTCGACTATATGGTTAACCGATAAATTTCAACTTATCGGTTAATCCTATTGACTACACGCATTCCCCCTTTCCCCACCCTCCCCCTGCAGCAACGAGGTGGGAGTAGTGGGAGCTAAGGATGTTAAAATGCAATTATCTGGTTAATTGTATAGTCTATTAGTTGATAAGCACCACAGCTACAGCGGGGGTAGCTCCAGAGAAGCCAACTTGAACTGGGATTGAGCAGTCCTGGCTTGTGCCAGCTCCAGATCCACCTATGCTGCAGCTCTGCGTTTTAAATGTAGTAAGAGCTGCTGGGCGATTAGCACGAACTGGGACTGTTTGCAGCAGCCAGGGCTGGCCACTATAAACAGAGACTGCTCTGGCACCAGCCCTTTTTCATGGCAGCCAGGATTGGCTGCAGACAGGAGATGCTTCCTGAATGTTCCCCTACCCACGTCCACCCCTAGCTGCTGCAAACAGGGGTTGCTTGGCCGCAACAGAGGCCGGAGGTGGGGAGGGGGGTATACGGCACCCTGGAGATTGTTCTGGGGGGAGCCGGCTTTTAAACCAGATTCCCCTAGTGCCAACTCCTTTTGTCCCCATTACTGCCTCTCAGAGAGACAGCAAGAAGGGAGGGGTACTACAGAGAGCACTGGGTGAGCAGGGACTGCTTGAGTCCCTGCTAACCCTGTGCTTCCTGCAGCACTTCTTTTTTGCACGTTTCAAAAGCAGAAGCACCCGCAGTGGGAACTGGCACAAGTGGGGACTGAAGCAGTCCCTGCTCACGCCATTTCCCACTGTGCCTCTGCCTCCCCAGCCTCCTGCAGAGATGGTACTGGGGGAAATCACCTTTACCGAGTCCCCCCGTCTTGTACTCCCTATGGACAGAGGTTGGTCCACAGCAACAGTCTCTGTCTGTGGGGAGCTTGGACCTCCTGCGGACAGGAGCTGCTGCCACAGACGAGACTCTGTCCATGGTGGGCCCAGACTAGCCACAGACAGGCGGTTCTGTGAGAGGCAGAGTGGCTTCCCTTCATGGGGTGCTTGGACCCCCCATGAACAGGGGCTTCTGCTGTGGACCAACCTCTGTCTGCAGTGAACCCAGGCCACTGTGGATAGAGGCTGCTTTGCGGCAGCCTCCCCTGTCGCCGCCGCTGCCTTTGATAAAGACAGCAGGGTGGAGGGGCAGGCGACACCATGAAGCTGGGGCTGCGGGGAACTGGCTTTTAAGCTGGCTCCCCCCAACACCATCTCTTGCCTGTCCCCCCCTTGTTACCTGTGTAGGAGGCAGCAGTGGGGGGGGCAGGTGGGTCCCCAGAGCGGGCACACAAGAGGAGCCTGCTTGAAAGCAGTCTCCCCATGTGTATCTGCTTCATACTGCCCTCTCACTCTCTGTGCTGCTTCCATGAACAGGAGCTGGTCAGCAGCAGCATCCTCTGTCCGCAGGGGGTCTGAGGTCCCCAGGGACAGAGGCTGCTGCTGTGGACTAGACTCTTGTGTGTGGGGAGCTTGGGTGCCCTGCGGACAGGGACTGCTGCTGCACTGCTACCTCTGTATCAGAGGTAGCAGCGTGGGGTGGCAGGCAGCTGTCTGCGTGGGGAGGTGTTTTTTAAATTGGCTACCTTGGCAGTCCATCTCCTGCCTGTTATCCTGTGCTGCTGCCTCTGATAGAGAGAGAGAGAGCGAGCGAGCGAGCAGCGCGGGGTGGCAGGGAGCATCCTGGGAGTGAGGCCGAGATCACACTGGCTGCCAGCCCTGCCTCCGAGGACAATCGAATAGTCTGTAGCCACTAATATTTCATGCTGTTACACATCTATTCAGTTTCACAATATCTAACATCCCTAGTAAAAATTACTGGTTTTGATTCTGGAAATATATGAAATATTTGTGGCTATTATGGTGCCTTTAAGAAATCATCAAGAATACATCCCTTGTTTTGAATAAAACCTCAAATTCTAAAACTGCACACAATTTAAATGAAGTATTTCAGAAGTTTAAAAAGTGTCTTTTTGTGGAGAAGAGGAAGGATTTTTTTTTCTGGAAGATTTGAGGAGTTCTCCATAGGGATGTTAAATGTCAGTTAATTGAATAGTCGATTAACGTCATGAATTCTTATGGGTTACTTGGTTATTCCATAGTCCCCAGGGGCTCACTCTTGAGGAGCTGGTCCATGAGGGGAACCAGTTTAAAAACCAACTCCCCTCGTGGACTGTCTGTCTCATCCCACTCTGCTGCCTCTGATACAGAGGCAACAGCACAGGATGGCAGAAGCCCCTGTCCAGTGGGGTCTGAGCTCCCAGACCCAGACTGAGGTGGGCTACCTGCCTATCTGGCTCCTAATACACTTTAAAGACAGAGCCACAGCAGGGGTAGGTCCTGGACCCAGTGCAAGCTAGGACTGAGCTGGGCTGCTGGACAGCCTGCTAAAAAAAATTATTGGGTGGGAGAGGGGAAGGGATGCATGTAGCCTATAGCATTAACCGATACGCTTTTGCTCGTCCATTAATGGACTACACTATTGCATCCCAAATTCTGCAATGAGTAAGTGGTATAAATAATGTGCAGATTTCATGTCTTTCTATAACTGCCTATTGACTAAAAGGATCATAGGTTAGCAGCACTGTCCTCTCTATGCTGAAAGATCCTATTGAAATAATCAAATCTAAAAATGACAGTTTTTAGACAATTAGGAAAGAACCAGATCAGAAAAGAATTCAGCAGTATAGTCATTCTGAATGGCCACATACAGAAATACTTCCTTAAAATGAATTTGATTTATATTCATTTGACTTCTACTGAGAATGGTAGAAAACACAACCTGGGAAATGCCTACTCAAGCTTATTTAAGAGCACAACAGTAGTACAGATTGCATTTATAAAAAGATCACTGATGAGATAAAATTGCTAAATTGTATGTACATCTCAAGCATAGCATGTGGAGAAGCAGTGACCTTGTATTCTCTAAAGTGGTTTTGGAGAAGAGTTCAAACATCCCTCTACTTCTGTTGTAATTTTTCTATTTGTTAGGAGCAAAATATAATATAATTCTATGCAATTTCTGAGCACACAGCCCTCTACAGTGGGGCAACCATATTCTTTAAAAATATATTCCTGTCAGTTAGCAGGGTCAAATATTTTCAGTACTTCAGAGACAGTATAATATATGACATCTACATAGCATTGTACATCCAAGGATTTCAAAGCACTTTGAGTGTGAATGCAATTAAGTTTCACAATATTCTTGAGAGGTAGAAAATAGAAACCTTTGTTATCTCTCTTTGGAGAAATGGGAGGTGCTGGTTAGCCAAACATTCTGGTTGGTTAACAGTTATAATTACCAATGGAATACCAATTTTCAAAGGATTAGTATACAATAAAAATGAAAGTATAAAACAGTATACAGGTACTCACCAATCTAGTAGTGATACTGCACTGCATAGTGGTTGGTTTCTTGAAGCACTTAGGTCAGGGGTGGGTAAAAGCCTGTCAGCAGGCCAGGCCCTCTTAGCTCTTTGATCCAGCCCTTGCAACAGTTCCTGGCCCTCCCTCCTTTAGTCTCATGCGAGTCCTTTAAATAGTAGCGGTTAAAAAGGCTCGTGGCTCCCGGCCCCAGAGCTAGTGTGTTGCTTGAAATCCAGGGATGCAAAAGCCCTTTCAACTTCTATTGAAAGAGCTTGTGCCGTCCTCACAGCTGTTAGGCGATGTCAGCCATAGGGAAGGCATGAGCCCTTTTAAATAGAAGCAGTTGAAAGAGCTCTAGTATGCCACCTCTTAGGCAATGCACTAGCAGGGAGGCCAGGTGCAGCAAACCCTTTCAAAAGCAGGAGTTGAAAGGGCTCGTAGCTCCCACCCCCTGCTAGCGTGATGCCTGGGAGTGCAGGGGAGGTGGGAGCCCTTTCAACTCCTGCTATTTAAAGGCTTCACTCCTTCCAGGGCAGCCCGCAAACACTTCAAAAACATTTTGAAGTGGCCCCCCTTCAAAAATTATTGCCCACTTTGACTTAGGTGTAGACAGGTGACTTACTGTATAGAAAACTTCATCGTATGACACTATGTATCATTATAGGCTAGGGATGTAACTGTTTAGCCAGTTAACCAGTGGAGACTGGAGCAGTTCCTTGCCAGGGCAGTTCTAGCCCTGCAGGGGTCCTGCCATGAGCAGGGGATGCTCCGGTCATCCAGAGCAGCCTCTTTTCATAGCGCCCTTCCCTCCCCCCACAGGCAGGGGCTGCTCTGACTGGGCTGGAGCAGCCCCCTGCACCACCAACCATCCTCATTTAATCAGTTAACTGGTTAAACAATATGTTTATTGGGGGCAATAGATTATTTTTCCTCGCAAAGGTTATGTTTACACTGAAATAAAATACCTGTGCTCTGGCTGTGGCTATCTTGGGGCTCCTGGTGGTCAGTCTGTGGGGCTACAGTTGATGTGTAGATGTTTGAGCCTGAGATCTTTGACTGTCTCTCATTGTGGGACACTTCAGGAACCAAAAAATCTATGATGATGTAGGAAATTTCAAGTTGTCTAAGTCTGTATTAAACATATGTCCTACTGTGGTGTTAGTTGGGTATTATGCTGTTCTGTATGTGTGATTTTTTTACTCTAATTTGAATACATTTTATTTGTTCATACCTTAACACCCCCCCTACACTTTCATTTTGTTATAATTTTCCTGCTATGTAAATACTGATACTACTACAGGCAGTCCCCGGGTTACGTACAAGATAGGGACTGTAGGTTTGTTCTTAAGTTGAATTTGTATGTAAGTTGGAACTGGTACATATTGTAGGGGAAACTCTAGCCAAACATTTCTCCAGAGCTCAGTTTTATTCTCCCACACCTCACTTCCCTCAGTCCTTTATTCTCAAGCTGAGGTGTCTGCTGAGAAAAGCCGCTCTACGTCTCCCTGGTCTGCTGGGGGGAAGCAGCTAGTGCGGGGTTGCCTCACCCCGTTTGTAAGTAGGGATCCGATGTAAGTTGGATCCATGTAACCCGGGGACTGCTTGTATATTGTAAAATAACTGCAGTAGTCCTCCCTAAAGGTGAGTGATTTTGGGGCATCATTTTGTAAAGCATTTTAAGATAATATGGAATTAATATTTATTTTTAAATATGCAAATTTTATTTCGTGGTTAATTGTATATGACTGACAGAGAGAGAGATGCTTTGAGACAAGGGATGTCCTTCAGATATGCCGAGGGAAATAGTCCAGTGATGTATCTAAAATTAAATTAAAAGTACAGTGGTCCACAACTTTTAACGTCCATTCAATCTTAGCAAATTATGTACAACACCAAAAGTAGCAATAAAAGGCATTTTATTTTCTTTCCTTTTTTTGATGTTTACCTTGTCTCTTCAAATGTTTTTGTCTTAATAATATGTTGTAATTGGCTACAATTGCTTCCACTCCCAAAATCTTCCTGTATGTATACTGGATTACTTCTGAGAAGGTTCATACCTGAACACATGATCTCAAATGCAGAAGTATGGGGAGCCAGAGCTTCAGTACTTCCAAAGGCCAGGTTTTTTGCAAAACAGTGCTTGTCTTTTGTGTTTTGTCCTTTTAAAACTACAGTTGCATGGCATCTGACCCAGTGATAGCTTGACCAACTTGTGAGTGGGCACAATGCCATCCTAACACATGGTTTAGTTGACTGTCTACATTCATGCCCATCTATGCGTATCTAGTGTATTTAAGTGTATGATTCTCAGCTGGAAACAGTCAATCTCTGTCCATTCCGAGCTTTCACTTTTATGGTTAAAGGGATGTCATGTTGACTGTCTTTAATTTTCGTATTTAACTTTTGGATGATGAAAACTTGGGGGAGGAAGCACTCTTTGCTAAGCCCTCTTGTGGGGTTAGTTGAATAAACTGTTTTGCTCCTTGTAAGCAAGTTTGTCAGCAGCAGATCTAATGGTGACATTACATGGTGGAATAGATTGATTAACTCTTGATTAATAAAGCTAATAATATATATGTTGAATATAAGCTGCTCAGATTCTATCTCTTTGTGAAAATGTGGCAGCACTGGTCACTAAATCATTTTCTGAAGTCAGGTATATTATGGTGGGGAAGAAGTAGTAGTAGTTCCTGGTGTTTGTGGATCAGTCTCTTTCAGACCAGCCAGGTTAGATCATGTAACATTTTAATTTGTACAAATCACACAAGTCAGATTTCTCCTCGGTTATAAATGGGGGGAAAATCTTTAACTTGAATCCTATACTATTGTATCTCTTTAAGAAAAAAACGCAAGGATTAAGAGAAACATTTTAAGAGGACCAAATGCAAATTTGGGTAAACTTCTGTTTTATAAATTAAAATAAAGTGTCACAAAGCTGTATCTGGAATATATATAAAATTTGGTGTTACAGTAATAGCTTGAAATATTGGATATCAATTAAAAGTTTAAAAACCTGCATTTTGGATACTAGAAGGTTCAGCTGTGACAGGTGTGAGTAATAGTATTGAATGGCTCTTAGCAATAATTTTAGAGGTACCCTTATCTTGTGGTAGTGATTTCTAATTTGTTCTTTGCTGATGTGTGTACGTGTGCTATGAGTTAAGTGTATTTCTATTATCTAATGAAATTGTGCATGTTTAGGATGCTCCTGTAGAGTAGAACAATATATTATTTCTTTTACTTTGGGAATGGGACATGAAAGCATTTTTAAGACATTTTCTTTTTCCTCTAAGTGGCCCATTTCCTGGATGCCGAATTTTTAGGTAGGGGGCATGACTTATTTGCCAGTAACTGGTGCTCGCAGCTGATGGGAACATGATACTTATACTCCATGATTCCAGGAGACTGTTGCTTAGTCTGACATGGCACTAGGCTGCTTGGGGGGAAAAGGAGTTGCTATTCAGACCAGGGAACTGCAGGAAGGGACTATGATGCTTGGGACTACTGCTACAGTTGGAAGGCATGCAGTTTCTGTGATGTGGGGAGCTGGAGAGAGGGCCTCATAAGTGTCTTACAGCCAGGAGGGGAAGCTGATGAGGCGGGAACAGAAGTCCAGCAACACCCAGGGGGAGAAGAGACAAGGAAAAAGAGGGCACCGGGGATCCAGAGAGGAAGTTGCTGAAATGTGGGAATGAAACACTTTCCACTTCGTCGCAAATATGACACAGACATCATAGGACTACTTAAGAACTAGGATAACATAGAAGCAATACAAATCATTATTCTGCTGTCTAGGAACCTCCCAAATTGAGCATTGTTGTTATAAAGCCCAGTTATAACAGTATTTTTTTTTATAAGTAGGCTTTGGGTGCGATTATATTGCTGCTGTCATTATCCTAAAGAAGATACAGATCAAGTTCTATGTAAAACACATTAAGAAGGCCTTTTCACATGAATGATGTATATGCATTCCTTGACACGTAATGTCCAAACAGTCAAGACACAGAAATAATTGATTAAATGAAAATTTGATTCTTGTCTCATTGGAGAACTCAAACAGGCTTATTGTCTAGTGAAGGGTCTCGGCCCTTCTGAAGGGTGACATATTTATTTAACTGTGATGAAGCCACTAAGTTAATAGTTTCAAAGTGTTGTTTTCCTAACCTGTGATTTTAAGGTCAGGAGGCAAAAATAAAGTTTTTATTCAGAACTTTTAAACAAGAGGCTATCTTTTTAAGTGTTGAGCTTTCTAGATTATTGTAAATGTTTTTCTGAGTTACAGTAAGTCAACTGTTGCATTTTTGATAGATTCAGATTTCTGGGAGAACATTAGATGATTACTTGAATAGTTCTTACAGGTGTTTGATCTTTGTGGCATAATGCCAATCACAAAGTTTACTGAAAACATGGTTATGGAGAAAGTTGAGAGTTCTTTTTTTAGGCTCTTTTTCTAGCTTCAGGACTCCTATTTTTGAAGAAATGGACTACATGAAACATTTGTAAATACAATAAGCTTTATGAAGCCTTTATATCACAGCTAAATATATTTTCATATTGTTAGCTCATAATTAATTATCAAATGAAATAGATTCTGTAATTCTCCAGTATGAATTAAGTTATGCAAAGCCTGCTAATACAGAATCTTTTGTTTTGAAGCTTCCTCTTTTACTTTTTATCAGATTTTTAATAATCTGAAATTTTTTTTTCTGATCCCTGAAGAAATATGCATTGCTTTTCACCTAGGATTCATGCCTACAGGATTACCTTGCACATTTCTTTAAATTGTTAAAAAGTAACAATTTGGCAATTTAAACAACCCATCATTGCTGTGTGGAAGTCTGTAATGAGCAAAGAAAGCATAAAAAACTGGCATATGGAGTATAATAAGGATGTGAAAGGAAAATCTGCTCAGTTTATAACCCTGGCATTTACTTCTTATAGTGAAAATGCCATATATAAAGAAGACATCTGGAAAAAGAGGTCCTGTGAAGAGGAAGCTTGCAGAAGAGTTTGCTCCTGGAGAGGTGTTAACAGACACGTCAAAAAAAGAGTGGAAATTAGGCCTGCCTATAGGTCAAGGTGGCTTTGGATGCCTGTATCTTGGTAAGCTTCTGTGAACCAAACTATCTCTTTCTAAAATGAAGGTTTGAAGTGTTTCTCTCCTCTTCAAAATTGGGATAATAGATTATAAAGACAGTCTTCAAACTAACAGCATTTTTGTTAGAGCTGATGTTTAGTTTTTTTTTTCTTGCAGAATGGAGAGATGTAGGTGAAGATAGTTATTAGAGGGTATTAAAGATATAGTCATGAATAAGTTGTTTGGAAGTCCCTCATGGTTCTTACTCTATCCCTAGCTACGTCATATGAGAAATCATATTTTTTTCTTAGCTGAAGTGACAGTCTCTCTTCCATATAAATCATTCATTTTCTTTATACTATTTTTCAAATGTTTGTAGATAGATTTAATAATTTCCCCTTCCCCATATTTAATTAGCTTAGTATCTTAATTGCTATTGCACTTTTAATTAAAATTTAGTACTTGTGAGAGCTTGTGGTGTGGCACCAGCATTTCAGGTATCCCCACTCTGCCCTGGCATGGCATATCAACTCTGACTTTGGAGGACTATCTGTAGACATGAGATGATAGCTCAGTCTCCATGATAATTTGATCTTTAATTTCTGTCTGCTGGTTTTATTTGTCATAAGGATACTTGGTACCTAAATACTAAATTTGAGACTACTGACTCATTTGATACAGGATGTTGACCAGCCAACAGATGACAGCATTCCGCTTCTTTGCAGGGTTGCATTTGAACCTGGGTCAAGTGCTTGATATTACATAACCAATTCCCTGCAATATGTATGAAATACCCTGACAGTGAAATTCTTGGATTTCATTTTGTAATGCTGTCTATTTGACTATGAGAAAATGTGCAGAAAATAATGCATTTTTCTTTAATATAGCACCTAATCCTTAAATGTATCTGTTGTTTGAATAAATGGACAGTATGAAGATCTTCCTGTCATGGCTGTCATTCTACACACCAATGCTGAGGGGATGAAAATTTAGACGCATACACTAGGCAAGGACCCTTTTGACTGTAGTATATTCAGTCAAGTGTGTGACATGATGTCTTGCCTCTCTTCCCAATGTTTGTGTCATGATTGCATTGAATTCTGTGGCATGTAGTCAGTAATTGATTACAAAATCATTTGGTAAATCAAAGTGCTCCTAACAAGAATTGGTAACAGTAGGAGAGGATTAAGCACTGTCTTGAAGAGAAGGCAGATGCCAAGCAGGGTTTCTAGCTTACCATTGCTGCATGTTTTGCCCATTCCGCTTGTAGACCTCTGCTCATTTTATACAGTTGTGTGCATTAATTAGTTGCCTTTTCCTTCAAGCATAATCATGCTCCCTCTGAGAGAGCCTCTTTTCCTGTGCCCAGTCTCCCTGTATATCTGGTATTTTAAAATTGTCTGTCATGGAATCCCCCATTAACACTCCACCTGTGGAGTTTCTATAAGTCAGACAAGCTGAGAATTGGAAAATAGCAAAAAAGTATTTTTGGATATGTGAGATCTTGCTTACTATGTGTATGCCATACTGTAAATTACGCATTACCTGTAAGTCACTGGTGATGATACAACTGAATGGCAAGGAGTTGGGTGGAATACTTCATCATTTTATATGTCTGTAGTGGGAGAAATCAAGACAGAAATTTAACTTGGTTTTCTGCATAATTCTACCATCAAGCTACTGAACACTTCATACTTGTATTAATATTTAATTATTTTGCAGAATAGTTACCCAAATGACATAACACGAACCTCTCTAGTCCAGCAACCTCAGGACCTGACTGCTGCCAAACCAGAGGATTTGCCAAACCATGGGAGGTCTCTCTTGTCCAGCAGCATTACCAACACTTACACTGCTTACAGGACTCTTAGAAGACATTTAGGGATAAATTAGAGCTAAATATCAGATCAGCACACTGAGAGCCAGGACTGGTGATTGTAAACAGACTTTATGGGACTGCGGGAAACTTGGCCACACCTATGATAAGTGGACATCTGGTTAATTAAAATAATTCCAGACCACAGATGTTGCTGGACTAAAGAGCGTCAGATTAGAGAGGTTCAACCTGTAATAGTTGTATTTGTTTTATGATAGTTGCATCTCATTCTACTGATACACTTCATATTTTAACAGCTGATGTTAATTCTTCAAAATCGGTTGGCAGTGATGCACCCTATGTTATAAAAGTGGTAAGAGAAACTTTGAATTTATTTATTCTCTCATATAGTATATTTACCATGAAACATCCCCTCAGCAGGAATGAGTATTGTCATACAGTGTGAGTTAGGGATGTTAAATATCGGTTAATTGAATAGTCGAGTAACTTAATGAATTCTTATCGGTTAGTTGACTATTCTGTAGTCCCCGAGGGTTGCGCCAGAAGGCATTGCACTCCAGCCTCACTCCTGGATAGCCCCCTGCCACTCCATGCTGCTGCCTCTATATCAGAGGCAGCAGCGCAGAATGCCAGGCGGGAGCTGGTCCGCGAGGGGAGCCGGTTTAAAACCCAGCTCTCTTCGTGGACTGGCTATTTGTCGCTCTGTGCTGCTGCCTCTAATGAAGAGGCAGTGTGGGGTGGCAGCAGCCCCTGTCTATGGGGGAATCTGAGCTCCTGGACCCAGTGCAAGCCAGAACTGAGCTGGGCTGCCTGCTTGCCTGGCTCTTAATACACTTTAAATGCAGAGCCACAGCAGGGGTAGGTCCCGGAGCTGGCATGAGCCGGGACTGATTCGGGCAGTTGGTAAAGTCTGAACACAGCCTGGGTATATAGGGCAGTTGATAAGGAATTGAAAATGACCTGAAGGTTATGGTTCTGAATGACGCTTAGAATGATAATGTTATTAAAAGTGGCAGAATGGAGGAAGAAATTAGGATTACAGAGGGAACATCAGGAATTTAGTGTTAATTTTAAGTTAATGACAAGATATCAAGACAGGTTGAGATGTAATAAAAAGTGACAGATCAGAAGTAAAAGGGCAGGTCTGAAAGTCACCAGCACAAATCCGGTAGTTGATAAAATGACCCAGATCATGCAGCACAACTGTTTACTTTACACCACTCAGGCAGCACAGACTGGATTAAATGACAGCAAATGACTACTGGAGATCTTCCTTCTGGTGTAAAATTGGTATAGACAGTAGGTATGTGATAGTGTTTACATTTAAATGGTTAACCGATGAACCTAGACAGCCGCACAGGAGTGGAGGGGGAGACAGCTCTGCAGGAGCCGGGGCTTTCAGGGAACTGGCTCCTGCCTGCTCTCCCCTGCCCTGCTGCTGCCGTGGTGCCCCCCCCCCCCCCCTTCCCTGCATGTGAACATGTAACGGCTGAAAAATTCAGCCGTTACATGTTTACAAAAAAAAAATGTGCCTATTAGCCTCTTCCCCTTGTTTCAGGAGTAAATGGGGTGAAGGCCAGGGGAATTGCACAGCTTTGCTGCACCAATCCTACACTAACGTCCTTCAGGAATTTTATAGTAGGCATAAATTAGACTAGCGCTATGACTGCACCAACTAGTGTTAGGGTGCTGAATTAGAGTTGCAGCTAATTTTTGTGTGTGTCTATATCTTGTGCCAAGATGGAACTCAGACACAAGAGAACTGAGCCTAGTATGAGTTTGTAACCAAAAAAACCCCTTAGTTTAAATACTGAAGTATAAGTGAATATCTAACCTTTGAATCAGAAAAAGTGTTGCTATTTAGTTTTTTCACCTAGTTCTGGAATGGAGAAAAAGTATACATAAAATTATGTTTTGGTTGCTCCCAATGGAGAAAATAAACTATATAGTACTTCGTAGTTAATGATAATAAATTCTTGCAACTATTGGCTAAAGTTTGTAGTAATAAGTATTACATTAATGTTTTTCCAGTTTAACATGCTCTTTTCCCAACCTTGTTGAGAAGTAGGTTACATTGGATTACTCTGAATGTGTCCCTAATTTGATCCACTCTTATTTGCTGAACTAGAGGAGGTCAATAATATATAACAGCATTACCAACACTTCCGCTACAGAGGGTATGTCTAGACTACAGGGATTTTTCAAAAAAAGTGGCCTTTTTTTGAAAAATCTTACCTTTGTCTAGACTGCCACCGTGTTCTGTCAACAGTAAATTGAAAGAACGCAGCTGTTTTGTTGACTGTGGAAAACCTTGTTTTATGAGGAATAATGCCTTTTTCGAAAGTGCTCTTTCGAAAAAAGGCGCTATGTAATGCAAACTGAGCTTTTTCGAAAGAGAGCATCCAGACTTGATTGCTTACTTTTTCGAAAGTACCGATTGTAGTCTAGATGCTCTTTTTCAAAAGTATCTTTTGAAAGTATTTTTCGAAAAAGGTGTGTATTGTAGACGTAGCCTTACTGGGCTCTTAAAAGACATTTAGGGGTAAATTAGGGCTAAATAACAGCAAAGAACACTGTGTGTGAGGACTAGTGGCTCTAAACAAATTTTATGGGACTACAGGAAACTTGGCTACATCCATGATAAGTGGACATGTAGCTAACTAAAATCATGTCAGACCACAGATATTGCCGCTCCAGAGTGCCAGGCTAGAGAGGTTCACCCTGTATGAACTTTTTTCCTGAGTCTGATTTATATCACTTTATTTTCCCTCTGTCTTCTCATTTGTACAGCAGCAGTGAAATCTACTGCACTAGTAGACCTACTGTGAAAAAGTATAAATGTTATAGTAGATTTTATTCCAATTTAAAGATCAAATTAATTTAGAATAAAACAGTCCATTTTGATCAGTATATCACTTCAGAAGCAGTGTGTCATGTCATGTGAACTATAAAATATCCTTTTTTGACAATTGGTTGTGAGCTTGTGGTTGGAAATAATCATTAGCTGCAAAGTGGCATTTTACATGATAAGAAATACAAGATATTATAACACTCTTTTGTTGTGCTTTAATAACCGAATTGCCATTTGACTGTGTTTGTAGTACTTCTACTAATAAACTCCCTGAAAATTATTCACTTGTTTTTATTACTATGTATTCAGGATATTTTTGCACCAGTATGAAGTGCTTAGCACCCAAATTATTGTATTGTTGCTGTCTTCTCTACTTGTTAAGCAGTTAGTACCCTTTTTTCTTCTCTCCCACTCTATTAATTCAAACATTCTGTTCTGCTGATGTTTGTTATATCTACATGAATGATCCCTAACTTGTTGCACTTAATCTATGTGCAGAATATATTTTCTGATAATGTATAGGTAAATTTGTTTGGTTTAAAATGCTATTTTTAAAGCAAAATCACACATTTTAAAATTAATTGGTCAGCCTTTTTTGTTACAAATGATCTTTGTAACAGAAAACTCTTCAAGCCTTCTATGGAGTTGAAATTAATTGAAATCTTGTACCTGATCTGTGTTTGAAAAAATTGTTGTTAAGCTTAATTATCATGTTTAATTATTACAGCTGCATAGGCAAATATATGGTCAAGTCAGCAGCTCAGGTGGCTGGGTCTGTTGTGATATCCAGCCAATCACCATCCTTTTTCTACAAGATTGTATGTGACAATTCTGTTTGTTATAATGAGGGTGATCTAAAGAAGACTGGATCAATGCTAGAGTTCTCAGAGGTAGATTACTTGGCACAATTGATCTTTAAAGGTTCCATGATTGCCTGCCAGCCTGGGTATCAGTAACTGGAAAAATTGTCCATCACAGTTCAGCCTCGGCCAACTGTAAACCAAGGTGGGGTAGTGGTTCCCAACCTTTTTTATATTGCGGATAGGCAAACCCATTCACAAACTCTTTTGGTGGACCAGCAACATTTTATTTGCATGTTTGTTATGTAAATAATGAATATGCAAATAATATGTTGTCGGTCTGCTTACCCCCAGCCCAGCTCCTTGGTCCCCAGTGCCTAACACTCTTTGACTGACACCTCTACACCCTCTGCCCTTTAACCCCACCCCACCCCCACACTCCGCAGAGCTCCACTGCCCCCTCTAGGGAATGTGACTATTACTGCCACATGGGAAGAGGGAGCAGCCATTGTCAGTGTGCACACTCCCTCCTCCTTCACGTCCCCACACTCCCCAAGCGTGTTTTGCGCCCCTGTGGGTAGAGGTGCGGGGGAGTGCAAAACCACAGTTGGGCTGCTGCTTTACGTGGGTGAGAGGAGAGAGGGAAGTGCCTCCTGCTCCTCTGCTTCCTGCTACCGCCTCAGCTCCAGTGCCGGGCAAAATTAGCTACCACAGCTGCTGAGTTGAGCCACCACAAAAAAACAGCTTGAGCTCTGGCAGCCAGCGGTTCTCGGACTGGCACAGGTCTGCAGACAGGCAGTTGGGAACTACTGACTTGGGGGACTGAGTTAAGGATCACTGGAGAAATTTTGAAAGTGCAGGAATATTAGGTCTTGGAAATGGTCTCCTCTTGTCCAATCCTTCACATTTGTGCTGATCTTCTTAACAGACTTCTAAATCAATAAATAATTGCAAATTAAGGTCTGATTAAATTCATCCTAGGGTACTTGAGGAGCTAGCTGAAGCAATCTTAAAACTGTTAGCAGTTACCTTGAAGCACTCCTGAAGAATGGGTGAGCTCCCAGAAGACTGCAGAAGGACAAACATCTCTCTCTTTAAGAAGGGAAAAAATAGAGGCCCTAGGTAATAACTTCAGTACCTGAAAAAATACTGGAACAAATAATTAAGCAATCAGTTTGTAAGCATCTAGAGATATAAGCAGTGGAGATCCATAAGCACCCATTTTGGATTTAGTACTATTTAGTATTTTCATCAATGACTTGGATAATGGAATGGAGTATATACTTAAAAATCTGGGTGACACCAAAGTGGGAGGGGTTGCTAGAACTTTGGAAGACAGGATTAAAATTTAAAATGACATTAACAAATTGGACAGCTGATCTGAATACAACAAGGTGAAGTTCAGCAAAGATGATAAAGTACAATAGTTAGGAAGGAAAAGTTGAGTACACAACTTAAAAATGGTGAATAATTTGCTGGGTAGTAATACCACTGGAAAGGATCTGGGGATTTTAGTAGATCACAAATGGAATGAGCTGTCAGTGTGAAAAAGGTTAATACAATTTGAGAGTGTATTACCAAGAGAGTTGTATGTAAGAGAGGGAGATAATTGCCGTGTCCTCCTTTGTACTTTGTGAGACCTCAGTTGGCATATGTGTGTCCAATTCTGGGTGCCAGATTTGCAGAAAGATATAGGCAATTAGAGATAATCTGGGTGAGAGCAACAAAAATAATTATAAATGTTTAAAAAACCTGACCTATGAGGAAAGGTTGTAAAAAAAAATCTAAGCATATTTAGTCACGAGAAAAGAAGACGGGGGTTGAGGTTAGGCCCTGGTTCTTATAAGGGACTTCAGTCACCTTGACATTTGTTGGGAAATCAATATAGCAGTACACAGACAATCCGGGAAGATTTGGAGGATGTTGGGGACAACTTCCTGATACAAGTGCTGAAGAAACCAGCCAGCGCCCATGGTCACCTTGACCTACAGCTCACAAACAAGGAGGAATTATGGGAAGTTGATGTGGGTGGCAGCTTGGGCAGCAGTGATTATGAGATGACTAAGGAAGAAAAGAGAGCATCAAAATATAGACTGTGAACTTGAGAAAGCAGACTTTGACTCCCTCAGGGAACTGATGTGCAGGATCCCCTGGGATGCTAACATGAAGGAGAAAGGAATCCAGGAGAGCTGGTTGTATTTTAAAGAAGTCTTATTGAAGGTGTAGAAACAAACCATCCTGCTGTGCAGTGCAAAAAGCAAATATGGTAGGCAATCAGTTTGGCTTAACAGTGAAAACTTTGGCGAGCTTAAACGTAAAAAGGAAACTTACAAGAAGTGGAAATTTGGACAGATGACATGCGAAGAGGATAAATATATTGCTCGAGCATGCAGGGGTGTCATCAGGAAGGTCAAAGTACAATTGGAATTGCAGTTAACAAGCAATGTGAAGAGAAACAAGAAGTGTTTCTATAGGCATATAAGCAATAAGAGGGTAGTCAGGGAAGATGTGGGACCCTTATTGGATGAGGGAGGTAACCTAGTGACAGATGATGTGGGAAAACTTGAAGTACTCAATGCTTTTTTTTATTGCCTCTCTTCACAGACAAGGTCAGCTCTCAGATTGCTGCACTAGGCAGAACAGTATGGGAAGAAGGTGGGCAGCCCTCAGTGGAGGAAGAACAAGTTAAGAACTATTTAGAAAAGCTGGACATGCATTAGATCCAGCCCCATGGATTTGTGTATCTGAGGGTGCTGAGGGAGTTGGCTGATAGGATTGCAGAACTATTGGCCATTATCTTTGAAAACTTGTGGTGATTGGGTGCGGTCCTGGACAAATGGAAAAAGGCAAATGTAGTGCCCATCTTTAAAAAAGGGAAGAATGACCTGGACTGGGGGATGGTTGCACCCTCAGCAAGTTTGCGGATGACACTAACCGAGGGGGGGAGAGAGAGAGAGATGCTGGAGGGAAGGGATAGGGTTCAGAGTGAACTGGACAAATTGGAGGATTAGACCAAAAGAAATCTGAGGTTCAACAAAGACAAGTATAGAGTACTTGGAAATAATGACCATAATGTAATAAAATTTAACATCTCTGTGGTTGGAAAAGCACCAACAGGGGTTCTTGTACATTTTAAAGGAAGAAAGCAGAAGTGCCTGTCAACTAGTCAAGTAGTTGATGGAAATTCCATCGACTACTCGACTAGTAAATTAACTGCTAGTTAACATCGTGACTAGCGATCGTGCTGGGAGAAACTGGCTTTTAAGCCAGCTCCCCCCAGCACTGGCTTCTGCTCTACCCTCTTGCTGCCTCTAATAGAGAGGCAGCAACATGGGAGTGATAAGGGGGGTAAGTGAAAGCTGGTACACATGAGAAGACTGCTTCCAAACTGGTTCCCTCTGTGTACTGGCTCCCATCCTCCGCGCCATGCTGCTGCTTCTGTATTGATACATGCTGCTCCCTGCCTGTAAATGTGTAACTGCTGGAAAAAGTTAGTGGTTTCATGTTTACGTAAATAAACATGCTTAACATCCCTAATACTAGCAGGCATTACCTTGTAAGGACATACAGTTGTAACGACCCAGGGCTTCAAGACTTCTAAGGGGTGGTGTACTCTAAGCAAAAATATTTAGAGTGCAGTTTTGTATACTTCTTACTCCAACCATTTTAAAATTTGAGATTTTCCTTCATTCAGAGAACCTAAAGATGATGACAAAAGTGTATTTAATAACACCACCTAAGGCACTCCTCTGACAAAGTTAAAGAAAAATATGACCAGTTTACCCAATACAGATTAAAGAGCAGGTTGGAGGGATACTTTCCTGATCTTCTTTACACTAAGTACTTTTTGAACAATGTCTGTTAAAACTCTTTTTTTGTACACAGGGAATGAATTCTTAGTGAATTCTAAAATTAAACTATCCAATGTTGTGTGGTAAAGAGTGATATGCTTATATGTGGGTATATATCACTTGTTTGGTTTTTAAGAGATGTAATTCTGAATAGCTCAAACAGTTAAAGCTAACTATTTTTAAATTACTGTTTTAAAGGAACCCAGCCAAAATGGACCTCTTTTTACTGAATTAAAGTTCTACATGCGAGCAGCCAAACCAGAGCAAAGTAAGTAGTCCATCAGAATGAACTAGAAAGCCATGTTTCCATATAAATAATAATTTTGTTGATTATTAAAAAAAAAGACTAAGTGGTAGCCTTTAAAGTTAAATGTTAGTTGACTCATCAAGAGAGTCGGTTTAGATCCTTTTTTTTTTTTAAATGACCTTGTATTCACTTACAATTCTTAATTGTATTCCTCAGTCATAAATGGTTGTTTCTTTTTACAGTGACACTGTTTTTTTTTCTAAATGGATAATTATTGAAGATAATTGTTTAGAAACAAGAGTTACTGGAGTAGAACTGATACTCTAGTGCTTTTTCTCACACCTAAGGTCAGATCTTTGTGGGTCAGCTTGTAATATCACAGGAACAAACAGGATTTTCTTAGTGTTTAAAGCCACACGAGATTTTAATGATATTAGAAGAAAAAATAGTAATCTGAAATAACTTAAATATAGCTGAGGCATTGTTTGGGGGAATAACCCAACTAAATCAATAAGCAATAAGTTGTAGTCTTGCAGTTACATTTTTTGTATGTAATTAACAACACTACTTGTAGTTGTGTTAATATTGGGATTCTTTATATTGGATCTCCTTTATCAAAACCTGTTCAGGTTAGGAGAGGTTTCATTACCAAATTTAGCCATAGGTAGAAGAGACTACCTGTTGGCTGATATACTTGGTTCATGACTTCTCATGATCAGATCTTACATATGTACATTTTCAATATTTTATAAGTAATCTTTTCCACAGTACTCATGCAGTACAAGTTCATAATCTCAGTTTTTATTTGTATTTGTAGTTCAGAAATGGACTAGTTCCCATAAACTGAAATACCTAGGTGTACCGAAGTACTGGGGCTCTGGCTTGCATCAAAAAAATGGAAACAGGTACAGTACATCCTGTATTAAGAACATATTAACATTTCTACACTCACAACCACTACTACTTTTATAAATTCTTATACGTTAGTGTGAATTTTGAGCATATTACTCCCGTTAGTTTCATATGCCTACAGAATAGACACGTTTACATTGAGTCATATTTTTATTTGCATAATTTTTCTGAGTATGTAATTTGAGCCATTTCTTTTTCCTTGTTCATTTATCAGGCAATGGTAATATGAATGTACATACTGTAATATATTTATGTATTAGGAGTTGCCTTTCAGTCTTGTGAAATATATATCCATCTCAGAGTCCAGCTTTTAATTCATTAATCCTTGACCATTGAGCCAAATTCAAAAATTTTTCTTTTAATTTTCCTGAACATGGGTGCAGAATTAGTCTTTTAATTCACATGTATAAAGAAGGCAATGCATTACTTAACTACACTTAGTAGTTTTATAATCAGTTTTATTCTTGAGATCGAAAGTCTTTTTTATTTCATCTGTGAGCTGTAGACAGTCCAATTCTTATATCAGAAATTTGAGGCTAGGTTTCTATATTATTTCATGTGAGTCTGAGGAATTAAGTAAGTCAGGGATAAACATGATTTTAGCTTCTCTGTATTGCCAGAGAATCAGTTATATGTATCTGCCTTTTCCCCACACCAGAGGTTTGGGCATACTCTGGATGTGGGGAGAAGCAGGAGCTTGGGTGACTTTGTGTCCTGACAGTTGTCAGCTGCTGCAATACCCATAGAGGCTTTTGGGAAAGAACCAAATCTTTTTTTATATGGCTGCCCAAAAGCATACCCTTCCAAGGAAGCACTCACAGCTAATGTAAACAATAGAGCTTAAGAACCTAAAGTCCACTCAGTACTTCTTCTTGTTCAGCCAGTCATGTAGTCAATGGGAATAACAATATGGGATTTACTAAGCAATTGCTGTATCTCCCTAATTGTCCTTCCTAGCATCCTGCTATTAGAATTGAGAGGAAAAGTGGGAGAGTTCAACTAGGAAACCATCTTAAAGGAGTCAGGTGGCCATTGCAGTTCTATGTAGTTTAAGAGGAGGCCCATAGAGCCGAAGTGTATCTTTCTACTTTTGTATCCATGCCAAATGTGGTAAAGGAACAAGAAAAGGACCCCTTTTTACTTTGGTTTCCCTCATCCCTTTATATATGGTGATTAGGGACAGATCCTTCTCTTCCATTTTCTCCAAAAAAAGTCCATCTGTGATCTACACTTCAATGAAAGCATGCTCTTAGAAATTTTGGAATTACAAATAGGTACTCTGCTGAGAGCTAATGGAGATGGTATGGGCCTAGCTAACAGTAGTGGTTACTCTAGCGGGCTGGATGACATGAGCAGAAAAAGTGGTGGAGGAAGAGAGATCCGTGACAAGTAGTTGTGGAATTTGTAGAGTCTGGGATCTGGTACACCTTGCACAGCAGTGTTAACTTTCAATGGCAGGTCAATTCAATTAGTGCAAATAGCCTTAAGTGTGAGAAGACCTACGTTTGTCTGAATGGGACCTTGCATCATCCAGTAATCTGATGTAAAGTAATTCAATTCAGGTGATGTTGGGATGCAAAAGAAAGTATAACATTACAGCTAAGGGGGATAGCAGCAATGCGACTCACTTCACCTGCGTCTATTCCCCTGTCACTCCCATGGTGGGTGCCTGGGAGCATTGCAGGAGGAGGAGGAGAGGGGAGGCAGAGCCACATGTGGCCCTGAGAGCAGGGAACTTATCCCCCTCACACCCAGACCCCACAGTGCCCTCTCTGGTCCACCAAAATCTTTAATTCGGCATACCCTGTTTCCAAGGGTTGCCAGATTAAGGAGGTTCAAATGTATTAGGGTTGAAGTGTAGTACAAAAAATTCTAGTGTTTATAAATGTTTGTTTGCCTGCATAGCTGATTTTTATTGTAAAAATAAAATGGTTGAATTCAGTCATTAGTGCAATAGGATAAAATACACATGTAAAATATTGTACTAACTTCAGTTCAGTAACTTGTTCTCTGATTTGAATTTCAGCTATAGGTTTATGGTAATGGACCGATTTGGGAAAGATCTTCAGAAAATTTATGAAGAGAATGCGAAGCAATTTGCACACAAAACTGTGTTAAAGTTAAGTTTGAGAATAGTAAGTAATAGTAATTCCTAAAGCATTTTTAAAATTCATCTTCCTAATATAGCTTTTTGCTGAAAGGCAATTTGTGCTGAATAGTGGTCCTCTGCTGGCTGGAGTTGGGTACTACACTGATGCTCCTGTACATTGTGTTTTGTTAGCTTGATATTCTGGAATATATCCATGAGCACGAATATGTGCATGGAGACATCAAGGCCTCAAACCTTCTCCTGAGCTACAAGAATCTTAATCAGGTATTTGATATCCGTGCTTCATTTCTCCTGTTTAAATTCTGTTGTTTGAAAACAAACTGAGATGCTTTGAACCTATGAACCTTTGTAGAAGTCTTATTTTTAAGAGTGTATACAGTGATATAAATGTCAAGCAGAAATATTTAATATTCTACATTTTTGATGCTGTTTGTTGGCACATTATCAAGTTGGCTATTCTGCCCTAAATAATATTCAGGAGGAGGGCTTGTAATACAAAATGAATTTCAAATAGCTATTTGGTGGTGGAAGCTTAAAATTATATAGTACACCAAAGAATTATGTTTGCCTGTCTGCTTTTGTCACTTTTTATTTCCTTTGTTTAAGAATCCATCAAATACAAGTGTTCTGTTACTTGGAAAATTTGGTCTCTTAACATGTTGATTATTCAAATCAATTGATTTTTCAGAAATATATTTCATTTTCTAATATTTAAACCCTTTAGTATTTGGAAAGTGTGCATTTAATTTCCCTACTTCTGCAGATTTCCTTGTCCAAATGGTTTACCTGACAAAATAGAAAAACGAATGTCAGTCTATTTAGAAGTAACCAGGGAATAATGAAGAGTAATACCTGGCGTCTATTATTTTGCAGAACCCCTTTTGTTGTAATAGATCAGCAGAACTAGCTTTATATGTATATTAAAGAAATACAGTATCATAAATGTGTTCTAATCCCTGATATCAATACTGTGAGCCTCCCTTACAGTTGTCCCATAGACCACTGTAATCCAGCATGCTCCTAGATAAGAACTGAACATTTTTCTTGGCACTGCGTCTAGATCAACAATAAATGATATTTAAAACTGGTTGTCATTTTTCATATAGTACATACAAAGACTGAAAATTTGTTGTCGCTTTCAGAATGGTATATACACGTCTCGCTTAAGAATTAATAAATGAGCTTTGTAATCCAAAGAGCTGACGTTTTGCAGTTTTTGTTTTAAAGAAGTTCGGAGAGTTGTCTCTAGTATTTTTTGTATATGAACTCTTCTATATTAATAGTTTTTTTTTTTAATTTCTATATGGTATGTGGGATTTAATAGGTATACTTGGTTGATTATGGCCTTGCATATCGATACTGTCCAGAAGGAGTGCACAAAAAATATAAAGAAGACCCTAAAAGATGTCATGATGGTACAATTGAATATACTAGTATTGATGCACATAAAGGTGTAGGTAAGTAATCAAAACTTTAATTCACTTTATTTCATACAGCACTATTTTTATTTTAATTACAAAATATTTTATAATCCATTTTTAAAATAGGTTTCTGTTTACTGTGGAGTCCTAACACTGTTTTGAAAACTAAATATTCCAATTGTGTAGCAGAACTTCAGTTTTGTTTTATTCTGAAATTTGCTGGGCAATAGAATTAGAACAGTTGTTGCTTTGCTGTAGTAGTGGAAATCATTCGTGTTTCTTTTCATATAGAAAAGATTAGATCTCCTTTGAATAAGAAACCTATCAAATCTCTTAAGATTGATCATGTGTATCTGTTAGTATGAGACATTTATTAAATTGATGCTAACTGTGTAAGTGGACAAATGTGAGATGATTCTAAAGGGAAAATATACACCTATTTGATGGATTCAGTGTTCCTTTAAGTCTAATCTGTTTCCATTGAAAATAATAAAACAAAAAGTGAAAAATATTAAACATAGTAACTTGGGATATAAGCGACTAGTCAAGTAGTCGACTACCTGATATGACTACTACTGATCAGAGGCAGCAGTGGTGAGGGGAGTGAGTAGTTGAGTAGTGACTTGACTCCCAATAAGCCTAGGTATATTGGGTAGTTGACTACTTGACTAGTTGCTTACATCCCTAGTAAGCCTGTATCAGAGGCAGCAAGCGGGTGAAAGCAGGGAGGGGTAGAAAGCAGGAGCTGGTTCTGGGGGAGCCAGCTTAAAAGCCAGTCCCTCCTCCCGTTTCTGCACACAGTCTCCACCGTGGATAGGGCGAGAGAGGAGAGGGAAGGCAGAGGTGCAGCGGTTCGGGAAATAGTGTGAACCGGGACTGCTCAGTCTCAGCTCATGCTGGGTTCTGAACCTACCCCCACTGAGGCCCTGCAGTTTAAATGTAGTAGAAGCTGGGTTGCCTGTGCTCCTTGGCTCCTACTACATTTAAACAGCAGAGCTGCAACAGGGCCCCTTATCAGCTAATCGTGTGGTCCACACAATTAGTTGATGTGATTAGTCATTTACTCACTTCTTAACATCCTTAATTAGTAACATGGCTTTTAATCGATGAAGAACATAAGAACAGCCATAATTGGGTTGCCCAGTGGTCCAAGGATGGTATAAACTAGCCAAACAAAGTGCCTTCTAACAGTAGCCAATACCAGATGCATCAGAGGGTATGAACAGAATAGTCAATCAAGTGATCCATCCTCTATTTCCCATTTCAAGTTACTGGCAAACAGAGGCTAGGAACACTTCAGAGCATAGTTTTAAAGTAGAAATGCAGTAGAAGTGTTGTCATGTCTGAATATTTAGGAAATTTTTTGATATCTTGAACAAGTATTAATTTAAAAATTAAACTGGTTTGGATGTAAATTCTCACCTGGGATAAAAATTGACTCAGATCTTACATGCAATTTTCCTGTTGATATATTAAATAAAATTTTAATCAATATCTTGTGGAATATGTGAAAAAATTTATTACATCCCTTGTCTTGCCAACATTAACAATGTTAAATATTGACTAATCAAATAGTCAATGCATTTTTGCATCGACTATTCGATTAGTCGATAAGGTACCTCTGCCTTTGAAGTGTAGCACTGGCCTTAAGGCTGGTGCTACACTTCAAAGGTGAAAGTGCTGCATGGAGCCCGGGGTCAGCAGGGGACTCCCTAGCTGATTCCGGGCTTCATGCGCACTGCTGCTTTGAAACGCGACAAGGAGCCTGGGGATACCTCAGCTGCACCCTGGGCTGCACGTGGTGTTTCAAAGTGGCAGTGCCAAGTAGAGCCCGGGGTCATATGTAGTTGCTTTGAAATACCCTCCCCCCCCCCCCCCCCAGCTGCCTCTCTTTGATAGAGGCAGTAAGGGGGAGGGGTGAGGAACCAACTAGTCGACTATCCAATAAGCATTTGCTTGACTGATAGTCAACTAGTCTTTCACATCCCTAGTCAACATCTAGAATTTCTGAATCTTCGGCAAGCAACATTTCAGTGTTCAGAGTATCTGAAATATTTCCATTTGTGGAATAATAATTTGAAGAGCTCATTTTTAACTCTGTTCACTGTTTTTGGGGAAAGGGGATATAAAAATGTTTTGAACAGAAAAGTCCATGAGGTCTTAAAATGCTTCAAAATTGAGATAATTGCAGCATTTCACATTCATGAGCAGAAGAAAGAGATTACGCCACTCTCCGACTTACGACCATCCATACTTATGACCATTAACCCCATTACAATATTTTCAAGTTGAGAACCATGTACGTCAAGTTTTTCGATCAGTGTGGGCAGCACGTTTAAGTGTGTTTCCGACTTATGACCAAATCAAGTTACGACCAGGTGTTCAGAACGTAACCCGTTCAGAAGTCGGGGACTGCCTGTAATTGCAAATTCCTTTATCAGTATTCCAGTCATTTGAGCAATACTACTTCTTTTCATTCCTTCCTGCTTCCCTCTGAAATGAACTTGAAGCATTCTGTAGTTAAATGCCGTTAGCACTAGCTTCCAGTTGTCTTACTATGTTTTCAATTTTTAACTTTAAATTTGTGTATGTATTTGTAGCTCCATCAAGACGTGGTGACTTGGAAATTCTAGGTTACTGTATGATTCATTGGCTCAGTGGCCATCTACCATGGGAGGACAATTTAAAAGACCCCAACTATGTCAGAGATTCAAAAATTAGGTAAGGAACTTAGGTTTTCTCATTTGAAACTGAAGCAAAAATAAAAAAAATATTTCAGTGTAGCAATACTGTGTGCGCATAAACAATCCTTTATCATCTGTGAGTGGCTGGGTAATACTATGTTTACTCTTGCTGGCTGAAATTGAGATAACACTGCAATGTCCCTTTCAACCTCCACCTTGCTCTTTTTTGAGTACATTTGCTTACTTTTGTTCCTATCCCACCATTTCAAGATAATAATTAAGCCTTGTCCAGCTATACCCTTTAACTTTTGTACTCATCAATGTCCTATCCCTTTTAAGATTCTTTAAGTATATTTGTTATCCCTTGTTACTCTGTACACCGTGCAATCTTTAATGTATTTATCCTGACAGCACTTAGTGCTTGGTCTACTTCACAGTCGTCCCCATTTTACAGATGAGGAACTGAGGCACAGAGACTAAATAGCCTACATGAAGTCACACTGGAAATCTGTGGCAGATTAGGGAGTATGGAGAGCCATGTTCAGTTTTCTAATCACTGGATCCTCCCTCATTTCCTGTGTTCACTGTTCTCCATGTTAGCACAGAGTAAGTTCTGTCAGGTGCTGGCAGTATTGCTTTTGCTACCGTTCCTTGGCAGTCGCTACTCGGAGTAGCTTCTTGTTCCTTCTGTTAGCACTTGCCTCAATGTTTTTTAGAGCAGTATCTTCTCTCCTCTTCTAGTTGTTGATCTGAAAAGTGGCAGCAGTGCAAGGACAAGTAGTGGTAATTGCTCTAAGAAGCAGTGGCTAGAGCAGAGATTGTCAATGCATGGATGGAAAAAGGAATTGGTATTTGAGAGATTAAAATGGAATACCTTCTGAGTCACAATTTCCCCTCTGTATATAGTTTGGAGAGGTTGGTTTGAGAGCCAAAGGCTTTTACGTTGACTAGATGATCTATCCAGCCATGTCTGCCACGTTGCTTATTGAATAAAGTGCACCTTTTAATATATTATATTAAAATACTTCAAGAAAAACAAACTAAACATTAGTAAAGCTACACTACTTTTATTATTAAACTAAAATAAGAATAAACCAGTACAGGAACAAATCAATAAATTAGTTTCAACATTGGATTGGAAGCAAGTCATAAAATTGGTTAAATCATCAAGTTAGTTCTAGAAATAGTCAGTTATTAGGTATTTTCATTTCAGTATTGGTTTAAAAACTCAATAATGACATGAAAAATCTAATAACTGACTCTCAGCTCCAAGCTAATTGTTTTCTTATAATTCTGTTCTTGTATGGTGGCTAATCCTTCACGGTTTCTTGGCTTTCCCCTTGATTATTATAGTTTGCAAACTTTGCTTACTCATCTTAGCATCATCTCCTTCCAAGGTCTGTTTTGGAGCCATGCAGCAACATGGTGCAATCGGGTTTGAATTAGGTCATTAGCTTATGTCAATTCTGGAAATTATCTCTTTTAAACTAGTAATTCTAAAAATATCTGGGGTCTTACATACCACTGGGCCTCAAAGTCTGTTAGCTACCCAAAAATATAAAAAAATGGCAGACATGAAACCATTTGAGGAAGCTGGCATGACCTTACCAGAGCAAAAAGTCTTTGACATATTCATGGAAACTTTAGTATGAAAAATTTATATTTTTTATATATTTTATTAAAAATAACCTATGACCAATGTTGTCACTGTTGTCTCAAACAGACAATTTACAGTAATACCTGGAACTGGGCTATAGATCATGCAGCTTGCCTTTTTAAAGTTTCATTTCACTTTAAAGACTCTCAAGATAAAACTCACTCTAAATATAAGACTTTCAATTTTTATATAGATCTGTATTTTATATATATTCCTTTACTTCTCTCGCATCTGGGTTTAATGTCTCTTTAGCTTATCAAGTCAATTTCACAGGAACAATGTAGTACTGCAATTCAGCAGAGACTCAGCTGGCCCTGCAGAAATAATGTCCTTGTTTGGGTGAAGTGAAGATCACGTGGTCACAAGAATCCTGTAGAATTTAAAGAGCTTGTATTGCACATTTTATTCAAAGATCTCAAAGCACTTTACAGAAGTGGATTCCCTTGACTGGCACAGGTATTGTAGTGCGAAGAGCCAGTTACATAGAAACAAAATTGAACATTCCAATTTTCAAGTTCCTTGCTATAATCACAGACACGAGAATAAAAGGTTACAGAATCAAAACGAAAGAACTATCAGAAAAGGATTATAAAACATTAAAACTCCTTTTTATTTACGACAGCATTTAAAACTTTCTCTTTAAATGTTTTAATACAATATATTTTGAAAGAGACAAATTGGCAATTTTGCAATTGTCATTAAATATAATTTATCTGTGGTTTAATCTACTCTATACACTTTTTTCCCCTCAGATATAGTGAGAATATTACAGATTTGATGAACAAGTGCTTTCCTGAGACAGAAAAACCAGGTAAGAGGTTTTTTAAATATTAGTTACGTACGGCTTTACTGCATGAGACGAACATTTAATCCTTAGTTTCTCTCAAAAAAGGTAAACCTCCACCTTTTGCCACCTCTACCATGCAACAGCTAACTTTGATTGGGGCAGGTTATTCAGTTAGGCCCAGGAATGCACTCACAGCATATCTGAGGTGCCTATTTTCATGCAGCAGTAACTACTTCAATATTTGGGTATGTATAGTAATTTCTTCTGTATGGAGTTGCATACCAACACAGACAGATGACAATTCAGCTGTTTGGAAAGATTTAGTTGGTATCAGATTGTTGTCAGCATCTAGTCCATCTGGGAGGAGTGTTTCTGCTATTCTGTTCCTCCTGTTGCCTCTTTGACTATATCTGCACTTGCAGCTAGGTGTGATTCCTGGTATGGTGGACAGACTCATGTTAGCTCAGCTTGTACTAGTATGCCAAAAATAACAGGGTGGATTTTTCAGCACGTACAGTGGCTTAGGCTAGCTGCCCAAGCTCAGACACAGGTTGTCTGGGTTGCACCTTGGTGGCAATGTTCTCACTAATGTTTTTAGCATGTTAATGGAGTCTGTCTATTGTATCCTACCACTCAGCTGCTGTGTAGACACACTCTTTTTAAGTTCTTTCCCATGACTGAAGCCTCTGCTTTCCCAGATAACAGTAAAGTAAAACTGATAAAAATTTTGAAAGCAGTAGTTAAATTTACAAGGCAGGTAAATTTTCTTTCTGTTATACGAAGGATGTGAAAAGTAGTAATCACTAGTTTAGTCTGCAAACTGGAAGGCAGCATTGCACTGGATCATGCTTATTTCATATTTGAAAACACATCTTTGCTATTGTAAGGGCTGGAAATTATTTTTGGTAATCAGATTAGATTCCCAAGAAGCACTTGTTTGGGAAAGTTTATAACTTCCATGTGAGAGTTGGTTAGTTGATTTTCAAAGTCCTGACATTAATTATAAATGCTTTTTTGCAGAAATTAGAACTGGAAAAATTCTCTTTGATCATCCAATCCTATTGTCAATACAGGATTGTTTCCTGTTCATTAGTATTTTACCAACCATAGTTTGAAAGGTGAAATGGTAAAAATTGCTTGCATTTGATTAAACTAAAATCAATGAAAAATGGTTTCCTCTTGACTTACCTTGCAAAGTTCTAGGCTCAGGCTCTTATTTCATATGTAGCTGATGATCTTAAATGCTGGGAAGAAATATCAGTTGAATAAAAGGCTCACTGAAGAGAAGATAAGCATATTCAAAACCAGTTTTTAAAGGCTGAATATGTCCCTCATTGTAATGAATGTGGAAAGTGGTGCTTTGATCATTTGTTAGCGAACCCTAGTTTGATTTTTTTTTTCTTATTTCTAAAATATGTTGTATTAAGCAGCTAATGTTATGTTTAAATATCCATATCAAAGAACCCTCAAAAGGATGTATGCTTAATTTTATCTCATTTTTAGATAATTTCTTAACTACCAACTATTTTAAATAGAAATTGATTTTATGTACCACTTCCTCAGGTGAAATAGCCAAATACATGGAAAAGGTGAAGTTATTGAGCTATGAAGAGAAACCTCTTTATCAGCACTTCAGAGAAATACTTTTGCAAGGTCTAAAGGCTATTGGGCAAAGGGATGATGGAGTACTGGACTTGAGTTTTTCAGAGAACGGAGACTTGCAAACCAAGCCTGTACAAAAGGTTTCTTTTTACTTTTTAAATCAGCTTTTAATGGATCTTATTAAACTAAATAAAAACATTAAATAAGATGGAAAATGGATGTCATACATAGCCCAAAGAGGGAAGTAAAGAAAAAGGAAAGTTAGTTTTAAATGTTTGTTTGCTTTACAGCATATTTCAGAAGCAGACACATGTACTAATTTTAATTTAACTAATTGCTCTGAAAGTTTTTAATATAGCATGATGTTAGCAGGTATACTTTCACATGCAGTAAATACCTTGAGAAACAGAATGTATATTTAGTTGTAATGACATTTGAACAGATGAACATTTCAGTTAATTTACACATTTTTTTTCAAGAGTCTAAAAAATTCCAGATGGGCCAAAGTGTGAGGTAAGATGAGAAATCTAGTTAGCCTTTTGGTTTCATTTCATGTTTCGTACTTTACATAACTAATCCTAACTACTTAGTTTTAAATGAACATCCTTATTTCATCAGTTTTGCTACTAGAATTCAGATATTGTGTACAGTATTATTATTATTTGTATTTTGTAGCACTTAGGAGACCGGTCATGGACCAGGACTGCATTGTGGTAGGCTGATGCAAAACACAAAGATATTCTTTATGTACACTTACTGTATACTAGATTGGAATATATTAATCTTTTTATTTAGGCATGGCAGTTTTAAATTGTATCTGATTAATTTTAATGAATAATATCAAAGCTTGTTAAGTATTTTTTACTTTTTCCCGACTATAAACATTTAAATTGATATTGTGGATGTGGCAGACTATTTAATGACAGTAGATTTTGAGATTCAACAAATTAGCTTTATAACTACACTCTTAAAATTCAGATTGTTAGTATCATATCAGAAGATACAAAGTAAATTTTTGTAAATTGAACTTTTAAGTTCTTATGCAGCATTTTTCTTTGTACATCTAGATTATCAATTGAAATATTTTTTTTGGTTTATGTGTATGATGAAATAGATGTTTACTGACACAAATTTAATCTTTACAGAGGTACTTGTATTTCAGTAGAGTGAACTCTAAATTTTCTCATATATGAAAACTTGTGCAGAACACTTGCACATGAAGCTCTTTTTCAATTAGTAAAATGTACAATCATACTTACACCATGTAAGAGATTTTATAATTAACACATTTCAGCAAAGGATCTTAGTGTATTAATCCTATACTTGTGAATAATGATTTCCAATTGTAAGTATGCAACTGCTTGTGTGTGTTTATACAAAAGATATATATGCTAGTGGAACCAGTTTTTAGTGAAAGCTAAAGTACTATACATATGCATACAAGCCACTGGTAAATTTATTTACAGATGTAAATTTCATCATTTGATAAAAACTTCACCCTAAATTTGTGGGAAAAGTTAAAATGTGGCTAATCTTATGAAGAGTGATACCAAGGAGCTAATACAAATGCAACTGAAGCTAGATTACTAAAGTACAGGCAGTCCCCAGGTTACATGGATCCGACTTACATCGGATCCCTACTTACAGACGGGGTGAGGCAACCCCGCACTAGCTGCTTCCTCCCAGCAGACCAGGGAGACGCGAAGCTAGCACCCTCCCCCCCCGCCAGCAGACCGGGGAGACGCGGAGCGGCTTTTCTCAGCAGACACCTCAGCCTGAGAATAAAGGACTGAGGGAAGTGAGGTGTGGGAGAATAAAACTGAGCTCTGGAGAAATGTTTGGCTAGAGTTTCTCCTACAATATGTACCAGTTCCGACTTACATACAAATTCAACTTAAGAACAAACCTACAGTCCCTATCTTGTACGTAACCTGGGGACTGCCTGTATTACTGTTACTGCTTGAATAGGGCAAAACTTGATAGGCTGGGGCAAGTACCTGGGAGATGGACATTTTTTAGATTTGATTCTCACTAACAAGAATTGGTTGCGAAGCTAAGGTTGAAGGCAATGTGGGTGAAATCAATCATGAAATAATAGATGTCATAATTCCAAGGAAAGAAAGGAATGAGAGAAGTAGAATAGGGGCAGTAAACTTCAAAAAAGAAGACTTCAACCAACTCAGAACTGGTATGTAAAGTCTGATGGGAAGAAAATCTGAGGGATAAAGTAGTCGAAGAGCTGGCATTTTCTCAAGGAGATTAAATGTGCAACAACAGACTATTCCAAGCAAAAGAAAGATAAGAGCAAGAGGCCTTTGTGGCTCCTTTAGGAGCTCTTTAATTAACTGAAATTCAGAAAGAAGTCCTACAGAATGTAGAATCAAGTACAAATTGCTTTGGAGGAATACATACAAAACCCTACTACAGCTTGTAGAGAGCAAATCAGAAAGACTGAGACTCAAAATGAGACCCCTTACATCTAGCAAGGGGGATGCTGCAGCTGACCCTGCGGACACCACTAAAGCAAAAATCTCCAATTGGAGTGTGTCTACACAGCAAAGTTATTTCAGAATACAGCTGTTATTCTAAAATAACTATGAAAGTGTCTACACAGCAATTTTGTTATTTTGAAATAATTTCGAAATAATGTATGGCTTGTTCCGACTTCTGTAAACCTCATTCTATGAAAAATGCCTATTGCAAAACAGCTATTTCAAAATAAGGCGTGTGTAGACGCTTCACTTCTGCTATTTCGAAATAGTCCCTTCCCAGGGCCATTGTAAGTTATTCCTCATGGAGCTCTAAATTAAGATAGCATGTCTACATTAGGGAAGCCTGCCTCAGACTAATTTTGAGGATTCCCTGCAGGGTAGATGTGCTATTTTGAAATAAGCTATTTCGGAGTGACTATTCCGGAATAACGTATTCTGAAATAACTGTGTATTGTAGACATAGCCCAACAGTGCATATGGCCAAATGGAAGTGGTTCAATTGTTGGTCGTCGGACAAAGGTATTTGATTGAGCAAGCCTTGCTGCAGTTGATCTTGAATTATCTTTCTGCATCAGAGGCTCTAAGACTGTCCCTTTCAACTGTCCGGGTCTGTTCAGGAGTAGTTCTGTTTTCACCCAGGACGTGACCAGTGTTCCCAATAATTTTTTCCATCCATTTGAGGAATAAATTGTGTTATGTACATTGAGGTATGTGCAGATGTGCGCTATCAATAGAAATACATGCTGCCAGCTGTGAGCGCGCAGGGAACACTGGACATGAGTCTCAGGCACCTCCACCTGCATTCCAGGGATCCCGTAACCCAGGGGACCTGAATCCCATGCTATCACAGCTCACGGGACCTACCCTTTGAGCCTCTGGCTTCTTCTCCTGCCCTCATCTGCCCACCTTGTCTCTGAGATTAGGGTGCTTACTTCAGAACCACCCTATGCAGTTTCCTAGCTATGGCCACATCTGGCTTTCCTGCCCAAAGTGGTCTCACCATTTCAGACTGGCTAGGGTAGCTAACCACAGAGTGCTTGGCAATCCTGTCATTGAAGGTTTTTAAGAACAGGTTGGGCAAAATGATCTAGATTTTCTTGGTCCTGCCTTAGTGCAGTGGGTTGGACTAGATGAATGTTCAAGGTCCCTTTCAGCAATAAATTTCTGTGATTGAAAGAGGGACCTACGTACTAAAACATCATTCTCATATGCATTTGTACAGACCTGTGTCATACAAAGCAATTTTATTCCAAAACATACCTTTTTGCCTGTAAGTTAGTTTAGAATTAAGAATTTTTCACTTTATGGTAGTGGCAGTATGTTAAAACTGCATTTAATGTAATAATAAATAGTGACTTATAAATAACAGACAAATGCTGACTCCACTTACGACAGTAAAATCAAGGAGAGACCACTATGTTTGCAGATTGGATTTTTTGGCTGCTCTGATCTCAACAGAATTGTATGTATACATGCTGCTCTACAAGTATTGATTGACAAGGTATTTTCTAATATTAACTCATAAGTCAGCCATACATTAGTTGTCATGCTAAAAGTATACAACAAAATCAAAAGCTAAGGAGGTTGAAGTTCTTCTTACTTCAGTATTACTTCAGAGGGGCAGCTGAGTTAGTCTGTAACTGGAAAAACTTAAAAAACAACAAATAGTCTAGCAGCACCTTAAAGACTAACAAAATATGTAGATGGTATTATGAGCTTTTGTGGGTACAACACACTTCTTCAGGTGAATGGCGTATTAAAAGTCCAGTTCCAAAATAAATAGGTGGTAGTTTGGAGGGGGAAAGAAGGGAAAAAATAGTGAATTAGAGTGATCATTTTACAAGAAGCTGATAGAGAAGATGAAAATTGTTCTTAAGTACCCATTGTTTGGTTGGTCAAGTCATTAGGATGTGGAAGGCAGTGTGCTAGCCAGGTAATATCTTTATTCATACCTTTGTGATGGCTCCCAAACTTGTAAACAGAGTTAAGTTCCAACGCTTCCCTGTGTATTTGGCTTGGGGAATTGGCCTGAAACAACATGGTAACTCTGAGATCCTTTAATGAGTGCCTTGGCAGGTTAAAGTGTTCTCCAACAGCTTTCTGTGTGTTGCCTTTTTGAAGTTCTGATTTGTGTTCATTAATTCTTTCCAGAGACTGTCCAGTTTGGCAAATATACATGGCAGAGGGCATTGCTGGCATTTAATGGCATAGATCACATTAGTGGATGTGCAATTAAATGAGCCCCTGATGTGGTTGGGTCCAGTGTTGAAATCGTCTGTGTAGATGTATGGACAGAGTTGGCACCGGGGCTGATTGCAGGGTTGGGTTCTTGAATGATTATGATGGAGATGTGCTGCGTGGTTACTGGAAAGAATTTGTTTGGGATTAGGGGGTTGTTTGTAGGCAAGGATTGGCCTTTTTCCAAGGCCTGTAAGTGTGAAGGGTTATTTTCCAAGATAGGTTATAGATTGTTGATAATGTGTTGGAGGGATTTAAGTTATGGGCTAAAGGTGATGACAAGTGGAATTCTGTTCTTGGCATGCCTGGAAGTAGCTCATGTCTGGGTACTTTTCTGATCCGTTTTTTCACTTCCCTGGGTGGGTATTTCATTTGTAAGAAGATTCTATATAGATCCTGTAGGTCAGTGGTCACCAACCAGTAGATCAGGATCTACTGGTAGATCTTGGAGCCTCTGACAGGTGATCCTGACTGGTTTGGACAAGAGGCTATCAAGTTCCAGCACTTGAGCTGCCCCTCCCTGCACCGTGGTGCAGCTTCTGCCCTCTGCCTTGGAGCTGTCCCCTCAGGAGTTTCCTGCTTGCTGGGCAGGGGAGGGAGAGAAGGGTGCCAGTGTCAGGGTGCCCCTCCACATTCTGTATCCTATCTTCACAGAACAGAAAGGGGACACAACAGGACTTGGGATGGAGTTTGCTGGCTGCTTTTGGGAGCGGTGCAGGGCCAGGGCCAGGCCCAGGCCCAGGGCTGGGGTGAGCCTGCCTTAGCCCCACTGCACCACCACCACCCAGGAGCCACCTGAGGTCAGCAGGGCCCAGTCGGAGCCCACATCCTGAAACCCTACCCTAGTCATGAACCCCCTCCTGCACTCCAGTCCCCCACCCCAGACCCAAGCACCACTGCATCCAAACACCCTCCCAGAGCCTGCTCCTAGAACCTCCTCCGGCACCCCAGCTTCCTGTCCCAAGCTCAGCTCAGAACCTCTTTCATACTCAAGATCCCTTAATCCAAGACAAGAGTCTGCACCCCAACCCTCAGCCCCAGCCTGGTGAAAGTGAGGGAGGATGGGGGAGGGAGGATGGAGTGTGCAGGGACAGGGGTGCCTCAGAGAAGAGGTACAAAGAAGGCAGGGAAAGGATATTTTGGTGAGGTAGATCTTCAATTGCACTTAAATTCAAAAAGTGATCCTGTGCTTAGAAAGATTGGAGACCACTGCTGTAGGTGTTTGTCTCTGTCTGTGGGATTGGAGCAAATCTGGTTCTGTTTTAGGGCTTGCCTGTAAAAAATAGATTGAAAAATGTGTCTTGGATGGAAGCTAGAGGCATGAATGTAAGTGTAGCAGTTGGTAGGTTTCCGGTAAGTAATACTGTAAGCTTTTCTAAGGGCTTGTCCACAGTGGCACGATAATCACTGTCTCTACATCGTTGTAGCAGTATTGATTTAGCGGCTTTGAAGACATGATAAATTGATTAGCAGAACACTTTCCCATTTAATCCAGTATTCTGCCTCACTGAAAGGTGGAAGGTAAGTTGTCAGCAAGAGATGCTTTCCCATAGCACAATGGAGCCACCACATTAGGTCGATTTTAAGCTATTTCACTCAGAGGTGATTTTTTTTTTTCTCACATGCCTGCGCAACATAATTTCTTGAGTGGCAACCCGACCTAAACTATGATTTTGCATGAGCACTAGTGCCCTTGTTAAAAATTGCATGACCATAATTTCATTGTTTAATATTTCTGCTCAATCAGGTGTGAAGATCTGCCCAGAAAGGACAGTTTGTTAATATGAGTTCTCCTCCCCCTGTGGATCAGTATGGTTTGAATCTGTATGCTGAACAAAATCTTTGTTTGTTGGCTGACTTTGCTGTGTTAGGTTGGCCCGCTACAGAGCCAACATCTGTGACCTTCTGAATCTTGTTTGTCCTTGTCCAGCACAGCAGATTGTATATATTTCCCATTGAATCAGGCCCTAGTTTTTTAAAACCCAGGGGCGGTCCGTCCATATAGGCGAACTAGGCCGTTGCCTAGGGCACCAAGCTAAATGGGGCGCCAAATGGTGACATAATATCACTGAGGCATTTGGAGGTGGGGGCGCCAATTGCATGGTTCTCCTAGGGCGCCAGTTGCTGGCAGCTAGTCTAGGGTCGCCCCTGTTAAAACCCAAGGTATTTTCTTTAAGCTATGTTCCCTAGATGGTGACATTACTTAACTATAGTTTGTTTGCAAGCATTTAGGTTATTATTTGTGTCTTGTCGTCTTGTAGGATACCATAGGACAGTCAGCTTTCATTCATTTGCCATGGTTTTGTTGTACACATTTAGAGCAGATTATAGGTTTTCTAGCTCAGTGGTTCCCAACTTTTTACTAATGTAACCTACCATCTTCATTTTGTCAGGGTTTTTTGCAACCCACCCAGGGTCCAGATTCATGGATGTGGACCAGAATGATAGGCCATCATCCTTCTCTTTTGCTATCACCACCTCTGCCAACAGGGCACTAGCATCACAGCACTAAAACTCTAATCCTGGCCCAGTTCAGAAAGGAAGCCTTCAGGGACGGGGAGAATTAGAAAGCAAGCCTGCTGCATTAATCCCACAGCAGTAGAGCCCATGTCCTGCATGGCTGCACCTACTTCCTTCATTGCAACTTTGGCACATAGGGTCATACTGCCACTCAGATTTGACCTGTATGGCAAAGTGTGCTTTCTGTTGCAGTAACATACCATGCCCAAAAGCTCTTGCATCTATGTTAGATTCTAGGTCCAGTATTTCAACTTTGGCTCCAGGATGAAATGGAAAGGACTGTGCCACTCCTACTGGCAGAAGGTTTGCATGACAGATTGCAGTGGTTGGTTCTCAGCAAGCAAGTCCCCCTTTACTGAAAGTTGTGTGCTTAATGGCTTGTAGAACTGCATGGTGAATTGCCTGCTGAGTGCAAAGATAGTGGCACTCCTGATACAGGTAGATAGCTAGTTGGTAGCGCTGAGGAGGAACCAGTGGTCCTCGTATATGTAGGAACCTTCTGGGGAAGGAAGAGTCTATACTGGCAGGATGGGTGGATTCCACTTTAATCAAAATGGAACCATGCTGCTAGTGCACAAAATTAAAATGGTTGTAGAGGTTTTTTAAACTAGTGGCCAAAGGAAAACCAGAAAGTGCAGAGGAGCCTAATATTTGAGGTGAACACATTTCATGATGAATTTATTGAAGGGAGAACTCTGTATACTGGTATGCAGTTCAGAAAAGACAGTGAGGCCAGGTCTGTGCTGGACTTGGAACGTCGGCTTAAGATGCACAACTCCAGCTACATAAATAATGTAGCTGGAATCGATGTACCTGAAGCTAAGCTTGGCGCCATCTGCACAGTGGGAGGCTGACAAGAGCAAACTCTCTCGTTTGCATCTGCGAGGAGTACCGGTGCTGACCAGGGTACCCTCAGCATTCAGTTTAGTGGGTCTTTTCTAGACCTGCTAAATGGAATGCCAAAAGATCGATCTTTGGCACAGCAAGTGGAGATGTAGAGTGATAAGGTACAGGTCAGAGCTAGCGTGTAACAGTCACGTAAGTCTCATTTAAACATAACACATGAAGGCAAGGAACTAGTTATTGACAAAATGTACAAGTGCTTATATAGAAAGGCTAGAAGGTTAAATAATAAGATGGGTGAACTAGAATGCCTGGCATTAAGTGAGGACATTGATGTATTAGGCATCATGGAAACTTGGTGAAATTAGGATAAATAATGAGACACTTAATGATACCAGAGTACAAAATATATAGGAAATACAAAATATGTTATGTTGATAGGCCACCTGGCCCTGATTTTAGTTTAGTTTTGTATTTAAACGTACAGTAAATAGGTGAAAATCTTAAATGAATCTTAACTACTCTAGAATCTCTAGAGGGAAACAAATTCCATGCTTAAATAATACAGTAGTAGGAATATGTTATTGACCATCTGGCCATGATGGTAATAATGACTCTGAAATGCTAAGGGCAGTGAGAGTGGCTGCAAAACTAGAAATCACACTAATAGATGATGTATTATTTTATTGATGGGTTAAAGGTCACCTTACGGTGTGATTCAGTGATAATGTTTCTAGACCCTAAAAATGGCTGCTGCTTATAGCAATCTAATCCTAGAACCCACATTCTTGATTTAATCCCAAGTGAAACACAGGATCTCGTCCAAAAGGTACTTGTAGTTGAACCACTTGGGAATAGTGCCTATACTCTAAATAAATTTAGCATACTTATAGGATGCTACCAAAACCAACCAACCAAAAACTAAAATGGAACCTAAACAAGAATTGGTAATGTAATTGCTTAACTGGAAATTAAAAATAGCCATCAAAAACAACATGGAGACGACTTAAAAATACTCTAATAGAGGCATAGGCTAAATGTATAGGGCCTGATGAAATGCATCCTAGAATACTCAAGGAACTGATAGAGGAGGTATCTGATTCATTAGATATCATCTTTGAAAAATCATGGACGACAGGAGAGATTCCAGAAGACTGAAAAGGGAAAATACAGAGCCCATCTATAAAAGGGAAATAGGAATGACCCAGGAAACTACAGAACAAACAGTTTAACTTCTGTGCCAGGAAAGATAATGGAGCAAGTAATTAAGGAATTCATCTGAAAACACCTGGAAGATAATAAGGTGATAGGTAACAGCCAGCATGAATTTGTAAAGAACAAATCATGTCAAACCAACCTGATAGCTTTCTTTGATAGGATAACAAGTCTTGTGGATAAGAGAAGCGCAGCATGTGGTATACCCAGTTTTTAGTAAGGCATTTGATACGGTCTCACATGATATTCTTATCAATAATCTAGGCAAATACAACTAAGATGAGGCTACTATAATGTGGGTGTATAATTGGCTAGAAAACCGTTCTCAGAGTAGTTATTAATGGTTCACAATCCTGCTGGAAGGGCATAACAAGTGGGGTTCCACAGGAGTCTATTTTGGGACCGGTTCTGTTCAATATCTTCATCAACGATTTTGATATTGGCATAGAGAGTACACTTACTAAGTTTGCAGATATGAAGCTGGGAGGGGTTGTAACTGCTTTGGAGGATAGGATTATAATTCCAAATGATCTGGACAAACTGGAGAAATGGTCTAAGCTAAATATGATGAAGTTTAATAAGGACAAATGCGAAGTGCTTCACTTAGAAGGAACAGTCAGTCTCACACATACAGAATGGGAAGCAACTGTCTAGGAAGGAGTACTGCAGAAAGGGATCTAGGAGTCATAGTGGACCACAAGTTAACTGAGTCAACAGTGTTGATGCTGTTGCAAAAAAAGCAAACACGATTCTGCGGTGCATTAACAGGAGTGTTGTAAGCAAGACACGAGCAGTCATTCTTCCACTCAACTCTGCACTGGTTAGGCCTCACTCGGAGTATTGTGTCTACTTCCGAGCACCACCTTTCAGGAAAGATTTGGAGAAGGTCCAGAGAAGAGCAACAAGAATGATTAGAAGTCTAGAGAACATGATCTATGAAGGAAGACTGAAAGAATTGGGCTTGTTCAGTTTAGAAAAGAGAAGACAGAGAGGGCTTATCTAGACTATGATAAAGTGTCGAAAGAGGATACGTAAATGCCACCAGAATTTGCGCATCTTCTTCAGATCTCACATTCAAAAGCAGAGCTTTCAAAAGTGAAAGTAGTTAAGACGCGTGTTTTTTGGAGAATCCCTCCCCCCGTTTTGTCAGAAAGCCTCTTCCTGAAAAAATGAGGTTTACGCGGCTTTTCGACAGAGGGAGGTTCGCCCAAAAAGCTGCGTCTAAACTGCTTTCACTTTTGAAAGCTCTGCTTTCGAAAGTGAGATCGGAAGAAGACATGCAAACTCCTGCTGAATTTGCATATGCTCTTTCTACACTTTAGCATAGTCTAGATAAGCCCAGAGACACGATAGCAATTTACAGGTATCTAAAATGGTGTACAAGGAGGAGGGAGAAAAATTGTTCTCCTTGGCCTCTGAGGATAGGACAAGAAGCAATGGGCTTAAACTGCAGCAAGGAAGGTTTAGGTTAGACATTAGGAAAAACTTCCTAACTGGGTGGTTAAACACTGGACTAAGTTGCCTGGGGAGGTTGTGGAATCTCCATCTCTGGAGATGTTTAAGAGCAGATTAGATAGACATCTATCAGGGATTGTCTAGATGGTACTGGGTCCTGCCAGGAGGTCAGGGGACTGGACTCGATGACCTCTCGAGGACCCTCCCAGTCCTAGTGTTCTATGATTCTATATACTTAGAATTCCACAGTTGCTAAACAGCAGAGTAGTGGAGGTCATTAGAGGCTAAAAGGCATCTTTAAAATGTGGAGGTCAGATGCTAATGAGGAAAATAGAAAGGAGCTCAAACACTGCCAAGTAAAATATAAAACTATAAGTCAGAGAAACAGAGCATTTGAGAAGCAACCTGCTAAAGACACACAAACTAACAATAGTAAGTGCAAAGTAGACTGCAAGGAGTTGGAGAAATCTCAGAAAACTGGATGACTGGGTAACAAAACTCAGATAAAATTCAGTGTTAAGTGTAAAATTATTCACATTTGGGAGAAAAATAATCCCATCTACACATATCCAATGATGGGTTCTAAATTAGCTGTGTAACCTCAAAGAAAGAAATCTTGGTATCATCATGAATGGTTCTTACAAAAATTCTGCTCAAAAAAAGACTAACAATATATTAGGAACTATTGGGAAAGGGATGGAAAATATGATGCCACTATATAAATCCCTGGTGTGCACACAAGTCAGAAAAGAGACAACTAAAGTAGGAAATGATAGGTGTATAAAATAATGAATAGCATGGAAAAAGTGAGAAGAGAAGTTATTTATTCTTTCACACAATACAAACACCAGAGGTTTCCCCAAGAAATTTATGGTCAGCAGATTTAATACACACAAGAGGTAGTACTACTTACGCAATACACAACTAATCTTTGGAACTGTTGTGGTCAAAAGTAAAACTAGTTTAAAAAAAGAACTGGATAAAAAGATAGATTGATTAGTGTTTGTTGGTCAAAACAGTAAGGGATGCAAACTCATGCTTGGGGTGACCCTAAATCTCTGGTCAACAGATGCTGGGAGTGGAAGACATAGGCAGATCACTCCGTAATTGCTCTGTTCTGTCCACCAGCTTTAGCATAATGAGAAGCTATCAGCATTAGCATTATATTCCATTGGAAACCTCCATAACTGTTAAACTAAACTCCTGGGCTGCGTCTAGACTGGCATGATTTTGCAGAAATACTTTTAACGGAAAAGTTTTTCCATTAAAAGTATTTCCGCAAAAGTGCGTCTAGATTGGCACGGATGCTTTTGCGCAAAAAGCGCTTTTGCACAAAAGCATCCGTGGCCAGTCTAGACGCGATTTTGCGCAAGAAAGCCCCAATCGCCATTTTAGCCATCGGGGCTTTTTTGCGCAAAACAGTTCTTCCCTGTCTACACTGGCCCTCTTGCGCAAGTATTCTTGCACAAGAGGGCTTTTTCCCGAGCAGGAGTGTGAAAGTATTTGCGCAGGAAGCACTGATTTTGTACATTACAAAGTCAGTGCTCTTGCGCAAGTTCAAGCAACCAGTGTAAACAGCTGGCAAGTTTTTGCGCAAAAGCAGTTGCTTTTGCACAAAATCTTGCCAGTCTAGACGCACCCTTGGAGTAAGGGCCATGCTTTGTTTTTTCAGAGCTTTAGCATTCTGATGGCACTCCATAACTGTTGGAAAATAAAAAGTGGAAATATGGGTTAGTGATTCAGACTTCCTTCTCCCATTCTTTTTCAAACTCACAGGTGTTGCTTTTGTGAGATGAATACTGCCTGATTTCTGTTGCCATGCAGTTCACCTGCATCAAGATTGAGAGCTTTTTTTATTAAATAATCTTGGGAACAAGATAAATGTACTTTGCTTTTGTGTAGAATGTAATTGATATCTGTTTTTACGATGAGCATTTAAAATCTCTCACTGTACAATCAGGAGGCATGCATTATCTCCTGTATAAAGGCAATGCAGTATTGAAATATTCCTCCTTAATTTTGGTCAGAATGAACAAAAGTGTCTGTGTTTATTCCTGCCTAATGCATCACAAATCTGCTGACATGCTAACCTTGGAGTCTTGGCTGGCGTTAATCAGGCCTGTGCACCGGCAGGAAAGATGTACCTAATGCACTCCATCAGTGCAGTTTGCATATGGAAGTTCTCACAGGGGAGCTGCCCTGTGCCAGCTGAGGGTTACCTGCCCACTGCAGTTATTGTATGTAATTATCGAACCAATCTGTTCAGCCCAGCAGGGTTTAGATGGTAATCATGAAGCAACACTTTGGAAAGGAAAGATGTAATGCGCTTTCCCCTTCTATCAGCTATGTGAAGTTGTAATACTACTTTTAAAAAATACTTTAATAAAACATTTCATTCTTATTCAGTTACTAAAAAAGCAAGTTAAACTAGCAAAGTTATGTATGTGGGCCAACAGATCCTATATAAAATGTGACTTTAAAAAAAAGTGTATATAGGCATCTTAAGAATACTTTGCAACAATGGGATTAATTGTAATACATAGATAACAGTTCTGTATATTCAGAAGTTTTAAGATAATGTGTTTAGGATAAACTTGAGCTTTCTCTTTAATGGCATCTAAGTTCTTTTTCAATGGAAAATGCACTGTCCGCGGGTGTTAGATACTGTGCAAAAAAAGGCTGTAAGCAAGTACATGGATTCAGATAAAGTTTGATTTAATACAGTACATGCTCATTGCTAAAATATAATTAATTTTTAGTTTTTGGTAAGAATATTTTCTATATTATTTTAGGACATTAAGATGGATCCTTTCTCTGTAGTGATAATTCAATTTAAGTTATTACTAAAATTAGGCCTTGATTTTTGAAATGTGGATTGTTGTTATAATTTAAAATAAAAACATTCCTAAAATGTGAATGGATAGCTTTTTGCGGAAAGGCAAAACTGAACTGTTTGCAATTGTATATTATGATTAGTACTGTGTCTAACTTGTAGATTAATATTTTTGAGTCAGTTGCCTTCTGCATATAGAGTATAGTGAATGTTCATATCAGGTGTTACAGAGATTGTGGGGAAAAATGAGATTAGGTGACTTAGAATCATGGAGTAACATATGTAAATATAGGTTCTACCGTAATCTTATTTAGTCTGTATACTTGGAATTTTTGCTGTTGTCTCAACCACTTTTCTTCACTCTTTCACAGAAGAAAAGAAAGGCTGCAGCAGCAGCCACAACAGAGGAGAGCACTGGAACAGATGTGGAGAATGTGGAAAGTCCACGAAAGAAGAGATCTGCTCGTTGTAGTAAGTCAAGAGCTACAATTCCATTAATCTGTGGTGTTCACAGTCTACTGATGAGAATTACTCCTACCTTTAAATTTTTGGCTTTTGTGGCAGATATGTCTCAATTTCTTCCCCCCATCCCAAAGTTATCTGTCGTATGTATAGAATTATATGAATACGTTCAATGTGGCTACTTGTTATATAAAGCTAACGGGACTGTTGATAAGCATTAGAAGCTGCTCACTTCCCCCTTTTGCCATTGGTCATTCTCCCCTTCCTTTTCATTTTTCTCTTCCCATCTTGTCCAATTCACTGTCAGGAAACACTGACTCCTCAGGACCAATTCATCACAACATGTTACAGCCAGAGGCTAGCAGCAGCAGCAGCAGCAGCTTACAACAGTGAGTGGATTTAAAGAAAAGGAAAGGAGTAGTCTTAAGGCTAGATAATTATGAAAATATAATTAAAATAATTTGGTATAGTTTGGCATAATTGATTTACGTAGAGGAGAAAAAACACTTATTATAAGCCAAGATTAAGATTCACTAGTACAGCTGTCTGGGAAAACTTGTGTAGTGTGTATTCATGCTGTTTCTGGCTTTGGCCTATGCTATTCATCCCTCACATAGATAAGGGGGAAAATTAGTACATTATTCTGAAGAATTTTTTATTTCGGATTATATTTTATAAATTAAAGTGCAAGCAGTGTCCATGGCTAAGCATAATAATAACAACAACAACAACAAAACAACGGAAAACAATTAGTAGTCCTGTGGCACCTGAGAGACTAACAAAAATATAAATAGTATAATGAGCTTCTATGGACAAAACCCGCTTCTTCATATGAGCTGGGCTGGAAAGCCAGACACACTTGAGGTTTAACAAGCAAGACTGATTTTATAGCAAATGCAGAAGTAAAGGAAGGAAGGCAGGGGAAAAAATGACGCTACACTTTGAAGTAGAATTGTTTGTAGCTTATGAATTGAGCCTGGTATAAATACCTAAGTAGTATGAACTACAGCAGTCAGACTAGTTTCATATCTAAGTTTGACATGGCCCTTCGTGTTTCAGCTGATTACATTACAGAGAAATCTGATAATGTAAAAATTATTTGTGCATATTTTATATGAATGTTTCAGTATTGTTGACTTCAATTTATTTGTAACTTTTTCCAGTCCTTCAGTGACTGAAAGATTGTTAATTAACTAGATTACACTTTATGAATTCACCAAATAATTTAGTTTTATGCTGACTTTTTTATTCTCTAGTTTAAATAGATTTTAATTAAGATCATTTTACACAATGTTTAATGATTTTTGTGACCACCAAATCTGTACACTAACTGTGGTTTGGTCACTGCCCCAGGTATTGGCCTAAACCAGATCCAAATCTGAAAAGATTGTTCTTGGTTCTTCCTAGTTAAAATATTCATGGTATCTTTTTTATGACTACTGCATATCTTTATTGAATTGCCTTCTAAAATATGAGTTAAGTAATAAACAGTTGTTCTTTGTGTGCATCGATTTGAATCTCTCTGAAAGTGCACGTGTCCTATGAATGAGTAACAACTCTGTCAGGGGCTATATGTGTCCTGTGTCACTACATGCTCTTATGTAAGGGCTTAAAGAATGGAGTGGCTGTGAAACTCCCTCAACTTCCTCTTCCTTATCAAATGTGCCAAAAAGACAAATCAGAGCAAATGTCTGATCTGCTATTCTACCTTGAGCTTTAAACTTGCATCTGAATATTTTATGAAGAAAACCATCTTCTATTGCATGTTTCTAATTGATTTGGATGTTCCAACAAATTTAAAACAAAAGCCAGGGGGTAACCCCTTTGAGGCTTCAGACATTTCATGCTAGCAGTCATGGTGGAGGCTCAACCCATCTGGGTTAAACTCTGTCCACTGTGAACTGATCTTTTGCCCTTAATCAGCAGGCACACAGATGATTTTTCTGTTCTGAGGGGCACACCTTAAAAGACAGATGCTCAATCCGTTGTTTCTTCTTGGCCCACATTTTAAATATCGAGAGAGAGAAGAATCAAATTACAGCTCTTTGAGCAATCCATGAAAGCGTATTTGATTCTGGACAGGAGAGATTCACGGAGTCTGAATAGAGGAGATTATCCACAGCAAGTGTTGTAGAAAGCAGGCACTTGACCACTTGTTCCAGCAGGAAGTCCTCAAAAAGGGCATCGAGGCCATTGACACAAAGACTTAAGGCCCTGACTGCCCTGACACGTGCACTCTGACATCGTGAACTCTGCACTGACTGCTTTGGTACAGACTCCAGGAAAAGAGACCCATGTCATCTGCTTCGCAGAGTGCCAAGCAGCAGACCCACAACAAATGCAATTGCAGGTTACAGTATATAGTGGGTTCATCCTTCAGGACGAATTAAAACATTTCTCCAAAGACTCATTTTCCAAGTCCTCCTTGATTGTGAGAGCTGGGAGCATGGTAATGATTATGAAGATCATTCAAGATACGATGTTACTGTTGCTTATTTTGACACCAGAACCATTATTAGTTCTGATATATGCCTTTTGAGTTACTGCCATCTTCTATCTCCTTATTACCAGGACAGGCACTGGATTTACTCAGAGTCTCTTTTCCCAGAGAAATACTTCATTTCACCATCTCCAACTCACTCATTCTCCCCTACATCACTTAGGGAACCCTGTCCTGTTAGACCATAAAAGGATCTGAGGGGGAGTCCTGGAAATACTCCATTCTGGGCACTCTTGTGACTGGTGTTGACTTGTCCAATGCCAATCTAGCCAGTACCCTTAATTTTCCATCTTCACTTTAATAGGCGTACTAAGAGATACCTTCCTGTGTGTCAAGGAGCATACTCTGGTCACATGTTGCCAGGAAAAGGCAGTGGTTTTCATCATCATTGACTTAAATAGCTAGGCCTCTCACCAGAAATGGAGGAAGTCCCTTATAAGCAAGTGGAGACTTCCCTCCCCGCTAAAGACGTCTTTAAGTTCTCCTTTATAAGACAGTCACTTCAGCCCCTGCACCAACCCTTGAAGCTAGGGCCTTCCAAGACCTGCTCCTCAAAGATATCTGAAACCTTGATTTTGGAGACACTGATCCTAGGGAATACAGACAAGTTGTTCTCAGCTGCTTTGTGCTATCAAGAATTTCCCCCCTCCCCCCAGTTAACAAGAGTATACTAGACTCAAAGTAGAAAAGTACCAAGTAATACTCTAAGCGCTTTGAACACTTTCCTAGGCATAGCACCCGGATTACTAACATAAGCACCTGGATAGTACCTGATGCAGAAAAAGCCCAGTCCATTAAGGGTACTTTGAAAGAAAATTTCTTGTGATCCTTATATCTTCTCTGTCAGAAGTTGGATTCATCTGCCTTACTCCAATTCTGTATCACAAACAGCCAGGCCTTGCTGAAGATATTTTTCCTTCCCATTTAAGCCACTGTACTATGGATCAGTGTTCAGAGATGTTATTGAAGAGAGCCAGATAGCAGCAAATGGATTAGTCTGTTACAGCTGCTAGATTACGTCCATGGCAATCATAATAAGATGTCTCTTGTGGCTACAGCTATCTGGGTTTCTGAGAAGTCCAGGCAACTATGGATCCTTCAAGGGAATGGAGCTATTTTGCAAATTGGTAGGCGCTATTGTAAGGGGAGTCTTCCTGACTTTTGAGAGATTTTAAAGTAAATCGCATTGAAAAACAATTTCAACTATACAGATAAAATAATGGATCTAAATTGGCTGTTACCACATAAGAAATAGATGTGGAGTTGTTGTGGATAGTTCTCTGGGAAAAATAAGTTTTGCTCAATGTGTGATGGAAGTTAAAAGAGCTATGAGTATTAGGAACCACTAGGAAAGTGATAAGGCAGAATATATTATAATATCACTATGAATCTATGGTATGCCTATGACTTGAATATTTTGTGTGCAGTTCTCGAAAAAAAAGATAGATTAGAATTGGAAAAGGTACAGAGAAGACCAATAAAACTTATTAGGAAGATGGAGGAGCTTGTACATGAGGAAAAATTAAAAAGACTGGGACATCTCAGTTTGGAAAAGATGAATAAAGGGAAGATTTGATAGAGGTCTATAAAATTATGTATGGTGTAGAAAGTAATTAAGGAAGTGTTATTTGTCCCTTTCCATAATACAAACACCAGGAGTCACCCAACAAAATTAAGCAGCAGGTGTAAAACAGACAGATATCCTCTGGCAAGGATTTCCACATGTTGACTGAGTTTTGTGTAAAGACCAAAATTGTAACTGAGATTAAAAAAAAAAAAATCCACTAGGTAAGTTCATGGAGGATAGGTCTATCAATGGTTATTAGATAAGAAAACCAGTGATTCAACTGATGCTCTAAGCCTCTAACTTTCAGAAGATGGAAGTAGATGATTAAGGATAAATCACTTCATAATTGTTCTTTGCATTCCTTGTGAAGCCTCTGGCATTGTCCACCATCAGGTCAGGATACTGGGCTAGATGTACTGTAGGTGTGAGCTGTTACGGCTATTCTTATGTCTTTTTGCTGCAGTTATTAGTGACTACTGTGAAATCACATCCTTCTCTGATATGGACTTGCTTATATGCATTGTGAGATGGTACAGAGTCTCTCCAATGTGTCAGCGCCACCTCCATCATAGTAGGAGAAGGCATAAACACCATAGTTTTGCTATGGTATCATACTACTGTGTAGATGGGACACTTACTAGTGAGGAGATAAGCATCACTTTCAATAGCTGATTGGTGAGAGAGATACTGAATTCCTTGGACGAGGGGAAAAGTGGCTCTAAAATAGACAAGGTATTGGTTGACAGCTACTGAGCTTACATTAGTTACCTTCTCTATAATTCTCATTCCGAATATCATCACCCCTTCCTTATTCCCTCAGTACGTCACTCACTGCTCCCTTCCCCATGCTTCCTCACTGCCTCTCACCTCTCTGAGGTAGTTCTGGACCAGTAGCCTGGGCATGGGCCAGCAGTGGAGTGGTGTCAATGGACTGGTGTAGTAGGGAGTTGGTACTGAGCAAGCTCTTGGACCTGGAAGTGATAGTAAAGTGAGGCCATTTCTTGCAGCTCAACGAGGAGTTACAGCAGTCTCAGTGGCCTCATCCCACCCCTGCAGCCCTGAAATGGTGCTTTTAATTATAAAACAGAACATTGTGACTCATCATGATCCAAATGGGCCTAGTCAAAATGAACATCCTTTGCTCTGCTATATAGGGTGGAAGGAAGCTTATAAAAGACAATTCTCACTGTCCTACAGCATTCTATAGTGCAGATACTGACAAACAATATACTGGGTATGCATTTTATAAAGAAGCAAGGGGGATACCTTCTCCTTCCCCCTTGAAAGGAACAATCAAGCTGTAGAAAGTACCCAGTGATCCAGGCGTCTTGCACAGCCCCAAGTGGTCCCTTCAGGATTCAGTCACATATTTGATATTTTATTATTGGATGACACTGCTGTTGATGTATTTGCCTCCAAGGACATTGCCAGGTGTCTAAACTCCTATTCTAGAAAGTATGCTAGCTAGGGTTCGTTACTTATGGCTTTCCTTCTGTAGTGTAATCGAGAACTTGTATGTACGTTCCCAATGATTCCTCTAACTTTCAAAGTGATTCTCAGTCAGGTGAGACTGAGCCATATTTATCATAATAGCTCCCCCGTTGGCTGAGTCAGTTCTAGTTGATAGACGTAAATACAACAGGTATTCAGTCACCAGTTGGGCTTGTGACCAGCCAGACATTGTGCTTAGTACCTAGACCATAATCTCTACACTTGATGGACTGGATGCTGTTTGGTCGAGCATGGTTAAAGCAGTTTACTACTTCTAAGTTCAAGAAAATCCTATTACAGAGCAGGAAAATACAAAAAGTTCTCAATATAGGCTGCACAACACTGCTTAGCTGTACTGCACAGCCTGGTACTGGAGAATCTCAATTGTTTGCTACAGCAAGCATGCTTTTTGCTTTACTTGAGTTCAGTTGAGCTACATCTGGCAGACGTATAGGCATATCATCCATCAGTATGGTTGATTTTCCTCTTTGTTTTTTTTATCCAACAGTTTTCAGGTTTCTCCAAGGCCTAATGTATACTTGATGTATCAGTCAAAGAACATATTCCCATGTGATCTCAAAGATCATCCTTCACCCTCTTTGAGTTCTAGTAGTTCACCTTCAAAATGGTCTTTTTGGAGACCATTACTTCAGCCAAGAAGATAAACAAGCTTCAGTTGTTCATGGTGGAGCCCCTCTATAATTTGTTCCATAAGGATACTGAAATTTCATGCAAAAGTTTCCCAAGATCATTTGAGTTCCACTTAACTGATCAGTTAACTTGTGTTTTCAAAGAGGTATTCCATGTAAGGGGAGAAGATGGATGTTCTAGACTTATCCAGAACTCTTCAATATTACATTGACAGGCCCAAATCTTTTTACTGTTCCTTGGTCTTTTTGTGGCAGTCTCTTGCTGTTCATAGGGCTATGCATTTTCACTCATTTCCACAATCCAGGATACAGTTTGCCAGACACCTACAGTGGGATTTACTGTTGACACGTACTGGAAGAATGCTTACCTTATAGTAATTGGTTCTTTCAGGAGATGTAGTCAGTGTGGATATGACACATCGTCTTTGCTTCTTGGAGTATTCAGCAGTCAGGGGCATTGATTTGCAAGAGAACAGAGGAGAAAGATGTGACCACTTCACCCTTTATGTTCTCTTATGGGAGCAGGAGGCAACACAGTGCATGTACTGTCCTGGGAGACATTGCTACTTAGAAAAGTTACCAAGTTCTAGAGAGGTTAGATATTGTGTAATTAAATAGTCGTGTAACCGCATCAAATTTTAGTAGTTACACAATTTGATAGTCCCCAGGGGCAAGGCTGGCATCCAGTACGTTTCTGGCCCCACTCCCTCTACAAACCGGCTTCCCACACAAACCAGCTTCCTGTGCAGACTGGCACCTGCCTGCCGCCCCACGCTGCTGCCTCTGATACAGAGACAGTTGTGCAGGTTGGGAGTAGCTGCTGTCCAAAGGGGATCCAAGCTCCCCGTGTATAGGGACTGCTCAACAGCATCAGCATTCTTACCAAGTCATGCAGTAAGGCCCCATAGTACGAGATCCAGGCTGACTGCAACATCTGTAACCACAGTTACTATAGGGAAAGTAGCAGTTGCCTTCTGATTCTTGGACCCGCATTAAAGAAAAAAAGAAAAATCTCTAATATTATCACCATATAATTGGTATTAGAAGCTTTGAATTTTAACAACATGGTAACCTTGAAGAGGATGTTAAAGATCAGTATTTAGATTTTGTATTTAACTGTAACTTCTTTTATATTATATGTATCAAGAAATGTGCGCATAAATCTATTGTAGTAATTAGAGGGTGGTTGTATAAGGATGTATTCTGAAAGCTTTTAAAATTAATTTGCTAGCCTGCTAAAAGAAGGTGTATGGGCTGTGCTAGCAGATGAGAAAACAAAATTTTATTTTTTTTCTTATAGTTTTAACTAATTGGGTTTATGTGATGCAGAGATACTTTCTTTGGAAACCATGTGTTTTAACATGTGTTCTTTCAAGGAATATAACACACCTGACATTGGAGTAGAAGCCCACTATGGTCAGGGGAGGGCTGGAGCATCCCTTACGTACGTGTGTATGTGTGTGTATGTCGGTCGGGGGGGAGCCCATGCCCCTTAATCAGTTAAACATGTTTAACTGGTTAACCATTTAAACAGTATTTTACATCCCTAGTGTTGGATTAAGACTTGTCATATAGCTTAATTTTTTTTCTTATTGATTTCTAATAGTTCAGGAGGAAAAAAAATCAATACTTCTATCTTCAATGCTGGTATTGCTTATATAGATTAATAAAATGGTGAGCATTGCTAAGGAATGTAAAGTATGCAAATCTCTCAAAACACCTGACACATTTTGAGTTGTGATAATGAAATTACTATAAGAAAGTTTCCCCCTCTTCCTTTAGAGAAGTCTTTTGGATTGTACATCTTATAACAGCTAGGATCATGTCTTTGTATATGGCGCCTAGCACAGGGAGGTCGTGATCCTGATTCTGGTGTGTCCTGAATTATAAATATTTAAAAGGTAACTGAGAAGACATAGTCAACTACAGCTTTGACCATCTCTGGTCCGGCACCCTTGGGACCTGACAGTTTTTGAACCTGGGAATTTGTCAGACCATGGGAGTTCAGTGCACTAGGGACTCCATTTTTCCTCCTTGCTGTCCTCCTGCCACTAGGATCTCTGCCCTCCCCACAGCAGACAGGGGGGTTCAGGAAGCAGAGCCCCTTTCTCCACAGTTTTGCTTTCTCCCTACAGGTGGGAGGCACTGCTTTTCCCCCGTGGTTCTGCTTTTCTCTGGGGAGGAGGGGGCGCATTGCTGCCTGGAGCTCAGGGCTCTCTATGGCAGCTCCCATGCTGCCACTTGGGGGGTGGAGAAGGGCTGCTGCCACCTGGGACTCCACTCTCTAGGCCAGTGGTTCCCAAACTTTTTGGCATCACGCCCAGTTTTTGATTTTTGAGAAACCCTCATGCCCCTTCCCCCACCCCTCCATTAGCATCAAAACTTGTTGAGCAGCAAAACTTAAGGGGGAGGGGTGGGTCACCTCACACTCCCCGTGAAATTTCTTCACGCCCCCCAGTTTGGGAACCCGTGCTCTAGGCCTTCTAGTCTGGAAACAGTACTAGTCTGAACCCGCTGGCTTATCCCTGACAATGCCGGACCGGGGTGTTGCCGGACTAGGAAACTAGGGATTATGGAGTTTCAACCTATACTAGTGACATTAAGAATAAGATTATACAAATAAATAGTTAACTAGGAAGTCAAAAATGCATGTTCAACTGCCTCTCTTAATTAAAAGGAACTTAGCTTTTGGCTTTTTGTACAGCATAGCACTAAATAAAATAGATACTGAATTGTCTTATAAATCTTTAGGTGATATTATTTTCATTCAGCTTAGACTTACATTTCTCCAACATTTAAGTAATATGGACATGAATTTGGTGATCCACAAGGTACTGCAGAAGATAGATCATGTGATCCTTTTCTTTCTTGGGCCTATATCAGAATATGCGCTATTAACTGATAGGATGTGGGAAGTAACTCTTTAAATGGATAGTTTTCCCGATAATTGGGTTTATTGGTCTTGTCACTTCCTCTGAAACATTTGATATTGATCACTGTCAGAAGCAGAATTGGTTGGTATGTTTTCAATACTATAACTGAAATAAAGGGGCTTTTTTTTGTTTGCAATTCTGAAAGTAGCTAGATTTAAGCAGCTTAATATTTTTAGTTCATTTTGTAATAAAACATTTGAAACCCCAGACATAGTCCTATAGCATATACAGGACAGGATCATGGAACCATACTTTGTTCTTGTGCTCCTTTTCCCACAATATCCTCATTTTATGAAAAATTCCACTCTCTCTGTGTTATGGGATCATCTACCAAGAAGCACAGAAGAAAAGACGAATGAAAAGAAGAGTATATAAAAGCAAGACTCCTCAGCAGTATTCCCTGTAAGTTGTGCACTTTTGTGACCACTCAGAATAGATTCACATGCCACCCAGCTGATTGGCAGAGTGCCCACATCTATGTATTTTTTATTTCTACTGGTAGTGCACATTCACATGCCTCAGTGCACATATAAAATGTATCCCACAATAGATGGAAAAAAATCCACATATGGAAGGAAAAGATTAGAGGAAATGTTGCTCCTCAGTCCTTTAGTTTTTCTTTCTTCTGTCCTCCTGAAATCATGGATTCATTATCCCACTTTTTTTAATCCAGTTCCAACTTTTCCTCTAGTAATTGGTAAAAAGCATTAGGAGATGGCTACTAGAGAAGAGCAAAACTAAATATGGTCTGTTGATCCTACTTTGATTGTACAGGTTTCCATTGTCTCAGGAATTTTTAAGAAATATTGCACTGCAACGCTTTCTATATTAATATGCTGCTTTCTTTGAAGGACGCTTTTTTGGGGGAGAACTCTTCCAAGGAGAATAGAGCTCTTGTATTCCCTCTCTTTAGAGGAAAAATGGCCCTTACTCCATCTGCCTTATTATTTTGATTGCATATTGGTCAGTCTTAGCGGTATGTCTAATTCTGGTGCAGTTTTTTGGTCCAGTGTCGCTTTGGCTTCAGCTCTTCCCAAGTCTTTGCTGTCTGACTCCAGGCCTTCTCTTTCTGCTTCTCTTGCATTTTGGGTTTCATTTTCTTCTGTTCTGTTCCCTTCCATTTTACCCTGGTAGTCATCTTTTTTTTACCATGGTCTAAGATAAAGGAGCTCCCCAGGAAACCCAGGTAAAAAGCTATTGGTAGTGCCCTTTATGAATACATCTTAGGGCTTCTTAAAATTCTCTGGTGCATTCAGTACTTGTTGCCCCTGTGTCAGAGAGAACAGAATGTTTGGTAATATGCATATGTTTCTTTGGCACATAAAATTCTTTCTCTTGTAAGCTTTTGTGTCCCAGACCTGCTCAATTAAGTTTACTTTCTAGACACCTTGCCTCTGATTGAAACCAGCTTTCATTACACCACTGACTCATTATTGTCAATTCAGGGTATTTCCCTATGGTACATTTTCAGGAAACGTGTTGCAACTTCTTCAACAGTATCCCCGCAAGATGTATTCTTTGATGTTAAATTTTCTTAGTTATGAAAATGAGCTTTACTTTTTAGGCTCCTAGAAGACAGATATTTAGGACTTCATGACAAAGAAACTTCTTCCCACCTCCTCTTTTTGTTTAATTTAGAAATCCTTGACAACTGAACTCATTAAATGGAGAGGTTAGGAATTCCTGTATCTTTTCCAAAAAGTTTATTTTTCCACTTAACATCTTCATGCTGAGAGGCCCTCTTTAATATTGAGATATGGATGAATGGATGTTCTCTGCAGCATTTCAGCCAGCCAGCCCACCTTTTGAGTAGAAGAAAATATTCCCATTTCTTTTTCCTTTCTGTGCAAGGCACTCATGTAAAGGAAGCTGCTCAGCTAAATCTGGGGTGGGATTTCAGTGTCTGTCACTGGAAGGGTGAAGATTAGTTTATTTTCCTCCCTTTCCTGCCAAGGACGGCATGATTCAGGCACTCCTGTGTACCTTTCATCACAATACAAAAGTTAAAAGAATCTCAGTGAACCTGAAGTCAAACTGATAAAAGGAATTGTTTTTATAGACCACTGATTCTGTTTTAACTCATTGCCACAAGATAATCATTCAATTTAAAAACTTTGTAGGCCTAAAAAATTTGGACACGTGTTTAATGAGAACATAGACAATTACATAAGCTATATGTTGTTAAGTTTGAAAGGGATATAAACCCTTCCCAGGATTTAAGTCAGCTTTTCACTGATGGGTTAGGAAGGAAGGATTGATAATGGGAGGGTAATTCCATAGTTTCCCCTTTCAGAGTTGCTTGCACCTGCTTCTAAAGCAGGTGTTATTGACTTCACGTGGGATACTGAAATAAATGGCCACTGCTCTGTTCCAGGATGGGCAGACAAAGCTAACTTAACTTCATAATACTGGCTTCTTCTGGTTAACAGTTGGCCATTCTCTTAAAACAATTTTCAGTGGACACACAAAGTCCAGCTTGAACTAGGTTAGTCATTCTTGCATCAGTAAGCAGTCACAGGAATTGAGACAACGTGGGTAATTCTGCTTCTTTAGAAAGGCCCAGAGGTATATAGTTAGTTTCTTGTAGGAACTCAAGGGAAGAAGACAGGACCATGTTCAAAAGGGTTGTAGTAGAGACTTGGGAGCCAAAACAATATAGAGTGTGGGTGGTCTCTGCATTTTTGGAAAAGATAAATTACAGGCAGTCCCCGAGTTACGCGGATCCGACTTATGTCGGATCCGCAGTTATGAATGGGGTTTGCTCCACGTCTGCTGGTCTCCAGCAGACCAGGGAGACAGGGAGCAAAGCCTCGGAGGACGCCGGCAGCGGGACAGCGCGGCGCGTCTGGGCTGTCCGCTGTCCACGTGCTCCGCGGCTTTGCTCCCCGTCTCCCTGGTCTGCTGGAGATCAGCAGACCCGGGAGACGGGGAGCAAAGCCTCTGAGGCTGTCCCGCTGCCGGCATCCTCAGAGGCTTTGCTCCCCGTCTCCCTGGTCTGCTGGTCTGCTGGAGACCAGCAGACCAGGGAGACGGGGAGCAAAGCCGCAGAGCACGCGGGCAGCAGGGCAGCCGCGGCACGTCTGGGCTGTCCCGCTGCCCCCGTGCTCCGCGGCTTTGCTCCGGACGCCTGTGGTACAGCAGCTGGGGCGCTGCCGGTTGGTCCAGTAGCGCCGCTCCTCGGCGCTACTGGAGCAACCCGACAGCACCTAAGCTGCTCTGCCCCAGGCGTCCTCAAGTCAGCCGCTGCTGAAACTGACCAGCGCTGACTACAGGAAGCCCAAGGCAGAGTTGCTCTGCCCCGGGCTTCCTGGAATCAGCCGCTGATCAGTTTCAGCAGCAACTGACTTGGGGACGCCTGGGGTTCTTAAGTTGAATCTGTATGTAAGTCGGAACTGGCGTCCAGATTCAGCCTGTTCAAACTGATCAGCGGCTGATTCCAGGAAGCCCGGGGCAGAGCAACTCTGCCTCGGGCTTCCTGTAGTCAGCTGCTGGTCAGTTTCAGCAGCGGCTGAATCTGGATGCCAGTTCCGACTTGCATACAGATTCAACTTAAGAACAAACCTACAGTCCCTATCTTGTACGTAACCCGGGGACTGCCTGTATGTTTATTTTCCTTTTATTTTCCTGTCGTGGTTACTACTAGCACACATGAGCATGTAGCTCCTGACCACTGTACATCAGGAAGAAAGCTGTCAGAAGTGGTTCCGCATTGTGTTCTGCTCCTTTTGACACTAGACCAGCTGGTTTTCCAGTTTGCTTCCTGCTTTCAAACAGGCGCTGGAGCCTCTGTCTGAGAGACTATCATGGCTTGTTTTATCATTTAAGGCTGAGCTTTTTGAAAGAAAAATTAAACTAAGTAAATTTTCAGGAAATTTAAATCTTGTGTAGATGGCAGTGTTTGTTACCTTTACTGTTACCAAAGTATTGCAAAGTAACTGATGCAATCAGGGAGTAAATGTGAGAGTTGCATTTAATTGAATACTGTTTATTTTTAAAGAGATTGTGAAGGATGCCCACAGCCTGGGATTGGAAACGTTATTTGTAGAGTAGATCCAAACTAATTGGAGTTTTTATCCTTTTAAAATGCTAATATTGTAAACTATCTTCTCATAAAACTTCTATCTTTATGTCAAGATAAAATTTGATTCTGTTTTTTTTTTTAAACCTACAGATTCAGAAGCCACCCAAATGCTGAAGAAGAGATCACCGAAAAGCACAAGACCCAGAAAGAGAGTCCAGAAATAGATGAACCAGAATAAGATGTCCCTCTTTGCTTTGCTTTGTTTGGCTACTGTAGCCCTGGAATCTTTGCTCCCCCTTTTAATGTTTATTTTTACAGGCTCTGAAAAATGACTCTATTGCAGTTTGTACCTTATTTTGAAGAATAAATATTTTATTAAAGTTCATTTGTGTACTCCATGTACAAGTCACTACCCATAAATGCAGAAGTTTTCAAATTATGAAATAAGGTTGTTTTTAGTACTTGCATTTTTTCATGCTTTTGAAGGAACTTGAAGAGAAGAGATAATTGTGCCTTTTTTGCCCCTTTCTGTTGTAGCAAGAAAATCGGAAATTATATTAAAATGTTTTTGTGGATTTGCATCTTGTTACCTTAAAAATAGCACTGTCGCATCTCGTCTTCCCTGTTTTTGCATGAAGTCTTTGTGGACGTATAAAATATGGACGTAGCATTAATTGGAAGAGAAGGAAGGGGCTTTTTGAATCACTGTATAGACATTTCTTTTTCCAAGTATTTCTTGAGTGTTTGAATTAAATAGGATCAGCGGAAGCATTTAAAGAGTGAACAAACATCACTTCCCTTCTCAAGTCTTACACAACAAAATGTAATAGTCTGAACATAATTTCCAGCAATCACATTAGCTGTTTCATCTTATAGGTAAACTGTGTTCAGCTAGTGTGCATTGGTGAAAACCTTTTTAGACATGTCTACATTTTATAATATAGATGAGTTTTAGTTAATCAGGTATCATTTGAATGGTATTTGTATCAGTTCTTCTGTTGTTCGTTGTCTTCCTGGAGAGTGGGTAAGCAAGACTAGAATTTCTGATGTAACCTCTCTTGCTCCTACAAACCAAACACTCCTCAGACTTTCTTTTTATATCATATGGAAGTAAGAAAGGGTATAAATTCATTTTTCCTCTACTTGGAAAGACTTGGCTCTCATATTTGTCACATCAGAATGATGTTTTACTTTTGCTTATAGGCAACATGACATTCTCATTTGAAATTCCATTTTTTAAAAAAAAGCTGTATTTTTATGCTAAATTTCCTCATAGTGATTCTTGGCTCCAACAAAACAAAACAAAACAAAACAAAACAAAAAAAGCTTAAGTGAAATAAAAGAGTATGCTTTATTTGGATTTTTTTTTTTTTTTTTTGCATTTAGGGTAATTCAAAAAAGTCCTCTTAATTTGGCATAGACATAGTTCTCAAGAAGGAAATTGTGGTGTGCTAACCTGTTTAAATAGTAGTTATGAATACTGTACTGTATATCTTTATTTATTTCTGCCATTTTAAATGCTTGTAGGAAGTAGTTGTCCAGGTATCCCATATACTGAAATAAATGGGTATGTTAACACAAAGTGCCAAGAGTGCATTGATTAGGTGTTGACCAAGATTTTCTTTTAAAACCGGGAAATTAATGTTTGAAATTACAAGATTTTAACACTTACTGCTTTCTTACTTGTGGCTTTCTCAGTGAGTAAAGGAAGAAATAAACATGAGGCTTTTATAGGACTCTGCTGTGCATATGTATTATGGGTACGTGGCTAAAGTCAGGTATAGTACCACCATGTGATAATGCTTTAATTAGCTCAGATTTTCCTCCTCAATGTCTAGAGAGCATCTTTCCAGAAGTGAAGGTAAGAAGCTGTGGCAGCCTTTACATTTCAATCTTTTTTCCAATTAAAGTTTACTATCCAAAGTTAAAATGAAAGCTAAAGTAATAATTCAAAAGCACAGCACTCAAAAATCCCTCCAGAGAAATATTACAGGCAAGCAAATATAAATTTTAATCTCTGTTGCTATTTTGGAATGTGCAAAGCTAGCTTTATTTATGCATTTGTTCTTTATTGATTATTGAACATTTTTTAAAAAATCGAATGAAACACTTGTAAATTTTAATTTTCTATTTCTCCTTAGTAGTCAAGACCAGTGCTTTCATTTTGTAATAACCAACATCAAATTTACATTCACAAAGACATTTTATGAATATATTTTTGTTTGTGCTAATTTCTTTGTAATAAAAAAGAATGGTCTCTGAGGTGAGGTAGTTATTTCAAAGTCTTCTAGGAAGTGAAGGTGCTTTAGACTCTAGGTGAATGACTTCTTAGACTCTCTGCTCTTATTTAGCTTTTTTGTGACCAGGGTGCAAAAGCAGCGACAGGTCAAGAAGCTCACTATGTGCTATCTGTGAACTTACATGGTACTTTAAGTGTGGGCAACAGTAGTAAGCAGAAGATTGGGTTGAAAAGTGTGGTAGTTACACTTGGATGGCAAAAAAGGTGGAAAAAATACAACACTTCATTGAGAGTGGGGTGATAGTTTTTGTTGACATCCTATTTGAATGTAAAACCTGTAACACAAAGAAAGCAAGCTGCCTTTAGACTGCATTTAACTGCTCTTGATGACTCCAGTTGTGTGTAAATATTAGAAAACAGCAGGGTCCTACATTCCAAGAATCACTTGAGCAGTGCCATGAAGACAAGTGTCCTTACTGGTATTGTAGTCATACTCCCAAGCTCTCCTGCTGTTTCTAATCTGTGCGCACAGGCGTGAAAAAACTGGACTGACATTTACAGACACAGCAGGGAGACACTTGAGTAGGGAATGTTAAAGACTCTACTACCTATGTTTCAAAGTGGCCACCATACATGATAAATCTTCACAGGAGAACTAGTCTGTACTTCAACTGATGGTGTAATGAGGATATCGATAATGAAGCAGAGAACACTTTTTGTGCTGAACATTTAGATAGATCGCGGGGTTGGGTTTTTTTTTTTTTGGTAATGTAAAATATCTGGAGGGAGAATCTAATTTGGGATGGATGCAGAATTTTTTTTTTTTTTTTAAATTTTGGATGATCCTGACTTTATTGTTTTACAGGAATATTTCCCAGTAAGGCCCAATATCCCCAAATGAAATAATTCCTGAAATCTCCTGCAACTGGAATGTAAAAAAAGGGGGTTAGTTGCTTTCATGAGTAGAGTTTGACAGACTTTACTCACTGTTTTGTCCCAGTGAGCTGCCAGATTTGGGATGCCATAATACCAGTAATGCAATTAGGTTTTCTGCACATTGTCTGGTTGACTTCTCAGTTAAGAGTTTCTTTCCCTTTGGGAATAAGACTAGACAGACTGTCATTTGCTATTACTAATTCTGCTTAGCATTATCACTGGAGCTTTTTTTGTAATTAGCTATCTTAGTTGGCTCTTAAATTTTAATAGCCAATTGAAGCTACGTTTTAGCCAAGTTCCATATCTAAATTGCATTCAGTCCATTAACAAAGTTGGTTAAAAGGCTATTAAAACAAAAGCCAATATATGGTGGTTAGCACTTACATGTTTGCAGTAGAAGCAATGCCAGCTTTCAATGAATTTTTCTGAGGAATCATGTACTTCTTTCTAGTGAGGGAAATGCACAAAGAATGGCCAAACTTAGTTTTGGAAACAACAGTTGATTTTACAGACTACTTTTGAGGGGGGGGGGAAGGGAGAAGTTTTGTCTTGGGTAGATGGGTATTCAGGAAGAAGTAACTAATGTTCCTGCTTAGATTTGACAGATTTTTGGAAAACCAAATAAATGAAATTATGCTTCCCCCCCCCCCCCCCATTTCAATTTATCGAAATTATTAGCAAAACCATCTGAATCACCTTCTGGTAGAATTGTAATCTTGTTGAGTTTAGTGTAAAACATCCTGCCAGAGATTTAAGAAAAAAATAAAATAAAAAAACCCATATGCATGCCAGCACATCGAATTGATAAATCCTTTATTTTATATTTTTATTCTGAAGGCCACTGCTGGATACCTCATCTTCCTTAGCAATTGAATGTAGTATGTTTGTAGATATTTTTTTTTAATCCATTGTAGTAGTAGTTTAAATGAAGACTTTTTAACTTTTGCTTTAAGTTCATAACTTGTGATTATAACATGGTAGGAGATAAAAAAACTTCTGTAACGAATATCTGTTTTCTTTGACATTAAAATATGTGGAAGGATGGTTGGGCTAGGGTGAAATTAAGGTGTTAATCCCACTATAACTTTTGAGTTTGCCATTGACTGGCACAGTTGTCTCCAAATAGGATTTGACCGCACTGTGCATGGATAACACTGAGTTTAGTAATCAGGGTATTTAAGATTTGCTTTTGCTAGAGGTTGAATTCCCTTGGCACGGTATTTGTTCTTTTGCACTGTAGATAGAACCTTCTTAGAGTTTGTTCATGTCCATTTCTTTGTAGGTATGCATATCATGTGTGCATCATCGCCAGAAAGTTTTTCCATCAGTTTAGCTCTCATGCCCCTTGGAGTCACCCTCTTGTGGCAATACATAAAGGGTCCTGCAGACCTGCAACCAGCTATTCCTGAGTAAGTTTTGGCTAATTCTTCAATCTGCTGTAGTTCCTTTCAATTGCTGTGGTGCTCAAAGGGGAAAATTAACTAGCTATCTGTGGAGGAATCCCTGGATAGCTGCAGCTGCTCTGGCCCACCTTGTTCTTCAGGCACATACATAGATGGTATGACTGGATTGTTGTGCACCAGCTATCACTGGCTGCTGGAAATGATTCCTAGGAACTATATGCAATTGAGCACAACTTCATACTATTCCTCTGTCCTCTGTGTGTTCCAGCGTGGATTTTCTCTTACTGCAATTGAAGGTTTCTCATATTAGGGAGCCTGAATTCACCTCTTTGCTCCATTTTTGTCCTTTGGTTTATTGCAAAATGCTACTTCTATGACAATGGGTTATTTATTTATTTAGCCTGACTAGAGGTGCTAAAAAAGAAATTGCACCTTCACTGCAAACTAAATTGAGCTAAGTCAGGATGTGAAGTAGGCTGATCTTTCTTAAGAAGAAAACCAAAACTTTTATCAGATGCCACTGAATAGATGAGGATTTTCTTGTTCCCTTTTCAATGTGTTAACTTTGTCATCAGCTATGCGACTACAATTATGCTCTTTCCTTGCTGCCCATTTATTACCTTGCTCCATCAAGAATTGTCCCCTTCCCCTTTGACAAGGAAACAATCTGTACCTGTGCAATTCATCAAACCAAATGTTTAGGTTTTTTATGTAACCAAGCACAGTAAGGCTTATGATCAACATACTTAAATTATTTTTGTATTATTTTTGAAACACAAAGCCCCAATTTTTTTGCCTTAACCTTTCAGAGAATTCTGAAGCATGCAATGCAGGTCTTGAGCACTCTAATTAATGGGTGCTCCAGCTGGACTCTGACATATATAGCGAAGGGAAGAGAATTTCAGATTAGGTGTTCTCTGATGGAAATACTCTGCCTTATGTATTTTTGTCCTTTTTCTATCTTGGGAAGGTCAACAATTCCAGTTATGCAGACCTCAAGTTTTATGACAGATTTTTTTGTAAGTAATGCTAGAAGAAAAGGTGATGAAAATATAAGACAATGCTGAAGTACAGTAGAAGCAAAGAGAAAACATGTGTTTTATGAACTTCACTTATAACTTCATGCTATTTGAGTCTACTTCACAGTGGAGAGAAGTTGCACAATAATCCTATCGAGAATTTTTAAAGTGAGATTGCTATAATTACAAACTTAGCAAAAGAATTAGGGATTAATATGTTCATTAAATGGAAGCAGTGTCTACACTGTAATGTGAGACAAACCAGGAAGGATATGTTTAGAAGACAAAACAACCCTGAAAGGGAAAGTACTTAGCTTTATTCAGAGAGCATATTATAACATGCAGCTTTGGGAATTAATGAATTGCACTGCTGTTGAATTGCTTTATATTACATGATCTATGTCTTGAAAAAACAAAAGGTACTCTCTTCTGAAGGTAGAGGAGTGGGATGCTAGATGTACTTGAAAGCAACAGTCTGCCTCCAGCAAACTTTTAATTTCTGCCCAAGCTAACCCCGAACAAAAGTAGTTTTGCCAATAAACCAAATCCCTGCCTGAAAGCAGAAATGTCAATATAAAATAAAATAACCTTTTTTTAATAATGCATGCCTACCAATCTGTTATAAAATAATTGTGTCTTTCTGAACTTTGAGGAATCTACTCTAGCAAGAATGAGACTGATAATTTATTACCAACACCTGGTAGCACCAGAAATTACAATTCAGTCTAAGTTCAGGTATTTATCAGGAGCTGTGTGAATAACTCAGTGGGTTTACTGGCAGTTATGAAAAGTATGGAATAAAAAATGTTTCAGGTCAACAAAATTTTCAGAATTTTAGATGAATCAAAAGTTCTGACCATTTTATTTGCATTAAACACATACTTTCAGGCATTTTAAACTTTTTAAATAAATTTGAGGACATCTGGAAACCAAGGGCTACATTCACAAGGGGATTTAAGGCACCATTAACAAAGCAACAGTGGATAGTGGTGGTCCTCCACTCACCTAGAATGTGGGAAACACTGGTTTGAATCCCCACTAGGGAGTGGGGTTATGTAAAAGCTTAAAACAACAAATGGTCTAGCAACCCCATAAAGACTAACAAAACATGTAGATGGTATCCTGAGCTTTTGTGGGTACAACCCACTTTAAGGTTGTGCAGTTAAACTTATCCACTTACCTTGCTATAGCAAGCAAATTCATACCTTATTTATGTATTCTCCAATTCCTATTATGGAGTCCCCATTTTCCTTTTATCACCTCTTCCAAAATTATAATTAGATGACTCCTTCTGATTTATCAGATGACAGCCCTCACATTACATCATTTTTGCAGGAAGTGTGGGCCTTTTGAAAAGAATTCTGAGCTTGATTTTCAGAAGTGCTGAGCATCTGCAGCTGCAATTCACTTCAAATGAAATGGGAGCTTAGCGGTTCTGAAAATCAAGAATTCTATATTATTAAATGGAATTCACCATGAAGGGTAGACCTTCCATTTCAGGGCATACAGAACCATGAAGATCCAAGAATGCATTCTGGTTTTGATATATTCATATTAATGAGAGTTCTGCACCTCTAGTGAGGGAATACAAGAACTTTTAAATATTGAAATAACTTTCTAGCACAATATGGAATCTTTCAGCAGGAATAAAAATAGCCACATCTTGTAGGAGCACCCAAAATAGAGCCACCACCAAAGTCCTAAAAACAAATGGATATTTAACTAAAATCCCCTAAATTAGTCTTGAATGTAGTACAGCAGTAAGTTTGAACTCCATGATACAGTTTTTAGTATCTTCTACCACATTAAACATTGACCTGTAAGCATAATGGACAATTCTGTGCTGTAGACATGACAGGAAATGAAAACAATTTGCCAAAATCAACATGAATTCAGAAAATCAACCTGAATTAGCATTTTTCAATGCAAAAAGTTTTGGCTAAAAAAATTAACCTAGCTCAACATGAGAGACAACAAAAAATGCCTGTACCAAGCATGCCATTAAATATTGTCACTAAATGTTCAATAGAAAAGGAACTGGAATCTAGCTGTCCCTGTTCCTTGGTGAGGACCCTAAGCACCAACTTGTCTGTCTCTCTCTGGCTCACTCGCAATAGGAGACACAGCGTTCCATCCCGGAATAGCCTACTCAGTAGGTCACTAGGGGTGCATCTACACTGCACTGTTATTTCAAGATAACTACAGGCAGTTCCCGGGTTACGTACAAGATAGGGACTGTAGGTTTGTTCTTAAGTTGAATCTGTATGTAAGTCGGAACTGGCGTCCAGATTCAGACGCTGCTGAAACTGATTAGTTTCAACAGCGGCTGAATCTGGACGCCAGTTCTGACTTACATACAGATTCAACTTAAGAACCCCAGGCATCCCCAAGTCAGCTGCTGCTGAAACTGATCAGCGGCTGATTCCAGGAAGCCCGGGGCAGGGGCTTCCTGTAGTCAGCCACTGGTCAGTTTCAGCAGCGGCTGACTTGGGGACACCTGGGGCAGAGCAGCTGGGGTGCTGCTGGGTTGGTTCAGTAGCGCCGCCGCTCCTCGGTGCTACTGGACCAACCCAGCAGCACCCAAGCTGCTCTGCCCCAGGCGTCCTGATTCAGCCACTGCTGAAACTGACCAGCAGTGGCTGAATCAGGACGCCTGGGGCAGAGCAGCTGGGGTGCTGCCAGGTTGGTCCAGTAGCGCCCAGAGCGGCGCTACGGGACCAACCGGCAGTGCCCCAGCTGCTGTACCACAGGCGTCCGGAGCAAAGCCGCGGAGCACGGGGGCAGCGGGACAGCCCAGACGCGCCATGGCTGCCCTGCTGCCCTCGGGCTCCGCGGCTTTGCTCTGCTTTGCTCCCCGTCTCCCTGGTCTGCAAAGAGCACTTTTTGCACCTTTCTGCAAAGAGCACCTTTGTTTCCTCCCTAATGGATAACCAAAATGCCTGCTTGCTGCTTCTTATATTCCCACGGTTTATTGCCTTTGTCACCATAGTCAACATGACCCCATGGGTTTCAGATTCCATTGTCTTTCATACTGATTTCATACCCTCCTGTTAATTTTCTCTTCCTGCCCCCCCCCCCCCCCATTGCAAATGTACTGTTGATTATCTCCAGTTTTGCTATGGTCTATTTACATTAGCGACAGAGAGATAACTCTGTCTTCCCTCTTGTCCAGAAGAAAACCTGTTTCTCTCTTTTAGTTACAGACGTTATAGCTTAGTATCCATAAGAATCCATATTTAACGACCGATGTACTACTGCTTTCATTTGGTATTTTCAATGTCATTTTTAGTAGATAAATGTCATGACAACAATATGTTAGATGTAGTGAGTTTGTCAGGCTTCACAGAAGTTGCAGTTACATAGCAGTGAAACCTTTGCCAGTGGGCATTGAGGGGCTCCTTTGGCCATAGTCAAAAATTGAAACAAAATTGAAAGGATTCTGTTATTGATTTCAAGGATCCTCCAGCTGGGAGTGAAGGTATTTCAGAGCAAACTATTGCTCCAGCAAGACTGTTATGTTGAGATAGTGTCATTTCAGTATCCATGATGGTTTTTTGTTGTGGATTTTTCACCCATGCTGCCTTTCCTGCCAAAGAACAGCCATGTAGCAGGTAGTGGCTGACTGGCCTTGTTTTACACCTGGCTAAGGTGTCAGCTTGTCTGTGAGGAACTGGTTTGGCCATTATCCAGACATATCTGGAAAACATAGTTGTAGTCATGATTTCAGTTTACATTTATAACTTCACCTATAACACTACTGCATGCTTTTTAATTAAGATATTATTGATCAGCCAATCATGAGTTTTTAAATATCTCACAAGACAGGCCTTGTACAAAAATTATTACAAAATGTGCAGGGACTGGAGTATAAGTAGTCACAAAGATGAAGGCAAAAGCCCAACAGTGCATAGCAAACGGTGCTATTACCTATGCCTCCAGTAAAGTTCGAAGTTGGGTGATGGTCTTACAGAAGGATTGTGACTCGTTCCTGTTAGAGATGTAGGTCAGCTATATACATCAGAGCTGGATTCAAATTTTCCTAACGTTTAGGGTGGTTGGCTTTGGGTTTTTAAATTACTGATTTTATTGTAATTCTAATAAATACACCAGGGCGTACCTTACATTTGAGCACTTCTGTACCTTACTCCCAACCTAGCAGATATTTGAGTTTCTTAAAAGAAAAATAATCCAGTGATACTCAGGTTTGCAAACTGCAAGTGGCTCTTTACTGTGTCTCCTGCAGTGCCTTATAGCACATAACATTAAATGCACTGTGTGATTTAATTCTTAACCGATTAGGATGCTTTTACTACATTATGAACCAATTGCTGCTGATAAATAATAATACCTGGACAGCCATTTTGCTGTGAGAAGAAATGTATAAAATGAAACAATGCTTTCACACTACTGTGGCTCTGTAGGGTAATGCTGATGGTTAATTTGGCTCCTAAACCACTGAGGTCTGAGTACAGGTTGAACCTGAGAGTCCAAAACAATGTGGTCTCACTAGAGAGACCCCACCACAAAGGTTGCCAGTGGCTGGTAGCTCATCCAGCAGGCAGCCTGCAGTGCTAATGGCCTGGGAGCAGGGAGCCAACCAGTAGTTGGGAGGTGAGCCCTGCCAGCCGGGGGGCAGAGCCAGGACTGGAGCCCCACCAGTGGCCTGGGGACTGTGCACTCACCAGGCCGGTGGAGAGGAGGGGTGCTCCAGGAGAGCCCGAGGCCTGGTCTTCCCTGGTCCAGGAAACTCCCTCCTTTGTGACCACTCAGGTCCCAAGAGTGCCAGTCCAGGGAGGTCCAAGCTGTATCATTGAATTAAACCGCTGAGGACTAAGTGCTAAATTCGGCAGTAAGATACCCTCGCTAATCCTCTTGACTATCATTTTTTGTGTGTTTCTACTGGCAAAATTTGTTCCACAATAACTCTTCAGGTAACTTAAGTGCAAAGTGACTAAGATTCTTCAGCTATCACTTCCTTCCCAATCCACTCAACATTCCCCACCCAACTCAAAGATTTTTGAGAGAAGCTAGTATGATCAATCACACACCAGTCTGAAGCTGGTTTTGGAATTTAAACTGAGTTCTTCAGTGCTTTACCAATTAGCCATATGAGTTTGTTCCTCTGTCAAAGTAGCACGTTTGATTACAATTAGATCAGTATTGAAGATGTCTCAATCAGAGCGCTGTGGCACCTTTAAGACTAATACATTTATTTGAGCATAACTTTCATGTGCTGGAGCCCTCTTTTGCATGACGACTCTGTGTTGTTTGCTAAAACAAATTAACTCAGCTACCCCTCAAATAAGAGCGCTGTTGCCTAAAAGACTGATATTGCATCTTTCACCAAGATATAGTAACGCTAAAGAGTTCACATATGCAATCCACCTTGTTTTTAACAGGTCTCAAGAAATACTGTATGTCCTTGCATATATCTTGAGAGAATACATGGGTTGTAAGTTGAATTGCACTGTTTCTGAGGAAGTCAGCAGATACTTTGGAGAGAAAGACAGTTCTTATTGGAAGTAATACTCATTCCTCTACTATTGTAATTTCTTCATTGTGGTGAGAATGGACAAGTGGATGAATGAAATATGAGGCTTCTTGAAATTCATTCACATTCTGTAGTAAGAGGTAGATGGTTGGATCACTGGACTTCTTTATGCCATTGGCATAAGAATGCTGTGTGTTGTAATTTCTTGCTGCATGCAGTATTTTTAGAATTAAGCCCAATTTCAAAATTAAGGTTGAACCCAGTATCTAAATTCTATGCCCTTATTAACCCTCATTTCATTGATGAGATGTAGATACTAAAGGGAAGAAACTGCAAGCTAAAACTCTGAAAGTACCTTAAAATGCCTTAAATAGCCATTCTATTCTCTCTAGCCTGCAAAAACTAAGCAAGCATTAGGAGAAGGGAATTAATCAACAGCAAACTAAATGGTATAAAGAGGTTATTTTTCACCTGTTCTTTCTGGAAGGGTAATTGAAAGAGACTGAAGTCAACTAAATTGAGTATATTAAAACAATGTTCTCAAACCTAATGGATCAAATCTATCGCTGTAAACTCTTCCTGAAGATAATCCAATGAAAGAATAAAAAGATACATTTTATCCAATAGTTAATCAGTTAAATGTAGAATAAAGTCAGAAGACACAGAAAAGTATGTGTCTGCTTTACAGTGTGGAGGCTTTCTGGTGGTTCTTTGAGTGACTGCAGGAGTCTGCTCTTGTACCAGCAGACTGGCAGTTCACTGGCAGTGTCACAGGCATCAATCTACATTGCCTCAGACATCACACCCATCAGTACCATTGAAAGTAGAAGCCAGCAATGGTGGCAGTGCTGCATTCTTTTATTTGGCTTTTCTCTCTGATCCCATCATGAACAGCACCCCTGGGATCAGCCAACAGAGGTTTTTCTCGTCTGAATTGGAGATTGCCTCGTATGTTTCCCAGTATCCAAACTGTTTTTGCTACTCTCTAGCAAAGCACTACTTCCTAATAGGGGCCTTCCACAGAAAATATGGTTGAGCTTGTGACCAGGAGGCCACTGAGGCCCACCTGTGGTCAAGTGACCTTTTTTGGAAACTGTAGACTTGTCACCCAGTTTCTAGGGCATATACAAGGCATTCCATTTTTGTGTGGAGAGTCAGTGGGCCTCAACCAGGCAATAAGAGGTAGTTCAGGCTTAACTGCTGAGCAACTGGTGAAGTGGAGCAGTCTTAAGTGGTACTGCTCTCTTCTTCTCCTGATAAGGCAGTCTCCTCAGTGGGTATTTCTCCTTTCTATGATTGCAGTAAGACCTGCCAAGGGAAATTAAAACCGTGGTCCATGGACTGCACATTGCCTATTAGCTGGTAAGCCATGAGATGTTTTGCTGATGTGGTGCATGGCCCACTGCAGCTCTCAGTGGCTGTGGTTTGTGGTTCTTCTCTTTACTGAACCTATCAGTGATCACTCTAGTTTTGCATCCATTGCATCTGTACTTGAATCCTGATTGACAGCTCCATCCAAACCCAGGGGCCCTTCATTTAACAGCCTTGAGGCTTCTTGGCTAAATCCTACAGAGCAGTCTTGTTTGGAGCATGTTTGGCACGTCTTGTTAAATAGTAGAAAGCCCTCTTACCAGGTCTATTTTCTTGTTAAAGTGGAGGCATTTTTCTCTCATGAATCTATATCCTGGATTTTCTATTGCACTGAAAAGACCAGGGAGGGCAGTTACTTCTATCAAAAAACACCAGGCAGCAATATTAGGTTTTCAGCCTCACATGGGTACCATTCCATATTTTCAAATCTGACAATCAGATTTTTAAAAGGTCTGGAAGGGTTGCAGCCTCAGATAAGGGAACTTATTCTATCTTGTGACTTGAACCTAGTTTTGTTAGAGTTCATGGGGCTATTGTTTGAGCCTCTAGCAATATGTTCCTTACTACACTTACTAACGCAGGTGACTTTTCCAGTAACTATTACTTTGTCCATGCTGCTTGTTCTGACTTTAGAACTGGTTTATACAGTCCTCTTGAAGGATGAAGTATACTTACGCCCTCATCTAAGATTTCTCTCTAAAGTGGTGTTTAATGCTCATATTAACCATTCAATTTACTTACCTATGTTTTATTCAAAGCCACATGCCAATACAGATGAGTACGGCGCGCACACCTTAGACATTAGAAGAGCTTTGGAGTTCCTCCTAGATAGGACTAAATCATTCCGATTGTCAGCCCAACTATTTGTGGCCATCACAGACAGGTTGAAGAATTTCTCAGTCTCTTCGCAAAGAATTTAGTTTTGGATCACTTCCTGCATTCATGGATGTTATGATCTGTAACTATTTCCTTGCCAAACAAAGTGACAGCACATGTCACAGGACCATAAGCAGCCCTGGTGGCATTTTTGTGCAAGTCCCTATCAAAGAAATTTCTAGAGTGATAAACTGGTCTTTAATTCACACCTTTGCATCCCATTATATAATCATTCAGTACTCTACAGATCATCCTAACTTTGGACAAGTTGTATTCTGCTTGTGAACTCTGATCCCTCCTCCTACTTCATGGCTTATAAGTCATCAAGAGTGGAAAGCACATGTGCAGTCACTTAAGAAAAGTAAAAAAACAGCAAATGGTCTGGTAGCACTTTATAGATTAACAAAACATACATACATGTTTTGTGAGCCTGTACAGGATAAACTAAAAAAAACAACAAATGGTCTCGTAGTACTTTATAGACTAACTTGGCTACCCCCTGAAGCTACCCCCTAAACTTGCCAATCTAGACGCAGCCCTTGGGTGGAGCAGTGCTGGGTAGGCTCAGAGGAGCAGGAGAGAAGTCCCAATCTGATACCTCCCAGGCTGAAGGCCTTGATGCACAGGTCACAGGGAAGTAGCCTAGAGAACAGGAGTAGTCAAGGGGAATGAAGGAGGGAAGGACAAGGCTGTCGCTAGATCATCCTTGGGTCAGGACCCAGAGTAGGTCCCTCTCTCCTGCCCCCGTAACCTTGCACCACATCTTGCTACCAAGGAGTGTGGCCTTTACTACTGAAGCTTGACTTTGGGGCAGCAATTAGCCACTCAGGCAGGTATAAAGACCGAGCATTGCTGATACCGCTGGAAAGGGGCCAGAACGGAGTAGGTCCCTGCAGTCCAGGGAGTTACTGATCCAAAGGCGGAGGATGGAGACAGCGGACCAATGATGGGTGAGGTACTGGCCAGAAGGCAACATACTTCATAAACGGAGTGAATTCCCAGACTAACTAGCAGGAGGCACCATGGCAGGGAGTCGACTCCACTATAATCCCCAGGAGCAACAGCTACAGAAGGTTAGTTAGAATTTCCAGAAGAAATGGTTCTCATCAATCACTTTTCCCTCAGTGGTTTATACCCAGTGGCTACGTCTAGACTGGCATGATTTTCCGCAAATGCTTTTAACGGAAAAGTTTTCTGTTAAAAGCATTTGCGGAAAAGAGCGTCTAGACTGGCACGGACGCTTTTTCACAAAAGCACTTTTTGTGGAAAAGCGTCTGTGCCAATCTAGACACGGTTTTGCGCAAGAAATCCCCAATCGCCATTTTCGCGATCGGGGCTTTTTTGCACAAAACAATACCACGTTGTCTACACTGGCCCTCTTGTGCAAAAGCATTTGCGCAAGAGGGCTTTTGCCCAAACGGGAGCAGCATAGCATTTTCGCAAGAAGCACTGATTTCAGACAGTAGGAAGTCAGTGTTCTTGCGGAAATTCAAGCGGCCAGTGTAGACAGCTGTTTTCCCCTTTGGTGAAGAAAAGACCCTTGCTGCTCTAGCTACATCAAGACAAAACCTGGTGACCCTAGCTGCTTAGATCAGTGTTTCTCAACTTTTATTTTTGTATAAAGTACCCCTTTAAAAAAAAAAAAAAAAAAGTATCCCCAGTACCTACAGTTTTCAGACACAAATTTTCTTTCTACCATTGCAACACATTTGTTTATACAACTTAATTGTAGCTGGGTGGGCGATGAAATTTTTAGGTGTAAAAAGTACAAAAATAATAAAGCGCTGTAAAACTTAAAACAAAAATTCAGTTTTCTCTAAATTTCAGTTGTGTTGATGTACCCCCCCAGACTTCTCTTGTGTATCCCTAAAGGGTACTTGTACCACTGGTTGAGAAACACTGGCTTAGATGACATTCTCTGGCCATTAATTGCCTTGCTCTCCTTTTAAGATATTTTTAGGAGCTTATGTGAATCCTGGCCTCACTCACCTAAGTTTCCTGAGGTTTTTAAAACAAGCAGAAATACAAGTTTTCTTCATCATCCTGATACCTTCTTCCCAATCTCGATATACTTTTTGTTTTTAAGACCCAGCATCTTTTCTCTTTTCTCATCACCTGTGGAAACTAAGGCTACGTCTAGCCTACATGCCTCTGACGACAGAGGCATGTAGATTAGGCTACCAGGCAAAGGAAAATGAAGCGGCGATTTAAATAATTGCCGCTTCATTTAAATTTACATGGCTGCCGCGCCGAGCTGATCAGCTGTTTGTCGGCTCAGCGCGGTAGTCTGGACGTGCGGGTGTCGACATCAAAGGCATTTGTTGACCACCCAGGTAAACCTCATCCCAGGAGGCATACCTGGGTGGTCGACAAATGCCTTTGATGTCGACACCCGCGCGTCCAGACTACCGCGCTGAGCCGACAACAGCTGATCGGCTCAGCGCGGCGGCCATGTCAATTTAAATGAAGCGGTGATTATTTAAATCGCCACTTCATTTTCCTATGCTTGGTAGCCTAATCTACATGCCTCTGTCGTCAGAGGCATGTAGTCTAGATTTAGCCTAAGGAACTGATCAAAGGAAGAAAAAAGCCATATTTGGAGAGAAGCCAAGATGATCAGAAATTAATGCCACTAAGGCTATGTCTATACTGCAGGCTTCTTGCGCAAGAACTGTTTTGCACAAGAGTTATTGCGCAAAAGGTCTTGCACAAGAGCGCGTCCTCATTGCCATGTGCTTTTGTGCAAGAGATGTACTTTTGCACAAGAGTGTCTATGGCAGTGTGGACACTCTCTTGTGCAAGAAAGCTCTGATGGCCATTTTAGCCATAGGGGTTTCTTGCACAAGAAACCCCTGTTGCCTGTCCACACTACCTTCTTGTGCAAGAGCTCTTGTGCAAGAGGGTTTATTCTTCATGCGAAGGGGGAATAACTCTTGCGCAAGAAGCCCTCTTTTCTGATGCTTTACTGTAAATTTACTTGCACAAGAACACGCATGCAGTGTAGACGCTCTGCAAGTTTTTGCGCAAGAACAGTTGTTCTTGCGCAAAAAGCCTGCAGTGTAGACGTAGCCTAAGTGTTTGTTACTATTGAACATTTTGGAGCACCAATATACTCCACTATTTGAACAGATGCATAATACTAACACACTTCTTCTTTCTCCAACCTATTTTCATAGGATCATAAGGTTGGAAGAGACCTCGGGAGGTCATTGAATCCAATCCCTTGCTAAAAGCACCAATTCCAATTAAATCATCCCAGCCAGGGCTTTGTCAAGGTGGGACTTACATTTCTCCCTCATAACTAGAAAACCAACAGGGGTGTGGCTTATTTTTTTTACCTTGCAGGAAAGTTAGAGGGAGCTCCTATTCTAGCCATACATTTAGAAGGATGAAACTCAGGGGGGACCCTCCAAAACAAAATGAGGTTTTACCTAGCTGAACAAAATTGCCTTCCCCCAAACACAAGCCTTCCTAAGAGGATCACACCTTTCTTCAACATATCGGCTGTGTCTAGACTGCATCCCTTTTTCGTAAAAGGGATGCAAATTAGACATATCGCAATTGCAAATGAAGCGGGGATTTAAATCTCCCCCGCTTCATTAGCATAAAAATGGCTGCCGCTTTTTTCCAGCTTGGAGCTTTGCTGGAAAAAAGTGCCAGTCTAGACGCAGATCTTTAAGAGGGATAAGGGATCTTTCAGAAAAGGCTTTATTTTCCAAAATATCCGCGTCTAGACTGGTGCTTTTTTCTGGCAAAGCTCCAAGCTGGAAAAAGCGGCAGCCATTTTTATGCTAATGAAGCAGGGGAGATTTAAATCCCTGCTTCATTTGCAATTGCAATATGTCTAATTTGCATCCCTTTTACGAAAAAGGGATGCAGTCTAGACACAGCCATCCTGTTTTGCTACAAATGGTAGGGAAAGTAACATAGTATAAAACCAAACTAGATTAGATGGTACAATACTGATTTTTTTTCCTAATGAAGAATCTACATAATAAGAAGCATGTGCAAGTTAATTACTGAAAGAGAACCTTTTCAGGCTAAAATGGAACTGGCAAATGGAAAAAAAAGCTGCAATTAACTACATTTTTGTAGCTGTGATTGTAACGGTAGAACCTAGAGTGTCATTTGAAATAGTCACTCTTGGTCTGGAATTTTATGCTACATGTTGTGTCACCAATTATACAGTAATGGGGATCAATGGAGAATGCCCGTGTGCAGATGTTTTTAACTTTGACATCATGAAAGGGTGATGTACTGATTTATAATAAATTCCCAGGGCTGCTAATAGTGCTGTGACATCAGGGGCCTCTGGGCTTGAAGTGGGTGTAAGCTTTCAAATATTGTATGGGTGGGAGAAGCTGAAGGTAGTTGCATTTAATCTTTAGGGCAGCATCAACTGATTTCTGTGCTTCTATAATAATGCTCAGAATCTAAGATTTTTAATGTGCTGAGTTACTGGTAAGATCAGTGGAGGAGTTGGCATCATTCAGCATACATCGTTAGAGGGGAGTAGAGATGTCCTAAGTCCATGTTCTTATATGTTCTTATTAAACATCAACAATCCCTACAAAATTATTTGGATTTCAAAATGGAGGGATCCCTCAATGTCATGCCTACATTGGGAGTTAGCAACCTCGAAGCTTTATGAACCTCTTACAATTAATACTTTGGTAATGTTATTGGCCCTGTACTTGTTTGTTTCTGGGAGACATCAACAGGAGGCTTGGCCAGCCTACTATGAAAGGACTAGTAGTCAAGTGAATAGAAGTACTTGACTGACACTGGGTCTTGGGAGGTGCCACATCTGATGCGCTTTTCTGGGAATGTTCAGTCCAGCATGGGAGCAATGGTGTCATCTTGTAAAGAACTGAGTCATGCATGGACAGGAGACTGCTCCTGTGACAAATTCCATTGTGGGATACACTTTTACACAGAACAATAGAAGTCCCTCCACATGGCCAAGGATATATAAAGGGCCCTGGAAATCCCTTCATTTTGTCTTCTGTCCTGCTTCTCACCTCTGGAGGACCTATGCTATGAATGAAGCTTGGAACAAAATACCCATCCTAACAGTGGATTTACTCCAGAGACTTGACTTAAGCCAGCCTTTTATTCCATCACTGCTACAAACCTGCACCAAGAATTTTGCAGTTAGTATATGTAATCTGATTCCTTTAACAATTTTATCTTTCCTTCCTTCTATGAACAAACCTTGAGATTCTAATGGACTGGCCATTGGTCTGCTTTTTGCAGAAGATCTAAGGGTGCTCCTCATTTCATGAAGAGTAACAGTTAATTCAAGGGAAAGGTTTTGGATCGGACTACCGCATCTACACGCAGCAAGTTAATTCAGGCTACTGGCTTTTTAAAATGGTGACCGGCCGCAAATATGCTAATCAAGCCCAGGATATTTAAATCCCGCGCTTCATTAGCAACTTCGGTATGCTTCATTTGCCTCCCTAGTTCAAACTAGGGGGCAAGTGTAGACATACCCTAAGTTAATAGGCAGCAGGTTTAAAACAAAAGGAAGTTTCTCTTCACTCAGTGCACAGTTAACCTGTGGAACTCCTTGCCAGAGGATGTAGTGAAGGCTAGGACTTTAAAAGGGTTATAAAAAAAAAGCTAGATAGATTCATGTGTAACTTTAAAACTGAAGTTACATGAGTCATTTTGCATAAAGTGTCTTTGTTATGCATATTCATATTAATAAGCCAATTTTCATAAAGCACAGGGAGCATGACCGTATGTAACCCTGTTAGAGATATTACAGGGAACAAGAAGGATGAAATTATCTCTAGAGTTAGTATTGATATTGAAAATAACATTGTAAAGAATCTAAATCAGGGTTTCTTAAACTGTTCCGTGGCACACCGGTGTGCCGTGAGGCAGTCGGAGGCATGCCGTGGTGAACAACTGAGTTCAAAATGGCTGCCCTCACAGGGGCAGGTGACCTTTTTTCCCCCCCTCAATAACTTTCCCTCTGACCCTTTTTTTTGATTGGTTGGTTGGGTTTTTTTTGTTCAACAAAAAATCCTTGGTGTTCCTCATTTAAAAAAAAATTGTTTGGTGTTCCTCCATCTTAAAAAGTTTAAGAAACACTGATCTAAATATTACCATGGGTTGCTTTGTAAAATAAATGACACAAGCTTTCTGCATAAAGGCTTTGCATACATGTTCTATATTTGATTTTAAAATATAAATGCATACATTGTGGTCATTGGCCACTGTGGAGGACAGCAGCATAGTAACAGTACACAAAAAAACACTCATGTCTCAAAAGTATAGGGTAAATCTAATGCGTCCTTCATCCAACAATCTTTACAAATATAAAACCTCATAATATGCCTGTATGTTAGGTACTTTCAACATTTTACCTGAGGTACAGAAAGGCTGTGATTTATCCAAAGCAAATGCTTAAATGGAAACAAAATCCAGCAGAGGACTATCTCCTGCTCTATCCATTACATATTATCTCCCTTGGTGCACACACAAATCCTGGAATTCAATAATTCTTGGCTCAGTGTCAGACTTATTTAGTTAGAAGTGGTGTTGGTCTCCAATGGTTGCCCTATGGAACAAAACAGGTTAACTCTGTACCCAAGACTTAAAGACTATAGTAGAGTTTGGGGTGCAGGGAGATTCCAATTTTTTAAACCTTCAAACTCTTTTCATCCATGGCATGTGGAAATTTATCCAGCTCTGTGTTGGATCAATTTTTGCAGCTGCATGTGGATGAACTAATAGTCTGTGTGCCCAGTGATTTGCTGGACCAGGAATTTGAATAATCTTTATAAAGCTTGCAACCAAATATGTTCTGCAACATCTTTACATTGACTTGACTGCTAGTCCAGAGTCTTTTTTTTTTTTAAGTGTTAAAATAGAATTACCTGGAAGTGTGGGAAGAAGGGTAAATCTTCTCTGACTGTGACCTGCTCTGCAATGCTACATGATACTGGTATAGTGCTATGGCACTGTAGTGTAGGCATGATCTGTGTGAGAGGGTGCTTTGGAGAGCTTTTTCACTCATCCTTCAGGTCAAGATAGTGTTGAAGTGTAGTGATACTTTCTTTGATTATCATACCAAACTGAATAGACTAGGTCAAACTCTTACCTTAGCTACATCCAAGGAACCACACTAATGTTGATGAAGTAGATTTTAGCCATCTTATTTAGGACACTTCTAAATAGGTGACTTCCCAATACATGTGGTTGTGCTCTGGGTAGTGGGCTGGGAACTTCAACTCATCTGGGTTCTGTTCCTTGTTCTACCACCTAATCTCTGGGCCTCAATTTGCCCCTTCTGGAAGATAAAAAAGCAGGTCTATGGATAAAGCAAATGATTGTTAAATTAATTGCTTCCCATTCTTTGCATTTCATACCATGCAATGAAATGAACTGCTGCAGATTTTCTTCGGGTTTTAATGATTTGCATTCTTTTCAAGAGGATGCTTGTGTTAATGGAAAGAAAAAGTTGCTCATATATCACCAGAATGGCTATAATTTTCCAGTTTGTGTATTCTCCAGTAGTATTGTGACTATCACAAATTTATCAGTTAAGGGGAATAAAAAAGTTTATATTGATAGAAAATACATTACTAAAATAAAAAAGAATAACAAATAGTGAGTGTAATAGCATATAAGTATACGATAATCATCAGTTGTTTATGCAAGTTGGGTATAAATGAAACCTGTTTTGTAATGCTAACAATATAGCTGTATTTTATTTTCTAAGTAAAACAAAACCAGAATTGTAGTACATTTTCCTCAAATTGCTGGGGGGAGGAGGGGGCAGGAATTAGCTGAGAGGAAAATAGCTTCAAATAGATGTAGCAGCATTGTTAGGAATGCAAACGACAACATCCAATATTCCTATACCTATCACTGTTAAACGTAACATCCATGAGCATACATTCCATGGTCCTGTGTAGGGTGTAATCAACCAACCTCGATAACTACTGCTCATAGTAGAGTATTCCATCTAGAGAGATTTCCATGGCTTGCCTTGGCAGAATAGAATAAAGTTGACCTTGTTGGCCTGCATTTTATTACTGTGATTTTTTTCCCCTTAATCTTAAATGTGTTTTGTATATGAAAACACTCCACTGCATATTACATTGCTCCTTTGAAGCCAAATATTTTGTATTCTGTGAAAAGCTACTTTGCAGGTGCCAAGAAATGTGGTACTATGGGTGTGATTAAGAATCAGTGTCTTCAGAAGAAGTGTTTTGTTGGAAGTTCTGACAGGTGTGTTGGGATAAGCCATGTATATATAATGCAAGAACATTTAAATCTGTTTTTTTAATGTTTTTGTGGCTTCCATGCTGCCCCTACAGCAAAGTTCAAGGCAGTGACATTATGCTTTTCCATTTAACAACATTGCAGAAGAAGACTGTTTTCTCACATACACACAAAGAATCCTCTACTCTACAGTCCTAGCAATGTCTATAAAACTGTAAAGGCAGCTGAAACTTCCTGCTTTTCTGGTGCTCAAACTATTCCCCATATATAAATGTTGGAACTGCATCACATTGCTGATCGAGATACTGCCAAAGTCTGTTAATCTGTAGAACACTGAAAACATATACAAACAGGCTACGTCTACACTGGCATGATCTTGCGCAAAAACTCTTTAGCGCAAGAGTTCTTGCGTTAAAGTAAATGCGCAAGAGCATCTACACTGGCATGTGCTTTTGCGCAAGAGATGATCTCTTGCACAAGAAAGCTCTGATGGCCATTTTAACCATCGGGCTTTCTTGCACAAGAAATTCATATTGCCTGTCTACACTGACCTCTTGCACAAGAACAGTTGCTCAAAAGGGCTTATTCCTGAGTGGGAGCATCAGAGTTCTGGCGCAAGAAGCCCTGATTTCATACATTAGAACGTCAGTTTACTTGTGCAAGAACACGCTGCCGGTGTAGACACCGTCACAGTGTGTCTGAGTAGGAAAAATTCTAGCTCATAGAATTATTCTGTTAAGAAAAACATAGGATGAATCCAAAATCTTACTTTATTTTTCAAAGGAGCATCATCAAGGTAAAAGATTCACATTGACTTATTGAACATCATGAAGACATCGTTTAACCCCTTGTCTCCCAGAGAGGAAGGCTGAACTGGCTTAAGGCAGAACTAGTTTTATATTGGAAATTGATTTCATTTGTGATGGGGAGATTGAGTTGGAAGCAGGAGAGTAATCCTATTAGCAGTATATAGTTCCAATTATCCTAGCACCTCATTCATCTGACCCCAAACAGGTGTATATGCCAAGAGTTATTCTGCAGATTCCGAGTAAGGTTATTGAGTGAGTCCGACTTGAGTCTGTAGATTTACACTCTTCTTCCTGATATTATAATCTCCCCAATTTATATTTTTAATATTTTCTACTTTATACACTCACATTCTAAGTGTGTAAGTTCAGTGCTGCTGGAATCGCATCACCTTTTCCTGGAGGAACAAGCATGTAAACTTCTATGCTGTTGTCTACCCATACTAGCCTCATTTACAGGCATCTCAGCAGAGCTGAATGAAATTTCCATGTTTCTCAGGAAATTTCACATTTCAAAATGTTTCTATTTCAAATGAAGACACATTCTTTGCATTTCTGCACAGGTCTTTCCTGCTATACGAACAGAGGAAGGTGATGTGAGAGAGAATAGCAGAACGTGTGATTCCTGTGAAGTTTAGACTTGAGAAGCACTGCTTTGCACCATATAAACTGACTGAAAATACTCTTTATTCCAAATTGGTGAAGCACCTGTTCCACTTGGAAAGCTTGCTGTGTACCCCACTCATGTATCATTAAATTTCACTAGCATTATTTCAAGAGTCAACATTCAGGAGTCAAGGTCAAGGCAGTCAATTTGCTGTGACACAGGATAGGTATCAGTCTATTTTCTTTCTTCTCTCATTGTAATTGGACTTGAACTGAGCTTTTGGTGGGTTCACCCCACGTTTCTCTTAGTATTACTTTTAAGGCATCCAGATGGGGTGACAGCATGGAATAAGACACCAGCCTTCCATCTGTTAAAAAGAAATTAAATACTAGGTTTTATTGTTCTTTAAGTAAGAACAGATACAGTCTGTATGTCAAGGCCAAGCTATATGCTATTAAATCTACCCTTTGAAGTCTTCCACTGGGCTGACCAAGGACAGATGGTAAACTGTTATCATTTGATATGGGATCAGGTCAAGTCGAAGTTCAAGTTTAAAGGTAACAGTCAGTCTCCACTCAACCATCAAATGAATTAATTTATAGAATGAATGGCATAATAGTCAGCATCTTTGCTACTGTTCTACTCTTTTAAAAATTTGGAGATTTATTTCACCCTACATTTCTGTCTTTTAGAAATTTAGAATGGTAACAAGGCAGTTGCTGTGATTTAGTATTTGAATATAAATTACTTTTTGGAGGGGGTGGAAGACAATTTCCAGGATTGTGATGTACAATTTATATTTTATGACTACCCCCATTCATTTTCATCATTTCTCCTTTTGTTTCTATTTCCCTTGAAGATCTACCATCACTTGAGAATAACATACATTCATCATAAGGGTTGATTGTTAGAGAAAATACATAGTTCTGATTGTGAAACAATTTTTTGTGAACACCTTGTTTTCACTCTCAGATAATGTCCCCAGACATTTGCCTTTGAGGCTAAAATGCTCCATACTTGACCTCAGTCTTTTTCCTCACAAAGGATTTTTTTCTTTTTTTCAGAAAACATTAGCGCAAGGCCTTCAGCTGTTGCTTTGTCTTTTGTTTTTAACTTTGGCAGAGGAGGGGATAAACACACTTTCTGTATTAGAAAATTCTAACTAAACTTTTTATAGAAAACTACAGCAAAATTGTCTGATGTTTCCCATATGACACACAACATGGATGTAGTATGCTGAAGTTTGAAGCAAAAAGTGCCTTGAGCAAGTACCAGGTGAATAGTTATGCAGAAAGAACTTGAGGTCTAGCCCAGAGTCTTTAATCCTTAAATGAAGCACTTAGACTAGTAATCATCTTTCAGCCAAAGGCTCTAATTGTCTGTGCTATTTATGCAAGCACTGCAGAATTAGGTCCTCTTGTGCAAAGCTAGAACTATAATGCTGCTCAAGAAATTTCTCTAGAGTTTCTTTTCATTCTCTACAGTTTCTCATTCCTTTTTTGCTTAACCCCCTACATAGGAAGCTGAAAAAAATTCTGTTCTTTAAACTCGGGATAGCTGAGGAGAATGGGGTGAAAGGTGGCTTGGAGCATCTTTCTGCTCCCTTGATCATGGGCTGGCCCAGGGCATAATTGAAAAAAGCCTATGGGCTGCTTTAAATTACATTGGATTCAGCAGTTCCACGTGACTGCTGTACAGCTGGTGATCAGATGGAGCAGTGTACCATCTGCTGCGTCCCTTCTACCCCAGTATGTTCTCTCCCTTATCCTTAGGATAGCTTTCCGTGTAATTTGCACTGGTGAGGTGGCATAAGGAAAGCAGAATGAGGGAATCTAGACCACAAGCAGATACAGAACAGATGAGAGACAAGAAGTGATGTGCGTTCATGTTAAAGCTTTTTCTTTAAGAGATACACCCTACATGTTCCTCCAGGTCCTGCATCTTGACAGGAGGTTAGACTAGACTCTTGTGGTCATGTCTAACTCTATGGTTCTAAGCTTCTACCACGCAGACTCTCATGTCAAGTTCCTTAACACCAAATATCAGGGTCTCAAATGAGAAATCTGCAGGAAATGTCAATTATATACACCTAACTTAATGCTATGCATTTTTATGAAAGGAGATGAAATAAAAACATCTTAAATCTAGGCCATTATGGGAGTATGAGGGGGACTTTACCATCAGCTTAAACTCTGAGGGAAGGGACTATGAAACTGTATCCATATGCTGCTTGGATTTTAAAAGGGCAAGGTTTCTAAGTCTAAGCAAAGGGATTCCCAGCCAGCCACCCTGAGTTAGCCATAGAGGATATAGAGCTTACATATTACAGAAACAAAGGAATTTCATACGGCCATAACAAAGAGAGAGTGGAATTGACCTTCATATGTAAATTCAACACTGTTTTCCTGGGCTTGAACTGGGACTTTAACTGGATGTTACATTATAAACGTAGTCTTCTGTGCATTTAACACCTCATTAACATCAAAAGCTAAGTATGGGACACTTTTAGCCCACTAAGTTAGCCTTACTAGCACTGGCACTACCACTGACAGGTAATTTTTTTCTTCCCTTTTTTTTCTGTTATAAATTCTGGGTTCCTGTTATTTCCAGTCAAGCTTCCAGCTCATCTGAAGAAGTGGGGTTTCCCCACAGAAGCTCAGGATACTATACATATATATTTGTTACTTGTCGTTTTTAAAGTTACAGACCAACATAGCTACCCCTCGGAGGCAGAAACCCCTATTACATTTTGGAATCTAAGACTGTAACTCATTTGTGTGTCTATGTTTACCTGTTTTGATCTTGTAAATAATTCTCATTTCTTGTTAATGGTTAATAAAGTTTTAGGTAATTTGTTATAGGGTTGGCTACATTGTGTGAGAGCTGAGGTGCAACTAACCTGAATATTACTGTGATTTTTAGTGTAAGGGTTTATCACAAAGGCAAATGGGGCAGCAAGCTGGATCGGAGTAACCAACAGAACTATCTGTGACTTCGTTGTGTGGCTGTTACAGTGCCTGAGGAGTTCACACTTGATGCTTGGCTGGTGAAAAGTAAGTCTAGAGCTCACAGTCAATTTGGGATGTACGTTCTGCTTCTTACCAGTCTGCCCTGAGGTTGGTACTCATGCTTCTGAGCCACTTCAGACAGCTTGACAAGGACCATGTGCAAAAGCCCACAAGTAAACTTTAAAAAATAACAACCTTAACAGGAAAAAAAGGGTCTGAAGGTCATTGGAGGAACAAGAGTGAAATTAAAGAGGGAATTTGCTTCACATAATCGCTGTCTAGACATAATTGCAAAAAGCATGCAAAATAAAAAAAGCTAGAAATATTAGCTCATAAATATAATTATGATTTGGTGTCTCTCATGTGGTGGGGAAAAAAATCTCATGACTGATATATCAGTACAGCAGGGTAGAGTTTATTCAGTAAGGATAGGATAATAATGTGTTTGCTGGGTAATATAGGGTGGGGGAAGCTGTTCCTCTTCAACCTGCCTAGAGTGGCCCCACCCACACTTGACCCTCCCCACCTCCCACCCCCAAGGCCAGGCCCTCTCCTGCAGATCCCAGTGCTCTGCCCTTATCCAGGCTGGCTGGGGCTAGCTGGCCTGCATCCTGCAGGGCCTCAGGGTGCTGTGATCATGTCACCCAATGCATTGGGGATAAGGTCTCAACCCCTGGTTGCCTGGCCCTGGGACCAACTGCTGTGGTGGGAGTGCTCTGGGCTCAAGATGGAGGCCTCAAGCACAAGGCAAGGGGCTGGGGCTTGCCTCCCCAAACAGGCAGGTCACTGGCTGCCTATGAATAAGGACAATGGGCTTCCATAAAGCAGCGTTTATCAAATGCCAAGCAATGGGAAGGAAAAAAATAACACAAGTGACAAAATCAGAACGGTTAAGGCACAGAATGAGTTATGTCTAACAATGAACTTAAAAGACAGTAAGAGGAGAGTCTATTATTGCACTCAGAGCAAGAGAGTCACAAAGTAAGGAGTAGACCCTTTACTTACTGGGCAATGGGACAGTGAGCTAAGAACAAGAGGTATTTAAAGCCCATTTTGTTTCAGTCTTCACTAAAAAGGTTAATTGTGACAGATATGCAACAGTAGTAACAACAATGGGAAACAAATGCAAGCCAAAATATGGAAAACACAAGTTAAAGACCATTTGGTTAAGTGAGATCTATTCAAGTTGGCAGGTTATGAAATTCACCTGAGGGTATTAGCAAATTAGCCGAAGCAATCTTAGAACAGTTACCTTTGAGAACTGATGGAGGATGGGTGAGATTGTGGAGGATTGGAGTAGGGTAAACACAGTGCCTATCTTTAAAAAGAGGAACAAGGATAACCTGGAAAATTATAGACCAGTAAAGCTATAAAAACTAACCTGCAAAGATATTAGATTTAATGATTAAACAATGAATTTGGAAGCCCCTAAAGAATATCAGGTTTATTAAGGAATAGCTAACATGGAATTCCAAAGAACAAATTATGTCAAATCATCTTAATTTTCTTCTTTGACAGGGTTATGGCCTAGGGGATGTAAACGAGGAGAGTCGGGGGATGAATAGGTGAGGAAGCAGTAGATGCAATATATCTTGATTTTAGTACAGTTATTTACACAATCCCATATAGCATTTTCATAGGCAAACTAGGAAAATGTGAACTGAAATTACTATAAATTGAGCACACAACTGGTTGAAAGGCCATGCTCAGGGTAGTAATCAATGATTTGCTATTAAAATGGGAATGGACTTGGACTTGGGGCAAGTTATGTTGAGAAGCCAAACTCTCTCTGTAACAAGCTTTCTTGCCCTTTCTTTGGGAATGTCTACACTACAAAGTTTTGTTGGAAAAACAGCCATTTTCCTGACAAAACTTGAGTTACATCCACACTACAATCATGTTCTTTCGAAAGTAAATCGAAAGAACAGATGGGTTTTTCCAACAGCAGTATTCCTCTTTCTATGACAAAGAAGCCTTTTCCCAAAAGAGTTCTTTCGGAAAAAGGCATGTGTGGACAGGGAGAAGGGTTTTCTTTCTAAAGAAGAGGCCTCCAGGAAATAACAGGTGCCTTGGTGGACACTCCGTCCATACTAATCACAACTCTATAGTTCCTATCTCATACCAGTTTTTAAAGTTGCAGGCACCCTGGACAAGTCTTGTGGCAGGAAGCTGGCCTGGGAACAGCACCTGACCATGTGCCTCTCTTTGTCACAGGCCTTGCCACCAATGGCAGAGCAACAAGTCCCCTGTGACTCCCCTAGCCCTCACAGAGAGCAGCCCCAGGGATATAAGGACCCACGCAGGGGCACCAAGAAGCGGGCACTCTACTGGTCCAGAGTGGAGATCCTGTCCCTCCTCAAGCTGTGGGGTAAGGAGGAGACATTGAAGAGTCTCTGCTCCAAGTGCCACAATGCTGAGATCTTCAAGTGCCTGGCCGAGTCCCTGGTGGAGCATGGTCACCCTTGGAATAGGTTCGGAGTAAGGTGAAAGAGCTCTGTCAGGGTATGTCTACACTACCACCCTAGTTCGAACTAGGGTGGTAATGTAGGCAACCGGAGTTGCAAATGAAGCCCAGGATTTGAATTTCCTGGGCTTCGTTTGCATCTTGCCGGGCGCCACCATTTTTAAATGTCCACTAGTGCGGACTCCGTGCCGCGCGGCTACACGCAGCATGGACTAGGTAGTTCGGACTAGTCTTCCTATTCCGAACTACCGTTACTCCTGTCGTGTAGACATACCCTCAGGAATACGTGAGGGCCAGAGAGTGCAGCTCGCACTCAGGGACAGGACCCCACACCTACCCCTATTACCAGGAGCTGCACCAACTCCTGGGGGGTTGGGGAAATGTCTTCACCACCCATCATCATGGACTCCTGCCTTGAGATCCCCATCGTCACCTGGCTGGAGGTCACAGCAGAGGAGAAAGAAGATCAGGGCCAGCAGGAGGAGGAGAAGGAGGAGATAGATACCGTCACCCTGTCCCTGGAGCCAGTGCCTGTCAGCCAGGACATCTCCCAGGCCTTGTCTGATGCCAGGGAGAGATCTTCAGGTGAGTGCTCTCAGTTTGTCACACACACAGGGTGGGGGAGGCAGGCACACGGGGGAGGGGTGTGAGCGTCACTCAGGCTGCTCAGGCTGGACATCGTGTTTGAAACTACAATACCCACATGAGGAAGTAAGGAAACAGATTAACAGAGCCAGATGTGTACCCAGAAGTCTCCTACTACAAGACAAGCCCAAGAAAGAAACCAACAGAACACCACTGGCCATCACCTACAGTCTTCAACTAAAACCTCTCCAACACATCATCAGTGATCTACAACCCATCCTAGACAATGATCCCTCACTTGCACAGGCCTTGGGAGGCAGGCCAGTCCTCGCGCACAGACAGCCCGCCAATCTGAAGCAAATTCTCATCAGCAAATATACACCGCACCACTGTAACTCTAACTCAGGATCCAATCCCTGCAACAAACCTCAGTGCCAACTCTGCCCATATATCTACACCAGCGACACTACCACAGGACCTAACCAGATCAGCCACACCATCACTGGGTCATTCACCTGCACATCTACCAATATAATATATGCCATCATGTGCCAGCAATGTCCCTCTGCTATATACATCGGCCAAACTGGACAGCCCCTACATAAAAGAATAAATGGACACAAATCAGATATTAAGAATGGCAATATACAAAAACCTGTAGGAGAACACTTCAATTTCCCTGGACGCACAGTAGCAGATTTAAAGGTAGCCATCCTGCAGCAAAAAAACTTCAAGACCAGATTTCAAAGAGAAACTGCTGAGCTACAGTTCATCTGCGAATTTGACACCATCATTTTACGATTAAACAAAGACTGTGAATGGCTAGCCAACTACAAAAGCAGTTTCTCTTCTCTTGATGTTCACACCTCCAGATCAGCTGCTAGAAGTGGTCCTCACCCTCCCTGACTGAATTAACCTCGTTATCTCTAGCCTTATTCTGGCCTGCATAATTATAGCTGCCTCTGGAAATTTCCACTACATGCATCTGACGAAGTGGGTCTTAGCCCACAAAAGCTTATGCTCCAATACATCTGTTAGTCTATAAGGTGCCATAGGACTCCTTGTCACTTTTACAGGTGTGTGTGCAGACCTTGGGCAGGGCCAGGATGCCTCCCGGCTCCTTTGCTGCACATGAGTTCCCACTGTGACTGGACACTTCCCTTACCCGCTTGTCTGTGGGTCAGGGGTGGGGGGAGCAGGCAGCATGGTCCCCTGGGCACCTCAGGGCCCCTGTGAAGCAGGGCCTGCTGTGCAACCCACACATGGCCTTGCTCCTGGGACATCCCCCTCCTCTAACCCGAGGACTATTGGTCGCTGCTCACAGAGGAGGGCACGGCTTCAGGGACAGTGTCTACATGGATAACTGACCGCCGCTCCCTCTGTGTTCTTTGCAGCTGGACCCGTTGGGACTGAGGGGCAAGCCATGCCACCTGTGCCAGCCGCCACAGCCCAAGGGGATCCAAAAGCATGCCAGGGTCCTGGAAGACCTCATGCACCAGCATGTCAGTGTCCTGCACGACATGCAGCAGACTCTGGTGCAGAAGATCTGCGAGGACGCTGAGTGGCGGAATTGTGCCTGGGACCAGCTCATGCAGTGGTGAGAGAGCATGTGTGCCATCATGAGAGAAATGATGGCACACCTGCCTGCTGTCACTCCTCCTGCCTACCACCCACCTGCCCCCCCGCTATGCCCATTTCCCCTCCCCTTACCCCCAATGAAATGCCTTTATTCCTTCCCCAAGTGATGCCCATGCTCCCTCCCCCTGCCATCCCTGACCCCACTCTAGCCCCCCTCCTGCCCACCCTGCTGTGGTCCCCAGACCCACCCAACCCCAGCTCTAACGAGGTCCCCACACCCAAGGTGGCACATTTAGCCAACCCCCATGCTACTTCAAGCTGCCCTCTCCCTCTAAGTTATGAGCTCCCTCCCCCTGCCCACCTTTTTTTAATGAAAGATAAAAACAGACTTCATTTTGTTGGAAACCAAAGAGGTGTTTTTATTGACAGGTCAGAGAAGGGGTAAAGGGAGAGGTTGTGGTGGGAAAAGGGATGGGGCAGCGAGCCATAGGCCCTTGTTGGGGATGCCCTGGGGAAACTTACTGGGGGTCCTTGAGAGAACCTCTACCTCAGGGCTTCCTGGATGCACACCCCAGCCTGATAGGTCTGGAGGATGGCAGCTGTACCCAGCTGCTCAAAGGCTCGTCCTTCGTGGCTGGCATCTGTCCCCCACCCCAAGAGGAAGGCCTCCCCCTTCCTCGTCACAATGTTGTCTTTCTTTAGATTACAAGCTCTTTGAGGCATACATATTCTTTCACTGTTTGTTCGCATATAGTACTTTGTACAATGGGGCTCTATGTTTAGTTGGGGATCCAGTTGGGGCTACCATAATTCGATTTATTATTTGTAATAACTTTTGGGTGCATGTGAATGAGCATCTCAAAGCTTTTTTTATTCACTTAAATAGCAGCAGTGACTTTATTACTTTGTCTAAACAGTGCTATTAACCCCCCCCCCCCCCAAATAGCTGTGAAAGGCCCATACACCCATGAAGGAAGTCTAAAATTAAAATAGACATATTGCCAAAGCATAAAAATTGCCAACATTGTCTTCACATCCCTGTTTGGTTCAATGATCACTTCATCTGTGAAATGTATTTCTGTGGGACAATATACGGTGCCAAATATGAAGTGGGCCATTCCCATAAATGCTACAACCCAGGTATCATTCTGGTTTTAAAACCTCATGGATTGCTACATCACCAGAGAAGTAACCACAAGTAATATGGTCTGAAAAATCCATCAAAAGCATTCAGAAATGGGCATACTTGCTTAACTCATCTATTGCAGAAAGAAGGTTTACAGCTCCAGGGATACGGGTTGTGCTATGATCCAACAGGCCTGTGACTTAACTATCTGAATGGGAGAGCTAAGGCCCATGGCTGTCATGGCACTGGTATTTCGAGGATGGAGTGCATGGTTGGCTAAATGCTGGATGAGAGGTAAGAGCACATTCTGTTATCCTGGCAGGAGGAAGATTGCCACAGTGGGAGTTGTTTACATGAGCAAAGGGGCTGAGTAAACAATTGGAGGCCTTAGGCCAATCTGATAGGCTCTAGATATTTCCCAAGTAAATTTCCTCTGAATTCCCCAGGACCTGGTAATTAATTATGTGGCTTGATATCTGTAAGCTCCTTTTATTCCGAATTAGAGTTGAAAAGCGTTCAGGGCTATGTTTGGTTCCACACATCCCTGAGATATGTTTACAAAATGAGTTCTGCATATCTGGAAACACTCCCTGATGGGAAAGCCACCAGGTTTGGGAGATTTGTTGCTTTTTGTTTTTTGGGTTTTTGTTTGTTTTGTTTTTGTTTCCTGCTCTGCTACAGGTTTGAGCAAGTCATTTAACTTTCCTAGACCTCTGTATGTTCAATGGTTAAGAGTAACCTACTGTGTGGCAGATAAGTTTAATACATTGTGTTCGGTAAAGTGCTATGAGGACTTCAGATGGCAGGTGCTATGGACGTATACAATAAAATTAGAATAAGCAGGTCACTTTGCCGCCTTAATTTTCTTTAACTGGCAGAAGCTTTCATCCCTGGCATCCCCCCAGACATGACTCTAAGCCTTTGGTTTTGGGGACTGCTTCCCCCCTACCCAATCAGTCTGATTTGACTGGCTCAAACAGTATCAAAGTCTGCTGAAAAAAAAATCAAGTGCCAACATATGCTGTGAATTTCAGGGCCATTTCCAGATTTTTCATGCATGGAGTGGCCACTACAATGATGCAAATGTCATAGTGCCTTCCTGTTTTGCAAAACAAAAGAAACATGCTGCATTTATTTGGGTGGGAGGAGAAGAGGGAAGTCTGCCTCTCACAGTCAAAAAGGAACTGAGAAATTATGGAGCCTTTTTGTTTTTCTGTTGATCAAAAAATGTAGCAAATTTTCAATTGTTGCTTTTGGTGACAAACTCTTCATGAGTCAAAGTTAATAGGGCTAATAGTGCTTTATATTTCTGCTCTTTATGACAGGCCTGTCCCACCACAAATATTAATGAATGAAAGTGCACAATACAACTGATGGCAGTATTATCCTTATTTGTCACTGTTTCTGCATCTGTAAAAGAAAATTTAAGTCACTTGCCCAAGTTCAGACAAAGTCTGTGGCAGAACTAGGACTTGACCCCACCTCTACTAGAGATTTTGTAAAGCACCTAGTACTATACTATCTGAGAGCTACCCAGGTAAATTAAATGTACAGCATGAGGCCTTTAATGGACTCCAGAGCATCATTTTCTACTTTTCTTCATTACTTGATTTCAAAAGGCTTTGCTTGGGTTGAATAAATATTTGACTACCTGTCCCTGTAATCACAAGACTGACTTTTTTCCTAAAACTGCCCACTTTGCATCTGTCTCCCAAGGTTTTTGAAGTGTATTTACAATTAATTGTTTATAATGAATCAAAAGATGCTAAGTTTAAAATCATTAGGAACTGAATCCTAAAATGAAGTAAAGTAAAATAAAATAAAATCCTTTCCACCATGAGAACAACAGTCACAGAGCTAACACATCCCTGATTCCCTTAAAGCCTACCAACAAGAAAGCGAAATTTAAAAAAATCTTTATACCCCCCCACAGAGAGAGAAAGTAAGATCCCCAAAGTGGAGTTAATCCAAAACGGGAAACATGCCAGAGACTCCATGATGTTCACTAGTGACCTTGCTATTGCTATTGATTTTATGTAGAAGACACTCAAATGATGGTGGGTGGCAACGTAAAATGCTGAGAGAGAGATAAACGATTCCTTTTCCCAGCCTGTATAACTCAAGCCCAACTTTTTGTAAATAAATAAAAATAAAACTTGTTTCTGTGATTTATTCATTCAAATATCTTTTCTGTAATGTCTAAAACCCCATTCCAGTGCGTGTAGAGTCTTAATGAGAAGTAGGAACATTGGGAGTGCTGAGAGCACTCGCCCTTCAGCCTCATGCCTCCAAACGCTCTCGAGGCATGCATATATCTCATTATGGCCGCACACCCTGTCATGTGTTATTCCTTACTTATTGACAATTTGTCACTGTCACCCTTGACATGTCACTCCACTGCAGAATTGGACTTCAGCGTGAAATGTGACAGTCAGATGAGAGAATTTTGTAATCTGAACTGAAATACCAGACTGAGAGAGACTAATTTCATTCGAACACAAATCTAATGTAACATAAAGGGGAAATATGTTTGCATTTAAAGAGTTTTTTAGGGTTTTTTTTTCAAAGATTCTTCCCCCAATCGACTATTATTCTTTGGCATAACACTTTTATTTTTGACGGATGGGGCCTTGCATTTTAATACCATGCATTTTCAATTAAGTGTTCTGAGATCCATAGATATAACTATTACTTAAACTATAAGTAATGGTTACATATAAAAATTAGGAAACATATTGTGCTTTAGATAAATTACATTCAAATTACTTCTTATTATAAATGGGGTAGAAAATGGATTTTTAGCTCTGGCTGGCCAAAGAGGCAACATTTGTATCTACTTCATTTGTTTAAATATATTTCAAGACAGATTGAAATCCATATTGCCTGACTTTAATTGAGTACTTGAAGCATCAGTGTACTCAAGTTTCATAAACCACTGATGAGCGAGTTTTTCCAGGCTTGATTTAAAAATATACCATCCCTTTTATATGTGAATCATATTCTGTTTATGGAGTAATTTTTAAAACCCATTAAATGGTATAAATCTTAATAATGAAATTAATGCAAATATAACAATTGTACTGGTGAGGTGACATCTTTTCTCCACTTGATTTTTGTCTAACAAGATCCTTCCGTACAATAGTCTAAGGATTTTTAAAAAAACTTCTTATAGGAGAGAACTAGTGTCAGGAAATAGTCTACTGTAGTGCAGACAACCATTGTTCACATTTTCTCATACAGACTGTCTTTGTACTTGAGTTTGGATGTGATATTCCAGTCCTGAGTCCATCTTGAGCAGAGACTATCAATCATATCAAATTAGCTGCTAGTTTACTAGCTTTGTGGCACTGACAAATAATTATCCCGTCATTTTACTAGTGATCTATAGAAAGCCAGGTCTGAACCTCGGTTCAGAGGTGAAAGGCCAGGGCATTAACCCATCTTTTCATAACCAGATAATTCTTCTGAGACAAACAAGAGAATTGAAAGTCATTAATTGGTCTAGAAAGCACTACCTTGAAGTTGAGATTCTGGCCTCAGTAACACATGGAAGCAAGGAATTTTCAAGGCCATCATTTTTTTACCCAAGTCTTATTACATTTTCTAGCATAAAATAAATACATTAAATAAAAAACAAAGATGTCTCTGTCAATACAGCTTTTACTGGCTGAACTGAGCTGAATGTCCCATGGTTTTCTGCAAGTCATGTTCTATTTGAGGAGACTGGCTACAGATAAGCTGTAGCATTATGAAGTATCATCTGCACTGTGTTGTGGTTTATTGGGCCAATAAAATATATTACATCAACCATCTTGTCTCTCTAATAACATGGGACCAACAACACTGCCTACAATTTCTCCTATAGGCTTTTAACAGTACTAACATAACTGTCATGATGTCCTACAATGAACATCCAATAGTTGTACACTTGATTTTTGTTATGGTTCTCCATGCTATAGTGAAATGCTGGCTTTGCACTGTACAAACCATTTGCTGGTTTCTCATTCATTTACTGAATTTTATTTAAAATCTGTAATGATAAAATTATGCTTAATAATAAAAGTCCTTCTCTGAGGAAAAGTAGCATATGTCGAATATCCAAGCCCTCCGAGAGGAAATCTGCATGATTGGATTCTTTGATGCCGAATTGTACCATTATTCTTTGATGCCTCATTAGCAGCTCCATTGGGGTTTCAAGAGTCAGGAGGAGCAACTTTTTCTGTTCAGTCTTTGACTGCAGGCATTCCTAGTTATTGTTTGTATTACAGTAGCTCCCAGATGAAGGACGAGTCCAGTGATTTGAGTGCTTTCTTAGAGCATAGAATAGCATAGTTCAAGGCCTTGCTTTGCCACAGACTTCCTATGTGACTCTGGGTAAGTCACTTAACATCCCCATGAGGATGGGCAGGCAAGCTATCAGGATAAGTGAACGAAAGACTCAAGTGCTCAGATACTATGAGAAGAGGAGACATGAAATACTTCAGCTGGAGGTCCCCTACCAAGACCAGCATTTAGTACAGCTTAGTAAGACAAGCTCACAGTATAACCAAAAAGACTAAGTATTTGCAAAGGTTAACCTAATGGGGGGAGTTAAGTGCATAGGGTATCTCCGACTGCTAAAAATGGAAGATCTCCTCCTGGGATAGCAGTGATTCCACACAGCTTTCTCTCTTTAGTTAGTGTTTCACCCTACTCTCGCAATTGAATAGTGCTCCCATTTCACAGATTGGGAACTTAGGCACAGAGCAGGTTTACATTAAAACACCCATGGGTCCTATGGAACCCCTCCAATGGCCTTGCTCCACCATGAGGTAGAACTTTCCAGCCACCTGCATGAACCATTTTCTGAGCTGGTGGAGGAGTCACTACAACTTCTCCTTGGTGAAACTGTGCCTTTCCCTTCCCAGCCCCAGAACTACTTATTTTTAAGCAGGCTGCGCTTTGCCTGCTGACACTCCCTAGCAAAGCTGGAACAGAAATGGTGGCATTGAGCCCCTCAGTGCTTTGCTGGCCTGCTATTGGAAGAGAAAGCTCTAGCAGTAGATTTCAGAGTTAACCAATTAAGATCAATGGGGATGATCATACCTGAGAGCTATTGTTTCAGGCTCTCTGCAGACTAAGACAGGCATCCTGCATAAGTTATGTTTGGGATGTTTTTTTCAAGCTTTTTCTTTACCATGGTGGCATGTAAAAACATATTCTGATATCACCATACATCTCCAGGAGCAGAGGCCTTAAGCACCTTAGTACCACATAATGCCTACTCCTTAAACTGGCAAAGAGAGATTGTGTAACTTGGCCAAAATCATACAGGAAGCCTGTGGAATTGAACCTAAATTGCCTAAGTCCGAGGCTGGAACCTCATACAGAAACTGTTCTCCCTCTCTGCTTAATGTTGGACAGGTAGAACTAATCAAACAGTTTTTGCCTGAAAAATCTCTCTCTCATTTTTTTAAAAACCAAATCAGAAGTTTTCAGAGAACATTTTTTATTTGGACTACTTTTTTTACTAAAGTATTCTTCACGAAACACAAATGTTCATTTTCTATAAAATGTTTAATGGGAATTCATTTGGATTTTGCAAGCAATTCTAACAATGGGAAAATGTCCATTTCCTTGTATGGTGGCACTAGCTATGGTAATTTTAGGAGCAAGGCTGCACAGGCTATGTATGTTTGTGCATGTATGTGGGTATCTTCCCTGGTTCCAGTATCACTGTGAGATGTGCTCAGGGACAGTGCCCAATTTGCTGGTCCACCATTACTTTGCTTTTATATGGGACTTTTCAAACACTTCCTGAGGAAGAGAGTTTTTGCTATTTTACAGATAGGGAAGTTGAGGCACAGAGCAACAATCACATAGCACTGCAATGGCAGAGTTGGGGTTAGAAGGCATCAAGGAAACAGATTTATGCTAGCCCATGGGAATCTGATCCCAACCTACGTTTTTCAGGGCTCTTGTCCTGCTGGGAAAATACATATGCAGTGCTCTCCAAAGTCGATAAATCACAGCATGACACCTCCTTTACAGGCAATTCTGGCTGCAAGAGAGGGCGTTCTACTTCTGTGCTCCCCTGCACGTGTGGTCTATGTTCCATCCATAGACTAGTCCCATATGCGGAGTTAGGTCTGTGTATGTGTGCTGCTGTGACAAGGGGCCATATTTCAATCAGCAAATGCAGACCTTGCTTCTTTGTTCTTCGCTCTCTTGAGTACAGTCAGAGCATGTTCCTATCTGGCAAAAACTGACTCTGTGACACATTTGTATATGTGTGTGTTGCGGGGTGGGGTGTTAAATAATTGGGCTAGAGGGATATTCCAAAATGTGTTGGTGTAGATTATCTCATTAGAAAACAAACTCATCCTAATCATAGTCCTGTCCCCCCACCTCCCCCAATATTAATTGGGAGATCCTTGTACAGGAAAATGTTGGTCTTTGTCATGCATCTGGGAACTAGTAATACATATGTATATATGTAGGCCTGATGTAGACACATCTTTTTGATTCAGGGCATAGCTTTGAATTAGAGATATTGGGAAATTAGTGAAAATTCAGAAAATAAGAAAAGTAACTGGTGTGGCTGAAGGAATTTGATTGCTGAGGAGAGATGAAAAGAGCCAAATATACTGAATGACTTAAGGGCTGACCAAATGTGGGTCTTAAAATTGTTTCAAGTGTAGAATCTGTGTGAATGTGGGAAGCCATAAATGCTCGCTTTGGGCCTTCCCACTGTCCTTTTTGGAGATTTCCTGGGGACGCACGTGTGTTGTGCAAGCTTCAGAAATCCCCTTCTTGAACATGAAAACACGTCAGTGCCATCTCTCCACACTGCAGCTGAGATAAGAGAATTTATCATCCGCTTGTCTCGCAGCCACCCTGCAGACTCATGGGAAGAGCTTCACTCGGTTACTATTGCAATAGCTCAAACTTCATAAGAACTCGTGGTTTCTCGCTAAAATTGCAGATAATACGAACTCCATGATACAATCAAGGTCAATTTCAGTATCCTAATGCCTTGAAACTGATACTTGTGGGTACAGAAATCTGTTAGCCTGGTCACAGCAGTGCATAAAGTCAACTATTAGTATTACATGCAAGCTGGTCTTTGCATATGGACATATTTGCATTAGGGGACAATTAACTCATATCAGTTTAGACCAGGGACCTTCCTAAGGAGATAGCCTTTAAAGCTATTATGCCACTGTTTTTTAAACATCAGGTTAATTGAGGACTGCTGTATATTTAATAGGGGGACCTCTGGGACAAGACTACAAGGACTCTTTGTTGTTCAGCAGTCCATTAGGCAGCAACTGCAGTGCTGAAATGGTCATATAAATCCCAGGAGATGCAACCATTAATGGGGCACTAAGCTCTAATTAAGGGCATGGCCCAAAAGACCAAGGTGAAAAACATAGTTCTTAGCACCTGTCCCAGAGGATCTTTCTAATCTAGTTGCTTGATTTCAGCTGCAGAAACACAACTACAAACAATAAAATATTTACTCTGGAAAATCCCATTCTTTGCGGTCCCAAATGTGAATAGGGGAACAAATCACACCCAAGCTCCTAAGGAAAAACAACTTGTTCTCCTTAATTTTATCCTCTTCCAAAAACAGAATGAAAAAGCAAAAACTCACCCACAAGAAAACTTCCCAAGTGTGTCAGCTCCATTTCCCAGTTCCTTTCCCCATATTTAAGTGAGATTTCATATGGGCATATCACCCACAAATCTGATATTAAGGTTGTATAATGCTAAATCACGCAGTGGAGAGCTGCTATCACTCCATATTTATGCTTTCTGCTATGAATCTCTTAACACAGCTATGAATCTCTGTATCACAGCTTTACCCAATGCTGTTTAATGCATTGAAGTATTGTGATATTTGTTTTATAAATAATCAGATAACTGAATTATTTTTGGTTGTATAATGGCAAAAGTCCTGCTGTTCTTAATCATGCTAAAATTACATAGATGTCCCTTCTGGGAGCTTAACATCTCAGAAAATCAGACCTTAGATGTCTCAAGTTGGACACCTAAAATGAATGGAGGCTTTTGGAAGATCTAGCCTTTAGCTTTGGAGAGACTGGGATTCTAGAAAATAAACTGGCAAAAGATTTTCTGCTGCATTTAAATATACTCCATTCTCTTAATTAGCTTGTGATACGATGCTTTCTGTTATGCTTTCAGATATAACCTTGCAGTCTCCCCACTACATAACCCTCAGATTGTGCAGTTAATTCCAGAGTGTCATATTAATATGTCTAGTGAGGAGGCACCAGAAAAGAAAATTAATTTCATTCATTGACAAGTTGGTCAATTTACTTATATTGACTTTTTCATGCCTATACTGAGTATGGCAAAGTTCATATGCTATAGAATACATAGTTATTATCAATTCAGTATATTGAATCTAAAAGAAGACTGTTTAATTCTTGGATAAAATGACTTTCCTTAAGTGTATAAAAATGCAAAATTATGTAAGTGGCTTTTATTGTTACTTGTAAAACAATATCAGTTTACTTGTCATTAGTAGCGATTTTCAACCAGTGAGTTATGCCTAAGGAATAGATGTTAGCGGGATGTTGGATAAGTTAAATGGGGGAAAAGCAGGCTAAGTCTGCCATAAGAAAACTTGGCCCTGATCTTTCAAACGGATACATGTAGACAGACTCCTGTGTGATGCTAGATCTCTGCACAGACAGTGGGTCCATTTGCATGTATCCACTTACAGGATCTGGGCCCTTGAATAAAAAAAATTATGAGAACAGCTAGTGCTAAATACTCTCTAATCTTCACCTTTAATGCTGTGGTGCCAAATCGAATAAACAAGCAGGTTGCCCTTTAAAAAACACTGTGACTCATTCAAGACCAACTCAAAATAGCATTAGAGAGGAGACTACAAATCTGTGTTGTTTTGTTTTGCTGTGTCTTACTTTATAAAAAATGTTGAAATTTGAAGTTGAGGGTTGGCTAAGCGATTCTGATTGTGATTTCCCTCTACATAGCACATATTTGGATTCATTCCTTGAGCTTCTTGCTTTTTAAGTGCAATACTCTCATATTCCCACCTGAGGTCATTAGCCACAAGGTAGGTTAAAAAAAACAAAGCAGCTGTGTCTGTCCCTCAATTGTGCAAAAAATTGCATCAAATCCTCATTACTGTTTAGGCTAATTACTTTGCTATCATCTAGCATATTACCTTGTAAAATAATTCTCAGTTCTATAGAACGTAAGGCTTATATGTTTACAGCTTGCAAGTAAAATCCTTCTACTTAGACCACTTGTGATGTATGATAAGGAAAGTGTATCTGTCTGATGAAGTTTAATCACTGTGAACTTTAATGTGCAACACAGTTATCAGCACAGCTGAACTATTTTCTTTGAAACATTATTTTTCTAAAGTCATTAATATGCCACATCCACATCTCGGACACAAGTAATATGTAGAAGAAGAGATAATTAAAGAAGTGCATTGTAAGCATCAAAGACTAAACAAGTGTTTTCTAACATGAAATATTTAATCACATTGATAAACATAGGCATGTACTGATTAGAGCTGTTTACAAAACAGAATTTTGATCCTGGGAAAAGTTCTAATATTTAGACACTTATTTTGTCTGAGACAAAAATTTAAAATATGGTAATTTTTTTACTGAAGGTGGGGGCAGGAAGCCTGCATTAATCCCACTGGACTGCTGGCAGTGGTGGCGGGGGGGTGGGTCGTTGGGGCCTTTTAAATTGCCCAGGCCCTTGGGCAATTGCTCCCTTTCCTCCACTGCCATTGGCAGACCTGAATACATGAGGACATGGTCCTCACCCTGGACAGCTTTTCAGTTGAAGACTTCAGTATACTACAAGTGGATCCTAAAAGATGGATCCAAGTGCAGCCCCAATGAAGTTTGCATTGAGTAGCTTGCAAGATTGAGACCTAAGATGAGTGACAGAAGAAAGGGGATGGAGAGGGATGCAATCAGTATAGACCATATAAAAATACACAATTGTTTCATAGTAATTATAATTCTCGAAAGTTAATGTTCTCTATTCCCATTTGCCTTCCAGCTATCATTACATATTGCCATAAAATAAAGAAAAAAAATTTGTCATCTAGACCATGACATGATTGCATTGTACAGTTAAGAGGGAATGAAGGACTTCCTAAAAGCACATGTTCAATGCACCCTGCTTTGTCAGAGGGTTTTTGTACCGTAGCAAGGATTTTTTTTTAAAGAGCATTAAATTAATTTTGTGCCAGTGCATATTATATATGGACAAGGGACTAGATGAAATGATTAGGATAATAGCCTTAGAAAAGATCACATCTCCCTACTGTGCTAATGTATTTGACTACATATGGCAACCCTTTTAGGCCACTGTTCACAGTGAATTGTAACAACTTCCTGCAAAGATCTAAGTTCTGCATCTTTTGAATGACAAATTATTAGAACTAGGTCAGGTGTAAGAAGAAATAACCATTTGAAAATCACTTTTGGTTGCTCACATTAATAAAACTCTGTAATAAAGCAAGTAATTTTACACTCTCTCTCTCTCTCTCTCTCTCTCTCTCTGGTTCTAATTACAAACCCACAACAAAGGATAAACACCTCCTATTCTATTGCCAAATATTACAGGTAAACTAGCTCCTGGCCTTAGAAAGTCTCTCAGGGATTTTCTCAAAGGCTCTTCATTAATTCTACACTTTGAAATCAACTGAGCAATAGAAAGTACAAAATTCTGAACTGCACCAGAACATTTCACAACATTTACATAGCAATTTTTTATATGTAAACCTCAAAGAATTTTGCAAAGTAGGGTGGTAAGTATCATTATGACAAATTGATAAGATAGGGCAACTGTGACCGAGATTAAGTGCCTGATCTAGCTTCCATTAGAGTCCCACAGGAGTCTGCCTGTCCCTTGACTTCAATGGGAATTGTATTAGGCACTACAGGACTTGCCCCAGGTTATAAAGCTAGCAGAGCCAGAACTAGTATGCAGCCTCCTCGTTCAAAGGCCTGTGCTCTGGGCACTGGACCATATTGGCTTTCCAGTATTTTTTCACTTTTAAATTGCCTTTCTATAATACTGTTAATCTCTAAGGACCTGAAAGCAACATGTAAACTGTCGGGCTACTCCTGAGAGGTACCCTAAATTAGTCTTCTTGGTTTTTAAAGCTCTTAAACATTTTAAGTTCTAGACCACCATCTTTTCCTTGTTCTTCTGGGTACTGGCCCTTGAATGCCTCTAACATTTAGAGATTGAGTTGCAAACTTTATGCTACGGTGTGTTTATATTTTAATTCAGAGGTCCTTTTGCTGTCATGAGCGTTGTGGAGTGGGCCTCCCACTTAACATCCATCTCAGTTCACCAAGGGATTTTTATTTCAGGATTTTCCATGATGATCTTATTTATTGCACCCTTTGCTTCCCTCCCCTATCAAATCCTTTCCCTTCTGTTTCTCCTGAACGGCCTTAATATGGATAAGTGAGGTGTGGAATGTGTCCCATTCTGCCTGAGCTGTACGATGTGAGTGGTTTGGTTGGGGAATGCTTGATTAATAAAGACTAGGATTTTCAAAAGAGCCTGAGAAAATGAGAGACTTAACTGTGCATTTCAATGGGATTTGGGTGCCTAACTCTCTTAGACACTTTTGAAAATCCAAACCAACATTATTACTGGTGCCTTCAGAAGGTCAGTCTGTGTTCTATGCAATTCATACTACTATGAAAGGCTACTTACCTTATATTGGCTCCCAGCTAGAAGAGTGTCTGCTATAACTCATTGTCCTTAGTAAAATGCCAGTGCTGCTGGAAACTTGCAGTAGCTACCTTGTTAGAGCTATGATGAAACACAGTGTAAATGCATTGAATTCTGTGGGGGTTATGTGGCATTCTATGACTAACCGAGCTAACTAATCTTTTATAGGAGGTGTCGATCTCTCTTGGATATGATCAGCTGCAAAAGACTGAGCTGCGTATTTAAATTGTCATATGTTTTTGTTTTAGTCAAAGGAGAGAATCATATTCTATTGTATATGAATGGAGCAGCTCTAGCAGCAAAATGGGTAGAAAGAAATACTTGTATATTCGCTTAGACCAGGGGTGAGCAATAATTTTCACAGGGAATAGCCACTTACTGAATTTTATTATGTGGCCACAGGCCAGCTCCACCCCCAGAAGGGGTGGGGTCTGGGGTATAAGGGGAGGGACTAAGGACTAGCCTTCCCCCAGAGTTGTTGGAGGCTATGTCTAGACTACAGGCTTCTTGCACAAGAAGCATTTTTTGCAAGAGATCTTCCACAAAAACTTCTTGTGCAAGAGCGCGTGCACACTGCAAAAGTGCATCAAAAAAGCGACGCGCTTTTTCGAAAGTTAGTGTCCAGACTGCTTGGACTCTATCTCGCATGTAAGCTGTGATTACTATGGATGGAGTGGCCACTAGGGCACCTGTGCTTTTTCCTCTTCCCTCTTCTTCTGAAAAAACTCCCTCTTTCCCATCCACACACGCCTTTTTGTGAAAGAACTCTTTTGCAAAAAGGCTTCTTCCTCATAGAAAGAGGAATACCAATTGCACAAAAACTCCTCTGTTCTTTCAATTTACTCTTGAAAGAACGCACTTGCAGAGTGGACGTTCCGCGGGTTTTGTCGGAAAAACAGCCGTTTTTCTGACAAAACTCTGTAGTCTAAACATACTCTGAGGCTGGAGGTTTTGAATTAAAAACACAGCAAAGGGCTCATGATTCGCAGCCCCACCACTATCGCATTTCTGGCAGATGCCCAGGGTTGCTGTGGCTATTTAAAGGGCACTAGCCTAGCAGGGGCCGGAGCTGCAAACCCCGCAACAACCCTGGGCAGCTGGCAGACAACACCATAGTTGCAGGGCTGGGGGCTGCAAGCAATTGAAAGGACTCATGGTTCATGGCTCTGCTGCTACCAGGTTGCCTGGCAGCCGCCCAGGTTTGCTGCAGCTATTTAAAAGGCTTTTGACACTGGCTTCTGCTGGGGTAGTGCTGCGACCGTAACCCATGAACCACCTGGAAATTCAGTGGCATGGGCAATAGGATGTAAATAGAAAGCAGTCAGATGCAGTCTGCGGGCCGGATCAAAGTGTTAGGGAAGCTGCATCCATGCCTCCCCTGGGTTGCATCTTCCCCAACCATGGCTTAGACTCTCTAGCCAAACAGAAAAGTGGAACTGTACTGAGGAACAGTAAATATGCACAGACCACAAAAGATTTTTGTTTCAAAATAATCTTCATTACGTGAGGACTATCATAATTGTCATTTCAGTCATGACTTATTCTAGTCTTTTAAAGGGGGTATAACAGCATTCACTGTCTGAGACTAAATTACTGTCATTATGTTAAAGGTGCACTTTATCACTTAGCTTTTCTCCATCATAAATGCTTGCATGCCACTTTTTCACCACTACAAAATTTTAAAACGTAACATGACAAAGTGACTCCATGTCACTAAAACTGTTCAGAGCAAAGGAATACAAAAGACAATTTCTCAGTGCTAATCTCTATTTAGCTAAAGCAACCAGAAGCAACTCTCATCTTTTGTGTGGACTTCTTCCCTTGTTTCCACATACAGTATTCCATAAGAAGCCCAAGGATGTGCACAGATTTAGTTTAAAACCTGATTCATGGAATGATGAGTAGATTCAGGACTAGACAGATTTATTTTACAAAGATTTTGGAGATGGGGAGATTCCCCTCTTTCATTTATTTTTTAATCAAAGGACTTACATTAGAATATTGCAAGAATTAATGAGGATTTTTTTTAAAAATATTCATCTCATAAAACGAGTTTGTGACATTATATAAAATGTTTCTCTAGTGATCTCTTTTTTTTTTAATGCTTCATAATGGGACTGTAAAAATGCCAACAACCAAAATCAATAGTTTCCCTTACAGAAGGCTCTCAGAAAAGATTATTGTGGATCTTGGGCTCATAGGTAGTCAGTTCTGTCTGAATGCAAATGAATGAAATAGAGAAATGATATAATAGATTTAGCATTGTTTCCATCACTCCATTGTGTACCCCTTTGCAGCACATTTAACTCATCTAAACTTAATCAAACATTGCAAGGTGTGGAGTTAAGAGTTCAGTTCAGGGGAATATCAAAGGGTTGGAATGCTGAACGAATCTTTCCGTACTATGTGAACTTGAAAAAGTGGATTCATTTCACAAGAATGGACTTTCTCCTTTGCAGTTTCTGGCATTTCCAGTCATGTGTCAAAATTCTATAGAGACAATCTGTTCTGTGGTATTGACATTTCTGGTGCCAGTCCTAAAAGTAATGGAGGATGAGAGAGAACCCTCCACCAGCCTTCTCATTTCTCTGACAATTGAGAGACTCCAGGAGAAGATTTTATTCAAGTTCAGTTATTAAAGATCCAAAGGTTCACAGGAATTCACATTTAATCTAAATCAGTTAATCTATCCCCAATCTGGAATTCTACTAGCTGTTTTCAAAAAATCTTGTTTTGATGATGTAAGAATGTCCTCTTTGTGTTTGCCTCTGAAAAGTAAAATTCCACTTTAAGGGCAAATCCTGACCTTTTTTCTCCGTTCTTCTGTCCTTACTTGGGGAAAATACATATTGATTTAAAATAAGTAAGAACTTGGGTTCTGGACCGTACATGGGTTAAGTTTAGAGGTGCAAACAACAGCAGTGATGTTGTGGTTGTTGTCTACTACAGGCCACCGAATCAGGTGGATGAGATAGATGAGGCTTTCTTTGGACAACTGAGAGAAGCTTCCAGATCGCAAGCACTGGTTCTCGTGGGGGACTTTAATCACCCTGTCATCTATTGGGAGACCAATATGGCAGTACACAGGCAATCCAGAAAGTTTTTGAAGAATGTTGGGGATAACTTCTTGGTACAAGTGCTGAAGAATCTGATCAGGGGCCGTGCGCAGCTTGACCTTCTGCTCACAAACCGGCAGGAACTAATAGGAGAAGTAGAAGTGGGTGACAACCTGGGAAGCAGTGATCATGAGATGGTAGATTTCAGGATCCTGACCAAAAGAAGAAAAGAGAGTAGTAAAATATACACCTTGGACTTAAGAAAAGCAGACTTTGACTCCTTCAGAGACCTGATGGGCAGAATCCCCTGGGATGCTAACATGAAGGGGAAAGGAGTCCAGGAGAGCTGGCAGTATTTTAAAGAAGCCTTACTGAAGGCACAGAAAGAAACCATTCCAATGCGTAGCAAGAGAAGCAAACGTGATAGGAGACCAGATTGGCTTAAAGGGGGAATCCTTGGTGAACTTAAGCACAAAAAGGGAGTTTACAAAAAGTGGAAACTTGGACAAATGACCAGGGAGGGGTATAAATGTATAGCTCAAGAATGCCGAGGGGTTATCAGAAAGGCAAAAGCACAACTGGAATTGCGACTGGCAAAGGACGTGAAGGATAACAAGACAGGTTTCTACAGGCATGTTAGCAAGAAGAAGGTGATCAGAGAGAGTGTGGAGCCCCTACTGGATGAAGGAGGTAACCTAGTGACAGATGATGTGGGAAAAGCTGAAGTACTCAATGCTTTCTTTGCCTCTGTCTTCAAGGACAAGGTCAGCTCCCAGACTAATACGCTAAGTGACACAAGATGGGATGAAGATGGACAGCCGTTGGTGGGTAAAGAACAGGTTAGGAACTATTTAGAAAAGCTAAATGTACACAAATCCATGGGCCGGACTTAATGCATCCAAGGGTACTGAGGGAGTTGGCAAATGTCATTGAGGAGCCTTTGGCCATTATCTTTGAAAAATCGTGGAGATCGGGAGAGATCCCAGATGACTGGAAAAAGGCATATGTAGTGCCCATCTTCAAAAAAGGGAAGAAGGACATTTCAGGGAACTATAGGCCCGTCAGTCTCACCTTGGTCCCTGGAAAAATCATGGAAGGGCTCCTTAAAGAATCCATTTTGAGGCACTTGGAAGAGGGGAAAGTGATCAAGAATAGTCAGCATTGATTCACAAAGGGCAAGTTGTGCCTGACCAATCTGATTAGCTTCTATGATAAAGTAACTGGCTCTGTAGACATGGGAACGTCAGTGGATGTGATATACCTTGACTTTTGCAAGGCTTTTGATACGGTCTCCCACATTATTCTTGCCAGCAAGTTAAGGGAATGTGGATTGGATAAATGGATGGTAAGATGGACAGAAAGCTGGCTAGAAGGTCGGACCCAGCGGGTAGTGATCAATGGCTCGATGTCAGGATGGCAGTCGGTTTCTAGCGGAGCGCCCCAAGGTTCGGTTCTAGGACCGGTTTTGTTCAATATCTTTATGAATGACCTGGATGAGGGGATGGATTGCACCCTCAGCAAGTTTGCAGATGACACTAAACTAGGGGGAGAGGTAGATAGGATCCAGAGTGACTTAGACAAATTGGAGAATTAGGCCACAAGAAATCTGATGAGGTTCAACAAGGACAAGTGAAGAGTCCTGCACTTTGGACGGAAGAATCCCAAGCATTGTTACAGGTTGGGGACCAACCAGCTAAGTAGTAGTTCTGCAGAAAAGGACCTGGGGATTACAGTGGATGAGAAGCTGGATATGAGTCAACAGTGTGCCCTTGTAGCCAAGAAGGCTAATGGCATATTAGGTTGCATTAGGAGGAGCATTGCCAGGAGATCCAGAGATGTGATTATTCCCCTTTATTCAGCTCTTGTGAGGCCACATCTGGAGTATTATGTCCAGTTCTGGGCCCCTTTCTACAAAAAGGATGTGGAAGCATTGGAGAGGGTCCAGTGGAGGGCAACCAAAATGATTAGGAGGCTGGAGCATATGACCTAAGAGGAGAGGCTGAGGGAGTTGGGTCTGTTTAGTCTGCAGAAGCAAAGAGTGAGGGGGGATTTGATAGCAGCCTTCAACTCCCTGAAGGGAGGTTCCAAAGAGGCTGGAGAAAAGCTGTTCTCAGTAGTGACAGATGGCAGAACAAGGAACAATGGTCTCAGGTTGCGGCGGGAGAAGTCCAGGTTGGATATTAGGAAAAACTATTTCACTAGGAGAGTGGTGAAGCACTGGAATGGGTTACCTAGGGAAGTAGTGGAGTCTCCATCCCTAGAGATTTTTAAATTGACAAACCCCTGGCTGGGTTGATTTAGTTGGGATTGATCCTGCCTACGTAAGGTAGCTGGACTTGATGACCTTCTGAGGTCTCTTCCAGCTCTATGGTTCTATGATTCTATGATGTGGACCTATGTATAATACAAAAACTGTGGGAATGGGAGCGCACATCTGGTAATTGAAAAGATGAATAAAGTAATAATGAAGTGCTCATTCTGAGGCAACAATGATGAAGATAATGGATGATAGCTAAGCAAGCCATATGTATGAGGCTAACAGAATAAATCATGGAGTGTACCATACAAAACCAGACAGAAAAGTACAATAAAACATTTAAAGACAAGAATGGATTTTAATTTTAGGAGTAGTATAAAACAATATGATGATGATGATGATAACCAAGTTAGTTTTGTGCATGTATAATCCGAACAGGACACAAATTAAAGCTATAATTAGTACTTAATTTGTAATACCAATATAGTCTAAAAAGTAATATTGACTAAAAAATTATCAAAATGAATCAAAAGAACCTGTCTGGAATGTTCAGGAGGGTTGCGGTAAAGCTGAAAAGACCTCTCTGATTCGAGGCAGGGAGAGAAATTGGAATAGAACATTGTAATTTCTGAACCTGTGTTTAATAAAGAAAAACTTTGCAAACTCTTCCATCACCATTTAATTACATTAAAAGTAATAAGGTAAAATGTCATATTAAAGATATCTGACAAGTGACAGTATTTTTGTAAAGTAGTTTTGTAAATACTCCATCTTGAAGACATTTAGAAGTATCATCTGTCTTAGGGCAGGTCCATAATACAAGGACAAGTCGAGTTAAGCTACCCAATTTCAGTTATATTAGTAGAGTAACTCAAATCCCTGTAGCTTAGATATACTTACCGCAGGGTCCACTCTGTGAGGGGTCAACAGAAGAAAAATCTCCTGTCAACTCCCCTTCCTTATCTCAATTTGCTAGAGTACCAGAGTCAACAGGGGAGTGATCGGCAGTTGATTTAGCGGAATTTCACTAGACTCACTAAATCGACTGTCGGTGGATTGATCACTACAGCGTCAAACCAACCCAAAGTGGAGACAAGCCCTTAGCTATGGTACGTAAGGGATCATGTCTGCTGTCGCTCACTGTCATATTTTTATGCTTTGCTTTTATAGACTTGTATTTTAAATAGACATTTGGTATACATCATGTCTAGCATGAAAGCATGCACTTATTATCTGTTCTGGAATTTCATGCATCTCTGCAAAGCTGTGAGCTGGCCAGACTAGAAAATGTATGCATTTGTCCAATGGCGTTAGGGCATGGTTGGTTCACTGAGTTCACTCTATTTCTGGGGCTTTGAAAAAGCAGGGGCTGGAGGCTTAGTTACTTTGACTCTTGAAGTTTAACATTACATGTACTTAAAGACAGGTGAGGTCATTGGTAGTACTCTTTTGGAGACTGATGCTGTGAAATGCCAAGTGCTCAAAAGTCACATTAAAATCACTTAACATTCTGCATGTTCAGCACATAACAAGACTGGGCCCTATAACACGACTGCTTGAAACAAAATTTGAGAGGCCATGTATCTATTGAAGGCTAGACTGATGCTAGCTTGATAGAGCAAACATTCCTTTTGGTTCTATGTTGAATCAAGGTGGTGTGAATCTTGCCTAAGGCCAAGTTATCCAGCAAGTTTCAGAGTGACCTCTGTTCCCACTGTATTTGAATTTACTGAGACAAAAAAGAGTTCTACTGAGTAACTAGAGAATTCTCTGTTGGGAAAACTAAATGCTGAAAGCCCTTTTGTATTAGGTTGGCAAGGTTTGTTACATTGGCAATAAAAGGTGCAAAAGAAGTAGTAATCACAAGTGAGTGACTATTAATTTGAACAATATTAGGTATGATTATGGCTATATTTTAAGCAGTCACATGCATTTACAAAGGAGACTGAATGCATCAATGCAAGAACAAAGAAATCACAAAAAACTTGAAAGTGGAGAGTAATTACTGATTTGAATAAAAATAATAACAAAAAGTAATAACCCTAAATAATGGAGGGGGAGGATGACAGTCAAGTTAGATCAACGTGCTTGCATGACAGGGTAACACCATTTCAGATGTAAGAACAAGGAGGCAATACAAGTGCTTCTAAAAATATTGTTTTCTGTCTCTACAAACGGAATAATACTGTACATAATACAATGGTGGAATATGACAGTACAAAAGGTACTTCTGCTCTGAGTGCTTTCTTTGCCTCAAAGCTTTGTCTAATCACACTGTGCACAAACATCACCAAAAGCTACAACTTTAACAACCAGCATTTTGCAAGCATGAAGTATTCTCATCTTTATTAGGGAGAAGGGGAGCATTTAGTACAATTTGTATTAAATAGGGGTAGGGGTTTTTTTTAATGGTGTGTGTTTGTGGTGGTTTGTTTTTGTTTAATTTGTTATGGTCAGCTAATTTTTACCTATTTCCTTTGCTTGCAATAGCATCTCCTGATCATGGTAAGGGCAAAACAGATCAGATGGGGATAGCTCACAGATGAACTTGGGCAATAAGCCAGCCATGTTGCCAGCAGATGTTTCATGGTATGTGGGTCACTGGGAGTATTATTAGCCATTTTCCCCCTTTTCAGCACAGTCAAAACTCTCAAGCTGACAATTTGATACTAGGAGCACAACCCTTCCACCCGAAAACTATTTATTATAAAAATACACTTAATTGTTTGGTCCCCTTGGGATTGATGTAGCAGGCTGAGTGAACAACTGTTTTGTTGGAAAGGTGCACAGGGTATATTTTCCTTCAGTGTTCTTTGGTAGCACACTGACCTGGATTGAAACCAGGTTTATGCTTCTGTGAGAGGACCGACTTTCATAAAGCGAAGTGGTCACATGTTTACATGGAACTGATGCCTTTACTTGAGATCACATGATCACAGTCCACAGATTACAGGAAAAGGACAGCAAATCACTGGAAGCAAATCATTTGCCTTACAAGATCTATTGCAATGTGAAAATAGAAGACAAGTTATGTGATGCCAGAATTTTAACCAGGTCCCTCCTCCCAAATTATCCACCTCAGTCAGTGATATTATATAATTGCTAATAGTAGTGGTTGGGGGAAATCAAGAGAAGAGCTCCCTGTGCAGCTGCTACCTCAGGCCATGATTCGGAAAGTGCTTAAGTCCATTCCTGTGTCAAGCTACTTCTGCTCCTCTCGCTCGTCTAATCCACTAAAGGCACTAGCTGCTTCAGCAAGATGTAATAACTCATCTCCTCTGTGGATCAGCACAGAGGGGAGTCACACAGTCAGCAGTGGGCTACACAAGGGCTATGTCTAGACTGGTGTGATTTTCCGGAAATTCTTGTAATGGAAAAGTTTTCCGTTAAAAGCATTTTTGGAAAAGAGCATCTAGATTGGCATGGACGCTTTTCCGCAAAAGCGCTTTTTGCAGAAAAGCATCCGTGGCCAATCTAGATGCGCTTTTGTGCAAAAAAGCCCCGATCACCATTTTCACGTTCAGAGCTTTTTTGCGCAAAACAAATCTGAGCTGTCTACACTGGCCCTTTTGCGCAAAAGTTTTGCGCAAAAAGGACTTTTGCCCGAATGGGAGCAGCATAGTATTTCCGCAAAAAGCACTGATTTCTTACAGTAGGAAGTCAGTGCTTTTGCGGAAATTCAGGCAGCCAGTGTAGACAGCTGGCAAGGTTTTCCGGAAAAGCGGCTGATTTTCCAGAAAAACTGGCCAGTCTAGACACAGCCAAGCTGATTGCCCAGGAAACACTGTGGCTGGTGACATTAGATACTATCTTGGGGGATACCTTTGTTCTTCTCCTGAACTCAGCACCTACACAAAGGGGGCAGTGCTGCAATTTTCTCATGTTGACTGGGTAGCTCAGCCAACGGGATAAACAAAAATCTCTACCCTTTCTGGAGTAAATGAAAGTCCAACTCCTTTAGCTAGTCTCTTCCCTAGTCTTGACCCTCCCTCAAGGGTCTGCAAGAGGCCACTGCTGGTCCCTTGGAGTTAGAGAGCAGCAAGTCTCAGAGCCTGGATCTGCAGACTGGGCTCACACTGGTGCTAAAAACAGCTGTGTAAACATGGTGTAAACATTGTGGCTCAGGCTCTGAAACCTTTACCCACCCTGGGCTATGTCTACACTTGCGGCTTCTTGTGCAAGAACGGTTGTTCTTGCGCAATAATCCTCAGTGCATCCACACTGCCCACCTGCTCCTGCGCAAGAAGATGTACAGTACGGCGTGGTAAGAGATGGCTTCTTGCGCAAGAGCTACGCTCTTTTCTTACAAGTGTAAGCTCTCTTGCGCAAGAGCTCTTGCCAAGACAGCTTCCACTTGTAAGAAAAGCGCGTAGCTCTTGTGCAAGAAGCACAAGTGTAGACGCTCTCTTGCACAAGAAAGCTATTTTAGCTATAGAGTTTTATTGCGCAAGAATCCCTGCCGCGCATCCACACTGCCATGGGTGCTCTTGCGCAAAAGCACATCTCACACATGGCAGTGTGGACGTGTTCTTGTGCAGGACTCCTTACACAAGAATCCTTGTGCAAGAAGTTCTTATGCAAGGAACCACCAGTGTAGACATAGCCCTGTGGTTTAGAGCCAAAGCTGGAACATCTACACTGCTGTGAGCTCTGGAATGCCCTGCTGCAAGCTTCAAAATGCTGTGTGGCTGTACCTTTCATTAAGAAAGCCAGTATCATTCTGATCAACTACTTCTCCTGTTTTTCTTTCACTAAGCCGGCTTCCTGTGCTACTTTGAAATAAAGCTTCCACACTACAGATCCCCATTGAAATAGCACAGATCTATATTGAAATAGCATGTCCACACTCACTGGAGCCTAAATCGCATTTAAAGTCCTCCCCCCGCCCTCCAAAGTGCTCTGGGCAGGGCATCAGGACAGCAGTCACTTCCTGTAGCTGCTTCTGAGGCTAGCTGAGGCTCATGCTTAAAGGGTCTCCCCTCTACAGCGCTGTGTCACACTCCTCTTCTCCACTGCCTACCTCCTCGAGGGACAGCAATTTACACCACAAGCTCTGCTGGCCCTTGCAGATGCCACAGCGATTCCCCCATAGAGCCAGACCTGCTGCAAAGCAATCTTTGGCTCTTAGACCGCCTGCTGCAACTCCCGGCACAGTTTATGCAGGCTGCCTATGCGGAACCATGACAACAAGCTCAGAGTGGGGCACTTTCTCACCCCATCCCAGATGCTCTTCATGCCCCACGGTCCCTTCCATCCTTCCGTGAACATCATTCACCGCCGCTTCTGGTGCCGGGAGACTAGCTCTGACTTGTGGGATAGGATGTTTATGGAGCAATGGGATGACTAGCACTGGCTCCAGAACTTCCGCATGTGGAAGGCCACTTCCCTGGCTCTCTGAGAGTGGCTTACCCCTGCTCTCCGGCATCCTCCTTTAGAACTGCATCGCCATTGCACTTTGGAAGCTCGCCACGCTGGACAGCTACTGCTCCATCAGGAACAAGTTTGGTGTGGGGAGATCAAGTGGGACCATGCTCATGCAGATATGAATCTTTTACTATTGTCCTAGCAGGGTGGTGAAGCACTGGAATGGGTTACCTAGGGCAGTGGTGGAATCTCCTTCCCCAGTGGTTTTTCAGTTCCAGCTTGATAAAGCTCTGTCTGGGATGGGTTAGTTGCAGTCGGCCCTGCTTTAGAAAGGGGGGTGTGGACTCGGGGACCCTGTGATTCTATGATTCTACAGGTGGTGAATGCCATCAACCCCATCCTGCTGTGCAGGGTCATCACCTGGGTGACATGGATCCCATCATCACTGGCTGTGCCACCATGGGCTTCTCCAACTGTGTGTGTATGGGGAATTAATGGCACCAACTTCGACCATCTCAGAGGGAGGTTCTGGTGTCTCCTCATTCGCCTGGACCTCAGTGACCAGAACATTTCTCAGCTGGTGGTACCTGCTGGGTGCTTCATGACCTCTGTAAAAACAAGGGGGAGACTTTCCTGGGAGGGTGGGGGGCAGAAGGTGAGCGGCTTGCCAGGGCTTTTGAGTAGCTGTGCACTGTTGTTGTTCAGTGAGTTGTGCTCCTCCGGGAGGCCCTGAGGGAGAGTTTCAGCCAAGGGCCCCTGTGAGAATCTTCCCCGGGTCTCCCCTCAAGGGGCCTCTGCATTTTCCCTGTGTGCCTTTCCTCTCCCACCCCACCCTTCCCTTGCCATCCCGTCCCACCTTCCCCTCTCCCCTGCAGACCAAATAAAAAGACTTTTTGGTTTGAACACGTAACTCTCTTAGGGTATGTCTACACTACAAAGTTAATTCGAACTAACAGCCGTTAGTTCGAATTAACTTTCATAGGCGCTATACAGGCAAACCACTAGTTCGAACTTAATTCGAACTAGTGGAGCGCTTAATTTGAACTAGGTAATCCTCATTCTAGAATTCGAACTAGTGGGAGGCTAGCCCTTCCCAGCTTGCCCTGGTGGCCACTCTGGGCACAACCAGGGAAACTCGTCTTCCCCCATCCCGGCCCCGAAGCCCTTAAAGGGGCACAGTCTTGCTATGGTGCCCGTTCCAGGTGCAAGCCTGCCAGCACCCAGCCAGCAGACCCTGCACCTGGCACGGCACGAGCCAGCCACCCGCTACCACCCAGCCCTCCACCTCTTCCCGGGACCAGGCTGGTGGCTCCCAGGAGCCTGCCTGGGGCCGCAAGAGGCGGCCGCCCACCTGGTCTAGTGTGGAGATCGTGGACCTCATCCAGGTTTGGGGGGAGGCGTCCAACGTCCACGACCTCCGCACTAGGCACAGGAAAGCGGCCATCTAGGGCAGGATAGCTGCCAGCCTGGCCACCAAAGGCCACATGCGAACCCAGGAGCAGGTTTGCATGAAAATCAAGGTGGTCCAGTGACACCCCCTAACCCTGAGCCCTGAGCTTAGAACATAAGAATGGTCGTACTGGGTCAGACCAAAGGTCCATCTAGCCCAGTAGCCTGTCTGCTGACAGCAGCCAACACCAGCTACCCCAGAGGGCATGGACCGAAGACAATGACCAAGCTATTTGTCTCGTGCCATCCATCTCCAGCCTTCCACAAACAGAGACCAGGGACACCATTCCTACCCCCTGGCTAATAGCACTCCATGCCCCCAACCTCCATGACTTTATCTAACTTCTCTTTAAATTCTGTTATAGTTCTAGCCTTCACAGCCTCCTGCAGCAAGGAGTTCCACAGGTTGACTATGCACTGTGTGAAGACGAACTTTCTGTTATTAGTTTGAAGCCTGCTACCCATTCATTTCATTTGGTGTCCTCTAGTCCTTATATTATGGGAAATAATGAAGAACTTTTCTTTATTCACCCTCTCCACACCACTCACGGTTTTATAGATCTCTATCATATCCCCCTCAGTCTCCTCTTTTCTAAGCTGAAAAGTCCCAGTCTCTTTAGCCTCTCTTCATATGGGACCTGTTCCAAACCCCTGGTCATTTTAGTTGCCCTTTTTGGAACCCTTTCCGAGGCCAAAATATCTTTTCTGGGGTGAGGAGATCACATCTGTACACAGTACTGAAGATATGGCGTACCATAGTTTGATACTTCCCCTCCTCCTTCCCCTGGCTTCCCCCTTCCAGCTCCCTCCTCCCAGGTTTCCCTCTCCCCTCTCCCACCCTCTCTCTTCCCCTCTCCCACCTCCTTTTCCCAGTCTCCCCAGAGGTTAATTTCCCCCCCCCCCCCGCCAGAATTGTTAAATAAAGAGAGTTTCTATTTTTGAACACGTGTCCTTTATTTTGTACATCAGGAAGGGGGGCTAGGGAGGGGTAAGTGGAAGGAGGTGAGGGAGGAATGGGGCACGAGCCCCTGATGGGGAGGTCTGGGGTGGCTCTGCGGGCTCCCTTGGGGTGGAAACTCTCCTGCAGCCCCCCGATTGACCCCTCTGGATGGCAGCCTGCGGCAAGTGCAGCCGGGCTGATGGCCAAGTACTGTGATGTGCTGAGTGTGGGCACTCAGAGCACTCCAAGCCAGAACTGTTTTGCTGTCCCTCATCGAGTTAGACAAGCAAGAGGGGAACCCTGAGAACTGTCTGTCCGGGGTGGGGGTTGGGTCCCTTTAAGTACAGCCCTCGGCTAGCCTGAGACAGCAGCTCCACGCTCTAAGGGTATGTCTACACTACCCTCCTAGTTCGAACTAGGAGGGTAATGTAGGCATACCGCACTTGCAAATGAAGCCCGGGATTTGAATTTCCCGGGCTTCATTTGCATAAGCGGGGAGCCGCCATTTTTAAAACCCCGCTGGTTCGAACCCCGTGCAGCGCGGCTACACGGGGCTCGAACTAGGTAGTTCGGACTAGGATTCCTATTCCGAACTACCGGTACACCTCGTTCCATTTAAAAATGGCGGCTCCCCGCTTATGCAAATGAAGCCCGGGAAATTCAAATCCCGGGCTTCATTTGCAAGTGCGGTATGCCTACATTACCCTCCTAGTTCGAACTAGGAGGGTAGTGTAGACATACCCTAAGTCCTAACCTGATGCCCTGCCGGCACTGCTTCTGGCCAGCCTTAACTTCAGTTCAGGCTCCACTCAATGTGGACATGCTAGTTCGAATTAGCAAAATGCTAATTTGAACTAGTTTTTAGGTCTAGATGCACTAGTTCGAATTAGCTTAGTTAGAATTAACTAATTCAAATTAAGTTAGTTCGAATTAGTGCTGTAGTGTAAACATACCCTAATTTTTATTTAGGGAATATATAACTGTGGAGAGACTAGAGAAAGAATCTGGGAGGGGAAATGAGGGAGGATTGGCGGGAAGGAGGGCTCAGGGATGGGGCTGGGACTGATGCCTTCCTCAGGAGTCTCTGGATGCCTTGGCTGCATGAGAGGTCACACCGCCACATGTGTGTGGCTTTTGATGACTCTGGGGTGGCTAGGAGGAGAAGCCAGGTGCCTGTGACTGCGGGAAGGGCAATCTTTCCCATCTGATGGAGAGAAGAGTGCAATATGCACTGGAATGCTCTACTAAGGTAGGGAAACCTTGAAGACAAACTGACTTCTTGCAGGGTCTTTCACAGGTCCTGCCTTGCACAGCATTTTTCCTACTGTCATTTCATCACCATAAACTGTTTAGACTGATACAGTGGTCATTTAGCTGAGAAACAGGCTTTAGTATCAACAGTCTTGTGATCCCATATATCCTGTGCTTTGAAATAAATGAGAGACGGCAGCAGCTTCAGCAGCATCATGCTAGCAAAGCGCAGGGATCAGGTGAGCTCCCCCAACACTTACATGACTCAGCCCGAGGTGGTAACAGTTATTAAGAGGCCTGTGAAACACTTGTGTGCAGGTTTCTGTGGTAACCATGGTGCTCTATGTTCAAAACTTGCCTTGGCAATAGAAAGAGTTGAAAATTAAACTCCTCTATTGCCTTAAAAAGGGAGGGAGAGAGACAGATTACTTCCTTACGAACTTTGGATAACACCCCATAACTTCACCCTCCCATCTCACCTCTTCTAAGCGTATCCTCCTTCTAATGCCCCAAACCCCCCAAAAGGTAGAAAGCTGAATTATCAGCAGGATCTGCCAAATTTAACAAGCTCAGTCCTCGACTGGGTCAAATTCTATTCTTAGTTTAATTCCAGGGAAATTCGATTTGACTTCAGAGGTTGATCCACTGTATTTCTTACCAACCCAGCCTCCCCCCGTTTATTCTGCTATGTTGCAAATCTAGCCATTTACTGTTTGGGGGACTGGTATGTGAAATATGTTTGGGTCATGGGAAAGGGAGGGAGAAGGGGTACTCAGACATATCTGTTTCAGAGCAATCTAGTTTCTTGGCCATGCTAACACAAAGAGAGATGTAGCAGAGTGCTGGCTGCTCTTGGTGCATTCCTTTCTGGTTGCTTTTCTTATTAACTAGGAGTTGGATGGTGTTACAGAGGCCTGGCCTACATCTAACATGTAGGTCAACCTAGCTAAATTGCTTAGGGTTATGGAAAATTTCCTACCCAGAGCACCATAGTGAGGTCAACTTAACCCCTGGGGTAGGTGTGACTAGGTTGATGGAGGGATTGTTCTGTTGACCTACATTCTGCTTCCCAGTGAGGTGGGTTGCCTGCTTCAATGGAAATACTCCTTTTGTCAATGTAGGAAGCATCTACACTACAGTGCTACAGCAGCCCAGCTGCTGTGGTGTTGGTGTGCAGCTATAGTTGTTGTAGTGCAGATGTACCATTGGAGGATCCTGGATGAGAGGAAGGGACAAGATGCGGCAGAGAGAAGGCTCTGGATTGAGACTGGTGGACTTTTTGCTTGAGGTGGTGGAAGATGCCAGTGTAATCCTTGTAGGGATCAGCGCTGGATATGAAGATGGAGGTGCTGGGTTGCAATTTATTTCTTCTGTGCACTCATTTCTTCTCACCTCAATCTACTATCACAGTGAGAATTAATTTCAGGGAAGGTGAGACAGGAGCAGCCAAGCTACTCCCTGTTCTGCATAAAAAATAAAACCCAGAGATGAATGATCTGGAAAGGCAGCATTTTTATCAGAGTTAGAGACATTTCTTCCCCAGCTCCTTCCCCTTTTAGTGCGTATACAGGCTGTAAGAGTAACAATTTCACATGTTATAGTGCTGTATAGCCTCTTGCATGCAGAGAAATCAGAGAATTAGGGGAGAAAATGAACAAGTGGTGGGAGTCTTGTCTAAAAATTACAGATGCCCTGGTTTAAAGGGGACAATTTGCCTATGCAGCGAAATGGTTCTGTGAAGACATCAGGAAATTTAGGAACTTGGATTCAGAATGGATGCATTTGAAAATGCAAGCTGCCTTGAGCTCCTGAAGTAGCCTCCAAGCTCCAGAACTGATGTTTTGTAATTTTGCCTTATCATCTGCTTGGGTTTATCATGGTGGTAATAGGGATAATGACAGAGTCAGTCATTTCCACTTAGATACCAGTTTTTAAGTAATAATAAGCTCACAGCGGGTTCAATTTGGTCTGTGCTGAGAGTACCTGGGGTTATTTTCCCTTTGCTTTCTTATGGTAAATTATCTCAGCCCACCAGGGCCAAGCTGATTTTCTAGCTGTAAAAACAGAGGAGATGAGCATGTAGCATTGCGCTGCACACTTTGCTGCTTTCCCCTTTGTTGTTTTCTTTATGACATTTCAGAAGAGAAAATTCCCTAACTCACCCTTTGCAGTTGGAAGCCATGTCATAACAAAAAATGTAAACTCATAGAGGACTATCTCCCCCACGCCCTTACGCCACACAAACCTCCTCTGTATTGCAGTCCCTAATGGGGACATTGAAAACCAGTGCTTATGATAATGCCCTTGTTCCCATGGACACCACAGCACTGCAGAACCAAGATTAATGGAGGACCATTGAGACCGGTCCTAAAAGATTGTCCCTCTTGTGTATTATGGTCTGTCATGCTGCATCCATTAGCACGGGAGCAGAGGGGTCCTCATCGTGTTGGTATCTCTGGGACCAAATTGAGCTGCTGCAAGATGGCATTTCCGTAGCACATCAACAGATCATTTCACCACTGCTTAAGGCATCGTAAATTGGACTTATAGCTCAGCTGTTGGCATAAATAAGTCCCTTTGATAGTTAGTGGAAGACGTTATGACACTCCAGGGTACAGGAGGGGACATTGGCACTGTCATTTTTTTTCTCCAGCCCTGGCACCCTGGTGCCTCTGATCTTTCTGAAGATTCAGGGCACGCGCTCTTCATTACGGTTTAGGCACCAGGGACTTGTTTTTTTTGCAAGATTAATGAGCGCCACGGAAATTCTCCAGCGCATCTCGATAATTAAGTCTTTGTTTATCAAAAAACAAGTTATATTAGGAGCAGAAAATTCGCAGTAATTATTCATAATTCTAACAATTCAAGTATAGCTACCTCATTTGCCTGGGTAATTCTGCTTTTTAATTTCTTGCATACATTTGCATATTAATTTTGCCCGTCGGCTGCAGCAGGCTTTGACAGTTTGTTACTATGTGATGGTTTTCGCAGGGGTGCGACTCAGTTGGGTGGCATTTCGACTGGGTGCAATGATAAATTATGAATTTTCTAATTTGCTGCATAATGAAGTAACCCTTTCCAACCCAATTAAAAATAAAAAAAAAAGAAAAGACTGTATCTTTTAAAAAAATATTTCCCAGGTATTTCACCTTTCCTTTTGTTATTGTTTTTCTGAAGGCTGCTGCTGCTGTTTTTTTTTTTTTTTTTTTTTACTTAAAAAGCAGATGACTGCATTTGCAGCCTTTCAGAATGACTGTGCCTTTCCATACATCAAACATGATTCATGATTCATGTATCCTCAGACTGTATGCATACTTTAAATTGGCCACTCCTCAACCCACAGGGCAAACAGGGATGATAGCAAAAAAGTCCGAGCTTCTTCTCTGAAGTCCAATTTGGGCAGCAGTGATCGTGTCTATGTGTGTATCTGTCTGTATGTGTCAGGGAACAGGGATTTCAAATAAGGGAAATAAATGCTGTGCATTTCTATTTCACACACATTCAAGAGGCTATACTCTTATAAACTAACTGCTGAATTACAGTGTTGACTTCTTCCTAATTTCTTAAAATGGTTGTTGAAATAAAATAAATATATATATTTATTACCTCAGCACTGTAAAAAAAAAATTTAGAGATTAATTTGTGGGTGAGAGGTAGGAGATTTTAGTTCACTGTTGGTAAGTGCATCACTACATTTAGTAATTTTATGTTCCTAATGCAGTACTTAGAAAAACACAAGTATTGTGGGTAGAATTTGTGGTATTTCATTATACAACTGCAGACATGCAAAACATTTCAGAAATACCATAGACCTGATGCCATCCCGACTTTTAAAGAATGTGAAATAACCCAGGCAATCTGTTTAGCATGATGCAAATACTGTAATTATACAATTATGCTGCATTTTTAATATAAAACAATTCCTATATATTTTGCTGCTCTTTTAAAATGCTACATTATGAAGGCATGAAGCAATTATTGTTATCACAGGCTACACCACAGCCACACAGCAACAGATCACAAAAGATTTTGACACTAATACACCACAACCAAAAACACAACCTTACTGCAAAACAACCACAAAAGTGCAGATCACATCACATTAATTCACTACATTCATGCAGCATATAACCATAATGCAATACAAGCACAGAGTCATCTGTGCTCGCACAGCACAGCCTGGCAACACGTCACACAAGAAACTGATACCACATTGCACTAATACAATAAAGAGCAAAGCTACTCAAGCGCAATGTAGTCAACATTACAATAATACACAGCACACAATATAAATCCAGCACAACCTCTCACCACAGAGTTCACTATGCTATAACATTAGCATAACAGCTGAAACCAGACAACATTAATGTAACACATCCCTACATTACAGAGCAAATGACAATAATAATGAACAATCCTACAGCACAATCACAAAAATATGCCAAGCTAGTATTGTACAGTGGTGCTTAATACGTTTATACAACACAGTATCTGGCCCCATGCTCTCTCAGTCCATTCCATAGCTGTCCAGAACAAAGACTACAATGCTACAACTTGCCATGATCACAAAAAACTAATACTATACGAACACACACAATATAGCTAACACAGCAAAATGCAGACCACTGCACAACTGTACACCCTCACTATGCTATGTAGGCCAACAGTATACAATGGTAATCATGAATGACTGAGTATCATAAAACTGCAATTGCCACAACAGCGCAGTAGAAAAAAAGAAATTGTAACACAAATGTGAGTGCAGTGTTGAGCTGTACAAATTACTAGAGCTGATCAGAAATGTTCCAGTGGGCCTTTTTCCATTGCAAAATGCTGCTTTATCAAATCTAAACCTTCCATTTACTGATTTCAATGACACTTAATATTAAAAAAATCAAAATGAATACAAATTTAATGGAACAGATTGATATTTTGTTGAAAAAATATTTTTGTTTAGACATTTATTTTATATTATAAATAAATTGAAAAGTCAAAATTGCAAGAAAACTTTTATGTTTTATTGAAATAAAGCATTTTAATCTACTAGGAATGATTTTTTTTTCAGGAAATTTCGAAATGTTGGCTCCCACCACCTGATTTGGAATATATTTTTTAAAATGTCACCATTTCCACTGGAACAGAAATTCCAGCTCCTGAAAAGATCTACAAATTGGACTGCAAAATTTCAGAAATACTAATGCAGCATGACCACATGCCACAGCACCAGCAAAAAGAATAAAGCATAACAACATAGCAAAGAATGCACAGTTCTAATACAACCTGCCCATTGCCCATAGAATAGAAATGCCTTGCCCAAGGTTGTCCAGGGTACATCTATATTGAGGGCTAAAGCTGAGATAAGATACGCAACTTCAGCAACGTTAATTGCATAGCTGAAGTCGAAGTACCTTAATTCAACTTTTGGTGTTGTCTACACAGCAGGAAGTCGAAGGAAGAGCACTCTTCCTTTGACTCCCCTTACTCCTCGTTACAGAAGTTAGAGTAAAGAAGCATGTTATTTTGAAATAGCAGGCTTACTGTGTAGATGCACACTTGAAATAGCCGTGCAGTGTAGAGAAAGCCCCAGAAAGACTGACAGAGCTAGGATTAGACCTTACATTTCCTAACTTTCTTTTGTCCTCTGGCCGCAGTATGCTTTGCTTGATTCTTAACCACAAGCTCATATTCCTCCTTCAGGGAGAGGGCAGTCAGTAATTATTTTCTGGACATCTGGAAATTCAGTGATGGGCTTGGAAGACTGACTTCCTCATTTATCAGTGCACACCTACTCAGTGGTGAAGTGTTAGTCACATAAGGGTGCTATCACCCCTAATGTCATTACCTCACAGAAACTAACCTTCCCCCCTTCCCCCCACTCTGTCCTAAAATTTGATTTGTCAATTTCACATGGGTTCATTTTTTTGATTGTATCACTTTGGTATATATAGTCATGCCAATTTTCTTCCACATATTGATCTGAGCAAATGGGTCTGGCCCACGAAAGCACATCACCCAATAAACCATCTTGTTAGTCTTTAAAGTGCTGCATAGTCCTGTCTTTTGTTTCAGTGGTGAAGTTTCTGTTATTTTCAAATCAAACTGCTTTTCCCCTGTAAAATGGACTAAGTACGTCTTTAAAAATAAAATAAAATAAATCTTTCCTTAAAGGAAAGAATCCATTTCTTGCCTCGAGAGAGGGAGACCAGAAAATAACAGTCCAGGCATCTGCATGCAAGATTTCAAACCAGAAGTAGTCCCAAATTCTCCTGATGTTCTTGGGTAAGTCCTTTAGGGGCCAATCCTTGAGATGCTGAGTGTCTCCTGCCAGTTGCTCAGCACCTTTGACTTCCATTGATCTCAATGAGAGGTGAAGTTTCCATGCAAGAGGAGCTCAGCCTTGGAAATTTCACCTCCGTTTTACCATGAGTAAAAGAGAGGAAATACCTCCCTTCAAAGGCGTGATAAGGTTTAGTTAATCAAACCTGATTGAAGATGATTTGTGATACAAATTAAATTTTTTGAATTCAAAATTTTGGGAACGTTTGCTGAATAACCAAGATTTTTTAATGAAAGCTGATATTTTTCACAAAAAACATCTATTCAGTTTAAAAAGGCCATTTTCCATTAGTAAAATACACATTTTGATGGATATATTCCACTTGTTCTATTGACTAGATCGTAAAGCATTTTCAGTATTACAAGCAAGAAATACATGTTAATTGTTATTAATAATATGAATTATATGAATCATATCAAATCATTTTGAAATGATCAGGCAAAAATACATGAGGTGGCAAGAAGTTCAGAATTTGAGGCTATATGGATGTTATTTTGCACTACTGAAATCTGGTATTACAGCTGCAGATTTTGCATCTCAAATCTAGAATTTCTTTAGGCTTTGGCAGAGTATTGATTAAAATGGTGACTTCTACATGGCATGGAAGAGATTGTGTTGGGTTTTATAGGACATAAGATTGATGGGTTAGTACATGTTATTTGTGATATTTTTCAAATTCTGACTAGCTTTGTTTTCATAAAGAAAAAAGATGTTCTGTTTTCCTTGTATTTGATTAAGATAAACTGCATTTAGTTTTCTGTAATTATCTGCAAAGACTGGCAACATGCAGTAAAGTTTGTCAAAAGGATAATATGTGTTGACTTAACTCTCCTGTTAACAGGCTCAATCCAGTTAATTTGTTTGTGACATGAAGAAAAAATCCTTTTATGCTGTTGAGGGGACAAATAAAATGGAGGATATATACAATTAAAGGAATCAAGGAGTGGGACTGGCAAAAAAATAAAAACCTGGTATTTAAATAATCTGACTTAAAACAAAGAGGTTTGACTGTAGTGTCCAACTGCCCCAACCATATTTGTGAAGGATGAATCTCTCTAGTCCAGCAACATCCATGGTCTGGCGTGATTTTAGCTAGCCAGATGTCCACTTATTATAGGTGTGACCAAGTTTCCCATGGCCCCATAAAGTTTGTTTGCAGCCACCAGTCCTGGCTCTCAGTGTTCTTTGCTGTTATTTAGCTCTAATTTACCTCTAAATGTCTTCTAAGAGCCCAGTCAGAAGTGGAAGTGTTGGTAATGCTGCCAGACAATATTGACTTCCCGTGAGGTGGCAAATTCTCTGGTTCAATGCTGGTCAGGTCCCCAGGGTACCAGACTAGAGAGGTTCACAACCAGTATATTCTGTTTCAAAGTTTGATTCAGATAACACTCAGTATTTAAATTTGTCTGAAGCCATACGTGCAGGTGAGAATTCAATATTTTCAATTATTTAAAATTCATCTTATTTGAAACTATGCTTCAAAAGCAGAATGGGCCTGCTAACATTCTGATCTTCATTTGGCTTTTTAATAATATTACTTGAGCTTTTTTGAGTGGAGGTGATTTTAAAATACAGATAGTTAACTGGAGTTTAGACACCTTACAAAACTAAAGAAAACTTGTCATGCTCATGCCAAACTTAATCATGATTAGGGCTTTTTGCAGCATCCAGAGACCAGGTCTTGTGTGTTGAAACATTTAGTTTTTTACACTGGTAATTAGAATGCTACACAAATCATTGAGTAGCAAGAGGGAAATGTGATGTTCTAAATGTATGTGTAACAGTGCCCTGCTGTGGTGATCAGATTTTGCAGTGTGTTAGTGTACAAAAAAAACTGAGCACAAGGCTAGAACTAGATGGTCCTATTATGCCATTTTTATATAAGATATAAACCTGAGCCTATGTACTAGCATCATGGGACTAGCTTATTTTACAGCCTTATATACTTAGTGGCCAATTCTGGAGGTAGTTATAAACCAGGGGAGTTATGTACTGAGTTTAAAGCTCAATAGAAATCTGAGCCATTGGGAACTAGACATCCCCACGCTGTCTAACTTGAGTATATTATCTTTCTTTCCCACCCAGCTTGCTAAAAGTTTTGGAAACCTATTGTTTCCTAGCCACTGATGATATATTTTGGAGTAACCTTGTAATTTAGTACCCTGTCTTTATCAGCCCACAGTGCTTTTTGTTCTCCAAAAAAGCAAACTAGTGTTACTTGTTCACTAACCTAAAAGCAGTGGCAATATTGAGAAGAGAAAGAAAGACAAACAAAACTGATTAGGGAGAGACTTGCTTTCAGGAAACCTTTTTCTGTCACACGGGGATGGATAAATAAAATAACGTTTCAATAATTTATGCAGTGTGCACATGAAAAAACATTGGAAATGTGAAATGAAAACAACGTATAAAGAGCAACTGAAGTTGATAACTACTTTAATCAGTTCAGATGATAATTCTAAAATAAATTGGGAAATCACTCTTGCTCTCAGCTCTTGAATGGTGATGAGACTTGAATATATGTTCTTATGTTGTTCCCCAGAAGTTCATTTCAGCTCCAATTCTGGTGAGATTAAACCCACTGAAGGTAGCGCTGGCTTTCTTTGTGGGCAAGTCGGTGGGGGGATTAGCCTACAGAATTGGCTCTAGAAAGGAATGTATCACTGGGAAGCTGTGTGGTCTAGTGGTTAAAATGGAGATAGAGGAGTCTGGGATTCCTGAGCCCCAGTCTTTGCTCTGCTGCTGACTCTGTGATTATGGGCAAATCATTTAACCTTTCTGTGCCTCAGTTTACACATCTGAAAAATAGGGATATTTGTCCATTTCAGAAGAATGCCATGAGGCATGAAGTAAATGTGTGTAAAACACTTTAAAGTGTTTGGATGAAAACTGCTATATACCAGTAAATGAAGAGTACTGTCATATACTTTTCAGACTTAGAGCATTATGCTATTCTCTTTCTCATTCCCTTGTCACCTGAATATGAAAAAAATAAATTGTGAAACAAGTTAATAAAATATTGATTCTGTCCTAAGGATGGGAGAGGGAGAAGAAAAAAAGAGAGCAGGGTCACTTAATAGATGGCTACTTTCCAGAGTGTTTTTTGGGGGAATGTTGCAGGACTGGGAGCAGGAGGTGGTTGGGACTCTTAAAACGGAAGTGTCTCTACTTATCTCTCTAAGGGTTAAATTACAGACTTTCCCTCTCTGGGCTTCTCTCTACAATGTAAACTCCGGGCTCCAAGATCTTGCAGGACTAATATCTGGGGTCAAGTGCAGTAGTTCTAATTTTTTTATTTTATTTTTTTTTAAAGAAATTCTTCTGGCTTTTATGTTCTGCAGTCCTAGTCTGGGTGTAGTTGTGCATCTTCGTTGTCTCATTCCCAGTGTTACGAAGAGATTCCAGAGCAGTAGCAGCAGACTTCAGGCATGTTGTGGGCTTGGGAAGCCTGGGACCCAAAGCACAGGGCTCATGGAGGGGCATGTTCTCCACTGTATGAGAGACCGTGGAGGAAGTTGAAGCTTATTTCTTTTTCTCTGCTCTCTCCCTGTCCTCCTCTCTTTGCTCCCTCCCCCTCTACCAGCCCCTTTGTCGACACTTGATCATTTACATCAAGTTGACATTCGCAGAGTTTACTCAGGGGTCTGTAATTGTATTCTTTCACCGGTTCTGCATTACCAACCATGAAAATGGAATCTTATCATCCCTGACCAATTTTTAATGTACAAAATGATTTGGCCGAGGTTCAAAGGGAGTCACAATTGAAATCAGGTGAATGATACATGTAGAGGTTTTTTTTCAGTTTCTCCGTGCCTTGATTTGATTTTTCTCGTATGGCATAAGGGAGAAGTAGCTTATTTTTTGTCTGTGCAAGCTATATAAATGTATATATACAATGTCTTATCTATCTATCTATCTATCTATCTATCTATCTATCTATCTATCTATCTATCTATCTATCTATCTATCTATCTATCATTTAAATTTACTTATTCATTATGTGATGGATGACAGTGAAGTTTCTAAAATTCCTAAAAAAGCAATCAAGCAATTGGACCACATTTAAAGCCTGCTTGGTTCTCTAGAATTAATAAGACATTATTAAATGAACCACCTTTGCCACATAAAAAGGGACCTCAAAGATGAAAATAAAAAATCAGGGGAGAATAAACCATCAAGTTGGAACCATAAAGAACAGAGGGCAGAAGAGGGGAACAATAGGGAATCTTCCTTACTGAAATACATACTATCAGCAAAGGAACAGAGACCTCCCGGTATGAAGAGATGAAGGGAGAATTCCTGATATTAAATATTATTTGAATATTTTTTATCCTTTGAAAGTTTAGTGATGTGAATAATAGAGACACTAATCATTCAAATCATGACCTTTCTTTCAAGAATACTTACTTAAGATCAGGGAATCTAGGGTTTTGCATAGCTCTGGATTTGCATAGCTCCTGTGGCTGTATTATTGAAGTGCTTCACATGAATGAATTTATGCTTGTGCCATCCATCAGAAGTAGGGGAATATTGTTGTCCCCATTTTACAGACTGAGTGACAGAGATTAAAGAGATGAAAGATGAAATGTTCAGAAGTGGCATTGATTTTGAGTGTTTGAGGTGAGAAACCTTGGCCCTGTTTTTTGCAGGTGCTGCTCACCCACTGCTCCAGTTGGATGTGTGAGTACTCAGAATTCCAGAACTTCAGATCAAACCCAAGAGATGTTAAGTTCCACTTCCACAACCAGTGTTGACTTTGGACCAAGTGGCTTTTCCAATTTCAAACAGGGAGTCTGTGACCATGCTAGAAATCGAACCTTCCCAGTTCAACACTTTGCTACAAGACTATCTTTCCTACCAAGCCAGAGAATGCCAAATGGTGTGATAAAATGGCCATACATTTTTTTTTCCTGTGTGTCTGTATGTTTGATGGGGATACCTACAGGACAGGGTGTCAAAAAAGAGGAAGTTTTCCTTAATATTCAGGGCAGAATGATGGAGGACCGATGTCTTATCCTTTGTGTTCAGCAGGAGAAGGGGAGGGAGGGAGAGGAGATTTCAGATAGGGTCACACTAAGCTGGGAGTATTTATTTTTGATAGGTCTCGTGATACTCTCCAACTGTGAGAAAGGGGAGTGCAAAGGGGCCCCTTTTAATAAGCCTTTTCTGCGCTGAGTGTGGTGTAAATAGCATGATACTGTATCTAGTGCTGTCCATTTAATACAAGTAAAATAGGGATGTTGGATTAGAAGGTTCTGAGGCCATTTGGAGAACAGTCCTAGGACACCCTTAAGATGTCTTGGGAGACCAAACCTAAGGCAGAATGAAAAGAAATGCTCTCTAGGACCTCTTTTCCTAGAAGGCAAAAGACTCAGAGCTAGGTTCAGTGCTGTCTCCAAAAGCACAGCCCAGGAAGAGAGGAAGTGGTTTTACAATTTATTTGTGCTGCCCAGCTTCTGAGGGTATGTCTACACTACAGAGTTAGTTCGAACTAACAGAGGTTAGTTCGAACTAACTTTGATAGGCGCTACACTAGCGCTCCGCTAGTTCGAACTTAATTCGAACTAGCGGAGCGTTTAGTTCGAACTAGGTAAACCTCATTTTACGAGGATTAAGCCTAGTTCGAACTAGCTAGTTCGAATTAAGGGCTGTGTAGACCCTTAATTCGAACTAGCTAGTTCGAATTAAGGGCTGTGTAGACCCTTAATTTGAACTAGTGGGAGGCTAGCCCTCCCCAGGTTTCCCTGGTGGCCACTCTGGCCAACACCAGGGAAACTCTATGCCCCCCTCCCGGCCCTGGACCCCTTAAAGGGGCACAGGCTGGCTACGGTGCCCGTGCCAGGTGAAAGCCTGCCAGCACCCAGCCAGCAGACCCTGCACCTGGCATGGCTCGAGCCAGCCACCCGATGCCCCCCAGCCATCCCCCTCTTCCCGGGACCAGGCTGGCGGCTCCCGGGAGCTTGCCCGGGACCGCAAGAGGCGGGCACCCGCCTGGGCTAGTGCGGACATCGTGGATCTCGTCCACAACCTCCGCACTAGGCACAGGAAAGTGGCCGGCTTGGGCAGGAGAGCTGCGAGCCTGGCCACCCAGGAGCAGGTGTGCATGAAAATCAAGGGGGTCCACTGAGACCCCCGACCCTGAGCCCTGAGTTTAGAATGGCCGTCCTGGGTCAGACCAAAGGTCCATCTAGCCCAGTAGCCTGTCTGCCGACAGCGGCCAACCCTAGCAACCCTGGAGGGGATGGACCGAAGACAGTGACCAAGCCATTTGTCTTGTGCCATCCCTCTCCAGCCTTCCACAAACCTTGGCCAGGAACACCACTCCTACCCCCTGGCTAATAGCACTCCATGGACCCAACCTCCATGACTTGATCTCACTTCCCTTTAAACTCTGTTCTAGTTCTAGCCTTCACAGCCTCCTGCAGCAAGGAGTTCCACAGGTTGACTCTTTGCTTTGTGAAGAAGAACTTTCTGTTACTAGTTTGAAGCCTGCTACCCATTCCTTTCCTTTGGTGTCCTCTAGTCCTTCTTTATGGGAACTAATGAAGAACTTTTCTGTATGCACTCTCTCCACCCAACTCCTGCTTTTAGAGACCTCTATCCTGTCCCCCCTCCGTCTCCTCTTTTCTAAGCTGAGAAGTCCCAGTCTCTTTAGCCTCTCTTCATATGGGACCTGTTCCCAACCCCTGATCATTGTAGTTGCCCTCCCCTCTCTCAGCCTCTCTCTTCCCCTCTCCCACCTCCTTTTCCCAGTCTCCCCCAGTTTTGTTCAATAAAGACAGATTCCATTTTTGAACACAATTGTCCTTTATTTTGTACATCAAGAAAAGGGGCTAGGGAAGGGTAAGTGGAAGGAGGTGAGGGAGGAATGGGGTACGAGCCCCAGATGGGGAGGACTAGGCTGGCTCTGCGGGCTTCTGGGGGTGGAAGCTCTCCTGCAGCCCCCCAATTGCCCCCTCTCCCCAGATGCCAGCCTGCGGCAAGTGCAGCCGGGCTGATGGCCGAGTGGTGTGATGTGCCCAGTGTGGGCACTCCAGGTACTCCAAGCCAGGACTGGTTTTCAAGCGGGGCACCCCAAGAACTGTCTGTCCGGGGTGGGGGTCGGGTCCCTTTAAGCGCAGCCCTCGGCTAGCCTGAGACAGCATCTCCACGCTCTAAGTCCTCCTCTGATGCCCTGCCGGCACTGCTTCCGGCCATCCTTAAGTCCTGTTCAGGGTCCACTTAATGTGGACGCGCTAGTTCGAATTAGCAAAATGCTAATTCGAACTAGTTTTTAATTCTAGACACGTTAGTTCGAATTAGCTTTGTTCGAATTAAGTAATTCGAACTAAGTTAGTTCGAACTAACTCTGTAGTGTAGACATACCCTGAGTGTCTTCAGGGCCTTTACCTACAAGGTTGCTCTATCTTGCAGTGACCTTATCTGGGCCCAGTATGAATGCTTTTCAGCTCAGAATTCCCTGAGTGCTGAAAGAAACAAGCACATCCATACACTAAGGGCTGCAAAGGTGCAATATTGGGCTGCTTACATTGGCCCAGTCACTGGCTTACTCTCCCTTGACTGTGGCTGCCTCCTTACAGCTATGGTACACCACTGCAGGTACAGAGGGTGGCAGGAGCAGGGGGCAGAATCTGGTCCTCAGAGCCTGGAGAAGAGCAAATATGTCACAGGAGCATCCTCAGGGTCTGTCAGAGTAAGGTTTTATCTTGGGACAAGATGTGAAAAGTTGCTCGCAGAAACAGCTCAGAGTAAACCAACTGGGCGCTATCTGAGCATCTTTAAGTCAGCTGCAATTCTCACACTTGCTGACCGGGGCTTGAGCTTTATAAGAACATCAAATCTTGCAAGGCGCTTGCAAGAAAATTGGGAATATTGAAATGCATACAATGAATGCCAAAAACTAATTGCTGGAAATGCAACATTAAAAACCAGAACAAAAGCCACCACCTCAGCTACATTCCTCAAAACTCTGGGGGGCAGTGGGACAGTGAGACTCCTGTGTAGCAATATACAGAATTCTGGCTAAGTAATTCCTCCCTTTTGTGATACCAGATACCATCATCACAGGGTTCCCACTTTTGGAAAGTACGTAGCTTGAGGGATATCCTAAAATAAGACGTAATGAGAGCTCAGAGGAAAGAGAGTGGCAAGCATTGGTTAAAGTGCAGGTTACAGAGACAAGAAAGGTAATCTTTACCCAAGCTATTCACTGTGTGAATGGAATTTCATTGTTTGATTCTTGTATGCGTGGGTGTAGGACACATTATAGCTAAATAGAGCTACCATCTGAGGGAATGGTATCTATTTATTAGCACTGATAAGAAACCGGTTTTCTACCCCGCAACATCCAAATTGGGAGAAGAGAGTGAGTGTGTGTGTGTGTGTGTGTGTGTGTGTGTGTGTGTGTGTGCGCGCGCGCGCACGCGTGTGTGTGTGTGTGTGAGAGAGAGAGAGAGAGAGATAAAATGCTCAGAAAAATTGCATTTGGACATGTTTCATCTTGGGTCTGTGAGGGTTGTGCACACTCCGCACTGTAACAGGTGGCATTAAAACCCTGTGGGTGCAGGAAGTCCCACCCCTTCTCTCAGACTGGGCATGCTCCAAATGCTGGGGCAGTATAAAAGACAACAGAGCAGCTCAGTCTGGCCTGGCCAGTGGGAGAGAAGGACCTCCAGCTGGAGCTCCTTGAGCCAGTAACCCTGGTGACAATAAACAGAGACCAGGGAGACAGCCACAACACAACCTCCATGGAGTCCAGGGAGAAGCTGCTGCCAGAGACCCAGAGGACCCAGCGACTATGTGGGACGTTGATCTGACCACAGAGGTAGGAAGTAACTAAGGGAGGGTGCAGAAGCAGCCTCTCCCACCCAGGTATACTTGGTGTGTTTTGGCCAGATTCCCTACCAAGGGAGTGGCAGAGAGCGCTGCTGCTCACAGGGCCCTGGGTTGGGACCTGGTGGAGCAGGGTAGGCCTGGGTCCCCCTCCCAGGGTGTTAGTCCCAACCTTATTGACTCTGGCTAGTGGGCCCTACTATCTTGAACTGAGGGTTCCTCATTAACTCTGGCCAATGTGCTGTACTGTCCTGAACGGAGGGCTCCTTATTGACTCTGGTCAGGGTGCCGTACTGTCCTGAACTGAGGGATCTTTGTTGACTCTGGCTAGTGGGCCATACTGCCCTGAACTGAGGGTTCCTTCCTGACTTGGGGCATTAGGCCATACTCCCCAGCAAACAGGGCCGCTTGTGGACTCTGGGTTTCCTGGAGACTAGGGTTATTTCAGATGATAGAGTTGGCCAACACCTTGTGGCCGAGGAGGTGGCACCCACACCCCAGAATATAGCCAACCGAGTGACGGGGAGTGCATATGCTGCCACGGGGTGAATTCAGCATTAATTTGTCTTCCTGAAGAACCACATTACAGAGATACAAGGCAGGCAAAGTAACACCTTTTATAGGACCAGCTTCTGTTAGCGAAAGAGACAAGTGTTCCACCTTACAGAGCTCTTTTTTCACATCTCATGGGAATTGTAGTTGAGGTGCTTTATGACCCCATTCATCCTCATGGTCACACTACTTCTCCCACCCACTGTTGGAGGGAGCCTGGCAAGAACCTGACTGGCTCTCAACTCCCAAACAATCAGCCACTAGGAGGTGGTAATGACCCTGAACGGCGTGAGGTGGAACTGGAGTCAGTGTTGAGGGGCAGTGGAGTGGACTGTGGCACCTGCCTGGCCCTCTAGCCATCAGGATATCTCATTACAATTTTTTTCTTAGTCTGCGATGTCTCACAATACCCATCACTTTAAGTACTATGCTTAGGGCTGACATTTAGGTAGTCAAAGTGCCAACCCACCCAGCCCCATCTGTGGCTCTGCCCTAAGAGGAGAGAGATTTGGGGGTGCTATGCCCCCACTAGCCATAGCTACTCTGTCACAAATCTGTATGACCAGATGATGCTAATAAGGTTTGCACAGTTGTCTTTGACTAGAATTTAGGAAACAACTTCACGGATAATGCCAAAGAAGGAATAAAACCTCACTCTCTTAGGGCATGTCTACAGTAGGAAATCATTTGAAATAAGTTATTTAAAAATAATTCCTGATATAACTATTTCAAAATAGAGTGTCTACACTACAGGGAAGCCTCAAAATTAGTCCAAGGCAGGCTCCCTTCATGTAGACTTATTACTTTGACTTAAAGCCCCAGGGAGTAATTACTTTGAATGACTCTGGGCAGTAATTATTTTGAAAGAGCGGTAGTGTGGATGCTCCACTATTGCTATTTCGAAATAACTATTTTGAAATAAGCATTATTCCTCATGGAAAGCAGGAGCTATTTCGAGATAACCCCCGAGTATAGATCAAGGCTCAGATGCGTTGACTATGCAGTATAAAAAGGAATAAAAACAATAAAAATTAAATTTTGTCATGAAAATAGGGAGATGATCTGCTGCTTAAGAGGTTGCTGGTCATGCACAGTCACTTTTCAGTCTAGAACAGCGGTTCTCAATCCAAGGGCCACATGAAACCCAATTAGCAAAAAGCTGTGCCCCAGATATATGCTAAAGGCCGCGGGGCATGCACAGCAGGCTCCCGGCTCCTGGCTGCTTGGTGCAGCAGGGTCCAGACTGCCTGGCCTAACTCAACAGGGTCCGTGCTGCCAGCTGGCCCCGAAAGGTCGAGGGGACAGGATGCTGCCCCACTGCACTCAGTCTGGGATCAGTGTTTGGGCTGCCGCTTGGCCCCACACAATTCGGGCATGGCATTGGGGCTACCACCCAGGCCTTCCTTGCCAGGTTTAGGGTCAGGACTACCACCAGGCCCTGCACAGCAGGATCCAGAGTGCCTGCCGTTTGGCCTTGCCACACAGAGCCCCGCTCCTGGCCACACTCTATGGAGGTTTCTCTGAGTGGAAGGTGCTGCACACAGGGGTTGGGGAGGGACATTTGGGGGTTGGGTGCTGTGATACTCAATGTGTGGCCAACGTAACATGTTGATAGATAGTTTGAGAATCACTGGTCTAGAAGCACATGTTGAGCATGCTCCTTGTAATGTCTGATGATTTTCATGGATGAAGGTGCACTGCAGTACTCAACAACTTCCAGGTTCCTATCAGGGCTGTGTCTGCATGTCAAGAATAGAATTTACTATAGCTTTTAATTTTTTTTCCTATGTCAGATCAGTTAAAGGTCAGAATATAGGATTTTGTAAATCAACTTTATATAATGAAATACAAAAGCTTCCATGATGTTAAAATAATTGTCCATGGGATGCTTAATTTTAAAAGAACATCATGCTAATGTATGAGAACTGATAGAAGCAGACAATAAATAAAAATGAAATTGACTCCTCTCTTTCATTCTCTGCTTCATGTGCAACAAGTAGACAAACTGCAATATGTGGTGATGAGTGTCTTTATTGAGATAATCTAGTGTGTTTTCAGTATAACTAGGTGCAATGTTTTTCAATGAAATTAGCCAGTTGAAGAGTTCCCCAAGCTTTATTTTAGCAGCATTTAATTAATATATCATTTCTATATCATTTCCCCATCCTTGCATTTTTGAAACTGAAAAGTCACTCTTGATATGAAGTTCTTGTAAATATTTGATATGAGGGAGTGATGGTGCCCTGTATAGTCCAGCTATTTAGTGGATAGAACTGAAAGTGGTAGCTAGGAACACTGGAGTTCTGTTTCTGCATTTCCTACTGAATGACCTTAGTAACACTTCACAGATAATGTTTAGTTAGCTCTAAACAATTGCAGTAACTTAATGTGAAATTAGGGGCATACATGTGGTATGGTGTTTTAAGGACAGACATATGCCATCCATTTAAAAACTGTTGTTAGCAAGTCTAAATATGCAGGCTCATTTATTATAGCAAGTGGTCTTGGAAGGGATATCTGATGGCCTCTAGATGAATATATTTATAATCAGAGAGTCCCTGTATATATACCCCATCAAGCACAATTAGACATATCACAACAAATTTAATTGGCTTTTACCAATCTGAGATCTCTTCTCGCTCAAACCTTTCTGCTACATTATTCTCTGTCTCCTAGATTCCTCTTCCTCTTTCCATTATCCATCTCACTCACTGTAATGGAGCTAGGCCCTAAAACCAAAAGGGTCATAGAGAAGGCTTCCAGCCAGCTAGTGTGGCTGATTCCTTCACAGCTAATCAGGATCCAGAAGGGACTATAAAAGGAGCTGCAGGATTAGCAGCAGCTCAGTTGCAGCCCAGACCTGGAAGGGAGAGGGTCAAGGCTGGCTGAATGAACCAAGGACCTCTCAGACTGGCGAGCTGAGTAGGAAGAACATTGTCTCCAGGAGAAGCTCTGAAGGTGCCACTCTCCTACTGAGTGGAGGAACATATTGAGAGACTGGACTGGACTCAGAGGCGCTCTACAGAGGGTATCAGGATTGACACCTGTTACAGGTATACCCCAGAAGGGGACTGTGATTACATGAAGCTGTGTGACTTGCCTGGAGACCTGAGTAGACATAAGGCTTTTTAAAATTGAGACAGTTCAGGAGTGGCCAAACAGGGGTGCTTGCAAGAGGTAAGCGCTGCCCTCACTACTCTCCTATTCCTCTAATAGGGCTAGTGACTTTTTCACTTCTATTTCCTTTGCATCCACTTCATATGATGTAGTGGGGGGTGCTGTCTACTTTTGTAAACCTTTGTTCTTTCTGGTGTTGCATTTACTGTTTGTCTTATGGGATTATATGTGATCCTACTGTCCTATGCTGCTCTGTAGTGACACTGTGCGTGGGTGTGTGCATGCCTCAGTTTACCCAGGCCCTGCAGCACTAGCTGCATGAAGAGGGGGAGGTTTGGTGTGACACTCTGGGGACGTATGTGTAGACGTTTCTCACTGCCTAAGGCCTAGGTGACCGCAGATAACACCTTGGACTTGGAAGGAGGACAATGGAGGAGGTGGGACTGCCAGGGGTGAGTGAGCAGTGGCTGTGGGGGTGAGGCAGTCTCTGTTGGGCTAGGGGGAGTGAGGATGTTTTAGACCAAGGAAGGGGGTGAAGCCCCTTCTCCCCCAAGAGGAATAAGGCTGTCTGCCTTGGCTCCTGTTAACATCGATTCTAATCTATGCTGTGTCTCTGGGAACCAATAAACCTTCTACTCTACTGGCTGAAAGAGTCACATCTGGCTGAAGATGGGGGTGCAGAGTCAGAGGCTCCCTGATGCTCTGTCACATCTTGTCACCATGATCTTTAACTTATTCTTTCTACTATTACTTGTGTCTCCATTGGTCCAGTCCTCAAGGTCCTAATGGACCTAGAAGGAGGCTACATTCAAATTCAGGGTCCTCTGAAAACTTCCCATATCGGAAGCGTTTCATATGTACATGTCTGTTTCAGGGGAACCATCTTAGTTAGAATATGATCTAATCCATGAAGAAAACACAGATTGGAGGGAAGACTTGAATCTACTTAAAGTAATAGCCTAGGATAAAATTAGGGTAGATCCTTTTTTTTCTAAACAATTTTGCTCAACTCTGTTTTATCTACTGCTCAAGCCAAGATGATTGAAACTAGAGTCAAATATTTTTGACTCTAGGTTCTAACTTATCTGCCCCCCCCTCAATGTTTAGGAGCGCTTTGAGGATGGGCAGGTAAATGGTGCTGTTGTCTTTCTGTCTTGAGAGCATACCACCATTGTTATCCAGAAAATGCAGACATCCGAGTAAATTATAGGATTTAAATGCTCTTAAATTCTTGTTAGCAGATATTGGTGACATCAGACTCTTGTACCGTGTTTAATTGAAAGTGGCAAGCTAACACTACACAACTGCTTGTAAACTGCCTGAGAGCTGTTGAAAGCTTTAGTATGTTAAAGAGAAAATGGCCAGGTTCCATCTTTCTTTTAAATAGTAATAATAATCTTATTATGGTCTATAATTCCACATTGTATGTATCAGCCTGTGCTTCAGAATACCTTGATTTTTTTTTATCAGCTGTATTTCTACTGATAATCCCTATGTGAGGCGATTAGCAAAACATTCAACTACTTGCTAAATGAAAATATGACAATGAGTTTATTCAGGTGTAATTTATTTTTAATTGGTTATAAGAATTCAAGTGTGTCTGTGTCTGGGTTATAAAATCATATGCAATGTGAGAAATACAGGAAATAACCTAGGGAATTACAGCAAATTTAGGAAAGGGCATTCCTTGTTCTATTTACTGAGAGCCAAATGGCAGTCTGATGCCAAAAGTAGAGGGTGACATTTATAGGTTTTAATAGTTGTGAATGTTTCAGATAAGTCACCCTTACATTTCTCTGGTTGAAATCCTTCTGGCAAGGAAGATCACCTTTAAGGCACTGAGATGCCATAGTTCGGTTGAAAACCGACTTATTCTTTTCTTATTGAGTAAATACAAGCTCCATTTCTAAATGCTCTTTAGCTATATTTGAATAACATGTATTTTAACTAGTACACTTTTTCCTCTTCCCCTCTTGAGAGAAGCCCAGGGAGTGCACTTCTGCCAGTTCAAAATTCATTGATATAATCGCTACTGTATGTCAGCTCTGCTAATACAAGCTAAGGGTTTACCCAACAGCTGATTAAATCTATTAGGAGAACTGTACTTGCTTAGCTGACTAACTATTGCGGTTTTAGAATTCCATGATGAGTCTGTAATTAATCCTGTGGTGCAGCTATGGCAATTTCCAGTACATCATTCCACATGGGAAAAGGTGGCAAGGTTACTGTGTGGGACCAAAGACTACTGAGTTAAACACATTTAGCACATCTATACTGTAGGGCTTATAGCTCCATTTCATATATAAATGACAGAGCTAAATATTCTGTTAGCCCTATTAACAGCAAATTAAAGCTTTTTTCCTAGGAGATAATTAGTTGATACCGCCATTGAAGTTCTAATTTATTTCCTAAGAAAAGCCTATAATTGGACACTGTTCCCAACCAATACAGAAGATCATATGCAGAAGTGGTTGTTTTTTCTCCAGGCAGAGCTAAGCTCTTCTTAATGTGAATCTACTTTTACTGTAGGGCAATCTGATTTCTGTTATTATGGTGAATTCATGGCCTGTATGTGCAGAGGCATCAAGTCTCAGACCAGAGGTGAGACCACAACTACAATACCACAGACTGTTCTAAGAGCTCCAGTGCACCAATAGATGTCAATAAGCAGGGGTGCAGAGAAGAAGATAGATGGATGGAGCTGAAAGAATCACTGAAAAAGAAAGAGCAAAATATCTGCAATTTGTTGACTGCAGTACTAAACTGGGGGTAGAAAGTTAAGAGGGTATTATTAGTAGTGACCCCCCCACCACCACTACCCACCATTTTTAAATTAGCAGTTGGGAAAGTCTTCCTAAAATTGAAATCTATTATGGATGGTCACACAAACCTATCCTTGGGTGAGTATTCCCATTGGAAACAGACTATTGTTTGAACAAGGACTCATCATGTGGTGAGAAGTTGCAGGATCAGGCCTTTAACACCGCAAAACAGCCTTGCAAGAAAAGTTGTAGGAGTCTGTAACTTACGGCATAAAAACTTGAATGCACAAAGCTCTGGAGAATAAACTATAGAAGAGAAACTTTTGATAGATGAATGAAGTAGATAACTTTTTTCTCCCTGGATCTAACTGAGTCAAACATGTGGGAGTCTAAGACCAAAGGTGACCATAATCTATCAATGACAGTAATTGTATTAGCATGGAATTCTAAACATGTAAAATATTACAAGTGATCGATGTGTCCTCATTTCACTTTTATCAGGAGAAAATTCTGTTACTTAGTTTTGAAGAACTTACTGTCTTTTCACTTTTTTGGACCAGCAGGACACAAGAATTAGGTTTTTCTGTTTTTGCTTCCAAACTGTATTCAAGTATCTTCTTTAGAAGTTGGGTTTAGTGGGAGGTAAATAACAAAGTAGGCTAGGATAATAGCCATTCACTTTTGTAGACCAAATTTCAGCTCCCAGTTGAAATGCATTGGCTTTTATTCTGGTTACCTATGAACATTTGTCTACACAACAAAGCTGTCATAATTTGCTTGTTTGTGCTGCAGAAAAGCTAAGGACTTGGAAAGGTGAGATGGTAGTGGTCAGGACTGAAATGCATTAGCAAGGCTGTGCTCAGAAACCATCCCACTCTTTTCCTTTAGCCAGTGCAATCAGTCCCTCAAAGACTTGTGTACAGGATTAATATTTCATGCATGAAATCTTTCATGTACAGTAGTGACATAATAAGAAGAGGCAGTTTATTAGTTTGTGCATGCAAAAAGAATGGATTACAGAACAGGAAGTGGGTAAGCACTTGCCTTAAGATTCCATTTTTATTAACACCTAAGTTCATCATTCTATGGCAAACATGGTTCTGCTTTTCAGTTTTTTTATTTTGCCAGACACTGTCTAAATGGGTAGCACCTCATGTTGTTGTGTTTTTCATGCATATCTTGCACAGAAAGCAGCCCATGTGGAAAGACAGTGAACAGATAGCTACAGCTGTTGCCACTTATGCTCCAGAGCACAATTTTAGGAATTAATGGCTTCTAATCCTGAAAATAATATAGATACAGAATGGTGTTAGATTCCAAGCTGCCAAACTGAAGTCCCTTGCTCTTATTTCATAAATATGTTTATAACAGTCTGCCTTAATCTCTCAGCTGCAAGAAAAGCTTTAGAGATCACTCTCAACGTTTGAAGCTAAAATTGTTGACCTTTGGCAACTCATCAGTAGCCAGGAAAATACACGGCGGTATCTCTTTGCTGAAATATTTAAGACAATTGCAAAGCACTAGAGCTACCAATAGATAAAGATTCCTTCTGGTCCTGCCATCTACTTCAGTGACTGAAAATAAATACAAGTGATTTTGGCACTTTTGGGCTATTGTTGAAATGAGGGAATACACTGTGCTTGTCTTACACTTTCAGGTTATTAAAAACCTCTAAATTGATAGTCCTAGGGCAATTTAGTAAAGTCTATATCTTGCTAGAATCTGCAATAAAATATTTTCAGGCTGAGGTTGTTATATGAAATTATAGAATACTAAAAATAATCACATACTAATTGTTGCCAACCAAAACTGTTTATAAAAAAAGTCCCCCAAAATCAGGAGATTAGCTTAATTAGGAGATTTCAGATAATAAATATTGAGTCTTTTTTTATTTGCTTTCTGTTTCTAAGCCTTTATCTACTATATATGAGTATCTATCTGTTCAAGAACTCCTCCTACAATGGTAAGAGCTAGGACCACCAAATTTTGTATGCAGCAAGATAAGAATTTGGTCCATCCAGGAAAATGGGATGTGCATAAAATGGGTTTGGTTCTCAAAACTCAACAGAAAAGTTGACAAGCATGAGACAAGTGAAAGGAGCTAGCTGGGGACATGCTGCCCCATCCCGGGCCTGCCCCAGCCCTGAGTCTTCTACTTCCACGAGGAGTAACGGTAGTTCGGAATAGGAAGCCTAGTCCGAACTACCTAGTTCGTGCTGCGTGTAGCTGCGGGCACGGAGTCCGAACTAGCGGACATTTAAAAATAGCTGCGCCTGGCAATATTCAAATGAAGCCCGGGAAATTCAAATCCCGGGCTTCATTTGCAACTCCGGTTGCCTACATTAACCACCCTAGTTCTGGAAGGAAGTACTACCTCGATTGGCTATTGGTGGCTTTTCCCACACTGTGAAAGGATACAGTTGTGTTATCCATCCACAGTTAACTAACAAAACCTTCTATATAGGAAGGATGGTCACCTGGGCCACTAGTGAGACTCAGAAGAACTTAAGATTTAATTCTCAGCTCGGCCAGAGACTTAATGTGTGACCTTGAACATGTCAGTTAGGAGCAGGTTTTTTAAATTGTCTAGGTGATGAAACAAATAAGCATACAGTGGGATTTTCAAAAGTGCTTTGAAGCATAACTCCCAATGATTTCAGTGTGGGTATCCCACTTAGGCTTCTACTAAATCCCTTTAATAAATTGGGCCTTTGTGTGTCTGTCTGTAAAACAGAGCTAATACTTCCTTTCTTGCTCTGTGCAAGGTGGGATCGTCAAAGGCCTAGAGTTAGGCACCTAACTCCCACTGACTTTCTTAGGCCCCTTTGAAAACACCAGCTTTGTACTGTAAATTCACCACAGTAGGGTTGGTCTCTGTGTGTGTGTGTATCTTGCCTAGCAAAATGGGGCTCTGATCTTGGTTGAGGCCTCTAGGCACTTCTATAATACAAACTGAGGGACACAATTAAAAGATGATTGTGGTCTAAGCACAAGATTTAGAACTAGGCAATCTTGAGTGGGACTCAGTTTTGAGGGGAGCTATTAGCCTTTCCTGTTTCCCTAGTTGGAGAATCAGTATGGCACTGGCAGGGGCGGCCCATGAGCCTAGGCAGACTAGGCGGTCGCCTTGGGTGCCCGATGATGTCACCAGGCGCCTGATGATTACATCACACCCATTGACAGCCATGTAGGCGGGGGCACCGATTGTGCCTTCTGCCTGGGGTGCCAGCTGCCGCAGCCAGCCTCAGGCCGCTCCTGGGCACTGGCCTAACTTTCAGAGGTGTTCTGAGGGTTAATGCTCACAAACACCTTTGAGGATAGAATGTGATGCAAATGCTAAATAATTAATTGATGAAAATATATCTCCATAGAGTCATGGAGATAGCCATTCCAAACAGACAGACAATAGTAGAGGGCCTGAAGCTACAACAAGACAAGTTGGAAGAGATGTTATAATAGGCTTAAAAGATAGAATGTGCTAATGTGAATTATGCATAGATACCACTTACATGAAGAGAATCCAGTAGGTAGCACAGATAATAACATGAGGAACAATGTTGTTTATATTCTGACTGATATAGCAAGATTTTACTATGTTCATCAAGTTAAAGGAAGACAATACAGGAAGGCAAAAGATTGCAACTGTGTAAACATTGAGCTGGAGAGAGCAAAGCTAATTAGCAAAGATGATGATCTTATGTAATTTCCACTGTATTGATAGTAATGGGATAAGAACCATAAGGTGAAGGAACATAAGTAATGTGTGGAGAAAAAGGAGATTGAGAACAAATCATAGGATCCAGAATTCAGACCAGATGAGGGCAGAGAACTGGATAATGATTGTGAAGTTACTTGGACCCACCAAGGAGTGGGTGTGACGGGGCAGCCGGGGCAGGGGACACTAACCCTGCGCCCCGCACTCAAGCTCCGGGTGGCGTAGCCGCTGGAGGATCGGGACCGCTCTGCCGTGCCTGTTCAGCGGTGGCTGCCTGCGCAGGCGCTGCCGGCCCTGGAGTCAGCTGCCCAAGGGCGGGGCCGCGAGTAGCCCAAGGCGCAGGCGCCGGAGTCCCTGGAAAGGGCGCTGGCTTTAAAAGAGGATTCCCTGCCTGGAAAGAGGAGGGAGGGCCCCACCCCGGTGGACGGGACCAGCAGGGCGCCGGACCCGAACCCGGACTTGGACCTACGCTGGTAGAGCCACGCAGGCCCCTGCGGCAGACCAGAGCAGCGGGAGGAGGTGAGCCCCCCCGGCAGGGAAGCGGCGGACATAGACGGACCAAGGCAGAGGAAGGAGCCCAGGACAGGGTCGGGGAGACCCGGGGACCGGTGAGTTGCAGCTATGGCCCCCCCGGTCGGGCAGTGCGTCGCAGACACCTACCTTTAGGGTCCTGGGCTGGGACCTGGAGAGAGGGTGGGCCCAGGTCCCCCTCCGCCTCGGAGAACTCCTATAAAGACTGACAGTGCAGGTGCAACTGGTGACTTAAGGCGCCCCCCCCCCCCCATGAGAGATACTTAAGGGGGAGGGTGTGTGACAGGGCGTTAGCCCTGCACTGGCCCTTTAAGGGCAAACCCCAGCCTGAAGCAGGGCTGGGGAGTTTAGCCCCAGCTGGGGCTGTATTAGGGGATGAGGGCCCAGCTGGGGGCTATATAAAAACCTGGGCAGCGGCTCCCAGGGGGAAAGTCAGTGAGGGCCTGGCTGCTGGGGAAGCAGGAGGCTCCCTGGAGCTAGAGCAGGGCTGGGGAGGCAAGGCAGGGCTAGGGGAGCTCTAGCCAAACAAACCCCCCAGACTGCAGGGCCTGCATAACGGCCCGGTGGAGAAACAACAACCCCCGGAAGGGGGGCTCAGAGATGGACTTGGGCACTGCCGGAGGGCAGTGTGGTGAAGAGGACGACATGGCCTGGAAGAAAGAGGGGAACCCCCACCAGAGGGAAGGTACTCTGCCAGCAAAAGGAGCTGATCCCAGAAGCAGACGGCAGACCCCCCGTTACGGTGGTAAGTGAAACCCCCCACAGTGGGCAAGAAATGATCTTTCTTCAGCATTTGCTTGTCATATTGACAGAAGGTTTCCACTGGTTGTCGTACTCGTACACTGAAGTGTACAACACTGTGGCCTTATCTACATAAGTTGACTTATGTGAGGTCGACTTACAGCCACCACGGTTATTACTAAGCTTTTTTCCATGTCCACGCTACCCTCTTTCTGCTGATGGTGCTCATGCTCACCAGAGGTACTTCCTCTGACTTCAGTGGGGCACTCTGGGGAACTGATAATCTGAGCTGTCAGTCCTCTGTGGGGTTCCTAACCACCAGCACAGGGTCTCTGCCCAGCAGCAGGGCTTCCAGTTGGAGAGCCTTGGGGTATGTCTAGACTACATGGCTCCATCGACAGAGCCATGTAGATGAGTTTACTAGACATAGGAAAATGAAGCGGCAATTTAAATAATCGCTGCTTCATTTACATCAAAATGGCCACCGCGCTGTGCCGATCAGCTGTTTGGCGACACAGCGTGGTAGTCTGGACGCTCCGCGGTCGACAATGGAAGCCTTTGCCGATCGCTCTGTTATGCCTCGTAGAATGAGGTTTACCGGAGCGGTCAACAAAGGCTGCTGTTGTCAACCGTAGAGCGTCCAGACTACCGCGCTGTGTTGCCAAACAGCTGATTGGCACAGCGCGGTGGCCATTTTGATGTAAATGAAGCAGTGATTATTTAAATCGCCGCTTCATTTTCCTATGTCTAGTAAACTCATCTACATGGCTCTGTCAATGGAGCCATATAGTCTAGACATGCCCTTGGTGTAGACTCATATGGTATGTCTACGCTACAGAGTTATTTCAAAATAACTCATGTTACTTTGAAATAACAAGGCAAGCGTCCACACAGCAAGCATGTTACTTTGAAATTATTTTAAAATAATGGGCTTGCTATAGCAAAATAGTAAGTAGTATTCCTTGTAGAATGAGGGGCTATTTTGAAATCGGGTGAGTGTGGATGCTCAGCTGTGGTTATTTCAAAATAATTGGCCTCTAGGGCTTCTCACAGCTGCCCTAGTGACCACTCTGTTCACACCCTTCAAAACTCTATAGCTTGCCTTGTTCTGCAGGGTTTAAAGCTGAAGGCAGAAGGGAAAGGGCTTGTGGTACAATGCAAGCCCTGCTATTACCACTCAGCAGCACCCTGCTCTGCCTTCCCTGCTGCCATGAGTGACCCTAGCACGCCCTCTGACTGCACCATCCCCCACACACAGCTGCAATCACTCCAGCAGCTGGCTCGGATGCCCCTGGCCAGGAGTGAAAGAGGCATGGTCCTGGATTGGTGAGGAGATCCTGGATCTCAGAGGTCTGGGGTGAGGAGTTAAACCTCCAGGATCTCTGCCCCAGGCACAGGAATGTGGATGTCTACAGCCAGATGGTCACCAGCCTGGCCCAGAAGGGGCGCACGTGCATTCTGGACTAAGGGTGCTGAAAATCAAGGAAGTATGGCAGGCCTACACCAAGGCCAGGGAACAAAGTTCCCACTCTGTGTAGCAGCATCCCAGACTCATCTGGATGGCATCCTGGGAGCGGGACCATCGCCACCCCACCTCATTGTGGACTCTCCCTTGGACATGCTTGTCTTCCTCCTCCAGGAGAGTCGGGCTGGGACCAGTAGGAGGAGGCCTGCAGTGACACCATGCCTACCAGTCAGGAGGTAGTCCGCTCCATGGAGCTGGTATACCTCCTCCTCTCCCACCAACCCCCCTCTCCCGGATATCTCCCAGGGCTCGGATGAGGCTGGGGAAGGCACTTCAGGTGAGTTCCACAACGTTCTGTATCTACACCTCAGGGGCGGCAGCAGGCAGTGAGGGGCTGTGCACTCCTTGCTTGGCCTTCTCTGCCTTAGGATTGCACAACAGCCTGTGCATATGGAACACCAGTCTGAAGCACCAACCCCTTGAGGCTGCCACACAGGCACCCGTTGTTTCTTCTCACAAGGTTTATGCGGGGGCCTGCCTTACTCCAGACTCCGAGGTGGGATACCTTCCCATGACAAGCCATGACTAAGGAGGCTAAAGTATTGGAAACACAGCAGTGCCACACATGGTCATGCCTTCACTCTTGGGCAGCATCTGCTCCTGGTCAAGTGAGGCAGGACACCTATCTCCTGCATGGGAACCTGCCAGGGGGAGGAAAAGGAAGGGATCCTAGATCACTGTCCCTAGCAAGTAGCATCTGCTGCTCACACACACCTCCCCAATACACTCCCCCACCGCCTCCAACAGGCAGGGATAGTTCTTTCTCTGCAGTATGCCACCACTGCCAGACCCAGTGTGTGCATGGCACAGAGGTAAGCAGTCACTCCACCTTCCTCCTTCCCATATGCAGGCTCCTGGCATGGCTGGCATCTTTCCATACCAGCTTGTCCCCAGGACATGGGGGTAGCAAGGCTCCCGTGGGATGTCCTTGTCCCTGTAGAAAAGTACCTACTACCTAGGCAAGAGATGGCCTTGCTCAAAGCACATCACCATGAGTGTGGCACATCCCTAACCCCATGAGATCCAAAGGCAATCCTGAGACAAGCTGGTGTAGGAACACCTCCAGGGCCTGCATTGGGTTCAGAAAAGGGCAAATAAAATTATTAGGGGTTTGGAATGGGTCCCATATGAAGAGAGGCTAAAGCGACTTGGACTTTTTAGTTTAGAAAAGAGGAGACTGAGGAGGGATATGATAGAGGTCTATAAAATCATGAGTGGTGTGGAGAGGGCGGATAAAGAAAAGTTATTTATTAGTTCCCATAATAGAAGAACTAGAGGACACCAAATGAAATTAGTGGGTAGCAGGTTTAAAATAAAAGAAAGTTCTTCACACAGCTCATAGTCAACCTGTGGAACACCTTGCTAGAGGAGGCTGTGAAGGCTAGGACTATAACAGAGTTTAAAGAGAAGCTAGATAAATTCATGGAGGTTAGGTTCAGAAAAAGCTATTAACCAGGGGATAGAAATGGTGTCCTTGGCTGGAGATGGGTGGCACGAGACAAATCACTTGATCACTGTCTTCGGTCCACCCCCTGTGGGGCACCTGGTGTTGGCCACTGTCGGCAGACAGGATGCTGAGCTAGATGGACTTTTGGTCTGACCTAGTTCAGCCATTCTTATGTTCTTACCATCTGAACTGAGACCTTCAGTGTCAGCTCAGATTAAGACTAGGTTTCATGCCGACTGTTTCCTGGGATGACTGCCCTTTTCACATGTCTTCACAGTGGGGCCAGCTGCGAGCGTGGCACATCCCTGACCCCATGAGACCCAAAGGCGATCCTGAGACCAGCTGGTGCAGGAACACCTCCAGTGCCTGCACGCCCTCCAATGTAGTTTTTGGGCAGGAGCATCACGGGTGGGTTGCTGATCTCGAGGAGTGCTATGCTGATCAGGAGCTGCAGTGTACCATCTGGGAGCATCTGTCCTGACAGCATAAGACCATGTGCATGAGACCTGGTTGCTGCCATTGAGTAGTCCAGCAGCCAACCCCTTGCACCTGCTCCCCTGAGTCCCTCCAGCACCTGCCCTTGCCCCTTCATTCTCCTCCTAATGTATCCCCATCCCAGGTCCCAGAAAGCCATGCATGTGAAGTGGTGGGACTTCTCAGGCAGCTGCAGTGTTCTGACACACTTGAGGCAGGTGCCACTCCTAGCCCTATCCCTGAGCCCTTCCTTCCTCTTCTTCCCTTCTCCCGAGTTCTTTCTCCAGTCCTTCCCTAGGTATATAGTCCTCAAGTAAAAATAAGAGTTTGTTTCAAACAAAGTCCAGTTAATTTTATCTGCAGGACTGGGGGAAGGTGGAGGGGAGGGCAAAGTAAAGGAGGGGTGGAGGAGGAAAAAGCACACAGGAGCAAGGCAGAGGCACCTTGTGGGGAAGCTCAAGAGGATGTCGCACAGTTGGCCTTGGCTGAAACGCCTCTCTCAAGATCACAGGCTCCTGATGGGCTTGCCAGATGGCAGCAGTGCACAGCTGCTCAAAAGCCCTGGTGAGCTGCTCAGCCTCTGCCCCCTATTCTGGCAGGAAAGTCTCCCACTTATTTTCAGAAGTCATGGAGCACACAGCAGGCCGCAACCACCTGGGGGATGTTCTGATTGCCAAGGTTCAGGCAATTGAGGAGGCTTTGGTGGCTAAACATAACCTCCCCTTGAGATGGCTGAAGATACCCTCCACAACAATACTGAGCCTGTTGTTGAATCTTTCTTTTGTGGAGGCCACGTATCCAGTGTAGGTCTTCAATAGCCAGGGAAATAAGGGGTGGACTGTCACCTGCAATGCACATGGCATGTCCACCTCCCCAACCCTGATGCTGTGTCGGGGAAAAATGTGCTGGCATGCATCATGTGGAACAGGCTTGAGTTCCTGAATACAAGGGCAATGTACACCTTTCTGGCCACCTGACATACATGTCTGTGATGCCTCATGCCCCGGTGGTTCATGAGGGCCTGCAGGGCCATTGAAAAGTGCCCCTTTCTATTGATAATGTACAAGGCACAGTGGGCAAGGATCAGGATAGGGATGTGGGTGCCATCAATACCTTCCCCCTGCACAGTTGTGGGGAAGCCATTGTGGCAAAGCCAGTGATGATGGGGTCCATGTTGCCCAGGGTGACAACCCTCTGCAGCAGGATGGAATTGTCGGCCTTGACCACCTGGAGAAACAGAATCACAGGGTTGCTGGAGCCCATGGGATTTCCCTGAGTCTAAGGCCCTTCTCATATCAGGAGCAACCACCACTAAACCATCTCAGGCAGGGTTTTGTGAAGCCAGGAATGATAAACCTCCAGGGAGGGATATTCCACCCCTCCTCCCTAGGAAATCCATTCCAGTAGGTGACCAACCTCCTAGGACAAAGCAAGAGTCAAATCTGCATGAGCTTGGCCCTGATGGTTGATCTCCATATGCCAAACTGGTTCCCCACAGAGCGGTAGCTGTCCAGCGGGGCAAGTTTCCAAAGTGCAATGGCAACACACTTCTGGAGTGGGATGACACATCACATGGGGTGACCTGTCAATTGAGGGCAGGGCCAAGCCGTTTGCAGAGTTCCACAAAGGTGTCCATCTGCATGTGGAAGTTCTGGTGCCGCTGCTGATTGTTCTACTGCTCCATGATGATCCGGTCCCGCCAGTCTCCCAGCACCAGAAGCGGTGGTGCATGGTGTTCAGGGGAGGATGGAAGGGACTGTGGGGCATGAGGAGTGTCCGGGCTGGGGTGAGGAGGTGCCCCATTCTGAGCTGGTCATCGTGATCCTGCAGTGCCACAAGGGCAGTTTGTATAAACTGTGCCAGGACTTGCAGCAGCAGGTCTAAGAGCCAGTGACTATTTTGTAGCAGGTCTGGCTCCATGGTGGAAGTTCTGTGGCATCTGCAAGGGCCACCAGAGCAGGTAGTGAAAAGGGTTTGCTGTCCTGTGAGGAAGTATGCAATGGAGAAGAGTCTGAGACACAGCTGTAGAGGGAACCTATTTAAGCCCTAGGCTCAGGAAGCAGCTACAGGAAGTGACTGCTATCCTGATGCCCTGCCTAGAGAGCTTCTGGGAATGCTTTAAATGCCATTCAGCCTTCAGTGTGGATGCTCTGTTACTATATACATCTGCACTGTTTTGATGGGGATTTGTAGTGTGGATACGCTATTTTGAAATAGTTATTTCAGGAGTTATTTCAAAATAACTTAGTTAGAAGTAACCTTATAGTGTAGCCATAGCCTTAGAGTTAAATCAACATAAGCTGCCTTGTGTTGATCTAAAGCTGTAGTGTAGATCTGGCCAATAGTAGCTTAGACAATGTGCCCTACTGATACTCCTGTCCTCTCAGTCTAGCTTACGTTTAGCTGGGTTCATTACTTCATGTTTCAGCTGATTCTTTGAACAGATTTGTGGGAAGATGTTGATTTTTCCAGAGCACTTTCTCAGTAAAAGTGTTCCCATACTTAAGCTGGCTGAGGCACAGTAGGTATTTTTGCCATTGTCCTTGGCTTTGTCCAGCATGTGTTTCACAGTTTGGATTGTTTTCTGAGCAAGACAGTTGCTTTATGGCTTAATAACATGGACATGCTATGACATGGGGCTGTCAAGCCTTTTCAACTATAATTAAAACCATTCCCCAGGGAACATTTTAAATCAGATTGCATTATAATCAATGTGGACTTTGTGTAGGAACTTCATATGCTCTTGCATTAGCTCATCAGATATTAGTTTTCCCTAACATTAGTGTTCCATTCTCAGAATCACTTATCTGCATACACTTTGCTTGATGCAACTCCACTTCATACAAATGAATAGGTTTGTAATAATTTCATATGGCCTTATTCATTTCATGTTGTATTTCCACCAAGTAGCATTTGTTGCTGAGCAATGAGCTACTGAGACCTCCAATGCCAAGAAAGGTCACTGTGATAATTCATAGATTTAAAAGGTTCTTAGGCCAGAAAGAACCATTAGGATCAGCTAATCAGACCTCCTACATAACACAGGCCTGAGAATTTCACCAAGTCCCTCTTATATCAAGCTGACTGAAGGATAACTTTTAGAAAGTCTGACTGGATAATTTTGATGTAAAGACTTTGAGTGATGGAATATACTCCACATCTCTGGGTGAGTTGTTCCTGTGGTTAATTATCCTCTTTATTAAAAATGTTTACTTTATTTTTACACTAGCTTTAGCTTCCAGACATTGCATTGTGTAATGCTTTTGTCTAAGATCAAGAATCTCTATCAGAATGGCATACACAGAAATGGATTTCTAAGTGACTTGCATAGCTAACTAACCTTATCTTGAATAAACCAAAAATTGAGCCTCTTCATTCTCTTAGGCTATGTCTAGACTATGCTGTATTTTCGAAAGAGACTATTCAAATTCTGCGGGAATTTGCATATCTTCTTCTGCTCTCATTTCAAAAGCAGGTCTTTCGAAAGTGAAAGTAGTCTGGGCGCGGTTTCTTTCCGGAAACACCCCCTTTTTTCGAAAAACTATGTAAACCTAATTTTTTAAGGAAGAACCTCATTTTTTGAAAAAGGGGGGGATTCCGAAAATACAGCGTAGTCTAGATGTACCCTTAGGCTGTGTCTACATTGGCAAGATTTTGCGCAAAAGCGACTGACGTTCTAATGTATGAGATCAGTGCTTTTTGTGCAAATACTCTGACGCTCCCACTCAGAGATAAGCCCTCTTGCGCAAGTATTCTTGAGCAAGAGGCCAGTGTAGACAGGCAACGTTAATTTCTTGCACAAGAAAACCCGATGGCTAAAACGGCCATCGGAGCTTTCTTGCGCAAGAGAGCGTCTAAACTAGCACAGATGCTTTTGCGCAAAAGCACATGCCAGTGTAGACGCTCTTTGTGCAAATACTTTTAACAGAAAAACTTTTCCGTTAAAAGTATTTGCGAAAAATCATGCCAGTGTTGACGCAGCCTTAGTGTATGGCCAGAAAAAAAATGGGCTTCTTTTGAAAAAGGGAGGGATTCTAAAAACACAGCATAGTTTAGAGATACTCTTAGTGTATGGCAGGTTTTCCAGACTGTGAATCTAGATGCTGAACTGGACAGAGGGTGTTGAGATCTATAGATGAAAAGTACTACATAAGAGAGGGTATGTCTACACTACAGCACTAATTTGAACTAACTTAGTTCGAATTAGTTAATTCGAACTAAGCTAATTCGAATTAGCGCAGCTAGACTTAAAAACTAGTTCGAATTAGCGTTTTGCTAATTTGAACTAGCATGTCCACACAGAGTGGACCCTGAACAGAGGTTAAGGATGGCCGGAAGCAGTGCCGGCAGGGCATCAGATGAGGACTTAGAGCGTGGAGCTGCTGCCTCAGGCTAGCCAAGGGCTGTGCTTAAAGGGACCCGACCCCCACCCTGGACAGACAGTTCTCAGGGTTCCCTGCTTGCAAAGCAGTCCTGGCTTGGAGTGCCCTGAGTGCCCACACGCGGAACATCACAGCACTCGGCCATCACCCCGGCTGCACTTGCCATAGGCTGCCATCCGGAGGGAGGGGGCAATCGGGGGGCTGCAGGAGAACTTCCACCCCGAGACGCCCGCAGAGCCAGCACAGTCCTCCCCATCGGGGGCTCGTACCCCATTCCTCCCTCACCTCCTTCCAGTTACCCTTCCCTAGCCCCCCTTCCTGATGTACAAAACGTGTTCAAAAATAGAATTTCTCTTTATTGAACAAAACTGGGGGAGACTGGGAAAAAGAGGTGGGAGAGGGGAAGAGAGAGGCTGGGAGAGGGGAGGGCAACTACAATGATCAGGGGTTGGGAACAGGTCCCATATGAAGAGAGGCTAAAGAGACTGGGACTTTTCAGCTTAGAAAAGAGGAGACGGAGGGGGGATATGATAGAGGTCTATAAAAGCAAGAGTGGTTTGGAGAGGGTGCATAAAGAAAAGTTCTCCATTAGTTCCCATAATAGGACTAGAGGACACCAAAGGAAAGGAATGGGTAGCAGGCTTCAAACTAGTAACAGAAAGTTGTTCTTCACAAAGCAAAGAGTCAACCTGTGGAACTCCTTGTTGCAGGAGGCTGTGAAGGCTAGAACTAGAACAGAGTTTAAAGAGAAGTGAGATCAAGTCATGGAGGTTGGGTCCATGGAGTGGTATTAGCCAGGGGGTAGGAGTGGTGTCCCTGCCCAAAGTTTGTGGAAGGCTGGAGATGGATGGCACGAGACAAATGGCTTGGTCACTGTCTTTGGTCCATCCCCTCCAGAGTACCTAGGGTTGGCCGCTGTCGGCAGACAGGCTACTGGAGTTGATGGACCTTTGGTCTGACCCAGGACTGCCATTCTAAGCTCAGGGCTCAGGGTCGGGGGTCTCAGTGGACCACCTTGATTTTCATGCAAACCTGCTCCTGGGTGGCCAGGCTGGCAGCTCTCCTGCCCTAGACGGCCACTTTCCTGTGCCTAGTGCAGAGTTCGTGGATGAGGTCCACGATGTCTGCACTAGACCAGGTGGGTGCCCGCCTCCTACGGTCCTGGCCAGGCTCCCGAGAGCCGCCAGCCTGGTCCCGGGAAGAGGCAGAGGGCTGGGGGGCATCGGGTGGCTGGCTCATGGCGTGCCAGGTGCAGGGTCTGCCGGCTGGGTGCTGGCAGGCTTGCACCTGGCACGGGCACCATAGCCAGCCCGTGCCCCTTTAAGGGGTCCGGGGCCAGGAGGGGGGGCATACGAGTTTCTCTGGTGGTGCCCAGAGTGGCCATCCGGGAAAGCTGGGGAGGGCTAGCCTCCCACTAGTTCGAATTAAGGGGCTATACAGCCCTTTAATTCGAACTAGTAAGTTCTAAGTTCAGTAGGCTTAGTCCTCGTGCAATGAGGTTTACCTAGTTCGAACTAAGCGCTCCGCTAGTTCGAATTAAATTCAAACTAGCGGAGCGCTAGTGTAGCACCTATGAAAGTTAATTCAAACTAACGTCCGTTAGTTCGAATTAACTTTGTAGTGTAGACATACCCAGAGAGGTAGTCTTATTTCAATAATAATGGAGGTAGATGAATTCCTCTGTTAAAGATAGGAAAACAAATAATAAAATTATTTGCATATGTTAATTGTGCAGCTCTCCTCTATTGCATGCCCTTTGAAACATGCTGAGGGAATCAGTCCCCATCTAATTCCAAAGGTCGTATCGGCACAAAGTTAACATTCGTTAATAGGGAGTGGATCACATGATGGAGGTTAAACATGGACTTAGGCACATAGGGAAGTTTTATACTGTCAGATGAGAAACTGAAACCCTTTGATAGAACATGATGGGTTGGCATAGATGCCAAGTAGAATAGCAAAAGAAGTCCCCCCCCCCTTTTTTTTTCTGGGCAGAATGCTTGAATTTTCTAGCAGAATTCCTTATACCTGATCTGAATACTCAAAAGTCGCATCTAACCACTGGCTGGTTTGAGCTGGAATTGGGATAAAAGGCCTCTCAGTGTTTGGGACAGGAGATAATTGCAGGAGGAACAGAGGTTCCAGTGCAATGAGGAGACGACCTGGGCATCTGAACTGTTGAGCTTGGGTTGGGGTTTTTGGAAAGATGTGAGCTTTGGGCTTTATCTTCCATGCAAAAAGGAGACTTCTTTCCATGCACATTACCTGGTCTACCATAAAATGCTAGTGTAGACAAGACACTATAACTTTACTATGAGATAGGTAGGCAAGGTCTCCCAATGTGGCCAGGGTTATAGCATTGGCTGCAACAGTAAAGTTCTGGCTTCCTCACACTTGGTGTGATAGGTCTCAAATCTGTTGACCTTCAGGGCATGGTGCAAAGTTCACCCATTTTTCCTGGTTTCCAAAGATGAAGGCTGATACAATGGCAGATAAATAGTTTGTCGTCTTGTACTGGCTGGGTGGGAAGCTTATTGTGATTCACATTGGTTATTGATCCAATCTGTGTGGCTTAAATATTACGATCAAAATTTTTCATTGCTTTTCTGAGCTGAAGTCTGACTCTTACCCTGAAAAGTTTTAGTAGCAATGACTTATTTTGACTGATTAAAATGTTTCACTTCTTCAGATGCCAGGGTGTAACCTCCAGGTCATATTGCTGCTAGTAGGTTTGATCTTTTTCACAGTCCTTCATCTGCACCTTAGACAGTCACCCAGCACTAGTCTTGTACTTCAAAAACTGAGTAGCAATTACTTTGCATAGTGATGCACAAAAGAGAGAACTTTATGGACAGCAGCAATATAAATATTCTATGATTATGAGTCAGGTATGTGTATTGGTTCCATATTAATTATCTGAGGAGCAACTTGAATTTCAAGTAGGTGTTGCATTTCATTGAATTTTTCACATACTTCTAGCTACAGCCAGGATCCATAAAGGTCATGTGCTATTGTTGATACTGTGTCATTTGTCACAAAACAGCCGGTGGCTAAAACCCCCCTGTGACCAACATCTGGCAGCCTGGATGGTTTTGGGAGGGCCAAAGGAAGATCAGGATGAAAGACTAGGATGTCACTGGCAGAATGTCAGAAGGCCTGTTCAGAGATATTACACTTCTAGCTGCTCTCCTATGTACACTTCTAGCTGCTTTCCTATATACTAATTTCCAAAATCACACAAAGTTAATTTCTAAGGGTATGTCTACACTACCCCGCTAGTTCGAACTAGCGGGGTAATGTAGGCATACCGCAATTGCAAATGAAGCCCGGGATTTGAATGTCCAGGGCTTCATTTGCATAAGCGGGGCGCCGCCATTTTTAAATCCCCGCTGGTTCGAACCCCGTGGTGCGCGGCTATACGCGGCACGAACTAGGTAGTTCGAACTAGGCTTCCTAGTTCGAACTACCGTTACTCCTCATTCCACGGGGTTCGAACCAGCGGGGATTTAAAAATGGCGGCGCCCCGCTTATGCAAATGAAGCCCGGGAAATTCAAATCCCGGGTTTCATTTGCAATTGCGGTATGCCTACATTACCCTCCTATTTCGAAATAGGAGGGTAGTGTAGACATACCCTAACCATGATGTTATAAGGTGGCCTTGTACAACTCAACACAGCATAATACAGCTGCTGCATCTCACATGTTAAAGTACATACCAGTTGTCCATTGCACCAAAATCTCCCTTCTCCTGTAGAATAACCATTTCTCTTATTTATTTCCTCCCTCCACTCTCCTTTGGTGGAAATGTTTTAAGTTTCAAGCAATAAAAAAGAACATCTAAGAGGAAAAATAATCTTACGAACAAATGAAAATCATTCTAAGCCTGTCATAAAACCGAGGGTAAAGGAAAATAAATAAATAAAGTCAAGCAAACTGTGCTTCATGCAGAACATTTTTCCCGAGCATGCAGCCAAAAGTGCACTTGACACATTATACTACCTGTGTGTGTTACAATAAGATGATGCTCTTTACCTTGGAGGCAACATAAATTCAGTGTGATAATACACAGGCTGTCAAGGCTAACGCTGCTTTTATTTAAATACTGGCCTAAATGCAACATACAGCCAGTGTACGTTAATGGCATGTAAATCATTGCTGGGCTGTAGCTGCCACATCCTATTGCTTCCTACCATTTTCCAGCATTGTCAAAGTTTTGTTTTGTTCCCTTGAATAGATGCTGTTTCCAGTGCTGAGCTCTAAGCAGCCCCTTTGTTGCAAGTGCCAGTCCTTTGGTACCCAATGTTAATCACTCTTTGGATACATATTGTTGTGTCTGTTTAACTATAGAGGTACCCTTGTTTTATATTGGGGGGGAAAAAATTACACAAGATTTCTGAATGGAAAGAAGGGGGCAAAGGGTTGTCTTTGTGGGAAGAAGGGGGATACAGATATTTTTATTAGTATTATAAAGAAATCCCCCTTCCATGGAGTGCACATGCCGCAGTGTTAGAGAATGTAACATTTCCTGTTCTATCAAGACAGTATTTAATGAACTCAATTTCATTTTATCTGTGTTTTGTATGTAGATAAAGAAACAAAGACTAAAAATAGGAGTTTTTAAAGACATTTTTTGTGTGTGGGTGAAAAAATGATATAGTGGCCTCAACCAGATATCACGGTCACATTGTCAGAATGGACAGCTCCACCTGTCATTCATTGCCCATGGCGGTGAATTGGAACAAGAGTTGATATGCCACTAAACAGAGAATTACATTTTTCTACACTATATAGAAAACATAGATGTTTTCTTGTTCACTCTGCCTCTGAACAGGAGAACAATGCTGATAGGAGCCCACTACTTTATATCGTTGTTGTTGGCTATTCACTACGTTTACAATAGAAAGCAGTTATGAACTGGCAACAATTAAATAAATAAATATCTAAAATAGTGCCATTGCTGAAAATAACAGCAAACCATTTGGCATACAACTAGCTGAAAAGCAGGCCTGTTTTATTCAAACATTGGCTGAATCCTTAAGCAGCTGCCAGATTTGTTTTGGGGCTTTTGCATTTATTTCTGCATTTGATTTTGTATTTGTGTTATCACCGAAGCACATCATATTACAGGTTTTTTTTATGGTTATAATGCTGAAGTGTTGGGTGATCCTTCCAACAGGGTGAGGTCCACTTATGAGGCAAATGTGAGTTTCAGCATGTACCACCCATTAGCTCAGCTAGTTGGCCATGGAAATGGGTGGAGTTACATATGCAAATGACAACTTCATTTTAGGATTTTATCCTATACCCTTCACCTGGTATCCGAACACTTACACAAGATTCTGACTACTCATTTCAATGAAAACTTTCACACACTGACGCTATAGAGGCAGAGGTGTATGATAATAAGGATGAAATGCATTTGTTTGGATGATCCCCATAAAGTTTTAAAAACATGGCCTATAGGCTTCACAGAAAAGTAAACAGCCTCCTTAAAAACAAAATTCACACATTAGATATTTTTTGTCTTGATGTACATACTTTTATGTATGTTAACTGGCTTGATTCATACCTATGAGTATAATGTGATGAGAGTTGCCCTTGCCCCTGACTGAGGAACATGCCTGTCCTGGGTGTGACAGTTCTTCTTTCCCTCTCTCCCCACCGCATGCTTTATGAAATTGACTTATGGACACAAAAATGGATAACTCAAAGATGCTTTGGACAAAATACCTCATGTAACCTATCAATTTTAATGTTTCAGTCTACTGGATCCGTATATCTTATTTCAGTGTATGTATTGTTGTTGTATGTACAGTTAGAAATATGGAGTATGAAATGGTTTATAGTTTTAAATGTGCAAATGAAAGCCATCAAGGGTGTTTCCTTCAATGTGTGTGAGATCACCTGTAAAAAAGCCTCTTTTTTGTCCTTTAAGTCTTAGCAGTGGCTGGTCTTAGTAAGTGAGGTGACCTCCCTAATGGGTTGGGGCTGACCAGGTAATTTTCTATGGAAGGGGAAACTCTGAGACAGAGAATTCCCACCTAAAAGGGAGGCTATTTAAGATGCGAAGTTTTTCAATTCTTGGTCTTTGGCTGCCATGTCACTCTCAAGAGAATGAACCAGATACCCCAGGGATAAGCTCTTCCCTGGTTGGGAGCCTACCCTAAAACTGTTCTTATTCCAGGTAAGTTTGTGATAAGTGTTAGAACTAGCTATGAGTTTACTGTTTTAAATTTGAAATCTACTGTGCTCTGCCTGTTTTCCCTTGCAATCATTTCAATCCTACTGCTTGTACTTAATAAAATCACATTTATTTCTATTAAGCCCAGTGTTACCTGGGGGAGCAATCAGTGTGTACATCTTCATTTCGTTGTTAAAGGGGGCTTACCTGAATAATTTATTTGGGGTTCTGATCCCATCTGGGGAGGGGTTTCCTTGGAAGCTGAGCCCAAAACTGCATTTTCCTAAGACCCGAAGAGTTTCAGTGTCTATATTGCTCCTCAGGGTGATCTCAGCTCTGTGCTTTGACTGGGGGAGACCAGGTGAGCTGGCCCAGCAGGACAGGGTGATAAGAGGCAAGTATCAGTGGCTTTGCTAGCACTCTGGGAAGTACCCCCCGAAAGGGTCTTCTGTGACCACACCCTGTCACACTGGGAAAGGCAAAGGTGGGATGGTGTGTGAAAGGTTTGTTTGATACAGCCGTGGCTAACCCGCGGCTCGCGAGCTGCATGCGGCTCTTCTCCCCCCCCCCCCCATCAGTGTTCAGTGTGGCTTGCGAAGCCACCCCCACACCCCTGAGAACAGCCCCCGGCTCTCCTGTGTTCACCGGAGCAGGGGAGCCATCTGATGCTTCCAATATGGCGGGGGTCTTCTGAGGCCAAAAAGCATAGAAACGTGCTTCTCGCCTTTTTTTTTTTTTCTCTACAACTTTGCCCTGGCTCTTTGCGCTGGATCCACTAGCTCTTGGCTCTTCATCTGGAACAGGTTGGCCACCCCTGGTTTGATAGGATGTGCTAACTGCAAAATCAAGAGTTGAAAAGGGGTTTTAGAGGTGGCTAGATGAGTTCTTATTTTAATGATTTTAGTGTTACTGCGATTTTTGTTATGAATTATGCATTAGGGAACCTTGTATAGGCATCTTTTAGGATTTTTTTTAAACTAAATAGAATAAAATAAAGGTGACGTGCAAATGAAGAAAAGTGGGGGTTTGTCCTTTTCCCCTTTCTTTATGACATATGAAGCAGTGCTTAATCCCTTCTTCCCCCGCTCCCCCCAACTCTTCATGGTTTTCACCTTCGAAATGTAAGGAATTCTGAGTCTAATCTCCTATTTTCTGTTGGAGGACTCTTTAAAAGATTAAAGAATGTGGATTTTAAAGTGTTCTCAGCACTTACAGGAGGAGGGTTTGTATGCTTAGCAAAGAGAACTCTCTTCCCACAACTCTTTAGACAAATATATATAAAGAAAGAATAAGGGACCAGCTTCTCAGTGGATGTGGACCAGTGTAGCTCCTTTCATGTCAATGGGCTTGTGTTGATTTATACCTGCTGAGGATCTGGCCTTCCCTCCTCTATTTTATTCTGCAAAGTGCTGACTCCCCTTGATTCCCATTGAAATAGTTGGCTTTCTTTTAATATTTACTCCATAAAATGCAGCCCCCTTGCATGGCAAGTCTGAAGTGAAGGTGTGTTAGTGCAAGCTGGCTATTACCATGCTGGCATGGCAGGCACAAACTTCAACATACATTACAGTATTGAACTTTTACTTAGGTTTCATTTCTTGGTGTCTGTTGTAGAATCATGACACGTTCTGTAGTTCTCCATGGAGTCTGCAGGGTAAAAAAGACAAGAATTAAAAACAAGAACTTTCTTTTAATTTTGGAGGGATGAAGCTAGGGGTTATTCAGAACCTCTTGGGGTATGTCTACACTACCCCGCTAGTTTGAACTAGCGGGGTAATGTAGGCATACCGCACTTGCAAATGAAGCCCGGGATTTGAATTTCCCGGGCTTCATTTGCATAAGCGGGGAGCCGCCATTTTTAAATCCCGGCTGGTTTGAACCCCATGCAGCGCGGCTACACGGGGCTCGAACTAGGTAGTTCGGACTAGGGTGCCTATTCCGAACTACCGGTACACCTCGTTTCACGAGGAGTAATGGTAGTTCGGAATAGGAACCTAGTCCGAACTACCTAGTTCGAGCCCCGTGAAGCCGCGCTGCACGGGGTTCGAACCAGCAGGGATTTAAAAATGGCGGCTCCCCGCTTATTCAAATGAAGCCCGGGGAATTCAAATCCCGGGCTTCATTTGCAAGTGCAGTATGCCTACATTACCCTCCTAGTTCGAACTAGGAGGGTAGTGTAGACATACCCTAGCTATAGTGTAAGCAAGGGGAAAGTGCCCAAGCGCGACTTCTTTGAAAGTCTCCTGTGAACTCTGGCTAGAGTTTTCTAGCGAGGCTTTCCAGGAGACGTGCTGAAAACTGAGCATCTCACATCTCTCTAGGACTGTCTGCGTCTGGCTTTCCGCTCCATCAGTATAGCCAAGGGGGTGGGTGGCTGGGAGCAATGTGCTTCCATACCATGGAGTTTTGCCATGCTGTTCAAAATGTAGGATTTATTTTGAAAGGAACTTCCTCGACACATGTAGATTTGTAAGTTATGGACCTGATCCAAAATCTATTTAAGTCTGTTGGCTTCAGTGAATTCTGGATCAGGTCCCAAAAGGAGCATTAAAACTTGAATAATAAAGGGCTTTTTTTGGTCTGAGGTCGCAACAGTAGCTGCACATATCACATGATGAAATGAAGATGACTCTTTTCTTTGTGTCAATAGACTATTTTCAAACACAGGAGAGTGACCATGCTGGAAATTAAGTTGCTGTGTTTATCTTCTCAGTCATCTTACCACCCTGACCTGGTGTATCTGGCCTTGACCAAAGCTAGGAGATGTTTCAGTTTGCCAGGCTGTTCTGAGGAGACTGCCCGTTGTGCTGAGTGTTTGCTATGTGTTAATGTTCACTGTGGTCAAAGGGAGATGAGACCAATTTAAGTTCTTTTAGTAGAGATCTGCGGAAACAGAGTGGGGCTGCAGGTGAGTCCTGCAATTGTTAAACTTAGTGGAAGATGAAAGCTGTAATTATATAGGCTTAAAAGCCAAGCAATATCACTTTAATAATCACAGCAATTTATTGTGCAATTCATCAAAATTCAGGGTGGGTCAGCCTGAGACAGATGCCTGAGACCCAACCCCAATGCTGGGAGGTGGGTGTGCTGGAAACAAAGGAGACCTATCTAAACTTGCAAGAAAGGGCTAAGGTTTGAGGTAATATAATACTTATATTGGCCCTTTGTTATTCTCAGCCCTTCCCTCCATTTGTTATGTTCCTATGCATAAATAAATAATCCTTTGTTTCAAAGAGAATTGTTCCACGTCACTGCATTCTTTTATACCAGTCTTAGATCATCAAAGAAAAGTCTGTAGCAGAGGCCAAAAGTCTACATCTAGGCCTGGAATCTCAGTTGCTGAACAAGGTGGTATTTAACGACACAGTCTAAAATTGAGGTGAAATTCAGGATTCTACCTTAAGAGAAAAACAGACATGAGCCTATCATGTGGAAAAGCTACAGGTCAATCTTGTACTATAACAAAGGCTCAATCTTTTTTGCGGGGGTTTATTAGCAATATTAAGTAAACTATATCTGATACTGATTAGTTCAAGAGCGGTCCCTTTGGGGAAGTCCAGCTCTGAACTCGGACTAAGATGTGAACTTAGCATCTGTGGTGAATATGTTGTAAGCAGGGTCTAAACTAGCATTTCCCTAGTGACAAATTGCGGGGAGGGGGGGAGAATTTCAGGAGCAGACTATATTTGCATAGACACGCCTAGGTGTTCAGCAAGCAGAATTGTTTTGCCAAAGTGATCAGTTAGGGTTGGTTTGGGGTTACAGTTTACTTTGTATCGAATGCAGAAGTAAAGAAATCCTTTAACCTCAAGGTATGAATAATGGACAGCAGAACTTTACTTAGCATGCCCTAGTTGAGCGGGATACTTTACATTGAATCTCACTCACTAAACAGTGGGTAAAGATGCCAAATCCAAGTGAAACAGAGGTGGAGACAGTGTTCCCATTTGATGGTGTGAACTCTATTTAGAGTTCCAGGTACCATTTGAACCCTCCCACCCCCAATGTTTAAAGTCAACTGATCAAGCCCCTTGTTTCTATTCTGTGATTGCTAGAGATAATATCACCAATAAGCAAGTTTAGGAACTAAACCTTAGACCTGGTGTCGGGATTGTGTGCAATGAAAGACAATGCAGAGACCGTACTAGCAGACAGATTCCTCACTGCCCCGTGAAATCTCTAAGATTCATGTGAACCCACATGAACACAGCCCTGAACACTGGGTCTTTGCTGACCAAGGACAGCTGAGTGGGGAGCAGTGGAAGGAAAGGTACGTTGCACGTTAAAGGGACATTCATTTGTCAGACTTCCACACTGCAATCTGGAAACTGAGGCAAGGGACACTGCCCAGAATATTGCAGGGTGACTGGTTCTGGCTGTATTTTTTTGAATTTTGGTTGTATAACTAAGGTTCAATTTTCAATCCTATTCAGTTTAAGAAGACCAGTTAGATGGAGTAAGATAATCAAAACATGATTCATGATTCTCAGAGTCCCTTATCTTCACAAGGGGGCTTGGTGATTCTAGAATCTTTAAAATCGCCACCAGAGCACTGGGCGGCACACTCCAGAGCCCCATGATGAACCCACCAGATGGCTCTGACAGCTAGAGAAGGTAGGGGAGGAGCATGCTGTCTAGGTGGCACTGAAGGTTGGCTGTCTCAACCCCACCCTTCCAGCTGAGGTCCAGCTTCCGGTAGCCCAGAGCCGCTGCCTCTCCACACACACGCATTGCCCAGGGGCCCTATGATCCTATCAGTTCTCCTGTCTGCGTATCAGACCACTAATCACCATCCGTTTACTCCTTCATTGAGTCCTATATAACTGGGATTATGCTATAGTATTATAGCCCACGGAAGAGCAAACTGTCATTAGTAACAGACAGAGAGCAGAAGGGAGTGAGATTTCCCAATACCTGATGAACGTGAAATGTCAGTGAAATGATTTAGTGATTTGCCCAAGTACCTGAAAGTCAGAGCATTATTCTGGGAACTGAACAAGGATGTTTGCTGGAAGAGTTATGGGAATTGTTTCCTTTGTCAGAGAAGACAGACTTTTGCAAAACTTTTTTGATCAGAGTTGAACATGAATCTCACCTATTGTCTGACAGAATGGAAGGCTCAGGAGGTTGAGAAACAGAATGACCAATCAATCCATTTTTCAATGCCCAAATAACATGGGATTTGAGGGAACTCCCATAAATTGTACAACTTCTCGTAGACTGATACAAAGGTTAGAGGCTGAGTCAGTAGATGATTTTTTTTAATCATCAAAGTTTGGATTCAATTCAAATGTGCACCTGGTAGTAGCAATAATTAGTCAGGCAAATAAAAGAGCCACTGAATCTGAACTTGGAAAGATTAATTTATTGCTTCCTATAGTAAAATGACATACTACTGGAGATGGTCAGAAACTGGGAAAATGCTTTGTTAAAAATTAATGTAAATGCTTTTCATGGGAGGGCATGAATTTGATGGACTTTTCCAACCAGATCTACCTATTAGTGATGTCCATTTTAGATTCATATGTATATGCCCACACAAGCATACACTTGCAATGTTGATTTGCTTTCTGATATTTGTAAGGGGGGAAATTTAAGTAACTTTGAAAATCAAAGCAAAGCTTTGATTTAAATGTCTTTTCAAAATCAGATCAAGGGGTAGCAATGACCACATCCAAATACCAGTTTCATGAATTTGAGAATAATCTAAATGGACAGGAATCTTCAGATGCCTGCTTGACTTCTTTGAGATTATACTATTGATGCTCACTGGAATTCACCAGTTTTAGTCAGTTCTTGAAACAGGCTGTAATGAAGAGGATCTAGATGATATAATGCCAGAAGGCTATAAAACCTTGAAGCCTGAAGGCTGTGCAACATTTTTTTTTTTTGTTATGCAGCCTAATTGGGCTGTGATATTAAGACAGTACGTTTTTAAGTTTTCATATGAAAGTATGAGCTTTGGTATGACAGAATATCAAAGTGAAAATTAATGTCCGCCACTTGTATATTGCCTAGACGTTACTTTAGAGAGAAAACAACAGGAGCGAGACGAAGCCATACATATGTTAAATTCACATCAGTAATAAAGATTAAGTAGAAGTTAATAGCATCCCAGTCATGCTTGTGGAGGTAATCTCCTTTCTGAAAATTCAAAATTAGATTTGGAGGATCGAAGCAAACAGGGGGTGAGACTTTGGCGTAATATTTTAATCAAATTGTCATGAATGAGTGGATACAATTAAGAATTCTGTCAGTCACAGTGCTGAGCCCCTTTTGTTAGTCAGCTGTTGTGAGGGATGCACTAGGGCATCGTGGGTAGAGATTAAACTTGACCTTTCCCAGGATCTTCATTTTTGACCCTCTGGCTAGGCTTTGCTTGTCAGATGGCCATTTTTTTTTTTAAAAGAGAGGGAATCAGAGGTTGGAAGCACAGACAAAGACTCGCTCTCTCTTTCCCCCCAAACAGTGCATGATTCTCAGAATCAGCTCCCTGTCAGCTGTAAAGTGTCCCTCTAAACCTGTTTCCTTTTAGTATGTTTCTGGTGCATACAGTGGTTTTGGGTTTTTTTTACACATTTTCAGAGCATAAAATCTGTGCCAACTGAAGGAATAGGAAATAGTTTCTTGTTTAGTATGTTATGCTAACAATACTCCAGGAGATTGCTTTTTGTTTTGTTTCAACGAGTATCTAATAATGAGTGCTTATTTGTACAAAGTCTAATTGTATGTCTCTGCTTTAAAATGGTTTTGGAATTTTTTCACATTAAGAAATTGTGTTTGATATACAGAGCTTTTGAGAACATGACAGTCTAACATTGTATGGGCTTCTCTCCACCAAGTTAGCCCTGATAAATTAAAAATAAATTCTGTTTATCTAAAAATGCATTCCTATATGTCCTTTGGGGCACTGATCTACACTGGGGTTGTATTTTATTTACAGCATGATTGTACGCTCAAGACTATATAGGTTTTGCATGCACCAGACTATATAGGTCTTTGTGTATGTTTTTCTCATGGCTTTTGGGGGTTTTACTATTTATTTGTATTAGGGAAGCACTTATACTCTCCAACCAAGATCAGGACCCCTGTATGTTAGCTATTCTGTATAAACACAGTAAGACAGAATCTGTCGCTTGTGCATTAGAGGGCTATTTATGAGCTCAAATAACTTAAGAACTCTAATAAAATTTTCAAAAGTGCCTAAATCTCATTTCCAAAAGTAGCTTTTGCATGTAGGATCTGAAAACCTTTTGCCTTCCAATGAGATTCAGATTCCTATATGGCTGTGTGGGAAATATTTTCAGAGACAAACAACAATTAGGATACGTCTACACTGTACGCTTATTTCAAAATAAGCTATTCCGGAATAGTTAATTTTAAATACCTTATTTCAAAATAGCATGTCTCCACTACAGGGAAGTCTGAAAATTAGTCCAAGGCAGGTTTCCCTACTGTAGATGTGCTATCTCAATTTAGAGCCCTAGAAGGCAGTGGGGAAGAATAACTTAGAATGGCCCTGTCGAGGGGCTATTTCAAAATAGCAGCAGCAGTGTCTACACATGCCTTATTTCGAAATAGCTATTTTGGAATAGGCGTTATTCCTCATAGAATGAGGTTTGCAGGTTTTGGAATAAGCCATCTCTTATTTGGAAATTATTTCCAAATAACAGAATGGCTGAATAGATGCTCGCTTTTTTATTTCGAAATGCTAGTTATCTTGAAAAAATGGTACAGTGTAGGTGCACCATTAATGGCCCAACTTGGATAGATTTTCAGTGGGAGCATGTTGCCCTCTTGATATTTGTGCCTTTGAAAATCGGTCCCCAATTTGCTTATGACAGTGGGACTTAGATTCCTACAGTCACATAGGATATTTCTATACAGCAACAAAAAACACACGGCTAGTCCATGCTGACTGATGGGGCTCCCAGGGCTCAGGCTGTGGGGCCGTTTTACTGCTGTGTACTCTTCTGGGCTTGGTCTGAAATGCTGTCATCTTGCATGGTCCTAGGGCCTGGGTACCAGTTCAAGCATGGAAATCTACATAGCCGTGAAACCGCCCTATAGACCAAGTTCTGCAAGTGTGTGTCAACTGGCAGGGGCCAGGCATGGGTTCTTCTTTGTACATGTAGATATACCCTTAGATGCTTGTGAAGCTGTGACTCCTGGTCTTTTCAAGCTGATATTTCCTCTGTCCAGGCACTGAAGTACTTTGTGTCCACTCTCTATCCAGGAATTGAAAAATCACATGTCATTTCAATCCCATAAATGTCTCTCTGAAGCACTAAAATACATAAACACAGCTACAAGAATGCAAATCCTAGAAATTGGGCGCACTGCTCATTTATAAGTGAGGATAAATCAGTTGCATGGAATAAACCAAGAGTAACCTGATATCTGAAGCTTGTTCAGCATTAGAGGTCTTCACAGGCATGCATGTAGGTGGCTCTTTTTAAAACAACACTGAATTTATTATTTTAAGCTGATCTCAGATGATTCTTTTATCTTCCCCTTCTTTTTAGCTTCTCTGCCTTTTTATACGGCTTGTTTGGTAAATAGAAAGAAGTGCTTTAGACATGGGGGTGACAGTATGTAATCTACATCCCCACTGTTTGTTTTACCTTTTGTTACAAAAAGAATAAAGTCTGAGCAACTTGTGCTAGTACATCAGTTTCTTTGCACTCCTCTGTACTGTAGGACCTAATTATATTTTAACACTGCATTTACTCCATTTGCCTGGAGAATTATTTCAAATAAACTGACAGACCTATTGTGCTGTGACATCATAGCAACCCATTTTTTTTAGCAGAGAAAACAAGCCCTTCTGTTAATTCAGCAATAGCACAAGAAATTACATTAACAACATTTAACGAAAGTGTTGAAAACATACTGAAATAAACACTATTGCACTTCAGGGGTTGAAAGGAATATGCATCAAAATGCTTGGCATTTAATTTTTTTTCTTCGGGAATTTAGCCAGTGAAATATAGCTGCCAGTGTCTCAGGCCTGCGTGTGTTCTTCTGCAATATGCTCTCGATCAATCAGATTTGCATAACTAAACTGTCGGCAAGCCCGCTCTGCTGCCCAGGTGCAGGGGACATTTGCATATAGAACAGTGAGGAGGCCCCAAGAGTCACTTCAGACTCCAGTGACTGCTGAGCCCGCAGTCCACATAGCACTGGAAATGAAATTGGAATGACAAAAAAAAAATGGTAGTGCTAGTCTGGAAGGGTGAAATATGCACTTGTGTTTCAAAGGTTACGTAGAGATCACAAGACAGCGTTCAGACATGAAAATATACACAAGCCCACAGAAAAGCAAATGCCATTGTGTATATTTTTTTCCCCATGACACACAACTCTACAGGTTTTTTAAAAAACCCAGTAGCATCAGCATTTCACCAATTCCCCAAACCTCCAGTGGGGTGGGTTAGCCAATGTGTGTGGGTTAATCATATATTTTTCTCCCACCCGTGTCCCTTAGGTATAACATTGAATTAATAAGGGGTCTTTGTCTTGATCAATTCTTGAGTTTACACCTTGACAGAGAATGTGTGTTTGCTGCTCCTACATATATGAAGATACTAGAAGATTTACCCAGCAGTGCTTGGGTCCTTCATGGTAGGGAGCTGGTGTTTTGGGGGTACAGGATTCAGGACAGGGGTTGGGGATTCAGGACTGATAGTGGGGGGGTGCAGGAGTCAAGACGGGGGGCTGGGAGGTTGGGGGGCTCAGGACAGGGGATTGGATGTGTGGGGGCTAAGGGCTGGGACAGGGTTCAGGAGTCAGGACGGGGGGGGACTTCAGGGCAGGGCACTGGGAAGTTTGTGGGGCACACGCCAGAGGGTGTAGGATTCAGGGCAGAGGGTGTGGGGCTTATGCTAGGGGGTTTGGAGGTCCACCATGGTGGTGGTGGTAACAGCGCTGCAGTTGCCAGACCCCTTCCCCTGCTCCTCTGGGGGGGAGGAGGGGAAAGAGGGAAGGCTGAGGCTGCATGGCCCTGGCCCAGCACCATTTCAGATTTGGGGGTGGGGTGGACCTGTGCATGCTGTGATGGGGGTGGAAAAGAGAGTGAGAGCATGTGAGGGCAGACTGAGTACAGAGGTTTCAGCAGTGTTACTGAGGATGCTCACTCAGTACAAGCCAAGCACCAAATGAAGGCGGGGCAATGGGTGGGGACCAACTCCATCCACCCTCCTCCATATACACACCATTTCTATTCAGGGGTACTAATGCACTAGAAACTCAACTGTTTTTGGCAGACAACTTAGCAGTTAGCCGACAGGAGCACTGTACCTAATTCCTTTATATAAAAAAAAAAGAAAATTAAATAAATATTAGATCCCCTCAGCTCTAACACTAACATATTAAGGGACTCAACATTTTAATGCATATTCTTACTTTTGTTACTAATTCTGTGGAGAGAGGCAGAACCTGTCAGGGCATCTGGGCTCTATCTCCGCTCTGGAAGGGGTGTCGGGTCTAGTGGGTTACAGCATGGGACAGATAAATTTCAGCTCTATATAAGAATGTCATAACGGCCATACTGGGTCAGACTAAAGGTCCTTCTAGCCCAGTGTCCGGTCTTCAAACAGCGGCCAATGCCAGTGCTTCAAATGGAATAAACAGAAGAGGCAATCATCATGATCCATTCCCTGTCGCTCATTCCCAGCTCTGGCAAAGAGAAGCTAGGGACACCATCTCTGCCAGTTCTGGCTAGTAGCCATTGATGGACATATCCTCCTTGAACTTAGTTTGTTCTTATTGGAACCCTGTTATTGTTTGGGCCTTTCCACCATCTCCTGGCAAAGAGTTCCACAAGTTGATTATGAAAAAACAATTTGTTTAAAATCTGCTGCCTAAAATTAAATTAGGTCAGCTTCTTGTGTTATGTTAGTGAAGGAATGAACAACATTTCCATCTTCTATTTTTCCACATCATTCATGCTTTTCTAGACCTCTACCATATCCCCCCACCCTTTAGTCATTTCTTTTCCAAGCTGAAAATTCCCACTCTTATTAATCTCTCTTCATATGGAAGCTGTTCCTTATCCCTAGTCATATCTGTTGCCCTTTCTGTACCTTTCCCAAATCCAATATATCTTTTTTTAGATGGGGTGCATACAGTGTCCAAGACATGGGCATACAGTGATTTGATGTAGAGACAGTATGATATTTTCTGTCTTACCTATTCATTTCCCAATTATTCCCAATATTCTGCTAGCTTTTTTAGTTTTTAGACTGCCACTGCACATTGAGCAGTTGTTTTCAAGGAACTACCACAATGGTTCCAAGACCCCTTTCTTAATTTGTAACAGCTAATTTAGATTCCATTATTTGTGTATATGTAGAATCATAGAATACTAGGACTGGAAGGGACCTCGAGAGGTCATCGAGTCCAGTCCCCTGCCCTCATCGCAGGACCAAATACTGTCTAGACCATCCCTGATAGACATTTATCTAACCTATTCTTAAATATCTCCACAGATGGAGATTTCACAACCTCCCTGGGCAATTTATTCCAGTGTTTGACTACCCTGACAGTTAGGAACTTTTTCCTAATGTCCAAGCTAAACCTCCCTTGCTGCAGTTTAAGCCCATTGCTTCTTGTTCTATCCTCAGAGGCCAAGATGAACAAGTTTTCTCCCTCCTCCTTATGACATCATTTTAGATATCTGCTATCATGTCCCTCCTCAATCTTCTCTTTTCTAAACTAAACAAACCCAATTCCTTCAGTCTTTCCTCATAGGTCATGTTCTCTAGACCTTTAATCATTCTCGTTGCTCTTCTCTGGATCCTCTCCAATTTCTCCACATCTTTCTTGAAATGCGGTGCCCAGAACTGAACACAATACTCCAACTGAGGCCTAACCAGCGCAGAGTAGAGCGGAAGAATGATTTCTCGTGTCTTGCTCACAACACACCTGTTAATGCATCCCAGAATCATGTTTGTTTTCTTTGCAACAGCATCACACTGCTGACTCATATTCAACTTGTGGTCCACTATAACTCCTAGATCCCTTTCTGCCATACTCCTTCCCAGGCAGTCGCTTCCCATTCTGTATGTATGAAACTGATTATTCCTTCCTAAGTGGAGCACTTTGCAGTTGTCTTTATTAAACTTCATCCTATTTACCTCAGACCATTTCTCCAATTTGTCCAGGTCATTTTGAATTATGACCCTATCCTCCAGTTTAGTCGCAATCCCTCCCATCTGCAAACTTAATAAGTGTACTTTCAATACAAATATCTAAATCGTTGTTGAAGATATTGAACAGAGCTGGTCCCAAAACAGACCCCTGCGGAACCCCACTTGTTATGCCTTTCCAGCAGGATTGTGAACCATTAATAACTACTCCCTGAGTACGGTTATCCAGCCAGTTATGCACCAACCTTATAGTAGCCCCATCTAAGTTGTATTTACCTAGTTTATTGATAAGAATATCATGCGAGACCGAATCAAACGCCTTAATAAAGTCTAGGTATACCACATCCACCGCTTCTCCCTTATCCACAAGACTTGTTATCTTATTAAAGAATGCTATCAGATTGGTTTGACATGATTTGTTCTTTACAAATCCATGTTGGCTGTTCCCTATCACCTTGTCACTTTCCAAGTGTTTACAGATGATTTCTTTAATTACTTGCTCCATTATCTTCCCTGGCACAGAAGTTAAACTAACTGGTTTGTAGTTTCCTGGGTTGTTCTTGTTTCCCTTTTTATAGATGGGCACTATATTTGCCCTTTTCCAGCTCTCTGGAATCTCTCCTGTCTCCCATGATTTTCCAAAGATGATAGCTAGAGGCTCAGATACCTCCTCTGTCAGCTCCTTGAGTATTCTAGGATGCATTTCATCAGGCCCTGGTGACTTGTAGGCATCTAACTTTTCTAGATGATTTTTAACTTGTTCTTTTTTTATTTTACCTTCTAAAACTACCCCCTTCCCACTAGCATTCACTATGTTAGGCATTCCTACAGACTTCTCGGTGAACACCAAAACAAAGAAGTCATTGAACATCTCTGCCATTTCCAAGTTTCCTGTTACTGTTTCTCCCTCCTCACTGACCAGTGGGCCTACCCTGCCCTGTCCAGCTGCCACTGTCCACCCTGAGCCATCTCCTCCTCCACCAGTTGTGTGTCCACAGTCCTGTGTGCCGGGACAGCTACCTCAGCTGTCTCCTCATGAACAAGGTCCAGGAATTTCTTATGGATGTTGGTGCTCCTCAACCTAGCCACCTCCTCCTGTAGCTCTGCCACCTGCTGCCTGAGAGATTCCACCAGCAGGCACCTCTCGCATTGGATGATCTCCCCAGCCTGGATATTAATAAGTGGGAATTGCAATCCACAGTCCCTGCAAAACCACACCAGAATCTAGGTAGAGGCATCCATGCTCAGGTGCTCTGTCTGGCTACAGGCACCGGTGGAGCAGACAGAAGCAGTGCTGGCACAGGTGTTGTGGGTCTTCCTGACCATCAAAGGCCTCCCTCTGTCAAACTCCCTCTCAAACTCCCCTGTCTGCAGCTCCTGTCCCGCTTCGGTCCCTGGTCACTCTGTCTCTGGCTTTTAAAGCCTGCTTGCTTAGGCCAGGCCTACCCCCTCGTGAGTCACACAGGGGAAGGCTGACCAGATGCAATCAAGAGAGCAATTGAGGGAACAAAAGGTCAGGCACTCAGTCCCAACTGCCACAGCAGCTGAAACTGCAGTCTCCTGAGATCAGAATCAGAATTCAACAAACAAACAAAATTCAAACAGAGGAGCAAACTAACACACACCAAAAGCGAGTACTCTCACCAAGTAGCCTGTTCAGCAGCAGGATCTCTTGCAGTCCCTCTCAAACTTCCCTGTCTGCAGCTCCTGTCCACTTCACCAATGTACTTGGGATTATATTTTTCCATGTGGTTGCTTTGCATTTATCAACACTGAATTCCATCTGCCCTAGTGTTGCCCAGTCACCCAGTTTTGTGAGATCTCTTTGGAACAGTTTGCAGTCAGCATTGGATTAATTTATTCTTCCCTCCTTTTTCAAGCACATTTATGAAGTTTAGCAGCAGTGATCCAAATGCAAATCCCAGCAGCACAACACACATTCCTACTCTTTTTTCCCCCTTATCTTGTAAGTGGAGTACCCGGCAATGCTTTTTACTTGAAAGCCCAGTCTTTTGTTATTCTTAATCACCCTGTCTCCCTCTTTTTATAACAAACTCCCTTGCCCAAAGGCAAAGCTGCAAGCAGCTCAAACTCTGTTGCATTTAAGAATTACCTCAGGAGCCAGGACATACAGCTTTAAGCAGACCTCAAGTACGAAAACCAGGTGTTCCAACTTCTAGAGAGAGGCTACTGCCTCACAGGCCCCCATAAATAACGCCCTTGGACCGGGGTCTGGGCCCAGGCCCTGACCCTGGAGGGGTGCGGATGGGTCCAAGGATGTGCTGGTTAGTCCCCGGCAGTGCTCCTTGTCCAGCACTGGGGCGAGGGTTTAGGGGGACCACATACTGGTGACCTATGTCATATGGAGAGCTCTGGCCTCAGCTGGCCACTCTCTTCCTGGTGCGGCTACATCACTCTGGAGTCTAACTGTCCCCTGTGCTTGCCACACCCAGAGGTCCCTGCTCTCAGCCCTCTCCCTTGTGTCATAGAAAACAATTGTATTACAGGCACATTCCATTGTCCTGGCACAACCAAACCCTGATCTTGCTTTAAGTTAAGGTAAGAGGAAGCTGCATAGAGAAATTGGTGGTCCTAGCTCTTACACTTTAGGATGAGTTCCTGAACAAATGGACTCACAGACAGATGGATGGACTTATGGACAGACAGATGAACAAACTTTTATAGATATAGAGGTGTATCTGCATCTCCCCAGACTTTGTAGTGCATGACACATAAACAGGGGCTGGCAGACTTGCCGAGCCCCTAGGCGAGGCAGGGGTTCCACAGCTCCATTCTCTCAGAAGGGGCAGAGCCTTGGTTGGAAGGGGCAGATGTCCCCCTTTCCTCAACTAGGCCTGAGAGTTACCCAGAGGACAGTATGTGGTGCTCTGGTGGTGATTTAAAGGACCTGGGGCTCCGGATGCTGCCATTTTTGTGGTAAGAGCAGCAATGTCTGGGAGCCCTGGGCTCTTGTGAATCACCAGATTCTGTGGCAACGGCCCCTTTGCCCTCTTTCCCCCATCCCGTTGTCAGGCATGACACACACAATCAGAAGGAATAGATGTTCAGGTAATTGCCACACTGTATTGGCACAAATGTAAAGAAACTTATGAAAGAAAGGAGTAACAATTCTAGGGACTTTGTGATCTTCATCTGAATATCTCCATGAACTTTACAGTATCATTATTCCCATTTTACAGGTGGGAAAATTGCATCACAGAGGTAAAGCAATTTCCCTATAGTAAAGTAGTGCTTCAGTAGCAATTTGGAATAAGAGCCAGGGAACCTGACATATAGTCCTCAACTCTAACCATTAAGAGAGGTTGTCTATCCCTCAAGCCATTTTTTTCCCCAAATTTAAAAATTCTCATGCTCATGTCAGCATCACTTACTTAGAATCTATTGTCAGCTGTAATTTTCCAGAGGGAATCGGAGAAAGACAAATCCTTCCCAGTGCATCTACATTTCCCCATAATACCATGCACTACATTTCCAGGAAGGAAGGAATATAGCAGATTTGGCCCCTGATCAAATTGGTTGAGGAGTGGGGGGGAGAAAAGGTGTCCCTATTGGTTTGAATGTCACTTATTGTCAAGTTGGCATCTTGAGCAGTTTCCATGACAACAGCGTTTTTGTGCTGTGGGACAAGGTCATGCACCTGTGCTCCTGATGAAAAGGACAACGAGAGAACGTACATTATTTAAAGCTTTTATCTTTCAGTACGTGTTTGAGTATAACCTTGAAATTGGGTGAATAAAAGACAAAGTACATTGCTATGCATAGGACCGAGGCAGGCTAAATCAATTAGGAAGAGTTCTGAGTAGGCTGGATTATTTTACTCTATTACTTCCTTTCTAACCTGCCATGGATGGGTTTTGCTGTTTGACTCCTTTTCACCCTTAATGCCAGCAAAAGTTCTCAAGTGAATGGAGTCATCCGTTCCCATGGGAAACAGAAAGGAAGGGAAGAATGGGCAGTTTACTCATCAGTCTGTGTTCCAAGTTATCTGTTACGTTCTCAGATAGTGTCCCAGTTTCTGTCCAGTCCCACACGGGCATTATTAGCTATCTGTATTGTGAGTGTGCCTAGAAGTCCCAGTGATGCAATTGTCCTAGGTGCTGTGCAAAACAACAAGACAGCTTCTGCTTCCAGGAGCTAACCATCTAAGTTGGCATATACCTGGACAATGAGAACATCCACAGCACTTAAAACAAGGAAATCATTAGTTCTTGTTTTGGAAGTTATTTGTAGAAGAGATATCAATACTCATGCTTCAGGGCACAAGCCAAACAGCAATCACTAGGGGGTAGGAAGAAACTTCTGCTATGGCTATGGTTGTCCAGTAAGAGATTTCTTGCACCTTACTCTGGAATTAGCCACTGTCAAAAACAAGATAGTGGACTAGACGGACTGCTGATCTGATTGGCTATAGCAATTCCTATGTTTCTAAAATGACCTAAATATAATAGGTACATGGGTGAACCTAGAGAAGAATGTGTCATGATTGGAGCTAACATCACATCTTCCCAATCCCAGATTTACCTTTTTCATATATATCTAATGCATCTGGTGTGATACTCACAGACCCAACATTTGTATCTTTTTAACTCTCGTGTGAATTCCTTGTCTTGCTCCCGCCATAATGACATGGCTGCTACTTTCGGAGTGGAGAACAGAGAAACTATTTGTCTTTTCTGAAATGTATGAATGACAAGAAATGTTGAAATGCCAAGGACTACTTGACTATTGTAAGTGAAGAGAAACTTCTTTGATTATATGTGTGTCCCTACACTCTCCCAACTTTTTCTCTACACCCTGCCCCGCATCTGGGCAGAAACACAAATGGGGGTGGGAGGAGAGTGCAGGTATTTTCTTAGCTACAAACGATCCTCATCCCAGCCTCGCAGGCAGCAGAGTCAGCCTGCAACAGGCTGCAGGAGCTGCTGTGCCAAGGCTTTGCAGTTCTGTGTCCCTTTCACTGGAGGATCTCCATGCTTTACACCAAGTTGTTAACCCACCGTCACCAGGTGCCTGGGAAGCACAGAGTGCTCTGTTGCAAGGTTCTCCCAAGGCTGTATGGCAAGGCAGAGCTATGATCAAAAGACTCCCATGGACTCCCAGTGCCCTGCTCCCACCCTAGGGGTGTGTCTAGACTACATGCCTCCTTCGACGGAGGCATGTAGATTAGCCAGATCGGAAGAGGGAAATGAAGCCGCGATTAAAATAATCGCGGCTTCATTTAAATTTAAATGGCTGCCCCGATCTGCCGATCAGCTGTTTGTTGGCAGATCGGGGGAGTCTGGACGCGATGCCCCGACAAAGAAGCCTTTCTTCATCGACACAGGTAAGCCTCGTGAAACCAGGTTTACCTGTGTCGATGAAGAAAGGCTTCTTTGTCGGGGCATCGCGTCCAGACTCCCCCGATCTGCCGACAAACAGCTGATCGGCAGATCGGGGCAGCCATTTAAATTTAAATGAAGCCGCGATTATTTTAATCGCGGCTTCATTTCCCTCTTCCGATCTGGCTAATCTACATGCCTCCGTCGAAGGAGGCATGTAGTCTAGACACACCCTAGGACTGGTGATCAGGATGTAACCCTGCAAAGGGGCAAGGCTTTAAACAGAGCCACAGAGCTTGATCCCAGGGAGCTAGTTGGGTCTATGTAAGGCAGAGCAGCCTCACTAGCTTATACTGGTATCTCCTCCCTTACACACCATTCTACCAGTCCAGAATCACCATAGCATGGCACTCTCTGGTCCGTCTCCTCCTGGCCCTGCCACCCCACCATGATCACCAGACTCCATTTGTGCTGATGTTCTGGTTCAGAGTTTTTAACATGAATGCTCTTAAGGGCAGATGAGGTGAGAAGTACTAAGATGGGCCTGTCCCTAACCTCAGGAGATGGCTCAGTACTCAGGACACCAGCCTACCACGGAGGGTCCTGAGTTCATTTCCCAGCTCCGCTAGAGCCTACCTGAGTCACAAGGACAGGTCAGAGACCCTCAAGGCCCAGCTGTACATGAGGATAACAGCCTTGCTCTGCTTCCCAGGGGCATACAGGGAGAAATGGGACAAGACTGGGAGATGCTCATACCCCACAGTACCCAAGGGTATGGCTACACTACCCCGCTAGTTTGAACTAGTGGGGTAATGTAGGCATACCGCACTTGCAAATGAAGCCCGGGATTTGAATTTCCCAGGCTTCATTTGCATAAGACGGGCGCCGCCATTTTTAAATCCCGGCTGGTTCGAACCCCGCGCCGCGCGGCTACACGCGGCACGAACTAGGTAGTTCGAACTAGGCTACCTAGTTCGTGCCGCGTGTCGCCGCGCGGTACGGGGTTCGAATCAGCCGGGATTTAAAAATGGTGGCGCCCGGCTTATGCAAATGAAGCCCGGGAAATTCAAATCCCGGGCTTCATTTGCAAGTGCGGTATGCCTACATTACCCTCCTAGTTCGAACTAGCGGGGTAGTGTAGACATACTCTAAGAGTGGCTGAGCATTCAGGGGAAAGGGCTCAGGACAGGTCAGTACTAGAGCAGGCCGAAGAATTATGTCACAATGCCTCCCCCTCAACAAGGTCATTTAGTCAAAGCAGAGACTCCATTTCCTGCCTGCTGTACTCCGGAGCCAAACATGCTAGCATGTCCTGGCCCCCGTCAGGGTTCCAGGCAGCACCACCATTCAGCAGCATTAATGGGCTCTAGCCTGCAGGCTTGCTCCCCTGCTAGCTTGCTCCCCTTCCCTGAGAGCAGTAGGCTCTCCTAATGGGCTATGTCTCTGTATTTAAAACAGGACGACTTCTGGGATTACCAAATCCTAACTGTAGTGGTTATAGGATTTATGTTCTATATCTCCATGTATATGCTATAACTTCAAGGACAGAGATGCTTTGAGAGCAACTGAACATAAAGAGCCAAATTTCTCTGGGCATAATTCCACAGGCATCAGGTGGAAATTTGGTCTAGAATTTTCCTGGATCATATCCCTAAGTGATACATAATAGGTGTTTCTGTAACCTTAATGCACGGAGAAACATGATAAAGTTTATTAACTTTCAAAATGGCAGTTGGGCCTGGGGATCAAGGAGATTGTGGAAAGGAAAATGGGAGGAAACCCCACAAAATGGGGAAATGAAAAACCTACCCCTAAGTGATGTAAATTACAGGTTTAAAATCTCTAATCTTGCACTTTCTGGTTCGGCAACATCCATGCTCATGGATTTAGCCAAGTTTCCTGCAGTTCTATAAAATTTGTTTACAGCCACCAGTCCTGGTCCTGTGTTCTATGCAGTTATTTAGCTCTAGTTTACCCCTAAATGTCTAAGAGCACTGTAAGCAGTGGAAGTGTTAGTAATGTTGCTAGACAATATTGAGCTCCTGTAGTTTGGTAAATTCTCTGGTTCAGCACCGGTCAGGTCCTGAGGTGCCAGACTAGTGAGTTAAAGCAGTGTCCACACCATGCTGTGTTTGGGAGAGACACTTTCCCCTCTCCTTGAAGTGGAGTAATTACGCTAATGGGAGAGCACTCTTTTGTAGACCTAATACATCTTCACCAGATGCGTGTTGAACTGATGGCAGTGGCGTGGATTTAGTGTGGTAGTGAAGACAAACCCTGAGCTAGCAGGGCAGTAAAATCATGCAGGATCATTGTCAGTAGTTCAGTGACAAAGAGATCACTGTTGTGGTGTACCTGCTATTTTTAGTTTAATTAACACTCAGAACTTCATTTGTCACCTTACTCGTTGCAGACAGATGCCATAGAGATGGAAACCTGAAAAGAAAAGCTATTTGTTACGGGGGCATGTTATATTTGGTCCTCTGCTCACGTCAATGCATCACATTTGTTGAAATTTAGGTTAAAAGTCAGAGAATGTATGTGGAAGGAGGTGGGAATCTGTAGTTCAGTGGTTAAAGGATTTAAGGCTGAGATGTATAAATCTAGGGTCTGTTCTTTTCTTTTGATTTGTGACCAGGGCAAGCTCCTTAACATCTCAGCTTTCCCCAGCTATAACTGAGCGTGGCTAATACTTCTCTAGTGTTTGAACTGATCATACAGTTGTTATTCCCACCCATTGTGATTAGTGCTAGATTGAATAATTGTTTGAACAAAATTAAAATGAACAAAGTTGAAGAAATCTGGAATCCACCAGCTCAGGTACTGAAAATACATTTCTCATGGTACAGTATAACAAAATGCTGGAATTTCACAAGTTCTCTCTCTCTCTCACTCTATTAGTTCAGGCATCAGGTAGGACTTTTTGGTGATTAAGACCCTAACTCAGCAAAGCATTTAAACCCATGCATTTAATCCCATCCCTATTCATCAAAGCATTTAAGCTTGTGCATCAGTCCCATTGACTTCAATATGCACCGGAATCTAGAAATGGTGGAGAGGGTTTCCATCTCCATTCTAATAATCTGGTTCTATATTTTTCAGAGGTTATACTCTGGGTATGGTTTCTGAAGCAGACAGGCCTCAGAAAAAGCAAAGGGCTGTTGCCAAAATGACATTGGCCCACTTGTGGGGGCAGCAGCATTAGATTTGCAGCAACATGTAGGGGAAATAGGTGTTTGGTTTTTGTGCTTTGTAGAATTTTATTCTTTTCTAATTTGTGGTGTGCATTTGTTACCAAATCCTACTGACTTTGGATGCCGCAGGGGCACTTGCAGATGGGGCTACAGTTTTTAACTTCTGTGCTGATGTTTTCATCAGTGTTCAGTCTTCACTGTCACTGTAGGAAGTGTCCTTAGCCATATTGTGTGAATAAGAGGCAGAGCATGGATGCCTTGTTCTGGCTTCCCTCTCAGGTGTTATGTCTCATCCCTATAATTGATTACTACTTTGAGTACTGCTACAAGGGTAGCTGGCCTTTTCCCATCACTTCTGTAATTCACAATGAATGCAAAGCTAGACCTCCATTGCTCCTCAGCCTCTGTTCTTTGTCCCCGCAGGTAGATCTCTTTTTACAGTGCTGTGTTTTACAGTCACATTGCATGATAACCCTGTTAAGCTGTTTCTGTTGTGTAGCAATGGATAAAACTCCACCTGGGCAGTGTCTCCTATCTGAGCTGGGGTCTGAGGCATGCTGTTTTCCATCTGCAATTGTCACAAAATGGCCTGGGCTGTAAATAAATATCTGCAATAAGGGCCAGCATGCTTTCCACATTTTCATATTGGCATAAAAAATCAAAGATAGTGAAAATGTGGAAAGCATGATACACTAGAAATACTCAGCCCTTATTAGCATTCTCACCGCAGTTAGAGAGAATCCCTTCATTTGGAAGAGATCAACAGAGTTAGGGGCATAGGCTACTGATGATCTGATCTGATTCTTCATTTCCTGTGCATTCCAAACTTTTTGAAATCAATAGGAGTTTTGGGTGATCAAGGAACAGAGGATCAGTCCTCCATAAGTCATGGTTTCACATAGACCTGGAGATTGACAAGTTGTCAAATCTATGTGTGTACTTTGTCTTGCTAGCCAGCAAAGACAAGCAAAAAAATGGTTATTGCTCATTGAAGTGGGTAGGAAAGAAAAAGGCCAGCCCTGTCCAAATATTAGTGGTGGGAAGTGTCTCTGGCTTGCAATGTTTTTCAGACTTTGAATACTGGTTAGTTTTTCTAAGACGTGTAGTATTTGTACTGTGATGGAGTACAGTAAGGCAAGATGTGAAAGAGACAAGACATGAAAGAAGAGAGGTGAAGTGACTTGACACAAACAGAGCTGTACAAGTAACAATTGTTTTGTTGGTGCATTGGCAACTAGAAAAAAAGTGGGGGGGGCAGGGAAGGAATAGTTTCAGGCCAATCTGAACACACTTTGGGTCAGGGAAACCATCATGAATCAGGGCTCTCAGATCTTTCAAACCATTTGCCATGCAGCTAGATGCTTTGGAACCCCAGACCAAATTATCATTCCTGGCCTCCTAGGGCTGCCTGGCTCTTGGGTGGCATGGCAGGGAGTATTGAGAGGCAGGCATGCTGAGTTTTTGTTAAATGAACTATCAGAATTCCTGCAGCAAATCCCAGCATGTCGGGATTTTCTGTCCAGGCAGAATGATTATATGTTTTATTGCTGAATTGTACCTGGAATGAGAATGTTTAGTTCTGACCAGCCCTACTATTATCCCCATTTTAAATATTGGGGAAACCGAAGCACAAAGAAAGAAAGTGTCTTGCTCTCAGCAAGTCTGTGCCAGAACCAGGGATACAACACACAGGCTGCATCTAGATTGACATGATTTTGCGCAAATACTTTTAACGGAAAATGTTTTCTGTTAAAAGTATTTGGCAAGAGAGCGTCTATACTGGTATGTGCCTTTGCGCAAAAGATTTGCTTTTGCGCGAAAGCATCCGTGCCAGTGTAGACGCTCTCTTGCACAAGAAAGCTCCCATGGCCATTTTAGCCATCGGGCTTTCTTGCACAAGATATTAACGTGGCTGTCTACACTGGCCCTCTTGCGCAAGAATACTTGCGCAAGAGGGCTTATCCCTGAGCAAGAGCGTCAGAGTACTTGCGCAAGAACTGCTGATTTTGTACATTACAAAGTCAGTGTTCTTGCGCAAATATTCACTGCCAGTGTAGACAGGCGGCAAGATTTTGCGCAAAAGTGGCTGCTTTTGCGCAAAATCATGCCAGTCTAGACGCAGCCACATAGAGCCTGACCCACCATCATGTGCTTTCACCAATAGGCCAGATTTATTCATTCTTATACTTACTTTTCTTACCATTGTCTGTCACTATTTTATGTGTATAGAATCATGAGCTTTCATGGGCAAAACCTACTTCTTCAGATCATCTGAGGAAGTGGGGTATTCCCATAAAAGTCCACGATTCTCTCTCTCTCTCGTGTGTGTGTGTGTGTGTGTGTGTGTGTGTGATCTATATATATTGTTAGTTTCTAAGGTGCTGCTTGTTGTGGTTTTTAAAGTTACAGACTAACATGGCTACCCCTCTGAGACTATTTTATGTGTTTATTCTCTTGAAAACTGGTGCAAATTCAGTATTTGGAAAGTAAGCTGTCACTCTGATTAGCACTAATAATTAAGAATAAATTTCCAAAGTACTTGATTTTAGAAGACGTGCAATAGCACAATGGAGAGGATTTGGTTCAGGTCATTGACTATTAATCCCAGTTGTTAGCTTGATATTATGGCTCTGAGAAAAGGGGCCCGTGTATTTGGTGAATTCCAGTAATCTAATTGGAAGAGTGGAATTACCATTTCAAGGATGCACAAGAACGATGGGGAGAGAATATCTTTAAGTCATGAAGTTAAAATGAACTGCGAAGTTATATGCTGGAAAGTGCTGCCGTAGCTGCTGCAGAGAGAGGTTTTATTTGAAATTACAAAATGAAAATTACCGATCAATGCGGCTGGAATAGAATGATTGATATTTCAATTGCACTACTAGAAAATGTAACATAGCCTAAAGATACACTATTTACCTTTTTCAATTCCAAGTTTTTGCACATTATAACACCATGTATAAGTGTATAAATGGGCATTTCTAGACAGTGGGCTGGGAGCAGAAACCAGGGAGTTGCAGTGTATGTCAACCTTCAGGCAAGGAAGAACAGCTGTAGGAAAATTGTGCCTGAATGGTCTCCCATCACAGAAGTCTCCTTATATTGCAAGGGTTCCAGAGCCTGACGACACAGGCTCAGGAACCCTTGCAATATAAGGAGAACATCATCTGCTGACTTCCTACATCCCTCTAAAACCCTAAATGGGGTTGCATACAACCCTAGGTAACCACAGCAGAAGGCAGAAAGGGGTGAGCTGGCTGACTGTACTCATTGTCAGCTCACCCATCTAACTTAGGGTATGTCTACACAGCAAAATTATTTAGAAATAACAGCCGTTATTTCAAAATAACTTGCCTAGCATCTACACAGCCAAACCGCTATTTCAAAATTAATTAATAAATTAATTCGAAATAGCAGAGCACTTATTTCAAATTTGGTAAACCTAATTCCATGAGGAATAACGCCAAATTTGAAATAGCTATTTTGAAATAAGTGCTGTGCAGACACTTATATCGAAGTAGGGAGCCTCCAGCCTTCCCAGGGTGCCCTGATGGCCACTCCAGCCATACCAAGAACACTTCTTCCCCTTCTCCCTCCCCGGAGCCCTTAAAGGGGTTGACTCTGGCCACAGTGTCTGTGCCAGCTCCAAACCTGCCAGCCCAGAGCCAGCAGTCACTGCCCCTGACCCAGTGGCCCCAAAACATGAGCCAGCAAACCACTGGCAGCCAGCCCTCCACCTCTCCCCAGGAGTCTGCCAGTTCCCAGGAGCCTGCAAGGGCCCAGAGAAGGCGGGCGCCTTCGTGGTCCAGGGTGGAGATCATGGACCTTATTCAGGTTTGGGGGGGATGCCCCCAACATCCATGATCTCCGCACTAGACAGAGGAATGCAGACATCTATGGCAGGATAGCTGCCAGCCTGACCACCAAAGGCCACATGTGAATCCAGGAGTATGTTTGCATGACAATCAAGTTGGTCCAGCGAGACCCCCAGCCCTGAGCTTCCCCTCCCTCTTCTTCCGCTTGCTTTCCCTTTCCAGCTCCCTCCTCTCAGGTTTTCCCCCTCCCCTTTCCCACTCTCTCTTTTCTCCTCTTCCGCCTCCTTTCCCCAGTATCACCAGAGTTTCATTCCCACCCACCCCCAGTTTTGTTAAATAAAGAGTTTGTGTTCATGAAAATACGTGTATTTTATTTGACATCAGGAAGGGGGATTAGGGAGGGATAAGTGGAAGGATGTGAGGGAGGAGTGAGGCACAAGCCGTCAGTGGGGCAGACTAGGGAGGCTCTTAGTGCTCCTCAGGGTGGAAGCTCTCCCACAGGGCCTCCTGGATACTCACAGCCCCCTGATGGACCTCCCAGATGGCAGCCTGCAGAAAGTGCAGCCAGGCTCCCAGCAACCGCGTCCACGAGAAGCACCAGAGTGCCCAGGAGCAGCTCTGGCTCTGTTGCAGAGTACTGTGGTGTCCTGAGTGAGGGTAACCAGAGCATACAGAGACAAAATGCTTTGCTGTCCCTCATTGAGGTAGGGAAGCAAGCAGGGAAGCCTGAGAACCAGCTGTCCAGAGGGGAGTCGCTTTAAGCACAGGCTTCAGATTGGCCAGAACTGCTGTCTGAGGCTGCCTTAAATGTGATTCAGCATCCACTCGGTGTTGACGTGCTATTTCGAAATAGCAAAACGCTATTTCGAAATGCATTTTGTGTGTAGACGCGTTATTTTGAAATAACTTATTTCAAATTAACTATTTCAAAATAAGTTATTTTGAAATAACACTGTAGTGTAGACATACCCTTAGATTCTTCTTTCTCCAAGTAGCTCTTGTGCAGGAAGTTCATGTCTCAGCCTTTCCAGACTGAACCACCATTAGTTCCCTGGAAAGGCCAGTACTCTGATATGAGACTTTCTGGAGCTTATGTGAACTACAAGTTATATGAGCCATGCATCTCTGTTCTACACTCCAAATAGGGGGTGTAAAAATATCAAGTGTTTCCATTGAATTTGAACTAAAATCCATGGAAAATAATTTTATTTTGATCTTGCAAATAGCTTATCTGTACAATAGGTAAGTTTCTGGACAAATTTGACCTGATGCTGTCTCCTCAACAACAACAACAACAAAATCCTGTGAGACTATGTAAATATTTTCTTTAGAAGCTGCCTTGGTATTTTTAAAAGATCTGCCTGCATGGATGTGGCCTTTTTTTCCTGCTAACTTTTAATCAATACTGTTAGTTATGGGCATGGGTGGAAACGATCAAATTTGGATCAGGATTATGAACATTCCAATCTTTAGGAGGGCTTGAAACCATGGCTTTTAGCTGGGTTTCTAATAAAAAGAAAGGGTCAAATTCTGCCCTAAATTACAACTGTGCAAATGTAGACTAATTCAATGTTCTGTCACAGAGTAGCTCCAGATTTACACTCGTGTAACTGAGCAAAAAATATGGCCTAGGGTCTTTATTTCTTAAGAGTGTACCTGTGTGTACTTTTCATTACTCACCAGAATCTGCAGTTTTTGTGATGTCATAAATGGTTGCTATGACAATGATCAGAGTCAGAAACACGATTATGAGCTCACGTGAAGAATATGCAGAAGAACAGCAATTCTGTTTTCTTACAAATGTCTCCAGTAACATAAATGAGAAGAGGAGAAATGCAGAAAATAGAATAAATAACCAGAATGGCCTCTAGATGAAACATTTTACCAAGTTTTCCATGAAGCGTCAGCAGCTCTTTAAATATGCCGGTGATGGGCCCATCACAAAGCCAGATGTTACCATTTATCAAGTAAAGTAAAGAGCCCCTCCTGCTTCCACAAATATGAACTGAATATGAAATCAAATGGGAAACTGCTGCACTAACACTGGAGAAGATATAATGTAACTTTTAAGCTATCGACATACTTGAGAGTAAAAGAAGTGTCTGACAGAAACAAATGACTGTCGGCAGCATTACTTGATTCATTTCTCAAAGGCAAAATTGCAGCCATATGTATAGACTTAAATCACTTGATGGATGTCCTACAGGTTATGATTTCCTTCTCTTCTTTCTCTATCACCTTCTCCTCCCTTTCCATATGTAGGTCAAGTACTTCTTAGGCAAAGGGCCCCTTGTGAAAAGAGCCTCTGTGCAAGAACAAAAAGGCTAGCTAAAAAGGGACAAAAGACATGACAAAGAAACAGTGACACCTACTACAGTGATGTGAGGAAAAACAAACAAAACCAAACACTACAACTCTTGATGCTCTGTTAGACCCGGTCAATTTATTTTTCATTTGAAAAACATTTTGAATGGAAAAATTGACTTCTTCCTTATTGAAAATTTGCCCTAAAAATGTTTTCAGCCACTCTCCCACTGTCCTATTCCATGGCAAAATAATTGAGAGGATAGTGATGGACAAGCTTCCATGACCTTTGACATCTGCTGGCAGCCTGGGTGACTTATAATTAGATCAGAATACAGTATGGAAATAGCCTTAGTAGCACTAAGAGATGACCTCCTCTTGGGAGTTTAATAGAGGTCTTAGCTTCATGCCCATAACATGGAGCCAAGAAAAGGGTGAAAGGTATTTATTATGCTTCCCTGAAAGTCCTCCTTTTTGGGTCCACTTTGTCTCCCCTTCTCTTCCACATCTTTAAGACCACCGGCAAGTGTGGTAAAATGTCATTGCTCTGGTTCTAAAATACATTCCTTTGTGCATTTCATTTTCCACAGAGGAAGTTGGGCTGTCACAAGGATGTCAAAGTTCATACAAGATTAGTACCTGGGTGAAGAAATTACTGATTCAAATTCAGATGAGCATGTGGTAAATGCTGTGGAGAGCTGGACAAATCACTGTTTTCCTGTTTTACTAAACCTTCGCCTTTATCAAAATGGTGGAAAACCTCTCAAAATCCTCTTTGATTCCCAGTTTAATCTAGTTGCAGCATCAGTGGCAATAATGTGTTCTTCTGTCTTCAGTTTGCTAAGAAATGTGTTCCTCCCTCCCAGAGTGGCTATAGTGATCCATGAATTTGTTACCTCCACACTGGACTACAGTATCCGTCTGGCTGTAGGGCTGAATATAGAATGAAGTCAAAACTGCCAATTTGCTCAGTAGGCAGCCACATGCCCCACAATGTGATGGCTCAGCATGGTAGGCCCGTGCTCTGGTTCCTATACCACCTCCCGATCTGTTTCTCTTGCCAATTTAATCCCCAGGTCCTGAACTTTAAAGTAACTCAAATCAAGTTTCGGCTTCATCCAGGGTCCACCAAGATTGTTTGGGTTCCCTGGGAAAAACCAGCTCACAAAACTTATGATAAATGACTCTTATGAGAGTCTGGAAGCAAAGCACCTTCTTTTGCAGGCATATGGCTAAGGAGCTAGACCAGATGAGATTAATCTAAGTGTGTGACCACAAATAGGACATGCTATCAGAACTTCCTCCTTAATAACTTCCTCCTTTAATTCCTCCTGGAATTAAATTCATAAAGTACCCCAAACAGAATCTTCCATAAACAGAGAGAAAAGTAGAATTTTTTGTGAAGTCCACTAGGGACTTGGAATGGCAATCCAATTTCTCTGCATGGTGCTTAAATACTATGGTAATTACAAGTGGCATAGCAAACCTTAACAGTTGAGCAGAGTCATATGTTCTCTGAATAACTTTAGACAATGTTCTCTACTGTGTGTCTTTCTCATCCTTGTGTCCATGTGGAGGGGGGCACAAGAAGTCTCCCACCAATGTACAACAGGCTTCAGGAGGAAGAGTTCAGAGTAGGTCCCAGGAAGCCAGTCTGTGTGCACATGGCTGAAATGTTAGTGAAGCTGCAACACCTCTGTACATGTTCTCTCTTAATAAACAGCCAGTTTAGTTGTAGAAAATGTGAGTGTTCATATTATTATCCAATATTTTGTACATGCAACTCCAACTGTAGATGGCAACTCCATGGGTGCTCCAGCCCCAGAGCACCCATGAAGAAAAGTCAGTAGGTGCTTACCACCCACCAGCAGCCAAGCTCCCCTCCCTCTGCAGCTCTCTCTCCAGCATCTCTTGCCCATTAGTGTCCCTCCTAAGCAATTCCTTCTATTCCCTCCCACTGCCTCCCCACTCATCACAAACAGCTCGTAATGCTTCCATGGTCAGTACCTGCCTCAGAAGGTCTAAGCAGAGAAGAGGCATGGCTCTAGTTCTGCACCCCTACCCCTGCCACATTAGCTAGCAGAACTGGCTGGAAGAGCAGAGGGGAGAGTACTGCATCCCCTGCAGCAGCAGGCACACTCCCACAGTGCACTGAGAAGTTCCAAGAGGTACTTACTGTGCACAATTTTTCCCTCCCAGAGCTTCCCCTCAGTGTGGTGCCTGTTGTGCACAACTGAGCCCAGTTTGTTCCAGGAGGGTTGTTGGGGAGAGGGGTTCTCTAAGTTATGGTTGCTGTGGGAACTATAACTTTGAATTTCTTGACATCAGTCCAATGACAACCTCAGCATTAATGCTGCATTAACATAGTTTTTTTGCATTTAATTAAAAAAGATGATGGTCTGGAATCTGTTAAGGAATTTAAAGCCAACATTTCAACTCTTTGCTGGGAGCAGGGATGTCAGAGCCTCTGCTCTTGAAAAGCTCATGTGTTCTTACTAAACATTCTGCCAATGTAAAGTATCCAACAGAGACTAAAGGAGAAAGCAAAATGTGCATGAGGCCATTGTCTGCCTCTCTATCTGCTTCTGACTACCCTCGCCCATTCCTCCCGTCTGAATGGAGCCACTATGGCTGGGTTTGACGCAACTTGAAAACTGTATAATCACTGCCAACTCCTCCATAAATCACCCCAGAGTTTGGCAACTGACTCACTAGTGTGCAACTGCTGAGATTTTAGTAACTTCCATCTCCAACCTACGCTGTCCTCCTCCAGGCTCTGGAGAGCTGCTTGCAGGAGTTAGTTGTATGCATCAAGATACAGACACAAAGTAGTTGTAAATGCCTATTCCTCCTCCCTCCCCGTCCTGATTTGGGGCTCTGTAAATGCATTTTTTGGGTTTCCCAGGACTATTCCAGTGCTACTGCTAATATAACTTTTCATTTTCAACATTACAGCGGAAAGACCACTGACATGTGTTTCACCTCTGAAGGTTTTGAGGCACCAGGCTCTAATAGCCCCCTTTTGTAATGTAGTGTTATTTCAAAATAAGTTCAGCTATCAGACAAATAGACATATGGACTATGCTAAAGTTAGGTACTGTAGATAGGAGAAAGATGTTCATATGGCACCCATGTTATTTAGCCTTCTCTCATACCAGAATACCATACTGTTAAAATTGTCTATTTTTGTGTAATTCTTCCACTTGTATTGAGATATAAAATTATTAGTCTAAGGTTGGCTCGCATCATCAGAGCTTTGGAATGTTGGCAGCTTCCCTACAGTCTGTTGCAGGCTGTAACTGCCAGGGAAGTTGCCTGAACACAAGCAAAAAATAGGTCTTCCTGCTGAGCCACCAACACAGTATGTAAGGAAGAATTTAATACCTTGGTCTTAAGAAATTTTACATGTTCTTCTCACAGCCGTGCCTTCGGTAGGGTGATGGATAATATAAAAGTCCATAATTTCTGCAAGCCTCAAAAAGTTGTGAAAGGCGACTTGGCAGTTGATGGCTTTCTGTAAAAGATTTTTGCATATAAATTATACATGCATGAGGCATTTTAGCTCCAACTTTACATGTGTTTTGGAGGTTACATGCAGTTTTGGAGGTTGGAGACTGCCTATCTGCTTTTGTCATTGCTGCAGCAGTATTATTCCTGCTAGTTTTGCCTCGGATTGGAGGAACACTGCCTTTTTCTTATTTTTAGATGAATCAGTGAGAGGCGAAACTATTGGTGCCTTTTGTACCACAAATAAATAAATGAATAAATAAATCTTTCATAGTTTTTTAGTGCATTGTTGTATTCAGTTCATCCATACTTTATTTTTGCCTTCTGGAGTAACCTGTCCAGTATTAATGGTGGATTCAGAGGATAGCTAGAAATTCTATGTGATTAGATGGTATTTCTTTACTGGATTACTCTTTCTCTTGTCTCCTTAGAGGTAAAGTGCCATATTGTTGTCTTCTCTTCTTGATTGTGTTGTATCAGAGAGATGTAGTCTTTGCTTTAACAAAGGCTATGTCTAGACTGCAGGCTTCTTTCGGAAGAATCTTTTTTTGGAAGAGATCTTCCAAAAAAACTTCTTCCGAAAGAGAGCATCCGCAAGCAAAAGTGCATCTAAAAAGTGATCTGCTTTTTCGAAAGATAGCATCCTCACTGAATGGATGCTATCTCGCATTTAAGCTCTGATTTCTATGGACAGAGTAGCCACCAGGGCTCCTGTGCTTTTTCCTCTTTCCTCTTCTTTTGAAAGAACTCCCTCTTCCCCATCCACACAAACATGGAAAAAGACTTCTTCCTCGTAGAAAGAGGATTACCAATGCTAGGAAAACCCCTTTGTTCTTTCAATTTACCTTTGGAACAACATGATTGCAATGTGGATGTAACTCAGTTTTTGTCAGAAAAAGGTTGTTTTTCCGACAAAACTCTGTAGTGGACATTCCCAAAGTGTTAGACTATCCTTGTTATCCTTCTGCCAAGTGGAACTGGCAACAATCAGGGCCGGTTTCCATATCTAATGGCTCCTTTTCAAAACACCAAGCCATCTTGACCCCCACCCAGTAACCTGGGGAAATTACACATCACCTCTGGGCGCCTCTGACAGGCAATGCTTTCCCACTTGCAAGTACAGAATGTGAGAGAAGAAAAGAAACTTTCAATGAAAGGAGGGAAGTCACTCAACATTAATTAGGGAAAATGCCATCAACAGGATTCACAACCATAAAGCTATTAACGGAACACTTGCCCCAGAGTGTGTGGGCAGTGCCTTCTGCAGCATGTTGAGTTCTACAACCAAAAGTTCTTTTTCTGCGCCCCTCTCTGCTCCCTCACCCTACCCCACTCACAGTGGTTGCCCTTGGTCAGGGTTCAGAAGAGCATCTGTGTGAGTTCACTTCCCATCCAGGGAAGAAGTCACTTTGCTTGCTCTGAACACTTGCTCTGGCTGGCTGTCCTGCCAGCTGCGATTCCTCTGTTGACCGCCCTGCCAAGCTTCTGGTTCCATTCTCACCAGATACTCATTCATCTCTTCTTCTAGCTGATTGTTCACTACTCCGCCTTGGCCGCTCCTGCTGGCTGACTGTCAGTTGCCTTCTGATGTCACCTGCCTCTCTGCTGTGACCTCTGTGGACCAGTGTTTTAGTGATTGTCAGCTCTTAGTGATTTTCAGCTTTTGGCAGGCTGGATTGAAATGCTGTCCTACCACAAGTGATTTCAGCCTTCATTTAAGCACTTAAAACAGCCAAGACTCTTGAATGTAGCCTGTTTAGCTCAATCTTTGAGCAGTAGGGAGGAACAGGTTAAACCATATTGGGGACCCCCACAGAGAGTCCACACCTCCTGGCTGGGACACCTGTCCCCACCCCTTTTACTTTCACAGGTGTCTGGCATTTGGGAATGAGTTTTTATGAGCCTGAGGTCCTTTCACCTGACCTCCATTTGGGACAGGGTAAGCAAAGTTCTGCTCCCCCTTTATTCATGCAATAACAAAGACAACAACTGCTCCCACATTCAGTTCTAAAGTGATTAACAGCCAACATCAGCCAAACTTGATCACTTTGAGCAACATCCCACTCTATCTTCTGGATATCTTGGCAGAGTAGGTGTGTTGATATAAATAGTTTGCTCTTGAAGTTTCTCCCCTTCCCAGCTGGCACCAGGAGAGAACTCATTCAGGGCCTTCTTAGATTAATAAGAAAGGCTTACAACTTGAGCTCAAAGCTGAGCAGGTGGTTTATAATGAAATAATTTAACAAATGTAGTCCTTTTTCCATTTGTCTATCAACAGACGGATTTTTTTCCCTTCTGTTTGTTCAGTTGGTTTATGTCTGCATACTGAAGCCCTTGAGTTGCTTGTAAATCATGACCACTATGACAAATCTGTATTTGGAGCTTGCTGAGCTGTGACTGGACACCTAAGTCACATGGTATTTTTCCATTCATTGACTGGATGGCTGAACATTTTATAAGTAGGAGGACATGAACAAGGATTTGGAGCTTCTGATTCACCTTAAGCTTCTTTAAGATAGAAGGGAGTGCAACTTCTTCCCCTCTGCTAAAGTTCCTCTTCTCCCCCTGATTTGGGACAGCCCTGTTCTCCCACAGTTCCTCTTTGGCTGGTGCAGTAAGAAATCCCTCCTCCTGTTTCAGTCAACTTTAATCACAGCAAGTAACCCCCACTGCAGTCATTAGGAATTACTTATTCCCACTGGGGAATGAATCAGGTTGCTCTGAAGGTGCAGCATCTTAACATCAATCTATGTTGAGAAAATTGTAATGTACATATAATCCACATTCAATATCAGGACATCTTGGGAAACTACCCTATTTTCCATGAAAATTATTGAAAACATTATTTGAATGTTTTTGAGGAGGCGGGGGAGAGATTTTCATTGAATTATTTTTTGTTAAATTCCCAAATTGATTATTTTTTCAGTGTTAATAAACTGAAAATGATGGATATTAGAAATTTAAGGGAGGTTTTTTTTTTAAACCTCCAATTTTGTTGATGAAATTTTCCATTTAATCTAAAGCCATTTGCATTAGAAACTGATTTCAGGGAGATTTCTATGATACACACATGATTTTAAATGATATATTTTGATTACAATGTATTTTAAATGATACATTTTGTGTGAAATCCACATAAACCAAGGTATGTGAAAATCGCAGGAGCTCAAGTTACTCACAACTTTTAGCTTGACTATCCAGCGGAAAGAAGTTGAATAAGAGCGCATAGTTGAACATAAGGGTTCTGATGACACATCAAAAACTATGACATCTCTGCTCAAATAATTTATAAACAGCAGAAGAATTTTGAGAACTGAATTACTACCTTAATCTTCAAAAGAGACCATGCATTGCTATTAATATAAAGAACAATTGAAGGCTGTTAGCCATTAAGTTATTTGAATTTGAAATCCATCAAAAAGGAGGTGGAGGAGGAATACATCTACACTCTAATGTAGGTAGAGGATTTTGTGTGAGGTAAAATTACTTTAGATGGAAGAGAAGCTTAAAATACTGCATGTGTCACTGCATAAGAGAAGTGTGGCACATTTGTGATGGGTCTGCAGGCCTGCTAACAGAGAAGTGAGAGAGGGGAAAGGGAACAATTGCCCCAGGGCTCACCAATACAAAGGGGTCTTGGGCTCCAGCTGTTGCTGCTGTGGCATCAGCGTCTGTCACTCTGAGCCCTTTAAATCGCTGCTAAAGGAGTTGGGGGCACCGCACACTCAATGCAGTGCTGGGGGCCTGGGTGCCATGGCCAAAGCAGAGCTGAGGCCTGGCTGTCCTCAGCTCCACCCCGTCCGGGAGCAGAGAGCCACCCCCTTGCCCAGAGGCTTAGAATGGCTATCAGCTTTTCTGTGGATTTGTCTTTCTATAGGCTGGATTTAGACCTGCAATTCTTTTTCACATAGGTCCCCAAAATAACCAGCAGATGTAACAAATTGTAATATCTACAGATTGGAACCAGTGAACTAGGGTGGGTCTTCACATCCCTCTGCAAATTTTCTGAGCATTTCAGTCTCCCAAATAAATTTATCTTGTGACCCTCTCTATGCAATAACATTGTCATTTTATTGAAAAAGAAGAGTGCAAGCTCTTCCTTTCCAGATGTTTTGTCTATATTTCCTCCCCTCCTTGCTATGAAGCAGGAGAACATAGTGCCCTTGGCAGTAAAAGGATAGGATTTGAATATAATGTATTGGCAGCGGCACCAAGAGAGGCTCTCTCAAAAAGACTTGCAGGTTCTTTTTCTTAGCATGTGAAAGATGTTCTGTTGCTGAAGCAATGTTTGTAATGTTGTTTGGTTTTTTGCTTTTTTATTTTTTGTGGGAGCTTCAGAAGAGTTGACTTTCTAATTAGAATAAATTCTTTGAGTAGAATTGCTCCCTGAGAATAGAGTTAGCTGTCATTACTAAAAGAGAATATTGCCTACACAGTGTTTGTGATCACCTCTGTTCAAGGACTGGTTTATATAGTGTATGATAAATAAATTACACTAACTATGTAACCATAGAATCATAGGACTGGGAGGGATCTCAAGAGGTTATCCAGGCCAGTCCCCTGAACTCATGGCAGATGAATGATTAGATTGATAATCCCTATGAGGTGACTGTCTAACTTTGTTTTAAGAACCTCCAATGATGGAGATTCCATGACCATCATAGGGAGTTTATTCCAGTGTTTAACTATTGACACCAGTGTCCAGTCTAAACTGCTCTTGCTGCAACTTAAGCCCATTCCTCTTGTCCTATCCTCAGAGGTTAAGGAGAACATTTTTTTTTCTTCTTCCTCATTGTAATAACCATAACTCTGTGATACTAATTTCTTCTCCATGAGGAAAATGACATGAGAGGCCATGACATGCACTACTGCGCTGCAAAGGAGCAAAAATAATTACTATAAAGATGGGGATATTTGTTTTGGCAGTGGAGCACCATTTTTTTTCTAATTGTCCCTAGTTCTCTAACTTCCAGACTGACCTGTGCTCCCTAAAGTCACCTACCACAAAGGATGTGCTTAAGTCCTGACCAGGACGGTATGGATGACTTGAGATACAATGCAAGGAGCTGATGGGCCATAATTTTCATTTTGTTAAAGACACAGTAGAGAGCTGCCCCCTGCTTGCTATGCTTGCCAACCCCTCTCTCACTGGCTGCTTTTGCGGCCAGAAAGCCTGATGACATCATTCTGTCATGTGGCAGGAAAATCATTTTTATATATATACTGAGAGATTATGACTTAATTAGTTGAACATTTTTAGGTTTGGGAAAAAAAAACTACCATTTTTGTTCTGGGTATCTAAACCAAAAAAAAAAAAGAGAGTAATAATTAATGAAGACTGGATTTGAACCTGTATAATTCTAGTGTTTTCTATAATGACACAAATAGTAATACTGTGAAATGGCATTGATCCACTTCATTCTCTATTCAGTCCTCCTTTTTCTTCCATGTTTTCCTACCCCTGAATTCTCAAGCAGAAGGTTATCTTAACTAATAGTTTTATTCTCTACAAGATAAATGTGGAGCAGGAAAAAGTCGTTCTGAAATGATGGAAGTTCAGCTAAATGGATAGATTAATGGGACTTGTAAAAACCAAATCAGCTTTGGTTTCATGAATTTAGATGCACTATAGATTGGTAGCTTTGGATCCGGGGTGGGGTGAGCAACTTTGTATAGTGAAATTACGCTCACTGGAGTGTAGAAGAAAACCATCAAAATGTATTTCTTGTCTGACACAGAACGAGTATCAAGCCAAAATCTTTTATTGTACAGAGCCAAATCTGAATTTGCATGCGAGGGGGGGAAATGAGAGAAAGAGAGAGAAGCTGGGGGAAAAAGGGAGGGGGGAAAGCTAGTACTAAAACTGCAGTCTTAGCCTTCTAAACCCTTTTGCTTCTCTGATTGATACTTTTCAATTATACCTTCCCATTTCAGTGACATTTGAAATGCTATTTTTTTTCTAGCGATAACTTCAAATGCTTAAGTTCCAACAGCACCAGTAACCCTGTTTAGCTGTAGTAGTAAATTGGTTCCTTGTACAACATAATGGCAGTGACAGCCTTTTGCTAGGGAAATGAGTTCTCCAATGGGACATGCCTATGATAAGACGTCCGGTTTTGAAATTGTATTTCTCTGTATCAGAATTAAATCTGGACTTTATATTTCTTTGCTGCCACTGCTCTCTAGCTGGTCCCTATACAGTACGACCAAAGACTGACAAGTAATGCTTACACAGGAACCCTTTCACTTAAATTGGATTTGTGCTTTTATGTTTCCTCCTATTATTAGCTATTAAAATCTCTCAAAACCTTTTTTAAACAGTGATAGGGTTTGCCAAACCTGAAACTCACAGACTAGTGGGAAAAATAAAAAAAGAATTCTAGTTTTCAGAGCAATCTTTTCCATCCCAAGGTTGAAATATTTAAAATTAACTCCAGTTTAGTACAGTATTGATTTCCTAGGTTATACAGGAAGAGATACAGAATACCATCTTTTTATCAGAAAAGGTCAGGACTTGACCTCACTATAGCGGCAGAGTGAAAGGCCCTGTAAAAACAACACCAAGCAGCATGCAAATCAGTGCTACTCCAGGTACCTTTTCAAAATCCAATCCTGCTTTTCTGTCATTTCCTAAGAGCCTTTAACACTTAAAACAAAAGTAAAGTACCTCCCGTGTCTTTTGATTTACATTGGTGTTTGACAGTGCCATAAGTGTGTGCATTTTGTTAATGCTATTATTAACATATAATGTAATGGAACAGCACAATGGAGGTCACTAGGAGATTATCAGCACATATAATTTTATTTTAACTTTAGGTTTACTTTATCACGTAAGTAACAAAATAACAATCAGGTTGGGGGAAGGGTTTTCCATTTTTTGATTTTGCATTTGAAAATAACTCAGTGGGAGTCCTTGGTCTCCCTGTACTTATGCTACAGAGACCAATGTCACGTTGTCTGCCTTTAACGAAACACTGCTGGTAAATTTTAAATTCCTGAATGGTCTAAAGTTCTTCAGTGAACAGTTGTTTCAGTTCCCAGGATGGTGTCTCCCTGAGTGTGGGGGACATATACGGTATAAACCACTGTCAAAGGTGTGCATTTACAGAAGAGGATCTTCAGTACAGTTTGTGGCAAATGCCAATGGACTAATGTAGACTAGCCAATTTAGACTAAATCTGAGGATGATTTGGAAGGCTGCGCTTTCTGGTGCATTTGAAACAGGCACAATCAGTAACATCTCTAACATTTACCTACATAATGAACCAAACATGCCTTTCTTGTGTATGTAAGCTGATTGATTTCAGCAAGGACCACTCATGTTTATAGAGTGATCGAGATTTGGCTCTTAGTTGCTGCTCTTTGAAATACTGACCAGAATAGAACTTTGATGGCCTTTTTCAGTATTTTAATGCCATTAATAATCGGTAATGTTGAATACAGAAGGGCAAGTTAAATCATGTCACTGAAACAGTAAACAGCTTTAGTCAAATGTATTGGCACAGGATTAAAAATGCATCAAGCATGTATTTGTCTTCTCAATGGGAAGCCCTTATTAATAGTTTGAAGAGTGGAAAGCTTAGCCCTGTACAATAAGAACTGTAGTAGTGTTTTTTTAAACATGTTTTAATGTGTGAAATTGCAGGATGCCAAAGTTGCCATTAAAGCTTCTCTCCAGTTCCAGTAATTTTCCCACTTAGATTCATTCTTTCCCCTTACAAAAGAACATTTCTTAGTGGTCACAGAAGAAATGCAGGGATACCAGGAAGAGTGTAGTCCTCTTGAAAGATTAATTACGGCATCATCGTTAAAATATTGGACGTATCAAGGAGGACATAAGCCAGCTTAATACTGAGGAGAAACTTTCCTACTTTTTCTCTTGTTTGGCTTCACTCAGGTAGTTGCCATTATTTGTTGAACTTCAGGTGAAATCTAGAGACCTGGGAAATGTATTTAGAATAATCTGCCTTGTTTAAAAATCTGTTCTGTGACACCAGTCTAATCCAGTTTTTAAGAGCAGTCTGAAAGGTCAGGTTTAGTAGAACATGATTGCCCAGTGTATAGCTCCGACTTCCCTTTGGAAGTAAACAAAACCATTGCTTTGAGCCCCCACGCAGAAACTTATTCACACTTCTGGTTCTACGAATTAAAAGGTAAAACTCTGCTTGCCTTTAATGATGATATCCTTACTCCATTGCCAGCACATATAGGAACCAACCCAATTTTCAAGCTGTTTATAAAGATTGCAGTCACCATCAACCCACTACCTAAAAAACCTGATAGGCCTATCAAAGTGCTCTGTACCCCAAGGTCCTTTACCTCATTCAGACCAGACTAGTTTTGGGGAAGTAAAAACCAGTTAAGAACTCTTCATTGAGAATGCCTGGCTTTGACCCTTAAATCTGGAGGCTGTTCCCTTGTATGCATTAGCTGATCTTAACAGTTGTGGGAGAGGAGGAAAAGGTTGATATTCAAGTAGCCAGGATTACTAGGGGCTTCATAGGATAAAACCAATGTTTGACATAGCACCCAGAAGCCAAATGGACACCAGTGCAAACTGGGGGAACATGGCTGTTACAGTCTATGTAAGGAACCCCACCCCCACTAAATGGGCAGTGATACATTGCACTAGATGAAGCTTCTGAGTGGAACATAGCACTTAAATATACAAGTACTTTTCATCTCCAGACCTCTTTATAAAGCATTAACACAATCAGTGTCCCTGTGAGGCAAGTATTGTTATCACAATTTCATAGAGGGGGAAAAACCAAGGAAGACATGTTAAATGACTTGCCAAAGGCCATATGCCAGATTTAGGATTGCCAATTACGTAAGAAAACAAAAGAGTCAATGAGATTAAAAACTTGGATGTTTATTTACACTGATGACAATCCGGACTATGGCCTTTGGCGAGACACTTGTCTGCCTCATCTCTCCATCTATAAAACTGAGAAAACAATGTTTGCCTCAGAGTCATTGTGACTGTCTTCATGGTTGTAAAGTGCTCTAAAGGTGCAAAGTGCTTCTGTATGTAAGTGCTGCATTCTCCTCAGAAGCTTTATCTCTTGCAGGATGTCAATGCCTAGACGTTTAGAAGGGGTTTTCCAAAGAAAGAATACAACTACTGTGTTCTCCTAGTCTACACTGGTTTCCAGTTGCTTTCTGAGTGCAATTTAAAACATTGGTTTTATCTTCTAACATCTTCAATGGCTACTGAAAATGCTAACCTCCTAATAATAAGGTTTAAATCGCAAAATGTCATGTGGAAAAAAAATAAAAATTAACAGTTTTTTTTTCTTTTTCTTTAAAAAATAGCTGCACAATTAAAAATTTTCTACGCTGACTTAATCCTTGATAAATTGTTTTGGATAGTTATTGATTTTTTTAATCTGAGGGTTTTTTTTAAACAGCATTAAGCTAAACAAAAGGCTTATTGTTTTAATTTTACTGGATAATGTTTATGGAGACAAAGAGACATAAGCTACAGTTTTTACCTATAGAAAATATACAGTGAATCATTTCCATAAAATAAAAGAGAAACCTTCCTTCTTTGAACAGAATGGGAAAATTGCTCTCGTCACTAATTTTGATTTAATTAAGGCGGCACACTCTAACGTGGGTCACTGATACAACAAGAGGTAACATTTAACTTTCTTGCACGTCTGGGAACAGACAAAACACAGCAAGTGAAAACTAGAGAGGGCCTCAAACTTGGAACTTGAATCTGACATTTCCGGGTTTGAATTTAGTGGAGTGGTGAGTCAGATTGGACTCCTAAGATATTAGCTCACACTATGCATTTGATTCTAGGTCAGTTCCCAAGCTCAGAGGAGTCTATCTTCTTTTCCAATCTGGATGCAGACAAAATCTTTTGAATTTTTTTTACAAGATTGCAGGCCTGCATAGTGGAAAATTCAGGAGGGCAGTTGATCTTATGAGCTTTCTATCATTTAAGATGGCAGACCTCTCTATTGATTGAAGATTTCATGAGCTCTCCACCGGATGTGGCCAAAATCTCCTAAAAATTGATTGTAAAATTTCATTTCTACCTAATCAGAACCAAAACCCTGGCTCTGAGCTGTCCTTCTCTTGAAACCCAAACTCTGCCCAAAGCTAATTTAGATTAGAATCCAGATCTAGTAATGGCTGTAAGATTTCTATAAATTTTGCTATAATATAGTTGTGTATTAGATATAAGCAGATAAAAGAGCGAAGAATCCATTTTGATGGGCGTGAAGACAATAAAAAGCTAGACAAAGTAAAATGGAGAGAGATATTCTGAGTTTCAACAGATTAATTAATGGCTAACGGGTTTATTGGGACTCAGAATAATTATAGAGAACAAGTGATCCCAAAAGTGACTTTACTGAAGCAAACATTGAAGCATAGTGAACAGTCACTCCTGAACTCCCATATTTCTAAACAGAAGTGTTTGGCTAGCACAAAGCATGCTGCATTTAGGGTTAGGCCATGAACTGGAGCTGCTGTTGGAACACAAAGGAAAAACTGGAGTTAATTATTGCCATTACAAAATGGGGGAAAAAATTAAAAACAAAATAGGATGTTTCAAAATGTATTTTTGTAAACTTTAATTCTTTTCTGGCTCCCTGTGGAGTCTTCAGTTCCTAGGGTGGCCTGAGGAGAGATCAGTGAAGCTGTGCTTTGTAGTCTATTACAGCACAGCTGTTCATCAATTAGAATGGAGAAAATAATCCTGCTGTTTTAGAATAGTGTGATGTTCTTGGTACATTATCAGACAAAATGCAAACTGGATACTTGAAACCCACACAGTAAGGCTGCTATTGTGAGGGGCACCTCTGCTCAAAAGTTCTTTTTTTCTCTCTCTCCACTCCCTCCTAATTTAAAACTATCATTATAGACTTGAGCATCCACTGTAGCTTTACAACATGAGACACCATCCCCAGCTGCCCTACAGGAACCAGTACAGCAATTAGTGGAATCAGTGTTCAAGAATTAGCTAAGAAATCTGAACGGATGCTATGCTAATGCAGAGTGTCAGTTTGCATGTTTGTTTGGGTGTTTTTTTTTCCATCGGTCCCTCTTTCCTTGTAATGTAGCAAAGAGATGTGGTGAAAAGTAGATTGCTAGTGCCACTTGGCCACCATATGCCTTTACATTTGGAAATTTGCTTAAACAGTACAACATTAAAACAGTATTTATACAAATCCCCCCTCAAAAAATTGTAAATACATTCAAATATTTAAAATGAAACCATGGAAGTCAAGTAAAAGTTTCTGTCTTTGCTGTTAACTAGAAAAGAGTATTTTATTTACATTCTTAACAGATACTTACTGCATAGATTCCAGCAATGTTAAGCAGTATGTGTAATATTGTTATGGGGATGAGGTGACTATACTTTATTTCTTTGACTATGTTGCGATTGTTCATGTATGAGGTGAACACCCAAACCACTGAATGTATTTTAAAAATGGAAAGAAAAAATATTCAGAAATAAAAGCAGAATTGCTTGCATCTTACTCCTCTCTCCCCAGCCTCAACCACACAGACACGTGTAAAATATCACATCTTCTTCTGTGATCCCTCTCAGGGACAAGTGTACTCAAAGGCTATGTCTACAATACAGGCTTCTTGCGCAAGAAGCTTTTTGCAAAAGAGATCTTCCGCAAAAACTTCTTGCGCAAGGGAGTGTCCACACTGCAAAAGTGCATTGAAAAAGTGATGCACTTTTGCGCAAGAGAGCATCCAGACTGCATGGATGCTCTCTCGAAAGAAAACTGTGATTGCCATTAACAGAATGGCCACCAGGGCACCTGTGCTTTTTTTGATTGCCTCTTTTTGTGCAAAAAACACTGTTCCCCATCTGCACACACCTTTTTGTGCAAGAGCTCTTGTGCAAAAAGGAGTTATTCTTTGTAGAAGGAGGAATACCTACACTGGAAAAACCCCTCTGTTCTTTTGTTTTACTTGTGCAAAAACTCTGTGGTGTAGACGTAGCCAAAGGGTCAATAAATATGTTTGAGCTCTGTGGATACAATAGAGGAATGATGTGCCAAAGCTTCATCAGAAATCTGATGAGGTTCAACAAGGACAAGTGCAAAGTCTCGTACTTGGGATGGAAGAATCCCAAGCACTGTTACAGGCTGGGACCGACTGGCAAAGCAGCAGTTCAGCAGATGGGGATTACAGTGGATGAGAAGCTGGATATGATTCGACAGTGTGCCTGTGACGGACCCGGCGGGGTCCGCACTTGAACCCGCGGGAGAAACCCCCCCCGCAGCGGGAAAAGCGGGCGCCGCGGCTGGCAAACACACCGGCGCGGCGGCGCTGGGATCCGGACGCCCCGCAGCGCCGACAGGAGCCGGGAGTGGGAGGCGGGGCCGAACGCGAGCGGCCAGGAAGCGGCCGACCCTGCCGCCCTGGCTGATGCTCCAGCGGAGGACCCGGGAGCACGCCGGGGCAGCCACGAAGGGGGGGACACAGCGGGGGCGGAGCTTACCGCCCCGACGTCATCCCCCGGCGACCATAAAGGCCGGGAGCGTCCCGGCAAGAGAGGGGAGAGTGCAACGGCGGGCGCCCTGGCGTCCAGGAGCACCAAACCCCCAGCCCTTGGGGCAACCCGGAGAGACGGGCTCGGCAGCTGGAGGCTCGCCCTGGGACGCGCCCGATGACTCCGGCATGGTGAGTGATCCCAACCTTGCTCCGCCAGTGGGGCAAGTCAGCGGGGAGTGGAAGGAGCCCGAGGCGGGGCCCTTTTGGCGCCCGTGGGCGGACGAGTTGAGGGCCGTAGCCCCGTCCGCTGTGGAGGGCGACAACAGGTCGCCGACCTCCGCTTAGGGCCTCGGGCTGGGACCCGGAGGTGAGGGAGGGCCCGGGTCCCCCACTCTCCTCCCCCCACATCAATCCCCTTTTCCCCCTCAAACCCGAGGAGGGGGAAAGGCTGACAAAGGGGCCGCCGAGCCCCCTCAGTCCCTTGGGGGCTGAGGGGTGATCGCCCCCGCAACCAGACCCCACTACTAGGACCCCGGGTGGGGGGGGCTGAAGAGCCAAACCCAGACGGTGGGTTCACTGGGCCCCACCCCTTCCCCGGACTTGGCCGGGATCGGACGGGGGAGGGGTGCAAGGTGGAGGGATCGGACGGGGGAGGAGTGTAAAAATCCGTCACAGTGCCCTTGCAGCCAAGAAGGCTAATGGCATATTAGGGTGCATTAGGAGGAGCATTTCCAGCAGATCTAGAGAAGTAGTTATTCCCCTTTATTTGGTAGTGGGGAGGTCACATCTGAAGTACTGCATCCACTTCTAGGCCCCAACTACAGAAAGGATGTGGACGTACTGGAGAGGGTCCAATGGAGGGCAACCAAAATGATTAGGGGGCTGGAGCACGTGACTTGCAGGAAGAGGTTGAGGGATTTGGGCTTATTTAGTCTGCAGAACAGAAGAATGAGGGGGGATTTGATAGCCGCCTTCAACTTCCTGAAGGGAGATTCCAAAGAGGATGAAGAGAGGCTGTTCTCAGTAGTGTCGGATGGCAGAACAAGGAGCAATGGTCTCAAGTTGCAGTGGGGGAAGTCTAGGCTGGATATTAGGAAAAACTATTTCACTAGGAGGGTGGTGAAGCACTGGAATGGGTTACCTAGTGATGTGGTGGAATCCCCGTCCCTAGAGGTTTTTAAGTCCCAGCTTGACAAATCCCTGGCTGGGATGATTTAGTTGGGGTTGGTCCTGCCTTGGGCAAGGGGCTGGACTTGATGACCACCTGAGGTCTCTTCCAGCCATAGGAGTCTATGATAGTAAGACCCCTACAGGAAACGCCATGGCTCCAGTTTTCTGTGAAGATTCATCCCATTTATGCTGCAGAGGATTGGTGTTTGAGAATGTCCCTGATGAATATTTCCAGTACGTGGGGCCTCCTTAGTCCCCACCAGTGTGGGAGGCATGTTTGCTTTGGGAAATGTATGTTGGCTGGAGTATCTGCTCCTCCACTGTTCTGGGCTTACACACGGCCCTGAAGGTGACTGCTCAAAGCTGGCATGAGTTAGAGCAGCTCTTCTAACAAGCCTGAAGGGGATGGAAAGATGCCTAGTTTGTCCCGGAATTCAAGAGGTATAAAGATGGCTTATAGCCTCCTTTGCTTCCTAACCATGGGCTTTAGCTCCCAGTCAAGGCCCCTCTCTGCAGCCCCAGTCTGATAGAAAATTAAGTTGACTTAATTGCATTGCTCAGTCTGAGGTGTGAGAAATTCACACGTCTGAGAGTGCAGTTAGGCTGAGCTGACCCCCAGTGTAGATAGCATTAGTCAATGGAAGAATTTTTATGTTGGCCTAGCACACTGCCTCTCGGGTGGATTTCCCTCACCAATGGAAGAACTTTTCACGTTGGCATAGGTAGCGTCTACACTGAAGCATCTGGCTTTGGGCATCTGTGGGTGGTCTGCTAATCAGCTGGGAGGTACCTGAATCTCTCCTGGTTGGCCGCCTATGGACTCAGCTTACAGGGAACACTGCCATGTAACATTTCTTGCAGTAATCCATTGGGGGAGATCACCAGATATCAGGCTGGTTCAGGGAGGAAGCTCCTACCCCAATGCAGAGAGGAACAAAATCACTCTGCACCAATGTCTCTTCCTTCCAGTCTAGCCACAGGGCAGCCTCCCAAATCTTGTTCCCATCTCACTCATTAACTCATGTCACACATCACTCACTCTTTGAATCTCTTCACTGGCTGTACTTTTTCTTGCGCTTTCCGGCCTCTTATTTGCCATTTTAAGGCTCTGCTCACCTCACTCCTGTGTCCACCACCGGACTAAGGTTTTCCTGCTCCCTTTGTTCCACCCAAGACTCCTGCCTGGCTGTTCCCTTTGCTTCCTTCTCCCACCCTTATCTTAATTTTTTCCTCCAGTAAGTAAACAAACTTAATTTAAAAAGCAAGGGTGCTGGAACACAGGTTGTAAATGAATAAAGCACATTGACAATTATGATGTAGTGATTAATTATTCATAATGCTTCATGTACAAGTGACTCCACTGCAGGGTATTTTGTAAAAGTACGGAAGTAGTAATCTGAGACACTAAATGACATGAGCAATGCCTCTGCTATTAAACCTTGGCTCAGAAGTGGGGACAGCTCAGCCATTTTTGGGCACAAGCTACAAAGCATGTGGATTAATAAGGGTCATCAGTAATCATAATGATTAGAGCTGAGTGACTAATCCACATCCAGTAGTTGTTTTGATAAATTTTGCCTGTATTTTGTTTGGGAATGGTCTGAACAGATTCAAAACCCCTCAAATGTGTTTGTTCTCTGGGCTTATTTGTGAATATTGTCAGGGACTAATCATTAGTTTGCAGATTATTCACAAACAGCTCATTGCAGTTAAAGGTTTGTGCCTCATGCTGTGCTAGATTTTGTCTAGACAATAGAAATCCTCCCCAGTGTATCTTCATCAGTAAAGCTCTAATGTAGACGCTAGACACACTTTACCAGCCCAAAACTGGGCTTAACCTTGCAATTTACCAATGTAATTACATCATTGCAGACTCTCACCACCATCATGCACATCCTTAACATTGTGGCAGCACTTGTGCACTGTAGGGGTTGGCACGAAACCCTGAAAAAACCCTTAGCATAGAGAAGGCTTTGGTTATGTCATTTTTGTTCGTGTTACCTGTGTGGGATAGCTCATGTATCAGAAACTGGTAGGCATATGTGAGAATGAGTGTGAAGATCATGGGAATATTCATGATTGTGTATAGAAAGAAAGCAGAGTTATATGGATCATCACTAAAGATGGTTGCAAATTTTTCTACAAAACTTATTTTTTGGTCAGAAAAGCTAATTTATTGAAATGGAAACTTTTGATATTTTGATTTGAATTTTTTGAAAAAACTTGCAACATTGTCAATGTTTCATGCTGATGTTTTCTAGAAGAAAACATTTCTAACCAAAATTTAAGCACATTATGGTATTTTTTTAAAAATGGTAGAAATCACAACAAAATATTTTCAAAACTAGCAGAATAAAACATTTCAATTTATCAGAACCAATTTTTGTTTGTGTAGATGTTTGGATCATGAAAATTGTTTTTAGATTTTGACTTTTCACCCAATGGGATAGGAAAAAAATTCAGATCTTGAAACTTTTCACAAAATATGAAAATCATTTCTCATGCAGCTCTAATTTTGACATATTTGGCCCAAATCAATCTGCAATCTACTAAAAAAAATCGGGGGCATTTTTTAAGCATTCTGTTTTCCATCAGCATTATGGAATGAGTTGATTTACCAGGGCATAGACAAATAAAAATCCCAGGCATGAGCGTGAAAACAATTTCTGTAATGTGACGACAACACCACTCAGGCATTCACTTTTTTTAGCTAACCTACCAAGCACAAGACACGAATTTCTCAGGTGATTATATAATTTACTTTCAGGCTGAAATTCACCTCTTTGTAGCAAGCCAGACCAGATAAGCCCTCAAAACAGGACATAAGTTGGACTGACTGGTATAAGGTTTGCTCTGATAGTCTTCATAAAATGTTCCACACTTAGGGCATGGTTACACTAGGAAATGACATTGAAATAACTAAATTTGAAATAATAACTCTCGAAATATCTTGTGCCCACTACGAGGAGCCTTGAAATTAGTCTGAGGCAGGCTCCATTATTGTGGATGCACTAACTCAACTTAGAGCCCCTGGAAGTACCTGGAATAATCACTTCAAATTACTCTGGGGAGTAGCTATTTTGAAATAACAGCAGTAGAGAATCCACACTAATGCTGTTTCAAAATAATGGACTTGGTAGTGTGGCTGCTCCGCTTATTTCAAAATAAGTGGGGTTATTTCAAAATAACTCCCTAGTGTAGAGTAGGGCTTAGTGAATATATCTTTCATGAACTATTGTTTGAAAACTTAGGCCAAAAGTTGGTGCCTAAAAATTAGTAGGTGCCTCTGGACAGTTTTAGATTTTTAACTTCGGACAATCAAAGTTTACATTTTTTTTGTTTAATCAAATGCTTCTCAGTACCTCTCTATAGGGTAGAGGTCATGAACTGGCAGCATGGGATGACTTAGAAGATGGACAATTCCTCTAAATAAGGTCCTTATGCTATATGTTCTTACCCAAGAGGCTGGATGGGTCTCCCAAATCAGCAGAAAAGAAACACAAAGAGGAAGCAAATGCATAATACAGTATATAACCTGAGACTATTCACTCTTCTGTACCTTGTTTGTATAGAATGACTAAAACTCTTTAGGACCAGCATTCCCGCTAATATTTTCCATTCATGATTGGACTTTTTCCATCCATGTGCAGAATAAACTTTTATGTGCACCAAGGCATGTGCGAATGTGCACCATCAATGGAGACACACAACCCAGCTGTGGGCACTCTGCTAATCAGCTGGGGAACGTTAGAATTTCTCTTGAATGGCGGCATAAGCACATAACTTACAGGGAGCACTGTTTAGGACCTTGGTTAGCTGAACTGCTTTATCTGTTTTTATAAAAGGCCATCCGTTTATTTTTATTCTGCTTGGACCAATGGTTCCTGTCACATTAGCAAAATCTCCATTCAGGAAATATTCCTTGCAGTGGCCTACATACAGTTAATTTTTCCACCTACATTGCAAATGAAGGACAGCATTAGTCCAATTGTATGGTGGGAACAATGCCAGCTACATCTTTTCAAATTGCCACTGTGACAGTGCATGTGTGTCATAGAAGCATGGGAACAGTGTTCCTGTGCTGCTCTGACTGTAAAAACTCCTAGAACATGTCTACGCTGCAGGGCAAAAGTCGAATTAAACTATACAACTTCAGCTAATCAATTCGTACCTGAAGTCAAAATAGCTTAATTCGGCTTTTGGTGCTGTCTACACTGCAGAAAGTTGAAGGCAGAACGTTCTTCCTTTGACTTCCCTGACTCCTCATGAAATGAGGGTTACAGAAATTAAAGTAAGAAGTCCTCCATTTTGAAATAATGGCTTGCTGTGTAGATGTGCATTTTGTTATTTCAAAATAACATCAGTTATTCTGAAATAACGCTGCTGTGTAGATGTACCTTTATAATCAGACTTACACCCCGTGTAAGTCTATGTGCAAGCTAGTAAAAATGCCATACATTCCAGGTGGTATTTACAAAAAGGTGATTTTTCTCATGTTTCCATTTGTTTTTCCTTTAATTCTCTGGTTGTGACCCCAGTCTCCTTGTTGAATCAGAATTGGGAAGGCATGGCTTGTTGCTGAGCAATAAGTACAAGTGCTATCTATTTTCATGCAGGTCCACCTGTCTTGTTTGTTTTCATTGTACAGAGAGCCCTTAGTCTTAGTTTATTATTATCTTTAAGCCATTGCCTTAATGAACAAAAGAAATTAATTTACTTTCCCCTGTCTTGTGCTACTTATGATGGTTACATTTATGAAGACGTGAAAGGCTTAATTCACCAGTGAAATGAGTTAGACACTCTCATACTAATTCTTACTGAATGTCTGTCACCTTCACAATGTAGATACACAATTCAGCATGACTGGCAGTCTGCTCAGGAAAAGACCTGGATTGGAGCAGTACAGTGTTTGATCTTTCACAATGCTCTGCTTCTGTATTTCAATGTCAGAGAATTTGTACAGCACCATGCCTTGCACTTGCAATGAATTAGTTGCCATCTCAAGCATTATTTGTTAGTTAAACACCCAAATGAGATGAAAAAAATAAAAGAACAGATCATCACAAGCAAAACTCAGAAGAATCCACAAATTAGGGAAATATTTTAAATAATATTAGACTGGAAAAATTCAAGCAGCTGTTAACAAAATGTCATTTCCAAGTAGCCTGTGAATAGGCTTTTATTTTTTCTCTCGCTATCCAGATTCCTTTGGATTAGAGCAAGTGAGCAAGCCTCTTGAAAGCAATAGGCACAAATGGAGATTGTATGTGAAGAACTAGCATTTAAGAATGCTAATGACACACTACGATATAGAGTTCCCAACATTTAAAAAACTGTGAAGATCCTGCAGTATCTTGCTGATTGCTAGAGAGAAATGAGTATTTCTAAGGCCCCCATTCGGGAAAGCCCTTACGTAACACTGAGTACATGCTAAAGTGCTTTCCTGAATCAGGGCCAATGGCCCCATCCAAAGCTCACTGAATTCAGTTCATTCCAGTTGACTTTATTGGCTTCTGCATCAGGCCCCCAAATTCATTCATACACTAAAATTAGGAAAGCTAGAAAAATAATTACCTAGAATGAAAAAGGGGGAGAAGGGTAATTCATTATATATTTATGTGGGAGTCCCTAAAAGTGTTCCTTCCCTTCGTGTCACGTATAGACATTTTGATAGTAAACGCAACATAACCGAGATAAAGAGCTTGGTCCACGTTTGCTTCTAGAATGGAAATAAAAACTCACCATCTTTCTAATCTGGCAATGTTAAAAAAATACTTAAGGTTAAAAATAAACAATCCCCAAGTTTGTGTCTCTCCAATACATAGACATAAACCTGTATACTTAAATTAATGGAGCCAGTTTAGTTGATCTATTTTTTCTTTCTTTCTTTTTTTTTAAGGATATAAATTCCAACCATGTTTTGTGTGAAGGGTCTCAGTGCATACTGACATTGTGAGTGTCAGCTCCAGATCACTTTAATCAGAGAGTGGATATGCATGATAAAACGGATAAGGGACTTTAATCAAAAAATCCGCTGGTCTGGAAACGTGACGCACTCTGCCAAACACACTTCATCCCACTTTTCTTGTGCCACTGCCAAGATTTTTATTTCATGAATATGCATTGGACATGATATTACATTAAAATGTGACATTGTTGTGTGGCGGTAGAGATTTAGAATTACAATAAATAAATAAATAAATAGACTTCTGCAAAGTTTTTATCAATCGAACATTAATGTCACAGTGTATTTGTTCTTTCTCTCCCTCCCCAAGCTTATTTTCATGTTGAATATTGGATTCAGACCCTTCTATTATCATAAAAGGACTAATAGTAGCAGAGAGGTGCTTTGTTTAGACTCTATCTATCAGTATACTATATAGCATTCTCACCTAGGGATCATATTATTCCATACAAAATGCATATTTGTGGGTAAGGATGTTTTTATTTCTGTACTGAAGAATAAATCCTAGGCATTGGGATCTGATCCGGAGGCCATTAGAAAGCCTGTTACACACTGACTTTGGATGAGGCCCCTAATGAACAAGGAAGCTCATTGTTTTCTCTTATTTTTGCAGTGTTACATTTTTGTCTTGGAAACTAGTGAGGATTATAATACTATGGTATTGAAATGTATAGCAATAAATCTGTCTTAGTCTCAGTTTTGTATAGATCTCACACACAGGCCAATCAGCTTTTAGTTACACTCTGTTAGCATTTCTGCACCTTTCTTTTTGAAAATCCCCACACCATGATTTCGGAGAATTGATCTCTCAAACAATATAACTTAAAACACACATCCTAGCATGTGGCTATGCATTCATCAGATTAAAGATGAAGGTGTTATCAGATTTTGTACACTGTTTTACAGTTTCTCTGCTATTCATATATAAAGGATAGCATTGGGGGAAGAAAAAGATAAAGAATGAAAAGGGTGACTTCTGAAAACAGGGGCCAGATCCTTAGCTGCTATAAATAGCTGTAATTCCATTAACTTCAAAGGAGCTACACTGATTTACTCCAAATGAGTGTCTTGCATATGAAAATGTGGGCTTGTATTAAAATACCAGTGAGGCTACGTCTACTGCAGGGCTATTTTGGGATTCCGGAAGTATTCCGAAATAGCTATTCCGCGTCTTTTGAGCACACCTGTTATTTTGAAATATAATGGGCTCGCTATTCCGATGTCTTTGTAAACTTCATTCCACGAGGAGTAAGGGACGTTTTGGAATAGTGGTGTATTTCAAAATAAGTGCTGTGTAGTCAGCACCAAATTTTTAAATAAGCTATTTAGAACGATGCGAAATAAGCTACGCAATTTACGTAGCTCAAATTGCGTAGGTTATTTTGAGCTACTGCTGCAGTGTAGACATACCCTGAGTGACTCTGTGGTATATCCCAAATAACTTTAGTTCCCTAGCAACTAGGCCATACAGGTGTGGGACTCGCAAGACTTGGGTACAACTTTTGCCTCTGCTACTAACCTGATTGGTGACATTGCCCAAGTAAATTTCCTGCCTTGTGCCTCAGTTTCCATGGTTGGGGACAATAGTTCTGACCTCCTTTGGAAAGTGCTGTGAGCTCTCCAGATAAAAGCAATATAAGAGCAATGTGCTGCTTTTCCTGGCTGAGGCATAGGAATGGAGAGTCTTCATCTATTTGCTAGCTTAAAGTAACCGTATTTCAGTTCAGTAAGGACTACTTTTTTAAATAGAAGGTTAATTTTAATTCAACACAAAGAAGAATCCTATTTACTCAGGGTGTATCTAGACAGCATCCTTCTGTTGGAATAAGTTACTTATTCTGAGTCTAAGTTGAAAGAGCTTATTTTGAAATTTGGTGCTGTGTAGACTTCGCCAAATTTCAAAACAAGGCACTATTCTAACTAATCCCTTAACCCTCATGGAACACGGGTTACAGGGATGCTAGAATAGGGCACCCACAATTTTGGGAAATTGTGGGCACTGCTAAAGATGCGGAGTTGCTATTTTGGGATACTTCTGGGATCCCGAAATTGCAACTCAATCTAGATGTACCCCGAGTGAATGATCTAAAGCACCAATATTTCTTTACCTGTATCAGTAAGAATGTAGCATACCGAAAGTGTGCCAGAGCTTGCTTGTCTGTGTGAAAGTGTATTTATTTTAAAATTATTCTGATAACACATCCTTCCCCCATTCCCTCCTGCCACCACCCTCCTCCCTCCCGTACGCAAGACAGACAAGCAAAAAAGACACCACTGACAAGGGCAAGCAACACTGAAGAAAGAATACAACATGCTTTATACTTCTTTCACACTAAGGTTATGGTCATTTCATGTAGCATTTCCATTATAAGACAGAATTTCTCAAGGATTTCTATCTGCCATATAAATCTGCTACTGGCTGAAGCTTGACACAGGACATAAGGTATTAGTCAGGATGGGGAACTTAAAAGTTACCCAAAAATTAATTTAAAAAATCAGACATCATGTGCCCTGCTGTGTAGCCCCAGAAGCTGGGCTTAACATGGGGGCAGCTACAATCTATCATCATCCATGCCCACATTTTAAACTGACATCAAGGCCCTTTTATAGCAGCGGTTGTAACATAGGCAGGACTGCAGGACTCCCCATATTTCTCCACCCTTCTCCATCTGAGTGGAGGGGAATGGCTGATGAAGCTACATAGAGGCCGATACTCCAGCCCTGTCCCTATTCCTGCCTTGGCCTTCTTGCAAAACTCCTAGCTGCTCTGTGGCCCAAAGACTCCCAGAGAACACAATTTTGCACAGGCTTTACTTCCCACCCTCACCTTCATCCCTTGCAGCAAAACTGCACTAGGTCATCTGAGGATAATGCCTTTGTGCATTCTTTGGTTTGGACAGGGACAGGAGCTATCCTCTAGTGACTTAGGCCCTGAGACTACAACTTGTGGTGTTCAGCAAGCTCCAGGCAAGGATCTGCCCATATTCCGAAAACTGGAACCTTACTAACAATATTTTTCACTCATAACCTATTCTACAGTGTAATCTAATTGTTTTAGTGTCTTTTTCTTGTGAAACACATACACGTTTTTCTGGAAATGACCTGTTTGTGAAAGCCGTGAACAGAGATACAGTGAAACTCTTGCCTATAGCATAGTAAAACAAAAAACCTACTACTATTCCAGTATCAGTCAAGTAGTGAAGGTGTTAATAGATTAAAGAGGAGCCCACTATAAGGGACTGCATGGACTTTACTCCCAGAGAATGATTTCTGACTGTATAATACTATCACAATTTTACATAGGGGGAGTGGCACTTTTTGAAACCCTAATCAGTTAGAAGTTTTAAAACTGCTTTTAGTAATGTCTTTGAATCTAGAACAGTTTGTGAAACCTTGATTAATAAAAACAATCAAAAGTACTACGTGTATATGCAGGGCCCTACCAAATTCATGGTCCATTTTGATCAATTTCATGGTCCGAGGATTTTAAAAATTGTAAAGGGGAGGAACATAAGGTAATTGTGTGCGTGGAGGGCAGAGGGGACGTCGTATTGCTACCTTTATGTCTTTGCTGTTGTTGACCACGGCGCTACCTTCAGAGCTGGGCCTCTAGCTAGGGGTCCAACTCTGAAAGTAGAACCACCCCAAGCAGCAGCACAGAAGCAGGCCCACTGATGGAGGGAGGGGTTGAGGGGGCCATTGCTCCAGGGCCTGGAGATTCAAAGGGGCTTGGAGCTCCCAGGTGCTGCCACTGCAGAAGCGACACCCGGAGCCGTGGGGCCCTTTGAACTGCCACACCAGATGCTCCACATGGCCCTGAAGGCTGGCGTGGGGTGCATCGTGGTCTGGGCAGCACTAAAGTCTGACTGCCCTCTGCTCTGCCCCTTCTGCCTGAGGCCATGCCCCTTCCGCGGGGCACAGACATCTTGCCCCAGGGCCCATGGTAGCATGGTATTGCCACCTTACTTCTGTACTGCAGCTGGCAGAGCACTGCCTTATGTGATGGGTAACCAGCCAACCGCCACTCCTTTTCGGCTCTCAGCTCTGAAGGCAGTGCAGAAATAAGGGAAGCAATATTGCAAACCCCTAAAATTGCCTCACAAGCCCCATGCAACTCCTTTTTTCATTAGGACCACAATTTGAGTAAGGCTGATCTCCCCTCATGAAATCTGTACAGTATAATGTAAAAGTACATAAAAGACCAGGTTTCATGGGGGAAGACCCGATTTCACAGTCCGTGACACATTTCTCATGAACATGAATTTGGTAGGGCCCTAGCTATAAGGTAACACATTCTGGCCTAGGTAGTGTAAATTGGTGGTGTTCCACTGAAGTCAATATACAGCTGAGAACATGGACAGAATAAAACTCTGTTTATAGCACAGTAAAATGAAAAACCTAGTAACAGAAAATCTTAGTAACAGAAAAATAGAAAAGTTGTTAAAAATAAAAGAGGAATCCACTATAGAGTGCAATAACTGGAATGGAACTACATTCATGGACATCAGCAGAGCATCTGACCTAGCATGTTTGGGAACACGAATTCCTATTTATAGGATAAATTCTAGTACAGGTTGAACCTCTCTAGTCCAGCACCCTTAGGACCTGACTGGTGCCAAACCAGAGAATTTGCCAAATCACGGAAAGTCAATATTGTCTGGCAGCATTACCAACACTTCCACTGCTTACTGGACGTTTAGAAGACATGTAGGGGTAAATTAAGGCTAAATGAGAGCCAGGACTGGTGACTGTAAACAAACTTTATGGGACCACGGGATACTTGGCCACACCCATGATAAATGGACATTCAACTAACTAAAATCATGCCAGACCACGGATATTTCCAGACCAGAGAGTTCCGGACTAAAGAGAGGTTCAATCAGTAGCTGATAGAAATGTCTCTCTTAAGAAAGAAAGAAATGTGTAACATAAAAAGAAAAAACTCTAAAGGAAAGTATTACAGAAACTATTATTTAATATTAAAGGTAATTGTAATACCAGGGCATGACGCATAGCCTTGTGTTACAATTACCTTAATATTAAATAGCATTTTTCTGAATGGTAATGAGAAGTTAAACTTGACACTCAGTTCTTAAGTCTTGCTGTTGTGCCTGACTAGCACTGGGGCTCAAAGCAATGTTACATGACATATTGTTTCTCTGGTGCTTCAGGATAGGGTTTGGCATTTAGGGATAAAGTATGAGCTCTTTAAAGTAACTGGAGGATGTTTTCACTTTGTTTTTGTTATACAGAATAACTCAATTCCAAAACTAGTCTACAAAACTGACCCATTGTACTGATAAGATCTTGTTAGTGTCTTTACCAATATTGTGGTGATTCAAAGTCCTGTTTCTTTCCACTTCATGCTTTTTTTCCCCAACATTCATTCCTTAGGGGAACATTTCAACCTAAACACGCTATGTTGTCCTTGCTAAGAAACAAACAACACATTTGTGTATATGTGTATACACACCCACACACTTTTTATGTCCCAATTCTGCATTTAGAAACACATTCTACCCATCTTGCCTACACAGTTTTCAAAGCAGAACTGAGGCATTAGCTTACATCTTAGGAGAGCTTGAACATGGTTGTGTATTCTTGTTTATCTATATCTGACATTATTATTGTACATGAACTATGGTCTAGCAGCACTGTAGCTGATCTCTGAAAAGATTTAACCAGTTAATAGTAGGGTATCGAGGCTGACTTTAAAAAAAATTCTGACATGCTTAGTCAGAATGAATCATTTTGCATTTGGTTATGCCATGTTGGGTCATCTCACTGGTTACATCATGTCATGTTTCATTATTTTGCAACTCAGGACGGATATTATATGACATAGCAGAACCAGCAGCATGCAGTATAGAATATAAAAAAACAGATAAGAAGAGTCTATCTGGTTTCTGCTGTGTCTTCTGCTAGAAAACTCCTATTGTGAGTTCTTATGATTAATTAGCAGGTTTGAATATCTGCAAAACCAGGTATTTCTGAGATATAGGTGGACATAGTACTTGAACATAGGCATGTTTGGATTAATTCAATTCTAGGAAATAGGACTATATTTGAAAGCAAGTTTAAATAAATCTAAAGAGAGAATAAAAAGTCTGACTTCTATATATATATTACTATCTGTTCCAAATGCTATTCCTGTTTTTGTTCCTCTAACTTTTTCCTTTAAGATAAATATAGGACTTTCTCCTGGTAATCATTTCCCTCCATATACACAATCAGACTGTGTCAGATGCGTTCACCTGGAATCCATTAGCATACAGCATGGTATTTGGGGGGAATTTTACAATGCAGGATAAAGCAGGACTCTGCCAAGTACTTTAGGCCTTAAATTTAAAGTGTCTGGACATTTGTGGGGGCTGAGGGAATCCTTGGGATTCCAAATGGCTTTCATTATGAGGAAAATGGAAATATTGCAACCTCAGAGGATGTTTTTTCCAGTTGCTATTATTTTTGCAGGACTTGCACCTAAAAGGAATAGTGTGTGTTTCCGTGTAGGACCCATGGCAAGAGTTACCAAATGCTATCCTAGAGCAGCACTGACACAGATGATGTTGGGGTAGAGTGGTGCCATGCCACCTGCAGGCAGCATCCAAGATTACCTGATGGGCAGTGGAAACTGTCCCATTACAGCTCTGAAAGGGAGCAGCATGCTGCCATCCCCCTCAGTAGCATGTGCTACCAATCATAGCATATGCACTGACTGGGGAGGGCCTGACCATGGCCTTCAGAGGGCAAGCCATGCTCCCTTGTGGAGGTGACACACCAGTGGATGCAGTAACTGGGCCCTATCTACCAAGTAAGAATTCTGCCTTACTGTGTACTAGGTGGAGCTAGGTTCCTAAGCCACTTGTGCTGCTGTTTTATAAGGCAGGATTTGGCTCTAAATTGCATATGTGCATGATGAGGAGAGATACACAGCAGCTTTTATTGTGCCTGCACAGCAGCCTTGGTGATGATGAGCTACTGTAGCAGGTCAGGTCATGGCTCCCTATTTTTTAAGTCCTTAAATATATATTGAGATGATAGGGAACTAGTTGTGTGGCTGCAATCCAAACTCTAAAACCCCCGCCCTGACAGCTTTACATGAATTGCTTTGGAGATCTTGTGCAAGATCTCTCAACATCCTGCAAAAAACTGTGGCAAGATGATATTTCTACTGCCAGTGGTGACCCACACTAATCAAAGAAGTCCAGTCTATAAGGGTATACTTAGATAGCAAAATGATCGCTATGCTAAGTGATTCTGGCTTGCATGGCTTAGGCTCCGGGGTGTTTCATTGCTGTGTAGTCTTCTGGGGTTGGACTGGAATCTGAGCTCTGGGACCCTCCCATCTTCATAGGGCCCTAGAGTCAAAGCTCCAGCCTGAGCTCAGAAGTCTACATTGCAATGGAACATTCCCAGCCTGAGCCCCACGAGCCCAAATCATCTGGAATGGACCGAACGTAGGCATCTAGTTGCTGTGCAGACATAACCCTAAGAGATCCCGACATGACTGAATGTGGTCAGCCTAATTTAAATTCTTGTTAATTTACTAGTAGGTGGGCAGGGCACAGAAACAAAAATGTCCTGCTCCAGAAGATAATTTCCATGGGCCATTTTCTGCTTATGGATGCAAAGAATATCTTCTGCAATTCTGGAATTGATCAGATGCAGCTTTCAAAAGTTACCATGTTACATCCAAAGAGCTAAATGCCATTGAATGGAGTGTAAGAGCTTTGCAAGCTCAGCCAATGATCCAGTAAAATTCAAAGTGTAGTAGATACACAAAGCAGGCATATAATTAGATTAAACAGATTGAGAACATTGCATTGTTGTATTCAGTATTGTAGCTGAAAAATGTTTAGAAAATGTGTAATAGTAATGCTTTTCTAAAGCCTTGTCTCCACTTCCTGGAGGATCGATTTTCTGGGGTTTGATTTAGCAGATCTACTAAGGATGTGCTAAATTGACTGCTGATTGTGCCCTCGTCAACCCTGGTATTCCACCAGATTGCAAGGAGAAAGGGAAGTTGACTGGAGAGTTTCTCCCATCCCCCTCCCATAGTGAGGATGCCATGGAAATTCAGCTTAAGATACATAGACTCCAGCTACGCTATTCACGTAGCTGGAGTTGTGTATTTTAGGTCAGCTTTCTCCCCTTGTGTAGACCTGGCCTAAATGGCAAAGTGCCTGTACTCTCTTGTTTGGCATACTATGGCATTCTAAGTAGCTGAAGTAGTAGTAATAGACTAGCTCAAAGACTGATATTGTTTTAGTGAGAGACATACGTCAGATTTGTCATGATCTTTTCTGACAAATTGTAAGGAGCAACATGTGCATGCACCTTTTCATTATAAGATGAATAGTATGTCCAAGTGCCCATGTACAGAATAGTACCTCTGTACCAAATAGGGCTGACCTTTTTCTCTTAAGGCTATCTCTACAAAAGCTCCCTGGTGGAAGGCTAGATCCACTTAACGGTCATTAGTGGGATCCACAGCCCATGTTAGGTATCCAGGTTCCCTATATGATGTGGGGGGAGAGCAAGGATGGGGTCCACAAAGGTGAACATGTTGAGAGGGGAGTTGTCCGGCTAGCTATAGGAGCTACTGTAGAGTGAGGTGGAGCCTAAGCCCTGCCCTTCAAAGACACCTAGGTGTATGACACAGTTTTCCACTTGAGATTCACATTGTTCAAAATGGGTATTTAGTACTGCTTAATCTTTCTTCTCTAAGCCCCTATATGTGCTTCAAAGCTCAGCGAAGAATGGACAATAGATGACTCAAAGGGATCCATTTCAAAATGATACACCAGAATTAAGACTTTCCTAACGTATCTGCTAGCTGTTACTGTGTCTGTACATCACCATAATTAATCACGTAGGCCCCAATCCTACAAGGCTATTAAGTACATGCTTTACTTTAAGTCCATGAACAGTCCCAGTGACTTCATTGGGACTTAAAGTTAAGCATGTGTTTTGCTGGACTGGGGCTTTAGTCTACTTGACAACCATTAGGTATCTGGAGTGTGAGCTAGTGCTGTTTGAAGTCTACAGGTCTTTCAGTTGATTTCAGTAGACATTGAATAAGACTCCTTTACCTCCATGAAAGATGAGTGGGATTGCTTTTTAAAGCCCTACCACTCTATAGAGCTAGTTCGGCAGTGCCCACTTAGTTTTTATTCAAGAACATTTTTTGGTAAAATGGATGCAAGTTTTGCTCGAGTAAAGACTAACCTGAGCTTTTAATTGAGAGTGAATAATTTGCCTAATTTATCTTTCTCCTGACATGGTATCAACAAGCAAATCCTGATTTACTCCCCATTCAAATTGGGCAAATAATTATGAGAATTTTTTACTTTTTGAATTTACTGCATAAAGTTCAATGTGAAAGTTCAATACTCAAAATGGGTGCATCTACACTTCACCCTTAACTCGAAATAAGCAAATTGTGTAGTTTATTTTGAGGTAATTTTGAAATAGCTTATTTCAAAATTTGGTGCTATCTACACAACACCAAATTTCAAACTCGCTATTCCAAAATGCCCCTTAACCCTCGTGGAATGAGGGTTACCAGGATGTTGGAATAAGCTGCCCATTATTTCAAAATTCTAATCTGCTTCAATAGACACGGAATAGCTATTTTGGGACACTTCCGGTATCCCAAAATAGCTCTGCAATATAGACATAGCCAATATGATGTTGGTCATTTGGTATTGTTTTTCCCTGGCTGGAGGACCATAATTCTTACAATCAGGGGCAGGCTTTGTAATTCATTCACTGGAATTTTATTCTCACATGTGGCAAAAGAACGGGGTAGGGAAACACTTCTAAATTTTAAACCTTGCCTTTTCTGGGTCCCATGGGGATATCATCAACTCAAAATCCAATCATTCTTTAAAAATGGATTAAAAGTGGTTTCAGGTACTACATCTGCTCAAGTCCCCTGCCAATTTTTATGGTTTCATAATCACATTTTCCAATTTTTTTAAAAAAAAGTTTCTTTCCCATGTTCCAGGGGATTTTATTAAATGCGCCTATTTTTACCTCAGCATAGCTACCTAGGTAGAATGGAGTTTCCCTGCCTTTCCATTTTAATATGACATCCAGAAAAAATAATTAGTTGAAAAGTTTTGAATGAAACATTTTCTGGTAAAAAATGGGATTTCTTAGAAAGTGGAAATATTCCAATGGAAATGATCCATTTTGATGGAATTTTCCATTAAGAAAATTGCAATGAAATGTTTTGTACCAGCATGTGGAGATTAACAACAGCCATCTGAGCTGCTGGGAGATTCATGGGAATATCCCACTTGAAGCGCCCATCATACATCACAACATTCCAGCCAAGGACAAAGACTGCAACACATGTAGTCCTGCTGAGGAACAAGAGTCATAGATGAATGGGGCCACAAGAGACCAGAACTCCAGTTCCCATGAGGTATTGCAGCAGCTCAGGCTAATGTCAAACCTATCTGGAAATGAAACGAAAAGCTCCCACAATTTTTTTCAAAGAATTTCTGCTTCTTTCTCTCTGTGCATGTGTGCACACACAAACACACACCATTGAGCAGGGAGTGCCCAGGCCATTACATTTATTATCAGGAAATAATATTTTAAAATAATCTCCACCACATACCCCATGTAGTTTTATTAATCTAAAGTTATTTGGTTTCTTACAAAAGTTAGACAGTTGATTTTAATTGCTCTAGTTCTGCAGAGATTGAGAATATCCTGCTGTAAATCAGAAGGACAGATTTAGAACCAGTTGGTCTGATTATGTTGAAGTACTAGAGAGAATTAAGTTCAATATATACTTTTGTCATGTCCCTGGTTTCAAAGAAAAGAAGAAAGATACTTTCATTTTCCCTCTTCATGAAATCTGCTGTAACCTTGTCAGTGCTTACTGAATTGATGCTACATTGAAAATGGTGCTGAACAACTTGCATATTGTGAATCTCATAATAATATAATGTATATAACCCCCTTTTTCCTCCCTGGGTTACTCGGGAGCAGGTCACACTCACAGGTGTGCCTGGGCACCTGATGGTTTTAGCCTAAAAGGAGATCCTGAGCACCCCAATGGTGATGGTGTTTAGTTGGGGAAAGCCCTATCCACCCCCTTGCTGCAGTCCCTTGCTTGTAATGAATGTACAATAGCGGTGCCTCCACCTGCCTGGCCTTGTACACACTTACTGGTGTGCCTTGAGAGCTTCCAGGAATATACTCATTCCAGCTATAATCTGGATCTAATTCCAGAACAACAACTACAAATCATATACATCTAATAGATTACATTAAAATACACAATTTTTACTTAACTTAAATAAATAGGGTTTAACAGATTAACAATGAATAGCATTAAAAAAGTGCACAACAATAATCGGAACATATAGATCTAGCATTTGCACTGCCAATATTGATCCCACCCCAGAGTGTGCATACCCCTGGACTCAGAGCCAGTGTAGACAGCTCAGATTTGTTTTCCGCAATGGAAGATCAGACATTTCCTTGAAAATGGCTATCGGGGCTTTTTTGCGGAAAAGCGTGTCTAGATTGGCACGGACGCTTTTCCGCAAAAAGTGCTTTTTCGGAAAAGCGTCTGTGCCAATCTAGACGCTCTGTTCTGAAAATGCTTTTAACGGAAAACTTTTCCGTTAAAAGCATTTCCGGAAAATCATGCCAGTCTAGACATAGCCCAAGGGAAGACAGACAAAACTAGGTTTATTGTTGGCGGAACGCCTCTTGCCAGAAACCAAAGTGAGGTCCATTTGCACATGCCAAGGTCTACACTTAGGAGTCCCCAAACTTTTGGCCTGAATTATCCCATTTTCAGGCTTATTGCTTCCTGTGACCCCAGAGAACAATAGAGGGTGCCATTTTGTAGAGCAACCGTATATGCAAAGTCATGCTGTCCGGAGGAGAATGGCATCCTCTACACAGTTAGGATTGACACAAACCCATCTAATGATAGCACGAGCCCCCTCAGAGTAGCAACCCAGTTTCAGAACTACTAGGAGTTACCCAGATGTAGCTACATCAGGAACCTGCCATTGATTTCTGAAATTGGGATAAAATTCCAATACAGACAAGGCCTAATGTCTTGAATGAAGGTTGGAGTTTAGGTTTTTCCTTTGTTAGGAGTCTATCCCGCCACCCTGGGGTAGCAATGATAAAGGGAGTTCCTTTCCTGAGAAAAAATCTCTATAAGGAAAGTAAACACACAAGAGTATACTACAGACCTGCTCCTTATAATCATGATCTGTTGACCATCCCACCCCCCCATCCCTTTTGGTTGGATTCTAACTCTACAGTCCCACCTGAATTAGGCAACCACATAGTTGGAATGCCCTAGGGACAGGACAGGAACTATTTTGTGACTCTTAGGCTTCCAATCTGCTTCCTGCTGCCCCCTTGTTTGGGGGAAAAGCAATGTGTGCTATATCCCACTCTGTGGTGGAGATGCTATGTAGGCTGGAGTGATGAAGGGCGAAGCTTTGCCATCTCATAGCCCCTGTTGTTCTTCCTGCCCATTTCCACGGAAGAGAGAGTAACAGCTTGGTGGTGGCTACTTTCATCATGTAAGCTCTCACAATGCGGAAAGTCCAAAAAATGATGAAAAGGAAGTCTCTATGCCTCCTTCCTGCACCATTATCCTTAGCAGGAAGGCTAATAATGGTGCCTAAGAGATTTAAGTCCTCTCTAAATGGTGTAAATTTGAGAAATTCAATAGGCCCTAGAGTTATACCACCACTCCAGCTAGCAAACACTATAGAAATATTAGGGACCATCATGTCTGTGAGATGCTGAATGTCAGACAGGTTATTCTACTGTATCACAGAAAGTATCTTCTCTTTGCAAGCTTTATCGTTTGTAACTGGGGTTGGAAAGTGCAAACCAAAATGTAACCTGCATTAAAAGAATTTTGTGGGCTGTACAAATCATAAGGGTAACTACTTCACAAAATACTGTCAACCAGGGCATATATTTAAAAGGTTAGATAAAATATCTCCTTGCCATTTTTTCCAGTTCTTTTCTTTTTATAGTTCACTGCAAAACAACAATAGATAAAAAGGCTGTATATAATGCATGTATATTTTTTTGTGTTTTTTTTTTACCTTTCCCAAAGGAGTCTCTGTGCTACCCACACTAATTGTAGGTTTTTCTGAAAATGCAGCATGAATCATTTATAAATAAAGAGACTTTAAAATCCCTAAAAGACTCCCTGAGGTATTCAGTATTTCAGCATAAAATAACTGTTAAATGGAGTTATTCTGAATTAGCTTTTACTGGAAAGTGGTGAAAATAAAGTTTTCTTTTCACTGTGAATGTGCAATAATTCTTTTACACAGCTACCCTGGGTAATTGACAAGTGATTTTCATAATTCAGGTTTTAGCAAAGAAATCATCTGAAGTGGCTAACATTAAATGAAGGGAGCTGCTATTAAAACATAGCTTTCAAGAAAAACTGCATGAGATGTCAGTACCAAGGGCTCTGTGTTGAAACCTAAAAACATAATTTGGGTTATAAAATAAAAACACAGACATTGAGGCTCAGTAACAAATTTATACACACGTCCTCCTCACATACACACTTAAAAATAAAAAAGGACTTTTTTATTTTAATCTTTTATATAAAAGCAGCAATTATTTTAATGCATAGATAACCTCAGAAAGACACAGCACTCAGAAGTGGTGGTTGCTTTGCCTCTCTCCTTTGGACTTCATAACCTTGGCTGCCCATACCCAGTATACAAGCAAAGGTCACATTTGATCTCGGTGTGTAAAATTATGCAGAGGAGGCTTCTTCAACACTTTGTAGTTGATTGACAAATTGGTCTGTCACTCAAATGCTCCTTCAACTTATCGTGAACAGTAAAGAAAATTATCTGTTCTGTGCATATGTGAGAAAAAGCTTGTTCATTAACCTCTAGACTGCTGAAGCTGTGAAACATATAAAGCTTCAAGGAATATCCACTCTGTATGACAAGTATACTAAAGATACAGGTATATGTATTTATGTATATATGTATCTCTGTTTGTATATACACAGTACACCTGTCAGGTCTATATAATAAATATGAGGCTATTTTATGGGCATATATTTATATATACATATAGACACACACATGCAAACACTTAAATGTACCTGTGTAACATTTTATAGTACAACATTCTTCATTTTATTGGTTGGTGATGGCTTTTATCTTTTAGGTGCATACATTGTAGCTCTCATATGCTGGTTCTATTTACAAATTTACAAAGGATTTAAATACCGTAAGTTATTTAATGGACAATAAAAAGTGTGGCTAACTTAAGGCTGGCAGAAGCAGGCGCAAATCAGGTGAATTAGTGAAGATGTGCCCATTCATGTCAGTTGATTTTCATCCTATGTATCACAAAGTCAACATCAGGAGCCTGTTCATTATAATTTGGGAATATTCCTGCAAATTTTGTGTGTGTGTCTTTCCCACTGCCCTGCAAGCTTCCAGTCTGTCTGTCTGTCTCTATATCTCTATATATACTTTAGTCCTTAGTCAACTTGAACTATAGTGTCACTACTAGCACTTTCTTAAAGCTACTGCATTTCTCTACTAGTCATTTTTTGCATTCACTCATTATTGGAAAGTTTCCAAAGTATATTTTTGCCTTCATGCCTGTGACTAGCAGACAATGCACTTCTTCCTTAGACAAACAACAGTGATTGCATATTTTTAGCGGAGATGGATCCCTAACATCTCTCTTCCCACAAAACTTCATGAAAGTTTTGATCAAGATCCTACTTTGCAGCTCTGGTCTATCTCTGGATCAAACCTAAGCAGAATATATAACCTGTTTGCTCTCTTCATATGATCAGAATTATAGTCATTTCTGTCAGGGGTATTTTGCTCCAAATCTGGATTGTTAAAGGATGACATAGGCTTAAACATCATTTTAAAAAAAACCAAACTTTTTGCTTTCACGATTAAAAATGTTTCTTTGCCAGTGGCTGACTAGCTTGAAGTCTTTGAAACACTGAGCTTTCTATAAAATCCAAATAATTCTCTGTAAATCAAAGTACTTGGCATGCTTGCTGCAAAGCCTGAAGCTGCTTTTTTTAAGGTAATCTCTAGAAAGTAGTTTGTACTCATGTTTTCACAGTGATTAAATATGCAAAGTAATTTTCATGATTATCGCCCCGTTCTGAACCAAATCAGATGCGGCTATGCTTCTCTTTGTACAAAGCCAGTTATTGGATCAGATTCCAAAACAAATCCCTTGAATTTGGCGGATCATCATTTTAAAAGGGGGCTTGTTAAGGTAATGATTAAATTAAACCACCCCTTTAAGAATATTTAGATCTGGTCTGCCAAGCGGAACGGTCTAATGGTTTTTAAATTAGGAGCTGCAAATGCTAGTGAATTTCTTTTGTGGGTCAAGTGGGTATTAACAAATGCTAAGACTGTTCTCTCTTTTGTCATCACCTTGAAATCTGCAAAGAAAAGGAAAGAGTGGGAAAGACACAAGAAGAGAAGCAGTGTTAGTATTTAACATCAGTGCTTTTAACCAAGGGCAGTTTCAGATTTACAAGGTTGGATAGGAGAAGGTATGAGATGCTGCTGCTAGTAATCTCTTTATACCTCACTCTTGAGAGAGACTGAAGCTTGAATCTTCAAGGAAGTGGAGAACCCAAGTGCATTGAATTCTGACAGGCTTAGGCTGCTGCAAAGGTGTAATAGCCCACCTACCCCAGGAGCATGGATTACAATTGATACCTGTGGCTGTAAAAATTTTTTAACCCTGTCACTATTAATAGTACTTGCAACCACATATGCTTCTGAGGTTTTGTAGAAGGTATGACTGAGCTCTGCCCAGTATCGGCAAATGCGTTTGCCTTTAGATATCCTAGGCAAATAATTATGCTGTTGATTCTACCCCACAATCCTAACTGGTATCGGAGTCTATAGAGGGTGGATCTGTGTAGTCACAATATTCCACCCAAGTGGCAACAAAACCCAAATGGCAATAAAAGTCAGTTTAGGTCAATACAAACCTAACCAAGCTGATATTCTGTAGCATGCTGTGTGTGAATGTATTAGAGAAAGTGGTTGCTACAGCTATGACTGTATAATAGTTTTCATTCAAATTCCTTTTTTTAGTTACTGGCAAGTTTCTGAAAATGGCACCACTTGGGCTGAAATGTCATTACTATCATGGGGATGGGGAATTGGTAAAAGAGAATCTGAGTTCTGAGAAGAGTGTGGAAAGTAGTTTCCCCATGATTAAAAAAGAAGACAGTTCTTCTGACCATTTTTGTGTGAAAGAGCCTTACCACCAAAATGGTAAGCTTGTAAAGTATATGCCTAATGAAAGCATGCTGCATGTATGAGTAGCAACTTAGCTCTGAATGTGAATAGTTTCCTGAATATACGAAGAGATTAGGGAAGGTTGATAAGAGAATTGGCAAGAGAATTCATTTTATGACATGCGAAACTCATTGCCACAAGACATCATTAAGGTCAAGAGATCAGTAGGAGTAAAAAAGATTAAATATTTATAACAAATAGGCCTGATTCTCAGTTACATTAAGACTGTTACATTACTGTCTGTTTAAACATGCCTTAGCACCCTCTTTAAGGTATCTGCCACTGCCCGAGTGGTGTAAAGGGGCCTTTGTATAGCCAAGAATCAGGACCAATATGAACATCCACAGTTAAATTGGGAAGGATTGTTTGGATCAGATATAAACTATCATCCTGGGAGGAATAATCCAACAATAGGGATTATGATGAGAATTCTTCTACTGGGCAACATAGTTAATATTTATTTGAGAAGTTTCTAGTTCCCTTCTCTGACACACCTGGTATGGTCTCTGTCAGATCTGGCCTGGTAAATTCCTATATTCCTAAGCATATTCCCTTTAGCAAAAGATTCTACACAAAGCACAGTCTTAAAAATCCAACACACATGTTAGCTAATAAAACTCTGGGAGCAATAGTTAATTCATGACTGAAGAATAGCATTAACACAGTTAATTAATTAACTGACCCCCAAAGTGATTTATACATTCCCAGTCCAGGCCTGTTTGGATTCCATTTTTGTTTTGCTTTTGTTTTTCACTCTGTAAAAGCGAGACTGTGCGGGACAGCCACAAAGTTTGGATTCAAGTTCCAGATTTCCCTCAGGTTCAAGTGTGATTGACCCTTGGATTTTGGTTGAGCCAAATAGTCAACAACTAACTTATCAAAAGATCCATGTGGGGCTTTGGAGGAAGTGGTGGAGTAGGGGTGGGGCTTGAGGTGGAGCAAGGGTTAAGCACTCCCAGGAATGTCCAAATATTGGTGCCTATGCTCATAAATATCAAAATATCGTGGGGAGAGGAATAACTCTTGCGCAAGAAGCCCTCTTACTTTAAATTTACTTGCTCAGGAACGCGTGTGCAGTGTAGATGCTCTGCAAGTTTTTGCAAAAGAATGGCCATTATTGTGCAAGAAGCCTGCAGTGTAGACTTAGCCTATGAGTTTTAGACTGGAGTTATGTAAACCTTACACAGTAAAATCTGAAGTTATGCAAAACTCTGTTTTGAGTTCAAGCATGGAAACATAACAAACAGTGTTCCACACAGGTATTTTCTTAGCCCCAAATATTTTCATAGAAAAGTTTTGTTCTTATTTCTATATAAGCATGACTTTTTCAAGATTCAGTATTGTGGTGGTGTTCTCTGGTTTCAGCTGGTCCCTGAGCAGGTCATGTGGACTTTCTATGCCTTGAAACTGATTTAACATTTTTGAGTTTCACCTGTATCACAGTTGGTTTGAAAAATCTTCACTCTTCAGACTAGAGATGGGCTGAAGCCTCATAAATGTTATCCACAGTTTGAATCTCATTAACTCTGGAGGTATTCAGCTCTTTTCTTCAGAGGGATGCAGGTGGAAGGGGTTGTCCATTATTCAGATTATGATAACATCAAATTTATATCCAGCTATGGGTTTGGATTCCAAGAACTGTATACCCTCGTGAAAGATGCCTGGATCCAGATTTTTGTTTTGGTTCTAGCTCTGCTTAATGCAAAGCTGTAGAAATGCAAAACCATATGAGCAGAAATGGGCAAGAAGTTAGTTACAATGCTCTTGAAACCTCTAAATCTACTAGGCATTACCCACTCTAAGGGAAACAGAAAGGCTGTGTCTACACTGGCATGAATTTCCGGAACTGCTAAAAATGGAATAGTATTCCGTTTTAAGTTTTTCTGGAAAAGGAGCGTCTACATTGGCAGGCTGCTTTTCCAGAAAAGCCCTTTTTCCGGAAAAGCGTCCGTGGCCAATGTAGACGCGCTTTTCTGGAAAAGAGCCCCGAGCGTCATTTTTGCGATCGGGGCTTTTTTCCGGAAAAGACTACTGGGCTGTCTACACTGGCCCTTTTCCGGAACAGTGTTCTGGAATAAGGACTTATGCCCGAGCAGGAGCAGAATAGTTTTTCCGGAATAGCGGCTGATTTTGTACAGTAGAGCATCGTTGCTTTTCCGGAAATTCAAGGGCCAGTGTAGACAGCTCGCAGCTTCTTCTGGAAAAGCGGCTGATTTTCCGGAATAAGTGGCCCAGTGTAGACACAGCCAAAGCGGAAAATGGAACAGAGATCTTCTACAGCTTCTGCACTAAGATAGTGACAAAGGAGAACTTGAAACCCAGTTCTGAAGATATTGGGAGATTTGCTTGAGTAAGGAATGCAGGATCAAGCCTGTATTGTAGCTTTTCACAATAGTCCAGAGCAGTTCCTTAGAGCCTTCATAGTCATCAGAGAAATAATGTTACTTAATTAAAAAGTGTAAATGCATACTTACCAGTTTAGACAGCAATAGCTGCTCCAGAGCTGGTTCACTGTATTGGGTAAATTTACATTTTAAAAAAGATTTATAAACATGTATTTAACCAGAGGATTCACTCTGGTGTCTTAAATACAGGCAGTCCCCGGGTTACGTACAAGATAGGGACTGTAGGTTTGTTCTTAAGTTGAATCTGTATGTAAGTCGGAACTGGCATCCAGATTCAGCCGCTGCTGAAACTGATCAGTTTCAACAGTGGCTGAATCTGGACACCAGTTATGACTTACATACAGTTTCAACTTAAGAACCCCAGGCGTCCCCAAGTCAGCTGCTGCTGAAACTGATCAGCAGCTGATTCCAGGAAGCCCGGGGCAGAGCAACTCTGCCTCGGGCTTCCTGTAGTCAGCCGCTGGTCAGTTTCAGCAGCGGCTAACTTGGGGACGCCTGGGGCAGAGCAGCTCGGGTGCTGCTGGGTTGGTCCAGTAGTGCGGCCGCTCCTCGGCGCTACTGGACCAACCCAGCAGCACCCCAGCTGCTCTGCCCCAGGCGTCCTGATTCAGCCACTGCTGAAACTGATCAGCAGCGGCTGAATCAGGACTCCTGGGGCAAAGCAGCTGGGGTGCTGCCGGGTTGGTCCAGTAGCGCCAAGGAGCGGTGCTGCGGGACCAACCAGCAGCGCCCCATCTGCTCCACCACAGGCCCCGGGCTTTGCTCCATGTCTCCCTGGTCTGCTGGGGGGGAGGGGGCACTAGCTGCGTCCCCCCCCCAGCAGACAAGGGAGACGCGGAGCAAAGCGGCGGAGGACCCGGGCCGAACCGCGGCGCTTCCAGATCAGCTACTGATCTGGCGCTACTGGACCAACCCGGCAGCCCCCCTCCCCCCCAGCAGACCAGGGAGACGCTGAGCAAAGCTGCGGAGGACCCAGCCGGACCCGCGGTGCTTCCAGATCAGTCGGATCCGCGTAACTCAGGGACTGCCTGTACTTAAAACGCAATGGAGAACTTTCCATTATGCATTTTGGTTCTCTTTTGCTTTGTTTTTTAAAAGAAGTTAAATGAAACCAACAACCAAACCCAAAATACCACACTTGCCATTGTTTGAATAATGATGTATTTGGATCATGTAAGACTTAGTAAGGGGAATCAAAGGAAGACTGTTCTTCCTTCGTCTTCCTTCTGTGTAGTCAGCTCCAAAAGCCGAGTTAAGCTACTTCAACGTCAGCTATGCAATTAATGTAGCTGAAGTTGCATATCTTAACTCAACTTTGTCCTGTGGCATAGACATACCCCCGCTAACTACAATGGTGGAGGAAGAGAGCTTCATCTTTAATGCATAAGCCAAGTCCATTCAGAGCTGCCAGTAACCCTTGCATATCAACGGCTTGTAACAGGACTGAATTTAGCCCAAGGTACTGACCACAAATTAATCATTCCTTTGTGTCTCTCCTGAATCTATGGATCCTGGGTGTACAAATGCAGGCTTTTGTATGTATTGGAAAGGATTGATACATATACAGTACCCACTCATGCATGTGCATCCTCCTGAGGTCCGTTGTAGCATTAGTGTGTTCAATGGTTTGTGTTTAATATTTTTAAAATGAGAGGCGGACAGGAGCAGGAGAGGCAGAGTTTAATTCTGAATTCCTTTATTTACTGAAGTAAGTTAAAAAATGCTGACCTTCTTTCCTTAGTGGCAACCTTAATGTGCTATTTGTGTCACAACCATAATATCCTTTGGACATTTTCCTGTATTTAATGTTTCAGAGCAATGACAAAAGATCAGTACTACTGTACAGATAATTTTTTCTATCTATCTATCTATCTATCTATCTATCTATCTATCTATCTATCTATCTATCTATCTAACTATCTATCTATCTATCTATCTATCTATCTATCTATCTAAACCAACATGCATTATCCTATCTCATGGTTATCACTTATAGAAAGATAATTTTGGTAGGAATGAGCAAGCAGTCAGTTCACTACCAGTCTGGCTTAATTTTCTCTCCCGTCTGTTTTTTCACCATTTTGTCAGATGCTATTTTTATGGATTTTTTTCCCCCTTATTAAAGTCCTTGCTTTTGCTAATATAACATTAATTTGTGATTGATCTTTTCTGGGGTGGAGAAATAAGGTCGAAGCATATATTGGCATCCTGATGGCTTAAGCTGGTCACTCTGCCAGCTCTTGATCAGCAGCCAACTTTTCAATTAGGAGGTGAGAGCGAGTGATCTGTGCTTTTTTTGCCATTTATCTCATCACTAAGGAGAGACACTTTTTGCCTTTCTGTAAATGGCTCCATAGACTTTATCACTGCAGTTCTCTTAAGTCCAAATCCATTTTGATCAGTGGCAGATCTCCGCCTCCCATTGAAAAGTTCACTGAGGTTCTCAGCATCTTTCAAAATGCTTGGAGGTGAAGCTATGAAACACAGAAAATGATCAGAGCAATAATGATGATAATACCAGAAAAAGGCAGACTAGTGGAGCAGCTAAGATATTATAATCCAAAAAATGTTATGGGTAATTTTCCTCTCATAACCTGAGGACAAAAAACTTTATTACTCTTTATACTTCAATATTGCACCAATTAAATTCCTGCATCAGAACCAAGGTTTCCAGTCCATGTCTCAATTGAAAATATCTCTCTATTCTTGTTCCCATAAGTCCCATAAGAACAACTTTTTATTCTTTCTTTTTTCTCTTATTTCCAGTAATTAAAAACCATGAAGGAATATTCAGTTACAGGAACTTCATAAATGTGCTTTCACTTCTGCAAAGTGCATTCTTAAAATAATACTATTTTCTCAAAGAAGAAATAGCATGTATATGTAAAAAGAAAAGAAGCAAACTTCAGGCTCTTTTCTTTCCTGGTGCATTTAACTTTTCTACCTCACAGCTCAGATTGCTTTTTTTAATCAAAGCAGTAATGGAAGAACAGTCCTTACACTCAGATGCAATCACATTTAATCATATTTAATATCCTTATTTCTCAGCTGATCAGATTTTAGAAATGTGATTGCTTTTGTTTGATTTAAAACTTAAGGCAAGTCAGACCCAATAAAGAAGTGTGTTTTTGTTGTTACTCTGCTCAAATTGTTTGGCTTCTGTAGCAGCTTCAACTCAGACTATACTATTTTTTTCAGTAATTTCAGCCACACAAAATACTTGCCTGAGTAAAAAATAGTTCAAGGGGTTGATTCAATTCTGTATTAATATTTTTCCCTAATATATACGTTAACACCTATTCTCTAGGTTGCAGCACTGCTGGTTCTTCTTGCATTTCCTGAATTTCTTTCCCAGACAGTTGGACCAGATTCTGTATTCAATTATTCTGATGTAAATGGAGACTAACACCAATTAACATCAGTATTTTAGGTCTGTATGTTCAACCTTCATTTCCAAAGTATAAAGAAAGGAACTGGAGCTGAAGTGACTCTCATCAGGCCTTTCAACTACATTGAAGTCCATTATAATTACTATAATTATCCCCTAACTTCCACAACATAATCTCTTTATAATCTACAAAATGCTTGCTTCCTACTTGTGTTATTAAAGGGTAAAGGGTATATTCAGTGTGTCAGGGCTTCTTCTGATGTACAGTATATGGGTTCCTTTATTCTCAAAGCAGATTACAGAATATGTCACATGAGAGCACAATATCTTAGGGACTGCAGGCATAATGATCTTAATAAAATATGCACAGGGAATGTGTGTTTCTAGTAGCACAACTTTGGGGTCCCATTTTCCCTGCTGGTAAATTGGGTGTAGACAAACACTACCCTCAAGTCTCACAAATTTTTGTATTCTCTGTAATCTTATGCCCATGAGCATGAAGAGAATTTATCCCTCTCACCAGATGTTGGTCCAATAAAAAAATCTTACCTTACCCACCCTGTCTCTCTAATATCCCTGCTACTGACACAGATACAACTACACTGCATACATGAATGGAACTGTTATACTTTCCATAAGAGTGATTCTGGAGACAGTGTTATAATTTGATCCTCCCAGTCCAGCCGCATATTTAAGATGTAAGATGTAAAATGGAGGAGAGCTAATACAATGTCCTATTCTTTGTTAATTTGATGCTTGTGTTCTGGGTCTCTCTTTGTGCCAAAGTTCAGGACTGAGGTACTACATCAATTCAATGCAATCCTGATGAATGATCTACTTTGGACTTCTGGAGCTTTTAGACCTGACCACCTCAGCAACTTGACAAGCATAAATATATAGAGCATTGCAAATCCACAGCTATCTGCTTTATATCCACAGGACTCCACATCCGTGCATGTGGATATCCACAGTCCATTTTTTTGGGTATGGATAAAAATTTTGTATCTAGAACTCTGCAAAACTGTGGGTATCCATAGGTATCCATAGGTATCCACAGCTCATTTTTGCAGGTACAGATGTTGATGCAGATACAAATTTTGTATCTGCACAGGACTCCATAAATAAACCAAAGGAAAATTCTTTCTAAGAGATATCTAAAACCCATTGATCCTTCAAAAATGACAGTAACCAAAAAGCCTAAATTTAGTCTACATTAATGTGACAGGCAGATGTTAATAGCTTCAAACTGGATTTTAGCCTGGTTATTTAGAACATCTATGGGAGTGGGTGTGGTGGTCATGTATAAAGGAGCTGCTGGCAGGCTGATAAATTAATGAGGATTAATTCAACAGCTGGAGAACTCAGGAAGGAAAGCAGGCAGCATAAAAGGCTAACTCGGAGCAGGAGGAGGTTCCTTGTAACTGCTGTTATATGGTTGTGTGTGCCTAGAGTTCCAGGAGAAAGAAGAAATTGATAGAGCCTGGTAGTTTCTTTGATGCAAACTTATTTATTTATAAGAAATGTACAAAATCCTCCTTTTCCTAGCACAGGAAGAGCCAGGTGATCTGTTCTTTTCTTATAGCCCCATGCCTCCATAGCCAGCACCAAACCCAGAACTTCCTCAAGGCTTCTTCAGGGTAATATCAGACTGATAAGCTGCTGCTTAGCTATTCTACCCCTCCTTTTCTCCCGCACTCCACAAACAAGCTTACGCCAACAGTACTCAGCAAAACTTCTCTGTCTTCTCAATCTAAAACTCAAAAAGGGTTGAAAACCCATCCAAATCTTAGTTAGGGGGACTTGTGATTAATTTATCATGACAGGCATGTTAGTTGAAGGGTGCCTTTACACATGGTCACAAATCTTTTTGGCTATGTCTACACTATAGAGGTTTTTTGGAAAATAGCCATTTTTCTGAAAAAAAAGCTCACGGAGTGTCCATACCTCAAGCGTGTTTTTGCACAAAAAAATCGAAAGAACAGAGGTGGTTTTCTGGCATAGGTATTCCTCATTGTACAAGGAAGAACACCTTTTTGTGAAGGAGCTCTTTTGCAAAAAGGTGTGTGTGGACAGGGAAGAGGGCTTTTTGAGAAAAAAGAGGAAAGAGAAAAGAGCACAGGTGCTCTGGTGGCCATTCTGTGCATAGCAACCAGAGCTTACGTTCGAGACAGCGTCCATGCACTCTGGATGCTCTTTTTCGCAAATGTGCTTTTGCAATGTGGACGCACTCTTGTGTAAGAACTTTTTGCGGAAGATCTCTTCCGATAAAAGCTTCGTGCGCAAGAAGCCTGCAGTCTAGACGTAGCCTTTTAGATCTATGTAGTCACTTGTACTCTCAGCATAATTGTAAACACTTTGCAGGATTATCCCCTTAGGCCCTATTATCAGCCTATGCAGATGACCATCATCAATGGACAATTCCAGCTAGAGCATGACTATTCCATCTCAGCAATACATGCTGTGTCTGAATTCTAGGCTGACATCAGGGCTGTGTCTACATTGGCACCCCTTTCCGGAAAAGGGATGCTAATGAGACACTTCGGAATTGCAAATTCCGCGGAGGATTTAAATATCCCCCGCAGCATTTGCATGAACATGGCTGCCGCTTTTTTTCCGGCTCCGGGTTTTGCCAGAAAAAAGCGCCAGTCTAGACGGGATCTTGCGGAAAATAAGCCCTTTTCTGGAAGATCCCTTATTCCTACTTGAAAGTGGCAGCCATGTTCATGCAAATGCCGCGGGGGATATTTAAATCCCCCGCGGAATTTGCAATTCCAAGGTGTCTCATTAGCATCCCTTTTCCGAAAAGGGGTGCCAATGTAGACACAGCCCTGATGACTGTGTCCAACCAAACATTTCACAGTGCCTGCCAAGAATAACCTTTCACAAAATAGAGTCTCATATTTTTAGTATAGCATTTGCTTATTTTGTTTGTCAGAAATGAGAGAGAGAGAATGTGTTTTTTGGGGGATAACATTATATAATAATTTCTAACAGACTTATCCACTTGGAGTTCTTTTTAGGAGGAATATAGAAAATGAAATGAGGACATTCTATATCTGTTCTAGCAACGTCCACAGAGATGGACAAGGGGAAGAGAGTGAGTAACATTCTTCTACATATAGAGCGAATAAAGTGTTGTTACATGCCAGCAATTCTGTGAACATTAGGTGTTTACTTATTAATCAGACAGCGCTTTCCTAAAATAACAGTGGAAGTTCCTGAAATAACAATGAGTCAATGCACTTGATTTTTTTAAGGCTTTCATATTCACTGATCACATTTAGGGAGACATAGGTCTGAACATTTATTCTGGATTCAAACTACAGAATATATATTTTAAAGGTATATTTCATCTGAGGAGCACCAGGCACACTTCTTTTTTTTGCAAAGAAGATATCCTTAATTGCGTTTGACAGATGGGGTGACTTGCCCAACTTCACACAGTGAATCAGTAGCAGAGCTATAAATAGAACCTACAAGGCACATCTTGAATGGATGATGTCAGTGGAGCTATGACAGTTTCCACCAGCTAAGGAATTTTCCTCATGTCTACTGATTTTTATGCTGAATTTCAAAGATGATGTTTCTAAGCTAAAAGCCCTCATTTGGGGAGACAGAAAGCTGGTTCAGAGAAAGTAAATAGATCTGAGCCCACACTGTGGAACTGAAACCCACTGAATTTTCGTGGGGCTCAAATCTGGACCTAAATGTTGCATTTCAAGTGTCACCACATCCTCAGAAAACAAAGTGTTGGAATAAATAAAAAATGGAAACTGATGAGGGGAAAAAAGGTGGTGTTTGGGAATGGGGACTGAATAGAATACAAAGTGCTGGAGTTCAAGGGAGGAAGGAAGATGTGAAAGGCAATAGAGCAGAAATACGTGAGTCCACATTTCAGAGCTTTCATTAAGTCCCCTAAATATGAGTCCTGCCCACTAGTTGTTTGTTAAAGAGATCGTAGTATTCTTTCTCCCAAAGTACAGATTGAATCTCTTTAGACTGGGAGTCTTTGGTCTGGCAACATCCCTGATTTGGCATGGTCAGGGATCTTGGGGTGCTCTAGGTTGGCACATTTACAGGGAAAAGTTGGCAAAGCAGAACCAAGGTTGTTCCAGACAAGAGATCTGGGTCAGTGGCTGGGAGCAGAACCCTAGGGCAGGGGGCGGCAGCTGGGGTAGGAACTCAGCAGCCTGGGCTACAGTCGGGGTAAGAAGCCTTCAGCCAGGATTGGGGGCCAGGAGCAGAGCCCGGTCGCCAGGGTGGGGGGCAATGGCAGGGAGCAGAGCTCAGTGGCCAGAGCCAGGAGCAACGAGTGCTGGCAGAGCTGAGCAGCTGGGAGCATAGCCCAGTAACAGAAGGGTAAGCATTGACCTCCCCTGGGCTAGCAAACTCCCTGGTTTGGGACCAGTCAGGTCCCAAAGAGATCCTCATAGACTCATAGACTTTAAGGTCAGAAGGGACCATTATGATCATCTAGTCTGACCCCCTGCACAGTGCAGGCCACAGAATCTCACCCACCCCTCTTAGAATAATCCTCTCACCTATGTCTCAGATATTGAAGCCCTCAAATACTTTGAAGGCCCCAACATGCAGAGAGTCCTTCAGCTGTGATCTGTGCCCAATGCTACAGAGGAAGGCGAAAAACCTCCAGGGCCTCTGCCAATCTACCCTGGAGGAAAATTCCTTCTTGACCCCAAATATGGCGATCAGCTAAACCCTGAGCATGTGGGCAAGACTCACCAGCCAGACACCCAGAAAGTTCCCTATAGCAGCTCCTATCATCCCTTCATTGACCTATTTCCAACTGATAATGAATGGTCAATTAGTTACCAAGATCATGTTATTTCATCCAACCATCCCCTTATCATAGAATCATAGAACTGGAAGAGACCTCAGAAGGTCGTCAAGTCCAGCCCCCCGCTCTAGGCAGGACCAATCCCATCTAAATCAACCCGGCCAGGGCTTTGTCAAGCTGAGACTTAAACACCTCTAGGGATGGAGACTCCACTACTTCCCTAGGTAACCCATTCCAATGCTTCACTACCCTCCTAGTAAAATAGTTTTTCCTAATATCCAATCTGGACCTCTCCCACCACAACTTGAGACCATTGCTCCTTGTTCTGCCATCTGTCACTACTGAGAACAGCCTCTCTCCATCCTCTTTGGAACCTCCCTTCAGGAAGTTGAAGGCTGCTATCAAGTCCCCCCTCACTCTTCGCTTCTGCAGACTAAACAGACCCAAGTCCCTCAGCCTCTCCTCGTAGGTCATATGCTCCAGACCCCTAATCATTTTGGTTGCCCTTTGCTGGACCCTCTCCAATGCGTCCGCATCCTTTTTGTAGTGGGGGGCCCAGAACTGGACACAATACTCCAGATGTGGCCTCACCAAAGCCGAATAAAGGGGAATAATGACATCTCTGGATCTGCTGGCAATGCTCCTCAATGCATCCTAATATGCCATTAGCCTTCTTGGCTACAAGGGCACACTGTTGATTCATATCTAGCTTCTCATCCACTGTAACCCCCAGGTCCTTTTCTGCAGAACTACTACTTAACTGGTTGGTCCCCAGCCTGTAACTATGCTTGGGATTCTTCCGTCCCAAGTGCAGGACTCTACACTTGTCTTTGTTGAATCTCATGAGATTTCTAGTGGCCCAATCCTCCAATTTGTCTAAGTCACTCTGGACCCTATCTCTGCCCTTAAGCGTATCTACCTCTCCCCCTAGCTTAGTGTCATCTGCAAACTTGCTGAGGGTGCAATCTATCCCCTCATCCAGGTCATTAATATATTGAACAAAACCGGTCCTAGAACCGAACCTTGGGGCACTCCACTAGAAACCGACCGCCATCCTGACATCGAACCGTTGATCACTACCCGCTGGGCCCGGCCTTCTAGCCATCTTTCTATCCATCTTACCGTCCATTTATCCAATCCGGATTCCCTTAACTTGCTGGCAAGAATATTGTGGGAGACCGTATCAAAAGCCTTGCTAAAGTCAAGGTATATAACATCCACTGACTTTCCCATGTCCACTGAGCCAGTTACCTCATCATAGAAGCTAATCAGATTGGTCAAGCACGACTTGCCCTTTGTGAATCCATGCTGACTATTCCTGATCACTTTCCTCTCATTCAAGTGTCTCAAAATAACCTATAGATCCAACCTATAGTGATATTAAAACCAGTGTCTAGGTTGAATTTCAGTGGGGTAATGATGCTCTGCTTCTTAAAATTCTCCTGCAGTTTTAGTTTGATATGGTCCATCTTCTAAGATTATTTTGAAATAGCATGTCCACACTACAGAGAAGCCTCAAAATTAGTCCAAGGCAGGCTCCCTTAATGTGGACGCACTACCTTGACTTAGCACCCCAGGAAGCACTGGGGAGTAATTACTTTGAATGACTCTGAGGATTCATTATTTCAAAATAGCAGCAGTGGAGCATCCACACTGCTGCTATTTCAAAATAACTACAGTAAAACTCCAGTTTTCCGGCATCCAGTGGTCCGGCACTCCTGATAGTCCGGCACCACCTGGAACCCGGAAGTACTCCAGGCAGCCGGACAATTGGAGCTGCTCTGCCCCAGGCTTCCCCAAGTCAGCCACTGGTCAGTTTCAGCAGTGGCTGACTTGGGGACGCTTGGGGCAGAGCAGCTGGGGTGCTGCCGGGTTGGTCCCGCAGCACCGCTCCCCCATTTCCCCACACCCCACCCCAGACCCCTCATAGCCCTCCCTTCCGATAATCCGGCACCCCCTGGGTCCTAAAGGTGCCGGATTATCAGAAGTTTACTGTATTTTGAAATAAGTGTTATTCCTCATGGAAAGCAGAAGTTGTTATTTTGTAATAACCAGCCCCTTATTTTGAAATAACAGGCTTGGTAGTATGCACACTCTGCTTGTTATTTTGAAATAAGGGGCGTTATTTTGAAATAACTAACTAGTGTAGACCAGGGCTAAGATATAATACCAAACCTTGGAGTACTTCAGTTCTGCTGAGGTTGTATTCTGTGTACTGATTTTGATTCAGGTTATAGAGAAGCTCAAATTGTGACATGCCATAAAAAGCATATAAGTTTAGACTGCATGTTCATGTTCAGGCCCATCTCTAATTATTCTTATATAACACTTACATAGCATAACATTTTACACTTCCAGGGGCATTAACTAATCTCACGTTATCACTGCAAGGTAGGAAGGAGTTCGCTCTGTTTCACAGATGAGGAAAGGGAGGCAGGGAATTCAGGGATTTGACTGGGTCCAGAGAAAGGGAGACAGCATCAGGACTGTGCTTGTTAGGGCTGGTTCTGTTCTTCTAGTGCCTTCAATTGGCTCCCTTCTCTCCAAGAGACGAGGGCCCAGGGTCTCACTGTTCTGAACCTTGGGTAGTTATTTACAACAGTGTAAACTGGGTGTAAAATGCTACCCACTCCAAATTCAGGGACTGAGAGCTGCTCTAGTCTCTTGATTCATTGCACTAGTTGGGGCAAACCAATTAACATCTATGCTCCTCAATTTCCCCATGTGTGGAAAGACTCACCTTTGTTGAAGTGCTGTGAGATGCAAGGTTGCAAAATGCTATGTAAGTGCCAAGTATTTATATGACTTATTTATATTCATAAACAGATTTGAATGATGGCATGGAGACAAAAGGAGTAGCTCACTCTGTTTGAATGGAAAACATGAAACTATAGGCAGGTCTACACTAGAATCTTCTGGTAGCATAGCTATGCTGGTTTAGATGTCATGGTTTTAACATTACTATGCCAGCAAAAGTTCTGGTGTAGATTCAAGTATACTAACAAAAATGTCATTTCACTTACTGTACTACTTTAAGCAACACTGCTGAAAATACTTTTATGACAGTGTAACTGTCTACGCTAGAAGGTTTTCCTGATATAACTATATTGGAAAAAAAAAGTATGGTGTAGACACAGCCTAAAAACACACACTGCATTTTATGTATTGTGTCTAATTTTTAAAAAGTTGCTCTGGTAACTTATTAACAAATAAATATAATGCAAACTGGACCTGGAAAAAGAACAAAACACATTTTTCCCTGTAAATGAAAAATGCTGGTGACAAATTGCAGGAAAGAATAGCTTAAATAAGCACCTTGGTCTTCTTCACATTTACATTTATGACTTATTTCACAAGATTAAAATAAAAATACCCAGTAAACTACAGTGAGAATTTTACTAGAACCATGTGTAACTTTGATAGTAATAAGTAAAATGACAGCATCAGTTCCCTTGTCAAGGAAAGGCTGAAAACTTCATTTATTTCTAGGCTTGGATGTAATAGATTAAGCTGGAGAATCCATTTCAGTCAGGGAAGGGTGGGTGCTGATGAAGTTATGAGCTTACTGCACCTTCTCAAGTGAAATATTTAAACAAGTGGAACCTTATGAGGTTGATGCATTAAGCTGACACTAGATGTAAATCAAACAATACCTAAATGTCCTTTAACAAAGTCAATTATGTTAATAAGCTTAGCATAAATGGAACTCCTTTATTCTGGGTATTGTTTGTACTGAGATAAAAATGTTTCCACAGACTCTAAATTTCACTTATAACCCTTCAGAGTTGTGCTAGAAACTTAAAAAATTAATAAAAAAAATGTGTTCCTTATTAATGTTCTTGAAAATGGTGTTTGCTAGTGTAAACATCACCTGGAAACACTGACTCAATTCTTGAAATCATCTCTATTAGATTATGTAGATAGTATCTATGAAAATACTTCTAAACTTAATCTGTTGAGACGTCAAAAGAGTCTATAAGCAAATACTTTGATGTGCATTAGATTTTTTACTTTGAAATCCATTATTGTAAGTTTCATGCTGACTTTGATGTGCTGCCTTCACACCTTAGAAGGGAGTTGTAAATGCAGCACATTAGTTTATAGAGGTTCACAGACTATTCTTTGGATAAAGCTATTTAAATCTTTTTTGAAGGTCAGTCCCGGCTCTTATCATTCAAGAAGTAATAATAACAGACACTGTCTAGTACGAGGACTGCTTTAAAACACAAAGTAGCAGAGGTTGTACAAACATACTTAACTCTTCACATAGCACAACATCAACAGTCCAGTGTTGGGCCTTGACAATGCCCCCTACATAGTGCAGGGGTGTGGGCTGCGCAAAAATGAGAAGAAAAAAACCCTACAAAAAACGACAGCAATAAAACCTTACTGACACAAGGAGAAAGACAATCCTCCACATTCCCCTCGCATACCAGAGCCTTAGTAGGGCCTGTGTGAGTAGATTTTGTGGGCGGAAAGCCTCCAGACACTTCTTTACTGTACCAGGTTGGGGGCATGGAGCCGCTGCCTCCCCCCTGCCAGGCAGAGCCTGTTGGTCAGATTTAGCTCTGGCTTGCCTAATTTAAACGTGTGTGGCTTGGGGCTCCTCCCTGACTCCAGGGGAAACTACGGGGTGTTAGAATGTGGGGCTAGAGTGCCAGGGTAGGCCCCTCAATGCTGGCTGGGGGGAGCCCCTAACCTTGGGGGCTGGATCCAGCCCCCAGGCCTTAGGTTGCCCACCCCTGGATAGTGCAAACTTTCAGTATAGGTGTATAGAAATAAATGATTAAGCGCACAACAGGTTTCAGTTGTTTACAGCTGGTTTATGTTTTCTCTCAAAGGAGCACAGAACTCTGTCAAACCAAGCATAAAGTATAATTAGGCAGGCCAAAAAAGAATTCGAAGATCACCCAGCCAAAGACTCTAACAGTAAAATTATTTTAAGCACATCAGAACTTGGAAGCTGAAGGAGCACTCAAGAAAGATAAGGTCATTGTGGAGAAGCTAAATTAATTCTTTGCACCAGTCTTTACTGCAGAAGATGTGGGGGAGGTTCCCACACTTCAGTATCCAGCAAACTGGTGGAAACCATAGCAAAGAGCAGAATTATCAAACACACAGATGAGCCTTTAACAAGGTCAGTCAACAAAGGCTCTTATGCAAATCATGGGATAAGGGAGAAGTTCCCCTGATGGGTCAGTAATTGTTTAAAAGACAGGAAACAAAGAGAAGGAAAATATGGTTTGTTTTCAGGATGGAGAAAGTTAAATAGTGATATCCCAGAGGGATCTGTACAGGGACCAGTGCTATTGATCTTACTCAGAAATTACCTGGAAAGAGGGGTAATAGTGAGGTAGCAAAATTTGCAGATGATAAAAAATTACTCAAGAAAGTTAAGTCCAAAGCAGATTAAAGTGGTACAAAAGGAGCTCACAGAACTGGGTGCCTGGACAGTGGAATGGCAGATGAAAGTCAATTTGAGAAATACAAAATAATGTACAAAGGGAAACATAATTCAACCTATACATACAAAGTAATGTTGTCTAATTGAGTTGTTACTACTCAAGCAAGAGATCTTAGAATTATTGTGGATAGGTCTCTGAAAACATCTGCTAAATGTGCAACAACAGTCAAAAAAGCTAACAGAATGTTAGCAACCTTTAGGATAGATAGTACTGTAATAAATATAATAATGACACCATATTAGTCCATGTTGTGCCCACACCTTTAATACTGGTTCTGGTCACTGCACCTCAAAATATATATATTAGAATTAGAAAAGGTACCCAGAAGAGCAATAAAATAATTAAGGGTATAGGTTGCCAGGTGTCCGGTATTTTCGCCTCCTCTCCAGTAAAAAAAAAATCAGAAAATACCAGACAACTAAAATGTCTGGTATTTTCTGATTTTTTTTTCCCTTTTAGAGGCGAAAACACCAAACACCTGGCAACCCTGCGACACTCAGCAACCAGCCGCACCTCCTCCTCCCCCAGCCAGCCCCTGGTCCCCCAACCCCAGCCCCCTCCTGAACCCCCCCCCCCCCCCCCCCCCGCTTAGCTGGTTCCGCAGGGAAGCTGTTTTCTGACACAGAGGAAGAAAAAAAAGATGGCCACCAGCAAAAAAAAGCCCCAAAGGCAGCAGGTTTAAAACAAATCAAAGGAAGTCCTAATGCATACAACACAGTCAATCTGTGGAACTTGTTGCCAGTGGGTGCTGTGAAGATCAAAACTGTAACAGGATTCAAAAAAGAATTGGGTAAGCTCATGGAGGGTATGGCTATTAGCCAAGATTGTCAAGGATAAAACCTTAGGTTTTAGGTGTCCCTAGCCTCTGACTGCCAGACGCTTGGAGTAGAGAACAGGGGATGGATGACTTGGGCCTTGTCTACACTACCAAGTTTTTTGACAAAACTTATGTCGACACCTAAAAGTTGACAAACAAAAATCACCAGAGGGTGTTCACACTTGCCCTCTCTATCAACAGATCATGCCATGTTAGGGATACCATTACCTACAAAGTGAGCAAGGCATTCTGGATATATATATCCCACAGCGCAGTGTTGTGGGACGGCGCAGTTGATCTGTGCATTTTGGGATTCCCTGTGTTCTCCCACAGCCTCGTAAGCTGACAGCAGTAGTATCATAAACAGCTTTGTGAGCTCTCCCTGCTGAGGAACGTCAAAGCAACACAGCACTGTCTACCCTCCCTCCCACAAACCCACACTCCTTGCAGCAGCAGTCTGCCTGCAGCTGTGTTCCTAGTGCAGGGCAGAGCAGGAGCATTCCAGTGAGATGCTCTTTGTTTCACAAAGGGAGCAGCAGACTGAGCTGTCAGATACTTCCCAGAGTTTTGAAAGGAAGAAGGGGTACATGCCTGCAGTGCAGTAGAGATCAAAACACTGAATAGAGCAATCGGGGCAAGCATCATATATATAATAGCCCAATGTCTGTGACTCTGTAACGCTGAAATGCTGGCTGTTGCCTCTGGGCGGCACTGTTGCCTCAGTCACATCCTTCGCCTCCCACCGTGGCGCTCGGCTGACTTCTGCGCCACTCAGCCGGGCCGCTGCAGGGGAGCAAGCAGCACAAGAGGCTGTTTGGGTGCCGCGGTCCCCATGTAGCACCCATGTGCTCCATGGGGAGCACAGGGCCCAAACGGCCACTTGTGCCACTTGCTCCCCCACAGCGGCCCAGCTGAGCGGTGCAGAAGTCAGCAGAGCGCCACGGTGGAAGGCGAAAGGGGGGGAAGGGTTGACGTACACGGCCAGGGGGCAGGGCCTGGTCGTGTACATCACCACCCCACCCCCCTTCACCTCCTGCTGTGGCACTCGGTTGACTTCTGCGCTGCTCAGCTGGGCCGCCACTGGGGAGCCCAAATGGCTGCTTGCGCCACTTGCTCCCCCCATGGCGGCCTGGCTGAGCAACTCAGAAGTCAGCTGAGCACCATGGTGGGAGGAGAAGGGGGGTGGGGCAGTGACGTGAGGCGTAACAGCGGTTCCAGGCCCCGCCCTCTGGCCGTGACTGTCACCTCACTGCCTCCCTTCACCTCCCTCTGTGGCGCTCGGTTGACTTCTGCGCCGCTCAGCCAGACCGCCTTGCAGGAGCAAGCGGCCGTTTGGGCTCTGTGTCCCCATGCAGCACGGGGAGTATGAAGCCCAAAAGGTTGTTTGGGCTCTGCAGTCCCCCAGGTGAGAGGCAGGAGGGGGAGGAGAACAGAAAGAGAGAGATGGAGAGAGAGGCAGAGGAGAGGTGAGAGAGAGGCTGGGGGAGGCAGGAGGAGGAGAGAGAGAGACACGGAAGTGGAGGAGAGACCCGAAAATCCCATCTTATGACAGGCTATTGGCTAGTTGTGGGATACTGGCAGAACCCAATTCTGTGGAAAAAACAAACAATAGCATCTACACTGGCTCTTTGTAGACAATAAAGGTAGAGGGAAAGGAAAAAAGTCTTTCGTGGGGTGGAAATATTTTGTCGCCACAACTGGTCATTTTTTCTGATTAAAGTCACCCTGCAGTGGGTACTCTCTCTCTGGTTTGTCACTAAAAGACAGATTTTGGCAACAAACTTGGTAATGTAGACAAGGCCTATTCTGTTCATTTCCACTGAGGCATCTGGCATTGGCCCCTGTTGGAAGAAAGTATACTGGGCTAGATGAATCTTTGGTCTGAGTATGGCTGGTCTTACGTTATTTGATTTTTGTGATTTGATGATCTGTTAAAATGCATGCTTGAAGTAAGCCATTACTAGGATGACTCTATTCCAAACCTGTGCAATAAGACCTGGTCTATGCTAGACCAGGCAGGTCAACTTAAGGTACGCAAAATGCCTCGGCATCCATACTGTGGGAGGTTGACAGGAGCACACACATAGGAAGAGTATTGGATGCCAGTGGAGGCTGCTCTCAGCGTTTGACTCAGGGGTCTACATTAGACCTGCTAAATCAAATGTTAGAACATTGACCTCTGGAGGGTTGCTATTCTCTGTAGTGTAGACATGCACTAAGTGCCTACACAAACACCAATATTTAAAATCCAGATGACTAAAAATAGATTCCTGAAACCCTTTTTAGATTCCTAAATTCCAGTGTATTCTTAAAGGAATTGTGCTTTGACTTTTATTGCTTTGCTTCTCACTTTTTTTCTCTGTTTACCACTGAAATAGAAAATGATCTGCTTGGTACAGTCAGTAACACTCAGTATCCAAAGTCTATTTCTCATCTTTCCTTGCACAGGTTAGCTTTGATTTCATGGACTGGTCTGATTCTTTTGTCTCAGTTGCCTGATGTGGACTGAGGATTTTGGAAACTGTTCCAAAAGACCTTGATCTCAGGGCATGCTGGCTTGCTTTTGAATACAAAGCATGGCAAACAAAGCAGTAGAAAATGGAGAAAAGAATTGTATGTAAGTTTGTAAGTGATAAATAGTTGGGGATTTTCCTTTTTTTTCATTTTTCAGATTTTGGATAGAGATTGGCAGCAGTGATGGTATTCTGAACTTCAGGTTAACTACATTGTTTGCATATACAGTAATTTATCAATAGCATTGCCTAGCTTTCAGTCTCAAGTAAGCTAATGCGATATGAAGCTTCAGCATCATTCTTTGCTCAGGGGAAGGAGAGAGAGAAGCTTTGCAAAGTGACGATGCAGTGCTGATGTTTTATAGAAAATTTTGTGTCTGGCTCTATGATGACTCAGCAGAGTAACTTATTAGCTAGCTTTGTGCAACCATTTTTTTTCTTCTTTCCTGCATATGACATGTGGTTTCTTCTGTAAATATAAGACCACAATGTAGCGAGGCATGGTTTTCATGAGTCTAGACCCATGCAGAAATTTCACAGTGGCATTTTCATCGGTTTGTTCCAAAATATTTTTGCATGCCTCAGTTTCCACAAGGTTGGGGAAAAAGTGGCTATTTTTGTTTGAAAAACAATCATAATATAGCATTTTCCCCAGGTTATCTTGACAAAACTTCCTGAACTCCAAAATGATCTGTTTTACTTGCAGAGGGTCCTTTTTGCTTCAATCCATTGCAGAATGCAACAAATAGTACCACAAAAATAGTCTACTTTCAGTTTATAATGAACTGTAAATAAACCTTCACCATGTAACCATTTTATCTAGGTTCTTTTATGACTCTTTCCCAGTGGTTACATGAGCAGTGACCAAAATTATAAAAGAAGCATATAAATAATTAGAGAGAAAAGGTGGATGAGGTAATATCTTCTGTTGGACCAATTTCTGTGAGAGAGACAAGCTTCGGAGCCACACAGAGCTCCTCTTCAGGTCTAGGAAAAGTCCAACATCACAGCTAAATGTGAGGTGGAACAGATTGTTCAGTATAAGTCATTAGCACATATTATAAGGCAGAGTGGCCTGTCGACACCTGGGCTGTCAAAGAATAAAAACTGGGGAGCAGTGGAATGTTACCTAGAATTCATGGATGAAATCCAAACAAACCACCTATTAAAAACTACCATTACACTTGCAGACATATAATTAATGATATATTTTTATCTTTTTTTTCTCTTTAGCCAAGTGAATCTGAACTTTATTCTAGGAGAGCTAAGTCAAAATGTTTTTTTTTCCAAATAATTTATTCACTCTGATCACTCATATTTTATTGCTGTTCAGGAGGGATTTCCGTCACATTTTCCCAGTGCAGGGAAATAAATGTTTGTTCCTCCATGGAAAAAGGTGCCCTGTGGTATCCTAGGAGTCTTTGCAATTGCTCTAGTTTCCCTAGTAAATATCAAGTGGTCACCATACCTGGCCACATGATTCCAAGGGCGCTGCTCAGCCAGGGACTCCCTCTGGCCATAGCTTCCCAGGTTATCTCCTCCGGGGAATCTCTAAGGGGAGAACAACATGTGTCCTTCTAGCCCTTCCCCAGACTCACCTCTTGTACTTGGATCATCCAGTCCTGCCTGCGACACAGCTAGCTCCTCCATCTCGTCCCACCACCTTGCAGATCCTATCCATATTAAGGACCTACCTGACTGATATTATCACACCATCGGAATACCTTACCATCTTAATGTCCTTAACTTCACAATACTCTGGTCAGATACGTAGGAACCATTATCCCCATTTTACAGGTGAGAAACTGAGGTACAGAGAGGCATTGAGACTGGACTGGTACTTGTAGCAAGTCTATAGTAGAGCAGGACCTTGAATATAGGTTTCCCAAGTCTTCGTCTAGTTCCCTACCGAAAGGACCCTGGACCACCAGAGTACATTGCATGTGTTTGAAGGGAGAGAAGAGAGGAAATTCCACACATGGAGTGGAATCATTATGCAGATCTAGGGTCTGGGAACAATCTCACCCTTGACCATGGACTGTAATGAAAGACATTTCCTTTTGACCTAGAGTTAGGGTGGTTTTATGTCAGTACAACAAATGTATTGTGCTGACTTCTCTGACTTCAGAGGCAGGTTGGAGTATTAGTGCTGCAATTTTTCCTATGGAAAGTTGCAGAAAAAGAACAGCTTGTAAGTGAAAAGGCTATTGTGCCCTCTGCACACCAGAAAACTGTTTCATCCTGAACTTTCGAAGCTGGCCTAGAAATAAGAGATCAAAATGTAGGTCAGGAGGAATGGAAGAAGTTTAGTCCTATTTCCCTAAGCTTCCATATTATAGTAAGGCTCACCCACATGTCATGGATGTCAAACACTAGATTTAGATAGTTAAAACTCCTGTAGCGAAGGCGAGGAATATCCAGGATATACTTAAACAAGTGTAAGCTTATATTTCTTAAATTCAAATGAAAAGGAAACAAATCTTGTACTTTTAGGAGACTGGCTGAATTTGACTTACTAACTTCAATATATAGGAAGATCAAAGAAAAACTACTTTTGCAAGTACTTTTCTAAAGATCCATGATTTTAGAACGTAAGAATATTTTTTTAAAAAAAACCTTTAGATGTATCATTTCTCTCCTCCCCATCAGTTAAAAAAATAGAATAATCACAAGCTATCTCAAATTCTGCTTGCTTGCCATGCAGTTAAGCCCAGGGTCCAGTGTTTCCTTATTCCTACTGACCTGACAACAGCAATTTATTTTCTGTCTGACTGAAGATCACTGTGGAAGTGTCAATCATGATCTTCCTCTCTATTGATTCCGGTCAACAGCTATTGACAGCTTTAAAAAAGATTATGTTTTAATTGGGGATCAGATAGATGGCATTTTAAGGTATTTAATTTCACTTTGTAACTTGCTATAGATTATCTGAGCAGTACTATGACTCAAGGAGGATAAAGATGAATGTGTTGTCCTTTTCTTTGGGTGACCCTGAGTGCAAATGTAACTCTGGCTAAAGTGACTGAAAATCTTTTTCTATCACAGGGCTGAAAAGGTTGAATGTGAATTCATTAATGTTATCTTTGTTTAAGGCACACATATCTACACATCACAAAGCTCACATCTGCAGCAGTCACACTTATTCTCATAAGGTTTTAGGTAGAAGTAGACTGGTAAGGTGAATGAAGAAAAGTTTCAGGAATTCAAGACAAAGAGCTCCACTTCTCGACTGCCTTGCATCTGCCAGTCATTTAGTTGCACAAAGTGGGTGTATAATATAACATTAGAGTGATTGAATGGGGCATCCGGATTTCGTAACATTTTATCCTCTTTTGCTCCTCTATAAAATGACTATAGAAGATTCAAGGCTGTGGAGCAACTGGCTCTGAAGATTTTTTTTTGCAGAGTCAAGGGAAGATCAAGAAGGATGTTCTTGTGGTGCTGGGCATCACTAGTGCCAAGATATTCAAAAACAACTAGTGACTTGGGTACCTACCTGTGTTTCTAAGTACCCAAACTGAGACACCTTAAAGAAGCTTTTATTTTCAGAAAATGTGAAGCACCCACTCCTTCTAAAAATCAGGCCCTTGTAAGTCTGAATTTGAGCACCTGAAATCACTATTGACTTTTGAATAGGCCCTGTATTCTGTTTGTGACTCTCCCATAGACACGTGGGCATGTGGGTATCTGTGTCCCAGTTTCACAGCTTGAAACTGGGAGTAGAGACATGGATCTGCAACACATGTTTTGTGAAACTAAATTTGTTCACTGTGAAGCATTTTGATCCCCTGAAGTGGGTGGTGCCATAGATGTGCAGATTATTATTATTATTATTGTTATTATTATTTTATGCCCGAAGATAAAAAAGTACACGGCCATTGCTAGGGGGAAAAAATCAGGTATTAGTTGTTTGAAAAAAAAGGAGTTTATTTCATCTCCCTCTCCCCCCCTCCCCCAACATATTAAATATTTATATTGTATTTATCTCCCTCTTAATTAATGGGATAACTAGAATGTTCATATGCTTCCTGTGAACAATTAAAATCTTTGTAACTGAATGAGTCTTATATATCATAATGTGGATTCCCCTATATTCTCTTCTTTCATGGCTACTATCAAGAAAATTAGGGAGCTTAAGAAAAATACTTAGGTTTGATGGGAGACTTTTTGTTTTAATTTTGACCAATGATTTAAGAATGTAATACTTGAGTGGATGACATTTAGATTGAGGTGACAATCAGACCCCTAAAAGAATATTATAGTATTTCTACAGTTACCACTTCCTTGGGACTCTTCTTGCATTCCTCCACTTTCTCCAGGCTCTGGGATCTTTTTTTGAGGTGGGTCCAGAGGCTTCATTCAGAGGGCCTCAGTTTCCCCAGATGCTTTCCACTAGGTTTAGAGGGCAAACCCAAGAGTTATCTCCTGTAAACTGAAGGAGGTAACAAACTGGCACTCTCTTTGTGTAGCTATAGAGGAATAGAGCAGGTTCCCTGGTCTGAATATGAACGCAAAAAGTGCTTTCATGCAGCCAGGTACCCACTCAGCAGACCACAACAATATGTCGGCTGATCCCAGGAGCTATGAGGGGAGAATGATGCCAAAGAGAGGTAGTGGGGCAGGATGGTTGACCCAAATACCCAGAGCGATATTTAAAAACATTGTGACTAGGCTGCTACTGAGGCTATTTCTGAAATGCTTTATTTGGGTGCCAGCTCCCTGATTTTTCTCCTTTTACCAGGTTGAGGGTCAGTTTTAAGCCATTAAATCTTTCTACCAGTTCCTTGCCAAGTGCCATTAGTGAAACCATGCATACAGTTTACTCCTAGCAGTTTCTATGGGAAACACCTATGGTCGTGCATACTTGTTATGTTCACTTTCTTTCTCAGGAATCTCCATGATCAGTCATCCTTCCAGCTGAGATGCACAGGTCTCCATAACTGTTAGATGTTCCCAGCAATTTCCAAGCTGACCCTAATTTTACATACTTTTTATTTCATGATGAAGTATTTTATTTTAGTTCCTCCCATTGCTTAAAGTCCAGGGAGGGTGAAAGTAGGACCCCACTGTCTGAAATCAATTGTCACTCATTTCACACCTGTACTGAAAGCAAACAGACATAATTCTAATTGGCTGCCTGCCAGCATTTCAAACTGCCACCACATTAATTAACGCATCTGTGGTGGAATTGTCAGTCAGATTCCTCTTCTAACCTGCACAGCCTTCTGACAGAAACTCTGACAATCAAACATATGTTTCAAATATTGTGTGCAATAGAAAATATTGGGTAACGTGATCTAAATGGGATATTTCCCATTTGCTCGGTGAATAAATATGCATTTACTTTCCACACATTGCCACTGTGATAACATAGGTCACAGTTTCCTAGCAAAACTCAAGAACATACCTCTCTACCTACCAAGGCCCAGCTGGAAAATGCAATGTGGGACAAACTCTCAAAATGACAAGCATTAAAAATTATTCTTCCAGGAAATTAAGATTGCTGTGGGATTCACTGCTTTCTTGCAAATATCTATTATAGGTCCTCACTTTGATTATTTATTTCTGATGCAAGTAATTTTAAATAAGACACAGATGATTTTGGCAAAATGTAAGTACAGTAGACTTCCGATAATCTGGAACCTTTGGGACCTAGGTGGAGCTGGATTATCAGATATGATGGACTATCAGGAGGTACTATAAACTGGTGTTATATACAGGGCTTGACAAACCACGGCAAAATCCACTCGCCAGCCCTGCACTGTGCATGCACCAGACCCACATTGCACATGTGCGCGCTGCCGGTGAACAGGGCAACCAGCTGAAATCTACTCACCAGGTGCAAGTAGATACACTGATTTGTCAAGCCCTGGTTTTATATATAAACAGTATATCTGTATATAAAGTGTTTTTAACCCTTTTTATTGTAGCACAAGCACTGTCCAGCATTACACAATGCCAGTGGCAGACTGATTTGGTCCCATCCGGTTTCACTCGGTTCAGCTGCTATTGAAACATGTGATGTGCCTTAAAAGGAAAAACTTAAAAAGCAATGAATAGTCCTGCAGCACCTTAAAGACTAACAAAATGTGTAGATGGTATCATGAGCTTTCAGGGGTACATCCCACTTCATCAAATACAGACTACCCCAGCTTTGCCTGCAAAGCTCTTGAAAGGAAAGACATTTGAGACTTCTATATCACAATCACCATTAAAATCTGGTGCTACTGCAAAAACTTAACTGGGTCTTGTCAATTTCAGATCAAATGTGTGGAGTTTACAAACAAAATGATGTATTTACTAAATGACGTATTTACTAAATGCCAAAGACTCAACCTAAGCTCACAGAGTCAACATGAGTTGTTTCCTTCTCACACACAGATTCTTCAAGCCAGATTTTTCTCTCTTATTTTTGTATATCCCATGGCATTCTGTAGGGATGTAACTGGTTGCAGCTTAGTAAAGAATTCTGTTTACTCCCACAAAGGCCCAGAATCCAGCTCACTTTCTCATTGACTGTTTTAGCTTTGAGGAGATAACTGGAATAAATGAGATGCTGCCAAATGCAATTGTACTCAGTTACATGAGTCAACTGAAAAGTTGTAGTGTGACCACTTTCTATTACAATAAGAGATATATTTAACTGGCTGTTTTTGTTGCAGCTTCTTTGCAGTTCATTTGTGCTCTGTTTCACAATTTAGTAATTCTCTCAGAACAGGTTAGCAAGTAAGATTCATATAGGAAACATGAATGAGAGTATTTAAACCGTTTATTGCTATTTCCTTTTCTTTTATTAATTATTATTATTACTATTATTATTCATTTGTGGAGCACTAACAATGTCCTCAGAATAAAAAGGACACCTTAGCTCTGCCTACAATGAGACTGTGATCTAAGAAGACAAACAAAAACACAAACATAGACAGTGCACGAGATGCATAGCAAGTCACAGTATAACAGGCCAGTCAGTACACCGGGTTTTTTTTTTTTTGCCTTGCCTTCTGTAGTAAATTAAAAAATAACTCTTTGAGGGTATGTCTACATTGTCACCCTAGTTTGAACTAGGGTGGCTAATGGAGGCATTCGAACTTGCAAATGAAGCCTGGGATTTAAATATCGCGGGCTCATTTGCATGTTCCCGGGTGGGCGCCATTTTTAAATGCCCGTAGTTCGAACTACCTGCCCTCGGCTACACGCGGCGTGGACTAGGTAGTTCAAATAAAATCCATGTAGAACTGATATAGGCTGCACGAGAAATGGGATCTGAAGTCAGAGGGAATGATGTTCCACTTCTTTGCTCCTTTTGTACTTGGTCACACCCAGGCAAAGTTCATGTGAGACATGATCATTCTAGTACAGAAGTGTTTTGTATTCATCCCACATGGGTGCAAATGCTTGCTTCAGGGGCTTGGCAAGGGAGATTCAGGCCCCCAGAGGACAGAAACACTAGACAACTTGCAAAAGAGGGACCCAGGTAGAGCAGACTGCATAGGAGGAGGCATTAACATAAGAACATAAGAACGGCCGTACTGGGTCAGACCAAAGGTCCATCTAGCCCAGTATCCTGTCTACCGACAGTGGCCAATGCCAGGTGCCCCAGAGAGGGTGGACCGAAGACAATGATCAAGCGATTTGTCTCCTGCCATCCCTCTCCAGCCTCTGACAAACAGAGGCCAAGGACACCATTTTATCCCCTGGCTAATAGCCTTTTATGGACCTAACCTCCATGAAATTATCTAGCTTCTCTTTAAACTCTATTAGGGTATGTCTACACTACAAAGTTAATTCGAACTAACGGACGTTAGTTCAAATTAACTTTGATAGGCGCTACACTAGCGCTCCGTTAGTTCGACCTTAATTTGAACTAGCAGAGCGCTTAGTTCGAACTAGGTAAACCTCATTGTACGAGGACTAAGCCTAGTTCGAACTTACTAGTTCGAATTAAGGGGTGTGTAGCCCCTTAATTCGAACTAGTGGGAGGCTAGCCCTCCCCAGCTTTCCCTGGTGGCCACTCTGGCCAACACCAAGGAAACTCTATTGCCCCCCTCCCAGCCCCGGCCCCCTTAAAGGGGCACGGGCTGGCTACGATGCCCGTGCCAGGTGCAAGCCTGCCAGCAGACCCTGAACCTGGCACGGCTCAAGCCAGCCACCCGATGCCCCCCAGCCCTCCCCCTCTTCCCGGGACCAGGATGGCGGCTCCCGGGAGCTTGCCCAGGACCGCAAGAGGCGGGCACCCGCCTGGTCCAGTGCAGACATCATGGACCTCGTCCACGACCTCCACACTAGGCACAGGAAAGCAGCCGTCTAGGGCAGGATAGCTGCCAGCCTGGCCACCCAGGAGCAGGTTTGCATGAAAATCAAGGTGGTCCACTGAGACCCCCGACCCTGAGCTCTGAGCTTAGAATGGCCGTACTGGGTCAGACCAAAGGTCCATCTAGCCCAGTAGCCTGTCTGCCGACAGCGGCCAACCCTAGGGACCCTGGAGGGGATGGACCAAAGACAGTGACCAAGCCATTTGTCTTGTGTCATCCCTCTCCAGCCTTCCACAAACCTTGGGCAGGGACACAACTCCTACCCCCTGGCTAATACCACTCCATGGACCCAACCTCCATGAATTGATCTCACTTCTCTTTAAACTCTGTTCTAGTTCTAGCCTTCACAGCCTCCTGCAGCAAGGAGTTCCACAGGTTGACTGTTTGCTTTGAGAAGAAGAACTTTCTGTTATTAGTTTGAAGCCTGCTACCCATTCCTTTCCTTTGGTGTCCTCTAGTCCTTCTATTATGGGAACTAATGAAGAACTTTTCTGTATGTACCCTCTCCACTCCACTCATGCTTTTATAGACCTCTATCATATTCCCCCTCCATCTCCTCTTTTCTAAGCTGAAAAGTCCCAATCTCTTTAGCCTGTCTTCATATGGGACCTGTTCCAAACCCCTCATCATTGTAGTTGTCCTCCCCTCTCCCACCCTCTCTCTTCCCCTCTCCCACCTCCTTTTCCCAGTCTCCCCCAGTTTTGTTCAATACAGAGAGATTCTATTTTTGACCACACGTGTCCTTTATTTTGTACATCAGGAAGGGAGGCTAGGGAGGGGTAAGTGGAAGGAGGTGAGGAGGAATGGGGTACGAGCCCCTGATGGGGAGGAGTGGGCTGGCTCTGCGGGCTTCTGGGGGTGGAAGCTCTCCTGCAGCCCCCCAATTGCCCCCTCTCCCCAGATGGCAGCCTGTGGCAAGTGCAGCCGGTTTGATGGCCAAGTGCTGTGATGTGCCCAGTGTGGGTACTCTGGGCAATCCAAGTCAGGACTGCTTTGCAAGCGGGGCACCCCTAAGAACTGTCTGTCCGGGGTGGGGGTCGGGTCTCTTTAAGCACAGCCCTCGGCTAGCCTGAGACAGCATCGCTACGCTCTAGTGTAGACATACCCTTTTAGTCCTAGCCTTCACAGCCTCCTCTGGCAAGGAGTTCCACAGGTTGACTACATGCTGTGTGAAGAAGAACTTTCTTATATTAGTTTTAAACCTGCTACCCATTAATTTCATTTGGTGTCCTCTAGTTCTTCTATTTAGGGAACTAACAAATAACTTTTCTTTATCGGCCCTCTCCACACCACTCATGATTTTATAGACCTCTATCATATCCCCCCTCAGTCTCCTCTTTTCTAAACTGAAACTGGGGGAAGGGCTATGAAGAGCATGCTTAGGCCTCTATGGCCTTTTAGCAGTAGTGAAAGAAAACTGCTCATCTGTACAGATAGAAGAGAGAGAATGTTCAGCTGGGTTATGTTATTCATTCTGTAAACATGGATCGGACAAGATGTGTTCATCATTGTCTCGTTTGTATTTTGTATGCTGAATCCCTGTCCTCTGCTCTGTCTTTTCAACAGTAGGCTCTTTGGGGCAGAGGGCTATGCCTAGCACATTTTGGGAAGGGACAGAATTATGTAAGGCCTTAACGGTGAAGATAAACTTGATGTGCTGAGCCAGTGGAGAAGTGGAACTGTAGAGTTGGAGTGGCATGATGGAGCAAGGAAAGTAATTTTTGCAGCTGCGCTTAGTTGGGCTGGAAAACAATGACTTGGATATTAGGGAGTAATTGAGGTGGGAGATAAATGCTATGTTGAATTGTAACTACTCTCTAAGGAAGGCTAAAAGGACAGCCTCATAGAAATACTAAAAATACAGTGTGTAGCAGTTTCTGTAGTACAGTCGGTTTAATGGGAATAACCTCCAGACTCATTTCCGGAAGACAGCATTCATTGGCTCTGCTAACCCTATATGTTGTACAGCCATTTATTTCATGCACTAACTCTCAAATGGAGAAAGAGCCAATGAAATTTTTACTATTTCTAAGAGCCAATGAAATGATGCCTTTCCTGTGGATAAATGATGAGATGGTACTTTCCCAACATCAGGCATTGCATATGCATCTAGAACTATTTTCTTAGTTTGGATGGAGTTTTATCCATGCTTGAGATCAGGCTGATGGGTACACCAAGAGCACAGCACTACACCATCCCACAGCACCATAATCCACACTGCCAGCTTAGATGTCATGAATCTTATAGACTAAAGGAGTAGTTGTATGATGCTTTTACTATTGTTGTCAACTAACTGGAACAAGAACAATGTTGATGGTAATCCTGGCTTTAACCCTGATCACCATCATGGTGTCCCTGTGTGAAACTAATGGTGGGTATACTTTTCCTGGCCATCCTGAGGCCTCAGCCCCATGTCTGCAATATCTGTCTCAAGTGCTATTTTTGACCAGTTCTTTTCCTTTCCAAGATGAGCCTTCTACTACTTTCATAGCCCTATCTTGGCTTCAACTATGGTCATTTGAGGATACTCCCTTACCTTTAGACTGGGCAGCCAGCCTTTCTGTCTGCACTCCACTGTGCTTAGTAGTCAGCCTAATTAATAGGCTCTATGCCAGGATGTTCTCAGCCCATAGCTTTTCTGTCTGCTTAATGAATTGAGACAGTAAGACCTGGTGGCAAAGCGAGGCAGCTTTTACACAGAGTCCTTGTCTAGGCCAGGTTTATTCCCCAAATTTTCCCACTTTTGTTTCCATTGCTTCCATTCCACTGGTGATAGGAATTGTGGGTTTCCAAGAATAGGCAACATGCTCTAGTGGCCATGTATATTTTAAGCACAGCTTTGGGAGATCTGCTCTGAGAAAGATTGGTCAACATAGCACTTATAACTCCAGCAGCTCTTTGGAGCCTCATTTACACTAGAGGTCATGGGGGTTAAATTACTGATGGCAATAGCAACGGGACATTATTTTGTGGGAGGAAAAAGCCACGTTTAAACCCCAAATTGAGGCAGAGAAGGGTTCACTGCAGGTCAGGGCCACAACTCAGATCCTGCTAGCAGCCACAAACTTGGTCCTCTGCAGCAGTCTTCCTTTACGGTACATCTATGCTGGAATAAAAGATGCATGGCTGGGCTAGAGCAGACATGGGTCAGCTGAGTTGGGCTTGTGGGGCTCAGGCTGGGGTCCCAAAGCCCCAGTTTCAAGCCACGCCTGACCTGCTACAGCACAATTAAACAGCCAAGCCTGAGCCTTGGAAGCCTGAGTTAGCTGACAAGAGTCAGCTGCAGATGTTTCATTGCAACGTAGATGTTCCCTTGGTGGCTTGATATAAACTGTGGTAATTAGCTACTCCCCAGGTTTCAACTACATTTTAAGGGTTAAAATCTGGTTTTCCAGTGCTAGCAATTTAATAATTCTTCATCTTTAGAGCCCAAATCAGCTCACATTCAAACCTTCCTTTCTAAACAAAACTGCTGGATTTTTGTAACTGTGTAAGTGAGGCTGTACTTAAACTTTTCCCCACTCTCCAACATTTCTTTTTGATGTTTCTCATTTTTTGTTTTGATTAGCTTTCCAGAGATGAGTATTTGATATCAAGGTGGGACTTTCAGAGCTGCAACCTAGCACTGCAAAACTGTTTGATTAACCTCTAAGCATCGAGGCGATGCAGGAGGAGATGCCATTTCCTGTTCCCCGTATCTCTTGTAATGGCTCTTCAGATAGGAGCCTGCATGATTAAGCATGTTTAATCACTCAAATCTATCTCCTTTTAGACAGAACAATAGTCAAACCTGCCTCATTTCACTCAGAACAATTGTAATATTCATTTCCTACCTAAAATGGAGAAGACACAGAGCATGCCATTGCAGTGTTCTTGGGGTATTAAGCAAATCCTTCCTAGGAATCTTTTAGTGTCCAGTAAAGCTCCGTGTGTTCTTTGACATTCCATGAAATGACATAACTATGAACTGTGGGTTTTGGTTACAGATGGCTCTTGGCTGTACCATGTCCTTTTTCATTTCCTACCTAAAATGGAGAAGACACAGAGCATGCCATTGCAGTGTTCTTGGGGTATTAAGCAAATCCTTCCTAGGAATCTTTTAGTGTCCAGTAAAGCTCCGTGTGTTCTTTGACATTCCATGAAATGACATAACTATGAACTGTGGGTTTTGGTTACAGATGGCTCTTGGCTGTACCATGTCCTTTCAGAACTTTCTCAAATGATACTTGGGTTACTGTGATGTCAGAAACCTTCACAACAGAGACTCTGAAGGTCCAAACCACAGTTGGCCTGTGGCCCTTTTACATTTGCTGTGGGGGCACAGTGTCCACTCCCCTGAGGAATAATCCTAGCACCCACAGAACCAGCTCTGTGTCCCACCCCACAGCAGGAGATTCAAGTCCAGGAGGCATTCCAGGGCTGGAAAGAAGCATGTTGGGAGTAAAACGGGAGAGGGAATAGTCAGATTGTTCTTATGCCCACTAATTCGATGCATTTGCAGTGGCATTTACAGTTAATTGCATTAAGTCTTCTCTGGCTTTGGCTTGGGGCTGAGTCTGTCCTCTGTTCCTGGCTGGCCCTGGTGCCAGTGCAGCAATGAATTGCACTTTGAGTGTGGAATTATATATTATAATTTGTAGCAAAAGTATGAAGGTAAGATATTTTACACACTTTCTGAGGAATTGCCATCTCCATTCATCTTGCAGACAGCAAAATTAAGACTGAAAGCTAATTGCTTGGCTTTATTTTCAGTTTCTTCCTTCAGTAGTAGAATATTTTACCTGCAGATAGCAGCAGACTCCTATGGATTGAAGCCTAATATCTGAATTGTGGGGAATTACCCATTTATTTTTTTAAGAAGTGGTAGAATTTCTTCACCCGACTGATGAATCATGGCACATCTGCCTTGTTACATCAGGTTTTGTTAGATCACATGACACCCTCTACCCTGATACAGTTTAATGCACATGTTACAGTAGCTACTTGTACCTTGATAAGTGCAGGTTTGAATGAGGAGTAGAAGTGTGTAAGTCTTTACATGGCTAGCACTTCGCTATAACAAAATTAGATAAGAGGAGGGTGTACAGAAGATTGATAAGACTGCAGTTTTAGTTTTGTCTGTGAGCATAAATTGGCACCTTGAGTATCTAAAGATAGATAGATAGATAAAATAGAGATTCTTCACTGGTTTAATCCCTTAGGTATCAATAGAGAATAAAATCCAGAAGCAGAGTTGTTGCTGAAGCAAGGGGCTATAAAATAGGGTGAGAGGGGGAAAAAAACCAAACAAACCTCATTTATTTAAAAAAAATCCTTTTCCAGCCTCCTGGCATGGCTTGTTGCTTCAGCATTGCATTGAATCATTTTTATTTTTTACTTTCATAATTTATTTTTTCTGTCAGAAATTGGATTGTTAATAGTATATACAGTGAGGCTGCTCATGCTAAATGTATTTTACTTTGATCTAACATGATATTGAAGGCGTTTTCCAAGCCTTAAGAAACTGCATGTAAGATTAAAAAAATAAAAAGAGCAGTACAGACATCTAATAGTTATTTTCCACGAGTCGTGGTCCCAGAAAAATGATACATTTTAGGTATAGTGTTTTTCTCCTGTTTTTATTAAAGCCCTATTACTCCTAAATAACAAGCAGTTAGGATAATAGTTCAAGTTGAAACAGGATTTTATAGCACAGTGTACTATTGTCATTCTGGGTGGCTGACCATATTTAGATGGCAGTCATTCCAAGAAAAATATATGAAGGTAAAATACAAAGACTTTCCTTCAGAATCCAACTGCACTTGATGACAAGAAGGAAGATGTGGATGATTTTAGGATTGTCTGTATCCTGTTCATTGAAGGTCCTTCTAAGCATACAGATGATACTATGTATTCTGTATGATGAGTGATCACTTGCTGCCAAGTATGATCATCTTCCATGGGAATTGTGGGCCCTCAGGTGGCTGATAAGGCTGATGCTTGAACCACAAGCTCTATTACAATGAGGACAGATGATTCCAGGTACATCAGGAGGCTAGTTTCCCCTTCCTCCTGTGCCTCTTCTCTTCTTCAGCTGGTTGGCGGGCAAATTCAAAATGCAACGAGCTACTGCATAGGACTTGTCTCCATCTTGGGTGATCTGGGCAAGTGTCTCCCAAGTGTCAACGTCAATTTTGCATTTCTTTAAGTTATCCTTTAGCAAGTCCTTATAATGCTTGCGTTGTCCTCCCACATTACGGTATCCTTATTTCAGCTGAGAGAATAAGAGACCTGTTTTGGGAGGCGGTGGTCTCGAATGCAAACAATGTGATTAGTCCAGCAAAGCTGCTGACCGATGATCATTGCTTTGATACTGGTGGTCTTTACCTCTTCCAGAACACTAATGTACAGTATAGAGATGAACAGGGAAATTTTCAGAAAGCAATTTAAAGTCATGCAGATTAAGTTTGGGGTATCCAATTTTGGATACTGACATAAAAAGGGGAATTTTCAAGCTGAATGTGGGGTGGGTTCTACTCTGAAAATGTTCTGTGTCTTGAATTCTCAGACAGTGATTCAATATAATCTTCATCACCTCACTACTCCTGTATGGTTCCATTTTTACCTGTGGTTCTTCTCCCTGTTTCACACAATAGGTTATTTTCCAAGCTAATATTTAGGAATCAGGAAACGAAAGATCATTTTCCTACATACCTTTAGACTTATTGTATGTCTCTATTATTTTCTATGCTTATATTTTGATTAAATGTTTCTTGTAAAATATTACATGGCCAAGTGGAATGTTAATTTTTGAATTTCCTGACATATTTTATCTTTTGATTGATTAAGGTTGCCATTACATTGACAAAATATTTTGGGGTAGATCATCAGTTGGTGTAAATGGTCTCATCATCACTCCAACAAAGTCAGTTGGGCTTAGGACATACTCCCCTTTGTATTTAATCAATTAAGTATTTCCTACTGTGGAATATCTTCTTTGAAGAATTAGAAAATAAATACTTTAGTTTCTTTCATGGCCATATCCTTCTTGCAAAACCAGTGTGTCATCTTTTCCCTTACATTTTTTGTTTTGATTTATTGCTACATATCTTATGAATAAATTACTTGATCAGCTGCCCACAGGCATGTCCTTAATTCTTCCTATAAGATAGTAATAGCCCCTTGGCTCCAGATGTGGAAATTCTGGGAACCATGTGAACGGAAAGGATTGAAAATATGCTATCCTTAGTGATAAATGGAATCCTTCTGAGTACATAAGAATGGCCATACTGGGTCATACCAAAGATCCATCTGTCGCATTATCCTATCTTCTGACAGTGGCCACTGCCAGATGCCCCATAGGGAACGAACAGAACAGGCAATCAACAAGTGATTCATCCCCTGCTGCCCATTCTCAGCTCTAACAAAAAGAGACTAGGGACATAGGCCAGGAGTAAACCAAACTGGGACAAATGCATGTTGCTAGGTCATATTTTACAATCTAAAACCCTACTCTTTGCTAATTTTTTATTTTGTCAGTTGCTGCTATGTGGTTAGTCTCTTTCCAAAACCGTCTAGCAATTAACATGTGCCAAATGCTCTTTCAGGAGGCCTTAAATCTTTTTTTTAACTAGATAAGCTGATGAATTCTTTCCCAACTTCTTTGTCTCTTTATCTATATGTCTGAGAATATCCCAGACCCATACTTTCCTGAGACAATTTTAAATAGTCTTCTAAATTTCCCATTTATTTCATTACTTTTTTGGACTACACTAGAACTTCAGAGTTGCAAACCCTCAATAGACCAGTCAACTACACTCATTTAGAACTGGAAGTATGCAATCAGGCAGAAGACCAAATAGACAAACAAACAAAAGCAAATATTGTAGAGTACTGTGTTAAATGTACACTACTGAAAAAAGTAAGTTTGAAAAGTAAGTTTTTAGACAAGGTAACGGAACTGTTTCTGGGCTTGTTTTATTTAAATTAAGATGGTAAAAATCAGCATTTTTCTTCTGCACCATAAAGTTTTAAAGCAGTATTAAGTCAATGTACAGTTGTAAACTTCTGAAAGAACAACCATAACATTCTGTTTAGAAAAACTTAAAAAACAACTAATAGTCTAGCAGCACCTTAAAATCTAACAAAACAAATAGATGGTATCATGAGCTTTTGTGGGCACAACCCACTTCTTCAGATTGCTGCTAGACTATTTGTTGTTTTTTAAGTTTTTCCAGTTACAGGCTAATTCGGCTACCCCTTTGAAGATTCTGTATAGAGTTACAAACACTTCAGAGTTACAAATAGCGTCCATATATGTGGTGCTTGTAACTCTGAAATTCCATGGCATTTAAATCTGTCTTTAAATGTGTCTTTATACATTTGTTCCTTCATTTTCAAGACCCATGCACAGCCCCACAACAGCCCACACCTGCTCCTCTGCCTGCTTCCTATAGCCCTTTCAAGCAATGCTGCTAGTCACTCACAATATGAGCAAACAAATAGCTGACATGATGTCTCCTCTTGCCGCGAGAGCCCAACAGCCTCATTGTCGGATCAAGCTTATTGCCTGGTCCACCACTGAGTATAAAACTGTAAACAGCTGTGGATTGTTGTAGTCATTAACGGACTCCTCTTGAGTGGTGCATAAGCCTGCATTCACCAAGGGAATGGTCTTGGCAAAATGCCTAATGGTGATTCTTGCAAGTTTTAGAATGGGGAATCTGAAAATGGGCCAGCAACCCTGTTAAGCTGAACTCTATTATTTATTTTCCTTCTAATGCCCTGTATTTCCTGGTCCAGTGCACACTGCTGGAAAAGTGAGGAATCATAGGCCATATGCATCAAATACTGAAGCCCGCATTTAAAACCGTACAAATGGTAGCTAGTGTATGTTAGCTCCTGACAAGGACCTCCTGTCCCAACTATTATGCCCATGTGAAGTCTCATTGAAGGCATTGGGATTGCATGTGGGCATAAGAGCCCATGAGAGTTGATCCCTTTGTAGAATCAGAATGATAGTTTTTCTATTTTAATCACAAAAGCCCATTTTTATCTCATTCATGCCAGCATAAATTGAGAACAAATTCATCTGAGTAATTCTGGTGTCAATTGGATTCTACGTTCTTAAAATAATCAAATTTACCTCTGTTTAAATTTGCTGCAGGGTGATCAGAGATGTTGGAGGAAGAAATGAGTTTTAGATCACCCAGTCCATAGCCCAGCGCTTTGAATTCCCCACCTGCAGCCAAACACTGCCCATTTCCAGTGTTTGTACAGAGGCACTCTTATCAGGAAAATGCTCACATTATAGGTCAGAATAAACCATAAAAAATGTAATCCAATTATCACCAACTTTTTGCCTCTGATTATTTTTCTTCCTTCTTTTGCTTTCTCTCTGTCCCCCTCTTCCCCCCCCCCCCCCCCAATTCAGTTTTTTTCTTATGAAATGACACATGTGGGGGGAGGGAAGGGAGGAATCTTATAAGACTTTTTTTTCTATTCTATTCTTCTGTAAATGTCCTTTCAACAGGGGTCAGTGTATTAGTGCCAAAGTATGTTCATGTGGTAGCTTAATTACTGTCGTATGAATCCACTGCTGCCAGTGCTGGGTAATTGTTTTCGGCCTTTAATATTTTACTTTTTCCCTTCCCAAGCTGTCTGCATATGGAATTCCAACACGTCCTGACATCTGCCTTTATTCGTCAGACTTAAAAAGCAACACATTGTCCGTGGATCTTGCTAAGGCAAAGGGGGACTATTACTATGCACATTGTGCTTGTGATGCAACTGTTGATGTGCAAGTTAGATAGCATAGTGAAAGGAGAGGAAGTATGATGCTGTGGCAAGGATAATGAGACTGGAACTTGGGAAACCTATGTTTGATTCACTGCTCCACCCTGTGCTTCTTGTATGACCATGGACAAATCAATTTGTTTTTCTGCCTCTCTTTCCCCTCTGTATCTTGGGATAAAAACATTTCCCTACCTCACAGAAGCATTGTGAGACTAAGTACAGTTAAGATTTTGGGGGTACTCTGACACCCTTGTGATGAATCTATAAACCCTCCACTAGACTATAAAAGATTAAGAGCAGTTCTGAGACCATTTAGACCCAGCACACCTGCAGAACCTGATCCAGATAGAAGAGGAGTTTAAAGAAAGACAGCAGGTAAGATAGGGGGACAGTCCTATCCTGAGGAAGGCTAGAGCAGGAGTTCTTGCTGCAGGGAAGGGAGATCCACAAAAGGCAGCTACCCCAGGCCAAGGGATGTAGTACTAGCTTTTCCGTAAAGACTGAGGAACCTTTCACTCTCTATCTTTTCTTTGATTGTTTGTGAGACGGTGACAATGTCCTCAACTGAGAAAGTAAGTGGCAGGAGTGGCTCAAGGAGGTACCATCAGAGCTGCTAAGTGCTTGATATTGCTGCTACTCATAGGGCCTAAGGTCAAAACCCAGTGGAGGAGAGTTAAGGTTCCCATGCCATCCAACTACAAAGGAGGCATACCTCTCCTCTTCCTTTGAGATCAGGGGATGACGACATTGAAAGCCTTGAAATAGGGATGTGATGCCCTTAGAGGTGCAGAGTTGGGGAGGGGGAGAGGCATGTGAGACTTCGGTAATTTATTAGACTCTGTAAACCTGGAAAGAGGTAGACTTCAATGGTGACTAGCCGGAGGGCCAGGTCACTACCTACTGGGAGAGAGACCAGCACTGCACCAGAGTGACCACTGGCAGAGGGCAGTTAAGATGAGGAGAGTTGTCTCAGGGACTTAACCACTAGCAGTTTCACCAGTAATCCCAGCCTTGACACAAAGCTATTTAATTGAGATATTACTGTCTGCTGCTTTAAAAAGGCAAGTCAAAAATCTAGCTACACTCCAAGTACTGTCTGCATACTGGAACTATATAAAATATTTGCCACCAAATAAAAAACTCCCATTATTTGCCTATTTGCAAGTACTTAGCGCTTCTGCAAAAATAGTTTGTGTGGTGATTTTCAAATCAATGAAGCTTTTGTCAAAGCTGAGTACTTAGTGGCTTTTGGGTGGTGATTTTTTTTTTTAGTTAGGCCTACTTTATGGGACCAAGGACAAAGGAAACCATTTTGACTTATCCCCTCTAAGGAAGCATCTATGTTTTGTCTCTTCTCTTTTGAGGGAGTTGCTATATTTGTGCGTTTTTTCTGAGTGCACTTTCTAAGGATCTAAACCATGGGTTTTCCCTTGTGACCACTTGCAGATGAGTATGCAAGCACATCTCCAAACCAGATTTCTGTGAAGATAATGGTATGTGGACTGTCAGCCTTGGCAGGTCTACAAAAGAACCCATCGGAGGGGGGTAGGATAGTATGGAGAGAGAAGGTCTTCATGCTAAAGTAAGTTTGCATAAAGTGTCCAATCTTGAACCTTTTGAAATCTCCCCTCATGGAATTTATGAAAATTCTTTCAATAAAGAGCCTTGTTTACTTTATACTCTTCAAATCTCGCTCTGCTGTGTTAGTGTTGGGCTTTTCTTTATTTTATCTTTTTCTCTGTAATATACTAGAAGCATATTAAGAAATGATTTCAAGGGGAAAAGAAGATTATTATTCCAATTTGAGATTCAAGGTATTTTAAAATGTGTGATGTGTATTTCAATGGTGATGAGGCACATAGGGGCATATGCAGTAGAGCTAGCTCTCTGAAATCCATTGCAGTAACTGGATTTGTGAATCCTGAAATGGAATAATAATCTCCTTTTGCTGTTCCTGGGGGGAATGCTTGGCCTGGCAGGAAGAACTCAAGACCCTATAGTCCTGCACTCTGTGATTCTCTCAATGGTAATAACATCATAGCACAGAGGACACACAGCCTTGAACAATACAATGCAGACTTCTGTTCTCCTCAGGTGTTTGTCTTTTCTTTTAAATTCACAGAGGCAAAGAAACATACTGCAGAAAATGAGTTTAGAAAATAAATGTCTAAACTCCATGATATCATTAGTTTCTCTCACCACACCACAGAGCTTTGTCCACTGCTGATGTGCACAGCTTAATGGGATGGTGAATGTCTCCTTGCAGGCACAGAGCACCTTAATCTGCCTGTGACTTCAATGGTAGCCAAGCAAGCCCACCATCTTGCTAGACTGGGCAACTTGTGCTTAATTCTACACCCAGTGAAATCAGTGGTGACATGCCCATTGGCTTCAATGACTAGTATGTCAGGAGCATACCTACTGTGATCCACAGATCACATAGGCTATACCATGGCACGCTATAAATGTTAGAACAGTGTTTTGGACATTTGCCTTTCTTTTAGATGAACAAGTAAAGCTTTAATGTTCAAAGGAGGGTCACTGGGTTGCTACTGTGCCTCTGTAGGGCACAGCTGCTTGCACAGGAAAATAAAACCGTTTTCTCTGCATTTTTTTCCTTTGGAGTATGCAAAAATCCCATGTGCATTTTTTTTATGAATTGGACCCTTCTATTTTATAGCCAGTACTAGTTCATGCTTATTACAATGCCATATTATGGCCTTAGCCACTTTTTATATCCCTGTAACATAGTACCCTGGAGAAAGATGCTTCACTAAGCAAGAACCAGTAAACTTGCTACAGAATCAGCGGAATACTTTTCACAAAAGTGCATAAACTTCTGTTCTTAAACATTGTCATCCTTCACCTTAACAAGCACAGCAAAAAAGGTTCCACCGGTTTCTATGCCTTGTTAGGTCTATCATCTTTTTAATTAATAGTGTTTTTACGAAGCCGTCTGAACTGTGTCATTTCCATTATCAGGAAACCATTGCCATTAATGAATAATTTTCATTTCTGATCCTTGATATCATGCTAGTTGATCTCCTGTTTCCATGCCGCCGAATGATAGCATCGTTTTCTGCCCACGATCAAATTTAATTTGGACTCTGATTATATTATGCTGTTGCGACTGAAGTGTCAATTTTTGTCAGGCAATTAGGAGCTATAACCTGTGAAGTTAAGTTTGATAGGCATTGTAATTGGATTGTTACAGTAATAGCTTGGAACATTCCTTTTTTTCCTTGCTTCTTTGATTTTTGATGCATACTTTAGTATTAAGAACAAAGGCATTTTGTTGTTATGCAACCATAGGACATTCAAGACAACAAGATGGAGACAGGATTTTTCCACTCGCCTCACGTGGACTTGATTTAGGTTTGGCTACAAATCATGATGGGATTTCGAAAAGAATTCTGCTGGGGTCAACAAAACCTGCAAAAGTCAAATATAGAATCAAAGCTTTTACAATCATAATTCTTTGTACTTCTTTCATTGAAAAGGTTACATAGAAAAAATAAATCAGAACTGGAAATGTGTCAAATTATTCTTTGCACCATTCTCTCTTCTTCTTTTTAGCTATTTAGTGGCCTCTGTGGGTTTGTGATCTCTGTGAGTACCAAGTATGGTAATTTTGGAACATACTGTGGCTCAAATCCTCGGCTGGTGTACATATGGGTGCACTTCACTGGCACTGTGCCCATTTACACCAGCAGAGAATTTGACTCTATGGAAAATAGTCACAGCATGCTCGCTAATATGTAATGGAGAACACATTTGTAATGGATCCTTGTCAGTTCACTCTCCAATGTCAGATTGGAAGTATCTGGTTTTACCTTTTTTTTTCTTCTCTTCAGACACAGTAGTCCACAGATTGGCTGTTTTTCAAAAGAGAATTGTTCTTAGTGTCTTTGGCTTGAGCTCAGGCCTTCACCAGGTGTCCTCTTCTGATCATCAGCACAGTGAAAAAACATCTTAAATAGGACAATGGAAAAGGTACTACCATATGCAGCCCTCATCTCATTGGGAATGTGTTATAGCCACAGCTGTGGGGTGAGTACAAGGAGGAGGAAAACAAAGGAACCTCAGCTGCTGTAATATATAAGAAATAACGTACACACATTGGGGTGCGGTTTTAGAAAATGGAAAATCCAAACCAGAGTTGCAAGGTGAGTGGCTAAAGTGAAGTTTAAACTTTAAAATTAATGAAAAGCAAATTTGAAAAGAGACAGATGTATGGTTTAGGTAACCCCCATAAAGATTAAGGTTCTTAAGGGAATTAGCTGAATATCAGAGGGTATCTTCCCTCCCATCCCATCAGACTTCCAAATCATCGTCTCTGAAACAACACTAGAACCTCCCACCTGTTGTTGTTTCACTGGGAAGTAGCTTTCTGTGATCTGCTGGACTCACTTTCCAAACAGGCATCTCATGCTGTGGCCTGGTAGGTTCCTCCCTGCTTCCGAGGGTAGTGACTTGAGGGAAAGCCAGTTCCGTTCATCTTCTTCTCAGTCATCCTCAGTGAGCTTGCTGAGCTTGCTTGCCATTGGAGATGACCTGGTGTGTCTAATGCATCCTTTGACAGTACTATGCTCCTGGTAAGCCTGTTCCTTCAAATCTACACTGCTGATATTCTTCCATAGTGGTGAATGATCCTCATCCCAGTGCTGAAGCAGTACATCCCAGCAACTCATCTGCTAGGCCCTGATGCTTTATCTTTTTTTACAATGTATATTCACAAGTTTGTGCTTTCATAGTGTTTTGTGGGATTGCAACATTCCCAGTCTTGCTCCCTCAGTTCCAGCACACATCATGGGAGACTGCACGTTTTTGAGATGACCCATGCTCAGGGCTGCAGGTAAGAATCGGGTGGAGCTCTGGATAGCTGTGCTTGGTAGATTGTGTCCCACAGAACATCATTACTAGAGGTTGTGGGGAGAAAGTGGTTTGTTTGTGCTTTGGATTGCTGCTTGGACAGTGAAATTCCTTGGTTTTTAATCCCCCTTTTCCTGTTTATTTTATTCCTGTTTATTTTATTAAGTGTTAACTGAAAGTTTAGATGAAATAAAACAAAACATTTACATTTGTATTACATTTTCTTTAAACCCTTTACTTTCATGCACAAAGTCTAAATTTTGGGCATACTCTTCCTGACATTGTTCCCTTTAATCTGGTGATGTCAAAAAACAAACTAAGAAACTGAAAGGATGCGTCAGGGCTGTTAAAGAGGGAGTGGATTGATGATGTCACAGAAGCAGCTTCATCTGAAAAAGTAATACACAGACTAGAAAGTAAGTTAAATGGACTCGAAGATATCTTAATCTATTCTGCTGAATCAGAAGGCAAGTCATGATAGGAGAGGCTGGGGAGAAGCCTATGGGTGAAAGTTTTTGACTCTGAAGATAAATATTTTCTCTTTCTCCATTTCTACCTCTTTAGATTCTCTTTTGCTTTCCATTCTTTTCTCTCTACAGGCATGTCTACACAGTAGCATTATTTTGTAATAACTGACGTTATTTCAAAATTACAAAATGCACATCTTCACAGTAAGCCTTTATTTCAAAATAGTGATGAGATAGCGGACTTCTTACTCCAACTCCTATAACCCTCGTTTTATGAGGAGTAAGGGAAGTCGAAGGAAGAGTGCTCTTCCTTTGACTTCCTGCTGTGTAGGCAGTGCCAAAAGCCGAATTAAGCTATTTTGACTTCAGCTATGCAATTGACGTAGCTGAAGTTGCATATCTTAATTCGACTTTGGTTCTGCTGTGTAGACATGCCCAAAGAGACAAGGAATAGGGTGGAATTATACCTGAAAAAGAAAGTAAAAGTCATGTAGATCATTATATGCCATCTGCAGGAATATAGACTAAAATTCTCTAATGACAAAGAGCAATAAACAGATAGATAAGTATGCATAAAGAAATCCTCCCTAACTGATGTGTGCAACTTTCTGGAGTCTCACAACAAGAATCATTATTAATTTTCCATTTTTCAGTTTATCTGATGCAGGACAAAAATTACAGTAGGATTGATGATCTATAGCTCATTTATTGTAATGCACTGCATCAATAGTCAATGAGCTCTGTTTTCTGAAAACTATTTCATTCTTCTTTTGCTATTAGTACAATAATGAAGCAGGTGCAGTATGTACTTGCATAAGAACTGAGAATGGCGTTAGCACCTACGTTGCACTGTACAGCTTTTGATACTTTGCATGCACATTATAAGCAACATCTGAGGACCGGCAGAGTTTAGAGGTTCAATATTCTCTCCCTTTCAGCCTCCTATGGCAGCGATGTAACCAGTTGGGGGCAGACTGATATTCTGGAAATTAAAGAGAAAAGAATTAAAAATTACAAATCCACTGTGATTTCTGCATCTGAGCCTTACCATTAATAATCTAATGTGAACAATTCTATTAGGTAAAAATGACGGGTGACTCCAAATGATATTTTTGAAATGTCAGAGCATGGGAAGGTTTACATTTGACATGCCATTTAAATACTTCAATACATTTTTATACAGGTTGGACCGAGTTGGTCCCGCGCCCTGGGGACCTGACTGGCCCCGATGAGGGGATTTCCTGGAACAGTGAAGGTCCCTCCTCTCATTGCTATGCTTCTACTGGGCTATGGCTCCAGCCTTCCCCCACTGCTGCCTCAGCCCCCTGGAGCTCTCCCCAGCCCTGCTGCTGCCAGGGCCGGAGAGCCATGGCCAGAGCTCCACAGCTGCCTGGCTCTGAGGCCAGGGTGGAGGGATGAGGCCAGTTCTCCACAGCCTGGATGGAACTCTGCAGCTGGGGCTGGGGCTGGGGCCAGAGCTTCCTGGCTGCTGCTGCATTTGGAGCTCCCCGGCCAGGGAGGGGCCAGGGAGCTCTGCTGGGACCAGAACTCCCTGCCATGACATTCATCCATCCTCCTCCCTCCCCCCCCCCCCACACACTTTGGGCTCCCAGCTGAGTCACCAGTGCCTCTTACAGTGCTCCTGCCCCTACGCCAGACCTCCATCCTGGGTTCTGTGGTGCAGGAAGATCCATGGTCCATGTCAGACCACTGATATTGCCAGACCAGGAAGTCCCGGTTAAGGGAGGTACAACCTATATTTTAAAATAAAACCTATCATACTAGTGTAAGATAAATATTTCCAATCTTTTTAACCTGCTAAAATATGAGATGTTACATAACTCTTTATAATGTTTCCAAATATTTCATCTGAAGATATTTCATTGACAACTTCTGTTGTTTTTGCTACACTTGTCTACCCCATCACATTTAATACTCTGATTACACTCCTACTTTATGATGGATACAATCTGATCATTATGGTGACATACAATCTCTTCAGCAGCTAAAGAAAAAAAATCTCCTATGGAGGGGTTTGAATTGTTTCACCCCTGTGATAACTCCAGTGTTAAAAAAATATACAAATAGCATGTGTAACAGCACACACCTCCTTCACAGTGTCCTCAGCTTCAGGCTGGAAAGAACACATTTAAGGGTGAAAGGGTTCATCAGTTCCCATCCCAAGTCAGTCTAGTGAAATGGCAAACAAACATGTCAGTTAGTTGCATTAAATATGGTGGTTATGCAATAGGAACATCCATTGCAAACTGTATTGAGATAAAAAAACTCCTTTCTCATAAGACTCTGAACTGCTTCTATGGTAATATCTTCTGCCTAGCAGGACTGGATTTGAACTGGCAGCCTAGTGGGAATAGGTTCTGTATTCCACAACCATGCCCTTGAGTCATCAGTCCTAGAGCCTATTTTACAAATTGTGTGCCCTGTCCCATTATGGTACCTAGCTGACCACTTTTACTCATGTACAATGTACTTGTACAAGACACAAATAAAAACAGCCCCTGCCCTGATGAACTTACACTTACAGTTGAACAAATAACGATACACAAATCAAAAAAATCCATGGAAAAAGGTGTTCGTGTTGATTCAAAACATTTAATTCTAATTTGAGTTAAGAATAATTTCAGGTTGATTAAAACTTTTTAAAATTTCTTTTCTACTGGGCTGTGTCCAGACTCAGGGTTTTTTTCGGGAAAAGTAGCCTTTTCCCGAAAAAACTTCCCCTGTGTCCAGACTCAAGCCGCGTTCTTTCGAAATTATTTCGAAAGAACGTGGCTTTTCTTTCGATGGCGGTAAACCTCGTTTCACGAGGAAGAATGCCTTCTTTCGAAAGTTCCTCTTTCAAAAGAAGGCGTTCTTCAATGTAAATAGGGCTTCCTCGAAAGAGAGCATCCAGACTCGCTGGGTGCTCTCTTTCGAAAAAGCGGATTGCTCTTTCGAAAGATCCGCCTGCAGTCTAGACGCGATCTTTCGAAAGAGCCTCTTTCGAAAGAAGCCTGCAGTCTAGACATAGCCCTGGATAGAAGTGTTTTGGTTGTCTCAAAACTATTTTTTGTTAACAGATAGAGAGACAGGACACACTGGTAAATCCAGTGATTGGCCAAAAGATCAAAACAACCTTTTGAAAGTGGATTGTGTGATAGTAAAGTTGAGAGAAGCACATAAGATGGAATAATTTTACAGGTCATATTATGGAAAATGAACAGTTTGCTTCCCTAGCTGTCTTTGTCTAGAAGTAGATTCATGCTAGATAGCCTTAAGGATTACTTCATGAAAAATATTTTCACACATACTAGATCAGTTCCATTCCCAGTTGTGTAAACTAAATGTATTAAAAAATATATGGAAAAATATTCATGCTCAAGATTGCAATGAATTGGAAACACCTCAAAATAAGAAAAACAAATATAAAATCACAACTGCATTAAGCCTAACTAGAAAAGCCTAACTAGAAAAGCACATGTAGTGCTCCCAATTCTCTTTATTTACAGACCCCAAGGAAAATTAAGGATGACCCTTGACACAACCTTCAAATCTGAGTGTGAAACCTTTTCAGAGTGTGGGGGGCATTGGTTTGTGGAGTTCTGCTTTAGATCCACAAGGATAAGGATGAGCTACAAAGTCTGGATGAGCTACAAAGCTTTCCCAAAATCAGGGATGTTCAAATCCAGAATTTTGGTTTGGGCCCATCTTTCCAAATGAAGCCACCAAACACCCATACACTGAGAAATGTAGTATGGTGTACAATATTTTGAGGGAAGCCTGGGAATGGTAGGGCTAGATATCTCAAGGGATTTGTACTGTTATACAAAGAATATAGAGAATCAATTTGAAATCAACCTATGTAAAAAATGGCTAATGCTTGATTTCTGTTTAGTGGCCTAAGAGAAATGACTTGGCATTTTCAGCTGATTCCTAGTGGACAAATGTCTGCATCACGATTGGCTGCCTCAGATCAACGACAGAATGGACATGAAACAGAACTATTTTTTGAGGTTATCTTTTCAGTCAGGGTAAATGCAGATTGGCTAGCAAGGTGAGGAATATTATCCTGCCCTGTGCACCCATGCGATGCATAAACAGAGAATTTGAATCCTAGGATAGGATTTTCCAAACACGTTCTCAGCATTGACCTAACTCTATTATTGGATTTCATTGTGAACAGCTGCCACACCCTCAATGCTGAGACCCGCCCCCCCCACTAGGATTTCTAGTCCATAATCCTGTCTCTCACTGAAAAAGGGGTGGGGGAGGAAGGAAGCAAGCTATTCTAACTGTAAAGGACAGGGGTTATAAATAGAGAAACAGCAATACAGGCAGTCCCCGAGTTACGCGGATCCAACTTATGTCGGATCCGCAGTTACGAACGGGGCTTTTCTCGCCCCGGAGGACTGAAGCGGCGGGACACCCAGATGCGCTGCAGTCCCGCCGCCCCCATCCTCCGGGGCGAGAAAAGCTGCTCCCCGTCTTTCTGGTCTGCAGGGAGACCGGGAGCAAAGCCGCGGAGCACGCCCGCAGCGGGACAGCCCGGGCGCGCCTGGGCTGTACCGCTGCGGGCGTGCTCCAAGGCTTTGCTTCCCGTCTCCCTGGTCAGCAGACCAGGGAGCCGGAGCAAAGCCGTGGAGGACGTGGGCGGTCCCCCCCTCTCCCCTCAGCAGACCAGGCTTTTCTTGCCTACGTCTGGGGTAGAGCAGCTGGGGCGCTGCCGGGTTGGTCCCGCAGCGCCGCTACTCGGCGCTACTGTACCAACCCGGCAGCACCCCAGCTGCTCTGCCCCAGGTGTCCTGATTCAGCCGCTGCTGGTCAGTTTCAGCAGTGGCTGAATCAGGACGCCTGGGGCAGAGCAGCTGGGGTGCTGCTGGGTTGCTCAACTAGTGCCGAGGAGCGGCGCTACTGGAGCAACCCAGCAGCACCCCAGCTGCTCTGCCCCAGGCGTCCCCAAGTCAGCCGCTGCTGAAACTGACCAGGGGCTGACTACAGGAAGCCTGAGACAGTGTTGCTCTGCCCTGGGCTTCCTGGAATCAGCCGCTGATCAGTTTCAGCAGCAGCTGACTTGGGGACGCCTGGGTTTCTTAAGTTGAATCCATATGTAAGTTAGAACTGGCGTCCAGATTCAGCCGCTGTTGAAACTGATCAGTTTCAGCAGCGGCTGACGCCAGTTCCGACTTACATACAGATTCAACTTAAGAACAAACCTACAGTCCCTATCTTGTACGTAACCCGGGGACTGCCTGTACAGGGAAGGCATTTGTCTTATAGCTATGATTAATTGCCTCCTACAGGCTTGAATATGGAATTATTAAAAGCCCTAAGCAAGAGGAAGTATTTAGTTGGACTACCCAAAGAGAAGACCAGAGATTGAATTAGGACTCATATTTTCTCCTGAAAATTGCTAGCTAATTGTTCAGGTATAATGAAATTACTCTGAATTACCCAGATTGTCCTGGAGTAGAGTAGAATTAACTTATATATTTTATTTGCTGGCCAAACAAACAAACACAACAGATTGAATACCATTAATTTTGGCTTGACCAGAAACAAAAGACATTCATTTTTTGGGAGGCAAGCTGTAAAAATAATAATAAAAAAAGCTTAGTTTGAGTTTTTTAACCTATTTTAAAAATAAAATTGGAGTAAAATTGAAACTGAAAAGTTATTTCAAATTGAAATTTTTTATTTGAAAATGACAAAACAAAACATTGAAATAGTTTGGAATTCTTTTTTATTGGACTGATTAGGTGAAGTCAACATAAATTTGTGAAATGTTTTGGTTTGCTCAAATATGCTTCTTTTGTTTTAAAAACGTTTGAAATTTTGCTTAGCTTTATTCTTGAGTTCAGTCATTAAAAATGCCCTAAATTGCAATGATGAGTTTTGCCTAATCACTCTTTGTTTCCCATTAGATAAAAAATGGCTTGTTACTATCCCTTCAAACTTTTCAAACAGTTGAATTGCACTGAATTCTCTTAATCTGGATAGTTCTGATGGTAATTCTTGGCCCATTCCTGCTCTCATTGGGTATGTCTACACTACAAAGTTAGTTCGAACTAACGGACATTAGTTCGAACTTTCATAGGTGCTACACTAGCGCTCAGTTAGTTCGAATTAAATTCGAACTAACGGAGCGCTTAGTTCGAACTAGGTAATCCTCATTCCACGAGGATTAAGCCTAGTTCGAACTAGCTAGTTCGAATTAAGGGATATGTAGCCCCTTAATTCGAACTAGTGGGAGGCTAGCCCTCTCCAGGTTTCCCTGGTGGCCACTCTGGCCAACACCAGGGAAACTCTACTGCCCCCCTCCCGGCCCCGGACCTCTTAAAGGGGCACGGTCTGGCTACGGTGCCCGTGCCAGGTGCAAGCCTGCCAGCACCCAGCCAGCAGACCCTAAACCTGGCACGGATCGAGCCACCCACCTGATGCCCCCCAGTCCTCTCCCTCTTCCCGGGACAAGGCTGGCGGCTCCCGGGAGCTTGCCCAGGACCACAAGAGGCGGGCACCCGCCTGGGCTAGTGCGGACATCGTGGACCTCGTCCACGATCTCCGCACGAGGCACAGGAAAGTGGCCGGCTTGGGCAGGATAGCTGCCAGCCTGGCCACCCAGGAGCAGGTGTGCAAGAGAATCAAGGGGGTCCACTGACACCCCCGACCCTGAGCCCTGAGCTTACAATGGCCGTCTTGGGTCAGACCAAATGTCCAACTAGCCCAGTAGCCTGTCTGCCGACAGCGGCCAACCCTAGGGACCCTGGAGGGGATGGACCAAAGACAGTGACCAAGCTATTTGTCTCGTGCCATCCCTCTCCAGCCTTCCACAAACCTTGGGCAGGGACACAACTCCTACCCCCTGGCTAATACCACTCCATGGACCCAACCTCCATGACTTGATCTCACTTCCCTTTAAACTCTGTTCTAGTTGTAGCCTTCACAGCCTCCTGCAGCAAGGAGTTCCACAGGTTGACTCTTTGCTTTGTGAAGAACAACTTTCTGTTACTAGTTTGAAGCCTGCTACCCATTCCTTTCCTTTGGTGTCCTCTAGTCCTTCTTTATGGGAACTAATGAAGAACTTTTCTGTATGCACCCTCTCCACCCCACTCATGCTTTTAGAGACCTCTATCCTGTCCCCCCTCCGTCTCCTCTTTTCTAAGCTGAAAAGTCCCAGTCTCTTTAGCCTCTCTTCATATGGGACCTGTTCCCAACCCCTGATCATTTTAGTTGCCCTCCCCTCTCCCATCCTCTCTCTTCCCCTCTCCCACCTCCTTTTCCCAGTCTCCCCCAGTTTTGTTCAATAAAGACAGATTCCATTTTGGAAGAAACGTTATCTTTATTTTGTACATCAAGAAGAGGGGCTAGGGAAGGGTAAGTGGAAGGAGGTGAGGGAGGAATGGGGCACGAGCCCCCGATGGGGAGGACTGGGTTGGCTCTGCGGGCTTCTGGGGGTGGAAGCTCTCCTGCAGCCCCCCAATTGCCCCCTCTCCCTAGATGGCAGCCTGCTGCAAGTGCAGCCGGGCTGATGGGTGAGTGCTGTGATGTGCCCAGTGTGGGCACTCAGGGCACTCCAAGCCAGGACTGCTTTGCAAGCGGGGAACCCTGAGAACTGTCTGTCCGGGGTGGGGATCGGGACCCTTTAAGCACAGCCCTCGGCTAGCCTGAGACAGCATCTCCACGCTCTAAGTCCTCCTCTGATGCCCTGCCGGCACTGCTTCCGGCCATCCTTAAGCCAGGTTCAGGGTCCACTTAATGTGGACGCGCTAGTTTGAATTAGCAAAACGCTAATTCGAACTAGTTTTTAGTTCTAGATGCATTAGTTCAAATTAGCTTAGTTCGAATTAACTAATTCGAACTAAGTTAGTTCGAATTAACATTGTAGCGTAGACGTACCCATTGTTATTAACTGATTTTTTTGTCATTAAATCTTTGAAGGACCAGGATTGGATACGCTATGTGGACATGTTTACACATATGTCCTTTATTGATGTTCACCTGTTCGAAAGCCCTTAAGGCTTATTTCATAGACAACAGCTTGCAGAGATATTTCAGCTTGAGTGGTAGATCCAAAACACAGACTTTTATCTATGACTATTATATGGCCCCCAATTCCTCTCAATCTTTTTTTAGATGTAAGACTAGTAGACCCAGGGTTCTGATTGTAGCTATGTACCTATGTGTGGTTAATTTGAAGAGGTGATTACTTTACATAGTTAAGCATGTTGTCTCAAGCATGAAGTTTGACACCCTTCCACCTCTGCAGTTCATAAAAGAAAATTTAAAAAATCCTCATTGCACCACATTTTAAGAGTTATGACTTACTGACAATGATAAATGCAGGACAATGTAGCACTTTAAAGACTAACAAGATGGTTTATTAGATGATGAGCTTTCATGGGCCAGACCCACTTCCTCAGATCAAATAGTGGAAGAAAGTAGTCACGAACATATATATTCCAAAGGATACAATTAAAAAAAATGAACAAATATGAAAAGGACAAATCACATTGCAGAACAGGAGGGGGATGCGGGGGGGGGGGGGGGGAAGGAAGGAAGGTAAGTGTCTGTGAATTGATGATATTAGAGGTAGGGATGTTTGTGAGTTAATGGTATTAGAGGTGATAATTGGGGAAATTGTCTTGGTAATGGGTGAGATAGTTCAAATGTTTGTTAAGTCTTTGTTGGCAAGTGTCGAATTTTAACATGAATGACAGTTCAGAGGATTCCCTTTCAAGTGCAGATGTAAAAGGTCTTTGTAGCAGAATGCAGGTGGTCAAGTCATTGAGAGAGTGTCCTTTCTGGTTAAAATGGCAAGAAACTGTTTTCTCTTTGTGATCTTGTCTGATATCTGTTTTGTGGGCATTAATCCTTTGGCGAAGTGTCTGAGATGTTTGTCCAATGTACATAGCAGACGGACAATGATAACACTTTCTGAAAATTGTGATTAAATTGTGTAAGTCCTTTTATTCAGAATTAAAAACTTAAAATAGCTTCTTTCTGAAAAATATGCAATGCCTATTGTTCCTTTGTGTCCTTCTCTTTGCCAAGGAAATCATATAATACCATCGAATCTGAAACATAAGCAAATTTTGGTACTGACTGTGCAAGAAGCAGTTTTCAGAGCTGCAGTAGTAAGATGTTTGAGAAATGCCATCATTTGAAAACTAAATTATTTGTCAATAAATTCGACAGGGAAAATATCAGGGAGACAAAAGGGCTTGTCTACATCATGTAGCAATGTGCATTATTGGGGAGAGGGGAGGTGATCCTAAAATGAACTAACATGTGGCTCATTATTTGACACAGTACTACTTCAGAGAGCACTAAGAGTATGTCTACACTACCACCCTAGTTCGAACTAGGGTGGTAATGTAGGCAACCGGAGTTGCAAATGAAGCCTGGGATTTGAATTTCCCGGGCTTCATTTGCATAAAGCCGGGCGCCGCCATTTTTAAATGTCCGCTAGTGCGGACTCCGTGCCACACGGCTACACGTGGCACGGACTAGGTAGTTCGGACTACGCTTCCTAGTCCGAACTACCGTTACTCCTCGTGAAACTGATGCAGCAAGCCAAACCCTAGAGGTGCCAGAGCTCAACCCTGGCAAGCCCTGGCCCAAATTAAGCACTGATTAGTACTTGGATCAACTCCCATATGAGGAGAAATTAAAAGCACGGAGACTGTTCATTTTATGAAAGAGATGAAGAAGGGGTGATATGAAAGAGGTTTAGACAGTCATGAAAAAACAACAAATGGTCCGGTAGCACTTTATAGACTAATTAAACATGTTTCGTTAGTCTATAAAGTGCTACCAGACCATTTGTTTTTTTTTTCTGTAACAGACTAACTCAGCTACCCCCTGAAGTTCCTGAACATAGTTATGAAAGGTGACTATTCAGGCTAGAATTGCTAGTTAGATCCTGCTTAGCCCTGAAGTTAAAACATGCTAATAGGTTACAAATGTACAAGCCAGTGGTTAATAAGCATTTTTGTAGACCTCCCTACACCAAACTGATATCCCACAGACGCTCTTCTCCAGGGGGCCCACAAGTGGGTGTCCTGTTGTTGTAGGGCAGGGGCAAGCCAGGCACAAAGCTCCTGGAAGGTGGACTTCCACATCTGGAGGTTTCGGAGCCACTGGTTGTCGTCCTGCTGTTGCATAACAAGCCAGTCCCACCAGTCAGAACTGGTGTCCAGCCTCCAATCTCGCCTCTCCAGGAATAAATTCGGGAGCAAGGGCAGTAGGGCTGCAGCCTGAGGGGCTCAAAGCTGGGCTCTGAATCCAGCTCTGCCGCAAACGTCATGATGATCTCATGAAGATGCAGCAGAACTTCCATCATCACAGTGTGGGGCCATCGCCTGCCCAGGAGTCGCTCAGGCTCCATGGCCAAAAACACAGTGCAAAGCAAAAAACCAAACCTGAAAATAAACTGCTGTGGTGTCCGAGGAAGCAGGGCAACCAGAGCAAAAACTTTGTTTCCCTCTAAAAGGTAGGCAAGCCAGGAGCAGAGCAACGGCTGTCCAGGACTTGGTTTGAACTAACATGTCCTGGCGCGCACTTTCACTTTTGAAACAGCTGTTGAGCGGAGTAACGCGCCGGCGAGATCATGCTAATGAAGCGTGGGATATTTAAATCCCTGCTTCACTGACTATTTTGAATGCCTACATTTGCATCCCTAGTTCGAACTAGGGTGCAAGTGTAGACATACCCTTGCAGACTTCTTGATGAAAAGCAATGTATCATTAGTATTAATGTACATTGCCCATTATTTTTATCTATGGTCATTTTCCACTGTTTAAGAAAATTGGTCTGGAGTATTAGCCAGATAGAACTGCTGAAGTTCTCTCAGTAGAAGTTCAGTAATAGAGTCATATTGAGTTTTATCATCAGCAATTTTCCTTTACAAGCTTCCCAGAAACATACAGATTGAGCATTGCTTCTAATTGTTAGCTTAAGGCTAAAATTTTTGATCATTTTATTTCTGCTATTTTCAGTGAAATTCATTTATTGAAAAGACTTTGATAACAGTTTATACTGTTTAATTCCTTATTTTGGGGCACATGTGGGAAGAATTTGACCTTTCGAATTTTAGCCTAACTTTGGTAACAGGGAGCATCCTTATTCCTATTTTTCATTCATATTAATACTGCATCTATCTCTCTCGCACTGTAGAAAGCGATTAATATTGTTCTATTAACCTCTTTCTAAGTACCAATGACCTTTCCCCTGAAAATGCAATTATTGGATGTTTTTCCATAGTAAATCTCATTTATTAGAAAGTTTTGCCTCATACACTTTGTTGGCTGCCATTTCCTTTAAAAATCATGCTTCTCATTATTTTGAAATAAGTAACATATTTTTAGTAAAAAAGAAACATAATGCATGCAATATTTTGAGGTTTGCTTGACTCATCTGTGCCATTGACTTCATAAAGTTAGAAGACCACACTGATGAGCATTTTCTATAGCCTGTCCCCCCGGTCAAATCCTCAATCACAGTTGATCTGCTGCAGCTGGAGTAGTACAGGCACTATAGAGAATAGCCATCCAAAGCTCTGCTCAGAGCTCGGTTCCCTCTAGAATCTGCTCCAGAGTTTGGCCTGTTCCCCATGTAGAAGATATGTTTGAGCTCTTGGGCAGTTTTCTCAGCTCCCCTTTTGGCCTATCCAAGGGATGGAAAGAGAGCCTTTTGCCTGTGGGGGGAGAATGAAAACAAAAATGTATGTAGCTCTTTAAGGTAGTGCTTATGGGCTATTAAGAAAGCTCTTTATATACCCTCCTCATCTCACTAAAGAAAGAATAAGACAATAATGCTCCTGTTGGTATCTTCTTTGAGGGGCTGATGATTGGGTCAGAAGAATTGGGTTAGAAGATAGGATACACAAAGAACAAGTTAAAAATCACTTAGGAAAGTTAGATGTCAGCAAGTCACCAGGTCCTGATGAAATGCATCCCAGGATACTCAAGGAGCTGATAGAGGAGGTATCTGAGCCTTTAGCTATGATTTTTGAAAAATCATGGCAGACAGGGGAGATTCCAGAAGACTGGAAAAGGGCAAATATTGTGCCCATCTATAAAAAGGGGAATAAGAACAACCCAGGAAACTACAGACCGGTCAGTTCAACGTCTGTCCCAGGGAAGATAATGGAGCAGGTAATTAAGGAAATCATATGCAAACACTTGGAAGGTAATAAAGTGATAGGGAATAGCCAGCATGGGTTTGTGAAGAACAAGTCATGCCAAACTAATCTGATAGCTTTCTTTGATAGGATAACGAGCCTTGTGGATAAGGGAGAAGTGGTGGATGTCATATACCTAGACTTTAGTAAGGCATTTGATATGGTCTCGCATGATATTCTTATTGATAAACTAGGCAAATATAACTTAGATAGGGCCACGATAAGGTGGGTGCATAATTGGCTGGATAACCGTAGTCAGAGAGTTGTTGTTAACGGTTCTAAATCCTGCTGGAAAGGGATAACAAGTGGAGTTCCTCAAGTGTCTGTTTTGGGACCCGTACTGTTCAATATCTTCATCAATGATATAGATATTGGGATAGAGAGTACACTTATTAAGTTTGCAGATGATACCAAACTGGGTGGGGTTGCAACTTCTTTGGAGGATAGGGACATAATTCAAAATGACCTTAGCAAGTTAGAGAAATGGTCAGAGGTAAACAGGATGAGGTTTAATAAAGAGAAATGCAAAGTGCTCCACTTAGGAAGGAACAATCAGTTCCAGACATACAAGATGGGAAGCGACTGTCTAGGAAGGAGCATGGCGGAAAGGGATCTAGGGGTCATAGTGGACCACAAGTTGAATATGAGTCAACAGTGTGATGCTGTTGCAAAAAAAGCAAATATGATTCTAGGTTGTATCAACAGGTGTGTTGTAAGCAAAACTCGTGAAGTCATTCTGCCGCTCTACTCTGCACTAGTTAGGCCTCAGCTGGAGTACTGTGTCCAGTTCTGGGCGCCACATTTCAAGAAAGATGTGGAGAAATTGGAAAGGGTGCAGAGAAGAGCGACAAGAATGATTAAAGGTTTAGAGAACATGACCTATGAAGCCAGGCTTCATGAACTGGGCTTGTTTAGTTTGGAAAAAAGAAGATTAAGGGGGGACATGATAGCGGTTTTCAAATATCTAAAAGGGTATCACAAGGAGGAAGGAGAAAATTTGTTCCTCTTGGTTTCTGAGGACAGGACAAGGAGTAATGGGCTTAAAGTGCAGCAAGGGAGGTTTAGATTGGACATTAGGAAAAAATTCCTACCTGTCAGGGTGGTCAAATATTGGAATAAATTGCCAAGGGAGATGGTAGAATCTCCCTCTCTGGAGATATTTAAGAACAGGTTAGATAGCCATCTGTCAGGGATGGTGTAGACGGAGCTTGGTTCTGCCTTGAGGGCGGGGGGCTGGACTCGATGACCTCTCGAGGTCCCTTCCAGTCCTATTATTCTATTATTCTAATTTTTCATTGGTCAGTAGAGTATTTCATTGGCAATCACTCTAAGGGGAAAGGTGATAATATTATGGTCAGAGGGTGCTTCCAATAGCTTGTGGAGGGAGCCAGAACAAATACTTCGGCAGCACTTTTCCCTGGCTATAACAGCTTAGCAAAATAAAAATTAAAGAATTCTTCATGAAGACATCCTGATGTGTGAAATATTCTAAATATTGTTATCTGGTATTTAGATGGGGTTTATTCTATTGTATAGAAACACTTCAGGACACGGCATCAATAACCATGTATATGAGCAAGACAGGTCATAGAAGCTGAATGATCTTATGTTGATAGCACTAGAGTGAGGCTTGAATGTTTTTGATTCAATGCCCAGTTCTTCTACAAACCTTGGGCAATTTCCTCAAGCTTGCTGTGTCCTAGTTCCCTAGCTGTACAGTGTGGAATGACATTTTTGTCACCTTTGTCTGTCTCGTTCCCTTTTTTAGCAGAAAGAATAAACTTCATAATGTTATTTGCCTAAATTCAACAAGTTCAATCTTGCCAGAGGGCCACCTAGGCAGAAAGTCCACCTAGTAATGGAAAAGACTGTGCTGCTTTGACCAAGGAAGTTATGAGGCAATGGAAAGGCTGTCTGGAGATACTCTGATTCTGTGCACCATCTCAACCATGAAGTCTGGGGTGGAATCTAACGCCGTCTCTCGTTTGTAGGGTCCATGAATGTGAGGAAGGGAGATGGAAAGGGATGATTCTAATTATCACTTTCCAGAACCAATTTAAACAATCTGATCCCTTGGGGGGAAATTACCACAAGTTTGAGATTTTCAAAGCTACTGAGGGGATTTGGTCATCCAATTTGTGTTAAACTTTGGGCATCTAAAATCCCTTGGGAAGGTTGGAAAATGTCAGCCCAAATGGCCTGACTGAACCAAGGGCACCTGTAACCGCTACAGAGGCTACGGGTTTTCCTATCAATCCAACTAGCTACACTACTTGCAACAGCAACTACAAACAGCTGGACACTAAAATCTGAAACTTGGTTCACAGAAAGGTCCTGGGGTTTGTTTGGTTTTTTTGGTAGTTGTTTTGTTTAAAAGTTGAAGCATTTTGTTAAACTTTGTTTTTCTAGCAGGCATTTGGGCTGCACTTTTTAGAAAACTGTAGTTTCTGTACATTTCCTGGCTCTGTGACTCATCAAAATGAGCTGTGTTAGTCACATCAAATTATTGTGTTTCATAGAATAAAACAGGAAAAGCAGTGCACTGAGTCATCGCCATGGGGAGTGTGACTGCTAAGCCACTTACCTGACTATATAGGGAGATGCAAGCACACAAAATGACCCAGTCATATGTGTGACCATGACAGGAAATCATTTTTAATCAGGTGAAACTGATCCTGTTAAGTATTTGTTAAAAAGATTTTCTAAATAGTTCAAAACCTTTGTAATAGAATTATCAGTCAGGTGTTCTATTGTCCTTTTTTCTTTCGCTACAATGTTGGATCTAATATGGTCAGTTTCTGGACACCCAGTTTTTCAAAGTTGAAGGTCCATGTTCTTATCATGGGGAAGAATCAAATACAGTCTGAAGTAGTGGGTCCACATTAAGGAACCTGCCATTGACCCAGAGATTGATGTCCCATAGGCAGCTTTGCGTTCTGAGCTATGCTGTGGATCCAGTGGTGTGCTATGAGAGAAGTACAGACTGGTGGGACCACATTGAGATGCAGAGATGGGACAATCAGTAGTGGCTGAAACATTTCCAAATGTGCAAAGCCACTTTCTTGAACTTTGAGAATGGCTTCTCCATGCCCTGAGGTGCCAGAATACCCAAATGAGACTCTTCTGATCCTGCAGAAGTGTGTGGCAATAGCCCTCTGAAAGCTTGCAATGGGGAAGCACACAGAGAGCTTGCTTGCAGTCCCAGCTGAAATGAAATGTTGCAAGGGTGCATGTTACAGTAGATACATTGTGGTAATCCCAACCCTAATCTCTTAGCCTACACCAGTGGTCACCAACCAGTAGATTGGGATCTACTGGTAGATCCTGGAACCTCTGACAAGTGATCCTGACTGGTTTGGCTGGGAGGCTGTCTTCAGCTGTCTTGGAACTGCCCCCAGGAACATCCTGCTTGCTGTGCAGGGTGGAAGAAAGGGGTGCTGATGTCAGGGTGTTCCTTTCTCCCTTTCCATGTCCCCCATCATCACAGAGTGAGCAGGGTGGGGCCTTGGAGAAGGGGTAGTGTAGATGCAGGGCCACAGGGAAGGCGGCTGGGCAAGGGTTTTTGGGCTTGAGGTAGATCCTTAAATTCAAATAGTGATTTTGTGCTTAAAAAGGTTGGAGACCACTAGCCTACACTGAAGGTCTACCTAAAAACAATGGAGATGTGTTCTGTGCAAGGCCAAATGTTTGCTTTAAAGCAGGCACTTTACAGCAGGTGTACAGGATTCTCAGGAGAGCATCTGGACACATGTGGTTCAGAGGCAGGCATGATAAGGGGCCAGTCAGGGCAGGAGTTTACAGGCGGGTGGGGAACAAGGGAGGGATGAAGACTGGAGAGGGTTGCTTCCTGCTGTGTCCAGCACATACTGTTTCCGGTACACGTGGCTTTCCCGAACAATGCTACTTTCCCAGCCTACAGAGGTGTGTGTGTGTGTGTGTGTGTGTCCAGCTCATGCAGCCTCCTGGGCTATATCTATACTGTAAACTTTTTGCGCAAAAATATATGCAAATGAGGCTAAGCGTGGAATATTGCCATGCCTCATTTACATAATTAATGAGTGTCCATTTTTGCGCAAGAGGCTTTTGCATAAAAACCCCCTCTTGCATGCATTGCAGCATGAGGCCTGGTTTATGGCCACAATAAAGAGCCATTTTTCTGGGAAAAAAATGTGGAAGAACGACTCTTGCGCAAGAGGGGTTTTTGCGCAAAAAGGAGCCATGTAGACGGCTCCTTTATGCGCCAAAGGCTCTTGCGCAAAAATGGGTGCTTGTTAATTATGCAAATGAGGTGCGGTGATATTCCATGCTTAGCCTCATTTGCATATGTTTTTGCACAAAAAAGGCTACAGTATAGATGTACTCACGGGGAGAGTGCTACTTTTCAGTCTGCAGGAAGGTGGGGATGTAAGTCCAGCACATTTGGCCTCCCAAGGAGAGTGTTTATAGGTTCCCCCCCTCCTTCATCCAGGTTGCCATAGGACACATCAGTCTTTCAATCACTCAAAGTGATAGGGAGCAGATGCTGACTGAATGTGGCCGGGCCTCATGCTGCAATGCTTTGTGGTTCAGTGATGCCAGTCCACTTACTGGTGGCTTGGTGTGGGAAGATGTCCTATTCATGGAGGACGGTTTAAGGCTGACCTCTCCAAACCTTGTGAGAAAGAACAGAGTTCCTTGCTGAGAGCCTCATGGAGCTGTGCAGACAAGACTCTTGCTCCATCTGGAGACACATTAACAAGCTGTTCTGGGCCCCCTGCACTGTGTAGGCACAGAGCACAAATGTCTCAGCCCACTTGTAATAAGAAAAAAATTGTGAACTCACCAGAAGTTCCTTCCCCGAGGTCGGTGCCCAGTTGGGAGAAATACTTGGAGGAGGGGTGTCTGATTCCAGCATCATGAACAGATATTGGCTCTCATTGATCGCTGGCTAGTCATGCTCCTCATGCTTCTCCTACTCCCACTCTGCTACCACTCTGTCCTCCGCACTGACACCAGGAGTGCCTTAGCTGGACTCCACGGTTAGGTTCCTGAAGTTGGTCAAGTTTCCTCCCCAGAATGGCATCCAGCTCCTCGCAGAAGCCACATCTGTGAGGTGCTGCACCAGACTGTCCACTGTCTCCTTCACCTTGTTGTAGGACTGCCTCTGCTCCTGGATTTTGACGTGGTACTGCTGGGTGTCCCTGGAATGGTTTTAGCCACCAGAAAGCTTGCAATTTTCATGTAAATGTCCATGTTCCACTTGCTGGTTCAGAGCTGGGAGAAAATGGATCTCAATGAGATCCAAGATCTCTGGGACACTCCATGCTGGAGCTCTTTTTCACCCTTGGGAACTGGAGCCCATGGGAGCAGAAGTACTCTGTTTGGTCAAAGTCTTGTCCTCATGTGCCATGGTGTGCCAACGCTGGCCACGTGGAAAATTTAATTAAAATTTTCCTGGGGCTTTTGTCTGTTCACCTGGAGAGCAGTACAGGCGTAAATTCTGGCTAGAGCGGTCTGAGCGGGGAACTGTGAGATGCCTCCTGGAGGCCAAGAGCTTCAGCTTGCACCAACACTGTGTCTACACTACTGTAGAGAATCAACAAGTTTAGTGCTTTGGCCGCGTGACAGGGCATCCCAAGGACAAAACCAAGAAAAGCTGCAGACCTTGGAGGACAATCCGAGAGTCAGCGGGAACGTGCGTAATCAAGAGTCCTGAGCCAACAATAACAACATCTGCCCGAGTCAACAACCTTCGAGAATGCTGTGTTGGGGCTGTGAAAAAGCACAGTTTGTGAAAAGCAGGATGTGGACTTTTAGGAAGTTGAGAGGGTATAAAGATAGTTGTAATCTTGCAATAAAATGATTTCGTGCTTGCACCGGCCGGAGTCCGTGCCTTCATACACCATACACTACCATAAACTCAATCATGCGAGGTCAGGATAGTGTTACTCCACACAAAATCAGGAGTAGCTAACATAAATTTCAGTGGTCCTTAAGGTTGATACAACAGGCTTGGCTGTGTGGTCACATTGTTTAGAAAATCGATCTTATTCAGCTAAATTTGATCTAAACTGCTATAGAGGCCTTAGATTAGGTAGATTTAGTAGGAGATCTAAAATTTGATTAAATAATCTGATCTATCTAATCAAGCCTTTTATGTTATGGTGCCTGGTTATTCTGTACATTAAAGCTGACTGTCTTTAAAAATTTGCAAAACTTTGTCATATTTTTCATTAATATTTAGAATATTGAGGGGGAAAATAAATAGTGAAATATGTTGCAAAAATGTTCACACAATGGTCAAAATAAACAGTGGAAAATGTTACAAAAAATTTCACACAGAGAGATTTCTATTTTTTTCCACTAGCACTACTCTACAGTTGTTAAATGTTCAAAACCTGGAGATATCCCAATGACTTGATGACCAATTGATAAGGTTGTGGGGATTTCTTATTACAAAGACAATAAATATATTTTACCAACTTCTCCAAGTTTTCTTAGCAAAGTCATAGAATATCACATGAAATTTCCAGCGGGTTTCATCCTGTATTTTAACTCACTCTTTTTTTAGTGTGATCAAAGGGAATTTTGTGTTTTTCTTCACTGTTACTATGAGCTGAGTGTACATGTTTTAAAATAGCATTGATGAGGCAGAAAAGTGCAACAACAAACACTGTAAAAATCGGGACTCAGAAACATAGAAATATGACTTATTTCATATAGCCTTATTTCAGAATAGCCACTCTTGCTACATTTGTTATTAACTGAGTCAGATGATGAGTCCTCAGTTAATTGTATTTGTACCACTAACTATATTTTAGCCATGATTGACTTGGTAGTGCTTTTTTTTTCTTTTACTATTGCTTAGGCTTGAAGTATCATTTTTATAATACATCACATGTACTTATACTGGCATATTGCTTTTGTTGCATAACATCATATATTAATATAACCTTGGAATGATGTATCAGTCCATTCATTATCTAGCTTATAGTTCTAAATTTTATTTGACAGAGATTTGCTAAACTATTTTGTTAGTGTTCAAATGTAGGAGAGTATATTTTTTGGGGGGGGGTTGTTACTGTAGACTTCTGTTCATGGGGAAGAATCTATCTTCCACTCTTTTGGGGTTGGTGCTAAAAAATACAGGGTACGTCTACACAATGTCTAAATACCCATAGCTGGCTCTTGTTAGCTAACTCAGAGTACGGGGCTGTTTAATCATGCTGCAGACATACAGGCAGCTGCTTTTGTGCAAAATCATGCCAATGTAGACACAGCCTTAGAGACTGTGTACTGAAACAGACTTCCTTCAAAATCTGTCTGGTGGAGGTGGACACTTCCTCCTCTATTTTATGTGGCATGGGCTGGTGTCAACTCATTCCCCTAAGAAATGCCTTAGGTTCACGTTCGTGGATTGCTGAACTGAGCTAGGCATATTCCTGCAGCCTAAACAAAGGGGCCTATCTCCAAGAAAAGGGTAGGGTTTAGGACACACCTCTATTGTCAGCATTTCCTATTAGCTAAGTAAGCTGGTTTTGGTGGACCACATTCTTAGGCACCTATCTCTGCCCAGATATTATATAGGGAGCGTTGGCACCTATCTCAGGTTTTGTGGATTGCGGTGTTGGTCCCCTTATTTTTCTAGATATTCAGCATTGCAATGTCTAAGTCCCTTGGTAGATCCTACCCCACATGCCCAGATTTCTTTAAGAGGTCTCAGGTTAGGCCCCCACATAAACTGAATTTCCTAAACCCCTAGTCACTTCTGAAAACCTAGATTATGGTGCTGTCTCTTTGGTTTTAAGTTGCCAAATCTCATTAACAACAATAACAACAAATAGAACTGCTTTCAATATTTCCCTGTTACCACTCTTCCTTAGAGTTGCCACAGTGATGCTTATTTCATCACCAGTTTAAGGGCAGATGGTTCACACAGAAAAATACTTGAGACTCTTTCCAATTGTTATAGATCATTGAATGTGCATATGCAAAGAATTATTTGATTATTGAGTTAAATATAAATTTCTTTTCAACTGGAAGATTTTGCTTCAGATCCTTTATATTGTACATGTCAGCAGACATTCTGCTCTTGGACACAAAAGGCTAAATTCAAACACGGTAGAAATGGGTACAGTGCTATTGACTTCCCTGCACTTGCTCCCACTTGTACCAGGACTGTATGCAGAGTGTTTCTCTGGAGGATCCAAGGACGGTGAATCATAGCAGCAGATAGAAAACTGCACCTGCCCCTGAGAGACAAAATAAGGGTGACTAAAACAAAGACTACCAGACTGAGAAGCAGTTCCTATGCATCTAACAGAAGCAGAGAAGTGAAGCCAGAAGCTCTTCTAATGAACCTGATCCTGAATTTCTTCTCCCTTTTCAGCACTGAAATGCATTGTTTTAACCCAGGACTATGATTTATCAGTGAAATTCCTAGTGGGTGGCAGAGGTGGGAAAGGGAGCTACTCAAAGCTCCCCAGAGCTGCTGATGGAGGTAAATAGTGTGTCATAACACATTTATCAAATGATAATGGAAACCACATAAATATATACAAGAGGGATCCCATTCCCCAGTGAGATGTTACTGAACATTTTGACCAGTTAAAAAATTGTGCATGTCTGGGTTTGTGGTGGTGAGGGTGGGAGGGCTAGCGGGAAGGATTTTACTGCCTTTATCTCAGCAAATAAATCTCTGGGAAGCCTGAGCAGACAACTGAAATGGATGATCCCATTATGGATCAAGGTGGTGGTATTCTTTTCCTGGTGAGTTTGAGAGAGACCACCCAGTCACTGAGGGATGGGAATGAGACTGTTCAGTTCTGCCTGTGGAGCTTTGAAAGGATCAATCTGCAACCTCTGACATGATAGGGAGGGGAATAAAATAGTTAACTGTGCTTCTCAAATAGCGGGCATGACATTAGTCATTTGTCTGAACAAAATTCCTCCACCAGGCTCATTTGGATTCTGGTGTTTTTCCTTCCCCTTGCATGGATTGTCAGTGTAGATAAAATAAAGAATGCAAAGTGAGGTAAAATATCTTTGGAAGGTGTGTAATATTTATGCATACATTGGAAGTGGGTTGACATTTGCAACAAATTCTAAGAGAAGAAAATATAAATGCCATATCATTTAAATGTTGTAAGTATATGCCACTCTGTTTACAAAGTAAGGGCCAGATTTGAAACCCTTACTGACTAGTAGTATCTTACTTCTCAAGTAGTCTCATTGATATCAGTGAGGACTACTCATGGCATAAGCGACCACTGAACATGAATATGGCTTTCAGAATCTGGACTCATATTACAAAACAATACAGAAATACACAGGAAAACAGAGAGAGTGGAATGGTGTTAAATATCTAGTTAAATACATGTATGTGTCCAGTTCCCCAACAATACGTATGTGGAGAGGGGAATTGGAGAGAATTTTAGAATCAGCTTCTTTCAGAGAAAATTACACTGAAGTGCAGTTGGGTACAAAATATACTGCAGAATTTTTGAAGCCTTGCCAATTCACATCTAATGAAACAGGATGAATTTTGGAGTAGGTGGGTGTTCTTTCCATTAAACATTATAAAGAAAGCTAATCATAATTTCTGATCAAAGTTTTCTAATCAAAACTCAACTATTTAAAATAAAAGCAAAACATCAGGAAAAATGGTTAACCTGATATTTTCTATCTTTTGCAAAAATTTTCTATTATACATTATTGATCAAAGTTGATTTTGAATTTTTTTGTTTACCAAAAGTTGAATTTTCATACTAAAAACTGGGATTTTCAGGAAGTTAAACATTATTTTAATAACAATTTCAGTAAACATTTTTGGTAAGAAATACCACGGAGGAGATGGAAAAGGAGTCCATTCTGAACCCTGTGAGATATTTGGAAACTTTTCATTAAATCATTTGCCCATTCCTTGATCACCTCTAATAAGCTTACAACATCTAGGCCAAAAGGACTTTGTATTCCTAGAAATGAAGTCTTTTGGACAATGCGTGAAAATAAGACACTGATCTCGTGACCAAGAAAGTTCGCAGAACCCATTTCTTATGAATAGATATGTTAAGACCAATATTCAGGCCAAATTTCAACTTTGGTACCTAATATTGCACCAAAATATCCCCATAAGTTTCAATTAGATGCAATCGTCTCCATTTATTGCCTTAATCTGTATACAGTGTTTCTGTTCGCATTGCTGAACATGTGCAGTGGTTCACCGCAGAGAATGTTGCATTTTTATTGTGGGTGAAAAGATTCTTTTAAACAGTTTAAGGAACGATTCTCATCCCCATTGCAGAGGCTGAATAACTAGGGATGGTGCAGGGTCCAAAGATGAGACAAAATGCTTATCTTCCCAAGGGCACAGGGCATCCATACAACATGTCCATAATTAATACTATAAACCATTGTCTATAGTAGCAATTGTGACCTTTCTATGAGATTTGTAGCCAGTGAACCTGACCCTGGTACATTCCCAGCTTGTCCAAAGCAACTTGCTATGTTCCCAATATGCTTCTGTGGATTGAGCTCAATGGATCCTTATTTTTGGCTGCTCCATGGCCTGGCAAATCCATGCAGCCTACCCTTGGCCTGTCCACAGCTGAGAGCTATAGGTGCTCCGCCACTGTCATGATGAGTGCTATAGAAATGGCAAAAAATAAATGTCAGATGAAATTGTTTCTGAAGTGCATAAGGGAAATGTCTTGAGCAGGGCTACTCAACTTTGGAAGCCCCAAGGGCCACAATGATACTCTCAGCACATGCCGAGGGCCGCAACTTAAGTGTGGTTGCATATACATGCAAATATATATGCAAATATATGCAAATAGATTCTTTTACATTGACAGGCATGAATACAAAGATTAAGGCAAGACTACACAACACTCAGGCCCCACTTAAGTCAGTTCTGCTGATATTAATAAAATGCAATATTTACCCGATTTCCACCCACATGAAAGCACTTTTTATGAGCAATGACAGTCCAGGAATATAACTACTAAAATGCAAATCAACAGAAGACCATTATATTGAGTCGCTGTTATGGAGCATATTCCCAGTGGAGGCCATGTTCAAAGGATCCCACCCACTGGCCACGTATTGAGCCCCACATAAACCCAAACTGCACCACAGGTTGCAAACAGGCCGCGTGTTGAGTAGCCCTGGTCTTGAGGATAATATACAAGGAGGTGTCTGTACCTGTACCAGCCCAGTGTAGTGGTGGCGAGGGACTCTGTCAATCCTGCCCTGCAACCTGGAATGCTTTACAGTGCCATTCAATAAGACCTCCCACCTAGGATGCTCACAAGCAGCCTTCCACTATGCAAGCTGCACCTTGAGCATCTGTGTACAACTGCAAACTGCCAGTTATACCCTAGATCTCACATTGGTTTTATTGCAGTTTGTTCCCAGTCTCAGATCTTCCCCCAGAAAAATATGTCCTGTAATTCCCAGCCCTCTCCTCGATGATGCAAATACATTAACTCCATTATTTCTTTAAGGGCTTAATATGCCTGTTTTATTATTTTGAATAGAGTCCAGCCTCTCCAATTTAAACACACTGGATTAGATAAAACAGTAAAACAACTTTACTAGCTATAAAGAGATAGATTTTAAGTGGGTACAAGTAATGAGGCATAAAATTCAGAAATGGTTTCAAGAAAAATAAAGATTAAACATTTACTAGTATTTACTGAAGAAACTATCATAGTTGCAAAACAAACTTTCTCACCACATGCTGTAGCAGACTACTGAGTCTGGAAAACTTTCAGGTTAGGGCCTCACCCCCATATTGTTTCCTTTTGTCTTCTCAGATGCGGTGACCAGAAGATGGGACAGGAGAAAGAGAGAGATGACTTGGTGTGTTTGTTCCTCATTCCTATAATTTTAGTCTCCTTCTTGAAAAATATTTCTAGCTGATGCACAGGACACAAAGGGTATGTCTAGACTACATGGCTCTGTCGCCAGAGCCATGTAGATTAGTTTACTCGACATACCCAAATGAAGCGGCCATTTAAATAGTTGCCGCTTCTTTTAAATTAAAATGGCTGCCGCGCTGTGCCGATCAACTGTTTGTCGACCTCCCTGGTATGCCTCGTGGGATGAGGTTTATTGAGGAGGTTGACAAATGCCTTTGATATCGACTGCGGAGTGTCCAGACTACAGTACTGTGCTGCCAAACAGTTGATCGGCACAGCGCGGCAGCCATTTTAATTTAAATGAAGCGGCGATTATTTAAATCGCCACTTCATTTGGATATGTCTAGTAAACTAATCTACACGGCTCTGGTGACAGAGCCATGTAGTCTAGACATACCCAAAGAGTCTATGTGGGAAAAAGGAAACTCCATGCTGGGTTTTTGCTAAAATGTAGATTTTTGTCCCAGTCCCCTTCCTTTTCAAACAGTGGCCATTTTGCAGCAAATGGCTGATCGGCCTTATTGACACTTGGCTGAGATGTGAACTTGCCCTTTGTCTCTGGGAAACATACTTCAGCCATGATTTCAGCTTATGATCATAACTTTACATATAGGCTACGTCTACACTGGCCCCTTTTCCGAAAGGGGCATGTTAATTTCACAGGTTGTAATAGGGAAATCCGCGGGGGATTTAAATATCCCCGGCGGCATTTAAATAAAAATGTCCGCCGCTTTTTTCCGGCTTTTAGAAAAGCCGGAAAAGAGCGTCTACACTGGCCCCGATCCTCCGGAAAAAGCGCCCTTTTCCGGAGGATCTTATTCCTACTTCAAAGTATAAGATCCTCCGGAAAAGGGCGCTTTTTCCGGAGGATCGGGGCCAGTGTAGACGCTCTTTTCTGGCTTTTCTAAAAGCTGGAAAAAAGCGGCGGACATTTTTATTTAAATGCCGTGGGGGATATTTAAATCCCCCGCGGATTTCCCTATTACGACCTGTGAAATTAACATGCCCCTTTCGGAAAAGGGGCCAGTGTAGACGAGCCCATAGTGTTGTTATGAGCATTGTGTCATGATACTATTGATCAGCAAGTAATGAGTTTTTAAATGACACCTTACAAGGCAAACCTTTTAACACACTTATAATAGTGTGTAGGGTGCAAACAAAAAGGTGTAGTCTGTGTATTATTGCTCATAAAGACCATATACATTGTATACATGAACCATACTATATGTACATAGGGCCAAATTATGCCTATGCCTCTAATGTCTTAACATAGGAAAGAGGGCGGGTTTTGGGTGGAAGAGGTGCTTCAAGTGTTAGCACTAGGAGTGCATTGGTGAACCAGGGGAAAGCTGAGAGCAGTGACTATCTGGATAGTCACACTTTTTCTGTCTCCCCTCCCCATTAAATCTCAGCAGAGGCCATCCTGCTCAATGGGCTGCATTTGTCTTTGTAAAGGGTTCCTTTTGCCATCTATGCATCTGCTCAGCCCCTTCTCAGCATCTGGATTTCCCCAATTCTGAATACAGTATGAACATCCCAAATACGTGAAATGCATGCTTACTACTTTTGTATAGTGTCATGTAAGAACTGGAAGAAGCTGTTGTTAATAATATTAGATTTAAACTATGATGTGAAGTGGAGTATATGTCCTGCTCTGAAGCAAGTGGGGCTAAGACCCTGTGGGCCTAGGAAGTCTCGCCCCTTCACCCAGACTGGGCATGCTCCAAATACTGGGGCAGTATAAAAGGCACTAGAGCACCTCAGTCTGGGCTGGCCAGCGAAGGAGTAGGACCTCTAGCCGCAGCTCCTGAGCTGCTGCAGCCAGTAACCCCAATGGCGGGAACCGTCGATGTGGGAGATGGCCGCAATGTAACCCCTGCAGAGTTCCAGGGAGAAGCTGCTGCTGGAGAACCAGAAGACCCAGCTACCACGTGGGATGTTGATCCGACCGAAGTGGTAGGAAGTTACCCAGGGAGGGTGCCGGAGCAGCCTCTCCCACCCAGGTACACTCGGCATGTTTCAGCCGGATTCCCTGCAAAGGGAGTGGCAGACCGGCCTGCTGCTCACAGGACCCTGGGTTGGGACCTAGTGGAGCAGGGTGGGCCTGGGTCCCTCTACCAGGGCATTAGCTCCAACCGTACTGACTCTGGCTAGTAGGCAATATTACCCTGTATTGAGGGCTTTTTACTGACTCTGGCTAGTAGACCACACAGTCCTGGATAAAAGGGGTATATATTGACACTGGCCATTGAGCCACACTGCCCTGAAAACAGGGCCGCTTATGGACTCGGGGTTACCCTGAGACCAGGGAAGTTCTGCGGACTGTGGAGACGGCCAGCTGCCTTGTGGCCGAGGAGGTGGCATCTGCACCCCGGAATATAGTCACCCCAGTGACAGGGAGTGCATACACTGGCACACGTGTTCAAGGATTTTTATGTGAGTGGGAAGAGGTGCCCCTACGCCAAAAAGCATGCAATCTAAGACCATTTTCCTACAGTCACTTATGCAGGTGTTTAATTTTTCACCCAGATGCAATGAAACAGAGAGAACTGTTCTGGGAGGGAGGCTGCAGGGATTATGAATGATGAGAAGGGAGGAGGGGGCTGTGTGAACAAGGGTGAGTCAATGTGGGATTTGAAAGAGGAGAGTGAGGGCCACTGGCAGATGAGACCAAGGCAGCTATTCAGATTTGATGCTGAATCACTGTTTATTGACATGGATGTGACATTAATGGAAAGGATTTGGGGAAGAATAGTTACAAGATAATAGGTATGTTCCCTTTCAAAACACCTTGCATGCAAGAAATAATATGTAGGCTTTGATATAATAACTTAAAGTGACATCTTTTGGTTTCAAAGAAAATTCATGGTCAGAAACGAGGAATGCCACAATCACCTGTTTTCTCCCCTCCCCTCCCCCTTGAAAATTTATTTCTGGAAGTCGTTAAAATTCAGATCCCATCTTTTATAACAAATGATGTGAAGTGTTAGGTACAGTACTTGGAGTATATGTTTGTTAAAATGAAGGAAGAGACCCTTCCAACACTTTGGGATTTTATGAATGATTTACATCTGGTGCTAAAGTTCATAAATGAAACGTGGGGGAACCAGATGCTTCATTTCTTGACTGCATCGTGTCTGCACATACTGATGGTGAATTGAAAACAGGACTGTCTCATAAATCAACAAAATCTATTTTTGTACTCTTGATTTCCATTCCGAACATCCATATAACACCCAAACAAATGCGGTAAAATTGGTTTTTTGAGAAACCCTTTATGTTTAGTAACAGTGTGGACATGTTAATAAAAAAGAGACGGGGAGGGAGAACCAGTTTTCCGACTAAACGAGCCTAGAATGAATGACTATTCCTGGAGATCCATACAGAAGGTATTACACTTAGGAAAACTGATGGAACAACTGAATGGAATCACTAGGCAGATCCTTGCATTTCCTAAAAGGACCGAGATAGGTGAAGCAAGGAAATAATAGCTTGAGATTTCCCAGCACTGGGCTTTGGAAAAGGGCTTAAAGACAACTTCTGCCCGCCTGTTATAGACAGGGATAACTCAGGACAAAATCAGACACTAACTTTGGATGTGAAGTTGGAGGATCACTCACGTATATTCCCACTGAGATACATTTTGTTCCTTTGTTCATCTATGTTTTGGGACAATGGCCTTTGCTATAGTATGGCTCAATCCTTTCTGAGTAAAATCTCGTTAACTGCCACACACACAGAAGTTTTGCCCAAGTAAGGACAGCAGGATTGGACTTTATTTAGAGTATGTTACTGGTTTATGATCAAAATATCTCAAACATGCCAGTTTTTTTACTCTAGTTAATATTCCAAATCTCACCCCTCCAAATCCTAAAAGTACTGTGTCAAAAATGTCTAATATGTGAAATATTTAAAATACCTGTGATTTTAATTTGAAATGCCTTTTGAGGAATGGTAAAAATGACAGTAATATCATTAGACAGCTACTCATTGAAAACACATGCAGGTCTTGATGGTTCTGTTAACAATTTCAAACAAATACTTATTTTCTTTACATCCATCCTGCACATTCAGCATAGGTGAGGTGGCAGATGTGAGTCTTTGCGAGGGATTTAAATGAGGTGAGTGAGTTGGCTTGGAGAAGGTGTCCCAAACATAAGGGATAACATGGAAAAAGGTCCAGAGACATTTGTGAGGGTATCAAGGCTGACTTTGCTGGTGGAGCAGAGAGGTTGATGTATGAGAGACGGTGGTCAAGGAGGTGAAGTCAGGGAGAAGACAGACTATTTTAATGTACAGTCTGTTTTAACTAGATGAAACTCTTATGACCTAATTTTTCTCCGAGTGAATCAATGGAAGTTTTGTCTTTGATTTCATTCGGAATAGGCTCAAGCATCCCCCCACCACTTAATATACTGAACTTCACACCCTCTTTCACATTGAGAAGGAGTTACTATAAGCGACAGAACTGTTCTCTATTCCTCTTAGTTCAAAATATGTCCCTAACTAATACAATTTGCTATATGTCATAAAACACAAAGGAAAGCACTTTTCATGCCAAATATCAGAAAAGTGCTCTTTTTTTCCTCAACTGCAGAAGTAACAGAAATGATGCATTCATTTTAAATTCCATTCATGTAAGCCCTAATAAAAGCTATTATAAAATACAATTGTGTGGAGACAAAAAGAGAGATAATATCACTATAGCTCAATATAAAATTTAAGTAATTAAGACATGAAAACTATTACGCAATTTACTATGAATGCCATATGAATAATAACATGTTTAACCATTTTGCTGCTAGTGTATTTTTTACAGAGCTTTTATAAATTGTTTGAGGTACACATATTGCTAAAGGTCTACATTCCATATATTTTAATATGTTGCTGTGAAAATTAAGCTAGTTAGATTTTTTCCAGGTACTTTGTATATGTATTTTTAGTCATGGGTACAAACATGGCACTATGCCACACATTGGATTCTATTTTAAAAAAGCTCATTTGTGCATGATTTGGACTATGGCTATAAATAATACAGCACCATCATTATGTAGTGAGAATAGAGTCAATAGTATTTTAGCAGTGCAAGCCTAATCAGCTGCAGAATAGTCATGCGTTCCCCTGCAAACAGACTGATGGATCCATAGATGAAAACAGAGAAAGAAAGGTGGTAGTTTTTTAAGTATATAATCTATATGCATGTTTCTTTCACTGCGTCATATAGAATCTCTGTCTCCTCTTCTCCAGCTAGCTTCAGCAATCCCACTAGAAACAGTTGTGGGGGACCCTAGTCCTCAGGGACAGATTTTCTCCTGGCCCATAGAATGTTACAGTTCTGTGTCTCTGGTATAGATATTCTTACCTCACAGCTGACGTATGCAATGCAGTCACACATGCATGTATCATACTGCTTAGCAACAGTTAGCAACATCTGCTCTATGAGCTAACATTTCTATTTTTCACATCATGGGTTTTTTTTTACTTTCATGCTGAGACTCATAACAACTTATTTGCTTCATTTCAGATGTCAGTGCAACCCAGTCGAAGGCATTATCCTAAGTACTGTAGCTGGAATTGGCAATTGGTGCTGGTGATTCAGTAGGTGGCACTCTTCCCTTTAAATAAGTACTGAACCAATGCCCCAGCATAGAATAGATGACAGTAGTAGCCTCCAAAGGGGCTATGCTACAGATCCAACTTGTTCAATAAGCAATAAGGTCTTATAGTTAAGAGCACACTTATGGGGCAGGAGGGAGTTCTGGATCTTGGTTCTCGTTCTAACAGTGCAATTTTGGGCTTGTCCCTTAGGTCATCATTTTCAAATGGCTACTATTCTTGGGGAACTTGAGGATGCTTGGACCGGACTTCCAGATGCTGAGTACCCACAACTCTGGTCTATGAGAGAGAGAGAATGTGCTCAGAACTTGAGAAAAATCAGGTACTTTATGTCTCAATTGGTTGGCTTAAATTCCTCTCTGCCTCAGTGTGTCTGTCTGTAAAATGGGAAGCATAACACTTACCTATTTTGAAAGACAGGTGCATTATGAGGCATGAATATGTTTATAAAACACTTGGACAATCTTGAAGAAAAAGCACTGTATTAGTGTATAGCACTATATCAATATAATGAGATATTGCTTTATGGACACAGGTGTTTAGATTGTTCAGGATTGTTGGGGCAAGGACTGTATCTTCATGTGTTTTTGTTCAGCTCCTTGCATAACAGGCCCTAGTCCTGCTTGGGCACTATAATTATTAAATAGTATTATGAATATGCACCAATTTATATTTAAGGTCATAAATGGGCCAGGCAGTCATTTGAATTTATAGATAACAATACCAATATTGGAAGGCCAAAAAATAGGCCTATGAAGTTTTAGTTTTGCAATTGTTCATGCTCTTCATGAAATTGTAATGGCTATGATTATTTGTCAGCAGAGTATGCCCAGCTCTGCTCACATGTGTAATCTAGTTAAAGTCTGTATCCTGACTGGTGATACAGAGTTGGTGCCAGCTGCTTTATTTGATATAGTAAATTGTTTGATCAAAAATGTGATAAAATATAGTTATGTTAGGAAAAGTCAGTCACATACAAAACTGAGAGGGTATGTCTACACTACCACCCTAGTTCGAACTAGGGTGGTTAAGTAGGCAACCGGAGTTGCAAATGAAGCCCGGGATTTGAATTTCCCGGGCTTCATTTGCATATTGCCGGGCGCTGCCATTTTTAAATGTCCGCTAGTTCGGACTCCGTGCCCGCGGCTACACGCGGCACGAACTAGGTAGTTCAGATTAGGCTTCCTATTCCGAACTACCGTTACTCCTCGTGGAACAAGGTATACCGGTAGTTCAGAATAGGAAGCCTAGTCCGAACTACCTACTCCATGCCGTGTGTAGCCACGCGGCACGGAGTCCGAACTGGCAGACATTTAAAAATGACGGCGCCCAGCAAGATGCAAATGAAGCCCGGGAAATTCAAATCCCGGGCTTCATTTGCAACTCCAGTTGCCTACATTACCACCCTAGCTTGAACTAGGGTGGTAGTGTAGACATACCCAGAGATACTTGAGTCTACATGACTTAATGAGTGTGTACTCATCCTGGGGGCAGTTAGTCCAAGGCTGTGTCTACATTGGCAAGATTTTGGGCAAAAGCGACTGCTTTTGTGCAAAATCTTGCCGCCTATCTACACTGGCCATGAGTATTTGCACAAGAACGCTGACTTTGTAATGTACAAAATCAGTGGTTCTTGTGCAAATACTCTGACGCTCCCACTCAGGGATAAGCCCTCTTGCGCAAGTATTCTTGCGCAAGAGGGCCAGTGTAGACAGCAACGTTAATTTCTTGCGCAAGAAAGCCTGATGGCTAAAATGGCCATCAGAGCTTTCTTGCGCAAGAGAGCGTCTACACTGGCATGGATGCTTTTGCGCAAAAGCAAATCTTTTGTGCAAAGGCACATGCCAGTATAGATGCTCTCTTACGCAAATACTTTTAATGGAAAAGCTTTTCCATTAAAAGTATTTGCACAAAATCATGCCAGTGTAGACGCAGACCATATGGGTCATGAACAAATCAGAGGGAAGCCTTGCAACCATTCCCTTTATGGCTAGATAAGAGAAGGGTCTCAAAACTTTTGACTTTGGGAAAGATTTAGAAACACCTGTTTAGAGGATAGAACACAGAAGGGTTCTGTTGTTAATTCTACATCTAACCTTTGGTATTACCTTAGGCAGATTCCTGTCCATCACTGGTGCAGCAGCACTTCCACTATCTGTGACATGGAGGTAACAATACTGAGACACCTTTATAAACTGTTTGAATGTATAATCGATGAAAAGGGTCAAATCTGAAGAAGAAAAAAAAGCTAGGTGTTATATCTTTATGAAGCTACAAGGAATGTTCAACCACTCAGACTGTTCCACTGACTGAATGATCTGACATCTCTGTTTGGAGAAACAATGCTTTTACAGCAGATCATTGTTTTGTCTCTATTTGGAGTAGGAGTGTGTGTGTGTGAGAGAGAGTGGAAGTTATTTTTAAGGCTTTATCTTGAAGAGAATTTTTTAAAAAAACCCAAAACTCCAAGGTATTTATAATAAATTAACAAAGGCTGTTGCTGAGTGTTACATATTCTCTATCATGCCAAGTCTGCTTTGCCTCACTGCTTCATGGTCTTTTTCATCAGGCCCAATTGCTGACAGAATGACACTCTAATAGGAAAAGACATCGTTTGGAACAGTTATTAATATATAAAAAGGACCAAGTTAGTAAAGGGTTAGCCATCTATATGTCCAAGTTCAACAAGACACAATTAGGGTTGCATTATCTCTCTCCCTGGAGCACACATGTGTAAATTTATGAAGCTTAGGAAGGAGGCCAATTTAGCTCTAAATGTATCTTGTTTAATATGGACATTGAAATGGTTAATACATTTAAAAATAGATAGCAGTCTTTATATACAGTAGCTTAGATTTTTCCTAACTTGGCAGTTAATGCATAATAAATATTTTTGATCACATATTACTTTTGTATTATTTATAATTGTAATTGTGTTTGAGGATTTATTTATTCATATCACATCGAGGAAAAGGCATATTATTAACAAAGGGCCATATGCTCTCCTTTGTATAGAAATAAAGGTCCAGAAAGGGCTAAGTACTATGAAATTGAGCTGTGTAAGGTAATACTGTTGGGCTATTCTGTCACCAGGAAATTGTTTGTAGTAACCATTGGTGTGGCTAGAAATGTCTCATAAGACATTTTAAAATTCAGAAGAAAACAAAGCCTATGGCGGAATGGGAATATGTGGAGCATTGTGCTACTATACTGATGGCAGAATCTGGATTAAGCTACATGGCTCCTGTGAACATGCAATGAATTGGACCCCACATTTTCCCCTTTTGCTCCCATTTTGACCCATGGTCCCTGTATGCTCTCAGATTCAATGAATCATTTCTATATATGTGACACTTCCCAGCAGTTCTGGGTCTCTGTGTTCTGTGCTTTTATTTCGCTTTAATTTCCCCTAAATGTCTGCTAAGAGCCCAGTAAGCAGTGGAAAGCTTGTAATGCTGCTAGACAATATTGATCTCCCATGCTTTGGCAAATTCTGTGGTTCGTCACTGGTCAGGTCCCAAAAGTGCTGGACTAGAGAGGTTCAACCTGTCCTACAGTCATGTTGGTAAAGGGGCTAATTTAAGTGATAGCTCACGTATCACATTTAGTAGTACTGTAAGTTTTGTATTTGAGCTCCTTCAGTATTTGATGAACACTACCTACTCCTGGTGAGTTATTATTGTCAAATTTTTTAAATTTGTTCCAAAACCTCCTCTGACACACAAATGTAGGACAGTTCTTCAGAATTGTCACCTAAAAAGAATAGCTCAAGTGGTAGGAATTTCCCTCATGTGCTCTGCAAAGAATTAATTTCACTTCTCTGGAACAGACTTGCTTTCCTTGCATGCTCCTTTAGCACCTGGATTGTCTAGTGGCCCCTTGATTTTTTTCCCCCAGTGTTCCAGGGTCTGATTTACTTAAAAATATTCATAGCTCTTGTGTCTTTTAGTACTTACTCTTCAAATTTATTTTGGCCTCCCTAATTATACTATGAAATCATTATAATAATTAAATGTTAATTGTCTTACTCCTAAACTCCTGCTGCTTTTTTCCTGCAATCTATAGATTTGCATTTTGCTCATATTGTAAATGGGTGTCCATTGTGAACCAAACAATATTTAAGTTGCACATGATCAAGCAGTGTGAGATGTGTCTCATGCCCCTTGCTTGCCAGGAGTCTGTGGAATAGCTTTTAGTGACCTGCCTTTACTCGCAGACCTAGAGAAAGTGTGTGTGTGTGTGTGTGTGTGTGTGTGTGTGTGTGTACACACATACATCTTCACTCACACTAATTATATATATAAACTCTTCATGTATTTGTTCATTTCTCTCTCTCTCTCTCCCCCTCTGTATGTATATGTGTGTATACATATATATAAAATTTCCTGCGGGATGACAGAGTGATGTTATCACATCACTCTATGTCCACAGGAGCCAAGCCCCACCCACTCCAACCCTGGCTCTCCCCAGGGCCCACGTGGAGAGCTGAGACTGCTACAGCCAGTATGGGAGAGGGGAGTGAGAGACTGGGTGGCCGTGGCCGCAGCCTCAGCCTGGCCCTTCCAGGCAGCTGAGCAGAGGGAGGGGGCTGAGAGACCGGAGTTGGCATGGCCTTGACCCCAGGCCTCCCCAATGGCTGGGGGGTGGAAGGGGCCAACAGACTGGAGCTGGCTTAGCTATGTGTGTGTCAGGGTCAGGGGCGGGAGGAGAGCTGGGGCTGCTGTGCCAAGACCTCAGCCCTCCACTCTCCAGGGGCTGGTGCCAGGAGACTGGGGCTGGCGTGATCTCGGCCTCAGCCCTCCCTGGCAACTGGGGGGGGAGGAGATGGCACAAGAGACCCAGCAGCTGGGAGAGAGCCGGGGCTGCCTACCCCCAGAGAGAGGGGGGTGCAGCCTCCTAGTATGTGACCAGTATGGCACAGATTTTCATTAGAGAACCCACATGACTTTCTTTGGCAGCCTGCTATGTAGATACCTGACTCCAGAGATTTCTGTAATCTTTATGTACCTGCATGCTCTCTGCTAGTTGGCATTCAGAGGTCTTTGAGTCACAACAGCAAGGTACAGATTGTAGCTGATAGTAAAATAAAGCTGCTGAGTGAGTTGGAAGATGATGATGTTATTCACAAGTAGCAGATGCATTGTTGCTTGGGGGTCCTTAATTCTTTTGGGGGGCCAATGCAGGAGTCAGGGTATGGTGGGGAGGGTGCAGGAGTCAGGCCAAGGGGGTTGGGAAGTGTGGAGGTGCAGGAGTGAGGGTTTGGGAGTGAGGAGGGGCAGGGGAGGGGTCTGGAGTGTGTGGGAGGGATAGAGTGAGGGATCAGGGGTGAGGAGTGGCTATGGGCTTAAGGTGCAGGAATGAGGGCAGAGGGCTAGGAGGTGTGTGTGTGGGGGGGGGGGCTCAAGGCAGGAGGTCAGGGCTGCAGGAGTCAAGGCAGGGGGCTGTTAGAGCTCAGGGCAGGGGACTCAGGGCAGGAGGTTGGAGATGTAGGAGGCTCAGGGCAGGGGGTAGGCCTGCAGGAATCAGGACAGTAGAGGGTGGCTCTGAGCTGGGGGTGGGGTACAGGAGGTAGGGCAAGTAGTAGGAGGTGCAGGACTCAGGGCGGGGGGGGGTTCATGATAGATAGCTAGGAGGTGGGGGTTGGTGAGGGTGGTGCTACTCTGGTGGCAGCTCCTCCCTGGGGGCCAGGGATATGTTGTCCTGTTGGCAGCTCCTCCCGGGGAGCCTGTGGTGGTGGGGCCCCTGGTCAATGGGGCTCTGTCCCCAGTTGAGCTCTGGGGCCGAGGTCTGGGGTTAACAGGTTTGGCCTGGGGCTTTCGGGCAGAGAGGCCCCTTACTTAGACCAGAAGCCTGCAACATGCAGAGCCCCGGTGTCCTACTGGTGCAATTGTCCACCTGTAGTCACTCTGCAGTATAATCCCCTGTGCTTGCTCCCCCACTGTGGTCACTCTGGAGCATAACTGTCACTATCAGTCCCCTCCTCTAGAGTTGCCAGATAGTTTCAACAAAAATACCGGACACACTTGACATTACATCACAATCTACATTACATCTTATTTAGAAAATACCGGACATTTATATTTTCTCAATTTGTTTCCCGAACAGAAAGCTCAAATACTGGACTCTCCGATTCAAAACCGGACACCTGGCAACCCTACCTTTCAGTATTATGGAAAACAATCCAATTCCAGAAACATCCCATTGTATTGGCACAACCAAACCCTTGACATGCTTTAAAGAGGAAGATGCATATTAAATTTGGTGGTCCTAGCTTATCGTTTAGGAGGAGCTCTTGGGAAAATGGACTCACAGACTGACGGACAGACAGATAGATGCACATTTCTAAAATATACTGTAAGATTACTGAGAAAATGAGGGATATAAGGAGAAACATGGGGGGGGGGGTGTCTATAGTAGCTCGTTAATTTGAGCTAGGTAGGCAAATCAGGCAACCGGAGTTGCAAATGAAGCCCAGGATTTAAATATCCCGGGCTTTATTTGCATGGTTCCGTCCGGCCGCCATTTTTAAATCCCCCTTAGTTCGAACGAACTGCCCACGGCTACACGCGGCAGTTTAACTGTTACTCCTCGTGGAATGAGGAATAACTGGGAGTTAGTTATGTCTCCCTTATGGTGCTGGTTTCAACGAGATTTCGCTCAAACCATAACAATAGTCTAATCTATATTTTTGAATGAGATCACTCAAAAGTAAAGAAGGGTAGTGTGTTAATCTGTAACTGAAAAAACTTAAAACATAATGAATAATCTTGCAGAACCTGAGGCACTAACAAAATTTATAGATGGTATCATGAGCTTTCATGGGCACAACCCACATCTTCAGACAGACCAATCCTTGCTTGCAGACAACCCCCTAACCTCAAACAAATTCTTTCCAGGAACAACACAGCACACCTCCATCATACTCACCCAGGAACCTAACCCTGCAATCAACTTCGGTGCCAAGTCTCTCCACACACCTATCTATACAAGTGACATCATTGCAGGACCTAACCACAAAAACCACCACATCAGAGGCTCATGTAATTGCACATCCACCAATCTGATCTGTGCCAGCAATGCCCCTCTGCCATGTATATTGACCAAATGGGACAGTCTGTACGAGAAAGGATAATGGACACAAATCAGATATTTGAAAAGGTAACACACAGAAACCTGTTGGGTACTGCAACTGGGAGGGGGAAAGGCACCCTGGGGTGGGAGTGGGGGGTGGGGCCCTCCCCCCGCCCCCTCCACCCGCCCCCCATCCACCCGCCCTCCCAAGCGTCGCTCGTAATGTCCCGAGCTCGCGGGGCCACCAATCAGTAAATGGGGTTGGTCCACCGGCATCCGCCTGCTAAATCCCCTTCGGTGCAGTCCTTGTCAGGTGACACACAGGGAGGGCCCGGCCCAGGGCTCTAAGGACAGGATGTATTCCCAGGTCTGCTTGGTGGAGTATCGACCCGCAATGCACCAACCCACAGGCTTTTCCAAGAGCCGTGCCCTAGGCCTCTTCCTACCTTTGTCCGCTGCTCACTTCTGCCTCCTTCCGCTCCAGAGTACAAGCTGCCTCCTCTTGCGCTGGCGCCACTCCTTTGGAATGTCCCACTGGCACCACGTCCAACGTGGCGAGGGCCGGGCCGTGGCTCTCAGCCCTTCTCCCTTTCTGCTCCTGAGGGCGGGTGCACTGGCTGGCATCCCCTACAGCCACGGAGCATGTGCGGCAGAGTCGGCTCCAGGCCAGCACCGCTGCTTCTCTCTAGAAGACTGGGGATGGCGTGGATGGCGTGGCTGCCGTGCAGGGTGCCCGGGCAATCCCGTCACAGGGACCATTTTAACTTGCCCAGGCACTCATTAATGGATCTCAAAGTTACTGTATTATTGTAAGCCAATTTCAAAAACAAGCTTGAAAGGGAGGCTGCAGAACTTAATTTTATTTACAAGTTTGGTATCTGCTGCAAAGGTCTAAACAAAGACCTTGCGTGGGTGGCTCGCTACATTCCACATCTTAATGACATAAAAAACCAAGCACCGGGTATTAAGAGCATTGAGTTCCATCTCTATTAGCTTCATTTAGCATGAACACTCTAAATGACCATTTTTTCCCTTTTTTTCCCTTCTCTTCCCCTGTCCCCTCTCCTTTTCTGCTATTTATTTGGAACCTGGACTTCTTAACTCCATTCATCTGAAGAACCGGGTTGTACCCACGAAAGCTCATGATACCATCTACAATTTTATTTAGTCTCTAAAGGTATGTCTATACTAGCCCCCTAGTTTGAACTAGGGAGACTAATGTAGGCATTCAAAGTTGCAAACGAAGCCCGGGCTTTAAATATCCCGGGCTTTATTTGCATCTTCCCATCCGGGTGCCATTTTTAAATCCCCTTAGTCTGAACTAACTGCCCGCGGCTAAGTCCTTAGTTCAAGTTAACCATTACACCTTGTGGAATGAGGTGTAACAGTTAACTCGAACTAAGGACTTAGTTCGAGTTAACATTTAACTGCCGCGTGTAGCCGCGGGCAGTTAGTTCGGACTAGGGGGATTTAAAAATGGCGCCCGTACAGGAAGATGCAAATAAAGCCCGGGATATTTAAATCCCGGGCTTCATTTGCAACTTCGAATGCCTACATTAGCCTCCCTAGTTGGAACTAGGGGGCTAGTGTAGACATACCCTAAGGTGCTGCAAGACTGTTTTTAAAATTTTTCAAAAAAGTAGGTGATGGGTGGGATGAGGCAGATTCACTGAAGGAGAAGCTAAACGAGTGATTAGAGAGAGGATGGAGTTGCAAAAGCTGAAGGGAGACAAGGTTTCACAAACAGGACAACATTTAAGTGTCAAAAGTAGCTGAGAGGCCCAGAGGGGTAAGGGAAAATCAGACCTTGAGAATTGGCTAGCAAGAGCTCCTTAAAAGCTCTGAAAGCAATTTCAATGAAATAAAGACTGGAAAGGAGTCTAGGATTGAACTGAAGGATAATAAAACCAAACAAATGTAGGCAAAAGAAGAGATGGGGTGGCAGAAGGTGCAGGTAAGATTAGACATGTTTTTTTATGATAGGAGGGACTTTTTTGCTATATATTTTACCATATAAAGCACACCATTGTCTAGTCAAATAAATTTTGCAAGAGAACAGAGACCCGTGTTACAGACAATACTCTGAAATTGTAATTTTTGGACTTGTCTATACTCTGGACTCACCATTTCAGTCCTTCCTGTAGAGATTCAGTAACCAGGGCATATTCCTCCCCACCTTCCTCCCTCCCTCCTTCCACCTCCCCCCCCCCCCAGCCCCAGCCTCCCCATCCCACAACTTGATGATGCGATTGATAATTACCATAATCTGTTTAGTAAAATTTTTTACTTTTGGTCTATAATGAATAATTCCTAAAATTGAAAAAGGAAAGGAAAATGTTTGGTTAAATTTTTTATTATTTTGTGTCACACCAATAAAGACTGAACTTTTTTCTCTAATCATTTTTTTTCCAATGGGGAAGAAATAAAGAGTTTAATACTTTCAGGAATATAAAATGAGATTCAAATAGATACAGCAGAATGCAGCAATCACCTCCCATGCATTCCTCTCAGGCATGTCACTGTTATTAAACAGGGCCCACTTTTATTAAGAATCTACTGACATCAGGTCTCTACCAGAAAGGGAAACTGAGTAATTTACTATCCATCCCAAAGCATACCTAGATCTATCTGAACTTGATGGAACAGGATGGGAATATAGCATTACCCAGGATTGAGGACAGACTTCACTGGGCCTGCAGGGGTCCAGCTCCACCCCTCCAAAAGGGGCGGGGCCTCAGAAGGATGGAGTAGGACTGAGGCTAGTTTCCCCCAGCCAGTCCTACAGCACTTCCTGGGGCTGCAGCAGCAATTTAAAGGTCCTGGATTCCAGCTGCTACTAGAGCCCTAAGACCTTTTAAAGTGCTGGGCCCCCCGGCGGCTGCCTTCTCGTCCTCCCTCACCCCCTGTCATTGGCCCTGCCGGTGCCTGTTACATGAAGAGTGCTACAGCAACTTGGGAAGGGAAATATCCATTTTCACCAACACAATAGCATTTAGAAATTGTTATGGAGCATATTTACTGCCTGAAGTTAAAGCAAAAATCAGTGCCATACAGTTTTATTCAAGTCAGGAAGAAACTAATTGTCCTTCTGCCAAAGTTTTAAGTGCTACATTTTTTTCATTAAAATTTAACAAATGTTCATCTTAAAATAGACTGACAATGGGTCAGGTTGCTCCATTTTATCTATTATGAACCTAAAATGTGCCATAGCCAGTAGAGATTCTTTCCAGATCAATATGTAATCTTACTCCTGAATTTTGCATATTTACTGTCACAGTAGACAGTAGCTCTTTGGATCTATTGTTTAAAACGATGACCACACTGAAAACACCTGAAGAAGACTGCAGCAGATCAACTTTCCTCCCGCTGCCCCTGTGTGACTAGTTCAGTCCTGTCATCCCAAACAGATGTTTTATGAGGTTATTACTGTTTATATATCTCCATTTCTATTGTAGCTCTTTTAAACAATGGATACAAGAGTTACCTAATACCTCGGTAGAAGTTCTCTTACTCCAATGCACTATGACCCTCTTCTGACAACAGAAGTTACTTCATAATCCTGTGCATATGCATAATCATATGCAAATTTGATATTATCTCACATGGCTTGAACAAAGACATGAGCTGGATGGGCTGTTATATTCAACACCTAAATGAAATCAAAAGCTAAGTATCAGGCACTTACAGCCTACTTGATTAGCCTCATTTACCATGGACACTTTGACAGTTTTTCCCCCTCCTTTCTCCCGTCCATCTTTTGCTGCTTTATAATTCAACCTCTTTGCCTCTTGCTCCATATTTATCATCTGAAGAAGTGACTTGTGACCACAAACGCTCATCATACTAGTTATATATTTTTGGTTAGTCTCTAAGGGTGCATCTACATAGCACCCTAAACTCGAAATAAGATATGCAATTAGCACTACAAAAATTGCATATCTTATTTTGATTGTATTTTGAAATAGCTTATTTTGAAATGTGGTCCAAATTTACGCTATTTCAAGACATCCCTTAACTCCTGTGGAACAAGGGTTACAGGGATGCTGAAATAGCCCACCTGTTATTTCGAAATCTATTTAGAGAACAGATGTGGGGTAGCTATTTCGGTATCCTGAAATAGCCCCATTGTCTAGATGTACCCTAAGGTGCTACAGGACCATTGTTATTTTTCATAATCCTGGTTTGGCAAATCTGAGCTCCACCATCCAGGGCCAAAGACCTTAGACTTTGGCCCTGGGTGGGGGGGCTTGGACTTCAGCCTCAGTGGCCCCAGCAAGTCTAACACTAGCCCTGGCAAGCCCATTAAAACAGGGTATTGGCCAGTGTTCCATCTAAGCTGTGCAGTAGCACATCTTCACAGATGATTAATCAGCCCCACCCAGACAGACAGCTCTGTGCAAAGTCCTGAGCCTCTGATTGGGAGGGGCTGATTAATCACCTGTGAAGCTGGCTGTCATTCAGTTTAGAGGGAACACTGGTCCTGACCCATATTGGGGTTCCAACCTATCTTTTGAGAACCTCTGACCTAGACTAGTAATCCTGTCTCATGGTGAGTAGTACCTTATTCCACAAATTATCCCATCAAAGTCAATTTAAATTGTAAATGCTTCAGGGCAGGGTCTATATCTTATGTTTAGACAATGCCTACCATAATGAAGCCCCAATCTTGACAAGGAACCACAGATGTTACCATAATGCAAATAATAATAATAATTAATAAACTGGGAAGGAAAATGCTAACTGGTATGAGAGAGGATATTAGAATCTGCCCCTGGCATGATGAATAAAGAATTTAGAAAACAGATTAGTCATTGACAGAGTTAAACATATGAAATACTATTTAAGGAAGGCATTTGCATTCCTTAGTGCTTAATACTAAATCTCATGTTGAACTAAATCCAAAATAAGATGTAGATTTTGGGATATCTAGAAATGTAAAGTTTAGATCTTGTGTGATTTTGGTGTTCCTCTTAATGCCTCAATATTCTCCTGATGCCAACATGTAATCTAGTGTAAAGGTAAAAATATAATAAATCGAAATCAAAAGTCTTTGTATTTAAAACAATTACTTAAGTCAAACTAGAAATAAATGGCTATTCATCTTTTGTGTGTATGTGTGTGCGCATGCGCCCCTCTGTATGCTTCTTAAATGCCACAAGGAAATAAGAGTAATTTTGATATTAAAATGATTACTGCCACTTTGTAATAAACTGAGGCGACTTTAAAAGTCTGTTCCCGATCTCTTTCATGATTTAGACATCACACAAGCTATAATTGTGCTATTAAAGGAAAGAGAGCTAATCTTTTTGCATTTGAAGTAAGCCCTCATCATCAGACCCGACAAAGCCAGACAGATCAAAAAAAGAGTAAAAAAGAGCATTTAAGGAAATTAGTACAAGTGTCAGTTAAAAGGTAAAAATTAATGCACTTATTATTGAAATATGGTTGAAACCTACTTTCTTTTCATTTCTTTGATATTACCAAAGCATAAAACATTCAATTAACTTTCCATTGTGTTTAGGGGCAGGGTGGGGAGAAGGCAAAAAATTGTCATTGAAGTGTTAGGTGTATAGGTGGTGTGTGTAAGGCAAAAAATGTTGAGATACAAGCATAGGATACAGCAAAGGCTTGTACTTCGCAGGCCTCTGAAACAGTCCTCCTTTCGTGTGTCCCCGAACAGTTTTCTTGGCATACTGAATTGAGCCTTTGAGAAGGTAGCATGCATTTCTTTAATCATCACCAGAGTATTTGCCCTACGGATGAATATTATCTAGATGCTTGAAACCTGCATGGCTTTACCCCTAATTCCTAATAAAAAGTTAATTCAGATAAATTGATAATTTTTTGGATAATTTAGTGACAATATGTAATAACATAAGTGAAACAGATACATTTATTTTGTACTTACCTTGTGTCATAAATATGAATTCCCATAGCCGTATCTTTTATTTTTTGAAAGCTATTATCAAGACTGCTGATTTGCAAAAACTGATTTAGGATCTTTCAAAATATATCCTTCATTTGCAACTGTTTTATGTTGGCAATGCAGAACCTGCAAATAATGTGTAGTTATGCAGCATTTTCCCCAATCTTGTGCTATTTAAAGTGAAAGAGAGCAGCTTTTTAAAATGTACTGATATAGAATAAAGAGAGACAAAATGCTAAAATCACAAAAAATAGGAAGCCTTCTGAATCAATTCAGCATAGCTGTTAACAGACTCTTTCTAATATATTGAGTGGAAATATCTCAGTCTTAACTATCCCTCCACCTTCCATTTCATCTTAGATTTAATAATATTAAGATGATTCTGTAATGTCCAACATGATTTAATGAAAAAAAATGATTTTTTGAATTGGGGTAAATTATCTCTGATTATTTTCCATATTTATGATTTTACAGTAAGAACAGCTGCTGAATATTTTCTTGCATGCTGATTCCACTTAATCAACATTATTCCTAATGTTGGCTATGTAAGTTAGATATTGTGTTTTACAAACGTGTTCCTTGGAAACATTAGCTTGATGATAAAGTAGGGCACCTTTGGGTACTAATAATTAGATTTCCCCCAAAATGCTGCTGTTAAATTAGGAGATAAATCTTAAATGATAAATCATTTGCAATAGTTGTGCTACTCCCAAGCCAAATGTAAACTAGCACTTAAGGAAAACATCCCCAGTTAAAACAACCAAACACACCGATGTGATTATTATTCCTATTGATATGCACATGATAGAAGTTAATGCCATACTGACAGATTTAAAGCTTTGTAAATGTGCTGAATCAAACTTGAAAGGTAAAAGCAGCCATTACCCTAAGACCTAAAAGAAAGACACTAATCAGCAGGCTTCTCCCCCTCCCCCCATCTCCCTACAGATGGTTGAGAAGAAAGTTTTTGTAAGCATTATTAAAATGCAAGGCTGAAAATAGCCTAGCCAAAGGAAAAGAAGATTTGACCCTCACATATTGGTTACATTCCATTATTCGTATGAAATAGGGTGGAGATACACCTGCAGCAGATTTAGGATGATGGGCTGAGTGGTTTACAGGCCCACAAGCCCACACAGCAAAATAGGAAGGGAAATCAGAGCATGAATTGCCTGTAGTATCAACATTTAAGTCTCTCAGAACTCATAGTTGAACGTTCTCTACTCACTGTTCACAACTGTATTGTCTGTAATCCCAGGGACAGATTCTGCAAGGTGCTAATGGTTTCTTGAGCACTCTCAGCTCCTGCTGAACTCAGTAGAAGTTTAGGATACCCAATCCCTTGCAAGGTCAAGGTCTGTGGTCACTAATATACTCTCTAGGGGTACGTCTACACTGCATCCCTAGTTCGAACTAGGGATGCAAATGGAGACAACTGAAGTAGTTAATGAAGCGGGGATTTAAATATCCCGCGCTCCATTAACATGATCTCGCCGGCGCGCTAGTTCGAATCACAGCTGATTCGAACCAGGAAGTGCGCGCCGGGACGCGTTAGTTCGGACTAAAGCCCTTAGTCCGAACTAATGTTACTCCTCATTTTTTGAGTCAGACAGACGGAGACACACAAACTCTCTCAAACATATAGTAGATAGCTGTCCCTTTCTCCACTTCTGCCCTCTGTTGCCCCAATGGGGTTATAGTTGTCCCAGGCTTCATCTCTGGATCCTTGCTGCCATCTGTGGTCATTATAGGGTATAACTGCCCCTGCTGGCAGAGCCCTCCCACATTCTAGGCACATCCCATTATTCTGGCACAACCAAAGCCTTGCCATGGTTTAAGTTATGATCAGAGGAAGCTATGCACCAAATTTGGTGCTCCTAGCTCTTACTGTTTAGGACGGGGTGGGGCAATAATTTTTTGAAGTGGCCCTGGGCTGCACCAGAAGGTGCGGGGCCTCAAAAGAAAAGGCCAGAGAATTTGCCAGACTAGAGGAGGTCAATATTGTCTAGCAGTATTATAGAATCATAGAATCATAGGACTGGAAGGGACCTTGAGAGGTCATCGAGTCCAGTCCCCCGCCCTCAAGGCAGAACCAAGCTCCGTCTACACCATCCCTGGCAGATGTCTATCTAACTTGTTCTTAAATATCTCCAGAGAGGGAGATTCCACCACCTCCCCTTGGCAATTTATTCCAATATTTGACCACCCTGACAGGAATTTTTTCCTAATGTCCAATCTAAACCTCCCTTGCTGCACTTTAAGCCCATTACTCCTTGTCCTGTCCTCAGAAACCAAGAGGAACAAATTTTCTCCTTCCTCCTTGTGACACCCTTTTAGATATTTGAAAACCGCTATCATGTCCCCCCTTAATCTTCTTTTTTCCAAACTAAACAAGCCCAGTTCATGAAGCCTGGCTTCATAGGTCATGTTCTCTAAACCTTTAATCATTCTTGTCGCTCTTCTCTGTACCCTTTCCAATTTCTCCACATCTTTCTTGAAATGTGGCGCCCAGAACTGGACACAGTACTCCAGCTGAGGCCTAACTAGTGCAGAGTAGAGCGGCAGAATGACTTCACGAGTTTTGCTTATAACACACCTGTTGATACAACCTAGAATCATATTTGCTTTTTTTTGCAACAGCATCACACTGTTGACTCATATTCAACTTGTGGTCCACTATGACCCCTAGATCCCTTTCCGCCATGCTCCTTCCTAGACAGTCGCTTCCCATCTTGTATGTATGGAACTGATTGTTCCTTCCTAAGTGGAGCACTTTGCATTTCTCTTTATTAAACTTCATTCTGTTTACCTCTGACCATTTCTCTAACTTGCTAAGGTCATTTTGAATTATGTCCCTATCCTCCAAAGAAGTTGCAACCCCACCCAGTTTGGTATCATCTGCAATCCCTTCCACTGCTTACTGAGCTTTTAGAAGACATTTAGGGTAAATTAGAGCTAAATAACAGCACAGAACACTGAGAGCCAGCACTGTGGCTGAAAACAAACTTTATGCGACTATGGGAAACTTGGCCACACCCATAAGTGGACATCTGGCTAATGAAAATCATGCCAGATGATGGATGTTGCCAGACCAGAGTGGTGGACTAGAGAGGTTCAACCTGTATTTCCTAGGTCTAATGATAATTTCAAAGATGTTATTCTGTTCTGTATGTTTACTGGATCAGAGTTGTAGAGCTGTAAAATTGTAGCTATAGTAATCTTTTATGAAGAGTCTATACAAGTAAAAAAGTTTCTGCTTCAAAAGAGAATTCAATTTTCTTATCCTGAACTACAAAGTGATTCAAACAGTACACTATTAGTATAATAGCACTAAGGAGGAATTAAAGAGCACCCTACAATCTAGTCATATATGCCTAACACAGGCTGAGATGTTTAAAACATTTTATTAATCTCGATAGTACGAACTGTAGGCTTAACTGTGGCTACTCTCAAAGGGGTGTCTCGCAGCCTCACTAAATAGCAGCAGCAATTGAGGATGCATGGTGTCCCTAAGGGGAATGAGGTTTCGAAAATGGCCATAGATTCACAGAGCTGAAGGCCAGAACAGTCCAGCATGATCATCTGTATCCTTCAGATTCCATATACCAGGCTTGTCTTTTAAGGTATATGTCTTGAACTCACTGCAATGGGTGGGAACTCTGCCACTGATTCACTTGACTGTCTCATCCGGCTTTTTGACAACAGAGGAGAAAACTCAGAGTGCATGGTGTTAGCTAGTGCCCTCACCAGGGACACAAGCCTACTCCTGACACTGCTTCTAGAGGAGATTTGTAAATCTCTTCATACCAAACGGGGCTAGTAGGAAAAATTTGATTTTTTAACACTTTCAAAGGGTAAAGGGAAGTGGGGATGAGAAGAGGCTCCCACATGAGCAACTGCAAAGAGCTCCTATTGACTTGAGCAGGCGAGGAAGCGCTTTTAAAACGCTCGAGCCCGATTCCGCAATTGTCAGGGTTTGGCCGCCGTTGCAAATCACGTAGGGGGAGCTCAAATCCTGCGAGCCAGTGAGTGAAGCAAGACGGGATGGGGACAGACAGGTGCCAGAGCACTAATCAGCTGCTACAGAGGGATCTGTGTAGGGAAGTTTCTGATTTGCCTTTTGCTTTGGCGGGGGGAGCCTCAGACCTGCTCCCTCTCCGCCCCCGACCAGCCTGCTGCGGAGGAAGGGGAGAGGCTGGGACCTGAGCGGCTCTGAAGAGCGAGCGGGACTGGAGCCCGCGGCTTCTCGACCGCAGTCAACTTGCAGCGAGCACTTTCCAAACTCTCCTGCCTGCAGAGCAGCGGCGGCAGCGAACGAGCGAGCGCGCACCCGGGCCCCGGCCCCAGCCCGGCCCCACTCGCTTTGCTGCCGCTCACCTAATCTCAGCCCGAAATCTCCGGCACTGTGCAAGCGCAGCCCCCAGGTGCCGAGCTCCACGCGGGCTGCAGTGCCAGACCGGCCGCAGCGGGAGGGGGCGGTCGGGCTGGTTGCGATCGCGGGAGCGCTCGCTGCCCGCCCGCTCGGCTCCTTATCGTGCCCGATCGCGCCTCGGCTTCCTGCCTTCCCAGCCCGGCTCCCGCCGCAGGGAGGAAGGCAGGGGCTCGGGGGTAGGGCGTAGCAGCCACTGGGTGTAGGTGGCGCAGGGCCCCCTGGCTACCAGGCAGAGGGAAGAGCTGGCAGCGGCGCCAGCGCTGGCAAGCGGAGGGCTGGCAGCAGTAGCCCAGCGCTGCTCAAGTGGCCACGGGCAGCCTCAGATGCCGGAGCCAGCGCTGGGCCAAGGGGCAGGCCGCAGCGGGCCCTGCTTCGGCCTCGAAAGTCCCCGCACGGGGCCGGGGAGTTGAGGTCCGCTGCTTTCGGTGACGCAGGCAGCCGAAGGGCTGGCTGCTTGTGGCCATTCAGGTCCCTCTATAGTGTTTCACAGGCCCGGGGGAGAAGTGTTCAGCTGAGCTCCACGTTTCACTGTTCTGCCTGGCTTTGGCCGAGAGAAGCCTCAACTCCCTCGTTGCCTCTTAGCTGATAAACTCCCCGTTCTCTGTCCCCAAAGCTGTTCTGTGATTGCTTGCAGGTGGCACCTCGGCCAGGTTGCCTTTCACGTGGAGTGGAAGTGGGCTGCTGTACTCACTCATACAGAACTTAGCTCTGCAAGCCCTAAGCCCCAGTGGAGTCAAACTGGCGTTTCATGTGAGTAATCCCTTGAAGGATTGGGTCCATATTTAATAATGCTTTCAGAGCTATAAATCAGTGACTAATAATACTAGAAAGCTATTAGTTAAGCCTATGGAGACTCCCCTATCTCTATGCAACTGTTACACTAATGATGAGTGGGGTGGAGTGCAAAACAGACACATGATTCCTATTGAAATGCATTGGAGAATGTGATACTGGAGGGATGGAAAGCAGGTTTTTTAAGGGAAAAAAGGCAGACCACGACATTGTGTTGGTGAAACAAATTTTGTTTCAATAGAGGTACCAAGGAAAAAAACCTCAGTTTGCAGGGAAAACTAATTTTTGGCACATTCAGCTGTGAAAGGGTGAGAAAGGTGTCCACTGCCTCTAATGTCATCTGAAATTCTCAGCTTCAAGTTTAAAAAAGCACCTCGCAGTGGAGGAATAAAACCGAGTAGAAGTTAATACTAAATAAGAGAGAAAAATAGACTAGGAAAGGCAGAATGAGAATGATGAGGAACAAATGTTTTGAAAGAATAAAATGAAAAGAACATTAAAACACTTCTTAAATAATAAAGAAATGGTATTGGAGACAACAGACACTGAGAAGAGGCCAATGGGAAGATAACAACTGTGGGCTGGATTCTGTGAAGTTCTGAGCACCCTCCATCCCTGCTGAACTCACTCACCAGGCAAAAAGAGAGGGTAAAAAGCAGAATGCAGGAAGAGCAGGAGGAACAACATTCCACAATTTTAGTAGATGGCTTTCTGCTAGATGGTAATGGATAGCCCTGGTGCTACTGTGAGAACTGTATGAGTGTGGATTCTGCTTGTGTGGTTCTTGCTGCAACAGGATCTTGGTTTATATTACCATAGGCCCTAATTCCACAGATACTGCATATAAGGAATTCACTTTGACAGTTGGCTGTAGGAGGAATGCACATTCAGCTCGCAACTAAGTATGTACATATAGGCCTGCAATCTGATCAGTGCCGGCAGAGTGTTGCATCTGGGCAGACTCCCTCTGAAGTCTTGTTGCCTTGCCTGTATGGATCCGCTGCAGTTTTGGGGCCACAGAATGCATATATATAATATCTAAATATTATCCAGCAGCTGTTGTAATTTTTCTTCTCACTTATCCTCCCCAGTGTTACAGAGACCTAATTGATGTCCTGCTCCATGCCCTGGGAGCTGCTGTCATTGCACCAAATAAGGTCATAAAAGAAGTAAAATCTCAATTTTTGTTAACCTCTGTATGGTGAAGGTACTAATCTTGTTGCATGAATATGGATGATAGTTTGCTATGAATATGGAAAAGATTGTGGAGAGATGGGTCAGTGTTTAACATTAACTGCTCTTAACCTTTCCACTGCTTTTGATCCTACCACAAAATGATACATAGGAGGGTCAGCCTTGGCTGCCTTTCTGCAAAATGCCATTAGTCATTTCTTGCCACACATGTTTGCCCTGGAGCCATGTTTGCCACCCTATATAATTATTATAAGACTCTTATAATTGTATTTGAAATTCTAGGTTGACACTTATGTCATAGTACCGTGGCATAGTATTATGTTTAATTTCTCTTTTGTTCATGTCATTTAATATACAGAAGAATTTTATACTCAAAGGAAGATCCCACATATCTCTTCCTTACCATTACTAGCTACAGGTACCTCCCCTACCTGCTGGAACCACGAATTTATTTTTTTAAAAGCATGCATGTGTTTGCGTGCTCATAATAGAAAGTGAGCAAACAACTCAGTTCACATATTGTCTTTTAAGACTTAATAAAAGTAAACGTACATAATTTCCACCATAAACTCAACAGCCCACTAATAACAGGCCATGATGCTAAATGGTCTCTGACACTTTAGTAAGCTTGTGCTCTTTACATCTGATAGTGGTCACTGGGTCCACACACACAGGGAATTCTGCATGCAGCTAGCTACCCTATTACTAATCCTCACATGGACAAGCTGGGTCCCATGTCTCTTTAATAGTGACCTTCCCTTCCCCCGGGGTATTGGGAACGCTGGAGTTTGGATTGGACTGGCTGGAGTTGGTGCTTCCATCCTGGATAGGAAAGGGATGGGAAAAATGCATGTTGTCCCTGCATTGGCCCTACGAGATAACACAGGCAAGGTATTGCAGCGCATGCTGTATTACCATGAGTTTTGTGGTGGGGGGGGTTCCGAGGCAGCCTCTAACTGGACAGTCTTCTGCAGTGTAGCTTAATGACACCCATTTTCGTGGGAATTTAAGGCAGGGGTGATGGGGACATTGGGTCTCCTGAGCTGCTGTTGAAGGCACAGAGTCTCTGCATGGATGACTCCAGCCTGTTAGGTGATTTGTGGGATTAAGTTGACAGCGAGACCTGTCAGCTCATGCCTCAGGGCAGGTGATCTGGCCCCATTTTTGGGAAATGTGTGGGATGGAAGCATTAGTAGGACCGTAACACAGGAAGAAAAATTACCTTTCAGACTTGTTGACACATTCTGGTAGCTCATGGTGGATCCTGGTAGTTGGGTTATTAGGTATAAAATTCTGCAGAGTATATTGGACTCCTGTGAAATGAATTCACACAATCTTTGCTTTGTTGGTCACCCTTTGCTGAGTCACATACTGTGAGGATTCCTGCAAGGTCTCATCTGTTTCCTCCTATTTCACATCTGGACCTATGTTTTCAATTTGCAGCAGATTTGCCTGCTGAAAACTCCCATCTAAATTCTTACGGCACGTCTACACTGCAGGACAAAAGTCAAATTAGGATATGTAACTTCAGCTAAATCAATTGTGTAGCTGATGTCGAAATAGCTTAATTTGGCTTTTGGTGCTATCCACACAGCAGAAAGTTGAAGGAAGAACACTTTTCCTTCGACTTCCCTTACTCCTCGTGTTACAGGAGTCGGAGTGAGAAGACCTCGACCTTGAAATTATTTTAAAGGATAGCGGCTTGTGGTTTCTGATGTGCGCTATATTATTTCAAAATAGTGTCAGTTATTCTGAAATAATGTTGCTGTGTAGATGTACTCTTTGGTTGCGCATCATACTTTAATGCTTCTGCAGGGTTCTCAGTGCTTTTTACAGATATGAAGTATGGGTGTATTTTTCAACATGCCTATGAAAAAGGCAATCATTATGTCCTATTTACTGATGGGATAGTTGGAGCATGGAGAGCTTGGGCCTGTTTTTCAGATGTGATGAGCATCCACAGTCCCAGATGAAATTGATGGGAGCTATAGATGCTGCACAAAGCTGTTTAGGGAGTCAATGTCAGAGTTGGGTATAGAACCAAAGAGAATGTACTCCCGGTCCCTGCTCTAACCTATCCTTGTTATGCACTGTCCTTCTTGTATTCATGTGTTTTACCTGTGTATTTAGCTATTTATTTTCTGTACTGTTGATTTGTAGGATTATCTGATCATGTGGGACCTGCTAGTGATAGGAATAGTACTATGCTCAATTAAATGATGATTATTATTTATACCTAGGGGCTCTAGTCAGGGATTAGGGCCCATTACAACAGAACAAAAACAAATGCTGTTCATGCCCTAGAGGGCTCCCAATCTAGGATTAAGACTAGGTGCAACAGAGAATAGCATTGGGGCGAGAAACAAGTTAACAGCAAATGGGCATGTTTGTGAAAATGAGTAGTCTCTGGGTGCCCACAGGGGGCTGTCAACCTAAGCAATGCCAGACGGCAGTGAAAGATTAACGGCTAGGCAGTTAATTGTAGCTCAAGCCAGGAATCTGCTTGCTGTTTTCTACAGGTGGATGTGTGTGATCTACTTTGTCTGGGTTTTAAGTGATGGTGGAACAATATTGCTCTGGCTACTTATTTAATAATATTTATATCATGGTGGTGCCAACATGCTGTAGTTAGGTTTTCCCTAAGATTCTGTACAAACATATGAAGACATGGTCCTTGGTTTAAAGAGCTTAAAATCTGAGACCAGTGATGGGGGAGAGTAATACATATATAATCACTTGATGCCCAATCAAAATCAAGGCACTATTGTGCATTGATTGTACAGACACCATGAAAGAGAGACCTCTGCTCTGAAGAGTTTACTGTCTAACTAGCCAAGACAGACTGGAGTGGGAAGGGAAACAGAGGTGAAATGACTTTCCCAAATTAATTGATAGAGTCAGGGCTAGAACTCAGTCTGATGAGACCCAATCCACATAGCCACATTGCTCTCCTCTTAGGAGAGTCTATCCAGTTTTGATTTAAATAGTTGCAAAAAATAACGTGTTTTGGAGTATTCTAAAATAAATGTTAACTATACCGTCTGCCCTTCAATGTAGCCATCATTAATTAGTTGATTTCTTATGTGCATTACAGCTGAGTTGTATTTTATGGCTAGACTTCAAAGAAGAATGGGTAATCACCTCACAGCTCAGGTCAGAGCAAGTGGTCCTCAGGTATGGGGCAGGATGAGGAGCAGCTTGCTAGGGCATTGTGGGTGAGGTGCTAAAGGTCAGAAGGGGGAAATTCACTAAGAGACAAGAGTAGACAAGGAAGGGCAGAATCATAAGGCGCTTTAAAGGGGAGGCTAAGAAGCGTGAACCTATTGCCATGAAACTAGGAGCGAGTCACTTGGAATGGGTGATGTGGTCAGAGTAGGCAAAGAATATAATGATCAAATGAAAAAACAAAACAGGACTCTTTTCTGATAAACTCCAAAAGCACAAATTGGCAGAACACCACTGCCTCTGAAACTTTTTAGAAGCTAAGCAATTTTTGAGGAAGAAAAAAGGCGAGAGATAGCATCCAAAATAGCATATTTTTTACAAAAATTCTGAACAGGGGCATTTGCAGTACTAAAACAGAATGTTAATTGAAATCCTGCTGTGCCAACAGGAACATTGGAAAGAGACCAGTCAGGATTAGACTAATTAAGATGTCTGAAAAAGAGAGGGGGGGGGGAAGGAACCAAACCTGAACAGGTTGAATTATCATAAAGAGGAATCTACTAAATAGCTGTGATACACAGAGTATTTCTAGAATTTGTAAAACCTGAGCACCTTTCACAACATGAAATGTAACAAGATGGAAGGGAAAATTAAGGCAGTTGAAGAATAGTTGGTTTTGTCTAAAACATATATTCAAATGTGTGTCCAATGCAGTGCTGGTTTTTAGCTGTTAGCCCCTTACATTTTTATTCTGTGGAGTAATGCTCACAGCTGCTTTAAGTAAGTTTGGAGGCCCTTGCATTTCCATCCAAGTGGACTCCTTGGATGCCAGGCCACAGGATACTAATACACTGCCAATGAAGGTGTGATTGCAGCACAGTGGTCAAGCCCCACTAGCTTTAATCTAGTTGCCATTGGTAACTGTGGTAATGAAGACATGCCATCGCTGGTACACACCCACCAGATACTCTGGATACGTAGGCATTTTGCTGACCCACACTGGAGTCTGTGCTGCTATTGCTGCAATTGTAAGCTGTTCCAGCTAGATTAAAGCTAGCATTGGTATACCTACCTGCACTGCAGTCACACCTTCACTTGGGCTACGTCTAGACTGCAAGCCTTTTCCGAAAGAATCTTTCGAAAAAGCTTCTTTTGAAAGAGATTGTTTAGACAGCAACCAGTATTTTCGAAAAAGAGAGCCGCTTTTTTGAAAGAGAGCACCCAGGCATTCTGGATGCTCTCTTTTGAAAAAGCACTGTTTGCGTTCAATAATGGCTTTTTTCAAAAGAGCACTTTCAAAAAAGGCATTATTCCTTGTAAAATGAGGTTTTCTGTGGTCGAAAAAACTGCCACGTTCTTTCGATTTAATTTTAAAAGACCGTGGCAGCAATCTAGTTTTTTCGAAAAAGGGTCACTTTTTTCGAAAAACCCCTGTAGTCTAGACACACCCTTGCAGAGTAGGCATACTCTGTTGCAATCTTCTCCCTTCTCACACTGACTTGCCCTGTACTACTCTGCTTAATGTACAGAAATCTCTTGTCAGCAGGAAGGTATTTATGTAACTTACCTTGTGGCACTAGAGCATAAGTAATAAATATGTCACCAGCATTCAACTTATCTTGGTTGGGGAAGGACTGATGCAGGACACAACCTGGGTGCCCCTGGAAGTGTAAGGTTTGCAGCATTGTTTGAACTACTACTGGTGCTGTTTTAGCCTTGCAGCTTCCATAAGTGAAGCTGCTGAATTAAATTCTACACTCTTGAGAGTACATGGGAAAATATACCCTTACAAAGAAAAAGTGCCTTACTTGTGGAACAATGTATACTTCAGTCCTTAAAAAGGGAAAGAAGAGGAAAGCATTTAGTTAAGAGTAGACACATTTATTCAGTGTGAATAAATGATCCAATTAATTGAGCCTTTTTTTTTTGTTCACAAATCATTCATGACGTGATCCTGCTTCCTGCTGCCGTACTCCTTACTTTCGAGTGTTTGACAATTAGTTTATGCAAACAAATTGCAGCCTGTGGGGTTATTTTGTGAGCTGTGCTCTTCAGCTATTTGCTATTGGTGGTGTGTGATTGTTCACCATGGTCATTTGGCATTGTTTCTTCTCAGTGACCCTCATCAGATGGCTGAAGCTTTTAAAGCAGGAAAATAAGGAATTGAACAGTGGATAGAATATATTGTTGTTTGTGTGCAATTACCTTTTCTCCCAAAATTGCACATACGGGGGAGGAGAGAGGATTAGGACAAGGAGCAGCCATTCTCCAAAGATCTATAGGAACAAAAAAACTGTGAGTGCAAATGTTCACAATCTTACGTGCAGTTTGAGCGATGTATAGGCCTGGGGTGGTTGTTCTGCACAATAGTGACAATCACCATGGGCCAGATTTTCAAATGCTCAACTCCAATAGGTGGGGCCAGATTTTCCATGATCCAGTGCACTGAACAATATTTGAAAATCTGGCTGAATTCCACTTTAGTGTCTCCAGCAGAATGGAACTCTTTTGGAAATCTGATCAGCGCATACTAATTGGGGGATCAACATGATCAAAGCAGACTTCTTTCAGAACTTGAAGGAATGTCTCTGATCACTGTTTCTGTAGTATCCAAACAGCTCTCGCTTCACATTATTTTGTTTATTTGTTTACTAATACCTGACAATCCTCCTTACATCACATATGCACTCGGATTATTTATTTGGGATATTTCATCACATTATCTTATCAAATCCTTGCAAACAAGCAGGGGCATCAGTCTAAAATCTAGATATTTATGTAACATCTGAGTACCTGTATTTTTATTACTCTGATATGAAACAATGCTTAACAAAAAAGCCATAACCTTTCTAGAAAATAACAGAGACAATAAGACCCATTCTAAGCCATTTATCTAAGCAAAATGGAGTGTACAAGGTACTAAAGTAGCCTGACAACCTGTATTTAGTGTAATGATTTATTTGCTCTTTGGCAAGCTCTAACCATTTACTATTAACTATTGTAGACAAAAGGTAAGGTTGTTATTACCTAATAAAGTAAATAGTGATACTTAACAAAATAGAAGAGCTCTTCCCCTTATTTAAAATATTTTGACAGATTTAAACCAGTTAGCATTTAATCTCATTTGTTAATTATTGAAAGCAATAGTATATGTGATGAAGGCACAAAAATTTATTAGAAAACTATACATTCCAACAATATTTTTTTCTCAGCTTTCTTTTCTTAATCTGAAAATAATGTAGACATTACTTTGGAATTCTTGTGAATACTGAGGCTATTTGGAAGTAAGCTTGCTAGTTTAGATGTCTTAAAAATCAAGTAAAAAATAACAAACACACACAACCCAACCCTAATTTATATTGTTTGCTTATAATACATTGAAGCATTAGAAACAGTTTTTTTGTGCTTGGCCAAGCAGGTTGACATAAAAGAGGTAGTATAATCCAGGGGGTAGGATACTAGTTTGCAGAGCTGGCCTCAATTCTGGAGTAAGATGAGCCAAGTGAGAATTGCATCTTCATTTAAAAAAAAATGTTTCTGGCCTTCATATTTGCAGTGAAAAGCTTGCAAACGTGATAGATGCTCAGGTACATAGTAAAGTAGAAACCCAAGCCTCACTAGGTATATTTGCTTTTTAGAGATGCTGAGGATCTGGCTCTTCATTATTATATTTGTCAATGTCCAAAAGTTGTATATTCCTCAACTTTATATGTTGTAGCAACTTTTTAACAGTATGTCATAAAGCGTGGTGTCCAACCAGTTCTGAAGCAGGCTACTGCCATAGCGAACTGGCCATACCAGTCAAATAGCTACATGTGGCTAGTGGCTAGCGTGTTGGACACCATTGTCATAAAGTATTATAAAAATAATTACAGAATTTGAATGATCAGTTATAGAAAATAAATGTAGTACAAATAGCACATAGTTTTAATGTTCAGTTCCATTTGAAGTCTGTGGCAATTCTGTTGTTCACATCAATGAAAGCAGGTGCAAGCTTACTGTAAGTAAATGTTGGGACTACATTTTGCTATAAACTCTGTTTTTAGACTTTGATACAATGTTGTATAAGTTTCCTGTTGGACTGAAGCTTTCCTTAATGGCTTCTACCTTTTCAGAGAAATTCCAGAGAAATTTGTTGAACCATTTTCAAGATCAGTAGTGACCTGACTCCTCAGTGGGACATTTCGATATATAAAATGTCACCTTCTAATCAATCAGTAGATCTGAGTGAATAAATTATTCACCTCTTTACACAAGTGTCCATGAGCAAATCACAAGTTCCTGAAAATATATTCATTATAGGAAATTATTAGATGGAGTTTTTCTTGAATGTGTTTATTCTGCGACTTGCAATTCCGTACCTAAAACTGAAAATTTGAACTGCTTGGCTAAGTTGTAATTGATAACACAAAGTTCCATGACATTGTTTGTGTCTTCTGTCTGGATGAACATAGCCTTGACAGTAAACTTTCTGGATAAGCATTTGGGAAGTTCAATTTTAAATTGCCTCTCTGTGACTAGTAGAGTACGGAACTTGAAGATTCACTTTCCCTGAATATTTGGGGTGTAAATCTTGGTTGCATGAGTCCTGTAGTTGTTCAAAGAGAGCTGCAAATATGAGTATAGTTTATTTATTTCTGACTTAAAAGGAATATTCATCTGATTTTTTTAATACTCTCTCAACTTTATTGCAGTTGATATTAAACTACTCAAGATAGTTAAGAAAAGAGCAGACTGTGAAGAAATAGTTGTATAGCTGCCATAGCATATGCAACGGTGCCATGGCCTAGCTGCTCTGAGTATGTACCCCATGGGTCAAGGAGGCTTTGTACTAGACTGCCCGTGTGCCTAAGTCTACGCTACTATTTTTAGTGTGCTAGTCCAGATGAGAACTGGCATGGCAATGTGTGGTGGCTGGTGGTGTAGCCATCGCCTTAGACAAGCTTTGCCTGTCTGGTTAAACGTCTCAGAAGGGTACCAATGCTGGTCTATAAATAACAACTTTTGAAAACAAATAGTTGTGTGGCACCTTAGAGACTCACAAAAATATATAGTATCATGAGCTTTTGTAGGCAAAATATCTGGTTAAATGACTGCACTGGAAAGTATGGGAGAAGCAGAGCAGCGTAAAACAGCAGGATTCAAAGGGGTTGGGGAGAAGTTAACAAATTCCTGTGCTGTAACCATGGTCAAAGTGAGCTGTTCAGGGAATTTAGGGGTGAAATCCTGATCCCACTGAAGTCAATGAAAGTTTTACTGTTAATTTCAGTGAGACAAGGATTTTACCCTTCAAGTGGAAAGCAGTAGAGAAAATAGAATCTGAACATATATTTAATAACTGCTGCTCATGTCACTAAGCTGCAGCATCTGCCTCGGAAGCCTTAGATTCCAGACTTACAAGTAATAAAATCTTCAGAATATTAACCCTTTCAGCATTTGTTGACTGGCTCGGTCCTTTTTCATTTCATTTTAAATTTCTCCCTCCCACACTTTGTTTTTAACAAAAAAATCAAAAAAACCCACAACTAGACAGTCCCATTCTGAGTAATTACCACCCTTCTTTTACAGCCGTACAGCTCCATAAGATGAGCTATTGTATTAAATAATTAGCACATGCCATTCAGAATATTATAAGAATTATATGCAACATCAAGCAGGAACTATACGCTGACACATGACCATATTTTCCATGAAGCTGTGCTAAACAGAAATTAGTTGTTGGCAACAGGTGAACTTAAACCAAATTATGAATTGTTAAATAAAAAAAGAATGATGTAATATTTAACCATTAGCAGGGTAAAAACACTTTAAAGTTTGGAATGATTTGAACTGCAGCCTCCTTTGAACATATCCTTTGTTCATTTGCGTACACAAACATTCATCCTGTGTTTGAACACACAACTGAATTTACGTAAAAACGACATCATGATTTATAATTTATTAAGTAATTGTGGCTGAGGTGTTATTGGAAACAAAGAAAACAACTCTATTTAAATGCCAGACTCTAAAGGGATAATATGCCACAAACTTTTTAAAAAGAGATGAGAAATATTCTTTTCTCCTGGCATGTCACTAATAATACCGTTAATAATACAGATTACAAATGTGTTTATTTTTATATTGAATTTAATGCTCAGGAAGGGCACCAGATTGACAGGCCCTGGAGAGTGACGGCCTTTGTTCGCAGAACAGAGAAGAGAGAGATTGGGGCACCACAAACTTCTCTTGCCCTGCCCTGCTAGTGTGCTTCTGTTCTGACTTGTGAGGATCAGCTGCACTGACTGGGAAAAAAGTTTAATCTTCCATTCAGTCTTGGCCTGTCTTGTGGGATCACAGTGTGGGTAGGAGGTGATTGCTTTGTTGACATAGAGATATATTCACTGGGAACTGGATACCCTCATTTCATATGATCTGATTAAATACCCTGGTGCTGTAGTAATGGGGAGGAAAAGCAAGACCGAAGAGTTTTCAGGGGATAGCTTTCTGTCACTATTGACACAGACTGGGTTTGAACCCTAAGTTTGGAGGTAAGATTCTGCGGGGGAAATTTTCCAGAGTACCAAAATGGCAAAAAATCATGTGTGGTCATAGAATTAAAAGATTGTGTCATAATACAAAAGGGAGCCAAGTTAAACAGGCAAACTTAATTATGATATTTCCTGACTTGGAGTGCCTGATTTGCAACTTTAATAATGTTTTTTTAATATAGGTGGTTGTTTTTGTGTGTGTGTGTGTGTGTGTGTGTGTGTGTGTGTGTGTGTGTGTGTGTGTGTGTGTGTAATTGCTTAGGTTCTTAAAACAAACAAATTGAAAAATCAGAAATTCCATAGGGTGGCATCATACTGACCCCAACTTGGGTCATCAGCAAGGTTGAAACCATTAGATCTACCACACCTACATCTGCCACCCTGGATCCTTGTCCCAGTCCAGTTCTCCTCACCTAGCTAGTCCCAATCTCCTCGCTCAGGCTTCTCATCCCTGTCCCAGTCTCCTTGTCCAGTCAGTGCTAGTTGCTGCTTCTCTCCCCTACATTTGCCTCTAGTCATTTTCCCCACCTCACCCCCATTCCCTGCCCCTACTGGCTTCCAGTCCCCATCTGCCTTTCAAGGCTGTTGTCCAATCTCAGTGCTTCCTACCCCTCAGTTCCTTACGCCAACATTTTGATCCAGCTTGTCCTCTTTCCTGGTATATTGGCTTTTTATCAGATCTGCCTGTCCTCCCCCCAGCTCCTTCCTGCCGCACAGTGATTCTCCTTCCCTGTCTCCTTGACCAGCCAGTTGCTGTCTCTCTCCCTCGCCATTTCCCACTCATTCCATTTTCTTCTCCCCGTCCTCATCTTGACAGGGTACATTCTCAATTTCTGCCTCTTGCCAGCCTTTGTGTCCCGATCTACTTCCCCTGCCTCCTCACCTCCACAATGGTCTGACTCTTATCCTTTCTATGTTTGAATCAGGCAGCTTTTTCCTCCATGTTGCCTGGGCCCAGGCTGTAGGTTCATTGAGGTTACAGAAGAGGCTTTCTCTCTTGTTTTCATTTCAGCTGCCTGGACAAGCTTCAGTTGCAGAGAAATTCCTGTTCAGTCCCAGGCTGGACCATGAGTAGTGCAGATGGAATGAATCTTCAGGGAATTTATCTCCTGAAATCTAAGAAGGCCATACCGAGAATGTGAAAACTGCAGTTTTTCAAAGACTTTTAGTTTGGCCAATTTTGCCGATTTTCATGGTGGCAGCAAAAGGCACCTCCCTGACCCAGTCACACTCTTGCCAAATTTTAGACTCTTGCTTCAGAAGATGGGAGTGCTGAAGGATGCCAGATTTGTTGAAGTGGGCAAAACAGTGTATTTTTCACAGCCTTGCTCTCAAAAATAGCTGTGCCATTTTGGCTGAAATTAAATAACAGTAATTGCAGTAATCACCCCGAAGCAAACACCCAACATGGAAAATTTTAACCTAGATGGTTTAAGTTTGTCAAAGTTATAAGCAGCTGTCAGCAGCATCTTATAATGGGAAGTGCTGGGCAACCTTAATAATCTGTGGTGTTACCAGCCCTATTTATAATAATGGTTCTGGGTGCTCCATGAGTTTGTTATAATGCATTGCACAGGCTCATGGATTTGAATCAGAACTTGCAATCCTCAGCAAAAAATTGTAGGTGATTACAATTCTGCTGTAGAGGAAATGGCCGTGGATCAAACACATCATTCTTTAAACCATCCTGCTGAACTGTTCCTGCCAGAAAAGGGATAGAAATAGTTGTGGATGTTTGATGAGTTGGGTATCACTTTTGTAATTTTATTTTTAATAGCGCCTATCTAGGGCTTTGCTGGATATGGATGTACTTTTGATCATTGAAAGTTCATTTTGTGAATATATTCTGCACGCATTTCTTTGTGTGTGTTTGTGTGTTGTAAGTGAATGAAACTAAATTATAATTCATGCTCTCTGCTGCTCTTACAACATCTCAAGCCATGAAGTTTCACATGGATTTATTGATACTTTGAAAAATATGTAAAAATAAATAATCAGCTGTCACTCTCCATATATGTGCTCTGTTTTCTTTAACATTCTTGTGTCAGATTCTATAAACTCCAGTGAGAGTCTCTGTGTGCAGAGTGAGATTTGGCAGCTTTAATGACAACCATTAACACTTCTGGCAAAAAATGTTTTGAAAACCCTGATATAACAAATCCTTTGGAGTTTTAGAAATAAAGTGGTTCAAGGTGGCTTAGTCCATGGAAAACACGTTTTCCAGTATGCTGCACAAACAGCTGTAGGGCCAGCCTGTTTGTGCTGTATATAAAACTCCATGGTGAAACCATCTTTCAGTAGTGAGGAAATTAATACAGTGAGTCCATTTAAACTGTCTGCATCTGTAGCTACAGTTTTACAAGGCAGTATATTTATTTTACATATTTTTAAGTTAGGGACATTTTTTGGACTTCCTTTCCCTTTTCTCTTCTCCTCCTTATCTAATTTAACATTCCTGATCTTTATGCCCTGAAGAACTAAGGGCCAGTGTCTGATCTCAGTCATCGTGGTATAAAACTCAATTAGAACCAGTATTTTGTGATCAGAATTGGGTTCAGAGTTTTATATACAGAGAAGGTTGTTACAGAAGCCAGGAATACAGATTTAAGGTTGATTCCAGGCTAAATTTTTTGCTGAGGAAGATTACATTTGCTGATTATTTGTTGATTGCTGCATAAGGCCCAGACAGCATAATTCAGTTAGAGTATTTCCCTGAAAGTTACATGAAACTGCTTCTGATTCAGTTTAGAAGATCTTTCTATATCAACTCGTTTTTACATGTGGGGTTTGATCCAGTTCCCTTTTGTGTCAGTGGAAAGATCCCAACTGTCAGGCATGTGGTTAATGTTAAACTAACATTAAATAAAGCTTTGTGCTGGGGGAAAAAGAATCTCTGACTGTGCATTGTAGAGCAGGATGTTGGATTATCTCTGATTATCCTGATCCTTCCAGCCAAAATTATAAATGTGCTTCAGATGATGATAGTCCCAGTTTGTCAATTGCAGTGAGGCACCTTGAACCAACAACTCCCGCAGTTAAGATGTAATATAGCTTTACTGTAAAATTGCTCCTAAAAGTATAATTGATTCAAAATGATCTGAACACATAACTAGTCATGTAAATGAATCATTCTGCCATAATTTCCTTTATATTATCCCAGTTCTGGTTGTTCTTATCCCTCTTTAAACTGGTTGTGTCTTATCAAAACTAGATTGCAAGGCAGTAGGGCATTAGCGTAGAAAACATTGTCAAGTCCAAGAATTAAAAAAATCATAAGATTAAAAAATGTGGGGTTCTTTTTATTTGCTTTCTGGTGTTGGGAAGTTTAGGGGTTCAAACTTTTCTCAGCAGCCAGGAAGTCTGGATGTTTACTTTTTCTTTTTAAGGAAATCTGAGATTCTTAGGTGATAACCTGTTGCCTACAACTGGCACTTTGATGAGATACCAGATGTTACCCACCACTGTCTTATTGCTAGTATTGTAACCTGTGGTCTGTGGGCCACATGTGGCCCAGCAGGGTTTTATGAATGGCTTGTGAGACATTTTATTTACCATTGCCCATGTACAGGGTTGTCAGATTCTGCTGGTTTCCATCTGCGTAGTATTTTTACTTACCAGTATTTCTTAGTGACACACCTAATGCAGGGGCACATGAAGTGAGCTGCATGCTGACTGGATATAACATTAACTGTGAAAGCTGTGAACTCCCTCTTTGTCCAGTCATAACGCTGCTACGGTTCAGTTGGCACACCCTGAAAATTCCACTTATGCAAAGCACATTTAGCAAAACGATCCTATTCTGGGAGACCATCTTAGTTATGACAATCTTGCGGCCCACTGAGATGGAGAGCCACTCATGTGGCCCACTCACCAGCCTAGGTTCCCCATCGCTTTAATAAGAGCATGAGATTTGGCAACATTGGAGGGATATTCTGGTTGAGATCCTCACTTCTGTTGTCATTATGCCAGGTAAAATCTTGGCTCAACCTAAAGGATTCTTAAAAGCTCTATCTTCTTCTGAGTGGTATAAGACAGTCCTAATATTGCTTTCTCAGGATGCCAATTCAAGCCCCATTGTAGGGGCATACTGGAGATAGGAGGAGGTACATCCTCTGAGGGTTGTTGTAATTTAAATAGGTCTCCAAGATTGTAGCATTTATGGTGGGGATCTCTCTAGCCCAGCACTGGAAGGGCACAAAGATTGCTTAAAGCATTTTAGCTGCCTTTCCTTTGGGCTGTAGGGTTCCTCACTCTGCGTTTGTGTTATAGTAGCACCCAGAGGACTCTGCAGTGTACAAACACTAAGTAACGGTAATGAGAGATGGGACTGAATAGAAATCAGATTCAAATGCTCCTAGTGTCAGGAAGTTCAGATCTGATTCTAACTTTACGACTGCAGCATATCTTCCATATTGTTAGACTCCAATTATGAGTGAATCATTAGGGTGAGAGCTCCTAGAATGAGTTATTTTCTTTTGGGGAGAAAAATGGTAGATAGAACCATACATGACTATTAACCAGGATGTACAGGGATGGTGTCCCTAGCCTCCATTTGCCAGACGTTGAGAATGGGTGACCGGAAATGTAATCATTCAGTGATTCCGTACCTTGGTTCTGAAGCACCTGACATTGGCCAGTATTAAGGATGTTAAGTATCGGGTAGCTGAGTAATCGAATAGTCGATGCATTTTTGCATGGACTATTTGATTAGTCAGTAGGGTGTCTTCGCCTTTGAAGTGTAGCAACAGCTTTAGGGTTGTTGCTACACTTCAGAGGTGAAAGCGCCAAAGCCTGGGGTGAGCTGGGGACTCCCCTGCTAACCCAGGGTTCTGTGAGTCACTTGGGCTTTGAAACACTTTTCAAAGCGGCAGCGCCGCACGGAGCCCACAGTCAGCGAGGGGGAGTCCCCAGCTGATCCCAGGATCCAAGTGGCATTGCCACTTAGAAATGCTGCGAAGAGCCCGACGCTGGGATTCCTGTGGCATTTCAAAGCAGCAGCACTGTACGGAGCCCGGTGTTGGCTGGGGAGTCCCCAACTGGTCCCGGGCTCCACAGGGCGCTACCACTTTGAAATGCTGTGAAGAGCTGCTGACCCCAAGCTCTGTGCGGTGCTGCTGCTTTGAAGTACCAGTGTCTTCTCTCTTTCCCCCACCCCTTTGCTGCCTCTGTCTGATAGAAGCAGCAAGGGGCAGGGAAGCGACTAGTCGACTATCTGATAAGCATTTGCATAGCGGATAGTCGACTAGTCCTTCACATCCCTAGCCAGTATCAGATTATAGGATATTGAGCTAGCTGTACCTTTAGTCTGACCAACATGGCTGTTCTTATGTGGTCAAGGTTGGAAAAAACAGTAACATCTGTTGTACAACATTTACCGGTATTTAGTGGCACCACTTTCAGAATGCAGCTAAAATACTTCTCTCACAAATATTATGTTTGGCTTAGTTAGTGAAATCCTCCCTTCCAGGGCGTTTAAAGTCTTGTATTTGGGAATGTCATTGAAAAGTGCTAGCCTAGCTAAATGTCACTCTACATCACCACAAGATAGGGACAGTCTTTCTAGTCAGTCTTTCTTGTATGAAAACAGTCTTTCAAGGTAGTTTAACTTACTATATTTGGAAAGTACTTCTGCCTGCTACACCTTGGGCTGTGTCTGGACTGCAGGGTTTTTTCGAAAAAAGTAGCCTTTTTTTGAAAAAACGTCACCTGCGTCTAGACTACAGCCGTGTTCTTTCTAAATTAAATCAAAAGAATGCGGCTTTTCTTTCGACGGCGGTACTCCTCATTTCACGAGGAAGAATGCCTTTTTTCGAAAGTGCTCTTTTGAAAAAAGGCGTTCTTGAATGCGAAGGGCTTTTTCGAAAGAGAGCATGCAGACTGCTTGAGTGCTCTCTTTCGAAAAAGCAGCTCACTTTTTCGAAAGAAGAAGTTGCAGTCTAGATGCTCTTTTTCAAAAGAAGCTTTTTCGAAAGTATCTTTCATAAAAGCCTCTTTCGAAAGAGGCTTGCAGTCTAGACGTAGCCTTGATGTTTTGATGCTGCACTGGGATCCCTGCAAGATGATTCTGGTATCCTGGAGAGGCATATAAGGATTAGGGCGTATAGGAGGCATTTTGTTAGCAATTGTCTAAATTCCCTACTCAAGTTTTTTTGTTTGATAAGTAGAACTAGAGAAAGAGAGACTCTTTAGGAGAAACCCACTAGTTTGGGGGTGGTATCTAGAGCTCAGGAATGCATTTTCTGGAAAGGCTGCTGTACACAAACACATTAGAAGTTGAGTGTTTAACACTGTCCTCTCACCATGTTTAAAAACTCATCATGTTTTCTATATCACTTAGTGCTAATGGAACATTGGTAGGAACTATTTCCTTTGCAAACTAAAACCTCTACAAAATGGGCTGTAGTATGGTTACAATGTGAAAGTAGGGCCAGTACAAAATAAAACCTTGTCTGGGTATGAGAATATGTGCATTGCTGTGTAAATACACAATACTGTTTACAAGTCTTTCATTTAAGGTCTCTGAGATTTGTACTGATTCAACACCTGGATTAGCTCTTGAATTTCTGGATAAGATGTGATAAATGGTACATAATGTTACATGCACAGGGATAGATGACAGAGCTACCACAAGCCTTGGCTAAGTGGTAGCATGTAGTTGTTCAGGAGCAGACTGACTGAGTGACACATCAGTCCTGGTTTCCACTAGGGATGTGAATGACTAATCGACTTTTGGATAAGCAAATGCTTATTGGATAGTTGATAGACTAGTTGACTAGTCCCCACTCTCCCCTTGCTGCCTCTATCAGAAAGAGGGGAAAAAAGAGGGGGTGCTTCAAAGAGGCAGCATCTTGTGGAGCCCTGGGTCAGCTGGGGACTCCCCCATTAATCCTGGGCTCCGTGTGGAGCTGCCGCTTTGAAACGCCACAGGAAGGATAGAGCCAATGGGGGATTGCTTGAGTCCCCCACTGACCCCGTGCTCCCTGCAGTGCTTTCGCCTTTGAAGTGTAGCAACAGCCCTGGGGCTATTGCTACACCTCAAAGGCGGAAGCGCCCTTATCAACTACTCGAATAGATGATGCAAATTGCATTGACTATTCGATTAGTCAAATAATCAAAATTTTACATCCCTAGTTTCCACCTCATTTCTGATGTAACTTACTTTCCTCTGTCTACTAGCTGGTGTGTTATGAGTGAAAAAACCAAGGCCCCTTTCTTCCAGTTGCTGAGCCCTCATACATAGGAGAGAGAGTAGTAGCTCTGCACATTTGGAGGGTGTTTGTTTTATGTATTTGTACTCCTTTGCATAGATGAATATGGTGGTTTAATATTGAGTCTATAATGACTGCTTAGGAGCAGTATCCTGAAAAGTGATAGGCAACCTGCAGTCCATGGGCCACATGGGATCCATTAGGGTTCTACATGTGTCCCGTGAGACATTTTGTTTACCATTGCCCACATGCACCTTTGCCAAATTCTGCTGGTTTCTGTCCACGTAGGTTTTTTCCTACCAGTACTAGACCAGGCGGGCGCCCGCCTCTTGCAGCCCCGGGCAGGCTCCTGGGAGCCGCCAGCCTGGTCCTGGGAAGAGGCGGAGGACTGGGTGGCAGCGGGTGGCTGGCTCATGCCGTGCCAGGTGCTGGGTCTGCTGGCTGGGTGCTGGCAGGCTTGCAACTGGCACAAGCACTGTAGCCAGACCATGCCCCTTTAAGGGCTCTGGGACCGGAAGGGGAAAAGTTTTCCCTGGTTTGGCCCAGAGTGGCCACCAGGGCAACTTGGGAAGGGCTAGCCTCCAACTAGTTCGAATTAAGTGGCTACACAGCCCTTAATTCGAACTACTTAATTCAAACTAGGCGTTACTCCTCGTAGAATGAGGTTTACCTAGTTCGAATTAAGCGCTCCGCTAGTTGGATTTAAATTCGAACTAGCAGTTTGTATGTATAGCGGTTTGTATGTATAAATAACGGCTGTTAGTTTGAATTAACTTTGTAGTGTAGACATACTCTTAGTCTGGAGTTTAGGCATCTAAGTAGTTTTGTGAAGCTAACACTCATCTGGAAAACAAGGCTCTGTCTAGACTATGCTGTATTTTTGAAAGAGGATATGGGAATTTGAATATCTTCTTCCGATCTCACTTTCAAAAGCAGATCTTTCCAAAGTGAAAGTAGTCTGGACACATTTTTTTTGTGTGTGGAAAAAACCCCCTTTACGAAAAAAATGCTCTTTCTTAAAAAATGAGGTTTACATGTTTTTTTTGAAAAAAGGTTTTTTTCCTGAAAAAAAACACACCCAGACTACTTTCACTTTTGAAAGATCCATTTTCGAAAGTGAGATCAGAAGAAGATATACAAATTCCATAGGAATTTGCATATCCTCTTTCGAAAATAGAGCGTAGATCAGACTTACCCCTACTGTATTCTTCTGAAAAACTGCTCGTCATATGCACCAGTGCTGGAAGTTTTTCCCTCAGTGGTTATCTGTCAGGAATTGGTGTTGGTGCCTTCTGGTGTGGCATGTGCATGCCTCTGTATAAGGAGTGCTGCTGGTTCCCCCCACACTCAGTTCCATCTTAGTGCCTGTGATGGTGCTGGGACGTTCCTTGCTTGTTTTGCAAAGCTTGTCCAAAGCTGTTTGGTATGAAGTTTTCTCTTGTAAATAGTTATTCAAGTTGATACATAGTTCCTTTAGCATGTATGTTAGTTGTTAGCACCAGAGAGGTTTTAGTCTACGTATTTTCTCGCTGCTGCTTGATGTATTGGTATTGCTTAGAGAGACTTAGGCATTGATCACCAGGTAACTGTTGCCGATTCACCAAATGCTGACACTGGGCATCAAGGTTCCCTCTAAGCTATGTGGCAGTACGGTCACACATCTGCTTAATGAGTTCCACCCAGAGCTCCCTGAGGACAGAGCTGCAAGTCTCTCTCAACCAGTAAGGAGGGGATAAGCGTCTGCTTTGGCAGCAGGTGCAGGGCCTTCTGCAGGTGATGACCATGGAGGAAGTACCTCTAAAACATAGGGGCATGGTTTTCTACAGTGATTGTTTTCTCATCCCAGAGGCCAAAGAGGGTGGTCTAAGATCTGGACCTGCAAGACTTCAACAAGCATCTCAAGAAGCTGAAATTCCCATGATCTCTCTGGACTTCATTGTCTGTGCCCTGAATTCGGGAGACTGATACACCAGCATCGACTTGAAGGATGCTTTATTTCCCCATAGTGGTATTTCACAGACACAGATGCTTTCTCTATTTCATGGTGTGATCTGCTCTCTACCAGTTTGCAGTGCTCCCATTCAGTCTAGTAATAGCCTAGTAACAGTACCAAGTGCATGTTGGCGGTTTACCTCAGGTGTTAGGGTATCCAGTACCAAGTGCATGTTGGTGGTTTACTTCAGGTGTTAGGGTATCCAGATTTATCCATACCTTGACTACTGGTTTGTTAAAGGCCACTCCAGGTCCAATGTTCAGAACATTGTTGCAGTACCGTAAGTCATGTACCACACTCTGGACTTGTTGATTTCTTCTCATTTATCAATGTTAGTTCTGGTACAGAGGGTAGAGTTCATCGGAGCGGTACTAGATTTCTCTTGTGCCAGAGCCTTCCTGAGACAGGACAGATTCCAGATGATGGTAGGTTGGATTACTGGGGACTCCAACCCAAGTCTAAATTTGGCTGCTAGACTGCATAGCAGTGTGTGCTTATATTGTCCACCCTACCAAGCTCAGGCTGAGACTTTTCCAGCAGTGGCTAGCAACAGTCTGTTCCCTGTCCAGAGATCACCTGTACAAGATTGTCACTATTCCATCAAAAGTGCTTACATCTCCGCAGTGATGGACTGATCCAACTTTAGTCTTACATGGGGTGCTGTTCAACAATCCATACCTGTCAGGTTTTCTGACATCAGATATCTCAGACTTCTGCTGGGGGTTCTCCTTGGCAAGTTGGGGCTCCTATATACGTGGTCCCAAGAGGAGATGGCTTTGAGCATAAACATCCAGGAGCTCAGGGCAGTCCAATTAACTTCCAGGGTCTTCCCACCACAGCTGTCTAGCAAGGTGGTGTGGGTGTTGATGGACAACAAGGTCTCAATGTTCCACATCAATAGGGAAGCATGCTTATTATTTCTGTGTCAAGAAACACTTCACTTGTGGTTCTTTTGCATCCACCATGTAATCCACCTAGATGCCTATCACCTCCCCTGTGTAAGGAATATACTCGCAGGTCCCTTTTCTCTCATCATGAGTAGTCACTCCATTTGGAAGTGGTCCAGATGCTTTTCCAGAGGTGGGGAACTCCCTGGATGGACTTATTTGCCACTAGATCAAACAGGAAATGCCATCAATCCTGCTGTCAGTAAGGTATTGACAAGGGTGACCTTTCTGATGCCTATCTCCTGCCGTGATAGGGATTGGATGTATGCATTGCTGCCAGTCCCGCTAATCAGGAGGGTGTAGCCAGACAGGAACCCGCCTTGTAACATCCATTTTTGCTTGCCTGGATATGCAGGCTCAGTGACCGTGAACGGCTGTAAACAGAGATATGCCAATTGCTGACCAAGAGGCTGCCGAGGAGTGCCCTTGACTAAAACCCATATTGATACGAACACACAGCTGTCCGCGGGGGGAGGAATCTCCCGCCCAGCAAAGAATATCCGGCACTCCTAATTTAGCTATCTTCCTCTCTTACAAGTGTAAATTATTTGAAACTTGCTTGTAAGAACTGGCGCCACAAAGATCGGACCAGTACAATTTGGCATCTTAAGATAAGAAAGAGGATACGGGCCCCCCAGGGGTATAAAGATGGGTCCAGCAGCACACTTACTCTGAGTGTCAATCTACCATCTATCTTCTGGTCGGGTTAGGTGTTTGACCTCCTGAGGTTCCACGGGGACGCCCACCTCGAATTCGTCTTTCCTAGGAATTAAGGGACTGGCCCTGGCTTGACCCGCTGGAGTCGAGAGGCACAGAAAGGGGTAAAAATTGTACCTGGATGTGGTCCTTTGTCTTAAGTGTACACATGGACTTTGAGCTCTTTAAAGATTAAGCTGTCACTTGGTACCATTATTTCTATTTTCTATCTTTATTTTCTTTGTAACCATTTTTAAGATCTGTATTTGCTAGCAGTTAAGAAAGAGTGCAATAGCCATTGTAACCATATGCTTTTATAAGTCTTTTTAATAAACCTGTAACTGTTTAATTTTTTACCTGACTCCTTCAGTTGCTGTAACAGAACCGAACACAATTTAAAAGAACTTCAGCCGGTCATGAGGGACAGGTATAGGAAGAGCTTGGGCGTTTTGGATCGTGTCACTCCCAGGTGACAGATCTGTTGGGGCATCTCTCAGTCTTCCCTAGATTGCTCGCTGCGAAGGGATCCTGTATCCTAGCAGCTAAAATCTGAGATGTAATAAGCTCTTCCTATAAACTTCTGGGGCGTCTGTCAGCCTGTTGGTTGCCCTCTGCGATGGGACCCTGGTCCTAGCAGTAAAGTCACGGATGTTAAACCTGATGTATGTGACATTTACTACCCGTTGGTCATTACCTGGCTGCCCGGATCTCCTGTTCCAGAATCATGGGCAATACCCATCACCCAAACATCATTTCCATTCACCTCATGGCATGGATGCTGTGTGACTGAACTTAGAGGAACAGTCCTACTATAGTGAGATACAGCAAATCCTTCTAGAAAGTAGGAAACCTTCCACTGGAGTGCATTACCTGGCCTACTGCACAAGGTTATCGCACTGGGCATCAACGCATAGCATCTCTCCTAAGCATTTATCTTTGCAGCCTGTCCTGAGTTATTTGTTCCATCTATAGAAGCAAGGCCTAGCCCTGTCTTCCATCAGGGTTAATTTAGCAGCCATTTTGACTTTTCATCCACAGGTTCAGGGGAAATCAATGTTCTCACATGAAATGTCAGTTAGGTTCCTGAAAGATCTTGAGAAACTCTTTCCACCTGTTTGGAAACTGATCCCACAGTGGGAGCTAAATCTGGTCTTGCCAGGCCTGGCCTTGGAGCCACCATACTGAGTGTTTGACAAGGTACAACTGCAACTCCATCCAACCTTCCAGCTGAAGGTGGTGTCCTCTTTTCATGTCAACCAGGACATCTTCCTCTTACTATTCTGTCCTAAACCATTCTCCACAGCTGAGGAGAGAGAACTACACAGTCTGAACATTCATTGTGCCTTGGCATTCTATCTGGAATGTACCAAGTCTTTTTGTAGGTCAACCCAGCTCTTCATTGCGACAGCAGACAGGATGAAAGGCCTCCCAGTGCTCTCTCAGAGGATGTGCAACTGGATTACCTCCTGCATTCAGATTGGTTATGAGTAGGCACAGGTCCAACCACTACTTATTGTAAGGGCCCACTCGACTAGAGCTCAAACATCTTCAGCGGCCTTCACAGTGCATGTCCCTATCGAGGACATTTGCAGGGTTTTCAGTGCACAGGTTCATGATACATTACACCATCACACAGCAGGCCAGATACAATGCTGAGTTCAGCAGAGTGGTGCAGTCTTCACATCTGTGAACTCTTACCCACATGACTGGGAGTCACCTAACATAGAATGTACATGAGGAAGCACTAGAAGTAAAGAAAGTTACCGTTTCCGTAACTGGTGTTCTTTGAGATGTGTTCCTCATGTCCATTCCATGACCTGCTCTCCTTCTTCACTGTTAGTATTTCTGGCAAGAAGGAACTAAGGGTGGGGGGAGCTGGCAGCACCCCTTACACCATTGTATACATGCGCTACTCTAGAGGGCACCAGGTCTCCTACGGATACCACTGAGGAAAGAGCTTCTGGCAATAATGCATGTGGCAAGCACACAGACCTAACATGGAATGGATGTGCACAGTACATCTTGAAGAACACCAGTCACAGGAAAATGTAACTGTCTTTAAAGGTGGATTTAGGTGCTATACTTTAGCTGTTCATATATGAAACCCGATAGTTAGGGTTCCATCAAATTCATGGCCATAAAAATGTGTCACGGACTGTGAAATCGGGCCTTTTGTGTGCTTTTACCCCATATTATACAGATTACATGGGGAAGACTAGAGTTTCTCAAATTAGAAGTCCTGGCGCAAAAGGGAGTTGCAGGGGGATTGCAAGGTTATTTGGGGTCACAGTAGTGCCACCCTTACTTCTGCAAAGTCTTCAGAGCTGGGCATCTGGAGAGTGGCAACTGCTGACTGAGGGCCCAGCTCTGCAGGCAGCAGTGCAGCAGTAAGGGTGGTAATACCATACCATGTCATCCTAACTTCTGTGCTGCTTTTCACTCAGAGTTGGACATCCGGTCAACAGCCACCACTCTCCTGGTGCCCTGCTCTGAAAGCAGCACTCTAGTCAGCAGCAGTGCAAGAGTAAGGGTAGCAATATTTTTGCAATAATTTTGCAATCCTACTACAGTTCCTTTTTGGATGAAGGGGCCAACAAATACAACAACATGAAATTTCAGACTTAGATAGCTAGAATCAATGACATTTATGATTTTTAAAATTTATTGCCCTACTTATAATATAAATAAAAATTAGAAAAAAACCTTCTCTAATATGATGGAACTGGCAGACATGTTACATATATGAGAATTGAACCTTTGTTTAAATTTGGTGAGCAGAACAACAAGATCAGTCTTTTGGCAATGTTGAAATAAATAAACCTCTGCTAGTATAATGCTATCTCTGAGCCAGAACCTTATACTCTAAGTGCAAATTTTACATCCCAGTTATAAACCTTTGGAAGTAGGAGTTTATAATAGAAATACTGACAAATCTTTAAGTACAGTGTCATGAAAAGCAATGATAATACATGCATTTAATTGGATAGTTAATAAATGTTAGTCCCTTTATAAAAGATGCAGAGGCAGTCATGTACATAGAAATTACATACAGCAAAGAAAGAGGTAGGGGATGGATAGTGTGTTCTTAGATAATATAGAGACTGGAGAATAGAGACTATTAATTCTCTGTATGCCTGTGGTACATAAAATACATTTTAATTATATTTCTATATTTACCTACCTATCTGTCGTCTTATTATATATTTTAGAAATCTGCGTTTGTCTGTCTGTGACTCCATTTGTTTAGGAACTCTTCCTAAACAGTAAGAGCTGGGACTACTAAATTTGGTTTGGTTTGCAGCTTCCTCTTATCCTAACTTAAAGCAAGGTCAGAGTTTGGTTGTACCAGAACAATGGGATGTACATGGAATGTGATCGTTTTGCATCAAACGGAAAGGGAGAAGTGTGATAGCAGGAACAGTTATACTCATGAATGACCACAGGGGGCAGCAAACACATGAGGCATTTATTCTTACGAATGACCACAATGGGGTAGCAAGTGCTCCCGCAACACAGAGCAACCACTGGCTGGCTGTATAGCTGGCCTGCCTTGGGGAGCCTCTAATGCTCCCGCCCCACCTCTGGACAGCTGTGCTGTGTGGCCCTCAACCCTGGACCAGCTCTGGGGAGAAGCCAGTGGATGGGCAACATGGCCCCCACCAGTCTGGGATGGCCATAGACTTGGGCATTGCTGGGCAAGTGTGTGTGTGTGTGTGTGTGTATAAATGTTATTAAATATGAATGTATTGATATATATTCTTTCACTATTTATGTGCCTTCCTCTGAAGTCAATAGGTGGAGTGTTTTTAGTATATTTTGTAATACATTTACTCTCAAAGCTAATTGTGGTTTATTTATAGCCTATAGAGGTGGTTCTCATTTCTGATCAGGACTTTCCTTGGGAATGTACTAATAACCACAGGTTCCAAGAGCCTAAACTGATACTAATACTGAGGAATTCAAAACAAAACTTGCAGGGGATCCACATAAAAGCACTGAATGGAACAGACACACTCTTTAGGATAAAAGAGATGTTCACATGCGTGTAGGTGAGGAACTACATTTACTTTGGACTCTTTTGCCATATCCTTTCTTGTTTTTGGATGGGAATACATTTTGGGTATATTTATTTTGTTTTAGTATACGAATCGGAGATGGCTAGAGCCTGATCCAAAGCCCAGTGAAATAAAGACTAGCTAGACCAAGTGTGAAAAGGAAAAAGTTTCTTTTACAGAGAAGGAACTTGTTTCCATCCATCCTGTTGCTAATCCTGCAATTGTTTGGAAGCTACATACAATATTTTGCATTTGGATTACATTTCTATTTCTCTCTGTCTTATTTGAATTTTTCCCTAAAACTTGTTAAAATGGTGGATTTAGAAAGCATTTTAAATGGAGCATTGCACCCTTCTTTCAAGAATTGCTACATAACTTCTGTAACCATAAAAATCCAGTTCTTGATGGTATGGTATTCCGACATAGGATTAATTCCTGCCCTGTTCTACACTGGTGATCAAAAGGGTAGCATCAGAAGTCTCTTCCCTGGGTACAAACAGCAGGGTAGGTTCTTCCTCGAGCACTAAGAAATGTGGTAGTTGTTAGTTCAAGCTAGTGGTCCTTTCTAAGATAGACCAATGCATTATGGACTCCTGTTTTGAATGTACCTCACAGCTGGTATTTCATCCATTCCTCCAGAATGCTGCCCTTCTGGTAGAATTCTAGTATCAGCCTAGCACATGGCAACATCTCTGCTCCCTCTTTCTCTGTCATCCAAAATAAAGTTTTGCTTGCGGTCTGTGGGGAAATCTTGCAGTAAATTAGCGCAGATTTGGGCTGAATCCATATCTCCTTATTCACTTTCCTCAGGCAAAATGTCATTTGACTAGTTTAGGAATTATGCCTGAGTGAGAACTGAGTGTATAAGGACTTCAGGATTTGGCCATAAGAGACTAGCCAATTTTTTTTTCCCAAGCCGTATTTATATACTTTCTGTTAAGGCAGGTTTACTGAAAAAATCTTCCATTACTGAAAGGAGAATGTAAATGAGTATTTTTTTTATCGTTAATGATAATTCTTGTGAATTACTATGGAAATGCAGGTTTCCTGGACAACAACAAAAGAAAATCTGAATTGGAGAAAATCCCACTAACAATGTTGATATTGTCTTTAAAGAGTTTTTTTTCCTTGAGCAATCCCAATTTTAAATTTATCCCTGTGAGAGAACCTACGTATCTAAGGTACATGCCGATTAATTCTGTTCTATTCAAGCATAGTATGGTTTAGACTTTTTAATTTAAATATTTCAAAGAACCAATTTATAGCAGAGGTGTTACTTTCCTTCTTAAGCACACATTATGCATTTTTTATTACAATTTTGCTATAGCCAAATGTCTCTTAAAAGCGTGATTCACAAACCACTTCACTGCTCTTCAAGAATGAAAAACAAAGAATATACACTCAGAACGTGACTTACCTTCTGAAATGTTGTAAAACCATAGAAATTAGGGTAATTTAGACCTAGTTCTTATTTTTAGGATTCAAAGTATTTTGGCATTTAGTTTATTTGGTTTGATGATTATCATTTGATGTAGTTGTGGTTATTTAAAAACACTGTCTCCATGACAGCCTTGTAAATGAACCTTTTGACTCATGCACTTTCTCTTCCTTTTAAAAATAAATCCTATTCACAGAAAGGGTTATGTGCTTGCAAGTGAAAATGTATGCAGTTTCTTATGCTGTGGAGAGTACTGTGTGTGTAGTTTAACCCTTGCTTTCTGTTGAGTAACAGGGAGTGTGACATTGCATGTTTTCTTGTGATTCAGTGGGAAAACTGATCCAGAAATGACGGGCAAAATAAGGTGCATATTAGGGAATAGGTTTATACAGGAAAAAGCCCCACAGGGGTCTCTGGAAACACACACAAACAACACTTGTAATAGAAATGGATTGTTTGCATGTTCATAACTGACAGTTCTTATGGAAAACTTTTGACATGGTGGACCAGACCAGTACAGTTTCTGAGCTATAGCTAAGCTGCTCCATTTTGTATTGGCTGTCCATGGTACCGAGCTGGGCACTTCTGGGTCTGTGTACTCCAGTAGCCTGTCTCTGACCAATTACAACTGTGTTAGAGGAAGTTGTAAGTAACCCTGTTGTACACTTGTGTAATAACCAGCTCTTAGGTGAATCTGCTAGACCATGTCTACAGAAAGGATTTTTCTACACTACTGCCACCCTCTCAATGATGCTTTCTTCAGACATCTAACAGAAGCTTCCAGATCGTAGGCCCTGGTTCTCCTGGGAGTCTTTAATCACCTCGACATCTGTTGGGAGACCAATACAGCAGTACATAGACAATCCAGGAAGTTTTTGGAGAATGTTGGGGACAACTTCCTGATACAACTGCTGAAGGAACTATCCAGGGGCCATGTGCAGCTTGACCTGATGTTCACAAACAGGGTGGAATTAGTAGGGGAAAACAGATGTGAGTGCTAACCTGGGAAACAGTGATCATGAAACAGTCAATTTTAGAATCCTGACGAAAGAAAGGAGAGCAGCAAAACCCTCGACGACAGAAAAGCAGACTTTGACTCCTGCACTGAACTGATGGGCAGGATCCTCTGGGATGTGACCATGAAGGGAAAGGAATCCAGGAGAGCTGGCTGTATTTTAAAGAAGCTTTATGGAAGATGTAGGGATAAACCATCCCAATGTGCATTTTTTTTTTAAAAAAAAAAAGGTAGGCGACCAGCTTGACTAAACAGTGAAATCCTTGGCTTAAACACAAAAAGGAAGCTTACAAGAAGTGAAAACATGGACACATGACTAGGAAGGAAATAGCTTGAACATGCAGGGGTGTAATCAGGAAGGCCAAAGCGCAATTATAATTGCAGCTAGCGACGGATATGAAGGGTGACAAGAAAGGATGCTACAGGCATGTTAGCAATAAGAAGATAGGGAAGGTTTGGGGCTCTTACTGGATGAGGGAGCTAACTTACTGACAGACAATGGGGGGAAAGCTGAAGTACTCAATGCTTTTTATGCCTTTGTCTTCATAGCCAAGGCCAGCTACCAGACTACTGAAGTAGGCAACACAATAAAAGCAAATGTAGTGCCCATCTTTAAAAAAGAGAAGGAAGACAATCCAGGGAACCACAGACCAGTTAGCCTCACCTCAGGCTACGTCTAGATTGCAAGCTTCTTTTAAAAGAAGCTTTTCCAGAAGAGATCAAAAGCGCATTTAAAAAGTGATCTGCTATTTTGAAAGATAGCATCCACTTTGATTGGACGCTCTCGCATATAAGGCCACCCAGAACCAGTTCAGAACTGGCATTAGGTTACCAGTTGCTTTCAAGTGATTTTGCCTAAGCCTCGCTGAGACACGCACTTAAAGGGACCCCCTCGGACAGCCGTTTCTCTGTTTCTGCTACGTGCTTACCTACCTCTCTGAGGGACAGCAAAGCATTTGCAGTGTGTGCTCTGATTGCCCAGCTTTTGGACACCATAGCATTTTTCTTTTTGACATGGAGCCGGAGCTGCCCCATGGCATGCAATGGCCCCACACGGGCATGCTGCAGTTTCTGCAGCAATTTGTGCAGGCTGCCTTCATGACCCTGCACGAGCTCAACACCAAGCTCATTCTTGAGATCCTCTCTCTGTGTGTAGGAGAAGGACCCTTCCAACCGCACCCCACAGTGGAGAGACGGTTTTGGAGGCTGGACAACAGTTTGGACTGGTGGGACTGGCTGGTCATGGAGTGATGGGACGACCAGCAGTGGCTCCAAAACTTGTGCGTGCAGAAGGCCAACTTTTTGGAGCTGTGTGCCTGGCTCGCCCCTGCCCTCCGACAATGTGACACCCACCTGCAGCCCACCAACCCCCTGGAGAAGCGGGTTGCAATTGCCATCTACAAGCTTGCTACTCCAGACAGTTACCAGTCAGTGGGCAACTGGTTTGGCATGGGGAAGCCCACCATCGGGGCTCTCCTCATGGAGGTAAGGCACTTTTGGGCTGCAGTCCCTGCAGGAGGTGGGAGTCCTGGAAAAGGGGGACCCTGGGGAAGGGGGGCTGGGCTGAGAGGGGGAAGCCCTGTCCGTGGAGGGTTGTGCCCTGCTGCTGGGAGAGTGGCCACATAGAGGGTGGCTCCTGGGGTGTTTGACGGGGGGAGGAAAGGAGGGTGAAGGGCTCAGGCACTTCCTCTCATTCTCTGTTTTGTGTGTGTGTTTGTCTCCTTCTGCAGGTTGTGAGGGCCATCAGCCGCATTTTGTTGCGCAGGGTCATCCGCCTAGGAGACCTGGACCCAATTGTTGCAGGATTTGCCACCCTGAGGGCCCCTGAACTGTGGTGGAGCCATCGATGGAACCCATATTCCAATCCGCTCACCAAGTCATCAAGCGGCCAAGTATATCAACTGGAAGGGCTACTTCTTGATGGTGCTACAGGCCCTGGTCAACCACCTTGGACAGTTCATGGACATTTTTGTCGGGTGGTCAGGCAGGGCGCACGATGCTTGCGTATTTCACAACTTGAGCCTCTACAGGAAGCTGGATGTGGGCACATTCTTTCCCCAGCATGACTTTGCAGTTGGGGATGTGAAGATGCCACTGTGCATTGTGGGAGATGGGGCCTACCCCCTGATGCCGTGGCTGATGAAGCTGTACACTGACCACTTGGACCCCAGCATGGTCCAATTTAATTCCCACCTCAGCTGGGCCCGCATGTAGGTGGAATGTGTCTTTGGCTGCGTCAAGGCGTGGTTCAGATGCCTTGCATGGGCAGGCATGCCCGTGTGCTGTGTGCGGCACTCCTCACTGTGTCTGGGGTTGTGTATGTGTCCTTGTGCCCAGCCTGCTTCCAGCAGTGGCTGGTGGTGGGAGGGCTCCCCCCCCCCTCCCTGGGCCAGATGTGTGTGGGGCCTCTCCTGAACCTGTGAGCAGGATCCTGGAGGTGCTCAGGGGTTGCCTCCTGAGGCCACATGGTGCACACTGCCGCTGCACGTGTTCCACATACATGGACTGCAGCACACTGTTTTGGGCGAGCAGGCCAAGCGACGATCACACCCCATCCTCTCTGTGCTAGCCTTCCCCATCCTGTGTGTGTGGAAAACTGAGAGCACTCACCTGATGATGATGCCTGCAACATGTCCTGGTCATGGGATACCGGCTCCAGGCCAAGCATCACCATGCTGGCCATTTCCTCATCCTCCTGCCCCTCCTGTCCCTTGCCATGTTATCCTCCTCCATGACCTCTGGCCAGGCAATAGCGGGTGTCTCGAGGCTGGAGTCGACCACCACATGTGGGGAAAGGGCTTCCCTACCCCCCAGGATCTGGTGCAACTCCTGATAATAGAGGCAGGAGTGGGGTCCTGTCCCAGAGCACGAGTTGTGCTCCCTGGCCCTGGCATAGCCCTGATGGAGCTCCTTTACTTTACTCTGGACCTGTTCTAAGGTCTGGTGTGGGTGTCCCCGCTCCGCCAGGGTCTTGGCCATGTGCCCATAGATTTAGCTGTTTCGGTGCTGGAAGCGGAGATCCTGTAGGGTGTCCTTCTCCCCCCACAGCTCCAGGAGAGACAGGATCTCTGTTCCAGACTAGGACAGTGCACGCTGCTTGGTACCCCTGGATGGGTACTGGGAGCTTTGGTGCTGCTCCTTGCGAGGGCCAGGGGAATCTTGGGGGGCTTGTGGCTTGGCAGTAGCTCCAAGTGTGGGTGACAGGGAGAGCCGTGCAGTCAGGTGCTGCTCCAGTGCTGGCTTCCTGCCACAAGACTTGTCCAGGGTGCCTGCATCTTTAAGAGATGCCAGGAGACAGGAACTATAGAGGTCTGATTACTTTGGACAGAGTGTCCACCAGGGCACCTGTGTTATTTCCTGGAGGCCTCTTCTTTCGAAAGAAAACCATTTTCCCTGTCTGCATATGCCTTTTTCTGAAAGAGCTCTTTTGGAAAAAGTCTTCTTCCTCGTAGAAGGAGGTTTACCACTGTCGGAAAACCCCCTCAGTTCTTTCGACTTTTTGTTGAACACAATTGCAGTGTGGTTGTAAGTGAAGTTTTTTCAGAAAAATGGCTGTTTTTCCAAAAAAAAAAAAAAATACCCTCTGCAGTGTAGACATACCTTCTGTCCCCAGAAAAATCATGGAGGGGATCTTCAAAGAATCCATTTTGAGGCATTTGGAAGAGAGGAAAGTGATCAGGAATGGTAAATAAGGATTCACCAAGGGCAAGTCATGCCTGACCAACCTGATTGCCTTCTATGACAAGGTAACTGACTCTGTGGACACAGGGAAGCATTGATATACCTTGACTTTAGCAAAGCATTTGATACAGTCTTCCATGGTATTCTTACCCATTAAGTTAAGGAAGTATGAATTAAATAAATGGACTATAAGGTGGATAGAAAGCTGGCTAGATTGTTGGGCTCAACGGGTAGTGATAAATGTCTGGATGTCTGGTTGGTGGTCAGTATCAAGTGGAGTGCTCCAAGAGTCCGTTCTAGTGTTGGTTTTGTTCGCCATCTTTTTTAATGACTTGGGATGAGGGGATGGATTGCACCCTCAACAAGTTTGCGGATGACACTTAGCTAGGGGGAGAGGTTGATATGCTGGAGGGTAGGGATAGAGTCCGGAGTTACCTAGAGAAATTGGAGGATTGGGCCAAAGACTTTGATGAGATTCAACAAGAACAAGTGCAGAGTCCTTCATTTGGGACAGAAGAATCCCAAGCATTGTTACAGGCTAGGGACCGAATGCTAAGCAGCAGTTCGGCAGAAAAAGACCCACGGATTACGGTGCATGAGAAGCTGGATATGAGTCAACAGAGTGACCTTGTAGTCAAGAAGGCTAACAGAATGTTAGGGTACATTAGGAAGAGCAGTGCCAGCAGATCTAGAGAAAAGATTATTCCCCCTTATTCGGCATTGGTAAGGCCACATCTGGAGTATTGTATCCAATTTTGCCCCACTCCGCATTATAGAAAGGATGTGGACACATTGGAGAAAGTCCAGCAGAGGGCAACAGAAATGTTTAGGAGGCTGGAGCATATAACTTACGAGGAGAGGCTGAGGGATTTGGGCTTTAGTCTACAGAAATGAGGGGAGATTTGATCGCAGCCTTTAATTACCTGCGGGTATGTCTACACTACCCCCCTAGTTCGAACTAGGGGGGGTAATGTAGTCGTACGGAGTTGCAAATGAAGCCCGGGATTTGAATTTCCCGGGCTTCATTTGCATGAAGCCGGCCGGTGCCATTTTTAAATGCTGGCTAGTTCGGACTCTGTGCTGAGTGTAGGCTTCCTAATCCGAACTAGCTGTACATCTCATTCCACGAGGCGTACAGCTAGTTCGGATAGGAAGACTAATCCGAACTAGCTATTCCGTGCTGCGTGTAGCCGCGCGGCACGGAGTCCAAACTAGCCGGCATTTAAAAATGATGCCGGCCGGCTTCATGCAAATGAAGCCCGGGAAATTCAAATCCCAGGCTTCATTTGCAACTCCGTATGACTACATTACCCCCCCCCCCCAGTTCGAACTAGGGGGGTAGTGTAGACATACCCTGAAGGAGGGTTCCAAAGAGGATGGAGACAGGCTGTTCTCAATGGTGACAGATGACAGAACAAGGAACAATGGTCTCAAGTTGCAGTGGGGGAGGTCTAGGTTGGATATTAGGAAAAACTATTTCACTAGGAGGATGGTGAAGCATTGAAAGGGTTACCTAGTGAGGTGGTGGAATTTGGTCTGTTGGGGGGAGGGGCCACGGAGCAAAGCCACGGAGGTCGCGGGTGGCGGGACCGCCCCTGTCCTCCGCGGCAAGAAAAGCCTGGTCCCGCCGCCCGCGACCTCCACGGCTTTGTTCCGCGTCTCCCTGGTCTGCTGCCCCCCCCCGCCCCAGCAGACCAGGGAGACGCGGAGTGACTTTTCTCGCCGCGGAGGACGTGGGCGGCGGGACCACCCGTGTCCTTCGTGGCGAGAAAAGCCTGGTCTGCTGGGGGAGGAGGGGCACACTAGCTAGCTAGCTAGCTAGTGCGCCCCAGCCTCCCGGCAGACCAGGCTTTTCTTGCCGACACCTGGTAGAGCAGCTGGGGCGCTGCCGTGTTGGTCCTGCAGTGCCGCTCCTGGGCACTACTGGACCTACCCGGCAGCGCCCCAGCTGCTCTGTCCCAGGCGTCCAGATTCAGCCGCTGTTGAAACTGATCAGCGGCTGATTCCAGGAAGCCTGGGGCAGAGCAGCTCTGCCTCGGGCTTCCTGTAGTCAGCCGCTGGTCAGTTTCAACAGCGGCTGAATCTGGACACCAGTTCCGACTTACATACAAATTCAACTTAAGAACAAACCTACAGTCCCTATCTTGTACGTAACCCGGGGACTGCCTGTAGTGAAAGACTGTCCTTGCACCACAAAAGCTTACAATCTAAATGGACAAGGTTGACAAAGGCTGTGGAAAAAAGCAAGTGGTGTTGTGCCTATTTTATAGATGAGTAGCTGAGGTAAAGAGTGGGTTAAATGATTTTTTTCCCTCCCAGGTTACAAGGAGTGCCAGTGGCAGAATCAGGAACTGAATACAGATCTGCCTTAGTTACAGTACTGTGTTTTTGCTTTTGTAAACACTTCAGGCATAGAGGAGCCACAATGTATACAGTGGATCACTCGTTTGTCCACAAAGCAAACTTTTCTTTTGAAAATCATTACAAACTAATATTGTGCCATATAAATGATAACCCCAGGAGACATACCTGTGTTTGTCCAGCGTTCTGAATCGCTTCAGAATAGCTTGAGATAAGCTAAAATCACAGAGTGCAGCTCCAGATTGGCATTTGGTCTGAACTTCTCTATAGTTTGGAGTGTTTGAATTTGGATTACCAGTTTCCATCCATTGGAGAGAGAGGCCAATTTTGAAAAATTTAGCACCAGCCCCCATCATGGATCAGGCCCCCATCGTGCCAGGCTCTGTTGTCTTAATGAATGCGCAGCATACCACTAGTGGCCCATGACCAGAGTTCAGCACCAAATTTAGTATGCTGGTTGGATCATTAGCATTCCCCATCAAAGCTGAGTACTATACAAACATCATAAAAGACAATCCATGCCTAAAGAGCTTGCAATCAGAGTATAAGGTAAGAGACAAAAGGTGAATGTGGGCAGATCCGTGGTTAAGTAAAAGGACACAGTAAGCCAGTCCTGAATAGCATAGTAGTGGTGGTCATGGCCCTTTAGCTTCCCAAACATAGGTATCACAGCAGGGAAGAGTTTTAAGAAGGGATTTAAGGAAGATAATGAAGTAGATTTGTGGATATGTATAAAGTGCTCCTTCCAAGTGTGCATGTTTGAAAATGCAGCAAGTGGGTGCCGGCATCATGGATAGAAAGTATAAGGCATGATAGTGTGGTGGGGCTAAGTCATGAAATGTCTAAAACGTGGAGTTATGAGTAGTTTGTGGTTTATGTAGTGGCATAGTCCCATTCACACCAATCAGATCCTGACTCAGCAATTTTCACTTTCAAAAAACCCCAGTTTTCATATTTTCACCATTGGTTGTGAGGACACCACTTGAAAGTAAGGTTGCCAGGTGTCTGGTTTTGAACCGGACAGTCCAGTATTTGAGATTTCTGTTCGGGAAACAAATTGAAAAAATGAGAAAATATAAATGTCCGGTATTTTCTAAATAAGATGTAATATAGATTGTGATGTAATGCCAAGTGTGTCTGGTATTTTTGTTGAAACCACCTGGCAACCATATTGAAAGAGATAATTCAAAAACAAATACCCACTATTAATTCTTCTCTGAATTCTCATGTTGCTTTAAACATGACATGGCTTGGTTGGACATGATTTTCAAAAACAGTTTGTTCTTTGTAATATATAGAACTGCATTTTATGGTTTTAGAAACCGCTCCCATTTAGTCTCCATTATTTTTCATGTTTCAATTTTATGACATCACAGTGACATCCAGTAGTTAACAACCCTACTGAATTCTCATATAAAAGCCGTAGTTACCTTTTCCTTTACCACAAAATTGTTTAAGTAAAATCAGTAGTTCATATAAAAAGGCTTACATTGGCATAATTTGAGACTTGAGTCTTCTGTCCATACATCAGTCATGTATGACATTGGCAGTGGGACTTAAAGTTTCCTTTTGTGGTTTTTTTTTTTTTTATCATTTATGTTAAATAATCTTACTTTTTCAGTCCAATACCTAACAGATAGATGTCTGTATCACAGAAGAGTATTATAACAATTGGGAGTAATTGGCACTCTTCTTGCAGTCTGAGTTTAATTTGCTGGGAGATTAGACTGCTCCTCTCATCCCTAGGGGTTGTCTTTTAGAACAGAATTAAAAAAAAAAGAAAGAGATAAAATATTTATGGGGACTGTTGGGAAGCTTGCCCTTCTGTTGCTAGATTTGCTCTGTGGCTAAGTGAAGGGCATCCGTCTCCAAAGCGCTGTCAATCCAGTACTTCTCATGAATGCTACATTCATAATTTCCTCTTCTCCATTTCAAGGCATCTTTAGAGTTTTGAGTGCATCCAAGTAGCCAGTGCTACTAGCCATGTTGTCCCTAAGCTTCCAGGGAGGAAACGATATGAGTGGATTATTTCCTGGACAGAAAGGAATCTAATGGCAATGCAGCAGTACATGTTACTGTGCCCCTGAAGTGTTGAGCCAGTCAGCAATTTCATGTAGATTTTTCATGGGAAATAGGAAGTACACCTCTAATAGAACTTAGATTTCCCACTTCTTTATTTTTGTACGACCATGAAACCCGAAGGTAGAGGCATTGCTTATAAAACTTCTCAGATTGGAAATGGATGGTCTCTCCTTCTTAGACTCTAGCATATCTTGTGAATTTACTGTTCTTCTGACTGAATCCTGATCATGGAAGATCTTGGAGCCCCGAGGGCCTTATTGTGGTTCTGCCATTTGTCCTACTGTACTTCTGAGAAGAACCCTTCTTTCTGAGGGAACTGAACTTTCACAGTAGCCTCACTCACTTCTATGGACTGGTGGTAAGAGAGAATGCAACTGAAAAAACCGAGTGAGGATACAAATGAAGAAAATTGTTTGGATAAAGTAATATTCACTCTCTTTCATGCTGATAAACTGTCCACTTAGTCACCTATTACAGAGCACGAGGTATGATAACATGGAAAAATAAAGCAATTGAGTGAATGGGATTCTACCCTTCATGATAGTTCAGATAAAGATGTTGATATGGTATCTCTGGGACTGCAAACCATAGTTCTTGATAACATGATGAATTAATTGGAGCACTGGTCTGTACGAACTGCAAACTGTATGTTCTTGTTAGGGAGCAAAATACTGTGAGGGGTATCACACAGGGAAGCTTATTTACGGCAGAAACCAGCCCTGACTTTCACATCTCCTACTTCCAGTGCATATGCAAAAGATTGGAGGGAGGCATTGCTAGTGCTAAATGGGACAATCGAGTTTTGGCATCCTTATTAAATCTATTCAGTAGTAGTCCATAGCCCCAAAGGGATGTAGTCAGCCAGCTTAGAAAGTGGCTTTGTCTCCATACCCTTGTGTCTATTGCCACTCTCCATCAGGACTGGGTGGCAGCATGTCCATTCTGGATGAAGGGTGGGGCAGAGGAAGCATATGCTGCTTCTTCTACAGGCAGCATTAAGGAGCACTGCATAGTGAGTTACTTCTGATCCCCTAGCCATCCTACCTTGCAAAAGAGTTTACGATTTTCCACTTCTTCACTACTGCTCAAGGATGGGGTTTTTCCCTTAGGGTACGTCTACACTACAGCGCTAGTTCGAACTAACTTAGTTCGAATTAGTTAATTCGAACTAAGCTAGTTCGAACTAACGCATCTAGAACTAAAAACTAGTTCGAACTAGCGTTTTGCTAGTTCGAACTAGTAAGTCCACATTGAGTGGACTCTGAACAGGGCTTAATGATGGCCGGAAGCAGTGCCGGCAGGGCATAAAAGGAGGACTTAGAGCATGGAGATGCTGTCTCAGGCTAGCCGAGGGCTGCGCTTAAAGGGTCCCGACCCCCACCCCGGACACACAGTTCTAAGGGGTGCCCCGCTTGCAAAGAAGTTCTGGCTTGGAGTGCCCTGAGTGCCCACACTGGGCACATCACACCACTCGGCCATCAGCCCGGCTGCACTTGCCGCAGGCTGCCATCTGGGGAGAGGGAGTAATTGGGGGGCTGCAGGAGAGCTTCCACCCCCAGAAGCCCGCAGAGCCAGCCCAGTCCTCCCCATCGGGGGCTCGTACCCCATTCCTCCCTCACCTCCTTCCACTTGCCCTTCCCTAGCCCCCCTTCTTATTGATGTACAAAATAAAGATAACGTTTCTTCCAACATTGACTCTGTCTTTATTGAACAAAACTGGGGGAGACTGGGAAAAGGAGGTGGGAGAGGGGAAGAGAAAGGCTGGGAGAGGGGAGGGCAACTAACATGATCAGGGGTTGGGAACAGGTCCCAGATGAAGAGAGGCTACAGAGACTGGGACTGTTCAGCTTAGAAAAGAGGAGACGGAGGGGGGACAGGATAGAGGTCTCTAAAAGCAGGGGTTGGGTGGAGAGGGTGCATTCAGAAAAGTTCTTCCTGAGTTCCCATAAAGAAGGACTAGAGGACACCAAAGGAAAGGAATGGGTAGCAGGCTTGAAACTAGTAAGAGAAAGTTGTTGTTCTTGACAAAGCAAATAGTTAACCTGTGGAACTCCTTGCTGCAGGAGGCTGTGAAGGCTAGAACTAGAACAGAGTTGAAAGGGAAGTGAGATAAAGTGATGGAGGTTGGGTCCATGGAGTCCTATTAGCCAGAGGGTAGGAGTGGTATCCCTGCCCAAAGTTTGTGGAAGGCTGGAGAGGGATGGCACGAGACAAATGGCTTGGTCATTGTCTTCGGTCCATCCCCTCCAGGGTCCCTAGGGTTGGCCGCTGTTGGCAGACAGGCTACTGGGCTAGATGGACCTTTGGTCTGACCCAGGACGGCCATTGTAAGCTCAGGGCTCAGTGTCGGGGGTCTCAGTGGACCCCCTTGATTTTCATGCACACCTGGTCCTGGGTGGCCAGGCTGGCAGCTCTCCTGCCCTAGACGGCCACTTTCCTGTGCCTAGTGCGGAGATCGTGGACGAGGTCCACGATGTCCGCACTAGCCCAGGAAGGTGCCCGCCTCTTGCGGTCCAGGGCAAGCTCCTGGGAGCCGCCAGCCTGGTCCCGGCAAGAGGGGGTGGGCTGGGGGGCATCGGGTGGGTGGCTCTGTGCCGTGCCAGGTGCAGGGTCTGCTAGCTGGGTGCTGGCAGGCTTGCACCTGGCACGGGCACCGTAGCCAGCCCGTGCCCCTTTAAGGGGTCCGGGGCCGGGAGGGGGGCATAGAGTTTCCCTGGTGTTGGCCAGAGTGGCCACCAGGGAAACCTGGGGAGGGCTAGCCTCCCACTAGTTCGAACTAAAGGGCTACACAGCCCTTAGTTCGAACTAGCTAGTTCGAACTAGGCGTTAGTCCTCGTAAAATGAGGTTTACCTAGTTCGAACTAAGCGCTCCGCTAGTTCGATTCAAATTCGAACTAGCGGAGCGCTAGTGTAGCGCATAGGAAAGTTAGTTCGAACTAACGTCCGTTAGTTCGAACTAACTTTGTAGTGTAGACATACCCTTAGAGTTTTACTGGGATGCTTGTCACTTTAAGGCAGTTTATTTCCATCAGAAAACAATCTTGTCTCCTCTATCTCCTGAGTTAGGTTCTGGACAGAGAGGGTAATCACGCAGTTATTAAAAAGGCTGTCAAGGTTTACCACACGCATATGCACCTTCAGAAGAGGGATCAGCTATCGTGCCAGAGAATGTCAGTCTCCATAGGCATCATTTCCCAACTGATAGGAGAATGTGTAGGCAAGGCATATGTAGTTAAGTTACCTTCATTTTGGGATGAAAGGTGACTCCATGGGGCAAGTTATGGTTGGGATCCAAGTCAGAAAAGGTCATGTCTTCATTAGGTTAATGTAGAGCTACTTTTGAGACCTCCATAAATACATTTTGTGTCAGTACATGCTGGATGTGTCTGCTTGCAGTGATGCTGTGGTTGGTACCTAGGTAATCTAGGCTGCTATTTCTAGGCAGGTCAATCATTTGTCAGTTCAGTGGGTTTTGCTGTGATGTGCCACTCTTCTGGGCTGTATGAGGGAGATAGGTGAAATGTAATTTGGTTTCTCCAAATTTTTCTATACAAGGCAAGCCCAGATATTCCACCTGATTTCCTTAAGTTACAGGCGATGGTGGTTCGTTGTTGCAGTGGTTATTGTTGAAAATTAATACTATCATGCCTCCTGATCCAGCAAGCCCTAAATAGAAGAGTGAGAATCTCAGAACCCTGAGCATTTTTGCCTCCTTTTACTAGTACTGTTTCACATAGTTGCAGGGCTCCTCTCTCAACTGGAGTGGGATGGGGGAAGAGTTCTGGAAGCTGCAGTAAGTTCCTTGCAGCTCCCAGCCCCCACAACAAGTTGGGCAGCCGTGGGGATCTTACTGTGGGGACTTTGAACTATACCTCCCAGTATTTGAGAATTTCACCATTCGTGGTGGGTGTGCTCATGCATCTACCACACATGGCGAGTGTTTCCTGTACTGATAAGTATAAATTGGAGTATGGGGATCTGGAGAAACCAAATTAAGGGGTGACAAGCTACAGGTTAACCAATATCAGACAGTTTGCTAGCCTCTGAGATTGGCCTTTTCTGAAATGATGCATCCAGCAATGCCCAGGACAAAACTCTTGAGAGTCAGAAATAAGGTGTTGGTGGAGGAATGAGTAATCAGAGAAGATAAGATTGCGCCTGGACTTGGGAGCATGTTACAAAACTTCCCCTTTTCCAGAAGTCTGCTTGAAGTAGACAGGGAGAAGAACAAAGAATGAAAAAAGATGCAGTAGTGAAAAGCTGCTCAATCTGGCTTTTTCCAAACTTTACATGAATAAGAAAATTTCTATTTAAAAGAATCCAGTGTAGAGACTTAGAACAAACAAACTACTTTATTTTCTCTTGAGGGTTTACAACCCAAATAATACAGCTTTGTTTTAGTTCACAAAAAATTGCTAGTGAAATTGAATAGAAATTTGCTGTAAACAAAAGCGAGATTGACTAGCTGATTTCACTGCACCTACAAAAAGCAGACAAGCAAGGTAATTTGTGTTTTTAATCTGACAGAGTCCCTTTAACTTAAATATATTTTAATGCATAAATGAATGGTTGCCAAAGTAGGGTTGTAATATTATACTGTAAATGCTCTAATGTAAATCTGGATCATTTACTTAGTTTTAAGACACTGCTATTGAAAGCAGTTCTGTTATTCAAAATAAATGAGTCTTTACTGTGACTTATAAGTAGGTTAGATACATTTATAATGTGTTGTCCTCTTCATAAAACAAGGTTGCACCTTATTGCACTCATCAGCATTGTCGTTTAGTGAGTAACAATGTTACTTTGAATCTAACTGAAGAAAATCCACTAAACTTCTTCCTATTAAAGAATAATGTTAATTGGCTAGTGTATATAGAAGAAGGTTATATGGCCCATTGACTTTATATAGATTGAAATGCTAAGCAGGGCTAAGTAGAAGCATCAGTAGGGAATAGAGGGTAAGCGCTCATCAGTTTTATGTTCTCTTTCCTATTTACTGCTTACCCCTTACAGTGTTTTACAACAAGATACAAAAAGTTTTCCTCAGTGCTTCATAAATAAAAGTATATCTATTTTTGTTGATATTATTGAGAAATCAGCTTTTGAGGGGGGTGACATTTAGAAAGCTGATGTCTAAAAAAGATTTTAGGATATTATCTGAGAAGAAACACTTCTGAGCATCCAGTTCAGTTAGACCACACAATCTGCTAATTAAGATCTTCATGGAAGCTTGATCCATCAGTGGCTATTAGCCAAGATGGTCAGGGATGCAACTCCATGCTTTGGGTGTCCCTAATACTCTGAGTGCAAGAAGCTGGGGCTGGATGACAGGGGATGGATCACTTGATAAATGCCTTGTTCTTTTCACTCCTTCTGAAGTATCTGGCACTGGCCATTGTTGGAAGATAAGATCCTAAGTTAGAAGGACCACTGGTCTTACCCTGAATGGCCATTCATATGTTTTTCATGATCTTCTTCCAATACAAGAGGCAGCTCTTTCAAGGGCAAAAGGGGTGTTTATTTTTAGTCATGTAAGAAGCATAAATAAGACTTCCAATATGATGATACTTCAGTGCATTTGTTAAATATATTTCTGATGACTAATCCATTGCCTTGCATTTTGTCTAGTCATTTACATTCAGGCAAAATGAGTATAAAATTCTGATTTGATACACTCAATTTCCTCTGATGTAGATGACAAAGGCTAAGTCATTGAACAGTCAAGACGTAAGAACCTAACATATTCCTCTCACATTAGTTTTACACTTGATTCCAATGGAGTTCTTTCTGATTGACACTGGTGTAAGTGAAATCAGAAGCAGGCCCCAAATTTCTCTTTTATAATCTGTATTTGAAAAGATATTAGCATAAGACTGTTCTAGGATTTGATTCTCATTTGAAAACAGTCCCTTTAAATGATTCTCGTGGTTTAAGCGGGCCTTAAACTGGGTGTAAATGTAATTCATTCCTAATGAATTTTCATGGTAACAGCATGCATCTGAATGTGAAATTTGATCTAGACGCTGTATCTAAATGACACCTGTTCACAAGATCCATTATAAAAGTCTGCTGGTGGAGACCTGACATAATGTGTGTGGTGTGTAATGAGAACCAACTTCCCTTATTTATGGCTCACAATTTAAACCACAGTTTTAGCATTTAAAAAGCTTTAAAGAAACTTCTTAATAAGATGCCGAACATTAAGGCCCCCATCCTATTCTCAGTGAAGAAAATGGTAAAATTCTTATTGATTTCAAGAAGGGCAAGATTGGATCCAAATCTCCTGTCTTTATTTGTCATATTTACTAGGGACCAATCCTCTGAAGTTCACACTCAGCTCATTTTGATTTCAAAACAAAGCTTTTTTTTAAATTAAATTAAATTAAATAGTACCCTTTTAAGCCTTTGATGACTTAAGTTGAGGGAACTCTGCATCCTGCAGGAGTGGACCAATAAAAAGGAAGAGACTTCTTGTATGGCTGTGCAACTGATCCCTGAGTGAAATGGGTTTCATTCAGGGTTAATGGAGAGAAGCTTTCTCATAAAGAACTTATTTTTCTATTATATGGTGTTGGATGTAGTGATGGGCCTGACCATCGTAGCCATTTGCTGTCTGTAGGAAGGGAGAAAAAGGAACAAATGACTGAGTTCAATCAGTAACTTCCTCCCCTTGGTAGTCACTGGAGAGCGATTGTGTGGGATACACACAGCTGGTCCTAATGGCTGATTCCCTGCTCAATGTTCTAGTGGGAATTCAGCATAGATGAATAGCCTGGAACCATGTACTTTACTGGTACAGCATTATGCTTTAACCTAAGGAAACCATTTTCCCTGTTTCTAGGGATTATCTGGCTATGTAAGTATGTGTGAAGCTGGGATGCACTGAGGGTAAAAGAGGAGTCAGGAAAAAAGTGAAGGATATTCAAAAAAAGAGGAGACTTTACAAAGGGTGTAAATTCTTACTCTTTTCCTCTCTACCTCTTCCCCTACACACAAACACTCCGTCTTCATTAGATTATCCATAATCAACTGTAGTTCAGACATCAGTCATTTGCCTCCATTTTAGATCCATGTCTTACTCTGTATGTTCCACTCACTATTTTCTTCCCCGTCCGTTAAAGGCATTTGTTAAATTATTTGGAGATTATTAACACCCTGATAAGGTGTACAAATGTAAAGCGGAATTGCCAAAGTAAGTAATTCATGCTCTTAATCAATTCCTGTTCCCCCCCTCCCCCATTACTAGTGAGCAATGAACTAATTTTTCTGACTGCACTGAAATGTCAAATATATAACATGACATACCTTTGTGGTGTATAATTGTTGTTTAATTGATGTTTTATTCTTTCCATTGAAACTGATGTGGGGAATAAAATGTCAATACTCCCCATGTAATTGACGGCTTATTCCTTTCATTTATTAACAAAGATTAAAACATCAATTTAATGACATTAGTATGACATTTTAGATATTTGACCTGGGTTTTGTATGATAGCACAAACTGGTGGGTGGAGGAACTCAGTTCTTCTTGTTAAGGTGAAATTAGTTAGTTTGAATATTTTATATGAGGAAAGTGAGAGGGTGAGTTTCCCCAGTCTAAACATTTTCCACTGAAAACCAGTACTTGGCAAATTATGATTACAGAGGTGTCTTCACTGAAATTTGCAATGTTGTTGTAATTGTGGTGGTCCCAGGATATGAAAGAGACAAGGTAGGAGAGATAATATCTCTTTTGGACCAATTTCTGCTGGTGAGAGATATAAGAATTTGAACTTCACAAAGCTCCTCTTTGGATCTGGCAAAGGTAATCAGAGTGATTGTAGTCACTGAAATGTTATTTATAGTAGCAGAAAGAGCAACCAGCCGTCAGGAATTTACTGTTCCATCAGGCATTGGCCGGAACCTTGAGGCTTTCTCTGATCTATCCTCCTTCACTTGTGTAGCCGGGTTTGTTATACTCTCCATGCTTCCAGGTGAGGAGGTTTACAGCTTGTTGCTGCTATTCTTTAATCTCGAGAAAGGTAGCAACTGCATGAGGGGAGATATTCTTTGACCTCATTTATTCTGGGAATTTCAGTCATGGCTGACTAGCATCCAGCCTGGACATCAGTCATGCTGCATCCTTGCCAACTTCTTGTGTAGACAGGGTAAATTGCTATAAGCCTCACTTTGCATTGGTTTAGCTTCCCTGCTTGAAACTGGGGAGATGGGAGTTGTGATGGATCATAAGCTCAGTATGAGTCAGCAAGGCAATGCAGTTTAAAAAAGAAAAAGCAATTTTAGGTGGCATTAACAGAGGCATAGCATGCAAGCCCTGGGAAGTGATAGTACCACTTTACTCCACTTTGGTTAGGCCTCGGCTGCAGTACTGTGTACAGATTTGGTCACTAACATAGAAAGAATGTAGAGAAGCTGAAAAAGATTCAGAGGTGAATGACAAAGATGATCAAAGGGATGAAATGTATGCTGTATGAGCTAGGGCTGAAGGAACTGGGTCTGTTTAATTTGAAAAATAAGAGATTAAGGGGAGACTCGATAGCAGCCTTCAGATACTTGAAAGGCTACAATAAAAAAGTTGTTGGAGAAAAGTTATTGTTCTTTGTGACAGTGCAATATAAGGAGCAATGGGTACAAACTACAGCATAGCAGATTTAGATTAAATCTCAGGATAAATTTAACTAAGAATAATAGCACAATGGAACAGGCTATTATAGAGAGACTGCAGAAGCTTCTTCACTGGAGGTTTTCAAAAGGAGGCTAGATGGCCATCTATCTTGGATGTTGAGACACAACAAATAGTGCATCTTGGCAGGGGGTTAGACTGGATGACCCTTCTGGTCTTTTCTGACATTTGGGTTCTGTAATTCAGTGAGATTAGCTTTTTGAATGCCAAACATTCTGTCAATATTTGCTGTTAATATTCCGGTGCTTTGTGTTACTGAAAGGTTGGAATATTTTGTATTTGCCTCTGCGTGTAAACCAACACTTTCTCTTTGGCTTCCCAAATCTTACTTCCTTGTGCCTGTTATACACACTGTCTCACACCATCATTTCCATGTCTTTTTCCACATGGTCCCCTATGTTCAGTGTGATCTCCTGGTGCTCATTCGTATACCCAGCACACATTTAAGTCCCTTTTAAAGACTTGTTTCTGCTGTGCTGCCAATAGTGAAGCCAGTTGACTTGTATATCAATTGCTTAATGTTCCATTTTCCCTTACTCAGTAAGTGTTTTGAGATTAGGAGCTGCTTGGAGCAGGAACCATCCTTTCTTGACTGGAAAGTCACTATCACATCATGGGTGCTGCTGTAAATAAACATTATATAATAATAATGGGAGAATAACTCATTAAATGACTGATCCTGCAGTTCCACTGATTTCCAAAAAAGTGAGTAAAGGTTAGTCAGATAGGGCCCTAAGGCTTTTTCCCCCTTCATTATTTAACACACAGTGGGCTTGATCCAAAGCTCAGTAAAATCAATGAGAGCTTCTCCTTTGGCTTCAGTGGATTTTGGATGAGACCCAGTACTCAACCCCTGAATAAACAAAGCATATAATCTTATTCATAAGGACCAGACCTGGAGAATGCAGTTACCATGCAGTTGTTACACATGTGAGTAACATGCAAGTTTAGACCCATATAAATGTAAACCTCATTTCTTAATTTTTTGAATAACTATCAAATAATGTGAAGAATTTCTCTCAAATGTCAGGGTGCAAAGGTGTCTTATTTTCTCTGCAGTATTCCGCAGAACAGCTTTGCAGGAGAGTTATATTCCTTTACCCTTCACCCTCATAGAATTATATTCTGCTTAAAGATATGAAAATGTGCTACTGTAGTACAATATTTTTGTAAATTTGAAAATATTTTTAAAAATACTGCATTTCTGAAGCATCCAGAGATAGAAACTGCGGGAATGTTGTGTGATAAATATGTCCCTTCCTCTTTTCACATCCTACAGTAATTGCTTAGCACCTTTAGTTTCACACATAGTATCCTTCTCCCCTCCTGCCCTAAGTCGGACATTGGTCATATTAAGGCTCTTGAACTCTTTTCTTTTATATTAGTAAAATGTTGCCAAAGTTAACCAACAGTGTAGTTTACCACAGTATTTGAGAAGGTTTGTATTCATATAACTTGTGTTTTTCAAATGTATAACAAAATAGCAAAACATCAGTAATTAAATAGTAGGAAAAATAACTAAAAAGAATAGATATCTATAGTCTAAACAAAATAGAGTATTTTTAATTGAAATAACATTTCATAGAACTGAACATCAAAATATTTAACTTTTTCAAAGTTTTCATCATTAAAGAATTAAGATGAAACACAATTAGGAAACAGAAAACTGCAACATTGTAGAGGATGGTCACTTTTTGTATGTCATGTGGCTTTAAAAACAAGTCAGATAAATGATGATGCCATTAAAACTGAACTAATTAAAGAAAGCTTCTTTTAAGAACTCATTAACTGCAACCTCATTTGCATAATGATGCATATTAATTAAGTTTTAATGAATCTGAATTTGCACCAAGCCTATTCATGTTGGCTTTGAAACAAATTGAACAAATTAGTTAAAAGCTTTTTGGAATCTACTTTTCACACCAAACAGGATATGAATGCAATCATCTCTACAAAAAAGAAATATTTTTCTTTTAATTTAATTCAAAGGTATGCAGGCCCATCTATTAATTATTTTTAAATGCAATAATTTCCACCTTTTTTTGTGAAATCAACAGTATTATTCATTCTTGAGCAGCAAATATTATAAATGTATGTAGTGGGTAAAATCATTACAGCCAATTTATTGAAAATAAAGTGGAAACATTTGACTTCAGGGTGCATTTAGTTTACTTAATACATGGATTTCAATTTTGTTGGTAACCTTTAGGCATTTTGGCTGTCTGCAGAGCAACCACTGAAGCTATATCTTTTATGGTACTATCAATTTTTCAAGATATATGTAAAATGCTAAATTGCTCTTATAATACCAATTTCCTAAAGTCAGGTTTCATAGCATCATAAGTCTTATAAGTATTATAGGAGAAACATAATTTCTAAGCATTTAAAAGCTGTGTGTTCTTGCTTTAGTGTTGACGAAATCTGATCTTTTTTTCACGTACACAAGAAGCAGAATCCAATTTTAACAAGTTTGCTTTCAGCTCATAATAAAAAATAAGAATTACAGCAGAAATACTATTGATTTCCTTATACTCCATTGTGTCTTCATCAAGAATAAAGAGATTTATGTAATTACTGCTCCATCTTTTGTTGTTTAGAAAGCACTTTTTTGTAAGTCAGCAAATACAAAGGCTGGAATGCTTTTATTGTTGGGATTAAAAGATCATTTCTCCCCCCACCCTCCATTAAACTGGTTTTCTGTGATAGGTTGTTTGGGGAGGCCGACAATTAAGAAGATGCTGTACATTGAAAATCTACACTTTTTATCATTGCTTATAGAGATTTTTCCCCCATCCTTTTATCTCATCATCTTCCTCCCTTTATAGAAAATAACAAAATCACTCTTTCTCTTTTGTTTCGTTGTCCAAAGTGGCATCCACTGATGATGAGCTGATGCCAGTGCAGATTCTCTGCAGCAAAGTGCTATAAATGATTTTATACTTAGTGATATAAATGGCAAGAGGTTGTATTATTGCTCGTTAATGACTTTACCTTCCTTTGTTTTCTCTCTCTCTCTCATCTATGATTCTTTCCTGTTTGTTAACAAAGTTAAAGTTGAACTTCAGTATCTGATAAGCTTAAGAAATACATTCTGGAACTCATGTTTCTCATCGTGTAATTGGAGAAATTTCTGAAAAGTCTGTCCCTTGAGTGGAAGCTAGTTGTACTCTAAAATTCAGTGAACCCACTGTGAAATTTTCAAGGTTTAGAATTACTGGGGCATGAAGAGTCAACCAAATATCCTGAAGTCCTGGTGGGAAGGTTATCCATGGGTTGTTATTGAAGAAACTGGGTGGAGGAATTTGACACAGAAAAACAAATGATAGTTTACCTATTGTAGTGCTAGGTGATAGGCCAAGCTTGTTTTTCTCTCACATTCATTATTGGTATACCTATAATGTAGCTCACTTTGATCCACAGAGACCCTGTACAGAACCATTCTCTTAAGGTATAAACAGTTACTAGCGTAATAAAATCATAAAACTAATTTTACAGAACAATTTAGCTTTGCTGTGACTTGGCATGATTATACCCTGAAAAAAAGAAAATAAAACAGCCATTTCCACATTTTTAACCTTTTCTGTTATTATAGTTTTATAGGATACTGTAGCTTGAAAACAAAATGAAGCTATTAAATATTTTAAGTACCATCTGATTTCCAAATAGGACTACATTTTTATGAGATCACAACCTGGAATAAAGAAAAAGAATTGCTCTAAGTTATAGGGCCATAATTCTTTTGAATTTTAGGATCTTGGATTAACCAGTGAACATTAACACCATTATAATAACCTATAATTAAAAAAATAATAAAGGCAGTTGGGACCTTCCATTATGGTCTCTATTTAAGTAGTCCGATATCATTACAGATAATAGTTCTATATTTGCCAGATATGCAATCACCCTAACCTGTAGGCTGGCATTGTAACCTGTCATGCATCCTATTGCTTTAAATGTAACACTTAATATTAATGCTTCTGGGTGTTAAGATGTTTATTTTGCTTTTTGGAGACATAAAATTTATGAGAGATGTTTCCCTTTGCTCATGTTGAGAATGGCTTTTAATTGTATTTATCTGGTTTCAGAAGGCTTTCCCTTTAGGAAGTGATCTTTTTATTTTTTATTTTCTTCAGTACAAATTTAATATGGAGAGCTGGCTTCTTTTGGGGGAATTTTGACAGAAAGTGTCTTCCTTGTGGGAGGTCAAGAGTCACTGGTATTAAACTAGACAAGCTGGTAGTGGAGTGTTAATGGAAATGGAAAGCAGATGTTTGGTAATTAGGGGAGATGTGAATGACAAGACTTGAGAGGTACGGTACATGCGCTAGCTGGCACAAAGCAGCTGTTGTTACCGATTTCACTGTCAGAAATGTACACAAGTCAGACCATCCCCTGTGAGTTTGCCATAGCTGTGACAATTAGAAAAAATTGTATTTGATGAAAATAAGTAATATATCATACAAAGTAATTTTTATATTTAGTAATGGTCTGGGTTACATCCCATGAAAATTAACTAGAAACAAACCAAACCAGTTGAATGGGTGCTGTTCTTAAAAGTAGTGAAAGGTAAGATAATTTTGAAGGCACCTTTTGCTGGCAATGCAAAAACATACCTACTTGGCTCCTATAAGATGTCTTTTAAAAAAAATAATTGTAAATGTATTTTCTAAATTATTCGCTCATAAGCTACGAACATTATTCTTTTAATTGGCTGTTTGTTCAGCAGCATTTGAATCATATCTTTTGTTGTACTTATTTATATGTTTTCAACTGTCTAGTGAATGGACAAAATCTTCATTGCTTTACTCTAAGAAATAGTTAAACTGGAATAGCATGGGAAGGAGAGATTTTCAAAGCTTCCTTGGAATAGCACCCCCCAATTCCCATTCTTTCAAATAGGAACTGGAAACCCACATCTTCTTAGGTAGCTTTGAAAATATCTTTTTTGCGTTGTGGTGGTACTCAAAGATTCTGACTTGATGGGGCTCTGATTGTGGTAGGTATTGTATAACACATATTAAAACACGGCCACCGCCTCCCTATATGTATGTGTATTAAGGTGTTCATTTGTTTGAAAAATAAAACCCAAATAGCATATATTTATCCCTACTGATCTAGTAATGCTATATTAAAATGGATTGAAAGTGAATATCTTTGAGTTCAGTTGATAGTGTTCTTCTGTCTGGATGGGAAGTACATGGTTTTAATCCCGCATGAAGACTTGGGTTCATCTACAGCAGAAGTGGGCAATTAGTGGCTCACAAGCTGGGCGTGGTTCCTCAGGCTTAGCTCCTGGCAGGCCACCAGATAGTTTATTTACCTGCACGTCCACAGGTATAGACACTCACAGCTCCCGTTGGCCGGGAACAGCAATCCACAGCCAATGAGAGCCGTGGGAAGTGGTATCCCAGTTTGCACTACTTCCCACAGTTCCCATTGGCTGAGAACCTGTGGCCAATGGGAGCAGCGAGAAGTTGTGCCTTCAGACTCACAGGTAAATAATGTGTCTGGCGGCTTGTCAGAGGTTAGCCCTGGAGAACTGCATCTGGCCTATTGGCCCTTTTATTGTCCACTCCTGGTGTAAAGTTTTATATGGGTTTTCAGCTCCCACTGAAGTGAGTGGAAAGACTCCCATTGACTTCAGTGGTGCAGTCTTCGGGGTACTCCACTGTTAGAAGTTCTAACTTTTAAAATATTAAAGCAAGATTCATTTTATACGGATCTGGAGCCTAATCCAAATGTCATTTAAGTCAATTGGAGTTTTATTGGGGGGCTATCTTGGTAGCAATAGTGATTCTTTGTTGAGTTGCTTTTTAAGAGTAGATGATGACCTCTGTGTCCTAATCAGCACTTACCTTGTCTCAATAAAACCAAGTTGTTGTTTCCAGAGCTCTTTGTGTTCCCACCCCAAAATTTCTGGATGCATAATGGAGCCACATATGTCTATTGAACAATCAGTATTTAAAATATAGCTTTGTAAAGTACTTTGGGGTGCCTTGAGTATGAACATATGTATTATAAAGTGTAAAAACTCTAGTCATCTGAAGAAGTCGGCTATGCCCATGAAAGCTCATGATGCCCGTCTACATGTTTTGATTAGTCTATAAAATGCTACCAGACCATTTGTTATTATGAAGTGAACATCTATTTTAATTCTAAATAAACATTATCTCAAGATTCCTTTCGATAATTTTCCTTTATGTTAAAGATAATGGTCCAAAAATTCTACCTGACTGTTAGTAGATTCTGATATATTTCATGTATTGTTGTTAACTTGGGACTTGTTCTACCATGGGGGATATCTGAATTAGATCTCTATGTATACATGCAATTACATTTAATTATAGTTGAGTATATATCTTTTTATTCATTTATGAATACAAAATTCCTCCCATCCAATGGAATAGACTGCTAATACTTTTAATGTTCATATCTGTAATTTAAAAACTGAAAGGCTTTAATGTAAGAGCACTTTTTTATTTGCCTGCAAAAACATTCTCTCTCACACGCACACAGACACACTTTCCATGCAATAATTTTATCACCTTCTTTGAGAGATCTCATGGGAAACCACAAAAACCCTGCAATTTTAATATAAAGGAATAATCTCTTTTCTGTGCGAAAAAGTTGATTTTTAAAGTTTGATATATCATAAAAGTTTAAATGCTGTTAAAATATGTTCCCCAAGTGGAAAATAATATCTTTTCACTGGGCAGATCAAAGAGCATAATATATTTGTAATTGTAGACATTCAAATTTAGAAATAAATGGTAACCTCTAAATTCAGGTTACTTCATTTAATTCCTCATTTAAATTAGTCACCTTCTTCAACTATATAATTTTATATTATGTAGGGCCAAATTCTGTCTTTAATAATATTCTTCGAGCTTTCATTGATTTTAATGGAGTTGCATGTCCTAAATCAAAGGCAAATCTTGGCTCATACTGTTTCGTATTTTCTTAAATATATTCAAATACATACTTACCTGAAAATGTACTAGTGCAATAGAATAAGAGACAGATAGTCTAAGGGTATGTCCAAATTACGCTGTATTTTTGAAAGAGGATATGCAGATTCCATGGGAATTTGCATATCTTCTTCGGATCTCACTTTCGAAAGTGGAGTCTGGATGTGTAACCTCTTTTTTTTTTTTTTTTTTTTTTTTTTTCAAATAAACCTCATAAACCTCATTTTTTAAGGAAGAGCAGTTTTTTCAAAAAGGTTTTTTTTTCCAACCTCCCCCCCCCCCCCCGGTGGAATTTGCATATCCTCTTTTGAAAATACAGCATAGTCTAGATGTAACCAAGGAGTATATATAGTTATAGAGGACATGAAATGTATGGCCTTTTGATAGTGAATAATAATCAACATAATTTATTCTTTTGTTGCTGTTTTCTAGTTCGTCACTGAATTGTCATTTTAGTCAGTGGAAATTTTGCTAAAGTAACTAGTTGAATTCTATTCTGTATGAATGAAGCTTCTTATAGTTCTTTGTTGAGCCAATGGAACAAAAGAATCATAGATGTTATATGTGGAAAGAATGTCATAGGTCATCGACTCTTGGACAGATGACATGGGAGTATAAATATATTGCTCGAGAATGCAGGTGAGTTATCAGGAAGGCGAAAGCACAATTGGAATTGAAGTTAGCAAGGAATGTAAAGGATAACAAGAAAGGTTTCTACAGGTTTGTTAGCAATAAGAGGGTGATTAGAGAGGGTGTGGGGCCCTTACTGGATGAGGGAGGTAACCCAGTGACAGATGATGTGGGAAAAGCTGAAGTACTCAATGCTTTCTTTATCTCTGTCTTCACGGACAAGGTCAGCTACCAGACAAATGAACTAGGAAACGTATTATGGGAAGGAGGCGGACAGCCCTTGGTGGGGAAAGAACAAGTTAGGAACTATTTAGAAAAACTAAACATACACAAATCCATGGGCCCAGATTCAATGCATCTGAGGGTACTGAGGGAGTTGGCAAATGTCATGGCGGAGCCTTTGGCTGTTATCTTTGAAAACTTGTGGAGATCCGAAGAGATTCCGGATGATTGGAAAAAGGCAAATGTAGTGCCCATCTTTAAAAGAGGGAAGAAGGACAATCCAGGAAACTACACATTAGTCAGCCTTACCTGAGTCCCCGGAAAAATCATGGAGGGGATCCTCAAGGAATCTATTTTGAAGCACTTGGAAGAGGGGAAAGTGATCAGGAATAGTCAGCATGGATTCATGAAGGGCAAGTCGTGCCTGACCAATCTGATTAGCTTCTATGATGAGGTAACTGGATATGGGAAAGTCAGTGGATGTGATATACCTTGACTTTAGCAGAGCTTTTGATACCGTCTCCCACAATATTCTTGCCTGCAAGCTAAAGGAATATGAATTGTATAAATGTACTGTAAGATGGATAGAAAGCTGCCTAGACTGTCAGGCCAAATGGGTAGTGATCAACGGCTCGATGGGGAGAGGTAGATACGCTTAAGGGCAGAGATAGGGTCCAGAGTGACTTAGAGAAATTAGAGGATTGGGCCACTAGAAATCTGATGAGGTTCAACAAGGACAAGTGTAGAGTCCTGCACTTGGGATGGAAGAATCCCAAGCATTGTTACAGGCTGGGGACCAACTGGCTAAGTAGCAGTTCAGCAGAAAAGGACCTGGGGATTACAGTGGATGAGAAGCTGGATATGAGTCAACAGAGTGTCCTTGTAGCCAAGAAAGCTAATGGGATATTAGGGTGCATTAGGAGAAGCATTGCCAGCAGATCCAGAGAAGTGATTATTCCCCTTTATTTGGCTTTGGTGAGGCCACATCTGGAGTATTGTGTCCAGTTCTGGACCCTCACTATAGAAAGGATATGGACACATTGGAGAGGGTCCAGCGGAGGGCGACCAAAATGATTAGGGGGCTGGAGCACATGACCTATGAGGAGAGACTGAGGGATTTGGGTTTCTTTAGTCTGCAGAAGAGAAGATTGAGGGGATTTGATAGCAGCGTTCAACTTCCTGACGGGAGGTTCCAAAGAGGATAGAGAGAGGCTGTTCACAGTAGTGATGGCTGGCAGAACAAGAAGCAATGGTCTCAAGTTACAGTGGGGGCGGTCTAGGTTGGATATTAGAAAAAATTATTTCACTAGGAGGGCGGTGAAGCACTGGAATGGGTTACCTAGGAAGGTGGTGGAATCTCTGTCCCTAGAGGTTTTTAAGTCTCGGCTTGACAAAGCCCTGGCTGGGATGATGTATTTGGGATTGGTCCTGCTTTGGTCAGGGGGCTGGACTTCATAATCTCCTGAAGTCTCTTCCAGCTCTATGATTCTTCTAGTCCCCTTCTTACCATGTTCCCCGATAGTACTTTCACACCTTTGCATAGTTATGGTTTTACTATTGGCTTGCTTTGATTGGTAACTGATTTATTCCAAGTTTATTTTCGAGTAAGTCCCCTACTTGATGTATTATTGGTCATTTTGGATTTAGATTTAGGCCAGAGTTGCAGTATAAACTTATATCTGTATGTGAAAAATCCACACCCTTGAGTGATAGTTATATCAACCTCACCCTGGGTTCTGACAACGCTATGTTGAGGGGAGTGTGTCTCCTGTCAACATAGATGCTACCTTTTTGTGGAGGTGGATTAACTATGCCAAGCTCTCCTGTCAGCATAGTAGTTCCTCACTAAAATGCTACAGTGGCACAGCCGCAGTGTTGTAAGTGTGTGTCTGCCCTTAAATGAGAATAAAATTAAAGTAAAATCAGAATATGTTAATCAGGGCCAAATCTTGCCTCCCTGTGCAGAAATGTAGAAGGCCCTGGACTAGCTCTGTCAGTTTTATATTGTCTGTCCTCCATTAACTTCAACATAGCTGCAAGAATTTACATGTGTTATGCACTGGGCCTCCTAAATACAGCAGAATTGCCAGAGCTTTATTACAAAGTAAACCAGGCTCTGAAACACATTCAGCACCTAGTGCAGAGCAAGGTGAAGGGATTAGCTACAGGAGAGGTAAGAATGTGGCCAGTAGGTTCATGATTATGCAGCTCCTAGCTGGGATTGCCAGCAGTTGCTACTTCAGCCCATCGATTTTTTGTAGTGTCATTTGAACTGGTGCTTTGCAGCTTCGGGTGGGGAAAACACTTCTCTGTCCTTTGGTCCATAGGACGATTCCCTATGCTCAAAGCCCATTAACTTCACCTTTATGCAGAGGTCCATGATTTGGCACTTTGAGGTCACTTAGTAATTCAGTTTTAGGCTGTCAGTTCTGTGTACTGTAACTGCAGCAAAGGGTCGGTGTTATTAAAATTAAAACGGGTATTTCTTAAAGGCTGACTGTGATCCTTAATAATCTGTTAAATAAAACAAGCTTTTAGATGACTAAGGGTTTAGGTTTTACATGTGGGATTATTTCTACTCATTATTTGTACTTTACTGGAATTACATCTCCTCAGTACAAGAGTACCTAGAAACTATTCTCATGAAACATGTAATCCATTATGAGTAGAGAGGGAAGAAAAGATGAGAAGGAAGGACTCAAAACTTTAATTCAAGGTTTCTCTTTTTTGTGACTAGATTGTCAGTTGGATAAATTGTTATCCCTCCACTGAAGTCAGTAGAGTGAGATGAGTATTTGGCTCTTTGTCTCCTACCCTTATATCTATAATTAGCCAAACCAAACTCTTCGGCTCACCTGAGAACTTTAGGAAAGTTTGGGTGAAATTGCAAATGTGTTGGCTTAGGGGCCCATCTCTTTCAAAGAAGAAAAGCCATCATAAATTTGCAGTGATGTGAGAGTGATGCAGGATTCTTTCCATTACAAATTCACTTGGAAATAGGTGAAAAGCCTGAAGTGAATTGTGGGTTATTTTGTTGCAGTGTGTGTTTTTTTTTTTCACATCCCTTTCTTTTTCAGAATTGCTCTCTCTGCCTGTTCATATGTGATGAGCTGGAAAAGGGCCAAAATGAATATGCTGAATTTCGAAAACAATCACTCTGGTCAACTATAATAAGTGAGGAATTGCTTTCAGTGCATTATTTGCATAGCAATGTTGTTTTTAATTTTTGCTTTGGATTTATTCTAGCTACTTATATTGCTACATTGATTCAGCTTTTATTGGAACCAAACATACACACATTTCTTGCATTTTAGCCTAGTATCTCTCTACCCAGAGGGAACCAGAAATAAATGTGAGATGTAGAAAAGAAAATATAAAAAAATTATTCAAAGTTGGCTTCTATTGCCTTATAAATATAGCATAGTTACTTGAATTCAATACGAATTAAACTCAGATCTTTTAAAATGCATGCAAATTCTAGCAGAATATATATGAAAAAGTCACTATAACTGTAGAGGCAGTTCTATTCCCTTGATAAATGGAACTCCTAGACCACACTTTATTGAGTCTCTGATTTTTAATAATTTGAATCCTGCAAGATTTAATTCTGCATAATTCTGGCTGAAATCAGCTTTTGATTGAGTTGTAATGGCTGTGTTATTGTAAATATCTCTGCATGCTAATGTTGTGCTGGAATTCAATAATATTTAGATGAAATTTTTAGCCTCCAGCATTGTTGAAGTTGGATTTAGGAAGCCTGAAACTTGATGTCAAAAAAATTTATTTTTGGGAACCCATAACATGAAATGAAATAAATGGTCATCCTGTGGTGCAATTTAAATGTATATAATAGAGTAAAAATGTTAGGTACGGTATATTTATTACACTCTTGGATTGCCAGGATTAATACACTTGTCTGTGGCAGGACTTTGTAACCTTAAATGGTTTTGCACATAATCCTCCTAGCTGATCTGTAGATTAGGTATTACTGGCAGAGGATCGCTAGTCATGTTATCACATGCAATATTAGATCCATAGCTCCGTGTACAGTAACTCTGATGATATAGCTTATATATTAGTCTAAAGTGTCCTGTATTCAAGTTATGTATTCTACATATGACATTTGGATCACTTTTCCTTGCTTTTAAGGCATGACAGACATGCAAGACATGCATGTAGGGTCAGTTCTGTATTCTTTCCTTAAGTAAACTTCCATTACAATTGATAGAGGATTTTTCATGTGTGGACCTGTTTTTGGTGGGGAATACGTTAAAAAGAGCGGTTTAAAACAATATATATATTAAACACTTGCAGGGACAGCAAGCCATGAGCCCAGAAAATGTGCTGAAAATATAGACACAGTGGCCCCAATTCTACAATCCAGTCCTCTACTATGGACACCTATAATAAGCCACATTGTAATCAATGGGCCATCACCATTAATGTGCATCAGTACAAGCAATTAAATTTGCATAGAATATACAGTAATTACACATATAAGAATAAAGTAGGCTCTGTGAAACCCGACTACTGAAGTCAGTGGTAAAATTCTTACAGATTTGTGAGGTCAGGATTTCGCTCCTTGTGTTCCTCCTTTTATTGTTGTTTTAAAATTAATTTGTTTAACATTTAGTTGTTTAAGTTCTAGATGAAAAAAATCTCAAAAATCACATGACATTTTTGTTGAGTATTGTAGTTCATTGTTGCAGTTAGAACCAGATGTTTATGTCATCATATAGATACAGAGTGTGAGTCAATGCATTCTTGCATATTGAAGCATGTTGCCAATTTTAACATCCTCCACTTTATAATACAACAGCCTTTACTAGTTCGGATGGTAGGTCCCTCAATGAAATAAAGCATGTAGGTATCATGTTTGCGTTTTGTCACATTATGCAGCAGATGAGGTTAAGTCTATTTAAAAAAAATACGAGTTTTAATAAAGATTATGTATTCGATAGGATACATAGACAGATTCAACAAAAAGCATTCATATCAGGCAAGATGGGAAACGCATGAAAATATAGATAGATAAGCTGACTTCAGCACAGGCTTCCTTGCAGAGTAAAAGGTATTCTCTCTGTGTAGGTAGTTGATTAAACCAAGCCTTTATACAGTACCATCGTAATAGTTAAAACTCCTGCCCCATGACTTTCATTTACTTGATTTAATTCCATATGCAAGTTAGCATAGAAAACTGTGTTTTAAAAAAGATGGTGTGAAACCTCCTAAATATGCATTGATCCTTTTTTGGAAATGGCTTTAAATGCATTTGAGTAAAACTGCAGTTAATATCACAAATAGCATCTCTTTTTATATAAATTGCAAATGTCACCCCTTCTTTGTGCATCTAAATGTAGATCTGCATTTAGTGGAATACCCTTCACTCTTGCACTAGATCTTAGTGTCTGAAAATCCCCAAGCTATGGCTATTGATGCTATATAGCTCTGGTATGAAAATATTGTGCTTGTCTGCTTCAGTACGCAAATAAAGCACATTTATAATTTTAGATTCACCTCCCCCCAACCTGAGGTGAAATGGAATTGAATTATCAGTTTTGATTGGTCTTGTTTGAGACAGCCATTATATACAATAAGCTCTCTCTCTCTTTCTTGGTCTGAAAGCAAAGGTGAAACTCTTTGTAGGACTTATCATATTTTTCTGATTCTCTGTGCCTGTTAGTCAACCTTTGCTGATTATTTTTGCTGCATCAAGCTACAGTATATTAAAAGTGCTCTCCTCTCAAATGAAATGTCTTACAATTTAAATCTCTCAGTAAGAGTGTCAGCATTGCCATGGGACATCTCCAGCCTCCCAAAGCAAACAAAATTGACACAGTTGATTTGGTATATAAATGTCTGCAGCTTTATTAAATATGCATTAAAGTGCAACAGTCATAAATTACATGCACTCAGCCCACTCAGAAAATAATGCGTACTGCTAAATAACTTTCTGACTGTACAACCTAAGCAATAAGGCCAACCTAAAGACTGACTGGAAACAGAAAGTCAGTTCCCCAAAGTGGTTGCTGTTGGAGTATCATTTTATCATGCTGCTAAGCACCTCACCTTTCCTGCATAATGTGTATGTGAGAGAGGAGAGAGACCTTTATTTTTACTTCAAATTAACTATTTCCTTTGCTGGTATGTTCATCTTTAGGTGTGGAAGGATAGGCAGTTTGATTCCTGGATCCTCATTTGCAATAATGAAAAAATACTTGATGCTGATTATCATGAATACCTTGCATCAGTGTTCCCTCAAAGCTGCAGGGCAGCACAGCTTCACAGGTGATTAATCAGCCCTGGCCAGTCTGTCAGCTCCATGCAAGGAGCCCTGAGCCTCAGACTGGGGGAGGCTGATTAATCACCTGTGAAGCTGTGCTGCCGCGCAGATTAGAGGGAACACTGCCTTGCATATTTAATGACTTTCATCTAGGGAGATTTTAAGGAAACCCTGTATAGGGAGGGAAAACTTACAGTACTTGCTAACCTTTGAAATCTGGCTTGCTTTTGGGCTACAACATGACATGATATTTATGTCTGCCACGCCACAAAAGCACATTCAATTAAAGAATGAATTTTTCAGATAAAGAGAGTTTTTATATAGACACATTACAGGCAGTCCCCGACTTACGCGGATCCGACTTACGTCGGATCCGCACTTACGAACGGGGCTTTCTCGCCCCGGAAGTCGGGGCGAGAAAGCCCCGTTCGTAAGCTGCTCCGGTGCCCCTGGTCTGCTGGAGACCGTCTCCAGCAGACCAGGGGCACCGGGCGGGTTCCCGCGCTTCTGAGGCTTTGCCAGAGCAAAGCCTCAGAGGCGCGGGGAACCGCCGCGGCTGCGGCTTCAGTCCGGGAGCCTGTGGTCTGCTGGGGACGGTCCCCAGCAGACCACAGGCACCCGGATTGAAGCGGCAGCAGCGGCGGTTCCCCGCGCCTCTGAGGCTTTGCTCTGGCAAAGCCTCAGAGGCGCGGGACCCCCCCGCGGCTGCGGCTTCAGTCCGGGAGCCTGTGGTCTGCTGGGGACGGTCCCCAGCAGACCACAGGCTCCTGGACTGAAGCCGCAGCCGCGGCAGCGTCCCTCCCTCTGAGGCTTTGCCAGAGCAAAGCCTCAGAGGCTCTGCTCCCCGTGTCCCTGGTCTGCTGGGGAGGGGGGGGGCGCAGCTAGTGTGCTCCCCCCCCCCCCCAGCAGACCAGACTTTTGTTTTGGACTCTGGGGCAGAGCAGCTGGGGCGCTGCCGATTGGTCCTGCAGCGCCCGCTCTGGGCACTACTGGACCAACCCGGCAGCACCCCAGCTGCTCTGCCCCAGGTCCTGATTCAGCCGCTGCTGGTCAGTTTCAGCAGCGGCTGAATCAGGACGCCTGGGGCAGAGCAGATGGGGTGCTGCTAGGTTGGTCCAGTAGCACCCAGGAGCGGCGCTACTGGAGCAACCCAGCAGCACCCCAGCTGCTCTGCCCCAGGCGTCCCCAAGTCAGCTTCTGCTGAAACTGACCAGCGCTGACTACAGGAAGCCCCAGGCAGAGTTGCTCTGCCCCGGGCTTCCTGGAATCAGCTGCTGATCAGTTTCAGCAGCAGCTGACTTGGGGACGCCTGGGGTTCTTAAGTTGATTCTGTATGTAAGTCAGAACTGGCGGTCAGTTTCAGCAGTGTCTGAATCTGGACGCCAGTTCCGACTTACATACAGATTCAACTTAAGAACAAACCTACAGTCCCTATCTTGTACGTAACCCGGGGACTGCCTGTATTAACCATATTAGAATTCAGCCAGGACATATACACACTATTTAGAAAAATGTCTTGAGTTTGTCAAGACTGTGTGTGTTAAGTCTTGTCTTTTATATTCTCTTCTGAAAATGAACTCTGTTGAGACTGTGCCTCCTAGTACCTTTGTAAGGTTCTTTTTCATGGATGTCAAGATAAAAAGTATCATATCTAATGAGCCATTTTTGATAGTACTTGGGTATTGGCTGTTGGTCTCTCATCTAGACCCTGACTAGGCTCAGTCCAATTTGATATATGATACTACTTGAACTAACATAGTTACAGTATAAGCTTGTCTGTGTTGTTACTGTTTTTGTAATGGGTCTGTTGTATATTGTAACCACCTCCTTCTGTGGATGTTTTAATATAATGTCACTCCAGTTGCTAAATATTCATTATGTTGAGCAGAAATTAGCATAACTTGCTTTTTTTACATTTTATCTGTCCAGACATAAGACTCTAGTTTGCCTTGACCAATATCAACTTTGATAGGAAAAATCTCAATAAAATGACCGGAATGTTTATGAGAAATAAACTTGTATTATAAAAACCAAGACATCAGGATACTAACTTTCTGATAATGTCTGTGAATTGTGTTTACTTTATTTCCTGTTGATTTATTGCCATAAATCCCTTGGGTCTCCTCCAAACATATCTTGGCAACAGAGTCAACCAAATTAATTGTCTAACAACAAGGATGTTCTATAGTAACTCAAAGTCTGTCTTCATCATCTTGAAGCAAAATGCAGGACAATGTAGCACTTTAAAGACTAACAAGATGGTTTTTGTCCTGCATTTTGCTTCAGCTACCCCAGACTAACACGGCTACATCTCTATCACTATTCATCATCTTGATGATCATTCTGTGCAGTAGGTTTATTTTTCCTTGCTCAGTGGATGTGAAAGGAATTCTTGGATGCTTGTAGTCACCATAACCTCGATTCTCTCTTAGAAAGCACCTTTAATCCCCTGTGATCTGTAATTCATGGAAAGGGTCTTTCCTAGGGTTGTGTAAGGTTAACCAGTTAACTGGTAAGTATCACCATAAATAGATTATGCTTATTGGTTCTGGGTAACCATAGGGGCTGGAGCAGCTTCCCAGTCCCAGGCAGTGGCTGCTCTGGCCCGGCCCTGCTGCCACAAGTTACACGCTAGCTCCCGAGAGCAGGGCCTGCAGGGGCTGCTGGCACCACTCCTGAGGAGCTGGTTGCAGAGCTCACAGCGAAGCCTTTCCTGGAGCAAAGTCAGCAGCCCCTTCTGGCCGGCTCCCAAGGAGGCAGCTTCTCTGCAGCAGGGGAGCCTCCACCTTGTGAGTGGGGCCAGCAGGGCCTGGCAGCCCCATTCCTAGGGAGGCTTCATTGAGGGCTCTGCAGTATATTTAAGTTTTATTTAATCTTTATACTGGAGAGCCTGCAGTGCGTGAAACTGCTAAGATTTTCAGTGTTTACAGTTACCTTTTTCATCAACTTTTAACATCCCTAGTTCTTCCTGAAGAATTTTTTTTCTCCATTCTGTGGCGACCAGTCTGACAAATCCTTTGTGATTAGAGCAGCCATGGCAGGCTGTTGATTAACTACTTTTCCCTGATGTAACATTCAATATTACATGTTACATACTGCTCAGAGCATAAAGCAGTCTGTTTGCAGTGGCCATTATAAGGGACTACTGGCATATGAGGGACTCTATCCCCTCTCTGTCCAGGTTATTTTTGCCATTTTTGTGAACACTCAAAACTGTTCATCACAAGGCATATGTCTACTTAGCTATTTATTTAATTTCCAAACCAAAGTGAAGTGATGCATTTCAAGCATTAGGGAGTAGGTAAGTTTTACTTAGGGTCTTCTGTCATTGCTAGAAAGAAGCAAACCCAGCATACCTCACAGTTCCATGCCTCAAATAACGACTGATCAGAGGTTAAAAGTCAAACTGATTACAGTTTTTTCAGTAATGAACCAATAAACCCAATGTAAAACCCAGTCCCAGTTGAAGGTTACTTAAGGAAATTGGTATCCATGTTGTTGCAAAAGATCTTGGCCGTCTTCAGCTGCGAGATTCTCCCTCAGACACCAACACACTATATACTGTGTATATTTTATGCTGAGAAACAAAGTGGATGAGGTAATATCTTTTATTAGGCCAGCTTCTGTTGATGATTGAGGCAAGCTTTTGAGCCACACAGAGCTCTTCTTCTTTCAGAGCTTTGTGTGGCTTGAAAACTTTTCTTCTTTTCTAGCAGAAGTTAATCCAATAAAATATATTACCTCACCCACCTTCTCTCTCTCTCGAATATAATGGCATAAACACAACTACTCCTGCACTGCAGGTGCGGTGGGGCTGTTCACCATTCATGTTTCCACTTTTTGGACTAGCAAACCATGCCTCAGTGTTGCTTAGCCTTAGTGTACGCTTCAGTACTGGATTACCCTATTCTTTTTGTTGAAAGGGACAGGACCTTCCCCTTTGAATGTTACTGCTTTTAAGCTTCCAGCATATAGATGAAAAGGCTGCTCGGGATGAGGCCTTATCTATACTAATAACGAACACTGAGCTAATCTATGCGATTTCAGCTATGCAAATAGCATAACTGACATACTTACTGTGGTGTCTTGTGTACAGTGAGGTCAGCAGGGGCTGCTCTTCTGTCAGCTGCTCTTTTCATCTTGGTCATCTCCTGGTACAGGCATTGATGGAAGAGTGCTCAGAGGTATGTATTGGCCAATATAGCGGTGTCACTCTAGGGGGCTCTCCCACTGGTCCAACGGGTACTGCTAGGGGGAAAAATTTCAATGACCCATGCATGCTACGCGCACACACCTACATGAGCAACACATCTCGAAGAACAACAGTGATGAGGTAAGTAACCATTCTATCCAGAGTATATATAATTGCAAAAGCAGTTATCTCTCAATTGTAGCACCAGTGTTAATGATGCTAATTGAGTCAGGCTGGATATATCCCATTCATTAATTCATAGCTTTTGATGTGCAAGTATGAGTATCAAAGGTGGGGAAAATTGCCTTTGTAGTGCATTAACCAATTGATACCTTTATTCAAGCCCAAGTTGGTAGTTTTGAATTTGTAAATGAATTCCAGTTCAGCAGTCTCCCTCTGTAATTGGGTGATAAAATTCCTTTGTAGAAGAATGGCTACTTTAAAATCCATTATTGAATGGCCAGTGAGGTTAAAGTGTTCCCCTACAGGTTTATGTGAGTTACCATGTCTGATTTCTGATTTGTGTTCATTAAGCCTTTGTTGCAGAGACTGTCTGGATTGGCCAATATACATAGCAGAAGTGAAGGCATGTATCACATTAGAGGATCATAGATATATGAGCCCCTGATGTTGTGACTTATGTGGTTAGTTCCCGTGGAGGTCTTGCTTGTATAAATATATGGACCGAGCTGGCAATGGGTTTTTTTGCAAGGGTAGGTTCCCGAGTGAGGATATCTGAGGTGCGATGTGTGGCTACTGGTGAGTATTTGTTTCAGATTACATTGTTACATTTGTGCCACTGTAGTGATTCTATTTTAGATTAGCCCAGAGTAACCTGTATAGGGGCATAAGGGGCATTCTGACTTGGTCTTCCACTCTTCAGTACGTGTTCAGTCTGAATCACAATATACCCTATACAAATAAGAGTAGCTGGAAAGAAGTAAGAGGTACTGACAAAAACAGAAATGTGTTTTGAAACAGATGGAGAGTTGTAAAGTAGGAATGTTACCAGGGGAGCTACCAGGATATATGTAATGTTGATTGCTTTCTCCGCAGGTGGAGGGAGTTGACTTTGAGGCATCATATTCTGTAGACTAGATGCATAACATCTACTCTGTATTTTCAACAATAATCTTCAACCATCTGCATTAGACTTTCTCCACGTGGGGTTTTTCTCTTGTGGGGTTTTTTTTTTCAGTATTTTGAATGCAGTTCTGAAAACTTTCAAGGATATTTTAAATGAGATTGAGTTGTTTTAAATGCAGGTCTGTGTTTCTACCACATGTAAAACTTGTAATTTCAACTTTACATCTTATTGCTGTCTCCACAGGAATTTTGTGGAAGCAAGATGCAGCACCATACATTGTTCTTATGATAACTCACAAACATTAAATTCACATTTTACAATATAGTGCAAACATTGAAGCCTTGGTTTAAAGTAAGTGACAGTTTGTTCATTTGTTCCCAAATGGACATTCAGCAAGAGAGATACCTGTATCTTGCCTCCCCAAAAATTAACCTGGAGAATAAATATGTTTCCTGTCCCTGCTTAAAAAATATAAGTTAGTGACAGTGGTTCCTGCTTTGCAATAAGCCACAATGGGTTGTGATTTCCTGCACTGTTTTCACTCTCTGGGTAGGCTGTGTGGTTCAACAATAGAGCTTTTTTTGTGCTAAGATGGTTCCTGGCATAAGATAACGCTGGTCTGAGAGGGAGAAGGGCCAGTGCCCTGTGACTCATCAGCTCACTCAAGTTGAGTTTAAAAGAGGTATCTGGAGGGGAGACTTGGGCTCAGACTCAGTCTTCCAGGCAAAGTTTGGATGAGAGCAATCAGAGACTAAGCGAGGGTACGTCTACACTAGCTTGTTAGTTCGAGCTAGGTAGGGTAATGAGAGCAAGCGGAGTTGCAAATGAAACCGGGATTTAAATATCCCGGGCTTCATTTGCATGTTCCCGGGAGCCGCCATTTTTAAATCCCCTTTAGTCCGAACTCCGTGCCCGCGGCTACACGCGGCACAGAGTAGATAGTTCGAATTAAAGATCCTAATTCGAACTACGGTTACTCCTCATTCCACAAGGAGTTTCATTTGCAACTCCGCTTTAAATCCTGGGTTTCATTTGCAACTCTGCTTGCCCTCATTACCCTACCTAGCTCGAACTAACGAGCTAGTGTAGACGTACCCCAAGTGTGGAAGATCCTGGAGGGAAGCTATAAACATTTCCTAAGAGCAGGGTGAAGGCAGGAGACTGGCAAGAGGCATTTACTGATTGATCTTCCCAAGCCAAAGAGCCATGGCTAGAGAGGAATAAAAGCAAGTAACAGCATCAGTGGAGAGAGTTGCTTGCTGGCCTCAAAGCTGGAGCTGAGAGCTGGAGGTGTAGGGGTAGAGGGGCTTATATGATAACATCTGCATATTGGAAAGCTGGCCCCAGGGATACAGTGATAGGGCCAGAGGGAGTGAGGGATACTTCCCTGGTGAGATCACCTACCCCCAGCCTTTCTGATAGGAGAGCACTTATGGGGAAGGCTGGAGATGCACCACAGCTGAAAGGTCTGGGGTGGATGGCCTGACAGAAGAGCAGTGACAAGGTGTGGTGGAAATTGTTGGAGTGTGGTATGTGCTATTTCAGTGGACTATAGGATGTGGGATTTTAAGTACTCTATACATTTGGGTGATGGCTGCACTTACAAATGTTGGCCAACCATTATGGATGGGAGGTGATTGTTAGAGGACAAAGAATGATGAATTCTTTACTTCTTATCCCTCAGAACATCTGTAAGGCATAGATTGCTTCTGAAATGTCCAGACACCTATTTGTAACTTTGGCCCATGTTCCAGCAAAATGAATTGTATGGATTAACTCTTTCTTCTACCTGAAGTCCTGTTGACTTGACTCAGCATGGACACACATCTGCTCAAATGGCAACCTTTGCAGATCAAGCATTGGCAAGTATCTTATATCACTTTCGTTCATGGCTCTACCTTTTATATCACTTACCAGCCATTAAATAAGCCTCTGTGTAGCTTGTTGAGGAATAAGAAAGTTGTGCTCATGTATTACTGTATTATCTAGAAATGAATATGTAATGAATTATAAATGAATTCAAAATATCTGTGGATCATCAAAAACCAGATGTACAAACAGCTTAAAGTCTACTTTTAATCTGAGCCTCCACAAGTTTTCCTTAGAATGTGTCACATAGTTATACAGTACTGAGATATACAGTAAGTATAAAAGAAATACATTAGTAAATACTTTTTTCTGTGCTCTTCATGCTTTTTGAACAGATACAGTGTAGTTTTTTTTTAGGGGGCAAGGGAGGGAGAGGATTTCAGTCATGCTTATTAAATGAAATCACCGTAATGCAAGTCAGGTACCAAATATTGATGCAGACTGGTAAAAATCTTAGCCTGAAATGGCCCAGCTCTTAGATGAGGTATTAGTGTAATCTCTTATATTTGTTTCCTTAAAGGGCTGCATAGAGGTAACATGAGGTGGTTGATGCACAATGACTGCAAATAGAATGCATGACCTGTGTTCATATTTAATATCTAATCCAGAATGATCACAGAGAATTGATTGGGGGCTGGAGTATATGATATATGAGGTGAGGCTGAGGGATTTGAACTTGTTTAGTCTACAGAAGAGAAGAGTGAGGGGGATTTGATAGCAGTCTTTAACTACCTGAAAGTAAGTTCCAAAGAGGATGGAGAGAGGCTATTCTCAGTGGTGGCAGATGGCAGAACAAGGGGCAATGGTCTCAACTTGCAATGAGGGAGATCTAGGTTGGATGTTAGAAAAAAAAATTTTACTAGGAGGATGGTGAAGCACTGGAATGGGTTATCCAGGGAGGTGGTAGAATCTCCATCCCTAGAGATTTTTAAGCTCGAACTAACGAGCTAGTGTAGACATACTCCTATATACACATATTTGTCCACATATTCATTCTGCTGATACCATTATTGGACCTAACCAAGTGAGTTATAAGATCAAGAACACATATTCCTGCGCATCCAGAAATATAATCTATGCTATCATGTGCCGAAAGTGTCCGTCTGCTATGTACATTGGACAAACATCTCAGACACTTCGCCAAAGGATTAATGCCCACAAAACAGATATCAGACAAAATCACAAAGAAAAAACAGTTTCTTGCCATTTTAACCAGAAAGGACACTCCCTCAATGACTTAACCACCTGCATTCTGCTACAAAGACCTTTTACATCTGCACTTGAAAGGGAATCCTCTGAACTGTCATTCATGTTAAAATTCGACACTCTCCAAAAAGGAATGAACAAACACTCAAGCTGTCTTACCCATTACCAAGATAGCTTCCCCAATTATCACCTCTAATACCATTAACTCACAAACATCCCACTCTCCCCACCTCTAATATCATCAATTCGCAGACACTTACCTTCCTTCCTTCCCCCCCGCCCCCCTGCATCCCCCTCCTGTTCTGAAATGTGATTTGTCCTTTTCATATGTGTTCATTTTTTTAATTGTATCCTTTGGTATATATGGTTGTGACTATTTTCTTCCACTATTTGATCTGAGGAAGTGGGTCTGGCCCACGAAAGCTCATCATCTAATAAACCATCTTGTTAGTCTTTAAAGTGCTACATTGTCCTGCATTTTGCTTCAGCTACCCCAGACTAACACGGCTACATTTCTATCACTATCCTATATACACAGATTTTGTTAGTTCGGCTTGATGTTAGGTATATGCTTAAGTATCTTTCTGAGCTGTGGCCTAGGTTTGCATCAGATTACCTCTAAAAGGTCATTTTAGTTGGCTTTGGAATCTTACTAGATATTTAAAAAAAAAATCTTTGACTAATTGTCGGAGTCAAGACAATTTAATGTCAGTACATTCACAAACCATGGAATCAAAATATATTCTAAAATGAAACAGACTCACAGTACGTTAGAAGTATTATATTGTGTGCATTTAAAAATGCATGAATGTGAGTTTATAGCAGACAGCGTTTTAAGCTTTCTAAGCTTACATGATGGAGGCTTAGGTATTAATGAATAAAATTTGTCATGAACACTTCCATTAGGAAAAAAGAAATTAGTGCAAATTACATTTGTTTTAGCTGAATGAAATCTTTCCTCACCACTTACAGTTCTAACATGAATGACACGTCAGTTCCAATTTGTGACACAGAGCTAAGTTAATCTGGCACAAGTATTCAAAGGGCTGTAGAGAGCACATCCTAGAAAATAATAACATAATTGTCTAAAGTATTACAATTGCAAGGGTAGGCTTCAGGTCACACTATGTATTTTGCAGGGAGTCTGCCTTTTTAATTGACTGTAGTGCATAAAAATATGCCATAAAATGGCTTGTGATGATTCTATAAAACTAAATATACATATGATCTCTGAATAAATGATAAAATATTTGGTTTCAGAAAGCAGCACACAATATTCTTTGAACATCAAGCTTTACTTACAGTAGTAACATATCTCCAGCATTTAATTATACCTTGTATCTAGAACTTCCTAGTCCAGTGCAGAATAGCAAAAGTATTGCTGATCTAATTAACTTTTCTAATGCAGATGTGTCAGGTGCTTTTATGAGGGTGCCCATATAATCTGGCTTTTTTATCTGGAAAAACAGGTTCTATGGGTTCTTCAATATACTATATAGGCAAGAGCTATGTAACAGAAGAAGAAAATAACATAGATGAAGGATGAAAAAGTGACAAAGAAGAATTGACTGAGAAAATGTAATAGCCATATCAGCTGAGTAGTGTCCCGATTTAATATTCTAGTTTGCTTATTTGTATGGCCTGGCTTCTCCCATATCTTCCTTCTCCTGATAAAAGAGGTTATGTCTACACTACAAAGTTAATTTGAACTAACAGACGTTAGTTCGAATTAATTTGATAGGTGCTACACACGCGAACCGCTAGTTCGAACTTAATTCGAACTAGCGGAGCGCTTAATTCGAACTAGGTAAATCTCATTCCATGAGGACTAATGCCTAGTTCGAATTAACTAGTTCGAATTAAGGGCTGTGTAGCCACTTAATTCGAACTAGTGGGAGGCTAGCCCTCCCCAGCTTTCCTGGTGGCCACTCTGGGCACCACCAGGGAAACTCTTCTGCCTCCCTCCCGGCCCCGGAGCCCTTAAAGGGGCACGGTCTGGCTACGGTGCCCGTGCCAGGTGCAAGCCTGCCAGCACCCAGCCAGCAGACCCTGCACCTGGCACGGCACGAGCCAGCCACCCGCTGCCACCCAGCCCTCTGCCTCTTCCCGGGACCAGGCTGGCGGCTCCCGGGAGCCTGCTCAGGTCCGCAAGAGGCGGGCGCCCGCCTGGTCTAGTGCAGATATCATGGACCTCATCCACAACCTCCGCACTAGGCACAGGAAAGTGGCTGTCTAGGGCAGGAGAGCTGCCAGCCTGGCCACTGAGGAGCAGGTTTGCATGAAAATCAAGGTGGTCCACTGAGACCCCCGACCCTGAGCCCTGAGCTTAGAATGGCCGTACTGGGTCAGACTAAAGGTCCATCTAGCCCATTAGCCTGTCTGTCAACAGCGGCCAACACTAGGTACCCTGGAGGGGATGGATCGAAGACAATGACCAAGCCATTTGTCTCGTGCCATCCATCTCCAGCCTTCCACAAATAGAGGCCAGGGACACCATTTCTACCCCCTGGCTAATATCACTCCATGGATCCAACCTCCATGACTTGATCTCACTTCCCTTTAAACTCTGTTCTAGTTCTAGCCTTCACAGCCTCCTGCAGCAAGGAGTTCCACAGGGGCGGGGCCGCCCATGTGCTACGCGCTCGGAGCTGACGCTGCCCATACGCCGTGCGCCCAGAGGGCCGGCACCGCCTATGCACCGTGTGCCCGGGGGCAGGGCTGGCCCTGTTCACTCGGCGGCCGCACAGAAATGGCGCCCGCAGGCACCGCGTTGGGGACCACTGCTATAGACTTACAAAACATGCATTTCTTGTACTCCCTAAATATCTGTAGAAGTCAATGGATGTTGTGGGTGGGCAAGAAAGGGAAATCCTGACCTGTTGAATGGGCATATGCTCCTGTAAGCACCATATTGGAAAAATGTTGTATTTAGTGAATGCTGGTAAAATGTAACTCCTTCCACACCTATCCAGTTATTATCCCAGGGATGCATGTAGCTGCTTTAAAATACTGGTCCAAATTCAGCTTCGGTGTTACTATACTTTTTGAAAATGATTTTGTATTTTAATCCAAATCATTATTTTAAAAGTAGTATCTTCAATTTGTCCCAAATTATGAAGTACAACAATATGGCACAGAAATGAAAAATGAGTTACATAAGGACTCTGTTTCCATGCCTACAACTAACTTGGGAAGCCACTTTCTCTATGCCTCAGTTTATAGGTCTGTAAAATGTAAATAATTATACCCTTCTTTAGTACATTATAGAAAGCGTGCGACCTGGTTCTCTGTCAGGTATCTGTTATAATTTTTGTAAAGAGTACCAAGAAAATTTTGAGTCTGGACTTTATCTTCACATTTTCTACCCCCTTTATGTGCTACATCCCTTCTCCCCCCCTTAAAACTGTAACTAGTCCCATGTCCTTACTCCAATTTTGCTAGCCCCATTTTTGTCTTGCATCTGAAATTACATTGTGAATGCTTTGAGGGAAAGACCTACATTACCTTATTTATAGCGGGAGATACTTAGTGTATTTTTGTGTAATGTAAAATTAACAGTTTAATAATGAAAATACTCCTTGGAAATGTGCAGTTTCCTTGATGCTGTGACATTGATTTTGCATAGCTTAAAAAGCGGGGCTGTATAATACACTCTACTTCTTCGAGTGCTTGTACATGTCTATTCCACTTAGGTGTGCAGACTGTTGGAGAGTTTTCCCTTAGTGGTACCCGTTGGGCCAGCAGGGGAGCCCCCTCGAGAGGCGCTGCCATAGAGGCACATATATACGTCTGCTGGTCTTCCACCTCTCAGTTCCTTCTGACTGCCTGTGACAGTTATTGGAGCTTTTAAGTGGGCTGTGCCCACGAAAGTTCATGATACCATATATGTTTTGTTAATCTATGAAGTGCTACCAGACCATTTGTTGTTTAAGTTTATCCTGTGCAGACTAACTCTGCTACCCCCTGAAGCTTTTGCTTGAAAGTATAATCCCAGTAGTATTCACACTTAGCAGTTACTTAGCACCTAGTTGAGCCCCATTGTCCTCCAATTAGCTTTCCCTGTTCCTTGGTTCCTAGTTATAATTAGTGTTCCCATTGGGTCAGGGTTTACCCATTGTATCCCCTTCCCATCCTAGGGCATTCCAGGGCCTCTCTGCTTTAAACCCTGTGCAGACTGTGCTAAACCTATGTCCTGTGGAGACCCACATGATTTGTACTTAAAGTGTCTGGGTGAGGCCCAAGTCCCAGCCAACTACAAGATCTATCGCAGTTTTAAGCCCCAGACTCAGTGTGAGAGAGACTCGTGCTTAGAAATACTCGAGATGGAGTCGGCACTCCACCCGGCACCAGCTGCAGACATGGCACCAGAGTCCTACAAGTGCACCTGCATCCTCTGGAGCCTTGATGACACTTCTGGTGCACTTCTGCTCATCACTGATCATAATACAGGTGTCATGTAAGAAGAAGAGAGCAGAGAAGCAGATCGTCACCTCAGCACGCGCCCGCAATGCGCCCTTAGTCCAGGCACTCTGATGCATCTGCACTAGCCTCAAGGCCTGCTGGTCCTGTGCCTGAGTGTGGCCAATTGAGCATGGCCAGGGAGCACAGTCCAGAGGAGCCCATTGATCGGCCCTCCACGCTAGACACTTTTGAGGTGGCATGAGAGCTGATTGAATTGACTATGAGCCTGCCTTTGCCAACCCCGATGCACCGCAATAGGTCCCAAGACCACATTGAGACGTCGGCCCCAGACCCTGGCAGGCGATTGTTGAGACAGGCACTGGTTTTGGCCCTTTTGAGAGTCTTGGGCCTGGCAGCACGTGTGGCTGGCGTTGCACTCGCTGGAACACACATCGGTGCCAGCAGCAGTGGTACCCATGGTGCCGGCGGTGACACTCTCTCAGGAGTCAAGGGAGAATTCAGCTTCCAGTGCTCCTATCCTGGTGGTACAGCCTACAGCACCGGAGCATTTGATGCCTCCCCTGCTTGTCTTGCACTGCAGCAAGCCGGTAGCGATAGTGTGACATTCCTCATGGCACCACTCTCCAGGCCCATCTTCGGCTCTGCATTGGTCAGAGTCTGACTACTCCTCGGACTCCGAAGTGGAGTCGGTGGAGTCCAGATCCCAGCACCTTTCGTGCTCTCAGCACTGCTTGTAGCTTGTAGCACCACAGCTCCTCAGGCCAGTTGCCCCAGCAGCCTGGCCCCACCAGGGGAACAACTGGATTAGTTTCCTTTTTGGACCCTGTGGTCATAACATGAGGCCCTACATTGCAGGCTCCTCATGCTTGGGGCTTCAGGTGCCACCCTCCTCCACACTGCTGCTTAAGTGACCGGCACTGGGCCAGGCTATGTCAACCCAGAGGGAATCCCCTAGCCCTTGTTGAAAGGGGCCAGAGACCAGGATCCTCAGAGCCAAGCAGCTGGATCTCGACAGTACGTGAGTACTCATCCCCCTCCTTAGGTTAGGCCTTGGGACTGGCCTCTCCATCAATGCCATTGATGGATTCCTGGGCCCATTATGACCTTCTCAAGAAGCCGGTGCAGAGCCTGGGAGGTGCAGCTCAAATGGGCCTCTGAGGACTCTGCCCTGACAGTGGACATTCTCAAATCAGAGGCTCCATCAAGAGGGCCCTGTCCTTGAACAAAATAGTGGGCAAGATTACTAAGGCCCTTTGGCAGAAGGCAGTTTCCATTCTGCCTGTGGATAAGAGGGACAAGCAGCTGTACTTTGTCCCTCAGGCAAGGCATGAGCACCTTTTTACGTACCAGCCACCGGGCTTGATCATGGTGCAGGCCACTAACCACTGTGAGTATCAGGGCCAACCCACTCCCACCCCTCAAGAATAATGGAGTCAAGTGGTCAAACCTCTTGGACCACAAGACCTGTGCCTCCAGGGGCCTCCTGCTCAGGATCACTAACCAGCAGGTACTCCTGAGCGGGTGTGCCTTTAACTCACGGGCAGCGATGGATACATTTAGGGAGTCACTGCCTCAGGACTCCAGGCAGGAATACAAGGCCCTGTTAGAGGAGGGCAAAGTCATGTGCCGTGTGATGCTCTAGGCAGCCTTGAACTCCATGGATGCCATGGCCCATACCATGGCAACCTGCCTGGTCTTGTGGAAGGGTGCATGGCTCCAAGTGTCTGGCATCCTGCCAGAAGTCTAGAACACCATACAGGACCTGGCATTCAAGAGGGCAGGCCTGTTTTTGGAGTGCACGTACACCAGCCTCCATGGGTTAAAGGACTCTAGGGTGACTCTCAAGTCCCTTGGCAGCCACAGACACTCCCTCCTCAGGGCCCCTTCTTGCCCATTCCAGCAGGGAAATAGACCAGACTTCTCCAGGCACAGGGACTGAAACAATAACAGAAATGGCTCACAACCGGGGAACAGGTCCATCGAACAAGGCCCTAGGCAGAACCTTTGAAGATTTGAGTGGGGACAGCACACCAGTCTCTGGTCAGCAGCCATTTACCAACTGTTTAAACTGCTGGCTTCTAGGTGAATTGGATACTTCATCCCGTTCCATTCTCACCCCTCCCTCCCACTTCCCTACCCTGTGTCTCTTGAGGGACCCCTCTCACAACATCTCCTAAGGTTGGAGGTGCAACAGCTCGATCTGGGAGTTGTGGAAGAGGTTCCAAAGGACCTCAGGGGAAGGGAGTTCTACTCCCGTTATTTCCTGGTTCCAAAGGCCAAGAGTGGTTTCCACCCCATTCTGGATTAGAGGGGCCTCAATGCTTTTATAGTGAAGTCAAAATTCAGGATCGTAACATTGGCCTTGATCATTTTGACCCTAGCCACAGGAGATTGCCCTCAATCCCAAAGATGCCTATTTCCACATGTCAGTCGTGCCCCCTCACAGGTACTCCCTTCAGTTCACAGTGGACCATGATCATTATCAGTTTATGGCTCTCCCCTTTGGCCTCTCTACAGCTCCCAGGGTGTTCAGAAAATCAAACAATCATAGAATACTAGGACTGGAAGGGACCTCGAGAGGTCATCGAGTCCAGTCCCCAAATGTGTGGTGGTGGTTGCCGAGTTCCTGAGAAAAAGGAGGGTTCAGGTCTACCCCTACCTGCATGGCTGGCTCATAAAGGGTTCCTCCCCTTCCCAGGTTTTGGAGCACATATCCCTCATCAGGGAGATCTTTTTCAGGCTGGGCCTCATCCTAAGCAAGGTCAAGTCCACTTTGGCACCCACCCAAAGAATAGAGTTTGTGGAGGCTTGTCTGGATGCGACGCAGGCCAGGGCCGCCTTCTCTGTGGCCTGCTTCATGGCAATAAAGGAGACTGTCCTGAGGCTCAAGTCATTCCCCACTATGATAGCCTGATGTTGCATGAGGCTGTTGGGGTTTATGTCGGCCTGCAGCGTGACACAGCAGGATCAGGATGTGACTGTTCCAGCTCTGGCTGGCGTGAGTCCACAACTCAGTGTTCCAATTTATGGACAGGGTGCTGATGGTTCCCACGGACGTGCTGAAGTTCCTCAATTGGTAGCTGTGCAAGGAGGTGGTCTGTGAGGGGATGCCGATCCACAGCTCTTCCCCATCCATTCAGTTGATGATGGACACTTCAGATGCGGGCTTGGGAGCCCATCTCGGGAAGACACAGACTCAAGGTATGTGGTCTCCCACGGACCTCTCCCTCCTCATCCAGTGTCAGGGAACTGAGGGCTATTGGCCTTGTGTAAGGTGTTTTCCTACCACAACTCTGAAACAGGTGCACTTCAATATTAACCGACAACACCACAGTGATATTTTATATAAACAGATAGGATGGTATTTGCTCTTATCCCCTTGTAGAGGGCCTGTTACCTGGCAAAGTGGAAGCCTTTTGTACTCTGGTCAGAGGGTAATGGGTTTTCCTCTATAGAGGCCCCAGTTAAGGCTATTTTGGATTACCTCCTGGATCTTAGAATCCAGGGCCTGGCCCCTTTCTTAGTAAGGGTGCATCAGGTGGCCATCTCAGCCTTCCACTCAGGGTTGCGGGGCAGGTCTGTTTTGACATACCCTATGGTGCATCATTTCCTTAAGAGGTTGGATAGGGTTTACTCCCAGGTGCATAAGCCCCTGGCCCCCTGGGACCTAAACTTGGTGCTCTCTATGCTCATGGCCCCTCCTTTCGAGCATTTGGCAACATGCTCCCTCCTGCACCTGCCTTGGAAAGTGTCCTTCCTAGTGGCCATTACCTCCACTAAGTGGGTTTCGGAGCTGCAGGCTCTAAAGGTGGACCATCTGTACATGGTCTTCAAGGACAAGGTCAGGCTTCACCTTCACCCCACGTTCCTGCCCAAGGTGGTATCTCAGGGTATGTCTACACTACCCCCCTAGTTCGAACTAGGGGGGGTAATGTAGTCATACGGAGTTTCAAATGAAGCCCGGGATTTGAATTTCCTGGGCTTCATTTGCATAAAGCCGGCTGGCGCCATTTTTAAATGCCGGCTAGGTCGGACCCAGTGCCGCGTGGCTACACGCGGCACAGACTAGCTAGTTCGGATTAGGCTTCCTATCCGAACTAGCTGTACGCCTCATGGAACAAGGTGTACAGCTAGTTCGGATTAGGAAGCCTAATCCAAACTAGGTAGTCCGTGCCGCGTGTAGCCGCGCGGCACGGGGTCCAACCTAGCCAGCATTTAAAAATGGTGCCGGCTGGCTTTATGCAAATGAAGCCAGGGAAATTCAAATCCTGGGCTTCATTTGCAACTCCGTATGACTACATTACCCCCCCTAGTTCGAACTAGGGGGGTAGTGTAGACATACCCTCACTTCCACTCTCATCAGGACATTTTTCTACGAGTCTTTTACTCAAAACCCCACAGTTCTGGGACACAGCAGGCTTTACACACCTTAGATGTTAGATGAGCTTTAGTTTTTTATTTGGATAGGACTAAACCCTTTCATAAGTCCCCCAAACTATTTGTGTCCATAGCTGACTGAATGAAGGGCCTGCCGATGTCAGCCCAGCGTATTTTGTCCTGGATCACTTCTTGTATCAGGGCGTGCTATGAGCTAGTGCAAGTTCCAGCCCCGCATATCAGGGCCCATTCAAGCAGAGCCCAAGCATCTTCCACCACCTTTGTAGTTCAGGTGTCCATCATAGAGATCTACAGGGCAGCCGCCTGGTTGTCAGTGCACACTTTTGCGAATCACTGTCCCAAAGAGCAGCATGCCGGGAGGATGCGCAAGTGGGCAGGGCTGTATTGCTGTCTTTCTCTCTGTGGGCTCTGATCCCACCTCCTTGGATTTGGCTTTGAAATCACCTAAGTGAGATGGAGATGCGAAAGAAGAAAAAATGGTTACTTACCTTTGTAACTGTTATTCTTATAGATATGTTGCTCATGTCCATTCCACATCCCACCAGCCTCCCCTGCTTTGGAGGATTCCGGCAAGAAGGACCGGAAGAGGTGGAGGACCAGCAAGTGTATATATGTGCTGTTATGGCAGTGCCACTCTGGGGGCTCTCTTGCTGGCCTGATGGATACCGCTAAGGAAAAACTCTCTGACAGTTTGTGCACGTGATGCACACACATCTAAGTGGAATGGATATGAGCAACACATCTCAAAAATAAGATAACTAGCGGTTAATTTACTAGTCGAGTAGTCGATGGAATTTCCTACTGCTGCTCTTATACATTTCAAAGGAGGAATGCAGAACGTCATGTGCAGCCTGGGGCCAGTGGGAAGTTCTGCTGACTTCAGGCAGCTTGTGGGCCAGCTTCAAGCCAGTAGTGCCCTCATGGAGCCCGGGGTCAGCGGAGGACTCAGAGTCCCCCGCTAACCCCGGGTTCCATGCTGCTGATTTGAAATGCCATGTGGAGCCCGGGTTGGGCTCCGTGCAGCATTTCAGCAGAACCCAGAATAAGCTGGGGACTCTCCAGCTCACCGCGGGCTCTGCGCAGTGCTGCCTCTTTGAAACACTGAGACAGCGTTTCAAAAGGGCAGCACCGAGGATCAGCTGTGCAGTACTGCCCTTTGAACGCCACCTGGGCGTTTCAGAGGGGCAGCACCACACAGCTGATCCTGGGATCAGCTGTGTGGCGCTGCCCTTTGAGCTCTACCTCAGCATTTCAAAGGGGCAGCGCTGCATAGCTGAGCTGGGGATCAGCTGTGCGGTGCTGCTGCTTTGAAATTCTCCCTCTTCCCCCACCCCCTTTCTACCTCAGTCTGCTAGAGGCAGCAAAGGGTGGGGGGGTCGACTATTCAACTAGTTGACTGACTATCTGATAAGCATTTGCTTATCGGGTAGTTGACGAGTTCTTAACATCCTTACTCAAAGAACAGCAGTTACGAAGGTAATTAACTGTTTTTTCTTGTTTAAATGACTCAAAAGATGAGCTTTTCAGTCCATTAAAACCATCAGAATTTTTTAGAATCAACATCAAAAAGAGAACCTATTTATACAATGGCAGCATTGCCAAAAATCAACGCAAAGAAATGTGTGGCAGAATTAGGTTTAGAACCCATATTTCCTGGGTATCCATCCACTTTATGTAGAATGTTGTTCCCAAGAGCTTGCATGTGGGAAATTGTGGGATTTGAGCATGTTCAGTGCAGATAGAATGCTCAGAGATTTAGCAGTAAATCTGTAACAAGTACTGCTGAGCTTGTGAAAAGGGCAGAGACCTATAACTTGGCCAAATCTGTGTAGATTTTTCTGGAGAAAGTAAAAGGTGCCTCTCTAATCCCAGAAATATTTCCCTGTGAAATTTAAAGTTTCTGCTCTGAAATGTGGAATCTGGAAAGTTCTTCAAAAAAATGTTGCGGGAGGTGGATATAATGTCAGCCAAACTACCTATTTTTATCTATTCTTAGGAATGTGTAATCTGTTTTGGCTGGAATTTACCAAGAAAGTCAGTTCAGTAGGAAAATCAAAGGCAGAAAGTATGAACAATTTTAGCCTGAAGGTTAACATTTGGCATAATTGTAAGCAATTAAAAACAGGTCTTATGATGAAAAGTATTAGGCCACCAACCAGTTCCACATGTACTTAGCAATGTTGTGTATTCATGTAATCCTTATATAGACAAAACACCTAGGCTACGTCTATACTGTAGCCTTCTTGCGGAAAAGCGTATGCAAATAAAGTGCGGCGTGGAATATTGCCACGCTTCGTTTGCATAAGTAATGAGCAGCCATTTTTGCGCAAGAGGCTTTCGCACAAAAACAAGCTGTGTAGACGGCTCCTTTTTGCACAAAAACACTCAAAAAATGAGGAAGAACGGCTCTGGCGCAAGAGGTAGGTTTTGTGCAAAAAGAAGCCGTCTACACTGCTGGTTTTTGTGCAAAAGCCTCTTGCGCAAAAATGGCTGCTCATTACTTATGCAAATGAAGCACGGTGATATTTCATGCCGCGCTTCATTTGCATATGGCTTTCCACAAGAAGGCTACAGTATAAACATAGCCCTAGTGAAATATGTGAATGTTTTAAAATAAGGAAATGATACTTGATGCTTTGGGCTATATTGCAGCTTTTTAGGCTCACCTTAGGGTGAGAAGAGGATGTGATGTCAAATATGCTATTTTAAAGCAGTGGAGGAACATATGCCTGGGAAAAATTGGCATTGGACTTCAGTGGTTTCCTAGCATTGTTGGTGGTGTCTGACTCACAGTTCAGGTGCTGGGATTGTAGTTGGCCCCTTCATAACTGTGGAAAGGGCTGGAGAACGTTCCTTTTTTCACTTTCCTCACCCAATAAGCTATAGTCACCATCTCATCCTTTTAGAAATAATGCTACGTCTACACTGATGGCTTCTTGCACAAGAACAGGTGTTCATGTGCAAAAACTTGCCGGGTGTCTTCACTGCACGCATGTTCTTGTGCAAGTAAATTTACAGTTTAGCGTCGGAAAACAGGGCTTCTTCTGGAAGAGTTATTCCTCTCCCCGTGAGGAATAAGCCCTCTTACGCAAGAGCTCTTGTGCAAGAGGGCAGTGTAGACAGGCAACATGAATTTCTTGCGCAAGAAACCCCTATGGCTAAAATGGCCGTCAGAGCTTTCTTGCACAAGAGAGCATCCACACTGCCATAGATGCTCTTATGCAAAAGATGCCAGTGTAGACGTGCTCTTGTGGAAGACCTTTTGTGCAAGAATTCTTCCACGAAACAGTTCTTGCGCAAGAAGCTACCAGTGTAGACATAGCCATGGTGTTATGCAGTCTGTATTCGTGAGTGTTTAGCATACAGTATATCTGTGCACAAATGCTGCAAATATTTTGTTGCTTCTACAGCTATCACTAATGCAACACATTCAATAAGGATACAATACTGTGTGGCAGGGGTGGGTATTATAGATGGAAGAGGAGAGCTAAAGGACTGTCATATGTAAGCTATTAGAGTAATTGTATTTTTAAAGCAGTGCCTAAAATTAGTTACTTGAAAAATTATTCCAGTTTGAATAGAAGCAGTAGTATATAGTAATTTATTTGAAGGTCTCAACCTTTTTGTTTAAGTCAACAACTCATAAAGCATTTTAAGTTTGCATTTTTTATTGTTGAAATCCCATAATCTACGAGCCACACTTGGTCACAAAGTAGCTTATTATTAAAATATAATATCATGTTCATCTGTGATTATTATTTTAATTCAGTGCTTGGTTGACTTATACAAAGCTGTCTGAACTCTTTCAGTAACCACTCTCCATTCGCCTACATTACATTTAATTTATACCAAGATGATAAAAAATTTGATTTATTTTACAACAGATCAGTAATTGTGCTCTACAAATAAGTCCGTAATGATAATCAACAGCATTTTCAACATAATTTAATTTGTCTTCTCCCGAGAGGTAGTTAAATGCAGTAATAATAACACTACTGTTATGGACTGTGCTGCAGTTAATCATGGCCTGAATATGCAGACAGCCCCAATATTGTATTGACAGGAATTAAATTAACCATCAGCTTGGGCAATCAGTGGCTGTACAGCTATTAAAAGTAATAAAGGCAACAAACCCAAGCCATAGCCAATTACATTTTGACACACAAATGAAAAAAGACAGATGCTTTTGATTTGAAATTTTTATTTCAGTGGAAATAAGGAAGATGTATCTTTTCGTATACATCATTTCCTGTGCCTTAATTAACCAATAATACACACCACAGGCTAAGAGCCATATTGAGATGATGTAATATAATGGGTATCTCTTGAGTTCCCCCTAATCCTGACATTATCTTCTCTCACCACACTGTATGCCCTGGAGCGGCATGTAGTTATTGCGAAAGACAAAGATCAAAATACATATAAAAGATTAAAGGTGAACCAAATTTTGGAAAATAAAATATGTATTTCCACTGAAATCGTTCTTTAGGAAGTCTATTATGTTTGAATGAGGGCTGTTTATCTTAAAATCATGCTTGAATAATAAGCCCCAATTCTCAGAAGTGACTAGTGATACTTGTCTGCCCAAATGAGAACATTTAAAGGGGCTTGATATTTCAGCAGGTTTGGGATCAGCGCTTCAGAAAATCACATCAAGGTGTCTCTAATGAAGCATCCCAAATCACTAGTCACTTTTGAACCATTGGGTTAAAGTTTTTTTTTAAGGGGGAAATTGAATGGCTCATATGTCTTCTGATTTACGGAGTTGTTACTCAGGAAGCAATGGTTTTACTTTGACATTGTAGTGGCATGTAACAGGAATCAGAAACACAATCTAAACAAATTAATAACCTTAGCTGACTTTGTTTGGAATAGACTACAGCTTGAAATAAATTTATTTTAACACACAAGAATTCATGTTATGATGGAAAATGAATTTCAAAGCTTAAAGAAAATACAAATAAGATATTTTTCCAGACTTTTTAAAAATGATTAGAATCAGATTCTGCAGGTTAAGAGTAATATTTTGACTCCTGATTGGTTAGTGTGGAAGAATGTCTATGTGTTGAATGTCAGAGATAGGAGGAATTTAATTTTCTGTTCCACTTTTCTTGAAGGTTTATAAAGCTCAGTCAAGACACAACTTCTTGCTTTTTAACAAGATGTCTAGTTAGATGTCTTCAAGTCACCATGATCTGATGAAATGCATCATAAGGGAGAAGCAGTGGACGTGGTATACCTAGACATTAGTAAGGCATTTGACACAGTCTTGCATGACCTTCTTTTCAATAAACTAGGGAAATACAACCCAGATGGGGCTATTAAAGTGGGTGCATAAGTGGCTGGATAACCATTCTCAGGGTATGTCTAGACTGCATCCTTCTGTCGGCAGAGGGATACAGATTAGGCAGGTCGACATTGCAACAAAGTGCTGTGTCGGCAAAATGCAGCAGCCATTTTATGCAAATTAGGCATGGGATATTTAAATCCCTGCCTCCTTTGCAATGTCAACCTGCCTAATCTGCATCCCTCTGCCGACAGGGATGCAGTCTAGACATGCCCTCAGAGAGTAGTTATTAAGACGTTACAATCCTGCTGGAAGGGCATAACAAGTGAGATTCTGCAGGGGTCTGTTTTGTGACCGCTTTTGTTCAATATCTCCATCAGTGATTTATATGATGGCATAGAGAGGTGCAAGTGCTTTGGAGGGCAGGGTCAAAATACAAAATGATCTAGACAAACTAGAGAAATGGCCTGAGTTAAATAGGATGAAGTTTATATAGTAAGGACAAATGCAAAGTACTCCACTTACGAAGGAACCATCAGTTTCCCACGTACAGAATGGGAAGTGATTGTTTAGAAAGGAGTACTAAGATCTAGATGTCATAGTGAACTACAAACTAAATATAAGTCAATAGTGTGACACTGTTCTAAAAAAAAGAAAACATGATTCTGGGATGCATTAACAGGAGTGTTGTGAGCAAGACACGAGAAATCATTCTTCCGCTCTACTCTGCACTGATTAGGCCAACTGGAGTATTGTGTCCAGTTCTGACCACCACATTTAAAGAAAGATGTGAAAACATTGGAGAAGGTCCAGAGAAGAGTAACAAAAATGATTAAAGCTCTAGAAAACATGAGCTATGAGGGAAGACTGAAAGAATTGGGCTTGTTTAGTTTAGAAAAGAGAAGACTGAGAGGGGACATGATAGAAGTTTTCACGTATCTAAAAGGGTGTTACGAGGAGAAGGGGGAAAATTGTTCTCCTTAGCCTCTGATGTTAGGTCAAGAAGCAATGGGCTTAAACTTCAGCAAGGAAGGTTTAGGTTGGACATTAGGAAAAACTTCCTAACTGACAGGGTGGTTAAACACTGGAATAAATTGCCTAGGGAGGTTGTGGAATTTCCATCACTGGAGCTTTTTAAGAGCAGGTTGGATAGCCATCCATTAGGGATGGTCTAGAGAGTGCTTGCTTCTGCCATGAGGGCTGGGGATTGGACTCAAGGACCTCTTGAGGTCCCTTCCAGTTCTAGTATTCTATGATTCTGTGATACTACTATGTGGTTTTTTTCCTAGTTTAGGGTATGCCATTTATTAACATAATTCCAATGTCCTTGAAAATGTTCGTTCCTGCAGATGCTTTAATAGTCTTATTTGTATGAGTTGTCCAAGGAAATAATCTTTCTGTCTCTTCCTTCCTTCCTTCCTTCTGTAAATATTTAGTGTGGGAAGGCAGAACTCTATAATGACATTTCACTTACCACCCCCCCCAAAAAGAACAAACAGATTTCTCACTCATTGCTACTTCACTGCTGAATTCTCTCTTCTCTGTATCCATAAAGATTCATATCATAGTAGAGATCAACCATCGCGTAATTTTTTCTCTGTACTGCATGTATGTTTAAATAGTGTTGATTGCTGACAAGAACTCAGAGGGAGAAAGGTGCAATTCCATGTGCTTGCAAAGTAGGGGGATGACACTTATAAAATGCATCCTACATTTTGTTGATTATTTTTCCATCCTGGGCCTTTCTGGATTGTTTCCTCAAGTTCCCAAAGAGCAATCAGCAGAGTTAAAACTTACATTAGTGATGGAGTGACGTCTTACAATCATGTCACTATTGATCAGCCTGTAAAGGAACGTGAGACATATAGGAGAGAGGTACAGGAACAGGAGCGCGAACAGGAACAGCTAACAGGAGAGTTTGGAGAGGGAGTTTAGAGGGGGAGGTTAGAGGGCACTAGTGACTTCTGACCTTCTTTAAAACATAACTCTTAGAATAATCTATACTCCAGAGGTTTAAAAAGAATCCCAGTTTATACTTAAACTTATTCATTAGAAAAATGGAGACAGAAGCCCAGCAGCAGAGTGGGGGCTATCCTGTTTATTGTGTCGAGTGAAACATGTATGATTACCTGCCCTGTGGGCGGGTGGTGTATGTGTGCACCCCTTGCAAGGAGCTCCTGACTCTCAGAGACCGAGTTCAGGCTTTGGATGCCAGGGTGGCTGAACTGGAGGAGCAAAGGGAGGTAGAGAGCTATGTTGATGAGACTTTCCGGGACACTGTAGTACAGTCCCACCTCCAGGCTGAGAGCCCTAGTGCTCTTAAGGAGGATGAAAGTCTCAAGGGAACAGAGCATTCAAAGGGAGCAGAGGGAAACCATCCCGTAGTTGGGACCCTCCTCCCAGCGGATGTTGCGGTATCCTCTCGCAGTGAGGATACCTCTGAGGGGGAGGGAATGCCAGTTAGGAAGAGGCAAGTGTTAGTAGTGGGTGATTCGATCGTTAGAAACATAGATAGTTGGGTTTGTGATGACCGGGAGAACCGTATGGTCACTTGCTTGCCTGGTGCGAAGGTTGCGGATCTCTCGAGGCATCTAGATAGATTTATGTGTAGTTCTGGGGAGGAGCCGGTGGTCGTGGTACATGTAGGTACCAATGACGTAGGGAAGGGTAGGAGAGATGTCCTGGATGCCAAATTTAGGCTGCTAGGAAAGAGACTGAAATCCAGGACCTCTATGGTGGCATTCTCGGAAATGCTTCCAGTTCCACGCGCAAGGCCAGGTAGGCAGGCGGAGCTTCAGAGTCTCAATGCTTGGATGAGACGATGGTGTAGGGAAGAGGGGTTTAGATTTATTAGGAACGGGGGACACTTGTGGGAGAGGGGGAGCCTATACAGGAAGGATGGGCTCCACCTAAACCAGGGTGGAACCAGACTGCTGGCACTAAACATTAAAAAGGCCGTAGAGCAGTTTTTAAACTAGGAGATGGGGGAAAGCCGATTGGTGCGGAGATGTACGTAAATCGGAGGGAGACTTCTCTTAGAGGAGAATCCATTGATAGAGATTCTCTAAGCTGTAGTCAGAAAGAGAGAAGGGGAGAGGGTGAACCATGGGCCAGGTCAGACAAACAACCGCATACAAAGGAATCCAATGCATCAGGGAAAGGCATACAAATAAGCAGTGGCAAATTTTTAAAGTGCTTGTACACAAATGCTAGGAGTCTGACTAATAAGATGGGTGAACTAGAGTACCTCATATTAAATGAGGAGATTGACATAATAGGCATCACTGAAACCTGGTGGAATGAGGAAAATCAGAGGGACACAATCATACCGGGATATAAAATATATAGAAAGGATAGAGCAGGCCGGGTGGGTGGCGGAGTGGCACTGTATGTGAAAGATAATGTAGAATCAAACTAAATAAAAATATTAAGTGAATCAACATGTTCAATAGAATCGCTATGGATAGTAATTCCATGCTCCAATAATAAGAAATTAGCAGTAGGGATATATTACCGACCACCTGACCAGGACAGCGATACTGACATTGAAATGCTAAGGGAGATTAGAGAGGCTACCAAAACAAAGAACTCTATAATAATGGGGGATTTTAATTACCCCCGTATTGACTGGATACATGTCACCTCAGGAAGAGAAGCGGAGATAAAAAATTTCTCAATGGCTTAAATGACTGCTTCTTGGAGCAGCTGTTGCAGGAACCCACATGGGGAGAGGCAATTCTCGATTTAGTCCTGAGTGGAGTGCAGGATCAGGTCCAGGATATAACTGTTACAGGACAGCTTGGGAATAGTGACCATAATATAATAACTTTCAACATTCCTGTGGTGGGAAGAACACCGCAGCAGTCCAGCACCCTGGCATTTAATTTCAAAAAGGGGAATTACACAAAAATGAGGAGGTTAGTTAAACAGAAATTAAAAGGCACAGAGACTAGAGCCAAATCCCTGAAAGCTGCATGGAAACTTTTTAAAGACACCATAATAGAGGCCCAACTTAAATGTATACCCCAAATTAAAAAACATAGCAAGAGACCTAAAAAAGAGTCACCGTGGCTTAACCACCATGTAAAAGAAGCAGTGAGGGACAAAAAGGCATCTTTTAAGAAGTGGAAGTCCAATCCTAGTGAGATAAATAGAAGAGAACATAAACACTGTCAAATCAAGTGTAAAAATGTAATAAGAAAAGCGAAAAAAGATTTTGAGGAACAGCTAGCCAAAAACTCAAAAAGAAATAACAAAATGTTTTTTAAGTACATTAGAAGCAGGAAGCTTGCTAAAAAACCTGTGGGTCCCCTAGATGATCGAGCTATAAAAGGAGCAATCAAGGACGATAAAGCCATTTCGGAGAAACTAAATGATTTCTTTGCTTCAGTCTTCATGGCTGAGGACGTTGGAGAGATTCCTGAATCTGCACCGTCCTTTGTGGGTGATGAATCTGAGGAACTGTGCCGGATTGAAGTGTCATTAGAGGAGGTTTTGGAACAAACAGAAAAACTTAATGTTAACAAATCTCCGGGACCAGATGGCATTCATCCAAGGGTTCTAAAAGAACTCAAATGGGAAATTGCTGAGCTATTATCTGTGGTTTGTAACCTATCCTTTAAATCGGCTTCTGTACATAATGACTGGAAGGTAGCCAACGTGACACCAATATTTAAAAAGGTCTTTAGGGGCGATCCTGGCAATTACAGACCGGTAAGTCTAACTTCAGTACCGGGCAAATTAGTCGAAACAATAGTAAAGAATAAAATTGTGAGGCATGTAGAAGAACATAATTTGTTGGTCAAAAGTCTACATGGTTTCTGTAAAGGGAAATCCTGTCTTACTAATCTGTTAGAGTTCTTTGAAGGGGTTAACAAACATGCAGACAAGGGGGATCCAGTAGATATAGTATACTTGGATTTTCAGAAAGCCTTTGACAAGGTCTCTCACCAGAGGCTCTTGTGTAAATTACATGGCCATGGGATAAGAGGGAAGGTCCTTTCTTGGATTGAGAACTGGTTAAAAGACAGGAAACAAAGGGTAGGAATAAATGGTAAATTTTCAGATTGGAGAGGGGTAACTAGTGGTGTACCGCAAGGGTCAGTCCTGGGACCAGTCCTTTTCAACTTATTCATAAATGATCTGGAAAAAGGGGTAAGCAGTGAGGTAGTAAAGTTTGCAGATGATACAAAACTGTTTAGGATAGTCAAGACAGAAAGCAGACTGTGAGGGACTCCGAGAAGATCTCACCAAACTGAGTGATTGGGCAACAAAATGGCAAATGAAATTTAATGTGGATAAGTGTAAAGTAATGCACATTGGGAGAAATAACCCCAACTATACGTACAGTATGATGGGGCTAATTTGGCTATGACAAATCAGGAAAGAGATCTTGGAGTTATCGTGGACAGTTCTCTGATAACCGCAGTGTGCAGCGGCGGTCAAAAAGGCAAATAGGATGCTAGGAATTATTAGGAAAGGGATAGAAAATAGGACCCAGAATATCTTACTGCCCCTGTATAAAACTATGGTACTCCCACATCTTGAATACTGTGTACAGATGTGGTCTCCTCACCTCAAAAAAGATATTTTGGCCTTGGAAAGGGTTCAGAAAAGGGCAACTAAAATTATTAGGGGTTTGGAATGGGTCCCATATGAGGAGAGGTTAAAAAGACTGGGACTTTTCAGTTTAGAAAAGAGGAGACTGAGGGGGGATATGATAGAGGTCTATAAAATCATGAGTGGTGTGGAGAGGGACAATAAAGAAAAGTTATTTATTAGTTCCCTAAATAGAAGAACTAGAGGACACCAAATGAAATTAATGGGAAGCAGATTTAAAACTAATAAAAGAAAGTTCTTCTTCATACAGCGTGTAGTCAACCTGTGGAATTCCTTGCCAGAGGAGGCTGTGAAGGCTAGGACTATAAGGGTATGTCTACACTACCCTCCTAATTCGAAATAGGAGGGTAATGTAGTCATACCGCAATTGCAAATGAAGCCCGGGATTTGAATTTCCCGGGCTTCATTTGCATAAAGCCGTCCGGCGCCATTTTTAAATGCCGGCAGTTTGAACCCCGTGCCGCGCGGCTACACGCGGCACGGAGTAGCTAGTTCAGATTAGGCTTCCTAATCCGAACTAGCTGTACTCCTCATTCCATTACAATCCCGGGCTTCATTTGCAATTGCGGTATGACTACATTACCCTCCTATTTCGAATTAGGAGGGTAGTGTAGACATACCCTAATAGAGTTTAAAGAGAAACTAGATAATTTCATGGAGGTTAGGTCCATAAAAGGCTATTAACCAGGGGATAAAATGGTGTCCTTGGCCTCTGTCTGTCAGAGGCTGGAGAGGGATGGCAGGAGACAAATCACTTGATCATTGTCTTCGGTCCACCCTCTCTGGGGCACCTGGTGCTGGCCACTGTCGGTAGACAGGATGCTGGGCTAGATGGACCTTTGGTCTAACCCAGTATGGCCGTTGTTATGTTCTAGGTAAATGATAGATTGCAACTTGATTTACTTAAAATCAATTAACTGGGGTAGCTGTCCCCTTTAAATTACCAGGGTGCAGCGTGTGGGGAAACTAGCTTTAAACTGGTCAAGCAGTAAGGAAGAGGAATGGCAGTTCTTAGCCTAACACCCCATATCTCAGAACATAGGAGTCATCCCACTTTCTTCTTTGAGTGGTTGCTCATGTCCATTCGAATAAAGTGTGCGCGCCACGTGCATGGTTTCTTCCGGAGCGTTTTCCCTAGCGGTACCCGTAGCGCCAGCATGTCGCCCCCTGGAGTGGCGCCGCTATAGCAGAGCATAAATATCCCTGCCAGCCCTCCCCCACCTCAGTTCCTCGAAGGTAAGTAACAGTTCTTTTCTCCTTGCATGGGGAAATGAGGTTCTAGTCAGTGTTTCTCAAAGTGGGCTGTCGGCCTACATTGGGAAAGGTGCTAACAGGCTGTTCTGCTTTGTTTATGCAAAGGCTCTACAACCACAGAGACTCGCAGTTCCCATTGACTCTGGTTTGTTGTTTCCAGCCAAGGAGAACCACAGGAGTGGCGGCCCAGGCCATGCCACTTTCCACGGCTAACCAGAGCCAACAGAAGCTGTGAGTCTGTGGCCACAGAGCCTTAGATAAACAAAGTAGAGCAGCCCATTATCAGCTTTCCCAAAGTTGGCCCATGGCCCTCTTTGAGAAACACTGGTCTAGTCAAAGGTACCTTTACATTTACAAGACTTAAGCTCTAGGGTATCTGCCTTAGACCTCAGACATATAGCACAATAAATCAACTGTTCTTTCCTTTTCTGTCTCTTCAAACAAACAAACTCACACACCCCAAAACACCAGGCCTCCAGAATGTAGTGAGGAATGTGAAAAAGATCCATAGTGTACTGACAAGTTTTTCCCAGGGGAAAAATTCCTTCCTTAGCCCCAAAATTGATTTGGTTAAACCCACAACATTTCCGAAATGTTGCTCTCGTAGCTACAAGGAAACCAGGAAGTGGGTGGGTGGGAACAAATACTGGGAACTAATATTTTGGACGAGTAAGGTCATTTCTATCCTTTAGCTTCCTTCATTCCTCTCACTTCCCTGTCCTCCAAATTGGCCAGTAGCATGGAGAGAGTTCTTTCAGTAGTACTCTGTTCTCCATCCATGAGCACCGCTCCTTGCTGAAATAGGGAGGAATGTTGATATGTGTTGATGCTTCATCCCACTGTTGTCTCTTCACCTGTTCCTTCCTGTCCACTGCCCAGCCTTCTTCCATCTGTGTTTATTCTCCAAACAATGTTTATCTGAATGAATGACCATTAAATAGCAAGCTCAGTTTAAATTTCCTGGGCTTGAATTCTCTGCAACTCTGAATTCATTGGGACTCCTAGAGCAATGGTCCCAAAAATTTTTGTTACACACCCCTTTACCCAAAATGGAATTTCTCCATGACCCCTGGGAGGCATAGTTTGGAGCTGGAGCCAGGAGCAGAGTTGTGGCTGAGAGTGGAGCTGGAATCGGAGCCTCAGCAGTCGGACAGGGACTGGACATGTAGCTGTTGATGTGGCTAGGAGTGTAGTTAAAGTTAGCCATGGGGCCGCAGGCCAAGGCCAGAACTGTAATTGGGGATAGGGCCAGGAGCATAATGGGGCTGGGGTAACGCTCTCTCCCTCCCATCATGAAGGCTGGCCTTGGTCCCACTGTGCCCCCCAAATGTCCCTGGGTGTCCCCATAGGAGGCACATTCTACAGACCTCGAGTTTGCAGACCTCTGCCCTAGAGACTGGGAAATTTAAATTAGATTTCATGCTGCACCTTTGCTCCATTAACAAGAGAGCAGGTTCCATGCATCCCTGCCTTCCTCTCCTGCCTAATTAGGGCAGGGATTATGAGGCTAAAATCCCTTGTTCAAATAAGGGATGTTAAATATAGGTTAATCAACTACTCAATGGATTTTCCATTGGGTAGTTGATAAGCAGGACTGCCTCCTGGCCTCAGGTGCTAACCCTGCTGCGGCTCTGCCTTTCAAATGTATTAAGAGCCCTTAGGCTCTTAATACATTGAAAAGGCTAAAGCACAGCAGGGGGGGACCTGGTGTGAGCTGGATATTAGCTGGCCCAGCTTGTGCTGGGTCTCCCCCACTGCACTTCTGATTTTTAAATGTACAGTAATTCCTCATTTAACACTATAGATGTTTCAGAAAATGATCATGTTAAATGAAAACGTGTTATGTGGGGTCAATTTTCCCATTGAAAATAATGGAAAAGGTGGGGGTTGTGTTTCAAGCGGTGGTGTCTGTTGGGACCGGGACATAAAGTTGGGGGAGAAAGGGGACTGGGTTACAGCAGGGAGGGGAGGTGTTTGGCTCTGGGGAAGGGAAGGGGAGGAGAGGGGAGGGGGATTGGGTTGGGAGTATGTCCCTGTGACGGGTCTGCTAGGACCTGCACTGTGTCTGGTGGGGGGGGGGGGTCTCTGGGGAACGGCGCGACGAGCTGTGAACCCTTCGCCACTTTGCAGGGAGGTGAGGGAAGCCCTGCACAGCCGCCGGCGATGGGCCAGCTGGGGAAACCCAGCCACCGGCCTGCAAGCGGGGGTGGAGGAGAGGGGGCAAGGTGTCCGGCGAGGGGGAATCAGCAGGGAACGGCGTGGCAAGCAGTGAACCCTCCGCCACTTTGCAGGGAGGCAGGGGAAGCCCTGTACAGCTGCCGGCAACGAGCCAGCTGGGGAAATTGTGTTATTCTGGGGATGGTCCTGTAATTCAAAAAAGTTCCCTTAAAAAAAAAATCGTGCTATCGCGAAAACGTGTTAAGTGGGCATGTGTTAAACGAGGAATTACTGTATTAATAGCTGGCAGGCTCATAATACATGTAAAAAGCAGAGTCACAGCATCTGGGATTCCCAGCTCGTGTCTGGTCCCCACTACTTCCCTGCCTCCTGAGGAGATGATGTTGGGGGGGGAACTGGCTTTTAAGAGGCAGCAAGTGGGGGAAGTGACTAGACGCTTACATCCCTAGTCCAAACGTAGTTTAGGCCCTCAGTTTGTTGCCAGGCCCCATGTACCCCAAGAGGATTCCAATTTGATCTCATGTTTACTTAGTGAAGGCAGCATTTCTTGTAAACAGCCCACTTGTGCTCTATGAAACATGCAGAGTAGTGACCACCTCTTCATTTTTCAGTCTTGCTTTAATGTTATCTAGGCAGTTGTAGTGTTTGCCCTTCCATTGCATGTAAATTAATGGTACAATTTAAGGACTGTGTCATTTTTATAGGCCTTAGTGTAACACTTAACCAAGACCATGCTTGTCCCTTTCGGAAGTACAGACTCCTCCCTTATTGCTTTCTCTGACCTTTCATTTCTTAGCTTTTTTTAAAAACAAAAAAGGAAATGTGTGTGCATGCAACATTAAAATCATATAATTAAGTTTAAAAACCTTTAACTTTTGCATGTCCTCACTTTAATTTTAAACAATAAGAACATAAAAACGGTCAGCCCAACGGCCCATCTAGCTCAGTATCCTGTTTGCCAATGGTGGCCAATACCAGATGCCCCCAAGAGAGGGAACACAACAGGCAATCCTCATGTGATCCCTCTCCTGTCACCCATATACAGACAAATAGAGGCTAGGGACACCATTCCTACCCATCCTGGCTAATAGCCATTGATTGACCTAACTTCCATGAATCTGTCTTAGGGTATTGCAGGAGGAGTAACAGTAGATCGAATTAGGAGCTTTAATTTGAACTACCTAGTCCGTGCCATGTGTAGCCGCGGGCAGGGAGTTCGAACTACAGGGCATTTAAAAATGGCGGCTCTCGAGAACATGCAAATAAAGCCCGGGATATTTAAATCCCAGACTTCATTTGCAAGTTCAAATACCTACATTTGAAGTGTAGTGCAGTGTAGACATACCCTAACTCTTTTTTGAACTCAGTTAAAATCCTAGCTTTCATCACATCCTCTAGCAAGGAGTTCCAGAGGTTGACTGTGCACTGAGTGAAGAAAAAAAAAACTTCCTTTTCTTTGTTTTAAACCTACTGCCTATTAATTTAATTTGGTGACCCCTAGTTCTTATATTGTGGGAATAAGTAAATAACTTTTCCTTATTCACTTTTTCTATACCGGTCATGATTTTATTGACCTCTGTCATATCCCCCCCTTAGTCTCCTCTTTTCTAAGAAGAAAAGTCCAAGTCTTTTTAATATGTCTTCCTATGGAACTCGTTCCAAACCCCTAATCATTTTGGTTGCCCTTTTTTGAACCTTTCCAATGCCATATCTTTTTTGAGATGAGGCGACCACATCTCAAAAAAGACATATTGGCATTGGAAAAGGATGAAAAACTGAGTCATCTTGTGTGTAACTAGTGTTCTTCCTTCATTTTTTTCATATTAAACTGTTACAGGGTGAACTCAGCCTGCACTGGACAGGGAAGCATTAGCTGTGGGTGGAGAAAGTGATGCCCTCACATCTCTGCTGGGCATGCTTCAGGTGTAGCGCCAGTATAATACGGAGTAGCCCAGCTCATTTTTGGGGGGACCACTGGAGAAGAAGAATGGCTGGCTCCTGCCTGGGATTAGTTGGAGCCTCGGACCTTGAAAGCCAGAGGTTTCAAGACACAAGCAGCTGTCCATCTACCTGGGAACGCTCCAGGGAGGTCTGAACTACAGGGAGTTGTACCTGTCTAAGAACCCAGAGACACTGAAGGTGCATAGGCCACCATCACAGATACCATGGCAAGAAGCAGCCGGGAGGACTAATCATTGTCCTGACAATAGCAGCATGTTGTGGATTAATCCCTGCTGACTCAGTGGTGTACACACTCACTACTGACAGGCCTTTGGGCTGGGACCTAGTGGAGCAGAGAGGGCCTGAGTCCCCCTACTGTGGCTGCCACCATTGTCCTGGGTGATGGCCCGCACACCCCAACTGGCCACTAGGCCATACAGCCCCTCCTCAGAGCGCAATTCTGCTGATTCTGGCCATGAGCTCATACAGTCCAACCCCAAGGGACAAGTCTATTGACTCTAGCTGCTAGGCCCCTCTGTTCTGCAAAGAAGGGCTACCTCACTGACTTGGCCCATGAGGCCCTAATGCCCTGTGGATCAGGTTGAAATTATAGACTCTGGACACTAGGCATTATGGCCCAGTGGATCAGGTCAACCCTTTGACGTTAGCCCTTTGGTTGATTGCCCAGAGATCGAAAATAGTTCAAGAATGGGTGGAACTCACCCCATGCTGGATGAGGGCCCCCATCACAAAAACATATAACCTGTTATTGTTACTGTCACAGCCCCCATGCTTTATTAAAATTGATTTATGAATATACATAACTCAAAGAGGCTTACTCATGTAGCATATCCATTTTACAGTTAATCTCCTGAATGTGTATATCCTGTTTTTGGGCATGTATCAATGTATGTGATGTTAGAAATACTAAATGTGGATCTCTTTATAATTCTAAATGTGCTAATGAGGGCCATTACTCATGCTTTGGAAACTTAGTGGTTCGGTGATCAAACCAATGACCCATGAATGGTTTTATTTTTTAAAGGTCAAACTGTGGTTAGTCCTAGAAAGAAATGTGGCCAGGCTACCTGATGCTGAAACCCATTTTGGATCTTGTACTTTTCCACTCCAAGTGAGAAAAATTTGAACTAAGCACAAAGAATTCCTGCCTTGGGTAAAAAGGATATAAAGGGGAGAACCAAACAATATGGGCAGTTGCCAGACATCAGAAGACCTCCCCCACACACACCTCCACATACCACCTAAGACGCCTGCTGGAAAACTCTAAGGCTGAACAGAGGAAAGGATTGGGCCCAAGCTAGGAGGTTGCTTAGCTTGAGAAAGAGAGATTTAAAACAACTGTTTAGGGTAAGAATTTTCATGTAAAAGTTTCTTAGTGGATTAGGATTAGCTAGCATGTTTTACTTGTTTTGATTTAGTAATTTTCTTTGATCTTACTGTTTCACTTGCCAGCACTTAAATCCTACTTTTTATTCTTAATAAAAACACTTTTTAAAAAAAAATTCTCATACCCAGTGTAAATAATTGTTACTTGGGAGGGGGAGCAACCACTGTGCATAGATAGCTCTTTTTCATTGATAAAGGAAACAGACCTTATGAACTTCCTCTGTGTAAAACCTTTACACGTACTATAATGGATTTGTATGGTGTTTTGGTCCTTATGGTGGCCGGTTTCCTGGGTGCTGAGCCCTTATAGCTGAGCTCTCTCAGGGTATGTCTACACAGCAAAGTTATTTAGAAATAACAGCCCTTATTTCGAAATAACTTTCCTAGCATCTACACATCCAAACCACTATTTCAAAATTAATTCAAAATAGCGGAGCACTTATTTTGAATTTGGTAAACCTCATTCCATGAGGAACAACGCCAAATTTGAAATAACTATTTGGAAATAAGTGCTGTGTAGACACTTATTTCGAAATAGGGGTCCTCCAGCCTTCCCAGGCTGCCCTGGTGACCACTCCAGCCTCAATCAAGAACACTCCTCTCCCTTCACCCCTCCCTGGTGCCCTTAAAGGGGTAAACTCTAGCCACAGTGCCTGTGCCCGCTCCAAGCCTGCCAGCCCAGAGCCAGCAGTCGCTGCCCCTGACCCAGTGGCCACAAAACATGAGCCAGCAAACCACTGGCAGCCAGCCCTCCACCTCTCCCCAGCAGTCTGCCAGCTCCCAGGAGCCTGCAAGGGCCCGTAGAAGGCGGGCGCTTTCGTGGTCCAGGGTGGAGATCATGGACCTTATTCAGGTTGGGGGGGGATGGTAGCTGCCAGCCTGGCCGCCAAAGGCCACATGCGAACCCAGGAGCAGGTTTGCATGAAAATCAAGTTGGTCCAGCAAGACCCCCAGCCCTGAGCTTCCCCTCCCCCTTCTTCCACTTGCTTCCCCCTTCCAGCTCCCTCCTCTCAGGTTTTCCCTCCCCTCTCCCACTCTCTCTTCTCCTCTCTCCCGCCTCCTTTCCCCAGTCTCATCAGAGTCTCATTCCCACCCACCCCCAGTTTTGTTAAATAAAGAGAGTTTGTGTTCATGAAAATACGTGTATTTTATTTGACATCAGGAAGGGGTATTAGGGAGGGATAAGTGGAAGGACATGAGGGAGGAATGAGGCACAAGCCCCCAGTGGGGCAGACCAGGGAGGCTCTTAGTGCTCCTCTGGGTAGAAGCTCTCCCGCAGGGCTTCCTGGATACTGACAGCCGCCCGATGGACCTCTTGGATGGCATCCTGCAGAAAGTGCAGCCAGGCTCTCAGCAGTGCATCCAAGAGAAGCACCAGAGTGCTGGGGGGCACTCTAGCTCCATGTTGCAGAGTGCTGTGATGTCCCAAGTGAGGGCAACCAGAGCACGCAGAGACAAAATGCTTTGCTGTCTCTCATCAAGGGAGACAAGCAAGTAGGGAAACCTGAGAACTGGTTGTCCAGGGGAGGGGAGGAGGGGCTTTAAGCATAGACCTCAGATAGCCTCAGGCAGCAGCCCCACACAGTAAGTCCTGACCTGGTGCCCTGCCGGACGTGGTTCCTGCCAGCCTTAAATGCGATTCAGAGTCCACTCAGTGTAGATGCACAATTTCAAAATAGCAAAATGCTATTTCGAAATGCATGTTGTGTGTAGATGCATTATTTCAAAATAAGCTATTTCGAATTAACTATTTTGAAATAAGATATTTTGAAATAACACTGTACTGTAGACATACCTTCAGAGCTTAACTGGTTCAGCATCTGTATTTTTCTGCAGGAGGGGGTAAGCCCAACTCTGTGCCTTAGCTGGGGGGAAGAGGGGAACCAGAATGGCTAGATCAGCACATCCTGGGACAACCCGAAAGAGATTTCTGTGATCCGACCTGTCACAGTTACCATTTATGTAGAGCATGGAATAGATAAGGTTTTCGCTTTGACAGGAATGCTGCTGCTGTAGGCATCTTAACTTTTGGATTTCCTGACTCTTAGCCCTAGAATTTTAATGTTGCATTAAGAGTTTTCCATTTAAAAAGTGTCCTATAGGGAGAGAACATAATTTTACAAACTGTTGTCAGTGAGAGTTTATTCTGAGACTGTTTCTCTCTTTGTAATTAAAACTAGACTTTCTTTAATTAACAGTAAAGCTTCTCTCTGTATGAGTGGTTGCTATGGAGTGGCACAAGTTGCTATGTGACTTGTGTGTCACAACGTAAGGCAAAGTGGTAATGGTCATGCCATTTTAAAAACACCTTCACTTTTTTTTAAAACACACACAACACCTTAATTTACTGGTTGCTCCTCCTTTCTTGTCATTGAGTCATAACAAGAGGAGGGAAAATACTGGATTTTCAAAGTGAAAGCAGACAATGAGTCCTGCTCCATACAGCTTCGGTAGCATAAAAAGTCCAGACCATTTTGCTGCAATGGTCATTGAATATCCCTGTGTTTTTTTTTTAATGTTTCTTCTGTCATTCCTCTTGAAACATAATGTTAAACACAGCTGACAAGTAGTTGAATTGTTTGTGTTTTTGCTCTATATCCTCATCTCTGCAAAGTCTGGTGATACCTGAATAAGGTGGGTTGACTTCCCATATAATGTACTGGCCTTATGTGTAGGAGTGAAAAAAGCCATTGTTTTAGGTATCTGTAACTTTCTAGATATTGTTACTGTAATAGTCTGACAGCATATTGTGATCTGACATTTTAACTATGCATCAGGCCTGGAAATACCTGGAAAAAGAAAAATCCATGGCCAGGGACATAGAGGTTACTGTTGATAGTTCATATGATGGCACTTTATCCTCAAAGGCAGTTCTGAAACAGTATCCAATGTATCATTGAAGGGACTGGTGCTATTGGAGTTAGTCTCTTCAGTTGAGATATTTTTGTGAGGCCCTGACCACTCTGAATCCTGAAGCACTTTTGGGAAGAGTTGAACATGTTAATCATGTTGCCCTGGTGCACGAATAATTACACTCTGCCTTCAGTATCTAAGTTGTTCTTTTGCTTTAGTTGGGTAAAGTATGGACCACCTGATCAGGAGAGACCCTGATTGACACCTTTAATGCAAATGATTTCATGCATTAGAAATGAGGTAAACACTGGTATAAATCCTCATTTGCAATCCTGGGACAGAGGGAGGGAGGGAGAAGTGTGTATAATCCACCTTTTCCTTTCTCCAGGGTGAAGAGGTTCCTGCTAAACTGCTCTATTTTACACCAGTTGGGGCCAATCTGTTAGCTAAGGATCAGCTGAGTGCTATGAAATTCAATCACACCTATGATAGACATCGGCTTCTCCTCTGTCGTGGTGAATCTCTCAGGCAGCTTTGTTACCTTTGTGCTACTGGTCTAGTAGTACTGCAGAGCACAAAAACAACTTAGAACCATAGGGTTAGAAGTGACATCAGGCGGTCATCAAGTCCAAACCCCTGCTAAAAGAAGGACCAATCCCAACTAAATAACCCCAGCCAGCACTTTGTCATGCTGGGAATTAAAAACCTTTAGAGATGGGGAGTCCACAACCATTTCAGTGATTTTCCATCCTTCTAGTGAAATAGTTTTTCCTAATATTCAACCTAGATCCTCCCTCATTGCAACTTGAGACCATTGCTCCTCATTCTGTCATCGGTCACTACTGAGAACAGTGCCTCTTCATTGTCTTTCGAACCCTCCCCCCCCTTTCAGGTAGTTAAAGGTTGATATCAAATCCCACCCCCACTCTTCTCTTCTATAGACAAAATAAGCCTGAACCCCTCAACATCGCCTCATAAGTCATGTATTCCAGCCCCCTAATCATTGTTGTTGCCCTCCGCTGGACTTTCTCCAATGCATTCACATCCTTTCTGTAATGGGGGCTTAGGAGGACCAGGGATCTGGCTTGTGGGGTCACTGAATGATCCAGTCCAGCTGAATGACTCATTATAGCTCTGCCTGCCCTAGTTTTGCCAGCTATACATCTTAGCTCAGAAGAACACTTGTTGAAAAAGACAATAGATGAGAAGGACACATTTTGTGTTTTTTCACTTGAAGAAAGACAGAAGGAACCCAACCTCATCTGCAATCAAAATCTTACTGGCCATTCAGAATTTGCAATTGTATGATAATTCAGCCTGCAAGTTTTTGGATGCTTCCTGTGAGGAGCTGACTGGGCTCCCTGAATTTTCATTGCAGTGAATAGTATGAGAGCCCCTCAAACTGGAGTGCTTAGCATTGTGAAACCTCTTTGTGTGGTCATTTTTGAGGAAAAATGTTCAACAATTTACTGGGCAAATTCTCCTGCAGTCACACCAGTTCAATTTCATGGAAGCCAACAGGGTTGCCTTGGTGCTATATTAGAGGCAGGGCTGGCCTGAGCCATTGCTCCGCCCCCGGGAGTGTGACACATGTGCGGCCCCATTCCCGGGCACGCGGCTCATGCATGGCCCTGCCCCGGGCACACAGCGCATGCATGGTGCCACCCCGGGTGCGTGGAGCATGTGCGGCGCCACCCCCGCCCGGCCCGGCAGCCCCACGTGGCGCCCCCTACAATGGGGCACCCTGGGCATCAAGAATAATTTTTCTAAATATATGAGAGATAAGTCTTTTAACTGTTTTGAAGATCAGTACAGAAATACATGCTTATTCATTACGATTACTGCATGTCATTGCTGCACATTTATACAACTGAAAAAAGGGGGTTGGGAAGACAAAAAAATGATAATTTTAACAGTAACATGACATCTAGAGCTACATTGGTACTTTCTTGAGATTTTTTTACATTAAAAAAGTATTTGTTAAACATTAAAACTTACTTAATGTATTGATTTATTGAAATTCTCTTTCCAAACATGGCAGGTTCTCAGTAGTAGCTACTCTTTATATTAGTAGCTTCAGGGGGTAGCCAAGTTAGTCTGTATAGGATAAACTTAAAAAACAACAAATGGTCTGGTAGCACTTTCTAGACTAACAAAACATCACAAAAGCTCATGATACCATCTACATGTTTTGTTAGTCTATAAAGTGCTATCAGACCATTTGTTGTTTCTTGTATTAGGAGCTAGCCCATAGAATAGAACATTTCTAAAAGTTGTAAGAAGGTGCATTTCTTGAATTACTTTATTGTTGCAGTGTAATATAGTACTTTGTTGTTGCTATAATATTTTCTGCACTAGTCTGATCCTCTTGCCATTGAATTTTTGCCATTGATGTTGCATGAGCAGCAGAAGCTATGCTACAAGTTAGATGCTGTTTAGATAAAGGCCATGTCCTCACTTGCAACACTGGAGATGGACCTTCTGGTGTTTGATTTAGCGGGGCTAGTAAGGACCTATTAAATTGAATGCTGAGGGCACTCCCTGTTTGCGCTGGTACTCCTATTCCCCAGGAGGAGTAAGGGAAGCTCATGGGACTATTTGCTTCTGTGGACCTCCCGCTGTAGAGACGGCGCCAAGTTCTGCTTAAGGTATGTTGATTCCAGCTACGTTATTTACATAGCTGAGTTGCATACCATAAGCTGACCTTCCGGGTCTAGAGTAGACCTGGCCAAAGAGAGATGGAGTTGAAATTGAAGGGTTTTAAGGAAACCTGATCACCACTATCAGCAACAAACATTGGTACAAATCCAAGTATCTGCGAGGATTATTCTTTGTGGTGAATATCTCCATATGTGGAAAAATTTCACAAAACCTCTTTTCCTTTCAGCTTTATTTAAACATTTTTATTTACTAAAACAATTCTCAGGCACATTTATAAACTGCAGCTTCATCATTTCCTCCTCTTGCTGAGTATGCCTTCTATTCCACTGCAGTATTTCCTTTTCTGTCCATGACATCATCTTAACCCTCACTAGGGGAAGGGGTTGGGGGTGGGGGAAAACCTTCCTTGGCAACAGAAATACCTTTAAGTGTAACATAATTACCATCTCTCTGCCCCTTCTCCCCCCGCTGGGACTATTCAGCAAACCCTACAACATACACTTAAATCTTCAACTTCTCAGAGACACTACACACAGATGGGAAAGATTTGATTAAAATTACAGTGCTTTAGGTTCAACTTCACCTATTAAGAAAAAAAAAGGATCTGGTGCTGGACTTTTTTTTCCCCTGAGAAATAACTAGGCCACAGTAATTACAGACAGGGCCCTGCTGTGCACCATGAATAGAATCCCTGGGGTGGTATTTTCCTGTTACCTGTCTATGCAGGGCTGTTGACATCAACATGAATGATAACCATGCCAGTTTTTTTAATTTTATTTTATTATTCTTTTTTATGCTTTAGAAAAAGAAGAGGAGAAAGAAAAGAAAATACATTAGTTATAAGTGTTGTGATTTACATTTTTTGTGTCAAGGATGCTTTTATGTACTTTTCTATATATCTGTGTGAGTACCTAATTCCCCCCCCCCCTTCCCCCGTTTAAAGGTGAATTTTATCCTTTGAGAAACAAGAAGTTCAGTAGCTGGCTACAGCCAAGCACAGAGCAGTAGGCATTGCATTCCAGGCAGTTCTCCCAGTTCACCATAGTTCCAGTTGGTAATATTCTTGGTTGTACAGTGTTGGCTCTATTTAGGACAAATGCTCACTGGGATTAGATCATGCCTACTGACTGATTTCATAGGTGAGACAAGCCAAAGGTGAAATTCAATAACTTTGTTTAAACTGGTGTAGATCCAGAGCAACTCAACTGTTTAAGCATTACAGATTTAATGCTTAAACAGTTACACCTGCTAGTAGCAATTGCCCCACTCAGAACACTAGAAATGCCAGAGGTTGGGCAATAAAGGGAGGGAACAGGGTATGAGAAGATAACATAAGGGGGAAGGAAGGGACACAATAAGGACTTGAAAAGTCAGGTGTGGTATATTGGTTCAATTGAGACCTATGAGAGAAGGTACCAGTGAATGGTGCTTTTTGAAGTATGGAATTTAAGGAGGAGGGAAAACAGTGGTGGAGGGCCTGGAGAGGGCTATATGCCCAATAACTTTAGTTAAAAGAAGCAGATAAGCAGCAAGGATGGATGGACAGAGATGCACAATCACATTCCTTCCCTCCACTTCGGTGGTTTAAAGCAATGGAATCTGGCTTTTACTGGCTAGGGAGAATTCTGGCAAGAGAGCGGGTCTTTCAGCTGCCATTGATGAGGTAGACAGCTCTCTTGCCAGTTGCTCCCCTTCACTTTTTAGTTTAGTGGGTGGGCCGAATGACTTGGGAGCCTGAGAAGGGGACAGGCCAAGTGAGCCTATGCTCTGCCCATTCTCAGTTGATGGGGACCGTAACCCACTGGTATAAGTTAAAATATCCTCTAAACAGGTCTGACTTATGCGGAACACAGGGCTTGTGTAGCTGTGTCATGAGAACTAGGGAGGTGAAACTTGTTGACTGACAACAAACCCTCATTCTGTCCTGACAGAATTTCAGAGCAGGAGAGAATCCTAAGGCCACTGTTAAAAGTGCTGGAAGGTATACTAAAAGCTAAGCTCTGAAGGACACTGTCGCCACACTAAGCTAATTCATAAGTATGTATGTACTGAGCTATCGATCAACGTAGCTCATCTTCTATGATGCCATTGGTGAACAATTAAACCAGTTCTCAATTGGCAAATCTGATGACAGATACCCCATACAAATCCACCATATGTAGGTGTTGTACATTCTTTTTGGATCCAGTGCTTTTCTTGTAATGCCTGGATACATTGATTTTCAAAGTGTTGGAGAGTCTGTACAATAGTTTGCTGCCAGAACAGTCTGTCCTGAGCTATGATTTCCAGGTCACCGGGAGATATGCTGCATCACATTGGCGTTTAAGATAACTTTATAGCACTTATACTGACCACCAATAGAACACTTTCCATCAACAAACTGGCTGTAGAAGTCAATTGGTATAAATCCTCATAATATGACTAATCCAGTAACAGGATTGTGGTAGGGTTAGGTGAAAGAGAGAAGGAGCCATTGGTGCCTCTTTGTTGCCTATGAGTTCTTAGAGGGACAGAGAGAGAACAGGTGCTCTGGCAGACTTTTGTTGAAAAGTGGCAGTCTGATTGCTTACAAATGCTAGGAAGAACTTCTGCAGTTTGGAATAGGTTAACATTTTTCTCACCTGCTGCAGAGCACCTCTCCTCCAGTCTCTTGTTGCTTAGTCCACCTTTTCTTCTTCTGTCTCATAGGGACCAGAGACAAAGGGTGAGGGAACAGGGGCACTGTTGCAGTTCACCAGCTTCCCTGTATTTAATTTTTCCTCCTGCTAGCTAGCTAGCTAGCAAATGTGAAATCCAACATGCTCTGCCAGTAGTGCATAATTTATAATCAGTCAGCAGGGCAAGCTCTATCCTAGTGCTTTTCTCAGTGTGTAGCTCTGTTGATAGAAAGTCCATAACACAATCAAGAAACCTCTTCTTTACTCTCCTTCTCCAGTGGTATTTAGTGAAGAAATATGCTTACCAAAGCTGGGTTTTCCCAAGTACTCTCATAGTTCCATTGATACAAGGTTTGTATAAGTTGTAGAATAAGACTGTGACTATCCAGTCCTCTTTAGTTCCCATTAATAACACCCATTTACTCAAAACAGTATAAGACTGATCTAAACCAATTAAGCTTGTGATGTTTAGGCAAGAGATTAATATAGCTCAGAAAAGCATAACCTTTGCCCACAGAAATGTCTTAAGATAATGAGTTTGATTCAGTGGGCTGCATTTTCTAGAAAGTGTATTCTGGAAGTAGACAGCTAATTGTAGATACTAAATCAGCAGGAAAATAAATGTGTTCAAGCAGACAAGTTTCAGTGGCATGCATGCAGGTATAAAAGAGGTTAAATGGGATCAGTGTCTAGCTGGCTATTTGAAAAATGTAGGCAATTGATAACTCAAGGACTAATAAAAATCAAGAGTGGATACAAAATACTATTAAATACATTTCCTTCTGTATGCTTCCTGCATCTTGAAAGAAGCTGGCTTTGTCTTCTAAAGTTATATTCACAAACACAGACCAAATTCCCCAAATGTCTGTTTCTCTAGTATATGGTGCTCAGTTCTCATATATACCAAAATCCACCAAAGATGTCTAACAACAGTTAATATTAGACCAGCTATCCTTTTTTCCATCATCAGTGAATATTAGAGCTGTGTGAACATTTCAGCTCAAACTTGAAAAGCACATGAAACAAGGCTTGACTTGGATTCATAAATCTGTAATGATTTGATAGAAAGGACCAAATGTTCTTCACTATGCATTTTTGATTCAAGCTGCGTCCAGAGGGATACATCTCTTACAACGTAACTCATCTAATGGTATTTCTCCTGTACTTGTGATTGGTTGACGTAAGGTCAGTTAGCATAGGTCAGCAAAGGCCATTTTCACTGATATCTCAAGGGGAGAGGAACCCCATGTTTGGTGCCTCTCTGCACAGGTCGTCTGTGCTTATAACTGAATTCACACTCATCAAGGAGGGTAGACAGTATTTGCATTGCTGACCTCTCTGGTGGAGCATAGTTTTAGGTTGTGTCATGGCTTCTGGAGCCTGCATAAGTGATGCACTTAGGTGAAAAAATTCCTTTCAAGTATTGCCAGGTGTCACATAGCTCGCATAGGATTCCTGCATTTGGCAACTATGTGGGAAATGTGGTTCTGCATTTTGGCCTTTAGAGACTGCAACTGTGTATGAGTCTGTCCTCTCTTGCTCTTCAAGAGAAGGAAATAATGTTCCCTCTAATCTTTTCCATCCATGTGTGTGTTCTTTTCCACCCAGATACGGAATAGTTTTTTTTATATACACTGAGTCATGTGCAAATGTGCACAACCAGTCTAGCTTTGGGTGTTCTGCTAATCAGCTGGGTGGTATTTAAATCTCTCCTGAGCACACGTAGGAGTGCCCAACATGCAGGGAACACTGGTAGGAAGGAGTAGCTCTTGAAGGTGATGGGGTCAACACCACAAGGGGAAAGTCTGCAGGCTGTTTTCTGTTGTAATCAGCTGCCTAGACAGCTCCTTTCTGCCCAGAAATCCAGCAGAGGGACCCCTACTTCCTTACGCACCCATTCCAGAAGTAAGAACCATGCTTCCCAATACACAGCAGCATCCCTGGGAGTTCCAAGCACCATTGTTCCCTAGGGAATTTTATAGCATCTTCTGTTCTTCCCCTGATTCATCACAAAAGACCCTCTGCTACACCCCACAGCAGGAGTGTGCAATAATTTTTTGCCGGGGGCCACTTCAAAGATTTTTGAAGTGGTCCTGGGCCACCCTAGAAGGGGTGGGGCCTAAAATAGAAGGAGCGGAGCCAGGGTGCTTCTGGGCTTCCTCACCCACAGACCATGATTGGTCTGGGGGTGGGGGAGCCCCTTTCCCCTCTCCCCAATTAGGGCTGGGGTCAGGAGAAGTGCACAAAGTTTTCTCCACCCTTCCAGGAGCATGTAGCATTTCACGCTCTCCCCTGCCCCCAAGTTCTTATTGGGCTCCGGGAGGGAAGAGCGTGCAAAGTCTCCTCCTGCCCTGCCAGGAGTGCGCGGCACTTCAAAGTGCTATGTGCTCCTGGCAAGGCAGAGGAAACTTTGTGCGCTTCCCCCATCCCCAGACCCCAAATGGCCTGGAAGCGGGGAAGCAGCAGGGCCTCCACGGGCCGGATCAACACGCTTGGCAGGCTGAATTCACCCCACGGAGGCCCTTTTGCCACCCCTGTCCCACAGCCTCCTCTTGATGTTTTTGAGCTTCCCAAACAGAATTTCCTGGCCACCAATACAATTGACCACTTACTTACCCCAGCAAGAGCTGCAAAGTTTTGTGCAGCTTCATGTCCTCATGTTGTTAGTGGTTGGGGAAGGGTGAGTTTTGACCATAATTATAAATTTATGGTAATAGGCACAGCTTATTTGCAAATTAGCTTTGTAATTAATGCACATAAAATGTGTCCTGGAAGAAAACTCGGCAGCTGTGTCCATTTGCCCTGGGTGCACTCTTTCTCAAACAGTTTTGACGGAGACAGGGTCCCTGTCACCAAAGACCCATTCAGGCAGACTTTTATCACTAAGGATACAGCAAGGTGGGTCAGGTCAATTTCAACCATGGCAGAATCTAGCTCACTGGCTGCATTTCAATTATTTGTACCATTAGGGTGATGCAATATTTCACCACAGTGTCCACGCAGGTACCCCAATGCTTTATCCAGAGAGCGGCTAGCTTTGTGTCTCTCCGAGGTGGTTTACCTAGAGTGCAGCAACTGTGAGCTAGTATGCACTAGGTGCCTTACCAATGTGAACACCTTGAAAGTTACAGCACCAGGGGCAGTATCTTACTTCGACCTTCTCGTGGAGTGTAGGCCAGGCCTAACTTGCTAGTGTAAAGTTGGCCTTCATGTCATCACACAGATATTTCCAAAAAAGAGGAATAATGGTATGTCTGCACTACAGCATTATTTTGAAATATCTTATTTAGAAATAGTTAATTCGAAATAAGTTATTTTGAAATAATGTGTCAACACACAAAATGCATTTCGAAATAGCGTTTCTACACTGAGTAGACTGTGAATCGCATTTAAGGCTGACCGGAACCAGTTCTGGCAGGGCACCAGGTCAGGACTTACTTTATGTGGCTGCTGCCTGAGGCTAACTGAGGTCTGTGCTTAAAAGCCCCGCCCTCCCACCCCTTCCCCATCCCCCAGACAGCCAGTTATCAGGTTTCTCTGTTTGCTTGTCTACCTCAATGAGGGACAGCAAAGCATTTTTGTCTCGGTGTGCGCTGGTTGCCCTCACTTGGGACATCACAGCACACTGCAACATGGAGCCAGAGCTGTCCCTGGGCGCTCTGGTGCTTCTCTTGGACACATTGCTGCAAGCCTGGCTGCACTTGCTGCAGACTGTCACCAGGGAGGTCCATCGGGGGGCTTTCCTTATCCAGGAGGCCCTGCGGGAGAGCTTCCACCCTGAGGAGCACTAAGAGCCTCCCTGGTCTGCCCTACTGGGGATTTGTGTCTCATTCCTCGCTCCCCCCCCCCCCCCAAGCTCCCCTTCCTGATGTCAAATAAAATACACTTTTTTCATAAACATGAACGGTCTTTATTTAACAAAACTGGAGGGGGGGGAGGAGACTAGGGAAAGGAGGTGGGAGAAGGAAGGTGAGAGAGGGTGGGAGGGGGAGGGGAAGGGAGAAACCTGGGAGGAGGGAGCTGGAAGGGGGATGCAAGGGGAAGAAGGCGGAGGGGAAGTTCAGGGGTGGGGGTCTCGCTGGGCCAACAGTCTCCCAACACCCCGGATGCGCCTTGGCATCCCTGGGGAGATGTGGAGGGAGAAGTGGAAGTGGGAGAAGGAGTGGGAGGAGGAGCGGTAGCTGGGGAAGCAGAAGGCGCTGGAGTGGCAGGAGGTGGCACGCTCTGCACCAGGGTCTGCAGGTGTTGGCAGTTGGCACGGCCCTGGGCAAGCTGCTCCTGCTGGAGCTCCAGGTCTTCTTGCACCCAATTCTGGAGGGTGCTGTGCAGGGCTTGCAGTGCCCCCAGGTGCTGCTGTTGCTACTCCTCCACTGCATGGGTGGTCCTGCGGAGCCCTCAGGTGCGCGAGCATGTCCTGGGCGGGATGGTGTGCCCTGCATGTGCAGCTGGTGTGGCTGTGGAGAAATAAGAGAAGAGGTCAGTTATCCCTGGGGACAGAGTGGATGAAGCCCAGCCCCCCTGTGCAAGGTGTGGATGACTGTGCCCTGCACTGTCAGAGCAACTGTGCTTGCACACAGGCCATGTTTGGAATGTCCTGCAATCTCCAGGAGTGGGAGCTGCCCCAAGACTGCACTCATGTCCCTGTGCTGTGTATAGTGTGGGTGAGGTGGGGGGTGGGGGGAGATGTCCCCTGCTTCTGTGTAGAGTGGCCTTGTGGAGGGAGGACGTCCTGCTTTGTACCACCCTGGGGTCAGGAGCATGTCATTTCTCTTCACACACGTGTGTGGCTAACAGGCCAAGACCCCTGTGTGGCAGCCAGCTGGGGCCACGTGCCCAGGGGTGGCATGGCACATGCACAGGTTGCTGTGTGATCCATGGTAAGCAAGGCCCATGTGCACGGTCCCTGGTCTCCCTTCCCACCCCCCAATAAGGGGACAGTGATGGCACTCACATGTTGCCTCCCTGGATGACACTGGTGACAGGTCTGCTGGGATGGCTTGGGGGTCCTGGCTGCATGGCACGCTCCCTCTGGGCTCCTGTAGCTCCTGGCGCTCCTCCTCCATGCCCTGGTCAGGGCCCTCTACTCCAGGATCAATGACCCCTGGGGTGGCACGTACTGTCCCGTCCCGGTCCAGGGCATCAAAATAGGGGCAGGTGTCTGCCCCTGTTTAGGAGCTGCCCCTGTGGCCCTGGCATAGGCCTGCCGTAGCTCGTTTATTTTCATGTGCATCTGCTCCTGGGTGCGCATGTGGCCTTTGGTAGCCAGGCTGGCAGCCATCCATCTGTAGACGGCCACGTTCCTCTGTCTAGTGAGGAGATCGTGGACATTGGAGGCCTCCCCCCAAACCTCAATGAGGTACACGATCTCTGCACTAGACCAGGAAGGCGCCTGCCTTCTCCAGCCCCTGGCAGGACTGTGAGCTGGGGGACTGTGCCCGGGGAGCAATGGAGAGCTGGCTGGCACTGGCTGCCTGGCTCATGATGGGGCCACTGGGTCAGGGGCAGTGACTGCTGGCTCTGTGCTGGCAGGCCTGGAGCTGGCACAGGCACTGTGGCCAGAGTCTACCCCCTTAAGGGCTCCGGGGCTGGTGGAGAGGAGAGGAAGTTTTCCTGGTTGTGCCCAGAGTGGCCACCAAGGCACCCTGGGAAGGGCTGGAGGCCCCCTATTTCAAAATAAGCATCTACACAGCGTTTATGTCGAATTAGCTATTTCGAATTTGGCATTATTCCTCGTAGAATGAGGTTTACCAAATTCGAAAAAAGCACTCCGTTATTTCGATTTAATTTCAAAATAACAGTTTGGCTGTGTAGACGCTAGGAAAGTTATTTCAAAATAAGGGCTGTTATTTTGAAATTACTTCGCTGTGTAGATATACCCTAAGTTCTTTCTTTCTGTCTTTTTTACTTTAAAGAAATAGGCCTGAGTCACAAAGCTAAGTGTGGATTCCAAATTCTGACAGATCCTGAAATAATGGTTTGGGTCCATCTTAAGTATATTACAAACACAAGTCAAATACGTTCAATGGCTGGGCTATTTCAGAGTAATGTTTTTTTCTCCTACCCGCTGCTTGTTGACACCACATTCACTAATTTTGCCCTAGTTTTCCATGTGGTAATAATGAAAAACCTGTACTTTTCAAGCCCTGCTTTTTTGTATGCTCTGTAGGCAACAATGCTATTTGAATTTGGAGTCATTGGTTCTGTTAAGTAGGTAGGCTGCTGGTGAGCACTGCTCTGTTCACTTTGGCAATTTCTTTGAACCTATGAATCTGGGGAATTTGCAAACTTAATTTAACAAAAATCCTTCACAAGATGTTAATATAAGTGTGTTCAGAGGGTTGTCATGAGCATATATTTCTTTCCTTTCTCAGTCTGCCAACTGAACTTAATGCTGCCAACATATTGGCATGTGTTCTATTTGTATACAATCCTTAGGAAAATCAGTCTCCTATGAACATTATACACAGAGAGAGTTTTAATGGCTTTGCAGGCTTTAGATATAAGCCATTCATCACTGACTAGCTTAAAATATGCATCTTTGTATATTTTATCTTTATGTGCATTAATATATACTGTATATGCATGTAAATATTCCTTTTGTACATATTACACATCATAATGAGAATAGCTTATAATTTTGTAAATGAATACCTGTGGAAAAAGAAATAGTTCCAACTGACTACTGTTTTCCCCTTTGATGCATTTCCAAATTGATGTTTCCATCTCATTGTTTTTGTATTTGTTTTTAACTTTTAAGATTTTAAAATGGGTATTATTTAACAAAGAACAAAACTTTACCACTTTCTCATGTAAAGCTAATGTGACAATAAAACTGTCAACAAGGAGGCAAGATCAGTCTCGCAAAAATCTTGAAACCTCTAAGTGGAATTTGCATAAAATAGTTCTGGTATTATTATTCACTGTTCTTTCAGTGACAGATATGTCAAGGCCTTAAAACCTAAAAGAACAATTATGCTATTGTATCTCTCGGAGGATTCAAGGGGTGTGTCTTTGGTGAAAAAGTGCTATTAGAGCTTTGAAAAGCAGTAAAAAGACAGCCCAAGGGGCTCTTTAGCTAGTCATTTTAAAAAGAATGCCTGGGCTTTAAGTGTCTTAAAGTACATTTATTCAACTCTTACTTTGCGCTTTAAAAAACTGCTAATAATTAATGGCTGTAACATTTTTTCTAACGTTTGCATTAGCTATAAATAAAAACTCTTGATAAAGCCATTATTGATTAACTTAAACTCTGATTCTCTTGTGAATGCTTCTGGATTTCTGTCAAGCCTATTGCTAAGAATTATATATAAGCTTTTTGGTTAAGCTAATATTGAGGAAATCATTGAACAATTATGGACCAAAACAGGAACTAATCAGTAAATCCATTACTTGAACAAGCTAGCTTAACATAACATGTCTGAACATTAAAAATGAGGGATTGATAAGTAATGTTTCATTACAACTGTATGTGCCATAAAAGTCAGTGATCCAACAGTATATTAAACTGTTGATGATTTTAGCATCAGGTTTGTTGGAACTTTATTAAAAAAATTGAACTTTTGTTTGGGAACAAGTTAGAAACTACAAGGGAAAAGTTCAAAATTATTGAGCAAAGAAAGAAAATGTAAAATAAGTATATAAAATGGATTGGACATGAGAATATGGAGCTACCAAAGACCATCTAAATGGGCAAAATCAAGACTCGAATTAGAAAACTTTAATTGTAGGCACAAGCCAACCAATGAATACATGTTAGAGCAAGACCAAAAATGCCATGACATTAATTTTCCATACCCTTCACTGAAGAACAGTGTAATTATGAACTTGGCAGTCAGCTCTTGGATTGGCCAGAGACCAGGTTAATATATAGATTTGATTATAAAATGATTCATTAGAAATATGGCAGGTCCATCTCTATTTCTTATCAGGATGCCATATATCAGTATAATGTATATAAGGGAAAAGTGCTGGCCACAGGCAGCTACTTTGCTCTCTGAAACTTGTACATTGATGTTGTAAGGAATGTTTTATCACTGTGATGGTATCCAGTTCCCGCAGTAATAGACTCCTTAGATGTACTTGAGATCGTGTGCACGCAAGAGATGGATATGATAGTGGTATTTTATGCTAAAAGAGGAGAAAAAAACAGTTTTTAAATGGTTGTTACTGCAGATTTTCCAATTTACATACAGTGATCATTAACATCTTCAGGCATAACTTTGAAAATAAGTAACATTATCTTCCTGTTTTTGAGGTATTCTTTAGGGATAGTCAACTATCCGATAAGCAAATGCTTATTAGATTGTTGACAGGCTAGTCGACTAGTCGCTTCCCCCCTCTTGCTGCCTCTGTTAGATAGAGGCAGCAAGGGGGGAGAGAAGATGGAGGTACTTCAAAGTGGCAGCGCCACACGGAGCCTGGGGTCAGCTGCTCCGTGCAGTGCTGCTGCTTTGAAACGCCTCTGTGGCATATTAAAGGGGCAGTGCCACGTGGAGACTGGGATCAGCTGGGGAGTCCGCAGGTGGACCCCAGGGTCCATGCAATGCTGCTGCTTTGAAATGCCTCAATGCATTGATTAATCGATTAGTCAATTACATGATACTTAACATCCTTAGTATTCTTTACACTAATCGAAAAATAACAGATAATGGTGTCTATTTGGAAAACTGAAAAGATTTTAATGGAGTGGGGGAGCATGGGAAGACTGACACTCAAGAATCTGGGTGGTCAGAAAGTTTGAGGTCTATATTAAGCTACACATGCTTCATTTCAATACTAATATGCTGGTATTTAGGGAAAGTAGGCAGTTGTAGGTTTACAGGTTAAGGGCCTGTTCCTCCTCCCAATGAAGTCAACATGAATGTTGCATGATGTGGTATGCTGTAGAACAGAGGCTCTCAACCTTTTTTCTTTTTGAGCCTCTGTCCTCACATGCAGTAAAAACTCCATGGCCCACCTTTGCTGCAACTGCTTTTCTGCCAGGGCTGATGTTAGGGGATAGTAAGCAGGGCAGTGCCTGGGGCTCCACACTATAGGTGCCCCCAAAAAACTGCATTGCTCAGGCCTTGTTTTCTGCCCCAGGTGACAGGGCTCAGGCTTGGTGAACCCCTTGAAACCTTCCTGCGGGACCTCCTGGAGCCCCCTCCAGGCTGCTGATTGAGAAGCTCTGTTAAAGGCTACTCAAGATTTATTGTGTTTCCAAATTTGCATTTATTTCTGTGAACATTTTGTCTTCATAAGAACTGCAGAATCAGACCTTTTGTTTGGTGATTTTGGTCATGTGTACTGTGTGCAGAAGCATATTTGTGCATGGATAAACAAACAGAACTATGTGTCTGTATTAAAACCTAATTTATTGCAACATTCTGATACTGGCACTTGGGCCAACATGCATTTTATCACATTATTAGGAGATTTAGGATTCTGCAAAAATATATTATGCAAGAGCGGATGGATAGCACTTTATAAACATAAGACTGATGTAACCATACTTCTTATCTGTCCTTGAATTTTAGGATTGTCATTGCCTTTGCATGAAAAATTCTCCGTGGCCTTCCTCAATGTACAGTAGTGTTGTCTTTTAAAGATTAGGCTTTATAAAGCTGAACATAATGTCAGATTTTAAAATACAGTTGGGCTTTCTTTCCAGCTGTATTCTTTGTTAAAAGCTGCTTAAATTTCTATATATTTAATGATGTCTTTTAATGACTTTTCCTGATTTAAGTCCTTTCTCCATAATTTCTTTTTTTTTTATTCTTTTCTCACTGGATAATGTAAGAGCATTTTGACAGGAATATATTTCATTAAGAATACAGGCCAAATTCTGTTTTCAGTTGCACCTGATCAGCCTTGAAGTCTACGGGTATTACTGGGCAAAACAAAAGGTGGCATTTGCCTTGCTCACTGATATTTCCTTGTAGTCATGATGCACCAGACACTGATCTCAGTCAGGATTGGGACCACATGGTGACTGGAACTGTGCCAACTCAGTGGCAGATACAGTCCGTGCTCTGAGGGGCTTACAGTCTAAGGAGACATGTGGCCTGTGAAGAGCGGGGAGAGGGAAATATATACATTTTAATTAAATGTTTTATACAAATGTAGAGATTTTCCTCCTCCTGAATCCTAGCCAGTGTTCCTTGTAAGCTTTGTGCTTGTTCAACCCTTTCTGGAATGATCCAGATGCTGCACAGCTGATTATCAGAATGTCCACAGCTAGGTTTTTTTGCTTTTATTGGTGGTGCACATTTGCACATGCCTCAGTGCACATAAAATTTGTTCCACGTGTTGATGGAAAAAATCCTCACATAGATGGAAAAGATTAGAGGGAACATTGGTCCATGCTATCATTTGTTAGGCATTTTCTTCTAGGCATTTCAGCATTGCTTGAGAAGGACTTTAAAGAAAAAGAAGAATGTGGTCTTATTGACTGCTTCAAAGAGGAGAGGGAGGCCACTTGCTGTCAAATGAATAGCATAGAAGAAAGCAATAAATGTTTGAGAGAATAGTAGAAAGGTGGACATTCAAGGCTGGAATAACTGACCAAGTGGAAGGACCTGGGGGGTAGGTGGGTGGGAATAAAATAAGGGTTGAATGCAGACACATGAAGATCTGTGAGGGGTCTTGAAAAAGGCTCAAGAAACCTGAATTTGATGCCATAGGTAAGGTGAGTCAATTCATAGATTCAAGAAGGATGGTTGATATGTATGGTCAGAATGACTGACAGCCAAACAGATGAGCTTAGATTAAGTATTTTGTAGAGATGGCGGTGGGAGAGGGTGATGTGATTGTCGGGGAGGCCAAAGAGAAAGAGTTAGCAGTAGGGAGGACAGGAACTGATGAGGACCGGAACAAGACTTTTAGTGATGCAGTCAAAGAGGAGCAGTCAGTATTGGAAATGCAATGGAGGGAAAGTTCCAGGATTTGAACACAACCTGGATATGAGAGATATTAGGGGGAGGAATCCAAGAAATCATCCAAGTCATGGGCCTGAGTGGCAGGAAGGATGGTGGTGTTATCAATAGTGACAGAGATGTCAATGTGAGAGACACTTAAGGGAATGCTGAGCAGCACCAATGCAATCTGACTGAAATTAATGGGTTTGTAGCCATGGAACTAAGAGAAGTTGGCTTGCATTTTTCAAAATTAGCAAGTACTTAACCATGTGATTGTAATAACTATGGACTCAACCATGTACTTCTTAGTCCCGTATCCTCAGAAACTGACATATTGGGCATCAAACCTATTTTAGTTCAGTGTATATAGGCAAGGGCAAAATTGTGTCCATTATATACATTAAAAATACTTTCATTTTCCTTTTGGTACCCTTATGTTTTTCTCTTTACTCACCTATTAATGGTTTTCAGTTGTAGCTTTTTGGATGATAAATGTAAAAGTAAATTATACCATCTTGTGATCTGCTCTCAGAAACCTCGGTGCAGAGTTCTTTTGAATTAAAGATGAAAATACCAAGATAAGTTAATATCAACATATTGAATGCTACTCCATGAAATACTTGCTTTACTACTTCTTACGGTTCTGCTTTGCTAGCTATGTCGGGGGAGGGGGAGTGGGTCGCCAGGGCCAAGTCACAGCGTTTGGGGCCACTGCCCTTTGGTACCCCTCCTACTTTTACTTTCCCCTCAGGCGGCCCCTACTCCCTCAGGGTATGTCTACACTACCCCGCTAGTTCGAACTAGCGGGGTAATGTAGGCATACCGCACTTATGAAGCCCGGGATTTGAATTTCCCGGGCTTCATTTGCATAAACTGGGCGCCGCCATTTTTAAATCCCTGCTCGTTCGAACCCCGTGCCGCGCTTCCTAGTCCGAACTACCGTTACTCCTCATTCCACGAGGAGTAACGGTAGTTCGTACTAGGAAGCCTAGTCCGAACTACCTAGTTCGTGCCGTGTGTAGCCGTGCGGCACGGGGTTCGAACGAGCAGGGATTTAAAAATGGTGGCGCCCAGTTTATGCAAATGAAGCCCGGGAAATTCAAATCCCGGGCTTCATTTGCAAGTGCGGTATGCCTACATTACCCTCCTAGTTCGAACTAGGAGGGTAGTGTAGACATACCCTCAGGCATTAAGATATGGTCAGCGGACCAGCATTCCCAGCTCACCACTCCCTCCAAGGGCCTCAAGGTTTGACTACAGGGGGGATGCTGACTTCCAACAAGGGTTCACAGTTCTCCCTTTCTATATCCGAACTAATAGGGGCTCACGCCTGGAGGGCCACAGTTTGGCCCTTAAATACGTCTAGCTATAATTCTCAGCTCCGGGGTTCTCTGATAGGCTACACTCCAGAGGGCCTGGAGGTTGACAGAGAGCTCTCCCGCCTTCCCCCAAGTGGAGGTAGGGGGAGCTGAGCCCTCCCTCTCCACCCAGTCCCAGCCCAGAGCAGACCCCCGAAACCTGCCAACGTCTTAGGTATTTCCCACCTTGCGCCACTTCCTACCAGCACTGTGCTTACCTCGCGACGTCAGACGGGGGGCCTCTTCCTCGGGCCTTCCAACGTCCGTCTTCCCCAGCAGCAGGGGCAGCCTTAAGCCCTCAGAGGGCGAAGTCCCTGGAGGGGGCGATTATAATCTGGGGAACTGGGTATCGCAGCCGGCTCCGGCGGGTGGAGCTGCAGCGAGGGTGAGACACCTCTCTCCCCTGTGGCCAGTGGCAGCATCTTCTCTGCCAGCACTGATCCACCCCCACTTCCTCCCTCCTCCGTACCGCGCTGCCGGTGTTTAAATCTCCCAGCGTGTGGCAGGAGCATGCACAGCAGCGCTGGGGGGAAGGGGCTGGCCCGTCCCACCTCACGGGCTCTTCCCTTGCAGGGCCGGAGTGCGCTGTCACAAGCTGCAATACATGAAATTTCAGTTGGTATGGGGAGTAATTTAAATGTTGAATGTATACATCAACTTGTGTCAGGTCCTGTGAGTCAGGGATTGTCCTTTACTGTAAGTGTGTACAGTACTTAGCCATTGTGCAAAGGGTCTCCAAACTAGTCCTCTAGGAGCTAATGCAGTAACTAATAATCATAACAATTATTTTGAAATGGACTGTTGTTCTGTTTCGCTTACTGCAGGATTTTGCAGTGAATGAGAGCACTGTAAATAAGATGCAATGTAATGGCTCTGCTGTTGGTGATAGATGCTGTTCTCAGTATGATGAATTCAGTGCCAGGTGTCAGGGCCTGTTCCTGACAGATGCTGATCACCCAGAACTCCTTAGTAATGAGTAGAGATTCAGATGGTAGCCAGGGTTAGGTAGTAAGTTCTGGTGAAGCTGCTGAATATTACATTTTACATCCAAAGCAAAATTACTTTTTGTTTTTTTGGTTTTAATTCTGTGAGTTTGTGCCTTTCTAAGTACTCCTAAATGCTGGTTCTTGTGTCTCAGTGTTCCGCCTTCATAACTTCTCTCTTTCTCTTTCCATGTGCTTATATCCCATATTCTGTGCCTTTTTTCATCTTACCTAAAAGTTACAGTTATACACACAAAATGTCTGTCTTGGCCTGATTCTCCTTTCACACCAATAATGCCTCTTTGTCTCCTTCATTACGCTAATCTTTCCTTTTGAAGTCTTCACTGTTCCCTTAATAGCAGCATGTTTAGATAGGTTGCAGCAATGCAAGATGGACTTTGAAAAAAGCTAGTCAGAGCAAGATTTGCCATGACAGAAATGTCAGTCAAAAGATGTTTGATCTGACAGCATTTTTAATCTTATAAATTGTGGGAAAAGTACTTTTAAAATTTGAAGAGGAGGTCAGAAAATCATTAAATAAGGCAAATATTATGAGTTTTATTACTTTTTTCCCTCACTAATATTTTAGTTATTTTGATACTGTGCTGGGGCAACCTGTAAATGGGAGATCTATAACAGCCTGGGTTAGATTGCTTGCTTCTTGGTTGTACTATATTTGCTGCTTTGTAAGTTGTCTTTTCTTTTAATGGTTCTTTGCCACAGTTATAACCAAGGATTCAAAATTCCAAAAAGCTATGGTCTATACAGCCCAATGAATGGTGATTTGTCATTCTTTAAGGGACCTTTAGCATACTATTTAAATCCCTGCCCCCCAAAATATTGATCAATGTGAATTAAGGCTGAGTATAAGTTGCAGATGGCTATAGAAATCACAAGAATACTATTGTTATCAAAAATAACAATTACAATTCAGCAAATTAAAAATTAAGATTAAATTTAGAAACTCAAATATTACAGGATGAACCTCTCTAATCCGGCACCCTCAGAACCTGACTGGTGTTGAACCAGAGAATTTGCCCAACCATGGGAGGTCACTATTGTCTAGCAGCATTACCAACACTTCCACTGCTTATTGGGTTCTTAGAAGGTGTTTAGGGGTAAATTAGCCTGCTCAAGATAGGCAATGTTTATGCTAGAGAAATTTTTCTGGTACCTGCCTCTTGAGTGACCCAGGTAGAAGAGAGTTTAGAATATTCTGGTGATGTACATCAGCATCTAAGGACTCTGGGACAAGATTACTGCTGCAAGGAAGGAGAGGTCTTGTACTTCAACCCAGGAATAAAGACATGTAGGAGAGAAGCCTGGAGAAACTGGGGTTACAGAAACAACAACCCAGAAACAACTTCAGAGTATATCCCTTTTAGCCGGTCTTTATTCCTCCAAGAATGTGTTGGTTGAAGTCTTAGGGGAGGAGTATTGACATTTTTCTTTGTTGGTACTTATGGCACTGCCACTGATGCTAAAAGCCATTTTCCGAAGAGAATCTCCAAGGAAGGAACTTTCCATACTCTGGTAAGGCATGGAAGCAAAGAGGAAAGAGGAAGAGGTTTTAGTAGGGGACTCACAAGAATGAGAGTGTTATGGGTGGAAGCTGCAAGCTGTATTTTTCCCCCCCAGAAAAGTCATCAAGACTGTTCTCCCTAGGAAGTCTCTCCTTTGCCATGAATTCTACAAAATGCTTGACAATGGCTAAGCTACTATGTGCTGTGACTACCAACTATCATGCTGACCAATACCGTCTCATTGTTTCCCATCTATTACATCTTGTCTCAGATCAGGAATGGGCAATAATTTGGGGAGGGGGACACTGCAAAAATTTGGTAAGTAGTCAATATCACTCTTCTATGATATTAATAGAGGAGGTTCAGGGTCTGGGGAGGAGGTTGGGTGCAGAACGGAGCTCAGAGCTGGGTGTAAGAGCTGAGAGCTGGATACAGGAGAGGATTGGAGTGCAGGGTCTGATGGGGGTGGGGAGTGTTATGGGTGCAGGAGAGGATTCTGACCTGGAGGAGCATGTAGAAGGATGCACAGTCTGGGAGGCAATTGTGACCTGAGGCGGGGTACAGAAGGTTTGGTTCGTGACCTGTATCAGGGAGTTGGGATGCAGGAGACTGTGGGGTGCCAGGTGCAGTCTCTGGTCGGAAGGCTTTGGCGTCTCCTGCAGTAGCCCGGCAGGATCTTTATGCAGACTCTCTTAACTGCCATGCCCCCAAACACCACTCAGAGCAGCCAGCTGTGGGGACCATATGTTCTCTGCACTGCAAGACTCTTGGAGTGAACCTCTGTGCACTGCCTGTGCTACAAGTTCAGCCAAGGCATCTCCAACAAGGGCAACACACATATGCATCATGTAGAGAGCACATGGCCCTTACAGCTGGACTCTTTGAATGATGTGCAGTGGAGTGGCAGGCAGGGAACCTTCTTGAGGCTCCCGCTTAGCTGTGGAATGGTGGCAGATCATAAGTGGTAGTTTGTTGAGCCAGATATACCTGCTGGCTGTATTTTGCTTCCCCTCCTCCTTCTTAGATAGTAGGCTTTTCGGGGAAGGGAATGTCTTTTGTTCTGTATTTATACAAGATCTAGCACACTGGGAGCTTCTAGGCGCTGTGATAAATAAAAATAATAATAATCAAAATTGGCTTATATTTTGAAGACTGGTTTTTGGCTGAAGATTTACATTTTCCTCTTCTTTTCAATGAAAGCTTTCATGGTCCCACTAATAATTCAGGACTGTTGAAATATCTGCCAGATGCTGAGTATTGTGATATTCCTAAAATACCATTGAGAAATTTCCCAATTATGCTCTTCCTTGTCTCACAACTGGTCTTAACTCACCAAGATCTCATGCAGAATTTAAAATGGAAATGACCTTTGTGACTGTTTCTGAATAGGTGCCAAAAGTAGGCATATAAATGGAAATCAAATCTTAGGTTAACTATGGCAAGCACCTCTCAGTAATACTGCAAGTATCAACTAGTGAATATACCAACAAAAAAGAGGTGCTCAAAGCAACTCTTTGCAATAACATATACGAACAAGGCTGTGTAACAAAAACAGAGTGATACAATCTTTGTGATAGTATGAGACATTTTGAATAAAAGTACTAATTTTGTGGGGACTTTCAGGAAAAAGTGCCAATTCCATGCAAATTCAGGGAGCAAGATATGATGGAAAATTTTTATTTTAGATATTTATAAGTCTAGTAATTATTGATATAACACTTTTTTTTACTAGTGCATGTTAGTCAATATCATGCTGGAAACCTGCAGAAAAGTGATGTATGACCCTATGCACAATCAAAGCCAGCTGTAACTTAATTCTAAAGCAGATCTAAAAATGTATTCTTAAAACAGTTTCTTTTGGAGTTCTTTGTAGGCTTGAATAGTCCAGCCTCCTGGAAATATCAGGGTCATCCTGAGTTTACATGTCTAGACCATGTGAATAACAAGTGTGGCTGATTATTTCAAGGGACTATATAAGGCTGAGCCTTCTGTTTTTGCTGCTTCTTTCTCTCTCTCTTTTTTTTTTTTTTGTCTGAGGTTTATGGGGGGCATGGGCTGAGCACACTTTGAAAGCAGCACATTCAGCCCCATGGTGGGAACTATTTAATCTTGAATTTGAAACTAACATAAATGAAAGGAGGATCAAAATCAGAATGGCTTTCAATTTAATTTTTCACTGATTTACCTGAATTATCTACTATAATGCAGTTAGTGAGAAGGTTGTTAATATATCGTCTAAACTTCAAAAGGACAGAAGCTTGGGAATTGGGACCCATCTGGTCACAAAATTCACTTCCTCCTAACTTAAAATCTTGTCTGTTTCTGGTGGTAAATGCTAGTAGATGGTTTTAAACTATCAACAGAACATAATTTTAATACTATTTTTCATAAATACAGTAGTGATTCCTGTATATTGCTCTGCTGGAAGCAGTAGGATGAGAATTGCTCACAACACTCAGTAGTAAAGATTAATTCATGAGGTAGTGTTCAGATTTGGTTAAGAACTTGGAACTGAATTGAGATGAGAGGGTGTGATTCCATCTTTGGCTGTACCAAAGTCTCTTAAACTATTGTGGTAGATGTTCATCACCAAAATGTAGAAATCTACAGCTGAGTCTGGTCTATGATACCAGCTGCCTCTGAGCCAAAAATCTCATGGAAAGGAATGTTATTGCAAGATTTTGGCTTCATCTCCATTTAGATGTGGGTCTGCTCAACCCTGGAATGGTAGAGTTGGAATCAGATCTGGGGACTTTAATGAGATCATCCACTTTTCCCTATCCTGTCTTTACATTTATGTAACACCCACGGACTCAGGTTGTTGGCAGGTGTAACTGAACCCAGGACCTTTGGGACTAAAACCATGAGCCTCTATGGCAGGAGTTAAAAGTCAAGTTCCTGTTAGCTAAGTCTGTAGAGCAGACTTCACTCTCTCTAGTGGCCTCAGAGTTTCTAAGTCACATTTGGATTTGAAGGTCTGTTCTCATTTTTTTTTTCAGATTATAAACATCTTGTCTATATTTCCACTTGATAAATATGGCCAAACAGTTGTCAAGCAAATCAGGCACAAACCAAGGAAAGCTCCATGACCATTCCAAGAGCATCTTAGCAGAGTTTAAAACAAACAAACAGAACCCCAAAATGTTAGTTTTGTGACCTCAACTGCCTCAAAATTGGTTTGAGAAGCAGTTCCACAAAAAGCAGGAGGAGATGGAGCATAACCTGGATTCCGGAAAAGGGATGCTAATGAGACAAGTTGGAATTGCAAATGCCGTGGGGGATTTAAATGTCCCCCGCGGCATTTGCATGAACATGGCTGCCGCTTCTTTCCGGCTCGGGGCTTTGCCGGAGAAAAGCGCCAGTCTAGACGGGATCTTTCGGAAAATAAAGCCTTTTCCGGAAGATCCCTTATTCCAATCATTATTTAAATCCCCCACGGCATTTGCAATTCCGACTTGTCTCATTAGCATCCCTTTTCCGGAAAAGGGTGCCAATGTAGACATAGCCGATAAGTATAAAACTATGTATAGTCCCTTACACAAAATACTTAATAGAGAGACAGCTCCTTTTAGAGTTGTAACTTTAAAAGACAGTTTTATTGACTTAAAGAATACCTGTAAGTCCAGCAAAAGATTAAACATGAACTTGGAAAAGTCCAGTGTAGTTTAGTGGGAGATCAAAGAGTTCCATTAGCAGTGCAGCAGGAAGTAAAATATATGTCACAAAGGTTTATGTAGCTCTGATGAGGGCCCCCTGGGTAACTGGAAGAGACTCAGAAGGTGAAAACTACAGAAGGAGATAAAGGCGGGGGAGGTGGATGGGCAATTATTTCTGATCTAGAAAGAAGAGACAGGACAAATGATTCTAATGGTAGTTTCTCAGGAACACACTCTGAATACCAAGCTGATTGCTATGTGAATGTGAATGTAAAGTTCCAGACAGTGAGCTTTTCTTCACAATGGACTTGTCAAGATAAAAACATCAAAACCATGTATGGATCCTCCATAGTAACTGGCCAACAGTTTAAATGGTTGGAAAAGTTTTGTCAAACCTCCTTTTATTTAAATGAGAAAACAAGGAGTAAAAGTAGTGAAAACCATCTGTTTTGAAAGTAAAAATGCATAAGAAGAATAGCAGTGTTGTTTTAGCTGTGTCATTCCCAGACTATTAGAGAGAGAAGGTGGGTGAAGTAGTACCTTTTATTGTACCTACTTCTGTTGGTGAGAGAGAAGCTTTCAAGCTTATACCAACAAGAAGAATCTGAAAGCGTGTATCTCAGCAGCAGATGTTGGTGCAGTAAAAAATGTTACCTGACCCCCCTTGTCTCTGGGAAGAAGAGCATCATGTAGTAAATAGTATATGTCAGTATAGTATCAAAAAGGTGAAGAAGTGCTCATAAACTCAGGAAGCAGTGAAGACACCAGGAAAGCCACTGCAGAGAAAACACATGAGCCAGCTGATGGACCATGTAATAGATGCTTACCAAGAAATTATAATAACATGCATAACACTCCTAGGTTATATCTGCACTGTAGGGTTTTTGTGCAAGAAGTCTTTGGCAGAAGAGTTCTTGCGCAAAAACTGCTTGTGCAAGAGCACGTCCACACCTCAAAGTGCATTGCTTTTTTGATGCGCTTTTACGCAAGAGAGCGTCCATACTGCATGGACGCTCTTGTGAAAGAAGGCTCTGATGACTATTCACAGAATGGCCATCAGAGCCCCTGTGCTTTTTTGGATAGGCTCTTTTTGTACAAGAAATCCCTGTGAAGCGCCCACACATTCCTTTTTGCGCAACAGCTGTAGCGCAAAAAGGAGATAAGCCTCGTAGAAGGAGGTTTACCTACACCGCAAAAAGCCCTCTGTTCTGCCGTTTTACTGTCGATTTACCTGCGCAAAAATGCGCTTGAGGTGTGTGTGCTCTGTGGGTTTTTGTGCAAAAATGCCTGTTTTTGCGCAAAAATCTTGTAGTGTAGACATAGCCCTAACGTTGTTTATTAATAAGTCTCTCAGCACTTTTAGAAAGGAGGATAAGTATTTTATAATGTCCTCCACTTACAAATGGGATAACGGGGGAAGTATCTTGCGCAAGACCACACCATAAGTTATTGACTGAGTCTGAAAGACAATTCAGGCCTCTTGAGTCCAGGACCTGTCCATTATCCTCCCTCCAACATACTGAGTTCTGCCATCTAGAATCCAGGTGGTAGTAAGACGATCAAGGGAGACTGCTCTTTTGGGCAAGGACTGTATGCGCATATCTGTTGATAGAGTATGGCATAACAGGGCCTAATCATGACCTAGACTACAGATATATTAAAAAAAGAATAAAGAGCAAATCAGTTAATACTATTATACCAAATGACTCCTTCATGTAGTAATAAGGAGGAAATGTGGTTCATCAGCCAGGGAGTGGGAATACAAACAGAAATCAGCATGGTGGCATAACTACTAAGAATTCTTCAGTTACTTTTACAATCGTGAAATGTGCATATATTCTGTCTAATCCAGTGGAACCAATGGCTACCGGTTACTGAGGATGTGGTATGAAACACTGACACTTATATCACACCTGCTGGGAAATGAATGTGCATCATCAGTATAGCTCACATCATCAGTATAGCTTAATGTGTGTTTGGTGAAATCATTGAAAAGGGCAGGTGCTGTGAACATGGCCTTATATGAGCATTAGTTTCATTCAGCCTGGAATAGAATAGAGCAGATCGTCTTTGTAACAAGAAATAAAATGAACATTTCCCCCCCATTTAAATCTGCTGTAGAGAAATAACAACACTAGAAATGTATATTGGCCAAACTGGACATTCTCTACGGGAAAGAATAAATGAACACAAATCAGATATCTGAAAAGGCAACACACGCAAACCTGTTGGAGAACACTTCAATCTCCCTAGACACTCATTAATGGATCTCTAAGTCGCTGTTTTGTTTCAGACCAATTCCACAAGCCAAATACACAGAGAAGGACTGGAACTTAACTTCATTCACAAGTTTAATTCTTATGCTAATGGTCTGAACCAGGATATAGGATGGCTCACACACTATCTTCCACCTTTTAATTACTTAAACAAACAACCAAACAATGGAGGTGCCAGTGGTTCTTAACAGCTTTTTGTAACTACTCACTGTGGCTCTTTTTCTTCCTCCCCTCCTCTTTTTACTCCCCCCCCTCCCTTATTTATTGTTGGATCTGGACTTATTATACTCTGGTCATCTGAAGAAGTGGGTTTTGCCCATGAAAGCTCATGATACCATCTGCATGTTTTGTTAGCCTTTAAGGTGCTACCAGACTTTGTTTTTTGTTTTTTGTTTTTTGTTTTCCTGTTACAGACTAACTCGGCTACCCCTCTGAAGCTTTTGAACATTAGCAATGTTAAACTGAGTATGTTAATTGGATCAGTAGGTTCAGGATTCTCATATCAGCTCAGTGTTTGCTTTGCCTGGCTAAAAAAGAAATTTCAGTGCAAAATATCAGTAGCTTTTTCTATGCCAGTATAATGTTCCAGAGGATAGAACTTAAAGTGCATCAGGTTTTGTTTATTAGTAGAAATAGGCCCTTCAGCAAATTAGTCATCTACTAGACAGCTACTTTTCTTCCTTGAGGATCAGAGCCTTCGGTCCCATGTCCAATTGTACAGTAGACAATTTTTGATGTTGAACCAATTTTATTTCTAGTTCACAAATTATTTGATTGAGTCAAGTGCAGTCATGAGGTGGAAAAGTGGTGATAGATGAGTATGATAAATGCACTTTCAAGAAAAGTGCCCAAGAAAGCCGTGAAGATGTATTCAGCTGCATAATATCAGATTTCCCATTAAAAGAGTAGCCATTGATATGCTTGAGAGCTAGTGCTAACAGAATCATAATTAGTGCAGCCTATTTGTGTCCCATGTAAAGTCATCTTTCCAGTATTCTAAAGAAACTTAGTAGTATTTTAGCAGGGTCTCATGCTTTGTTACTTGTATTGTATTTGCAAATAGACTTTAAATTGGCCATTTTTCAGAGGATAATAAATTAGAAATACCGACTAAAAGAGGGGATGATACTGACAACTTGGTTTCTCCTCTTTGATCTCCTGAGAGTTTTATGCTCAATGTAACAATAGAGAAAGGGCTGATACTTAATCCTGGTAATGTACAATTACCCAAGTCAGAGATCCGCAGCTTTTCAAAGAACTAGGGACCTTTTTCGGGGGGGAGGGAGTCTTTGACCAAAATATTTTAAGAATCACACACAAAACTACCTATACACACACACACAAAGATAGCAGGTATACAGCAGATAATAAATTTTGGTTCCAATAGGCCATGCCACCTAAGTTCTCTCTAAGCTGTATGGTTGCACAGCTCCCTACTAATCCCCATGCAGGGTCTCAGGGCTGCAGCAGGGCATGATGCCTCTCTACAAGTCCTGATGTTGCCGTGCTGGGGGAAAGGTGCTTCTCCCCGCCGACCCCTAACTGGAGCTGCTGCAGCTGGTGCAGAGTTACCTCTCCCTGTTGTCCCAACCCAGAGGTACCGTGGCAGGGGGGAAAAGCACCTCTGCCCACTGACCTCAACCCAGAGCTGCTGCAGCCAGGGGACAGATGCCCATTCCCTGCCCTCCACCCAGCCTTACTTGGACCTGTCATGGCTGGGGGACAGGTGCCCCTTCCCTGACTGGGCCGGCTGGAGCTGCCAGTACAGAAGAGAGGAGTCTCTCATCAGGCCTCATGCTACTGTGGTGAGAAAAGGCTTGGAGGAGTCCTCTTTCCCCTAGCCAGCCTGCACCCGAACCCTGCATTTTCAGTCCTACCCCAGAACCTGCACCCCAACCCTCTGCCCCAGCTGTGAGCTGTCTCCTGCACCCAAACTTTTAATTCCAAGCCCCACCGCAAAGTCTGTACTCTCAGCCCAAACCTTCATCCCCTGCATTCCCAGCCTTGAGTCCCTCTCAAATCTCAACCTCTCAGCCCCACCCCCGCCACACACCATTCATGATACATCATCTCCACATTGGTACACATGATGACAGTTATTTCACACATGACATAAAAAAAGAGTGGAAACACTGCATGCTGCTGCTATAAGTGGCTGGTTGCCAGTACATCTCTACACATCCCTTGGGAGAATGGGGCAGCGAGTGTTTCTGGGAGTAATATGGATCCATAACATGAGCTTTTCTGCACTGCTGGACTTTTAGCTGTCTTGAGATTGTGATCGACTTGCAGAGGCTCCAGGATCGGCCAGTTGATTGAGTGACGGGTTGGTGGCCACTAGTATAGAGTATAAAGGAAACAAATGAAATAAATTTTGTATTTTCTCGAAAGGGGGGCTGCCAAAGAGCTGCCAACCCTGACCTAAGTTTATTAGAAAAAATTGAACAGAACCCTTTGCCAATTAACAGGGATTTCACTGTGAGATATTAAAGAACTGTCTCTGAAGTTTGAAGGGTTATGAAGTCTGTTTAGAGTTCTTCTCCACAATCAGGCAGGATACTGAGTTCAAATAATGGTAATTAATTAGTTTTAGTTCTAGAAGGGTAGTCTCCAGAAATATGGTATGTAAGGCTGTGTACTCAGCCCCATGCAAATCCATGTAGTTCTGCTCTGATTTATACCAGCTGACCATATGGCCCATAACATCTACATTTTTTGTTGCAACAAAAGTTAAAATGTTAGCATGGATGAGACCTGTTCATATCTCTGAGGCTTTATTTTGGAGACACAGTTAGCTCTCATCCACTCTAGACATCTTAGCCTGCTGCAAGTAGCTAAAGTTGAATTGTAGATGGGACCAGTCTAATACAATAGTATGAGCTAGATACTCCTCTGGTGTAAATCAGCAGAATTCCGTTAACATCAATGGGGAAATGCTGATTTACACCAGATAAGAATCTGGCCCTATGTTTGTTAATACAGCATGAAAATGCAAGTGAAGGACCAATTCATTAGCTGGTGTAAATTCGATAAGCCATTTAAAATCATTGGAGCTCTGCTGATTTACAGCATCTGAGCATCTGGGGACTATAGTGTTTTCTTATTGAACTTTAGTGGATAATTAAGTATGAAGACATGCTGCACAGTGTACAGGTTTTTTAAATAGAAAAACAAGATATAGTTGAATTTATAAGAAGTCACTCTTGGTGTATAAATTCCATTATTTAATGTAAGAATGTGTAAAGCATGAGTGAATCAATCCCATGGTCTTTATTCTAAATGATGTCAGTGTTAGTTATCAAAGCATTTTCTGTAGTTCACTGCATAGTTTAAATAAGCAGGAATTGTAGGTATTATATGTTTTGGAAGGGTTAAGAAGTGAAAGCTAAAGAGCCTGAAGTGTCATTGTTTTAGTACTAGCAGTGTTATGTCTCTTCTAGAGTGCGTAAAAGAGGTAGAGGGAGAACAAATGCTGACAAGAAAAACATAACACTTTAAAAACTTTCCCGAGTGTAAGGAATGTACTTTTAAATGTGTGCCAGTTACAGTAATTAGTAAACTTGTTCTTAATAGTGTTGTTAAAATGTATTTTTTTACACTTTCTCTGACTTTGACACTGCTGCTTTTGAAACTTCATTTTGCACTTTGTTCCATTGTTCTTTAATCTGCTGCACTTTGCATTTAGTATCACTGAAATTTCGTACTTACTATGTCAATAACATCTGGCAAAATTGCCACCTATTAAGAGTAAGTGTTCTTTTTTCTCCTGTGAGAAATGTGATGGTGTATTATATTGGTTTCCCTTGAGAGGCTAAGGAGACAATTTTAAAGCAGATAAATGCATTAAAGAAATAACCTGAACTACAAGAGAAGGTTATCGAAAGTCAGAAACTCCCCCCACCCTCTTTTTTTTGTTTTGTTTTGTTATAAGCATGTGGGGAGTGACAAAATAGTTCAGTTATGCAATCTTCTGCACGTTAGGACGTATGCTACCTTTCATCATGTTGCTGCAGGAGATGTTGGGTTCTCATCGGCTTGTATCTGCATCAATATTTTTTCGGCCCATGTTGGATAGGTATCAGCTCAGTGATGAGTTGCAGCCCATGTGCTTGTAAGTTGTGTGCTGTCAGATGGCTATAAAAACATCAGAGTATTTTCCAGAAGAGCAAGGTTGGCAAGGTGGTGTCTGGCCTTGTGTACGATTGCAAAGGCGATACATGATTCCTCCCTTTGTGCTCCAGTTCAGTTCCATTGCTTATGCTCCAGGTTTGTACTGATGGTAGAATTATGCTTCCCGAAGGAGCCAGGATAGTTTGGGGTGGGTTCATGGCACCAAGTCCTTCTGCCCTGGCCTACAGGGCTGGCCTTACCATGAGGTGAACTGAGGCGGCCGCCTCAGGTGCCAGACTGAGGAGGGGGAGAGGTGCCACTAGGACCCAGAGAACTGAGATCTTTCAAAGTTTTGGCCCAAGCAAGGGGCAGTGGGGGCATCACCTGAGCTCCCTGCCAAAATGTTGTGGGCCGACCCTGCTGGCCTAGTAAATCTGTAAAAGGCTGATGGTCGCACCTCAGAATACCAGAATACCTCTAGAGTCACAATGAACAGCCAAGCCACGTGAGTAGGCTGCATGAGTGGCTGTCCTCCAGCTCAATGGGTCACAGGATTGACATCAGGCAAGTGTGCTAACCAAGACCCTCAAAATAAGATTAAATACATTGCACTTGATTCTCCTTTTTTAACATGCCTTTTTGACTCAAAAAGTCCATTATTCGGGCAAATTAAATTGCTGCCAAAAATAACGTAAAGCAACAGAGAGAGTGCATGTCTCTCACAATGTTGTGTATAATCAGCATGCAGCTCATATGTGCCCTTGATTTAAATGTATGTCACTTCTCATTTTGCTAGGTGCTACTCAGCCCTCCTCTCTGCTGCAGATCCCACCTACACTTCACACCTTTCCTCAAACTCCGGTCAAGCCTTCTCTCCCTCCCTCCCAGCGCTTCCAGAGTCCCATGAATCAGTTGATTCATTCCTTGTCCTCCTCCTCCTCCCTCCCCGAGCTGAAATGCCGTGAATCTGCTGATTTGCAGCATTCAAGCTCTGAGAGCAGGAGTGAGGATGAGGCCCGAATCAGCTGATTCGCAATGATCTGGAAATACTGGGCGGGGGGAAGGAGGGGAAAGAGTAGGTAAGTATGGGGTCCCTAAGCGCGAGAGAGGTGCAGACACAGGGCAGAGGTGAGGTATGTGGGCTGCACATTGAACCCTGCTGGGTGAATGTGGCCCTAGAGCTGCAGATTGCCCACCACAGAGGCACATTGGGGTTCTATGTGTGACTCACGAGACATTTTGTTTACCATTGTCTATGTGCAAAGTTGCCAGATTCGTTGGTTCCTGTCTGTGTTGTTTTTTCCCTACCAGTATCACCAAAGGGACATACACATAAAGGGCATGTGAAATGAGGTGCATGCTGATTGCACACAACATTGACTATCAGAGCTGTGTGTTCACTCTGTATCCAATCCCAGAGCTCCTAAGGTTCAGTCAGCTTACTCTGCAAATTCTAGGTACACATGTGCAGTTAGCACAACTATCCTACTTCGAGAGACCAACATTCTTGCGGCCCACTGAGATGAGGCAGGATCGCTCATGTGACCCATTCACTACCCTAGATTGCCCATTTGTTCTAGAGTTAGAGGGGGGCAACCTTTTCCCATACACCTTGAGGCTGTGCCTTAAAGGCATAGTCTGCTCCTTAGTGCACATAACATTTTCTCTAAATTCAAAAAATAAAAATGTAAATGTAAATAAGATAGTTTGAGTTACAGAACATGTAAGAGTCTTCTCTCCCTTTACTTTGGGAGCGTAGCCTGACCTGTGTAAATGTTAAAATGAGGCTGAACTGGTAGGTTTGTTCCATGGAGCTGAAGAATAATCTATGAGGAACCTGTGCAGGGGAATTCTACTATGCTCTTCACATAGTGAAACTAATTTTCATATTGCCACATTCCATGGCCTTAAGGAATCTGAGCTAGAAAGCATTGGAGGGGGTTAGCCCCTGAGTCAGGTACCAAAAAAGTCTGTGGGAATCTTTCTGTTGATTTCAGTGGGCTTGGATCAGGCTTGTAGTGAGTAGTTATGTGATTTGTGTGGATTGACCTCAAAACATTGAGGGACTGAAACATGGCTGTCTGCGATTCCGATACCCTTCCGGATTAGGGAAAATCATTTTATCTCCTCATATTCCCCTAAGTCACTTCCCTGTAGGACGGTGAATGGTTAACGAGTGAGGATTACCGGCTCCTGTTAACCAGTGGAGTCTGGAGCAGCTCTCCAGCCATGGATAAAGGGCTGCTCCAGCCCTGAGGGGCCTACCGCAGACAGGGGCTCTCAAGCTGGCTGGAGCAGCTTCTGTGCACAGGGGGTTGCTCACTCCCCTTTAATCGGTTAACCAGTTAAACATTATGTTTAACTGATTAAACAAGATTTTACAGCTCTGCTTCCCTGCTCTGCAAATTCTGTGCGGTCTTGCTTTGAACAGGAGAGGTGAATTTTTGCCTTGCTACATGCAAAACTCTTAATTTACATAATGCAGGGGTGAGCAAAATCTGGCCCGTGGGCTGGATCCGATCCGTAGAGTTAGTCTCTGGTGGGCCCCCACCTCCATGTTTACTGCCTCCACAGTTATCGGAGGATTGCAGCTCTGGTTGGCCGTGAATCACAGGTAAACATAGTGGTGCCAGCCCGCCAGGGGCTAACCCTGCAGTCTGCTGTTTTTTTATTGCCCACCCCTAATATAATGAGAGTTATGCATGTGTTGCATCAAGGAGAAAACCAACTAGCTCTGAACTCTGCAGAATGTATATATCCCCATGGAAAAGCAACATGGCAGCTAGACTACAAGAAACTTTTTTCTTTTTTAATTGGCACATTCGACTTCAACACTTGGCCTCTCTTAAACTATGCTTACTGTGTGTGAAACTCCGGTGCTTTTGAATTCAACAGGAATTTATTTCACTATAAGCACACACAGGTGATGTGAAACTTCTTAAATTTTGAATTTCTTAGAGTATACAGAATCAGCAGAAAAATACATTTTAACATGGTCACGGTTTTCTTCTTTTACATATACAATTAATACTCATATATTTGCATCTGAATTGATCCTGAATTATAATATGAAGTTTATATACCACTGATTACAAATAATGAGGTAGTGAAGAACCAAAATTATGTCTTCTCCCAGATTTCCCCCTTTTTATAATATCCACTGCTTCATTCATTCTTGGTTACAACTTAATGAACTTTCCCTGGCATGAATACATTTGTTTCCTATAAAATAAGTCCTTTGATAGTATTTATTTTAACATAATTTTAAAACAAACAGGATTATTCTGAACAATATGTAAATAAGGATCTAATGAGCACAAACATGAATCAAAATCAAACAGCTCATGTGTTGTCCAGTGTCATCCAACTGGATAATGTGGGCCTCATAGTTAGCCTTCTTTCTATTATTGAAGTCACTTCTAATTTCTTAATTTAGAAAAGATGGCTCATTGTTTTCTGTTGAAAACCCATCAGGAATTTACATCATTGGTTTCTAAACTCCTTCTAGCCAGGACCAAAGCTGGGAGCTGTAGCTTATTTCCTAAGCTATTGCACAAAACGAACCTGCCAGAAACCACAATTTTTCAGTATAAAAGCAAAATGTGGTGCTTATATAGGCCTGATCATCCAACCCTCACTCACATTGTGCAATATGCCCGTTAACTTCCATGGAACTACTCACGGAGCACAGTACTGTTCACCTTGAGGGAGTGTATAACCAGGCAAGCTGAGAGTCATGCCAGGCCCCTGGCAGATAGCAGGGAACCTCAGATTAGCAGGGAACCTCAGACCCTTTTGAATTACCAGGCCCCAGGACAGCTGCCCCCTTTGTCTTCCTCCCTCTCAGTTGGTGGGCCTAACTGTAGCAGAAATTCTCATTTGTCTGCGTCTTCTTTTTTTATGCTATCTTTGTCCTTATGTCTCTCTCCATTTTTTCTCTTGTTTTGGATCTTTCTCTTAGGCGTCCCCCTTCCCCCAGATGTGAGTTAGTGCCTGAAGAGTCAAACTGGAATCCTCTGCTTTGAAGCTGTTTGGCCATGTTGCAGACCTTAGTCAGTTGCATTCACTGTTGTTGGCACAGGTAAAGTACCATGGTGTGTAGATGATCAGAAAGTGCCAGTTGCCATCATCTGTTATCTAGCAAATGAAAATTGGCTGGCATGGTAGTCTACTTTTCTATCTAGATATAGCTTATCAGTTAAAACCTGTCACATCTTGCCATTCATTCACAAGTCCCCTTAGTTCCACCATAGTCCCTAGTTTGCTAACTACTAGAGCGAGGGGACACCTCTGTTCAGTGAAAAAAACAACAAATGGGCAATCTGAGCTAGCTAGACAGATACCAAGAGGAAGAGGTACTGAACATTTTGTATTTCCCTCTTCTGAGAGTCTAAATATGATTTTAATTTGTTATTTACTACACATTAAAACTCTCTAAACCGTGCATCTGACGAAGTGGGTCTTTGCCTACGAAAACTTATGCTCCTACACTGCAGTTAGTCTATAAGGTGCCACAGGACTCCTTGCCGCTTTTGCAGATTCAGACTAACACGGCTACCCCTCTGATACTCTCTAAACCAAGACTCTCTAGTCTGGCAACATCTTTGGTCTGGCACGGATGTTGCAGGACCAGAGATTACGGTGCAGAGCCAGCTGTTGCCTGTAGAGAGGTGATGGTGAGACCACCCAGCGCATGGCAACGGGGCTGCCCAGATGGGCTAGGAGACCCAGTGCATTGCTGACAGCCAGGGTGGTGAGCTGCAGCAGCAGCAGCAGCGGTGGTCCAGCGGGGCCCAGAGCCTCAGCTACCTGGCGGGGTCAGAAGCCCCAGCATGTGGCTGCCTGGCAGGGCCGGGAGCTGTGGCAGTGGCCCAGCGAGGTCAGCACGGCAGTGGGGCCAGCAGCAGCTGGGGAGTCATTTGGGAGGCCAGTGGGCCAGGCCATGGTTGGGGGAGCTATGGCAGGGGACCAGAAATGACCTTGCCTAGTCCGGCAAAATCCCTCATCCGTGACCAAGGGTGCTGGATCAGGGAGGTCCAACTTGTATTATGATCAATGGGCTGGTAGACACTTATCATTGCAGTATCATCAGGTTGACAGAAAAAACATACTGACCAGATTTTAAAAACAATGAATAGTCCTGCAGCACCTTAGAGACTAAGAAAAAAAATGTAGATGGTATCTTGAACTTTTGTTGGCACAGCCCACTTCTTCAGATAAATGGAGTTGCTAATAGCCAAATTCTTCAACGTTCAAAAAACTGCTACTTTTATAAATTATACTTCCAAAAATACTAGAGATGATTCCAGTGCCTGTGTAATAACTGTTGTTTCCTCAAGCAGAACTGGGGATCAGGGAGGACAGACTCTGCATAAATGTGGCTAAGTAACTTTCCTGCCTATTAGGCAGTAGTTTCAGCTCTTTGTCATTTCTCCCCTGCCTCCAGTTCTTTTTGTTGGGGTGAGGGTGGGGGGGAAATGGGTTAGGCTTTGCCCTCTGTATCCTATTTAATGATTTCCTTAATTCAAGTCATTTCCCTCCTGGGTAGAAATAATCGAGCCCTAGAATTTTTGGTTCCATCAGTTGCATGTGTGTATATCCCAAATGAAGTTGAGGAACAAGCTCAAACTTTCTGGCATGAAACTTAGAGCAGAGCCACCAAAACACTGCTAATTTCATATTTATTAATGCGAAGCATCAGATTGTAGATAGAGAAGACTTGGAGGGGTACCATCCCTCCTCATCTAGGTGAGCAGAGAAGGAAGAGGGGAACATAAGAATGGCTGTACTAGGTCTGATCAAAGGCCATCTAGCTCAGTACCCTGTTTTCCAATAGTGGCCAGTACCAGGCTATTCAGAGTGAGTGAACGGAACAGATAATAATCAAGTGATCTATCCTCTGTTATCCATTCCTAGCTTTTGGCAAACAGAGGCTAAGGCAGGGGTGGGGAACCTGCAGGCCAGGCCACTTCTTCCCACAGCTCCTATTGGTATGGAATATTGAACCATGCCTGTTGGGTGCCGCAGGGCTCTGTGCCTGCAAACACTCGGTAAATAAACCATCTTGCAGCCCGCCAGTGGCTAACCCTGATGAAGAACATGCAGCCCATGGGCCACAGGTTCCCCACCTCTGGGCTAAGGAGACCATCCCTACCAATTCTGGCTAATAGCCTATCCTACATTAATGTATCTAGTTCTTTTTGAGTCTTTATAGTTTTGGCCTTCACAACATCCTCTGGCAAAGAGTTCCATAGATTGACTGTGTGTTTTTGAAGAAATGCTTCCTTTTGTATGTTTAAACCTACTGCTTATCAATTTTATTTGGGGACCCCTAGTTCTTGTGTGATTAAAAGGAGTCAATAACACTTTCTTATTTACTTTTTCCAAACCAGTTATGCCATCCCCTCCCCTTAGCCCTCTCCTTTCCAGGTTGGAATGTTCCAGTCATATTAATCTCTCCTCATATGGAAAGCTGTTCCGTCCCTTTACTATTGATTCCCAACATTCTGCTTTTTTGACTTGCAGGTGCACAATGAGTGGATGTTTTCAGAGAGCTAGCCACAATGACTCCAAAATTTTTTCTTGGGTGATAATAGGTAATTTAGATGTTCATTATTTTGCATGTATCAGTATTGAATTTGATCTGTCATTTTGTTGTCCATTCACAGTTTTGCGAGATTCCTTTGTACCACTTTGCAGTCTGTTTTGCATTTAATATCAAGTAGTTTTGTATCATCTACAAATGTTGCCGCATCACTATTACTCCTCTTTTAGATCCTTTCTGAATATGTTGAAAAGCAGTGGTCCCAATACAGACCTCTGGGGGATGCCACTTTTTACCTTTCTCCATTCTGAAGAGTGATAATTTATTCATACCCTTTGTTTCCTTTTAACCAGTTATATGATAGGACCTTCCCTTTTATCCCAGGATGCTTACTTTGCTTACAGCCTTGGTGAGATTGTCACAGGTCTTCTGAATGTTTAAGTACAAAATATCTGCTGTATCACCCTTGTCCACATGTTGTTGACCCTCTCACAGAGTTCTAGTAGATTGAGGCATGATTTCCCTTTACAAAAACTATGCTGATTCTTCCAGATATGATTTCCCTTTAGAAAAACAGAAAAGCAAATAGGGCTTCTCAGAGCTGCAGGCATCTATCCACAAAAATGTGATTGGAGACATAAGGGCTAGATTCAGCCAACCTGAGAATCAGATCCAGTTTCATGTATTTAGTCTTATCAACAACCAGCCCCATTTTAAAATTTGCATATAAGTCTTTCGCAATATTTTCCCCAGTAAACTTGGTAGCTAAACAGTTTTCAAAGTTTAATATAGAAATTGAAATATTTTAAAATTGCCGCAATACAATCCACATTTTGCAAACATGAAAACAGCATGTTTCAACTCAAAAAAGGATGTTGTGAATATTTGGCTTTCTTCACTTTGTGGATTATGGAGGACACTACATAGTTCTGCTTTGACCCCAGTAGGCAACTAAGCCATGCAGTTTTACAGTTTCTATCATCACACATTTTTGCTATTAACCTTTAGGTTTAAATGTTAGAAGAGAACTCTTATTTAATCAATTAAAAACATAGCAGTAATTACTAGAGTGATAATGGAAACAGAATGTTGACAAACAAAAATTCTAAGTACCTCAACATCTAATGGTGTTATTAAATATTAAAACACCAAGAATGTTTTTTTTAAAAAAAGGATAGAAATAAATCGCAGACAAATATGCCTATGTTATAACTTAATAGAACTAACAAACAACAAAAGCAAAACTGCAACCTGCTTACAGCTCTCCTTCAGCAAATAGTTAAGCACATGCTTATTTTTAAACCCATAAGTAATCTTTTCCCTATTTGTCAGAGGGTTGACCCTGCGAAGCTCAGAGTTCTCTGGCCCAAATCCCATGCAATGAACATAAAAGCATATTTAATATTAAGTACAGGCAGTCCCCGAGTTACGCGGATCCGACTTATGTTGGATCTGCAGTTACGAACGGGGTTTTTCTCGCCCCGGAGGACGGGAGCGGCGGGACACCCAGATGAGCCACGGTCCCGCTGCCCGTGTTCTCCGGGGCGAGAAAAGCTGCTCCCCGTCTCCTTGGTCTGCTGGTCAGACCAGGGAGACGCGGAGCAAAGCTGCGGAGGACACCCGCAGCGGGACAGCCCAGGCGCTGAATCTGGATGCCAGTTCCAACTTACATACAGATTCAACTTAAGAACAAACCTACAGTCCCTATCTTGTACGTAACCCGGGGACTGCCTGTATGTAAGTATTCCATTTAAAAACAATGCCTATTATTAAACATGTGCTTAATGCTTTACAGGTTCAGGTAAATCAGCTCAGCATCTTGCAAGATCATGCCCCCGATCATTTAAAGTATATGCTAACATCTAACAGGTCCTGATAGGCTTACATTTTATTGAAGCTAATCAGTACTGATTTTAATTGAGATCTTCATTGGTCACAGTGAACTGTTTAGCTGTCTTACATCTCGTGAATGGCCATATAGATCTTTGGCTTTACTTCAATCCATTGATTTCACTAGTCATTTATTACCTATCCTCTAAAGCCTTATTTAATTATACTTTTTTTTCTCTCGGTGACTTCAATAGATGCTAATTGAAAACGCAAGTAATGCAGTATATATGTAACAGCCTCCTAGACAGGGAGGAAGGAGAGAACCCAACATCTTTGTCATCCTCACGATAAGCAGGTGGGCAGATAGAATATATAATAATTTGTCCTTTTATTATCTCTCCTATATTCTCTTCTGTCTAGGGTGTTCTACCTCTGGTCATCACTGTAGTTTCCGAGAACCTCCCACTAGTGCATTAAGCCATGTGACTACAGATCTGCTTAATGTGTTTGTTCTAGCATCCTCTCCTCAGACAGAGAAGTGTGAGCAATGGAGTGTCTTGTTTTGGACTTTTTTTTCAGTAGGAGTATATATACACTTTGTTATACGTTTGTTAGAGAAAGCAAGGTCAAAGAAACATAGCTTGCGCATCCCCATTTTTCACCGTACTCTCTCCATGTGATATGTAAAATGCATGGATGACACCATGCACGCTTAGAGCAATTCTTCTGCAGTGTTTAATTTGACATCTTTATTTTAATGTTACTAATTATGGGCTAAATCGTTTCACGTGTGGCAGCCCCTTTGCACCCTGTAATCTGGCTGGAAATGCCCCAGAAACAACTCTCCTGCTGTAGGGAAACTCCCTGATGGGCATTGTTGAGCTACAGCTGGGTCTGTGCTTCTGACTCCATCCCAGCTGTGGGGTATGGACAGGGAGTGAGCATGACAGAGTCCTGCTACACTATACTTATCCATCTCTGGCACAAGGTACTTTGAGGACCTATACTAACGGTGTAACTTAGAGCAACTTGGCAATAGATTTGAGTGGTGTCAGGGCCAGTGCTGGTCTTTAGAGTCAGGACAAACCAAACAGAAGAGATGTTACCTCTTGCTCTTCTGGTCCAAACTGAGCTCTGGCACAGAAGAGAATCTAACGTGGTGATTCTGGGCTGGCCCTTATTGCAGCTGCTTGCAGATGCTATGCAGGATAGGTTACAGAGGGGGTAGCTCTGTTAGCCTGTAAACTTTTTTAAAAAAGCAATGAGTTATACTGTACTTAAAGACTAGCACACACATATATATATAGGGCTTGACAAATAATACAATCTACTCGCCTGTGGCGAGTAGATTGTAACCCTGAAGAGCCAGGTTCGGGCGATCTGCACATGCGCAGATCACTGGACAGCAGGGCTCGCCACGGTTCGGCGAGCCGCGTGTGTGTGTGTGTGTGTGTGTGTGTGTGTGTGAAAATCATGAGATTTCATGGGCAAAACCCAAGAGGCTAAACTCCTTTTGATTTCCTGTTTCATATTGGATTAAGTGAAAATATTACCTGAGTAAATTCTGGTTAATTAGGGTACCTGCATTCAGTGTACTTAGAACATCCTTTTTCAGCTTCATTTGGTGAATTTATTCTCTGTGAAATCTTTTCGGCTTTCTGTCTTGTTTCAGAATGGCTGGCATATTGTATTATAGAGGTAGCAGCATTTCAGTAGTGAGTGAATAACTCAGAATATATATAACTCAGTGTTGTATATGTACCCTGACATGCAATATGGGGTCTTAAATAAATGTAATATTTTTACATCAACAGTGTTATTTATTTTTTAAATGGATCAATTTCTTACATGCATCTGTATGTTAATGTCACCTGTTCAGTTGCTATTCCCAGGGCAAACCCTGGGCCGAGAGCAGTGAAATCAATGGAAGTTCAGAATGTAGGCTCATTTGAGAAGTCCACTAGGCACCTATCTGAATCTTTAGATGCCTGGCTACGTTCACAGTTGTGGTGCTTAGATCTGTGGTACATAAAGCTCCACTCTTCTGATGACCCTGACTGCAGGCACACACATACCCTCACCCAAATGCTATTCCTGGTTGCTACCTGCAACTTCATCTGACATTGGCTGCTACAGGCCTCTGTGGATGCTGAATTCTTGACCTGTCTTCCCTCGCTGCTTCTTCTTTCGCTCTACTTCTAGACTTCCTGCACAACTCAGAGAGCTCACCTAAGGACACACAGTTTCATAAATCAAGGGTTTTCAAGCAGACAGCAGCAAGATGAGGTAAGGAGCCTCTTCTAGGTCATGGGCATGGAATGGAACCAGGCATAAGCACTGAATGAAACCACACATATTTTAGAGTTGGGTCCAAACTGGAATCCTGGAACCAAGTCACCCGTGATTTTTGGGAAAGCTGCGATCTGCATCTGAACTTGGTGACTTACTCAGTGGTCCTGAATTAGAAGCCCAAATTTGTGGAAAATCTGGATTGGAAAAAAGAACTTCATATCTCTTAGCATATGTACTTCATATAGATTTCCATGAAGCCCAGATCTGGCCCTGTCTACGTACCTGGATATAGGCCAGATTGTCTTTTAAAAACAATCCTAATTTTCTTTGTCATGAAAACCTCTCATACATTTTGAGACCATTCTCTCAAAACAGCTGGTCTAATTACCAATGCCGAATAAAAGTAGACATTACATTAAACTATGTGTTTGTCAGAAATTTTATAGCTTGCTACATTATTTATAGGTCACTAGTGATATAGAATAATAGTACTTACCTCACCTGGTTGTCAGAAGGCTTAATTCAGTAATGTGTTTAAAGGACTTTGACAGCTTTGGATGAAAAGTGTTAGAGAAGTTCAAAGTATTATTAAAAGAATGAATGAGTTTAATGTGCCTAATATTTCTTTTTTTTCCTTCACTATAGGTTTTGCCTAAAATCAAAAATTTTTTATACTGTAACTTTTCTGATACTGATATTTATTGTCAGTAACTCTTTTCTTTCTCTGTTGACTGTCTCTGTGTATTTCTTGATGGAGACTCATTTTAGTGGTTTAAGTTATTAGTGCATGACATGGACTGCTTAAAAACAAGAGTTCACACATGCTAAACTTGCTTCATGAAGTAAATCTTCCCTCCAGTAAGAAACAAGTCAAGATGTATTTTCCAGTCAGAAAAGTAGTTTTTTGTAACGGCTTTTTCATAAACATTTAGTACAGTGTTTAATAACCTCTTTCACAGAGAAATCCTGCCTCTGCAGAGAAATGTGTTGTTCTAAGAGCCTCAGAAATATACATATAAAAACTTTAGATCATTACCTGAAATCTCACATTTTTAGATGCAGGTTTTTTTTAATTACCATAATTTGTACTGCTTTTTAGAATCTGTTGAAATCTGTGCTGTCGAGATATGGGTAGGACTGTAGAAGTGAAATCATTTGTGCAGTTTTCTTGGGTTATAATAAAACTCAATGGATGATTCTTTTTAAAAAAAATGTGAAATCTTGCAAAAGTATCAAGAGCCTTTGGTAACATGCATCATGCTTCTAACAAAGATGGGGAAAAATCCCCTCAAAATAGATGTGAAAATGTGTTGAAAGCTGCAACAATGAATGCTCTAAAATCCATGCTGTCAGTGTGTCAGTACTTTACTTTAAAATGACATGGTGAATTTCTAGTTTTAAAATACATCCAGGGGGAGCTAGGGAGTAACAATTTTGCCTTCTCTAATGGTATATAAGGAAATATGAATAGAAAGAAGAGTAACATAAATGACTAATATTTGATTTGTTTTTTGATAGGAACTTTTGATCAGAAACTGGTCAGACATTCCCAGAATGGTTAAGAGCCTGTCAAGGTCACTGCCAAGGACAAGAGAGTCAATTAGTATGCAGATCAGAGGCAAGGAGTTCAAAGGTATTGTTCCAATTCAATCACATTAGCCAGGCCAGTAATGAACAAACGGCATGACCTTAATCATGGAGCCTGAACCACTCATTGAAGGAAAGTATGTGTCTGTGTGTGTATTTGGAGGGGAGGGGGCGTCAGAAGGAGGGGTTAGAGTGACAGGAAGGTTTTTTAAAGAGACAGTATGAACAGTTGGCTTAATTAGCCACCAGTATCTTATTTCATAGTCATCTTATTTTAAAGCACAAGATGGCTTTTATTTTGGGTTACAAATGAAACAGACGTAAATGGACTTGGGGTTAGAATAGTTAATAAAAATGCTCAGGCATTCTCTGGTATATTAAAGGGCTTGCAGGAGGAGATGGATAAACTATGGAAAAGGACCAAACTAAATTTTGCAATTTCAAGAGTATCCTCATTATGTTAATTTCCTTAAAGTCTTGAAGTAACCCTCTCCTTTATTACAGAATGTTACAGTGCTTGCAGTCCATAGACACAGTAGGAATTTGTAGTTATGTCATTAATACAGTAGAAAAAAATATTTATATCCAAAAGAATATATTGTTTTAATATGTTAAGTCCAACAAACATTAGAGCTATGTTCAGTAACATTTTTAGTGTTTTAGGTATTACAGTTGTCAAGTTATTTACCATATTTCTTAGGCTAGCAATCTGTATGTGTGATTGTTCTCTCTCTCTCCCTCTCTTTCTAACACACACACATGTTATACTCGTTATGTACACAGATACATATATTAACTGTATTGTCTGTATATGAAATATATTTTCTTTTTTACTCTCTTCTGTTTATGATTATATGTAACACAGAAAAGAGCAAAAAGAACATATTTCATATGTAGATAATATGTGTGCATCTTTGTATATAATATGTATGTATTGCTAGTGACTCCTTATCTAGTGTTACACTGAAATTTCCACTCAAAGCATGATTAATTTGTCTCTTTGTGTATGCTTATAATAACATTTAGTGACTTTAATTATTCAAAGAACAACTGCATTTTTTGTTTTTCTACATATATACATGCAGATTTGCAGATGCATATATATTTCCTACATATGGCAATATGAACCACTTTGCACATAATTCAGCATTAACCATTGAAAATTTGAATGACACATGAAATATGCTCATTTGCTTCTAAGATGGTTTATCTTGCAAATATTGTTTCTTGTTAGTATATGTAGCAACTTACAAGTTTCCAGTATCTCTCTGGGTAACATTTGCTCAACAATTACTTCTGCTGGAGTAGATTTCCAAGGGAAGCTGCAGGCTTCATTGGGGAAGCTATTTGCAGAAATCTCTTCATTTCTCTATAAATGGATCACGAGAGGCAACTAAGATTTTAGGAATCAAGATTTTTGTTTTTTCTTCTTTATTGGGGAGGTAGTTTACCAAATCTCACTAAAATGGAAGATGTCTAACAGAAAATAAACTATTCTAAGCTATGATGCACCCTCGGGGTTCATGAATGTTGGGGGAGGAACAGTGATTATACAATGCAATAACATATTGAGACACTCTTTCAGTTTTACACTTGATATCAAGTAAATACAGGATATCTCACCCATGAAGGGTGATTATCTTTCATGAAGGGAGGAAATGAGTTATTAAGGTCTTTCTCAGGAGCAAAACAAGGATAAGAATCTTTATTAGTGTAAGAAACAATTTGTTTTTTCCCTGTAGAAATATGCTTACTTTTTAGCCATTTTTTTCTTAAATTGTCTGTATCTCAAAAAAACCTGTATCAGTTTCAGCTGATACCAGTGCACTCCTTGAGAAAATTGTTATAGAACATGTGCTCATGGCTTTTTTTGTCTAGATCACAATTAATAATATTTTTAGGCATGAAATGTGTATCCACTCCCATAAGAAACACTTGTAAAGTATTTGATATTTTATTTGAGGATATTAAAAGATTGTTTAAAAATAAACATGTACTGCTGGAGTTGAATTTTCACACGATTATTCAGATAGTCAGTAGGTCTCCTTTGATCATATTATTATGATGCTTCTGCAGAATCTCATTCTAAGACAGGCACATATTTTTTTCTCTCTTCCTCTCCCCCCCCCACTAAACAAGGTCATAGATTTTTTTTAAATGAGGACTAGAAGTTCGAAGTACAAGATTAAGTAAGTTCTAACAGTGTTATAAAAGTAAGTGCTTTTTTCTATAATAAAAGGTGTTTAAAAGGTTCGCTACAGCTTTAAACAGAATTACAATTTACTTCTTTCAAGTGTCCAGGCCATAAATTCTTCTCAATTCCCTCTCTCTCTCCTTGTCGGAATTAATGAGATCAGATTTGATCAGGGCAGTGATGTGTTCAGAGCCAAATCACACAACAGCGCGCGTGCGGTAATGGAATTTGCATCTAATGCATACATAAATCAAACATCTTTCTGGACATTTTCATATGCATAATGTCATTTCATCCAGTTCTCTCTGTGCAGAGGGGGAGATTTTTCTCTCAGAGAGAATGACTTTCTTTAATGCTTTCATTTTATTTTCGCTGACTACAATCCCCGAGAATGCGCTCGGTCGGAGAATCTTTCGGGGCGCGGTTGACAGTTCCTTTTCCAAGAGGGGTCCTTCACATTTATCATGCCTCTTCCTCGGGGGCTTTGTTATGCAAATGTGGCTGAAATTGATAATTCCAAAGTGCTTCATTTCGGTTCCTTGGCGGTTGGAGATGGTAGATAAAAAGAAACTGACAAGACACACTGATTGCCCTCAATGCTTGTAACTCTCTTGCTAACAAGGCTCGATATTGTTAAAAATTCCTATTGTTATCAGGGTGGCAGTTCCATTATGCAGGCCTTGCAAATTTCTGATTTGAATATTAACCCTTTAATCACCCTTCTCCCCTCCCCCCCACCCAAAATCAATTGCCATCAAATGGCTTAAGGACACAAAACATTAAATTATTTCTCTATTATGGTTGAACATCTGTGGCACATTTTAAAAACTCCATTAATCTTTTTCAAGGTAAGCTGGAGCATTTTACAACTTGATGTAAAAAACATAAAAAAGCGAGAGGAAAAGGGAGAGAAGGGTTAGTGCCCTAATGCAAGAATAGACTGAACTGCGCTGTTTCAAGATATGGGGTTGCCAGGAAGGCATGCAGAATATTTACATGGAAATTTCTGTTTATAAAAATCAAATAGTTCCTGGAGAGTGGAGAAGTTTCATTAGTTTAAACTTTTGTTTACTTGAACTTTATGTTCTGACTGAGGTAGGCCTCAGGGAGGGGATAGTGTGTTTTCATATTCCATAGTATAGTTAATTTTTACCTGGATATCCTGTTGGCAACAGATATAACTTTTCTGGCTATCTAGCAAATCTCTTTTAATCTGACAGATAGGCAACCAAAAAATCCATACAGCAAAAGGAAATTGCAAATTATGGGGATTTTTATATACTTTTTTTCCCCTTTTTAGCCAAGTCTGTAATTTCACTTGTATAATTTAGTGTTGTTTATCTAAGGCAGATTACACTAAGGGTATGTCTACACTGTGGCACTATTTCGTGATACTTCTGGTATCCCGAAATAGTTATTCCATGACTTTGAAACACGCCCTTTATTTATAGAGCTCGACAGTCCTGTAAACCACATTCCACGAGGAATAATGGACGTTTTGGAATAGTGGTTTATTTCTAAATTTGGTGCTGTGTAGATAGCGCCAAATTACAAAATAAGCTATTTTGAAATTAACTCAAAATCAGGCACGCAATTTTCATAGCTCAAATTGCGTAGCTTATTTCGAGCTCAGAGTGCCGTGTTAGACACACCCTAAGTGATCTGTAAGGTACTCTTGACAGTACAATAGAGGGAAATGCATATTATAGGGGCCCGATCCAGCACCCATTGAAGTCAATGGGAGCATTGCCAGTTGTTTATAAAGGGTGCTGGATCACACCTTGGAGATGATGATCTCCTCCACAATGACATATTAAATGTATGTTATAGAGTATACCATATGCACATTATATTTACACTGAAAAAAGCAAAGGTGCTTGATAACTGATTTACCTATTCATTAATGAAAATGTGCTGTCTGGAATTTTGCACATCCCTTTAACACTTGCTGATATGTCCCCAAAGAAAGCAAATCTCCCCCCTCCCCCATCAAACTCAAGTCTTCAGGCTGGAATTGCAATTAAAGGTTAAATTTGGTTTATCATCTTTCTTGAGAGACCTGACATGGTTCCAGTTAAAGTAAAGCGGAATATGACAAGGTAAGTACTAAATGCTGGGGTACATGTGGGAGAGGAAGGGTTTCGTTTGTAAAATGAAGCATAGTTCATTTCTAACAACTGGCAACTGTAACAATATATTATCTCTGTACAATTAACAAGAAGGTGCATCTCAACCAGTTCATGTCAAAGAAACATCAAAGTTTCCCACCTTCTTAGTTCTGGAATCTTGCAAAGCTGTACCTGCCAAATTATAGTAAATAAAAAAAGATACTTGCACAACAGTCGCATCTTTTATATTGGACCAAGGATCTCTCTTCCTCCTCAAGTTAAAAAAAATCATTCCCATTATTGTAGTACATCTTGGAAAGCTCATATGGTTGAGTTTTCTTTCATTTATATATGTGATGGCAGATTAAACCTATGTAAGGAAACAGTGATAATGCCCACTGTAGACTCTTGGAAATTATAATAGATAAGTTTTCCATGTCAGTGTTTTTTCTTTCAGTTATTTGAAAACAACCTTTTAATTTTTAAAAAATTTCTACACTCATTGTTATTCATAAACTGATCCCACCCTGCTCTTTAATTCAAAAAGAGATATCACTAAAACTGGTTGATATAAATTCATAACTTGAATCTATTATTTAATCTATTAGTATAACCAGTATTAGTGCTTTTCCCCTATTGATTTCTATAATTTTGTCAAATACTGTTGTTTATATTCAATGGTATTAATATCATTAGTTGTTCTATGGCAGTATAATCACAAATACTATCTAAACTTCACACTAATAACTATATTAGACAGTAGTAGTCAAATAATACTAATCAGTCAATATGTATTAATAACTGTCAGTAACCACAGATGCAATTAACTTATCCTGTCTGCCATAAAGAATCAAACTTACCTCTAATGGTTTCAAAAGATTTCCTATACTTTCCCAGAATCAAAGAGTGCTTATCTTTTGGAATGAGAGATTTAAAAATTTGTATATATGTTCTGAATTTATTTCTTATTTTCTTATTTATTTCTTATTAACATTTAGAATTGACACTGTTTTAATCTGAATACATAATGCTATCTGTTGCCTCTATGAGACAGAAGAACAATTAAAAGGTGGGTTTCTCTTGCACTGTTTGATTTTCCATGGGCTCAGTTTGCCAGTGAAGAATTGTATGTATTTTTATAATAAGGAACCTTGTCAGTGAATTTGTGACCATAGAATTATAGATACAGCTAAGCTGATATATATGTAATGGCTTCATTATACATAAGAGGAGGCACTCTTTACTTTGCAGCCCAAAATACACAAAGCACCCATTAGAATGAAGAGGTCTATGATGTCTCTTCATGTGCAGTGCATAAAGGTACATGAATGTCCTTGCTTGTTGGCATTTAATTTACCAGTTGCCTCTGTAGTGGAGCCTTGGCAGATTCAGCTTGAATCTGAAAGACAGGCTGTCATACTGAGAGTCTGCTGCCTACTGCTGAAATTGAGAGGCTTGGCAGATATGCAAACAGTAACTGGGTTTGAGTTGTTTTGATTACAAGTTAAACAGAAAGTCATTGGCAGGGCCAATGTAAATCTGCTGAGGTTTTTTGGCAAAATCTGTGGAGGTATTTCTATAGTTTCTGCAGAATTCTGTAGCACCTTGATTTCACATAAAAGAATGTCCACCTTTGAACCTGATCTGTGTATAAATGTGTCAGGAATGTAAGTGAACATGTTTAAATTGCTCAGAGGTTCCAGATTGAGAAATATGAAACATATTAACAACATACCTCACTTTGTGCAGTTATTACATTGTGGAGTCTAACATTTAATTCAAGTTCCAGTGTATTTACAGATGTAAAAATGTAATGTGAGTTATAATAATTTGGAATAAGAATGCAAAATATATTTTAATAAATGTATCCATAAAAAGACATTGGGCAAAATCCTGAACTTGAGTACGTCAGAGTAAATTTGGAGAAACTTTATGAATATGCTTTTTTATTGAGCTAAACAAAATACACTTTAACTGAATCACTTCCTCAGGATATATACTGGTATAACAGAGAATGGAATTTGACCCATGAAGTATTCCTTAACTTTTTTCTTGTCCTTTTCAATAACTTTGGTCAAACTTCTTGCTGTCTGACCAGCCGAGCCTGATAAAATTCTAATACTCACCCTAAATGTATTTTCTGTAACATTCATTTGACTCTGTGCCTGATCTTCTATTCTGATTTGATAAAAGTAACCCAAACTGACATTATGTGAGCAAAAGAGGAGTCTGTACACTTTAATTACATTCCCTTTTTCAGCTCACCCTCTCTTTAATTCTGAGTTAGTGTTTTGAACACTACTATATTCCTTACTGAGGTTGCCTTGCAATTTTAAGGCAAAACCATGTTAATTTTGGAGGGAGGAAAGAGAATACATATAATTGTCGCTCCCATTGTTTCTGGCTGGCTGGCTGTAGACAGATTTCTGCAAGGCTGCCTTTACATAGTAACAATACATTGATTTACAGAGGCAAGAATATTTCCATGATTGGAAGGGCTAAGACCTCTTTATTTGAAAGCTGAGAATCTGCAAAATGTGACAAAGTTCTTGGAAAGAGCCCAAATGTATGGAATCTGCTGCTTTCCTTTTTTTTTTAAAAAAAAAACCCACTTATATCTGCTACTTCTGTGTATTAAAATGGTTTTGAAGGAAAAACAAACCAAATTTAGACCGAGCATTATATAGTTCATGCTATTTTTTTAATATCTCAGTTGAACGAAGTTAATTAGTGCGTTCTCCCTGTGTTTTAAATTCACTTTCTTTCCAGATCTGGTGATGTGGAAAAAGATTTAAAATAAAATAGTAGTTTTATTTAGAAGTTATTTCACTGCTTCTCTCACATATTGTATCTTTTAGTCTTGTCCCAATGGAATATAAGAGTTTATGTTAATAGATCATGTCAAACCTCTGGTACCATGGGAAACAATGGCATTTTAAGGTACAGGTTCATTTGTGGGTAGGTACAGGTTCAAAAATGCACTTGCTCTGTCTACAGCCAGACGGAAACAATGGGAGCAACAATTATATGTATTCTCTTTCCTCTCTCCAAAATTAACATGGTTTTCCTTAAAATTGCAAGGCAATCTCAAGGAGGAATATTGTAGTATTTAAAACACTAAGTCAGAATTAACAGAAGGTGAGCTGTAAAAGCAAATGTAATTGCAATGTATATATTTCTTTTTTGATCAAACAATGCCAGTTTGGGCTACTTTGACCAAAAAAGTATAGAAAATGTGACTTAGGAATCTTCTAACAGTATATTTTATTCTCTCCCACTTCCATTTTGCAATCTAATGTTGTATTTTTAAGAATGCTTACAAATCTCAAATCTCTCTGAAAGTGATATTCTTTATTACTCTTCTTTCTTTTAATACAAACATTTCAGTACAGCTCAGATATTATTTTTTCAAAATATGCTGGATTTTGATATATGATAACAGGAGAATATGTATTTTAGCTATAATACCATAAGTGCTTAAGAGTTATTTCTGAGCTGATTTAACATGGAAAATCTCCAGGTAGATTAATTTTATGGGGAGCTTTTATAGGTGTAACATTTCAAGATGAGAAAGCCATGTTTCTGAAATTTAGTTTTGGCAGGTTTCATTGGCACCTCCATATCCATCTTTTATTACCTTAAAGTTGAAATATAATCTCATTTTTTCTGATTTTTACTTAATTTCTGGTTGAAATGTCTGAAACTTGTATTTTTGTGCTCAGATTCTGTTGCCTTTATTGCTTTTCATTATTTACATAGCAAATAAAAAAATCATTATAAAAAGTATAGGCTCTTAAATTAAATAGCTGTGCTTTTAAGAAATTACAGTGGCACTGATGTCCATTATTTTTACTGGACCATGTGGTTAAAGTAAGATTAAATAAATATTCCTCAAAAACTTCTTTCCAAAAGGCTGCCTTAATTCACAAAAGCTAGAAAATTCTGTGCATAACCCACTCACACTATTTTAACACATAAGCCTGAAGCTGCAGTCATTGTACAGTAAAATTCCCAATAGAAGCATGTTTTTATAAATATAAATAAATACATATTCCTTGCATGCATAGCCCAATAGTCTACACTACTCCATTGCAAGTGTGTATACTATATCATGGACTAGGTAAAAAGGAATATGTTTAGCCAAGTTTCTATATTACTCTTAATATGGATTCAGAACACGCACAATAGGAGATGTGTGTTGTGAATGTCTATGAATAATAGTATACACTTGCGTATTATGCATTTTTCTGTATTTCTGAAACATACTCCAGAATACACAGCAACTCCTTATGAAAACTGGCTTTTATGCATGTGTTGAGGCTGCTTTTTAAATCTCAATACGTCAACCATTTGTTGGGGGTGGATTTTTTTTCTCCTTTTGTCTTTATCACAAGAGCTAGTCTATATTATAGACTGATTGTAAAAAAAAAAAAAGATGTTTTAAAATTCCAGGAGTGAAAGTGGAGGAAAATAGCATTTGAAATTAGTATACGCGTGTGTGTGTGTGTGTGTGTGTGTGTGTGTGTGTGTGTGTGTGTGTGTGTGTGTGTTTGAAAAATTCACAGACACTTTCAGACTGAGATTTCAATTTTCATGGCTGAGTTATATACCTTTAAAAAATGTTCTCAATAATATAAATGCCGAAAAACTCTTAACAGTCATGGTGCCTTTGGTAATAAAGAAATACACTGTGAGAGAATGACAGGGGTACAAAACACTAAAGAATGATGATTTCCTTACTAGCAATAAGATTGCATAAATTAGGTGTACATAAGTTCCCAGTGATTTATAGCACTTGAAACTTAAAAAAAAAAAAAAAAAAGATTATATGTGATGTGTTGGAAAATAGAAAAAGCTGCTGGTTATTCGTAGAATATATAAAAGAACAATGATCTAAATATGGATTATAACAGCTGTTCTTTGTAAGGATCTTTGTATACCATTTATATAAATTATTTTTAAAAATATTTCCTTGAAGACATACTTAATCATATTTTGTTAGTTTAAAACAAAAAATCATTCCCTCCACTTCCCTACTGTTAGCCTATTAGAACAAGTGTTAGCTTATTGATTAGAAGTTTAATAACTATATTCTCCTATACTTGTGCAAGCATTTAACTGTTTGTATGGCAAGCTAGTGTAAAGGTGTATAAGTAAGGTAAATCTAAAATGGGGGAATAAAGAAATGGATTGTCTATGGCAACAAGAAGTAATTATATTTCCTCAAAGGATCCAATGTGTATAGTGGTTTGTAAAACAATTTAAATAACATTTTATTCACCATTGATTTTAAAAGCATTAAAATTAGTTTGTATTCAGCAATTTTCATTAAGCTTTTATGTATGCTGGTAGAATGAATAGTTAAGAAGCAATAAAACATCCTGTAGTAAAATATACTTTGCTAGTTGTCAGAAGAAATAAAATACATATATTTGAAAGGTTTGCTTCCTGTAGATTATTATATTTACCATGTTAATTACAAACCTAATAAAGCAATTTTATTTGTGCATCTTTAGCAGCTTATAGCTGTAGATAACTAAAGCAACTGTTGTGGAATGTGATGCATTCAGGAGTTATCTTCATATGAATGAGAAATAAGAGTTAGCAATATATACCCAAACAATCCCTATGTTTTAATATTAAATCCTCTTTTAGAGGCTAGTATTTCAATATTGCTTTGTTGTAATTTTAACCTCATTAAGAAGAATGAAAGCTTTTTTCTATTGCATGCAATTATCTTCTTTTCTCCTTTTGGTTCCTCAAGTCAATATCTGCCTTCATACCTATACCAGACCATCTGATTTCACTGAAGTACTTAAGTTTATTTAAAAGAAACAAGAACACCACACAAGACTAGAGCTCAAGGAAAAAGAAACTTTTTCGGTCCTTACACGTAAGAGCCCAACCTTTTGTTTTGTATTAGAAGAAAGAAAAGAGCAATATGTGTGCAAAACAACAACATGCCATCAGAGAGAATAATGCATATCAAAATGATTTCTTGTTATTTTGTTCAGGTGTATTTGTGAATCAAAAAATAGAATTTTGAAAAGTCAATTAAAATGCATTTAAATTCTTTAACATCAGAATTCTTTTAATGTACATATTTTTTTGCTAGACAGCTTGTCATTTTCTCTGTAAGTGTTGCACTGTGATCAGAACTAGTTTCCTCCATCTATGATTGCTAGGTGGCTCTGGAATGTGTTACTGTTTCCTGCTCCATGAAAGTAGAATTCTCTTGAAAACACGGAAGTACTTATAAAGTAAATAAGCTTTAATTAAATATCATTGTCTAGCATTAATCTTTATAGCTCTGTTCCCTATGGAAATAAGAGTGGATATTCAATTTGTTTTGATTATGTATGAATTTTAACAGAAGCTTTATTTGTATATTGCTGTGTTCTTCAAGATAGAGGCATATTTGTGTCGACCATAAGCCATTAAGAAGATGATTCTGCATTAATTTGGAATGAGAGTGACTCATTTTTACTGTGCACAGATTGATTAATATTTAGGATAAATGATATATTATGCACAAGAATAAACAACCTGCCATACATAGCAAGCACCATTTTCCCATTCAATCTGAAATTAGGATTTTTCAGAAGTTAATTGTAACGTTTCTTGTGTTAACTATATGTGGGTTTTTGGCATCTCCTAGTTCTGCTCTTCAGTCCCTATAACCAACATATGTCCTGATCATGCAATGAACACTACACAGGGGACTGCCTACACAAAGCTTTTTAGAGCAGTGTTTGTCAACCTTTTGCTACCAGGGACCAGCTTGCTGCCTTCCTAGATTGCATCAGGGAGATCTCAGGGACCAACACTGGGCCCCGGACTAGGTTATTGAAAAACACTGCTTACGAGGATTGAGGACCCAGTTTCATACTGCTTTCAGCTCAACATCCAAACAAATTAAGGGTGAAATTGACTCCATCCACATGAAGTCTGAATAATCAGCTTCATGCAGGTGAAGTGCATGATGGGTAAAAGAAAAAAGGCCACCAACCTCAGCTAAAAGCTGAGACATAATGCTGCAGTGTGCCACCCCCATCATTCTCCACCCCACCTACCCTAAGGCCCTCTCCTTTTTCAAAGACATCTTTTCACTTTAAGCCAAATTCACCCTCCTGTGTGGGCCTCACACAAAGCTTTCTGCATCAATTAAATACAGTGATGGAGCAATGAGGGGAGAAGGCCAGGTAGAAAGGGCAGATCTTTGCCCTCTCTGCATGTAGAAGAGCATTCTTTGTGCCAGTTTATTGTATTCCAATGACAAGAATAGCATTGGGGGTGAGCCAAGGGAAGTTAATTCTGTAATTGTGCAGATCTGCATTGTCTGATTTTTAAATGGTTAGTTTCTGAGTGTGGAGATCTGTTCTTTGTTGTTGTTCTATAAGATATGACACACATCTACAGTATGGCAGTGGGTGCACAAGAGATGGCTGGGAACCTTTATATAAAGTGCAGTAGAGTTCTCTACCCTTTTGGATGTGTCTCACTCCTGTGAGAGTCATTGTATGCTTAGTCCTCCTCCTTCGAAGGCTTCTCCAAATGTCCTCTTTAAGGCTGCCTATACTAAGGCTGCTTATACCAGGGTAGTTAGGCCAAGCAGACTACACCACAACATCAGAGCACTTCACCAATGTAATATGGGGATTGTACTGTTCAGACCCACATGAGGCACATTGGTGCAGGCCCCATTTTACACCAATGCAAAGCATGTATATTGGGGGCTTGCAGGGTGTAGCCACTTGAGTGTAGAGATTGACTTCAGTGGGTGAAGCTGCCACCAGCAGTATACAGTGTTTGCTTTTTTGGAAATATTTGCTCTTGCTGTCTGTTGTTCCTATTCTGTAACAGACTGTAAGCAATTCTGAGTGAGAGAGGAGGAGGGCATGGGCAGTGGGTGAAGCTGCTGCTTGGGGAGGCAAGCTCCCTAGCCTTTAGCCCGGCCCATACTCCACCCCTGCTTCTTCCAGGTTCCGACCCCTCTCCGCAGTCTCTCTTCTCTTTGCTGACTTATTCCAGCCAAATCCGTGAACCCAAATGTAGCAAATGACATTTGGAAAAAAAACCCCACCACTCTTCTGAAATTTCTTTCTAAAATAAATGGAGCATGTTTTCCACTGCATGCTAGACTATGACGACAAGAGATGCAGAAGATTCCTAATTAAAAGCACTAAATTTTGGGATAAAAAATGTCAGTCCCAGGTTTTGTCATAGATTTATTTGCAAAACTTTGTAGTGAGGGCAAGTCAGTTGTCCTGCTGAATATTATGAGGAATCCTGTGGCATCTTCCAAACTAACAGATTTATTAGAGCATAAGCTTTCATGGATAAAACCCACTTCATTAGATGAATTGGAGTGGAAATTCATCAACATCTGATGAAGTGGGTTTTACCCATGAAAGCTTATGCCCTAATAAATCTGTTTGTCTCTAAGGGTATGTCTACACTACCCCGCTAGTTCGAACTAGCGGGGGTAATGTAGTCATCTGCAGTTGCAAATGAAGCCCAGGATTTGAATTTCCCAGGCTTCATTTGCATGAAGCCGACCGGCGTGGAACGAGGAGTACAGCTAGTTCGGATTAGGAAGCCTAATCCGAACTAGCTACTCCGTGCCGCATGTAGCCGCGGGGCACGGGGTTCGAGCTAGCCGGCATTTAAAAATGGCGCCGGCCGGCTTCATGCAAATGAAGCCTGGGAAATTCAAATCCCGGGCTTCATTTGCAACTGCGGATGACTACATTACCCCTGCTAGTTCGGACTAGCGGGGTAGTGTAGACATACCCTAAGGTGCCACAGGATTCCTTATTGTTTTTGCAGATACAAATTAACACGGCTACTCCTCTGAGACTTTTTCACTAACTATTATGATGCAGTCCATCTCTGTTTTACATTTTCTTTATTGGTATTTCTAAGCTGATTTTATATTTTAAATATTCTCTTAAATCTTCATAAATTAATCATTCCAGATTACTACATATTGAAACTCACAGAAACAAAGCCATTATTTTAAATTAATCAGTGAGAGTGCTTTAATATGTTCATAATAAAGTTCATTGCTTTTATGAAAAAGGAACATTTATTTTGTGTGATTTCATAAACATATCTTATTATGAAAATTTCACTATATGTTTATATTAAAACATGTTTCCAAAGATTTTAGTCATAACAAAAAGATTTTATATCTTAGGGTATGTCTACACAGCAGGGTTAAAGTTGGAATAAGCTACTCAACTTCAGCTACTTCAGTTGCGTAGCCGAAGTCAGCTTTTGGCACTGTCTACAGAGCAGGAAGTAAAGGAAGAACACTCTTCCTCTGACTTCCCTTACTCCTCATAAAATGAGGGTTACCATGAGTCAGAGTAAGAATTCCTACAGCTCAAAATTATTTCAAAATAAAGGCTTGTAGTGTAGACACGCTCTTTGTTATTTTGAAATAACTCATTATTTTGAAATAACGCTGCTTTGTAGACATACCCTTAGTAAGGTACTGTTTTTGGTGGAATGTGTATTTTAGATAAGGTTGGTCTTTTGAAGAATTTATTGAAAACCTGTATGTCTGAAAATCCAAGCATTTAAGGCTAAAGCTGAATACTCAGATTGTGCATCTAAATATCTACACAAGGATTTTTTTAGAAATCTGATTTTATAATCTTCAGCAACAAACTAATGAAATATTTAAAGCAAAATAAAGTTCCTGTGTATATGTAGACATAATAATGCACACATGTTTTTGTCAGTAAAATTCAGGGTTGGCACATGCCTGTTAAATGGTTTCATTACCTCTTAATGGCTCTTTCACAGGTTCAATGTTATGCTAATAGGTCTGGCAAGCTGAAAGGCTTTTCACTTTTAAGTTAACAAATTCACTGGGGGTAGGAGGTGAGAAGAAGAGTCACCTGTCTCCTACAGCTTGCTGTGGGAGCCTTCAGAAAGGGTCAGAATAGTTATAGGGAGTGGGGAGCTGTTGAACACTAAGACCCAAGGAAGACATTGCCTCCCCTTGCCTGTTATACCCATGGAGGAGGACAAGTGGGACAACAAACAAAAGAAAAGGTACAGCAGCACACTTTTTAGGAGAGACTGGAGAGAGGCAGAGGTGTATGAGGAATCTCTCTCCAGCTCCTTTCACTCTCTTACAAAAGTACTGAATAAGGAGTGGAAGAAACAGGTTGCAAGAGTGAACACCACTCTAGGTGGCAAGTTTGCACTGACATCCAGAGCTTTATTCCTTAGGGTCTGCCTGATGAACATTGACTATGCAGTGCCTCTCTCGGGAGCAATACACACCCAAAGTAGGCCGAGGGTAACTGCAAGAATAAACTAAGCAGCAATTCCAAATCAGCTAAAATTCCACCTTCATTAGTATGCCATCCTCAAGCTCTTCAAAGGTTTTATTTTTTGTAAATAAGGACAATGATTATAGTACCTATATTGGACAAGTGTACACTGAAAACTGTTTCTTAGCTTTTAAGACTGGAAAAGATTATTGTGATCAAGTTGGACTGCCTGCTTAACACAGGCCATAGGACTTTCTCAAATTAGTTCCTGCTTCAAGTCTAATAGCTGTGGCTGTATCACTGTATATCTCATAGAAAAATACACAATCTTGATTTTAAAAGTTGTGCTGATGGAGAATCCAACCTTCAGTAACACGATCATTACCTTTCTTGTTAACAATTTGCACCTTATTTCTAGTCTTAAATTTATCTGACTTCAGTTTGCAGGCACTGGAGTGTGTTTAACCTGTGATGAACCGTCTATTTTCAAATTTCTCTTTCCCAAATAGGCACTTATATACAGTGATCAAATCACTCCTTAACTTTCCCTTTGATGAGCTGAATGAATTGATCTCCTTGAATTTCTCACTGTACGAAATATTTTCCAGTCTTTTGTGGCTCTTCTCTGAACCTTCTCCAGTTTTTCAACATCCTTCCTGAAGTATACGTATGAGGCCCTGGCCCCTATTTCAAAATAGCAGGTAAAGCGTCCACACTACCAACCCCATAATTTTGAAATAACGGGCTGGTTATTTTGTCATCTATACTCCTGCTTTCTTCAGGGAACAATGCTTATTTCAAAATTATTATTTCAAAATAGCATTAGTGAGAGCCATCCGGTGTTACTAATTCAAAATAATTGGCCTCCAGAGGCCTCTCACAGCTGCACTTCTGACCGCTCTGGCCACACCTGCCATCTTCACTGCTCCCCTTTTCCTGCAGAGCTAAAACTCCAGGCTTCAGGAGAAGGGCTTGTGCCACGTGATGACCTTTGCAAACCTGTGCCAAACAGCAGCATATCAGGTAGTCATGAGCAACTCCAGTGCTCCCTCAGAGCCCCCCACGGCGGCCAGGACTCCTGCTGCTACTTCAGTGCTGCTGGCCATGGATGCAGGAGAGCTCCGGCCTGGACTAGTGTGGACATATCATCATTAGAATGGCCATACTGACCAAAGGTCCATCTAGCCCAGTATCCTGTCTGCTGACAGTGGCTAATACCATATCCCCCAGAAGGAGGGATCACAAGAGGTAATCCTCACATGATCCTTCCCCTGTCACCCACCTCCAGAGAAACAGAGGCTAGGGACACCATTCCTACCCATCCTGGCTAATAGCCATTGATGAACCTAACTTCCATGAATCTATCTAGCTCTTTTTTGAACCCTGTTAAAATTCTAGCTTTCACTGCAACCTCTGGCAAGGAGTTCCACATGTTGACTGTGCACTGGGTGAAGAAAAACTTTCTTTTGTTTGTTTTAAACCTGCTGCCTATTAATTTCATTTGGTGACCCCTAGTTCTTATATTGTGGGAATAAGTAAATAACTTTTCCATACTAGTCATGATTTTATAGACCTCTATCATATCCCTCCTTAGTCTCCTCTTTTCTAAATTGAAAAATCCAAGTCTTTTTAATCTCTCTTCATATGGGACCCGTTCCAAACCCCTAATCACTTTTGTTGCCCTTTTCTGAACCTTTCCCAAGGTCAATATAACATCCTGGACCTCATCGTGGTTTTGGGGGAGGAGACCAACCTCCAGAATCTCTGTACCAGGAAAAAGGAATGTGGACATTTACAGCTGGATCGCTGCCAGCCTGTCCAACAAAGGCCACAACCAGACCCTGGACCAAGTCTGCATGAGGTGAAAGAGCTCTGGCAGGCCTACAACAAGGCCAGGAGCAGGGTGAATGCTCTAAGGTGGCACTGCACAGCTACCGGTACTTCGACCAGCAGGATGCCATCCTGGGAGGGGAACCAGTTACCTTGCCCCCCAACTCCATTGTTGTCGAGTCTGGCCAGGACATGCATGGCATCAGCCTCCAGGAGAGTTGGGTTGCAGAGGAGGATGAGGCCAGCCAGGTGACCATGCCCACTAGCCAGAAGCTAGTGAGTCCCCCCCTCCCAGGACATCTCCCAGGCCTTGGATGCCCACAGGGAAGACACTTCAGGTGAGTTCTATAACTTTTCCCTATCTACACATAGGGGGCAGGTGAAGGGTTACAAGGGGCTGCACGCTCCTCACTTGGCTTACAGCCTGGGGGTCGCACAACAGCCTGTGTACATGGGTGCACATGGAACACCAGTCCGGGGTACCCAGCCCCATGAAACTCATGCCTGCACTCAAGCAGCATCCACTCCTTGTCAAGCATGGCAATGCAGAGGAGACTGATTCTGTGCATGGGAACCTGCCGGGGGAAGTAAGAGGAGGGAAACCCAATAGCACTCTTTCCAGCAAGTTATGTCTGCCACTTGCACACACCTCCTTCAACACCCCACCCCAGTGGGTAAGGATAGAAGTTCTCTCTCTGTTGCACACAACCAGTGCCAGACCCAGCATATGCGGGACACAGAAGGAAGCTGAGCCTCCCTGTCCCCCCTCCTAATCACAGGCCCCTGGCCTGGCTGGCACCTTCCTATGCCTGCTTGTCCCCAGGAAAGAGCTCTTTCGCAAAAAGGAGTTCTTCCTTGTAGGACGAGGAATACCTATGCCAGAAAAAAACCTGTATTATTTCGATTTTTTTCCGCAAAAACGTGCTTGAGGTGTGGACTCTCCGCGAGTTTTTTTGGAAAAATTACTGTTTTTCTGACCAAAAAAACTCCTCTGTAGCGTAGACATAGCCTAAGTCTCTACTATTCTAAGCTGAAAAGTCCCCATCTTTTTAATCTTTCTTCATATGGGACCTGTTCTAAACCCCTAATAATTTTTATTGCCCTGTTCTGAACCTTTTCCAATGCCAATATATCCTTTTTGAGATGAGACGACTACATCTGTATACAGTATTCAAGATGTGGGCTTACCATGGTTTTATATAAAGGCAATAAGTTGTTCTCTGTCTTACTCTCTATCCCTTTTTTAATGATTCCTAACATTTTGTTTATTTTTTTGACTGTCGCTGCACACTGAGTGGCAGGTTGCAGTGTCTGTTGCCTAAGGGCAGGGGCGAGCCACTCACAGAGCTCGGAAAAGGTGGCCTTCTTCATGTGTAAGTTCTGCAGCCACTGCTGATTATCCCATGCCCACACAGGGCGATGTGGTCCCACCAGTCTGAGCTTGTCTCCAGCCACCAGAAGTGGTGTTCCCTAGTGTCCAGAGGACTGAAGGGTATGCGTAGCAGTAGGAGTGCCAGGACCTGAGTGAGCAGGGCCTGTGGTCCAACTGGTCCTTGTCCTGCTGGAACAGCATGCAGGCAGTTTAGAAGTACTGCGCCATGAGGCTCAGCACAAGGCCCATGAGCCTGATACTGATTTGCAGCAGCTCTGGTTCTATGCTTGTGTGCTGTGGCATCTGCAAGGGCAACCAGAGCACATTGCATCTGTTTTGTGTCCTGTGAGGGGGGGAGGCTGTGGAAGAGTGGCATGTGAGATGCGGCCATAGAGAGGAGCCTCCGAAAGCATGCATTGCAGCTTGCCTGACCAAGCAGCCACAGAAAATATCTGCCCTCTTGGTGCCCTCCCCAGAGTGCTTTCGGGGGGCTTTAAGTCCGAGGCAGGCTCTAATTAGTGTAGACATGCTATTTTCATCTAATTCTGACTAATTTTGATGCTCCTCTGTATTGTAGACATGCTATTTCTATTTTCTTATTTTGGGAGTTATTATTTCAAATGTAGTTATTTCAAAATAATTTCCTAGTATAGACATATACCTCAGGACTCAGTATTTAAGTAGTGGTCACATCACTGTCATATTCCTGCTTGTTCATACAACCCTGGACACCATTAGCCCTTTTAGACACAACATCACACAGAAAGCACATGTCTGGCTGATGAAAAGGATGAATATGTCTGGAAGTTAATTTTTATAAGTTTATTACATCACACAGGCTGCTATTGTAAGAACCTTGTTATGAGAATGAATCTATGCAAATACTACCTTCTTCAGTGTTTGTTTTACAGTAGAGATGGTCGTTCAGTAAATTCCTTATAGTGAATGTCTTGCAATATTCCACAGAAAACCTTTTGATATTCAATTCCTAAGGAGAGCTGACTGTTTTCTGCTCTGAAGGATCTTGCAAAACCTGTTCAATACATGGAAAATATTTAACATTTTAGCACTTGATACTAGGACTTAGCCACAATCAAGCTCCTTCTAAACTTGCTTATAAAATACATCTCAGTGGTCTTGTTAAATGAATATTTGAAATGTCATCATTAGAAATGTTGGAAAAAGCAAACCAAATAAAATTATGAAAGTTTATTGACTTTTTTTTATCCTAATTTTGACTGTCTCTTCTCATCCTGGTGTTTCTCAATATGCATAAAATACTAACATTGGTATTATAATGAAAGCTTGTAGTGAAAGAGGAATGACCATTGAAGAAAAATGATGGTAGATGATTCTTTCAGAAAATAACATGAAGTAGCAGGGTTTGCAGCTGATGTGCTGAGAGTCAAATAATATTTTGAAAGCTTGGTTACCTATGGGGAATATGGAATTTTAGCCATAATTAGGAAGAACACATACTCAATTAAATGGAACAAATTAATCTGAAAAGTTTTCACAATCTATTTAGAGACCTTGGTACAGTTAGGGAGCAAATATTTGTGTGTAACTGAGAAATAGTACTTGTGCAATGTGCCAGTAAGATTATGTACTATAAAGAGAAGGATAGATCATGTCTAGCTGAGGCAATACTGTAGGCTGGGGAAACTGGGAAAAGGAGAAACCCATGAGCAAAGTGGACTGTATGTGAGCATGCAGATAGCATAATAAAAGATATGGGTAGGAAGAGACCTCAGGTTGTCATCTAGCCCAATCCCCTACTCAAAACAGGAGCAACCCTAACTGAATCATCCCAGCAAGGGCTTTGCCAAGCCAGGCGTTAAAACTTTTAAGGATGGAGATTCCACCACTAAGTAACCCATTCCAGTGCTTTACCACTCTCCAAAGGCTGCGTCTAGACTGCACTGCTTTTTCAGGATACCTCTGGCAATGTCATATCCAAGCAACGCGTCTGCTTTTTTGGAAAAATTTTGTTTTACAAGGAATAAGGAATGTGTCGAAAGACCACTTTTCTGAAAATTGGTACCGTATAGACACGCCAAATTTCGGAAAAGTCTCTTTTGACAGTAAAGCGGAAGAAGATACGCAATTTTTGTACTGCAAATTGAGTTTCTTTTTCCAACTTACCATAGCAGTGTAGACCTAGCCTAAGAGTGCATCTACACAGCACCCTTACCTCAAAATAAGCTATGCAATTCACACTGTGCAAATTGCGTAGCTTATTTCAAATTATTTTGAAATAAAGCACTATTTCGACAAATCCCTTAACCCTCATGGAAAAGGGCTATGGGAATGCTGGAATAGCGTGCCTGTTATTTCAAAATATATTTCAAAATAATGGGTGTGTTTAAAGACGTGGAATAACTATTTTGAGATACTGGAGGTATCCCGAAATAGCTCCGCAGTGTAGACGTAACCTATGTGAAATAGATTTTCCTAATGTCTATCTTAGAGTTCTCCCACTGCAACTTGAGACCATTGCTCCTCATTCTGTCATTTGCCAAAACTGAGAATAGCCTGGCTCCCTCCTCTTTGTAACCTCCCTTCAGGTAGTTGAAGGCTGCTATCAAATCCCTCCTCACTATTCTCTTCTGCAGACTACATAAGCCCAGTTCCCTTAGCTTCTCCTCATAAATCATGTGCCCCAACCCCTGTTAATTTCCATTGCCCTCCATTGGACTCTGTCCAGTTTGTCCACATCTTTTCTGTCATGGGGGACCCCAAACTAGCACCAAACCCCAGATGTGGCCTCACTGGTGCCAAATGGAGGAGAATAATCACTGCCCTTCGTCTGCTGGCAGTGCTCCTACTAATGCAGCTCAATATGCCATTAGCCTTCTTGGCACCAAAGGCACACCGTTGACTCATTTCCAGCTTCTTGTTCACTGTAATCCCCAGCTCCTTTTCTGAAGAACTGCCGTTTAGCCAGTAAGGCTCTAGCCTGTAGCACTGCATGGGATTCTTCCATCCTAATTTCAGGACTCTACACTTTTCCCTGTTGAACCTTGTTGGATCTCTTTTGACCCAAACCTCTGATTTGTCTAGATCACTCTGAACCCTATCCCTACTGTCCAGTATCTCTCTCTCCCCCAGCTGAGTGTCATCCACAAATTTGCTTAGGGTGCAGTCCATTCTATCATCCAGATGGATAAAGATTAATGAAGATGTTGAACAAAACTGGCCCCAAGACCAACCCCTATTTGATATCAGCTGCCAATTAGACATTGAACCGTCATGTCCCTTTGGCCCCTAGATAAAGAAGCGAGTAGGGAAGTTCCATTTTCAGCTTCTGCCTTCAGTGCCTGCTCTGCAGCTCCCAATCCTGGAGCCTAAGGGAAGCCCTAGATAGATCTCTGCCCTCCCACCCGCAGGGCTGTGTGTGGTCCATGAGTGATTTTTTTTGAGTCAATGGCTCCTGATAAACAATATGTTTCCTATCCTTTCATTAAACAATAAATAGTTGAATGTAAAATTCTGTAGTCTGCTATAAAAGACTTATGGAACAATATTATTGTTTAGACATTGCTTATATTTCCAAAGATGGGAGATATTGGATAATTCCTGTTGTCATTCCACCTTTCTTCTTTCTACTTCTTATTTTTGCTTCTTCTGTCCTTCTCGCTGTCTGGAGAATGTAGCCATTCCATGACACAGAGGACTTTCTATCTTTTGGATCTTGGTAGTCGGTCAGTTCTGTTCTAGGGCACAAATAAGTGTTGTGTATTTATCTGTGATCCAGCCTTATGTGCTGTTACATCTCTCAAGAGATTCAGTAGCCTACACTTGCAGAGAAACCTTTAGAAAGTTTTTAAAATATGAGATCCGCTTCCCAGCTGATGCAAAGCCTTTGCAGAGCTTCATCAGTTTACCCTAAGTGGACATTTGGCCCTAATGAATGGAAGTCATTTTAATAATTATAATTACTAATAGTTACAAGTTTGTGTGAAGGTTCTGTTGCCTACAGGAGAAGCTCTATCTTGATAGGTGTACTGTAGAAAAGTTTTGGCTATAAATTATCTTTGTTTTTCTTTAAACATACAGTCAATCATAATTGCCTTAGAGAACAATTTGTGCTTATATAAAAATGTTCAACTGGTTAAGGAAAATGTGAACAAGATGTTCTTTGTTCAAATAAATGAAGTGTTAATGCTAGTTTTAGCTATTGATCCTTCTTAGCGATTGTACCTCAGCCCATTGCCACATAACTATCTGTCAGTCAGACGGGCGTCACTTCATGCTCTTTTATCTGATTCAGAAATGAATGTGTTTAGGGAATGTGCTTGCACTCAAAATGTAAATAGGAGTTTTACTGTAGCTTTTAAAGCTATTATAGCGTTGATGGTCGACTCACTGCAGTCAAAGTTGTCAGCTTTTATGTTGTGAGCCCTTATTTTCAGGGGATTTTCCATAAAAATTGGTTCTGATCAGTCACCAAATAAATAATTTTACATTACCAAATTGTCCAAAAAAATTAACATGTATTTAAAACATTTGATTATATTTAAGTGCATAAGAATAAATGAATGTATATGTTAGCATCAGATGTTTATGTGCCATTCAAAGTAGCTTCAGATAAGGTGGCAGCCTATTAAAATTTTACTCTTTATTCTCTCATTGAATGTTTTTATGTCAAAACATAGAATAATGTTTTAAAGGGATGTAAAATAATGAAACAAGAATTTGTGTAGAATACAAAATAATTGTATACACATTTTTCCTCATAAAAGGGATTACAGTTGATAACAATGCACATGGAATAAATATTGAATTCTGTATTAGGTAATTAAATGTTGAAACTGGTCTCTTAAGTGAATATTACAAATTATTTTCTCTTATCCAGGGCAATAGTGCACATGGAGAATCAAGTCCTATGTGTTTTTTCCATAATATGCATCTTTAGCTAACATATAACATAAAACATCACAGATCTTTTAGAGCTAGGTTCACTGGAAAAGATACATAGCCATCTGTAGTGTGAAAGTTTATGACTCAGGCGTCCACACCTTACTAAGTGATTTTAGTAGAGACATATCTGGGCCGTGGAAACTTCTTTCGCACTTCCTGCTTTGGAAGGACAAAAGATCTGTGGAGTTCAATGAACAGTTTAACTCTTGCATAGTAGTTCACTGAATAGATTTAAGGTTGTGGGGGTTTTGTTTTTGTTTTTAATTTTATTTCACAAAGCCAAAATCTACCTCTCACTCATGTTTTCAATTTTCAAAGGTAGATTAACCAGATATCATGGAAAATGACAACTCAATTCCAAGGTGATGGGAGTACTATATGGTTTAGATTAGGCAGAAGTCTGGACATACAGCGGAGAAATGTTACTGCAAAAATAGGACAGCCTGCAGTTACTTTTGGTCTAGATGGTAACCCATTTTATGAAGGTTACATAATGTTATTCTTTAGCTTTACTATACCTAGGAACTCAGGAGCCCGGGGGGGGGGGGCGGGGGGGCGGAATGGTGTTCCTATTCCATCCTCATCAGATCATACATACCCATCAGCTAGTTGCCAAAATCATCACTCTATTGGGGTCTGGCTTTATTAGTAACTCAAGCTGAGAAAGATGTGTCCTTTAACTAAGGGTGTTGAAGGCTCTAGGAACAAAATATTGGTAAGAAATCTGTTGTAAACCAAGGCTATAACTATAACCAGCCCATTCATGCCCCCACCATTGGTTGCCTACCAGACTCAGGGGTGGGGAATGCTTTGGGTTATTGCACTGAAGAGTGGCGTGGGGTTGGGATCTTCATCCCTGTGGGAATGGGGACAAGGTCAGAGGGCTTTAGCATAATGGTAGGCACCTTCTGGAGCTCAAGACTTCAGCCTCAGCAGGTATGTCCCACGGGGCTGAAGCCCAGAGTCCTAGCAAGCACCTCCCACAGGGCTGAAGTCCCTAGATGCTCTCCTCACTAGGCAGAAGTCTTTAGCCCCACCACCCTGCCACAGGGAAGTAGCCCTGAGCTCCCCCCACTCTTGAGACTGGTAGGCAGAAGGTGGAGGAGAGGATGAGTGGATCCATGAGCATCACTTTTACTCTAAAAGAGCTGTATGTGGCTTGTGAGCCGCAGGTTGACCACCCTGTTACAGCTGGCTAAGTCAAGTCTCAGTCAATAAAAAACGTATTTTTACTGTTGCTTGTTTGTCACCCATTCTACCTTCAATCCCTTTTACTTGGTGTCACTTAATTATGTTTTTCTGTTAAAAAAAATTGTTTTGTTTTTATTATACTCCAACTCAATGCTGTTTCTGAAATGAAAGGATGGCTAGCACTACTCAATGTGGAGTTCTGTGCTTTTTTCTCTTCAAAGGAGCAACGGATCTTATTACTCTGGATGTTTCAGGGCTGGACATATCTAGGCAGAGGGCTAGGGGGGAATTAAGGCGTAGGGATGTGTTGGGGTTTCTTGTCTAGTAGTAACCAAAGTTGGTGGAGGCCAGAGAGTGGCTGTGGTGTAACAAGCAGGCTGCTCAAGTTAGCACTGCTAAACCAGGAGTGCTCATAACACAGATTCTCACTGTATGCTTGTATGTTGTCTGAGAGCATCCAGACAGGGAGTTACAGCTGCAGACTATTGTAAGACAGTCATGGTTGTAGGGCAAGCAGTGACACAACCCCTTACTGGTTTGGGTTGCACTTCAAAATGTGACAGGAACAGAAAGCCCTGTTATTTATCCACTGAAAAGGTGGTAGATCATTTGACCTAGCTAAATAATGTCAACTAAAAAGTATTGACTGCACATCTAACCTCACTTTGAAAATTCCCTTGCTTCTGGGGCATATTATTTATTTCATTTACCAGTAAATTGCAGCTTGAATCAAATAGTGATAGTTGATCCCCCTCACCATTTTTTTTGAGATATGGGAACAGGAGAAAGCCAAAGATATCCCCTCCTTTTGGCTGCTGTTTTTAATGTTGGCATTCCACTCGCAAAGATTAGAGTTGTCAAGATGTCTACTACTTCACCCTTCAGGTTTATTAAACACTCTGTGTAACCAAGAGGATATTGCAGTGGATAGCTATTATGTGTTGTCACTTTAGGAACCAGTTGTGCATTGACTGAGGAGTACAGGTGCACAAGGCATAAACAAGGTATGTTATATTGGCTCCTTGGAAGGGAAAGACAAAGGCGAGATTTAGCAGCTGTTTGTTGAATCAGATAATCATCCCAATTGTTCATGCCATAATGGCAGATAAGTTCCAAAGAAATATATCCCCTGCTGCTTTAAGCTCCTGACCTGTATGATATAAAGTTATGTCTGCTAGAAACAAGCTGTTTGATCTAGAGCTCATAAAAAGCCAATGATCCTAGTGTAGAAATGTACTTTGTGTCTCTCTGTAACTGATCTGTTGCAATAGGACTCCCTGTAGTGGCGGCACACCCTTGAGTGGTCTCATGTGGATTTGTAAGGCTCAGATACGGTGGAAATAATGGACCAAGCAGGGGAGAATTCAGACAGAAGGATTCCACACACCACAATGCGCAGCAGACCAGACCTTGACTGTGCTTCTGGGCTACAGAGCAAGAAGAAAAAAAGGTAAATACCGCAATTGGTGAGAAGGAACAGTCACATTAGCTCACACCCAGCAGCTGCCACTGTGGCTTAACCCACACCAAATTCTACAGCTTGTTGCACAAGATTCTGTCTTTCAACCTTCTGACATTGGAATCCCTTCCCTACACCTGCAGCCCATTTACATGGACTTCATCCCTTTTTGCCCCAGGAACACATCCCACATACCTTTTGTTTACTCTTAGTTTTATCTGGGTATTACCAGTTTCTGTGGGTATGATGCATTCAGTGTGGACCAACTTCCAAATAAGACTGAGTGAAGAAAAAGCTTCAGGTTGTATAGAAACTGACTGTCATTAGTCAAGTATGAAACATGTAGTCTGTAGAGCCTCCAAGGTGTTAATGGTGTTGTGGTAATGAACCAAAGTTGTACTTCACAGGTGAGGGGACAAAGAGCCTACTGGATCTATTTTGACTGCACCCATGTCTCATTTCTTCTGCCCTCATGGCCAGCCCTTAAATATTTGTGACAAGGAAATGTGTTCCAGTTAAAGAATAATTAATGCCTCCCAGATTAAATCTATTTTAATAAAGAACACAAAGCACAGACCATCTTCACTAAACCTGTCATTTGTAAATGTCCAGTGCTCTTCCAACATAGTAGATTCATGGAGCTAAAGGAAATGATTTGCCTAAAAATTATTAATGCTCATTCTGCCTGCAGAACCCCTTAATTCCCGTTACACATGTCAGCATATTATGACTGGGAGCTGTCAAATTCTAATGACTAAAATTTCATTTTTCTGTCTTTTCATGCTGTGTTTGAGAACTATAGGTTGGAAATAATTCCCTAGCTAAATTTCTTCTTCAAATGGTAAACTCAGTCATTTGCGCTCTCCGTGTCTTTTTCTCTCTCTCTGTTTCTTTTTAAAATTGTGTTTATATTAGTGCCCTTCTCTTTCCTTATGTTTCTCTCACTGAGAGGAAAAAAAATTTGATTTTCTTCCCAGAACCACTGTCCATTTTAAAGAACATAATCTGAGTTGACAGCAGACAGATTTGATGCAAAAATATTTTTACCCACTGATTTGATCAAAACATGGGTTATTTAAAAGGGGGAGGAGGGAGAAGGTTAGAATGAAAGAAAATACACTATATATATATATATATATATATATATATATATATATATATATATATATATACACACAATTTCTACCATTTCATGTGGTTAAATAACCTTGACACTGAAAAATATTTTTGCCATTCTCCTTGAAACAGAAATTTGTTGACACAATATTCAATAATAGACACACAGGACTAATGTTAACATACTGCAAGTACTGCACCAAATAGGATCTATTGATCCACCTATTATTATGCTTGTTACTGAAATGCTGTATGTAAAGCAAAGGAAACCAGTTTCCAATTTAAGTCATTAATAGATTGGTTTCAAAATTTATGTTACACATGTCCAACAAATCAAGAATAAAAGCATGTGAAAGGCTGTGTAGTCCGTATTGAATTACTCATTCTTTCCACAGTAAAAGCCTTTAGCTAGAGATTGACCAAAGAATTTTAAATATCTCATTATATATATGTCATTGTTCAAAGTGTCCCTAAATGGGATTAAACAATAGTCACTCAAGAATTTCCTGCAATGTCTGTTTCCCCCTCTCCCACTCACCTTGACTTAAATTAAGGCTAATGATATGTTTTCAGTGTAAGGTAAAAGAAGGATTTTCCTTGAATGACTTTCCAACATTTTCAAATCTAATTTATTATAAGTACTTCTATCAAATGATTACTTATTTCATCTCATTTTTTAGAGGGTTTAATTCTAAAACACACATGTTTTATGTGGACTTGATGACCATTTTATAAAGTGAAACCAATTGAGGCAGCATTCACCATTGAATTTCTCTTTGTGCTTGTAATTAAAACAAAACAAAACACTTAAATCAGCTTTCAAAGATAATAGGTCACTTCAACTATTATTTTTACCTCTTGCATACATTATATGCATTCATTTTCCTCAGATATTTGTTTTCTAAAACTCAGTAGCTGAACAGAATGATCTCATGGGGGTAGACCCCACATTTAGATAGTAACTGGAAATCACAACTAATTATAATTCAACTCATTGTCATGAATCATGACTGCTTTCTAATTCTTTCTTTAAAAATAGTTCCCCAGACATGAACATAATAAAACTAAAGATCCTCATAAGGGGAAAAATTATGATTGCTTCATTAATTATCATAACTTTTTAAATCAAATGTATTTTATATTGGTTCAGTCATCTGGCCCATCTCTCCTATCAGCATTTGCACAGTAAACATGGTTTTGATGCGCTTGTGGTAGACTGATGTCTGAAATTCTCTAATCTGGGTCTCCTGCTTGTCAATGCAGCAGTCTTTGCTATTTTGGGTTTTTGAAACGGAGGCATACTCTGGGTGAATAACAAATAGCTGTGTCCCTGTCTTAACTCATCAGTAAGAAGTGAGGTTACCTAAAACAAAGAGTGGGCCTGTTTCTTTTGCCACTTTGTGGTTGTAAGTTGGGGTAAACCTTGGTGTAACAAAGCATCAGGCTCAATTAGTCCTGTTTAGAAGGCACAATACACATAAATATTACTGTTCTAGACTGCAAGGTGCACATGGAGTGTGACCTGTTGCAAGTCTTTGCTGCACCACAAAGCTTTCTGAAGGGAGACTGCTGAGGTTTCACTTCCTTGGGAGCCTCCATCCCTCCCTCTTTCAAAGAATAGCAGAATACTAGGAGGGTGGAAGTTGTTGTTGACCTACTTCCTTGACCTATGCAAGCAAAAGGCAGATGGTGGTCCAGTTCCCACCTAAGACAACCCATCAGAGGGAGGCTTCCAGCATCTGCCACACCTTCAGCCTCTGGGGAAGCTATTGATGGTATGTGTCCTTCCTCTCATCAAGATCCGAACAGCAGACCTCCTTCTAAAACTAACAGGGTTAGAGGGGAAAGTGGCTGACAGCCTGCACAATCCTATGAAAACAGAATTTTATATGGGGGCTGTCATGATTATGAGGGTTAGCCAGCAGCCTGGGAATTAAGGGGTTAACTACACCTAGCCAGGTGGAGTGACCAGTAGGAATGTAGGTGGGACTTTTCCAACTGGGACAAAGGAATTTGTTGGTTTTTTTTCTTTTCTCCCTTTTGTCTCTCTGAGAGAGCTCTCTGCAGCTACAGAGAGGGACAAGCATGTCTCTCTCTCTCCAAGACACCATTCTTCATTTTCTGTAAGTAGGGTAAAGTTTAGGTAGTCTCGTTAGGTTTTATTTTAAGGATTGGGTATGGGATCTGAGATCTGGCACTGCTTACAAGATGTTTTGGCTTTTCTTTGCAACTAAGTTCTAGGCCCATGGAGTTTCTCCATGAGTATATTTTGTTACCTCCCTATCTAGTCATTATGTTGCAACAGGAATATTGTTGTAATAATAAAAAGTTCTTTCTTTTCTTTTATTAACCTGGCAGTGGTTAATAGTGTGTCCTGATTTTTATTTTAGGGGTGAGATTTCCCAAATGATCTTTCCCCTGGTTTCTTTAGCAACATTTGGGTGGTGGCAGTGGAAGTTTTATTCCCAAGATCTAGGGTTTTAAGATCTTGGGGGAAGTTTTATGCCAAAGCCTGGTAGATAAGGCTTTGGGGTACACTTGCTGGCCCCCACTTCTGCATTTATCATGCCAGAGTGGGGAAGGAGCCATGACAGGGGCAGTAACCTGGTTCTACATCAGCTCACAGAAGAAGGTTACTCCCCACTTCTGGGGCAGCAGAATCATAATATCACAAAGGAGGGTGTTCCATTTTTACCCTCTTCTGAGTCTTGCCTTTTTTGGGGGGCAGAGACTCGTGGTGGACCATTTCCTCTGCCCCTGGCCAAGGAAAGAAGATATGAGCTGAAGCAGAACAACACAGAGAGTTGTTGGCATCGTGTTCCCCCGTTCTAAGTTCAGGTGGGGAGGCAACTTCTGGGCTTTGCTGTGTGTACATTGCTTGACTATACAGATTCTTGTGGGAATTTACTGATGTCTCATTTGTCTTCCTCCACTCTGGAACCAACCAACTCACGAAAAGAAGGTTGTGACAGAATTCATTTCCCCCTTCCAGAGATAGCAGAATAATGAGAGATATTTTACTTTCCACCATCAGCCCTTTGGGCACTGCAAAATAGCAACACAAGACTTTTGGTAGTTCTTTCTTTCCTCAGGAGAGAGTAGAGTCACCTCCCCTAACACCTCTTGTCCCTCAGATGACCTGGTTTCCCTCCTGCATGGAAGATTGACCTTTTCTAGTTTTGAATAGGTGTATTATTTATTCATTCACTTGAGTTGCAGCAGCACCCAGGTACGGAAGGTGCTTTTCCAAACACAGAGGAAGATGCTACCTCTCTCTTCATGGGTGTAGAAATAAGATTATCAGTTAATGGTATTTGATTAAATGTATTACAACAATTGCTCGGCTTTAGCAATAAGAGCTGGAGGAAAATTTCAACTGCAAAGTGCGATCATTCCATCTGTGGGATTTCAGCCTTTAAGGTAGTTACTTGTCGTCTTGTCTTTAAAAGATACAGTGGGCAAGATTCTCCTCTCAGTTACACCAGTTGCACTTTGGTGAAAAACCATTGACATCACTCCTGTTTCATGCCTGGTTAAATGAGAGGAGAATCAGGTCCCCAGTCTTTGAGGGCCTGATTTGGTATTGCTCTACAGCTCTCAGGTGAACAGCACCAGAACAGGAAGCTTGTACTCCAGCTACAAAACGCGCTGTACATAGCCTCTGAAGAGGAGTGCAAGAAAGCAGCAAAAAGAAATGAGGAAGCAGACCCTGGGCAAAATAGGGAATGATTCAGGCAGGCCTATATTCTAGTGATTCTGTATCCCTGCAAGGACCCACAGGAACCACTGAAGTAATGGTATAACTTAGGGTAGCCCTTAATACTACTCTAGCCTGTCTTAGGGGCTTAATTGGTGCACAGAAGTCTGAGTAGAGAAGCCTCAAGCTGCCTCTCAGTGCAGAAGTACATCTGGCCCTCAAAATTTCATATTACAGTTTAGGAATGCCATGTGTGTTTCAGGCTATTTAATAGATAATGGCATTTCTATATGAACTTCAGCATTTCCTTGACCCCTTTTTTTCCTTTGTGCATGGAGTTTAAAAATTGATTAATCCAAAAAGCCATAGGACTAAACACTTCCATCAGTGTGCATTTTGAAAGCCCACTTTTTTTGACAAAACCCTGTAGTCTAGACACACCCAGGGTGGGAGACACCCATTGTCACCCTCCCGGAGGGCAGGCCTGCAGTCAAGGGGGAGGAGCAGGCCCCAGGATCCATGATGCCCGCCAGCCAGTATCTCACCCTGTCCCTGGTGCCGATACCACCCTCCCAGGATGTCTCCCAGGGATCGGATGAAGCCAGAGAATGCCATCAGGTGAGCTCCATGGCTGTCCCTAGACATACCAAGGGGAAGGCAGTGGGCAGCAAGGCTTGCATGTGGGTATCCCATCACCTCAGGTCATGGGTGAGCCACTCACACAGCTCCGTGAAGGTGTCCTTCCGCATGCAGAAGTTCTGGAGCCATTTATGCAGGGGAGGCAGGTTTGTATAATTTTTGGTGGTGCCCCATTAGGCACACCGCCTAACCCCTGTTAACCACACCTTGACCTCCATTAACCACACCCCCTGACCCTCCCCCCCCATTAACCAGGCCTCTGGAGGTAACACACTCGGGGCAAGATGGACACATGACCAGAAGTAAAAGCTGTTGTGTCACCCCTCTCGAAGGGCTTTTCCCACCATCCTCCTACCAACAGGGATTAGTTTGGCCCCCACCAAACCCCCCTCATGCAACTATCCTGCAATTGCATTAACCCAATGTGTGTGACATTAACTCGGGGGCAGAGAGGCTAGGAGAAGTGTTCCCTCTAAGTCTATATCTACACTTGCGGCTTCTTGCGCAAGTACAGCTGGTCTTGCACAAGAACTCACGGAGCATCCAACCTGCCCGCCTGCTCTTGCGCAAGAAATTTACGGTATGGCGTGGTAAGAGAGGGCATCTTACGCAAGAGCTGCGCTCTTTTCTAACAGGTGTAAGCTCTCTTGCGCAAGAGGGCAGTGTGGATGCTTGGCAGGGATTTCTTGTGCAAGAATGGCTAAAATGGCCATCAGAGCTTTCTTGCGCAAGAGAGCATCCACACTGCCATGGATGCTCTTGTGCAAAAGCACAGCTTGCACATGGTAGTGTGGACGTGTTCTTGCGCAAGAACCCTTGCACAAGATGTTTTGCGCAAGAAGCCACCAGTGTAGACATAGCCTAAGAGTTTCCTCACATAAGCAGAATGAATTTTGTGTTGTGCACCAGTACTGAGTTCATGTGGGTTGTTTGAATGTGCCACTGTGGCACCCAAGTTATTAATAAATATTTTATAAACCTTTACCTTTTCTCTCTGCTGCCATGTCTCCTCCCCTTGCTCCATCAGCTCCCCTGGTGCCTGCTGCCCCCCAACTCCTCACCCTCCTCTGCTGTCCTGACTCCTGCCCTTCTCACTGCCCTTAACCCTCCTGCAACCTGCCCCCCTCCACCAGCCCTTCTCTCCCCCCAGGCACACTCCTCCAGTAGCCCCACTCTGATCATGTGAGCTACCCCTCCTCATCCCCTCTTCTAACACCTCCCACTACACACCTGCCCTGCCTCTCTCTTCTGGTGCTGGTCCCTCCCCTGCAGGTGTCTCCCCTGCAGGTGTCTGCCCTTCTGCTTCACCCCCAGAATCTCCTGGCACCTGCACCTTCCCTTAGCCCTGCACCCTCCTGGTGCCTCCACCTTCCCTGACTGCCCCTGCCCCCTTTGCCCTTTTATTCCCCAGATGCCCACCCCTTCACCATGCTCTGCCCCCATTCCCTCATGCCCCTCTGTGCCCTCACACATGACTTGCTCCATCCCCACCTTTCTCATGCCCACCCCTTCTTTCAAGCCTTCTCCCAGCACTTTCCCCTTCTCCCTCTAGCCCTCCAATGCCCTTACTCTCTCCTCTCCCAGCATCACCCTGTCCCCCCTCCCACTGACACCTCCCTTCCTGCCCTTTTCCTCATTGTCTCCACTTGGCCCCCTGGCATTTGTCTCTCCTCCACGCTGTCCCTTTGTTCCTTCCCCTTTCTTCTCCCTCCCCACAAGCCCTCTACCCCTCTGCCCAAGCCCCTTCCTCCCACACTCCTTTCCCTCTTTTCCCCCCTCTCCCTCCACACAAGCCCCTTCCTCCCCCTCCCCTTCCCCTTCCCCTTCCTTAGCTTCTGCCTTCCACTTTGTGGGGCCGGAGTGTGCGCTCGGGTCCCAAAGTCCCCGGACTCTGAACCTGGAGCTAGGCCGTGCGGCGCAACACCTTGCTGAGCAGTTTTAAAGTCCTGGGCCGTGACGTCACGTCATGCCTGGGTGTCTCCCGCTCACCTGTGAACACCGGCAGCAGCGGCCGACAGTGTGTGCCGACAAGGGGGAGCCGACAGAAAGCTGCGCACAGCAGGGCCGGTCTGGGGCCGGGGGGAACACGCAGGGGGGGCCAGCAGGTGGGGGCCAGGGCCCGCTCCAGGCAGTGCTGGGGAGAGACCCAGCTCCTAATATTGCTGGAGCTGGGCCCCCGGCTCTGAATATTGCTGGAGCATGGGCACCACAAGCCCATATAACTCGCCACCCATGCACTTATGGTCTCCCACCACTCCATGATGATCTGGTCCCACCAGTCAGAACTGGTGTCCAGTCGCCAGAAGCAGCAGTGTACAGGGAAGTATGGGAGGGCTTGTGCTGCAGGAGCAGCATGTAGAGAGAAAAGAGGAGGTGCCCCGCAATGAGCTGGGGGTCCTCTTCCTGCAGACCCACGAGGGCAGCCTGCAGAAACTGCAGAAAGAGGTGCAACATGGGGTCTAAGAGCTGTCGACAGCTTGGAGGCAGGCCCGGCTCCATGGCTGGGAGTGCTGTGGTGTCTGGAGGGGCTTTGCTGTCCCTCAACGAGGTAGGGAAAGGAGAAGATCCTGGCACACAGCTGTGCAAGGGGGTCCCTTTAAGCTTAAACCCAGCCTCAGGAAGCCACTCCTGGAAGTGCGTGCTGTCCTGATTCCCTGCCTGAAGTGCTTCCAGGTGGCCTTAAGAGCAATTCAGCATCCAATGAGTGTTGATGCTCTATTTCAAAATAGCTCAGCGCTATTTCGATGGGCATTTGCTGTGTAGACGCGCTCTATCGAAATAAGCTATTTTGGAGTTTCTATTCCAAAATAGCTTATTCCAAAATAAACATGCAGTGTAGATATACCCTTACAGAGAGAAAGAATGAGTCCACTCTATAGCCTCAGCTGAGAGCCTGCTGTTTTTTAGTTCAAGCAGTAGAGCAAGGGTGGGGAACCTTTTTTGGGTTGGGGGCCACAGACTCACAGAAAAATCAGTCGGGGGCCTAACAATTGTAAGAAGTGGAAAAAACCCCTCATTGTTGCCCCCTACTGAGAAGGAGAAAGACACTCCCCAAATTCTCATACGTCAGAGCCTAGGGGGCCCAGCCTAAAAGATATTGTGCGCTCCAGTCCCCAGGAGGGCAGCAGGAGGGCTTGAGCACCAGCGTGGGCCCCCCAATGCTGGGGGGAGGGAGGGGCTGAGCCTTGGGGGCCAAAGCCAGGCAAGCCTAGGGCCACATCTTGCCCCTAGGTCTGAGGTTCCCCATCCTTGTGGTAGAGGCTCATGCACTAAGTTCTAGCAGTCCCAGGTTTGCTTCCACCTGTGGGCGTTACAAAGAACTAATGGAAAAGTCCACAGGCTGAAAATTATTGTTCCAAATAAATCAACTAATGTACAACTAACAAATACAGTGGAAAAATGTGGATCAGTTGGCAAAAGATTAAATAACCAAAAACAAATAAACAAAATACAGGGAGGAGTGGTGAACAAATTCATAACAAATAATTTCACCAGCTCAAACCTTTTTGTTGTTGTTGCAAGAAAAGTGATTTAACTGCAGGATAGTTAAAATTATATAAAAGCTGTGCTACCGATGAAAGATGTGCACATGTGAGCTCTAAGGGCAGCAAAGAAATCTGTGAAGAATTCATACTCCTAATGCAAAATTTATAGTAGCTTATTTCCAAGCAGATAATAGAGTACAAATTCCTCAGACCAAAGGCGAGTTGAAGGAAGATGTCATGCAGGAGGACACTATAGAAAACAACCGATCAGCTGCTGCCCAATGTGACAGACCCAGAGGCAGCTCCAGATCCATTAACACAACTGCCAGGATGTCTTGACAAGGAAAAAGATTCTGACACTGCAATAATATCTGCCAAAACTTGGCATCTGTGTCCTGTGATGGCCAACAATAACCCATGGGTGCTAGCTCCACTGCTAGGAGAAAGAGAAAAGGAAAGTGTAGAGAAGAAAAGTTATTTTTCCTTCTGTTCTTTGTGGCATATAATTCATTACCCTAACAGTTATCTAAAATTAGGATGTAGAATCACAAAGTATTTGGGGGAAATATGTTTGAAATTCACATGATATAACAATACTAAAAAATTAGATTGCTTATTTGAAAATATATATATATGGGGAATGTCCTTCAGTAGGTACATTGTGGCAAGGGATAAGCATAGTTGAAATGTTATTTCTACATTGGTCATAGAGCATATGCACCTCCACTATTTGCTGCAACTGTAGGGGATACAAATGATCATTTTATAGCAGTCATTAATTTGTGGGAAGAGAATTATTTTGAGTATTTATGGAGCGGAGAGATTGTTTTTTAGGTATAACATGCCTAATTTCATTCATATTGACAATTTGAAAATTGGAAAAAGTGAATTAATACTCGAGCAAAATCGTGTAGTCTCCACTCATTTCTTGACCTCAGTGGTTGCTTTGGTTCAGTAAAGATTAGGTTTTAATCTCATTTTTTCTGTTCATAAATTATATCCAAGCAGTACATCATGAAATTCTCAAAAATGGCAGTTGATGTTCGGTGTTGCCCTTTTTGGGAGCCCAGACAATGGCAGTGCCAGGTGCTCAACACCTCTGAAATTAGGTCCCAGATATCTCAAGTTGGACATCCAGAAACTAAGGGACTCAAATCATTTGACCCTATGGAAACTGTGAGACTTAATTTCTGATCTGTTGGTTATTTAAAAGAATTCATTAAGCATTTAATGCCAGTCTGAGGGCAGTCTATGGATTATACAATATATGCTCCCTGTGGCACACGGTTGGTTAGTAAGTCACATGGGATTGTTTCTGGCCCCTGATTGGATGACTTGAACACTTATTATGTAAACTTTTGCTTGAATATATGTTTGCACGAGCACTTGCAAGGCTCACATTCTTGTGAAGAAAAAAACATTTTCATTTCTGTGAATGTAAATACTTTTCAAGTCACTTGTTGGTTTTATATCTGAACAAATGTCTGTGAATACATTTTTGTATCAGCATTTGTCCGGCTCTTGTAGCTTCTTCAGGATATGGCCCCAGGGTGGAAATGTAGAATACTCTTCCTTCCTTGAGCCAGCTTACTGTGCACCTTAATATTTGAAAATATTGCACCTCCTTGATCCCCTACTAACCATTTGTCTTATTTGTTTCTCCTGTGACAGTGAAAGAACTCCCTGTTCATCATCTGCAATTATCATTATGGCTGCAAACTCACCAGTACTAGAAGTTAGACTGTGGCCCTTGAGAATAGAAGGCTATAGCCTCTAGCATGTTGTTCTAGTCCACTGGCATCCTAACTAGACAGCTTTAATTTTAGCATAAAATCCATATTGCTAACCTTATGGAGAAAAGAAACAAGATTCTTTTTTCATTGAAAGCATCAAGCACCATTACAGAGAGTTCATAAGATTAAAGCATGTTTTTCCTGTCAGCTTTTCTCCTTCACATCTATGCAGTTAATCTATCCATTTTGAAAGATACTATTAATTCTATAGGAGCACTATGAACTGAGAGAATAACCTCATTCTGAAATTAAACTAAAGAATGTATTATTTAAATGAGATTCTGTGAAGAGATAAAGAGGCAAACCCAGTACAGTACCGGTCTGAATTTTAACCATTGTTTCTTCGAAGGCATACATTTACTTTGCAAGCTCTGCTGATCTACTGTCGATGGTATTCCTACTTACAGTACACAGTAGCAAAACCTAAAGGAGTCAGATGTGCTCTACAGTACTTGAGAATTTAAGTTAAATCTGTATTTCCCCCCCTGCATTTCCTCAGAGAAATTAGCTATTCTATTCACTGCATAAATTTTCAGGTTTTGCTAGCACGACACTCAGGGTGTTGAATTTTTTATGACAAAAATGCTGTAATAATTGTTGAACAGATGTAAGTGTTGGAGAGTGGGCTCTGGCAGACCTCATGAAACCTCTATTAGCAATTTAACCCTGTCATTACTTCAGTGCAATGGGAATGGGGAAAAATGGAGTTTTCAATTGTTTCAAAGCCAGGGTTTCCCAGGTAGGGGTAAAAGACTTTTACTTGGCTCTTTTCTTAATGAAAACAAAGGTGGGAGAAGATCTGAATGAGCCCCAGCCCCAGATTATTGCCCTAGTGAGGCTTTTCATTGTGCAGTGTTGTATTTGGTAAATTGCTTGATGTTTAAGGGCTAAAGATTAGTTTAGGTTTAGAAATCAGAATAAGCTCCCAATTTTGAGAATTAGGCCCATCCACGTAGGATGGGCTTCATTCATTGGAGAACAAGAAAACAGAAAAGTTTATTTCTGCGAAACAAGGAAGCTGTAGATTTTCATTTCTGTTTCACAGTCCATGCCTGCCACGCTAAAGCAGTAGTTTCTGAAATCTGGAAGGCATGGGCCAGCAGAGCACCTAGATTTACACCTCAAAAATATGCACATTGGGAAACACCCTTTTATTTACTGCCTACAGAGGAGTGTTGTGAGGGATTTGTACAGAACTGTGTCCACAAAATGATGAAAGTGTGCAAATTCCTCACAATCAAAAGGTATATCAAAAGAAAATGGCAGCCAGCAAGACAAGACACTAATGACAACCCATCAGCATCATAACCTCATGACAACTCCAAAGCTGCCAACAGAGTCTGCCCAAGGAACCTGCCATGGAGACAGATGTCATTGCTAGAAGAAAATCTTCCAAAGCTCATCTACATATATAGGTATGTTTCTTAATGTTGGTTAGAAACCCTTATTTTAAAAGAGAACCAAAATTTTTTGATACAGAGATTTTGTAAAATATGTAATTCATTTTTAGAAATTAATGTGGTTTTATTTGTGTGTGTGTGCATGTATTGGTTCTAAGATAAATGCATCTCTTTAGCAACATAGTAACTCAGGGTTAGTATTGTGAAATATCTAATCAGGTGCATGTATTTGCAGATTTTTTTTTAAGTTCAGTGAGTGGATTGTATGCAGGAGAACCCCATTTAGATCCGACAAACCTCAATGAAGAGAAAAACTAAGAAAAAAAGAGGGGTTGAAGATCAATGACAAAGGTAATTGTATAAATGTTGCTCTGCCTGGTCGAAGGCATTTTCTGGATTCAGATTTGATTTTTTTTAAAATTTCTGAATGAGAATAAAATGTGTGCAAAAGGTTATAACTTGTGTGCGTCTGTGTGCTCCTGTTCCATCTGCTTTTGTTTTACATGCCCAGTGGCTTAGAAGTTTTCTGAATAAAACAGGCAAACTATATTCTGGTCCAGATTTATGACACACATGATAATATACATTTATAAAACTACATACTAATGAAAACTGCAAAACGTCAAATTGCCCAAGACTTCATGTGTATTAGATGTGCTAACTTATACCTTTATGAAATGGCAGTATTTTCATAGGCTGAAATGAAGTTTGTCTGTACACATTTAAACAATCAGTTTTGCTAGTTAGCAAGCATTTCTTTGCAACTTGATATTCTGAAGCATATTCAAAGTTTTGTAGGTGGGCAACTTCAGTTATATACTTTCACAGCTCTTCTCGCGTGTAACTTTTATTCCAGTCAGCATTTCTTGCCACTCTTTCTGTAGTGCTTTGTGCTATGTTCTCCAATTAGAGAAGGACCATATGAGCTGAAGTCTTCAACATGAAACAACGTCCAATATGTAGGTAGGGAAAAACAAGATAGTTGTCTCGGGCATTTGGAGTATCTTAAATGAGATCTAACACATTCTTTCAATATGGCCTTCAATTAGTAACATAGATTCCTCTAATGAAAGAGTTTATTTTGGATGATTGAGTAGAGAAACATTCCTCCTATACACAAAATATGGCATTTCCAATCACACTTTAATTTAATATTTAAGGAATGAAATAATGTTTAGTTTGAAGCTAAACACCAAGTCCCCGCCTTGAAAAGCTTATTGTTTAGAGAAAGGTGAGTAGAAACTTGTGCACAGTCACACATAGGTCAATAGAGGAACTTGGAATGGAGTCAAGACTTCCTTCATTTGAAATTTAAAATCTGTTTTGACGGTGTCACTTCAGTGAATATAACATGATCCTATAGAAATTATATATTTTCTCTACAAATAATATACAGTAATTTCAAAGCCCTCCCAAAAACTTTTAGCATGAACGGGTAACTTTAAATATACTTCTCAAGCTACCAATGTACAAAGATGCCTATAGTTACCATACAATGATTTGAAAAACAGACTGTGGCTATTTTTGTGGATCTAGAAAGTGAGATGCTTTACAAATTCATGAGAGGCAGATTTGTTGCAAACATGTTCTTTAGTTCCACAATTTCATCAATGGTCCCACTATAACTATTACTGGTTCATCTCCACTAGTGGTAGCAGTCATCAGCATGCTTGTTTAGTGAAGCTTCAGGTGAGTCCTCCATTTAAAGCGCCATGTTACCCTATGCTGCTCAATCTTGCCTATAGAACATCCTGTATAATACTCTGGAGACAGATGGCGCCCTGGATGTGCTTGGCCTATTGCTATGTGGTTAAACCATGGTTTGTGAGAGGGTCATGTTGAACAACATGTTTTCTTTGAGGTAGAACTTAGTGGTGTGCTTCAAGAGGAGGGAGTAATTACTTAGCTGGAAGCTGAACGCTTTGCCTATCAAGTGGGCAAAAAAATTCAAGCAATGGGTTGATCTGCAACCACATTCAGTAGTGAAATAAGTTATCAAAGGCCTAGGTTATACTTTGTCTTCCAGCCTTAAAGGCTCACCAAACTGGAAGCCTGAGCAAAGTAGCCATTTTCACTTCCTGCAGAGCTAATATATACATTTCTCAATGAGTAGGGAAAGGGCAATATGAGAGAATATGATTTTGAGGTCAGGTCATTTAAAAAAATTGTGGAATAGAAATTGCAGAAATAAAAGACAACAGAAAATGGTGCTCACAGTTAATGAAAACCAGACAATTTTTGTCACGTGCCATAGAATTAACATGGAAAATCTGGTCACGCTTCTAATTCAGGAAGACTTAATGTAAACAGTATGTCACCTGCTTATTATGGTTGGTTAAAATGGTGAGATGGAATAATAATCTCCCTTCAGATGTCACCTATAACTCAATCAAAACTGAACTGGAACATATCCTGGAGGTTTGAAAGAATTTGGTTATCATCTTGTGTATACTTTTGTCCTATTGGATTGAAGCCAGGACTGTATATAGAAGAGTTTAATAAAAGTCCTCAAGAAAGGACTATTCTGTAGTTTGACCTAACTATAGTAGGACATACTAAAAGGAACCACAGTCTCTTAAGATTTTTGACCCAATTTTACAGGCCAATAAGTCCTGTTTTTCAAGGCCAACAATTACATTTTTCATTAAGCTTATATAACCACTGAATTTTTGGATGTTTTTTTTATCACTGATGCTGTTCTGGAATCGACTGTTGACCCTTTCTAATGTTTAAAAGCCCATACTCAGTACAGCCTCTGAGGCCTTCACATGCATGAATCAGTTCAGTTGCTTACACTTCATTTCAAACTGGGTAAGCTGCACTGTGTAGACTCAGTACAGCATGTCTGTATCAGGAATTTATATCACTGTGGCTACACAGGGGTAGCTAAACCAGTAAAAAATGATTCAGTGTAAGCAAGGCAGATGTTTTAGTGCCCTAAAAACATATGGGGGCCACAAGTGCCCAAACTGGCTGCCTCTCAGGCCCCATCCCTTCACAGTCCATTCTCCCCAAGGTCCTGCTCTGCATTCACTCCTCTTTGTCTCCTTCTTTTGTCCCCCACCCTTACAGCCCATGAAAAATGTGAAGGCACAGTTGAACTATTTTTAAACATGGCCTCCTGGACTCCTGAACCAAGGCATTATACAGAACACCAGGGAAAAAAAACAACCCTCTCATTGCACCCACAATGAAGACAGACGACCGTACCTTAAGTGATTTAGAAGCACAGCTCTCATTGTCTTTCAGGTCAGATGTTCCAATTCCCTAGGCACTTTTGAAAACCCAGTCCTTAAATCGTCTCTCATTTTTTGCTATTGTGTGTGCTGCATTGGTGTTTACTTCTAGGCAGGATGGGGAAAAAATCCATAAGCTGCCAGAATCTGTAAGAGAGAAAACATTCATTGGAATCAGTTTTCTGGTTTCCTTTACAAAATAACGTGCAGTTGACCAGCTCTGTCCTCATCAGCAAATGTCATTCTGGTTACAGAATCCATATCAGATTTTACTGAACAGGGGACTGGTTCAAGGAGACCCATTTTTTTCAAATTGGATGCCCTATTTCTACTAGCAGTGCTAAGAAAGCAAGATTACAGTGTGTATATGTCTAATACACAAAGTAGATTTGCTGATGCAACAGTTATTTGCACTGTTTATATTCAAATGCCCTAAAAATAAGACATCATCAAAATTTATGGATAGTAACAGTGCAAATCCGAACAGTTATCTTCTTTTTATAGACTAAAATGAAATTATTCCTTACATTTTTCTGAGTTAGTGAATGTTAGATGGCATTATCTATAAGTTACTTGCACTTTGAGAAAGGTGAATTATTTAAACAAAATTGGAAACCATATCAGTTTTTTTTAATATTTTGTAAAAACTTAAATTTCTCAGCAATAATTATTTGTATATAGCTAGCTATGCTTAGATCATATCCACAGCAGTGAAGAACAAAACTGGAAGGCAACTCAACACCACAATTAGATTTCTAATTAATTACTTTGTAGTGTGCTGTCTTAGAAAATACAGATCTAAAAATGGTATTTTAACCTTTTAATGTTTTTAACCTAATAAAATAATCAAGTTGTTTTGTGACCTGTAATTCTGAATCTGATTGAGTTTTCAATATACTGTAATTCACAGATTTTCTCTCCTCAAGCGCTAGGTTTGTATCTGTCACATGGTTTTCAGTGTTCCTAATGAGCTGTTAACAAGCTGTCAATTACCTATGCAAATTAGGGAAGCAGAAATTGAGGGGTTGTTGTACCTAGAGTTAAAGCATGCTACCTTAGAATGTTATGAAATAAATCATTTAAGTTTTAATAGCTGTCTATGCCCATTTGCCTTGTGTCATATAGGGACGTTTCATTATTTTATTTACCCTACAATAAGATGTTATAGGGGATTTTGGTGGCGGTTAAAAAGTGTGGTGGACTTGGACAAACCATTTCAAACCTGTCTTCATATTCTCCTATTATGTTGTCTGTGCTCTTCCAATCTTACAATCACAATCCTGAAAGATAATAAGTAGCTTTAGTTGCTTCTCCCCACGGTTGAAGTGTATTAAAACTCTGGATCTTAGCTAATGATCCAAAAGACTCAATTCACATGATTAACTACATCTGTCAATGAGACCACTAACACTGTGTGAAGTTAAAAATATGGGTGAGTCTTTGCAGAGTTGGGGCCACCATAGCTTGTTCTCAGGAAGGTCACAGTTTGAAGTAAACCTAATAAATATTTTTACCCCTTTACCTCCCTGCAATGAAGTGTATCAGAAGGCACTTTGCTCTTTCATTTGTCCTGCCCCATGTATTTGGAATTCTCTCCTTACTCTCTAAATGTTGCCTTTACATTTTCTCTCTCTCTCTTTGCTCTAGTTTAAAATTGGCACTCATTTTAAAGCTTTTTGTGTAACTTTGTATGACGAATATTCTATAAAGTGAAATTATGTTGTATTTATGAGCAACACTATAGTAGTGGTTTATCCACATTTCCATTATAATCCCCTTTGTCAAAGGTTTTTAAACTCACCCATAAATATTCACTCTGGACTGAAGTATTGTGTACAAAGCATAAGCAAACCTGCTTGGCCATTTTGAGTTGCAATTGTGAAAATGGGAATCGAAAGTTAGATCGTTAAGACATTTTAACATATATTTTTAGAGAAAAAAAATACAAAAACAAAATTACAGTTCTTTGGGGCCATGTTTTCAAAATGTGGTATACCCAACAAAAGCTTCCACTTATGCACAAAGTAGGCAATTGCACAGCCAACCACCCATTTGCACGTACAATTAAATAATCAGAGGTTGCTAGAGTGAGTGCACATTTGCTGTATCCTTGTGTTCCTTGTTCCTTAATGGTGTAGAGAAACAAGTGTTTGGGACCTGATTCTGTGCCCACTGAAGTCAAAGATACATCACTGATTAGCTTCAGAGGTGAAAGACTGAGCGATTGGGTGACAAATAGACACAAATAAATTAGAGAATGATTGTGAAATTAAAACAGAAAATAGAAGTGAATGAAATACAAATCAATTATACCGTCTCAAATAGGAAAAGTCCTTCTGGAAGAGCCTACAGGAAAATAACTAACTAAATGAAATCTTCTTATGATCCTTCCTGGATCAGGAAGGCTTTCTGGTCAAAATATCTGTGGTGGCTTTATTTTCTGCTGATATGTATGATAATCCCTTTGTTCCATCTGCAAACACTAGGAGGTAAAATTTTAGCATGATGCTCTGGGATTTAACTCTAAGACTCCCATTAATGATAATGAGAATCATGTTGTTTGACTGCTCTGCATTAAACTGAGTATTTACATCCTAGTCCGGAGCACTCTGGTTGAATTTTTAAATTATATTTACAGATAAGTTCCATAACCAAACACAGATTGTTTTATTAAAAGGTGCAGATTTCAGACTTCATTTTGATCTGCAACCAAGTGGGATTGGTTTAGTGAGTGGAGAGAGAGAGTTAAAGAAAAGTGTCCGTTTAATAACACTTGGTTTGTCTGCATCAAAGGGTTTAGAGAGGTTAAGGGCTAGAATGTTCCCTGCCCCACATGTGCAAGGGAAAGAGGGGGTATGAAGAGCCCATATTGTATCTCTGTGCAGTGTCTAGGTATAAGGGCTGAAATTATCCTCAAGCCCACTGGGAAGCCTATAATGCTCTGAGGATGGGGTCATGGCTTTACCCCCCAGACAGGTGAGCAACACTTGCCCCACTCCCCACTCATTCAAAGGGTGTAATAGGAGGCAGGGGGTTTTGGAAGCTCCTGGTGCCTATACAGGCAGTCCCCGGGTTACGTACAAGATAGGGACTGTAGGTTTGTTCTTAAGTTGAATTTGTATGTAAGTCGGAACTGGTACATATTGTAGGGGAAACTCTAGCCAAACATTTTTTTTAGTTTTGGATAGCATAGGGAAAGGTTAACTCCCCTCAAATGTTTGTTTTGCTGTCTGTTCCCCTGTTCAGAATATTTCACATCTATTTCTGTCCCTGTGACAAACTCAGGACTAAAGGAGTAACTCATCAAATACCAAACAGCTCTGCACCATGCTTTGAGCTAATAGCTTTATTTCCACACACCACCCAGGGTTCTAGGAGGAGGGTCCTTTTTTTGCTAACACAATGAGGCCAGCACTTTGTTTGTTTTGGTGGAGTCTTTGTTTGCCCAGGGAGCCCAGCATGTATAGGGGGAGGAGGGGCGGAGAGGCTGCTTTTGTCTGCTGTTCGGCAGCCTGTTGCTCAGGGGAGGGGGCAGCCTGTTGCTGGCAGGGGGGGAGGGGGGAGGCGTGCAGGATGCGAGGCCGCGGGGGGGGGGGGCAGCGGGCGTGGGGAGGCACTTTTCCTCTGCCCGGCAGCTCTGCGGGATCCCTGTCCCTGTGGCCAGCTGCTGCAGGCAGAGGCCAGTTGGAGCCGGCCGAAGAGGAGGAGGAGGTGGATTCTAGGACCCAGGTGAGCGAGCCCCGGGGACGCTGCTGCGCTCCGGGAGCCTGGCATGTATAGAGGGGAGGAGGGGCAGAGAGGCTGCTTTTGTCTGCTGTTCGGCAGCCTGTTGCTCAGGGGAGGGGCCAGCCTGTTGCTGGCAGGGGTGGGGGGGGCAGCGGGCGTGGGGAGGCACTTTTCCTCTGCCCGGCAGCTCTGCGGGACCCCAGTCGGAGCCGGCCCGAGGAGGAGGAGGATCCTAGGACCCAGGTGAGCGAGCCCCAGGAATGCTGCTGCGCATGTGTGGGAGTTGCCTCACCCCGTTCGTATCGTTCGTATCTAGGGATCCGACGTAAGTCGGATCCACGTAAGTCGGGGACTGCCTGTACTCTGTGCAGGTCAGTGGTTTAAATCCACCACTTATCCAGAAGGACTCAGTCCTCCCAGCAACCCCTGTGATGTAGACAGTGCATAATTATTTACATTTTTACTCATGGATAAACTGCGGGTGAGAGAGTGGGAGATTATCCCAAGTACACAGCTAGAAGTTTTGAGATTAGAAACCAGGAGGCGCTGGCCTCCCTGTTGCAATGGAGGTCACTGAGAGTGAATTTTTTTCACTGCTTTCTATGCCATGTCACTCCGTTGAAGGCATCTATTGAAATTGGCATGATAATAATATGGACTTAGGTCATGTTTGGTGATACAGCACTTAGAAAATACTTATAATTTAAAAAATACTGGGCCAGGTTTCCCCTGCTTGAAGACATCTTGTAAAGATTACTTAAAGGCAGTTTAGCTGACCATGGGAGAATCATCAGTGTAGATTGTTTTTCATATAGCGTACAAATGCAGTAGGGACTCCCATGCCATTCCCTTGCTGCCAGCATACATGGCATGATCAAGGAAGAGGCGGGCTGTGCCCAGAGCTTCCCCTCTTCCCTGGTAATCACTGGCTGCTGTGACAGCCTTTAGTTTAATACAGTTTGTGCCAGGGAATTGTCAATTGGGGAGCAGTGCTCAAAGGTGGCTTAAATAATTTTTTTTATATGCTCCACCCCTTAATGTCTCCTCAGCCCAAGCCAAGGATTGGGACCATTCCTGCAAATTGCTGTACAGAGCAGTAATAACACACTCCACATTTTCAAATATGGTTGTGTCGCTGGCAGGCCAGGAGCCAGCTAATGCCAAGGCCACTAGGCCTCACTGAACATTGATAAATGTGTAGTTGGAAATCAGGTTGGCTCAGCTGTGTGTTAGTGTTGTGCAAATCGGTGTTTGATTCATAGAGATGTGTTTAGCATTTGGAGTTTAGAAAATGGTTGTGAGTTGGCTGCATGCATCAATCTCACTTGTAATAGCTGAATCCCACGTTATAATGTAAGAGTTAAGGTTTTCTTTGTAACTATAGAAGTGTTTGCTTGAAAATGAATCTTCCTTCGTCACCCCAAGCAAGAGAGAAGCGAGTGTGAGAGACTAGTTTTCCACAAGAAGTGTCATCTCTTGCTCAACAGAAGCAGGCCCATAGACACCAAATGAACCACTGTGGGAAGGACTTTACTGACTGGTTGCCCCCCACACATTCCCATGAAGAGGGGACATGCACAAATCCTTGTCCTATTATAGTTTGACCTCTGCTTTGAGAAGGGAATAAAAATCCTGACCAGAAGACTCTGCAATACTATGCTGCTTGGAATTTGGTTGGTAAAATCTGCATATAGAACTCACAATCAGACTGGGGATTGTGCCCTGGTTTGTGACAGTCTGCCCTGAGGTTGGCACTCACTTCAAGCTGCTTGACTGTGGTTACAAAGTGTGTGCTCAGAAAGACATTTGGCCTACTTGCAACTCAACTTGCATTTGAATGTTGAGTAGTAGCCCACAAATGGATTCAATAAATGGATAAGAATTTGACTGTACAAATTAGGGTGTAAATACATATGAGACAGGTTGTGACTGCACTTATAAATCTATGTCACTCCTGTCTTGTGAAGTGTAAAGTTTAGCACAATGGTGACAACATTATCCAAACAACCTGTTTGACCGTACAGACCCTCTGTGTGTATGTTGCTATTTAATCAATTCAAATTATACTTAAATGAGCAACATTCCACATAAAACATTTACAGTTTGAACACCTCTGCTCATAGCTTATCTTTTTATGTAAAGAAAAATGTCATAAATACATTTAAAAAACCACCTGGATGGAATATGCAGAGCAATCACACACTCAAATACAGAATATTAGTCTGGAAAGAAACATGTTTGCATAATCAAATACAAAATTTAATCCTAAGTGTTAAGCAGGGTATCCCTTTTGACAGTGAGAGGATGTGATTGGTAGAAAATCCATATTGATTTTTATGATGCACAATTTAAATCACATCCCAACAGATGTCAGTGGTTTCCAATCAGGATTAACTTTTTCTCTAAATCATTTGATTCCCAGTTGCAGACAGTAAGATTATATCAGATCAAAATATCCTTTGAAGTCAATGAGATGTGGTTAGTCTCCATTTATAACTGAAGCCAATGGGGGAGATGATAAGAGGTAAAGTCAATGGGACAGTGTTTTACAAATTTTCTGCCAGTAAAACTTTGTTGTGTATTAATATCCAAAAGATACCTGAATCTATATCCCAGCATTCAAGTTCCGGTCTTCAGTAATCATTAGATCATCTCTAATGTTTCCTTTGGTCAAAAAAGGTAAATCCTGTTACTTTTCAGTAGCACATTACACAAAAGAAACTTTATGGTATATATTACTCTCACAAAGCAGTTTGCTCCATCTTGCAATCACTTACAAATGTTATCTCATCTTCCTTCCTGCATGAATGTCTGAGATAATCAATGAAGTTCCTGTGCAGAGAATAAATTGAGTTGAATGGCTCCTCTTAAATGGTACAATCAAAGGGGGGGAGGTTTGCTGATGATTTTGATATTCGGTTTAACTTTCTTCAGCAAGCTGTCAGCTCGGTGAAAGTGAGGTCAGTCTGACCATGCTCTTTTTAAAAGGATCTTCTTCTGAACCATCCATTTATGTATCCTCACCTGACACATTTCTACACTGGAATCAAGATGTATGTAATCTGCCCAGAAACCTGGCGTCTGAACATCGATTTCTCTGCACCTTATGTAGTCATTGCACCAGTGTAGATCAGGTATAAAATGCTAACCACATCACAATGATAATATTTAGCATATATTTTACACTGGTATAAATGCAGGACTTCAAAAAATACATATGGGTTCATGTCATTTTGTGTGTGTGTGTACACAATGATCACTTTTCTGTATTTTAAGTGTAAAATACAAAGAAATAGAATCAATTTAAGATACAATTCTGTAGACATTGATACAATGATTTGAAACTTTTGACTCGGTCATTTGCAAAACATCTGTGACAGGAAAAAGCACAAATCAAATTGCACCAAAAATGCTGGAGACCAAGGGATCGTGGTCTCAGGTCATCCCTATGGTCCCTTCTTGTTCTAGCTTGGCATCTCTTTAAAGAAATCACAGAAGCATAATTTTTCTCCATATATTGTAAGTGTCTGGGGGGCTTTGTGTTTGTAGAGTGAGCAGCACAGTGGAACTGAGGCTTTCAGGTGCTACTGCAGTACAAATAATAATCATGACTGAACATTGCACTTGCAACCAGTCATGAAGAATCCATTTGTCTGTGTTGTCCTGAGGCTCTCAGACACTTATTAATGTGAGAGTATCATTTTCAAGACCAGACGGGAGGTTCAGCCAATAGAGCAGACAAGAAACTTTGTGGGAATTTTTGCTCTTGTATGTTGGTCGTAATTTCATTGGCACCAGTGTCATTGATTATGTCTCTGCCTTGGATCTGACAGGATTTGTTGGTGAATTTGATTCAACTGTCCATAGATAAATCCTAGCTCTATCCCCAAGAACCACTTCAAACAAAGCTACTCCTGATGTGATGTGAAGTGTTTTAATGTGAGAGAACAAGAGTAGGGTGTTTTATATCTGGGTAATACACATTGTGTTGCTCTATATTAGCTTTTTGGTAGAATATTCATTTTGTTTCAGTATTTGTTGAACAATGCTAGCACTGGTTTATTCAATTGTATCATTGATTTTCTGTTAGGAGACCTAGATAATATATTGTAATGCATTGTGTAAATCAGCTTTGCAAATTTATCCTGAAGTTTGCCAGAGAAAAATCTTCTTGTCCATTCTTTATACAATGATTAATAATATTGGCAAAAACTGGTGATAATTTAAATATCTAATGAAAACAATAAATATTCACCCCCCCCTCCCCCGCTCCAGTAAATAGAATTCTGCAAAGGCGGAGTATAGAAATGAAACTCTTCATTATGGTCCATATTATAAAGTGCTTTTCAAGTGTTTACTGCAGAGAAAAATGAAACACAATCTGATAGTCTAGGATTACTATAAAATGTCTAAAAAGTGAAAAGGTGAATTTAAGTGTATTTTCATTTACTCTGAATTTCCAGTATATTCATGGATCAAGGATGGATCACTTTCCATCTAACATAGGACTGATTTTAAGTTGATATTACCTCATTTTTGTAAGAGCTTATCTATATGGTGCATTAATTCATACTGGAGGGGTGTAAATTCTAGAGTACATTAGCCTATTGCACACTGAGGGCACGTCTACACAGCAGGGCTAATGCCAAAATAAGGTACGCAACTTGATCTACGTCAATGGTGTAGTTTAAGTCAAAATAGTTTATTTTGGCTTTGGGCACTGTCTACACAGAAGAAAATCTGAGAGGGTATGTCTACGCTAGCCCCCAGATTGATCTAATATCCCGCGCTTGATTTGCATGTTCCCGGCCGGTCGCCATTTTAGAAATTGACTAGCCCGAAGTAAGTGCCCACGTCTACACGTGACAGTGAAATGGGATTCCAAAATAAAGCCCTGACTCGAATTAGCTGGTAAACCTCATTGCAGGAGGAATACCAGCTAATTCGAGTTAGGGCTTTATTTCAGAATCCCGTTTCACTGCCGCGTGTAGACGCGGGCAGTTACTTCGGGCTAGTCAATTTCTAAAATGGCGACCAGCCAGGAACATGCAAATCAAGCGTGGGATATTTAAATTCCATGCTTCATTTGCAATTTCGGTCTTCCTCATTAGCCTCCCTAGATCGATCTAGTGGACTAATGTAGACATACCCAGAGAGAGCACTATTCCTCTGACTTCCATTACTCATAAAATGAGGGTTACAGGAATCAGAATAAGAAGTCCTCCAGCTCGACATTATTTTGACATTATGTCGAAATAACTGCTTGTAGTGCAAACACAGGCTGTTATTCGAAATAACACGGCTGTGTAGACATACCCTGACTGACCTGTGTGGATCCTGTTTGGCACGCATTAAAGGTTCCCTGGTGTGCTTTAGTAGAGTCCTACTTCAAAGAATGCTACATTAATGGGGAATTTTTAGTGCATGGCAGCTGGGTCCACACAGACTGGTAAATATGCACTATGCTAGCACAAAATAGAATTTACACCTCTCTGGACTATCACACTGTGTAGACAAGACCTGAGTATCAAAGTAGCAAAACTTTACTATCTAGATATTACATTTTGATAATTCTAAGTTCACATTTATATTCTACAGATGTGCTATGGTTTTTTAAAAATGTTATCTAGAAGCTTTTTAACTTGTGTTACAGTTTCTCCCCACACTTATGGTGTTGTCTAAAAATCTTTTGTTTCATGCGCTAATCTTTTTTGTTTTGTTTTGTTTTATTCCTTTCCTATCCTGGATTTTGTTTCACTCAGTGACGTTCATTGATATTTTTTTTTCCCTAGAAATTTACTGTATAGTCAAGTTTAATTAAATGATTAATTGAATTACATAGTCATGGAAATGCTGGCATTTTGAAGCCAAATATTGGAAAGAAAGTGATACACATTCACTGCTTTGCTAGACTTTCACTCAGAAAGCAACAAGGGAAGTCAAGGAACCTGTTACAGCTTACTGATTTTCAGGGGAGATTTGTAGTATGCTGCATCCCAGCATAGGTTGGTTACAGAAACCAGAAGGCTGCTCTAATTTAAGCAACGTTCCCTCCTAGGACTGGTGAGCATTGCTGTGGCACATAGTGCTCTGATCATGTCAACCTTTCCCCAACACACCCTCTATGCCAGTGCAGATTGGGATGGTGCAGAGGCCTGTTTTGCATCAGGCTATGTCTACTCTACAGAGTTTTTCCAGGATACAGGAGGTATCCTAGAAAAACTCTGCTACATCCAGGGAATAATTCTGATCTTCCAAAAAATTTTTCGGAAGAGCAGATACGCTTTTTTGGCATCCCTGTTAACCTCATTTTACAAGGAAGAAGGGATGTTCCGAAAAAGGGGGAGTTCCCACATTTAGCCCAGTGTAGACAGGCCAAGTGTCAGAAAAGCCTCTTCCAAAAAAAGCAGAAAAAGCTACGCAAATTGCGGTCTGCAGTTTACGTAGCTTTTTCCAGAAGAACAGTGTAATATAGACATATCAGATGAGATCTCTCTCACATCCAGGGCATTCTCATTTGGCCTGCTCCAGCTGCTTTCTGTCTGCATTGTGGCAGTGAGGCAGCACAAAGGGGATGGGATACAAGGGAAAATATAGCTCTGTGGATTGAAAGAATTCAGAAGAACTGGTTAATTTTTTTTTATATGACAGGTATTAGCCCTTAAATGATATGGAATTCTAAGGCCTCTGTGTGGGTTTAAGGAGAGTTTGAAACACCCACTTGGCAAGCCAGCTAATGGATTTTCTCTTATCACTGAGCTTCTATGGCTTTATAATAATTAACCAGAGGTCTGTGAAGATAAATCCTGTTTCATGATATTCAGTGGCAATAACTCTTCAATGCTATGTTCTTCCATTCCATGACTGGTATGATGTTGCATGTTTTAGATCTTTGACGTCAGAGAAGGTGAATAACAGAATTGCTCATTTATATTATTTCTAGATTAGAGCATGCTGATATTTAGCTGGCATCACTCAGATTCCTATATCCTTGTTTTCTGGAATTCTAAGAGCTCTAGAAGCATTTGGAAAGATGATTTAAAAATGCATGCAGCTCTATGATTCTATAATTCTAGAGCAGCGATGCTCAGACTGAGGCTCAGAAGCCACAGTGGTTCTTTACATGTCTCCTGCAGCTCTTCGCAGCATATGATATTAAAGCAGTGTGTGATTTCATTGTTAACCACTTGGGATGCTTTTACTATGTAATTAAGCAACTGTAGAATATTGGTCAGTCATTTTGCAGTGAGAATTTTATTTATATATGTATCCTTCTGCCAGGTAGCACCAGCAGCCGCCAGGGCTGGGTTCAATATCTAGGGGTTCTGCTACATCCATCCATCACAGAACTGGCTTGAGCCTCCTTCCAGTAACCTGGGAAATTCACACAACACCCCTGGGCACCTCTGGGAGGCAATGCTTCTCCATTCGCGAGCACAGAATCTGTGTATGGAAAATAAACTTTTAATAAAAGGGGCAAGAAGTATTGTGGCATTAATTTGGGAAACCACCACAAAGTTCATAACCAAACCCACAAGTAAACATCCCAGTTCAAGTGGGTGAAGCAATGTCTTTTTCCTCTCAAGCTCTCAAGTCCAGCAATGTAAATGTCCCCTTCACATGCCCAACCCTTCTCTGCACCCCACTCACAGTTACTGCCCTTGGTTAGGGCAGACCAGAGTTCAGAGGTGACCTGCAGAGCTCACCTCCCTTTCTAAGTGTATGTGGGAGGATAGGAGGCATCTCACCCACTCTGCTGGTCCGCTGGTTACTCGCCATCCACCTGCTCACTGCTCTCTGGTAATTCATCGCCCCTCGCTGCCGCTGCTCTGCTGGCTGTTTCTCATGCCTCTCCATCACCACCATGCTGGCAGCTCATCACATCTTCCTCTGGCTTGTGGTGGATTTGGCTCTAGGCCAAACCTGGTGATTTCAGCGCTCAGTGATTTCAGTTGTTAGCTGAAAGCACAATCCAGCCACAAGATATTCCAACATACTCTGGTGTACATTTACATACAAAGAGATACCTTATGGAGCCTTGAACTCTATCATTGAAACAGTGGGGAGAAACAGGTTGAAACAGTCTTACAGTTCACACCTGGAGGGCATGCAGCCTACTGACTCATCTCTGTCCCCAGCTTAATCTATAGGTCTCTGGAAGAGGAGCCTTTGTCCATCCAAGAATATGTACACTGACAGGGTCTCTCCTTTGAACTGAGGTAAACACTGTCTGACTTTTTCTGCATTCCCTCAATAACTGCAAGCACTGGTGGTCATGTTACATTTCCTGCATTTGCTGTTAAAGCAGTTTGTGATCCCACAACAGCCAAATTGGTTACAATGCGCAAACACCTTCTAACAGTTGAATATCTAGGAGGCTTAAGCAAACTGAGTGAACTGTGTTTACATAACCACACTCAGGATTTCTTTCCCAGACCAGCTGGCTGTAATGGAAACATTGATTCAGATCCTGCTTATATATAATATATAATCCTGCTTTTATATATAATATAAAATTCTCATTGCAAAATGACTGACCAAGAGAGAGAGAGAGAGAGAGAGGCAGAGAGAAAAATGAATTGCACACTAGAGTAGCTCTCTTGGGAATGTTGACCACTAATTTGGCTTGTGAACCTCTGAGGCCTGAGTATCAGTGTCTTGGAGAATTACACAGACACAGTCCTAGTTAGTGGATCTGATGTGACAACTTTGAGAGAGGTGCAGGAATGGTGAGACAAGGAAAGAAGGGAGGAACAGAGAGAGTACACAAAAAGGAAGGATGGTGTTAGGGACAAGTTAAAGGAAGAGAAAATGGTACAGGAAAATATCACAAGGATGAAATTAGGAGCCAGTAAATCCAATTACCAATATGAAAACAGGGAGGAACATTAAAGGAAGTGGAAATAAAGTCAATTAGTGGTGGCGTCCAGAGTTTTGGGGTGTCAGCTGGTGAATGGTGGATAATTTGATACAGGCTAATTGCATCATTTACCTATTCGATTTGAGATCCAAATCCTACTCCTTCCAGGGTAATGGCTCCAGATAAGTGAATAGTTAGAACAGTTTTGATACATTCATTGTTTTGCTTTAAACAGCTCTATGTACATAAGGTAAAACATAAGAGGAAAATGTCCCTGGGTATGTCTACACTACAATGTTAGTTCGAACTAACATTCATAGGCGCTACACTAGCGCTCCGCTAGTTCGAATTTAAATCGAACTAGCGGAGCGCTTAGTTCGAACTAGGAAAACCTCATTTTAGGAGGACTAAGCCTAGTTCGAACTTACTAGTTCGAATTAAGGAGTGTGTAGCCCCTTAATTCGAACTAGTGGGAGGCTAGCCCTCCCCAGGTTTCCCTGGTGGCCACTCTGGCCAACACCAGGGAAACTCTATTGCCCCCCTCCCGGCCCCGGATCCCTTAAAGGGGCACGGGCTGGCTACGGTGCCCGTGCCAGGTGCAAGCCTGTCATCACCCAGCCAGCAGACCCTGCACCTGGCACGGCACAGAGCCACCCACCCGATGTCCCCCAGCCCTCCCCCTCTTCCCGGGACCAGGCTGGTGGCTCCCGGGAGCTTGCCCAGGACCGCAAGAGGCGGGCACCTTCCTGGGCTAGTGCAGACATCGTGGACCTCGTCCACGATCTCCGCACTAGGCACAGGAAAGTGGCCGGCTAGGGCAGGAGAGCTGCCAGCCTGGCCACCCAGGAGCAGGTGTGCATGAAAATCAAGGGGGTCCACTGAGACCCCCCCGACCCTGAGCCCTGAGCTTAGAATGGCCGTACTGGGTCAGACCAAAGGTCCATCTAGCCCAGTAGCCTGTCTGCCGACAGCGGCCAACCCTAGGGACCCTGGAGGGGATGGACCGAAGACAGTGACCAAGCCATTTGTCTCGTGCCATCCCTCTCCAGCCTTCCACAAACTTTGGGCAGGGACACCACTCCTACCCCCTGGCTAAGACTACTCCATGGACCCAACCTCCTTGACTTGATCTCACTTCCCTTTAAACTCTGTTCTAGTTGTAGCCTTCACAGCCTCCTGCAGCAAGGAGTTCCACAGGTTAACTATTTGCTTTGTGAAGAAGAACAACTTTCTCTTACTAGTTTCAAGCCTGCTACCCATTCATTTCCTTTGGTGTCCTCTAGTCCTTCTTTATGGGAACTCATGAAGAACTTTTCTGAATGCACCCTCTCCACCCAACCCCTGCTTTTAGAGACCTCTATCCTGTCCCCCCTCCGTCTCCTCTTTTCTAAGCTGAGAAGTCCCAGTCTCTGTAGCCTCTCTTCATCTGGGACCTGTTTCCAACCCCTGATCATGTTAGTTGCCCTCCCCTCTCCCAGCCTTTCTCTTCCCCTCTCCCACCTCCTTTTCCCAGTCTCCCCCAGTTTTGTTCAATAAAGACAGAGTCAATATTGGAAGAAACGTTATCTTTATTTTATACATCAATAATAAGGGGGGCTAGGGAAGGGTAAGTGGAAGGAGGTGAGGGAGGAATGGGGCACGAGCCCCCGATGGGGAGGACTGGGTTGGCTCTGTGGGCTTCTGGGGGTGGAAGCTCTCCTGCAGCCCCCCAATTGCCCCCTCTCCTCAGATGGCAGCCTGCGGCAAGTGCAGCCGGGCTGATGGCCGAGTGCTGTGATGTGCCCAGTGTGGGCACTCCAGGCACTCCAAGCCAGGACTGGTTTGCAAGCGGGGCACCCCTGAGAACTGTCTGTCCGGGGTGGGGGTCGGGTCCCTTTAAGCGCAGCCCTCGGCTAGCCTGAGACAGCATCTCCACGCTCTAAGTCCTCCTCTGATGCCCTGCCGGCACTGCTTCCGGCCATCCTTAAGCCCTGTTCAGGGTCCACTTAATGTGGACATGCTAGTTCGAATTAGCAAAACGCTAATTCGAACTAGTTTTTAGTTCTAGACGCGTTAGTTCGAATTAGCTTAGTTCGAATTAGCACTGTAGTGTAGACATACCCCCTGAGACAAAGTCAAGTGTAGCTGTGATACAAAAGCTTTGAATAGCAGAAGAAAAGGAATGGGTTAGATGGGGCCTGGTGCAGTGTGGGTGTGTGCATAGGCGGGATAATGAGGAGACGGTGTAATAATACTTCCCTCCTTTTTGTTCCCCAAGCAAACACAATCTTGCTTCATGTAGCACAAGTGTAATCCACATACCTACTGATTGTGGTGCACTGTCCCAAGTAGTGGTATTTAGACCACTTACAGAAAGAGAGAATCAGTTTCCTCTATAGCCTTATCTGAGAGCCAGCTGACTTTTAGCTCAAGTGATAGAGGCTCATGCACTAAGCTTCAGAGGTCCTAGGTTTGGTTACACAAGGACTGTGCTAATTTCCATTAAGCGAACAAAGAGGGCCAAGGGTTATCTCACCTCCCCTGCACTGACTAGTGCAACTAAGGTAGGAAGGGGAGACATGTATTCACCCCCTGTCATGATATAGCTTGTGCTCAAGCTTCCATGGTATTCCTGGAAACTTTGAGGCACAATGCCTTCTGAACATTCTCTCAGGGCTGTGTACTGCTACTGCCCCTTCCATGGTGATGCTGGTAGTCCTAGTGGAGGCTATTAATTTGAACAAACATAGAATATTACAGCTGAGTCCTTTAAAGGCTGCCATTGCCCTGCACCTTGAATAATCACATAGGTCCTGATTCAGAGAGTTACTTAAGCACATTCCTAACTTTAAGTGTAGACCTGCTCCCATTAGGTGATTAAAAGCACATACAGGCTACGTCTAGACTGGCATGATTTTCCGGAAATGCTTTTAACGGGAAAGTTTTCCGTTAAAAGCATTTTCAGAACAGAGCGTCTAGATTGGCATGGATGCTGTTCCTCAAAAGCACTTTTTGCGGAAATGCGTCTGTGCCAATCTAGACGCGCTTTTCCGCAAAAAAGCCCCGATCGCCATTTTCGCGATCGGGGCTTTTTTGCGGAAAACAAATCCAAGCTGTCTACACTGGCCCTTTTGCGCAAAAGGACTTTTGCCTGAACGGGAGCAGCATAGTATTTCCACAAGAACACTGACAATCTTACATGAGATTGTCAGTGTTCTTGCGGAAATTCAAGCGGCCAGTGTAGACAGCTGGCAAGTTTTTCTGGAAAAGCGGCTGATTTTCCAGAAAAACTGGCCAGTCTAGACACAGCCACAAAGTATTTTACTGAGCTGATGCCTTCTGCCAATGCTCACTGAGAGCAAGGTGGGGATTGAACAATACTGTTTTGATTTGCTAGAGTCTTATCTACAGTTGGCCCTGTTCCTGGTTCAGGTGAAATAAGAGTCAGGCCCCAAATGTATGACTTAATGATTCCTTCTAATGGAGTTATTCCCAGTTATACTAATGCTGGAGTTTGCCTAACCGCTCTCTTCTAGAATGAGATAAATAACATTTGGGGTCAAAAAGTTCTGGATGAAAGGTACTCTAAGCAAAAATCAAAACATTTGGGAACATTAGAATACGTAGCAGTGAAAACTGCCAGCAGACCCTGCAATGGCTGTCACACATACACTTCCATTTTTGTATGTTCTACAGCTCTAACATTGAACACATGAAGCAGCCTCTGTAAAAATGTTCCTATCACAACAGAGCTGAACATACCACTATCATGCCATATCTCTTCTCCACACTGTTCAGAAAACCAGACAATGTCATAGAAATGTTATTAATGGACGCATCCAGAGTGTATGGATGAGCCAGCTGTCCTCAGTGATGTATTTAAACCATTCTCTCTATTATATGTTGAGCAGGTTAAATATAATTAACACTGGTCAGTGGGTCTTTTTGCTTTACATACTTTATGAATGTATTGCCTCAATTATCAGGGAGGAAAAGAGAACAAAAATTAATAGCTGCTGATATAAGCTAGGCTAAGTCATTTACATCTAAACATATATTATTCACCCTAAGAAAAATGAATGTTTTCTCTCATTGAATCCCATAATTGTTTTATTGCTACATTCTAGAATGTAAATAATCACCCCCCTTTAATAAATTACATGCAACCTGTCTAGCTCTGAAAATGAACATTTCAATATCTTCAGACACACAATGACATCATATCAATATTTAAAATCATATTATGCATGTATTCCTGGTTGTCCAACTTCATTAAGGGCATTCATCAGCCCTCCAGCTACAGTGTATTCCCATTGGAGTTGTAGGCCTCAGGCCCTACCAAACAGAAATTTAAACTAACTTGCCTTTTTAATTCACATTATTCTCAAATATTCTCTTTTTTAACCCCCTGCCATGACTAAGGCACTTAGACCTGGCTATGATTTTGTGCATGTCAACATTTAACAGACAAAATCCTCATTATTATGTCAGAACATATGTGCATGAGAATAACACAATTTCTCCCTCTCCCTTTCTCCACCTGGCCCCTTCCCTCTTTTTGGGTACAATAATAATCTTATTATCTTTTGCTCTAAAATAAGTTAATAATTTGAGCCACTTTTTTAAAAAAACGGCACAAGTTGCAAACAAATTAAATTTCATTATTTTTGCATCTCTTCCCAAAACAAATCTCTTGATCTATTTTTTATATAGCTGAGCCTATGCAGCGTGAATGCATATCCTTTATGGTGGCATCAAATGTTGATGTATCAGTACATTTCTTTTTTCCCCACAAAAATAAACAGGTTTCTTGTTATGTTCAGCAGTATGATTACAGTTCTCTTCTCAATGCCAGAATGACCTTGAAAATGAAAGAGAGACATTCTGATACAGAAACAGTGGAGGAAAGAGGACGTTGCATCAGTGCACGGGTTTGCTTCTGACCAGATGCTACAGGCAATAGTTTAATCCCCTGACTTATTTGCGAGGAGTTCAGTGAAAGTGATCCAGTATCCATCATGTCTGAAAAAGAAGTTTGGTAACAAAAGGGGGTGTCCAGGTAACTGTGATATGTGTATCGAGGGTTCTCTCCCAGGAGATGTTGGTGATTTTAATGTTTAAGTCAGTGCAATGTAACTGGGTGCTATATCCAAGAACCTTTTAATCACGTCATACAGATTTGTATACCTAGCCAAGGGCTGAAGAACTTCACAAGCTTTCCCAGAGCGGTCACATATCAGTAGCCTTCAAAGAGGGAAGGCAAAAAGGAGGGAAAGAAGAAAGGGAAAATATAAGATCACACACAGGGTCAGTTTTCAGCTGTATCTTTTTTTGTAAGTTACATTTGCTTATATAGTTTTGTTCTGTTTCATTCCTTCTTTCTCTCTCTCTTCCTCTCATTTGTCTCTTGTCTCCTCCCTTTTATTTTCTTGGGATCATTTTTCTCTCTCTGTTGGTCCTGTGTTCCTCTTCCTTCTTTTGTTCTTGCTTCTCTCCTACACTGATTCTTTTTCTGTTCCCTTACTCTATATTCCCATCCTTTCTCGTGCCCTAAATGCAAGAGAATCCCATCCCCCTTCTAGTCAGACTTTTGCAAATTCTCTTATCTCAGCAACACTAGTCTTTGATGAAATATAGTAGACTTCTTCTCCCCTGCCTGCCCTCTGATCCCTCTGGACAGCTGTACAACAGGTGTGGAGAAGGATCAAAGTGGCTTCTCGTTGCATCCCTGTCAAGGGTCAGATAGAATCTTACTCTATAATTTTCTGTATGAGTTCTTGCAACAGATTCATCATTGGAGTATTTGAGCACTTTCTAGTAGTACATTCAGTAGTCTGACTAATGTGTTATGTTTATTCACACACATAGCTATATGCAGTGGTGCGGGAACAATATTTGGAGTGGAGGTGCTAAACTGCACCCCCCTTTGTCTGTGTCCGTACCCATCACTACCCATTAGAACTGGGGCCAGTGCCAGGACGTTGGGCCCAGCAGCTAGGTGGGGTCCAGGGCTGGTGGTTTAATATCAGTATGACACGTTTAAGCGATATTAAGATAAGATCATTTTAGTGCTTGAAATTACCAGGACAAGGGAAAAAAAGACCTAGACCTTTGACACATTACAGGATTGATAAGGATGTTAAGGACTAGTCGACTATCTGGTAAGATTTGTTTTTTGGATAGTTGAGTTGACTAGTCACTTCCCCCCCTTGCTGCCTCTATTATATAGAGGCAGCAAAGCAGGGGAGGGAAGAGGGGCTACTTCAAAGTGGCGGCACTGGGGTGGCATTTCAAAGGGAAGCGAAGCCCTCCTGGGAAACAACGGACCTGGCAATTGAGACCCTGAGCAACAGGGGCATGGGGCTGGGATGTCCAAAACCTGGGGGTGCTACAGTGCCCCCTGCATTCCTACTCCCTGTGCTTATGCTATATGTTTCGGAAAGCTAAGGTCAAGGAAATGAGCTAGCATGGTTTTTTTAAGTGTAGCTGCAGCAATGTTGATGATGGGATGGGGTAGCTGTTGAGTATTAAATTGAGTTGTACTTGGGGTTGTTAGCCCATCCTTCTGCCAGCATTGTGGTAGCCACACTGCTATTTTTGAGCACACTAACTTGAGGAAAGCAAGTGTGTGTATGTCTACATGGGGTGAATATTACATGTGCAGATGCCGAATGGAAGGTGCTGAGTTTGAGGGGAGAACATTGCACAGTCTTGGGCCACTCATGAGAAAACCCTGTCCCCATCTTGTAGAGAGTTCCATTGTGTCCAAGGAGCAAAGTTTTCATTCTGGGTTTTAGGTGAACTTTCTGGAGATGCTGTCATTGGTGCTAGACACTCCAAGGAGGGGAGGACAAGGCAGAGTAATGGCTTGGTTTCCTTATCTGTGCTCACCAGCAGAACTAACCCAGGGCCAAAATGATTTGCCCTCCCAGTTGTTGGAGCTGCTCCTCTTGTATGTTTTGCATGAGGGTGCCAGCAGGCATTCTCGACTGAGTGAGCTGGAATTGTTCATGGGAGTCACGCTCCTGCGCAGACTCGCACAGGTGTGCAGCATGATTGAAGTACGTGGTGATTGCAGCCGTGTAAGCAAGGTCAGAGTTGGTTCCTCAGTCTTAAGAAAAAAGAATCCTCAGGAAATGTGGGTGTGCATATTAAAACTGCCCCAGTAGGCAGCTCTGACATGTGGGGCTGCCTGGCACAAGCACAGCACATAATAACACAAAGTCTTTGGCAGAGTTACAGGGCTAATCTTTATATAACTGTTCCCGAACAACTCTTCTAATGTACTAAGTACAAACAAGCTTTCCATCAACATTAGGCTGCATGCAGATCATCCTGTGTCACCTGTTCCTACTGAAGAAACACTATCTCCATGGCAAGGAAAACCTCATTCTGCATTGTAGCTGATTCTCCCCAAATGATCACTCAGAGTATTAATGAAACATGGGCTGGTGATTGATTTTAATGCCGTTTTGTGATTTTTTTTTTTGTGGGTAAAGGGGAGAACTGAAGGGATGTTCAACTCAGTTTTTAACTTCTTGCTTCCATAGGTTGTTTCCTAAACCAGTTTATCAAAATGCATGGAGGAGAAATGGTCTTGTGGTTAAGGCCTGGCCTGACATTTCTTCTTGTGGAATGTTAGGCCAATTGCATAATCACTCATTGCCTCAGTTTCCCCTCTGTAAAATGTGACTGATACCCTTCCTTTTATTTGTCTTGTCAGATTTGTATGTAAGCTCTTTGGGGGCATGCATGACCCGTCTCCTTGTATGTGTTTGTACAGCACCTAGCACAAAGGGGCCTGATCTCAGTCAGGGGTCCATTTAAAACATATAGTAGTAATCATAGTAGTAATAATGCAAGTCATGATCATAACAGAAAGAAGAAAATAAAACCTGAATCTCAAGATAAGGATGTGAACCTGAGCAGACTGTACTAAAAGATTTCCTGCCCTTTATCCCAAATGATCAGTCAGGTGTTAGCTACTTCTTTTGTTAAGTGACTTATCTCTTTATATAGTCACACAGTATTTCCACATTTGTAAACTGGATTTAGTTCCACGGCTCAGCCATCTTCACCCATAGACTAGTCTAAAGTTCCTTGATTTGGGTGTTCTTTTTACTCAGTATCATAAAGCCAAAAATATATGAACTGCTGCACTGAAGAACCATGTGGCAAATGAATAAAATCATGCAAGTTTCTGAAAGCTGGAGGAGTGCCATAATTTTATTGGCAATGGAGCTTATTCTTCTTTTCCCCTTTGAGCTGGGCCTGCATTCCACAGACAAAAAAAACCTTCATGGAATTTTACCAGCATCAGATTTGATTGTCAGCTTGAGGATTTCCACTGGCAGCAGGTCCAAGAGGGACATCGCTTATTCCGCTATATCCAATGAAAGACTACTTCTGGCTGGCTCTGGGGGCAGTCCTCAAATGCATGCTGCAAAGCGCTGCCTCAGAAATGGACTTGGTAGATTTGTGGAGCAATCATTAGCAAAAGTTGAATACGGAGAGGAGAGGTTCAGATAAATGGTATTTGCAACCCCAAATAGCTCAGAAATCATGAGTCACCCCTTCCCTCCCCAGGCCCACTGATGTGGGTGTACGGGCATGGAAGGACAAAGAAGGCAGTTGCCCCAGGGCCCAGTGATTCAAAGGGATTTGCGGCTCCTGTCCACCACACTGGTTACTGAAGCAGTGGTGGCAAGCAGAGCCCTAAGTGTGGCTCTGAGGTCTTGGGGAGCGGGGCTCTGCGCTGGCTGCCCCAGCTTGCCTAGGGGCCTACAGAGTCTGTCACTCCTCTGTCCCTCCCCATGAGATTGGTTTAAAAGATGAGATTGTTTTAAATATATAATTTTGGTGTCCTCTTTATTTGCTGCCTTGAATTTTGAGTCTCTGGCATATTCTCCTCTTACATTTTTAAGATTTTATCTTCCAGCATGGGGGCTAGGAATTTACTTTTATTTTACATGAAAGCTAAGATTCTTCCTTGATCACATGCCTCCAGGAGCAGACACTTTAAGAAGAACTTCAACTATTGCAAGACTCGCAATAAGATCACAAGCATTGGAAATGGCTTTGCTTCAGCAAGAGAGAATCAATAAGGTAAAATTGTTAATTAGTCGTGGACAAATGAGGGCAGTATTCTTGCCAGCATGTTAAAGAAGTATGGATTGATGAATGAACTGTAAGGTGGATAGAATGCTGGCTAGATTGTTGGGCTCCCAGGGTAGTGATCAATGGCTTGATATCTGGTTGGCAGCAAGTGTCAAGTGGCATGGCCCAAGGTTCAGTCCTCGGCTATGGCTACACTGCCATGCTTTTCCGGAAGAGGATATGCAAATGGAGTGCTCATTTGCATATCTTCTTCTGATTCTTTTTGTGGAAGAGGTTTGTGTGCAAAAAAGTCCCGCACTGACGGCGCCTTTTTGCGCAAAACCCCCCTTTTGTGCAAGATCCCTTCTTCCTCAAAAATTGAGGTGTACAGGATCTTGTGCTAAAGGGGCTTTTTGCACAAAAAGGCACCATCAACACAAGGCTTTTTTGCGCAAAAACCTCTTCCTCAAAAAGAATCGGAAGAAGATATGCAAATGAGCGCACCATTTGCATATCCTCTTCTGGAAAAACACGGCAGTGTAGTTATAGCCCTGGTGCTGGTTTTGTTCAACATTTTCATTAATTATCTGGATGATGGAAAGGACTGCACCATCAGCAAGTTTGCAGATGACACAAAGCTGGGATAAGAGATAGATACACTGAAGGGTAAGGAGAGGGTCCTGAATGACCTAGACAAATTGGAGGATTGGACCAAAAGAAATATGATGAGATTTAGCAAGTCAAGTGCAGAGTCCTGAATTTAGGATGGAAGAATCCCAAGCACTGCTACTAGCTGGGTGCTGAGTGGATAAGTGGCAGTTTTGCAGAAAAGAACTGGGAGTTACAGTGGACAAGAAGCTGGATATGAGTCAACAATGTGCTCTCATTGCTAAGAAGGCTAATGGTATATTGAGCTGCATTAGTTGGATCACTGCCAGCAAGTAAAGGAAAATGACTATTCCCCTCAATTCGCCACTGGTGAGACCACATCTGGAGTATTGCATCCAGTTCTGGCCCCCCCACTACAGAAAGGATGTGGACAAATTGAAGAGCATCCAGTATTGGGCAACAAAAATGTGTAGGGGATGGGGCACATGACTTATAAGAGGAGGCTGAGGGGAAGATACATAGTTGGCAGAAGAGAAGAATGAGAGGGGATTTGATAGCAGCCTTCAGTTACCTGAAGGGGGGTTCCAAAGAGGATGGAGAGAGGCTGTTCAGTGGTGACAGATAATAGAACAAGGAAAAATGGTCTCAAGGTGCAGTGGGGGTGTGCTAGGTTGGATATTAGGAAAAACTATTTCACTTGTAAGGTGGTGAAGCATTGGAATGGGTTGCATAGGGAGTTGGTGGAATCTCCATCCTTAGAGGTTTTTAAGGCCTGGCTTGACAGAGCCCTGCCTGGAATGGTTTAGTTGAGGTTGGTCCTGCTCCATCACATCACTCTGCTGCTGTAGTTATTAATGTTTGAACCAAAGAAAAGGTCAACAAACTAGATGGGAGAAAAGAGATGGAGGGGTGATATATATAGAGAGAGAGAGGTGAAGGGCTGATATATATTTAATCTCCTTGGAGGTGTCGATATTTTTTCTCCTCTTTCACTATCCTGCTTACTCCTTTTTTATTTTTAACTATAAACATTTTCTCCAAGGGTGCTTTTTTTTAGGATGGGGTGACTTGTTGCATTTTTAAATCAGTCATGTGTTCAACTGCAACAGGAGAATGCTATTTGAGTCATTTCCAAAATGAAGTGTTTTTTTTAAATTGAAGTGCTCCAATAATTTTAAATTGTTCGGCATAGTGCATGCCCAGAACTCTAAGCCTTTCCAAATGCAGTGCTTCACAATTTTTTTAAAGAGCACTTCATTTTGGAAGTGAATAGGGTGTTCTGGGCATGTGCACAGTAGACCAATTTAGGTTTCCTAGATTGCTTCAATAATTTGAAGAGTACTCCAGTCACTTTTAACTATTTCCCACTACCCATGCCTGTAACTCCATTCATTTCTGAACTGAAGTAATTTTATATTTAGGGCAAATCCTAAATATTCAGTTCAAATTATCCATGCTGCATATTAACATATCCCTAATTCAATTTGTTTTATGTTTAATGCAGTATTTCTCTGTAAAAATACTATGTAACACACAGTGCCATAACATTACAGTAACATTTGGATTACCAAGCATTTCCTGTTATCTGAAATGGAGTCATGTCCCTGGTATCAGTTCATTACATAGAAAATTCCCTTGATTAACTAAAAACCTAGGTCATTCACATTTATTCAGTGTTCCACACTCTCACATGAAGATCATATTTGTACAGTGATATTATATCCAGGGATCTCAAAACACTGAAAACATTTAGGAATTAAAACATACAACACACCATTGTGACAGGCATATTATTGTCCCTGTTTTATATGTAATGAACTTATGTACCAAAAAGCTGCCCTGGGTTCCATGTTCCAGTCAGGGTGGCCTGGGGGTTAGCACAAGTTGCAGGGATTAGGCCCACCCCCATTCTCTCCTGTGGTGGTGGGAGCAGCAGGAAATGGAGTAACCCAGCCCTAGCCTGCTCCACTCTGCCATCTCCCAACCAGGTCACCACACTTCACCTCAGCAGCAGGAAGCAGAGTAATTCAGCCCTATCCCACTCCACTCCCCTGAGCAATGTGTCTGGGAGCTGCAGGCTGGGTCTGGGTCACTCCATTTCCTGCTGCCACAGTGAGTGCGTGTGTGGGAACCTCCTGTTGCCAATGCTAGGTCCACCAGTAATCTCCCAGATTGCAACACTCAGGGAAGGAGGCTTGAGAGAATGGATGCAGTGGGGTTCAGCGGAGACAGGAAGATGCAGGGTGGAGCAGTAAAAGTGAAGGGCTTGGTTTGGTGGTGGGGGAGGGGCAGAGCAGGGGCAGACTGGGGGACGGACAAGCCCTGCCTGGGACAGAGGAATGGTTGTCCTGGGCCTTGCCCCCACTTGGGATGGTCCAGCCAAAGATCATTCAGTGGCAGAACACCACAACAGTCAGCAGCCTTCACTGCCAATCCATTGTGCTAATGGCGGCACCAGACTAAGTGTTGAAATGACTAAGTGAAAAAGTGACAGCATTCTACAGGGACTAGTATTCTGGGAATGAGTTTCTGTGGTTGATGGGGTAAGATTTTAGTGATAGCAACAGCACCTACTCACAGACATGGTGTCAGCCGAGCCCAGTGCTCCTGGGAATACACGTTCCTGGTGCCCCAAAATAATTAGTTTGTGTCTTTAAAGTAGCCTGTTATTTCAAAATAGATTTCAAAATAATGGGTGTGCTATTCTGGCATCCCTGTAACCCTTGCTCCACAAGGGTTAAGGGACGTTTTGAACTAGTGCTTTATTTCAAAATTACCTCAAAATAACCTACACAATTTGCATAACGCAAATTGTGTAGCTTATTTCGAGGTAAAGGTGCAGTGTAGACACACCCAAAGAGAGAAAAAGCTACTCCAAAGAGAAGAGATATGAGCTCTGCTAGTAGAATATCATGCCCTTTTCTCAGGCCCCAGTGTCTCTCTCTCTCTCTTTCTTTTCATTTTACTCTTAATCAGGGTGTAATTTGAACTGGGGTGCTACTGGAATATTCCTACCATCATGGGAATACCCCAGCCAGCATGACCACACAAATACACATGGGCTACGTCTAGACTGGCATGATTTTCTGGAAATGCTTTTAACGGAAAAGTTTTCTGTTAAAAGCATTTTCGGAAAAGAGCGTCTAGATTGGCACAGATGCTTTTCCGCAAAAGCACTTTTTGCGGAAAAGTGTCCATGCCGATCTAGATGCGCTTTTCCGCAAAAAAGCTCCTATCGCCATTTTTGTGATCGGGGCTTTTTTGCGGAAAACAAATCTCAGCTGTCTACACTGGCCCTTTTGTGCAAAACTTTTGCGTAAAAGGGACTTTTGCCTGAATGGGAGCAGTATAGTATTTCCGCAAAAAGCACTGATTTCTTACAGTAGGAAGTCAGTGCTTTTGCGGAAATCCAAGTGGCCAGTGTAGACAGCTGGCAAGTTTTTCCGGCAAAGTGGCTGATTTTCTGGAAAAACTGGCCAGTCTAGACACAGCCATGCTGTGTGAATGACCTCACTTCGTTCTATGAACTGGCATCCTCCTTGAAATGTGCATACCCACAAGGTCATGCTGTGCAGAGGATGCCATTTTGAGAACCAAATTCCATCCTGCATGTGACCAAAGTGGTGGTATATCATTCTGGCATAATCCATCCCTGCTACAGCACAGTCTTAATTCACATTTCCATAAAAGAATTTCTAAGAAATAGGAACATCTTGTTCCAGGGAGGCTCTTTGCTGCCTTAGCTAATTAAAGCTTAACAGTAGGGCAGCATCTTGCTTTGCTTTACAGTCCGCCTAATGTCTTATTCAGTCATGATCCAGGGTTAACAATACTGGATGGTGGCACAATTTTCATTGTTCCGTATTTAGCATAACTTTTTAGTATATGATTCTCCGTCTCCCATAATAAGAATTAACAAGGAATGAAGTACGTGTGCATGCATTGGATTAGATGAAGCACAGGGACTCTTTACTACTCCCAGAGAACACTGTTATTCTAAGACTGACTTCACTGGCCAAAGGAGGATTATGCCAGCTCAAGGATATTAAGCGGTATAGAGCCACAATAGCAGATTATAAAACAAACCCCTCCCTATATCCAGCAGAGGAAACATGCCTAGGACATTCCTGTCCCAGCAATTCCTACCTGCCATGGCAGCCCTTTAAGTCCAAAGGCTGGTGTCACAAGTTAAAACACCTGGGGACCAAACCAGAACAGACCACAGATTCAGGCAATTTCTGAAAATAGCTTATAGCCCTCTTTGCACTGCCTGCTTTTCAGCTTCACTGTGTACTTCTTAACTGAGGCTGAGAATCTGGCCTAGAAAAAATATTTACTTAAAATAGTGACTATGGATTAGTAAGTGGTGGAGATTATTACTGCTAATTTATCATTGTTTTATTGCAGGTCACTATAATTACTAATATGGTTTACATTTCCAGACACAGTAATTGATGTACCGTCCCAGGAAACTTTCAGGTATTGGGTGGTTTTCTATTCACCAAACATGCTCGGTTCCCTTGTATTACAGAGATGTTTTTGAATTTTAGTCTTTGAGAAGAATAATGATCTTCAGGGACAAGACATACCTTTAGAGTAGGGGTGGGGAACCTTTTTTGGGTCAGGGGCTGCTGACCCACCAAAAAAACCAGCCCCTTACTAAGGCAGTGAGGCAAACCCCAACAGAAGAAGAAAGACATTATCCACATTCTCCTCACACTCCAGAGTCTGAGGGGCCCAGGCTAGTAGTTTTTGTGCTCTCTAGTCTCACGGGAGATGGCAGGGGGCTGGAGCACCAGTGTGGGATCCCCAGTGCTGGGGAGAGCCCTGAACCTCAGGGACTGAATCCAGGCAAGCTGGGAGCTGCATGTGGCCCTGCTTTAGAGGGAAGAGTCATGTACAGCAAGTACTGGTGATGGAGGTTCAGTGGATAGTGCTCTTCTCTCTGAGTCAATGTGCTGGCATGGTAGGAATTCTAAGTCATTGGCAAGTGTCATCTTTTGGAAAGGTGTAGATATGAGGTCCTGACTATTTGTGGATATTAAAGAGCCATGGTCTAATACTTTTCAAAGGAGGACAAGTATTATCTTGTGTCCATACTAGGTGAGCACATTCTCCCTACTTACCTGGAATTTCAGTTGTGTAAAACATATTCCTTCAGAGCTAATGAATGAATGTGTGTATTGTATTCCACCTCAGATGTTGCTGAATTTCATTAGCAACTACAGAACTTCATAGATATATTATATGTGAAGCACTTGGGGATCTTTGGGAAGAAAGCACTGTGTGTAAATTAAAGATATAATATTAATGGGTTGTTAAAATACTCTGGGCTGAACATTATGAGATGTAAAATAAGACACACAGGAATAATCTCCCCACAGTTAAGAAGAAACAAGGAGAATTTTGCTTCCTTCCTCAAATAATAATTTTAAACCTAAATAGTATGTAATAGTGTTCCCAGTGGATTTTTTTCATAGCAACATTAAGACAATGTTATACCCAAGATTTATTTACTGATCACTTGACCTTTAAAACATATCTACAGTTACAGAGAAACAGAAGCAAAACTTACTGTGGGATATCTTACACTTAAATGTATAGAGCCTGATTTTCTCTTTACTCAGACTGTTTTTATGCTAATGGAACTCCATTGATCTCAGTGGAGTTGTATGTGATTTACCTCGGTGTAAGTGAAATCTGTGTCAGCCATAGTTTCCTTCAGGATTTCATGTGTAAAAAGGAGTACTCGCTCATACAGTCATGTATTATCATTCATCCTTGTACCTGTCCAGTTAGCCATAGATCCATCCAAGCATAAGATATAGTGTAGGAGGATTTTCATTCTGCAAGATTAAATCTTCAGTTAAATGAATCTAAAGTGGCTTAGGGCGGGTCTGTCAGGCTATCCCGTTAGGAGTATGTTTCTTTAAAAAAAAAAAAAAAGATGTTCAAACCTATTTTCATAAAACTATATCTACAAAGTAATAAGAAATCCATTTATTCTACACTGATTTGCTCTAATTTCAGATCCTTTTTGGAAATTATTGGTGGTGCTCAAATTTGACCTGGCATGATTGAAAAGGAAATACGTTAATTAGGAATAATTTGGGTAACCCAGTATAGTTACAGTGTTGTAAAAGTGGTGTATGAGAGTTCCAAATCAGTCTTTCTTTTTCTGTCCTGTAGATCCACCAGGCCCAGTACAGAAACTTAGCAGAGTCAAAACACACAAGCACACATACTCTCAGTTAACCACTACCTGCAATTAGTCAACAATGTGGAGAATTACAGGTGTAAAGCTGCAGAATATTAACCTGAATCAAAGTTCAGGTTAATAGGAGTCTTACATCCTTAAAAGACTCTTCTTTTAGGCTTTGTCTGCACTGCAGGGGTTTTGCGGAAAAAGCCCTCTGTTCTCTCAATTTTCTTATAAAAAATCACACTTGAAGTTTTTGTGCAAAAACAGTAGTTTTTGCGCAAAAGCCTTGTAATGTAGACGTAGCCTTAGTGTTTTATTTAAAAACCATCTGAATTTCTGATTTACTTTCCCACAATTTAGTTGCAGAATAAGAGAACTTTCTGCAAAAATGCTGCAGGAATCTACATACCATTTGTGATACTTTCCATTTAAAAAAGTATTTAATAATATATTTTCTATGGTGGACCCAGAATACAGGTGTCTTTAGTACCTGATTAGTGAGAAATACACATGGCAAATCTCCTTTCACTTTTCATCACTTGTTTTGGTTAATCTGACGGTTTCAATGGCTTTGAAAAAATGTAAGTGGACACAGACTCAGGGTATTCATTTTAGATCATTTTTATTCACAGTTGTGAGGGGGGGGGTGCTCTCACCACTGTAACCCCCCTGCCGTCTGTCCTCAGGAATTGGCTCCCTCGGCGGGTAGGGTGCCTTCTCTGGGGTGATGTCTCCCCTCTTTACTCCCGGCTGCGGCGTCCTCTTCGCCACACTGCCCTCCGGCAGTGCCCAAGTCTGTCTCTGAGCCCCCCTTCCGGGAGTCGATGTTCCTTCATCGGGCCTTCTTTCAAGCCCTGCAGTCTGAGGATTTGCTGGCCAGAGCTCCCCTAGCCCTGCCTGGCCTCCCCCAGCCCTGCCCTAGCTCCAGGGAGCCTCCTCCTCCCTCCCCAGCCAGGTTCTCACTGCTCCCCCTTTCACAGCAGCAGCCCATCCTCTATTATAGCTCCCAGCTGGGCCCTAATGGACTAGTACAGCCTCAGCTGGGCTAAACTCCCCGGCCCTGGTTCAGGTCGGGGTCTGCCCTTAAAGGGCCAGTGCAGGGCGAGCGCCCTGTCACAACAGTATATAGAGGATTCTTTTTATTCTTGAACAACAGTGGTTACAATAGCAAAAGAAGCACTAGTTATACCTATGGCATCTAGCCCTGCTTCATGGTATCTATTGAAACACAGCCCTGTCTTCAAATTCCAAAGACCCCCAGTAAATGCTTTCACCTGGTCTACACTAGAAAGGATTTGCTGGCATAGCTATGCCACCAAAACTTAAGAATTGACCATGCTTACATGTCATGCTATTTTATTTTATTCCCACCATAAAGATGTTCAACTCTGTTGATAACTTGTCCGTGATAGTTACCAGCTAACGCAGGTGTCCTAATGTTTACTCAGAACCTCAGTCTGAGTGCAGATGTCTTAGGTTTGTCCAAATGCAGAAGTTTCTCCGATTTAGTTGAACTGTATGTGAACACTAACATGGGTTTAAACATGATTTTCCTGGGTCTAAACTAATATGTATGTCCACACACAGAGTTGTACTTGTAAATAAAACAATGCATTTGGGGTTTTCCTGCCAGATAAGAATCCATTCTCTACCATCACACACAAGGAGGATTGTTGCCTTTAAGACAGTAGGTTTGATGATGTGGCAATACATTCATAAGCAACTACCCTGCCTTAGTGCCTCTTTGGTGGGATATAGCCGCAGCAGCCGACCTTTCTGATGCCATGCAAGATATTTTATTTCTGCAAAGCTGTTAACTTAATTTCTCTCATAAACTGATAGAATGTGAGGCTCCAGACCAATGAATATTTCAGGATTTTTAATTGAATGAATTGTTTGGTTACTACCTTGCATGATCTGTGCACAAAACCCATTCTTTGCAAATGTAAATTTAAAGAAGAAATGTGTATGGACAATAGAACTTGCTGGGGGAAAAAAGTGAACCACTCGCATTTTGGGGAATTAAAGTGCTGAAGTTGGTTTTCTGCAATTCATAGAGACCTATTAAAATTTGGACCTCCCTGGTCCAGCACCCGTGGGAACTGGCCAGTCCTGAAGGAAGGAGTTTGCCAGACTAGGAAAGGTCAGCCCCCCTGCTGACAGACTCTGGGCTCTCCCAGCATCTGTCAGCAGATAGCCAGGCTCTCCTGCCCCAGACCATTGGGCTCCCATGGCCGCTGGAGCTCCACTGCCCCAAAGCCACCAGGGATCTGCTGCTCTGTGGCTGTTAGGGCTCTGTAACCAGCCCCGGGGCTGCCGGGACTTAGCTGCTCTGGGTCCACTAGGGCTTTGGGGCCAGACCCAGGGCTGCTGGACTCTACATGGTCCTACCAGACCAGAGAGACCCAGATCAGATAGGTTATACTTATATTAATCTCCTGTGACTTCTCAGTCACCAGAGAACAGTAAAAATATTTGGAAATGCTGAATGTTTTACAGATTTTAGCAAGAATGACTGAACAGTTAAATAAATCTCCTTTAAAGTGCACATTTCATTGCTTATTATTTTGTATTTGTTATGCATGTGTCTAAAATGTTTCAATCATCCAATGAGAGAGAAGAAACACTATCATGTGAGTGTGGCCAATCTCACTGTAAGAACAGCAGCTGATGTCAATGATTACAAATCCTGTAATGTGTCAAAGGTCTAGGCCTTTCTTTTCTTTGTCCTGGTAAGAGTGAAGCACTAAAACTGATTCTTACTATCACTTATACGTGTCATACCAATATTAAACACTTAGCATGAATAACAGTGACTAACAAGTAGTTGAAGTAAATAGTCCACCTGAAAATGATTGGCTACACTATTCAGCAAATGCTCACAAATAATAAATTGTCAGGATCAGTTTGCAAATGTTTTGCTAATCAAACTTGGGTAAATCCTTAACTGATATTATTAGTAGCTGATAGCTTGTTAAGTTCTAATAGGTAAATAAAAACTTTAAAAAACACATACCTTGGTTGATTTGGCTTTGTTTTTACTCTTAACATACTTAGATATTAATTTGTTTCTAATTGTGAATGAATTAACTGAAAAATATCAGGGTATGAAAGAATACTTATTTCCATACATCACAGAAAGAGCGACAAAAAGAATCTAGAAACAGCAAACTTGTGATCTGTGTTTGCACTCTGGCTACTTTGAAAATGGCTAAAACAGTTGTTTTAGAAATCTACCTATAAATGGGTATACACACAAGTAAAGGATCATCTTTTCAATATTCACATAGATATAGTGAAAAGAATATTACAAATAAAATAGTGCCCCCGGGATTAAAGGGGCATTATTTATATGGACCAGGGGACAGATTTTGGCTCTTGCTATGGAAATATGCAAAGGAGGATGTCACTCACAAGATGCCAGAATCCTGCTGCTTGTTGTACCTGAGCACAAGGTCCAAGAGAGGCATAGTACTGCCATCATCCCTACTGGGTGTGTGGCACCATAGACTCCCTGAGGGCTAGAGGCAGGAACTGTCAGAGTGAAGGCATTCTACCCTCTTTAAGGATGCTCCTCCAGCACTCCTGGACCCATTCTGTCTGCCTCTGCTATGAAATGCCTCCAGCACTATCCACCTCACCAACACAAAAGTGCATACAAATATTATTCTTACATATAATACAACTTCAAAGAAGACCTAAGTTTCAACCTTGTCCAAATTTCAGAGCTCAGTTTTAAAGCCCAGGTGTGAGTATGTATTAGTGTGCATGCGCTGAAGTATGTATAAAGACTAGCAATGCCAACATAGCCCTTAATAGCAGTGATTGTGGGTGCACTTAATACTTATAAGGATTTGTGACATTTTGAATCTTTTGAGGTGTAGTCACCTTTCAGTACCTGTGCAACATAACTCTCATTTAGAGTGGGACGTTTAGATTAGAACTCACAACTAAGTTTAATTCTTGTAGAAAGGAATGGGAATTGCCATATTTCAGTCTAGAAAACAATTACTTTCTTGTGACTCCATTAATTAAAAAAAATATCAGTAGTAGGTTTATAGTACAACACTGTACCCACCATTTACCTTTCATTTGGACCCTGACTGCAGAAGCCTTTTCCCCCCCACTGCTATTGCAAAGTAACACTGGCAGTATTAGGATGACATGAAGTTCAAGACAAGATAAAGGACTTCTGTGTGATTGGACACTGAGAGGTGCATGAGACCCCCTCCTTTCACTTGGCACTTCTCTTTTTATTCTTTGATTAAAGTCTTTTTCCTTTACTTACATCCTCCATTAAGATGTCTCAGTGTCATTTAGGGTGTTAATTGAGAGGAGGTTTAAGCTCATCAAGGCGATTATAAGTGATAGTTAAAAATTTCTATATATGGCCTATGCTGGAATCAGCACAGTAGGATGCCATTTTTCTTTTATCTAACTGACATTGGTAATAATAGATGAAATTATTACTAAATCGCAGCTGCAGCGATGATATCATGATTTTTTGTGTAATCTTTGATGAAAAATTAATTTTTGAGAGGGATAATTTAAAATGATTTAAATAGTATTATACTGAAGTCCTTGCTGGTAATTAACACCAATCTTGTCAGAAGTGAATCCACTTTTGCAGCTGTTTCTAAAGATACCTACAGTATTTGTAACTTTTCTGTGAGTAAAATTATAGTGTTTGGACTTTATTTTTATTGCACAAGGACCATTCAAAGAAAGAGATGTTAATAGAGAAGACTTTGTTCTCCAAAGGGCCCGAATTCTATGTTACAGAGGAAGGGCCTCTCTATATGTAGGTGTAATTAGCTATGTTCAGCATATAAGTAGACTTGTGTAGCTGCAAAGCAGACCTTATAAAGTATGTATATGTATGTACCTGCATGCGTACACATGTATATATATATCTTTATATGATAGCCACACACACACACACAACTTTATCTGCGAGGGGTTTAATTGGTTGAACAGATGGCTGATCAGAAATGCTTCTTCATCTTCATCAGGGACTCGTCTTTCTTTCTTTGCATCGACTTTCATCACAGTGGTAAAAAAGTGCTCTAACGAGAAACAGCTGAAAATAGATTTTTCTTTGGTACTTTCATCATGCTTTAAATGACAGAAGTGGATTTTTTGTCCTATATATAAAGACCTGCAGGAGGTTAAAAAAGGAAATATAGTGAAATCTAAATAGAAAAATTTGAATGAGAATATGGGCGAGTCTCAGATTATTCCTCTTATCTTCATATTTTACTTTCTTCTTTTTTAAAGTACATGCTGATTTTTGACAAGATATATAGTCATGGTTATTCACGCCGGCTACAGTACCTGCCAATCAATATTTCTTTTTCTCAAGTTTGGTGCAGAAAGGGGAAGGGAGGGACAGGAGCTGAAAGATGACACAATGGCTTAGAGGACTGTTACTTAAGGTATGTATTCATTAAAATAGTAGTTACATGGCTAGTTTCTGCTGTTTCTAATATTTTATTATATCCAAATAAAGTCTGGATTCGGTGTTCTTTAAAAAAGGAAACTACGTGCCTTATAAACAGTGTTCCTGGTTGAAGGGGGGGGGGGGGCATAATATGTATGCAGATTTGTAGTTAGCATTTATATTATGGACAAACAGATGATTTATCTTATATTTAAATTGTATTACCAACACATTTGATACTTTTATGAGCTTTAAACCTTTTCCAAACATATATTTAGCTGCTCAGCATCCTTGAGAAGTATGAAGGTAGGTAAACTAAGTCACAGAGCGATCCAGTGGTTTGTCAATGTGTCTTTGATAAATAGAAGCAGAGCTCAGAATAGAATTCAAGGCCATAGACATTTGTTCTCATCAGTAGTCCACGGTCCCTCCAAAGGATGATTTACCAAGGAAAAATAGCCCTTTGATATTTCCCAATATGTGGGAATTGAAAGAGGGGAAAATGGTGGTCTCAGGGTACCATAGTAACATGCCTTAATTCTTTCTTTTCTATATTGCAGGAGTTGGCAGAGCTTCTCCTACTGAGCTGCGTCAAGGATCTTTCCTTATCCTTGATATCTGGTTTAGGAGAGTCTTTGAGAAGCTTTCCTGCTGAAATAGGAATGGAATAATGCAGCTATGGCAGGAATTTTTCTCGCAGTGCAATTCTGATGGCCTATCAAATAAGATGAGAGTTAAAGTCCTAGGGCCAGACAGGAAAAGAGATATAATCTTTAATGGTGAGAGTAATTCTCCATTAGACCAATTTACCATGGTGGATTTTCTTTCACTGACAATTTTTAAATCAAGGCTGGATGCTGTTCTAAAAAATCTGCTTTAGGAATATTTTGGGGGACATTTTTCACCCTGTGTTAGACAGGAGGTAAGATTAAATGATGAGAGTGGTCACATCTGGCCTTGGAATGGATGAATCTATGACCAAAGTTCCACTTCTGTCCTGCCATGGTCCCCAGTTCTGCATTTTATCAAGGGATTGGCCATTATTGTGGAGCTTCCCTATGTGGAGCTGCAAATATTCAGTTATCCAATGGAGACCTGGAAGATGAGGCTAGAGAGAAGAGTAGTCAATCTCTTGCAAATCATATATATATTATGTGTAAGTGGAAGAGACAGATAAATCGAATGGTATACTCCACTGTTGAGTCTAATGCTAAAAGAGAGAGACAAGGCCATTCATATACTGTCTGCTCTTTTAACCTCTGTTTGCTGATTACCTTGGAATGGCTTGGAGGTGTGGAAAGATGAGTGACCAAGAGGGCTACTGCCCCACAACATCACTATGACTGGAATCATGGTCTGTTAAACATGCCAGCCAAAGTGAGGCACAAAGGAATGTCCCTTCCTTCTTTCCACACAGTGGTTATCACAAGATAACTTGGTTTATGTGCTGGAAGGATGGAAGAATGGAAGGATGCCCAGAATAAGAACAGCATCTTTAGATTTCCGAGCCTTCCTGTTCAATTCCTGTGACCCACTTGTTTGCAGGCTTTGAAACCCTGATAAAAAGGGTGTGGGCTTAGGGGGAGGTAATCTTGGCTCAGGAGGTCCAGCAGATGGTGTTGGCAAATGGAATTGTAGGCTCCTGCAGTGCAGTTCAACACTATGGAGGTGGCAAAGGGAGCAACAAGGTCATGGAAAGCAGCTGGTGGCATATATATTCAAGTTGGCTCTTGTGAGCAATCAAAAGCAGTCTAGTAGTGAAGTGTGGAATATAGCTTAAAGTAAATGAACCAGCTCTGTATCCATGCCCTGTATTATGCTACTGTGGGAACTCACAAAGGGCGGAGGATGTTGCAGGCCATGAGATCCTCAACATAGTCTCATATTGATCACTAATTTGTTTCCAGATAAATCTCTCTCAATTCAAATCTGATCTCACAGATCATGCAAAAGCTTGCACATCTTCATCAGCAGAGGCAGGTGGAGTCTGCTGTCTGCAGTACATTGATCTCCAATCTGTTAATCTGTTTGGGCCTGATTCTAATTTAAAAATGGAGCACACCCAGGGCAGGTATACACTAGGAAATTATTTTGAAATAACTTGTTATGAAATAACTCCCAAAATACCTATTTTGAAATAGCATGTCCACATTACAGGGAAGCTTTGAAATTAGTCCGAGGCATGCTCCCTTAGGGTGCATCTACATAGCACCCTAAACTAAAAATAAGACATGCAATTTGTATTATTCAAATTGCATATTTTATTTCAATTGAATTTCAAAATAGCTTATTTTGAAATCTGGCCGATCTACACAGTGCCAAATGTCTAAATAACATGCTATTTCGAGCCATCCCTTATCCCTCCTGAAATGAGGTTTACCAAGATGATGAAATAGCACACCTGTTATTTTGAAAATTAATTTGAAATAATGGGAGGCTTGTGTAGATACAGGGTAGCTATTCTGGGCTACTTCTGGTACCCCAAAATAGCCGTGCAGTATAGATGGACCCTTAGTGTGAACGTGCTACCTAAACTTAGAGCCCCAGGAAGCAGTGGGGAGTAATTACTTTGGCTGACTCTGGGGCATAGTTATTTCAAAATAGCAGCAGTGGAGCATCCACTCTATTGCTATTTCAAAATAACTACTTCTAAATAAGCGTTATTCCTTGTGGAAAGCAGGAGTTGCTATTTTGAAATAACCAGCCCCTTATTTTGAAATAACAGGCTTGGTAGTGTGGATGCTCTGCTTGTTATTTCAAAATAAGGTAGACCCGGGCCTAGAGTATCTCCACTGGCACTATACTAGAGAGATTAGAATTAGTCCTTCTCTCTCCTGCTCTTTTTATTTGGAGGGGAGGGTGAACGGATGTGATGGCCAGTCCATCACTAGGTTAAATATAGTGAAAGTAGGTCAGGAAATTCATAGCAATTGCTTCTCTCAATAAGGGAGTAGGTAGTGTGAGGAGTGTGTGGCTCGGGGCTAGAATACTGTGGGCATGAGTTTATTCAAATCACTTCACACAGTGTTGTCAATGTCCCTCAGTCCTGAAGTGCAGTATCAGTCACAGCTGTGGACCAACCACAAACTAACAAAGCTGATTAATTGAATAGTTTTACATCTTGTGACAAATATCTACTAAAGAAATTAAAACAAGCCAACCCTCCTCTAAGTCCCCTCCACCCCCCAAAAAAACCCTTTCCTTTCTGGGGATGAGCTCCTTTCTGAGTTTCTCAACCTTGAGTAGCCCTCTAAGGGTGTGTCTAAACAACATGGCTCCATCGATGGAGCCATGTAGATGAGGCTGATAGGCAGAGGGAAATGAAGCCGCGATTTAAATAATCGCGGCTTAATTTAAATTTAAATGGCTGCCGCGCTATGCCGACCAGCTGATGATCAGCTGTTTGTCGGCAGATCTGGGCAGTCTGGACGTGCTGTGGTCAACAAGGAAGCCTTTGTCGACCACACAGGTATGCCTCGTGAAACCAGGTTTACCTGCGCCGGTCAACAAAGGCTTCCTTGTCGACCGCGGCGTGTCCAGATTACCCCATCTGCCGACAAACAGCTGATCATCAGCTGATCGGCAGAGCGCGGCAGCCATTTAAATTTAAATGAAGCCGCGGCTTCATTTCCCTCTGCCTATCAGCCTCATCTACATGGCTCCATCGACGGAGCCATGTAGTTTAGATACACCCTAAATGTTTTCTGCCATTCATACCTCTGTTCCTAACTTCCCATCTCATGCCGACTGTCTTTCTGGCTAATGATGGCAGGATGACATGCTCTCTGGTGCCTCTGGACACTATTTCTCATATGGTCAGACTGGGTCATTATGAAACAACACAGGGTACCCTTTCCATGCCAACAACTAAGCATGTTGCCTCCAGGGCTCTAGGATTACTCTACACTACGAGATAAGGTCGAATCTAACATGGTTGATTTCTGGGCACCCAATTTTGAAAAGTCGAGGGTCTGTGTCCTCACTACAGGCAAGAATCGAGTGTTTTCTGAAGTAGCATGTCCCTATTATGGAGCCTGCCATTGATTGAGAGAATGAGCCACTGTGGGGAGCTTGGAAGTCTGGGGTATGCTTATGGTGTCTACTGGGTCCAAAACAGATGGTTAGAGGGGCTCCTGTCAGCTGTGTTCCATAAGGCAGTCCTCCAGTCCCTCCCCCCTCATGTGATATATAGGGGACACAGTATGCTTGCATCTTTTGGTGCCCTGGTTGCCTGCGTGGATGCCAGAGCACTGTGAGCATGGACCACGGTGCGCTGGAAAGCATCGTCATGCTCATGGGTGTCACAGTGCTCCTCACGGTGCTGGACTTTGACTGTGTATGCACATTCGTTTGCCAGGAAAAGGATGAGGATGAAGTTTGGAGTGGCACAGAGACCCTGCTCAGGCAAGCTCTGGCGCTCATGCTAGCGCAGCTGCCAGTCAATGCTATGGATACAGTGCAATGCCAGCACCACATTGTGATACAGAGATGGGATGATCAGCAGTGGCTTCAGAACTTCCGCTTGCAGAAGGCCACATTCCTGGAACTCTGTGAATGGCTTGCCTCTGCTCTGGGATGATAGGATATCCCCATGGGACCAAGTCTCACCGTGCAGAAACACATAGAAATTACTGTCTGGAAGCTTGCTGACAGCTCCAGGTCAGTCACGAATCAGTTTGGGGTGGGGAAATCTACAGTTGGAGCTGTTGTCATACAAGTAGCCAAAGCCATCAATAAAATCCTGCTATTGAGGGTGGTGTCTCTGGGGAACGTGGACACCATAGTTGATGGCTTTGCCGTAATGGGCTTCCCTAAAAGTGGTGGGGTCATAGATGGAACACTCATCCCCATCCCGGCCTCCAACCACTATGCCTTGGAGTACATCAGCCACAAGGGATACTTCTCCAAGGTGCTGCAGGCACTCATGGATCTCAAGGGCCACTTTACCAACATCAGTATGGGATGGTCAGGAAAGGTTCATGCTATGTGCATTTTTCAGAACTCCTGTCTCTTCCAAAAGGTGCACACAGGCACGTTTTCCCCCAGACTGGACAATCTGAGTGAGAGTTAGAGGTGACATGCCAATAGTAATCCTGGGTGACCTAGCCTATCCCAAGTTCACCAAGATCATGAAGCCCTACATGGGCAGCCTGGACCCTAGCAAGGAGGAGTTCAATAATAAGCTGAGCAGATGAAAAATGGTGGTGGAATGTGAATTTGGACATTTAAAGGGGAAGTTCAGGAGTCTCCTGACCCACTTAGGCCTCAGTGAATGCAACATCCCCTTTGTGATGTCAGCCTGTTGTGTGCTCCATAATCTGTGTGGGAACAAAGGGGAAATTTTTCTGAGACAGAGTGCCTAGCTTGAGACTTTAAGCAGCCAGACACCAGCACCTAAGGAGAGCATGGAGGGGCAGTGTGAATCAGAGATGCCTTGAAGGGCAGTTTTGTGCAAGCCCAGGTTTCAGACTCTTCCCCATGGCTCTCAACAAGTTGCTCCGGCATTCCCTGTGTTTCCCTTTAATCTCTCACCCAGGAGCAGCCCGAGGCCAGCTGTAGCAGCTGGTGCCCCAGGTGGGCGGCGCAATCGATGCCCACACCTGCACAGCCATCAGTGGCCGTGACGTCATCATCAGGTGCCCGGGTTCGCCTAGGCTCATGGACCGCTTAGTTTGCCTAGGCTCACGGGCTGCCCCTGCTCTCACCCCCCACTACCCCTGCAGATCAACCAATAAAGAGTCCATCATTCAGTTAACAAGAGTTTTTATTTGCAGAAAAATACAGGGAAAGGACAGAATTGGGAACAGGAACCAAGGAGGATGACTCAGGAATGGGAGTGGGACTGCCTCCTGCATCCTGAGGGCCTGGAGTCTCCGGCTCATCTTGAGTTCCTGCCCCTGGGAGCCCTGGAGGTGGAAGCCATGGTGTGGGAGGAGGAGGGACTCGGGATGTCATCGGGGTGGGTGGGATTTCGGGAGGTGGTCTGTTCAAGGCAGGTCACCACGCATTGTGTGACAGTGGTCAGGGAGGAAAACATCGTCTCATGCTACCTCAAGAGCTGTTACCTGGCCGCTCTCTTCTGTCACTCCGTGCTCTGGTTCTGGTGCTGAGCCTGGATCTCCTGAATGAGGAAGTTCATGCAGTCCATTTACTCATGGAATATCTCTTCCCTTGTCCACTTTCATCTGTGGATCTACTCCAGGTAAGCAGATGCTGTCGGAGGGGAAGGATGCACGGAGCTGGCAGCTAGCCCAACTGCAAAGGAAGTTACAAGGGCAGACATTACAGGAAATACATTGTGTTAAGCCTACCCCTAATCTGTTAGTGTACACTGAAGGGCTACGTCTACACTGGCCACAATTTCCGGAAAAGCCATGCAAATCAGGTAAATCAGGATAGGGAAATCCGCGGGGGATTTAAATAAACATGTCCGCCGCTTTTTTTCCGGCTTGGGGAAAAGCCGGAAAAAAAGCATCTAGACTGGCGTGATCCTCCGGAATAAAGCCCTTTTCCGGAGGATCTCTTATTCCTACTTCAAAGTCGGAATAAGAGATCCTTCGGAAAAGGGCTTTATTCCGGAGGATCGCGCCAGTCTAGACGCTTTTTTTCTGGCTTTTCCCCAAGCCGGAAAAAAAGCGGCGAACATGTTTATTTAAATCCGCGGGGGATATTTAAATCCCCCGCGGATTTCCCTATCCTGACTTACCTGATTTGCATGGCTTTTCCGGAAATTGTGGCCAGTGTAGACGTAGCCAAGGTGTCTGTAAAGACAATGGGGAAATGTTCCATACAAGGCCAAATGTTAGCTTTAAAGTGGGCACTTGACAGCAGGTTCCCAGACGTCTCAGGGGAGCAGTGGGACAAACTCAGTCTGGAGACAGGCAGGCATGGGAAGGGGCCATCCAGGGCTGGAGCCTTCGGGCAGGAGGGAGTGGAGGCAAAGGGCAGCTTCCCTATACGTCCAGCACGCACTGAGTCCAGTTCACAGGGCTTTCCAGGGACACTGCTACTTTCTCAGTCAGGGCAGCAGCCTTCACATCAGGAGTGGGGGAGGGGGAAAGGGACAGAGTGGCTTCCCACTGTGCCCAGCAGATGCTGGGTTCAGCATATGCAGCCTCCTAGGGACACTGCTGCTTTTCCTGCCCACAGAGTGGGTGTATGTGTGAGCAGTGCACACAGCTTTCTGGAGAGAGTGCTTCTTTTCCTGCCCACAGAAAGGGTGGGGGATGTGAGCGGCCTCCCAGGGAGAGTGCTAATAGATTCTCCTCCTCCTCCTCCCTCCTGATTGGCATGTGAGTTCCTGGTGATGTGGGAAGGTGTTCTAGCGTGGAGGATTGTATAAGGCTGGCCTCTCCAAAAGAACTGAAGAGTTTCTATGTGAAAGCTTCATGAAGCTGTGCAGACAAGACTTGTGTTCCATCTGCAGACACATGAACAAGTGGTTCTGCACCCCTCACATTGTGTAGGGAGAGAGCAAGTGCACTGCATCTCACGCCCCATTGCCTGAACCCAATTGCAGTTAGACAAAGTTTGTGAACTCACTAGAAGTGCCCTCCCTGGAGTTGTTGATGGCCTGGGAGATGTCTTGGGAGAGAGGGTGGGGGGACCAGCTCTACCGTCATGACTAGCTCCTGGCTGTTGGGCATCAGCTGCTGGCTAGTCTCCTCCTGCTCCTCCGCCACCCTGCTTTCCTTCTGGCTGACCCCAGGCATCTCTTGGCCCGACTCCACAACCACGCTGGCAGAGCTTCCCTCCCTCCCCCAAATGGCATCCAGTGCTCATAGTAGCAGCAGGTGTGAGGTACAATATAGGCTATTTCATCACAGGACCTAAACGACCACATCAGAAGCTCATACAGCTGCACATCCACTAATGTGATCTATGCCATCAAATGCCAGCAATGCCCCCCTGCCATGTATATTGGCCAAACTGTACAGCCTCTACGTGAAAGAATTAATGGACACAAATCAGATATCTGAAAAGGCACCACATAGAAACCTGTTGGGGAACATTTTAATTTCCCCGGGCACTCACTAATGGATCTCAAAGTCACCATATTATTTCAAACCAATTTCAAAATCCAGCTCAACAGAGAAGCTACAGAACTTAATTTTATTTATAGGTTTGATATCTACAACAGAAGTCTAAACAAAGATGTTGGCTGGATGGCTCGCTACATTTCACATCCTTTATATAAAAAAAAACAAACAAAGGGTACTTAGAATGCATACTAAGTGCTCTTAACAGCTTCATTTAGCATAGACACTCTAATCAACAAGTTCTTTCTCCTTTTCCCCCTTCTTTTTCCTTCTTTCTCCCCCATCCCCTCTCTGTGCTATTTATTTTGAAAACTGGTCATCTTAAACTCCATTCATCTGAAGAAGTAGGGTGTGCCTATGAAAGCTCATGATACTATCTACATTTTTTGTTAGTCTCTAAGGTGCTGCAAGACTATTAATTGTTTAAGTTTTTCCTGTTACAGATTAACGTGGCTACTCCTCTGAAACTTCTGAAAAGTTGTTTGCAGTTGATCTTTAAAACAAGTTTCACTTATAAAAATGTGCTACCTCAATTAAAGAGAGAAAATGCATCTCCTATTCTTTATGCAATTAGATGTCTGTACTTTAAAAAGATTTCCATTAGTTTTAAGAAAGAGAAAAATGTTTCCATGGTACATGAAGTGCAGAATAACTGGCAAATACTAGAGCACAACATTTTCCCAAAGAAGTTAAGTCTGAAAATTTTTTGAAAATGGAAACATTCAAAAATTGAAAATGCTTTGACCGACCTCAAATGTTATATGGATATAGAATGGTTTCAAATCAGTGGGAAGAAAACAAGTGTGGTGTTTTAAGAATCAGTGATTCATCTTGAAATTCCATCTTCTAAAAAGCCAAAAACATTTTTAAAAATTACAGAAAGGAATTGTGGGTTTTTTAAAGTACAATACTTGGCCCTCAGCTACCAAGCAATGTATGGACAGCCAAGAAAAGATCAATGGAATCTGTCTAAACGATCTGTTTTAACTTTTACCAAAACAATACTAAATTCATACCATTTATAATAGTACTATATGGTGATACAACTATTTCATAGAGCTGGGAGGGACCTTGCAAGGTCATCAAGTCCAGTTCCTTACCCTCACAGCAGGACCAAGTACCATCCCTGACAGATTTGCCCCAGATCCCTAAATGGCCCCCTTCAAGGATTGCGCTCACAACCCTAGGTTTAGCAGGCCAATGCTCAAACCGCTGAGCTATCCCTCCCCCCAATGGTGCTGGCTGGGTGCAGTGGGGCTGGGCTCACAAGCGAAGTGGAGGCAGCGGTGATGGGTGGCTCCCTGGGTGCACAGTGGGGCAGCTCTGGCTGAGGCAGCGGTGGCGCTCCTCTTCCTGTGGCTCTGGCTCCACCGGTGGTGGCTGTACCCAGCTGCAGTTTGTTTACTTACTATATGCAGTTTTTTCATCTTGCTTGGTCATTAAAATGAATGGCTTCTAGTTATACCTTACTTTTTAAAGATGTGTTTTTATTTCACAGATATGCTTTTCTTTGTAACGTACTTGACCTGTGGATTTTTGAATGCCAAAAAATTATTAAAAATCTTATTTACTTTAAGTGGCATGTATAGAAAATTAAATGTATTACGGGGTACGTGGCAAGAACCTGTGTTCCCCTCAACCATATATTGTTGTTTTTATATGTTATTGTTCTGATTTACATTTGATTTGATTCATTCAAGAGAGATTACATCTAACAGTGTGACAAGTAAGACAAAATATAAAAGTTTTGTATTTTCTATGGGGAAAGGGGACAAAGGGAAATAATATGGTATTGTGCTATACTTAGGAACATTGGTTTACTGTGTTTATGATGGGGAAAATAGAAAAATGCACAAAGTTTGACTGGCTGCATGGAATCTTACATTTAATACTTCTTCAGAATGGAAATCATGCAAAATTACTTGAAAATGGCTGTCAAGTGTTTGATTGTAGCACTACAGAATCCACAGGAAGAAAGAAAAGCCCACAAAACTTTTGAGAACAGTTCCAGCAACAGACTGGGCTGCTGTCTTCATACTTATGGTGCATTTATAAATGGGTTACCTTGTGCTTTTTTCTTTCATTTCCAAAGCCAAATTTAAAAGTTCCATATGGCAATTGAAATTGCAGGAGTAGAATGAACACTGTTCTGAAATCAATTTGATTTGAGATGACTTTATACAGTTTGAAAGACAGCTTCAGTATTTTGCTTTTTTTTTTTTTTTTCTGAATTTTGTCTTTTTGTGCCACCTCCCCACTCTCTGTGTATAGATGTGCCCATGTGGTGTGGAATTCTCTTCATTTCATCCTATGAAATTGTAGAAGAAGTCTGGTATTCTATTATTATTTCATTTATTTATTTGGTTATTGTGCCCAGGAACCCTAGTGCTGTACAAACACAGGACAAAAAGTCCCTGCCTCAAATAGCTATGTGCCTTTGCTAGGTGAAGGTTTCAGGACTGAATGGCCCAATGACAAAGCCCTGGCTGGGATGATTTGGATGGGATTGGTCCTGCTTTGGGCAGGGGGCTGGACTTGATGAGCTTCTGAGGTCGCTTCCAGCTCTAGGATTCTATGATTCTAGAACTGGTATAGAAAAAGCTGCATATTCCTATGGTAAAATTGGAGAAAGCTATCTGTAAGGGACATTTTATTACTTGGTATGGTACATATTTTAACACATTTTTGTTGCTGTCACAAATATGCCAAGTATACATATTCCTCTTATACAAGACATATGTATATATGTATATGGAAAGTAAAATCACCATATAAATAGTGACTGGAGAAGCTCACATTTTTGGAGGTTTGGATAAGCACCTTAAAAGTTCAGCTGCATATAAAAAGTTGACCCAAAATGTATAGAAAAGGAGTTAGGAACATCAGGCTTTCCTGAGAGATTCCCAAGACTGCCTGGGCTCTTCTGGGATTGAAACACCACAAGAGCAACCTCTCTCACACATTTTCCATCACTGAGCCTGATTGAAAGTCTTATATAGTGTTACCATTAGCACAGGACTGTAGTGTTGACAGCTTGTAGTGTATCAAATTTCTCCAGGTCAATGGTATCCCCATAAATAAAATCTTTTCTGTGTCTCCCCAATCAATCTAAAGAACTTCCACATAATAACTAATGATGGAAACTGGCTGTTTCTAGGAAAATAATATAATGCCCCAGATTTTTAGCTGCAGCTGAAAAACAAAGTGCAGATCAGTAGGGAGATAAGAGCAAAGGTGATTTTAAGCCACTGCAAAACTTGACTATTAGCCAGTTCGTGTCTGCTAGAGTAAATTAGAGTAGTCTGAAGACTACTGTTAATTAACGTGGGCTGCTGAAGGCTCCTAAGGGCCATTGTGCCAGCCAGGGATTGCTGGGTGAGAGAGACACCAGGTACAAACTCTGCATTATCCTCATACAAGCATAACAGGGAAGCCCTGAGGCTGTACCTGTCTGGCAGTGGTGCCTCAGACTGCTGCATACCACGTGGGACAAAGTGGATCAAACACAGAGATTTGCACCTTTCATAGAGCCCAAAATGAACTCCCCACAGGATATAGCTGGGAGATGTGAAGGATGTGAAGCACCAGTACAGCAACTGGGACAGTCTGACTGCAGTAGATTCTATACCTGCTGAATATCCCATGCATTGATCTAACCCAGTGACTATGTATAGTCATTGATCTATGGCTGCACCACATCAAATGTCACTACTCTCCAAGTGCCCTGTCTCTTGCTACAGAGTGACTGGTCAGCACAGACTCCCATGGCCTGGATTTCTTCTCTTGCAGCAGTTCTAAGGCCCAGGTCTATATAATTTGTGGTGGTGCCCCAAATGGGTCCAAACAGAGCTGTTCCATCCATAGGACAGACTGAGGCCTTATGCTATGGAGGGGCCCCGCATGTCAAGGGAATGGGTGGTGCATGGAGGCCTGGGGAGATTAGCAGTAATGAGTAACCTGATCCCAGCCTGCCCTGGCCTCAGCCAGCCTTGCTGCCGCCCTGATGGCTTCCAATGTCACTTGGGGGAGGAGATGGAAGCCAGAAAGAAGCGGGGCAGGGGTGTAACGGGGTGGAGAGGCTGCAGACACCAAGCCCTCTGAATCCCTTTCCACCTGAAGTGCAGGCCCCTCCAAGCGCAGGGCCAGGGGTGGTTGCCGCAGTCTGTCCTATGAATGGGAAAGCTCTGAAAATATGCACCCAAACATTGGTGGAGCCGGGCCCATGCTCCTGAATATTGGAAGAGCATGGGCACATATATCTTGCTGCCTATGCTCACAAAGGCAGGGACGGACAGGTCTGGCTAAGGTGTATTAAGCATCACCTGCTGCTTTCAGCATCAGGAAGGGGGAGGTGTAGAATAAAACTGTTCTTGCAGTAAGAGGAGGGGGGAGAGAGGGGCAGGAAACAAACATCTGTAATCAGAAAAGTGAAGTCTGAATAGAGCTCTTAAAGCCCACCCCTGAACCAGAGCCAGTTCATGGGATCGAGTGGAAATGAAAACTATCCTGTTGGATTTGCGTTTGATTTTCAGGTAATATTCTATGACACAGAATCAGTACAGAGAAAGAGGCATTACTGTCACTGCAAGTTATGATGCATTGGCATTATGCCATTCCCTACATACGTGCCAAGATGCTTTTATAAAACCATTAAGAAAGCAGCACTAATTAGGTATTTAGAAGAACTGAAATCCTGAAGGTTAAAATACCAAAGAAGCAGTTATGACCACAAGTGGGTGTTATATAAGTAAGTGCATAAAGGGCATTCTTCACCAGGGAAAGCAAATATAATAAGTCCTGCATTTCTTGTACAGTAAAATAACTTCCAGAGTTAACTATTTTTCTACATGTGTTGCTATTCCATACCTACACTATCATTATTTAGTTAGTTCAGTAGCATCTAAAGGCCCAGTCAAGATCACAAATCCATTGTGACAGGTGCTGCACAGACGAATGGGAAAATGTAGTCCCTGACGCTTCCAAATGCTGACAATCTCCCAATCCTCCAACATATAAAATGGGTGCCTGTTGGAGATGTTAAGATGCAAAAAGAAATCTACATGAGAACACAACTCAGCAGGAATGCAAACATGTAAGATTTTATTTAATGATGATAAAGTTGTCTATTACTTTATTGTGTGTCATTTCCATTGTACCACACAGCAGTTTACAGACAGGCTTTATCGACAATTACAGCTGACAGCACAAGGTGCATGCTAAGGACTAGGGTTCAAGTTTGAAGACAATGCAAGGTTAGAGCTCAGGGCCACATTTGATGGCATCTTATAAGATTTTGCTCCAAATGTTGGGAATCTGTCAAAATCACCCATATCTCACAAGATTACAGCCATTTTTGCTGAAATCTAGTAAGAATTGCTGTTAGCTCAAGATTTTGGTTACATCTGAACTGAAATCAAGAAAAAATTGTTTCAGGGGCAGAGGCAGGTCCAGTTTACATGCAAAATCATAGAGGTAGGTTCAGATGTAGGGTTAGAGACCAACACCCTTCCAAAACTCAAAGGGGTTTGGCTTTGGGATTCCATCTGGGCCTATTTCTGGCTGAAGGGGTTTGCAGCTATTAATAATGACCATGAACATTCTTCCAGAATATGAATGACCAGTTTCATCTACTTATAATCTATTCCATACCATCAGATTAAGACTTTTCCTATAGGCCAGGTGAGCTATTTTTATGCCGGCACAAGTCATCAGACTAGACCCTGGTTTGGTCCAATCACCAACTCTTAAGCAATATTAGGAAGCCACATCACAAATTGATTGTCTTTCAGCTTGCAAGCCTTTGACCCCCTAACCTTAGTGGTCAGTTTCTACTTGGGCTTCTGGGAGTAAGGAGTGGAAGAACCATTGTTCAGCAGGAAACGTAAGCCCTGTGTAGAATGTAGTATAGTTTTTTAGCACATGCCTGTATTTACTTTTATTTTTGTATCTACTTTTGGTTTCTGACACTTTCCCCCTTTTTCCCAAAGAATTTGTTTTCCTGAAATTTGTTTGCCCATCTTCTAAGAACAGCAGTGAAATGTGCTACAAGCGCTGAGCAAGGTATGTCAAAATACAGGACAAAAATATGGTGTGAGACACACTTATACAGCATCTTTGAGCACAGAGGGGGAGAATGTATAATTTATTCAGATATTTATGAAGCCCTTGGGCTGACAGTCCAACTAGCTGAAACTGGCTCATGTGATCACATGACTTAAAGTAAAGAGGCCAGTAGGTTGTGGTGTTGTTACTAGAGCAGAGTTTTGCCCAGAGACTTTTGCCTTAAGTGACTTGCGGAATCAAAGCTATCCTATATGGACACATTTCTACATTAGGTCACAGGATTTTATCCTCACCGTTCAGCTAAATTGATTATTTTTGTCAGCTGAAGGGTATAATATATAGATAAATAATAAAAAATAATCTAATCTACATTTAAATCTCTATATATCTATCAGTCCACTATGCATATATAATATACTTATATACTTATATACACAAATTAATACTTTGATGTTTTTAGCATTTTCAACTAATTATACCTTGCAGTCTCATGTTAATTCCCATTTGAAACATTTGGCACATTTCCTTCTAATTCATTTATATTAATGAAGGGAGGATCCTCTGAGCAATAATCAGTTAAAAATCATGACTAGCTTTGTTAATAAATACCAGATTGGTACATGATCCTGTATTGGCTTGTCCTTAATTAGGAATCTCTGGAAGGAGTATCAAGAGGGAAATACTCATAAATTTTTCTTTTAAAGTCTAACTGCTCTCTTTCTGGTATTTGCATCTTTGAAATGGAGAGAAAATTTGTGACTTTGAAATTTTTTAATTTTCCTAGACTTAAAACAGCTTATCATTAATTAAGATATAGATTTGATATTGAAGTTTTTCTGACCACATCTGGGTATATAAAAAAGTTCTGAGAAACCATGTGCAATATTGCACAAATAGTGGGTAATTGAAATGCTTAATTTAAATACAGGGAAACTTCAAGCTGGTTTAGAAGTATTTGGAGCAACTGGCTCAAGAAATTAGTAATATGATTTTTAAACTTATCTGCTGTTGCCTGATTGAAATAATCTCAAGGTAGGGATTAAATGTCATTCCAATCAATTTGTGTCCTATGGAGGGCTCAGTCCAATTCCAGTTGGACAGGTAGGCTTTACATACACAAGCCTTCTTATAATTGGTAAACTCAGCACAGAACCCAAGGAGTGAATGGACATAGAAACTGAATTCCAAGGATAAATCAGTTTCTCTGTCCCATTCCTTATGTTCCTGGAAGAGGAGGAAACAATGTCTCTATTCTACTGACAGTCCCGAGCAGGATGAAGTGGTGGCAAGGCAGAGAAGCATACTGGTTGTACCTCACCAATCTGGAAGCTTTCAGAAAGATCTTTCCTTCTGTATAGTGACATACTTGTGTTAGCTTTTTGCACTGAATGGCAAGTTTGTGCACTGAATGGCAGCACAGGTGTGGCAGCCCAGGTGGTAGCAGAAGCTAGCAGGATTGACAACTCCAAATGTTGAAAAATAATGAATCAGGCTCACCAAAAATTATGAGATTATGTAAAAATAGAAGATTTGAAGTCATCTTTATTTGCAGTCTGCTTTTTAGCCTTTAGGGGTCACACTTTGAAGCTTTCTCCACAACCCCAAGGGCTAGAAACATACCTTTTCTTTAAGGATGAAGGCTGAAATCATCACATGTCCACCTGACTCTGGGAGCTGGGGCTTTAAGGCAAATAATTGTCATGATACTCATAATGAAATCATGAGAGTTGGCAATGTGGGGCTAGGTCTCCCACTGCAGACCGAGGGGTTTGGAGGGCTTGTACTCAGGTGGCTAGCCTGTGCACCATCCTGTTATTTTGGCATGTTTACGGGAACAGAGTGTGTGCATGCATGCTTCTTACCTGATCTTGGAGATATGCTCCCAGCTACACAGTAGACATGCCCATAGCACTCAAAAGTTCCTCTAGTTACCACCCAAGAATCCCTCTCCATATGCCCTTTTTCTCTCCATCCATCCATCCATCCATCCATCCATCCATCCATCCATCCATCCATCGCACAGACTTTTTCCACATTGGCATTTTAGGCCAAGTCTACACAAGGGGGAAAAGTCAAACTTAAGTGTGCAATTCCAGCTACAAGAATAGCGTAGCTGGAATCGACTTACTGCAGCATCTCCACTATCGGAGGTCAACAGGAGAAACTCTCTCGTCGACTTCCCTTACTCCTCGCAACCCGGTGGAGTGCTAGGGTCAACAGGGGCACTCTCAGCGGTAGAGTTAGTGGGTCCTTACTAGACCCACTAAATCAATCCCAGGGGATTAATCTCCACAGTGTCAGTCTTCCAGGAAATGAAGACAAGGCCTCAGTGATAGTTTGTGTCTTTCTCAGATGCTTAACTTCCTCTATCAGCCCATCTCCCTCAATGACAAAAGCTCTGCCATGGCAAGTCCTAGTGTAAATGGTGCTTTGTTGCTCCTGCCGACAAAGCAAAGTTGCTTGTAGGAGATGGACGTTTTTTGTCAGCCAGTGTGCCAACAGCATTTATACTGCCTGGCTGTTAGCAACAGAGCCGAGTTGACGTGGCCCTGTTGCCAAAAGCTGTAGTGTAGACACAGCCACACACTTACTTTCCCTCTATCTTTTGTCCACTCACTGACGCCTGATCTGTGTGTTCACTCACTAGAGGACAAAAGCAGTGGCTGAAAAAGAAGCTGTAGGAGTGGAGGAGAGAATGGGGTACAGAGACACAGGAAGTATGGTGCGTTGTTCATGGGGAGAAGCTTTGAGAGTCAGCATGGTCCAGTAGATAGGGCACTGGACTGGGAGTGGGAAAAAACATCTGATGAAGTAGGTTTTTGCCATGAAACTTTATGCCCAAATAAATCTGTTCACCTTTAAGGTGCCATAGGACTCCTAATATTTGTGGATACAGACTAATATGGCAACCAAACCACTCCGATATTTGTTAAATCATGTAGATTAAGCTCTTTGAGTCTCATTAAAAGGCTCGTTTTCTAATCTTTTAATTATTTCTTGGATCTATTCTGACTTGTGGTTCTTCACATATTACATTTCACACCTTTCACCCTTTCAGTGGTGGCTGGATGTAACAGCTGCTCTGCAGTAGGGTGAGACAGAGCTCTCTGGCAACTGGACTTGGTTTTGTGGTGCAGGGAACCACTAGAGTACTGGGCAAGGGGAGCAAAAGGGGGCTCTAAAGGGTTAGAGAGTGTATGTACGAGGACAGGGAAAATAAAGTGTTCCCCAAACCATTTCCAAGTTTTAAAAGAATGGGATAGTTAACTGGGACATATGGTCACCGTGATCATCAGTGATGCATGCGAATAAACAATGGAGTAAACATCAATGTCATGCTAATTTCAAAATCTGTTTAGAAACATAGAGGAGAAAATGCCAATATTTGCCAAATGCAGGAGGATTAGAAAAAATAGTCCAGGAAAATATTATATTTTCACTCTTTTGTTATTACAAATAATTGTATTTTCACTCATTTTTGTTATTACAAATAATGGCGAGGGTTTTTTTCAAAAAAGATTTAGAATGATAAAGCTCACTTGGCTGCATCCTTTAAAATGTATCAATAATAACTACTGTGAATTTATATCAATAGAAAGCCTGCATTCTATTGCAGGTAAACTGCCATTGAAAAAGAGATTTAATCCTAACTATTTATGCTTGCTCTTGATGACAGTGCAGTTGTGCATTGTGTTATTTAATAATGCATTCAAGCACCTGTTTAGAAAGGGTATATTCCTCCATAGTCCAAAATGAAAACAACCCTATTACTTGTAAGGGCTTCATTCAGAATTCTTGTATCATGCTCTGATTAGAGTATACATTGAACCTTGGATGTGCATTACCTAAGGCACATTGAGTTAAATGCACTGTATAAACTATGCACAAACCACAAAGCTACCTTTAACTTGCACAAAACAGTGAGTAGAAATTGATTAAAATATGCATACTACTAATATAATGGCTGGTCTCAGTATAGAAATTAATTAATGGTAATAGTACACAATCAAAACTGCTTTTAGAAATCTTCTTAGAACATTAACTGAAATGTTCATCTTTTTAATGCATTTGACTGAACCGCCGAGACTGAAAGCTTTGTTTCCTCTATGCAAATGTGAAGAAAAATCACAGCCTGAATTTTCAAGTGGTTATTTTATAGCAAGCTCCCTCAGCCATTTGCTTTTGGATTCCTTGTTAACCTGAGCTTGGTCCCAATGCCGTGTGTGAGGTTGTACTATTAGCTACTACAGATTGAGGTGGCAGCCCTGGGAATCGAGGCCAATAACATATGCAGATTGAGCCATGGAGCAGAGAAGGAGATAACTAAATAAAAAAAAGGGGAAAGGGTACTGTGTTTAAAGAGGCAGCTCTGATATTTTCTGGGATTACAGTTCATGATTATTCAGAACACAAGGCACCAACATTTGCCAAAAAACTCCAACTAGGTTTCTCCAATATTCTCCATTCATAGAATTCTGACAGTCCTGATTTCAGGGTTTTGTTTTTTGTTTTTTTTTTTTACTTTGGGCAAGGCTTTTCTCTTTTTTTGGTATGAATTTTTCCCAGACATTTTCAGTTTCCAAAATATAAAGTATTAAATAGACTCCACTATGCATAGCAAGGAGCAGATCCTGCAAACACCCACTGAACCAAATTCAGTGCATGCTGTACCTTACATTTTCCAGCCACAAGGCAATAATAATTCCTGCTTGGTTCATGTCATAAAATCAAGATGGAAAAAAAATCCTTAATTTTGGATGGCATGTTGTTTAATACTTTATGGCTTTAATGTCTTTTAAAAACCTCATTATTCACAAGTATCTATATATCTCTGTCTAAAGTTCATCCTCTCCTCCTTCCCATTCTGTCCATCTTAGCCTGTCCTCTTGTCTGAGTTCACCCTATTCTTTTGTCTTTTTTTATCCACTTCCCATCCCAGTCCTTCATACATTTCTGATTTGTATTTCATCCTGGGTCCCTAGCTCTTTCTGACTTCTTCCAAAACCCAGACAAGTCTCAACATGAAAATTGTTGGCCTCTTGGCCATGGTGGGATATACCATACAGACACCTACTGTTTGAATTGTACAATGATTTTGATGCACTGTAGCCCTTGTAAGTTTAAAGAATTGTTCTCCAGAAATTGGGTACTTTGAGAGTTTTAATATAAACATTAATTTACATTTCTTGTCCCATGTTAGTTTTTTTATGTATTTGCCCAGCCTTTTTAGTGACGTGCTTTTGCTGATGTTGCTTTTTTATGGTTACATTAGCTCTGTATAACACTGACTTTATTCATGTGGTTCAGTGGTGCAGGAACTTGGCTAGCAGCTAGGAAACATTGGTTCAGTTCCCACCTTGGTCATAGATTTCCAGGGGCAAATTGCTTCCTTGCTCTGGGGCTTGGCTTGTTTAGTCTGTAAGAGGAATTCTGATACAGAATGAAACTCTACTGTGTTGTACTTCCATCCATGTGCAGTTTCCAGAAATACCCCTTTTCTGATTGGTTTAAGCTCTTTGCCTGACTGTACTACTGTGTCTTGCTTGATCAACGGAATGGGACATCACCTCTCTCTAGAAGGGCCACACATAGCTCAGGTGAAGCCTTTCCCTTAGTATTGGTTACCTAACTTTATTTTATCTCCACAATGGCCTGCATGCCATCCTACTACTTCAGTTTTTGCTTTGGAAGCACATTTTTACTGTCTTCTCCTTGCTTTTTTGTAGAATTATAGTACCTTCTCCTTGCTTTCTTCAAGAGTTATAGCGACCTGCACCATTTGAACCATGAATTCCTTTGTCATTGCTGCGAGAGCAATCCTAAGTGCTGTGCCTCCATAGAGAACCTCTGCAATCAGCTCTTAAGACAAATCCTGACACTATTCATTTCCAGCTTTTTCCCTCTTTATACATTTTAATAACCAAAACATTAGCATATTGAGGCATTTCATCATAAACCAGGTGAGAGCTAACTTCCCCTTTTTTTGCATTCGCTTTCAGTTTCAAAGACAGTTTAACATTGTGGAATCTGAATAGATGACTTAGAGACATTATTAATGGGAATATTACACAATTAAAATCAGGCCCTTAATGTAATTGAACAAAATGTTCATCCACACTGCCAAATCGAGTGACTAGTTATAGATTATGAGAGTAGAGATGGGTGTATATTAAGCCTCCAGCCTGCCTAGATAAAGACAGATACCATCAAGATATTCAGAGTGATTTGGGTAACTGAGCTCAAATCATACTTGGAGAAGTATGGGCCTTAGAAATTTCCAAAGATGGTGAACAGCTTTGTTTCATAATAGTATATAGCATGAAAGAGCTCTTCCCCACCAGTGAATCTTTAGATGTAGCTGATATAAAAAGACAACAGCAAGAATAAAATCCATGATGATAAACTTACTGCTGTAACAATGTTTGCTTAGAGGTGATGAACAACTAGTAACTCCGAGAGAGTATGTTGCCTTTTCTCTAGTCTCATGTCTGGAAGCCATAATGTTTCTAGCTATGTACTAGGCAAGAAGGTTGGGAATAGGAGAAGCACTGCAGGAAAACAATGACAAGTCTTCCAGCACTATATTTCTGAGACTATCAAACCTGAAATATTTCTGGAAAGTATAGAAACCTGGATGACCATCTGAACATGGATAAAAGTGGATTCAGTTGCACTGCTAGCAAATTCTTCCATTACAATATACCACTGTTACTAGAGTCTGAGAATAAAATAGAAGTCAAGTTGTTCCATGAGCATGAGAGTGTCTGGTTTGGTTTTCATTTGAAACTTTTATGACGAATTGCAGGTACTTACGCAGTAATTAATAAGGTGCTTTGTCCCTTCCCATACTGACTTCTAGTTTCCCATATCAAAAGGGAGCTATAAGTCAGGACTCACTATAAAATGTCAATGAATGGAATTCTCTCTCTGTCTCTCAATCTATATTTGTCTGTCTGCTTGTGTATTTATAGCACATTCATCATCACCTTATCTACACCACTTAATGAACTCATCATCACAGCAGTTGAGAGATACAGAGTTCTCTGAATTGCCTGATTATTTATGTTTGGCAGAGCTCAACATTTTTTGATACTTGCACCATGTGAGGGGGTGTATCAACCCCACACAGGGACTGAAGGACTTAACCTGGCCCAACAGGCTGAGAGGACTCCACCCCTACAGCCCTGCTGGGCATGCTGCAACTAGAGGCTGGCTATAAAAGCCTCTGGAGCTGCTCAGTCAGAGTTGACTGCCACAGAGGAGGAAGCACAACCAGACCAAATGGTGGCAGCCCGGTTGAGAGGGAACGCAGCAGAAGCCTCTGGACCAGAGTGTGTAGATGGAGGTGACTTCTTATAAGAACTGGGTAGGAAGTAGCCCTGGGCAGGGAATTGATCCCCAAGAGCTTGGATGTGTTGATGTAGGATTCCCTGCTGAGATAGCAGTGGACCGTGCCACTCCTAACAGGGCTCTAGGCTGGGACCCAGTGGAGAGGGAGGGCCTGGGTCCCCTACCCTCTCCTCAGATACCATCACTTGAGGGAGATTTGTTTATTATATATGGACTCTGTGGCAGCTGGATCATACTAGCCTGATCCCAGAAGGACCATATGTTGACTCTGAGGCCAGTGGACCATCCTGTGTGTAAACTCTGAGGCCGGCAGGCTGTACTACCCTGAGTACAGGAGAATTGTATACCAACTGAGGCCATGCTACCCTGAATACTGGGGCATGGAAATATCCACTGAGGCTGATGGGCTGTATGGTGTATAGATTCTGTCTATACGCTAGGCTGTCTAACTCTAAATGGAAGGGGGAATGTTTGGACTATGTAGCTGCTCAGCCATACTGCCCTGAGCACAGGTTGCAGTACATAAACTTTGTAGCTGATAGACACACTATCTAGAATGGGAGTCTGAGGGGCCCTCTCTGGGAGACAGGCAATAATGAGCAGATCATGGCTGTGCTTACCAGCCACAAAGAGTTACCATCTTAGGCTGTGTCCAGACTCAGGGGTTTTTTCGAAAAAAGTAGCCTTTTTTTGAAAAAACTTCACCTGCGTCTAGACTACAGCCGCGTTCTTTCGAAATTAAATCGAAAGAACGTGGCTTTTCTTTTGACAGCGGTAAACCTCATTTCACGAGGAAGAACGCCTTTTTTCAAAAGTGCTCTTTCGAAAAAAGGCGTTCTTGAATGCCAACAGGGCTTTTTAGAATGCCAACAGGGCTTTTTAGCATCCAGACTCACTCGCTGCTTTCTTTCGAAAAAGCAGCTTGCTTTTTCGAAAGTTCTGCTTGCAGTCTAGACGCTCTTTTTCAAAAGAGGCTTTTTCGAAAGTATCTTTCGAAAAAGCCTCTTTGGAAAGAGGCTTGCAGTCTAGACGTAGCCTTAGTGCATGGCTTTGATCCTACTTTATGAGTATCTGCTGCTGTTGGAAGCAAGTGCTGGGGGCAGGAGGGAGCATAATTTGTCCATCTTTATATCTGTGGTAAGGAACACTAAAGAATCCACTGTGTGTGTGGACAGGATTTTGTGACATGGTTAGAGAGAATCCTGTCCAGTGTTGGGCAAATGCATCCATCTCCTTCAGGGGAATAGGCTTGCAACTCTAGCCTGTGTTCTTCCCACTCCATGTCTGTACATTTGCCCTTAGCTGTGCAGTGGAGCAGCCTAGTGGCCAGAATCAATAAATTCACCCTTGCAGAGTCAATCTGTCCCAGACTTGTAGGACTGTATGGTCTACTGGCTAAAGTCTATACATTCGTCCTTGCTTGCACGGCTCTGTGACCCAATGGCCAGAATCAATTAATTTGCCCTTGTGGTCTAATGGCCAGTCAGGGAACTGAGGGAGGGGTTACATCTCCCGGCAGGGGGGTCAGGCCTTCCCTCTCCACTGGACCCCATCTCAGGGCCCTATTATTAGTAGCTATAGCTCAAGCCATTGAGTCTGCAAGGAAAGCTGTGACCAAAACATGCCAACTACCAGCTCCTGCTCACTCACTGATTGCCCATCACCTTCCTCTTATGGCTTGGATATCTGTATTAACACTAGGGCCCTAGGGTGGACCCTTCTTTGGAGCTTCCACACCTTGGGAGTTTTCTGGGAGTATCAAGTCTTTTGCTGCAGTGTCTTGATCCCTGGGTTTCTGCAGAGGTTCGTCCGGAGCAGGCAGTGCACATCCTTCCTCTCTGGTCAGCCCCCAACTGAGTCAAGCTTCAATCTTTTATACCAGTGCACTTGCAGCATGCCCAGTAAGGCAGAAGAGGATTTGATTTTCTTAGCCCATGATACAAAGTGAATCCTCTCTTGCCCAGTGTGGGTCAAGTGCATCCTGCACAGATATCTCAGGGTATGTCTACACTACCCCCCTAGTTCGAACTAGGAGGGTAATGTAGGCATACCGCACTTGCAAATGAAGCCCGGGATTTGAATTTCCCGGGCTTCATTTGCATAAGCGGGGCGCCGCCATTTTTAAAACCCCGCTGGTTCAAACCCCGTGCAGCACGGCTACACGGGGCACGAACTAGGTAGTTCGAACTAGGCTTCCTAGTTCGAACTACTGTTACTCCTCGTGGAATGAGGACATACCCTCAGGGACTTTCTAATCAGCTGCCATTTCTTCATTCTCTCCCAGCCCACACAAAAATATTGCTGACAAAATTCCCATCAATCTGTCCAAGACACACCCCTTTTTTGAATCTCTCCCCTCGCTTACTCTGAAATGCCACGACAAATTAAAACTATTCCTCTCGCTTTCAAAGCCCCTCACAGCCCCAGCCTCCATCTAGGGGGATCTTTTATATTATTATATATTCCCAACCTGTCCACAAGTTATAAAAGTCTCAGTTCTCCTCCTTCCTCCAGGCGTTTTTGCACACTGCTGGGTATATGGCACACACTACCCAGACCCACCACCATGTCCTTATCCAAGTGCTTTTGAAAATAACTCTTCTTCAAGGCAGGCCTGAAGTGAGATAATAATGTAAAAGCAAAGTAACATGATCTCTCAACTCTGAACTTCCCCGTGTCTCTCGTTGTCTGTGGGCTTGTGTCATAGTAGGGGGCTGCCAGGGCAGGAGCTGTTTTTCTTTACGTGTACAGTACAACACCAGTCACATTGCTGCTATTACATAAATAATGAATTATTTTGCCCCTTGTTTAAACAAGTGCAAAGTCGCTGGTTGATCGGCCTTATTTTGACAAAGCAGCTTAATTTTCAGTTGACGTAATTTATCCAGTTAAACTGTATTAACTTCAGTTCATTTACACCAGAGATCACTCTGACTCAGGTATTTGAGTCATCAGGTGACCTACACTGAACACATTTAGAAATAGCTGTCTGTAGGTATGATGTTATTTATTTTTAAAGCTGATGAAGGGATAAATGTTTATGAAAATTTTTGCAAATTTTTTTTATCAGTTTTGAAATTCATTTTTTTATCCATTCTGATGTCATGGAGTAATTGAATTTAAGGCTATATCAGATCACCAGATCTTCCAGTCTGACCTGCTGTCTATCACTTCCATGTAGGAAGGAACAATCAGTTTAACACAGACAGAATGGGAAGTGATTGTCTAGGAAGGAGTACTGCTGAAAAGGATTTAGGGGTCAGAGTGGACCATAAGTAAAACATAAATCAACAGTATGACACTGTTACAAAAAAAGCAAACATGATTCTGGGATGCATTAACAGGAATGTTGTGAGCAAGGCACGAGAAGTCATTCTTCCGCTCTACTCTGCGCAGATTAGGCTTCAGTTGGAGTATTGTGTCCAGTTCCGGGCACCACATTTCAAGAAAGATATGGAGAAATCGGAGAAGGTTCCAGAGAAGAGCAACAAAAATAATTATAGGTGTAGAAAACATGACCTAAGAGGGAAGACTGAAAAAACTGAGCTTGTTTTAGTTTAGAAAAGAGAAGACTGAGAAGGAACATGATAGCAGTGTTTAAGTATCTAAAAGGGTGTTACAAGGGGGAGGGAGAAAAACTGTTCTCTTTGGCCTCTGATGATAAAACAAGAAGCAGTGGGCTTACATTGAAGCACGGGGAGGTTTAGGTTGGTTATTAGGAAAAACTTCCTAACTGTCAGGGTGGCTAAACAGTAGAATAAATGGCTTAGGGAGGTTATGGAATCACCATCACTTGAGATATTTAAGAGCAAGTGGATAGTCATCTATCAGGGATGATCTAGACGGTGCTTAGTCCTACCATGAGTTCAGGGGACTGGACTTGGTGACCTCTTAAGATCCCTTCCAGTTCTACTATTTTAGTATCACAGGCCACCAACAGCTGACAGCACCCTCACGCTAAACCCAACAGTGGAAATAAGACCACCGATAGGAGACTAGACTGTTATGTGCCACAGTCAGGGGCACCAACAGTTTCCACAGGCCCCAACAGTTTCCACGGGCAAGGAGGAGAAGGTGCCCGCTTTGCACTCCCAAAAGGAGCGGGACCAGTGGTAGAAGGGGCGGGGTTGAGGGCAGCCAGTTTTCAGTGCTGCTTGGAGTGCGGCACGTGCCCCTCAAACCTTTAGCGCTACCTGGAGCACATAGTATGGCTCTCCAGCAGTGATTTAAAGGGCCCAGGGCTCTGCTACTGCAGCAGTGGTGGCATCCGGAGACCTGGCCCATTTGAATTGCCAAGGCAGAAAAAAGGAAGGACTGAGAGGAAATGGGTTAAGAAGCCTGAAAGAGGGAAGATCCCACCTCCTCTGCATGGTTCCTCCTTTTCACATATCCCATGAAAGCCCATTCAGTCCGACTATGTCTAGATAGCAGTGCTATTTTAGGATACCGGAAGTATCTCAAAATAGCTATTCCACATCTTTAAATGCACCTGTTTTTTTAAAATACATTTCGAAATAATGGGCACTCTATTCCGGCATCCCTGTAACCCTCGTTCCATGAGAGTTAAGGGACTTGTTGGAATAGCTGCAGACCATGCCAAATTTCAAATAAGCTATTTCAAAATTACCTCAAAATAAGCTACGCAATTTGCATAGTGCAAACTGCATAGCTTATTTTGAGGCAAAGGTGCAGTGTAGATGCACCCGCCTAGTCCATAGGCTTCATGGATTGTGAGGAGACAGACACTCTCTGAGGAATCAACTCCATTAATTTTGCTGCTCTTTATTTGCTGGGAATTTGCAGCTCACACAAAAATAGCCCTGACTCATGTCTCATTGGTTTTAATAAGGCTACTCATGTGAATAAGGTGCACTCATTTGAGTGGGGATTGCAAAAGCAGACTTTTAGATGACATCAATAACAACCCTGTTCTGTTTAAAACTTCTGCCTGAGTAATGACTGCACATTTGGCTCCTAAATAATAATAATTACTGCTATAATTCTTCATAATCAAATTATTGCAAATAGATCTTGTTCCTGGCATAAATATTCAGTGCAAAATTGAATAAGCATTCCAAAGTTACTGTATAGCTTTTAAAACTATTTTTTAATTTCTTGAACATAAAGGGAAATGTCATAAAGATATTTAGGTTTCCACATTTCCAAGTGCCCCATTTTTATAATCTTTTCAATAATAATAAATATATACCCCACTTATTACAGATTGGCTATTGTGGGAAAAAGCCAAATGGTCAGAACACTGAGCCATTGGTGAAATTTCTGAGAAGCAGAAACTAAACCCATTTAAAGATTTTACTAGAGAAAACTGTAGTTTCAAGTAAGTCCCTTAGAAAAATATACAACTCTGTGACACATGGAAAATATATGATTCTCCAGAAAGAACATATAGGATATCACTATTTGGTAGATAAAAAAAGAGGGAAAGGGCACATTACTGTTGGCTGATTCAGAAGACGGCTTGCTGGAGTTAGTTGAAATTATATATGAGTTTGGCAAAAGATATGGTCTATGCTTGAACGTGGACATGATAAAAATGATGGTGGTATGCAATGATCCTGAGAGCACATACATGGATTCCAGGAAATGTCACAACTGTACAGTGAGTGAGTAAGAACTACATAGGAAGCATCATTAAAGAAGATAGAAAAATCAGATACTGAAGGCATACCAGATGTGCAACAGTGAAAGATATAAACATTGGATGAGAAGGGACTAAAGACTAAATTCTGACTCTTAAAAACTTACATTTGGTCTGTGTTAAATTATGGCAGTGAAACATGAACATTCAAACAATTGATAATAAAGAATCTACAATCCTTTGAATTATGCTGTAATAGAAGAATTCCAATTTTTTTATGGACTGCATAACCAACATAAAAGTGCTCAGACTAGAGCTCTTACGAAAAAGATTTCATTTGTAAGACACATTTAAATAAGTTCAGTAGGCAATACATGTTTATGGACACTAGAAGAGAAACCTGATGGTTGTTGACGCAGCAAAAGAGATCTTAGATAGATGGTATGGTATCCTGGGTGGATGAAAAGGCCTAATCATCCACAAAGAGATTAGCAGAAGATCATCCCGGGGCTATCATGACTGCACACCTTCAGTAATGGAGATGCCACAGAAAAAAGAAAGAAAAAGAAAGTAATCAGAACCGGTGTGTCTTTGGCCTTGTAGTAAAATTGCAAATATACAAATTCTGAAGACAGTTTTCTCTTTAGGACATTGATGCTTTAAGTGCTTTTTTTTTTTTTTTTTTTTTTTTTAAGAAAGTTTTGGTAGGACTGTGTACACAAGATTTACCCAAATCTCTGACATAACCAAACTGGGGGGGGGGGGGGGGGGGGAGGGGAGAAAGGATGGGTCCTCTTAAGTGATATTTTGGAAGTCATATACTATATGTCTCTCTTTCAGAAAGAAAGGAAAAATAATTGTGGTTGCAGAAACCTGTTATTTTAAAATGGTTAATTGCTGACACTGAGATTGGAATTTGTCCTAAAGAATTCCCCTCCTCTGAATGCCCCAAACTTTAGAGAGAGAGGGAAATGAAACCCCTTAGACCTGAACACAGGAAATGTAGGGAGTGCCAAACCAGATCACACCACTGATCAGTGTGACCAGAACCAGCTGCTTTAGAGAAAGGTGCACGAAAGTTAGCAGGAAGCAGATATGGGGAAACCTACATAGAATATTTTGCAGCTATAGGTCCATTATTATCTGGTATTTCTTCTTGTCCAGTGTACAGATAGAGATAAAGATTTAGCTCCAGAATTAGTTGTGAGACAACCTTATTTACAGTGCAAATGTTGGCATGCACCTCCTAGAATGCTTCAGACCATGCAGTGTATTCCAGTGGATGGTCATTACACTTGCAAGTATCAAAGCTTGTAGGCATCAAAGATTCTTATAATGTGCTGTAAAGCATTTTATTTTTTCCTGAAGGTTTGGTAGAACGGAAGTTTCTGGGAACACTTTGATATGGGATGTGGAAGGTTAGATTAGTTAGATATCTTAATTTGGGATTATACTTTAAGTGCTCCTATGAGTTGCACCCAGGTGTCATTATTCATTGGTGCTGCACGTGTATAATTGATGAAAGAATTCAGCTCCTTGTTTGGACGAAAAAAACATTTGTATAAATATTAGGACTTGTTCACACAAAGAATTATTTCTGAATAAGCAAGAATATGAATTTAAAGTGCAGTGGATACTGTGCATTGACTCTCTTTGAATGCTCTTATTTCAGAGTGAAAGTGCCTTTGTTCAGATTAGCTTGGTCCACTTTAAAGTGTATTGAATTAAACCATACAGAATAAGAGTGTCCATGCAGGGAGCTAGTATGAAATAGCTATACCACTTTAAATTCATAATCTAGGTTTTTCTACATTAATTCCCCATGTAAACAAATTCTCCTCTCCGTCACCATGATGTTCTATTTACATCAACACTGTTAGTCTGGATTTTCCATGGTGTAACTGAGATGAAGTGATTTTTTTATTAGTGGTTCTTACAAATTACAATCAAATACTTACAGTGTGGGTTATCGTAAGTCACAAGCTATATTAATCAGGCTGTCAAGTGGAAGTTCTTTTGTTTACTGAAGAACATTATTTGGTTGTTGAGATCTAGAATGTGAACTTGCAAATTACTTATAAAAGAATCCGTGTAGAAATTATGAATGAGCAATAATTCAGAGGTCAAGTGGTCCGACAGAGTGAGCACGGAACTCAAACCCAAAAGATTGTGGTTCTTGTCCTGTCTCTGCTATTGATCTACTATGTGATGTCAGGTGAGTCATTCCACCTTGATATGCTTCTGTCTCCCCTTGTTTCTCTTGTATAAATTGTTAGCCCTTCAGAGCAGGGACTCTGCCTCTTACTATATGTTTGTGTAATACCTTCGTACAATGGGGCCTTGATTTTGGCAGTGACACCTTGGTGATACTGTAATAAAAATAAATAACACATAACATTTATACTTATTCTAATTCCTGAATTTGACACCATGCACTGCAGAATCTGCCTGACTTTCTGAGAGGCTCTGCAAATGGGTGAAACTACACCAGTGGTGGTGATGAAGAACCAAATAACCTGTCTTGGACTTGGTTGGTTATAAACTTCTCAGAAAGGGGGAAACAAAAGCATTCTCCAGCTAAAAAAAGTATGGAAGCACCACTTTTCAAGGGAATCATTTCAGCTGATTTATAGTTTTCAATTTATAGTAATTTTAGGACTGGGATTGTCCATCTGACTTCATCTGTGGGATCAAGTGATTAGCCTGGAGGCCACCAGCAGGCAAAAGGGAAGAGGATTTAAAAGTAGGGAGGAAAGCATGTCAAAACCTGTTTAAGACCATATGAAAAACTGCTCACGTACGTACAAATAGGTGAAAATTCTTTTTCAGCTTTATTTACCTGAGAATGAATTTCAGTTTGAAGAGGCCTTTATGTCGTTTCAGGCAAAGCACCTAAGATATAAGCAATTTTCAACAAGAGTACTACACATTTGTCTTTATAACAATTTGTATGTAACAGCTTTTATGCAAATGACACTAAAGTGGCACCTTTTTTTCTAAATTGGACATTTTTATGGTTATAATTTTCTTCTGTAATAACAGCAAAAAAAATGGCTGTCCCAGTGGAGTTGAGCATTTCATCTCTAGCGCTGTTTTGTGAAGTTGGAATGACAAGTTTCTTTCATTTGCACAAAAAATGTCAAAAAAGTATTTTTTGTCATTCTTGTCTGAGTTAGTGGAGGCAGTTACACTTGGAGGGAGTACAGTCCCCTGACACCAACCTTTTTTTTCTGCAGAAAGAATGGTCTCATAAAATCATAATGGAACTTAAAGGTACTGAAAAATATTGCCCCCTCTTTCCCTTTTCTCTCTGAAGGGCATAAATTACTTTGTTAGTTTTAGCAACTGTTGCTTTGATTTGGTCTTTGGCATTCATGCCCATTCATTCTCCAGATGTCACACAGGTGACTTTTATAGTCTATAGCCTTGGATTTAATTGACTGCTGTACAACAGAATGTATGTATTTGGTGCAAACATTCCAAGGTATTAGTATAATAAACCAAAGAAAATGACAGGTTACTATTGCTTAATTAACTCAGAAATTTCTGCAATGGCAACATGAGAAAGTGTGGGTCTTTAATGATTCCAATATATCCTAGCAAGCAAATTAACTGGAACCAAGAAACTTTGTGATGGAGAATTTTGCCCCTCATAAACTGATGGGCTGAGGTACGTTTAATTGAGGTGTATGTTTAAATTAATACATGAAAAATTCAGAATAAGTAAGTTACCATACTGGGAACCTGTGAAATGTAATTAATGGAAGGAAGTAATTAAAACAAATATTTTTTCTAGTTTGGACAGCTTAGTACATACTAAAACCCCTTATGGCTAAATGTGCATGAACCAATTTCATCCCAGTAGTCAAGCCCCTTCTAACTTGCTCTTGGTTGCATTTACTACTACTTAAACATCTGCAGAGATAACCCTGATAAAGTTGCCAGTTTCCCTAGGTAATCAATTCACAAAAGCACATAAACAGGTAGGAATCTTGAACTAAAATTGAAACGTGTAAATAAATGGGAAGTGTGTGAATGTAACTTTGCAGCAGAGGCAGCCATAACTGCTCAGTCTAACTCTGACACCTGCTTTGTCATGACTGGCAACCCTGAGCACAAAACAGCTATTCAACCACCTAGACCACTCAAGCCTGGATATGTGGCTTGGACAACAGGTCACATACTCCACTTCCATAGAAAATGTTAGAGCTGCCCCTAAGATAAACTCCAGGAAGGCTGTACCACTGACTTCCAGTGGTTAGTCATGGTAACAGCATACATTCAGTAATTCTACACTATTACAATGTTCTGCGGAAAGGGACTGATATCTTGCTTAGAGATCCCCAGAAAGCTTAGCTTGACCAGCCTGTGGGGACAATTATGCAGAAAATGTAGCCTTTTAATTGATATTTAAGTATCTAAATAAATGGCCCAATTGTCAAAGCTGTTTCATCACTGAGATTCAGTGTGGTCAAGAATGTGCTCAGCACTTCTGACAATCTCTTCTTTAGGAGCCTAACTTGAGGCACCCATTTTAAAAAATATTAGGTAAAATTCTGACACCAGTTCATTCGCTAGGAAAATTCCCATTGATTTCAATACAGTCTGGATTTCATCTCATGACCATAACATTTTAGAGCCACGCTTTCTAATCCTGCTTTCTCCCAAGGGCATTGGGATCCCAAGGGCAGACAGAATCCCAAGGGCATTGCCAATGGCTTTACTCACTTGAACATCACTTTGATGGTTCTGTCTTTTTCAGTTGCCTATCCTTCAGTGTTGTCCAGTGATTTGGAAACCTCCTAGTAATCTTCTCTTTGTATCCTCACCAATAATGCTCTTCCTTGTGTCTGACTTACCATATATAAACTGTAAAGTCATAGGGAAATTGTCTGGACAATGGGTAGGATCCTACGAAATTCAGGGCCATGAAAAATGAATCACAGACCATGAAATCTGGCTATTTTTGTGGTGTTGCAGTATTGCCTACTCTTACGTTTAGGCTGCCTTCAGAACTGGATGACTGGAAAGCAGTGGCTGCTGGCTGGAGCCTAGCCCAGCTTTGAAGGCTCCAGCACTCAGGTCTGAAGGCAGCACTATAATCAGTAGTAGTGCAGAAATAAGGGTAACAATACATGCCACGCCACCCTTACTTTTGTGCTGCTGATGGTATCAGTGCTGTCTTCACAGCTGGGTTCCCAGCCAGCAGCTGCCATTCTTCAGATTTGTAGCTACAAAGGCAGTGCAGAATAAGGTGGAAATACCATATCTTCCCCCCCCTCCCCCACACAATAGTCTTGAGATCCCATTTTGCTCAGGATTCCCAGTTTAAGACATGCTTACTTAATAGCTTTATGTGTTTATATGTTTAAATATGTGTTCATGATTTCTGAGAACACCATGAAATTTAAGAATTCAATATCTGTAACTGTGAAATTCAATATTTTTCAAATGCTCTGTCCATGAAATTTACCAAAATGGACTGTGAATTTGGTAGGTCTGTACCAATGCGGCAAATTCTCTTCGTTTTGCTCACCCTCACTGATGTTGGTATTCTGTAATTCCAGTTGCTCTGCTTAATTTTCATGATCATCTTTCTAGTCTGAAAAATATCATGTACTCATCCATGTGAATTGCTGTGTCTTGTGCTGAATTTCTGGTATTAGTAAATGTGTCCAGCTTTTAATTTTGATTAAAGGATATTTTCCGTAAAAGATTATGTAGACCATGCCTCTCTGATCATGTAATTGGCCCAAAATCAAGAAAAGACAATGGGTTGACTTCCCTACTGAGAAAGAATTTCTTCTTTTATTCCCATAACCTTCCAACATCAGGCAAGAAGGAAGAATTGCACAGTGAACTTATTAATATACAAACAAACATGTCTAGATCCCTGCTTCTTTCCTCCTTGAGTCTTGCCATAACTAGTAGATATAGCACTTTTAAACAATTAGCTGTGAACCACTACTCCAGACAAGGCCACTGACATAATAAAGCACTGACTTAGACATTGCTTTAGTTTTTGTCTAAGCTGGAAGCTGACCTCCCTGCTGTCCAAACAAAACTGCATGCTAGAATTGTATCTTGTACATTATGTGCTGCTGTTTGACAATTTTATTGAAAACCTCTCCTGCAGCTGTTAGTCTGATTGTCCTACAAAGCACTTATTTTATAAACAAATAAAACCCAGTTGTCCTGTTACAATGTGGCCGAGTTGAAGAGGGGCAGCATGTACTGGAATGTGTTTATTTAATTAGTTCCCTGTGCAACTCCTGCTGGAGATGAACGGAATGGGAAGCAGCGGCAGCAGCAGCTCATTTTCTCAGCAGGAGAGGTGGCCCATTGTCTATTCTTGGATGATGGGCTCACCTCCCCCTAAAGTCAACTTTGCCTCATAAATTACAGTTGCTATGAAGCATGCTCTAAACATGCCTTTTTTTTCAAGAAACAGTCTCTTATGAAAATAAATGCTGGAGGTTCTCCGCAATCCCAGTATTTTAGTACAGTCACGAGCAATTCCCATGTATCTTCATGTGATTCTTTAAAACAAAGTGATACCCCTGATTACAGCTCAACAAAACTAGCCCATGCTAGAGTTAAACAAATTCCATCAGCAACCTGAAAGTTAAACAAAAGCATTCTTAAATAAGGAAAATGTAAAAAGATCAAAGGTGGGAATATGTGTGTTTTGCAGCATTGTACGGTATAGCTGCTCAGTCATACTAGGAGTCACCCTTTGTACAGACTGGCAGACCACCAAGGTCAAAACAGCTTGTCAGTCAGATAAACTGATCTCCTGTTTGGTCCAAGCCTTGACGTATGGCTTGGCCTTCATGCTCTGCTTCCATAGAAATAATTAGAGTTGTCACTGTGGCTAAGTCTGCACTGGCATGCAAACTTGGTCCTTAAAACATATACATGCCCGCTTCATACCTTTGCCCTTTGCCTATATTAACAATGCATGACACATATACAACACTGTGTACACTTGTATATACATAACCCCACTATCATCATTAGTGCTGCCATTTCAGGGGTCAGACTGAGACACACCAGGAACTGCTTTGCTGTGTGTTGTTAGTATTTTAATCTGCCTTCTCATATTTGCCTGTGGCAGTCCCTGTTCACATCATCTCCCCCCACCACCTCTCCTCTGCCAAACTAGGTGGAAAACATAAAGCAATGGGGTGATGATTAGTTCTACCCTTGCTCCTTCTTGTGGAGCAGGTGATCAGCAAGATGCTGGCTGGAATTTGGGCAGTATTTTCTGATATGGTGAAGTTGTCTGATCTTAGGGTCAATGACAAGTCATTCAGGTCACAAGGTCCAAATATGGTGAACGCTGGTGTTGCTATAATGTGCCTTTGAGTGAACTGTTGCTTTTGTTGCAAGATAACCCGCATAGTGTGGTGGGATTACAGTCACTCCAAAACTCCTAAATGAGGGAGCAAACCTCAGTGGAAATGGACAGGAAGCTCACACGAGTCCTCTAACACCAGAAGATTCAATTCAGGGAATCACACACTGCAGAAGTGACTGGCATTTGTGCTGTGGAAGTTTCCCAGTCCAGGCAGATACAGATCTGTTGAAAACTGTTTGGGGGTCGGAAAGTCCACTGCTGGGGTTGTGGTTGTGCTGGTTTGAGAGCCAATGACCACAAGTGGCTTCCATAGAAAAGTTCCAGAAATACTAGCTGGATTTGACAGAACCAGGTTTTCAAACAGCCATTGGAGCTATTGATAGCACGTGTATCTCAATACTTTGTGCACCACAGTGGGCAAGTGAGTATGTCATCAAAAAAGTTGCTGATCACTTGTTCTACAAGGCTCATGAATATTGTTGTGGGGAAATACTAGAAAGGTTCATGATGCCAGGGTGCTGAGATCAGGATTGTACTTGAAGGATGGAAGAAAGGACTTTATTCCCAATATACAGTGTGGTTCTCTATGGCACATTGGCACCAAGTGTTATTTTGGGGGTCCTAGCATAGTTGGTCTTTGGAAACTGGACCCAACATAAATGACCCTGGAAAAAGGGAATTCATTTACAAACTCAGTAGCTGCAGAATGGCTATGGAGTGCACATTTCGTAGCCTGAAATCTCATTGGCACTATTTACATACCTGTCTGTGTGCCAACATGCCTGCTGTGTGCTCCATAATGTCTGTGAAGGTAAACAGGAGTGCTTGCGTCTCCAGTGGGTTCAGGACAAACCCAGTTTACCAACTCTGGATAGGCAGCTGGATTTCACTCATGTTTCCAGTGGAAAATGGAAATCAAACGACGCCATGTGAGCACACATCTTGGCACAGAAGAGAGGCAGAAGATGGTCTCTGTGGGTATGTCTAGACTGGGGTATGTCAAGGGGTACTTCTCCGTGATCCTGCAGGCCGTGTCTGGCCACTGGGGCTAGCTCACAGACATTAATGTGGGCTGGTCTGGCAAGGCACACAATGCTAGGGTGTTACACAACTCCTCCATGTGCCAGAGGCTGCACGCTGGGACCTTCTTCCCCGACCGCTACATCAGGGTCAAGGACGTGGACATGCCCATCTGCCTGGTGGGAGATGCGGCCTACCCCCTACAGCCCTGGCTCATGAAGCCCTACACGGGACACCTCAACCCCTCCTGGCAGGACTTCAGTGACAGGCTCACCAGGGCCTGCATCGTGGTCGAGGGGGCCTTTGGACACCTGAAAGCACGCTTTAAGGTGCCTCTCACCCATCTCGACCTCTCCGAGCACAATATCACTCCCGTGGTGGCAGCATGTTGTGTGCTGCACAATTTATGTGAAAGGAGGCTTTCCTGCCAGTCTGGATGGCTGAGGCAGGACACATGGCTGGCCAGTACGTGCAGCCCTGCACCGACGCGATTTGGGAGGCCCAGCGGGGGGTCGTCCAGATCCGGGAAGCCATGCAGTGGCTTCGAGGTAGAGGAGGACTGAACTCTCCCTGCATGCCCCACTGGGGCCTTCTTGCACCCTCACTTCCTTCCCCTTTCCCCTTCCTAGACACCCTTCCTAATGTAAAATAAAAACACCTATTTTGCCAAAAAAACCTCTCATTATTTTACATAACTGGGGTGGGGGGAGGGAGGAATGAGGGTGGGAGAGGGGAGAGGGAAACCTGGGAAGAGGGCACTGGAAGGGGGAGGAAGGGGAGGAAAGGAAGGGAAAGCTCAGGGTTGGGGGTCCTGCTGGCTCTCCCACCTTGCAGCACTGCGGGTATAGGGGCGTCGGGGGGGAAAGGGTGTGGAGGGTGGGGCAGGAGGGACTGGGGATGCGGAGGAAGTGGGAGGGGGAGCAGGGATAGGAGGAGGAGCGAGAGCTGGGGCGGCCGCAGGAGCTGGAGCAGGAGGAGGCAGGAACCTGTCCACCAAGGTCTGGAGGTGGCCACAGAGTGCACGGCCCTGCTCCTACAGTGCCTCCAAGCTCCTCTGCCATAGCCACAGGTCCTCCCAGACCCAGTGGTCCTGGGTGCGGAGCTGGTGCTCCAGTAGCCACAGGTGCCACTGCTGATAGTCCTCCAGCTTGTGGGTGCACCTGATGGCCCGGGTGTGGGTGGCTCTTGCAGGTGGGGTGGGGTGCCCTGTAGTCTCAGGTACTGAGGCTGTGGTGAAACAAGAGTAGTGGTCAGTTCTCCCTGGGGACACAGTGGGTGAAACCCAGCCTGCCTCTGCAAGGCAAGGTCGGCAAGTAGGGAATGGGCCAGGGCCCCTACATGACACCCAGCTGCTGCTCCATGGTGGGCAAGGCCCAAGCGCACAGTCCCTGGGCTCCCTCTCCACCACCACCCCCCTACACATAAGGGGAGCATGATGGCACTCACATGTGGAGCCCTCCCCAGCCTCAGATGACACAGCCGATGTGATCTGTGGGATGCCTCGGGGTCCTGGGTGCTGGGCAGGCTCCCTGCAGGCTCCTGGCTCTCGACATCCTCCTCCTCCTCTTCCATGTCAGGGACGGGGCCCTCTGCCCTGGGGTCAATCACCACCTGGAGGGCATGGACTTTGTGAGCCCCCAGGATGTAGTCTAGGGCCTCATAATGAGGACAGGCCTCCACGTTGGCCCCTGGCTGGGAGGCCCTGGAGTAGGTCTGCCACAGGTCCTTTATTTTGCAGTGGACCTGCTCCTGGGTCCACATGTGGCCTCTGGCAGCCATGTGGCTGTAGATGGCCGTGTTACTGTGCCTAGTGCGGAGATCGTGGATGTTGGAGGCCTCCCCCCAAACCTCTATGAGGTCCATGATCTCTGCACCAGGCATGCGCCCTCCTCTTGCAACCCCGGGCAGGCTCCTGTGAGCTGCTAGCCTGGTCCTGGGAAGAGGCAGATGGCTGTGTGTGAGCGGGTGGCTGGCTCATGCTGTGCCAGGTGCAGGGTCTGCTGGCTGGGTGTTGGAAGGCAACTGGCACAAGCACTGTAGTCAGACTGTGCCCCTTTAAGGGCTCCGGGGCTGGGAGGGGGCAGAAGAGTTTCCCTGGTTTGGTCCAGAGTGTCCCCCAGGGCAACCTGGGAAGGGCTAGCCTCTAGCTAATTTGAATTAAGTGGCTACACAGTCCTTAATTCGAACTACTTAATTCGAACTAGGCGTTACTCCGTGTAGAATGAGGTTTACCTGGTTCGAATTAAGCGCTCCGCTATTTCAAATTAAATTCGAAATAGTGGTTTGCATGTATAGCTGCTGTTAAAGTTAATTCGAACTTACGGCTGTTAGTTCGAATTAACTTTGTAGTATAGACATACCCCCCATGCTCATAGGAATTTACACTGCTCCTGCTTTCTGCCGTCCATCCCCGTGTGCAGGTCTTCCTCCGTCTGCCTCTAGTGTGCTGCTCCCGCTCTCCTGGTGGAATGGCTTGCCAGTTCAAAGGCCAGGGAAGTATTAGATCATTTTTCCTTGGGTAGAAGCTGATAAATGTATGCACATGACATGACTTTTGCTGTAAAGGGCCACAATGTTGATACTTTTCAGCATTCCAGAAATATGACTGTTGGATTTTCTTTGGTACTCAGATAATTCTTGCAGCTCATGAGGAAGGAGCAGAGGCCAATAGTGGTTCCTGTTGGCTTTTCACCCAAGTCCCCAGGCTTTAGGAACCCTTAAAAGCATTAGGTCAAACTCCTTGTAGAAGGGGTGTGTACATTGAGACCCCCTGGAGTGACTGTTGGAGGCTTCAGCCTTCTTGTACAGGAGCTTCAGGTGCTTGGTGTGTTCCTGGCTCTGGGCTGGAGTTAGCTCAATGTCCACCTGCTCTAGCCTTGTCATATTCCCTGGCACAGGTGAAAATATGGAGGATGGTGTACTCTGACCACAAAATAAGCACCCAGGAGTGTTCGGTGAGCCAAGGGGCCTCTCTAAGAGCAGAATCCATCTTCACCTGTTTTGCTCATAGAGAGTGCAGCTGTTCTGATGTGGTCATCTGAAGGAGTGGGTTGCGCCCATGAAAGCTCATGATACCATCTACATTTTTTGTTAGCCTCTATGGTGCTGCAGGATTATTCGTTGTCTTTTAAGTTTTTGCTATTACAGACTAACACGGCTACCTCTCTGAAACTGATGTGGTCTGTGCAGCTCACCACTACAGATGAAAACAGCAGGATAGGGACCTTTAGGGACAGGCAGAAAAGGTTTAGTGCATTGTGAACTATTGAAACAAGACCTGATACTTTCTCCTTACTCTTGTCCACACTGTATACTGTCATGGGTACAGGGTCGATTGTGTGATTATCCATACACAGCTACCTTACCCGCCTTATATTAGCCTTCACTCATGTGATTCTGGGATTTAGGTGTGGACAATACAGGGCGGATTGTGGTACAATCACAGCATGAACATATGCACAGTTGCTAGTGCAGATGTACCCTGTGACAAAGTCCAGGCAGTCTGCCCCGAGATTCTGGTTGCCAGGTATACATGAAGCCCCATAAATCTGAAAGTTAATCTAAGTTAGAGAAAACTAATCTAAATTATAGTGGTAATCTAAAGAGTCAAGTTCATAGCTTTTTTGTTCCAGATGTAAAATGACTGATCCTTGCAATTCCTTTGTATCACCAGGTGTTTGCTTCTATTTAAACTAGAAAGTGCCTAGAAAATCAGCGGTTTAGCCACTATGCTATAGGACTGGAGAGTGAACTTTTAATGCCAGTAGAGTGGACCCTCAGAGTGATTTAAGTAAAGCACAGGGCAACTAGAAATAATGACTAAGCATGAGGAGTGAAGGCTCCAATGAGGACATCAGTGTATTAACCTCAGCTGATCATTAATCCCCATGAAAAGCTCTGTGCTGGGGTCATTATTACTGTCAGGAGAAAATGGAAATTCCCTCTCCTCTGCTCCTAAAAGAAAATAGAGTTGTGGATATATTTGTTTGGGTGATGTGGGGTTTTTTGGCATGTGCATGTCTCTTCTTGAGAATTAATGACCTGTATGTTAATCAGTTAGATTGCCTGAATAATTTCTTAATATTCCATTCATTTTATAAATATATGCTTCCAAAAATGCATTTCTGACCTAACATATTTAAAAAAACTCATTATTTACAATTTAAGTGCACTAACTTCTTCTCAGAATGATAATAATTAATACATAATGTGCAGGTTTGTAGCTTCTTTCATCTGAAGATCTTAAAGCATTCTGCAGATTTTATGCATGGGTAAACTGAGGCAGATAAAAGTGGTGCTACATTCTCAAGGTCACTCAGCAGGTTGCTGGCAGTACTGATGATAGAGCACCTACCATCTTGATTATTGGTCCCCTGCTCTAATCTCTAAACTCTGCTTTGTTGCCGATTATACTGGATGAGAGGCTCCATTTATCCTAGTAGATTATTAATGTTCTGACACTCCAATAGTTTGTTTGGCCTCACCTTTTTTTAGGGCTTTATAATTAAGAAAATATGTATTAACATTAATAGTGAAAAAGACCTTTTAATCAAATGTACAGTAAACCCAGGTTAACAAATATCTGCTTTTTTGTCCCCAAAGCCTTGTGATGAAAACAGCTGACATATTGGGTATTGAATCATGAAGCTGATTGCACATAAATGATATTTCTTTACTCCTCTGAAAAATGTCATGAAGATTTTGATGCCCCTACATCTTCCTTGAATCACCAGAGGTAGAGAGGAGACTAAGTTTTATTTTAAAGATAATTTTGTGAAAGCCCCAAAGACTTAGAGCTTGATTCTCATTTACACTAAGATCCCTTTACAGTGCTCTGTCAATGTAAAGGGACCATAAATGTACAAGGATTGAGTCAGATCTGTGTAAAGCAGTTTTAAGTGTCAATGAGAAACATGCCCTTAATTTTCTTCTTTTATTGACAACCATTAATATAGTAGCTGCTATTTTTATTCAACAGGGAAACAAAAGAAATGTGGGCTATTCTGATAATGTTTCAAGCATCTCATACCATATTTGCCACCGACTAAAAGGCTGGTTTGGTACAATCTGTGCTATAAGGGGTGATCATGGCAACATGAATAATCAAGTGAGATTAGCCAACTGCATCTAGCTCTAATTGTCCTGTTATTGACTACAGGGAAAAGCATCCTTTGGGTTAAACTACTTTCATCGCCTTCTACTACAGCCACTGCAAACCCATCATCAGAACACCTCCTGAAATCTTGTTTCTTTTATTTAATAAAGAAAGGCTCATTATCCATTTTTGTTTATATGTACTCTAAATATTCCACACCTGACACTTTGGTATTTCTGGCATCCTGCAGCATTTTGTGCTTAGTTCATTATGAAAATCACATGGTAATTATAAAGGCTTCATGTGCAAACTGAACACATGATATACGTGCATACTCACAAGCATTTACTGGCTGCTTCATTCCATCCAGGAGCTCAGAAAAAAAATTACAATCTCCCTAACAGCATTACTTCCTGAAAGTGTTCAGTTTCTAAGTATACTGATTAAGGAAGGGAAAGATTCTGACTAAAGATGTTAAGTAATGGTTAATTTGCTAGTCAAGTAGTCAATGACGTTTCCATCGACTGCTCGACTAGTCGATAGACACTTCCACATTCCGCTTTCAAAATGTACAAGAGCCCCTACTGGGGCTCTTGTACATTTTGAAGGAGGAATGCAGAACTCTAAGTGCAGCCCGGGGCCAGCGGGAAATCCACGTACATTTCAAAGTAAGAATGCGGAACTCCGTGTGCAGCCCGGGGACAGCGGGAAGTCCCACTGACTCTGGGCTGCATGCGGCTTGCCAGCTTTGAAATGTAAAAGAGACCCCCAGCAGGGGCTCTTATGCATTTCAAAGCGGCAGTGCAGCATGGAGCCCGGAGTTAGGACTCAGACTCCCTGCTGACCCCAGGCTACATGCTGTTCTGCCAATTTGAAATGCCATGCCGGGGTCAGCTGGAGTATTCCCAGCTGATCCCAGGCTCCATGCATGGCAGTGCCACACAGCTTATCCTGGGCTCAGCTGTGCGGTGCCGCCACTTTGAAGTACGCCCTCTTCCCCCCCTCTCTGCTGCTGCTATTGGATAGAGGCAGCAAGGCTGGTGGAATCGACTAGTCGACTGACTATCTGATAAGCATTTGCAGTCACTCTGGATGTGCATTGGTGAAACTGAAGTCAGAATTTGGCCCAAAACTGACATAGTCACCATTGCATTTGGAAAAGGGAACCTTGTCTGTACAGATTTCTCAAATGCTATCAGTCTATTTCCAGGCACACACACGTTAACAGTGTGTTTTAAAACTTTGTTTGGTTGAACCTGTCATCCTAGGCTAAAATTGTGTGACCTAACTTGTAGTAGTTTTTGCAGTGAAGGTATCATTTACTGTTGAGTATATTTTACTGTGCTGTTATAGATCTTTTCACTCAACCAGCTGTCTAACATGTTGAATAGTCTTTCATCTTGTCAAACACTTCCATTCCCCTTTCTACAGCTTTCTCAGCCAACATGTACACACCTAATCAATCTAATGCCACTATCTCCAGACTTAAAAACCAAAACGCACTGCCCAAACTACTTTCTTAAAGAGACAGTTATCCTTTTCCACCAAACACATTGTCAAGAGGACTGATAAATTAAGTGAAAAGAGAGACTCTAAAATTCTTACTCTGGATCTAGCCAGAGAACCGTAGTAAAATGACTGAACTAACCGTTCAATAAAGACTGTGTAGGGCAGGCATGTCCAAAGTCCGGCCCGCGGGCCAATTGCGGCCCGTGTTCCGGTTTAATACGGCCCCACAGGTAATTTGGCAATATCTTATCTTTTATGGCCCCCAACGAATCCATATGTATTGAGATGAATACATTGTAAAATCTCAGTTAATGTCAGTTGGTCTAAATCAGTTATAAATATATTTGGACACAACATGTATACTTGGTGTTATGTTCCTGTTCATATTTTTTGAACTTAAAAGTTGGCAGACAACCTTTATTACCAATAATATGTAATGTACTTTACAATGTTCCTGACATATATTTCAGCTTCTTGGATTTTTTTTTCATCTGGTCTTCAGATATGAAAGGCAGAGTGATTTAACACCTGTTTAGATTTGTCATCCATGTGACGAAATGAAAAGTATGCTGTTTGCAATAAACTTTGCATAAAATAGTTAATTTGCATTTAATTTTAATGGTTCAAAGAATGTCAGGCAAAATGGTCGGCCCTCACGCATGTTCACTTCATCAAATCTGGCCCTCTTTGAAAAAAGTTTGGACACCCCTGGTGTAGGGGATTCCCTTCATAGAGATCATACTGTGTTCATTTAATAACTATCCTACTCATATAGTTAAGCTTAAATCTCCTTGCATCTGTCTACATATGTCTATATATAAAAATAGATACAGATGTTTTGGCCATTTTTTTTGGCAAACAGGATTAATCCATCTCAATCTGTTCAATTCTATTTTTCTTTTTCCCCCTACTCCTTATAAACAGAAACTCCATTAGTAGATTGATATTTACATCGCATGGGAGACAAATGAAACAAACCCATGAAGCTGCATTTAGTCTGCTCCTGCACTGCAATGTATATCTCAGCAGTGGCCAAGCCTCTATATGGAGCAGTAATTAAGGCCTTTTTTATTTTTATTGTAAATACATTAGCTATATTACCTAAGGGGATTGTATAAAGTGGATCATATGAAGGAGTGAGATTACTACTGCCCTAACACTAGTTCTGAAATCAGTTAATCAGAAATGGGGTTGGATTGAAGGAACCTCATTCTACCTCCCTCCCCCATTGTGTGATTCTTTGGTAGTGAATTTTTCAATTGCACTTTTATTTCTCCATATATGCTTTCTATTTAGGAAACAAACAGTTGTATAGCTAGCAGATACACATGTAATATAACACTAGGAACAAACAGGTAGAGGCGCCTCGTGTCTTCAGCCTGTTTTTGAATTACTTAGGATGGAGGGAGGTAAAGACATTTCAACCTTTAAGCTCCTTTGACATTCACAAAGTGCTAAAAGTCAGCTGGGGTCTCAGCTCTGACAAATTTGCATCTCTTTGAATATGACGCTTGAAAAGCCAAGCCGCTAGATTAAATTTTGCCATGGAGAAAATGAGAAAGGCTTCCATCTCTCAGGTCTACTGGGAGGATCTTTATGGTTGATTTACTTTTTTTAAATAAATGTTTCTTTATGTGTTTCCTCTAGTTTGTGTCCAGCCTTCCTCTATCATGCACGCTGTAACTTCTGTTGGTTATATCAGCCTACAGTAAGTCAACCTGGGCAGAGTACAAGGTGAAAGAATATTTCAATCTAAACTGCATATCCCTTCTGTGCTTTCTGATTAAAATTTGCAAGTAAACCTTGGAATAAACTGTACCTGATATGACTTCTAAAATAATGTAAACCGTTTGAAACCTGGAGCTAAACTTACAATACGCGTTCATTCCTATTTGCATGAATAAGGGCTAGTCATGTAATGAAGGGTGCCAAAACTGGGCTCTACAAAGTGACTGTAGCTCCAATGCAAATAACAGGGAACAAAACCAGTCATGATGTTTATATTGACTCTGTAACAATACTGAACCTCTTACCCACTGCACAAATCCAACTGAAGCATTAATTATTTTATTAGATTCTATGCTATGGGCCACATGCTGCTTGTAGTTACATGAATTAGGTCCAGAGTGTCACCACTATTTTCTGTGTAGTTACACCATAGAAAATGAGACCAAGATTTGGTCTTATATATGTATGGGGGTCATTTCAGTTAATGACAAACAGAGGGGTATGTGGAGAGGCAACTACTTCAAAGTCTGTCAGTGTTTATTTTGCATGTCATATATCTCTTGGCTTTCTATGTATGGTAAAATCTGAATTGTGATACTTTATAAAAAAATCTCCGCAAACATCCTGTGGATTTTGATTGTAATGTATTTTAATTGAAGAGATACTAAATAAATTTATGTTGGCCTCATTCTACGCTGCTATTAAGTAAGGATAATCTCTAAAATAGACCAACTTTTAAAATAAAACCTAACACCACTCTCTTGTAAATGTAGTTGCTATGAATGGCTGGAAAAGCCACATGCCTTCATGAATTATGAAAGAGAATGATCCTTTTCCTTGAGCAGGGAGATGAATTCCTCAATGCCTTACTTTACTCTTCCTTTGTTTCTCCAGTATATGTGAAACATGTGTCTATAATGGAGTTCATGCTCAGTGTCAGTAGGAGATGTTGTGCGTGAAGGGTTTTCCCCCTACACAAAATTTGTTTGCAAGCTCTGTGAGCAGCATAACTTATGAACAATCAAATATAGCTCATTTTTTCTTGCTGGGTTCTTATAATTTTCTGGCAGCTCACATTACATTAGAGAGCAATGTGATCTGCAGTTAGGACTTAGTGATGCATACTGCATTTTTTAACTCAGTCGCCTGGGTTCCGATTCAGTCCAACATATGTCTCTAGAAATAATCCAAGTTAGTGGATTGATTGCTTAGCAAAGGAAGAATAGCACTGGCTGTGAACAATGTTTAAAAAAAATTAGCAATAATGAATCTGAATAATTAGATTTGGAAACTATTGCAAGGAGGCACAAAAATCCTAGTCCAAGGGTCTTGGAAATGCCTTTCTGAGCCGATCTTTACATCCCTAGAAGGATTGGCCTTATTTTCAAAAATGCTGAGCCCTCAATAGCTCCCACTGATCTTGAGAGGGAACTGCTGGACACTTTTTTTAGGTGCCTAAATATGGGCTTGGGAGTCTAATTTGACGTACCCATTTTTGAGAATTTTGACCCCAGGCATTCGGTATAGTTACTGTCATATTATGGTCCTGTCAAGAACAATTTTCCTCTGCAGATGCTAGGGCTTCTGGACTATGCAGAGATGGAGGTTTTTCCCTTCCCAGAAGAGAAATTGTCCTCTTTCCAGCTACTGGAAACCATGTTATTTTTATACCCCTCATTTACTCATCAAAAATTCTCTCCCTTTCCCTCCCACATTACTTTTGATAATTGCACTCTCCCACTGACATCTAGGCTTGCACCTTGGTGTCATCTTAGATTCCTAGGTTGTCACTAAATCATGATTTTTTCATTTTCATCTCTAAAAATCTATCCTTTCATCTCCATTCCCAGCACTGAAGCCCTTGTCTAGATCATGGTTATCTTTTGTTTATCACTACAATCTGCTCTCTGGGCTCTTGGTTTCCAGGGCATGGATTATACTGGGAACTGCAGTGGCAAAATCATTGGAAGTGGTGAAGAGTTTCATTTACATCCAGCAGTGCCTCTCCAGATATCAGGCAGGTTTGTCTTGCATGACAAAACCCCCTTGCTCCAGGATAGAGCTGCTTATCACAAGACTATCGCTGAAAACACCTTTCAGAAACTGTGCTGTGCAGAAAGTCACTGGTCCTTTCTGCTGAATTAGCCTTCATTCTCCAAATTTATTACAAGTTCACACAGCAATGAATGAAAACACCTTGGCAACATTCTTTGGACAATATAAAATACAAGTTACCTGAGACCACTGGAGTAATGATTAGTCACATAATTCCAGCATTGTCTTCCTCATCTGGAACTTAGAGAGATGAAATTGGTGACCAAATTCTGTGGTCAGAGAGGTGAGCCTCCGTTAATAAGAAGTTGGTACATAGTAGAATTTTTTGGCCAACCCCCTTACCAATTAATCATTACTAATAAACACAGGTGGCAGCCATTTTACTATTTAAACATGAGATTTATTGTTTGCATTGATTATAAATAATTCTGTGTAATGAACTCTGTTTTCAACAACAGTGTTGTAAAGTGAGTGGACTGCTTGAATAAGTGTGACCTTCATTCAGATGTAACCAAAAGACAACTGTAATAGAAACTAGGTCATTTCCAATACTTAAAGCTGATCTTAGGCTCCTACATTATAAATATTAAGAGACATGATCTGAAGTTGGATCTTCAGATTTGGGCCTGGCAAAATAGTTTTTGGCACTTATAAACCTCGTTTCCATGGTATATCTCAAAACATTTTGAAATAGAAGGTAGTTGCATCAAAAGTTTTTTTTTGTGGGGGGAGGAGGAAATGGGGTGTGTGCATGTGTGTCATAGCATGTTATCACAATTTAACTTGGAGTTGAAATGGCCAAAAGGTTGGGGGTACAAAGTCACCTTTGTCTCTGTTCTTGGCATCCTGAACTGGACAGAATTCAACTAGATTTCTGAAGCAGGCTGTTGTCCTATATTTGCTCTGTATTTCCGTGGTATTGAAAAACAGCATTTAAATATACCCTTAGTTTTGTCTTTAACAAATAGTCCCTATTTCTGTTTGAAGGATTTTTAATATAAAATATATGTCTCATCCAATTCTTCTAAAACCTTGGACATCATTTTATTAAGATGTGGACATACTCTTCTCTCTGAATTGGATTCCCAGTGAGCTGAGGCACTATTATCTTTTGAGTACTACTAAAGAACAATTAGAAACATCAATAAAAATAATGTTGCACTTATATACAGGATAAAAATATGACAATGCCACATTTTTCTGTTGTACTATGCTTTGTGGATGCTGGTTGTATGAGTTCACATAAAATTAATGGGCCTGATTAACAGGCCCACATTCTAATTCTCAGCAAAACATAATATCCTTGGGATGGAACGTAGAACTCTTGATATCTTTTTAGAAGGAACTGGAACCCCTGGAGTTTTGAGGTGCAATGGCAGATTCTGTCAGTCTTAGTTGACAGAGTAGGATCGGGGCTGTGTATTTTTGAGAGTTGGGAATTAGAGTAGAGTATCTGAGGTCTCTTGGAGGATGGGGTATACTAGAAGAAGCAAGAGACTTGCTTTTTTTCAAGGAGCAGCATGTATTCCAATCCACCTCCTGGAACACTGAAAATGGGCATAGAATCCCAAGTTCTGAGGAGAATTGGTGCCATAGCCAGAACTCTGGTCTTCTGGGTCCAACAGAATGTGCTATTCAAACTACTTAAAGGATAATAAATAAGGACAACAAAATAGAAGTTTCAAATGAATGTCATGACCTTCCACCACAGCATACAGGCCAGCAGCAAAAGGCTTAAAATCCTGCCAAAAGATGTTAGATTAGTCTCCGTGGGATGTCAGCCAATCTCTAACCCTCATGGCACACCTACACTGCAGAGTTTTTCGGGGATACCTGAGGTATCCCGGAAAAGTTCTGCCACATCCAAGGAACTAGGCTGCTTTTCCAATTTTTTTTTGGAAAAGTAGACATGTTTTTTCAGCATCCCTGTAAACCTTGTTCTACGAGGAAGAAGGGATGTTCCGAGAGAAGCTTTTTTCCCAACATTTGGCCCAGTGTAGACAGACCAAATATCAGAAAAGCCTCTTTTGGAAGCCTCTTTCGATTCACAATTTGCATATCTTTTTCTGACTTTTCTTTGTAGTTTAGAGAAAGCCCCAGTATAGTCATCGCCAAACATTCAGAAATCATTGTTCAGGTTCCAAAAATTAACAAGTTTAATTTGAAAAGTATGAGATTTTATTTAAAGTACATTTTGGGTTACTTTTATTTGCCTTCTTTCCTTCAAGCCTTTCAGATACACTGGACTCACATTTTCATATTCTTCTCTGCAAGCACAAAGATTAGAATTATTTTTTTCTTTCTGTTAATGAAAGCGGAGATTCTCATGTGTTCTTTCACGTGACTCCAGGAGTTCAGAGCTTTCTACCGAGCCTATATCACTAGGCTAGCACCCCTTTCAATATTGAGAGACCAAACTTCAGCTTCACAATGTGAGTCAAAAATAATAAAATCATGAGTAAATTAAATATAAACAACTCTGACTTATTCCCTCCTCTGAGTTTTCAAGTGTGTGTTGTATAAACTCTAAGGGTATGTCTACACTACCCCGCTAGTTCGAACTAGCGGGGGTAATGTAGTCATCCGCACTTGCAAATGAAGCCCGGGATTTGAATTTCCCGGGCTTCATTTGCATGAAGCCGACCGGCGCCATTTTTAAATGCCGGCTAGTTCGGACTCCATGCTGCGCGGCTACACGCGGCACGGACTAGCTAGTTCGGATTAGGCTTCCTAACCCGAACTAGCTGTACACCTCATACACGGAGTCCGAACTAGCCGGCATATAAAAATGGCGCCGGCCGGCTTCATGCAAATGAAGCCTGGGAAATTCAAATCCCGGGCTTCATTTGCAAGTGCAGATGACTACATTACCCCCGCTAGTTCGAACTAGCGGGGTAGTGTAGACATACCCTAAGGGTGCTTCTACCCAGCACCCTAAACTCAAAATAAGATATGCAATTTGTGCTATGCAAATTGCATATCTTATATCAAAACTATTTTGAAATAGCTTATCTTGAAATTTGGCATGTCTACACAGTGCCAAATTTCAAAATGATGCACTATTTCATGCAACAATGTTTACTGGGATGGTGAAATAGCACACCTTTTATTTCAAAAAATATTTTGAAATACCAGGCGGCTTATGCAGATGTGGGGTAGCTATTTTCGGTTACCTGAGGTATCCCAAAATAACCATGTAGTGTAGACATAGTCTAAGATATTCAGGAGAGTATATTTGAACTTGCACTAAAAACAGGTCAACTTAAAAACATAGATAAAAAACATACAAAAATACATGTAAGCACCTATATGCGTACACACTTATAACTACACACACACGTGTACATAGACTGCACAGAGTCACACATACATGAACATATTTGTGTAGGTGTATCACAGTCAAGCATATACACACAGAAAGTCATGAAGCATCAAGTTATGTAAAGTGATTTTAAAAGTTTTTAAAAAAGCCACCTAAGCCCTTAAGTTAACTCTTTCCAAATAATAATGTTGCTACTAACACCACATGTTTAAATCCAAATGGACAAGATTATATTCCCTTTCGCACATCTTCTCCTCCCCTCTCTCTCTCTCCCTCTCTTTCTTTACCTTCCCAACGGCACTATTTTATTTCAGAAGAAAACTTATGAAAATTGTTGAAACATATACTACAAAGCATTTTTTCTCCGCGTCCTTTTTTTTTTATTTCAGCAGATAGCCCCCAAAAAAGGCAGAGATGTCAAAGGCTTCGAGTCCCCCCTTTGACATTCACGCAGTGCTGAGAGTCAGCCGGGGTCTCAGCTCTGACAAATTTGCATCTCTTTGAATGTGACGCTTGAAAAAAGCCGGAGCTGCTAGATTAAATTTTTTTTTTCCATCGAGAAAATGAGAAAAGCCTCTATCTCTCCGCCGAGTCTACTGGGAAGATCTTTATTCTGATTCTTGTTAGAATTGTTTATCACCCTGACAGACCAGACTCGGACGAGATAAAGGCGCTGCTCCATCACGGGGCCTGACAGTGGTAGGACATGCAGAGAAATGAAAGGAGCAGGGAAAAATATTATTAATAGATGCCGACTTGATTTGCCTCTATGGCACGTCAAGGAAGGAAGGGAGGGGGGAGCCACGGCTTGATTGCAAGCCTATGAAGTTCTGTCCAAAAAAGAAGCTATTTTTCATTAAGTGATAGAAGGGCTTTTTTCATGTTCTTTCCTGAGGAGCTGATAACTTATGCAGTTTATTCTAACCCTGCTGATTTCTGTCAGGGAAAGAAAACTCCTGAAAGATGGCTCTAGCTCGTCCTTTTCAAAGAAGGAGGCTGCCTTGTCAGAAATGGTAGCAAAGCATTAAAGTCCTGGCCTTGACTCCTACGAGGTTCTCGGTTCCAAATAGATGTATGGGGAGTTATTATTGTCTGCCCAGTATGGCACTTCCGCAATATATATGCACGCCATATGTTTGTGTGTGTGTGTGAGTGTGCGCGTGCCACATATATACATGATGTATGTATGTATAATCACAGAGTTTATTTTTTATATGTAATTATTTTGCAACTGATAAAGGTGTTTCCTTTGTGAATGTTTCCTTGTTCATACTGTGTAGTTGAATCTAAACATAGAAAACCGAGTACAGCTGTATTAAAAAGGAATACACAACAAACAGGCAAACAAATTAGCTACATTTGTGAAACACTAAGGTTATTACAGTTAAAAATTACAAGCATTCAGGAAATGCTGAAGTTAGGGGGTCTAAAACCCATGTTAACTCATCTGCATTGCACATCCTGTATGTTCGTGGCATGGATCGTCCTGCATGGACAGTAATATTTGAAGCAATTAATTTAACAAGGAAAATAGGAGTCAGAAATATTATGTGTGTGCAATCCAGTCAAGTAACTGTTGCTTTTGAATGTTTTGCTTTTGCATTCCTGATATCTTGGGCTATTAACTGGACAATCACAATGTTGCATTAATGTAGATTCTTACATTTCATTTTCCTTGTTTTTCTCTAAACATAGGGGCTACGTCTAGACTGGCATGATTTTCTGCAAATGCTTTTAATGGAAAAGGTTTTCCGTTAAAAGCATTTGCGGAAAAGAGCACCTAGATTGGCACGGATGCTTTTCCGCAAAACCACTTTTTGCAGAAAAGCATCCGTGCCAATCTAGACACGGTTTCGCTCAAGAAAGTCCCAATCGCCATTTTCGCCATCGGGGTTTTTTTGCACAAAACAATAACGCATTGTCTACACTGGCCCTCTTGCACAAAAGCATTTGCACAAGAGGGCTTTTGCCCGAACAGGACCAGCATAGCATTTCCGCAAGAACACTGACAATCTTACATGAGATCGCCAGTGTTCTTGTGGAAATTCAAGCAGCCAGTGAAGACAGCTGGCAAGTTTACCACAAAAGCAGCTACTTTTGCAGAAAAACTTGCCAGTCTAGACGCAGCCAAGGAGATAAAGAGAGAAATTGCTTACAGACTGTTGTTTCTCTCCATTGTTGTCTAGATTTAGATTTTAAGTTTTGTGTGTTTTGTTTATTTTACACAGTGTTTCGAATTCCTTAGGACCTGTTTATTTAGGTACAGTATATATGGTCCATATCTTTGTAGTATCTGAACCAGATCTTGGACTGTGTCATATGAGATCAGTCTGCTATGATTTTAATCCTGCAAGGTGCTGTGCACTTTAGCCCCACTGAGCATTTAAGTATGCTCTTAAATATAAGCATGCAAAACTTAAAAATAAACCAATGGAAGTACCCACGTGTTTGTAGTTAAGCACATGTTTAAGTGCTTTGCAGAATTGGCTCCCAATTCCTTTATACTTTCAAAGATGAGACCTACTTAATAGAAATTGAGATGAATGGGAGCTTGATTACCTGACACAAGGACACAGAGGGAGGTCCCATCCTTCATTGAAGACATTTAATCATGAGTGGAGGGATTCTTTGGGGCTAAGAAGGGGCAGCCATAATTGGGTGGGGGTCACAGAGGAGATGTTTCAGAAAGCATAGACAAAATGTGAAAAGTTCTTAAAGTCTTTTTCAGTTTTGTCAACCTCGGATGAGGTATGCCATCTTCGGAGAACATTGAACCCCGGTGATTCAGGGCCACTTTAGTTTGCATCATCCTAGTATTGGTCTTATATGATTAGCAATGTTCAGGAATATAGATACCGTATTTGGGGGGAAGAGCTAAAACAATAGCAGAAGCTGGACCTAATAGTATGGTACCACTTCTGGTACAGTAAGATGGTGTGTTATATGGACTGCTCAATTAATTATTTGTTTATTAGAGTAGCACATTGAGAACTCAAAAAGAAAGTGTGACCACGTTATGCTAGATTCTGTTTGTATAAAAACACAGAAAGAGACAGTCTTTGCCCTGAAGATCTTATGGTCTAAATAAATAAGACAGACAAAGGATAATTTGAAAAGAAGTATAAAGAAAAGTAGGGAGAGGCCAAAGTGGTTCTAGTGGAAGCTCTTTAGTAACCTGAAAATCAAAACAAAAAGCGGAAACATGGGCAAATTGTAAAATTGCAAAAATTGGGAACAACTGGGTAGGTGATCATACTGCTAAAAAGGATCCAGGGGAGGAGTGTTAGTTTATCATAATTTGAATATTAACCAATAATACGATGTGGTTAAAAAAAGTCTGTTTTCATTCTAGGGTATATTAAAAGGATTGTTGTTTATAAAACATGAGTGGTAATTGTTCTGCTCTATTTGGCACTAGTGAGGTCTCAGCTGGACTACTGGGTGTCCATGATCTATGAGCAAAGGTTAAAAATGCTAGGCTTGTTTAATCTTGAAAAATTAAGGTCTTGAGGGGAACCAGACAATGGTCTTCTAACATGTTAAGAGCTGTTAGAATGGTCATCAGCTGTTCTTCATATCCATGGGAGGTAGGGCAAGAAGTAATGGCTTAAACTGCAACAAGGGTGACCAGATATTCTGCGTTTATAGGGATAGTCCTGATATTTGGGACTTTGTTATTTACAGGCACTTATTACCCCACTGCTACCACCTGTTCCTATTTTTCATCTTTGCTGTCTGGTCACCCTATCTGCAGCAAGGCAGATTTAGGATAGATATTAGAAAAAACTTTTTAACTGTAAGAACAGTTAAGGTCTGGAATAGGCTTCCAAAGGAGGTTGTGGAATCCCTATAATTAGAGGATTTTAAGAACAGGTTGGACAAATATAATCCAGAAATGGTCTAGATTTACTTGGTCCTGACTCGGCACATGGGGTTGTATTTAGTGATCTCTTGAAGCCCCTTCCAGTCCTACATTTCTATGATTACCATCCCCATTTTACAGTTAGCAAACTGAAGCACAGAGGCCGAATGATTTACCCAAGGTCACATAGGAGTCTGTGGCAGAGCTGGGAATTTAATTGAGATCTAAATCCCAGGCTAGTGCCATCACCATAAGACAATGCTTCCTCAACAAGCTCATGACGGACCCAGATCTGCCCAACTTACTGCATTAAGTTGGACTGTAATATGGGTATGCGATGCAATTTTTAAAGAGCCAACTTTTTATGACTGCAGCTAATTTGCCAGAGTTACTACATTTTTAATTTTGTTCCAGTGACAAAGCAGGTTTACTATTAATGGAACTATGAGAGGGCTGGTTGCATTATGCATGCAGAAATTGTCAACACACAGTTTTAGAAAGTGAATATATTTGGCAGGGGCATTCGTTATTCAGCCACAGTTTTGGCACATGCCAACGTGAGAGTGAGCTTCATATAGCAACTATGAGAACCAGATATGAGTTAGACTTTTGGTACACATGAAGTCCAGGACTCCAGAAAAATATCTTTGCATAATCAGAGCACCCAAAGTCGCTTTAAATGAGAACATTTGCCATGCTGGTACTTTAATAACGGTGCTACTCAAGAACATTTTATTAAAAAGTTGTGGTTTTTATTTCATTCTTTTATGCTGTTCCAGATTCATTAAGAGGTATGGATATTTCGGAATAACTGACATTATTTTGAAATACCAAAATGCTCAATGAGTGCTAAACTTCAAACAATTTAGTTTGGTTCAAATAATTGTTCAAAATGTGGGATCCTTATATGAACCATAAAAGTCTCCACAAAAGTGGATGAAATCTCTCAAGAAAGAAGGTGATCTCATAAGGGTTCAGAAAAGGGCAACTAAAATGATTAGGGGTTTGGAACGGGTCCCATATTAAGAGAGGTTAAAACGACTGGAACTTTTCAGCTTAGAAAAAAGAAGACTGAGGAGGGATATGATAGAGGTATACAAAATCATGAGTGGTGTGAAGAGGGCGAATAAAGAAAAGTTATTTATTAGTTCCCATAATAGAAGAACTAGAGGACACCAAATGAAGTTAATGGGTAGCAGATTTAAAACTAATAAAAGAAAGTTCTTCTTCACACAGTGTGTAGTCAACCTGTGGAACTCCTTGCCAGAAGAGGCTGTGAAGGCTAGGACTATAACAGAGTTTAAAGAGAAGCTAGATAATTTCATGGAGGTTAGGTCCATAAAAGGCTATTAGCCGGGGGGATAGAAATGGTGTCCCTGGCCTCTGCCTGTCAGAGGCTGGAGAGGGATGGCAGGAGACAAATTGCTTGATCATTGTCTTTGGTCCACCCTCTCTGGGGCACCTGGTGCTGGCCACTGTCGGCAGACAGGGCTACCGGGCTAGATGGACTTTGGTCTGATTCAGTACAGCCATTCTTATGTTCTTATGTTCTTATATACAAGATATCTCTTTGTGGCCAGACTGAGAATCCTATAAAAATACACCCTTTCTCTTTATACTTCAGTACTTCCAGACCTAGCCAGAAGCCCATGCAGGGTGCATCTACATTGCGCCATAATTTGAAATAAGATACACAATTTGAGCTATGCAAATTGTGTATTTTATTTCGATGCTATTTCAAAATAGCTTATTTCATCATTGGGTGCTGTCTGCACAGCGCCAAATTTCAAAATAAAGCGCTATTCTAAAACGTCCCTTACTCTTTGTAGAATGAGGTTTACAGGGATGTTGGAAAAGTGAGCCCAAAATAGCAGGCATGCTGTGAAAACACAGGATAGCTATTTCGGGATACTCCAGTATCCTGAAATAGCATTACAGTATAGATGTCACCACAATGTGCAAAAAATGTTAAAGAAGTAAAGAAAGTTAACCAGTTTTTCTGGATTGTGGAAAGTGTTTGTGCAGTGTTCAGTTCAAAGTCAGAATTAAGATTTAGGCTGGATTAGAACTAAACCAATCATTGGCAACATTTCCATCACATTTATTGGGAACCATTTTCATCCATTAGTCTGGATACTGTGTTTGTTTTGTACCCCTGAAAGTCAGAAATCCTGAAAATTTTTGAAATGTGCCCATTGTATCTTGACAGCTGATGTACCTGAGATTAAGAGAAGGAAAATAATGAAAAATAGGTAATTTTTGCAGTTTTATGTAATCTCTGACTAGGCCACAGTTACAATTATAATTTAAAATTGTTGAGATAGGAAATTAAATCATAAAGCCATTAAGTCATTGTGTGTAATTATAGAAAATCTATGAACTGGTAGATAGCATGCTACTTTTTTGACAAGATTGAACAGAAATGATGCCACAAACATCACCATGGGTGACAAAATGTGGACTACAAGGCAGTTGAAAGTTGCTTAGTCATGACTGGTCATGTTAGTCATATAGTTTCTCTTCCATGGCTGAAGAGGAATAATTCTTATAAGCTCCAATTCAGGAAAGCACTTAGATCAATCTATATTCAGGACAGTCCTCAAGCAAGTGCTTATATGCTGTCCTGTATTTGGACCTTCATCAAATTTCTAGTGGAAAAACTTGTGGGAGAACTAATTTAAAAAATTCACTTTCCATGTGTATTCATTTATTTCTCACAAGCTTTTGTGCTATGAAAGCTAGATTGGATGAATGTTCATCATCGATTACAACCTGAAACACAAAACGGGTGAACCCAGACAAAGTGAATTTGAGAAAAATTCAAATGAAAAATATTTCCCAATATTTATTCAGCTCTACCTATTCATTTGTCAATATTACATGGGAATGGAGTGTGAAACACAAAGTGTGTTTTCTTCTGTCTTTTGATATTGGTTCACATCCAGGAATAGTCTGGGTTAATAATTTAGAGATAGGGAATTAATTTATGCATCCCTGATATCCTCCTTTTGTGCAGTTTTAGAAAATATATATGTGTGACAGGATAGCTTATTGTTCTCTGGATGTGTTATCATGTATATGTGGAGTAGCTTTAGTGAGATATGAAATGCAAATTTGCCTCACTTTGTTCTTGCCACTTTTATGAATATTAAAAATACAGATAAAATAATTTTGAACACTTTTGGAATAGGTCTTTAGCTTCTTATTTCAATCATATGAAGTTTTTATGCTGGTATGGTAGAATTTTTTTTGGTTAGAATTTTTACAAATTTATGTTGGTATAAATGTAAGGAATTTAATGGGAAAGTTGCATTTTTAGTGTATTCTGTATACAATTTTATAATCACATGAAACCTTAATACTAAGAAATAGCACTAGGAACTCCAAAGCCAGAATGATATATTTTATTTAGGTTGTGTCAAAGAAAACATCATTTTTAGTTCAAAATTCCTTCAGCATTTAGTTTACAACTCCTGTCTGCAGTGAAGGGGTTAAGGACTGTCTGATCACAGATAGATAAGGTATTTAAAAGACAAGGTAGCATCAGCGCCATCCTTCTGAGTGCTATAAGACTATTTCCCATATAACACCAATCCATCTTGATCCTTCCAGCTAAGTGGATTTACTTGATGAGAACCCTTTGTGTAATACAGTTTGCACTCTCACTAGCAGATTCTTAGTTATAAAGGTGGCTCTAAGACTGCCACAGTATGCCTCTTCTAACATTGTTAAGCAATACCTTTGTAAAATACTCCTGATTATAGATATGTGGTGAGTAGTGCTCTAGAAATTGTGTCTGTGTTAAATCAACAGCATAGGCATGTTTAAAATATTGTGGGGACCAAAAGGCCAGCTCATTATCTTTGCATGTTATTCTTTAATGTGAAAATAAAAAACTAGGAACTTTGCTTCTCCAGCATTCATAGATGTTACACCAGTGCATTAAACGAGATTCAAATACTTCATACAGTGAAATGAAGAATTATGATCTAAGTGGCATGACAATCTCCCACTGTAGAAGGATGTGGATTTGTTCATTTAATTTAATACCAGGTTACTTACTGGGGAAGCTCAAAACCCATGTCCGTGATCTTACTTGTTTAGGCTTTTATTCAAAAAGAGAGATTTTCATCATTTGGGCTGTGGGTCTTTTCTCATGGGACTATTTGGAAATATGAATCTGATTCACAAACTAGACATTTTTCCCTTGTACTGTTGTGGTGCTTGGATTTTAGGGTTTGGATACAGAGCCCATAGTGGTCACGGAGTGGTTTTTTTCATTCCCATAACGTAAGGAAGAGAATCTGCAGTAATTACTCCAAGAGGCAATTGGCCACATTTGTGCAAGATTCTTTACACATTTAAATATGCGTAATTTCCTGAGGTTCTTGACCTTCTTGTAGCAGATCATTCTCACGAGGAAACAAACTCAGGCCTCCTGCTGCTGTCTGGTTATTTGGCTGACAAGAATTTGTAGGCTCTGTGTCATATGCACCATTGACCTGGTATGCCACATCTTTTGGGCTTAACTTTCTGCGGTGCTGTGTTGTTCTTTGTCAGGTGACTACCATCCGAGTCCTTATTTCTATGGGTACATCTACACAGCAGGGCAAAAATCAAATTAAGATAAGCATATTCAGCTACATCAATTGCATAGCTGAAATCAAAATAGCTTAATTCAGCTTTTTTGGAGTTGTCTACGCAATAGGAAGTCGATAGAAGAGTGTTCTTCCTTTGACTTCCTACTGTGTAGACAACTCCAGAAAGAACACTCTTCCTTCAACTTCCCTTACTCCTCGTAAAATGAGGATTACAGGCATCAGAGTAAGAAGTTCTCAAGTCTGACATTATTTCAAAATAATGGCATGATATGTAGATGTGCATTTTTCTATTTCGAAATAATGTCAGTTATTCTGAAATAACACTGTGGTGTAGACATGCCCTATGAGAGCTCTTTCTGTGGCACTATCAAGGTACAAAAAGTTTCCCGTTTCCTACTATTAATCAGCATGCTGTTGCCGATGAGCTGGAATTATAACAGCTCAACTGGACTTTATAAATGGAGCAAACCACTTGTTCCTTGAACTATAATTTGTTTTCTACTCTTGGTTGAGTTTTCTCTCCCGGGCTTTTCTTCCTACAGAATATGCTCCTGCTACATATACCATCTGCCATCACAAAGCAGTCATTTTAGATAACAGCAAGAAATGCATGTGAACTGTATATCAACTTTTATTCCAGTCACTGAATACTATATTTTGAGAGCGAAACAGTGAAAATAAACAAGATGAGCTGTAAAGTTGATAATGCTCCTGTGCTAACATAAAAAGGAGACCCTGCTTCAAAAGTCCTGTAAATCTTGTAAACCTTTGTAATGCATCAGTCTATGTAGCCAAAAGAAAATGGCAGGAGCAACTGGTGAGTGGCACAGATGCTATACTTTGTGTATAGGGATAAGGTCAGGCAGCCAAGCATTTGCTGAAATCAGACTTAACAGATGTGGTAAGTCCACACCATTTTAATAACACAACCCCTTATCAGCCAGCACATGTGCTCAGGAATTAAAATGGTGTGGACTTACCACATCTGTTAAGTCTGACATGTGGCCATTCCACCCATAGTAATCACAGCTTACATGCGAGATAGCATCCATTCAGTCTATTGAAAAAGCAGATTGCTATTTTAATGCGCTTTGGCAGTGTGTACACCCTGTTTCGGAAGAAGTTTTTTCAAAAGATCTCTTCCGGAAAAGCTTCTTCCAAAAGAAGCCTGCACTCTCTTAGTTAGCTCTGAGCTGAACTAATTTTTCTTAATAAAAATACAGCTTTCATAGGTGTGTAAATAATGCTATTCACTTACCTGAATAAATAGAAAGGAGAAAGGGCAGGCATTTTGGCCAGCAAAGAACTGAAGGGACAGCTGAACTGCTCCACAGCATAAAGCTAAACCTATGTTCAAGCACTTTACCTGCATTAGTTTCTTGCCCCTTTTGTCCATCGACAGGAGCTCTGCTGAACCAGTCAACACAGGCCAAGACAGACTAGCTGACTTTGGTCTGTGTAGATGGCACAATGTACAAACCCGTCTCACAGCCAAGTGGTGAATGAAGGTGGGGTTCTTCGAGGTTTGTATGACAAGGGTCCAAAGTACATACATCTGGTTATTTTTAAAAAACCTTTTGAACAGCCAGTCTCTCTTTCAAACCCAATTCCTTTTGTGGGGAAAGCAACACCATATTTCATATACATTAGATGTAGGCTGTTGTTTCAGCTTGACTCAAGCTTTTGAGCAGGTGATTTTTGTGGAATAGACTGTTTAAAAAAATGAAAGCTTGAAACACCTGCCTATTTAAATAGTATAGTTTAAAAATGGAAAATTCTTTGGCTATAATGGGCCCCATATTCCTTCTATCTTCTTCCCAGTCCCTTCATACCACAAGCCTGAGAACTTCAATATAAAAGAAATCATAAAAAATATCACCTGGTGAGTCCTATCAGTCTATCTGACTGGCAGTATGTCTCTTTGCCAGCTGTAAATGGGAAAGACTGAAAATATTTCCTTTTCTCTTTCGTTTTAAAAAAAAGACTTTCTATATCACTTGGTCTCCAGGGATAATTATACATATGTCTAAATTTCACATATGCAGTGGGTGTTGTGTGGGTGGAGATGGAAACCTGTCACCTCTGGCTTCTCTGCCAAAGGTGCCAAATGCACTGTCAGGAAACTGGAAAAAACCTCTGTGTCACCTGGCAGCAGCCCTTCATGGGGAGTTAGAGCCAGTCTGCCCAGGATTGCCTTGTGAAGGCTCCCCAGTGTGGTAATTGATTGCCTTGGGGTGGTTAATTAGTAAATGAGCACCTGGAACTAATAAAGCTTAGCCAAGCTCAGTCTGAGGAGAACTATTTAGATTAGGGGAAACAGGAAGGCAGCATCAAAGGGAGGTTTGAGCAGGGGTGCCAGAGGGTGATCTCTCAGAATTGACCATAGTGGGCAGCCTGTAAGATGTGCTCCTCCTTAGAGGGTGGAGGACTAAAGTCAGCATGCATCCAGGAAGAGCTGCTCTCAGCTGGGGTAGGGTGGGGTGGAGTGGAGTGGTGTCTCCCTCACACTGGCTGAAAGCTTTGCCTGACAAGGATCACTCTGGAGAAGAATCACAGTAGCTGGACCTCCCCCAGCCACAGGCTCCAGAGAAAGATTGTGCTCTGGTGGAGGCAAGAGGCCTAATGCCCAGGACAAAGAATGGAACTGAAAGAACCTCTGGGGAAGAGGCAGGGTAGAGCTCAGATGGCAGGGGGAGGGGAGGGGTGAGAGTTATGTGTTTTGCTTGGCTTTTTTATTAATGAATGGGGCCCTCAAAAAAGGGATGTTCTGCATATGACAGTCAGTCTGGACTTGAAAACCTGAGTAAAGGCAAAATCAAGTAAGGGCTCACCTGCAACACCACCTGCCTGCAAGGGGGAGTGCCCGGTTGGCATGCAAGCATGGCACTCTCCAGTGCCAGTCCCTCCCCCCCATATGAAGGCTCACGTCATATATTTTCTGTACTACCTTAATTGCTTTCTCAATCAAGAGACTGCTGTAAGCACTGTAGCCTCCCTTGGTGAGTAACATGTTTGCTCTGAAAATGCTATTGTGTTTAACAGCACTTTTTATTCCAAAGATTTTCTGCATAGGCTACAATAAACTACTGGCATTGATTAGAAATAGAAGTTGTGATCTGTTCCTTCCTCCACCCTAAGTATTATTTTACTATTCCTATATGTTTTTATCAGATCTATCCTTTAAAAATCTTAATGCGTCCTGTTGCCTGCAAGGGTTTTTTAAACTCCCTATCAGGGAATGTAAAGTGGTCATCTCTCTGTCTCGTTCACAACTTATGCAGCTACAAAATGTAAAGAAGAAGGAATATTCAGAAAAAAGAAAAGTGACCAGCACTGTGATGGGGTCCAGAGGATTCTCGCACTTTGTCAAAAACTGTCAGTTCAGTTTCAGATAGTGAGCAGGGGTCCCATGCTGCTGCTACTACTTGCACTTCTGTCCAGGTAGGCATGGCTGTCTCCAGTGCCATTGGGATATGCACCCAAATGGCCATTAGTGTAGCTCCTAGTAAAGCCCCAAACTCACAAACACTGTTTAACACCCACAAATGAAAAAAAGGTTTTAATCTGTCTCTGGCTCCTGAAATGAGGCTTCTAAAAGTTGAGCTTAAGGAGGCTGAACTAGAGAACAAGCAGAAACAAAAGCTGAAACTTTGGGGGTGTTAACTCCTGATTCTGTGTTATATTGCCTGACCCTTCCATTGGTTTTGTTGCAGCTACCAAATTTTCACTTTTGTTCTGTGCATTGCCATAAAATTGAACACCTGGAATTGGACTGGTGCCATTGACTTCAACAGAAGCAGGGTTAGGCTGTGCTAATCTCACCTGTGAGTTATGTTGGCAAGCAACTATTCACATACTCTGTCTCCTTGAGGTTCAGAAGCTCCATGAGCCTACCTCTACCAGCACAAGGGAGCTATACATTTCATGTAGAAGGAGAGTCAAGCAAGACCTAGGCTGCTGTCCAGGCGCATCAGGTCATGTGGATATAATTGCTTCTTCATTGACCTGTTGCTTTTTAGTTGGTGGTAAGGGGTGGCTCCTTGTATTTGGATTGTCAGTGAAATGACCAGGCTGTTGTTGTTGTTTTTTTATTTTTCAAACCCAAGTATTTAAAAAAAATTAAGTTGATTCTTCAGCACGGAGCTGCAATGACAGATGGCTGCTGAATACACTACCAGCAGTTCCAATGGAACTTGACTCCGTGGGAGTTAGGGCACTGTGCACCTTTCAAAGGGCACAATCAGCTGGGAAAGGGAGGGAGAGTCAGAACTTTTAATCATGGTGGAAATGTACAGGAGGAAGAGAACATGCTGAAAATGTGAGGGAAGGACTAAGATACATCCAGCTGAGCCTTTATCTCCAATGATAGGTTAAGATGAAATGGGGTCTCAGCCATAAAATCTTCCAGAGAACATTAAAAATAATGCCTTCCTCCCCAAAAAAATTTTCATTGTAGCTATCCACTTGCCACAGACTATGTGGTCTTTCTTCTCCAGTCCTCAAAAGCACTCTTTTCTCACTACTTTGCCTATAAGAGGACTCCGCTCCCTACAGATCTTATGACTGTCTTCTCCAAGCCCCTTGCTTTTCCCCCTCATTTCTGTGTCAGGGCCTCTCAACTTTTGGCCTTGATCTCCAAACTTGTGTCTTAATCCTGGTTTTCCCAAAGGGCTTCTGCACTTTGCGAGTAGGTTGAAGAAAATCTAATATATATTTCAAAGCTGCCTCAGAAATAGAAGGACAATCCCTCCTCCCCTGCCAGTAAGGATTTGTAAAGCCAAAATAGCAGAGGACCATGGGTTCAAAATACTGAATAGCCGAGTCATTCAAAGTCTGTTCTGATGATGCAGTTAAATTCTAACACCAGTCTTCTGGACAGTAATTAGCCACACTCCTTGCATGAAATAACAACTCTGCCATGCTGCAGTAACACTGATTTCAAACCTGGCATTTATACCATCTGTAGAGAATTTTGAAGACAATAAATATTTGAGAAGGTCAATTGGTTCCACCACAGCAACTGATAACTATGAGGTTCCATTGTGAAACAATCACCTCTTTTGCCGTTCTCCACTCTTTCCCCCCCAATTTACCTCTGTGGGGCACTGGGCCATATCTACACTTTAAGCTAGCAGTGTTACACTCAGCTCACATAGACATATTTGTGCAAGCTCTCTCTGGAGGTGGAGCTGCAGCAGCAGCATTGTGCCTCAAGTACAAACTCACCTGAACTCCATGGGTAGATACATGGGGTACTAGCAGATGCTCATGCTCATGCCCATGCCACTATGGTTACACTGTTTTAGCATTCTAGTGTAGCTCACACATCTTCCGGGTGTGGTTCACCGACCAATGTAGTGGCACTTAGACTACTTACAGAGACAGGGAATGAGTTTGCTCTGCAGCCTTAGTTGAGCGCTAGCTGGCTTTTAGCTCCAGCGGTAGAGGCTCATGCACTAAACTGCTGAGGTCCTAGGATCAGTTTTGCCAGTCCGTGTTATGCTAGCTCATACAAAAGGTAGTGTGAGTATGGCTATGCAAACTGAGACTCACACCATAGCTCACAGTGTAGATGTAGCCTCACTATTTAAGGTGTAATCTTGTCTCCATTGAATTCAATGGCAAAACTTCCATTGACTTCAGAGGAGCCAGGATTTCAGCCTTACAGTGATATGCATATGAGTGTGTGTGAACCTTATTTAAAATATTGTTCTTAAAGGAACAGAATGTCACAGCGGGGAGGAATAAGTAACGTTAACTTTACACTGCTGCATTACTCTTCTATCCCTTACATTACTGCTGCTTGCACCTTCCCAGATTTTACCACCGTTCATTGAACTACAGTAGTTCTGCAGCAAAGCTGAGAATAGAACCCCAATCTGTGGAGTTCCTGACCCATGCCTTAACTGCATTGATTGTTTGTTTGTATCACAATAGTGATCTAGAGGGCCCAGTCAAGGATCAGGGCCACACTGTGGTAGGCCCTGCATGAAAAATTAAGAAGTAAGCAGAGCTGAGGCCAGAACTGCCCTACACTAGGGAGTCTAAGTCAAGATAGCGCTTCCACATTAAGGGAGCCTGCCTTGGAGTAATTACAAAGCTTCCCTGTAGTGTGGACATGCTATTTTGAAATAGTTATTTTGGGAGTTATTATTTTAGGAAATTATTTCAAAAGAACTTATTTTAGTGTAGACATGCCCGCAGAGAGCTCATAATCTGTGTTTATGGCATTATACTACACGTGGATGAATTACATCAAGGGATGATGGGTGGGCAAGAGGACGAGATAACAGTAATTGAGCACCATTTGCATAGTAAGCAGTAGTCTGCTCACTACTTCTGTAGCCATTACCAGATGAGCATACCATCCTTCCTCCCTTTGGAAGAAAGCAAATGTAACAAGCGCTGGCAAAATATGTCATTGCCTTGAATGCACTAAGCATAAAACCCTGCTGAAGGTAGACTGAGTTGAGCTTATTTCTGTTTAGAAAATGTAAATGTTCAGAATGCCCTCTTCTCTAATGTGTGAAGAATTAGACAAAAGATGGAGGGATCTGATGGCAGGCAGAAAGCCAGGGGGAGGTTGCAACTGGGTAATAAGCAAATGAGGAACAAAACTCTTGGAGCTGGAACTGTATTATGTAAACAGACACAATAATAACAAGCAAGATACATATTTAAAATCCATCTCCAGTGAGTGTCAGTCACTTTATATGCAGTGAGTTGGGGGGGGGGGGGGGGTTGGGAGGGAGAAAGGGGACCTATTATTTTCAAATCAAGTCAACCAGCCAAGACTGCAAACAAAAGCATTTTCTGTCTTTTTCCTCACTCTCTTATGTTGATGGCCTCCCCTTGTCTCTCTTCCTTGGCATATTTCCTGCAGTTCCCCCACCCAGTGGTTGTGTATATTTGAATAACACTGTAGTTCAAACACCAAAAGGATTATTTTCCTATGGTTTCTAAATGTCTTTTCTATTTCCCTGTGTTCCTAATCTTGGCATAAATACTGCTGAGTGAGGGGTGTGTGTGTGTGTGTGTGTGAGGTAGGAAGAAATTGAGTAGTTCATTAACTATTGAATGATGGGCATGATGTGTGGATGCAAGAAAAGAGGACAGGGTGTATCCCTGTATTTTCACATCACTAATTAACACACACACACACACACACATTCTTTCATCCCCAAAATTGCTAATAGAGAGAGGTTTTTCTGGAAAAAAATTGTTTCTTGAAGTGTCCTATAACAACGACACCTTTCTTGAAGTCTTCCTTTGATACATTGCCACAGAATAATAACCTTAAAGCATTCATCTCCCTTTAATTGTATTACTCTCCTGGTAATCAATAAAGATCATTCTGCGTACAATATGAAATCACACACAGTCTCACTACATGGAGACATTCCATCTCTGGAGGCAACTTCTCTTCTAGTAGAAAACTCAATTTTTATTTGGATTTTAAAATGTTTTATGTTATCTGGTCAATGATACATGCATATTAAAATAGTAATTCCAGATATTTTCATCTTGATGTGGTAGGTTTTATGCCCCCAATTCTCTCTGATGTTTATGGAGCTGTATCTGTAAATCCCCACACATCAAGGCAAGACAGTACCCCTAAGTAATTCAAATACACAGGTGTCTAGCTAAAGAGAGCAAAGCTTAGCCACCTCTGACACTACTGTTTTCTCCCTTTGTGTGAATGTCTGTCACTTCTTTCCAAGGAATGAAGAGCTCACATTAGAAACTGTGAAAACACCTGATATAATAAGATCACGTCCTCCCGTTCTCTTTTTCCCTGCTCCCCGTATGGGATGATTCAGAGTGTATCAGTGGCAGAGTTGAAGCAGGAAGGGCTCCAGTGATCTTTGGCTGGCTCGGCGATCTCTAGCTCTGAAGCCGCTCCAACTTCTACTCAGCCCCCATCAGGCTTCTTGATCAAGATGGGTGGAAAGATGGTATGAAGGCAACTAACCTTCCCTCCTGCTGCTCTGACACATCTAGAGGTCTAGCCCACAAAATATAAAAGACATGAAATAATACACACAGCCTAAGTATAACATTGGTGTCTAACATTGGGTATTCTATCTACATAGGTGGCTAATTAAGTGATCAAACGGCTCCCACAGTCTGAAATTCATGCTTGGATTAATTAGATGCCCTACTTTAGGCATCCATGTTTGTAAATGTTGGCCATAAAATGTTAACAGTAACCCATTTTTTAATATTAAAATTATATTGAGATCCCTGCCAATGTACAACATAATTAAAGCAAATTAAATATACTAAGAACACAATTTAAGAAAACAAACAAATGCCATATGAGAATTCAAAGCAAACAAACTAGTTTATTAAAGGAGAGAGAGGGCATGAGATGGGGAAGATAATTAAAGCAGGGCCAATGAGTATCTTAAGAGTTCGTGAAAAATATATTTCTAATAAAAATCAAAATATTTTAATGCATGGGGGGAAGGACCAATTAGGTCACATACAGGCAATAACATAAAAAACAGTAGTTATAGAATCATAGAACACTAGAACTGGAACGGACCTTGAGAGGTCATCAAATCCAGTCCCCTGCCCTCATGACAAGACCCAATATTGTCTAGACCATTCCGGACAGATGTCCATCTAACCCACTCTTAAATATCTCCAGAGATGGAGATTCCAAAACCTCCCTAAGCAATTTATTCCAGTGTTTAACCACCCTGTCAGTTAGGAAGTTTTTCCTAATGTCCAACATAAACCTCCCTTGCTGCAGTTTAAACCCATTGCTTCTTGTCCTATCCTCGGAGGCCAAGGAGAACAATTTTTCTCCCTCCTCCTTGTGACACCCTTTTAGATACCTGAAAACCACTATCATGTCCTCTCTCAGTAGTATCTTTTCCAAACTAAACAAATACAATTCTTTAGTCTTCCTTCGTGTTATCTAGACCTTTAATCATTCTTGTTGCTCTTCTCTGGATCTTCTCCAATTTCTCTACATCTTTCTTGAAAGATGTCCAGAACTGGACACAATACTCCAACTGAGGCCTAATCAGCGCAGAGTAGAGCGGAAGAAAGACTTCTCATGTCTTGCTCACAACGTTCCTGTTAATGCATCCCAGAATCACGTTTGCTTTTTTTGCAACAGCGTCACACTGTTGACTCATATTTAGCTTGTGGTCCACTATGACCCCTAGATCCCTTTCTGCAGTACTCCTTCCTAGACAATCTCCTCCCATTCTGTATGTGTGACACAGATTGTTCCTTCCTAAGTAGAGTACTTTGCATTTGTCCTTATTAAAATTCATCCCATTTACCTCAGACCATTTTTCCAGTTTGTCCAGATCATTTTGAATTATGATCCTGTCCTTCAAAGCAGTTGCAACCCCTCCCAGCTTCATATCATCTGCAAACTTAGGACATTCTAAAACAGTACTTTTTAATCTCAAAATTTCAAAGTTCTTTACAAAAGAAATGTGTCATTATCCCCATTTGACAGAAAGGAGGAAATGAGACACAAAAGGGCAGTGTCGTGTCCCAGATCACCGAGTAATGACGTTACAAACCAAATGAATGTGTATGTATAATAGAGTGATGGTAATTTTGTTGGGTTCCCAGGTACTATGGTGGTGAGTGCAGCATATCAGGAAGAAGGGGTGGAGATAGGAATGTCTGTTAAAGTGAAGCTGCTAAGGTGGAGTTAGTTATACACCCTATAGCCCAATATGGAAAAGTCGTGATTCCATGCAGATCTGAAACACAGTGTTAGGGGTCACTGAAAAAGCAGGTGATGTCGGAATACTGATCCCCACAAGAACCAGGTTCAAGAGCTCAGTTACAGCCAGAGTCTGTACCATCTGGGGTTTCACATCTGAAAGGGCCAACTTAAAATCAGCCTGCCACTTTAGAGGGAGAAAATGTAAAAATGCAGCACAGCATAATATGATCATCATGCTGGCTCACACCAGTGAGCACATGTGCCGCTGCATTCAGAACATGCTGCAAGCAATGAAGCAGCCTTGCTGTAAGCTCTGTTAAGAAGGTATTACAATAATTGAGCTTCCTGGTAACAAGCATATGTGTTACTATTTTGTGACAGACACAGGATGTAGTATAGAAATAGCCTATGCTAATGGCATAACTGGAAGCAAAAAGGGACCACTTTGACATCAGGAATAAAATCCAGGCCCAATTCAAGGTAATCGCTAAATGTTTCACCTCTTGGCTGACATATGGCTTCCCATGTCAAAGCTTTGGTCAAAAGTGGTGCCAACATGGTGCAGGCTCATAAACGTCTGAGCACATTGGATAGGTCTTTTCATTTTGGTGTCCTAACCCAGCAACGTGACTTCTGTTTTCATCACCATGAGGATGAAATATGCAATTGGCAAAGCTGCTCAATCTGTCATGCAGAGAATATACGAGAATATACAATAGTGCTGAAGATATGCTAGCATTTTATTTTATTTTATACCACCAAGCTGTGTAGCCTATAGGCATAGGCATTAGGCATAAGATAGGTCCATCAATATCTGTTAGCCAAGATGGTCATAGATGCAGTTTTGCTCTGAGTGTTCCTAGCTTTTGATTGCAAGAGGCTAGGAGCAGATGACAGGGGATATATCACTTGATGATTGCCTGTTCTTTTCATTCCTTTTGAAGATCCTGGCATTGGCCACTGTCTGAATACAGGATGCTGTCCTAGATGGATATTGACCTGTCCCAGTATGGCTGTTTTATGTTCTTATGTAAGTTTAAATTTAAGCAGTAGTGAAAGGAGCCTACAAAACCTCAAGGCCTGCAAAACAATAGCTTAGCTATACTAATTAAGGTATAAGGCCTCCAAACCCTTAGCATAGGTAGCTAACCAAGAGTAACCCTAGATCAGAAGATATCTGAAGACAGAATGCTACAATAACTAAACTTCAGGTAAGTAATCACAAAATACTAGTTTGCACTACCTTGAGATATTTTTCATTGTGGTCAAATGTCAGCTGATATCCCTAAGAATGGCATAGTAACTAATTAACATATATGCCAATAAGCTTGAGGTAAAAGGTTTATAGATTCTGAGAGAAGGGTCATACAAAATGAGTAGAGTGCGGAACTATGAATAAGGGGAAAACTTACAAAACAACAAATAGTCTAGTAGCACTTTAAAGACTAACAAAGCATGTAGATGGTATCATGGACAAAATCCACTTCTTCTGGGTGGGCGGGAGTGGAGGTGGAAAGAGGTCAGGGATGGCAGGAGGGGGCATGGGCATCACTTGGGGAGGGTGCAGAGGCATTGCATGGGGGGCAGGCAGAGAGTGAATGGGCATAACGGGGGGGCAGGAGGGTTGAAGGCAGGAAGAGTGACAGCAGGTGGTTGTGCCATCATGCATGACACGATAGCACACGTTTTATCACACCTCTGCACGAATTGGCCCCGTGCGCAGTTCCGCCACTCAGAGTCCTTGCCTACCTTCTGTGCTAGGATCTGCTGCGTGTCGCACAGAACGCTGACATATTGGTGCATGAGTTCTTCCTGGACCCTGGTGTGCCTTCGGGTCCCCCGAGCTGTAGCAGCTGGCTGTGGTGGTGTGACTCGCCCAGCAGTTCCAGCTGTGGAGAACACAAAGAGGGAGAGGTGGTCAGTCATCCATGCAGACGCTGTCCCTGAGGCGTTGCCCTTCTCTGTGAGCAGTGACCAACAGTCCTTGGGGCAGAGAAAGGGGATGTCCTGGGAGCAAGGCCATGTGCTGCCTCACAGGGGCCCCGAGGTGCCTAGGGGACCATGCTGCCTGCTTCCTTTCCCCCACCCCTCCGGCCCACGGACAAGCAGTCAAGGGAAGTGTCTGGCCCCAGTGCGATCCCCCTCATGGGCAGTAGAGGAGCCGGGAGCAGCCAGGCCTTTCCTGGAGTCTGCACCTGTGGCCACGCACCTGTGGCTCACAGAACTGCCTGGTGGAGTAGGTGGTGCCTCACATGTGAAGGTATGGCTGTGTGCTGTGTGCAGCACTCCTTGGTGTATCTGGGGTCATGCCTGCACCCATGTGGCTATCCTGCTTCTAGTCGTGGCGGGTGCTGGGAGTGCTCCTCCCTCCCCAGCCGAATGTGTGTGGCTTCCCCTGAGCCTGGCAGCAGGATCCCACCTGTGCTCAGGGGCTGCCTGCTGTGTCCGCATGCCGCGCACTGATGCTGCACCTGGTTCCATGAGCATGGCCCTCAGCACAATGTACAGCCTGAGCGACAGTTGCACCCCTCCCCCTGTGTGCCCACCTCCCCCGCTCTGTGTGTATGACAAACTGAGAGCACTCACCTGAAGATCCCTGCCCGGTGTCCGACGAGGCCTGGGAGACATCCTGGCTGACTAGCACCAGCTCCAGGGACAGGGTGACGGTCTCCTCCTCCTTCGGCTGGCCCTGGTCCTCCTGTTCCTCCTCTGCCATGACCTCTGGCCAGGCAACAACAAGGGACTCGAGGCCAGAGTCGATGATGGTGGGTGGGGAAGATGTTTCCTCACCCCCCAGGATTCGGTGCAACTCCTGGCAATAGGGGCAGGTGTGGGGACCTGCCCCTGAATACGAGCTGCCCTCTCTGGCCCAGATATATCCCTGTCAGAGCTCGTTCCCCTTACTTCAGATACCTTCCAAGGTCTGGGGTGGGTGTCCATGCTCCACCAGGGACTCGACCATGAGCTCGACTATTTCTGCGTTTCGGCACTTGGAGTGGAGATCCTGCAAAGTGTCCTCTTTCCCCACAGCTTGAGGAGGGGCAGGATATCTACTCTGGACCAGGAGGGTGTGCCCCCCTTAGGGACCACTGGGGCTGCTCTCTGCGAGGGCCAGGAGGAACACGGGGGGGCTGAGACTCTTCCATGGCTGGCAAAGCCTGTGGCAGGGAGAGTTGCATTGTGAGGTGCTGCTCTCAGGCCGGCTTCCTGCCACAAGGCTTGTCCAGGGTGCCTGCAGCTTTAAGAGGGGCTGGGAGTCAGGAACTATAGAGTCCTGATTATTTTGGACGGAATGTCCACCAGGATACCTGTATTATTTCCTGGAGGCCTCTTCTTTTGGAAAAAAACCCTCCTCCCCATCCACACATGCCTTTATCCAAAAGAGCTCTTTTGGAAAAAGGCTTCTTCCTCATAGAAAGAGGAGTACCAACGTGAGAAAAACCCCTCTGTTCTTTCAGTTTACTTTTGGAAGAACGCGATTGCAATGTGGATACAATGCAAGTTTTTTTGGAAAAATTACCATTTTTCCGACAAAACTCTGTAGTGTAGACATACCCAGAGAGAGACCACTGATTGAAGCACAACAGGAACAACTAAGGGAGGATATGATAGAGGTCTATAAAATCTATAAAAGCATAACAGGTGTTGAGAGTGCATCTAAAAGGGTATCACAGGGAGGAGGGGAGAAAATTGTTCTCCTTGTCCTCTGATGATAGGACAAGAAGCAATGGGCTTAAACTGCAACAAGGGAGGTTTAGGTTGGACATTAGGAAAAACTTCTTAACTGTCAGGGTGGTTAAACACTGGAATAAGTTGCCTAGGGAGGTTGTAGAATCTCCATTACTGGAGATATTTAAGAGCAGGTTAGACATCTATCAGGGATGATATAGACCAAGCTTGGTCCTGCCATGAGAGCAGGGGACTGGACTTGATGATCTCTCCAAGGTCCTTTGTTGTAGAATTCTGTGGTTCTATAAGTATTATTTACTCCTCCCAATAATACAAGAACTAGGGGTTGCCAAATGAAATTAATTGGCATCAGGTATCAAACAAAAGGAAGTATTTCTTCACACAATGCACAGTCACCCTGTTGGATATTGAGAAGCCTAGATAGAACAGGAGGCACAAAAGAACCAGACAAAGTCATGGATAATGGTTCATCAATGCTATTAGCTAAGAATGTCAAGGATGTTGTGTGTAGCTCTGCCAGACGGCAGGAATGGGCAATAGTGGATGAAACACATGTTGATCATCTCTTCTGTTCATTCCCTCTGGAGCCCTTGGCATTGATCACTGTCAGAAGAAAGGATAGTAATCTAGGTGGACCTTTTGTCTGACCCAGCACGGCTGTTCTTATGTTAGAAACACCACATTTCACATCTTTTGTAGATGATACACATATTTAAGTCACTACTAGAGCTGGAAATATACTGGATTTTTGCGTTCACTGGCAATTCTGAAAAACCAGAAAAAACTGTTTCAGATTGAACTAAAAATGAAATACCTAAACATTTTTGGTAGCTTGAAAAAAAGTTCTCTCGTTGCAAGCAAAATATTTCAATTTTGACAATTTTGGGGGTTCCACTTTAAAAAACAATAAAATTAAAAACAATTCCAAAACAAAAAGTCATTTTGAATGGAAACATTTCATTCTAAAAGTGTCAAACCAAAATATTTTGTTTGTCTCAGATATTTTTCTGTTGTTGACAAAAACAAACTGGTGAAATCAACACAAATTTGCTAAATGTTTTTAGGCCGCTTAATCTGCATTTTTCAACAAAAAACCCTTTAATTGAAAAATTCCATCCAGACTTATTCACCATTTTTGGGTATGATTTGACCTGTTGTGTGGCAGTTCAATAGTTACCAACAATAAGTTTTAGCTTCAAAAAGAACAGTCATATCAGACTCTAGGATGATTGACGCAAAGCAAATATAAATAACATTGTTATTATTTTTCTACTGTAGTAGTGTCCTGGGGCCCAAATCAGAATGAGTTCTCTGCAAACACATTAAAGTACAATTCCTAACCCCAAATAGCTTAAGCTGGGCAGCCTAGGTTGAAATAAAAGCATATGTGATTTACCACGAAGATAGCATGACAGATGTCATGTATCAGGAAAACAAATCTGAAGGCTCTCCAAGTTCATCAAAATGTATGCCTCTGTTCTCTGAAAATGCATAAGAAAATACAGGTTGAACCTCTCTGATCCAGAACACACTCATCTAGAAACATCTGATATCCACAGTAATTTTAGTTAGACAGATGTCCACTTGTCATGGGTGTGGCCAAGTTTGCCGTGGTCCCATGATGTTTGTTTATAGCCAACAGTCCTAGCTCTGAGTGTCCTGTGCTTTTATTTACCTCTAATTTATCTCTAAATGTCCTCTAACAGCACAATCAGTAGTGAAAGTGTTGGTAATGCTGCTAGACAATATTGACCTCCTGTGGTCCTGAAAATTCTCTCATTCGGAACTGGTCAGGTCCTGAGGGTTCCAGACTAGAGAAGTTCAACCTGTACATACCACCAATAAACAGAAAAAGAGTAAGGGGCAAGAAAAGTGGGAGACGACAAGAATAAGATTTTGTCTAAGCACTTCTGCTAACATCTCTTACTGCTCAAAGGCAGGTGTCTTGAAAGTCTGTGGTGCATGATGTTAGCCACTAGAAACAGTAAAAGTACATTATAAGTAAATATTGCTTATATATATTCATATTTAAACTGATGTGTGTATTTGTGCATTTTGAGTGTAATGGGAGATCTTTACACACTGAAAAAAGCATTTTTTAAAAAGAATGACAGTATGATTCTATATGTGAAGTCCACAGTCATAACAGGAAATCATGCAATTTCTGCAGAAAGATTTGTGTTTAAAAAGGCAGTGTGCATATCATTGACCTACATTCAGTTTCACCAGCATATACTGTACATGCAGAACTTTCTGCAGAGAGATATTGTCAGTTCAGATAAAGGGAATATGTTGGTGTCAGAATGGTCTAACTGTCCCTTTTTAGGGCTGAAAACATATTTTATTGGTATCTGTTTATGCTGACGCTGCAGCTAGATAATCAGCCTGCAAACAGCTCCCCATATTGGAATTACAAAATTGTGACTTCTTTTTTAAAATTATGATGTACTTGGTGATTAAATATCTCAGATTAATAGAACTAGCATCTGAAATTCTCTGTTTACTGAGAGTAAAATTCACCCCGTATCAGATGAACCACTCCAGGCTCAATGTTATCACTTAAGAGCAACAGAATAAATACTGTACCAATAGCAGCAGTTTAAGCTTCTTGACACTTCCTTTACAATGTATCTCTACGCTCCTCTGTATGGAGCTTCTATAGGTTGCCTATAAAACAATTACTATATTCATCCACTTCTTTCCTCAGCACAGGGAATGAAATTGTTAGTTATCACCAATTTCTTCATGTGCACTTGTGCACTTTGGCCTAGTCTGAATTAAACTGAGACCATCAACTCATTCCATATAGGCCAACCCACTATTATAAGATAGCAGTGCTTTATGGATACAATAGTGGGAAACCTTGTTCAAACCAGTGACTCTCTATGTGAAAAGCTTTTACTTGTTCCTGAAGCTGAGTGATTACAATATTTTGTCAGTAACCTTTGACCATGCCCTGGAAGTATAATCCTTGGGTTTTTGTTGTTTTGTTGTTGTTGTTTTGCAATGAATAGGATTTTTTTATGCTTCAGTGCATGAAATAAATAGAATAAGTAAAATGGTAATTCTCTCTCTTCTGCGCCAAGTGATCAATGTCCTTCCTCCTACCTCTGATAAGTCCTGCTCAAGGAGTCTTGACTTTCTTTGACCAGGATGATAGCTCATCACATTACAAATATACTTCTTGTGAACCCACTTGTTCTTGAACTGAACCAGCAGTTTTTTCATGAAGTCAGATTGTTCCCTATAGCTCTATCAGCTGTTGCACTCAGTATGTTGCATGGGGTCCTAGTCTTCATAACATCCTCTGGCGAGGAGGATGTTCACTATGTTGTAATAGGTTCACTAAAGGTTGTTCTTTGTAATTTGGGATGACAATTACTTTAAGTGGCTAAATTCTGCTCACCTTGCTCCTCAAAACAGGGTCACCACCAAATTTGTGGCCTATATTTTCAAAGGTGATGAGCAATTTTAAATGCTTAAGTTTTTGGGTGCCTAACTGAAGACTCTGGAAAGGGGCTTGGCTTTAACAAAGTCTGGAGCACCTGCCCTCTGAAACTCAGGCTCCTTTAAGGTATTTCAAGTTGGGAACTGGAAAACTGAGACATTGAAAATCTCTGCACATGTCTGAAAATCTTTCCCCAGGAGGTTGATTATGAGAATAAAGGATCTGCCCAAAGCTGGTTGCTGAAACAGGTGGTTTCAGAAGACCTTGAGCCAGGCCCCAGGCCAAAGATCTGCAGTAAGATCCACTTGTTTTTCCTGGAGCTGCTTCTTGAGGGTATCTAAGGGTATCTGAGGTTCATGCTTACTTCCTTGAGGGATAGGAAACCCATTCCATTGCCTTCTCTGGTTGCCCTTGTGGACACCACAGCACTTCAGCCATGGGGGCCAGACCTGCTGCTGCCTCCCTCTGAGTATGTCTGGGGACAGTCATGGAGCTCACCTTGATAGGCCTTCCCCAACTTTTTCTGATCCCTGGGAGATATCCTGGGAGGGAGGTACTGGTACTGGCTTCAAGGACAGGGTGAGATCTGGCTGGCAGGCACTGTGGAATCCAGGTCCTAGTTCTGCTCATGCTATTGCTTCTCGTTGACTACAGGCCTGCCCTCTGGAAGGGTGATAATGGACATCTCCTGCCCAGAGTCCACAACTAGCGGAGGGGAAGGGACTGACCTCCCTCCCAAGATGTGGTGGAGCTGGTCATAATATTGGCTGGTCTTCAGTGCTGTCCCTGAGTGGGATCTGCACTCTCTGGCCCTAGTATAGGCCTGCCTGAACTCCTTCACCTTCCCTCACACCTGCTCCTGGGTGCGGCTATGTCCCCGTGGCCCAGGCTGTAAACATTGGCATTCCTGTGCCTGATGCAGAGATCCTGGAGGTTTGCCTTGTCTCCCCAGATCTTTATGAGACCCAGAATCTGCACACCAGTCCAGGATGGAGCTCACTTTCTCCGCCTCTGGGCAGGGGCTTGGGAGCTGGCTGGAGCTATGCTGGCATCTGTGGGAAGCTCAGATTGAGCACTGTGGTCTGCCATGGCAGCAGCATAGGCAGAACTGGGTGCTGCTGTGTGGCATGGTCTGAGCTGGGCCTTCCATGTACCACACATTGTTTTCTCTGTGGCTGCAGCTTTAAGGGCTACAGGGGAAGAGGAACTATAGAGTCCTGATGAGCTCTGGAGGCCACTTATTTTGAAATAACCACAATTGCCTCATCTACACACACCCTATTTTGAAATAAATATTTCGAAATAAGCGTTATTGCTCATGAAATGAGAGTTGCAGATTTTAGAATAAGATTCATGTTCTTTTGAAATTCTTTCGAAATAATGTGAGTTATTTTGAAATAATGCTGCTGTGTAGACATGCCCCAAGAAAATTAACTCATGAGTTTAAAATTAACTACTAAGATTAAGACTTACACTTTAGGCTGTGAGTTGAAAACGTGGCATATCTTTTGATATTTATCACCTTTTAATTGTGTATTTGTAGCTGAAGCAATTTGCAAATCATTGTTATCCCTATCACTACAAGACAAAGATAAATTGCATTATATACCCTACTTCTTGGACTCCATGATGTTCTTTTCTGATTAAACTGAACTGTGCCAGCCATATCATAATTAATAATCTATGCTGATCAGCTTAGCAGCTGTAAAGCCCTTTGTTATCTGATAGTGATGAAAATTATTGTTTTAAGGTGTGTGTCTATTTTCACTAATGTGAAAAATGCACAATTAATAAAAGTGAATCATTGATTCTGTCAGATCTATCATGGCTGCAGTTTAGGTTTTGGTAAAGGGAAAAATGTGGTTTAATGAAACCTACCACCCAAATCATGAACTAAGTGGAGCTAAGTCTATATAGGAGGGATTTTGCCCCTTATGAATATATTACAGGCTTAAAGATAGAATTCTCAGCCTAAATGACCTAGGTATCTGTTCAATTGGGCTTTTGAGCCTACCTCGTGATGTGGGGAAAAGTATGTTCGCATCCTACTGTTCTTGTCCATTTATAGGGTTTTAGTAATCCATGTTGTACTCCCGGGGAAATTCTGTGTCATGACATGTGCACAGAATTCATGTTCCCCGCAGATTTCTGTGCATTCCCACAAAGCAATGACTTCTGATAGGGAAGCCACCAGAGTGGTCACGAATCTTCCTTACTGGTAGCGTATGCAGGTTAGTTTGGGCATCCTGAGCAGCTGGTAGCGATATAAATCATGGGGGGAGAGGGGCAGGTGGGCAGTTAGATGTCTGTGAGAGAGACACTCTCCCTCTTGCTCATGCTTTGTGTGGAGGAACAGGACTTTGGAATATTTCTGAAGAGGCAGGCATGGGGCAGATTCTGTTTCCTCAGGCAGAACAGAATGTAGCAGCCTGCCTGTTTAGTAAATTGTTTCCATTGTTCTTAGTGAATAACCCTAGGGCTACGTCTACACTGGCCCCTTTTCTGAAAGGGGCATGATAATTTCACAGGTCGTAATAGGGAAATCCGCATGGGATTTAAATATCCCCCGCGGCATTTAAATAAAAATGTCCGCCGCTTTTTTCCGGCTTTTAGAAAAGCCGGAAAAGAGCGTCTACACTGGCCCCGATCCTCCGGAAAAAAAGCCCTTTTCCAGAGGATCTTATTCCTACTTCAAAAGAATAAGATCCTCTGGAAAAGGGCTTTTTTTCCGGAGGATCGGGGCCAGTGTAGACGCTCTTTTCTGGCTTTTCTAAAAGCCGGAAAAAAGCGGCGGACATTTTTATTTAAATGCCGCGGGGGATATTTAAATCTCCCGCGGATTTCCCTATTACGACCTGTGAAATTAACATGCCCCTTTCGGAAAAGGGGCCAGTGTAGACGAGCCCTAGGAGTATAAAACAATTTTTAAGGCTCCTTTACACTAACAAAGTGGTATAAAGGAGCTTTATTGTAAAGGACAGTGTGGGTGATTCTACACTGCACCCACAGCTCAAAATAAGCTACGCAATTTATTAGACTTAGTGTAGGTTATTTCCTCCAATGCTCTTCACTTCCATACACTATCCATTGTATTGAAGTTTAAATTAATTACCAAAATAATTAAACCAATGTGATTACACTATTATTTGACAAAAATATGCAGAATTTTAAAATATTGTGCTTACAATTTTTAATTTTTTGGCACAGAGTTCCCTCAGGAATAATGCTGGTTGTGGAGTCATGGAGTTTTTTCCTTCCACACAGTATTTATAGTCTCCCTCAGCACTTGCAGAACGAGATCCATTCAGACACCTCTTCTCCACGTCTCAGATGCAAATGCTTCGCTTAGGATAGAAATACAAGTCTCTTCATTGGGAAGACAAAAAAAGGGCTTGGGTACATAAAAAGTATTCACTCCTTTTTTTAAAATGTCATGTTTTCATTAAAACATATCAACATTGTGCTTGAGAAAGGGACCTCGGAAGTGTGACTAACAAAGATTCAGGATAGTCTAGTTTCAGTATCAAAGCTGAGTGAACTGCGAAAAATAAACAGAATAAAATAAATGGGCAAATTAAATTAAATTTTAAAACAGTGTTTCAATTTAATTATGTAAGTTGCTTTTAGTATCATAGGTAGGGAACTTTCTAATACCTGAGCACAGTGAACCTGATTTGTAAGCTAGCAGTTGCTTTTCAAAACAATCACAAATTAGAAAAAGTTTATTATTTGCTTGTTTTACGGACAAAAGGGCAACTGAGGGGATGCCCTTATAACAAACATGAGTCCAGTGTGCATCTAATCAAGAGCATTTTTATGATTCCCTTTTATTTTGGACACTCACCTACATGTAATAAGATCATCTCTCAAATTCAAGTTTCAGAAATTGTTTTCTGTCCCTCTCCCACTCTGTCACCCACACAGCCTGGGACCCTTTGGGCATGTCTAAACAGCAGTGTTATTTCAAAATAATAAAGTGAGCATCTATATAGCAAGCTCATTATTTCAAAATAATTTTGAAATAACGGGCTTCTTATTCTGAATTCTGTAACCCTCATTTCACGAGAAATAATGCCTCTTTCGAAATAGTGTGTGTGTATAGGGCTCTGCTGTGGTTATTTTGAAATAACTGGCCTCCAGAGATTCTCTCAGATGCCCACTCTCATCAGAACTCTTATTGTAAACACAATATAGTTCTCTGAGTCCTCCATGGCTGCAAGGGAGATGGCAGCCAGCGCTGAAGCCTCTGCCCAGGGACGAAACAGGAAGGCACCATCCCCGTCTGGTGCGGAGATCCTGGATCTCATTGAGATCTGGGCAGAGGAGGCAAACCTCCAGGATCTCTGCACCAGGTGTAGGAATGCTGACATCTATGGCTGGATGGCTGACAGCCTGGGCCAGAGGGGCCACAGCTGCAACCAGGAGCAGGTCAGGATGAAGGCGAAGGAGCTGAAGCAGGCCTATATCAAGGCCAGGGAGCGCAGCTCCTGCTCTGAGGTGGCACCCCACTCCTGCCAGTACTTCAACCAGCTTCACCACATCCTGGGGGGGGGGGGGGTCAGTCCCTTCTCTCCACCCTTGGGATATGTCTATACTACAGCGTTATTTTGAAATATCTTAATTTGAAATAGTTAAGTTGAAATAAGATATTTCAAAATAATGGGTCTACACACAAAATGCTGTGTCCACGTTGAGTGGACACTGATTCGCATTTAAGGCCATCTGGAACCAGGTCAGGCAGGGCATGAGGTCAGGACTTACTGTGTGGGGCTGCTGCCTGAGGCTATCTGAGGCATGTGCTTAAAGGGACCCCCTTCCCCCAGGCAGCTGGTTCTCAGGTGGGAGGAGGAGAAGGAGTGGGAGGAAGAGCGGTAGCTGGGGAGGCAGCAGGTGCTGGAGCGGCAGTAGGTGGCATGCTCTGCACCAGGATCTGCAGGTGTTGGCAGATGGCACAACCCTGGGCAAGCAGCTCCCGCTGGAACTCCCAATCTTCTTGCACCCAGTGCTCCACCGTGCGGTGCAGGGCTCGCAGGGCCCCCAGGTGCTGCTGTCGGTACCCCTGCAGTGTTCGGGTAGTCTTGAGAAGCCCTCTGGTGTGGGAGCATTTCCCGGGTGGGGTGGTACACTCTGCACTCACAGCTGGTGCAGCTGTGGAGAAAGAAGAGAAGTGGTCAGTTCTCCCTGGGGACACAGTAGGTGAAGCCCAGCCCCCCTCTGTGAGGTGAGGATGACTGTGTCCTGCGCTGTCAGAGCCGATGTGCTTGCACAGAGGCCATGTTTGGAATGTCCAGCTATCCCTGGGAGTGGGAGCTGCCCCAAGACTGCACCCATGCCCCTGTGCTGTGCATAGTGCGGCTGAGGTGGGGGGAGAGATGTCCCCTGCCTCTGTGTAGAGGGGGCTTATGAAGGGAGGGCGTCTTGCTGTATCCCGCTGCAGTGTCAGGAGCATGTCATGTCTCTTCACACATTCGTGTGGCTATAAGGCCAAGGCCCTAGTGTGTCAGCCAGCTGGAGCCACCTGCCCAGGGGTGGCACGGCATGTGCTTGCACATGCACAGGTTGCTGCGTGATCTGTGGTAAGCAAGGCCCACGCGCGTGGTCCCTGGTCTCCCTCCCCACCCCTACTCCCTCAGTAAGGGGACAGTGATGGCACTCACATGTTGTAGCCTCCCCGGATGACCCTGGTGACTCTTCTGCTGAGACAGCTCGGGGGTCCTGGCGGCAAGGCATCCTCTGTCTCGGCTCCTGTGCCGCCTCCTCCACGCCCTGGTGAGGGCCCTCTGGTCCCAAATCAGTGCTACCCAGGGTGGCATGGACCGTTCCATCCCCCAGGATGTGGTCCAACTCACCAAAATAGGGACAGGTATCTGCCCCTGTTGGGGAGCTGCCCTGTGTGGCTCTGGCATACGCCTGCTGTAAATCTTTTATTTTCATGTGCACCTGCTCCTGGGTGTGCATGTGCCCTTTCGTGGCCATGGTGGCAGCTATTTGGCTGTAGACAGCTGCGTTCCTCCGTCTAGTGTGGAGATCATGGACGTTGGAGGCCTCCCCCCAAATCTCAATGAGGTCCATGATCTCTGCACGAGTCCAGGAAGGCACCCGCCATCTCCGGCCCCTGGCTGTCCCCTGGGAGCTGTGGGACTGGGCGGGGGACATGTCACTGGCACTGGCTGCCCGGCTCATTGTGGGGCCACTGGATCAGGGGCAGCGACTGCTGGCAGGCCTGGATCTGGCACATACAGTGTGGCCAGAGTCTACCCCTTTAAGGGCTCCAGGGCTGGGGGAGAGGAGAGGAGTTTTCCTGGTTTGGCCCAGAGTGGCCACCAGGGGAAGCCGGGAAGGGCTAGAGGCCCCCTATTTCGTAATAAGTGTCTACACAGCGCTTATTTCAAATTAGGCGTTATTCCTTGTGGAATGAGGTTTACCAAATTCAAAATAAGTGTTCTGCTATTTTGAATTAATTTTGAAATAGTGGTTTGGCTGTGTAGATGCTAGGAAAGTTAATTCGAAATAACAGCTGTTATTTCAAATTAACTTTGCTGTGTAGACATAGCCTTGTTGTGGACTCTGGGTGGGAGACACTTGTCATCGGCCTCCCGGAGGGCATGGCTGTGGAGGCAGAGGAGGAGGAGGAGGAAGATGAAGAGGCCAGAACCGACACTGTGTTCACCAGCCAAGAGTTCAGCCTGTTCCTGGAGCTGTTCTCCCACTCCCAGGATGTGTCCCAGGGGTCAGATGAAGATGGGGAAGGCCCATCAGGTGAGTTCCATTACTTTCTCTAGACATACACAGGAGGAGACGGCGGGCAGCTAGGGGTGTCACACTCCTTCTTGGCCTGGCAATTGCACAGCAGCCTGTGCACATGGGTGTGCATGATGTGCCAGACTGGAGCACACAGCTGCAAAGAGACTGTCACAAAGAAACCTTGTGCTCCTGCTCACAGGGTTCCTGCACAGGCCTGCCTTACTCTTGACCCCATGGTGGGACACCTTCCCACCACAAGCCACCATTAAGGAGGCTGGGATCAGGGACACACAAAGAGCAGTGCCACATATGGCATATGGGCATGCCTGCTCTCTTGGGGTAGCATTTGCTCCCAGGCCAGCATGGTGAGGCAGAGGACACCATTCCCTGACCAGAGGAACTTGTCGAGTGGGAGAGGAAGTGGAGGGGACACCAGTAGCACCTTCCCCAGAAGCGGAGATGGCTGAAGGTGTCTTCCACAACAACGCAGGCCCTGATCAGCTTGGCATTAAAACATTCCTTGGTGGGGGTCCAGGTGTCCCGTTTAAGGCTTCATTAGCCAGGGGAGTAAGGGGTAAGCTACGTCCCCCACGATGCATATCAGCATGACCTCGTCCCCGACCCAGTTGGTGTGGTCAGGGAAAAAAGTGCTGGTGGGCATCTTCTGGAACAGGCTGGAGTTCCTAAAGATGTGGGCATTGTGCACCTTCCCCAACCATCCAAAGTTGATCTTGGTGAACTGCCCTGGTGGTCCACAAGGACCTGCAAGACTATGGAAAAGTACCCCTTTTGATATAATTGGAGGCCACAAGGTGTGGTGGGTCCTGTTCCTCCAGAGCCACATGGGCAAACTGTAGTAACTGCACCAAGATGTGCAGCACATGGTCTAAGAGCTGGAGACTGCTTTCCAGCAGGTCCAGCTCCATGGCAGAAGTGCTCTGGTGTACACAAGGGCAACCAGAGCAGGCAGTGAGAAGGGTTTGCTGTCCCTCAAGGAGGTAGGTAAAGGAGAAGGGTCTGAGACAGGACTGGACGGGGTAGGGGGCCCTTTAAGCATGAGCCTCATGAGTCAGCTCCAGGAAGTGACTGCTGTCCTGATGCCGTGCCCCAAGTGCTTCTGGGGGGCTTTAAATATGATTCAGGTCCCAATCAATGAGGACACTCTATTTCAAAATATCCCAGTGCTATTTTGATGGACATTATTATGTTTGTCTGGAAATGGATGACCGGAGAGGGGTCACGTGAGGATTACCTGTTGTGATCCCTAGATGGACCATTGGTCTGACCCAGAATAGTTGTTCTTATGTTCTTATTTGTAATGTGGATGTGCTATTTCGAAATAAGCCATTTCTGATTTTTTTTTTCCAAATGCTTATTTTGAAATAAGCATGCAATGCAGACGTAGCCTTTGAGGCTAGGGATTTTGGATAGGGTCATGAAATCTTAGGCCTTGGAAGTGGCAGTCTGATTTGAGCCAGCCATATCATAAGAGCACTTGCCTATCTTTTCAGCAGTAACCAGTAAATCTGAGGTACTTCTCATTTTGTGCACTCAACTTGAGGTACCTTAAACCTTCCTGATTTTTCTGAAGTGCTGAGCACCTGCCCTCTGAAAATCAGAAAAGGAGGCACTCAGAAAAACTAGTCACTTTTGAAAATGTGAGTCTTCTTTTCCCCCCTTATAGAACCTACTGGTAGCATAATCATTTCCCAGCATTCTGTTATGCTTGGTGATTAGATGACAAAAAATTTAGAAGTTGCTGAAGATGAGATTGTTTTGAGTAATATCTGGAGTAACAGTTGAATAATGAGGACTGTGAAAATGTTGAGAAATAAGAACATCTCTGATGGAGTATTTACAGAGGGAGAAAATAATAATTCTGAAGTATCAAAATGAGGGCTTGATGCAACAATAAAAAAACCCATAAAACTACACCTAATGCAATCCAGGTGTATTAATCATTATGGAGAAGAGTTCAAGATGTATGATAGCTATAGCGGTGACTGCACTTGTATATTCTGTTAAGATACAGGCTCAGAAAGAAGATTGCTATTAAATCTTCAAGTTAGAAGGCACATGTTTTAGTATAGCACTTCTTGTGTCCTTCCCCTTTCGATGAGTATGAAATGTGGTTTAAAAAGTACCAGTAGATCTCAGAAAAACTGTTTCATACCAAAGATTCTCTCAACCAGGCTATGAAGTAAGGGACACAAAAAAGATAAAAAAAATCTGCTTCTGTTTATGGGGAGAAATATTTCCCCATAATTATGACCATTAATTTTCCCTACTACTAATCTGGGTCAGATGATGTTGTTTAGCCACTAGTCCATGATAAAGCCTATGCAGAGGCACATTGCCCAGAAATGAGATACTGAGGTTTGTCATAGAAACAGATTGATGAAACACTGATATTTTTATAGGAATTAAAAATATATATAAACAATTGATTGAAACACTCTAAAATATTTTTAAAGAGCATTGAAAATTCAAACCTAACATTTTTATGTTCAAAATCCCCCCCTCCCCAAACTGATTTTTTGGGGAGGAGGGTTGTGTCCTTTCCTTTCCTTTTTTTTATATGATCAGTGGGAATGGACAAAGGAGGTGTAACCTACTGGCATCTGTTAAAAAATAGTTTGACTCTTTTTAGCATGCTCTCTTATAACCATGTTCCTTGATGTTTCTTAATTGGAGCCTAAAGTAAGAGAGAAACTTTTCAGCCATGTTGTATTTATTTACTATTAAGGACAGACTTAAAAGTCTGACCTCTAATGGCTGTAATGTGTAAATAATGGCTTCAGTACCTGCTGTTGTTCTGCAGTGGGAGTCAGGGATGAGAGAGGTGACTACTGTGCTAACCATGTCCAGAAGCAGTGCATGGAAGAGGTTGCATAGTGGGGTGTAGAATAAGCTCTTCCCCACTCAGTTGGTCAACATCTCAACAGGCTACCTACCAAGAGCAGTATCTTCTTCTCTTTATTTGATGGTCAGGAGAAATAAATAACTAGTTAAAGTGTGCCCTGTCCTGTAACACCTGGGACTCTGCTTCCAAGTGCATCGGTTACAGTATTTCTAGCTCTTACCAGTCTCTACTTTGAAGAGCAGATTGAATGTGTAGTGAAGGGAGAGAGCCACAAATGCAGTTTTGACTCCTAAAACCTGGAGTTTTTATTCCTGGAAGCTTCTGTAATTCTTCCTTTGGAAAATAGCACCAGCTTCTGAAAATATCAAGGGCTTAGAGTCAAAATAGCAGCCTCAAACAAGTGCCCATCAAAGACCTGCAGCACTGAAGTCAGTTGGAGCTTTGCCATTGTTTTCAATGGGTGCAACGAAGACCTGAGAAAAGGCCCCTTCCTGTAACAGACTAGAAAAGTATTAGGGAAAACAACAAACCCAACTGATTTTCCAGAGCAGAAGCTACTTCCTTTTTACCAGGCAGTTTGTATTTTGAATCTAACACATCCCATATATAGATGACAGCAAGTATTATTTTAGAATACACTATGCAAGCATCCATGAAAGCACCAAGAAAAGAGTTTACACAAACTTCTCAGTTTGCCTGAGCCATGCAGTCCTTTATTAATGACACTGTCAAACTTTGTATTGTGCTAAGATTGGAGAGGGGAAGCTTCATCCTCACTGAACCAATAAAAGTTTATTACATACATATGAATTCTCTGAGTTAGAAGCAGGATTCTTGGATCTCTTACAAAGAACGTGTCATGTTTCATCTTTGGTGGGGGGGGAGGGGGTTATGGGATGCCTGCATGAAGCCACAAAACTCCACAAAGTCCTTTTCACTAAACATCATGCAAACAGAATCCTGGTCTCTTTCAGAAACACAATTGCAAGATCTTAGTTCAGAATAAGGAGTTCTTTAGTGGAAACTACAGTAGATATTCCAAACCAGCAATAACAACTAATTTTAATATCCCATAAGTTTAAGGGCAGGTTATTGGCAGCTTGGGTGAAGGGCATGATGGGGTTGGCCATATTCATAATGGGCAAGATTTAAAATCTAATTTCCATTTAGGCATCAAAACAAGTGTGCACATTTTGAAAAGACTTGGTGCTAAACTCATTTGAAAATTAGGCCATAAATGTCACAGTGAGAGCTTCTGGATACAGCTTAGAATCCTGTTCAAATCAAAATACTTCGCAGTCAGACTGATTTCACTGGAATTAAATTTTATAGGAAAACTATGGGAGGGAAGTTTTTTTCGGTATTCTCCTTTGTGGGGAATTGGTATATCAAGCATCTCATATACCACTGCTGATTTTATTGGGCTTTTATGTTAATATGGAGAGTTTTATCTGTGAACAATGTCACTTTCTTCCGAAAGCTTGTTACAAATGCTATGCTTTTATTTACATAGGGATGCAGCCACCTCTGCAGCAAACTGACACACCTGCATAAGAACACACAGCAGCTTTAGGGAAGAAAGTCAGAATGAAGAGGGCTTTTTGGGTATGCAGACTGAAATCTCGAAAACCACATTATGATTCAAATCATGGGAAACATTGCAATCCCATGTCAAATGTACCATGAGATCTTTTCCTCTAGCAAGCTGTTTTGGAAAGATGGTCAACGTTGGGGAATGTTGTGATATAATATAACACAATCTAATTAATTAACACATTTAGTTTTTTTTATAAACTAGTTTAGGGACAAATTACCCTTACTCATGTAAGTGGCATCCTTCTGTGCTCCTGGGCTCATTGACTGCAATGAGATCACTCTTAAGCGTCAATTTTCATGAAACAAGTGTATCAGAGTCTGGTCTTCGATCAGTTTGGGTATGTCTACACTAGCTCATTAATTTGAGCTAGGTAGGCAAATCAGGCAACCGGAGTTGCAAATGAAGCCCGGGACTTAGTTTGGATTAACTTTAAACTGCTGCATATAGCCACGGGCAGTTTATTCGAACTAAGAGGGATTTAAAAATGGCGGCCGGACGGGAACATGCAAATAAAGCCCGGGATATTTAAATCCCGGGCTTCATTTGCAACTCCGGTTGCCTGATTTGCCTGCCTAGCTCGAATTAAAGAGCCAGTGTAGACATACCCTTAGAGCTTTGAATACCCCACTAAATACCCCACTAAGAAGAGTGCCTGGGTTGTGAGTAACTATAAGGGGCTGCAGGGGAAGGAATCTTCTCTGATCTAGGTCAGATAAGTTGTGCCCCATGGAGGTTACTTCAGCTCCACAACTAATGCAGAGAGCCCTGGCCCGAACACTCGCCCCCGCACCTCCCACTGCTGAGACCTGGAAGACCAGAACAAATGCTCTAGTTCTGCCACTAGGCACAACCACCGTAACCCTGTCATCAGCCAGCCCCTGACTGATAATTCAAAGCTCCCAACTGAGTAGGCACACATGATTTTTATATCCTCTGAATAGCCACTTCCAAATAAAGTTCCCTTTTTGTGCAGGGACACCATACTAGTTCCAATGGCAGGAAGGTCCCATGACATCCAGAATTTACCCTGATTACAAATCAAATAATGTCAATAATCATGAGTAACTGTAATAGAAAGTATAGTTTTCTTGAAGTATTTGGAGGAAAAATGCATATAATGTGCTTATATGAGCCTATTCCTATCTCCTCCTATTTTCTCTGCCCCTATCTGTATGGGGCATGGCACATCTCTCAGACTGCACATTAACCAACTCTCAAGTCTCATAAAATCCACACACTGAACAAAATTATTTGTTTCACCCATGTGGCATAGTAGAGAATTGATGATCTTGTTATTAAAGCACTAGCAGAGGACTCTGGAGATCTGCGTTCAGTTCCTAGTTCTGCCATAGGCTTTCTGGATAACCTTGGGTGAATTATGCAATCTTTGTGTGCCTCTGATCTCCATCTCTGAAATAGAAATACTAATAATTTCTTTATCTGTCTTATCAGGATTTAGTTGGTGTTGGTTGTGCTTTGAGTAGGGGGCTGGAGTAGATGACATCCTGAGGTCCTTTCCAATCCTAATCTTCTATGATTCTGTCTCTTTAAACTACAAGCTGCTGGAGGCAGGGATGGTCTTTTACTGTGGGTACATACAGCAGTTAGCGCAAATGGCCTCCAATCCCAATTGGGGTTTCTAGTTGTGTGAGTGTCAGGAAGAGCAAATAATCTATAACTATGGTGAGGATGCCCATATCCCACAGTTTTATGCTCAACTGTGGCCAAGTACATGGCACTTGGCCATGCATGTCCTCATTTAAAGCACTTCGTTACTGATATGAAGGCTCGTTCTGCTGAGTTTCTGTTGCTGCCATTTAAGTAAATGGGAGTGAAAGATGTTTGGCATCTGACAGATTTGACTCAGAGACAGGAAATACTCAGAGACAAGAATTGTTCAGCCAGGTTTAAAAACCAGGTCCTGAATTATTTTCTCTTTCATGATTAGCAGGGCCAACAGCCACAGCAGCTCCCCCAGCAAGGCTCTGTGCTCCTAGAAGGGGCAGCCATCCCTCAGTGCCACCTGGAGTGTGGTACCTCCCCCCTCCACAGCCCTCAGAGCTGTGAAGAGTGCTCAGCACGGTGTTCTTATAGCAATTTAAAGGGCCCAGGACTCCAGCTGCTGCAGCAGCAGCTGGGACCCATTGACCCCTTTGTATGTCTGGGCCCTGGGGCAATTGCCCCCTTTGTTCGTCTCGTCTATGGCCCTGTCCATGATTTCTTTAAAATGTGACCAGAAGCAATACAACTCTTCTCTTATTTGATGAGAGACAATGCTTATATATATCTACCTTTATTATTTATATATATATACATATATCTACACACACACACACACACACTGGATTTAAAGGGTTTTTTCCCCTTAAAAAGGAGCATTTTGAATTTCCAACCATCAAAGTCAAGAGTACAAACATCACGACAAACTATGTTTGTAATAAAATATTCTGTAGACAGTAATAAAGGTACACATTGCATAACTCTTTAGCTTAGACATGACCCAGTTGAACAAATATCCAAGGTTAAATCCCTCTTCCCCCCAAAACCTGTACAATCAGTGTATTTAGGCCAAATATTTGAATGACACATGTTTAAATCAATCACACAATCAAACAATATGAATTTAACCACAGTCATTAATAACAATTCGAATCATTCTATGATAAAAGAACAATGCCATTCATAAATAACAATTCGGTGTACAATGGGATGTACCTTACTTGCAGTGAACTCAGTGGACACATTCTTTCTAATTTCCTTGGGATCTGGTTTTAACCTGGTTGCCAAAATAAGAACGATCAGTCTTCTCAAATGAAGAAACCTGTTAGGAAGTTAATGTGATCACTATCCTGTCCACATGAAATTCAACAAGCAATACAACACATGAGTGACTGCCTTTAACCAATCCTGCTTCTACTGAAACCCATGAATGTTGCGAAAGTCCAGTTCCTCCTTACAGTTAATGCATATTTTCATAAATTCCTCATGTTTCATACTGTAGGCCAGATCCTCGGCTGGTGTAAATCATCATAGCTCTACAGGCTTCAAGAGAGCTAAGCATATTTTCATCAGCTGAGCATATAGTCCTATGTCCCTTGACTTTAAATACATTTCTGGTTTAGGGTTTAGTAATCCCATTTACATCAAGTGGGTAGCTAGCATAGAATGGAAGAGAGTAGAATGATCCTAGGAGGGATAGGCTGGAGGGATGGGAAGAGGAAGAAAAAAATTCAAACATTAAGGGGGCACAAGGGAGCTATCATTTGAGAGGAGATTTTATTTTTATATATATATAAAAATAGATTGAAAGATGTTTGATTCAGTCAGAACTATCAAGCTGTACGTGATGGCCTCTGCTGTTCAGGAAAGCATACCTATTCATGACTACAGTTAAGCACATTCTTAAGTACTTTCTTGAATCAGAGCCATTGTCAGCCTATGTAACTGCATGATGTAGCTACTCTTACTCTTGTCTTATCTCTCCATTTCTCTCCCTACGAGTTTTTAAACTCATGTGTTTTACACCTTGTCTTTAATGGGATTGAGAGCATGGCTATTCTATTGCAGTTGGTCCCCAGACCTGATTTTTGGTGCTACAGAAGAACAATCAGAACAATAATAGTAATAAAAATATATAATAAATACATCTATCCCTTTCTGGAATCTTTGCAAAGTGGCATTAACCTACTCTTGCCATTTAATAGGCCACACCCCTGCACTCTTTACAATGAATGCAGCATATTTTTTATTTCTTCAACTTGCATTTGCAATCTGTCCTGACATAATTTACACATTTACACATTTTACAGAGCAAAGCACAGTCATGCAATTTAATTCCAAAAAACATAAGCATAGGAGACTCGGCACACTAGATTAGCAAAGCATATGATAGAGTTTTGCCAATATGATATCAAAGGCACACGTTTGATTTGAATTTGTGTCAAAATGTACCTGCTGCTCTTCATTTCAAAATAGAAATGTGCTGATGTGTTAGCCCATATTCACACACATGGGGATTCTAATAGCTGAATATTGCATATGTAGACCAATGTCCTTTATGGAGGCATTTTCTTTCCCCTTTTCTTCCCCTGTCCCAAAGCAGCTGGCATCCACATTATCGCCACAGAGAGGAAGCATGAGAGAAATATAGAGATCACTATTCAGGAAATGAAGTTCTGACCCATTTAGGGTCATCTGGGTTCTTCTACTGATCATTGCACTACAGTATTGAGCCATCATCCCAATTCTATTATTTCTTTTGAATAGGGATTTAATGCTCATAAATGGCGGAAGGTGAATGCTAGAGAATGAAAAGTGATCACTGCAGTAAAGGACAAATCAATAAAGGACCAAAGTGCTCTATTTATACAGAGGTCAAACTAAAGGGAGAGAAAATGTGTTCAAGACCTTCTCATGCAGTTTCACTAATAGAAATTATTATTAAATCCCCAAACTATTAAACTTGGATTTTCTTTGAAAAAAGAATGATTATGCAGATTTACTAAAGGAAGAATTGACAGTTACCTGTACCACGTACATTTAGTTCATTTTGGTTTAGAGTAATTTACAGAGAAAGCATTTGATTTAATTTTATGAGTTTTTAATTACGCCAAGATTGATAGCTGAAAATAGTCTTAGAAAACCAAAAACTGTCTTCTCGTATAAGTAAAAGGAAACTCAATCCCCAAAGAAGCAGTGAATTTAGCATTTTTCTTGGATTTTGGTTTTATTTATATATATAATTCACTAGGCATGAAACACCTTAATGTATCTGCTTTATTTCTTCTTTGATCTGATTTATATTGGAGGTTGTGTCATGAGTTAACATATTTGTAAGTCAACTGGCTAAATTCTGCTCTCCTTTATACTGGTAAAACAACATTGAATTCAATGGGGTTTCACTGGTAGAAAGGAGGGCAGAATTTAGCTCTTGGATGCAAGTCCAGGCCAAACTTCCCCAAAACTTGGCTGTTTCTGAGTCAGAAATTTTGGTTTAGGTTTAACTTTAGTACTAAGTCAATAAAAGAAAGATTCATTTCGTTTTAACCTACAGCAAATTTTGACTGGCTGGCCTTGAAAGAGACAGTTAACTTCACAAACTTACTAAATGTGACCATCTGGGAGAATGCAAATTTAGACAAATGTGAAATCTGTGGGTTGACACTTTTTGATAAGAACACTCCACACCATGAAAGCATTAAAAATACATTCAGATGACCTAGAGCATTTTAAGGCCTTTATTTTACAGCAAAATGCAGGGACCAAATTAATCACATACATTTTCCCCAAGTAGCCCAGTGAAAGATACTGGTGTATTACAGTACACAGTTTCATTCCTATTTAGTTTTCTGATTCTATCCCTCCTCATCTCAAGGCAGCTCATTCTGGGTTTTCTTTCACTGAAACTAAACCCGAGTGGAATCTGTGTCAAAACAACAACCTGCTGATCCCCAACTATGGAAACTCAACTGTGGAGTGTGTGGAAACTCATTTTTCCTCCTTCCTCTCTTTATGCCTTGCCCTTTCAAATCAAATAGTGGCTTGAAAAGAGTTTAAGTACTTTGCACGTGAACCTGTGAACCTTCATTGCAGTGAACAGCTTATATAAAGGCTCAATTGAATAGAGGCTGCGGGATCAGGTCCTCATAGTCAGTAACAGGAGTCACATGTGCATTTACAGGCACATGTTCAGGTGTTTTACTTTTTGAACTACTTGTGCTCATCTGAACTTTGAGTAAAAAGAAATCCAAGGCTACTAGTAAACTCGGTTCCACATAGCAAAACATGTAGTGCTGCTACCAACCCTGGGCTGGCTCAGAAGTATTATCTAGTGGTGTAGTGATATTTATCTGTCAGTGAAGAGTTATTTCTTTAGTTCATGCACAATGGCTGTGTCTAGACTGGCAAGTTTTTCCGCAAAATCAGATGATTTTGCGGAAAAACTTGCCAGCTGTCTACACTGGCCACTTGAATTTCCAGAAAAGCACTGACGATCTCATGTAAGATAGTCAGTGCTTTTCCAGAAATACTATGCTGCTCCCGTTTGGGCAAATGTCTTTTTCCAAAAGACTTTTGCGCAAAAGGGCCAGTGTAAACAGCACAGTAGTGTTTTCCGCAAAAAAGCCCCGATCTTGAAAATGGCGATCGGGGCTTTTTTGCGGAAAACCGCGTCTAGATCGGCCACGGACGCTTTTCCGCAAAAGTGCTTTTGCGGAAAAGCATCCTGCCAATCTAGATGTGCTTTTCTGAAAATGCTTTACGGAAAACTTTTCCGTTAAAAGCATTTTCAGAAAATCATGCCAGTGTAGACGTAGCCAGTATGTTTTGGCATATCGTATTCAGTTCTTTCTAGATATGGGATTGTGACTTATACTATAAGCTCACACAGTGCCACAGAGAGGGATAAAAACCTCTGTTCATTACTTGTATGGGTTAACCACGCTTTTGGTCTAGGCCTGCAGGAAAAAATGGGTCCTATGAGGGTACTGTGCACCCTGCCTGCCCTGAGCTGTGGGCAGGGATTGGGTAAAGCACATGATGCATTATAATTTGCTGTTGGCATAAGCAAACAAAAAATACTTACCTCTAATTGGTGTAAGAGAGGAGACCTGAGGAAATTGTGCATCAAAGGACAATGCCTCCGGGAGCTACTGCTGTGATGGTGTAATATATTCAGTGCCCGTAGCTGAGGGCTGTGACTAAAAACAGAATATAGCCCTCACACAACACTATCTTTTACCAGGAGGAGTTATCTTAGCCAGAAGAGCTGTTTAAAAAACATCAGCTAGCCAAATTCTATTTTTCTTGAGATGTTACTGATTTTTTTTTTGGCAAAACACCTGATGGCTTTTATTTTCTATCTTGATACATGAATGCAGGAGCCTGCAACCCATAGTCATGTGAGTAATTCTCACTCACAATTAGTCTCAAGTATTAATTCTAAATACCTATATGAGTAGGAATTGCATGACTAAGTTCTTATTTTGTACAGTGGTTACTGTAATGTAAGATATATAAGCAAATAGAGCACTCCAGAGTATGCATCAAGATCATAGCAGAAAGCAAAGCAGTAGTTGTTTAAAGCAACTTATTTCTTTGGAAACAAAATATTGCATCTTTCCACTCCAGAGGCAAGATCCTCAGCTGGTGGGAATCATCACAGCACAACTCACTTTCTCTTGTAATAGCTCTAGTAGCTTCAAGGGAACCTAGGACTCTTTACACCTGCGAGGGTCTGCCTGTGGCTTTCCGGTTGTTGACCAAATCATGTTCAGAGATATTCAGTCCACTGAAGTAAGAAAATAAAAAGAGGAGACAATGTATTGAATGTAATACATTAATGGTCTGGAGGCTTACAGGAAACCAGGGGGTTAGCACAAAAGTAAAGGCATGCACGTGACTATCTCTGTTTTAAAAAGTGACACAATGAACAGAAACATGAAGGTTTCTGAAAAGGAGGGAAACCTCCAGAGTAGGGGGTTGTCACTTTGAAAGAGTATCAGTCCAAAGTCTGTTTTTTCATAAACTTCCTTATTATGTCATCTACTTGAGGTTAGAGAATCGTGCATTCAAAGACGCTGGTTTGTTCAGGTATCCTTTCCATGAAAACTAGTCTGTTAACAGCCCTATGCAGTGAAATGCACAATTCTAAACACTCCAGCTTCCTTCATCTGCACTTCATCAGATTAACATTAACATGAGATCAATAAATAGCATAATCAGTCTCAGCTTGTTTTAAGTGCCCAGAGAGATAATTGTCAGAACTCTTCTAGACTGACATTCTTTTACCCCAGCCATGCACAGCAAAAAGCACACCAAACATACTGTACTGACACTAAGTATAATGTTGCCCCTCATGAAGATGAGCACTTAGGACCAGATCCAAAACTCATTGAAACCAATGGGAATCTTTTCACTGATTTTAATGTGCTTTGGAACAGTTCCTTAAGGACTGTTGAATTTTTATTGATGTTAAGAAATAGAGAAACTATAATATACAGTTTAAATTGTCCCTTTCTTCTGGGGTTCCAAGTACACACTATCTTTTCTGCATCTCTTGGAATTTCCTAAGGTATTTAGAGCTGGGACTATATTGTCTTGTGCCTTATGCTGCTGTGACCACATCATTAGTAAAAAAAACAGATAGTAATAATATATATTTCCAAGTCTGTAAAGAAAAAAAACCCATTCCCTAGGTCCTAGATTTTTAAAAGTCAAAAATGCTCCCACATCTGAAAGCTGAAATGATCTAATTTCTGGCACAAACAAAAAGTAAACATGGCTGAAATCAACACACTGAAAACAATCTGAGTGCAAAACTGAAACAAAAAAAATATAGATATACAAGTCTGATCAAATCTCGCATTACTCAGCTTTACATTGAAAATAGTGCAGTCATACCAGTATCAAACTGAAGTGGTGAATCAGACCCTCTCTATGTCCCTTCCATAGCTATATCTAGCTACATTTGCTAGAGAAACCTGGGTTAGCTAGTTCTGAATAAACCGATTATTTTACCACGTACCAACATTGTGCTTTCTCCAATTAACAAAACTTACCAAAACAGTAACAGGAATGGTTTACTGAATAGAAGCAAAGCAGGTAAAACATTTCCTATATCCTTTCTTCCCCTCTTTTCATGTTTCCGCCAAACCTAGCATTTTGCAGTGTTTCAACAGACTAAAACAGAGTGGAGGGTTAGATTACAGAAGGAATGTGCTTTGCAACTGCCTTTTGAAAAGGAAAGAATAATTATATTCATATACCAGTTACAGCCTGTTTTTCAATGTTTTTTTTTCTTTTTTGATCTTTTAAATATTTTCAGTGGCACCACTTTCGCACAAATTGTAAGTTTTTCAAAGTCTTGTGCCACTCTGCCTAGAATGGTTTTAGTGAGCTCTTACTGCCCTGGGAGCTACCCCCCTCCCTCCCCAAAAAAGATTTCTTTTTCAGCCCCTTCATCTGTAACCTTTCTGCAAGTAAATGCTAATTGAAAAAGAAAGAACACCACTAATCTTGGAATTTAAATGCATTTAACAAAACCAATCTCAATCTAAATTGTTGTTTCACCATTCCCTTTTCCCCAACAGATGTCGAGAAACTGCAATTCCTATTAAGAACACTTGACTGTTTACTCAGCAAGAGAACTCCAGGCTCAAGCTGCATCAATCTAACTGCGTTTCAAGACGTCAGCCTCCTGAAAAGCGTAGACCGTTGGTTATTTTTAAATGTAATCTTCACATAAAAGAGTTGCTGCATTTTCCTTTTCACTTTGTCATCCCTTCTTTTTTTTTCTTTTTTTAATGATGGCATTAAACATAGATGTCCTGAATTTTTATGTTCCATTCCATTTAGGTTTCTTTCAAAGCGGTTTTATTTTATTTCATTTTTCCCCTTTCTGCATTCAGTGAGTGGAAATATTAGTGAAGATTTGTGAACATTATTGAGAGAGGAAAAACGAATGCCAGCAAATGTTATGTAGTAAAAATGTTAGGCATGAAAAGGACAAATGTGTTTTCTTACTGATCTTTACAGTAAGGTCCCTGTGGGCTTTGACCACAGAGCTGTGTAAAGTTATCTAAGCAGATAAAGGCGACTTTGTGTGGTTTTTCTGTTTTGTACCAGGGCGTCGCTAGTTAAACCGTGATCAGGAAAGCAATACATTTTTTTTGCCTTTATCGCTTCACACAATCCTGCAATTTGTAAGTATAAGCTTTATAATTTAAAAAAGGCTATCTGTTGAACTCAGGAAATGATGATGAAAAAGGGACATAGGCCCCAGTCCTGCAAAATCATATGCTTAAGTTTAAGCATGTGAGGCTATGTCTACACTACAGAGGTTTTTTTGGAAAAACAGCTGTTTTTCTGAAAAAACTTCACTTATGTCCAGAATGCAATCGCATTCTTTTGAAAAAAAAATCAAAAGGACAGAGAGGTTTTTCTGACGTTGGTAAACTTCTTTCTACAAGGAAGAAGCCTTTCCCCAAAAGAGCTCTTTTGGAAAAAGGCGTGTGTGGACGGAGAAGAGGGAGTTCTTTTGAAAGAAGAAAGAGGAAAAAGCACAGGTGCCCCTGGTGGCCACTTTGTCCATAGTAATCACACCTTAAATGCAGACAGCATCCTCACTGAATGGATGCTATCTTTTGAAAAAGCAGATTGCTTTTTTGATGCGCTTTGGCAGTGTGAACACAGTCTTTCAGAAGAATTTTTCCAGGCTATATCTTCCAGAAAAGCTTCTAAAAGAAGCCTGCGGTCTAGACATATCCTGAGCAACCTCTCTGAAGTCAACTCATGGATTTAAAGCTAAGCACGTGTAAACATGTTTGCACCTGTGGGGCTTCAACTATTATAAGTCTGTAGATGGCCTGATACAATCTTAGTTTTACAGAGGAATAAATGTACAGTTTGGAAGTTACACTTACTGAGCACTTAACAGTCTAGAATAGATTTTCCCTATTTTCAGTTTTACTCACCAGATGATTATATGCAAAGGCTCAGCCCCTACAGTCCCTAAACAAGTGGTCCATGGGACCAAGAGTTGAAGGCCCAATTTGCTAGCAGTTGTGCTTGTGTACATTCATAATAACTCCACCAACTTGATGAATTCTGTACTAGGACAGCGAGCTTCAGTCCATAGTTCTGGGGATATTGTTAGAGAAGAAAGTATGTTAGCCTTTGAAAAGCGTCATATTCACAAAGCAGAACCAGCTCAGCATGCATAAGTGGAGGATCTCTGATCTTCTCAGCTTATTTGAGCACCTTTCTACTCGTGCTGGTGTAAGTGAGATGGTAGGGAGTCAGCACCTGGCAGGGTCAGGCCCAAATGAAAGTGAATTCAGTGCTGCAGCTCTATAAACCACCATGGTTTACTATTTCAATGCAAAAGTAAAGAAAAAGATTTTGGAGGCTGCTGGACCTAAATTTTAAAGGAAATTGTCAAATAGTATAAGCCCCAAATATAATTTTAAAAATAAAATATTTAGTTAGTTTAAATCCATATACAAAGAACATACGAATGCTATCCTGGGGCAGACCAATGATCCATCCAGCCTAGTATCCTGTCTTCTGACAGTGGTTGGTGCCAGATAATTCAAAAGGAATGAAGAAAACAAGGCAATTGAGTAATCCATTCACTGTCATTGAGTCCCACCTCCAATTAGATGGAGGTTTGATAGACCTATCCTCCATGAACAAATATAATTCATTTTTTAACCCAGTTATGCTTTTGGCTGTCTGGAAATAAGGCTGTCTCTATGCTGTAATTTCTTTAGTCACTTTTTCCCCAGCATTCATGATTTTACAAATCCCTTTCGTAGTCCCTCCTTGGTCATCTTTCCTCTCAAATGAACAGTCCCAGTCTTTTTAATCTCTCCATACACAGAAGATTTTCCAGCTTCTAATAATTTTTTGCACTTCTCTGTGTCTTTCCTACTTCTAAAATATCTTTTTTTGAGATATGGAGACCAGAACTACATGCTGTACTCTAAATTGTGGACATATATATTTATAGAGTGGCATTTTTTAAAATTTCTGTCTTATTGGCTATCCCTTTCCTAATGATTCTTAACATTCTATTAACATTTTTGTCTGCACACTGAGCAGATATTTTCAGGGAATATTCTGAATAGCTCCAATTTTGAAAGGTGACATCTAATTTAGACCCCACCATTTTGTTTTCATTGTTGAAATCATGTTTCCACTATGCATTACTTTGCAATTATCAACATTATATTTCATATGCCACTTTGTCACCCAGTCACCTAGTTTTTTGAGATTCTGTGTTACCCTTTTTCAGTTCGCTTTGGACTTAACTACTCTGAGTCATTTTGGATCATTTGAAAATTCTGCCCCTTGACTGTTTATCCTCTTTTCTGGATCAAATATGAATATGCTGAACAGCACTAGAGCTAGTACAAATGATTAGGGAAATACTGCTAATTTATTGTCCACTAAGAAAACTGATTTATTCCCCTCTTTTATTTCCTATCATTTAACTATGTACTGAGCAATACCAAAGACCTTCCCCCTTATCGCAGTACTGCTTAGTTTGCTTAAAAGCCTTTGGTATGGAATCTTGTCAAAGGCTTTCTGAAAGTCCAAGTTCATTATATCCTCTGAATCACCCTTGTCCACATGCTTTTTGACCACCTCAGAGATTTCTAACAGACTGGTGAGATATGATGTACCTTTACAAAAGCAGGGTTGACTCTTCTCCAATGTATCATGTTTGTGTGTGTGATAATTCTGTTCCTTACTATAGACTAAATCAGTTTGCCTGGTACTGATTAGGGATGTCAACGAGTAGTTGACTAGACTATTAACTGTTAAGCCTAGGCTTATGTGTTAATCTATTCGACTACTTGTATTCACCCCTCCCCCTTTGCTGCCTCTGTATCAGAGGGTATGTCTACACTACATCACTAATTCAAACTAACTTAATTTGAATTACTTAATTCGAACTAAGCTAATTCGAATTAGTGCATCTAGACCTAAAAACTAATTCGAAATAGTGTTTTGCTAATTTGAAATAGCATGTCCACATTGAGTGGACCCTGAACCGAAGTTAAGGCTGGCTGGAACCAGTGCAGGCAGGGCATCAGGTTAGGACTTAGAGTGTGGAGCTGCTGCCTCAGGTTAACCGAGGGCTGTGCTTAAAGGGACCCGACCCCCTATCTCGGACAGACAGTTCTCAGGTTTCTCTGCTTGCTGGTCTACCTTGCTGAGGGAGAGCAAAGCATTTGTGTCTCGGAGTGCTCTGCTTGCCCTCACTCGGGGCACCATGGCACTCTGCAACATGGAAGCAGATCTGCCCCCAGGGACTCTGCTGCATCTCGTGGACAAGTTGCCAGCAGCCTAGCTGCACTCTCTGCAAGCTGTCATCCAGGAGGACCATCAAGGGGCTGTCCGGATCCAGGGACCATGCAGGAGAGCTTCTACCCTGAGGAGAGCTAACAGTCTCCCCAGTCTGCCCCACCGGGGGCTTGTGCCCCATTCCTCCCTTTCCACCTTCCACTTCCCTAGCACCCCATTCCTAATGTCAAATAAAAGACACATATTTTCAAAAATAACAACTCTCTTTATTCAACACAACTGGAGAGGACGAATGAAACTGTGAGGAGACGGGGGATGGGAGGCAGGAGAGGGCAGGAGAGAGGGTGGGAGAGGGGAGGGGGAAACCTGGGAGGAGGGAGCTGGAAGGGGGAAGCAAGGGGAAGGAGGGATAGGGGAAACTTAGGGATCAGGGGTGGGGGTCTCGCCGGGCCAACTGCCTCCCAGCATGGCGACCATCTGACCAGAGTCTACCCCTTTAAGGGCCCCAGGGCTGGGGGAGAGGAGAGGCGTTTTCCTGGTTTGGCCCAGAGTGGCCACCAGGGGGAACCTGGGAAGGGCTAGCCTCCAGCCCTTAATTCAAACTACTTAATTCGAACTAGGCATTAGTCCTCATAGAACGAGGCTTACCTAGTTCGAATTAAGTGCTCCACTAGTTCGATTTAAATTCGAACTAGTGGTTTGTATGTATAGCCGCTATTAAAGTTAATTCAAACTAATGACTGTTAGTTCGAATTAACTTTGTAGTGTAGAAATACCCAGAGGTAGCAAGGAGTGGGGGAAGCAGGAGCCAGTTCCCCCCAGCACTAGTTCTGCAGTGCCACCTCCTTCTTCCCCCCCTTCCCCCTCGCACTGCTGCTTCTATCAGAGGCAGTGGCATGGGACGAGGGGAGCCAGGGAAGGCTGCCATGAAGCAGCCCCTTCCCATGGTGTGCCCAGGCTCTCTGCAGATAAAGGCTGCTCCACATCCTGTAGAGCAGCCTCTGTCCATGGCAAGCTTGGGCCCACTGTGGACAGAGGCTGGTCCTCAGCAGCAGCTTGTCTGTGGGGAGCTTGAATTCCCTACAGACAGGGGCTGCTACTGGAACAGCCTGTGTCCATGGCCATCCTGGACTGCTGCCACCCCATGCTGCTGCTTCTGAATCAGAGGCATGACTTGGGCACTAATTGAAAGACAATGAGACTTGGGATCCTAGGGTAGGATCCATAGATGCACTTAGGTGCCTAACTCCCATTGAAATTTGCAATAATAGGACCATTAGTGGAGCAAGGTACTAGTCAAAACGAGTAAGGGTATGAGAGTCTGGTCATGCATCTATGGGTCTATGCCTTTTAAAATTTTATGAAAATAGAGGCCAATTTTAAAGAAGTGGGTGAAAGGCCCAGGTGCAAGTGCAAACTATGTGCATCCACATTTACATATATGGTTTTCAGAGCTGTATGCACAGATTAAACAATTTCACATGTACATGAGGTCCTTAGGACAGGGACCATCCTTTATTGTGCGTTTGCATTAAAACTTGGGGCACTGCACTCTAAAATAATCTGGATCCTTTTTGCACCACCAGATATTATTTAGGTCATGAAAAAGGCTCTGCCATTCCTGTCTGTCACACTGTGAGCCAGAATGGCTTGTTGGTCTGTTGCGCCACCCCTCAACCTGGAGGACCAGTGGACTGTTTTTTGATTGAACCCTGTCCTTTATGCTCTGCAGCTTGGGTAGTACTATTAAGAGTTAAAACTGTTGCTGGCATAGCACTCCACATCACTGGAAAACACAAACCTTTCCACCATGTCATGGAGCAGTTCCAGAAAAAGTTTCTAGCATAATACAAAGGATAAATACTAAAAACAATGCATGTGGGACACTCTACCTTTTAAACAGTGGGTTCCTTGGATAGCATGGATTCAATATAAAAAAGCAAGATATAAAATCTACAGCATTTCTAACACTAACACTAAAATGTTTCTGTAAATAAGATTTCAATGTTCACACTGAAAACAGTGCTGGCAAAGGTCATATTTTTAAGTAACTGAACTGTTCTTAACCAATTCTTCCAATGTTTTAGGCACAAACAGGTTGTTTTGCTTTGGCATCCAGAAAGCAGGGCTTTGCTCTTTGCCTCTGTTTGGGTCAGCAAACATGTTCATTGTGGTCACTGCAAGGAAGCTTCCATTCTCACTGCATGTCTGGTTTGTCTGAGTTCCCCTCTGAACTTCTTTTGTAATACCTCTGTGTAGTGAACGAGTACAGATTCTTGTGCATTCTTTCTTTATGATGAATCATCATCGCTCACAACTCTGGCGGGAAAGGTCAAGTGGTAGAGTTTCGGTTTCTTCTCTATTATCACTTCTTTTTGTTGTTTTGTGGTGGGTTTTCCTTTCTGGGTTGAAGTGCTGTGATCAGTTATTGTCATCTTGCAACACAAAGCTCCCCAAATTCTTGTCCTGGCTCCCAAAAGGGGATCTTTGCATCTCTATTAGAGGAAATGAAAGAAGTAGCTTTTGGGGAGGGAGAAGCAGCAAGTTTATGAGCATTGTTATGGTGAGATGGAACCAGACTCTGACTTGTTCCTTATGAAGTCACACAAGTGGCTCCTGTCTGCAGAACAACACCCATGGAAGGTGACAATTTGTTTCAGATGGAAACAATACATCACTCTGCCTCTGTAAGGGTTAGTGGGGGTCAACAGCAGCCAGCCCTGGTCGTGAGAGCAGCTTGGGAAACAGGTGCTGGGAATTATCTGACTCAGCTGGACAGCATCAAATGATTGGCCTGGATGACTCCCAGCTAGGGAATATAAATGAGGGCCCAGCTCAATGAGAAAACCCAAGGCCAAAAAAGGGCTTTGAGTATACTGTTTTGTAGCTGCAGCAAAGACTACATGCGAGCAAGCTAGCCTATAACTGACTTTATAGGGCAGTCCCAGTACTTGCGGTTTTATCTTCTAGAGGTGCCTATTGCTTCCCCAGCACTATCCTGATTTTTCACACTGGCTGGCTAGTTACTTTACTGTAGACTCCCCTATGCTGGCAAAGGGTTTGACCAGTAAATTGCTGGAAGACAGAGAGTCGCCTAATCTAAGTCAGGAATCAGATAATTTATGGTGCTGTTCCACATTTCCATCTTTGTGCTGGAGAATAACCAAAATCCTGAGCTAAGGACTGCAAACTTAACTGGATGTAGCCTATTGTTTTTCCCATGGTGGTGATCAGGTCCACCAGCCTACAAATAGCCTTGCCCTTCTCTCACTGAATCTAGCGACAAAATGTCAATGAAAGCAGGCTTGAGTCTGTCTATGAGATGGTGCTGTGTGTAAACACACGAGCCTTTCACCTCAGAAGGCTAAGATTTAGGGGGCCCAGATGTGACCACCCTGACAATAAGGGCTTTGTCTTGTATAGAACCCTTTTACTCCCCTATCCCCATCCTGATTTTTCACATTTGCTCTCTGGTCACCCTGCAAATGTCCAAAAGTGATTTGGGATGCAAAGCAATCTCATCCTTGAGAGGAGGGGACATTTATTCATGTAAAAAATAGCTGCATCAACAGATGGTTCCTGTTCAGAAGAAATTCACCACTTGGGATAGCTACCAGGGAATAGAAAAGATTGGAGGTATTGGTGCATGGAAAAAGCCATATGCAAAAATCTTGCTCATTGCCTCTATGTGGTTTGCTGGGTCTCCCCAATATTACAAGTTCTTTCCTGTTCTTGTGCATAAAACACAGCCATGTTTTAGAGATAATTCATACTAGACATTTTCACTAAAATGCAAGGTTAGCAAAGCTCCTACATGCTGGTACAGGATCACACTTAGGCTATGGCTAGACTACATGGCTCTGTCGACAGCGCCATGTAAACTAGTTTACCTAGCATAGGCAAAGAAGTGGTGATTTAAATAATCCCTGCTGCATTAAAATAAACATGTCCACCATGCTGTGCTGATGATCAGCTGATCCGGCACAGTGCGGCAGTCTAGACGCAGATCTGTCAGCTGGGGAAGCCTTTGCCAACCGATCCCTTATGCCTCGTAAAACGTCCACGGAGCCATGTAGTCTAGACATATCCATAGTGAAGATGATCTGTAGGAAGTACATCAAACAACAACTATAGACTGATGGGAAGTACATAATGAACAAATGTATTTCCCCCTTCCTTCCCCAAAAAGTCCATAGTTTTATTCCTCTGAAAAACACAGGAACTCCAGGTTTCACAGCTGCATAACATGTCACATCTCTTTTGTATCTGCCAACCTAGTAATCAGGAAACCTTTAATTCCAGGACCTGTATGCCAAGGCTATTGAGAACTGAACAGGGTAGAGAGTTCAAGGAAACAAGTCTCTTCATACCTGAGTATTTGTTTGCTTCACTATGGCCAAAAACTAGCCCTTTGTTGTCAAGTAAGTTCTAGAATTATTTATCTGCTTTGCCCCACTGACATTGTCATAAGGTCTGAAAAGGAATGTTATTGCTGAATGCAAACCCAAGCCATTTCTTACTTATAAAATACAAGAATGACTAACCAGGATAAGCAGTGCTGCTTCTGTATTAATATTTTCCATCCAACATACAGGCTTTCATTCTCAGAGCTGATTTGTAATGGGTCTACAGACAGCAGTTAGAAACAATAAAAATTCCACCCTGACAATGAAATTTATGATCAGCCTTAAGACTAAGGAGCCAACAAGCAATGAGGAAGAACAGACTGTTGAAACCTGAAGAGGATATTAACAGGACTGGAGGTTCAGTTTGGATAAGCACCCAAAAGCCTAGTTAATTACTCCAATGATTCCAAACAGTTTGGGCTGAAAATCTTGGGGGGAACACACATTGTTGTGGGATTTCTGATACGCTGGGCCTTTGGAATGGTCATGAACACTAGAGACTAGCTTTTCTTCTGGTATACAATAAGCACTTCTACTTTGGGACCTTGATTCAGCAAATCATGTAAACATGTATTTAAATTTCAATATGTGCTTAATAACAGTCAGCTAAGCTCTTAAGCATGGGACCAACTTTGGACTTCAATGAGACTTAAGCATGTGCTTAAATGCTTTGCAGAATTGGAGCCTTGGAAGACTGAAGAAGCAAGAAAAAATGAATGTCCCTTTGCTTAAGTTTAGTGTGCTTATTTTATCCCTAACTGAATGCAACAATATTAGATAAACATAGTTTAGGTTTAATGACTGTTCTTCATTTAAAATAACTGCAAGAGACAGGGGTATGGGGTGAGTAAATAGATAGTATCTCTGACCTTGTAATGGGTCATTTGCTTGCAGTTGGTTCTGATGACTCATACAATGCTCCAAGCAGCTGCATGTACACTCCATCAGCACACTCCAGGACTTTGCCTTGGCTGGCTTGTTAAATCTTTTGAAGGTAGCTTAGAGGCAGCAACTGCTACTGAAAGACATGTCTGGCCCTCTGAGTGCATGCCAAGGAGTCATGATCAGACACTTGGGAAATACTAGTCATAGCAACATAGGAACAGGAAAGACTTCATTTAGAGTCAGCAGCAATGTTGAGCTGACAAAAAATGGTACATGTGGTAGAGGGACTTCATGTGGTGTTGGTTTATCAAAATGTGTGTCTCTGAGAGATTCAAAGGGTGTGTGAGAAGCATGTGAAATTGTGAAAAGAATGTGCAAGAACCAGGGGGTTGAGGCAGGTTTGTACTCTTGCAGCCCATGCAATCCCCATTATGCTGCTATTTTTTAGCACACCAGCTGAAAGGAAGCTACTTGTGCTGGGAGCATGCTCTCACTGCAGTGTCAACATACCTAAAGAGAGACCAATTCAGCTTGGAAGCATCAATGTGGGTTAGGGTCCATCATCTATTCCTCTAATGCACTGCTACATATTTGGATGTAAGATGGATATTGAAATGAAAAATATTATTTATTATCATGTATTGTTATCCCTTACACTTTCAGTTTACACATCACTGTTTTAAATCTACTACTGATGTGCCTCTCCTTGGGTATGTCTACACTACCCTCCTAGTTCGAACTAGGAGGGTAGTGTAGACATACCCCTTGTGAGTAGGACCAGATCAAATGGTAAGTGAATATATAGGGTTGGTAGTTTACTGTCCTCTGTTAGGGTACGTCTACACTAGCCCCCTAGTTCGAACTAGGGAGGCTAATGAGGGCGACCGAAATTGCAAATGAAGCAATGAACATTAGCATGTTCCCGGGCGATCGCCATTTTGGAAACTGACTAGCCCGGAATAACTGCCCGCGTCTACATGCGGCAGAGAAGCGTGATTCCGAGATAAAACCCTTAGTTTGAATTAACAGTTAAACCTCATGGAATTGCTTCATGTGCAATTTCGGTCGCTCTCATTAGCCTTCCTAGTTCAAACTAGGGGGCTAGTGTAGACATACCCTTACTGTTTTATGAAGCCAAGGCCACAGATAAAAAAAAGAGTCTTTACTTTGTGTTCCACACAACCACAAAGAGAACAGCAAATATCTGAAATGAATGTTTGCTAATATGTTGTAGACATGAGGCAAACAAACAAACAAACAAACAAACAGACAAACAAAAACAAATCCTTCTGCCGATTTTGCTAGGATTCTGGGAATGTTTTCTATAGATCTGAAACCCTTCTCCTTTTCCCCCATCATGTGCTATTTTCTATATATTGTATCACACAACACATATTCTGTGTAATCTGCCAGACACACTGAAAAGTACGTGAATTTTGGGAGAATTATTTATTACTAGCAGAAATACCCGGCATCACTGGGGGAAAATATAGTAAAGGTGTGATGAATGAACTACGTCAATGACATTAACATAGCATATTCTATTGGAAATACTTTTCTCTTATATATTACTTTAAGAAATTAACATACTAGTGATGTGCTTACAAAATGACAAATCCCATAGGGTGTCTTTTCTCATTCTCCACAAATCAGGAAGGCCCAGCTTCCCTTAAAGTGAATGCCTGCAGCCTCCTTGACAGAAGCCCTGAGAAATGGAGAGGATGTCTCCTGGACTCTGCAGCAGCAGGAAATCACTGCTCTCCAAGTAGCCACTCCCCGAGTACTTTCAGTGCACGCTCCATGGGGCAATCTGAATGGACTTCCTAGAAGCAGCTGAACCGGTTGCAGTGATCAGACAAAGCGAAACACCTTCAGACCAGGTGCAATGAGTGATATCTAGATGATCAGAACATGCAGTACCTGAATATACCTGTTCTAATGAGAATAGGCTGTTCTGAGTGTACCATGTCCTCCTCAGGCTCCACAGTGCTCAAAACCTTGTCCTCCTACCCACCTCCTCTTTGTTCTGTGAGCTGAATCCTGCAAAGTGCATAATGCCCATGGCATTTGCTGATAATGCACACAGCCCTGCCAGGAGAATGCATGCAGCCCAATGGAGGGTCAGTGGTGGGATGGCTCATTTGGGTGTGTGGAGAGGGAAGCAACTTTAATTTCCAGAAGGGGGTCAGTCAGAGCCCAGCTGCATGAAGATGTTGAGAGGCTGTGATAGCTGGAGGCGTCTCCCAGCCAAAATTAGCAAGGCTAGACCCCAGCCAACATCAGCCACATTTGGGTCTGTCCTGGAGACCTGCTGGTGCCCTAGATAGGGGAGGTTGCTGATTCTCTGCCCCACTGCATCCTCTCCCCCATGGGCTTTCCCTTTATGGTGCTGCAGGTGCCTACATGCTTTATCCTCTAGGATATTGTAGTTGCAGTTTATGTGACACACTTAACAGAAGAGACCAGCAAATGCCTATGATCAGGCGCTACTAAAAGCTAATTATCAGTGGGCCTAATTGGGGATCTGCAGGAATCGATTTCGAGATATAATCAAGTTAGTGATGTAAGTTAGGAAATCAAGAGTATCCATGCAAAATGTTGTGTTTCTATGATCAGGCGCTTCTCATAGCTAATTATCAGTTGACCCAATTGAGGATCTGGGGGAAGCAGAGGAATTGATTTTGAGATATAACCAATCCAGTTATTGAAGTTAGGAAATCAGTAGTATCCATGCAAAATTTGGTGTTTCTAGCCCTTACCATTTCGGAGCTCTTTCTGGACAAACAAACAAACTTTCGGTAATATTTATAAGAAGATATTACAGATTACATCATGGCACTGTACATTTCATATATATGTTAGCAATTTTGAAATCGTGCTGTACACATGGCATTTGATGAACTTGTCTGTGATGGTGTGTCTACACAGCACAGTTATTTCAAAATAACAATGTGAGTGTCTACACTGCAATTCTATTTCAAAATAATTTCAAAATAACGGACAGCTTATTCTGAAATCTGTATATCTCATTTCATGAGGAATAATGCCCATTTCAAAATAGCTATTTCAAAATACGGTGTGTGTGGATGTGACAGCTGGAGTTACTTCGACATAAGGGGCCTCCAGGAAATACCACAGGTGCGCTGCTGGCCGCTCCATCAATACTCCTCAGGACTCTATCATTTCTATCTCCTGCAACCCTTAAAGCTACAACCACAGGGGAGAGGGCTTTTGGCAAGAAGATGGCCCTGGCAGCCTTCAGCTATACTGCTGCTGCTACAACCCCTCAAAGGGCCATCATGAGTGACCCTTGAGCCCCCCAAGAGCCCTACATGACTCCCAGGGAGCATGGAGATCTAGGCCCTCATTGAGGTGTGGAGCGAGAAGGAAAACCTCCAGGATCGCCACATCAGACAGCACAATGCTGATATCTATGGCCGTATGGCTGATACCCTGGCCACAAAGGGCCACATCTGGACCTAGGAGCAGGTCCAGCTGAAAGAGAAGGAGCTCTGCCAGGCCTATTCCAAGGCGAGGGAGTGTAGTTCTCACTCCAGGGAAGAACCACACTCCTGCCCCTATTTCCTGGACCTGCACGGCATCCTGGGGGGCAGTGCAGTTCCTTCCCCACCCCTGGTGGTTGACTCAGTGCTGGAGATGCACAGGGGGCAGAGCCGGTTTTGAGGAGGAAGAATAGGAGGAGAAGGAGGAGGAGAAGGAAGACCCTGATGCAGTCAGCACCGTGATCTCAGTGACCCTGGAGCCAGTACCCCACAGTCTGGATCTTCTGAGGCTGGAGAAGGATCATCAGGTAGCGATCTCAGGCACATGACACAGATAGGGTGGAGGTAGCGGGTGGCAAGGGGCTGGGGCATGCTCTTCAAGCATCCTTGTTGGCTTCGGGCTTGCACTGCTATTTGTGCACATGGATGCACATGCAGTGCCAGTCTGGGCCATGCAGCCCCAGGAGGCTACACCAGAGCACTCCTGGGCTCTTGCTCACAGGTTCTGGGGAGGCTGGCCACACTTCAGACTACCCAGGTGGGACACCCTCCCATCATAAGCCACCACTAGAAGGAGACTGAGGACATGCCCTCCCACCCCACGCACACTCAGGAGTGCTGCACATGGCGTATGGGCATGCCTGTATGTTCTAGGAAGCACCTGCTCCTGGGGAAAGCACTGCCAGGTGCAGGTGCATCTGCTGCTCACACACCCCGCCCCGCTACACCCTGACCCTATCTCCTCCAACAGCTAGGGATACAAGTCCTCTCCCCTTACGATGCCACCACTGCTGGACCTGGTGTGTGCACGACACTGAGGCAAGTCCAGCCTGCCTGTGGCCCGCAGGATCCCAGTGTAGCCGGCAACTTCCCATGTCTGCTTATCCCCGGGATGTGGGGGAGGGGCTGCTCTCCTAGGGACATCTGGGCCTTGCTCCAAATACATCACCTTCATATGACCCGAGAACTGTCAGCTCCAGCTCACAGATGAGTGCAAGGCTTCAGAGACAATGTCTCCAGGGATGACTGATCATCTCTCTTTATTCTCCAAACCTGGACCAGCTATGAGATGGGGGCTAGATGACACTGCCCGGGGAGGGGTGAGGGAGGAAAGGCAGAGCACCCCCATGCTGTTGGGGAAGCCCATGGTGGCAAAGCCAGCAATGATAGGGTCCACGTCGCAAAGGTGGATGACCCTGCACAGCAGGACAGTGTTGATGGCCCTCACCACCACCTGCAGAAGGAGACAAACAAACAGAGCATCACAGGGGTACCAGGGCCCTCGGCAGGGCCCCCCCAACCACACAAGGAGCTGCCCCCTACGTAGCCCACCCCAGCATGGCTGTGTAAGGGTGGGGAAAGAAAACCACTCAGGAAAGGAGTCTTCCCCCACCCCTACACCACCACCATCTTCCCCACTCCTCCCTTTCCCTAGGGTTCCCCATTCCAGCATTTCAGCCCCCTCCCTCCTGGGACAATAGGCTGAGAGCGCCATATCTGCATCGCGAGGGCCGATGATCGACTTCTCCATGCCGACCTGGTTCCTGACAGATTGGTAGCTGTCTGGTGTGGCGAGCTTCAACACAGCGGTGGCAACCCGCTTCTCCAGGGGGATGGTGGGTCGCATGTGCGTGTCCCATCACATGAGGGCAGGGGCCAGCCAGGCACACAGCTCCAGAATGGTTTCCTTCCTCATGTGGAAATTCTGAAGCTACTGCTGGTCATCTCACCACTCTCTAATGAGCCAGTCCTACCAGTCGGAACTGGTGTCCAGCTGCTAGAAGCGGCAGAGCACAGTGGAGTTCAGCTGGAAGACCTGTGCTACCAGACAGATGGTGATGGTCTCCTCAATCATCTGGGGGTTGCGTTCCTGCAGGGCCAGGAGGGCAGCCTGCAGAAACTTCAGCACGACAGATAGGGGCTGTCGTGTGTCCGGAGGCATCTCTGGTTCCATGGATAGCAAGCTGAGGTCTCCACAAGAACCACAGCAGTCAGAGAAAAGGCCTTCCTGTCCCTCAGAGAGGTAGGCAAGCAGGAGAAGAACCTGAGAAATGGCTGTACAGTCCCTTTAAGTATGAGTCTCAGATAGCCTCAGGCAACAGCTCTAGGAAGTAACTGCATTCTGATGCCCTGCCTGAAGTGGCTCCGAGTGACCTTAACGGCGAGTCAGCGTTCTATCAGTTTGGACACTCTATTTCAAAATAGCTAAGCACTATTTCAATGCACATTTTGTGTATAGATGCACTAGTTTGAAATAAGCTAATTCGAAAAAAAATCCAAAATAGCTTATTTCAAAGTAAGCATGCTGGATAGACATATCCTGAGCTTGTATGCCATCTGATAGCATTGTTGTGTGTTTGTAGTTCATGCTGTTTCATTAAAATTTTTTGCTGCTGTTAATAATTTGGTAGATTCCACTGTATGCCAAACATATGGCATCATTCTCTGAAGGCTTTGCAATACCTCAAGATGGTTGCCACATATAAATGTAACAATCACATTAGGAAAGTTTGGACTTTTGGAGTCCGAGTTTAGAATTTGCATGTTCACTTGCAGACTGTGGCTGTTTGAAAGTAAACATGCCCTTAATGATAAATCATCTGCAATGGCCTGAGTCAATGAGAAGGGGAAGCTTTCTGCATCTTGGAAGACTGTACAAGCTATCACAGTAGATAAGGAAGATGAATTATTTTAGATCAGCCAGCTCCAGTGTATGTATATGTAGAATTTTATCAGCATTTAGTGTAATTAGTATTATTAACAAAACAATTTTTTAAAAAGTTAATGGGGGAGAAAAATTGGGCTTCCTCCTCTGTTGTGGGCCTGATCTAAAGCCTCCCATTGATTTCAATGGCATTTGGATCAAACTTTGTGGGTACGTCTATATTGCGCTCTGTTGCTCAAGAAAATGAGGCGAAGCGGTATTTACATACTTAATGAGCTCCCATTTTTGCACAAGGGGCTTTTGCGCAAAAAGGAGCCATCTACACAGCTCCCTTTTGTGCAAGCCCCCCCACCCCCGTTCAAGAACCGTTCTTCCTGAAAAAAAGCAGCAGAATGGTTCTTGTGCAAGGTGGAGAGGAGTTGCACAAAAGGAGCTGTGTAGACGGCTCCTTTTTGTGCAACAGCCCCTAGCGCAAAGTGGCGGCTCATTAAGGATGCAAATGAGGCACGGTGATATTCATCGCTTCACCTCATTTGCATATTTTTTTGTGCAAGAGAGCACAGTATAGACATAGCCTGTAAGTCTGAGCAGGGTAAAAGGTAGATGTGAGGAACTAGAAGGGCCAATTCAGCAGCCTGTTTCTGGCTTCTCCCAAAACTTGCAGAGGTCACACCCAGCCGGTCCTCCACAACTGAAGCACCTGGTGTGAAATATTGGCCCCCATTGAGAGCAATGGGAGTTCTGCCATTAATTTGAATGAGGCTAAGATTTGAATGGTGTGATAAGGCACAAGTAATGCATTTTAGCTAGTGTGCCACATCACATCCTCAGGAATAATCAGCATGGAAGGTTCTGAAAGGGGTTGAGGGCATGCAGGATATTTGCCATTGGGTATCTGCTTCTAGCTGCCTGTTTTCATAGCATAAATTTTTGATATATTCCTAGTTGTAGAAAAAGCAGTGTAGGACTTAAATATAGCTCATCAATTTTATTTCCCAAATCCAGAGCTCAGAAGGAATATAAACCAGAATAGTCGAATTCTTTCGATTCTTTCAGTTTAGTTCACCTTAAATACTACACATGAGAAATCTCCTCCGCTTTCATGTTGCACGTGTAAAACGGGTATATTAGTCATAGTCTAATATGATTTTTTTAAAACACTGGGGCCAATTCATCTATGGGTCAACAGCCAATGACTTCATTGCATTACACCAGGGATAAACTGGAGGCCAATGTTGCTGGTTAAATGTTACCAACGATAGATGATGTCCAAAAAGAATAAAAATAGCATTCATTGGGTCTCTTTAACCTATTTATTTGATATACTAGAAGACATACCCAGTGTTGCCCGGGTCTGCAGCAGTCAGGATGGGGGGTTGAGGAAGGGCTTGGGATTGTGGATATGGGACGTGCAATAGTGAGGGTTGGGGGGGTAAGAAGGGACTCATGATAGAGGTAGGGATGCAGGAGTAAGGGTAGGGGTGAAGAAGGGCTCAGGGCAGGGGATAGGGGTGGCAGCTGTCTTCTTTCCAGGGGACAATGGGGACTGTTTACCTTGTTTTCTTGGTACATGCCCAGGAGCTGGCAGGAGTTTTTCCCTGTCTTTTGGCCTCTCCCAGGTTGAGGCAGCTGGCAGAGGCTTTCTTCCTTCAACCTAAACTCTCCCAGGGTGGGAGGCTGGTGTGGGCTTTCTCCATCCCTCCTGATCCCTCCCAGTGTAGGGTGGGGCCAGCAGGTGCTTTCTGCCTCCCCCATGGATCTTCCTGGGGTGAGGGAATGATGGGTGCTTTTTCCCTCCCCCTGACCTGTCCTGGGGTGGGGGCTGTCAGGGGCATTCTCTCTGCCCCTTGCCCCTACCAGGGTGGGAGAGGGCCAGTGGGGGCTTTCTCCCTCTTCCTATCCCCTCCTGGGGTGAGGAGGGGCTGGCGGATGCTATCTCCCAGGCACAGGGGCCTCACTTACCTAATTTGGTGGCAGGCAAGGTGACAGAATCCCAGGTCAGCTGGCCACTCTCTTGGTAATGCAGGTGCCCTGGATGATCTCTACAATATGGTCTCCCCTGCAGGCTTGCTGTCCCCAGTATATGTGAGGCTATGTCTAGTCTATGTCTATGTGAGGTATCCCAGAAAAACTCCACCACATCCAGGGAACACGTCTGCTTTTTTGGAACAGTTTCCAAAAAGTGAGAGCGTCCTTTTGGCATCCCTGTAACCCTCAATTTATGAGGAATAAGGGATCTTCCAAAAGAGGAGGTGTTCCCACATTTTGCCCCATGAAGATGGGCCAAATGTCAGAAAAAATGAGTGGAAAAAGGTACGCAATTTGCGTATCTTTTTCCGAAAAACAAATGCAGTTTAGATATAGTATAGACATAGTGTGAGGGTAGTGTCCCTCCTCTCTGTCCCTTTCCTTTCCAAGTTATGGAAAACAGCCCCATTCCTGGCATTTCTAATTTTCCTGAGCCAACCAAACCCTGACCTTGCTTTAAATTATGATAAGAGGAAGCTGCATACCAAATTTGGTGGCCCTAGCTCTTCCTGGTTAGGAGGTGTTCTTAAACAAACAGACTCACAGACAGACAGATACACATTTCTAAAATATATAGATAGACTGCAATCAGAATTTTTGGGGGAAAAATATATTAGGGTTGGTCTCCTCCTTGATTTAATGTGCTAGATTTTCAGCTGAGCCTCAGCTCACTAGCTTTTATTACTAATTATTATTATTATTTTATTATTATTGTTTGTTTTATCATAGCACCTGAAAGCCACAGTTTTGGCCCAAGCCCACACTGGGCTAGGAGCTGTACAACATGAAATAAAAAAATGGTCTAAGTCCCAAAGTGTTAGTCTAATGTATGTCTTTGTAGTGACTGTCTCCTGGCTATTGGTTGTTAGTGGGAACGGAACCACAAACCATGAACACCAAGATCATAGCCCTCTACAACCAAAGTTTATTGTGTAACTTCATAACCTGGTAGCTGTGATAATTTCATATCCCTTCTGTGGGCTAGCCAACAGATAAGCACACAACACAATCTGCCTATATTTTAAATCTGCAGTATGTTACAGGAATATCAAAGCAGGGATCGTTGCCATTTTTGTGGGGCTAGGCCTGGTTGGACGTCAGTCTCAATATCATTCAGTTCACTTTTCTACTTGGGGCCAGTCCAGACCTACCTCCTTGCAATAGATTGAAATAATGCTTGGAGCAAAGGGCACTATTTAGATCTATAGCAGTGTGCTCTAGCCCTTTCTCTTTAAACACGCCTTTTGCTCCCACAACGCTTCCTGTGCTGAGTGGTAGGTAGTACAATGCCAATTATAGTGACTTTATATTACTAGGATAGTCTTTTTAAATGGGGAATCCCTGCCTGACCTATTATGAGAGGTTTCATCTCCTGTGCACTGCTAGTGTAGTGCTAAAGGAAACTACCAAGGGCTCACGATTTGGCCCTCCTTTATTTAAACACATAAACATCCCAACTGTTTCATTAAGACACCGTTTCAAGATGCAGTGTCCCAGAGTATTTACCAGGCAGCATTGTGCTTCATAAAGGAACCATCCATCCCTGAGTTTCCTATAGGAAGAAAACACCAAACCATTCCTGCACTTGGCCAAAAGGGGCCGGAATGAAGTACTTCCCTTTTGGGCTAATGCCCAGAGGATTTTTATATATATATATATATATATATATATATATATATATATATATATATATATATATATATATATATATATATATATATATATACACACACACACACACACATGCAGAATATTAATTTGGGTCAAAATATTTTTGATAAAAATCTGAAAAAGTATTTAAAAAATCATAAATGTAATTTTTCTGTCAATTAGCTTATTTCCTGACCCACTCTAGCAAGCATTGTCAAATGGTGCAATTTTCTATGGTGGCCAGAAATCCTTTGTTCCTTCCCTGCTTCTCTCCTTTGGGTCCCACACAAGGGCCCATCACTGTCTAGACCCAGATGATTGCTATAGACTTGGCTCAGTTTCTCATTGGTTTTGCTGTTGCCTTGAGGGGGGGGTTGGGGTAAATTTTATCTTTTGCGAATGGACAACACAGTCATTTTCTTGCTCTCTAGAGCCATAAACAACTTCATTTGGGTATATACTTTATCCTTTTCCTCACATGCATAGGCAGGGGAGCATAGCTGATATCAGTGAAGTTGCACATGATAGGTTTTATTTTGTGAATAGGAAATATTGGGATTCAGCGTGCTAGTTACTTTCTGCATGCAAATGCCCTGTTTCTCTAACATAGAGGGCTGTGTAAGTTGCATATAAGTGTTTTGTGAATCAAACGCCAAATCCTCTCTTTGTTGTGTAGTTAAGCACCATCAGACATTATTCAAACGTTTTATAGCCTGCAGAGGAAGTATATTTTAATAAATAAATAAATAAGGAAAAAACAGTTACAGTGAAAGGACCTAACTATGGATATCTTCTTTCCACCCCAATGACTTGCATGATGTGACTGTTAACCAGAATTTGGCTGGTTTATAACGGGTGCAATAATTTTGTCAAAGGTTGTACAGGTTTTTTTTTAAACTCCTCTAAAAAGTTAGTTTACAGTTTATTAACTTAGATTACTGCTAATAGCTCCCATGGGTCTTTCTGCTGAAACAAGAACTAGGATAACTGATTTCTTAAAACCAATCTGGAAGACTTTAAAACACAGTTATAGCTATCACTGAAACAGCAGGAGGAAGAATAGTCTGTCATTGTTTTTGTTGTTGTAGTTTTGTTTCTTTTTTCTTCCTTATTTCTGTATAAACTTTTTTTAAGACGACATGGCCAACTTTATTTTTCCATTATCTTTTTTTTTAAATCTATTAAGCAGATAATTTGCAAATGAATAAAAATAATTAGCCAAGGTACTCAGCATTTCTCAAGTATTAGAAAATGCACTGTGCATGTGTGAAACTATTGAAGGGTTTCTGGGAATACAGTATGATGAGACATTAGAGCTTGCAGACTATACACAACAGGCCATTCTTTAAAAAAATTACTCCTATTTTTTGTATTGGCTCAGGTACTCTGGCTAGAGAATGGGTTAGGGGCATGTAAAGTGAGTAGATGCACCTAGTCCTCATCATTTTTTTACCCATTGCCCACCCATTTATTCCAGGATGAGCAAGTGATCAATTAGCCTTGCTTACCTCTATGTTCCTGAACCCATGTCTGAGTACTTTTCCTAGCGGCATACGAAGGGGCTACTTCTTTTTACTCCCTTGTTATGGGCTCATAGTCCTCACACACTTCAACTCACAATGGAATCCTGTGTGATGAGGCAACAATATGTCAACCCTTCGGTGGGTAATATGTACAGTGAATGAAATTCACCCAGACATAGCAGGACAATGCACAGCAAGCACAGCACAGGCTGCACATTAGCCAGGCACTGCATGTATTGATCTGCACTACAAGTCTCTTTGTGAAGTTGTAACGATTACCTGTCCAGCACAAACAGTACTGAGTGTGTAGATATAGCTATATGTAGCATAGGGATGTTACATCATCATTTCTTATATTGCCCATCGGCTGAAATAGAAGCTTCAGAGAAGAAAGCAGTTTCTGTTGTAAACCTGTACCCTGGCCTGAGATTGGTGGCTGAATTTAATCTCCACACCTCCCTTGCATTTCATCTGCACGGAGTCCTACTACCCTGACTCTGTGTGGGTGGTGTGAATTTCACCCACTAAGAATATGTAGATTTCCTTATATTTTTGGTCCGCTGCTGGAGCCCTTAGTTTCTTTTTTTCATCGCAGATTATGTCATACCTCTGAGGACATTGGATTAGTAAAATAGGAAGTCCTGCAGGATGCAGTATTCTGCCTGTCAATCTTCACGCACATTAAATAGGTTTCGCCTGCTGCACTCATCATCCTTGCAGTTTTTGTTAACACTTTCGTCCCCTAATTTTTTATCTTATCTATTGCAGTCACTCTGAATAGTGCATTATGCATTCCATATTAATGCTAAGTGTGGAAAACATGGAAAAGATACATAAGTTAGTATGTGCATGTGTAGCAACACTTGCTTGTTGGAGGCTTTTGCTACTACTTCTGGGGAACAGAATGTATAGCATTTTTGAATGCAGAACATGTAGCATATTCTCTTGGGTGACCAAACAGCATTGCATTCTTCCCCTCAATCACAGAAAAATATGTTTTATGTGTATTTATGATTTTTATGCATTTTCATTTTAATATTTCATTTAAAAATAAACAGGGTCTGCATGAGATCTAGCCTGAACCAAGGGCAGGGCAAAAGTCAAATTAAGATACGTAACTTCAGCTATGTCAATTGCCTGGCTGAAGTCAAAATAACTTAATTCAGCTTTTGGTGCTGTTTACACAGCAGGCAGTTGAAGGAAGAACACTCTTCCTTCAACTACCCCTATTCCTTGTGGAATGAGGGTTACAGAAGTCAGAGTAAGAAGTCCGCCATCCTGAAATTATTTTGAAATAATGACTTGCTGTTTAGATGCACTCTTTGTAATTTCAAAATAACATCAGTTATTCCGAAATAACGCTGCTGTGTAGATGGACCCCTACTGACGAGCAAGAAAAGGCTTCATGAACTAACATTGTTCACAAAGACACACCCACTCTGCCTTGGTGCACAGCATGATGGGACTGCTTTGCCCAAATGACCACTTTTGACTGGCATTGTATCACAAGACACTTTGTAATTTGGGATGGGGATAATAAAAAGTTGGTATATTTGTGTGAATCAAGGGCAGTAGAACTGTATTTGAAAACCCTGACTGAGCAACTCACCCTCAACTGAATTGCACTCACTAGGCAGGGGACAGGGGTGCCCGGTGGAGTTGAGAAGAGAAGGGGATAGGTATTTTACAAGGTGGGGTGGGTGCAGTCTATAAGTCTGTGATGCTGTTTGATTTTTCCTCTCTATATTGTATAATAATGGAGCAATGTAATGAGTGGCATGTACCTGATGCCAGAACAAGTGCTTAGAGAGAGAAGTAAGCAAAATACATGCCTCTTGCCCCACACTTGGGTAGGAGATGAACTCACTCAGATACATCTCTGAACTGGGAGTCTTCACTAAGGATGACAACTGTGACTGGGGTGTAAACCATGGAGAAGGGAGGGTTTAGCTCGTGGTTTTATGGTTATAAATCCTGCTTGTGATATTTTTAAGGATACTATTAGCTTACTTTCTCCCTTTTATTAAAAAGTGGGTTTTTTTTCAGATTCTGTGCTTGTGAGAGGGGGACATACTGCCTCTCAGAGGTGCTCAAGTGATGGCGTGTAATTGCTTGCCACACTAGCTTATGCTCCTACACTGCACTTAGTCTATAAGGTGTCACAGGACTCCTCGCCGCAATTGCTTGTTGTCACTGATTACTGGATGGGAACTTGAGCCAGGTCTGTTTTGTATTATTGAACAGAAACTCCTAGATATGAAACCATACCATTCTTGCTGTTGACTCCTATTGGCAGAAAGGTTACAAAAACAAAAAACAAAAAAATCTGAATCAAGGTACTTGCAAAACTTAACTCCCAAAACTTGCAGAGCTGGATTATATCTCCTTTCAAAATGCTAGCTTGTGTCCTATGTGAAATGGTTTGGTGATCTCCCATTTTTATCCTCAATCCTGCTCCACATCAGCATAAGACCTGGCATTATCTGTTGATAGTTTCAATGAGCTAAGGACTAAACTAAATTAGACTAAGATCTAAATTGAATGATCTTATCATGCCTGCAAGTTGTCCCTGTAGGTTAGGGTTGAATCACATAAAAAGTATTTTCCTAACCCTCGGCTTTAACCATGACACTTCCGCTCCTTGAATGCTTCCACTAACATTCTCTTGGCTTTCATATCAAATCCAAGATTCATGGGTACTTTCAAAGTGCTCCAAAATGTTGTCCTTGACAATAGCTCTGCTCTAATAGCCAAACCGTTCCTTCCTACTTCTTCAGGTTGTTGATATTTTGCATGCACTTTATACAGAATCAAGAATATTTTCCTGTCATTTCAGTCTGTAAGGGTATGTCTACACAGCAGCATTATTCTGAAATAACAAAGAGCATGTCTACACTACAAGCCTGTTTTAAAAAAAATAATGTCGAGCTGGAGGACTTCTTACTCCAACTCATGGTAACTCTCATTTTACATGGAGTAAGAGAAGTCAAATTGCATAGTTGGATTCGGCTTACCTTAAGCTGAGCCACCGCGGCATCTACATTGCAGGAGTGTTCTTCCTTTGACTTTCTGGTGCATAGACAGTGCTAAAGCTGAGTTAAGCTATTTTGACTCCAGCTACGCAATTGATGTAGCGGAAGCTGCATAGCTTAATTTGACTTTAGCTCTGCTTTGCAGATGTACCCTAATTGTTATACACCATCACATCTGAGATGATGGCTACTTGTGTCACATAGTACCACATAATACTATATATGGAAGTTTATGAACTGATGTAACATACCCATAGTACTTGTATCTTATCTACGTAGAAGGAGAAAGAGAATATAGTAAGGAAGGATAGTACATATCTGTATTATCCATTTCAGAAAACCTTGACCACCAAAGATATTAGGACTAGGTCCAACAAAATTATTGGTGCCTGAGTCTCAGCTGGTGTAATTGGCATAGTTCTACTGAAGTAGGCACCAGTATATTTATATGGGCTGATACTAAGGCTGCTGTTTGTATTTGTCTTTGCTGAAAATATTTACAGAAATTTATTTTCACTGTAAACTTGCTCTCGTCATTTTACTTCTAGGTTTCCAACCTGTTCATTGATTCAGTAGAAAATATTTTGAACTTCCAGGCCTGAGTTGGAGTCATGCTATTGCCCTTGGTCTTATACACCTGATATCTTTATCTTTTACTACTTCAGTGATGTATGTTAAAAGAATTCACATTATTGGGTCTGCAAGTTATAGCACAAACACATAATTCCCCAGAATGAATTTTGTGTAGAATTGACAATAAGTTAAAATAAATAAAAAGATCACTTTTATATTAACATTTTAAAAAATAACGATGAAAAATAATTCTGTTCAATGTATTTACTCAGGACATACCTGTGCTATTTCTTACCGCTAGTTTTTCTTAACACAAAGCTGCTGATTTTTCAAGTGCTCCTGTAATAAAAGTGACTAGAATGTCTGACAAGATAGTATGGTAATGAAATGGCATACTCTTCTGTTACATTGGCATTTCAATAAGGATGGAATTGTGCCTCAAAAGAAGGACAGTGATCTTTTCACAAACACTGTCCTTTGTCCTGAGGCACACAAAATCCCCAAATCCCTAAAATATTTTATCTAAAGATAAGATAATTTTGCACCAGCCCAGGCATGAAGGAAAAAAAATATATCAGATGCAGCTGGAAAAGTCCTGTTGCTCAGGGAGAAGGTAAATTAAAGGTTTCTATCTTATCTGTATTTCAATTAAAATTTTATTTTGGTCCCTGGTAGTGCAGACAGTTGAAGTCTTGGGAAGTGGAAACACTCATAGGTGTATGAAAAAGGAATCTTTAATGGTGGAGATGTATACATTTGATCTATGCTGCTTTTCATGTGGGGTATACATGACATTTAAATAAAAATGTGGAATCTTGGGGGGGTCCATCAGTGTGAGTTCACTTGCTAGCTTTTTTTTCCCATATGCAACGACCCACTTTAGAACTCTGCAAGCCTGCCTGGCTCATTCTATGGGTCAGTGCCAAAGGAAACCAGCTGTGTAAAATACAGTATAGCAGTTAATTAGAAAAGGTCTGATCTAGCTTCCATTGAAGTCAGCAGTGCGTATTGGTTTACAATGTTCTTGTTTGCTTGGGAACTGGATGACAGAATGTCAGGACACGTAGCCTTGCAGGTCTAGGTCACCAGAATAGGATGATCATGGCCAAAAAGCATTATCATATCCTAGCAACTGATTGATCTTTGCAAAATGACTTGATAGTGTCAGGCTAGGCACTAGTGGGCAGATGTCTCCATTACATTAAATCTCTCTCCCAGTTGGTACAACTGAGGCCCATATTTCAGAGACACAAAGACTAGAGTTAGGGAGTTATCCTCTCATCTGGCAATGATCCTTCCAGACATATTAAAAGGACCAGAGGAAAGCTGACAGTGCCACTGCTTGTGCAGCTCTGATTCTGTAAGCAGATGATGCCGGTCTTCAGGGCTATCAACCACTTAATCTCCTTAAAATGGAAACTGGGTTGAGTATTTTGGAAGAGAAATCCCTGATATATTCTGGGTGATTTGTGCTGCTCCAGTGATGTAGTGATTCGAGCTTCTCAGGTTGGTGCATGCCTGTGCATTTGGCCCTTTGGGAATACTGTTCCTGCTGACCATTCTGTGGGAAGAGAATGAATCAGTGGTCGGAAGATTTATTCCATTTGATAGTGGTGGAGTCCAGGACTCTGTTGGCCTCAGCTTCCATAAGCATAGTCAGGGTGTGATGGATGGCAACTGGAGAGACAAAAACAATAAGGAGACCGGTGCCACTTTACAGACTAACAAATTAATTATGGTGTTAGGATTGGATCTGTCCGGTAGTAGGTGACTTTTGGGTATCAACCTGGCTTTATCAATCTATTTCTTCAAGCCAACAAAGAAAGCAACAACATGCCACTAGCCATTACTTACAGCTCCCCCAGCTAAAACCTCTACAGACCATCAGGGATCTGAAACCTATCATACATGATGATCTCTCACTCACCTTGGGAGGCAGGCCAGTTCTCACTTACATACAGTCCACCAGCCTGAGGCAAATACTCACCCCCAACTCCACACTCCACAACAAAAACACAAATCCAGGAACCTATACCTGCAACAAACCCCACTGCCAACTATGTCACCACTCCATGAAGCTTGAATGGTTTGGGGTTCCCAGGTGGTGATGGTAGTGGGGTGGAGGGGTCCAGCCAGGCAGAACAGAGTTCCCAGTACTATCAGTCAGGAGAAGATGAAGTCCCAATTAAACTGATGTAGAATTTAGATCTGGGCATCAGAACTTTAGCTGAGTGTGGGTGGAGGCTTTCTCTATTCTCCATTATGTATCCTAATGGTGATGCCTCCTTTTCCCACCTTCAGTGCAAAGAAGCTATGGGTGTTTTCTTAATCTCATCACCCTTGTCCAGAGGGGTTTAGGTGGGCGATCCACTGCCTTTTCTGTGTGTGTGTGTGCAAGTGAGTGTATGTGCGTGTGCACGTCTTTCTCAGGACCATGCCCTGGTTCCCAAAGAGCACAGAGCTGGTAGGTAACAAGAGTTTTCCCTCCCCCAGTCCTTTGTACATATCCCATGACCCTTTCCCAGGCAATTCTAATAATTAAATAGGGTGACCAGATCCATAGCCACTCAGGATTAGCTAGAAGGGTAGCGAATTATCACAACAGGCTGGGTATGACTCCCCTGAAAGGGTCAGACAGCCTATGGCAGATGCATGAAAGGATGGGAACTAATTTTCATGGGTGCAAGTGGAGATCAATTTGAATCAAAACCCCAGATCTGAACAAACCCTAAAATCTGTATAAGTGTGGATTCATATTTATATATGGTGGCTCAGGCCTATGCCTAATTCTGGAGTTTGCTTCAAGACAAACAATCCACTAGAGTGGCCTTGGCATACAGCTAGAGCAAGATCTTGTGAGTTTTCTGGTAATACCTGCTTTTCACCTAAGAATGTCCTGAAAATAGCCTTGCTTGTGTTATTTTAGGATTGTATTGCCCATCTGGAGCCCAAAGGGGATCTTACTGTGATCTCAGCTGTACAGCATAAATTGAAATCAGTGGAATTAAATTAGTTTAAAATTAGTGTGAGATCAGAATCAGGCCCATGAAATGCAGACAACAATGAAAAATTGGGGTAGAGAAAGGAGGGGGAGGGGGAAAGAAAAACAATCCTTATCAAAAAGGTTAACCAATCCTTTTTTCAAGCCTCATAATAAGTTTCTTCATTTAGGGCATGTCTACACTAGGAAATCATTTTGAAATAGCTTATTTTGAAATAATAATTCCTGAAATAACTATTTCAAAATAGTGTGTCCGCCAGAGGGAAGCCTCAAAATTAGTCTGAGGCAGGCTCCCTTAATGTAGACTTGTTACCTTGACTGAGAGCCTCAGGAAGCACTGAGGAGTAATTACTTTGAATGACTCTGGGGAGTAGTTATTTTGAAATAACAGCAGTGGAGCATCCACACTACTGCTATTTCAAAATAACTATTTTGAAATAAGCATTATTCCTTGTGGAAAGCAGGAGTTATTATTTCAAAATTCCAGTCCTTCATTTTGAAATAATGGGCTTGGTAGTATGGATGCTCTGTTTGTTATTTTGAAATAACTCCCTAGTGTAGACCAGGACTTGAAGTTTTGGTTCAGGTTTTAACTGTTTTGTACTATAAAAAACAGGTTTAATTTGTTATTAACTACATTAAGATATATATGTAAATGGAAAATAACATTTTTATCACTTATTTGCTTAGGGAGTGACGTTGGGAAGAACTCTGTATCTCCAACTGTCTCTTTAAATAATATTTTCTTGAATCTGTCTTAGATTCACAAACAAATATTTGCTAAGTATTTTCGAATCAACATGTGATTTGAAAAATTCCATTAATTGTTGCATCTTATATTTCATTATGTTCAACAGAATGTATTTTGGTATTATGGAAACACATCAGGGTTTTTGTGTAATACAGTTAAAATTCACAGTACATCTTCAAGGATTTTATCAGACAAACATTTTAGGGTCTGGTAGTGTCCTATACAGAAAGAGCTTCATGTACTACTAAGTTACAATGATCAATGAATTCTGCAGATGGAATAAAACAGAAAGCTGGCTGATAGATCTTCTACTGTTTAGTGAACAGGACTCACATTAGGTAATAGCAGCAGAAAACATTCAAGACAATTGTATATGATGCAATGTTCAGTCAGATTTGTTCACAGTGTATAGTTATTTTAAAATTGTGTTCTTAGTTCTGTAGCAGTGTCTAATATTTTTAAACATTTTTAGGTTTTATGACACTTTAATGGTATACAATAACAGTATGCCTTCCTCTTAGAAAAATAGATACTCTCATTTTTCTAAACATTGTTCCTTTACCTTTAACCATTTCCATTTAAATGCAAATTTCAATCATGTCCACCTCTCTGTATTCCAACAGAAATACAGGGAAAATACTCTATCTACCTTAAATCCTAATTTTGCCATAATTTCCTCCAGGTGTGTCATTCCATATATGTCTATTTTGCATTTAATTTACATACCATTACTATAGCAGGTTTAACATGTACATTTTATTTTAAACGTCTCTGGTTTTTTTTTTTTTGAGAAGTAGCACTGTTTTCATTTGATGTGGGAAAATCAACATTAGTATTTACCATAATTTTCTATTAAATCTACCTGACCTCACCTTCTAAGGTGGAATTTCCCCATTTGAATTCTTAGATTTATTGCAAATACTTGCAGATGTTTATACACTTAAAAGGCAATAATTTCATTAGGAACTGCTGACAAATTAAGTGATTTTGTGCCATAGGAATGGATTAAACATGTAATTATCATTCCCTTTTAAGGGAAATAATTGAATTTTGGGGTTAAAGATAAAACAAGATGCTATGAAACATATGTAATTCTGGTATCTAGTCCCTGAATATTTGTTCCTAATATGAAGCTTAGTAACACATTTGAACAATTCATTAAAGTGTTTCTCTTTCGTGATACTTCAGAGGCAAATTTATGTTTCAATCTGTTGTGCCAAACCTCTCCCCCCCCCCAAAAAAACCAAAAAACAAAAACAGAAAAACCCACCCACACCTAACCAAAACACTTTAGCTGTTAGTCCCTCTTGGTTTACTTTTGACAAGAGAGGGCACTGTGATAACATTTTAAAGAGTGGACATATTTGTGTACACTTGCCTGTGAGATGGAAAGGAAGCCAAGGATTAACCCCTGAACCAATTATATTACCACATAGTAACTGCTTCAACAGAAAGGTGAGGGGGGAGGGGAGCAGGGAGGAGTAAGGGAAGAGATAATTTAACTAATTAGTGAATATTGTAATGCTCTTTATGGAAATAATTTATCTGGAAGAAAAAATGTTGTGTGATTATAGGCAGTAAGATATCTACCGTCTTATTTATATTTATTTTCATTTCAAGTCAGTTTTTGGTGGCCAGGAAACTAACTTATATGAAGCACTCTAAGTCTCAGGCCTTTTAAACAATTATGTATATGAGTGACTTTATAAACATAAGTCATTTCAGTGAACTTTTAGTGGGACAATTCATATCTGTAAACTTACCTGAACGTTAGAAGATTGAGGCACAAGACCCTATCACTGGGCAAACACTTAACCCTGTTTGTCTTCTAATACTTGGTACATTAAAGGCTTGTCTACATGGGGTCTTCCTGGAAAATTAATCTGAATTAAGTAGGCATGTGAATTTAATGTAGATTAGTTAAAACATAGTAAATCCCTGTCTGGATACTGTTACTAAGAATTAAAGTGGACTTAATTCAGTTTAGTGTAATTCATTTTTGAAGTGAATTACACTAACATGAATTAAGGCCACTTTAATTCTGAATGATGTGTTTGTGTAGGAATGAAGTGCAGTTTAACTCATCCATTTCAAATGTAGACCTTTAGTTAATTTGGATTAACTTTCCTGGATGGCTCCGTACAGCAGAGATGAACTAGAATGAACATTATATTTTTAAAGTGACTGGCGATTTTGGTCAGTTTTTGGAGGCAATTCTTGAAACACCTAAAAAGAGCCTGCTTTTTGGAAAGTGCTGAGGACCTGTTCTCTGAAAATTCAAGACCTCACAGGTGTCTCTAACTGGGCTCTCAAAACAACTCATCATTTTTGAAAATCACATCCATTTGTTGTTATGAACAGCTGATAGATTGTATGGTTTTGGTGGGTAGGGCATTCTCTTTCTACTTGGCTATAAAATGCCCAGTATGCTATTGATTGATTATTGTTGCAAGTAATACTAATAAATGTCAGTTAAAAAAAGAAAAAAAGACATAAGTAGAAGTCTTGGTTTTTAATATCTAAACTCAATGTGCAATGACCCATATGATGCTAATAAAATATTTAAATAAGAGCTACTGCAAACCTAGTGCTAGAAGGTTTCTAACCATCAGGGGAATTATGTTCTGGAGCACCCTTCCAGTAGGAGTTATGGGGGGAAACAACTTAATTGGTTGGAAGACAGATCTTGATACATTGTCTGTGGTGCTGCAGGCTGGGCTCTGCAGCACCGGCAGTCCCTCCTGATTGATGTCTTATGTTCCTAAAATCTCATGTTTTGGGATTTCAGATGGGGTTTTTATCTCCTTCCCCTGAAGCATCAGAGATAATCACAGCTGAATGAGATTGGCCAGTGCTCTGAGGTGGCACCAAGTATTTACTATCTCTGTGTAGTAGGCTGGTTTTTGTTCACATGCTAACTGATCACCATACATGAGGATGGGAAGGGATTTTTCCTAGGTCATACTGGCAGTGATCTTCTAGGTCTTCCCATTACTCTCTGAAGTGGGGCCTGTGTCACTTGTTACAATCATCTGAGTACAAGTCACTTAGGGTACATCTAGACTACATGCCTCTGCCGACAGAGGCATGTAAAATAGGCTACCCAACATAGTCAATGAAGCCGGGATTAAATATCCCTGGCTTCATTAAAATAAAAATGGCCACCACATTGTGCCGACTCAGCTGATCGTCGGCACAGCGCGCAAGTCAAGACGTGGATCAGTAGACAAGGGAAGCCTTTGTCGAACGCTCCTGTAAACCTCATTTCACGAGGCATAAGGGAGCAGTCGACAAAGGCTTCCCTTGTCGACCGATCTGGGTCTTGACTTGTGCGCTGGGCCAACAATCAGCTGAGACAGCACAGCATGGCAGCCATATTTATTTTAATGAAGCCGGGGATATTTAAATCCCAGCTTCACTGATCATGTTGGGTAGCGTATTTTACATGCCTCTGTTGACAGAGGCATGTAGTCTAGACATACCCTTAATCAATTTCCTCCCATTTCAGGTGCCTGAGGCATTTGTGCACCTCTGCCTCCTGTTCTTTGCTTGTAGGTTACGGGGCTCAATGCAGGTATTGCAGAATGGGTTTTAGTGGCCTTGATATAAAGAAGGTCAGGACAGATTATTATTTTTGGTCCCTTTCGGCTATAAACCCTGACCCTGGTACTTGACTGAATTTTGCAAGAAATAAATTCTGCCTAGAAAACAAACCTGAAGTGTAGCAGCCTTTTATGTACACTCTACAACAGTGACACATAGACTGAAGTTCACAAGCCACAAGTGTCATAGAATTCTAGGGTTGGAAGAGACCTCTGGAGGTCATCAAATTCAACCCCCTGCCCAAAGCAGGACCAACCCCAACTAAATCATCCCAGCCAGGGCTTTGTCAAGCCAGGACTTAAAATCCTTTAGGGAAGGTAACCCATTCCAGGGCTTTACTGCCCTCCTAGTTAAATAATTTTTCCTAATATGCAACCTAGACCTCTGTCACTGCAACTTGAGGTCATTGCCCCTCGTTCTGTCACTTGTCACATTGAGAACAGCCTTTCTCCATCCTCTTTGGAAGCCCCATTCAGGTAGTTGAAGGCTGCTATCAAATTCCCCCTCACTCTTATCTTCTGTAGAATAAACAAGACCAAATCCCTCAGCCTCTCCTTGTAAGTCAAGTGCCCCAATGCCCTAATCATTTCTGTTGCTCTCTGCTGGACTTTCTCCAGTGCATCCACATCCTTTCTGTAATGGGGGAGGGGATGCAGAATTGGATGCAATACTCCAGATGTGGCCTCATCAGTGCCAAATAAAAGGGAATAATCTCTTCTCTAGATCTGCTGGCAATGCTCCTCCTCATGCAACCTAATATGCCATTAGCCTTCTTGGCTACAAGAGCACACTGTTGACTTACATCCAGATTCTCATCCACTGTAATCCCCAGGTCTTTTTCTGCTGAACTGCTGCTTAGCCAGTCAGTCCCCAGGCTGTAACAGTGCTTGGGATTCTTCTGTCCCAAGTGCAGAATTCTGTACTTGTCCTTGATGAACCTCATCAGATTTCTTTTGACCCCAAACTCCAATTTGTCTAGGTCACTGTGGACCCCATCCCTGCCCTCCAATGTATCTACCTCTCCTCCTAGCTTAATGTCATCTTGCTGAGGGTGCAATCATCTCCTCATCTAGATAATAAAGATGATGAACAAAACCAGCCCAGTACCAACCCTTGGGACAATCTATTTGATACCGATTGTGAGCCATTGATCATTGAGATTGACAATCTAGCCAGCTTTCTATCCACCTTATAGTCCATTTATCCCATCCATACTTCTTTAACTTGCTGTCAAGAATACTGTGGGAAACCAAATAAAAAGCCTTGCTAAAGTCAAGGTATATCACATCCACTGCCTTCCCCATATCCACAGATGCCCTGTCACACTGTTTAAATATGAATGGTATTATAGCAAATGAAACAATGAATTCACACTACTGTGTCTTTTTTTAGTAATGTTGATCACTAATTTGACTCCTAAAGCACTGGGGGTATGTCTACACTACCACCCTAGTTTGAACTAGGGTGGTTAATATAGTCATACGAACTTGCAAATGAAGCCTAGGATTTGAATTTCCCGGGCTTCATTTGCATGTTGCTGGGCGCCGCCATTTTTAAATGTCCGCTAGTGCGGACTCTGTGCCTGCGGCTACATGCGGCAGGAACTAGATAGTTCAGACTAGGCTTCCTATTCTGAACTATCTGTACGCCTCGTTCTGTAACAGTTCCTAGTTAGAGGGCAATGCTGCCTCATGGACACTGCCCCATGACAAGAGAGCAACAAACCACCAACAGAGGGTGTCAGCCTGAGGAGGGTAGAACTGCCCTTTTCCACTGGACTTTGACCTAGGATCCTAACAGTGGCAAAGTGGTCTACACACTGACTCACTCAGGTGGGCAAAACCATACTTGTACCTTTTTTCAGTCACTTTCTGCCATGCCACTTGCTGGATGGGTGTCTCTCAGGTCTTGGAGTGCCTTCACTGCTGGCTGTGCTTTCCCTTGGGTGCCTGCAGAGGCCTGAGTGCCTGCATCAGAGTCTCCAGCTCCCAAGGTCCAGATTTCCAGCTAATCTGCAGCAGGTGTTGTCATGGCACTTCCTTCATTCTCGGCAGTCATTCCAGGCTAGAGCTGCTGATGGGGAACGGGAGGCCTTGGGGACAGCTACCCTGGGGTCCAGTGACTTAAAGGCCCCAGGGCTCACAACTGCTCCCATTGCTACCATGGCAACAGTCAGAACCCCGGGCCCCCGACTGTCCCAGGGATGGACCTGACTCCTGCATTAAGAAAGCAGGACAAAGTAACCTCTGAAGGAGGTGAGGTAGGTTTGGGAGTGGTCTCAGGTGGCATGGTCCAGGCAGTGCAGACAGGTTGGATGGGAGAGGCTAGCTCCCAGTCCTCCCTTCTGCCCAATGTCCCACCCCTTCTGGGAGCACAGAGCTACCCTGCCCCACTTTGCACAAGGACCTAGAAAGTCTCTCTACAGCCCTGGGCTAGACTGAACTAGGTTAGTCTCTTTTACACTGTAGCAGCTGGAACATGCCCAGCAAAGGGAGGCAGGTGGCACTTCTGCAGCTAAAGTGTGCTACTTAACCCCTTGCACCATTGTGCAGGCCAGTTCGCCCTATCACAGGCACTGAGACTTAAATTAATCAGGGTATGTCTACACTACCACCCTAGTTTGAACTAGGGTGGTTAATGTAGTCATACGAACTTGCAAATGAAGCCCGGGATTTGAATTTCCCAGGCTTCATTTGCATGTTGCCGGGCGCCACCATTTTTAAATGTCCGCTAGTGCGGACTCTGTGCCCGTGGCTACACGCGGCACGAACTAGGTAGTTCGGACTAGGCTTCCTAGTCCGAACTACCATTACTCCTCCATCTTCCCCACCTGTCGTCGTGGACTCCGGCCTTGAGATCCCCATCGTCACCCGGCTGGAGGTCACAGCAGAGAAGGAAGACCAGGGACACCAGGAGGAGGAGGAGGAGGAGGAGGAGGAGGCGGATGAAACAGACACTGTCACCCTGTCCCTGGAGTTGATTCCTGTCATCCAGGATGTCTCCCAGGCCTCGTCAGATGCCAGGGTGGGTGGGTGGGGGGGATCATCTGGTGAGTGCTCTCAGTTTGTCACACACTCAGAGCAGGGAAGGCGGGCTAAGAGGGGCAGGGTGTGAGCGTCGCTTAGGCTGGACATCGTGCTGCAGTCCATGCTCGTGAAACCATGTGCAGCATTAGTGTGCGCCATGCGGACTCAGCAGGCAGCCCCCGAGCCTGGGTGGATAACCACAAGGGCGCAGGCACAACCCCAGACACACCAAGAAGTGCCAAACACAGCACATGAGCATGCGTGCACGTGCGAGGCACCACTTGCTCCTGCATAGATGACTGACTCTGTCTTTGTGTTCTCCACAGCCAGACAAGTCGGGAGTGAGGGGTGAACCACGCCACCTGTGCCAGTCGCCAGAACCCGGGGTACCTGGAAGACCTCATGCGGCAGCATGTCAGCATCCTGCGTTACATGCAGCAGACCCTGGCACAGAAGATCCAGGAGGATGAGGAGTGGCGGAACCATGCCTGGGACCAGCTCATGCAGTGGTGTGATAACATGTGTGCCATCATGACGGAAATGTTGGCACACCTGCCTACCATTGCTGCTCCTGCCTACCACCCTCCTGCCTTCCCTGCTATGCCCATTTCCCTCTCTCTGCCCCCCAACTGATGCCTCTACTCCTTCCCCAAGCAATGCCCATGTCCCCTCCCCCTTCCATTCCTGACCCCGCTTCAGCCCCGCTCCTGCCTATCCCCCTGTGTTCCCCAGATCCACCCCACCTGATGAGGTTCCCGCACCCGAGGTGGCACATCCAGCCATCCCCCATGCCACTCCGAGCCCCATTCCCCTCCAGGTTATGAGCCCCCCTCTCCCACCTCAGCTGTTGTTACTGAAAGATCAATAGAGAATTTATATTCAAAACCAAACAGGTGTGTTTATTCTGAGGTCAGAGGGGGTGAAGGAAGGGGTTGTGGTGGGGAAGGCATAGAGCAGCAATCTAGAGGCCCCGGGGGGGAAGCTCTGGGGAGAGTTACTGTGGTCCTTCAGAGAACCTCTCCCTCAGGGCCTCTCGAATGCACACCCCAGCCTGATGAGCCTGTTGGATGGCAGCTGTCCACAGCTGCTTGAAGGGTCACCTCTCACGGCAGGCATCTGTCCCTCACCCTGGAAAGAAGGCCTCCCCCTTTCTCTCCACAATGTTGTGAAGGACACAACATGGTGACTCCACCTCTGGGATGTTGTGCTTCCCCAGGTCGAGGCAGGTCAGGAGGCACCTGAAACACTCCTTGAGGTGGCTGAAGGTGCACTCGACCTGAATCCTAGCCCGGTTCAGGTGGACATTAAATTGGTCCCTAGTGGGGTCCAGGTGGTCAGTGTATGGCTTTATTAACCATGGTATCAGGGGGTAGGCCATATCCCCCATGATGCACAGTGGCATGTGCACATCCCCAATAGCAAATTCATGGTGTGGGAAGAATGTGCCCACCTCCAGCTTCCTGTAAAGACTAGAGTTCCGAAAGATGTGGGCATCATGTGCCCTGCCCGACCACCCAACAAAAATGTCTGCGAAGTGTCCAGTGTTCAACCAGGGCCTGCATCACCATGGAGAAGTAGCCCTTCCTATTAATATACTGGGCCTGCTCTATGTTGAGGTGTGTGGATCAGTATGTGGGTCCTATTGATCACTCCAGTGCAGTTCGGGAAATCCAGGGCAGCAAATCCAGCTACTGTCGGGTCCAGGTCTCCCAGGCGGATGACCCTCCATAGCAGGATGGAATTGATAGCCCTCACAACCTGCAGAAGGAGACAAACAAACACAGGAACTAGAGAATGAGAAAAGGAGTGCCAGAAGCCACCTCTTGTGAGCCTCCCCTTCTCCCAGCAGCAGGGTTGTGTAAGGATGGGATGGCACAAACCCTGGGGGGATGGAACTTCCCCCCATCCCCACTCCACTCCCCAACTCCCCTTTCCTGAGGGTCCCCCTTTTACAGGACTCCCCCAACCCCTGCAGGGACTGGAGCCCAAGAGTGCATTACCTCCATGAGGAGGGCCCTGATGGTGGACTTCCCCACGCCAAACTGGTTACCCACTGACTGGTAGCTGTTAGGGGTGGCGAGCTTCCAGATGGGGGATGGAGGGCAGCAGGTGGGTGTCATGTCATCAGAGGCAGGGGGCGAGCCAGGCACATAGATCCAAAAAGGTGTCCTTCCACATGCAGAAGTTTTGGATCTACTGCTCGTCATCCCACCGCTCCAGGACCAGCCGGTCCCACCACTTGGAACTGGTGTCCAATCTCGAGAAATGCCTCTCCACAGTGGGTAGCAGTTGCCCAGGTCTTGCTCTCACACACAGGGAGAGGGTCAGTCCCCAGAATGAGCTCAGTCAGGACCAGGAAGGCAGCTGGAAGAAAGTGCTGGAAAAACTTCAGCACAGCCATGTGGGGCCATCTCATGCCATGGGGCAACTTCGGTTCCATGGCAAAAAGAGGAAAGCTGTGGCATTCAAAATAGCTGGGCAACCACAGCAGGCACTGTGATAGTTTTGCAGTCTCTCAAAGAGGTGGGCATACAGGAGAAGCAGAAAAATGGCTGTCCGGGGGGGTCCCTTTAAGCGTGTGTCTCTGCAAGGCTCCGGCACCAGCACTCAGAAGCAACAGGTGACCTAAAGCCCTGTCTGAAGTGGTTCCGGGTGGCCTTTTATGCAAGATAGCATCCAATCAGTCTGGACTCTATCTTTTGACAAAGCAGATCATTTTTCGATGCTCTTTGGCAGTGTGGATGCTCTCTTTCGGAAGAAGTTTTTTCGGAAGAGCTCTTAAAATGTGTTGAAATTGCAAAGAAAAGAAGGGACCAAGTAGCAAATAGCAGGAGGAAAAACCCAAAAATGTTCAGGTACATAATTATTAATGCTACACAAATCTTGCCAGATTAATTAATTGGTGGCTTTTATCAATTCAACCCAACTTTCAGGCTGGTTTCAGGCAATCTCACGTTCAACTTATCTTTATGGTATGATAATGATAAATGCAGAAGCAAAATGAAGCAAAACAAAATAACTTATCTGGACTGAAGTATATCTACACTATTACATATTCATATGGGAAATGTGTGCATAGTTCTCCTAGGTAAGAAAGCTCACTAGCTTTCACCCAAATCATGATATATGGTTGATTGGCATGCTGAACTTTGTTGAAACAAGTTTAAGAGGTACTGGTTTTCTGCTATAAACAATATATAGCTTTTCCTACCCACATGAAAGGGAGGCTAGTCTGTAAGCCAGATCATTTTGAATTTAATCACCTATTTTGTTATTGTTTCCAGGATACATCTTTCTGCTATAATCATTTAAAATACTTTAATAATAAAAAAAATCCTTTGCCTATAAAATCTGACAGAGTTAGTGAGTTACATACCTGCATTTTATAATGTTGATGAACTTTAATTTTTTGCTGACACTAAAGGATGGAATGAGAGAGATAAAACAGGTTAGAGATCCTCAGTTGGTGTAGATTGGTACAAACTAAAGTAGCCTGTAACTTCATTGGAGATCTGGGGAAAGGAGAGAACATGCTTTATATTTCTAATATATACCAGCATTTGTTCTTGTCTCCTGATATCTAGTTATTGAGTGCTGAATCATGTGATGAGAAGGCCCATGGTGCATTGTATCACAAAAGTAAAGATAGACCATTTCTTCCCCCAAAAGGATGGTAATTATTACTTCATAAAAAGCAGGGCTTTTTCCCATCACCTATGGGTAGGAGTGAGGAGCAGATAATCCACTGTCAGAGCTTTTCTAATTTTAACTAGCATGGGTATTTCTTAGATAAGTAAAGAAAGGTAGTGTAACTGTGCATTGATACAACCCAGACAATGAGCCTCTGGACCTACTTGTAAGTGCTGATAATACAGACCCAATGCCATTCAATGTCTAAGTCATTTCAAACAACCATATTTAATGAGATTTGAGTCTTTACTGCCCTGAGCAGAACACTAATACGGCATGTGGCACTGTACTACTTCCACATCCCATTCACTTTATTCAAAGAGAATGTGAGGATAGATTCAGATGACAAGTTGGCACTCTGATGCTTTTGCTTCATCCAGAAATACCAGGTACAGAGTTGAGATACAAGCAGCTTACCATCCGCAGACTCAGGGGGTTTGATTTTTCATTTGCTGCTGCAGAATCCACCTGAGGAGAAAACTGTACCTCCCACCTGAAAGTGATTCCTATTAGAAATATACAAAGCATAACTAAAAGGGGAACCATTTAAAATATCAACTTTTGGTGCACTTCAAGTATAGGAAGTTTAGATGGAAAAATCCCCTCATCATTAGAGAATTATATGGTACAAGATCTCAGCACTTATGATAAAATAAAATAGATTAGTAGTGCCTGGGTAGGGCTTTTCTTTGGAAAATTCTTATGATTCACCCAGTGCATGCCTAAAGTCAGGGCCGGCTTTAGGCCGATTCACCCGATTCCCCCGAATCGGGCCCTGCGCCTAAGAGGGCCCCACGCCCTAAAGTCGGAAGTATGCCGGGTGCGCTGCGGGAGGGGGCGTCGGCCCTGGCTGCCGGGGCCCCGTCAAAACTGTTCGAATTGGGCCCTGCACTTCCTAAAGCTGGCCCTGACTAAAGTCTAGTAACTAAGCATTTATTGGGTATACTTTTTAATCCTGGCCCCAGAACTCATGTGCTGTTGTCATCAGATTTAGCAAGCCACAGGAAGAGTTAAGCTGTGCAACTGAATCAATGAGTAAGTTCACAAAGTGACACTTCCTTGACCTTTGCAAAAGGTGGGTAGTATAACAGTAAGAAGTACATGACTGTTAAACAATGTGCTTTTTAAAAACCACTCTAGCAAAAGGTGTGAGAGCTTGAAAACTGTTTCCTAATGCACTTCAGCAAGAGCTAGCTGACTATCGTAAGATGAAATGAGTAACACTGAGATCTTGCTGCACATTTTGATGCAAAAGGAACACCCTGCTAGTTGAAAATTGTTCCTAACTGGATTCAAATGTTAGAGCTACAGTATATTGGGCACGGTACATTTGGTAAAACTTAAAGGTGCTTAAAAATACCATAAATCTCTAACTGTGGCCTTTATCAGTTCTTAGTTTGTCATGGTATTTTAATTACATTCAGTGTAAAAATTTTAATCCATATGTAAAGAAACTGATGCTTATTTACTACCTTATCTCTTGTAATAACAGTATAGTTTCAAGAACTGTGGGAAGCCAACACATAAGCATGTTTGGAAAATTCTGTAATAGCCCCATTTGAAAATGCATTTAGTTTCATTTTAGTCACATCATAAGCCACTTTCAACCTGTGCTAGCTTTGGAACAAGCTAATAGTAACCACCACCAGGAAGATTTGAACCTGGGACTTTAGTATAGTAGCCTCTACTACTTGAGCTATAAAGCCTGCTGGCTCTCGACTTAGTCTGTAGAACTCTCTTATTCATAGCTCTTGCTGTAAGTGGTCCAAGGCCACTACGTTTGTGGGTTATATAACAACAAAACTAAAGACCTAAAATTTCCAAAGAAACCATTGATTTTTGGGTACCTCTATTTTTGGATATTTCTTGAGGCCTGATTTTCAGAAGATGGGAACTCAACACATTTTGAAAAAATGAGCCCTTTAAGGTGTTTCAAATTGGGAACCCAAAAATAAAGACATACAAAACATACTTGTGGCTTCTTAATTTTGCCTCCTATGTGGTATGTGACTCTAGAGGCTGCTTTTCCATAGTCTTTTTCCACTTGCCCTTTTAATCATGTTATTTTCAGGTCTTACCTATGGGATTGTGAAGACATCACAAAATGTGACAAAATTGGTACATGATACCACGTAAAGCAATAAGATGTTCTTACTATTATGTGGCTGCAGTTAAGCAATTTCTGAAACCAATAATCCCCCCACAATTCATAGTGCCACTTGTCGGGACATACAGATGCAGATGCCCTTGTCAATGAGTTTACATCCGACTGTCCTCTTAACCTCACAATCCTTCCTTTAGGCTTGAACTGACTTATTTTTCCTTGACTCCATTATACATATGAAAACTCAAATTAAGATTGCATTTAAAGTTGACTAACTCTATACCAGATTATTTATTGGAAATGAAGCTATATAAAAACACTCAATAAATGGCTGTCTTAAAATTGATTTTCTGAATTGTTCCTGTGATCCCAAGCAAATATAATCTCTGAATAACTTAAAATTGCATTGTGTGTTTGTGAGGAGGGGGGGAAAGGTGTGTGTGTGTGTGTGTGTGTGTGTGATTATGAATTTCTCATGGAGCAGAGTCAGTAATTTGTCATATGGAAAAATTAGAGCTGAGGTCCAGAATGCAAGACTGCTTTGGATTACAATAAATAAGGATTTCAGGATATGGCCCCTATGCATAGCATAAAGTAACAAATGGTACAGGCTTCTATGACATCCTGGCTAGTGTGATGCATGTCTAGGAAAATGGTGCCATTACCTGGGTGTCTCTGTGGCCGTTGGCAGCTGACAAAAATACAAAGCAGCGTGGGCGATCAGCTAGGTAATGCCACCTTTGCCCACAACTCCTGTGATGTACCTGAGCACAGTTTGGATGCAGCTCAGGGTTTCAGCTACTATGCAGAGGGCAGCTCTCCTACAGGTTTATGTGTGTATTACCATGCTGTAGGGGAACGCTTTAACTTCCCTGGACATTCAATAAGGATTTGAAAGTAGCCATCCTTCCACAAAAGAATTTAAAAAACCAGTTACAAAGGGAGACCGATGAAGTGGAATTCACTCCAATTCATCTGATGAAGTGGGTTTTACAATTAATAAATCAATTAGCCTCTAATGTGCCATAGGCCTCCTCATTGTCTTTGCAGATGCAGACTAACACAGCTACCTCTCTGACACTTTATAGGCCAGGGATGAAATCCCATTTAATTCTATAGGCCTATGGGAACCTAAGCTGTAGACCTTAGGATTCCTGGCATGTCTGTGGCTGATCCGGGTCAGGTGACTCAGGCTCATGGGGTTGAGGTTGTGCAGCTAAAAATTGCTGTGTGGATAATTGAACTGGAGTCTGGTCTCTGGGACTCTTCCCCATCATGAAGTACCAGATCCTGAACATCTACATCCTTAGGCACTTAAAGCGGAACAATGCTCCAGAGGACGATATTCTGGCCTTGGATTTAGCAGGTCTAGTATAAACCTGTAAATTGATTGCTGAGGGCAGCTCTGCATGGACTCTGTTCTCCTCGTAGTCACAAGAAGTAAGGAAAGTCAACAGGAGCATCTTCTCCCGTCGGCTTTCCGCTGTGTTGACTGCATGGAAACATGATTTAAGATACATTGACTCTAGCTACATAATTAATGTAGCTTGGGTTGCGTATCTTAATTCAATCTCCTACTGCAGTGTAGGCCAGCCTTAAGGACTATCTACAAGAAAGCCTGTGTAAGGGGCTCTCCAACCCTCCAATTTCCCAGTCAAGGCTCCGGTTTTCTTAGTCACAAAGAGGGAGTGTTTCCTATACTAAGATACTGACTACTGAGGGGCTCTAACAAAATAACAATCTAAAACTTTTCAAACGTCTTTTTGAAAGGCTTCTTGGCTCTCAGTACCAGATCACTTCCTGGACTTGGTAATTGATTTTTGACCACAGCGTTGACCCTTAGGTACTGATTCCTATCTCTTGGTTTTAGTTCACTCCCTGGACTTAGTAACTCAGCTCCCAAGTTGGGCTTTTGTTACTAGGCCTCTGCTCCAACCACTAGGCAAGCCTCATGCCCTGACCATTAGGAAAAACTGTCCATGTCCAGTTCTTAACATGTACTGCCATCTCAATGTTGTGAATTACTTTAGACCACAGCAGTGGGCAACATCGGCAGAAAATGCATGCATGCCACAGTAAGAGATCATTTCTTGTACTATTATGTTGTATGGAAACATTAGTTTCTGATTATGATGAGCTGACATGAAACAGTATGAAAAAACATGTGCCACATCATGAAGAATAAGAAAGTAGCACACTTTTTCACTTTGTCTAAATCTTTTAAACATGTTCCAGTCTGCAGAGGGATCTGTCAAATATCTTGTTTCCCTTTGCATTAAAAAATGCCAATGCTATTATTTATTTGACAAATCACTCAGAGAACCAGTCCCACTTGTTTATGCTGATAGAGTAAACTGTCTTCTTGAAGAACAGAGATTTTCCGGTTGGCCTTGAATGCTATGTGCTACTAAATCTCAAACACACACATACACACATATGAAGAGGGTTGGCCAGAGTCTGACAATTTCATTTCACAACAACTTTTGATGTTTTCACTTTGCAAAGTGGCATTATGTTGAAACATCAATTTTTGAACAGAAAAGATCAGGTTTTCAGTTCTGGTCTTAGTTTGACTCTCTCTTCCTTCTGCCTTGTAAGAAGAAACCTCTTACCTCAGAAACTTCTTAAAAATATGTAGTCAAAATCAATATGTATACATGAAATGCTTTGGCTTCAATGATCAGTGCTAGCAAAAATAATTATAATAATTATAAACCTATGTTAGGATAAGTCTAGGGTTATGTGCCATCACCATCCCAGCTTCTGTCCTTTGTAAATGTACTCACATCATACTGTCTCACAAGATACTCTAGAAATCATGAAATAAAGGAGATTTGTTGTTTAAATCCTTCAAAGCAGTGATTAAACTTGGCCTTTATTTATTTATGCTGATCTTCCTCAGCTGTGTGCCATAGTGAATTACTTTGCTGCTCAGAGATTTTTTAAATATATGTATATATCTACAGCTTATTATTCATGTCTATATGTATCATTACAATGAGTAGATTTGCTTGACTTTATGAACTATATGCCAGACCACATCTGAAGAACTGCTGAGTTTGCAAAGTGTCTTATCAACCCCCCTCTTTTCATTTTTTCTCTTTCTCTCTCTTTCTCTTTTAATTTGGATGTTCCTCTGGTATTTCTACAATCTTTTACAATTTTTTAACTATTGCATGACCCAAATTCTGCAATGATATTCATTTTTGATGTGAAAGTAAATATGTTGTGTGAAAGTAAATATGTTCCCCAGTTGTGCATTACTCCTCGAGGTGCAACAGTAGTTCAAATTAGAAAGTCTAATTCGAACTACCTACTCTGTGCCGCGTGTAGCCACGGGCACGGAGTCCGAACTATTGGGGATTTAAAAATGGCTGCGCCCGGCAAGATGCAAATGAAGCCCGGGATATTTAAATCCAGGGCTTCATTTGCGACTTCGATTGACTACATTAACTACCCTATTTCGAACTAGGGTGGTAGTGTAGACTTTTTAATAATTTTTAACCTCATGAGACTTTCTAACATAGATTGTGACTTGGACTTTCCATTAAGTGCTAAACTGATTGGAATTAAATATAGCAAACTGTGGATTGACCAGATTATGCTGATGTTAAATCATATAAAATACCCTGAGAATTGAGTTTAAAAGGGAACACTGTAGAAAAAAGTGAGACAGAGTCCATCCAGCTCTCAAGATCTTTGTACACTTGGGTATGTCTACACTGTAGCATTACGTCAAAATAAACTATTTTGGAATAATAAACTCCTGAAATAGTTACTTAGAAGTAGTGCATCAACACTTCTCCCTATCCCTATCCAAATAGCGCCGAGCTATATTGAAGCAGCATGTACACACTGATTGGTACCTGAATCACATTTAAGGTCACCTGGAAACACTCCAGGTAGGGCATCGGGACAACAGTCACTTCCTGTAGCTTCTGCCTGAGGCTATCTGAGGCTCGTGCTTAAAGGGACTCCCCTCTACAGTCCTGGATCGTCACCTTTCCCTACCTCCTTGAGGGACAGAAAACTCATCTTGCTGCATGCTCTGGTTGCTATTGCAGACACCGCAACACTGCAGACATGGAGCCAGGCCTGCTGCAAAGCACTTGTTGGCTCTTAGACCTCCTGCTGCACCTCCTGCTGCAGATACTATAGGCTGCTCATATGGCACTGCAGAATAAGGACCCATGGCTCACTCTGCGGCACCTCTTTGCCCCACTCCATGTAATGCTTATGCAGCACAGTCTCTCCCTGCCCCCCCCCCCCCCCCGCATCCCTTGAAGGAATGTTTCAATGGCAGGCTCAGCAGGGCCTACATCATAGTGGCACTCTTGGCCATTTGAAGGGGAGGTTCCACTGTCTCCTCACCCACCAGGACCTCGGTGAGTGGAATGTCCCCCAGCTACTGGCAGCCTACTGTGTCCTGCACAACCTTTGTGAAAACAAGGGAGAGACTTTCCTGCCAGGGTGGGGGGTAAAGGCTGAGAAGTTGGCCAGAGCCTTTGAACAGCCATGCACCCCTGCCATCTGGAAAGCCCATCAGGGAGCTATGTGCATCCAGGAGGCCCTGAGGGAGAGTTTCAAACAAGGCCAGCTGTGACATTCTCGCTGAGCCTTCCCTCCGGGGGCTTCTGCACTGCCCCTCTGTGCTTTTCCTTATCCACTCCTCCCTTCACCTGTCCTTCCTTCCCACCTTCCCCTTTCCCTCTCCTCCCCTGCAGATATAATAAACCAGATTTTTGTTTTGAAAGACTAAACTTTTTTTAAAATTTGGGGTAAATATAACTGGGGAAAGAACCTGGGAGGGGAAGGAGAGTGGAAAGGAAGTGAGAGGTAAGGTTCAGGGCTGGGGCTGGGACTGGTGCCTGGCTCAGGTGGTTCCACTGCCTCATGTGTGGGCCCTTGGTGGCCATAGTGTTGACTAGAAGGAGAAGCTGTGGGGAAGGAACAGGAGTGGGCGCAGGGGGGAAGACTTGGGAAGGAATGGGGGTGGGCAGAATGGCTTCCAGATCACTCAATGGTGGCGACCAGGTGGTCAACAGTGTTGGTGTATGCCACGCACGTGTTCCAGGTCTGCCACGCATGTGCTCCAGACAGGTAGTGAGGTGCAGCTCCAGGTCAGCTTCCAATCTCTGCTCTTGCTGCTTGAGAGACTGCTTCAGAGTATGCAGCTAAGCAATGTGTTCCCACTCCAGGTTTTACTGGGATCACCGGCACCTGCGGGTCTCGTGCAGTTGGGAGGATGGCATGGGAGGTGTGGTTCGCGCCCACTCACAGCTGATTCAGCTGTGCAAAAAAGTGAGAAGGGCAGTCATCCCAAGAGACCCTGTGCATGGAGCCTAGCCATCATCTTTGATTTGACACCGAGAGGCCTTGTTTCAGACGAAGGCAATGTGCTTCAAATAAGGCTATCTGTGGCCTGCACATTGAGCACTGTCCTACAGGGGCACAGATGTCATGGGGAAATCTCACTAACCCCACACTCCAGGGATAAGCAGGTATGGCAAGGTGCCAGTCAGGCCAGGAACCTGTGGGCCTGAGTGGGGAATGAGCAGCTCACTTTCCCTCCATGCTACGCACATACCAGGTCTGACAGTGGCAGTATCTGGCAGAGAGAGGACTTCTATCTCTGCCCCCAGGAGGAGGTGGGGAGGGTGTTGGAAATGATGTGTGTGACCAGCAGATGACACTTGCCAGGGAAGGTGCTGCTGGGGTCCCCTCCACTTCCTTCCCACTGGCAGGTTCCCATGCAGGGCTTGGTGTCCTCCGTCTCGGTACACTTGGCCAGGAGTGGATACTGCCCTAGGAGTGCAGGAATGACTTAGTTGGGATTGGTCCTGCTTTGGACAGAGGGGCAGGACTCAATGACCTCCTGGGGTCTCTTCCAGCCCTGTGATTCTATGATTCTATGACTGTGTGCCATGTAGAGCACTGATGTGAGTGTGTGTCCATGTGGTTCCTTAGTGGTGGCTTGTGGTGGAAAAGTGTCCTACCATGGAGTCGGGGGTAAGGCAGGCCTCTCTAGAAACCCTGTGAACAGGAGCGCAAGGATCCTTTGTGGCAGCCTCATGCAGCTGTCTGCTTGGGACTGGTGCTCCATGTGCTCTCACATGCACAGGCTGCTGTGTAATCCCCAGGTCGAGAAGGCCAAGAGAGGAGCATGCAGCCCCTCACTGCTTCTCCCCACATGTGTCTAGTGAAAGTAATGGAACTCACCTGATGTGTCTTCCTTGACTTCATCTGATCTCTGGGTGACATTCTGGTATGGGATACCAGCTCCAGGGACAGGATGACCTTCTGGCTGGCGGGCATCATGTCCATGCTGGCCTCATCTTCCTCCTCTTCCTTCTGCACCTCCTTCTCTTCATCCTCTTCATCCATGGGCCCACCCTTCGGGAGGCTGATGATGGGTGTCTCCAGGCCAGAGTCAATGATTGGGGGAGAGGGGAGGGAGCAACCGCTCCTCCCAAATTGCAGTGTTGCTGCTCATAATAGCGGCATGACATTCCCTAAGTGGGAACTGTGTTCTCTGGCCTTCATGTATGCCTGCCTAGTTCCTTGATTTTCATGCGCACCTGCTACTGGTTGTGCATGTGGCCCTTCTGGCCCAAACTGGCAGCTATCCAGCCATAGATGTCTGCATTCTGCAGCTGGTGTAGAGCTCCTGGAGGTTTGCTTCCTCTCCCCAGACCTGAATGAGATCCTGGATTTCCACACCAGATCATGAAGGGATCCTCCTCTTCCACCCCTGGGCAGTGGCTTCAGAGCTGGCTGCCAGCTCACTTGCAGCCATGGGAGGCTTGGTGGGAGGGCCCTGGAAGCAGAGAAATCAGAGCAGAGTGCTGCTGTGTGGCACAAGGCTGTCAGAGCCTGTTTGGTGACACAAACTGTTTCCCCTGGGGCTGCAGCTTCAAAGGCTGCAGGGGAAGAGAAACTATAGAGTTCTGATGGGTGTGGACAGAGTGGCTAGCGGGCAGCTGTGAGAAGCCCTGGAGGCCAAATAGTTCAAAATAACTACAGCTGCCCTGTCCACACACCCCCTATTTCGAAGCAATTTTGAAATAGGTGTTATTCCTCAATAAATGAGGATTATTATTCTGGAATAAGAAGCCTGTTATTTTGAAATAATTTTGAAATAATGGGCTTGCTGTGTGGATGCTCACCTTGCTATTTAGAAATAACACTAATTATTTTGAGATAATGCTGCAGTGTAGATGTACCCTTTGTAGATGTACCCTTTGCTTATCTAGATGGTATGGTAGACCCATGTGTAAGGGCTAGATTGTCCTTTGCCTACATACCTATGTTGAGGCTTATAGGAAAAGTAAGACTCTATCCTGAAACCCATAAGACCTCTGCATTAGATTCCCCAGTAAGCAGGCATTGCAGTCCTGTTACTCATCCTACTATAGCACACAGACATGAAGTGGGCAGGGAGAAGTAGAGAATAGAGGAAGCTTTGGCTTCACACCCTCACTTGTCTAATGGAGCTGAGTTTGTGCAGGTGGAGGAGGTAGTATTTTGCTGCTTGTATTGGCCACTGCAAATTACTCCCAATGTGGGAGCAAGGAGGTAAGGAGGAGCCATGTCCACAGTTCCCTAATATATTCCTGTGCCTGTAGTCAACATGCTGCCACTTACTGAAAGGTATGTCCTAATGGTGCACATTAGCCCATATTGCCTAAAAAGAATCCAGCATGGGCATAAAGATAGAGGGGTCAGTTCTTCATGTGTTTTCAGTGGGGCCCTAATTTAAAGATGGACACAAGTTTATTAACACAACCCAAAGAAACTGAATTCCAGTACTGTCAGTCTGCACAATGAAAAACATTGCACTGTGGTATAGATTATTCCCAGAATTAAGGCTCCGGTCTCTAGCCATCTGGTGGTTTCCCTCTTCTTCATTTCACTTCTAACCATAGGGACCCAGAAGATTATATATATATATTTAGACAGGAGGTCTAGAACAATGTTCTCTCTCATTTTTCCATTCATATGCGGATTAAAATTTGTTATGTGCACCAAGGAATGTGCAGATGTGCACCACCAATAGAAACACATACTGCTGGCTGTGGTAGGTTGTGGGTGCTCTGCTAATCAGCTGAGTAGCACCTGAGTTTCTCCTAGGTGGCCACCCAAGTGCTCAGCTTACACGGAGCACTGGTCTAGAGGTGTCTCCATCCAAAGCTCATTGGAGTCGCCCCTAAAGCGGCATTTTGCAGTGGTCATGATGCTACTAGCCATGAGCAATCCAGATGGCTAGCAGTGTCATCTGAAAGAGTAGGGTCTGAATGTACATCCACCTTCTCACCTTTGAAGTTGGTTCTTCTTGGTCAGGTCTGAGAACATACATGATGGAATGGTGTGAGGAAGCCCCTGTCCCTGCTCTCCCTGTTCTGTGATGGAATGGAATAGAGTATCCAAGCCACTCAATCAAGCATCCTTTACAAACAGTATATTCTCAATCAAAATGGTAAAAGAAAAGAATGGCCACTGTAACTGAAAAGCGCATCAGGCAGGCATTCACACTGAAGGTCGTGTATCATACTTTCCGTATTAATCTTTGTTAAATCAGTAGCCACAGTGTTACATGGGAATTAAATATAAACTCATCAAACTATTCAGAATGAAGTTACCAATCTCTATTCAACATCTAATCACTTCTGTTATTCAATTGAACAGCCTCCTGAGGATTCTAAGAAAAACCAATGTACATATTTTCATTAAACTTTTTGAGTCCAGTGTTGAAAGAATCACCCCCAAAACCTGTGAAAAGTTGACATGTCAAAATTTCACTTGGCAGTGTGCAATATGCCATGTTATATGACTATATACTTTCCAATGAGCCATAAAAATGCAGTATTGACTACTTATAGTCACTAAAGAACCAATGCTAGTATTAACAAGAACAGTGCCATTAATTTTAGAGGCCAGATTGTACATCGGATGATTATACTGCATTCTCCTAGCCCCTCTACCCCCCCTCCTATGACCCCCACTCCCGTGTATTTCCAAATAGTGATTATTCTTCACTACTTGCTGGGCTAAACTGCTGTGTTCCTGCTTGCTCTTAAACAGCTGCTATGGTCAGTGTCAGAAAGCATTGGTTGCAGCAATAAGTGCATTATACACATGCATATAGCTGTGAGTACTTTTACATATAGTTGTACATTCCAATTTTTTAAGTTATTAAATAAAGGAATTAAATAGTTATTTTCCTTAATATAGAGTGAGAAAAGAGAAGTCATTTTACATGCATTTAAAAATTGTCATGTTTTCATAATTCTTTCTTCATAATGTCACATTTCCAGATTAGGAGTTGAGAAGTATGGTATGAATACGTGCTATCCTTCATTAAGGGCTCAATGTTGGCCTTAATCCAGCAGCCACACACGTTCTTATCTTCATGCTTGTGAGTGCTCCTGCTAAAGTCAATGACCGTGCTCATGTGCATAAAGTTAAGCATATGCATAAGGGTTTGCGGGGTTGGGGCCTCTTTGTTGTCTGTTATTCATTTGATTTTCTTCAACATGTCTAATGATGTTTTCTGAATAAATAATTCTCGCAATGTCTTGGTGGCCCTTTAGCTCTTGTTCTTCACTGAATTATCCAGTTCCTTCAATACTACAGGTTAGACCTCCCTGGTCCAGCATCCTTGGGACCTGACTGGTCCTGAAGGAGGGAGTTTGCTGGACCAGGGGAGGTTGGCTCCTCGTACCACCAGGCTCCGCAGCCAACTCTGGAGCACTGTGCTCCATTGCCCCAGGGCTGTTGGAGTTCTGCTGTCCCGAGGCTGCCAAGTTCCACAGCCCCAGTGCCACCATGGCTCAACTGTCCTGGAGCTGCCAGGGCTCACTGCCCCAGGGCCACTGGGGTTCCACAGACAGCCCTGGGTCTGCTGGGACTCCACTGTCCTGTGCCGCTGGAGCTCTGTGGCCAGTTTCTCCTTGTCAGGGATCTCTGGTTCAGGGGCTGTCTGGTCCAGCAATATCCGTGGTCCCTGCCTGTCTATGTTGCCCCTTTAAGTCTTATTTGTATAATAATTTAAAATAAGACTCAAGAAGGTCTGTTTGTGGAGTCAAATGTTCTCAGTGTATGACATTTCTTTTCCAAGAGATGGGGAAAGATTGTTGAAAGTTTGAATCTTGGAAAGTTTCAATACAAATCGTCTGTTTTAAATATTAGACCCTTCCAGAATAAATCTCTTTCTATTATTATTTTGGATTGTGATCATAATGGATGACTTAAAAGTTGGATGGCAGAGAGGACTTTATGCCTTTCATTAGATATTGTTCATCAGACTATTTTGTCCCGTCATTATGAAAAGGGCTTTGATTTTAAAGTGACATGTTTAAGATAAAATAATCATATTAAAATACTCCTAACTTTGCAAAAAAGTAAATCAAATTTACATTGTACTATTTGTGCCAGTTGTTTATTTTGAGTATCTACCATAATGAAAACAGACTAGTCATTTTCACTATAATTTATAGTCTGTTTCTCTTTTAAGCTTTCATGCACTTGCAATGTAATGTCTGGGTTGCAACTGTGGTAGGAAAGTTTATCTTTATTTATTTGCATTGGAATTTAATAAGAAATCACGGAAACATTTTTATTGGCAGTAGTAAAATTATCTTTACTAAACATAAATGTGTGGCTTATTTTTTTATCTGATAATGTGTCTTTAAAACGTAAGAGCTTTTCACACTACATTTTTCTTCATCTCCACTCTTTATTGCTCATCACATATCTTTTCTAATTCCACTGGAATTGTGTGGGAATCTTTTGAGTGACCAAATTTTCAGGCAGAGGATCTGAAATTGAAAATTCTTAAACATGGGAATAATGTTTATTCAAGTGTCATTAAATAAAATGAAGACATTACACAACTTTGGTAGAATTTTTTTTTCATAATAGGAAAGTTTTTCCACAAAGATACAATGCTAATAATAGGACATGAAAAGAAAGTACATGAATTAACATGACAGTGCACAGAGTAAAAGTCAGATTTAAATTTCCAAGTCTCCGGTGGCTGTGTTAAATGCACCATTCAGTAAGTTCCAATTTTAATCTGATTTTTTTGTTAGGCAACACCACAGCATCAGCAGGCAATAGGTTGCCATCTGCAATGGTGCCTGGCAAGATATTTCCAGTTAAATTGAAGTTTTAGTTGCTCTCTATCCTTAAAGAGGGCAGACTTTTTTACTACTGAATTATTGTAACCAACATCTGGCCCTTTGAGTGATTTCCAGCAATAGGGAATAAGAGTTTTGCCATTTGAAAGTTGAATTTGGATTCTATTAAAATTATGATCTATATACTCTTTAATTTATTGGCATTGTTTAATAGTCGTGACCACTAAATGTTTCAAGTCAGCTGCATCCCCAGGACTCAGTCTTTTCCAGTCTCATCTAACTACAGATACTATTTCAGTTTAGCGAACTGACTTCCAAGTGCCATGTATAGTTTGTTTTATTCTTAACAGGGTTTTCAGGGTGGGGAGAGAAGAGAGAGGATTAATTTCTCTTGTACACTATCCTCCACATGCAGGCTATTCTTTGGAAAGTGTGACACAGTCAGTACGATATGCATTTTCAGATGATGGATAGAGGAAAATTCTGAGGGGAAGCAGTGGTGGTCAGATGATTCCATCTGGTTGTGGGCAGCATTCTCTCTCTCCTCTCCCATCCCCGGTCTCAATAAACCTGTTTTTAAGAGTAAATAACTGAATGAAAACACATTTCTTGGAAAACCGTCGTAATTTAACGCATGTAAATAAAAGCTTTTGTAATAGCCTTGGTCATACTGGGATTTCTCAAATAAGTATTTAAAACAACGATCAGTTTTTAATTGAGCAGAACCCAAGCGGATAGTGTATTTATGTTTTCTTTCATTTCTATCCTTCCTATGAAACAGAAATGATTGCAACCTCTGTAATATTTTCATTTAAAACTCCATTCAGACATGGCAGTGCCAAACATTTCTGAGGTTTATCATTTTATGGATGGGTACCATTCAGATTTACGTAGAGGCCAGGTGATTCAAAGAGGATCCTTTGGAGCACAGGAGCTATACAAAGGCCTGTGTTCTTTATTTAGCAGACATTCTTTGCATTCTGAAAGATGCTTTTATTTGTGCAGCACATGGTACAACTCTGATTTGGCACCTCTGAGTATTACCTCAATGCAAATATATATTTAATAATAAAATAATGATGATTAGTAATAAAATTTTCTTTGCTGTGTTTATCAGAACTACATGGGCTCGTCATACCATTTCCTTTTTAAAATTCTTTTATTATTCAGATGAAAATCAACATGGCACAAATAGAATAAAAACTAGTTAACTGATTGGTCTCAGAATGTAATCGTAAATGAAAATTCATAATAAAGAGCATATTTCTAGTGAGGTTCTGAGGAGATTGGCTCTTGATGCTATGCAGGCCCATTAACAGGTGGGGAGGAGGCAAAGGGGACAACTACCCTGGGGCTTGGTGATTCAAAAGGTTCCGGGGTTCCCTGCCTCTGAAGCAGCTACTGTGGAGATCATGGGTCCCTTCAATCAGGGACAGAGCCCCACACATTACACTCCGGATAGTGCTGAAGACTGCTGAGGGGAGCCTAGCTCCAGCCCTGCCCCTTCTGCCTGAGGTGCTGCCCCTCAGACCCACTGGTGCTATGATGTTTAACATTTTTATCAATGACTTAGAAAATCATTACTGATAAATTTTGCAACTGACAAATTACTGGGGAAATGGAAAATAACGAAGAGGACAATTCATAGATTTGGATTGGTTGGTAAACTGGGCACATTAAAACATACTGTTTGCTTATGGCCAAATATGAAGGCATCTAAGAACAAAGAATGCTGGCCATACTTACAGGATGGGGACTGTACTGAGAAGCAGTGACTCTGAAAAAACTTGGGGGGGGGGGGTTGTCATGCTGGATAATCGGCTAACTATGAGTCCCCAGCAGTGTTCCCTCTAATTTTTTCCACACTTGAACAGAATTAATTTTCTCATGTGCACAAATGTGGAGATGATGTGCAACTCACTACCTTCCTATTGGTGTACAGAGCAAAATTCATGTGGCAGGAGCAGGACCAAGGGGTTCAGAGTTTTGCAGGGGGCTCAGGGCTGGGACAGAGGGTTGAGATGCAGGAGTGTGAGGGCTCTGTCTGGGGGTGTGGGCTTTAGATTGGGGCTGAGCTTATGGGGATCAGGGTTAGAACAGAGGTTTAGGGTTCAAAGGCTTTGGTTGGGGGTGCAGGCTGTGGGAAAGGGCTGAGTATGAGGGGCTTGGAATACAAGATGAGGGTTCCAGGTTTTGGGAAGGGCTCAGGGTTTGGGGTTCATTGCAGGAAGGGGAACAGGCTCTGGGCTGGTGGTGTGGGCTTGTTATCATGCTCATTGACATCAGCTGAGGCTCTGTCAGGTACTGTAGGAAATTCCTACTTCAGAGTCTGTAGGTCACTGAACCCTCCCAACAATAATTGACTTCCCCACACTCAGGCTATGTCTACACTACAGGCTTCCCGCGCAAAAAGCATTTTGTGGGTGGGATCTTCTGCAAAAACTTATTGTGCAAAAGCGCGTCCACACTGCAAAAGTGAATAAAAAAAGCGATGCACTTTTGTGCAAGAGAGTGTACAGACTGCATGGATGCTCTCTCACAAGGCAACTCTGATTGCTATTTACAGAATGGCCACCAAGGCACTTGTGCTTTTTTTGATTGCCTTTTTTTTGTGCAATAAACCCCTGTTCTCAAGCTACACATACCTTTTTGTGCAAGAGCTCTTGCACAAAAAGAAGTTATTCCTCGTAGAAAGAGGAATACCTATTGCGCAAAAACCCCTCTGGTCTTTTGATTTTTTTGCAAAAAAATGCACTTGAGGTGTGGATGCTCTGTGAGTTTTTGTGGAAAAATGGATGTGAGCTTTTGTGGAAAAATGGACGAGTTTCCACAAAAACTCTGTAGTGTAGACATAGCCTCACAGTACTCCACTTGTAGGGCATTTGTTATCTGACTGAAGAGGAGGACAGTATGTGGACTTTTTCTGGATTCCTCAATGGTGGCATGAACTTTGGAGGGAGAGACAGAGACAGAGAGAGATGAACTCTTTGGTCTTCCCAGGTCTGCTTATACTTTAGGTCTTTTCACGCCAAGAAAAGAAGGATCAGTTTGAGAAGCATATGTTTATGTTATTTAACACATGGATTCATTTTTCATATTGATTTTCATCAGAAATTTTTAAGTATTTTTTAACTAAATGAATTTTGTCATGACATGTATTATGATCTAGGAAATGACAACTTTTCATTGAAAAAACAAAAATAGTTTTTGTCTAAAAATTTTTGGTGTTTGGTTTGTTGATAAAAAGCCAGAATTGTTGATGAAAAGCCAGAAAGCCAGGGAAAATTCCCTCTTCTCCTTCCCCCCACAGTTTCTAATTGAAGCACTAGTAATAGTCTGTTTGTAACACTGACTAATTCACACTACATATATTGAAACTAATAGCACAATTTACTAGTTTGTGGGATTATTTGCACAATAAGGTACTACTAGTCATCATGAGTAAGCATGGTAGATATTTGTGTTTGTTTATATAGGAACTGGATGATGTTTATGTCTCCCTAAGATTTACATAGCATAACAAAACGTAGACACTTTCAACCAAAGACAGATATATAAAACATTTACTCTATACCTTTATGCAATTTGTAAATCTTAAAATACCCATTCATAGGCCCAATACTTCAATGGGATGACTGCCACTTGTGAGAGATTGTGAGATGGGGGAATTCAGCATCTCACTGGAGATGCTCAGTACCTTGTCAGATTAGGTCCCTGCAGACAAGCATCTGGCAACTACAAATAACAAAACATCAAAGTGTTCCTTCTCTTTATCTCTCTCCATCTTTTAAACCACTTTCAAATTGTGGGATTTGAAGCTTTGAGTGTGTGAGGCCTGGCTGACCACCACAGTCCTCAGAACCTAACTGTGAAATATGTTTTATCCAGGTATTGGTTTGTGGTTCGTTAGTGGTTCCAAGAAATGACATAATGAATAACGACATCATTCTAACATCAGTTGTGGGGAACATTGATAAGGGATACAACTGCATCACTAAGCAGAGAGAGGTAATACATAGGAATCTACAGCTACTGTATGACAATGATTTTTGTACATGATACGATGTGGGAGAAAAGGCCTGTGTATCAAAAGTGTGTATCTAGCAGTATGGGTCAGACTGAAAATCCCTTTCAGTATAGTCCATAATCAAGACAATGATACTATAAGTCTGAGGAGTCACTCACCAATCTAACCCTTTATTGAATAAATTATAGGCATTGATCATTTTTACACTGAAAATTCTTACTAAGGGGCAGCTTCACATAGACAGCATGACAAAAGGGTATCTTACAATACAAGTGGTCCCACAGGAGTCAGTGAAATCCTGCCTTGAGTAAGATGCTACTTACAATGAATAAGGGTAGTAAAATTTGTCCTGCTGAATTTTGGAAAAAGGTAATTATATGATACACAGAGCCAGATTGTGGAACCTGTTCTCATTTTGCTAAGAACTATACTCATAAAAAACTAGAACCAGTACTTTTAATATCTTCATTCAAGTGCACACCAGCATAAAAATATGCACGGCGCAGCCTGCATGGCATGCTTAAAAAAAAAAAGAGATAAAGAGAGAGAGCACAAGTAAAAAGAGAACAAAAGGTCATGAATATTTGTAGAAAGATTATAAGCAGAATATAAATTATTAGGATAATGATTTAAAGAAAAAATACCTATTGATCGATCATACAAAACTAGCAAGAATCAGAAAATTCAGATGACCATAATAGGGAAATTATGTGTATGGACAGATAAATGACTTATTGAACTCGGTGCAGAAAAATGTTAAGCAATAAAACATGCTCAAGATAAAGCTTAAAATGAAGCACAATGCATGATATAGAAGTACTGTGTAATAATCATGAAATGAATCTCTCTTTTGGAAATAAATGCAAAGTTGGTTCTTTGATTTATGGGCTGACCATATAGTTAGATCGATAGATGACTACAGAGATTACACAGACATTATCTGTATAATGTTTGGTCAGCTGTAAAGTACAAAGCACACAGAATCTTTAGATGAATGAGATATACAGTGAAACAATACCTCCTTCTTATATAGTATTTTCCAATAGTAGTTCACAGATAAATAACAACGTAAATAGCAATAGGTGGATTATGGGAAGTGTAGGTTACCTGTAGATAGACATTTTTCAGCCATATTATTAGGCATTAGTGAACCAGCCTTTGTAATACTCTGTGCATTTTTAGTCATATTTTAAAGAATGAACTTTCTTGAGATGTAAAAGGCATGTGTGCCTGCTCAAATAGTCACTGAAGCCATTGGGCATTGGATTGAGTCATATATAAGAGAATGCACTTAGCAGCTCACAAGATGCTCTCAGAATCGCTGCACCTCCCTTGTCCTGGCCATAAGGAAAGTTAGGAAATCACAGTACAAACTCTGGAAAAGAAAATGGTTGCCTTGTTCCAGACAGTTGCCAGTTACAAAACAGGAAATCATTATGCAGTGAAGCCAAATAAGGGACAAAACAAATATTGAAGCAGCTGAGATTTCATAGGTATTAATACGTGAATTTGAGATGCAAGGCAGATCACAAAAGAAACTGACAGTCTGTCTCCCTCCCATATCTACCAAGAAAGGCCTGACTGGAACGTGTGAATTTTTTGGATCCCTAATATTTCCAGAGTTTCTAATTGGAGTCCACCGTGGACAGAGCTGGGTGATTATTTTTGGATTAATGGTTTATATGCCAGAAATGCACTTCGGAGCAACACAAATTTGCTGAATAGTTTCAGCCAAAAAAATTGATGGTGGTGAGAGAACTAAAATATAAATTCATATTTCTGCCCTGAATGAGGCATAAGGGGGACTGAATCCAGGTCTTCCATATCCTGGGTGAGTGCATTAATTACTTTATCAGTTATAAAGTCAGGTATCCTCCTCCTTCTGTGGCTGTTTTGTGAATCCAGTCCTTTAAAAATGCCCTTAAACAAACTATTGGATTTGATCCAAATCAGACTTTTTCATTTTGCCAAAAAAAATTGAAAAATTTCAGATTTGGTTGAACCCAAATGGCTTTTTTATTTTTTAGTTTTTTAGTTTTTCAGAACTGCCAGTGACAAAACAAAACAAAACAAAACAAAACAAAACAAAACAAAACAAAACAAAACAACACAATTATTTGTTTAACTCTAACTGTGAGGTTACTATTCAGGCATGTGGTTGGGTTGGCTGCCTTTCCATTCAAAACACTGTCTCCTTCTGATTCTTTGTCTCTTCTAAGAAGTTTTCATACTGTATTTCAGAGGCTAAGGCTCTGCTGTGATCTGACATATTATCCATGTGTTGAGCTATTACATGCTCTCTAGTAATAGTACAATATTTATCTTCTGTGTAAATCTATACCTAGCTTTAAGGACCACTGACATCCCAGTATGAACTGTTGGTTGCTTTTACTTTCCAAGGATTTTATGTTTTTGTGGCTTAGAAATACACAATCTCATTGCTGATTCAAGTGGAAAATATAACTTGAATATTATTATGTTTCCTGCTTACTTTAATACACTGACTCCCAGATCTTGATAGCATTAGAAGTACAGGAATAAAACCCTTGATACCATACCAAGCATATCTGTGTACTATATTCAGTCGCATATAACAATCAGAGAAGAGCCTGACATCCACTATATACTTGAGTGTATATGGCCACAACAACCATGCATATTTAAGACAGTATACATACAGTCAAGGCAGTTCCCCACTCTGGAACTTCAGGTGCAGAAGATGGGGGCCTGTAAGAGACTTTAAAATACGGTGCCACTAGAGGCTTCTATTTAAAAAACTCCCCAAGATCACAGATTCCCTGGACTTCAGTTGGTGTCACTGCCACCACCCAAATGCAAAAATAATCAAACAAACAAAACCCCCACAACCTTTGAGAGCCCAGAAAGACACATTTAGGATTTTCCTTCTGCTGTGTACCCTCAAGCACTGTAATCCTCCCTTTGGAGAGAGCTTGAAAAAAACCCTATTATTTTTCTTAATAGCTGACCTTGAAGCCTTAGTCACGTGCACACAGAACATCCTTCCTTTTAGGAAACAAGAATCAGATCCTGGTCTTAAAAAGGTGACTTTGTATTAACAATGCAAAGAAAACATACTTAGTTAAATATTACTGGGCTGCTAGGTGTTACAGAGTAGCTGATAAAAGAAAGATTAAAAAACAGAGAATTGTTTCCCTGAGATTCAGTTTGGAAAGTTACAATGTAAGGGGGTAGTTACAACTGCTCAGCACAGAGAAGTCCAGTAAACCCAACAATAAAGAAAATAACCTGATCCTGTGTGACTAAACATTCCCTGTTTTACTCACATATCTGTTATTCCAAGGTTATAAGAATATAAGAACATAAGAATGGCCATCCTGGGTCAGACCAAAGGTCCATATAGCCTAGTATCCTATCTGCTGACAGTGGCCAATACTAGATGCCCCAGAGAGAGGGATCACAATAGGTAATTCTCATGTGACCCCCTCCCCTGTCTCCCACTTGCAGAGAAACTGAGGGTAGGGGCACTATTCCTACCCAACCTGGCTAATAGCCACTGATAGACCTAACCTCCATGAATCTATCTAGCTCTTTTGTGAAACCCTGTTAAAGGTCTAGCCTTCACCGCATCCCCCAGCAAGGAGTTCCGCAGGTTGACTGTGCATTGAGTGAAGAAAAACGTCCTTTTGTTTGTTTTAAACCTGCTGCCTATTAATTTCATTTGGTGACCCCTAGTTCTTATATTGTGGGAATAAGTAAATAACTTTTCCTTATTCACTTTTTCCATATCAGTCAGGATTTTATAGACCTCTATCATATCCTCCCTTAGACTTCTCTTTTCTAAGTTGAAAATCCAAGTCTTTTAAAGTTCTCTTCATTTGGAACTTGTTCCAAACCCCTAATCATTTTTGTTGCCCTTTTCTGAACCTTTTCCATTGCCAATATATCTTTTTTGAGATGAGGCGACCACATCTGTATGCGGTATTCAAGAAGTGGGTGTACCATGGTTTTATACAGAGGCAATAAGATATTTTCTGTCTTATTCTCTATCCCTTTTTAAATGCCTCCTAACATTTAATTTGCTTTTTTGACAGCCGTTGCACACTGAGTGGATGTTTTCAGAGAACTTCCACAATGACTTGAAGATCTCTCTTGAGTAGTTATAGCAAAATTAGTCCCCATCATATTGTATATATAGTTGGGATTATGTTTTCCAATGGGCATTATTTTACATTTATAAATGTTAAATTTCATTTGCCATTTTGTTGCCCAATCACTTAGTTTGGTGAGATCTTTTCAAACCTCTTCACAGTCTTCTTTGGTCTTAACCATCTTCAGCAGTTTGGTATAAAGTGCAAATTTTACCACCTCACTGTTTACCCCTTTCTCTAGATCATTTATAAATAAGTTGAATAGGATGGGTCCCAAGACAGACCCTTGGGGGATACCACTAGTTACCTCTCTCTGATCATTTATTTCTGCCCTTTGTTTCCTGTCTTTTAACCAGTTATCATTCCACAAAAGGACCTTCCCTCTTATCCCATGACAACTTACTTTACTTAAGAACCTTTGGTGAGGGACCTTGTCAAAGGTTTTCTGGAAATCTAAGTATACTACATCCACTGGATCCCTCCTGTCCACATATTTGCTGACCCCATCAAAGAACTCTAGCAGATTAGTAATGCATGATTTCCCTTTACTAATCTTCTAGAGTTCTTTGAGGGGATCAACAAACATGTGGACAAGGGGGATCCAGTGGATGTAGTATACTCAGATTTCCAGAAAGCATTAGAAAAGTTTCCTCATGAAATGCTCTTAAATAAAGTAAGTTGTCATGGGATAAGAGGGAAGGTTTAGTTGCTGGATTCTCTATGACCTGCACCGTGGCTCAATTCATGTCTCCCAGCTCTCATTTAGTCACACAAAGGCTACAGCTTTACTGCACCTTTCTTCCACAAAAGCTTATGCAAAAAAAAGCCTGGATTAGCATATTGCTGTGCTTCATTTGCATAATTAATTAGGGGCCATTTTTGCACAAGAGGCTTTTGCATAAAAAGGACCTGGGTAGATGGCTCCTTTTTGCACAAAACCCCCTTCTTGCGCAAGAGCTGTTCTTCCTGAAAAAATGAGGCAGAATGGTTCTTGCGCGAGGGGGGGAGTTTGCTCCTTTTTGTGCAAAAGCCTGTTGTGCAAAAACGGCCCCTAATTAAGTATGCAAATGAAGTGGACGAAGGGTGCAGTATAGATGTAGCCAAAGAGTGGAATAGGAAGACCACTGCTCAAAAGCCCACACTCTTTTTTCATTGGCTCCCCTGGCTTCTGGCCAACTCACTTCCTGCTTCTCCAGCATTCCTGAAGATTCTCTAAGACCCACTGTCTATGGTTTCAACCCTTATATAAGCAATTCAGAGAACTAAATAAGTAGAATGTCCACAAAAGGTTTTTACACCTTCTATTCCTTACACCTAGCCCTTTTATTTGAGCTATGGAACAAATGCCCTACAGGGAAGCAATGAACTTTCTCTTTGATAAATTTTCTATGCCCTTATGAGCTCCAAAATAGTGACACAATAAATTCACTCTATTGTCAGTTGAAGCAAAGCAGCATGGGGAGTGTAAATCACATCTGATTGGGGAGCTGGTACTTGCTTGAGTTTAGCTTGATTTCTCCTCATGTTTCCCTGAAGAGTGTGAGCCATCTAGCCAATCATGAAACATATCTGAAGAAAATCCTGATCAGGTGGTTTTAACCAGAAGTTATTCTCTACTCCATGTGTGCTTTATGTGTGCTCAAATGATTGTGAGAAAGTCTGGGAGAAACAGTGCCAAAGAAGCATCCATCTCAAAATATACTAATATATCATATATGCTACTGTACTTTCTAGGGTCCTAGCTTGGAACCAGAACACTGGCTGAATAGCTTGTCTATATGAATAGGATATACACAGGGAAAAGAACACTTTTTTCATGGTCTCCTTTAAACTAACTCTCTTGATCAATGAGTTCCCATCTGCAAAGAAGGATGGCTTGTGAGTCAGGATAGTTACAGATGCATCAGCTCCACCCTTTGCTCTTCCTCACACCCAGGCATTGGGCTATAGGCAGTCCCTATGGTAATATGAACTTTCACTATGTGCTCTTCACATCTTGCTTCCTCATGCCAAAGTTGGGGTTTCACTAATTCTTCTATGTAGAAGCCTGTCAGGTCCAAGAATAAGGTAGCATTTGGTCCTTGAAGGAGTTTGTCTTTAGGGGTACGTCTAGAATACATGCCTTTGCCGACAGAGGCATGTAAAATAGGCTACCCGACATAGTCAATGAAGACGGGATTTAAATATCACCGGCTTTATTAAAATAAAAATGGCCGCCACGCTGTGCTGGCTCAGTTGATCATCCGCACAGCACGCGAGTCAAGACGCGGATTGGTTGACAAGGGAAGCGTTTGTTGACCGCTCCCTTATGCCAGCTTCATTAACTATGTCGGGTAGCCTATTTTACATGCCTCTGTTGGTAGAATCATGTAGTCTAGACGTACTCTAGGTGGTGAAACCTGTCTCCTAGAAAGATAATGATGATTTTACAGTTTACAAATATACGTATTTTCAACTTGCTTTTCATTTGAGGAATTCAGACCTTCTTAATAGGCATTAATTAGCTAAGACTTACCATACCATATCATATTAGTTTATCCATTTCACAGATGGATAAACTGATGTACAGGAATGATGTGTAAGTAGCATAATATCATGTGACAAGTCAGAAATAGAATGTACATGAACTGAATCCAAAATGAATTCTCTAAACATAGATGTACTGATGATCTAACTAGTGGACTCTATAGAGATCCTTTGTCAAAATCCTCAGGACTTTGTCAAAGTCCTCATGTGCTTGTTCTAATCAGATTGGCAAAGTGATGTCCGATTGGACATATAAGGAGTAAGGTCCAGGGTTTGCAATTCTTATAATGGGAAGTCTTTCAGTGAATCAGACTGGAGCATTAATTTCTATTAAAACAAACTGTCGACTAGACTTGAAGAGTAAAATAATATTATTTTAACATTTTTGGCTCTAACACTTTAAATATAAAGATTCTTTCTTGGAAAAGTGATTAGAATATTAAAATGCTATAAAAGTAGGCATTAGCTGATGATCCTGTCATTATGTTGAGTACCCATGGATTCACCTCAGTACACCTAGTGATTTCACAAAGGCCATTATTTCATGGCTACATCCCTTTCTTCAGAGCTTATTACTTTAAATAAAAAATGTTAATGGTTTCTGAGAAGCTCATGATGAGAAATGGAGGATTTCAAACTCAAAGAAGTCACTCTCCAAATTTCAAAGCTTGTGTTAAACTTGCCATCAAATGCCTGAAATTCTCAGTGGAACAATAATATGTCAATATGAATTAAGCCTCGCTTTAAACTGACCAGCCATTTAGGCATACTTTATTTATTAAATTATGCAGCACTGCTTGGTGTACCAAAGGTGAAATAATACCATGAAGAATGTTTGCACATTTGTGAGTAAATGGATGAAATTGTGTGGCCTGATACAGGCCAGAGGTCAGAATAGTTGCTGTAATCATGCTTTGTGGCCTTAAAAATCTATGAATGAATAGAGTAGTTGGCTTCCAAACAATGGCACCCGGCTACAAGGAAATGGGTCACTTTAAAAGTTTACCTGGATGGATAGACAAACAGATAGACAGACAAAAAGGACTGTGCAAGACATTTCAATTCACAAAAAAACTAGGCAAAAGTCACATGAGTTCCATTGCACAAACTTTCTCCAGCAGCCTGCAGCCTCTTTTTTACCCCACAGACCCTCCCATTCCATTCTTGGTCCCCTCTATGCAATAGACTCTAGGATTCCCTGTACACAAGCTGCTGACCTTCCACCAGATCCAAGCCCTCCTTGGGAAGCTCTCCTGGCTTTGCTCTTCCTTCCAAAAGTTTTCAAGGGAAAATTGAATGACTCCATAGTGTAGATATAGTGTCAAGGAGCTCCATTTATTTAGCTTAACTAAAAGATTCAGGAGTGAATTGATTACATTCTGTCAGTATCTACTGATACTGATATTTAAAAATGGACTCTTCAATCTAGCAAGTAAAGGTAGAACACAAGCCAATCACTGGAAGCTGAAGCTAGAGAAATTCATGCTAGAAATAATATGGATTTTTTGACAGATTAATTAACCATTGGCTCATTGGATCAACTGATAATTTTAAAAACAAAATTAAATGTTTTTTTTTCTAAGATATTTGCTCTAGGAATTTTTGGAGGAAGTTCTCTGGCTTACATAATACAGGAGACCAAACTAGATGATCATGATGGCTCCTTCTGGCTTTGGAGTCCATGAATCTATGAACAGTATGGTGGCTTCAGCAACCTTATTTTACTATCACAGTTGGAAGCTGGAGGTGAGGCATAGTGAAGGGCTGGGTCCAGGCTGTCTCTATCAATTCAGAATAGGAGGAACCAGCCAGCAGACTGCCTACTTCTCACCTCTGAAGAGATCAGGAGTGAAGGGAGCAACAGTCAGCTAAAACTCTTTGGGAGTGGTGAGGGAAAGTATAGCTAACCTCCCTTCCTCTCCAGAAGCAGGTGATAGTGGGATGGAGCCTATTGGGGATAAATTGTAACAACCATATTGTTCATTCGGAATCCAGAGAGTTGTGATGGCAGACAACTCCTAGTTACATGTAGTGCATGTTTTGGTCCTGATTTTGCTTAAGCTGATTCTCTGCAATTAACAGATTGATCACACGTGCTACAGCAAATTCTTCTATTAGAATAAATTAAGTCATCATGTGTTATGTCCCCCAGTCTACAGTAATACCGAGTAGGTGCTGAACGATCACACTGCATGATGGGAGCAAGTTCCAAATTTCAGGGGCATAATTTGTTCCAGTGTGTTCCTTTTTTTAAAGGTGGGGTACTGTGTTTGCCCATCTCCATTCTTCTCACTCATGTTTGTTCTCAAATAATTGCTAATGGTTCCTTAAATATCTTAGGGTGAATTTTATCAGGCCTTGCTGACATGAATACATCCAACCTATGGCTGTGTCTAGACTGCATCCCTCTGTTGACAGAGGGATGCAAATGAAGTACATCAAAATTGCTAATGAAGCCGGGATTTAAATATCCCATGTTTCATTAGCATAAACATGACTGCCACTTTGTTTTGACACGGAGTTTTGTCGACAGAAAACAGCAGTCTAGACGCGGATCTGTCAACCTCAAAAAATTAGGTTTACAGGATCTGTTGAAAAAGGGGTTATTGTCGACAGATCTGCATCTAGACTGCCATGTTTTGTTGACAAAACTCTGTTGAAAAAAGCAGCAACCATATTTATGCTAATGAAGCACAGGATATTTAAATCCTGGCTTCATTAGCAATTTTGATGTGCTTCATTCGCATCCCTTTGTCGACAAAGGGATGCAGTCTAGATGTAGCCTATCTGAACATTCTTTAAGCTATTTGTTCCCTATTTTGGCTTGTGTGTGTTCCTTCCTTATTGTTAATATTAATTGTGTTGAGTACCTGAGTTAAAACCTTTTAGTGAGGACTGAAACAAAATAGGCGTTAAATACCTCAGCTTTTGTGAAGTCATTGTTATTCTCTCTCCTTCCTCACTAAGTAGAGGCCCTAAACTTTACTTTTCTCATGCTTCTAATATATTTAAAGGACCTCTTCTTTTTGCCTTTTTGTGTCTTGCTATGTGTAACTCATTTTGTGCTGAGCCTTTCTGATTTTGTCCCTATATAAATGTGCTATGCTTTTATACTCTTCTTTAGCAATTCATCCATGTTTCCACTTTTTGGAGGATTCTCTTTTTTTTTTATTTTTACCTTAAGGTCATTGAACAGATCCTAATGGAGTCATGCTATTACTATTCTTCCTATATGTCTGATATTTAGCAATGCAGTGATAATTGGAAATTGAAACCGACTCCCAAGTTGTGAACATGAGTAACATGTGTTAGACATATGCCTTCAATCTCAGAGGCAGATATATATCTCACTATTTATTCTGGGAACTTTTCCCCACGTTCTAGCATCATCTGGTTTCAAGGGGTCTCCTTGAAATTGGGTACAACGGAATGTGCAGCAGAATAGCAGATCAGGAACAAAATCTACATATCTCAGGACCTGATTCTGCTACCATTAGTCTAGAAATAGTCCCATTGACTTCAGTGGGACTAATGGATTTAGGTGCTACTCGACACAAATGAGAATGTCAGAAGTAGAGCCCATCAAAATAAATACAATGAATTACATAAAATTATTGGTTTTGATGCAGTTTCTTATATGGTTGCTGAACTATCTATGTCAGTACAATTCTCTGGGTATATCATAAACAGGCAAAGATGGGACACATATGAACAACACGTGTAGAGTAAATTGAGGCAGTCCATGGTATCTTGCTGAGAACTGACAAACTCAAACCTGAAAGTATCAGGCCAAGCTTGGGAAGTATACAGTTCAACAGTTACTGTGACCCTGATTCCCATGGCAACTACATTCCAAAGGGGCCTCTCTCATTCTGATAAGGCCTGGCTGGTATCAGCCAGGCTACGCGGGTTTCCCTGTCTCTTGTGCTTTCAGATTAATGAGCTTGAATCTCAAGAACTGTTCCAGGATGGGGTTGGAGTCGTCCATCCCACCTAGACATCACAAGTTCGGCTAACATCCTGTTTATGTTGGCACATGTAGCTTGTTAGGAATAATTACCTGTATCAGTGATAGTATGTTTAATTGGCAATGGGTGGAGATGCTGAGTAACTGTCTTAGACCATTGGCTTATGTGCATATCTCACTTCTGCTGCTAGACCTATCAAATCACTTCTCCATCCATCTGTGACCTATATAATCTAATGTATGTTTTGGTTAAATTAGCGCGCTCTGGGCTAACCACCTGGTCCGCACTCCACCAGCGCTGTGTGAACCAATAAATTCTCTGCTTGTTTTCACCAATACCCAGTGTGTCTGGAGATTATTCCCAACAACATGCATCGGATAGCTGTTCAGCTCAACAGCTGCATCGTGCACACTTTTGTGCATGTGGTCCAGATAGTCTGTAGGCATTTGAAAGATGAGTATTGAAATGACATGATGGTGAGCTTTTTATTTCTATTCTTTCACAAAATAGTATTAGCAGCAGACTAGTTCAGGTATCAACAGGACAAGCAACCAATTGGAGATGCCAGTAGACCTGCTGTGCCCCCTGACTCACGTCTCACAGCTGTGCCCTGGTAGCTGGTACCTCAATACAGAGCTGATCATAATGATCACTACCTTCATTCTCCCAAATTACCACAAGTCATATACATCAGAGCAACATGATAACAACTAGCAGATCCCGGTAACAATATTGTTCACCTATTAATGAGTTTACTCAGCTCTTCTGGGTTCACACCACACATTAAGAGAGACCTCTATATATACCTCAGAATGGAAAACAGGGCCAGGAACTCCACTGACTCCCTGAGTGCCTTTTTAGTAATCCCTCTATCTCCATCGGGCAAGTTCATCAGGATGTTAGAATTTATTAGTTAAGATTTGCATGGAGTTGTGAAGACAAAAAGACACGCTCACAATTATTGGTCAATATGAGCCCACCTAGTGAAACACAAGCCCACACTGCTGAATGTGTGATTCAGTGATTTCATGGAGGCACAAAAGATGAGGCTACATTTTGTAGGTTGTGGAGAGGAGCAATGGGGGAGGGGGGAATGCAGGCCAGAGAGAAGGAAGTGACATCAATATGGGAGAGGATGAAGAACGTGAAAAAAAGATTTTGCTGAAACAAAAATATACTGTTGGAAGCAGTGGCAGGATTTGGACAGAACCTGATTGCTATGGGGCAAAAGGGAATCAGGGAAGGGTTGAAGATGACACCCAAGTTACTGTTCTTGTCAACAGAGAGTGGGGAGCAGAGGAGCTGATTTCAGAGAATGAACAAGAAGTTCTTATTTAGCCATGTGAACTTAATCAGTTAAATTTTATCTGTGTTTAGGGAGGAACAGAGTCATTAGCCAAGAGGCCCACAAGATCCTGAAGTTTTCCTGGGGTACCACTTTAGCAACCTCTGATGTATTAATTTATATGGAATATATGGGCCCAAAGTGTAAAAAAGTATTAACATGATCCTGACTCTAGCCAATGTTAAACAGCTTTAAACAAAGAAGGTAGAAGGTATTCAGAAGTATACAGAGATTTCATCCTGCTAATTAGTACCATGGTAAACACACCATTATTTTAAATCTTTTAATAAAAATACAGAAAAGAAGGAAAAACAATTAAAGCATTTGAAAGGTAAAGCCTGATTGATAGAAGGATTTTGTTTTAACACCATTCCTTTTCACCTTTCACCTTCCAGTTAACTGAAGGGAGGTTTTAGAAGGCACCTCCCTCTGTACCCTTTGGTTAATAATTTGTAGATGGTAATAGGGCAGACAGGAGAGGAGAGATTAATTGAGTTGGACGGTTGGGGCACGTCTACACAGCAACATTAATTTGAAATAACTAGTGTTATTTCGAAATAATGTTAAAATATTGTCAAGCTGGAGGACTTCTTACTCTGACTCCTGTAATCCTCATTGCATGAGGAGTAAGGGAAGTCGGAGGAAAAGTGCTCTATTTCGAAATAAGTGCTATGTAGACACTCCCAACTTCAAAATGAGCTACACAATTGATGTAGCTCAATTTGTATAGCTTATTTCGAGTTAAGCTCCACTGTGTAGATGCACCCTTGTTGAGCTGTTGATATTTCTGTTTTATTAAAACTTAATATTTCTTGAAAAAACCCCACTATCACCACCACTACCCAAACAAGAGAAATACACAGAAAAGAGCAGAAAAAAACAACAGTAAAGATTGAAAATGTCTCTGGCATCGTCCTTTAGCTCCCAGACTAGCAACCATGTTCCAGTATTGGGATGTTTAGGGCATTGCATATACCTACCTCTTTCTTGTTACTGGCTTGCAGTAGTGTTGCAAAATATAGTCTTGGCCCACTAAGCCAGACTCTAATTAGATAGAAGGAGGAGCAATAGGAGGGGTTAAGGAAAGAGAAGCTAGGGAAGGAAAAGAACACATGGGGAAGTGGGGAGGTGCAGGCTCACATTCCAGGCAGTATTGTGGATTTAGCTGGAGCCAGTGATGCTATCATCTGAGTCCCTCTTTATGGCCCTGTTTGATAAGGACGTTTTTTAGAACTAGGCTGGAAAAGGTCCACAATCCCAGAAGTTGGTGGATGTGTCAGCCACAATGATTGCTACAGCAGTTGTTGGTAGACAGCTGGGGGAGGAGAGGAGGTGTTTGTTTTTTTGCCAGTTTCTTCCCCTCCAAAATTTGCTTTTCTTTCTCAGAATACCAAAGAGGATTGTTGGGTGTAATCGTTTATTCTTATATTCTTTTCTTTGCCAATTCGATCTACTTTTTGACACATCAGTTTTGGTTCATGGATTTTTGGGTTTACATTGTTTATGTTTTTTAACTCAGTTTATGAATTATATTAGTAGGACATTTTGTTTGGACTAATGTGCTAGCTCTGGTTTTGTATTTTTTACATTTAAAAAGACAATATTGCATAACAGGTAAATGTGACAATTTTTGAAATTTTACTTACTGTTTACCATTGAGCTTACACTTCAGATAAACTTGTAAGTCCAATTATGACATGTCTCAGGACTACTAAGTTAGGGTTGGGGCGAGAGAGGAGACAGTATTAGAAGAACTCATTGAATTGATCTTATTCTGGGTGAGGGTAACATAAAAAGCTTCCTGTTCTTCTTTCCTATTCAAGAAACCTTGAACCAAGGACATGCATAGAACACAAAGAGGAAACAAAGGCAAAACTGCTGCACAAACTCTGATCATGGACTGGGGGAGCAGAGAATCTCTTATCTAGATCCATTATACCCAGACCCAATATTTGAAATGCTACCTTGCTTGTGCACACAGGAAATGGCTGGATTTCAGGCTTAGACTAATAAAAATCACTAATAGAAAAGACCTATTGGAGTCATTTATTTGTCCTCCTGTCAATGCAGGATTGTTCCCTATAGTACATTCTTGAGTGCTTGAGTGCTTAATCTAGCTTTAAATCATTCTGATAATGGGGGTACTTCCAATACTCCTTGTAAGGCTTTTCCAGTTTCAGTGACCTGGCTGTAAAGATATTTTTCTTAGTATTCATCTAAATGTTCTTTGCTTAATTTCTATCCATTTTTCCTGGTTATATCCACCTTACTTCTCCCCCCTTCTTTGTTTTTTTCTCTCTTCAGATTCAGGCAGATGGAGTGCATTTTTCCATCTTGATTTTCATTGAAGACCTTTTAGAAATGTGAACTGTACATTGCAACCTCTATTACCGTCTGTTACTGAGTATTGATGCAGACACACAGTCCTTGAACAAAGCTATATCACACATTTCTATGTCTGAAAGTTTATGTTCCATAGGAAAGTATGTTTGTGTTTTGTTATCAATGAGAAACAGTGTTAGAACTGAGCTCTGGTTTCAAGGACAGTCATACATTACTAGAAAGGGTTAACTTTAAAACTTGCAGCACTGCTCAGTCCACTCTTATACATGTAACATCTGGGTTTATGGAAGCCACATCAACAGACTCAACTCCTGCTACACCTGGACTCAGAAATCTATCTGTGAATCCACACATACTAGAAACTGTGCAAAATACTCTCTGATTGGGTAAGAAGAGAGAAGATGTTTCACTTTAGTCAGAAATGCAGACCGGTTCTCAAAATTCAAACCTTCCACTTAAGTTCCTGCTGGGACTTCACAGAGTACTTGCTTTCTTTCATGCTAGATTTGTTTCAATGACCTTATTATAGAAACTGGGTTTTATATCTCAATGCCTATTACTGTATTTTTTTATTTGTCACAATGAAAATATTTATTAAAGCTGTTATTAAATAGCTTTAATGTGAATAAGTGAATGAGCCGGACCTGAAGCTACAAAAGCATGCAGAGCAGTGGAACTATAAAACGCTTGATGCACTTGGATATGGAAAAATGTTATAAGATGCAGCCACAGTTCCCTTCCAAAATCAACCAATAAATGAAGGGCTCAGTGGCCCTATTTAGGGACCTCAGGAGCAGTATGGTGCCTTGGAAAGAATTCTGCCTTGTGGATGCAGAGGGAAGAAGTTCACTAATTGTAGCTTGCTATCCCTCCCCACACACACTGTTAGCTCTGCTCCCCAGAGTAGATGGCAGGGCCTTCTACCGCTTACTTCTTGCTCCCTTTTGGAGCTGGAGTGGGAAGGTAATAGGATCTATTCACCCTGAGCCCAAGGAAAGCAATAGTTGGGCACCCACAAAGGCCATGCAAAGTTCCCTGTGCTTTCCACCCCACTCAACATACACATAACATCCAGAAACAATCTGCTTCTAATTATCAATATGATTTTATTAAATTAATTTAATTATTTTGCTTTATCTTAGCTAGAATTTAGTTATTCTTTCCTCTCTTTCTATTGTTTAGGCCAAAATTCAGATCCAGATCTACTGTAGATTCAGATATTCTATCTTGTTGACTTCTTTAGTACATACATTGAATAAGGGAGCAATTATGTCATGTACTAAGAATAGATTCTGCTCTTTATTACACCAATGTAAATCCAGAGTAAGCAACTTCACTTACTTCAGTGAAGCTATTGCAGATTTATAGCTGGGATAGCAAACAACAAAGTTTGGCTGTTTCTGACTCTACAGATATATATGCTATTTAAATATTGAATCTATTGTTGATTAAATATGCACACAAATGCAACAAGCCATCAGTCAAAGAAATCACATTTGCTCTGCTGCCACGGTATAAACCAAAATCATGAAAAGAAAATGTATTCCCCAGATATATTGAATAATACAACTTCAGTAGAAAGCATTGCTTTACATTATTTTAATGTGATTAGTGCCTGTGAAAGGTACCAGATTTACTGATTGGAAACTGGTGTCCTCTATTTATCCAGAAAATAAAATACAAAAGCCAGCTTTCCTTGCACTGCTCTACCCATATGCCTGGAGTCTGACCTGCTAGTATAACCTCTGAGGATGAAAGTGTAGTCCAGTCTCCATCTTCATTCACTCATTGATGATTTTACCAACAAGAATCTCAGTTTGGGATGATAATTAGAAACAAGACTCAGTATGCAAATGACCCAGAAGTAAGGACTTTCAGTTACTACCAAGCTCTGCTGGTTTAAAGTGACGATGAAATAGAAGTGAAAGGATTTGAAAGTATTGTTTAAAAGGATAAGGTTAGTAGTGAAATATTCAGTGGGATATCTGAGACAAAAAAAAATTCTTACTGATGGCAGTAGTTTAATCTATTATGTGCTTATAAACTTCCAGGCCTGGAACAGGGAGAGACAATTTTGATCACTTTCTACAATTGTCTAATCAGAGATGAACACAGTAGCTAGCCTCATCTCTTTCCTTTAACTTGTGATAAGGAATCTTTGTCTTGCTTATGCCTATTCAGCCTCCTTTAAATATTTAATCCAATGGACGTAAATTCTCTCTATGATTTATCTGAAAAGCTCTATTCTGAAGCATAGGATAGATAGTTCATAAAATATTTCAATAATCCCAGACAACACAAACATTTAGCATTTCATTAGTAACAATAGTAAGTTCTGTTCATGTTCTGTGCCACTGACTTATTGTGTGGCCCTGGGCAACTACCTAATGGCCTAATTTTCCAAAGGGCTAAGCAGTCACATTGACTTCAACTGGGCTTGTGGGAGAGCTTTTGAAAATGAATCACTTAGCAGAGGGGTCAATTTTTTTCCTAAAAATTGAATTTTGATGAGAAAAGGAATACATATTTTATTAAAAAATGCTTGTGAAAAAATGATTCCAGTTTCTGAGTGGCCATTGTTCTTAGCACTTGTGTACCTCAGTTTTTCTCATCCGAGGCTAAATTCCACCACTACTACTAAATTGTAATACCTGTGAACCGTGCACTGACTTCACACCGGAATTCACCATTACTGAAGATGGCAGAATAGAGTCTTAAATCTTGAGGATATACCATTATTTAATTCCCAGGGGTGTTGAGGGATTGAATTAATGAAAGGATTTTAGGTCCTTTAGCATCCTCAAATCTAGGGCAGTATGTTTTGTGTAGAACCAACATGGGACGCTGATGATGGATGATGATGCAAAGTATTATTTTATTTCCCTGTAAAAATTGAATATGTCTTTGAAACTCTCTTCCCCATCTGTACGTTCTCCTGGATTCCTAACACACAAAGGTTATAAAAAAGCCTGCATTTAGCACATTATCATTTCCCAATCTCTATTCAGCCATAGAGCAGACAGGATAACTTTAACAACCATTTTCAGCCCCCCACACTGAAGGTTCAAGCACTGCCAAGGAGTAGTTATGCTCTGACTTTTAATTAAAGTAAACACTATTAAAACATTTCCATTATGACAGCTTTAACCTCCATAACATTCTGACCACATTCAAATTAGCATGGAATGAATTTTACCTTGTGGAGGGAGCTTGCAGTATAAAATTTTGCCAGTATAACGGCTGCCAATAAAAAAAAATATTGTGATTTTCATTACACCATACTCATTTATCACTGAGAAATGCAAGGATGAGATCTTCCATACAAGTTCAGACACATGCCCTTGAGAGCTAAAGAATGACTTTTCAATGCAATTCCAAATGCTAATATCCCCATAGGAATGCAGATCCAACAGAACATACTACTGTGTATAGCTATCACATTCACCTCAGTGAGTGAACACCATGCATCAGTGTGGCTTGATACTATGATTTGCTACTTTGGAGCTATGCTGCATAATCAGTATCATAGGCAATTCTTTCTTTAAGCCTTTGCCCAATTGGATTTGACATGGGGAAACATTTCCATTTTTAAAAGAAATGTGAGTGTGTGTGTGTGTACATACTTACACATACACGTGCATGCACACACATATGCAAGGCAAGTAAGCAAAAACAACGCTTGTGTTTTTAAACAACAATTATAACAGAGAAAGAGAGAAAACAGACATTATGGCTTCAGAATAATGAGCAGAAGACAGATACTATGCTCTACCCACACAGTTCTAGAAATCCACCCCTGAACTATTGTGCTCATTCTGGCCACTTCATTACCAGGAGGCTATTGACAAGTTGGAAGGACTTTAGGAAAAGAATCCAGGGGCTGGTTATGTTTCATTTGTCCATTCTGTTGCCAGAGAATCAGCACTAAGGCTACGTCTAGACTACAGGCTTCTTTCGGAAGAAGCTTTTTTCAGGGGGGATCTTTCTGAAAAAAAACTTCTTCCAAAAGAGAGCGTCCACACTGCAAAAGTGCATCAAAGAAGTGATCTGCTTTTTTGAAAGAGAATATCCAGACTGAATGGACGCTACCTTGCATGTAAGCTGTGATTGCTATAGATGTCATGGCCACCAGGGCACCTGTGCTTTTTCCTCTTTCTTCTTCTTCCAAAAGAGCTCCCTCTTCCCAGTCCACACGTGCCTTTTTGCGAAAGAGCTCTTTCGGAAAAAGGCTTATTCCTCGAAGAATGAGGATTACCAATGCTGGAAAAACCCCTCTGTTCTTTTGATTTTCTTGTGGAAGAATACAATTGCCATATGGATGTTCCTCAAGTTTTGTCAGAAAAACGGTCGTTTTTCCAACAAAAATCTGTAGTGTACATATACCCGTAGATTTAATCTCAAGTTACTGATAATGGAAAAGGAATGGAGCGAGGTATGGGGACCCAGCCATAAATGACAGTCTGCCTCATGGTTCTATGGCAACTTGCAAGCTTCACCACGCACAGCTTTGATAATCCACTTCAGATGTGAGCACACATCTCACTGTTTCAGTCCTATGTCTTGCAAAATGCCAAAGATATTGAATTGCTTCAGAATGCATCATGGTTTGGTAAGGTAGACAGCAGTGTAGTTTGGATGAAGCTGAGACTGCATCACTCATTTCATTTCATTTGTTAAAGGATCTGATCCTTCAAACATGTATGCATTGCCTGTGCTTAACATTAAGCACTCATGTAATTACATTGAATGGGGCTATTCAGATATTTAACATTAAGCATGTGCATATGTATTTCTAGGGTTGATACTTAAATGACCTAGAAAGTAGCAACACACACACACACACACACTTACACACACACACACACACACACACACTCCAAAGCAGATTATAGACCTAAAAGTTTCCAGATTCTTAATGAATTCAATGGGTGTTGGATCAGGTCCTAGCATATTATCATCATCCAGCCTTCAATGTAATGATATAATCTAAAATCATGCTCATGTAACTTTTATTAGAGGGAAAAATGTGGTCTAGTGGATTAAATACAAGGCTAGGAGCAATAGTAGTATTACCTCACTGCTAACCAAACAGCTATTTTTTTACTCTCTGTTGTGTGAAACTTATGTTTCACTAGTCTGAAGCAGGGCAAATCATTTTTGTATTTCAAGAATAATAAATAACAGCTTTAAAACAAATTGTAGCAACAAAATTATCAAATGAGGGTATGATCAAAAACCTTTTGATGTGAATGGAACAACGTGAATCAATGTCAATATAACCAGGGCCTTATGAGAAGAAAATGTTGCTATATAAGTCTTCAGAGGTCCCTGCAAGATCACTACTTTTTCTTCTTATTATTTTTTTAAGTTCCTAACCAAATATTATAGTCCATGGGAGGACAATAATGTTTATCTTAATATAGATTTTAGGACTTCCCCCCCACCCAAGGTTCAGACTTGTTCCGGTAAATTACAGAATACAACGGAAGCTGCAATTATAGTTGAAGTGGAAATGAAAAAAAAAAACCCTTAATTTTCTCAAAGTACAAAGAACAGTAAAAACAGTATGTTTTTCATCTGTATGAAAGATTTCAAATAGGCAGTAAATGCAGAGCTGAATACATTGCAAGAAATCATTCATTTGCTGATTTTGATATCTTTTCTCTTTGTGAATTGTCTGGGATTAGTATGTGATTTTCTCAAATTCATTTGTCCTTATTGCTTCATTAACAAAGTTCTGTGAAAAATTCTTGGTCTGTAGAAAATTTTGAGCTGTGTTTATTGGAAATATGGTTTATATGGTTTTGTTATCTGATTGGATATGTGTAATTCTCAGAATCTGGTTTCCAGTATGAACACACAATTATGAGTTAAAAATTCACTTGTGGCATAATATGTGGGCCAAGTTAACTGCCACTGAAACCAATGGAAAGCCATTCACTTTGGTTGGAGTTGGATTGGAATCATATTCTTGAATATTCACTTAAAACTTAAAAGCTTCATCCAAACACACTGTCTTTAAATGCATTCTCCGGACTATTTGCCAAAAAGAAATGTTGGCAGACAGATGTTGAATGTTCATTATTGTCTGTCTGTCTGTCTATTTATTTATTTATTTATAAATAAAACTACATTAACATTGTTCTTGTGAGGTCAGAATCCAGGTTGTTTGGTCTTTTGTGCTTTCTTTCAGGCTTTCTTTCTTTCTTAAGCTACAGCACTAAAATATCTTAATAAGCAATTTTTTCTCCTGTATACAATTGTTATATATTTGCAACCTTAACTAAAGCTTAATGTAGTTTTATTCATGGGAATTATTTTAGTTTCTAGAATAATGTTGTCCAAGGAAATATTGGTACTTCTGCTATGTGGAACTAATTATTCTCCTCCAACTATGTAAATAATGCTATATTCAAGATGACAACCATGTTAATGATCAGATCTTAATCTCATCTTCTGCTTGCTATAATTGTACTAAAGTTTCTTCAAAGCTACACCTGTAGATTTCTCACATCCTTTAGTTCAGATAGGTCAGCTCCAGTCTTTAAGAAGCCCTATGGAATAGCCCGTGTATTTCTTGAATCAAGTTCATGGAGTATTGAGAGGTTTAAGAGTTCAGAATGAATGTCTTAAAAATTTTCAAAGAACTATTCCACAAAGACTCAAATGTGGACCTTCATCTAGAAAACAGATAAATAAAACAAATATAATATTAATAAATGAGTGGGTCAAATTCTGCTATGAGTTACACCACCTTAAATCTGGAGTAACACAATTGACTCCAGTGGAATAACCCTGAATTTACAGCAGCATAATTTAGAGTCTAATTTGCCTAGGATGTTCCAAAAATGTAAAAAGAATTTTTTTTAAAGTGACAAATGTCTCATTTTTAAACTTGCAGTTAATCAGAAATTTTCTCCAAAAGTTATCCTCTGGAAACAACTATTGTATTTCTGATGAAGTGGAATTTTAGGAAGTTCAGCAGAGAGTGTGACAAATGATCAATAGATGGAGAGAGACACAGATAAGAGAGAAAAACTATTATACTCATCCATAAATAAATAGATTTTAATTCTAGAAAGAACTAGTATGGTCATTTTATCTTACCAATTTCATCACATAAGACAAATAATGTCACTCAGTTATTCTTAAAATGTTACTCCGTTATTCTTTCCTATTCTGCACATCAACAGTATTAAACCCAATAGATTGTGACTGAACTGAAGCATATATATTTGAAAGACACACATCTATTATAAAAACTGGGACGAGAACCTTACTCTGAGAAATGCCTCTCTGACTTCAAAGAGGAACGTTGAGCAAGGTGATCCTGGGTGGGAAAATTTCTCTCTCAATGTGCTTCAAGCTATGCAGAATTCCACTAGTTGAGATCTAGCCCCTAGTTAACTTTGAGATTCAGTAGGATACACCTTGCTGGATGAACACTAGTTCTTCAAGTCCACTAGCCCTTCAAGTTAGTAATGCCCTCTAATTAATGCCTCAGAGAATGGTGATTAAATTAGAAAATGACATCTGGACAAATGGGCATTGCTGTTTGGGGAGGTAGAAAGAATTCCTTCCTGACTCTTATGGTAATCATCATATGCCTTGCAATATGACGTTTAATTATCCCTATTTTAGCAAACATAAATACAATTGTTCATAAAATTACCATATTGGTAATAAAATTACCTACCTCTTTTTAAAATTCAGCTGGAGTATTTGACTCTGACCTTCTTTGGCAATGAATCCCACAGACTGATAACATGCAGAGTGAAGATTTATTCTCTCTCCTTTGTTTTACATTTACCTGCCATTAACTTCAAGTGACCCTCCTGTTGTGCTGGTGTTTTGAGACAACATAGAAAGATGGACTGGCTACTTTTTCTTGTACCGTTCATAATCTTAAATATCTTCATTAAATCTTCTCTAATGTTTCTCATTCAAACATTAAGTAATCCTAGTTCTTGCAGTCTCTCCTACTGCTGAAATCCTACAATATCTCTATCTTCAATGCCCTTCTCTGGAACTTTTCAATTTTAACATTATTTTTAGCATCCCATTTCAAACTCAGTACTCCAAATCAAGGCCTTGTATTGCCCAATATTTTGAAAGGAACTCTTTATACTGATATGAAAGCACATACATTTCAATGTCTTTCTCAGATCCACTGATTCTGGTCATATACAAGTAAGGCTTAGATTATGCTTTGGTCTACTGTATTCCATCTAATTTTCAGATGCAGAAGTCACTTGCATATGTAAGGACTAAAAGGATCAAAAAGACAAAGAGAAGAATTTCAGAATTATGTAGCCATCTGAAATAGGTACCTAGTAGGGTTTAACAGGGCCAGTTAAGTGTCTAATCTAACTCACTGAAAATTCTTCGGAGTATCTATCAATATTTTATGATATCCTAAAACATTTGAAAATTTGTCCTCAAAGGCACTTAATTCTTATAAAATATGCCAGGAAGGCTATGTTTAATTATAACTTTACAGAACACAGCGTTAATGGACTTTTATAAGTTCTCTAGCAAAACTGATACATGGCCATGCTTCTTAGCGGCCTCTCAATAGCTCCTTTAGGCTAGAAATAGGAATGAACTACAAAAATCAATTCAGAATTCAACCCAGTGCTGAAGGTCCTCAGAACTTAAGGTTGCCTCATGTGACATCCCAGTTGGAAACCTCGATGGGTTGTATTTCTAGAGCTGTATTTTCTATTGCAGCATGATAATATGAGTATATCTTACTGTACACGTGTAGCATGTGTACAGTTCTTTCTTGTGCACTTGCCCCTCATCCTATGGATGATTAAGCAAGTATGGAAGCAATTAGATCCCCACATGTTCATGCCAAACTGTTGGTGACAGAATTCTTACAGTGAGGCAGTAAAATTCAGGAACACTTTCCGTACATTAATAGCTTATTGTAATAAAGGGTGAAATATTTTTTTTCTTGCTCTTCATGCCCCAATCATAAACTGTCTGAAGCACAACAGTTAACTTTCTGTGTAGGAAGTAAATAGGGCAAAGAGAGAACCAATGAATCGTTGCGGTTAGAGGCTTATTGTGTGGGGGTGGGTGAAGGAAGAAACTCACTTTTGATCAATTTGATAACCAATGACATACTGCATCTTGTTCCTGCCTGACTCAGTTTATTTCTCCACACGCTGAAGGCTTCACTGACTCTTCCCCCACTCTCAGCCCTTTGCTAGACAACTGGAAAGTCTATTTTTTTTTATTATAGATGCATTTTCAAAACAGACATTAATCATCAAAGAAGCCTGCAATTTAACTGGGAATGGAATGTTTAGAGACACAGTTTGTTTAGTGATGATAGTTAATTTTCTCCATACCAGGCTGACTCCATGCATGATCCCATGATTCTACAGGCCAGCCAGCAACATGGGAAAAGCTCAGCCCAGGATCGTATGTTCTGTATTAGACTTGTATTTCTTCTAATCTGCAACCCAAGCACTCTGTGTAGCAAGCATAATGTATGTTTCTGTCTTCTGTCTCAAGACCCCATGCTATTGTAAAAGTTTTAGAGCTTCGCAAAGCAATAACTGTTTGGGGGAATCCTCGGAAAGGTGGTGTTTTCTACTTGGAGCAACTTTTGTGGCTTAATATGGCAGTATCAGCAGCAGCAAACATAACTGGTATTTTTGTAAGAGGGCTATGTTGAAGCTACAGGGGTTTACAGGTTCATGTCCATCCTCATCTTTTCAGGAAATGAACTCCGAATTTGTATGCTGGTTAAGAAGGTGCTGTGTCTCCTACACACACAGGTATGAGGTTGCCAGTGTCATTGTACTGGTTCTACATAGCTATTATAGGACTTGCCCTGCTAATGACTGATGCACCCTGGGGCAAAGCTGAAAGGAGGTTGTAAACATCACTTTGATTCTGGAAGGAATATACAGAGGAAAGCAATTTTTATATAATATTGTTTTTATTAAAATACCTTTTTATGCTGACTTTCTCAAAATGCTTTACAAAGACACCATATTTTTATTTTCTCTGTTTGACAAATGGGGAAGTGGATGTGCAAAAAGTTTAAAAGTAAAAGTTGTCCAGGGTCACACCAGAAAGTAGAAACTGGGAGGTATTTAAGAGAAATGATTTGTATAACTTTGAATACTTCCAAGCTTCTGGCTATCCTGCCAGCACTTTGCTGAAAAATGACCTTTTGACAGTAGTAGGGACTAGAAGAGACTAGGCTCAGGTATTTTAATTTGTATAATTTATACAAAACTATTTTATTTTAAACATGAATTCTTCCCTTAGATATCCATACACACTATTTAGAGAAATCAGTGGGAACAAGTAACTGGGGGTATGTCTACATTACAACACTATTTTGAAATAACTAGCGCTATTCTGAAATAAGTGAGGCTACATCTAGACTACAAAGATAAATCAGAAAAAGAAACACAATTTATAGTACGCAAATTGCGTATCTTTTTCTGATTTACTCCGAAAGAGGCTTTTCTGAAATTTGGCCCATCTACATAGGGCAAAATTTTGGAAAATACCCCTCTTTTGGAACATCCCTTCTTCCTCATAAAATGAGGTTTATGGGGATGCTGAAAAAATGCGTCCGCTTTTCTAACATTTTTTTAAAAAGCGAACACATTCCTTGGACGCAGCAGAGCTTTTCCGGGATACCTCTGGTCTAGACATACCAGTCTAGACATACCCTTAGTCTGCGTCTACACAGCAGGCAGTTATTTCAAAATAGTGTCAAAATACTGTCAAGCTGGAGGACTTCTTACTCTGACTCCTGTAACCCTCATTGGCTGTGTCTACACTGGCTGCTTGAATTTCCGGAAAAGCAACGATGCTGTACTGTATAAAATCAGCCGCTTTTCCGGAAAAGCTACGCTGCTCCCGCTCGGGCAAAAGTCCTTTTTCTGGAAAAGCTTTTCCGGAAAAGGGCCAGTGTAGACAGCTTTTCTGGAAAAGCAGAAGAAACGGAAAAAAGCGGTTTGGATGCCGCGAGACCCCGTAGGAGCCCTGGACTTCCTGGTAACCTGAGCTGTTAAAGAGCTTGGAGGCAGCTGGGCGCACGTGGCAGGAGCGTGCCGCAGACCCTGCTGCCTGAGCTCTGCCACGTGCCACTGTGCTGCCCAGGATTCACCTCGCAGCCCAGCATGGCAGCTCAGGGTGGTGAGCCACCTGCACCCCCGGCTCAGGAGGCCCCCAGGGGCCGCAAACGCCAGGCCCCATCCTGAACCCCCAGGGAGCTGGAGTCCCTCCTGGACCTCTGGCAGGAGGAGGAGGGTCTCCATGACCTGCATTCATGTCAACGCAATGTTGACATTTACACCCAGATGGCTGACAACCTTGCGCAGCAGGGACACCCCAGCTGCAATTGTGAGCAGGTCCACTCCAAGGTGAAGGAGCTGCAGCTGGGGTACGTGCGGGCCAGTGAGGGGAGGGGGGCAGGACCAGATGCCTGCCCCTGCTACGACAGGATGAATGCGTTTCTGGGCCAGCCAGCCCCACAAGGTCCGCCAGTCCCAGTGGACACCTGCCAGCACCCCCCCCATCATCCGACCCACTGAGCCAGAGGAGGGAGAGGACAGCGGCGGCGCGGTGGCTGGAGAGGAGGCCAGCATTGCCACCCAGCAGGCCCCCTCCAGCAGCTCTTCCGAGGCCGAGGCCGGGGAGGAACCCACTGGAGAGTGTTTGCAGTTTGCACCCCCAAAGGGCGGGGGGCAGAGGGCAGGGGGGGAGAGCCAGGCACCCGGAGGGGAGAGGGGAAGAGTATGTCACTCATGCCATGTGAGCTGCACGCTGCGTAGCATGAGGCAGCAAGCAGCACGTGCACCCACATGCAGCCTGGTGACCGAGCAGCACCTGGTCACAGCAGGCAGCTGCAGGGCACGCCTGGGACCGTGCTGCTCACACACATTTGGCGGGACCAGGGGGAAGGGTGGATGCCGGCTGGAACTGGCCAGGGCCCCAGGGACTCAGCCCAGAGCCCGCACCTCCGCCAAGGGTGCAGCACGGAGAACGGCACACTGTCCCATGCCTGGCTGTGAGGCACAGCCAGCTGCTCCTGGGAAAACCGCAGCATCACAGTCCCTCGCCTGCTCCCGGTGCCTTGGCTGGTTCCCTGAGGGAAGTCCCCACTGTGGCCACACATGTCCCTGGGCTACACATGTCCCGAGTGGGCCTTGCAGGAGGGATAGTGGGAGGGAGAAGGGCCCCTGAGTTTTTCTGCAAGGATGGGACAACCCCCGCACCCAGTCACTCCTCTGGTTCTGTTCAGGGGATATCCCACACGAGGGGATCTGAGAGTCCAGACCACCTCTGCCAGATGTGCTCCCAGGCACTGTGTGGGGATGCATCTCGCTCCCTGTCAAACACCACTGATTAGGCCAAAGCTTTTCACAGTCTCCACCAGCAGGGAGTTCCACAGGTGAACGCAGCACAAGCACCCACCTGCCCTCCATGGGGCCAGGATACAGACCGGTGCTTACAATACTGGAGGGAGAACCCTACTCCAGGGGCGGTCCTCCTTGCCAACATACAACACGGGGGCAGGAGGGGAACCGAGTGGGCCCAAGCCACACAACTGTGGGGTCACCTGGGCTCAGGGATGGAGGGCATGAGGTGTGGGGACAGTGGACGGCCTGCCTGACTGACCCATCCTTTCTTCTGTTCCCTGCAGCGGGACCCAGCACCAGACCCTTCACTGCGGCAGCAGCAGCACCTCCAGCTGGCCAACCCCGGAGGCGCAGGCTGCATCAGAGGGACCAGCTTCTGCACCGCCACGTGAACGCAGTGGAGGGCATCCAGGGCTCCATTGCCGAGTGGGTGCAGGGGGACCTGCATTGGCGGCAGGAGGGCTGGGCTGCCTTCCTCGAAGAGTGCCGAGGGATGCATAGCTCGCTTGACATGCTGACAGCACATTTCGTGCACGCCATTCACTATGGCATGGCTGGACCCCATGTCCTCCCCATCCCTCCCGTAGCACAGCCCATGCTTCTTCCTATCCCAGCTCCTGCCCCTGCCCCTGCCCCTGCCCCTGCCACTGTTCCTGCCCCTGCTCCTACTCCTGCTCCTGCCCCTGCCCCTGCCCCTGCTCCTCGCCACCTCCCCGTGCAGGCTGCCCAGCATGTGCAGCTCCCCCCCGGAGGAGTGCGCGCAGGGGCCGCAAGTCGCAGTAACTGCCCCCCCTCCCTGTCCCAGTTGAAGGTCTCCCCCCCCATCCCAGTTGAAGGTCTCCTCCCCCCCCCCGTCCCAGGTGAAGGTCTTCCCACCCCGCCTTGTAAATAAAAAGTTGTCTATTTTTCAGTTCATTCTTGTGTTGGTTCTTGTGTTACTCTAGTAACTATAAGAAATGATTTGAGATGCCAATTAGCCACTTAAATTTAACAGGGTTACAAACTGTGGACAACAACTTCTTTACTCTATCACCGAGGGGGCCCTTTGTAAGTGGTCATTGGTTTGTGGCGCATAAAGAAATACTGAGACTTTTCAGTAAAATGTAAACCACAAACTATATTTACATAGCTAACAAACAAGCAAGAACGGTGAAAAGATGCACACTACAGATTATTAAACATAGTCTAGGCACAGGGAGGAAAATTGGGTAGTGTTGCTGGCCACCTCAATCCTTTGGTCCTTCCGGGCCTCAGGAGAGGAACAGCCAGGAGATCCCTCGACGGAAGATGATGGTGAAGCTGGCCACCTCAATCCTTTGGTCCTTCTGGGCCTCGGGAGAGGAACAGCCAGGAGATCCCTCGATGGAAGACGAGTGGAATCAGGTACGCTGACTTGAGCCTTCCGCACGAACCCCGAATCCTCTTGGCTGTTCTTCAGGACAGGCGACGGTGGCCTAAACCCTAGCCTAAACTAAAAAGAAAAACCCTACCTAAGCCCGACGCACCCGACGAACAGTCATGGTGACGGCCGATGTGCTTTGACCCGATGCTTTACAATTGGGGGGCAGGTAAGAGGAGGGGGTGGGGAAGGGTAGGGGATGGGAGGGAGTAGTCTGGGGAGACCCAGGTGACCCTACTACGGGGCTTGGGCAAACATGTCCAGGGCCTCTCTGATGCGCACTGCATCCTGGCGCGCCTGGCGGATGGCAGCTGTGTCAGGCTGTTCCAATGTCTGTGCCTCAGCTGCCACCCATGCAAGGAGGAAGGCCTCCGCACTGTGCTCCACAATGTTGTGGAGCACGCAGCACGCGGGCCCGGTTCTGGTCCGGCTGCCCCATGTACGGCCACATTAGCCAGGGCATCAGGGGGTAGGCCACGTCCCCGACGATGCAGATGGGCATAGGAACATCCCCGACAGTCAAGTCCCGCCATGGGAAGTAGGTGCCCGCCTCCAACCTGTGAAACAGTCCAGAGTTCCGGAGGATGCGGGCGTCGTGTGCCCGGCCGGACCAGCCCCCGTAAATGTCCACGAAGTGGCCCCGGTGGTCCATGAGGGCCTGCAGAACAATGGAGCAGTACCCCTTGCGGTTCATGAAATGGCCTGCTCGATGCTCCGGGGCCCGGATGGGGATGTGGATGGCGTACAGGGCTGCCCCGCAGTTGGGAAACCCGAGGGCAGTGAAGCCGGCCATGGTATCATCCACGTCGCGCAGGCGGATGATTCGCGGGAGCAAGACGTCGTTGATGGCGTGGACGACCTGCAGAAGGGAGCAGAGAAACACAAGGGAACACATCACATACGGCAGGGGTGAGTGTGCTCTCCCTTGGGCTCCCCCTTGATTCCCTCTGTCCTCACACACACACACACACACACACACACACACACACACACACACACACACACCTAGACACACCCCAGGTCCCCCCTCGTCCCACACCACCCCCACCACCAGCGGGCCTGTGCAAGGGAGGGATGGGCCAAACCCCTGTGCGATCTAGCCTGGAGTCTTGCTGTCCCTGGGCCTGGAGTGCAGCACCCTCCCCCCATTCCACTCCCCCTGGGACTTACCTCCACGACGATTACTCCTACGGTTGATCTTCCCACTCCGAACTGCTGTGCCACCGAGCGGTAGCTGTCCGGTGTGGCCAGCTTCCAGAGCGCGATGGCGACCCGCTTGTTCACGGGGATGGGTACGGCTCTCTGGTGCCAGGTGGCGGCTCTCTGCAGCGCGGGGGTGAGCCAGGTGCACAGCTACAGAAAGGTCCGCTTTCTCATCTGGAAATTCCTGATCTATTGCTGGTCGTCCCATAGTCCGAGGACCACCCGGTCCCACCAGTCGGTGCTGCTCTCCAAACTCCAGACGGGCCTCTCTACAATGGGGTGCTGATGCGACATGGTTGCCAGGGCCTCCCTGGTGAGGGAGTCCAAGGCGATCTCTGCCTCCTGGTACATGAACACCAGGGCACCGGCCTCCAGCATGAGCAGCAGGCACTTGTACAGCACCAACAGGGGCCCGAGTAGGCACATGGCCACCCACGGCTCCATAGCAGACAGAGCAGGGCAGAAAAAACAAAACTCAGGGAAAAGCAGTTGGGGGCCAAAGTGTGGTGTCCCCAAAACTCAGAGGGCAACCACCAACCCTGCGAAGGGTGCCAGTCCCTGGCAGAGGCCCCAAGGCATGGGAGCAGGAGACCAACGGCTGTCCGGCGAGACTCCTTTAAGCACGTGTCTGAATGGCGCTTTGGCCCCTCCCCCAGAAAGGTCTGGTGGCCTTTGCCCTCTTCAAAATGGCTCCGGGCTTCTGCTTTTCTGGAAAAGTGCGCCGCCAATGTAGACGCGCTTTTCCGGAAAAGCGCATCGTTATAACGGTAACTCCGGGGCCAATATAGACGCTTCTTTTCCGGAAAAACTTAAAACGGAAAATTGTTCCATTTTAAGCATTTTTCCGGAAAAAGGTGCCAGTGTAGACACAGCTGACGAGTAAGGAAAGTCGGAGGAAGAGTGCTCTGTTTCAAAATAAGTGCTGTGTAGATGCTCCCAATTTCAAAATAAGCTATTTTGAAATAAGATATGCAATTCATGTAGCTCAATTTGCGTGGCTTATTTTGAGTTAAGTCCTGCAGTGTAGACACACCCTTTGTGGCTGGACCTTGCAGTTGATTCATGCTGCTTGAAAAGGTTAGAACCCTGCCTAAATCTGCTGTGTTAAGTTTTGCTGCACCTGCTTGCAGAGCTCTTGAGGTGGAAAGAATTATGTTTTGTCATTAGTTTTTGATTTTCTTTTTTTCTGAATGTACTGTGGCTAAGTAGCATGTGAACTGGCCTACTATTCAAGATAACTGGGTTCTAGTCCCTGATGCTGACAGTAGGTAATGTTGGGTATGTTCCTTCCATTTCCAATAGAAGAATGAGGCCTTTTTTCGAAAAGTGCTTGAGGTTAAAAAATGAAAAGCACTATATAACCGGGAGTTATGTTCAAACAAGGAGTGAACTACATCTTTCATGAGTGAAAAAGTCAGAAATCCAGACCAAAGAGGCTGCCCTCATCAGTAAACTTCAAGATTGAATTTTTATTAAAAATTAATACAGGAAAAAAATCCTCTGAATTTAAGTTGTCAGAAAACCCTTCACTGGCATCTTATGTCTTGTATATGTTGCACTATGCCATTTCAGTGGAATGTAAGATTTCATTTACTATCAGCCATTTTCTGCAGTCATTACATAGCCAAGACCTCTTACGATCTTGAATCTTAGCTGCATTACTACTGCTGGGTCTGGCTTCATATGTGCCGTACTGATGATCTCAAATTAAAGGAGTTAAAGAATGCCATGATAATCTGAACATATCATTTTTCTTGCCCATATTATTTTGGTCTTAATTTTAACTTCCATATATATATATATAAATATGTGTGTAACATATTAGAGCTAGAGGAATATATACACACATGTATAGCTATAAAGATGGACACACACACACACACACACACACACACACACACACTCTTTTATTCTTAAACACAAGAAAGATCATGTGATGGCAGCAGGCCAATGTATTGTATATCATTACTACAAATAATTTCCATTAGTGAGAAAATGGCTTATAAGTCATATGAAGCAGAGCCTCAAGTGAGTCATGAAGGTAATTCTCCTTTAGTTATTATCACTCTGCTCAACTGGCTTTTGATAAATGTAGTCCTTTAGCCTTTTTATTAGACATCTACTAGTGAGGAGCTTAGAACCTTGACATTCCTTTAAAAACACTCCATGCCAAGGGTTAACTTGAATTTCAGTATGTTATGGATTGTATGAAGTTTGCATGGAATTTTCAAACTCTGGGAAAGGTAAAAGTTTGCGTGCACTTGTGGCTTCTCTATTTACTCTAGTGTAAATCAATGGTAACCCCTTGGAGACCAATTGAGTCTCGTTGGAGTAAAACAGGTGGAAGTGAGAAGACACTCAGACCTATGATTTTATATCTCCCATAGGTAATTTTGCTGCTAGTGAAAGCTAACATGCAACTAACTCTGTGTGGGACACTGCAGTAGTCATACTTGCTAATTTCAAAGCATAATAGATCTAACTGCCATTTAAACAATATGAGATCTTAAACAGTCCCCACCACATCTGCCTGTATATGAGAATTGGTATGAAAGACTGTTGCTGACAAGACCCATGAAAGTAAAGATCTTAAGGGCCCTGTATAGCACCAGAGTCCTTTGATGGAATTACTGTACAACTTTGTGTAGTCTGCTTGCTTTCAGAGTATTGTTATACCAAAACCACACACAAAACATGCAACAGCTATAAAACAAAATAACATCTGCTCTTTCCCCTGTAAACATTACCTGCCTGTTATGCTAATCTCCTTGTGTGAAGCACTCTCTATGCGCTAATTTAATGATTGCAATCTCTAAACACAGGTAACAAAAGTTTGTTGTGACGTGGGTTTTTTTTGTTTGGTGGTCTTTTTTAATTATTTTTTTTATTTTTGTCTGGTAACACTAAAAGGTTGTGAGACTAATAGCCTAAGCGTGGAAATTCTATAGTAAATGACTAGACTTTAATCCCTTTTGTAAGTGCATTTCTGCGGAAACTATTGTATTATTATAGTGCCATGTACAAAGGAAGTAGAGCACTGCTGGTCCAGCAGTGATAGCTACTCCTTAGATGGTATTACCATAAAGCCATTTTGTCAATCTATGTTATTAATTTTTTTTCCTTGAAAAGGATCCCTTTTTCCCTCAAAAACCTATAGTGTTTTGAGTAAGATATCTTTGACCATTGTTCTCATCTACCATTGAACATATACAATTATATTGTGCAAGCATTCCTTAAAATCCTATATAAAATCAAAAGCAACCGTTCAGAACTGATAAATAGTTCAGTATCAATCATATTTATTCATTTATTCTGTTCATATTATATGCGCTTAAACATACAGGCTAGTCTTATGAGATATATTTTATCAGCTACAGAAATGACCCCTAGCTATCAAGTAAGTACATGATCCAAAATCCATTGAACTCAATGGAAATTTCCCCACTAACTTGGATGGGCTTTGGCTCAACTCTACAATACTGCCTCTCATAGGATTTCTTTCCTCACTGTTACATTTTCCTTTTAGTCTATGGTTGGATCATTCATGACCTGCTTCTGGATAGCTTGCTTGAGAAGATAGAAGTACTCAGTTCAAAATCCCACTTGATGTAATGCTCACTTTTCGGACTGGTTTAACTCTTCAGATACATTGTAACACAGAGACACCATTCTACTCTACGATAATAATCAGGCACATTCTATTAGGGAGACCTTAGTTACTTTGATTTTGTGAGAGCAGATGGGGTGTGTCTTTTTGGCCAGATCTACACAAGGGGGCAATGTCTCACTAAAGTAAGCAACTCCAGCTACATGAGTTGATGTACCTTAAATTGAGTTGCCCCTGTATCTCCACAGCTAGGGATCAACAGGAGAAACTCTCCCATTAACTCTCCTTATGCTTCTTGATCCGGTGGAGGAATGGAGTTGAGCGAGTGTGATTTACAGTTGATTTAATGGATCTTTACTAGACTTACTAAGTCAACCCCTGAGGGATTGATCCCTGTCGCGCCGATCTCCTGATAAGCGTAGACAAGGCCTTTTGAATGGGAAGTACTTCTCAAGAAGTAATTCCAGGAGGAAGTTTTGTGATGCCACTGCATTCTTGCCTGAAGGGGGAGAGAGGGGAGGGGAGGAGAGTGAGCGAGAGGGATTGCTTTGTTATAGTAACTGCAAAAACCAGAATGGAACTGGCTTTGTATGCTCTTTCAGGAATAAATAGACATGGTTCTTTTGTTTATGAGCTTCTGCTGATCCATTATTCTAGGGACTATGATTGCTTATGAAAACCTGTGCAAAACACAAAGCCACTTCAGTTAACTATGGGTATGTCTACACTTGCAGCCTAATTCGAAATAGGGCTGCAAATGTAGGCATTTGAAATTGCAAATCAAGCCCGGGATTTAAATATCCCTCACTTGATTTGCATCTTCCAGGCCGGGCACCATTTCTGAAATTGACAAGCCCGGAATAACTGCCCGCGTCTACACGCGGCAGTGAAATGGGCATTCAAAATAAATCCCTAGTTTGAAATACCTGTTAAACCTCATTGCAGGAGGAATAAGGGTACGTCTACACTACAGCGCTAGTTCGAACTAACTTAGTTCGAATTAGTTAATTCGAACTAAGCTAATTCGAACTAACGCGTCTAGAACTAAAAACTAGTTCGAATTAGCATTTTGCTAATTCGAACTAGCAAGTCCACATTGAGTGGACTCTGAACAGGGCTTAAGGATGGCCGGAAGCAGTGCCGGCAGGGCATAAGAGGAGGACTTAGAGCATGGAGATGCTGTCTCAGGCTAGCCGAGGGCTGCACTTAAAGGGTCCCGACCCCCACCCCGGACACACAGTTCTAAGGGGTGCCCCGCTTGCAAAGAAGTTCTGGCTTGGAGTGCCCGGAGTACCCACACTGGGCACATCACAGCACTCGGCCATCAGCCCGGCTGCACTTGTCGCAGGCTGCCATCTGGGGAGAGGGAGCAATTGGGGGGCTGCAGGAGAGCTTCCACCCCCAGAAGCCCGCAGAGCCAGCCCAGTCCTCCCCATCGGGGGCTCGTACCCCATTCCTCCCTCACCTCCTTCCACTTCCCCTTCCCTAGCCCCCCTTCTTATTGATGTACAAAATAAAGATAACGTTTCTTCCAACATTGACTCTGTCTTTATTGAACAAAACTGGGGGAGACTGGGAAAAGGAGGTGGGAGAGGGGAAGAGAAAGGCTGGGAGAAGGGAGGGCAACTAACATGATCAGGGTTGGGAACAGGTCCCAGATGAAGAAAGGCTACAGAGACTGGGACTGTTCAGCTTAGAAAAGAGGAGACGGAGGGGGGACAGGATAGAGGTCTCTAAAAGCAGGGGTTGGGTGGAGAAGGTGCATTCAGAAAAGTTCTTCCGGAGTTCCCATAAAGAAGGACTAGAGGACACCAAAGGAAAGGAATGGGTAGCAGGCTTGAAACTAGTAAGAGAAAGTTGTTGTTCTTGACAAAGCAAATAGTTAACCTGCGGAACTCCTTGCTGCAGGAGGCTGTGAAGGCTACAACTAGAACAGAGTTTAAAGGGAAGTGAGATCAAGTCATGGAGGTTGGGTCCATGGAGTAGTCTTAGCCAGGGGGTAGGAGTGGTGTCCCTGCCCAAAGTTTGTGGAAGGCTGGAGAGGGATGGCACGAGACAAATGGCTTGGTCACTGTCTTCGGTCCATCCCCTCCAGGGTCCCTAGGGTTGGCCGCTGTCGGCAGACAGGCTACTGGGCTAGATGGACCTTTGGTCTGACCCAGGACGGCCATTGTAAGCTCAGGGCTCAGGGTCGGGGGGTCTCAGTGGACCCCCTTGATTTTCATGCACACCTGCTCCTGGGTGGCCAGGCTGGCAGCTCTCCTGCCCTAGACGGCCACTTTCCTGTGCCTAGTGCGGAGATCGTGGACGAGGTCCACGATGTCCGCACTAGCCCAGGAAGGTGCCCGCTTCTTGCGGTCCAGGGCAAGCTCCCGGGAGCCGCCAGCCTGGTCCCGGGAAGAGGGGGTGGGCTGGGGGACATCGGGTGGGTGGCTCTGTGCCGTGCTAGGTGCAGGGTCTGCTGGCTGGGTGCTGGCAGGCTTGCACCTGGCACGGGCACCGTAGCCAGCCCGTGCCCCTTTAAGGGGTCCGGGGCCGGGAGGGGGGCATAGAGTTTCCCTGGTGTTGGCCAGAATGGCCACCAGGGAAACCTGGGGAGGGCTAGCCTCCCACTAGTTCGAATTAAGGGGCTACACACCCCTTAATTCGAACTAGCTAGTTCGAACTAGGCTTAATCCTCGTAAAATGAGGTTTTCCTAGTTCGAACTAAGCGCTCCGCCAGTTCGATTCAAATTCGAACTAGCGGAGCGCTAGTGTAGCGGCTATTAAAGTTAGTTCGAACTAACGTCCGTTAGTTCGAACTAACTTTGTAGTGTAGACATACCCTAACAGGTATTTCAAACTAGGGCTTTATTTCAAATGCCCGTTTCACTGCCGCATGTAAATGGTGCCTGGCCGGAAAGATGCAAATCAAGCATGGGATCTTTAAATCCTGGGCTTGATTTGCAATTTCGAATGCCTACATTTGCAGCCCTATTTCGAATTAGGCTGCAAGTATAGACATACCCTAAGTGTTTATGTACCTAAGTGGATTCTGGCCTACATTGTTACAAAGTCAACTTTGAATTCAGATCACACATTTAGGATTTCAGGGAGCAGAAATATTATCAAGTATTGATTTGAAAACAATGACAATTATGGGAATATTGGACAAATTTGTCTTCCATTGGAAACAAAAGGATATCAGAAGGTGAACTGCAGTTTTCTCTAGTCAAATATGAATATCTTGTAGCTTTTTTTCCAGCAAGGGAATGGAGCAGACCTAGTTCAATGGTCTGGGGTCAACACAATATTCAAGGAATAATCAGAGGTCAGACCCTAAGATAGTTGAGCATTTGCCAAGAACTCATAATTCCCATTGAAGTCAACGTGAGTTGCATGTGTGGATCAACTCCTTGGATCCAAGCCATTGTCTGTTATTCTACTATGTTATGGCTGTTTTATGAGGATTGGGAGTAAACAAAGGCACAGGGGATTTGAATTGATAGGGAAGCTGATTTTGTATTGAAGGAGGAGCTTGCTTTCAGACAAAAGGAAGCAAGCTGAAGCAACAAGGAAAGGAAGATATGATGAGGAGTTTCAGGAGAAAGAGGCAACTCCAAGGTGCACAATTTCAACAGTGAATGTGTGTTCTAATGAATAGGTGGATTCCTACAGGGATTTATCTGATTGGTGGTTCATTACTCATTTTCTCTCTTCATCCATTTTGACAATAAATTTAATAAGCTCTCTGAATCTCTTGTACTTGTTAAAGTTTCATGCCATCATCAACATATTCTGAACTAGGACTTAAGTTTTGCCCACAGCAAATAATAGTTTCCATGTTTTCAATACCTTCGGGGAGTCTGCAAATTACTAATTGATGTTTTTCCCCTGCTTGAAATCATTACTGTACTTCGGACTTCGAAAAGTGTAGCTCAGTCAGCTAGTCATCAAGTAGGGAATTAATCTCCCTAGTGCCAACAGTAAATTCTCCAGTTCATTCAACAACCAGTTGAGCAAACTCCTCAATATTTAACAACATCAACTATAAACAAGCAATCTCTTCGCCTATTTTATTTTCTCGGGAGAGCTTACACCTTCCCTGTCAAAATATGTACATGCAGAACAGACAGTCAGCTGCTTTCCTTCTAATGATGAACTTTTTAGCATTGTAAAAGACAATGACTGCCATTGTCAGAAACATACTCAAAAAGCCCTACATGGTACACTGAGAAGTAGTGCATAGAGAGCAATGGCTGGTTTGGAACTGCAAAATTCCAAAGAACTTGTCTGTTGTGATGTTTTTCTCTCTGGAGTGTTGGGTGCATAATATTTTTAGGTAGCTCCAACTACTGTATGATATTTAATCATCTCCGCTGCCATGCAGTAATCACTTTTATTGCTTTATGCTAGTCAGCATATTCTTTGCACTTTAATATACATGAGGTTGAGGGAGGAATATTTTTCACTGAAGGCTTTAGGGAAAATTCTTTATTATTAATTTTTTTAAAAAAACAAACAAAACCCCACTGTTATTTTTTAAAAAATTGATGAAAATGATTGCTGTGGCCATATTTGTTCAAACAAGAATCTAGTGTAATGACAACACTATCTCTCATTTCCACATTTCACCTGGAGAAGGAAACCATTTGATCTAGAAAGCTTGTGTACTACATCAGTCCACAGGAATATCTTTTATTCATGTGTATTAAAAATATGCAAGGAATTTGTGCAACTTGGGTAGGAAAAATATTTCACAAAAATGAAACAAACTTGTCCAGAGAAGCATTGCAGGCTGGGAGTTTCTGGGGCTAATTTTTCAAAAGGGGTGTCACAATCCAGTTTCTGAAAATAAACAAAAAATGTTGTCTATGTAATTTTTTACATGTAGGATTTTTCATGCAAATTTTTTACATGTAGGCTTTTTCATCCATGGCTACGTCTACACTGGCCCCTTTTCCGAAAGGGGCATGCTAATTTTCAACTTCAGAATAGGGAAATCCGCGGGGGATTTAAATATCCCCCGCGGGATTTAAATAAAGATGTCCGCCGCTTTTTTCCGGCTTGGGGAAAAGCCGGAAAAAAGCGTCTAGATTGGCCCAATCCTCCGGAATAAAGCCCTATTCCGGAGGATCTCTTATTCTCTGGAATAGGGCTTTATTCCGGAGGATCGGGCCAGTCTAGATGCTTTTTTCCGGCTTTTCCCCAAGCCGGAAAAAAGCGGCGGACATCTTTATTTAAATCCCGCGGGGGATATTTAAATCCCCCGTGGATTTCCCTATTCTGAAGTTGAAAATTAGCATGCCCCTTTCGGAAAAGGGGCCAGTGTAGACGTAGCCCATATGTATAGCGCCAAGTACAATTGGGCCCAAATTCCCAATCATATTTTCTAGGTGCTACTGTAAGTACAAAAAAAATGGAACTTAAGCATTCAAGTTGGGTAGTTCTCCTATCTAGCTACCCATTTTGTGTGTGCTTATCCCAAGCTTGATGTGCAGAAAAATATCTCTGCCAATAATTTCTTTCACAAAATTGTTCTGATAAAATAGAAATTTATGTTTTAAAGATTCCATTGGAAATTTTTATTATTGATGTAAATGCCTACTGAACCATATCAGTTTTTCACTGGTGAAAATCTATATGTCTTAAAATCCTTTGCATCACATTGCAACTAGCTTGCTATGTTGACAATTATGTAGCCATCAATTAAAAAGGGTTCAAGAAGTGATTTTAATAGCATTACCCTTCCTTTCATTTATATAGAAAAGATTCAGAAGAGACAATATATAAACACTCCCCAAAGGTATAATTTAGAATACCCAAAGAGATACTATAGGCTACTCAAAACCCACTGACCCCTTTTTGGTCACTCTGACAGAGCATTTTGCTTGAGGCTAACATGTGAGATGTAATGTCAGATCACCCACTGGTGTGACTCTGTATAGCTTAACTGAATAGATAAAGGGGATGATTAGTGCACTACACTAGGAGTTTGAGGACCTGGATTCAAGTCTGGCTTTTGACATAGACTTCCTATGAGATGGTGGGTAAGTAACTCTGCCTCTCTGATTCAGTTCCCCATTTGTAAAACAGGAATTACAAGGCTGCTCTGAGAATAAATATATTAAAGAAGATGAGATGCCCCAATACTTTGGTAACAAGGGCCATAACATATGTAAATAGAATTCAGTGAGACTATGCTGATTTACACTAGTGGAATATTTACTTGCATTTATGTGACATTTAAATCAAATAGGAATTTAAAAAAAATCCCCCAATGCTATCCTTTTTTTCTGTGGTGATTAAACCAGGAAAGGTTTAATCTTCCTCTTATTTTGAAAAAGAAACTGCACCCAATGTTCTGCAGTCTTGAACCCTTCATGATCTTTGAGAAAAGACTAGTTCTAACAGCACTGTTCATAGTGCCTTGGGATGGTATTTAACACCTCCAGTGCATAAAGCATTGCAAAGTACTGTAGAGGGTTTAAAATGGTTATTATTTGTACAGTGATATAATGTGCTTGATTTTGTACAGACAGATGGACAAACACAGCCCCTGCTTACCCCAAGGTACTTACAATTGAAAAAGACCAAAAACAGACAAGGCGCGAGGAGGAGCTGTTACTAATTTCAGGCTAAGTGATGATGACTGGCCTGTTTTATTAGCTACAATCTTTTTTCCCCAAGATCTCCCTCTACTTGGCCAGTATTAGTTCTATTGTAAAATGTGGTTATTTTCAGTTTTTAGTTATTTTAATCATTGCTGTTTTCTAAAGCTTTCTTTTTTCTATTTATTTTCCTAACATTTATCTAAGAAAGCGAATATTAAAATTACAAAGACAGATATTAGACAAGCCAAAATTCAGGTTGACTGTGCAATCCTAGTCTTTAATTACATTGACCACATACTATTTTTCCACAGGACCTCTCTCTCATTCAGAGTAGAGAATGGATGGTGCCCACTCAGTGAGTAGCTATTTTATTATTTACTTGTTATCCTCATCATTCAGTGTGTGGCTCCATGCAGTATTTTCTGGCACCAGGCAAACTCTGCATTGAATACAGAAGTATTAACTTTTCATTTTTATGTTGTCTCACTGTACTAGCTGAGTTTTTTTACATACATGATTGAACTGACCTTCACAACATTGCTGTGAGGTGAGGTTTCATTGTTATCCGCATTTACCACTTTGGGAATTGAGGCACAAAGATTACAGCCACAGTTGGCAAAAGTATCTACTGTTTTGTGTATCCAATATGATGGCCAGATTTAGCAGAATACTTAGAATATATAAAGGGCTACATAATGGCACATCTCTGTGAAGCTGTATTTCATATATTTATGAGAATATATTTTTTAATATGAATACGTATAACTCAAATATATTGTATGCAAAATAAAGCATGTAACCTATCATTGGAGAGCTTGTAATCTCCTGAATGTGTGTATTCTCTTCTGTCGCCCTGACAGCTCATCTCGAGAGGTATGCTGTCTGCCAGGGGCCCGTATCCGAGATGTTACGGAGGCATTGTCGAGGATTATCCAGCCCTCTGACTACTACCCCATGCTACTCATCCACGTGGGCACAAATGATACTGCCAGGTGTGACACTGAGCGGATCAAGTGTGACTACAGGGCTTTGGGAGTACGGGTGAAGGAGTTTGGAGCGCAGGTGGTATTCTCTTCTATCCTTCCTGTCAAAGGTAGGGGCCCGGGCAGAGAGAGGTGCATTCTGGAGGTGAATGCCTGGCTGCGACGATGGTGTCACCAGGAGGGATTCGGCTTCCTTGATCACGGGGTGCTCTTCCAGGAAGGACTGCTTGGCGGAGATGGAGTTCACCTTTCCAGGAGCGGGAAGGCCTTGTTTGGACACAGACTGGCTAACCTTGTGAGGAGGGCTTTAAACTAGGTTTGTCGGGGGCAGGTGAGCAAAGCCCACAGGTAAGTGCTGAATGTGCGGTACTGGGAGATGGGTTGGAAATGGGGGGGACTACGGCCTATAATGGCAAGGAGAAAGGAGGGTCAGGGCACAACAGGGAGGCAAGATCAAATCAGTATCTTAGATGCCTATATACAAATGCGAGAAGTATGGGTAATAAGCAGGAAGAACTGGAATTGCTAACCAATAAATACAACTATGATATCATTGGTATTACAGAAACCTGGTGGGATGGGACGCATGATTGGAATGTTGGTATGGAAGGGTATGGCTTGCTCAGGAAGGACAGACAGGGAAAAAAGGGAGGAGGGGTTGCCTTGTATATTAAAAATGTACACACTTGGACTGAAGTGGAGATGAATGTAGGAGATAGCTGTGTAGAGAGTCTCTGGGTTAAGCTAAAAGGGGTAAAAAACGAGGGTGATATCATGCTAGGAGTCTACTACAGGCCACCTAGCCAGGTGGAAGAGGTGGATGAGGCCTTTTTTAAACAATTAACAAAACTATCCAAAGCCCAAGATTTGGTGGTGATGGGGGACTTCAACTATCCAGACATATGTTGGGAAACTAACACAGCGAGGCACAGGCTATCCAATAAGTTTCTGGACTGCATTGGAGACAACTTTCTGTTTCAGAAGGTTGAAAAAGCTACCAGAGGAGAAGCTGTTCTGGATTTGGTTTTAACAAATAGGGAGGAACTAGTTGAGAACTTGAAAGTGGAAGACAGTATAGGGGACAGTGATCACGAAATAATAGAGTTCATGATCTTAAGGAAAGGTAGAAGGGAGACCAGCACAATTGAGGTAATGGATTTCAGGAAGGCAGATTTTGATAAGCTCAGAGAACTTGTAGGTAAGGTCCCATGGGAAGCAAGACTGAAGGGAAAAACAACTGAGGAGAGTTGGAAGTATTTCAAAGGGACGTTGTTAAGGGCCCAAAAGCAAACAATTCCGCTGTGTAGGAAAGATAGAAAATATGGCAAAAGACCAGCTTGGCTTAACAAGGAGATCTTGCACAATCTCAAAATAAAAAAGGAGTCTCATAAAAAATGGAAACTAGGACAAATAACAAAGGATGAATATAGGCAAGCAACACGGGAATGCAGGGGCAAGATTAGAAAGGCAAAGGCACAAAATGAGATCAAATTAGCTACAGGCATAAAGGGAAACAAGAAGACCTTTTATAAATACATTAAAAGCAAGAGGAAGACCAAGGACAGGGTAGGCCCACTGCTTAGTGAGGAGGGAGAAGCAGTAACAGGAAACTTGCAAATGGCGGAGATGCTCAATGACTTCTTTGTTTCGGTCTTCACCGAGAAGTCTGGAGGTGTGCCTAACGTAGTGAATACAAGCAGAGAGAGGGTAAGTTTAGAAGATAGGATACACAAAGAACAAGTTAAAAATCACTTAGGAAAGTTAGATGTCAGCAAGTCACCAGGTCCTGATGAAATGCATCCCAGGATACTCAAGGAGCTGATAGAGGAGGTATCTGAGCCTTTAGCTACGATCTTTGAAAAATCATGGCAGACAGGGGAGATTCCAGAAGACTGGAAAAGGGCAAATATTGTGCCCATCTATAAAAAGGGGAATAAGAACAACCCAGGAAACTATAGACCGGTCAGTTTAACGTCTGTCCCAGGGAAGATAATGGAGCAGGTAATTAAGGAAATCATATGCAAACACTTGGAAGGTAATAAAGTGATAGGGAATAGCCAGCATGGGTTTGTGAAGAACAAGTCATGCCAAACTAATCTGATAGCTTTCTTTGATAAGATAACGAGCCTTGTGGATAAGGGAGAAGCGGTGGATGTCATATACCTAGACTTTAGTAAGGCATTTGATACGGTCTCGCATGATATTCTTATTGATAAACTAGGCAAATATAACTTAGATAGGGCCACGATAAGGTGGGTGCATAATTGGCTGGATAACCGTAGTCAGAGAGTGGTTGTTAACGGTTCTAAATCCTGCTGGAAAGGGATAACAAGTGGAGTTCCTCAAGGGTCTGTTTTGGGACCCATACTGTTCAATATCTTCATCAATGATGTAGATATTGGGATAGAGAGTACGCTTATTAAGTTTGCAGATGATACCAAACTGGGTGGGGTTGCGACTTCTTTGGAGGATAGGGACATAATTCAGAATGACCTTAGCAAGTTAGAGAAATGGTCGGAGGTAAACAGGATGAGGTTTAATAAAGAGAAATGCAAAGTGCTCCACTTAGGAAGGAACAATCCGTTCCATACATACAAGATGGGAAGCGACTGTCTAGGAAGGAGCATGGCGGAAAGGGATCTAGGGGTCATAGTGGACCACAAGTTGAATATGAGTCAACAGTGTGATGCTGTTGCAAAAAAAGCAAATATGATTCTAGGTTGTATCAACAGGTGTGTTGTAAGCAAAACTCGTGAAGTCATTCTGCCGCTCTACTCTGCACTAGTTAGGCCTCAGCTGGAGTACTGTGTCCAGTTCTGGGCGCCACATTTCAAGAAAGATGTGGAGAAATTGGAAAGGGTACAGAGAAGAGCGACAAGAATGATTAAAGGTTTAGAGAACATGACCTATGAAGCCAGGCTTCATGAACTGGGCTTGTTTAGTTTGGAAAAAAGAAGATTAAGGGGGGACATGATAGCGGCTTTCAAATATCTAAAAGGGTGTCACAAGGAGGAAGGAGAAAATTTGTTCCTCTTGGTTTCTGAGGACAGGACAAGGAGTAATGGGCTTAAAGTGCAGCAGGGGAGGTTTAGATTGGACATTAGGAAAAAATTCCTAACTGTCAGGGTGGTCAAATATTGGAATAAATTGCCAAGGGAGGTGGTGGAATCTCCCTCTCTGGAGATATTTAAGAACAGGTTAGATAGACATCTGTCAGGGATGGTGTAGACGGAGCTTGATCCTGCCTTGAGGGCGGGGGGCTGGACTCGATGACCTCTCGAGGTCCCTTCCAGTCCTATGATTCTATGATTCTATGATTCTATGTGCATGTATCATTCCTATATTTAAAGTTAAAAATATGAAGTATTAACCAGTTTATGTATCTAGATGTACTAGCAAAAGACATTATCAGTTCTCAAGGAACATAATGGCCCAGTATTCAAGCAGTGATCTGTGAATAGTTTTATTGTTCCTGTAAGCTTGGACTATGGTTGGTCCTACCAAGACATGCAGCCAGGTCACCTGATGCTGGAAACCATTTTGGATATGTGTCCCACTTTCCCATGGAAGGGGACGGGATTGAAACTGAACACAAAGGATTCCTAGAATTTCTGCCTAGGCCAAAGTCTATTTATAGTTTGGGAACCAAACATTAGGGGGAGTTGACAGTTCTGAGTCACCAAAACACCCTCTGATTACCAACAAGATAACTACTAGAAACAACTAAAGGTGAACAGGGGGAAGGATCAGTCCAAAACTAGGAATCTGCCTGGTTTGTGAGAAAGAAGATTAAAACTACTGTTGGGGGTAAGAAATTGCATGTAACACGAATATTAAGTTTAGCTGGGGGGTTCTGTTTTATTTTGCTTAGTAACTTACTTTGATCTGTCTGTCATCACCTTCAACAACTTAAATCTTATTTTTTATAGTTAATAACATCTCTTTTAATTTTTGTTATTATGATTATACCCAGTGTAAATAACTGTAACTTGACGGTGTGGGGATAACAGCTGTGCATATTTCTCTTTCATTGACAAAGGGAGTAAGCAACACATGAGCTTGGTCTGAATCAAACTTTTATGCAGAGTAAGACAGATTTAACTTGGATGCAGGTACCATTGAGGCTGTGCATCTGGATGCTTTGTCAAGTCCTTGTGACTGAGTCTTCCCAGAGCTGAGCTACTCCCAGTGTCTGTGTCACTTTGCTATGGGCTGTGACCCCTACTCCACCCCACTCTGAGCCTTTGCTGGGGGAGACCAGAGCTTTTGGATCAGCTGCACGGGGTGGAGGGCAGCAAGGTGGACTCAGTAGTATAATCAGTCCATCAGGTATCAGGCACAAGGGGATCTCTGTGACCCAACCTGTCACAATATCCCATTGTCCTCAGCCACAGTTATAAGTGCTTAGGACTTTTTCAAATCACAACACAAGTGTATGAAACGGAGAATCCCAAAAAAGAAAATACAGTGATGGGGATTAAGACACATATTTTACCAGTGATTTTCACAAGATTAATAGATTCAATTCCAGATTCCGGAGGGAAGTGTGCTATAGTGGTTAGACCCCTCTGTCTCTGTCCCCTTAACTTTTCCCTGCTGTTAGCCCCAATGGCTTCTGTTCATCCCTATCCATCCCAATTCTTGCTATTGGCACCACTGCTTCTATTTCCCCCCCTCCACAGGATATCATGCTATACCCCCCTTTCCTGAGGCTCTACAATTAGGATAAGTTGATGGAACTGTATATGTAAAGTAAAAAACTCTCCATTCATGCAAAGGCCTAAGTTTTGAGCTTCATTCATGTACATCTTGTCTTTGTTTAGTTGCACTACCCAGATAAACACTGCAAAATCAGGCTCTAGGCTACCTTAATATTATCAGAGCAAGTGGGAAGGAATGACTTCATCTCCAGTTCCTGTTGCCTGTGGTTATTGTAATATCAAAAATTCAGGGTGGCCAGTTTGAGCATGTCAATAGAATATGATAATATCAAAACATCCTTTGTCATAAATCACAGAGGAATAAGGAGTTGCTTTCTCTTTCGGAGGGAAAAGCCCACTTCTATTTTTAAACAATAGAATGATTTTGATGCATCTTTTAACTAACCAAAAGTAACATCTTGACAATTTTAATAGGCTAATTATACACTGATGGTCATCTAGGAATGTGCTCATTTTCAGGTCTTTATGTCCTGACAACTGTAAGAGTTATCAACTGGAAAATTGGCACACAAACACAGAATTTCAATCATTAACCCCCTGCAGGATTGGATTTGACTGTTTTCATAGCACAGAATTGCAGTTGATGGTGTTGAGGAAGATGAAAGGTTTTCTGATCCTCCAGGTCTTGGGCCCAGTCATTGTCCTGATTAGGTCAGCAAAATTTAAAATAGTTCCCAATATATTAAGATGCATAATCAGAGCCCTATGAATATCTGGCATTAATAGTAGTTCACAGAGGTTTTTACTAACCTTTGTTTCAGTTTCAATTTGTGCCATGAAATTCTGTCTCTGGAAGCATTGTAGGGCTGTGTCCAGACTGGCAAGTTATTCCGCAAAATCATCTGCTTTTGCGGAAAAACTTGCCAGCTGTCTACACTGGCCGCTTGAATTTCCGGAAAAGCACTGACGATCTCATGTAAGAAAACATGTACTGTTTTCCGCAAAAAAGCCCCGATCGTGAAAATGGCGATCGGGGCTTTTTTGCGGAAAACCGCGTCTAGATTGGCCACAGACGCTTTTTCGCAAAAAGTGCTTTTGCGGAAAAGCATCCTGCCAATCTAGACGTGCTTTTCCGAAAATGCTTTTAACAGAAAACTTTTCCATTAAAAGCATTTTTGGAAAATCATGCCAGTGTAGACGTAGCCTAGGTGTCCCTCTGTGTTTGCCTGGAAGTACCATGTAGGGATGTCTCTAAGCAGGTATCAAAGGTAGAGCTACACAGCATCCACATGTTGTTACGGAGGAGGTTTCACCTGATTATAGAATCTATATACCCTTCACCTATGATCCCCCCATACAGTGGATTACAATGTCTCTTTCATCTTCACCTTGAAAAAATAGCCTTGGGGATCCACTCTTCACAACTCTCCACCCATAGAGATCCCTCAGATATCAAAATTACCACAAGATCCCCTGAGTAATCATTAGCAAGCACCATGTCTCTAGCTGAAAGACCTTCCCCAGCTTACTATATGGCTTACATAAGAACATTGCAATGAGTATACCATACCAGACGGATGGTCCATCTAGCCCACGGTCCTGTGGTGGGTGCCAAGTACATCAGAGGGAATTAACAGAAAGGGCAGATTATCAAGTGATACATTCCTTGTCATCCAGTCCCAGCTTCTGGCAGTGCCAGAAATCAGGCACTGCTACTGTCACAAAGGAAATAGAATCAGAATACAAGGCAAGTAAAAGGAGAGAGCTGCTTTGGGGACCTGGTGGAAGCAAAGATGTGAAGAGGAGTAGAGTGACAGTGACAGGTGTGGAGGAGAAAAAGGAGAAGGTATCACAGGCTAGGAGGGGAAATGTTGCTAGAGTAGCATAAAATGGAAAGGCACAATGAGTTGCATATTGGGACTCCCACTTCTAAATATCTTTAGGCTTTTGCTCTTAACCACCTGTCTCCAGTGATGGAAAAGAGGTAGCTGTTAAGGCGGCAACAAATTGAGAAATGCCTCTAAATTGCATTGAACATCTGTTAATCATAATAGTCAGATCACAGCAGCAGAAGATAAAAAAACACAGTTGTTCCGATGTAGAATAAAGTTCGTGGATTGTTTGTTTTTAAGCACAAAGCTTAAAATAAACTTTTCAGCTATTGTTCAAATGAAGTCAGGCCCATTCTCCTTGGCCTGCATCACAAAACCACCAAATGGCTTGGCATCTCGCAGCAAAACAGGCCATCCTTTATGTGGAAAGGGCCAAGAATGGAGGAGAAACAGGGAAGGGCAGTATTGCAGGTCTGGGATAAGGGCCATTGGTGGAGCTTTCTAGGGAAGCTTGTACAACTCCTGACTAAAATATGCTTGGCTTATTACATGGCTATTAGCCTCACACATTTGCAAACATTAATATTCACCCACAAATTTGGAGCAGGGGAAGGAAACGGAAATATAATCTAACACACTCTTCTATTTTTCATGTTACATTTTCCTGCCAACAGATACCATCAATCACAGTTTTTAAGAAGCCCAATGACATTCTAAATGGTCTATGAATATTACTTTAATATTGAAACTAATTCCTTGGATGAATTTTAACTTTGCTTATTCCTCCCTTTTCCTTTTACCTTTGGCCAGCTTTGTCTATATCTCTCTCTCTAAAATTTTCATGGCCTCTGCCATTAGAGACCAATGCAATTAAATTAGTGAATGAGCAGGTAAGAGTGATATCAAAAAGTTTTAGGACATTATTTTAAATCTTTCTTGGAAAGCGCTTTAAGCTGAGTCAGGAATATAAGCGACAGGAAAGCAACTTGGGAAGTTTTGCTACATTGTTTCAGTATTACATGCACTCAGAAATTTAAGCTGTACCTTCTGAAATACAGCATTTAAATGAAATACTTAGATGGTATAGAATGTATATCTGATATACACATTCACAAACAGCGACATTAACTCAATTATGTTCCTATATGAGATGTTCCCTCTTTCCTCTGTCAAATATTAACTTGAACATAATAGGCTAAATTTTCAGTTTCCACTGGGTGCAGCAGAACAGCAAGCCATTAAGGGATGTTTATGTCTTCCTGATTCTCATTCTCATCAGTGATCTCAGGCAAGGCAGAGCAGTCAGGGGAGTGCTCTTGGGGTATGTTTTCACTGCAGAGTTTTTTTGGAAAAACAGCTTCCGTTATGTCCACACTGCAATTGCATTCTTTCAACAAAAAATCAAAAGAACAGAGGGGTTTTTCCAACAGCAGTAAACCTTTCTATCAGGAAAATGCCTTTTCCAAAAGAGCTCTTTTAGAAAAAAACATGTGTGGAGGGTAAGAGGGTTTTTTTTTTTTGTGCAAGAAGAGGCCTCCAGGAAATAACACAGGGGACTTGGTGACCACTCTGTCCAAAGTAATCACAACTCTATAGTTCCTGTGTCCTGGACCCTCTTAAAACTGCAGGCATCCCGGACAAGCCTTGTGGCAGGAAGCTGGCCCTGGACTAGCACCTGATCACGTGGCTCTCCCTGCCACAGGCCTGCTGACCCAGCCACAAATCCCCCGACGCTCTCCTGGCCCTCGCAGGGAGCACAACCAGTGTTCCCAGGACCCACCGAGGGGTACCAAGTGGCGGGCACCCTCGTGGTTTGGAGTGGAGATCCCATCCCTCCTCAAACTGTGTGGGAAGGAAGAGACCCTACAGAATCTCCACTCCAAATGCCGACATTTATGACTGGATGGCCGAGGCCCTGGTGGAGTGGGGACACCCACCCTGTATCTTAGAATGGGTCCAGAATAAGGTGAAGGAGCTCCACTAGCGATATGCGAGGGCCAGAGAGTGCAGCTCATGCTTCAGGGCAGGACCCCACAGCTGCCCCTATTATGCAGAATTGCACCAGATTGTGTGTGGGGGGAAATCCCTTTCCCCACCTGTTGTTGTTGACTCCGGGCTGGAGACACCCATTGTCACCCGGCTGGAGGTTGCAGAGAAGGAGGAGGATGACGGACAGCAGGGGGAGCAGGAGGAGGAGGAGGAGGACACAGCCTCTGTGACGCTGTCCCTGGAGTCGGTTGCCATGAGCCTGGATGTATCCCAGGCATTGTCTAAAGCCGGGGAGGGATCTTCAGGGGAGTGCTCTAAGTCTGTCATGCACACAGGGCGGGGGAGGCAGGGGAAGAGGGAGTGCGGTGTGAGCATCACTCGGCCTGTTTGGGCTGGACATCATGCTTCAGTCTGTGCACGTGGAACCATGTGCAGCATTATTGTGTGCCATATGGACTCAGCAGGCAGTCTCTGAGCGTGCCCAGGCTCCTGCTCCCAGCCTCTAGGGAGGCCACATACATGTCTGGTCCCAGGGGGAATACACACACCCTCCCACCACCTACCATAGCTGGAAGCAGGCTAGCCACAAGGGCACAGGCATGACCCTGTACACACTAAGGAGTGCTGACACAGGACATGTGAGGCACAGGTATGAGTGTGGGCCCCAGGGAGAGTCAGTCTGCTCCTAGCTCCACTACTACTCATGGGATCCCACTATGGCTGCACACTTGCCTTGCCTGCTTGTCAATGGGGGTTGGAGGGAAGTGGGTAGCATGGTTCCCTGGGCACCTTGTGGCCCCTCTGAGGCAGGGCCTGCCATGCAGGCTACACATGGCCTTGCTCCCGGAATACCCCCCATCTTCCAGCCTGAGGACTGTTGGTCGCTGCTCACAGAGGAGGGCACAGCCTCAGGGATGGTGTCTGCATGGATGACTGACCACCTTTCCCTCTTTGTGTTCTCCACAGCTGGACCAGCTGGGACTAAGTGGTGAGCTACGCCACATGAGTCAGCTGCCCAATCCTGGGGGACCCAAAAGTGCTCCAGGGTCCAGGAAGAGCTGATGAGGCAGCATGTCAGCATCCTGCATGACACACAGCAGACCCTGGTGCAGAAGATCTGGGAGGACTCAGAGTGGCAGACCCGCATGTGGGACCAGCTTGTGCAGCAGGGCAATAGTGTGTGCCATCATGTGGGAAATGATGGCACACTCGGCTGCTGTCACTCCTCCTGCCTACCACCCTGCTATGCCCATTCCCCCTCCTTCTGCTCCCAAGTGATGTGCCTCCTCCCTCCCCAAGCAATGCTCATGCCCTCTCCCCAAGTGATTCCCATGCCTCCTTCCCCTGTCCTTCTTGCCATCCCTGCCCCCGCTCCTGCCCCCCCTCCTGCCCAGCCTGCTGTGGTCCCAGGACCCGCCTCAAGTTTGACGATGTGGCACATCTAGCCACCACACATGCCACTCCCAGCCCTGAGCCCCCTCCAGATTATGAGCCCCCTCCCTCTCCAGGTTATAAGCCCCTCTCTCTCCCCAGCTTTTCAAAGGAAAGATCAATACCAAGTTTGTTCTGTACAAATTCAAACAGATGTCTTTATTCAGAGTTCAGGGAAATGGGGAAGGGAAGGGTTGTGGTGGGAAAGGGATAAAGGAGCAAGCCAGAGGCCCCAAGGGGGGATGGCATCTGTCACTAGCTGCTCAAAGGGTCTCCCTCTTCCTCTCCACAATGTTGTGAAGGACACAACATGACAAGACCACCTCAAGAATGTTGTTCTCCCCCACGGTGAGGTAGGTCAGGAGGCACCTGAAACACGCCTTGAGGCGGCCAAAGGCACACTCCACCTGAATCCTCACCCAGTTGAGGTGGGAGTTAAATTGGTCCCTGCTGGGGTCCAGATGGCCCATGGACAGCTTCATCAGCCACGTCATCAGGGGGTCAGCTGCATTCCCCACAATGCACAGTGTCATATGCACATCTCCAACTGCAAAGTCACGGTGGGGAAAGGATGTGCCCACCTCCAGCTTGCCATAGAGGCTCGAGTTTTGGAAGGCCCTGGTATTGTGTGCCCTGCCCAACCACCTGATAAAAATGTCAGTAAAATGCCCATGGTGGTTTACCACGGTCTGCAACACTATCGAAAAATAGTCCCTGTGGTTGATATACTGGGCCACTTGATATTGAGGTGCGAGGATAAGGATGTGGGTCCCATCTATGGCTCCACACAGTTCAGGAACCCCAGGGCAGCAAATCCGGCCACAATCGGGTCCACGTCTCCTAGGCAGATGATCCTGCATAGCAGGATGGAGTTGATGGCCCTCAAAACCCGCAGAAGGAGACCCAAAACCACACAAAACAGAGAATGAGAGGGAGTGCCTGAGCCCTTGGGTGCACATCCCCCTCCCATCATCTTCCCCCTCAAACAGCCCATGAGCCACCCTCTATGAGGCCACGCCCCCAGCAGCAGAGACTGCAGTCTGAGAGTGCCTTACCTCCATTAGGAGGGCCACGATGGTGGACTTCCCCATGCCAAACTGCTTGCCCGCTGACTAGTAACTGTTGGGGGTGGCCAGCTTCCAGAAGGCAATTACAACCTGCTTCTCCAAGGGGATGGTGGGCTGCAGATGGGTGTCACATCGTTGGAGGACAGGGGTGAGCCAGACACACAGCTCCAAAAAGGTGGCCTTCCACATGCAGAGGTTTTGGAGCCACTGCTGGTCATCCCACTACTCCATGACCAGCCAGTCTCACCAGTTGGAACTGGTGTCCAGCCACCAGAAATGCCTCTCCACAGTGGCATGTAGTTGTACATGTCTTGCTTATTCACACAGGAGAGGGTCTCAAAAATGAGCTTGGAGTAGAGCTCGTGCAGGGCCAGGAAGGTAGCCTGCACATACTGCCACAGAAACTGCAGCATGGCCATGTGGGGCCTTCGCATGCCCAGAGACAGCACAGGCTCCATGGCACAAAGCCAAAAGCTGTGGCATCCAAAAAAGCAGGGCAACCAAAGCAGGCACTTTGCTGTCCATCAAAGAAGTAGGCAAGCACACAACAGAAGCAGAGAAATGGCTGTACGGGGTGGGTCCATTAAAGCATGTGTCTCGGCTAGGCTTCGGTACCAGCATTTGGAAGCAACTGATGACCTAAAGCCCTGGATGAACTGGTTCTGGGTGGCCTTTTATGCGAGAGAGTGTCCAATCAGTGTGGATGCTATCTTTTGAAAAAGCAGAGTGCTTTTTCAATGCGCTTTGGAAGATCTCTTCCAAAAAATGATTCTTCCAAAAGAAGCCTGCAGTCTAGACATAGCTTCACATGCATCTGCTTGCAGTGGTTCACAAGGGAGCACTCAGCACCTAGGGAGAATGGGTAAAGCATGTCATATTCTGGCCACTGCCGCTGGCCACAGCCAACACACCTTCTTCCCCCAATAGGCCGGTGGTGTACCCAGGCATCATACATGGGTGGGCAATCTCTGGCCCATGGGGTGCATGCACAAGACATTTTGTTTACCATTGCGCATGTGTAGGATTGCCAGATTCCTCTGGTTTCCATCCAGGGGCAGTCTGGCCTGGCAGGATACCGGGAATTTCCTGGTGGGCCGTAGTCAGAAGGGCTGCCGCTCCTGGGTGCAGGGCCAGCACATTACTAGGGAGTGGGGCAGCATTCTGGCCCGCAGGGGATCAGGCAGAGGCCTGCAGAGGCCACCCCGTGTTGGGAGCCCTGCGCCCGGCTGCTCAGAGCCTGCACCTGGCCCCGGGGCAATGCCACGGGGGGCACTGGGCTTATGTGTCTGGCCATGGTGCCTGGGGCGGGAGAGGCTGGTTGCGGGGGGAGTAGGGAGCAAAGTAAGCCCTGAGACGCCTATGGTGGGAGGAGAGGAGACGGCAGCCGGGGACCGATGATGGGAGATAATAAAGATGCGGGTCCCACGCTGGTCTCACTCCTCCTCCTCATTTCCTTGTAGCGGCTCATCAGCACCGGCCAAAGGGTCGGCATGAGTCCCAGCTCACTGGGCCCGCGCCGCTCCGGAAAGTCACCCTGCCTGGGGAGCTCCCTGTGGCCCTAGGATGTGATGCCAGCCCCTGCTCGGGGAGTCCGTGAGCAGGGCAGCCCTGTTGCGGCTTGCCTGCCCCATGGCCTGGGCTCCTACGTGTCCAGGCGCAGGCCCCACATGGCTCCACCATCGCCGGCAGGGCTGGAGTCGGCTCGCTTCCGTGGCAGGGCCCGGCTGCGTCTTCAAGTGAGTGCGGCCCCCCCCGCCCATGTGCCCCCCTCCGGCTGGCCACCTCCCTACTGTGCGTCCTCCCGCGGCTCCCCCTCCCTCGCCCGTGTACCCCCGCACCTGTGTTCTCTCCCCCGCAACTCCCCTGCCTGTGAACCCCCCTTGCTCAGCTGTCCCCCCTGGTCTGTGTGACCCTGCCCACTGTCTCATGACCCCCCCAACCTCCTCCCTCTCTTCTCCTCCCCTGGCTTGGCCTCTGCCCAGCAACCCTGGACCCCACCTCCTGGCCCACTGCAACCCTGCTGGGACCCCGTCTCCTCTTATCACCCCCCACCCTGCTTCCCTGCTGCCCACCTGGATCTCAGTCTCCTGTCTGGCTCTCTAAACAATCCCCCCTCCATCTACTCTTGGGGCCCTGAATCCTCCCCCGCGACACCTTCCCAGGAACCCAGCCCCCTTGTGCCGTGTCCTAAGACCTCTGGGGGGGTGGATTTTTTGCTTGGGGTAGCAAAAAACCTAGAGCCTGCCCTGGATGCAGGGAAAAGGGGAGGTGTACGCAAGGGTAATGTCATGGGGAGGGCTGTTCTCAACCCATTTCCCGGGCCTATTTTGATTTTCAGTCCGCCCCTGTTTCCATCTGTGTAGTTTTTTATCCTGATGGTATTGCTAGTGTAAAGCAAAGGCTCATGAAGTGAGGTGCATCTGATTGCACACAGCATTGACTGTGAGAGCTGTGTACTCCCACTGCATTCAATCAAAGTGTTGCTATAGCTCCCACAAATTCTAGGCATGTAAGCTCAGTTAGCAAAATTACCCTATCCTAGGAGGCCATCTTGGTTAAAACAATCTTGAGGCCCATTGAGATGAAGGAGGGCCACTCATTCAGCCCACTCTCTAGCCTAGATTACCCATCACTGGTCTAGAGGCTTCATCTGCATGATTTTGGGAAGGGGGCACTAACGCAGAGTCTTCTCCCATTGAGGGCAATTCACCAGGAAAATAAACTGCTTACATGAGCAATGGATTGTAGGATTAAGTTTGCAAGCTTTGCCAACAGAGCGTGTTAGTATCATTATCCCCATTTTGCAGAGAGAGAAACTGAGTCACAGGGTGGGGAAATGACTTGCAGGTCACCCAGCAGGCCACTGGCAAAGCTGGGAATAGAAACCAGGTCTCTTAAGTCCTGTACTATATCCATTAGGCAATACTGCTTCCCTCAGCAGAACCTGTCAATTCTTTGACCACCCTGTCAAATCCTGCATCCAACACTTATCGTGAACTGGTTGAGGATTTATTTACTCTTTGACATTGTAGAACAGGTACAGGACCTTGCCATGTAGATGTCTCTCATCCTGTGTTTAGCATGGGACATGTGGCCTGTTTAGCGCCCCCTCTCAGAGGGAGTGTGGACAAGAGAATCTGAGCAGCCATGCAGTAGGTGCTCTCCTTTCGCCTGCCCCTTTCATGCTGTGCTTTGGTCTGCTGCCAAACACAAGATTTTTGGACAGGGCATGTACCTATGTGTGGGCCTCCTCACTTCTGCTCTCCTTTGCAAGTTGGAGTCACACCAGTTCTGCTGCCATTGTAGACTCCATAGCCACAGAAGCAGGAACAGGATCCACCTCTATGTGTACACCTATGGGAAGTTTTGTGTGTCTATGGTTGAGTTGTACAGCTCTAAGGAGAGTTCCTATTGGGCCACCTTAGCAATCATCTTCAAAGGGCCATCTATCTATATATTTTAGAAATGTACATCTTTCTGAGTCAGTTTGCTCAAGAACTCTTCCTAAATGTTAAGAGCTAGGGCCACCAAATTTGGCATGCAGCTTCCTCTTATCCTAACTTAAAGCAAGGCAAGAGTTTGGCTGTGCCAAGAAAATGGGAAATGCCAGGAATGGAACTGTTTTCCATAACATGGAAAGGGAGGGGGCAGAGAGACTAGGGACACAATAGGGAGGGGTACAGACAGGAGGGATGTGATACTAAGAGTGGCCACTGGGGGCTGCTGCACCAACAAGTGAGTGCCCAGCAGGACCCGGGCTCTGCCATCTTGCCTGCCACCGGACCAGGTAAGTAGCCCCCCTGTTCCAACCCTTCTCCCCTTTGCCCTTAGCCACAGCACTGGGGGGAGCTCCCTGGTGACCAGGAGGGCTGGAGGGAGACTGAAGATGCCTGGTAGGTGGGAGGGCTGGGAGGAGACAGAAGGCCCTGGTGGCCAGGGAGGACTGGAGGTGCGGGGGACAGAAGATTCCATCAGCTGTGGGGGGAGAGAAAGAACTGTTGGATGAGACCCCATGCCCCTCTTCACCCCCCAACTCTCACTCTCGCACACCCCATATCCTTGAGCCTTCTGTTCTGCCTCCCCCTCATATCCCCAAGGCTCTGCCCTGACTCCTGCACCCCCCACACTGCCCGCCTCCTGCCATGAGGGACCCAGACAATGCCAGGTAAGTCTCGTAGATTAATAGAGTCTAAGGCCAGAAGGGACCACTGTGACCATTTAGTCTGACCTCCTGCATAGCAGAGGCCAGAGAACTTCCTCCAAATAATTATTCTGTGACCCAGAATATGTCTTTTAGTAAAACATTAAATGGTGATTTAAAAATTGCCCATGATGGAAAATCCACCAGACAGGCTCAGTAAATTGTTCCATTGTCAGGGGCACCAGAACGGGAAGCAGGTGAGGGGATGAAGGAGCATGTCCCTCCCACTTTTGAAAGCAGACCGCCTTGTCCAGAGGCCTGGCCCCCTGACCCTCCTCTTCCCCTGAGATCCCACCCCCTGGCCAAGCTGGAAGTTAGAAACCAGTCTGTGGAAGAATAGCCAAGTGAGTCTGGTCAGCTGTGGGAACCACAGATCCTCCACCTGCCCCACTTTGTGGAAGAATCCATTGCCCCAGTCCAAAGGTCAAATCTATATTAAATCCAAATCCTTTCTTCATGGCATACAAAGGCACTAGCTCTCAGTGAGAGATGGAATTGCTGAGTGTCAATCTTCAGCTGACGTTGCTTAAAGCCTTTTTAACCAGTGGTTAGAATTTTCTAAAATGGGAAAACTATACTGTACTTTAAAAAAAAAAATGCTCACCTGAAAACAATTTAAGGGATTTAATTTCAGCAGCTAGTCCTTAAGGAACAGAGAGGAAGAATAATTCCCTCCTCTGCTTTAGTTATTTAGTAAGATTCTATCTCCTGTATTATGCACAAGGTCGAGCTAAATGATTATAGTAGTTCCTTCTTGTTTTGAAAATCTGTGGGTCAGGTCAGCTGTTCAGTTGGTGTAAACTGCGATAGCTCCACTGAGATAAGAGATTTGTTGTTGCTGCTGCTATCATTACTTGCACTACAGAAGGGGGCTGAGCAACTCCAACTCCCACTAAAGCCAACAAGTATTGAGGACATTTATCACATTGCAGGAATCACCTATAAATTAGTAGATTCATTCAGTTTCCCAGGCCAGAACCGACGATTATGACTATCTGCATAAAACTGTTGTAGAATTTCCCTGTATCAATTCCTGTTTGAACTAGAACCAAGTACTGTACCTTCTAGTGCTGGCCTGAATCTCACTGCAAAATAAATGCTCTTTCAAATGAAGTGCAATGAGAGAGCATTTCAGCCCCAAAAGATGAATGTTTGGGGAAGTTTGTCAAAAAGAAGAGTTAATAAAGAAAATTGCTTTGCAACATTAGCTGTGGTAGGCACAGTTACGCTCTCCCCCTTCATAGCAAAATGTAAGCACGTATCTCAGATGGCAGCAAAATATAGCAATGTACAGACAATAAGATTAGTATTAATGAGAGGTCCAACCTTTTAATTCTTTATGTCTCCAGCTAACCACAATGTGCATTATTGACAATGGAATATCTTATGAGTCATCTTTTACTATCTGTGTTCGGTTAATGCACTCATCATTCTTTCATCTAAACTTTGTTTTTTTCATACCCATGCATCTTATACATTTGCAAGTGCTCAAATAACAGTCAAGCATCACTGACCTCACACCTGCAGTCCTCTTTACAAGCCTTGGAGCTGGCAATTCATGATTGTCCGGGCAAAAGCATTACTTTTTCTGACACCTTGTGCCATATAATTGGGCAGATGGACAAATTGTGCCTATGCCACCATGGATATTACACAAGCGGGACAACTGAACAAGAAGCATGCACCCCTTTGTGGTATGGAGCACTGCTCTGTAGCTCTGCCCACAGAGAGCAGGGCATGTTCTTGGACATGGACCAAGGATGTGCTTCCATGAGAAGCGGCAAGTCTTCTCTCCTCCCTCACGGAAGGCATATTTTAGAGTTTTAGGGACTGAAACAGTGTCAGGACTGAATAGTAGCAAACACTGCAGGAGCTGTGGGCACGATTCTGTTCCCTTTCCCTCTATGGACTTCCCTCGTGGTTCTACGAAGCTCCTGGCCTGGTGGAATGTGGAGCCAACAGGCAGTGGAGCCAACAGCCTCATGTGCCCCTGGATGAAGTAGGGGATACCTGGCTTGGTGCTCCCAGAAGGCGTGGGGCCTAAAGTGGAAGGGGTGGGGCTGAGGCAGCCAGCCCTCCATGCTGCATGGAGCATAGTGTCCCCTCACCCTTCAGAGCCACATGGAGCATGTGGTGTGGGAATCCAGTGGCAATTGAAAAGTCCCGGGAATGTGGTTGCTGGCCCTGGCCTCTTTGAATTACCAGGCCCCGGGACAACTGCCTTTTTTTGCCCCACCCTTACCCATTAGTGGGCCTGTGAGACGCTCATGCTCTGCTGTCCTATATGCTCAGTCCCATATGCTGCAGGAGCAATGTACAGAACCTGATCCTTTATGCATAATTTGTGTTGCTTGAAGAGAGCAGAAAGTTGCCATGCCCTGTCGTTGTTCTCTGCCATGCACAAGGCTTAAACTCCTGGGTTTTATTCAAATTCACAAAGACAAAGCCTAAAGTTAGGAACCCAGATCCATTCCTATGCATTGAAATAAACGGGCTGATTTGCAGAGGTGATGAGCTGCCTCCGCTCCTACTGGATTGATGAGAGTTGCAGGTACTCAGAACTTCTGGCTTTACACACAAAAGGGCTGTTATAGCAGCTACACTGAACCACGCGGTAAACCTCAGGTAAACGCTTTCAAAGCCTTTTTATTTTACTTGTAGGAAAGCCTCCCTATGTTTTGCCTATTTTCCCAGCTGAAAGCTCCTTAGCTCACAGGCGCTTTCAGCAGTAAGGATTGTTGGGGTTTATAATTGCCGAGTTTCAGTGACTGATAATACAGCTATTAACTGTTGCACTGGTTTCTGGTTCCAACTGATGGTGTAATAGTCTTTAAGTGCTTCATAATAAGACTTCTAGCAGTTTGTCCTACTTTGAGGTTAACGACCAGTGAGATGATAGGAAGTGATAAGAGTGCAAGTAGGTAACAGCAGCAGCCCTGAATATCCTTCCTTTACCAGACTGTGTTCTGCTCTCCCTCTTACCTTCCCCCATCCCCCCTGAGAAGAGTTTGTTATGCAAACCTGCACAAAGTGGTTCACACGGTAAAGGACTGAGACAGTTAAACCCGAGGTATGTCTCCTGCTTACAGTTAGTTACGACGCAAACTCTCTTGTGTTGTGTCTGAGATAAAAATAGCAGATTAAAAGACAGCAGTCGGGGGAAAGCAGCTTAAAGTTTTTACCTTCAGTTCTATGAGGAGCAAGAAGTCCTAGTTTTAAAATGAACTGGTAAAATTCCGTGTAGAAAAGGACTCGGAAAGGCCTTTTTTCCCTAGGACCTAACTACTTACCAGTGTTTGACTGACATATCAGTCTTTAGCTCAGCACTTTGGTGAAAGGAAAAAGGTAGAATGAGAATTAGGTTTGCAGAAATCAAATCCCAGCAGAGTGCGTATGTACAGTTTGAAAATTAAGGGCCATGTTTTAAATCTAAGCTCCAAAGTTGTGTGTGCTAAATACATGGATGTGTGAATTTGAGCAGGTAACTGCAAAATTTGCAATTGTTTACACACAAAAATTGCACAGAAATCCATTTGTATACATAATTATCCACTTTGTGTACGTATAGCACCTGCTTTGGACATTTTGTCCTTTTGCCTCTCCAAGTGAACAGATATCAGTTATGTTTTCAGATACTTGCCTTAATACAGATATATTTTATTATTGTATAAAATATAAACAAAGGAAAACACATCATATATAAATATACACATGCATACAGAGAGAGAGAGAGATGCACAAACACATAATACAGCTTTTTTTCAGATGACATCACCTTATTCTGCTTCTACAAACAGTCATTGTTACCATAGTCACACTTTCAGGTCTAAATATCTATGATAGGGTTGCCTGTGATAGCAAGAGGTCCCTTTCAGTCCAACATTCTTGTATTATATCCTTCACTGATCACAGATATTTAAAAGTTAGAAAACATTAATGCTTCATTTCTGTGCACTTATTATGTTCACAGCACCACACTTATCTTAACCCCAGATGCTGTCATAGCCCTGGCAGGTAAGCAAAATGTGTGAAAGCAGGCTTTAAAATGTGCTCCATGCACCAAGAGTTTACATGTATTCACTAAAGAAATTCATAGCCTTTTCCAAAATGCACAGGCAAATATGAGGAACTCAGTAAATGATATTGCTTTACTGATTGTTCCTAAACCCAAATCAAGCCAATAACAAGTTTTATGGAAAAGTCTATAATACTGGACCACTGTGCAACACTACTATCCTTCCAGTATGACAAGCCCAATCTTAAGTAAGCGTACTGACTATGAGTAGACCTATTGTCTTCTCTCTAAACTGCTAGCCTATTATTTTGGAGTCCAGGGATACTCAAACTTCATAGCACTGTGACCCCTGTCTGACAAAACAAATATTACTGAATGACTGTAGATGGGGGGAATCGGAGCCTGAAACCACCTAAGCTCTGCCACTCTGGATGGGGGACAAAGCCCAAGGGCTTCTGCTTCACAGGGGGCCTGTAACCTGAGCCCTGCTGCATAGGGGTATGTCTAGACTACATGGCTCCGTCGACAGAGCCATTTAGATGAGCTTTCTAGACATAGGGAAATGTCTTCATTTACATCAGAATGGCTGCTGCGCTGTGCCGATCAGCTGTTTGGCAGCACAGCACGGTAGTCTGGACACTCCGCGGTTGACAAAGGAAGCCCTTGTTGATCTCCCCATTATGCCTCGTGGAATGAGGTTTACCAGGGCGGTCGACAGAGGCTTCCCTTGTCGACGGTGGGGCGTCCAGACTACCGCGCTGTGCTGCCAAACAGCTGATCGGCACAGCACGGCAGCCATTTTGATGTAAATGAAGTGGCGATTATTTAAATCACCGCTTCATTTCCCTTTTTCGAGTCCACTAATCTACATGGCTCCGTCGACGGAGCCATGTAGTTTAGACGTACCCTATGCCTACACGTTCCCCTTTTTGCACAAAAAATATGCAAATGAGGCAAGCGTGGAATTTCGCCATGCCTCATTTGCATAATTAATGAGGCTCTGTTTTTGCGCAAGAGGATTTTGCGCAAAAAGGATCCAGCTACACGGCTCCATTTTTGTGTAAACCCCCCCTCTTACACAAGAGCTGTTCTTCTGCATTTTTGTCAGGAAGAATAGCTCATGTGTAAGAGGGGGGTTTTGCACAAAAAGGAGCTGTGTAGATGGCTCCTTTTTGCACAAAAGCCTCTTGCACAAAAACTGAGCCTCATTAATTACGCAATAGGCGATATTCCACGCTTTGCCTCATGTGCATATTTTTTGTGCAAAATGCGGGCAGTACAGATATAGGCCTAGGTTAATATTCCTGATGGAAACTCCCCTCTCCCTACTTTTTGAGAACAACTAATTCTCTCCCATTGATTTGATTGTTCTAGGTGATAAAAATTGATATGCATTTGGATAATTGTATGCACTATTTTGTGTGTGTTACATTTTATCCCATGATTTAAATGTTTTGTTTTCACTTATTGTGGTATATATGGAAATGAAGAGAGAAAGAAAATCTCAGATTTCTCTTCCCAAATAAATGATCAGATAAACCTGCAGTTTCTTAACTTAATTGTGTTTTCCAAAGTTTCTCAGTGATGCATCTCACAGTGACATGTCACATCTTGTGTTAGTCATACTGTATTACATTAGCAGACATGATTGACAAACCCCAAGGTGACAGCACAATGCAGCACATCATCCGGGAAATTAGAAAAAAAATGCAGTTTCCCCAAAGTATAATGAAAAGGATGCTTTTAAAGATTTGTCTTAATTGTTCTCTCTTTGGCTGCTAAAGACTGTGAGATTGGCAAGCCCTTTGTGAATCATTTGCAGGAAAAATTAAGTTTTAATTAAAACTGTGTGTGTTTGGTGTGAAGGTGGGGCACAACTATATCTATATCTATTTCAATATAGCATTTTTACAAATAATTACCTATATTGTGATTCAGTGCCCTCTTCCTACATCTTTGTTCACTGTTCCTTTCTTCTTATCAGCCAACCTAGTCTTTTACCTTTCTGTCACCAAAAAGCTGTCTCCCTTTTATTTTCTCAGCTGGGTGTGGTGGACAATCTTAGCTCCCAAACACATCGCAGAATCATCAGGTTCAGGTGTATTGACAAACTAAGGCCACAGCTGTTGTTGCAAAGCATTCTGGCTCAAATGTGTATACAATTCACTTGTAACTAACTAGAAATAGGCTCCCCTTTGGACCTCTGTAAAGTGGGCTTTTGGAGTAAAGGGTGGATATTCTGTAACTTGAGGTCTTTAAATAATGATTTAAGGACTTCAGTAAGTCAGCAAGAGATTATGTGTCTATTACAGGAGAGGGTAAGTTAGGTTCTGAGGCCTGCGATGTTCAGGACGTCAGACTAGAGTATCACAATGATTCCCCTGGTGTTGGAGTTTATGAGACGTAGTCGTTGCTAGATAATAGATGTTTGGAGACCGCCTATTGGCATGTGTGCGTATTAGTCCTGGTTCTGTTCTGCTCTCTCTGACCTGTGCAGGACTCTTCTTGACTATTATAGCAAAAGTGGCAAAAAGGAATCTCACAAAGGTATTACTATGGGCTGAGTACATGCAATCTGTTTCATGAAAAGTGTATTTAAAACTGATTTAGTGAAATGATGCAAAAACTGGAAACTGATATAAACCTGACTTCCTAAAGCTACTTAAGAAATGGTTTGTCAAACTCAAATAAGACTTCATTCTTAGTGCTTTGCACTCATCCTGTCTAAAAACAATTTAAATCAAACCAATGTATTAAGTTAAACTTTTGTGTGCAGACAAGGCCCATGTGACATCTCAGATGGACAGAAATGTTCTATTAAAAAGAGTTAACAACTACTAAGCCGCTGAGTCTTGTGAATCAGTGAGCACTTCAGGGACAATAACAGGTATCTTTGACAGACAGTTTAGCAGACAATACCACAAAGGCTGGGATGGATCCTAGGGTCCAGATAAACAGCCTGGAATAAAATTTGGTATCAGGTGCATGAAAGTGTCTTAAAACTCTCCGTTGTGTTCCCTAAGTTGGAGTGCTCTTTGCAGGGCCAAGGGACCTGATGGGATGTAGGGAACCTCTTACACATCTGGTAAGCCAGCAGAAATGAGGAAAAATGTGGCAAAGGAGTCAGTACAATTGTTCTGTGCCACTAGAGAATCCTCTTTAATAGGGGAAGCCTTCACTGGTTTACTGTGTCTGCTTCCTGGGCAAAATCTACTAGTGATGGAGTGCCTACAGGCATCACCAACCCTCATGGCTAGTCCCTATTGTTTAAGATGTGGAATTGTTTATAACACATGGGGCACTGAAGGATTAGGATGTAGAGTAGTAGGCTGCATGACTGTTCCAAATTCATATTTGTAGTTGCCCATCTTATTTCTCACTGTGGTACACTAAGTTATTTACACATTAGAAGAGAGATTGGTCCAGATCCTGATGTCCTTGCTCAGTTTTTCCTGAAACTTTACTTGGGCACACTTTTAACTTCCCTGCTGAGAGATCTATAGATAAAAAAGCATTATAGAGGGGCTAGGTATTACTTTTCAAATATATTGTCCTCTGCACCCACTCATTGAAGTGGGAACTGATTACCAGTGCACATATCTAGCACATCCCTCTGGGGTCAGCTAGGTCTTTATTTTGGCTCACATAGACATTCTAGCAGCATGTTAAATGTTAAATACTGAGACATACTTTCATTTATTATGCTAGCTGAAAACCCACATGGGCTAAAGTACCAATGATGTCATTCAGAAGTACATGAATTTTTTTTAAAAAGCCAGTTGCAGAAGACTTTATTTTGTCAGTAGTCCCTCTTCCTTGTCATAAGATTTAGCCTGGATGGTCTGTGCCAAAATCTTTTTGTTGGCATCACACTCAAATTCTGAAGCATGCACAGGGAGAAAGGAGGGGGACAATACAGTGGGATTAATGATGTTAAAATGAACCTAAAGTTCCATTGAAACATTCTGCCTGTTTAACATAGGATTTTTTAAACTACAGAGATATAAATGGGTATTAAAAAGTACCCACTGATTTCCCTTTTCTTGTGACTAGTTGCAAAGAACCTGCAATCACCATGGGTTTAGATTTAGAGATAATTAGTGGTGGGCAAACTTTTTAATGTTTCCAAAAGATTGTTACTGCATGCTTATCCAAACTTCTTTGGGTGAAAATGGGGCTGACAAAAAGGCTTTGTTATAAAATTTCTGATGCTTTCTCTTTGCCAAATGGCTTGAGAATAAACTCTTTGTGTGATATTTCCCTAATTAAGCTTCTTGTTTTATTTGGATTTAGCTTGTGCACTTTGGCACAACTCTAGCAAAGTCATCCAAGGATCTGACCCATATAATTCAGAGGTAAGCAAAATTAAATCAACAACAATATGACTCGGTTTGGGTTCAGTTTGTGATTTGGCTGGTAATAGAAATAAGCCCAAAACAAAACACTGGATCCATGTACCTAAGAACTTAGGGAAAGTATCTACCTAGGTCAGTATTTAGTAGCTGGACTCTCTACGTACCATGGAGTGAAGCTAACTCCTCCATTTGAATACTCAGACTCTGGGAAAGTTTGAATATAGAAGTAAATTATGAGATTTTGTCTTATGTTTAGCCAGTTGCTACTTTTATCTGAATTAATTCATCTATCCTTACATGTAGCACACTACATGCACCAAATGGTTTATTTAAAAACAAAAAAACCCCAACTGTCCTGTAGCATGAATGCTGGTTTATGGTTTTGGTGTGACTTTGAACCTCTTACTTGTTTATTGGGTCAGGGGCTCATGAAGATCTATTTGGGTTCCAAAGGAAGATGCCTAAATGATGTGTATTGCTAGGTGGAAGAAGAGGTGGAACCTATGCCCTGAGCCTCTCATTTGAAAATGACAGCCACGTGTGGATAAGATGAAAGCTGGGGTAAATATGATGCCAATGAGAGTGTGGGGAAGAACCATAGCATTGTGCGTATCAGTCTTCAGATCTGAATAGAGCTGAGCGCACTTAATGTTACTGCTAATAATAATGGACACCTCTGCCTCACTCCACATGTCAGCAGCACTGCTGTCAAGTCCAAATATGCAACCATATCCTGCAGCACCAGTGCCCTGATTTCTTTTTTGGGTGGTAAGAGATGGGCAATTCACTTCTTTGCCACCCTCACCCCAGAGCCTTCTGGCTTGAGAGCTGTCAGGAAATCTTTATTCCTACTTCCTGCTGTCAAGCCTTCTGTCACTGGAGAATGGTAATGCCACACAAAACAATCTGGTCAGGTTGAACAACCTTTCTAATGCCTCATCAGCCATTTTTCCCTAGAACTATGGCCCACTTTCACAAACATGGGTGAACCTGGGATGAGTTTCAGATTTTCAGCTGTTCAATTTTTTTTCACCTAGTTTTGCATTTTGTTCTAAGTGTTGCACACAGTTCTAGCTCATAGTGGCTTTGCTCATTGAAAGCCCAGCCACTCCCGAGAACTGTCAAATAAAATCAAATTGAACAATGGAAAATGTATTTTATAATCACTTTTGTAAAGAACTATTTCATTTTTTCTGAACATTTCTTGGGCTAGAAGCCTCATCTGAATGGAGAGCAGTTTAAGGACACTGTAACATAGTCGTTTGATGAAACTAACTAACTTCTGTCATTTTGCACTTGCGTACCAATATTTACTATATCTCTTTATTATATGTGCAGCGTCCAGACAATCATTCTATTTGATGAAAGATTGGAGTTATGGACAGTAGCTCCAGAATGTAGAGCTGGGGTGGAGTAACTATTTCCTTTTAGTTTTTAATCAATGAACAAAATTCTGCCTTCCATTGACTTTAATGGATTGACATCAGGAATATATTTGGAACCACGTGGCCACCCCAAGAGGAGATGGTAAGGTTGGGGGGTGGGAGAAAAGCAGGCTGTCATCTCTGTCATCTCTTTCACTGACCCAGCATATGGCTCAAACTAACATGCCGGAGAAGCGTGATGGGCTTATCTGCATTTCAGTGCTATTCAGTCGTCATTGTCGCTGAAAATGTGCAAATAAAATAATGAAGAACACGATAAAACAGAGTAGGAAAAAATCTCTCTCTATTTAAAGCAGCTGTTTGGGTGCCAGCTGCTTAGTTACAAATACATCTTTAATGAAATCAAACAATCCAGCAGCATTTATTGATTGCTAACAATTGTTTTAAATACAGTCTGGTAGGCTGGGCTGTTAACATCCTTTTTTGTCCAATTAGTTCAGTTGGTTTGAATTAGAGATAGTTTGCTATTATCTTGAAAAAAAATGCTGCTCACCAGACAACATATTTTTTCCCTCTAGAATAAAGTGTGGCAGAGCTGCACAGAATAAACGATTTCCATGTTACTCCAGCTGTTTGGGGGAAGGCAGCTGAGCCCTTTATCAAGCCCTTTCACCTCAGCAACTGCAGTTCAAATCCATCCTGAGATCTTGAGTTAAGAGGACGTGGTGTTCTCTCCTTGGAGCCTGTTGAACAATGCAAAGGACAAAGACCCCTGTGCTTCTGTGGCACTTCACAGCCAATTTCTGAAAGAAGGAGAACAGAATCCTGTGGAAACTTAAATCTTAGGGCTGACCTCCCTCTCCCTATAATTCTACACTTGCTAGTAGAGAGGGGGAACTATTAGCATTATTGTAAGAGGATGGACTAGATGGCACAGGAAACTATTTCAACACTGTTTTTATGAACCTATGAAAATACACAATTGACTACAAAATTGAAGCAGTTCTACTCCTAAACAAAGCCCTGACTTTTCATAGACTTTATAGATTTCATAGAGAATAGCAGCAGCAGCATTTATCTATATACTAAAGTTGGGCTTGACCAAAAATCCCAAATCTGAACAGCCTGCAAATGTTGAGAAAATTTAAAACTAGATTTGAATTTGCAGTTTAGGTCCATTTTATCCATGTGTCTGTGTGTGCATGCACATCTTACTAGGACCTAGACCTTCCATTAATATGCTCAGATTGGAGTCATGTAGCATCCTAACATACGTCAGTATATTGTCCTTTAACAAAGATGTAGTGTCTGTTATATAGCAATTTAATACTGGTGTGTATAAGGTAAACATATCAGGTATACCTACTGTTTAACAGTTGGCTGACACTGCAAAACTCTAAGACCACTAAAACCACTAATGTAGATCAGGACTTGATAAAAAGTCATAGGCTAATGGTCTGGGTGTACTTTTTTAATGCTAAGCACAGCATAGCTTTTATCTGTTATAATGGGTAAAACATGTAAATAATCTTCTTTTGTTGTCACTATAAATGAGTCCTTAATGTTTATAGCTTGGTAACTCTGCATTTTGTGCCCCAGCAATTCTGGCCTAATTGTTTACAATCCTTTTATTAATATGAACAAGATGCACAGTAACTTTATTCAAAAGCTTCAGAGGGGTAGCTGAGTTAGTCTGTAACTGGAAAAAACTTAAAAAACAACAAATAGTAACTTTGTTGTTTGACTATGTATTGGTATTAGCCCAAGGTATAAATTGCAGTTACTTTGATAAACTGATTGAATGATTTATGATTATTCGTTATCATAGCAGTTCACAGAAATTCCAAATGAGGTTGCACCCCATTGTACTTGACACTGTACAAACACCCGGAGAGTGACAATCCTTGCCCTGAAGTGCTTACAGTTGAAACAGACAAAACAGACAGGGTATGTCTACACTAGCCCCCGAGTTCAAACTAGAGAGGCTCATGTAGGCATTCAAAGTTGCAAATCAAGCCCGGGATTTAAATATCCCATGCTTGATGTGCATCTTCCCGGCTGGTCGCCATTTTTGAAATTTACAAGTCTGGACTAACTGCCCGCGACCACACACGGCAGGGACCTGGTAGTTCGAAATAAAGCCAAAGTTTGAACTACCTGTTAAACCTCATTCCAGGAGGAATAACAGCTAGTTCGAACTAGGGCTTTCATTCGAACTACCAGGTCCCTGCCATGTGTGGACGCGGGCAGTTAGTCCAGACTTGTACATTTCAAAAATGGCAACCGGCGGGGAAGATGCAAATCAAGTGCGGGATATTTAAATCCCGGGCTTGATTTGCAACTTTGAATGCCTAAATTAGCTTCGCTAGTTTGAACTAGGGGGCTAGTGTAGACATACCCACAAAGAATAGGAGGGGAAATAAAAACAAAGGAAGATTCAAGGGCAGAGGTCTCAAATTCAGTTTACCTTTGGGTCAGTGTCAGTCCTCAAATTCTCCTAGAGGGTCAGAGGGCACTCTTCTCTGGCAGGGTTTCTGGGGAATGGGCACATTCCACCCCGGGTGTCCCCCCACACCCTGCCTGTCACTCCGAGCGATTTTAACACCTCCCCTCCCCCTGGTATCCCCACCACGAGCACTGGTAGCACAGTGGTGCTAGAACGGCTTTCAGCTGCTAGCTCTGTGCGAGTAGTGGCATGTCCCTGTGGCCTGGGAGAGGAGTGTGCAGAGCCATCTCATCCATAGGATGGTTCAGTGCAGCTGCCCAGGGTTGGTGGAGGCCTCCCCAACTGTTCCATAGAGGGGTAGTCCCCCATTCTCAGCCTTTGGGGCCCTGGGTGAGTGGATACTGGCAGCAGGGGTTGGGCCTCTCCACATTCACCATGGTGGCAGAAGCCACAGGAAAGTGGAGTTATGCAGCTACCTGCTCCTCTCCACTGCCATCTCCCAAGCCATCCTGCACTAGGGCTGAGGAGCACCTCTTCCTGTCACCATGGTGAAGCAGAGTGACTAGGCTGGCCTGGGAGATGCACGGCACAGCAGAGCAGAACAGAGTCTGTTGCATTGCTCCACTTCCCTGCAGTGCCCATTCCCACAGTGAGTGGGGGGGTCCCAACCCCTGCTGTCACCCTGTGCCAGATCTCTGGTAAACCCGAGGCTGTGTGACGGAAGAGGTGAAATGAGGGGCAGAGAGAGGCTGGACTTGAGGGCAGGGTACGGACATCCACCCAGGACTGCAGGGACTCGCATGCTAGCATCCGTGTGTGGGCCAGATTGTGGAATGATCAAGCTGCAGATAACACATGGGCTGTGTGTTTGAAACTCCCTGTTAAAGGGTTTGTATAAGGCCATGGATTCAGGCATTCTGAGTCCCTGAGCAGTGACCTATTTACTGTACCATGCCACCTCTCAAGGTTCAATTTACACTAACTTTCCTCCTTTGCTCCCATCACATAACTTCCCAGTGAACAATCCTATGCCACACTTGAAAAGTACTTTTTCTTCTTTCTCCAGAACACCATTATAATGGAGACACGTCAACACTGAAGTATGAGTGCTTTCTCACTAAAATGATGCCAGTAACTCTTACTTTAAAGACAACATTGAGAGCTTTCATTCAGATTTCAGATCCCCTAGCATGTAATCCCATAGTAATAATAATATTAATAATAATTAGTTATCATGGTAGAACCTAGAGGCTTCAACCGAGATTGGGTGCCTTTTGTGTTAGGTGTTGCATATAAACATAATGAGAAACAGTCTTTGCTTCCTTCCTGGATCAAGTTTTTAATGGTTAAAAGTATTATCAAGAGGCAGCTCATACATTTGACTTCCGTTAATCACTTATATAGGTAATCTGCATCTGAATGGGATGAAAAACAAACCTGGTAGAAAATAAGTGTTATATTTTTCCTTTTTATAGTTGAGAAATGGAGGCCCAAAGAGATAAATGACATGTCTACGGTCACACAAAAGGTCTGAATCCAGATCTGGTGAAGCTCATTTCTAGGTTAGAGCGGCGAGGAGTCCTGTGGCACCTTATAGACTAACTGAAGTGTAGGAGCATAAGCTTTCGTGGGCAAAGACCCACTTTGTCAGATGCATGTAGTGGAAATTTCCAGAGGCAGGTATAAATATGCAGGCCAGAATCAGGCTGGAGATGACGAGGTGGATCCAATCAAGGAGGATGACGCCCACTTCTAGTAGCTGATCTGGAGCTGTGAATTCCAAGAGAGGAGAAGCTGCTTTTGTAGTTAGCAAGCCATTCACAGTCTTTGTTTAATCCAGAGTTGATTGTGTCAAACTTGAAGATGAACTGTAGCTCAGCAGTTTCTCTTTGAAGTCTGGTCCTGAAGTTTTTTTGCTGCAGGATGGCTACTTTTAGATCTGCAATTGTGTGTCCAGGAAGATTGAAGTGTTCCCCTACAGGTTTTTATACGTTGCCATTCCTAATATCTGATTTGTGTCCATTGATTCTTTTACGTAGGGACTGTCCAGTTTGGCCGATGTATATAGCAGTGGGGCATTGTTGGCACATGATGGCATATATTACGTTATTAGATGTGCAGGAGAATGAACCAGTGATAGTATGGCTGATCTGGTTAGGTCCTGTGATGGTGTTGCTGGTGTATATATGTGGGCAGAGTTGGCACCGAGGTTTGTTGCATGGATTGGTTCCTGAGTTCGAGTTATTATGGTGCGGTGTGTAGTTGCTGGTGAGAATATGCTTCAGGTTGGCAGGTTGTCTGCGGGCAAGGACTGGCCTACCTCCCAAGGCCTGTGAAAGCGAGGGATCATAGTCCAGGATGGGTTGTAGATCACTAATGATGCGTTGGAGAGGTTTTAGCTGAGGACTGTAGGTGATGGCCAGTGGTGTTCTGTTGGTTTCTTTCTTGGGCTTGTCCCGTAGCAGGAGGCTTCTGGGTACACGTCTGGCTCTGTCAATCTGTCTCCTCACTTCCTCGTGTGGGTATCGTAGTTTACAGAATGCTTGTTGAAGATCTTCTAGGTGTAGGTCTCTGTCTGAGGGGTTGGAGCATATGCGGTTGTACCTCAGTGCTTGGCTGTAAACAATGAATCGTGTGGTGTGTCTGGGATGGAAGCTGGAGGCATGCAGGTAAGCATTTCTAGGTTAGTGTCTCAATGGGAAGACCACCCATTCTGTTTTCCAGACTGTTAATTTTACTTACAGAGTAACCCTAAAAGAAAGGCTCAAGCTACTGTCAGATGTTTTGAGTTTTAGACATTAATTTCGTGCCCTAATTTATCATTTCTATAGATCTGTAGATTTCACTGTTCCAACCACACCAGATACAGACAGGAAATTGTCCTTTCCTGGTGCTTATAGAAACAGCAAGGGTGTGTCTAGACTACATGCCTCCTTCGACGGAGGCATGTAGATTAGCCAGATCGGAAGAGGGAAATGAAGCCGCGATTAAAATAATCGCGGCTTCATTTCAATTTAAATGGCTGCCCCGATCTGCTGATCAGCTGTTTGTCGGCAGATCGGGGCAGTCTGGACGCGACGCGCCGACAAAGAAGCCTTTCTTCATCGGCACAGGTAAGCCTCGTGAAACCAGGTTTACCTGTGCCGATGAAGAAAGGCTTCTTTGTCGGCGCATCGCGTCCAGACTGCCCCGATCTGCCGACAAACAGCTGATCGGCAGATCGGGGCAGCCATTTAAATTTAAATGAAGCCGCGATTATTTTAATCGCGGCTTCATTTTCCTCTTCCGATCTGGCTAATCTACATGCCTCCGTCGAAGGAGGCATGTAGTCTAGACACACCCCAAGACAGCAACAACAATGAAACATGTGAGGGTTTACAATAGAAGAAATAGCTCCTTTCTCTCCCATTCAGTTTCTTACTGTCCCATGGTGGCTTCTGCAAAGAATAAGGAGATAGAGTCTACCTATAGATGGTTTCATTTTCCTTAAATGTGCAATTCATAGTCTTAGCTTCTTTTTTTATTTTTTAAAGCTTTTGTTCTTTTAGAGTAGATTAGGGGAAATCCCTACTTGCCCACCCATTTTTACCCCATTGCCTCTCACTCCTTACCTCAAAGTGTCCTTGTCTCTTCCATTTTCTGTTCTGCAGACTTTTTCCCTTTGCTCCAGTGTCCAGATGTCTCTTGTGTTCTTACCATCAATCGCCCTTTCTTATCATGTGTCTACACTACTGCAGAGTGTCAACCTCAGGTATGTAATGTTAGCTACATGAATAATGCAACTGGAGTCGACGTACCTAGAATCACTGAGGGGTCTACACTTGGGATGGGAAGAGTGATGGGAGAAATTCTGCCATTGACTTACCTTACTCTTCTCATCTGGGATAGAGTACAGGGGTTGACTGGAGAGTGATCTGCAGTTGATTTGTTCGGTCTTCATTAGATCAATCTCAGAGTGTCAATCCCAGCTATAATATAGATGTAGCCTTAGACTTCCCTTTTCCTGTTCTAATTTCTGCCTGTTTTTACTTCATCCAGTCCCTGCTCATTATAGGCTGACTCCAAAGCCAGTTAAAGTTAATGGCATTCTTTCCATTGACGTCAGTGGGCTCTGTTTTAGGTCCCCTATTACTAGCTACCCTGCTCAGCAATGTTACTAATTATTAACATTCTCATCTTGCTTCCTCTTTACTTTCTCTCTTCAGGGAACCTGCTTTAATGTAATTACACTAGGCAGGTGGACTAATTGAACTGTCATTCAAAGTCTTGCACTTAACTCTCCTCTAGCCTTACAAAGGCAACTAAACTGGCAGTGAGGTCTACAAGCACCAGGGGCCCGTTCCCCTTTGTCTTTAAGTCTTCCATGTTTTTCTAAGGCTCTGTTGACACTGTACTTGGAGTTGCAATTGCAGCACATGCCCATATAACTGAGCTAGCTTTATATAGTCATGTTAGGTACCAATAATAGTGAATCACTGGCTGTAGCACAGACTAGCCATCCAACTGTGTTCTCAGGCTTCCACAGGGTTTGGATTTAGGCAGCTAGGTTTTGCTTCCATGGCTTTGCTGCTACAGGTACTCATGCTAGCTAGATTAAAGCTAGCTGTAGTATATCTACACATGCTGTGTGAAAAACTGGGACCTCAAGGGAGGTATATGTGTGTGGGGTAGTGGTGGTGGTGGATAGAAGCAGTTTTGAGGGGGGAGTGGACATGACAGAAGCTGTAGAGCTAGAGAGAAGAAAAGGGTGTGAAACTCTCCTTCTTCTTTGACTTCTCTGTTTTAAAACAAAAACACTAAGATCCATCACAGTACAAGGACAGAGTGGGAGATAGTAAAATTTCATCCCTTGACAGTTTTCTCCTAATCCTAACTTTTCCTCCTAGCATCATTCAGTAGTTTCTTCCCTGTACACCATCATCATTTGCCCAACCCACACTCCATTCTTCTTGCTTACTGCATTTGCTCATTTCCAATCCAAGAGATCACCTTTCCAACTCCAAATCTTATTCTACCTATATAACCCCCAGCACAGATATACTCAGAACTTTCTTCATACCCAACCATCCCATCTCAGAATTTCTCCTTCCTATACTACTTTCATGGGCTGTGTCTAGACTAGCCAGTTTTTCTGGAAAATCAGCTCCTTTTCCGGAAAAACTTGCCAGCTGTCTACACTGGCCGCTTGAATTTCCGCAAAAGCACTGACTTCCTACTGTAAGAAATCAGTGCTTTTTGCGGAAATACTATGCTGCTCCCGTTCGGGCAAAAGTCCCTTTTGCGCAAAACTTTTGCGCAAAAGGGCCAGTGTAGACAGCTGAGATTTGTTTTCCGCAAAAAAGCCCCAGTCGCAAAAATGGCGATTGGGGCTTTTTTGCGGAAAAACGCGTCTAGATTGGCCTCGGACGCTTTTCCGCAAAAAGTGCTTTTGTGGAAAAGCGTCTGTGCCAATCTAGACACTCTGTTTCGAAATGCTTTTAACGGAAAACTTTTCCGTTAAAAGCATTTCCAGAAAATCATGCCAGTCTAGACGTAGCCATGATGTAAAGCTTCCTTAAAGTTGGTTACTTGGCTGCAGGAGGATCTAGCCTCCTTAAGGGGTTCCTCAGGTAGTGATACTTCACTGATCCCTTGCTTCTGAAACACCTCATAGTCAACCCTCAGGCTGCCCTAAATTGCATCAGGTGGATTGGCTTTTCACAGACTGGCCTAGGAACAGGAGAGCAAAAGAGCAATTTCAGCTCTTTTTTGCACCCTCACTTTCTAATTCCCACCTTCAGTATAGTATTTGGCTCTGGCAATCTAACTACTCATTTTACAGATGCAATCAGGTAAATGCTAATATTGGCACTTGCAATTTGGTGTTTCTGAAACCAGAGGCTATTTGAGAAAAATAGACCCAAATATTTTTACCAAAATGCCATTAAAGTCTGTCTTTTTTTGTACTTATGAACATCTGGCATTGCAGATATACAGGAATAATATCCAGTCTGGCATGAAAACACTCCAAAATAATTAATTGAGACTATAAAAAGCATAATTGGCAAATTGGCACACTACTAACATATTAACACTCTGACCCTTCCTATATGAGTCTCATGAATTCTGATATATTATGTTGCCATAGGATGTTGCAAGAGACATGGAAAAGTTAAGCAGTGAGGTAACAGAGCTCAGTTGCGCCAATCCAAAAGTTATGGTGCTCAAAGAAAAGGATTAGTGTTAATAATTTTCCCCAGGAAAGAAATACATGTTCTTTAAAGCCCATAGATAAAGAATGAATCTTGTCATGATGCAGAAAAGAGAACATTCTTATAACTAGGTTATTTCAGCTCGTTTTTTTTTTATGAGTGGTTCACCAGATAAAACTTTCTGAGATGTTTTTCTGCATAATTGTCTTTTTATTATTATTGATCTCATTTACACATAGGAATATATATACACAGCAGGTGTTACAAGCCATTTACATCCCTAGGAAATGTGTAGAAATATGAAAATATTCCATGATAATGGTCCAGTAACATTTGCTATTATTACTATCATTGTTATTGTTAGTGTTATGGTGGTTGTTATGTTGCAGCAGCATCTCAAGGCCAGGGTCAGGGCCACTGCCACATTCTGATAGTGTATGCAATTCCTTGCCCTTTAGCATCTACAAATTAAGTATAAGACCAGAAACAAAAGGTGAATAGAACAGAGCACAAGGAAGCAGTGATATAGTATATCAGCTGCCTAACCATTGTCAAGTGTTCTGTGGGCATCACGTTACAGGTGTATTTTAAGAAAGGTCTACGAGGTGGCAGTGTACTGGCTTTGAGGAGTTTCTTCCTTCCATAAGAAGTGGCATGAGAAAAAGTATGAAGGTGCATTTTAGAAAATTTGCAATTGGTGGCATGGGCCATGACAGCATTATATTCTGGTATATTATTAGTATTGGCTTTGGGTCTCAGACATACCAGAATGATATCTTGGCCCGGAAGTCTCTGGCGAAACTTCCTATTGACTTCAGAAGTGCCAGAATTTCACCCTGAGATTAGGCACACCAAAGGAGAGATACACATGTAGCTTTTGAATTGGGGGTGTATACATGTAGCTTTTGCTAACACTTCAAGTATGATAGTGTATTTTATGGGCCTAGTAGTGGGACTTTATGGAAGTATTTTCCCTCTCCAATTTAATTCATTGAGTTCAATAGGATTGTTTACATGAAAAAAGATACTCCTGTGAACAAGTGTTTGTAAGACGTTGCTGAAGCATATAATATATTCTCTCTCATATTTACTATATAAAATATTTGGAAATATTTTATGTGTGATATTTTATATATAAGGTGAAATAAATAATTCATACACAATGAGATATTGTATCTGTTTCCACTTATTACATAAGTATGTTATTATTCTACTTAGAGTTCTCTAAAGGTGTCATATTTTATGTCTCTGATACTTATATAGCTTCAGGCTTCTAAATTATAACATATTTAACTTATTATTATGGTTATGGATTTATATAAGTAAATGGGACTTCTAAGGGCAGGGTTTAACTGGCTTCCTGGCTCTCTCCAGCTACATCTACACAGTTGGGCTATTTTGGTGTCCTGGAAGTATCCCAAAATAGCAATTCTACATCTTAAAAGGGGCCTGTTTTGGAAATATATTTTGAAATAACAGGCACACTGTTCCGGCATCTCTCTAATACTTGTTCCATGAGGGTTAAGGGACTTGTCAGAACAGCACTTTATTTCAAAATAACTGAAATAAGCTATACAATTTTGTGTAGCGCAAATCGTGTAGCTTATTTCAAGGTAAGGGTGCTGTGTAGAGACACTCTAAGTGTTTCATTTGAAGAGCTATATATCCTGATTCACCTCTCATTTACACCAGGTTTGCACTGTGAATAGAGCTCTGCAGGAACTGGATTTTCATTGTACAGAAAGTTTCACAATTTTGAATCTTTTCCCATGAAAAATGGAATGGAAATAAAAATGGCAATTTCCTGTGAAATGACATTCTGAGGAAGAAATTGTCTGTGGTCAACTGACACATTTTTGTTTAATTGAATTGAAATTTTTCATTCTGATTTTGATTTTTCTTATTTTATATTACATAATGTAAAATTGAAGCAACATGCCACTTTTAAATGAAAAATTGAATTATTCTATTTCAAAAAGGGTCAAAACAAAATGTTTCCACCTACAAATCTAACTTATACCTCAGTGCAAGTGAAGGAAAATTCAAACTACAATACCTTGCCTGAGGGAAATATTGGAAAAAATTGTGGTACAGGTTGGACCTGTCTGGTCTAGCACCCTGGGGACCTGAGCACTCCTGAAGAAGGGAGGTTGCCAGACTAGGAGAGGTCAAGGCTCTTGCTTCTCCCGAGGTTCCCCTCTTGGCTGCAGGCCCCAGCCAATGCATTGCCCATGGCCCACCTGCCCCTGGCCTGCCCGCCTGCCTCTGTTTGTGAGGCTCTTGGGACTCGACTCCTGGATGCTGGCCCTGGGGACTGCTGGCCAGCCTCCCTGCCACCAAGCCACTGGCCCTGAGGTCTGCCACCCCACTAGACCTGGCTTTGCTCCCAGCCTCTCAACCTCTGTGGATGGGGCTCTCTGGTCCAGCAACATCTGCAGTCATTCTGGCCCATGGATACTGCTGGACCAGAGAGTCTCAGATCAGTGAGGTTCAACCTGTAAGTAGCGAGATGGCCCAATTAAATTTACAGTGTTTTTCCTGTCTCCTTCCCTTTTTTCAATGAAACAACAAAGAATTTTGTTTCATTTTAGAATTGGTTAGTCTAGAAAAGAAGTTTCAAATACTGCCATAATTTAAATTGCTATATATCCATAGAAGTTGATAGACTCATTTTGAATTTGCACTGTGTTTGCTAGTATTACTTTTGGGCCATATGCTCTTATGTGTTTCTCCAGTTAAAAGTGTTATTCTGCTCTCAGCAAAGTTAGTAGCAAAACTCCCTCGGATAGACCGTGGCGAGGATTAGGCAATGAGTTCTAATACTTCCTACACCTTGCCCATACACTTATGTTAAGGGTGAAAAAAAGGGGGTCTCTGCAACTTACTGTCATGAACAATTCCACTGTGTTCATCTGTATACACATTTATGGAGTTAGACTTTGTAGTTTTGGTCTTTCACTCCTTCACTGACTCCTATTCTTTACAACGGGAGTTTGCAGGATGCAATCCAAGGTGTTTTAAATGAGTAGGCTTACAATCTCTATTTTGTACATGGTTCTATAGCCTGAGTTGTTTGTTGCTTTTTAAATATTTTATTTTTCGGAGATGAAGCTTTCTGGGTAGAAGGGGAAATGACAGGAATTGACACAGTGGCTATAGTCTCCTTCTTAAATTAAATGGAAGAAATATTTGCATTTGGTACATGCTTTTAGGAAGCACAATCATTTTAATAACTTCAAGAGGAAAACTTGGAACTTTCCAGATACTTCTATATTTTAATGATAAAATAAAATAAAATAATAAGACCTATATTACATTTTTATAAATGTTGATGAAGACTTTGCAACTAGCCTGCTAACAGTTCTTGCAATCCAATTAAAGAGGAACCATTTAATTTTGATCCTTTCCCTTGTCTACCCTAAAGTTTTCTGATTTGTTTTGCTTTATGAACATAACCTGACATGTCTCCAGATGTTTTTAATATATTTGAGAAACTGGGTGATGTGTCCTGCTCTGTCAAAAACATTAATAGGACATCTGCAAAGAGGCATGTTTTATATTTAGCTTCAGTGGCATGGATTCCTTTTATCCATGAAGTAGTTACAGGAGTTTGTGCTAGAGGGTGTTCAATGAGGTCAAACAGAGAAAAAACCCCTGAGTTCCATTTCCCCCATTGTAGTTCGAATGGAACTGTGAAACTGTGCTAATGTAACCCCAATACAATCAATCATTTGTACCATTCAAAGCCTGAGAAACAACTTTGCCATTCCCACCCCCTCGCCTGGCATAACAGTGCAGCTCTCAACTTATTACCAGCAATGTGAAAAAGACACAGATGCAAACTTATCAAAGACTAACCAAGACAGGATATCTCTGATCCCTTGATTCCCTTAGGGAAACTCCTTCCACTTAATGCAGTGCATGCTAGTTAGGGCTCTCTGGAGACTTCTGAAATTTATTTTCAAGGGTGTCTATTCACAATGTGCTGCTTTTCTTCTCCTGCTTTGCATTTTTTTTTAAAGTGGAATTATTTTTTTTAAAAAATACAGTCTGCATCATATATTATTCTTTTACCTTAACAATCTCCCACTCCCAAATAAGCCCTTATGAAGAATCCCTCCTGTTTTTCAAGGAGGGTGACTAACGGGTGATTCATTTATTTAGAATCAGGTTCAATGAAAAATGTGTGTGCTTTCCATACTGCACAATCCTACCTCTATCTACATGTAAAGCTAGTCTGGAGAGAACCTTTCACAGGCTTCATGTGAGGGAGTGAGAGGAGGGCCTGGCAGCGCAGGGGCTAAACAAGGCCTTTTTGCCCCATTAGCCTTGCCCCATTTTATTTGCAGCCAATGCCAGGCCTGGAGAGAGAATAAAAGGAGGGAACCTAGCTCAGTTAGGGGCTGACCAGCAAAGAGGCAGGAGCTGGTTCTGCCATCAGCAGACCCTTAGCCAGAGCTAACTGCTGGGTCAGCCATAGAAGGACACAAGCCTCCAACCCCTCCCCATGGCTCAAAGAGGGAGAACCAAAAGGAGGGGGAAATTGCAGGCCATGCCTCAAACTGAAGGAACAGACTCTGGTAAGTGGCCCAAAGTCCTACACCCCGGGCCCCCAGCTAACACCGGGTCCTAGCCACTAGGCCACGCCGCTGCCTGGGAGTCCCAGCCACACTTCAGCATATTGTGGGGGTTGTACTTCCATGTAAACCCCACCCTATTGTTTAAGAAAACCTCACATCAATGGGTAGTCTAAAACAGAAACAGCACCATAACTAGTCATACACAAAGCCAGATCCTCACTAATTTTACACCAGTGAAGCATCTAGCCTCTACATGTGGAAATGAATTACAAAATGAGGAAACACACTTTGGATATGTCTACACTATAGGGGAAGGTCGAATTAAGATGTGCAATTTCAGCTACGTTAAATTAATAGCTGGAACTGGCTTTTGGAGCTGTCCGCACTGCAGGAAGTCAAAGGGAGCATACTTTCCCTTCAGCATCCCCTACTCCCCATGGAAGTAGGACAACCACAGGAGCCCCCCCTCAGTTTGAACGAACTGTCTTAACTAGACACTCTTATTTGAACCCTGTAAGATCAACAGCAGCAGCTTTGATCTTCCTCTGTAGTGTAGACGTACCCAGAGAGATTAGATTTGTCCAGGTATCTTGCTGCTGCTTTTACATAAGTCTCATTCTTTTTCTGTAGAATAATTCTGCTTTTTACTGTAACTTTTCTGATAGAGTTTAGAGTTGCTTTTGAAATTGGCTGGGGAGCAAAAATATATTTCTGCTTTTTCAATCCCCCCTCACTGTTTTTAGTTAGTTCTATAGTTAAATATTTTTTGTGAAAGTTACTAAGTTAAAAGTCTAATAGTCCTGGAGACCAAAAGCTTGTGTTTATCCACAAAATAGATACTTCATGGGCAATAACTGTGCAAACTTCCTTATGTTCCATCAGGTTACGTCAAGACTGTGGTTTTTTTTGGGATACCAGAGGTATCCCAAAAAACCTCTGCCGCATCCAGGGAATGTGTTTGCTCTTCCGCAAAAAAAAAAGTGGAAGGGCAGATGCACTCTTTCGGAAGTCCTGTCTTCCTCGTTCCATGAGGAAGAAGGGATCTTCTGAAAGAGGGGTTTTTTCTGAAATTTGGCCCAGTGTAGATGGGCCAAATTTCAGAAAAGACTTTTCTGAAAAGAAAAAGTTATGCAAAATGCGGAGCGCATTTTGCATACCTTTTTCCGTAAAAACTTCGCAGTCTAGACATACCCTCAGTGTTGTGCCTGAAGCGTAAGGTGATCATATTTCCTTATCCTGAATAAGGGATATCTAGTAAAATTACTTATATTCAAGCAAGTTCAATGGAAGCCAAACACAGTTATTCAGTAAAAATGTTCAAATTAACATCAGGTTGACTGAGCCCCTGTTAAAAATAAAAAGTTGGGACACTTTCAGGAGGACTTAAAATATGGGACTGTCTTTCTGAAAACAAGACATCTGGTCATCTTACTAAAGAGATGAGACACCACTCTTTTCTAGACCACAGCTTTCTGGAGTGGAAGTGTCTAGAGCCTGATGCTTCACTTTCGCTCACCAGACAAATCTGCTTCAGATTGGTGTTCAGCCCTGATGAACCCTACTAGCACTGGGCCCAGTAAAAATCCAGTGATGGGACTAGAGTGGATAATCCAGATCTTTACCTGTCCAGCTGATTGTGTCTGAGAGTTTCTTTTCATCACTTGACTTAGTATGTTTCTACATACTATTTTATAAATGTGAATGTGAGACTGACCAGAGGCTATTCCAAGCTATCCTGTCTTCTCTCCACATATCAAAATGTCCTAAAATATTTGTCATCATGATCAGTGTCAAGTCTTAAAAAAAAGCCTCATACTTGTGATGGTAGAAGTGTATTTATAGATTCCAATGAACTATTGCTCCTGATCTTCTGTGTGTAACACAAGACATCGAAATTCCCCAAAATATTTCCTAGAGCAGTTATTCTAGAAAAAAAAATCTTGATTCCAAAATGGTCAGACACAGAGAATCTACCATGACGACTGGTCAATTGTTCCAAATGGATTACTTTCAATGTTAATGTTTGCTAGTCTGAATTTGGCTAGTTTCAATTTCCAGCTATTTCTGGCTCTTTCCTCTGTTAGACTGAAAAGTTCATTATTACATACTTTTTTTCCAGGTAGATACTTACGAATTGTATACAATTAGCAATATTATAATGCATCTTGTCCACAAGTTTACCAACTGATCCAGAGCTTTCTGAGTCAGTTACTTGAGCTCTTCATTACTTATAATCTCCCAATTTTTATACTATCTGCAAACTTGATTAGTCATGATTATGTTTCCTTCCAGGCCATTTATACAAATATTTAATAGTATAGGTACAAGAACTGATTCCTGTGGGACCCCAGTGGAAACACACCTCTGATGAAAAGAAACTCTGAGACAATCAGCTGGACAGGGAAAGTTCTGGATTATCCACTCTAGTCCCATCACTTGATTTTTACTGGGCCCAGTGCTAGTGGGGTTCATCAGGGCTGAACACCTCCTTTACTATTGCATTTTGAGACCTATCAGTTAGCCAGTTTTTAATTCATTTCATGTCTGCCATATTCATTTTATATCATTCTACTCTTTAATCAGAATGTTGTATGGTTCCAAGACAAATGCCTCACAGAAGTGTAGGAATATTATGCCAACACTAAAGCCTTATCAACCAAACTAGTAATCTCATAACAAATATCAAGCTGGTTTGACAGGATCTATTTTCCATAAACCTGGGTTCATTTGCATTAATTACATTTCCCGCCTTTTATTCTTTATTAATTGACCCCTGTATCAGCTGCTCCATTATTTTGCCTGGGATCAATGTCAATCTGACAAGCCTATAATTACTTGGGTCATACCATTTACCTTTCTTATATAGGCACATTATCTTTCTTCTGGTGTTCCAGAACTTCCCCAATGCTCCACAACTTATTGAAAAATCGACATTACTTGTTGTGGCCCTCAAAAGTTTTCAAAAAGTGACATTCAGATTATGTGAAATTTACCTAAGACAAACTGAAACCAACTTTATGTGACATATCTTGCAAACTTTCACCCTAACTCCTAGTGAAAATTAATAATTAAGGAAAATACTATATCAATGTGGGGAAATTGCTTTTTTAAAAATATGAGGCTTCTTTGTGTTCATGGCTATTGAGCAGGGGAGTTCACAATCATAAGGAGAGCAGTCAGTTTTGGGCATTGTAGAACAGCTGCTGGATACACTTGTATCATGGCGCAACGCTGTTTGGGGATGTGGTGGAACTATATCTTCAGAACAAAAAGCTTACTTTGATGGGAGAAAAAATTGTGTAGGTTAATGCAATGTCACTTATGTCAACCTAACTTTGTAGTTTAGGCCAAGCCTAACTAACTTGTCAAAGGTCACACAAAAAGTTGGTGGTAGAACAAGGAATTAAACCCTTGCTCCCTTAGTCCCAGAATAATGTCCTGACTTCTGGACCATCTTACTACTTAGTGAGCAATGAAGGTCCAGTAGGAATTCAGCATCATGAATGTGTGGGAGACAAAAGCTGCTTTCAAGAACAATGATTTTTTCAACAAAGCAAATCTTACCTGATTTTTTGTTAAAATTCCTTATCTTACAAAGCTCCCGGAGAGCACTTAATTAAATCCAGCTGAGATATTTAGGTAGCAAAATCTCACAGTATAAGAGAAAGAAACTATAATCTTTCATATTTCTGTGGTGCCTTTGATCCCAAAGGAACCCAAAGAATTGTATAAGCTATAAGAAAAATGCTGACCTGAAAAGCCCAAGTAAAATAGGAGAAAGTAGGTGCAAACAGCTTAGTTCTCCTATCCATGGTACACTCCAGTATCACAGAGAGAGAATTCCAGCCTTCCTTTATCTGAAGCACGAAAGTAGGGGGTGCTTGTGAACTAGACTGACTGCCAAGGAAACACGTGACACTATTTTCAAATTAAGTCATAGGAATTGTATTACTGAAGGAAACAAGTTATTCATCTAGGCTTCTGGTGGCCCACACCAGCCAGTTCATAGGAAAGTAGGAGGATCCCTACAGGCAGCAGCATCATTGTATTATTCATCATAGTTGTATTATTACTTTTGTGTTTATGCAGACATAGATAGAAGGTATGTAAGGGAGCACATGCTGCTCTCTTGCAGAGAATTAGGAAAATGAATTGTAGATCATGCAGCAGTGTGGGACAACTATCCCACCAGCAAGATGGCTCAGCCACATGGCCAGCACTGTTTCACTCTTGCACTTGTAAGACTTGGTATGTTAAGGAGCGGACTGAACTCATATATATTTTTCAAAGAAAATACTTTGACACTGAAATGCAGCCACTCCTGGGTGGAACACAATAGGTCTATAGTAGTAGGTTGAGAAACTGCACAACAGTTTAATTGAAAGGAAGTGAAGAATACCTTGCAAAACTAAACCTGTAAATGGGCATTGAGATAGCTACCTTAGCCTATTCAAACTACAATGTAGCCAGGACATCTTGCACTAACACACTTACACTTGTAAAAACATAGTGCAAAATAAAATCTTTAAGTGACCTCAGTTTTGCTGTATGTCTCCTCCAAAAGACATTATCTCCCACCACAGAAAAGTCCCTCATAGCCTTCCTAAGACTATGTTAACTGAGTGGATAGAATGGCTCTGATTAACAACGGTGGAAACTGTGAGGTTTTCCTTGGATGTTTGTTATAGAAGAACTGATCAAGTTGTTCACAACAAGGTCATGCTTTTCTGGGAAGAACTCAGCTGTGGGTGGTACAACTGTAAGAGAGGAATATATGAAAGATAATGGCATAAAAGATTCACTCTGCATAACCTATCTTAAATAAAATAACTAGTCTAGTCAGGGGATACAGTAGTTCACCAAGAAAACATCTATTTAAGTATATATCTAAAACTGTGGTATGATTTTCCCGTTGCCTAGCCATGAGTCTGTACATACACTGTCAATAATCATTGCAATGAGCATGAAGAGAGCTAATGTAATCATCATGTAAAATAGAATATTTAACCTTTAGGTTGGAGTCATCCACTGTTGCACTGACAGAGGTGGTAGACCTCTCACAGTAGTCCTCCCATGGTTGGCTCAGTGGTTGAACCAAGATGATGATTCGCACCTCCTCAACTTTGAGTCACTGTCAAATAATCTCCCCACCCACAGAAATATGTGAGAAACGGTTCTGGTTAGAGCTAGAGAGGCAAGGGCAGAATCATAATGTATGGCACTTTCAAGTACCAGACCTGCTACACAGTTTTCAGTTCTCGTTTATCTTTACAACTGATCTCAGGCTTTCAGCAGTTTGCTCAGCATTGGGTGGGGGTGGGGGAAGAGAAGAGAGAGAGTTGTTAGTGTCACCAGTTCCAATATTGTTCTTCCCACACGATGCCCATATCTCCTCCCCAGTATCCACTAAGTCTTATGGTTCGAATTAAAAGTTAGGCTGCTGGTTTAGTAGTAGTCTGACCTATTTATTAAGGAAGGGCCAGCAAGCTTTGGCAGTGGATGGGCACATCAGCTGAAATTCAGAACACAGGAAAAGGAAATACTGACTTGTAGAGGGCGAGTGTGCTCCCTGAGCACAAAGAATGCAGATTGTACTGCACTCTGGCTGGCTTCTGGTACAATGGACATTAAATTAAGCAAGGCAAATAACTACAACTTTTAAATAATATATCCTCCAGGAATGTGCATATTTAGATTTGAGTTATAAATTGTTTGAGCAGGCCAGGGAGCAAAGCAGCTCTGAAGCTTGATATGTTGCAGGTTATGTTCAGAGGAAGAAGAGAAAAGATCAATGTATTTAATAGGTAGCCACATCTGATCAGCTATTTTTTTTTTTTAAATCCCGGTGACTGACTGTGCAAATTGTTCTCTTATTCCTCTTTAGGCAGTGGAGGGACAGCCCTAGAGTCTTTCATCCTTCATCCCTTTTAATAAACTGAGAAAAGGGAGTTCTTGTCTCTTGAGTCACACAGAGAAGTTACATGCTCCATCTTACAGCTTGAGATGTTTATGCTCCCTCTGGTGTACTCCCCTGCTCCAATGGCAGCAAGAAAGAACAAGAATGCAATAGGCAGGGTTTCCAATAGAACGGATTTGCTAATCCTATTTCTCATGGCTTTTTACATTTGTTCTGGAAGCAGCTAGCAGGATTTTGAGACAAGGATTTAGTAATGAATAAAACCTGCTAAGGATGGAAAGGTGGTAAGGCAACCCCAAAGACTCCACTTGAACCAGATTTTGATACCAAATCTCTGACTAGTAGTCAGAGCTCCCATTAGCCCCAAGAACATGTCTAGTTTTAGAATCAAGAGAATATTAAACACACACACACACACACACACACACACAAAATATATCACTGGATAAAATTACCAGCAAGCATAGAACGCATCCATGCAGAAGAACTGGGCTCAAATACCATCTGGGAATGTATGGTCCTCCTCTCCACAGCTTAAGCTGGGAGGCCAGATGTTTTCAGCCTCTGATATGAGCCAGGGAAAAGCAGAGGGGCCCACCCTGCTGTGCTGAGGCTTAGGGTCTGAGACAGGGTCCCAGAGAATGAAAAAGGAGGAATATGGAATAATTGGAAAAGGGGACCGAGTGGGGGAAAAAAATCACGTTAAGCTGGAACATGCAGTCCAATATCATGGGAAGCCTTGGAGTATAAGCCACTTGGCAGTGCCTGTTAATGAATAAACAAACCACTACTTTTATTTTCTGAGGGTGACTAACCAAAACCAAGCAGCTAAAAAATACTTCACATTTAAACTTTAATGAGCACTTTAAAATTGTATCTTTATGATGCTTAACCTAATAAACACTTTTTCTCCCAGAAAAAAATGAGATGATGTTCTTTATATTTATGTTGTCACTCATGCTTGGACTCTGATCACTTATCTGGATAATTAAGCAATATCAGTGAGGAACCAGATACCAGAAATCTGATATTAATCCGTCCCTCTTAATAGTAATGCAAAGCCACTGGGGTGGAAAGTAGGCTAGTCTTCTTAATCCCCTTTTACCAACATTTCGGCATCAGCACATCTCATTTATTTTCAAAAGTGGTTCAAGACATACTATCAGTGGCTTAAGCCTAATTTAGGCTTTAAATCAAAGTATGTTAAGAAATTCAAAAATAGGCAAGATTACTAAGATTTCCTGAGGGAATAATTCACAACCAGTACCTGACTTTCCAATGGGAACAGCTAAATTATTATTACTTGTTTGTGTGAATCTTAGGTGCAGGACTCTCATCAGAATTAAAAACACGAGAAGGAAGGATTGCAGAAGAAGTCTTGGGACTCCATTCCCACACTTTTCAGGTGCACGGTATTGCTGGTGTAAAAATAGTTTGAGTAACTTCTACAGCTGTTGCATATGACATACAGAACAATCCAAGGTGACTGCTGCTGAACATGTCACAGAAACGTCTCACTTTCACTTTCCTGGTTTAGGCTGTTTTTTCTTCAACTTTTGGCAAAATATTTGATTGTTACTGTCCATGCTTTCCTTTGTAAAGCTAGTTGAAACTCAGGATTTCCCTGTTGTGGAAAATTCCATTAAAATTGCTAGGATTTCATGAAAAAATACAGTTAAATGGCATTTTGCCACTGAAAACTGTTTAGATGAAATTTTTCTGACTAGCTCTAATTTTGTGCTCTCCACTGATTGATGGTGGCTCCCTAATTCTTGATATAACTTTACTGGCTTCATTGGACATGTATCTGATATGCATTTTGCTCATTAATGAACAACAAAAAAAGTACAGTTATCAGACCAATACTAGAGGTCCAAGCACAAAAAGCCAACCTGAGTCTGATCTTCTGTTCATGAACCATATACAGTCATCTTATATTAATAATTGATAACATTCACCTATGGATATTGAACTTGGAACATTTTGGCCTAAAAGCATGAGGATTAATTCCATTAGCCTACTAACAGACTTGTAAACCTCTTATGATCCAGCCACAAGAGGGGGATGAAGACCCAAAAAGTAGCAGCACATGTTTGTGTTCAAATCTGTATAACTGCATGCAAACAACTACACATGCCTCTTTCTGAAAAAAATCTAGACATAAGCATGTGTCTACAGAAAAGTGTTCAATAAGGCAGTTAGAATAGCTCAGCCTTAAGCTTGAATCTGAAAGTCTGAAATACTGGCAGTTGGAAAAGGAACTCAAGGACAAAACTTATAGTAACTCTTGTTCAACAATCTCAGAGCACTTAGTAATCACTTAAGTCTTATATTATTAAAACCATTTCACAGAAAGCTGAGTAAATGGAGGCACTGAAATTAAGGGGCTTGCCTAAGGTCTCAGGTACTATGGAGCTTCCTCCTGGTCACTCAAGGGATTAGCTCCAGCCAGGCAATGCACCCTCCTGTTTCTCCTGTCATTCTCCTGCTCTGCAGAATCCCTTACTTAAGAACCACAGCCTCCTCTTCATGATTTGGCCCTCCAATCAGGTCACTACACAGAGTGGCAGTCTTCCATTCAGATGCTCTGACCATGTCACTCCTCCAGTAGTTAGTGTACCCAGCTGCAGGTGGAACCAGGCAGATTGAAGCCTGGGACCTCTGGAGCTTATTGTAAGAGCCTCTACAGCTTGAACTATAAAGCGAGCTGGATCTCAGCTAAGGCTGTAGAGCTCCCTTGTTCTTATCTCTTGCTGTAAGTGGTTTAAGTGCCACTACATGGGACAGTGAACCACACACGGGCTAGGTCTACCCAGTCTTGCACAAGAACATATGCAAATGAGGCATGGCGATGAATATCATCACACCTCATTTGCATACTTACTGAGCCACCATTTTGCGCAAAGGGCTTTTGCGCAAGGAGTAGTCTACACTTATTTTTGGGCAGAATGGCTCTTGTGCAAGAGCAGGATTTTGCGCAAAAAGGAGCTGTGTAGACGGCTCCTTTTTGAGCAAAAGCCCCTTGTGCAAAAATGGTGGTTCATTACATATGCAAATGAGACATTTGCATATTTTCTTGCACAAGAGAGCACAGTATAGACATAACCTAGGTGTGTGGGTTACACTATCAGGGGAACAGACACTCTCTCTACTCCAGGTTCCAGCTCAGGGACCCTCTAATCAGCAGAGAGAAGCTGCACTCCTACTCCTTGCTGGTTTTCCCTTCAGTCTTCTCTTACCTTCCTGGTTTCCCCACCTTTGCAGGTTGTCAGCCTTCCAACTCCCTCATTGCAGGGAATACTGTAGACTAACCTCTATAGTCCTAACACACTTCCCTTCTTCAAGAAGACTGCAAACTAACTCCTTGCAGCCCCTTTCTTCACCTAGCACTTGCGTTTTATACAGGTCCTGCTTGTTCCTCTCCAGCTGAGCCTGTTTCCAATGAGTGGCCCCTAAGCCCCCTAAATCTCTCTGGGTATGTCTACACTACCCTGCTAGTTCGAACTAGCGGGGTAATGTAGGCATACCGCACTTGCAAATGAAGCCCGGGATTTGAATTTCCCGGGCTTCATTTGCATAAACTGGGCACCGCCATTTTTAAATCCCTGCTCGTTCGAACCCCGTGCCGCGTGGCTACACGCGGCACGAACTAGGTAGTTCGGACTAGGCTTCCTAGTCCGAACTACCGTTACTCCTCGTGGCTTCATTTGCAAGTGCGGTATGCCTACGTTACCCTCCTAGTTTGAACTAGGAGGGTAGTGTAGACATACCCTCTCCTACTTATTGCTTAATTGTTGATTGGGCCTACCTGACCTAATTCGGTCCTCTCAGGGCCAGTGTGGGGAATATGCCCCATTACAGGGTGTCAACAGTAGAGCTAGGTGACAAGCCTGGACTTTCAGTCATCTAAACACTGGACAATGCTTCCTCATAGCAATTGCAGCAGGACTCTAGCAACTAGCCACTTCTAGATTACTGTTCACTGCCTCATTACATTTGCAAAGTATAGCAAATGGGGGCTGGGGATCTGGTGTTCATGTAAAGTAACAACTTAGAAGCATCATCCCAGTTACTTTATTTTCAGAGCTCCTAGAAACCAACCTTTTCCAGTCCTCCTATATCTACCATCAAAGACAGATACACTTTTGAGCCCAAGAACCTCCCAGAGAATGCAGTTCTCCCATTTATATTTTATTAAGCAAGAGTGCCACCGTGCATTGTACAGATGGGGGAATCTATCATGTTATTTATAAAATAATTAGCCTGCTATTTCAATGACAAGAAGGAACGGCAGCGTGTAGGCAGCAACCTGAGGTGCTGCCTTTACCTACCTCTTCATTTTTGTATTTGTACAAAAACAGTAAAATGTTTTTACAGGCTAGGCCAATAGTGCCACCGGAATTGAATTAGAGCATCCTTAATTAATATGTCAGAATATAAGAAATGATGAAAATATGTATAATTAAATTCTTGCACTAAAAACAGGATTATAAAATGTGACTAAAATAGAGCAGTGCAGCATTTTTCTTTAAATTGTCACTGTTTCTACTGGCTTTGTGCTGCATCACACTTCACTATTGGGTAGCTAGATGACAGATAGGTCACCCAACAAATTAGACACATATTGTCAAGATGAAAAGAAATCTCCTAATTCTGTGACTCTTGCATTATTTTCAGACTAATGTACTGTAGTGACAATTCGGCACCCTGGTAACTTGTATAGGCAATAAGAAGCTACTGCTCCAGACAGGCCCTTTAAAGAACACACATCTTGCATAAATGAAATATATGTTTTATATTATGCATCCTAAATTTTCAAAAGTGATAGATGGTTATAGGTACTTCACTTTTCAGGTTCTCAGCTCAAGACACTTGAAAAACACTTGATTTTTCCAGGTAGATGCTCCCTGATTCCTAGAATTGCCATTTGTCCATCTTTTCTTTTCTTTTCTTTTCTTTTCTTTTCTTTTCTTTTCTTTTCTTTTCTTTTCTTTTCTTTTCTTTTCTTTTCTTTTCTTTTCTTTTCTTTTCTTTTCTTTTCTTTTCTTTTCTTTTCTTTTCTTGATGTGGCTGTCATGGGAAATCTGTAAACATGCTCAATACACATACCTATTTGTCGAGTTTTATGGGCACATCCTGGGTGTCCCTGGTTTTTGTACCTCAGAGGTGGCAATCCTCTTAAAGTGTTTCAAGTTAGACTCTCCAAAATTGAGTGAACCAAAACAACTGGATACTTTTGAAATGTACTCCGAACCTTTGTCTGCTATTTGGCAAATAGCTCTGCAGACTGGTTTTCATTATGTGTTTTTTGTTCAACCTGTAAATCAGAGAAGACAGACACACTGCTTTCTTATGGAAAGTTTCTATTTGTTCTTTCTTTTTGCTATGCTTTCATTAACCTAAATAAAAATATTTCAGACTAAAACATATGTTTATTTTTTTCTTTACTGGAGCATCATAATCATTATACTGCAATTTATAAATGCCTAGTAGTCTACATCTGATTTAAAGAGTGGTTTCAGTCTTTTATATAAACAATGAGATCAGTTTGTGAAAAGCAAACAGGGTAGTCATCTTACCAAATCCCACATAAACTGTTGAATCATGTTCAATGCTATTTATTCAATTATTCAGTATATTGATCTTTTAATAAGTGCTCTCTCTCACCTGTTACATAATTTTTCAGAACAGGATTCCACACTGTACACCCCCATATCCAATTCATTGAATATTTAAATGCTTTCAAAGGCCTGCATCCAAAGCAAGACATCATTGTTTAAATGGGTACTGTCCAGATGACTCCACTGGCATGAAAAAAATCCATGAACGACATGTAATGAAAGAGCCATGTGGGGAAAATGGAATGTTCCTCTCTGAACTTTCCTAGTCTAGCATCCAGCTCTTCAAACAGACAAAACCAAATATTCATATTGGTTAACATTTCACCCAAACTAATAGATCCAATTGCACATACTCAAATAAATCATAATGTATTTTCAATTAGTTTGCACTTTCACTAGCGGCTGTCCTGAATAATTAGGAAAACAATTCACATTTCAGTAAGAGATGATATGAAGTGTTATTCCTGTGATAATTACCAAGCTGCAGTTCAGCCTCCTCTGCTCCCACCAGGTCATCGGGGCACAAAAGAGGACACCATGAGAGCATTAATGAGCTCTCATTGAAGATGTTAAAAAGCTTGTATTGATCTGTTTGTCCAAGAAGGAGATATTTAAGCCTTTCTGCTGAGGGCAGGAGAGACAGAGATTCATATCACAAAGCCTTTTATCCAGCCCTTTCTGTTTCTGGCTTCAGTATTGCCCAGTCTCAGCATGTCTGGTTCCAGAGGTCACACTTATAAACTTACATGCCATTTCCCCTTTTTTCCCCTTTCTTCTTTTTGTTTTAAAAAGATAACATGTAGTGTACACTTAACCTTTAATCCAGGGATCCCTTTATGTAGCTGGTTCTTTTGCAAAGTAGGATTCAGTATGGCTAGAGCTCTTTTCTCTCCTACCCTTCTCACACAAATGCACTCCCTTCAATCCTCCTTCCTCTCCCCCCGCCCCCTCCCCCATTGATTTATGTAGGGTAGTCCAGATAAAGCAAGAGGCAATACTTTGCTTAGCCTCTCTAAACCAGACTTTTTGGAAGGTTGATCAAAATTTCCCCTCCACCTCCACCATCACTACATTGTTGTAAGCCTTTGTATTTGCTATTTCTGGCTGGGAGCGGAAGTAAAAGTACTGAAATGTTGCAAAATAACCAGTTCTTGTGGTATTTTCAGAGGAGGCTTCTCAGTGCAGACAAGGCAGGCTGCCTGCCATGTTTTGAACTATATTCATTGTTATGAAGTATACCTGAAGTACTAAATTAGCTCCAGGGGCACATATTTTATACGTCTCTTTTGCCTACTCTCTTTTAAAAGTCAGAATTAGTTTCCAGTGAGTATGGGATTTGGGGTGTTGAGTTGTGCAAATGTAATGGGATTTGTTTTCTCTGTATTGCACTTTTAAAATGCTAAGTCTTCTGAGAAATCAGGCAGCCATTTTATGAGCAACTGAGTGTAGACTGTCATGGAGGAGACTCATGGTTCTCTCTCATTGTTGCTTTTTTGTATCTGTTGATCTCTTAATATAAAATAAAGACCATTATGACCAGACATAAAAGTATCTTAAAATTTCTTACAGGTACTATTCTACTTCAACCTGGTTCTTTAACTTGCTCCCTGATGGATTTTGCCACAGCTCAGGCAGCTCTTGCCAGAGCTGCGCACCAAGGCGCACCAAAGCTCACCCGCTTACTTTCACCTCTAATTATGACTGAAAGTAACTGTTCTTTTTTATGTATGAAAAAATGAAACACTGGGAACCTCATGATAATATTTATTTTCTCCTAAGATTTCTACTCAAGTTTCACATCTCAGTATGGACTGGATAATATAGCTACGATTCAGCCTCTGAAGATTTTGAAATTTGTAGTTCTGACCTTGGATTATATCCAATTTACCCAGTGCCTTGGCTGATCCTAATTAAATCATGTCTCCCAGTCATGGACACCCACCTGTTTATAAGTATTTTGGATCCAATTCAACTCAGGTTTGAGTCAGTGCTACTTAGCCGATTTGAGTGAAGTTATTCTGATTTACATCTGGATGACTTTGGCCCTGCATATTTAATAGTACATTTATGTGTATCATTTCATGGTAACAGAAAGGCTGGAGTGGAAGAAACTTACAGTAAGCACCTTTTGTGTCACAATGGGTCATTCTGTCTTGCAATTCCATTTATGTCCCTACATCAAGGCTTCAGGGATCTATCTTTTGAACTCTTAAGTCTTGTGCCACTTGAAAATCAATTCCTTATTTGTTTTTGTGTAATAATCTAATATATAATGGAAAATGTTTGTATGTTCGTGCTCGCATGACTTGGACACTATAAGAGCTACCACAACCAAACTTTGCATGGGAAAACCTTTCCTCCAGGAGAAGGTTTTATGGTACATTTGGACCCGATCAGGCCCAATCTCAACCTGTAAAAATAAAAAAAAACCTGCTGCAGTGCACTACAGGGGTAGCCCTGCCCACCCTAGGTCACGTGCCTGCTGCCTGCAGCCCCCAGTACCATCTGGGACTTGCCTCACCCCCTCATGCACAATGGCTCAGGCACCCGCCCTGCCTCCTGCGGCTATGGTTACTAGGTAGTCTAAAAAAAACCCAGAAACACTTGATTGGAGGGCGGGAGATGGGGGGAGGAACCTGCCTGGAGTGGAGTGGGGCTGCCCAAGAAGAAGGGGGAGCTGGGAAGCAGAGCTGGCGGGGGGCGGGCAACGGGGCTGGCTGGGGGAGATTGGGGGAGGGGCAGCTGGCAGGAAGCAGAGCTGGTCAGGGGGAGGGGTCAGGGCAGTGGGGCTGGCCAGGGGATATTGGGGGGGGGCGGCCGGTGGGAAGCAGAGCTGGTCGGGGGAGATCAGGGTGGGAGGGCGACTGATGGGAGTGGGGCTGGCCGGGGGAGATTGGGAGGAGAAGAACCGGCCAGCAGGAAGCAGGGCTGGCGTGGGATGGGGGAAGCGAATTGGCCAGCGGGGAGCAGGACCGAGCAACGCTGGGTAACTCCAGCTAGTATAACATATTTAGATACTGTGCTCTGGTCTAGAACTTGGATTAGAAAGACTTTAGCAAAAACAGCAATATAGTAAAGAGCTGGAACATACAGTGATAATATTGGCCACAGTGGTAAAGTCATGTTGTGGAAAAAAGAAAAACATTTGAACTGACTCATGCATGTTGTCTGGTTTGACAATGGCTTAACACCTTCAGAGACTGACAGCCTTGCTCCAGTAATGACATGTTATTAATATAGTAATTTTTATAGAAATAAATTTATGGTGGAAATACTCTGTGATGGTTTCTTGTTGGGAAAAAAGATGGAGGAGGAGTAGAAGGAGAAGAAGCCTCCATGTAGCAATGTTAATGACACACTAATAACCTAGTTCCAAAACAGGGGGTTGATCCGGCAGGTGATCTCGCAGTTGGCACAGGCAGCCCCTTTTTAAAGCAAATGGCCATCTCATCAAAAATCTTAAGCATCATCCTCAGCCTTTCCACATTCCTTGGATCTGAGGTTATCAGTATCCTTGTTTTAGAGCTGAGGGAATCCTTGAGGAGAATGTCTGGGGAGGACTTGAAAATAATCTATGACCTGGAAGAACATGGAGAGATAGCTGCTGTTTCTTCACTGTGGATATGTCTAAACAACAGAGTTTTGTCGGAAAAATGGCCATTTTTCTGACGAAACCTGAGTTTCGTCCACAATGCAATCGAATACGTCCAAAGGAAATTGAAAGAACAGAGGGGATTTTCCGGCATTGGTAATCCTCTTTCTATGGGGAAGAAGCCTTTTTCCGATAGAGCTCTTTTGGAAAAAGGAGAGTGTGGAAGAGGGAGTTCTTTTGAAAGAAGAGGAAAGAGGAAAAGCACAGGTGCCCTGGTGGCCACTCCATCCATAGTAATCACAGCTTAAATGTGAGATTGCATCCATTCAATGCTTTTGTGTGTGGACGCTCTCTTTCAGAAGAAGTTTTTTCAGAAGATCTCTTCGGAAAAAAGGTTCTTCGGAAAAAAGGTTCTTCTGAAGGAAGCCTGCAGTCTAGACATAGTCTGTGTCTTGATTGTCCCTTTTGCTCATGAACAAAATCGCCAGGATTAAACATTGCCACATCCCTAAAGTGTTGTGTGAACACAAGTGGCTACCTGAGGGATAGCAGCTGGAGGAACAGGAATTGAGACTTTGGATTCAAGGTTACAGATGTGGTAGGAGGATCAGCAGGGATCTCATTACAGCTCTCCAATTCTTTGCCTCAGGAGCAGCTTCCAATGCAAGTTAGAGCAGCTTAGGGGCAGCCTTAGACCAGTGTGCTACCCGGCTCTGTAGCAGCCCATGATTGCAAATTTTGCAATATCAGTTAATGCTTGTATTAATAGGGGCCTACCAAATTCACAGTCCATTTTTCTCAGTGTCATGGTCATACCGTTTTAAAATTCATAATTTCTATGATTTCAGCTATTTAAACCTGAAATGTTGCAGTGTTATAATTGTAGGGACCCTGATCCAAAAAGGACTTGTGGGCGGGGAGGAGAGGGAGGCGGGCACAAGATTATTGTACAACTGGGCAACTGCAACAACTGTTGGCCAGAAGTCCAACTCTGAAGGCTGAACTGCCTTCAACAGCAGCACAGAAGTAAAGATGCTATGGGATGGCATTACTACCCTTATTTCCATGCTGCTGCCTTCAGAGCTGGGCCCTCAGTCAGCAACTGCCATGCTGCAGTTGCCCAGCTCAGAAGGTAGCAGTGTAAAAATAAAGATGGCATAGTATAGTTTCACCACCCTTACTTCTGCACTGCGGGGTGCTGCCTTAAGTGCTGAGTGCCAGGCCAATAGCTGCTATTCTCCAGCTGCTGTAAGTTCTGTGGTTTTGGGGATCCTGTGGTGGCCGCCCTAACTATCTTAGGGAGGGACCTGGAAGATTACAGTATCTGGCACAGGCCAGCAGGAGGCATCGCCCCCCCTCATACTCACCACATGGGTGGAAGGAGCCCGAGTGGCCTGGCAGCCTGCTCTACTCCATTCTGCCCGGCCATACCACCCTTCTGGACCACTGTGCCCCTCTTGGGGAAGGGGAAATGGGACAGGTGGCAGTGAAGTAAGAGCTGGGCTTGGGGAAAGGGTGGAGCAAGGGTGGGATGGGTCATGTGGTGGAGAGGTTGCCCCAGATTCTGCACCTGGGGCACTGTGGGGGTTGCCTCAGGTCCTGCAACCCCTCAGGATGGCTCTGACTACATTTTATCCAGGGAGCTGCTCTAAATTGCACCAGCCGTCTGCCGCCTTTAAGGATGCTTATGAGAGCTGGAGTGATGCTAAAAAAAATCTGCCCCACAAGGTCAGAGAAGAGCCAGGTGCCACGACTGAACAAACAGGGATCTAGTGATTTGTGTATGCACTTCTCTGATTTGTGAATGCAAATGTTCTAATTGCGTGTGTAAATGTAGATTCCTGCATGCACATGCATTCTTTCCCTTTGGACTACATTCTTTGTCTCTGAATTAATGCAAGGGAGCAATTTCCTTGGGATACAATAACTAAAAGAGCCATCTTGCTCAACCAGAAGTGTCAGTTTATTGTCCCAAAGGTCAGAGTCAATCATTCCTTAAAAGCCAAGGAAAATTATTTGATGTATGTATTGAAAGTACTGCATTTCAAATTTTGGTGCCTGCGTAAAGGGCACCCAGGTCATAAAGGATTATTTTGGGGGGATATACAATGCAATTCCACACACCCGTAATACAAACAAACAGCTCATGATATGAGGCAGGAATCTACCCCTTGGGACTATGTTGGCAAAAGTGAGAGTTTGACCAGTGTGAGTTGTGGACATGAAAGAAAGGCTCAGGAACAAGTCACAATGGACCTTAAGCAGTGAACGACAATCTAGCATATGTGGATGAATATGAAGCACAGGGCCCAACAGACTTGCTAGGGAAGGGGGGATGATTCTTTACTTCCCAAAGAGGGTAGGCCTCAACTGCAAGGGATGGGGGTCAGGGCAGCCAGCCCTCAGAGCCACCCAGAGCATGCAACATGGCCTCTTTTGCCCTTTCCCCATCCATGGGCCTGATACAAAGGGCTTGAATTATTCATGTAAAGTTCAGAGTAAAAGGCTTAAACCTGATAGCATCCTTTTAGTGGGATCACACTCAGGTAAGGAATCCCAGCTTAGTTTGGCTCTCTTTTGTTGACAGTCTAGGAATTTATGATCCTAAAGCAGGGGCCTGATGTTTCACCCTTCCTTCAAACTCCCTCAACACTTCAGCTGCACTAAATCCTATGAGGTGGCTTGTGTTTTTGCCACAACCTACGTATATAGTGTGGTAAACTATTGTGCTGTCTGGAGAATAGACAGGCAAGCTGATTAGAATTCCTTCTAAAGTCACAATCTGTTTGTTAGTCTCCACCATTCTGGTGGGTATGACCAATGCTTGACACAACATATATTCCTTATCAATGCTAACTGGCTCATTGAGCTCCAACCATTACTCATCCTATTCAACCCCCTTACCCTGCAAATCCATGGGGTTACTGGGAAATGACACGTTACTATCTACTCTATGCTGTTCCCCGCAGTATGGTGTGCTGGACAGACCCATACACAGGTTCTTGATACTGGTATAGGCATGAAGATGGAACATAATCTGGCTCTATGTGGTAAGCCAAGCGGAGGGCCCTTGAAAACATGAGGTGCTAACAGCGGAGTGGTAGTAGCTCCCATGTGTAAAATTTGCATATTTGCTTGGAAACAAACAAAATATCAGACACTGGAATTGGGTGAAAACAGACACCCCTTTGAAGTTACTTTTTCATTTCATCCCTTTGTACCCACTGTCTGGGAACAAAAGGTGTCATTCAAGCTTCACTTTCTAAGGGCCCATTCCTGCTTCCATCAAACTTCACTGCAAAGACTTCAACTGACTTCAAGGGTCTTTGGATCAACATCAGCTCGCAGCTCCAATGTCCCCTATGCTTGCTCACATGGAACTCATTAGCAAAACTGCCATTGGCTTCAGTGATGCAAGTTCAGGGCTCAAATGAGCATTTTGCTATTACAGAGGAAGATGATACAATATTCCCTGATAATAGAGACAAGTGAAAGAAACAGATAGCTGTGAAGGGATTTGCAAGAAAATCCATCTATCTATCATCTATCACAGTTTTGTGATATCAGGCAAACTAAGAAAATGGAAAATTTCTCTGAAGTTCAAATGGAAATACAGAATTGAAATTTCATGTATACTTGATTTTTTTTATTCTCTCCCATAATTGTATTGGCATTGTATTTTCTGTGCTCTGAGAGTCCAAGAATTAAAAAAAAAGCAGTACAGTATACTTGCTTTGGGTGGATAGTTTAGGGAATACTTCTCCTAATATTATTCTTAGATCTGCACAGTTCGAAACCTGCAAGCAATGCCTGCAAATGGCAGATTCTTAAAAGGGCTAAAGGAAGGTGAGACAATTCTGATGCTAAGTTTTATTTACAATTGAAATTAAAGGGCTTCCCTTTATCCTCCACTTTGCAAGAACTGCACACAACACCACTTCTGCTTCTCAAGCTGTGAAATCAGTATTTTGGGGAACTGGGCTTTTTGCCTGACCTCAATCAGTGTATGTTTGAATTTAAACAGCCTCTCAAAGGATAATTCTTGCAGTTGTTGCAGTGTAGGTTACACTTGACAGCTCTCCCTCTGAAAACAGCACCAGACAAATCCACCCGGCCACACATTGTTTAGTACCTCTGATTAGTTGCACAAAATCAGGTCTCTATTTTGACAGCAGGAGCAAAAATGTTTCCTTGCAGCCCAACTATTGTTTGCTTAACACCAGGCTGTTTGGGACACTTTATACAAGATCTGTCCCATCACACACTGCTTGCCAAAACTGCAATTAACCACTGTACATGAATAATAACAACAGTTGCTTTTGATTCCTATCTTTCTCCAGGCTCTCAAACAAGCACCAGTTTAATGGTCCCAACCTGAGTAGGAAAGATAACATATTGCAGTTATAAAAGGTCCAGGAATTGATGTGAACACAGAATTACAAAGAAAGAGTAACTATGGTGTGCCAGTACCAGATCCTAATATATAATTTAATTACTATGCAGGATTGGTCACAGTTGTTAAAATCACATTATGCACTATTTATATTATTCCCCAAATCTGGTGATATCAAAATAACATAAATGGGTGAATATTAAGGTCCTGATTCTCCTCCCATGTAAGTTTCATTCTGATGCAACTCAGGGGATTTTAATGCCACAAGCTCCAGAGATACATACTCATGAAAAAAGCCCACAAAGTAAGTGTGAAAAAGCATTTGGTCACTTCTTGTAATATGAAAATCTGGAGTAATTTATAAATAAAACCAGAAATTGTCTCATTGATTGAAACCTTTAAAATGAGAGCTAAGTCCTCAAAAAGTTGCTCAGCTGTAAAATGTCAATGCTTCCTGCTCAAATATTGTTTTCATAAAATGCAAAATAACAAAAGTACCCATTCAACACACAAAACTAGTGCTAAAACTCAAGCAGCCTGATTGCTATGCGGTCTCTCTCAGGCTATAGCTATGCCCTCTGATGTACACTCATTACCAGCTGATTTCTAGAAGCATAAGGTGATTGTTTTGACCTCCAAAGCCCTCATAGCTTAGATTCTCTCCACTTCAGAGACAGCCTCTTTCCCAATATGTTATCAAGTGGCCATCTGAGGTACACAAGCTATCATCTTTAATTGGGATGGAGCAGGAGCAAGGACATTCTTGTGAGGTGTACTGGGGGCCCTGGAACTTCCTTCCTGCTTTGATGTAGATCCAGGGAACTTAAAGACATGCTGCCTGGCTCACACCCTTGAAATCAGTGTAGTTATGTTAGTGTAATGGAGAACTGAATATGGTCCCTGATGCAGAATGGGGATAACAACACCCATTTCATTTCACAGGGGTGTTGTGAATCTAATTAATTTATGTGGGAAAAGCACTTGAAGCGCTTGTGACAGAAGGTGATATACTATATAAGTGCAAAGCCACTGCTCTCTGTTTCATGTGGAACTAAATGCTTTGCATCCACAAATGCATATTTTGCCTGCTCAGTTATTTGTTGGCATTTGCCTGCTGTGAAGAACCTACTTTTTGTATATTCTTCTTTAAGAGAACATTTACCCTCTTATTAGCATGAGCAAACTCTATCTTGGTATTTCCTCTGTATCACGTGATGCACTATATTACTGTTCCAGTATTTTTTGTAATCTCTCTACAGGATTCAATTATATGACTATCTTTGGATGGTGAATGTGATAAGCTGTGGGCCCATAACCCAATCTTATAAGGAATGGGAAATACAGAACAGGACTTGCTTTAATATATTTTTTGTGTAATTTGGTTGATATCATAGAAAACCAGCCTCTCTATCTTTACTCTTCTCCTCCAAACTGACATGTTATGGATACATTTATGCATCTCTCTATATGTTACCATAATTATTACAAAGCACAGCAGCATAGCTATCCCTCTCTTAAGAGTTTTCCATAATACATCAGTTTCAGGACAATGTAACTACTACTAAAGGAAGCCCTTTACAGTTTTTTCCCCCTGAAAAATAAAATCAGAAGGCAAAATGCAAAGAACTACATATAGGTGTATCAAAACAATGATACAATTCTCATCAAAACAGGCACAAAATATTTTTCCAGGCCACAGTAAAGAACCACAATAGACATGTTCCCAAGCAGCGATGAATGGAAGGTTTCAGGCCACTCAGAGGCTAGGTTCACATGATACTGTCAAGATCTGAGATTTATGCTTGACAGCATTAGTGCCAGGGCCACTATTTATGTTGCTTTAATCAGTCACACTTTTAAAATCACCGAAGCTCAGCATTTATATCAATGAGGTGATAAGATTGCTGTCAGGCACCACTATCGATAGTTGTGCCATAATCTAAACACTTTTAATCTTTTCCTGTGCTTGCATTAATGAGTCTGCAAAAAAACCAGGGTGGCTCTTGTTATGACAAGTGGCAATGGAAGATACTGTGCAAAGGGAAAAAAATAGGATTTTTGTTTGGTTGATTGTTTTTGTTGAAATTTGGTTGGTTTGGTCCTTGCAAACCAATTTAATTTGCCGTTGGCTTTCTCTCTGTGAAGACACTGGCAGTGGAGCCCACTGATATTCACACAGGCTACTTTTGACTCCCTGAATATTTTAGGTTTGCTGTAAGTGCTGGGAAGGTAATCACTTCTCTAGCTGTTATAAAAATATAAAATGAAAAGAAAAAGAATTCACCTTAATTTTAGTGGGAGGAGCAATAATCTTTCCTCCCCTCCCCCCCCCCCCGAGTCCATCACTAAAGCTACAACCTTTGTTCTCTTTATATTGTAAATAAAGCATTTTTAAGGCTAACGCTTTAAGGGGGTTTGTAATTAAAATTGAGTTCAAATATGAAAGTTAAAGAAAACTTTCAAAGCAAAATCTACAAACTGATTCATTCAAAGGCCTGTTTTCGTTGCCATAGCTACAGATTACTATAAAGAAACTTGAACCAGACCTTTGACACCTACAAAGGTCAGAAGTCATTTCTGCCTGTGCTAGGACTCTTTTGACAACTTCCTGTATAAATTTGACTGCTATTTGCCTGTCTGGTCACTGTCTGACCCCAAAGTCTGGAAAAAATTGAGAGGCAGCATATATCTTTGTTTCATGGAGACCTCAAAAAGGGCACTTTTAATCACAGTTTGGTGAGAAACCTCTGCTCTTAGACTAGTGCAACCAGCAGCTGGGGAGCTCCTAGAATCTTACAAGTTACGGATCATACAGCTTGCCTTGTGCTACAGTAATTTGTCACATATACCCTGCCTACGTTGCTGCCTCTGCCTAAGAGAGAGGTATCTTTTTCATAGGCAACTTACCTTTGAAACGGTAAACAGTGACCCCAGTGCCACAAATCACCAATTGAAATATGATGCATTGAATTGAAACCTGAATATTTCATGCTTCTCTAATTTAAACTTGATTTGTGCTCATTGGGCTAGCCCCTCTGCTGTGCCTGAGATCCTGTCAGCACAGCAGAGACAGGTGACATTAAGAAAGCTGGTTACAGCTTCTGGATTCTCTACCGCAGCACCAGGCTCGCTAACAAGCAGAGGCAATGGAGGCCATTGCCCAAGGCCCAGTGATTCAAAGGAGCCCAGAGCTCCTAGCCGCCACCACTACTATTGCAGCGGCAGTGGCGAACGGAGCCCTGGGCTCCTTAAATTGCAGCCAACGTGTTGAGCTGCCTGCTCGCCATACTCCAATAGCTCTGAGGGCTGAGGCGGCTCCTGTGCCACAGTCAGGCAGCACTAAAGGCTGGTTGCCCAGGCCCTACACCTTCTACCTGAGGCCCCGCCCCTTCTTGGGGCAAAGAGCCACTTCCCCCCTGTCCAGCAGTGTGTGAAAGTTGTCTGCTCCACTGCCAAACACTGGCTCTGGCTCTATACTGTACCAGCTGAGACACTGCCAGCTAGCAATAAATGGAGCAGACTGCATTCTGGCCACACTTTGCTCTGTCCCATCCCCTCACCTAAACTACAGGGAAGGTGGCATAGGAATTGGCTATGCTGACTCTATATGCCTGGCCAGTTTCTGTACTCTTTGCACTTATGGGGTATGTCTAGACTACAGGGTTTCGAAAAAAGTAGCCTTTAAAAAAAAAATCACCTGCATCTAGACTGCAGCCGCGTTCTTTTGAAAGTAAATTGAAAGAATGCGGCAGTTTTTTCGATTGTGGTAAACCTCATTTTACGAGGAATAATGCCTTTTTTCGAAAAAAGGCGCTATTGAATGCAAACTGCTTTTTCGAAAGAAAGCGGCTAGACTCTCTTTTGAAAAAGCGGCTCTTTTTTTGAAAAATGTGCTTGTAGTCTAGATGCTCTCTTTCGAAGGAGGCTATTTCGAAAGATTCTTTCAAAAAAGACTCTTTCGAAAGAGGCTTATAGTCTATACGTAGTCTCTGAGTGGAGTTAGACTGAGGAGCTGCTCAGTCATTATTCGGCTAAGTGCCCTTGAGAACTACATGTAACAATGTGTATTTAAAAGATGTATCTTAAATAATTCTTTAAAAAAAAGAAATAGCAAAAAACAAACAAACAAACCAGCAAAAAATGTGTAGAGATCTGTAATAGTTTCAAGTTTCCATTAATTTTTAAAGCAGAGATGGGCCTGCAACAAATTCTTCATTGGAAATGATTTACCAGTATTGCTGTCACTGCACCCGACAGAGTGCATTGCTGATACTGTCCAAAGGTGTCATGTTCCCAACTTTTAAAAGCATCAGGAACAGCACCATCAGCCGCTGCCAGTCAGTAAGCAACTTTCTTTTCCCATGTATTTTCTGTGACCTACCCATTGAGGGTGCTAGTTTTTGATGCCAGAAAACTGTACAATGTGATCATAGCGTGCTGAGCCCTTACCTGGGGCACTGATCTGCCTATCTAAGGGTATGTCTACACTACAAAGTTAATTCGAACTAACAGATGCTACACTAGCGCTCCGCTAGTTCGAATTTAAATCGAACTAGCGGAGAGCTTAGTTCGAACTAGGAAAACCTCATTTTACGAGGACTAAGCCTAGTTCGAACTAGCTAGTTCGAATTAAAGGGTGTGTAGCCCCTTCATTAGAACTAGTGGGAGGCTAGCCCTCCCCAGGTTTCCCTGGTGGCCACTCTGGCCAACACCAGGGAAACTTGTCTGCCCCCCTCCCGGCCCCGGATCCCTTAAAGGGGCACGGGCTGGCTACGGTGCCCGTGCCAGGTGCAAGCCTGCCAGCACCCAGCCAGGAGACACTGCACCTGGCATGGATTGAGCAACCCACCCGAGGCCCCCCAGCCCTCCCCCTCTTCCCAGGACCAGGCTGGCGGCTCCCGGGAGCTTGCCCGGGACCGCAAGAGGCGGGCACCCGCCTGGGCTAGTGCAGACATCATGGACCTCGTCCACGATCTCCACACTACGCACAGGAAAGTGGCCATCTAGGGCAGGAGAGCTGCCAGCCTGGCCACCTAGGAGCAGGTGTGCAAGAGAATCAAGGGGGTCCACTGAGACCGCTGAACCCGAGCCCTGAGCTTACAATGGCCGTCCTGGGTCAGACCAAAGGTCCATCTAGCCCAGTAGCCTGTCTGCCGACAGCATCCAACCCTAGGGACCCTGGAGGGGATGGACCGAAGACAGTGACCAAGCCATTTGTCTCGTGCCATCCCTCTCCAGCCTTCCACAAACCTTGGGCAGGGACCTCATTTCTACCCCCTTGCTAATACCACTCCATGGACCCAACCTCCATGACTTGATCTCACTTCCCTTTAAACTCTGTTCTAGTTCTAGCCTTCACAGCCTCCTGCAGCAAGGAGTTCCACAGGTTGACTCTTTGCTTTGTGAAGAAGAACTTTCTGTTACTAGTTTGAAGCCTGCTACCCATTCCTTTCCTTTGGTGTCCTCTAGTCCTTCTTTATGGGAACTAATGAAGAACTTTTCTGTATGCACCCTCTCCACCCAACTCCTGCTTTTAGAGACCTCTATCCTGTCCCCCCTCCGTCTCCTCTTTTCTAAGCTGAAAAGTCCCAGTCTCTTTAGCCTCTCTTCATATGGGACCTGTTCCCAACCCCTGATCATTTTAGTTGCCCTCCCCTCTCCCAGCCCCTCTCTTTTCCCCTCTCCCACCTCCTTTTCCCAGTCTCCCCCAGTTTTGTTCAATAAAGACAGATTCCATTTTGGAAGACACGTTATCTTTATTTTGTACATCAAGAAGAGGGGCTAGGGAAGGGTAAGTGGAAGGAGGTGAGGGAGGAATGGGGCATGAGCCCCGGATGGGGAGGACTGGGCTGGCTCTGCGGGCTTCTGGGGGTGGAAGCTCTCCTGCAGCCCCCCAATTGCCCCCTCTCCCCAGATGGCAGCCTGCGGCAAGTGCAGCCGGGCTGATGGCCGAGTGCTGTGATGTGCCCAGTGTGGATAGTCCAGGCAATTCAAGCCAGGACTGCTTTGCAAGCGGGGCACCCCTGAGAACTGTCTGTCCGGGGTGGGGGTTGGGACCCTTTAAGCGCAACCCTCGGCTAGCCTGAGACAGCATCTCCACTCTCTAAGTCCTCCTCTGATGCCCTGCCGGCACTGCTTTCGGCCATCCTTAAGCCCGGTTCAGGGTCCACTTAATGTGGACATGCTAGTTCGAATTAGCAAAACGCTAATTCGAACTAGTTTTTTAGTCTGGATCCGTTAGTTTGAGTTAGCTTAGTTCAAATTAACATTGTAGTGTAGACATACCCTAAAAGATTTGTATTAAAATATGCAACTGTTAGACAAAACCGGGGAGAGCAAACATCCTCACCTTCTTCTCCAATAGCAGTTACTGGAACATCAGCCACTGCGGGAAACAGGATCCTGGGCTTAATAGATGAATGGTCCGATTTTGTAGGGCAAATTCCAGCTTCCGATATCAAATGTGGAACGGCCTATGCACCTGTCCTTTCTCAAAGACAGCCTAGGAAAGAAAGATGGGCATGCAAAAATTAATGTTGTGAGGGATCCAGACTGGGGCTTCTCTTCAATAGTGTTTGCTGAAAACCACCCTGCTGAAAGATTGTACAAATACACCTGTGGGGGGAAAAATGGTGCTTTTATGTGCTATTTTTTCATTCAGTTAATGATGAACTTCAGTTCACTCAGAAATAAAGAGGCTAACTTGAATTAATAAACAAGGACTAACTGAATGAAGACTATCTAAAAAGGCAGTGTCTGTGCATTAAACCTAAGCATGATAGCTGCATAGCTCTGAGAGGCTCTCTTTTGAATACTAGGGTGGAGAGTCCAAGGATATGTCTACACAGTAGTGTTATTTTGGAATAATTGATGTTAGTTTGAAATAACATAGTGCATGTCTACACAGAAAGCAGTTATTTCGAAATAATGGCAAGCTGGAGGACTTCTTACTCTGACTCCTGTAACCCTCATTTTACAAGGAGTAAGGGAAGTCTAAGGAAAGGTGTTTTTCCTTTGACTTCCTACTGCGTAGACAGCGCCAAAAGCCAAAGTAAGCTATTTTGACTTCAGCTATGCAATTAACATAGCTGAAATTGCATATCTTAATTTGACATTAGCCCATAGTGTTAACATACCCCATGAGATTATGATTATTTATTTATTTGGGCTGGAGTTTTTGTGTTGAAGAACTAAGGGTCACTACCTAAAATTGAAATGAAACCATGATCAGGCTCTTAAGGTCACCCTTGCTCACAGTAAATTCACAGGAATGAGATGGTGTTCCATGTGAATATTGGAATTTGGACCCCGGTACAAAATATGAGATAACAAAGATGGGGAAAGGCCAGGAGGGATGAGGACTATAAAATCATGCAGTAGTTTGGGTGACCTACTGCATAGCTCAAGCGTGTTACGCAATTAGTTTGTTTATAAATATGGATAGATTTCATTGTACTGGTTAAGGGAGTAGCATTTCTGTTGTGAAAGGCAGGATTTTTTTTTAATCAAGGATGGAATAAAAAACCACAGAGCAACTTTTGACAGCCACCCAGCGAGAATGCCCTTCCATTCAGACTGTGTATTAGTGAGGACATAAAGGTGTTTGTAGCCCTGATTCCCCACCTGACCATTCCTTTGGGTGCCACAGGCCTCGAGCAATAAGAAAAAGGAGAAAAATTAGAGAAATGTAAATAAGGAAGGTAACTTGCCATTTGTCACTTGAAAGTCCTTATTTCATGGCCTGTTCCCTGTACTCCTGGAATTTTGTATCATTATCTTCTGTTAAAAGGATTCAAATGACATTATTTGCATGGAAACTCGCATACAAATGATGTCGTCTGTGCCACAAAGTTGCATTACAATGAAGGGAATGATGACTGTGTCACATGTACGTGACATTCTTTGTGTCATTAAATTTAAAGTCAATGCTGGCAGTTATAAACCACTCACGTCTCAAGCAAATACATCACTTCTGATCTGAAATGAATATTTTAAAACGCCAACTCCAACTGCATCAAACAGCAATAACCTGCAATGTCATCTTAAAAAAAAGGCAAAGATTCTAAACAAAGGTGGACTTACGGGAGTGTCTGATATGCAGCAAAGCAAAATATTTTAATGAGCTATAATAATCTCCAGACCAACAGAGTCCATAGTTTGATGGCTGGGTCCTGGAGACTTTTTTTAAAGCCAATTTAATATCATGTGTTTTTTCAGAGAGTATTATGTTCATAGATAGAGTCTACATCGTTAATTTTAGGCAGACTGAATTAATTAATTGTACATAGTACCCTATCTGCAGGTTATAGGTACTATAACCCAATGAATATGTAACTATTTGTAAAAAGCTCCAACAATTCAGAATAGTCAATACCCTGGGTGTTAGTGTATTTACATGGGAGGTGGGCAAGCCAGGCACATGAAGCTGGTTCATGTCCCCATCTGAGGTGAGTACCCTAACAGTTGGCCTATTAATTACTTTGGGATGGAGCTCATTCTCTCTCAGAATATTTTGAAAGGTCTTCATGTGGAACTCTAAAATGTTGCACAAAATGGACCACCCTACTGAATCCTGTTTCATGCCGTTGTGGTGCTTAGAGACTGCTTATGAGGGTCATACAAGCCCCGTAAACAAATCTGCTTTATTATTGATCCAATTCTTGTATAGTCCAGTTTTAAGGTGAAAGACATCTGAGTGAGTTATTGCAGTAGCAATAATAATTGTGCCCTTACTCACTTGCATCAACCCTGCTAGTTTCAGATCTGTTAGCCTTCTGCTACAGTTACAGGGAAAAGCACTTGAACATTTTCTTTAGAAAGTTATTGTTTTAACAGCAGAATGTGCTGTCAGATCTCCTAAAAATTCTGTGTATAATTTTAGACACTCATTTAAATAGAAAAGTTCAATCTTTTAAATGCCATAAAGAAGATCAGTCTTTGGCTAAGTTGTTATATGGCACAATCTTGCATTAAAAAAAGAACAATCTTATATGATACATAGAAAAAAGTTTCCTCAGGCTGTATAACTTCCAAAAGCATAAGGATCAGTAAAGGATCAGGCAGTCAGAAATTTTTTTGAATGCACCCCATTTCTTGTTGCTTACTGATACCATTTCAAATTTAACTGAAACATCCTTTAAAGAAAGCCATTCTGTCCACCCTTTAGCTCTGATATGGGTTATTTTACAATGAACATGGAGAACATTTAAAATATTTTCTAGATGGACTGCATTAACTTCTGATCCCAACCTAAAGACCACATTAAAAGGAGTAAATGATCAGGAATGGAATTCATGCTTTCAAAGTCTTCTGGGTTCTCAACCACAGGTGCACATGTGGAATATGCTAAGGGATGGATCTGTCTAGATACTGGGATTAAGCCATGAGCTAGTTTAAAAAAAAAAGAGAGGAGAGCTCAGTGTTGGTCAATATATATATATATTTAAAAAAGAGACTTAATGCAAATGTCATTCCCACCCCAGGAATGTATATAGTATAAGCCTGTTAATTAGCAATCTAGTGTGAGTTAGCTGCATTGTCCCAATGGAAGAGCAGGAACCAGATGACAACAGTGACAACCTAGTTGCTATTTTCCCCTTTCTCCAAGGGGAGGTGCTATGTGCTAGCTTGTTAAAGGATTGAGATAATTTTCCCAGGGGGTCCTGGCTCTGATTGGGGCTGGGGAGAGGTTCCTTTGGGGACTAAATCAACTCCCCTTCCACTACCTGGACGCTCACATGGGGCACAATGTAGCTGCCCAGCAATGGCTGCTCTCAATCTTGCCCCATCTAATCCTGTAGCCCCGAATGATGCAGGTAAGCCAGAAGAGGGTATCTTACATCTTTTGTTCTCATGTAGGGCTGTGCATTAAGGCTCCCAACTGAACTATTAATGTATAGCTCATGCTGTGTCTTGGGATATATGACTTTTTGTAAAAGGAGCATAGAGGAAAGGGTTAAAAGCAGGACATGACTGAAATGGCTTATTGGGTCAAAGTCCTTTCACCCCAGTTGCTCTGGCATGTCTAAAATTTTTCTAAATCTCATTTAACTCAGGTACATTCAATTACAAATGTGGCCAGGAATAAATCAAATGTAATTAGTTTAAGATTAAAAAAGAAGTTTAGATTAAGACAATGGGATCTTACTGAGGTTCATGTACAAGTGGGGGAGGGGGGTCTGTATTTCAGGGGAGTTCAACAAAATCTTAATTGCTTACTTTACACAAGCAGCTATTGTGAGATATGTTGCCTGTGAAGTGATAGAAAAAAAAATGCTTTGGCTTCTTTTTTGATGTAGAGTTCAGCTGTTCTGGTTTGTAAATATAACAGAAAGAAAGGATATTGTACTCAACCCACTTCAAGCAAAGAAGACACTCTGGCATCTAAACTGCCATTCTTCCATTGCTTGAGCTGTTACTCAGAACAAAGAAAGAGAGAGAGAGAGAATAAACATCTGCATCTTTAGTAATTAGTAAGGAGCTGCAGGGTTTAGCCTGAAAATTATGGTACATATGCTGTCCACTTGTTCAGGACCCCTGTATCTTGAGAACAAGCAAACATTCATCATTCGCAGATGTCCGCCAGGCCCAGGTGACTGAAAATTCAATGCACAGTGCTTCTCACAATGGGTCGAATGCTAATTGGGTGGCTTCAGGAGATTAGAGTAGCCCTGGAGCTATTCTCTATCTGCAAAAGCCTCTCAAACAATAACTGAAGTCAACCGTGTCTTTGAGAAGCTTGCCACTACTGACACGTATGAGGAAAATTAAAATGAGTAACTAAAAATAACCCCCATCCCAATTCCTCCATTCAGTTTCTTGTCCCAGTTGTTAGCTTGTTGTTTTCTTCCTTTTCCTTTAGCTTTCTGCAAACTTCCCATAAACCACAGGGAAACAAATAGTATGCATGCTGATAGGGAGTTGAAAATGGATCATAACGCAAGCCTTCAAAAATAAAGGCAGTAACATTAATGTGCAGTATTTTTAGGTTTTGGAATCTATAGAGTGGAGGTGGTATGGTCTAGTAGCTGAGATTGAATTATGATGAGATGAGATGATGGTTCTATGCTTTTCTTTGCCACTGGCTTATTTTTGGATCTTTTAAAACAGTAATGGGGAACCGTTTTTGTGTCAGGAGCCACACACGAGTGAAAAGCAAAAAAAAAAACAAAAAACAAAAACAAAACCACCCTCCTCCCCTCACTGATCTGGCCTCTGAATGAGGAGAAAGACACTCCTCATATTCCCCTCACACACTAAAGCCTATAGGACCCAAGACAAGTAGATTTTGTGTGCTACAGCCATGGACTGGGGTTCTCAAATTCTGGCTTTTGGGATTCAGTCAAACCTGGAACCCCATCCAGCCCTTGGGCCTTAGCCTTCCCACTCTTGTTATAAAACATGCTTCTCTGCACCTCAATTTTCTTATCTTTAAAATGGAGGGAATTATACTTATCCATCTTAAGCGGAAATATATGGATAGAACAATGCATCTCTTTACAAGAGCTAAAGATGCTTGTGTAACTGCTAGTGGGTGGATTGGAACAGGGATCTTTGGAGCTTATGGAAGGAGGCTCTACAGCTTGAACTATAAAGCCAACAGACTTTCAGCTTAGGCTGTAGAGCACCCTTATTCTTATCGCTTGCTGTAAGTGGTCTAACTGCCACAACATGGGACAGTGAACCACACTACATGTGTGGGTTACATACTTCCCCTAGATGAGGATGCACATGCCATATCTTCCGGATTAGCTTATTTCAAAATAGAGCATTCACACTACAGGGAAACCTCCAAATTAGTCCAAGAAAGGCTCCCCTAATGTGCTACCTCTATTTGGAGTGCCAGAAGTACTGGTGAGGAATAACTTAGAATGGCCCTGGAGAGGAGCTATTTCAGCAGCGGAGTGTCCCTACAATCCCTCTTCTGAAAGAGCTTTTTCAGTAGAGATGTTATTCCTTGTGGAATGAGGTTTACCAAAATCAGAAAAAGCCCTCTGTTATTTTGATTTTATTTAGAAATAATGCAATTACTGTGAGGCTGCTAATATTGTTTTTCCAGAATGACGGCCGTTATTCCGGAATAACGGTGAAGTGCAGACACACCCAAAAATGGGTAGGGCCTGCCTTTCTGATTCTGAAATCAATCTTTTGGCCCCAGTCCAGACCCTGAGACCCTCTAACACTTCCACAGTACAAAGCCAGCTGTGCTTTTCCCTAGCTTATGCCTAGCTCCCCCCAGATCCTCTATAGCCCCAATCCAGCTCTCCCATTCAATGTCTCCTTGCTAGCTTCCCTCAAGCTTCCTCTGAACTGCTCTACAGACTCTCTAGCTCCTCCTAGAGCTCCCTCAATCCCTGCCAGTTCTGAATCAACCTCTGAGTCTCTTTCAGACACCTTCCAATCTCATTTGTTCCAGCCCTCAGCTTCTACATCCCCCATCCAAACAACATTCCAGGCTCATTTAGACTCCTCCTCCCCATTTTCTTCATCCACACCAAGCCACATTTCAGTCCCCGCAAGCCCTTCCCTAGATCTCCATTGCAGTCCCCTCCAGCTCTGCCCCAACTCTCCATCTCCAGAATCCCCCCAATTCCCAAGTGCTATGACCTCTCATGTCTTCTTCACACATTGTTGTCATCTGCTTACACCTGGGGTCTTGGGTCACCTTGGTTGGAGATCCCTCATTCTCTGGTGGTGGAAGGGGCAGAACAGTGGGTTTCATTCTTTCCCATTGGCCTCTCAATGCTGCAGCAGGACTCTGTGTCAAGGATGGTTGTGTCCCCATAACCTCATGTGCCCTGGCACAACTGTACCACATGCATCAGTGTCACTATACCACTGACTCTAATTCTGAGTTTCTGTTTCAAACTCACCCCAACTCTTAAAGAAAAACTAAGGTGAAGCCTCTAGGCATCATGGTCTTCAATGTGGTATATAACTGAGGTGCTAATTTAGGCTTAATTTCACTGGAATTATGCTGGTGAGTAACTGTGGGATGAATAAGGCCTATCAACTTTGATATATTTTTAATGACCTAATTCTCCATGACTTCCACCCCAGTTTGCCTGGGTTCTTTTGGAACTCCCCTAGGTTGGCTCAAAACACAGAATTTTGTCAGCATGTCCTCAAGCTTCAGCTAAACATTTTGTGAACCCTGCCTAAATTTGGGGTTAATACTAACATACAAAGTCAGGTGATTTTGCCTTTCCTTTAGGCTCCATTATGAAAGTTTTGCATAGCTCTAGTAAATATGTATTTTATTGTTCTAAAGTCTGCCCTTTCTAAATCACCTTATGCTGATGTAACTGCAAAAGGCATTACTATTTTGGGTTCTTCCTCTGCTAACACTGAAGCAGTGAGCTGGGGACTTTCATAAGAGATTGTACTGAAATGTCAACAGATGGCTTGCTAATCACATTAAAAAATACTCATGTCTTTTCTAAAATGGCATTTTTTCCCAGTAAGTAAATCTGAAAGGAATGTTTATGATATAAAACATATTACTCAAAACGTCTTTTAATTATCATACTTAATCATCAAGGTCACCATGATAATTGTTTCTAAAAACTAACACCTCGTTTTTTTGAAAAACCTACCAAAAATGCATGGTCAGAAACATGAATGTACTGCTGTGGAACCTAACTAAGAAAATATATTCTCTGCTCACAAAACCAAATGTATACTTAAATTCCATGAAGCCCTTGCAAATTAATTTCTATTAGATGCAATCTAATTAGTCCGCTGTTGACTCGTGAATGCATACCATACCATATGCCCCAAATTGAGGTGCCATGTGGATGTTCAGTGGTGACACACATTTCAGAGCCATTAATATATCTTAAATGTAACCTATTTTTGTAGGTTTTTGTAACCTACTGGAGACAACTATCATTTGCATGAAATGAAAACAGCCATGATAGCTTGGCAGAAATTGCACCTTATTTGCGGATGGTGAGCAATTCATGTGAGCCACCATATATCGATGCTGCAATCTAAACATGCAGCTCTAGCTCAGACACCATCTTCTGCGTGGATAGTTGGAACAGAATCTCTTTTATTTTTTATTCCAGGTCAGTTTAAGAGGTTGTTCTTCAATGACAGTGGTCACACATAAAAAGGAGTAAGAAGTCAGGAAGCTACCACTTTCCCTTAATTACGTCTCATACCTAGGAATGTCAAACCTTGTGTGTTAGAAAGGTAAAGGTTAATAGCTTCATAGACTTAAAACCAGAAGGAACCATTATGACCATCTACTTTTACTTCCTGCATAAGATAAGACAAAGGACCTCTTCCAATAATTTCTGCGATAAGCCCATAACTTCTGTTTGAAATATACTGTCTTGGTGTAAAGATTTCAATTCATGGAGAATCTCCCATGTCCTATGTAAATTGTGTGGTCAGGTTGTAGTTGGCAGGCTTAATATGAGACCAACTAGACAGTAACAAACTATTTTTTTTAGAAAATGAAGAAATTGTATATTTCCTCTCCCACACACACATACACTTCCTTCATGATCATTGTATATGCAAACATTTACAACACAGAAAGTTTTGAACCTACTTTCCCATTTAAACTTATAAAAGAAAGAGAGATGGTCATGATGATCCTTTGAAACTTGCTCATGAATCTCCCTTTACTTATGATCTGCAGATGAGAAGCAGTGGTGAATAGCTTTTTCTGCCACTTCTGTTTTCCATTTCTTTGGCTTTTGGGTTCCCTGATTTCTTAAAGTAACTAGTATTGTATAAATATAAACATAGTAAATATAGCTTAACTGGTATGGCCTGAACAGTATTATAACCATTTGTGTAGCACAAGTGTACTATATATAATAATATTTTGGTTTCCAATAGATATAATCAGGGCTCGCCAAACTGCGGTGAGCCCCACTCACCAGCTGCGCTGTCCAGGGATCTGCGCATGCGCAGATCGTTCTGTGCATGCGCAGATTGCCTGAACCCATCTCTTCTGGGTTGCAGTCTACTTGCCCCGGGTGAGTAGATTGCATTATTTGTCAAGCCCTGGATATAATGCACAAATCTTCAACCACCACAAAAATTTAAAGTAACCCATAGACTCACTAAGGCTAAATCTACACGATGAGATTATTTCAAAATAAATTATTTTGAAATAACTCCCGAAATAACTTTCAAAATAAGCTTATTCCCCAAGGAAAGCAGGAATTATTATTTTGAAATAACCACACCTTAGGGTGTGTCTGCACTGAGGACATATTTTGAAATAACTCCCTTATTTTGAAATAACAAGGTAAGTGTCCACACTACCAAGTCCATTATTTCATAATAATAGCTCCTGCTTGTGAAGAGGAATAAGCTCATTTCAAAATAGTTATTTTGGCTATGTCTACACAGGAGTATTATTTTGGAATAACTGACATTATTCCGAAATAACACAGTCCATGTCTATACACAAGCAATTATTTCAACATAATGTTGAGCTGGAGGACTGCTTACTCCGATTCCTATAATCCTCTGGCTATGTCTAGAGTGCAGAGTTTTTCCGGGATACCAGAGGTATCCCAAAAAAAGCTCTGCAGTGTCCAGGGAACGCGTCCGCTTTTTTGGAACAGTTTCAAAAAAAGCAGGCACATTCTTTTGGCATACCTGTATTCTGCTCAGTGAGAGGCATAAAGGATGTTCCAAAAGAGGAGGTTTTTCTGAAATTTGGCCCCGTGTAGAAGGGCCAAATTTCGGAAAAGCCTCTTCAGAATAAACGCAGAAACAGATATACCAATTGCAGTCTAGACGTAGCCTCAGTGTACGAGAAGTAAGAGAAGTCAGAAGAAGAGTGCGCTATCTCAAAATAACTGCTGTGTAGACAACACCAAAAGTTCAAATAAGCTATTTCGATTTAAGCTACGCAATTACCATAGCTCAGATTGCGTAACTTATTTTGAGTTTAGCCCTGCTGTGTAGATGTGCCCTTCGGGAGTTAATATTTTGAAATAATTTATTATGAAATAACCTGGTAGTGCAGACATAGCCTTATTTTGAAATAACAGGAATGTTAATGTGGATGCTCTGTTTGTTATTTCAAAATAAGGGGAGTTGTTTTGAAAGAACTCCCTAGTATATACATGCCCAAAGGAAATGTCTATGTGGGACAGCAAGGGTGCATCTACACTGCACCTGGAGCTCAAAATAAGCTACACAATTTGAGCTGTGCAATTTCAGCTATGCCTAACTTATTTCAAGTTAATTTCAAAATAGCTCATTTCTATACAGCAAAAATTTTTGAAATAGAGCGCTATATCAAAATGTCCCTTACCCCTTGTGGAACGAGATTTACAGGGACATCAGAATAGTGAGCCTGCTATATTTCAAAATAACCCGCTTGCTCAAAGATGCAGAATAGCTATTTTGGGATACTTCTGGTATCCCAAAATAGCTCCGCAGTGTGGAAGTAACCCAACAGATTGCAGTAGTGTGATAGTGAGGGGAGTAAAGAGACAGAATATAATCTTAGAGTCTGATATAGGTTCTGATCATGGGCGAAAGAATGATAATAGAGTCAAATTGTTAGAACTATTTAGTCACAAAATTACACACTTTTTTCCAGTGAATAAATAAAACCTATTAGTGAAACAAGTGTGGACAATGTACTAGGTCCTAATCCAAACCCCAATGAAGACAATGAAGTCACTCTCATGGACTCCAGTAGGTTTAAGAACAGCCCCTAATTCACCATATATAGGACCTGATTCAGGTTTTAAACTGGTTTTACTAAGGTGAAACCCCATTGATTTTAGAAGTATTACTTTTGATGTAATCAGGAGGTTCCCTGATATTTCCAATAGGCCCTAAGCCTGCATATAGAATGTAGACAGCTAAACAGAGTAATACAAGGATATTTATTATTATTATTATTATTATTATTATTATTATTATTACAATTACAATTACAATTACAGTAAAGACTCCATTGTACTAGGAACTGTACAAACCCATGTTTCTACTGCATATTATATACAAAAATTAGCTGCTCGCAAGCATGATAAATTACTTGGGCACTAGACTAGGGCTCTGAAATCCCACTTTCTAAGGTTCTAATCCCTTGTTCTTTCATTTGCCTGATGTGTAATTTTGGATAAGATATGTTGGCTCTGTTTCTTGGCTTCCAATCAGTTTGGATTAAATTCTTCGAGGAAAAGACAGTCTTTTGCTAGGTGTATGGGCAGCACCTAATACAATGGGGCAGTGATTTCAACTAGGTCCTCAGTATACAATTGTGATATCAGTAATAATTGATAATATTATTGACCATGATATCATATGTCTGTATCATATAAAGGATTAGTATGCTCCTTCCCAAACCTCTATTTGAGCATTTTGATGCTGCATTAAAACACAGGTTCAGCAACGATCCTCAGCCTTTCCTTTCTCTATTTTTAAAAAGGTTTAAAAATTGATGTAGAAAATTATAACTGGATCTTAAAAATATTCCATTTTGACAGGAGGACAGATATCAGTGTCTTTTGTTGTGTGAGTTATTGAAGTTTGACATCCTTTGAGGAATATTTTTCATAACCCACTGTTTGCTACCCTGTCTATCCAATTATTTAGAACAAGCAATCTGTCATTTTATTGTTTCCTTCCAATTATGTAACTTTGGTGACAGTCATGGCAGAGTATCCTTTGTAAGTAAAAACAAACTGTGCTGAGGATGCTAAAGGCTGTAGAGTATAAGTGTGTGTGTGTGTGTGTGTGTGTGTGTGTATGTGTGTGTGTGTGTGTGTGAATTGTGGGATAAGGAGCTGAAGAGCAGGGACTAATAAGACTGTATGTGAGCATTATTTAGAAATATGACTAAATGTGTATAGAATTTATAAGAATGAATGGAAATAAAATGTATTATTTGTATTAGTAGTGGTAAGAAGGACATACCTTCTGAATTGATAGGTAACATATAACCTACTGCCAACATTTCCCATCTTCGGATCAATTGTTTCACTTTGTTGCTCTAATTTACCATTATACATATTTTGTAGCACTCTCCTATATTTAGAATAGGAAATATTTATGGCACTGCAAGGGGCAAATGGTCAGTGTTTAGGGAACCCATTGTGCCTATTCTGTGTTTTCATCTGTGGTATCCCTCTATAGGCACATCTAAACAACAGGGCAAAAGTTGAAGTAAGATATGCAACTTCAGCTACATCAGCTTAATAGCTTAATAGCTTAAATTGGCTTTTGGCTCTATCTACACAGCGGGAAGTCGAAGGAAGAATACTCCTTATCCCTTACTCCTTGTGAAATGAGTCGGAGAAAGAAGCCCTCCATCTCAACATTATTTCTAAAGAACAGCTTGTTGTATAGACATGCACTACGTTATTTTGAAATAACATCAGTTATTCTGAAATAACACTGCTGTGTAGACGTACCCTATCAAAAGTGCCACAGTGAAAGCCTCTTAGAGTTGTCAATTTGTCAGACTAGATCCATTTAATTGATGGCAAGGGACAAATTTGGTCCTTGGATGCCTGTGTCCCATTGACATCAAGGAAAGCCAAATGTAACTACAGATGGAGGAGTGCTTTCACTTTCAGTCAGTGATTGATAATTTCAGCTCTGGAACTTTGGCATGTTCTCAGATTGGATGGATTCTAAATTTGAAACTGAATTTTTCGGTTTTGCCCATTTTGTGTCTAACTGAGGAAAAGGAAGAACACTGAACTGGCAGCTGGATCCAACTCCATTTAGTAGTCAGAATGTATAGGGAACAGCAGTGAAGCTGGGAAGAAACAGCATGTAAACAGCTGCAATGGGAGATTGAACAGGAAAATATTGTGGTGGTAGTAGATGGTAGAGCTGTTTGAATAGTTCCACATTAAAAGCAAAATAGTCAAGTTATTGTATCCCATTGGGAATATCCATATCATTTTAATGCCACAAGCTGGATGGGCTATAAAGTCAGAGGCTGTGTCTACATTGGCACCCCTTTCCGGAAAAGGGATGCTAATGAGACCAGTCGGAATTGCAAATTCCACGGGGGATTTAAATATCCCCCGTGGCATTTGCATTTACATGGCTGCCGCTTTTTTCCGGCTCGGGGTTTTGCCAGAGAAAAGCGCCAGTCTAGACGCGATTTTCCGGAAAATAAACCCTTTTCCGGAAGATCCCTTATTCGTACTATTCAAGTAGGAATAAGGGATCTTCCGGAAAAGGGTTTATTTTCCGGAAAATCGCGTCTAGACTGGCGCTTTTCTCTGGCAAAACCCCGAGCCGGAAAAAAGCGGCAGCCATGTAAATGCAAATGCCGCAGGGGATATTTAAATTCCCCGCGGAATTTGCAATTCCGACTGGTCTCATTAGCATCCCTTTTCCAGAAAGGGGTGCCAATGTAGACACATCCAGAGAGTCCTAAATTGACGTGAAAGAGGAGAAAGAAAGAAAAAAAAAGAAATGTAAATTTTGTTATTGGTGGAGAGCTTTGTGTAACAACATTAGAGGTGTATTTTATGTCTCAATTCAGTACAATCACTTAAGCCCCTTTGAAGTCATGCTTAAGCTCTTTGCTGAAGTGGGACCTTAAAGCCTCAGCAAACCAAACCACAGAACTTCTGTATGCTTTCATTTTTTGTGTTTTATTTGACATGCATGTTGACTATCTCTCAGAGGCATCCCTAGGACTTATTGACATGTGAGTTAGTGCATGGCAAGGTGGTGTGCTGTATATTCACACCTTGGCTTACTTGATTGCTAAGTCCCACCATGCAGACAACTCTACTATGTAGGGGTATGTCTACACTACAGCACTAATTCGAACTAACTTAATTCGAATTAGTTAATTCGAACTAACCTAATTCGAACTAGTGCATCTAGACCTAAAAGCTAATTCGAATTAGCATTTTGCTAATTTGAATTAGCATGTCCACATTGAGTGGACCCTGAACCGAGGTTAAGGATGGCCGGAAGCAGTGCCGGCAGGGCATCAGATTAGGATTTAGAGCGTGGAGCTGCTGTCTCAGGCTAGCCGAGGGCTGAGCTTAAAGGGACCTGACCCCCACCCCGGACAGACAGTTCTCAGGGATTCCCCGCTCGCTTGTCTACCTCGATGAGGGACAGCAAAGCAGTCCTGGCTTGGAGTAGTGCCCTGAATGCCCACACTCGGCATATCACAGGACTTGGCCATCAGCCTGGCTGCACTTGCCGCAGGCTGCCATCTGGGGGAGGGTCAATCGGGGGGCTGCAGGAGAGCTTCCACCCCGAGGAGCCCGCAGAGCCACCCCAGTCCTCCCCATTGGGGGCTCGTACCCCATTCCTCCCTCACCTCCTTCCATTTACCCCTCCCTAGCCCCCCTTCCTGATGTACAAAATAAAGGACACGTGTGTTCAAAAATAGAAACTCTCTTTATTTAACAATACTCAGGGTGGGGGTGGGGTTAACCTCTGGGGAGACTGGGAAAAGGAGGTGGAAGAGGAGAAGAGAGAGGGTGGGAGAGGGGAGGGCAACTAAAATGATCAGGGGTTTGGAACAGGTCCCATATGAAGAAAGGCTAAAGAGACTGGGACTTCTCAGCTTAGAAAAGAGGAGACTGAGAGGGGATATGACAGAGGTCTATAAAAGCATGAATAGTGTGGAGAGGGTGCATAAAGAAAATTTCTTGATTAGTTCCCCATAATAGAAGGACTAGAGGACGCCAAATGAAATGAATGGGTATCAGGCTTCAAACTAATAACAGAAAGTTCTTCTTCATAAAGCAAATAGTCAACCTGTGGAACTCCTTGCTGCAGGAGGCTTTGAAGGCTAGAACTAGAACAGAGTTTAAAGAGAAGTTAGATAAAGTCATGGAGGTTGGTTCCATGGAGTGCTATTAGCCAGGGGGTAGAAATGGTGTCCCTGGCCTCTGTTTGTGGAAGGCTGGAGATGGATGGCACGAGACAAATAGCTTGGTCATTGTTTTGGTCCATCCCCTCCAGGGTCCCTAGTGCTGGCCGCTGTCGGCAGACAGGCTACTGGGCTAGATGGACCTTTGGTCTGACCCAGTACGGCCATTCTAAGCTCAGGGCTCAGGGTCAGGGGTCTCACGGGACCACCCTAATTTTCATGCAAACCTGCTCCTGGGTGGCCAGGCTGGCAGCTATCCTGCCCTAGATGGCCACTTTCATGTGCCTAGTGTGGACGTTGTGGATGAGGTCCACGATCTCCGCACTAGATCAGGTGGGCGCCCGCCTCTTGTGGACCTGGGCAGGCTCCCGGGAGCTGCCAGCCTGGTCCCGGGAAGAGGCGGAGGGCTGGGTGGCAGCGGATGGCTGGTTCGTGCTGTGCTAGGTGCAGGGTCTGCTGGCTGGGTGCTGGCAGGCTTGCACCTGGCACGGACACTGTAGCCAGACCGTGCCCCTTTAAGGGCTCCGGGGCCGGGAGGGGGGCAGACGAGTTTCCCTGGTGGTGCCCAGAGTGGCCACTAGGGAAAGCTGGGGAGGGCTAGCCTCCCACTAGTTCAAATTAAGTGGCTACACAGCCCTTAATTCGAACTACTTAATTCGAACTAGGCCTTAGTCCTCGTAGAACGAGGTTTACCTAGTTCGAATTAAGCGCTCCGTTAGTTTGAATTAAATTTGAACTAGCGGTTTTCCTGTGTAGCGCCTATGAAAGTTAATTCGAACTAACGTCTGTTAGTTCGAATTAACTTTGTAGTGTAGACATACCCTAGTATATTTACAACTAGTATCTACAACTAATAGTTCAGTAAGAAATTTAAAGCATGTTAAAACTTCAGACAGGATATTAAAGAAAGATTATAAAGGAGAAAGCTAAAGGTTACAAACACTGTTATGGATCCTCATTTTCACAGTAAATACAAATTATTTTGGTTCATTATCTAAACCTTAGTTAAAAAATGCTTCCATACCAGCTACTACAGTTGCTCTAATATAGCTCTGAGCCATACCTCAGATATATTTAATTAAGAATAGCATGATGTCAGGGCTGGCTGCTAACCTTGACTGGCCTGCATACACTAGAGATATTTTCTATTCATTTCAAAACTGGTTGGGGTAAACTGATTTTAATACTGCTCAGTGTGTACTATCAATCTACTTATCATAGAATCATAGAACCATAGAGCTGGAAGAGACCTCAGAAGGTCATCAAGTCCAGCCCCCTGCTCTAGGCAGGAGCAATCACAACTAAATCAACCCAGTCAGGGCTTTGTCAAGCCATGACGTAAACACCTCTAGGGATGGAGACTCCACTACTTCCCTAGGTAACCCATTCCAGTGCTTCACTACCCTCCTAATGAAATAGTTTTTCCTAATATCCAACCTGGACCTCTCCCATGTCAACTTGAGACCATTGCTCCTTGTTCTGCCATCTGTCACTACTGAGAACAGCCTTTCTCCATCCTCTTTGGAACCTCCCTTCGGGAAGTTGAAGGCTGCTATCAAATTTCCCCTCACTCTTCACTTCTGCAGATTAAACAGACCCAATTCCATCAGCCTCTTCTCATAGGTCATATGCTCCAACCCCCTAATCATTTTGGTTGCCCTCCGCTGAACCCTTTCCAATGCGTCCACATCCTTTTTCTAGTGGGGGTCCCAGAACTAGACACAATACTCCAGATGTGGCCTCACCAGAGCTGAATAAAGGGGAATAATGACATCTCTGGATCTGCTGGCAATGCTCCTCTTAATACAACCTAATATGTCATTAGCCTTCTTGGCTACGAGGGGACATTGTTGACTCATATCCAGCTTCTCATCCATGTAACCCCCAGGTCCTTTTCTGCAGAACTACTACTTAGCTGGTTGGTCCCCAGCCTGTAACAATGCTTGGGATTCTTCCGTCCCAAGTGCAGGACTTTGCACTTGTCCTTGTTGAACCTCATCAGATTTCTTGTGGCCCAATCCTCCAATTTGTCTAAGTCACTCTGGACCCTATCTCTGCCCTCAAGCATATCTACCTCTTCCCCTAGCTTAGTGTCATCCGCAAACTTGCTGAGGGTGCAATCCATCCCCTCATCCAGGTCAATAATAAAGATATTGAACAAAACCGGTCCTAGAACCGAACCTTGGGGCACTCCGCTAGAAACCGACCGCCATCCTGACATCGAGCCATTGATCACTACCCACTGGGCCCGGCCTTCTAGCCATCCTTCCAGCCATCTTAACGTCCATTTATCCAATCCACATTCCCTTAACTTGCTGGCAAGAATATTGTGGGAGACCATATCAAAAGCCTTGCTAAAGTCAAGGTATATCACATCCACTGACTTTCCCACGTCCACAGAGCCAGTTACCTCATCATAGAAGCTAATCAGGCACAACTTTCCCTTTGTGAATCCATGCTGCCTATTCCTAATCATTTCCTCTCTTCCAAGTGCCTCAAAATGGATTCCTTAAGGATCCCTTCCATGATTTTTCCAGGGACCGAGGTAAGACTGACTGGCCTAAAGTTCCCTGGATCGTCCTTCTTCCCTTTTTTGAAAATGGTTACTACATTTGCCTTTTTCCAATCATCTGGGATTTCTCCCGACTTCCATGACTTTTCAAAGATAATGGCCAAAGGCCATACTGCCAGCTGTCCTGGACTCCTTTCCCCTTCATGTTAGCATGCCAGGGGATTCTGCCCATCAGATCTCTGAGGCAGTCAAAATCTGCTTTTTTGAAGTCCAAGGTGTGTATCTTACTACTCTCTTTTCTTCCTTTGGTGAGGATCCTGAAATCTACCGTCTCATGATCACTGCTTCCCAGGTTGTCACCTCTGCTTCCCCTATTAGTTCCTCCCTATTTGTGAGCAGAAGGTCAAGCTGCGCACGGCCCCTGGTCGGATCCTTCAGCACTTGTACCAAGAAGTTATCCCCAGCATTTTCCAGAAACTTCCTGGATTGCCTATGTACTGCCGTATTGGTTTCCCAACAGATGTCAGGGTGATTAAAGTCTCCTACAAGAACCAGAGCCTGCGATCTGGAAGCTTCTCTCAGTTGTCCAAAGAAAGCCTCATCTACCTCATCCACCTGATTCGGTGGCCTGTAGTAGACACCATCCACATCACTGCTGTTGTTTGCTCCTTTAAACTTAACCCTTAGACTCTTAACAGGTTTTTCCCCTCTTTATACTGAAGTTCAGAGCAATCATAGTGCTCTCTTACATATAGTGCAACTCCTCCTTTTCTCCCCTGCCTGTTCTTCCTGAACAGTCTACACCCTTCCATGACAGTGCTCCAGTCATGCGAGTCATCCCACCAAGTCTCTGTTATCCCAATTAAATCATATTTCTTGGACTGGGCCAGGGCCTCCAGTTTTTCCTGTTTGTTGCCCAGGCTTCTTGCATTAGCGTACAAACACCTCAGTTAACCAGTTAATAGCCCTATCTTCTCCATTTGAATCAGGGGTTCTCCTTTGTTGCTTGTTCCTCTTTGCATTTCTTCCTGGTATCCAACTTTCCTACTCCCCTCGAGGTTTTGGTCACTGTCCCCAGATGAACCTAGTTTAAAGCCCTCCTCACTAGGTTTGAAAGCCTGCCCGCGAAGATACTCCTTCCTCTCTTGGGGTATGTCTACACTACCCTCCTAGTTCGAATTGGAGGGTAATGTAGGCATACCGCACTTGCTAATGAAGCCCGGGATTTGAATTTCCCGGGCTTCATTAGCATAAGCGGGGAGCCGCCATTTTTAAATCCCCGCTGCTTCGAACCCCGTGTAGCGCGGCTACACGGGGCTCGAACTAGGTAGTTCGGACTAGGGTGCCTATTCCGAACTACCGTTACTCCTCGTGAAACAATTGATGTAACTGAAGTTGCCTAGCTTAATTCGAGTTTTGCTCTGCTGTGTAGCTATACACAAAGAATGCTGTTTCTCTCAGACATTTTGAGGGAGTAAGGGGTTAATGGTTGGGATCTGAGTATGGAGACCAGGTTATACTGTTTTATGGAAATTGATTATGCTATCACCTGGCATATGTGCATTTTACATTGGCAAAGAGCAGCTCCTTGAAACTAACTATCAGCAGGCCGAGGTTGGGATGGGTGGCTGTTTAGGAGTTTTGGATATTCTAAATAGATAAATTATAGATCTCAGAGACAGAAAAGAATCCAAGATATTTCTTGTTCCTATGCTGATGTTCACACCAACAGACAATATTTAAGTAAATTAGGGTATGTCTACACTAGTCCCCTAGTTCGAACTAGAGAGGCTAATGAGGGTGACCAAAATTGCTAACGAAGCATGGGATTTAAATATCCCGCATTTGATTAGCATATTCCCGGCCGGTCGCCATTTTGGAAACTGACTAGCCCGAAGTAACTGCCCGCGTCTACACACGGCAGAGAAGCAGGATTCTGAGATAAACCCCTTAGTTCAAATTAACTGTTACTCCTCATGGAATGAGGTTTAACAGTTAATTCGAACTAAGGGGTTTATCTCGGAATCTCGCTTCTCTGCCACGTGTAGACGTGAGCAGTTACTTCGGGCTAGTCAGTTTACAAAATGGCAACTGGCCGGGAATATGCTAATCAAGCGTGGGATATTTAAATCCTGCACTTCCTTAGCAATTTCGGTCGCCCTCATTAGCCTCTCTAGTTTGAACTAGGGGGCTAGTATAGACATACCCTTAGTGAGGAATAAAAGCAATGAAGTTCCTAGAAATCATGCTTTCAAAGCACACAAACCAAAGAGCACTGTGTTCACATACTGGCAATCCAAAGCTGCAGAGCTATCAGCAGGAAAGGTATTCTGGGTAATGCCATGCAAATAAGCACACCATGCAGCCTGATGGCTTTGAAAATTGTCATAGTTTGTATGGTTTTGTACAAAAATGTCGCTTTTTAAACAACTAGAGTATGTCTAGGCCTTTTAATATTTAATACTAGAAGACTTATCCAGAAGACTTATCCAGCATTGTCTCAGTCCTCGGTCCTCCAGGGCAAGGGAGGTTGAGGGGTGCAGGAGTCAGCGTGGCAGGTTGAAGAGAGAGTCAGAATGGGGGCTGTGGATTGTGTGTGGGGGGGTGAGAGTGAGGGTTGGGGGAATGAGTAGGAGATCAGGGAAGGGGGTCATCTCAGGTGGATCTTTCTTTCCCCCTTCTGGCCAGTGGGGCCTTTACTCTCCCCCAGCCACACACAGCCAATAGTGTCTCCCTAAGTCGCCCCTGACCAGGAGAGGCCTCTGTTTTCCCCCAGTACCCTTGGTTGGTAGAGGCCTCTCTCCAAGAGCTACAATCAAGGGATGGGGGTGGGAGGGTTGCAGGACAGGGGGGTTACTTATCCAGTCCAGTGGCAGGCAAGAACCACTTGGCTACTCACTTGGAGGTGTGGCTGCCTGCAGTGATCACTCTGCAGTATAGTCCTCCCCTGTGTTTGCTACCCCCAGTGGGTAGTTTCAGTATCATGTCCTTCCTTTATATATCCCCTCCCTTTCCATATTATGGAAAACAGTCCCATCCCAGGCACTTCCCATTTTCCTGATCTAACTGTGCTAGGCAGATTCAAACCTGAGACCTCTGGAGCTTAACATAGGAGCCTCTACAGCTTGAGCTAGGTGTGTGAGTTACACTGGCACAACCACACCTGGATCTTGCTTTAAGTTAGGATAAGAGAAAGCTGCATACCTAAGATCTTCTCTTTTAGAAGGTGTTCTTGAACTAACAGACTCGCCAACAGACAGACCAATAGACAGACCAATAGACAGACAGATGCACATTTCTAAAATATACGGATAGATTAAAGTATGATGCTTCAACTGCAAACCTAGTGTAACTCCACTGAAGTCAAAAGAGTTACATCCCGGATGATCTTTTACTATAACTGTTTTATGACTGATAGGCCTGTCATGGTAAGTATAGAAGCTGAATTAGCTTCATGCTAAGAATGGGACTAATTTAATAGCGAAACCAAACTTACAATAGAGAAGCATAATTCTGGTTGCAATGAACCTGAGCCTTTAGTAAGTAAAGACCAGGAAATTTCTTACTTCTCATGGGCACTCAAATCAAAACATAATGCTTGTCTCATTCTTTTTAAAAGAGCTCCTACTGGAAATTCTCCTTGTAGCACAGATTTGCATGCTGGGTGTAAATTTTCGAGGACATTTTCCCAGAAATCTGCATTTAGATAGAAGTATTTTACAAAGTCTAAAACCAGAGATTTTATGTATATCCCATTTTTGTGTGTGTGCTCTGGATAGAGAAAGAGAGGGTGATTTTTTGTACAGTTTTTGATAAGGAAGAATCCTTCATAAATTCCAGCATATTATGAAGATTGAAAAATACATTAATCCTTTCTCAAACTGAAAACCCAACTAAAATGAGCCTCTATGATCCATCACACACATAGATGATGAGGGTTCCGGAAGACCCCATTCACTTGAGCCTTAAACAATTGTAAGCTGGCCTCTTCTTTATCTTTACATAGACTGAGAGAAGCTAGGTTAATACATTATTCTCTTTTATGTTTAAACTCCTGATCTTTGTTACTTATACCTTTCAGGTGTTTAAAGAACTTGATCTTTCTCTGTCTTTCTCAATTTAATTAGCCGCTAAAAGATCTTTGAATTCAGGAAGGTGAAAAAGGAAGGAGAAATGAACCTTAATCAGAGACATTAAAATCCAAACTTGAATCCACCTCACAGTGTTTACTGTGATATTATATATATTTATCTTAAACATTGTTTTGAATTTTTATTACAGTCCACTCCTATTTTGTGTCTCTGTGTCTGTTTAGCCTGAAGACATCTCAGGATTTATTTTTAATTCTGGAATTCCTCCTGCTTTGTCTTCATTTCCAACAATGAATCTTTACAGGCTCTACTTAGGCTATAATATGTTAATGATTCAAAACATGGTTTGTATTCACTTACAACATTGTTGTTGGTAGCATAGTCACTTTGGACAGAGATACTTATTTGACAGATGACTGTGATATGAAAAAAGGCTGGTATACTGGTATAACTTTGCCATGTTTTGTGTAACTGGTTCAGAGGAGGCTCTCATGAACAAAATATAAAAATAGTGAAGACATGTCCTTACTTAGCAGTTCAGTTCTTTGGACAGATACATTCAGAGACTCCACCTTGAGGCTATGTCTAGACTGCAGCTTCTTTCGGAAGAAACTTTTCCGGAAGAGATCTTCCAAAAGAACTTCTTCCGAAAGAGAGCATCTACATAGCAAAAGCGCATCGAAAAAGTGATCTGCTTTTTTGAAAGATAGCATCCACACTGAATGGACGCTATCTCACATTTAAGCTGTGGTTACTATGGATGGAGTGGCCAATAGGGCACCTGTGCTTTTTCCTCTTTCTTCTTCTTTCGAAAAAACTCCCATTTCCCCGTCCATACACGCCTTTTTCTGAAGGAGCTCTTTTGGAAAAAGGATTCTTCTTTGTAGAAAGAGGTTTACCAATGTTGGAAAAACCCTCTGTTATTTTGAAAGAATGTGATTGCAGCGTGGACATAAGTGAAGTTTTTTCAGAAAAATAGCCGTTTTTCCGAAAAAACTCTGCAGTGTAGACCTACCCTGAGACACCTCTTCCCTATGAAGCAAGATAATATTTTCATCAGCTTTTCTAAGACACCAGCAAAAAGCAAATCACTATCAAGTGGTCTATATAACAAATAAAAGATCTCTCTCCTCTATAAGCTGATATTCCTTATATATATTAAAATTGCCTTGTTGTCTTCTGACATTCATCACTATAAAACTTATAAATCCATCTACTGATGCTTGTGCATACATGCATGGCATCTAACCTTACCATGGACATGATGATGGAAGCTTATCACAGCCAATATGTCAAAGCTGAAGAGTGAGCAGCAGGGGTCCGAATAACTCACATAAAGCTGTCGTATGATCTCGGTTATACCAGTACACATCTCTAATCCCACTGACTTCAATTGTGCAATTGAAGCTAAATGTTGCAATGTATTTACTAACAATCACTGTGAATCTGTGTTGAATATTTTTCTGGAAAGTGAGAAAATGTTTAAAGTGCACAGGATGCTCTAAGTTTAACATGTCAAACATTTTAATAGCAAGTTAAGGTCTCTTTTAAGTGTGCTCAGCCCTCAAAGTTAAGGGTGCGTGGCACCTTGTAAGATTGGGCTTACTACTTTAAATTTGAGAGACACGAAACAGTATGTCAGTCTAATTGGAAGTGATTTTGCCATACATACAACATATTTCTCTTTCAGAATGGGTTGGATATCAATGGGATTAAATTCTCTGGGTTATAGACAGAAAATCCCATGTATTTAAGCTTTTAACTGCCCCTTCAAGCAGTGATCAGATGTGGAAAGTTGAGATCTATTATGTGTGTGTGGCAGACTGGCAGTGACTGGACGCAGGCTTAGATTTTCTGCCTCCACTAACAGAATTTTGTTAGTAAAACTGCCAAACCCAGGCAAATTTGGCAGCTTAGGTGGAAAGTAGAGAATTCAGTGGGTTTTTGTCATCCCAAAAGGTTTGTACTTCTGAAGTGTTCTGCTGTATAATGAAGTCCATTTGTCTGATATAAGAGACTTCAACAACATATCAACATTGCACAAGAAGCAAAAAGAAATGCTTCCATTTATGTTACATGCAGAGGTAGCAAAGATGCTGAAAATGTCATGCTCTGTATTCTTCTGTTTATCACAACAAAATAAACAGAATGGCAATGTAATTTAATTTGAGGTCAGCCACACAGATTAAGTGAAAACTCTTAGAACTAACAAATGAATAATAAACAAAATTAAAAATATCTATTGCTGTCTTTATAGACTGCCTGTTTGTTTGGCATATTGTGTTTTGGAAAGTACTATAAATTACAGTTTTGGAAGGTCAGAGTCTTTGCACATTATTTGTTTATTGGCACTGAACAAGGGGGGTGTAAAATGAAATTGAGAATAGGAACATTTAGAAAATCTTGCCGAATAGTGAGATCTATGTAACTATGTCTCATTGCTTCCTTCATTTAAAATTTAACTGGACAAAACACTTCAACTTACAATATAGGAAACAATCCTGCACTGCCAGGATGTTAGAGTAAATAGGCAAATAAACACTTTGAATCTCTAAATTCTGCAGGCAAGAGTCTGTCTTCACATCCAGGCCACTCACATGCACTCCTGATGATGGAATTTGACCTTGTGATTCCATGATGAAGAAACAGGTGAATACATAAATTTACAATGCTGTAGGATTTTAGAAAAGGGTGTTGCATAATACTTAACATTGTTCCAAACTGCACCTAATATTCAATAATGTCATGCATAGTTATTTTTTCCATTTGGAAGGCATGTACAATGGTTCTGAATAGTGTTGTAGACTGGTAGCATTATTAAGCACATCTCACATAGGTATATATCCCCAGACCCCAGACTTAGCTCCACTACCAATGTATAGCATTTTCTATTAGGGTATGTCTATACCGCACCATTATTTTGAGATAACTAGCATTATTTCGAAATAACAATGCGAGAGTCTACACAGCCATTCCATTATTTTGAAATAGTGTTGAAATAACAGACGGCTTATTCCAAAATCTGTAAACCTCATTCTATGAGGAATAACACCTATTCCAAAATAGCTATTTTGAAATAAGGTATGTGTAGATGTTCCACTGCTGCTATTTCAAAATAGCCCCTCACCAAGGCCATTCTAAGTTATTCCTCCCCAGTGCCTCCTGGGGCTCTAAATCAAGATAGCATGTCTACATTAGCGAAGCCTGCCTCGGATTAATTTTGAGGCTTCCCTGCAGTATAGACATGCTATTCAAAATAAGCTATTTCGGAATAACTATTCTAGAATAGCTCATTTTGAAATAAACATGCAGGCATGATTTTCCGGAAATGCTTTTAAAAGAAAAGTTTTCTGTTAAAAGCATTTTTGGAAAAGAGCCTCTAGATTGGCACACACGCTTTTCCGCAAAAGCACTTTTTGCGGAAAAGCGTCTGTGGCCAATCTAGATGTGCTTTTGCACAAAAAAGCCCCAATCGCCATTTTTGCGATCGGGGCTTTTTTGGACAAAACAAATTTCAGCTGTCTACACTGGCCCTTTTGTGCAAAAGTTTTGTGCAAAAGGGACTTTTGCCCGAACGGGAGCAGTATAGTATTTCCACAAAAAGCACTGATTTCTTACAGTAGGAAGTCAGTGCTTTTGCGGAAATTCAAGTGGCCAGTGTAGACAGCTGGCAAGTTTTTCTGGAAAAGCGTCTGATTTTCCAGAAAAACTGGCCAGTGTAGACACAGCCGCAGTGTAGATTTACCCTTCTTCTTGAAGGTTGAATGCTCTTACCAAAATCCAGAATAAACAAAGTTTTCTGAATACGTTTTTTATTAGTTATAATTAATATTCATTTAATCTTACAGTTAATATATTATACATAAAATATATTTGAAATGAGTTACTTATTATTATTTTGTGCACAGCCATTTCCACTTTCTCTCCTTCCCATACTGTAACATTTATAACATGGGAAGGTAAAAAGGAAATCATAGTTTATGTTTCTCTTTATTACCAAGATCCACCAGTATCCTAGAACTGGAACTATAGCTGTCTACACTGAACTGTATATGAAAATCTAGCTCCCCCCCCCTTTTTTTTGCATATCACAGTTCTTTCCACTATGAATCATTATGAATGCTCCTTGAGCATTTCAGGTTACACCTATGAATACTGACTAACAGAGCTGTATCAACATTGTCAAGAGCCAATCCTAATGTTTGACAACATCAAAGGGAGACAGTAAGTGTTTGCTTTGATGGAGCTCGGACATGCAAAATGATACGGGGAGGGGAATGGAAAGAAAGAAACCCTTGATATCAAAGTATTAACATTTAGTGTTCATTAAAATATGTAGTATTAGTATTAACTACCAATGAAGGTGTTTTAAGTGAAGCAGAATGTTCTGCACAACTATGATGAATATCCTAATGTGTCTGCTTAACAGAATTGGTTTGTGATATCATTGAACTACTGCATGCAAAGAACAAATGCATTTCTCCTTTCTTTTTTTTCTCCTTTTGAAAGAGTTGCAGAAAGCTTGGCTGGATGGTCTCTCTTAATGTAAGGCACTGATTAATAAAATGTGTTATAATAGGTGTGACATGCTCTTTAAGACTTTCAAAGCTATGTAGTCTCCTATTAATTCAAGTGCAAATTGGAATATGGTTACATTCTGTTGAAATAAAGTGACTGAGACTTCAAGGGTTCCATTTTTACTTACATTTATGAAGTTTGTGATAATTCACCACAGCCGCAGAAACTGGCAAGAACAGAGAGATTCAGTTTGCGCTCTCTCTCTGTCTGCCTCTCTCTCTCTTTTTTCTAACTAATGCTTAATAAATTTTCCAGAAGAAAGATACACGTATTATATTCACAGGACTGTTCATTTAAGAAATGTATTGCTTTCTTTTTCCTTTTACAAATTAATTATAGTTGAACCTTTTACTAAATTCAGAGAATAAATTTCTGTTTGTAGAAAGGGTCTTTGTACATTATGGCCTAATCCTGTGTGATTTAATTGTGGTCATGATCCTGTTTCACGCTGTGGAAAACATGATTTCACTGCAAAACAGCTCTTCTTCCTTTTTTCCTCCTTCTAGCCCTCAGACCACCCCCTATAGTCTGTGTCTGGCTGGCAACATACCAGTCTCCAAAAGTGTTTACATTTATCATTGTTTCCCCCTTTCTTGGCCTGATAATACTATTGTGATGAATGTCGTGAAAAAGGCTCAGCTTAGGCCTGTTGAATCTCAGAACCTTTCATCCGTCCATAGCAGGTAAATGAGTTTGTGCCCCAACTGTTTTGTTTGTTTCTATTTGTATTTTTTCCTCATGCTTTTCTGGGTGCAATCCAATCAATGTTTAATTTCCCAGACTGGCCCTGTGAAAAGATTTACTTCATTGTAAATCCTGAAAACAATATTCATTCTGAAGTTTGTGCTAAAGAACAGGATATTGAAAGGTTCTGGGGGGAAAAGAGAGAGAAAAGATAGGAGGAATCTGAAGGGATTGTTTCTTTGCCTGCAGGCTTATCCCAGTATGCAAGTTAAAAAGCTCTTTAGATCCTGGGACAGGCTGAGACTCTAAAATGTAGAAGCAACAGTGAATTCAAAAAGCTGGCATCACTATTGTAGTAGGGAGCTTCCATCTCCATAGTCATAGCCACTTGGGGAGGAAAGAAAGAAAAATTTAAAGAAGGAAGGTGTTCATAGAACAAACAGCCTTAGTTGTTAGAATCATCCTGGGAAATCAGAGAGAAAGTAAGGGTGATTAGGGTCCAGGCAAACAGATTTATCTCTCGACAACGTCTAAAACAAAAGGCGGATGTAGGACCTAGGGCCAAGTTCAGACCTAGCATAATCAGATGCATCTACCTGTTTATTTTTGCTGTGCTCATCACCTTAGTATCTGAACATGTGTAAATGTGATCAAGTGGAATTTTATTTATGTGTATCGGTATAATATACTAACTTTTTAAAAAAAATGATGTCACTTTTGCCTTCTTATTTGTATTCCCTAAAAAATGCATTGCACATCTATAACAGCAGTCATGGGAAAATCTCAAATTCTTTACAGATATTAAATTGCCATGAGAGCATCCTGGTGGAATCAATATGAATTATCCTATCCATAATGCAGATGATGTAAAAAGTTTCAACTAACTTACCAAATAAGATATAGTGAGCACATGGCACAGTATGTCTGCTCAAAAAAATGGGAATGAAAATTATGTATACTTTTTCAAAAAGTCCTTTCCAAATTTTTGTCAATGTTTTAAATTTGAAACATTTCAACCCAGCTCTGCAGTTGGCCAAATTATTAAAAAATCAAAATATGAAATTTTATAAACATTTTACAATTAGAAAAATTCACCTGACTCTGGACAGAACTGGAAACAGGATACAGGAATCCTTGTTCCCTTGCTTGAATCACTGCAAAAAGCTGCCTTTGTAGACTGTCTAAGAGAAATAAGGAAAATGAACAGATCCTGTTTACAGCAAATATGACGGATACTGCAAATTATGTCACTGTCAGAGAAATCTGTTTTCACAGAGAACCACATTTAATGAGATAGTAGTGTGGAAGGGAGTGAAAAGTCAGTGCTTTCTTCATTTACACAGAAATATTTTAAGCAGCCTGTAAGCAATTATTTTATTGGGTGTGTTCATATGTAATTGCACTCAGTTGTGGGTTTTTTAGCATGAAGTCTAAATAAGACTACATGAAAGGAAATAAACCCTTTTTATTGGTTTAGGAAAAAGAAATTGTTAAACACCCAGCAGTGAAAGGGTCAAAACCGTTGTATTAACTGAACTCTCCTGAGGACAAATGTTGTTTACAGTATATGTTTAAAATAATATTCCTGGCTACTCAGCCTTTCCCTCAGGATAGTGCAATTACAACAGTAACAGAGGATTAATTAAAGATTTTCCCATAGGTGTTGCTAGAGATCTTGAATCTACCGAAGGGGGATACATTACCAACTCAACACAGAGGTTAACAGACCAGGGCTGTTCAAAATAATTAGTTAGGCACAAGGGCAGGGTTGAGATTTTGCCTTCTTTATGTGATTTTGATTAATATTTTAATTTCATTTTTTATGCAGAACAGGAATATTACCTCCTATCTATGGCTATGTCTAGACTGCAAGCCTCTTTCGAAAGAGGCTCTTTCGAAAGATACTTTCGAAAGAGCCTCTTTCGAAAGAGAGCGTCTAGACTGCACGCGGAACTTTTGAAAGAGCAAGCCGCTTTTTCAAAAGAAAGCACCCAGTGAGTCTGGATGCTCTCTTTCGAAGAAGCCCTATTTACATTCAAGAACGCCTTGTTTCAAAAGAAGCACTTTCGAAAGAAGGCGTTCTTCCTCGTGAAATGAGGTTTACCGCCGTCGAAAGAAAAGCCGCGTTCTTTCGATTTAATTTCGAAAGAACGTGGCTGCAGTCTAGACGCAGGTGAAGTTTTTTCGGAAAAAGGCTACTTTTCCCGAAAAACCCCCTGAGTCTGGACACAGCCTATGTGGGAGAACTGAATAAGTAAGATCAGGCCTCTGAATCCAGAAATCAATAGAGAATGAATTCATTCTGTTTCAGTGTCAAGTAGGATATCTATTTTTCACATGTGGGTTCAAAGTTTGGAGCCCTCAATTGTCTTTTTTTACTTTTTAAAAGATAATCATGATTACACATAATAATCATAATACACAGAATGATACAACTGTATAAAAGGAAGAAACCCTGGCATTAAAGGATATGAATGTCAATGGAAGCCAGATGCCTAATTCCCTTTTATGCCTTTGAAAATCTCTCCCATCAATTCGGGATAAGATCCTGGGCCAGATCATGTCTTGCAACTCAGCAAGACCCAAATACGGGATTACAACATGTGAGAAATATGCAAAATGAATACACGTATATTTTTATTCACACAGCAATCTTAACAGAATGCAAGATTCTTTCCTTTTGCACAAATGACTTTTTCTATGACCTGTGTTTCCCACTTCTTTATTTCAGATATAAATACTGTTCCACAGTAAAAGTTGAGGAGATGCCACATTTGTGTAGAATATAGGGAACTTTGGGGTGGAAATAAGTGAATGATTGACTCAAACTGAGTTACGCTTGAGAGTTATGGGCCAGATCAGTGGTGGGAGGCAAAACTGGATTTAAAACTCTCATTTGCAGCGCCCTAATCCTGGGGCTGTTCTGTATCCTGCTTATACCCTAAACTATGTTAGACCAGGCTACCATTTAAATTATATTACATTCTGAACTTTTCTACCTCCTCAGCTGGTGTAAACTGATTTCTCCCATCTCAAGATCTGGCTCGGTTTAAAAGTGGGTGATTTTCTTGGCTTATCTCCTATAAATAAATAACTGGTCTGAAAGATGATAGAATCAGAGGGGGAAGTGAAATCCAGATTATGCAATGTATAGATTTGCCGTGTATTAAAATTTTATATGGAAACAAGGTCTTTCAGGTATTGTGAATGTGGAGCTCAGAGCAGCAAAGATATATATCATTTATTCAAGCAGTAAATTTGAGGCAAATACTCAAAATGTACTGCAACTCTTTAAAGTGTATAGAAAATAGGATGCTGTGCCTTTTAATTCCTGTGCTAGTCTGAGATAAGAAATAATAATTCTAAAATGATATAAAAGTAGAATTTTTGGACCAAACACTGATGATTTCAATGGAGTCGCATTCGTTTACTTGAGAGGAGAAGATATTGCATGAAGCAAGCTTTAGGAAAGTCATAATGTCAGTTTTAGTGTATGAGAAAGCATAAACCTCTCCTCTTATTGCTATCTTGGCAGTTTTCATTCAGAGTTCAGTGTAAGGAGAAAACAAAGAATTCACTAAGAAAAACATTAGTTCAGCATCTATTGTACCTGTAATTTTCAAAGGCAACAATGAGTAATATGACCCTACATAGATTGTTATGTACCATCACGTCTCACAATTGCCCCTAGATACAGGAGAGAGTCTTCATTGTGGATCAGAATTCATGTTTGTCCATATAAATCTACTTTTTAACTCATCTTGGAGAGTCCAATATACTAAAAAGACACAGTTATGTCCCATTGATGAGTACGATTTTGTGCACCTTAGTAGAGTAGTGCAGAAGGCACATTCTTACTCAATAGGGGGCATGCCTCTGAGATTTTCTAAGGGCTCCGTTCATATCTTTTATTTTTATGGAGCATACCCTTTAATGCCTTGAGGAATGCTTACACAGCTCAGTATGCGAGTAGTGTGTACTATAATTCTGACCTACCTGCCAATATTCAAAATGCATGGCAAACAGGCAGTTGTCGGGAGGCTTTCAGTGATCACACAAGAGCCTCAGCTATGTCTCTCTTGCTTGTGATTGTAGAAGGAATTGACACAAAGCCCCTGCTTACATAATTGATGCTATATCTCATTTTGCAATATGCTAAAAGGGGAGAGACAGAACATTTAGGCACTTCTTTCTTTCCATAAATTATTGAATTTTACTTGTTGCTATTAATGTGCTCAGACGACTGTTAAAACTGCTATACATGTGACCATATTACATCTTCCTGGAGGTCTCCTTAGTTGTTGCCACTAGATGGTGTTAGTCATATAAGGGAGGAGGCACTCTTTTTTCCTTTTGGTTTATCTGAGTTAGGTTTGTTCAGCTTGCTGGGTATTCAGGGTGGTGAGAGACTGTCACCTCTATTATGTCTTTGGAAAGCCATAGTAGCTGCTATATACCCCCAAGTTAATATGTTAATAGAGATGAATTAAGGAACAATCTGTGATCAGTAGATCTAGATTTTTCTTATTGTCATTAATATCCTAAGAAAGGACTGGACACCTGTATTATCTACAGTATATGGATTGCTTGTGAACAAATAAGAAGATTCTCCCTCTTGCAGTATTTCTACAGAAACTTTTGGACATCATGTCTAGCAGCTCAGCAAGTTTTATTTGGCATTCGCTCACATTCCCCAAGAAATATATCTCTGCAAAATGCTAGTTTTTAGCCTTTTCTAACCTCTAAAATTTATTTGGGATGATTATTTCCCTTTGTCTGGGAATCACATCAACCTTTGTAAATGTAGCATGGTTGAATTGGGCACGTTAACCCAGAAATGAAGATTGCATGTTCCTGCAATTCCTATTGAAGTTATGCAGTAATCACAAACTACAAATTAAGTTACAGCAAGATGGGGGCTTCAGCTCTCTAATTATTATTACTTATTTGTGTGACTGTGATATCTAGCTATCTCAAATGAGGCACCATTATGCAAATATGCTATTGTTCATTAGAAAAGGGATGTAGTTTAGACATACCCTACACTGAAGTCAAATGTGGAAGGCTTCCAGGCTCAAGCCTTTCTTTTCCCCCTACACTTTCACTTACAAAGATGATTCTTCACTTTCTCTTGTAAACCTCTATGGACTATGAACCCCTCATTCCCAGAGCATCCTAGTGGTGGAGGACACTTCTGCCAATACATTTTTATCACTTCAGTAATTTGGGGCCATTAAGGAACAGGGGTAGCATGAAATCCAGCACAAAGTTTCAATGCTTATTGCCCCCAAATTACTACAGGCAGGAGAAGAGAGTATATTTACTATTATTCCCATCCAGAGGAACACCCACAGCTAGCTGGCTATGCTTGCTAATGCAATACTGCCTCCCTGCCCTTTTTGGGGTAGCAAGGGCTACCCGCCAGGTGTGGTCTTCCCACTCAAGGGACTGTGGTTGGACCTTGAACAAGTGGGGATGAGTGTGTGTGAGAGGAGAGTCTCTTTGCACACTCCCCTTATTTTCCAAAGCAGAGCAGGGGCCTCAGGACAGTGCTTTGTGATCCTTTGGAATCAAAGATGCTACAGAAATGTAAGTATTAATAATAATTCCACTCTCTCTTTTCCAGAGAGGGTGCAGAGAATGCTATGGATTGTCAGGAGGACAGAGCAACGGAGAGTAGTAGAACCAGTGCCTCAGATAACACAAATTTTGCCACAATTTTCCTTTCATCCCAATGTAGATCATTAACCACTGAGTTTTACAATATGTATGTGATGTTACTGAAAGATAAGCTTCCCCCAAGGTCAAACCTTGAGGCCCTTGATTTTAGTAGGAGATTGCTGGAGAAAGGATATAGTAAAAACTACATTCAAAGTGAGTAAGGATCTCAGAATGTTACCCACAGCTAACAAAGCCTTCTCCTTTGGTGAGAACAGAGCTCTCACTTCTCAAGGTGCTGGGAGGGATGCTAAGAGCAGTGACAGTTGTTTCCCAGGCAGAAAGGTTCGGCAGGAAGCCAGTATTTAATCATGTAGCCACATCACATCATTTCAGAGCGCCACTCAGTGCAACCACTTGATGCACTGAACTGCACCTCTGCAGCATAATGCTGGCTTCCTGCCAGTAATTTAGAGAAAGCTGCTATCAGTTTATATAATTGCTTCCCTTGATGAAATCACCCAGAGAAATGGTAGGGCTAGAATAGGGAGGAAAGGGAGAGTTATGAGACCACAAAGTTCTCAGACTTCCAAGTTGTACCTATTAACCAGCAATTAAATTACTGGCCAGCTTCAAAAGTCCACCACAATTGGCACTAATCGTCAGCCCTGCTGGCAGTCTCAGCAGGATTAAATGTACGTGAAGACGGAGCCATTTTCTGCATCCTAGAGATGATGCCTCTAGGTCAGGTTTGAGGCATATCGGCAGGGCACATGGCTGCTGCCTGAGCTGTACCTATTCTGCAGATGGGCTGAGGGCTTTGCACTGTCTAGGGTTTTCAAGGCAGCTGCTTTCACCATCCCTGGAAGAACTATGTGTAGAAAGAAAAGCCATCCAAAAAAAAGTTAACAGGATACATTGTGATACATGTGCTAGACCCTGCTCCCTGCAACTTCATTGGAAAAACTCCCCTTGACATCAGTGGAGGCAGAATCATGCCTGAAATAGGCAAATGACTTATGTTTAAACTGAAATAGCTGAAAATGGTTTCCTCCCTCTGTGCCCTTTCCTGAAGGAAGCTCAGGGCATCCTGTCAAGTTGTAAGAGACCTCAGTTCACACTGACGTTAGCAACATGCATGAACCACTCAGCTCCTCACAGGACTGGACCTCAGTATACCTCTCTATACCCAAGCATAGTTATTTATTAATATGATTATAATTTGAATTCCTATAACACATAAGAGCCTCAGTAATAGATCACAGTCCCCTGTTCTGCTAGGTGCTGTACAAACAATGAGTATTCCTGTGGTGCCTTAGGTTATGTCTAGACTGCATCCCTTTGTCGGCAGAGGGATGCAGATAAGGCAGGTCAACATTGCAAATGAGGCAGGGATTTAAATATCCTACACCTAATTTGCATAAAAATAGCCTCCGTGTTTTGCCGACTCAGCACTTTGTCCGCAAAAAGCAGCAGTCTAGAGGGGGATCTGTTGAGAAAGAAAGCCTTTTTTCGACAGCTCCTGTAAACCTCGTTGCAGGAGGCATACGGAATCTGTCAAAAAAGGTTTTTTTTATGGACAGATCCCCCTCTAGACTGCTGCTTTTTTGCTAACAAAGTGCTGAGACGGCAAAATGCGGAGGCCATTTTTATGCAAATTAGTTGCGGGATATTTAAATCCCTGCCTCATTTGCAATGTCGATCTGCCTAATCTGCATCCCCTCTGCCGACAGAGGGATGCAGTCTAGACATAGCTTTAGAGACTAACAAAAATACATAGGGCCATTAGCTTTCGAAAGCCCATGATCCTATACATTTTTACTAGACTCTAAGGACTATGTGTTATTTCTAAAGTTACAGACTAACACGGCTACTCCTCTGAGACAGGACAAAAAGACAGTCTCTCCCCCCCAAAAAGTATCACTCTACAAATAAGATGAGAGAACAGATGGTTACAAACAGACAAAGGACTGCAAGGAAAGTGTGAGATAATATTGGTCAGCATGATAGACTGTGCTCAGCTCCTGTTGTTTTGGAAAGTTACCAGTTGCTTCAGGCAACACTCTGAACCCAAGTCTCAAGTGGTCAAATTATTTCCAGTCATCTTCAAACATTCCACCAAAACAACAACCATATCCCCTTGCATTTCTTTGCCTGTTCCCCTGAGGCTCACACAGTCCTGGGGTCAGCCCTGGATGGGTTCAGCAGCCTCACTGCCATCCTGGTTGACAGGTGCAACACTTTTTGCTAAAGAAAGTCCGATTGGCAGTGGCTATACATCCATGTGGTCAAAAAGCTATGTGCCTATGCATTCTTTTCCCGAGGACTGACTTGCAGGTTTAGTATATGCATCAATAAACTAAAATACCTGTATTTTTTTCTAAACCAGGGACAAAATGTACACGTCCTGCTTCCTGCCTAGCACATTAATAGGCCCCTTTCAAATCTGGAAATTTACATATGGGTTGTATTTATAATAAACAAGTTAGAACCAGAGATTTGGATCCGAATTTTCCCGGAGTCGGGGGTATTTCATTCCAGGGTTTTCGTTCCGGTCCATGTATGAACACTATCACTGTTTTATGCAACACTTTAAGCACCATAAATTGTCATTCAGATTTCTAGTAGTTAATATATCTTATTTCTAGTAGTTAATATATTTCATCAGATTTCTAGTAGTTAACCTGGTATGATGGTAATAGCAGATTTCTTCCCCCAATTCATTATTTTCTTTCTCCTTTTCTTCCCAGCACAAAAATTTCTGTTGTCTAAAACAGAAAGAAACAGAGTCTTGATAAAAGAGAAGTGCATATGTCCCAGTGTTATACTTCATTAAAATAAAGCATACAACATTGTTTTATGAGGGAGTTTGTATAACATATGGCTTTTTGGAGACAGTACTCACCATTACCTGTTTATCTATTTAAAGCAGGATACTCTGCTATTCATTATATGCGAGCAATACACGAGTACACTGGCACATTTATTGTTAAGGTCAATACAATGATAGGATTTGATTATGCTTTCCTTGCTGGTTAAGAAAAGAAAGTCAAATACTTGCAAAGCTTGGGTTAATTTTTTCTCTTTGCATCTGACACCAGCAGGATATGTATTTTAGTATCTATTTCCCGGTGGGTTAAGCCATCAAATAAATAAATTATGTTAGGGCAAGGAATAGAGTATCAAGGTCTGGTTTCATGCGAATCTCGACGTGTTTTTCAATTTGTAAAGCTAATCAACCACATTAAAAAAAAGCTCTACTACAGCATTGCTTGTCTGACAGACAACTCTCAACTCTAATTAACCAATGTGTCTTTTCAGTCGTTGTACAGTAGCTACCTATGGGATGTTGTTAGTGACTTTAGAAGCATGTACACGGGTAGCATTGGCATTTAAGTTCTAGGCTACAATCGAGGAAAACATCTATATTTACAGACAATAGTGAAGTCCTTCTTTTACTGTAAGTAAACACTGTCCTGAATATGGATGAGATTAATCACATGCTTACAAGCTTTCCTGAAGAGATGGACATAGAAGAGGAAGTGTACCAATCCTTTTATTTACCACCCATTGATGCTTCTGATGTCATGTACTGATGCAACAATACTGCAGTTTGTGATGACAAGATTCAGGTAGGGGAAAAGAATGAAGACAAGTGAGAAAACGTATCTGAAAGTGGGTCAAGTCTCTACGGATGCCTTTAGGCAGACATTTACACAGACACATAGGGGAACATTCATATGGCTCTCATTCCAATTCCTATCAGTAGAGAGAATCTACATTGATGAAATGAGGGAGGCCACAGGTTCCTTTCTCAGAGAATTGTGAATTATCTGATGCAATCTCCTTCATCTTAGAAGATTTTAGGGTCTTCTAGTCAGACTTTGTGCATAATTTGTATTGCATAGTTTATATCGCTCTTCCCACACTCCTTGGAGGGAGTGGGAAGCTAGCACAGGGCTAACTCTTCCTTCAGAAGATAGGAAGTCTACAGAGGACTCTTTCCTTGATCAGGCACTATTATTCTATTCACTAGCAGTAAAGGGTGCAAGTCTAGGAAATACTCAGCCTGGCACCTGCTGCTTCCACTTAAGATTTGCCTGCCTTGTGAGACCTATTATATCAATAGAGAAAACAAGAAGCTAAGAACTGACACTTCTACCTTCTTGCTCAGCACTGTCTGGGGTGTGACTAAAAGTGAATGTTAGGCAAAGGAGACACATATGGCAACAAGAAGTCATATTACATCTAATTTTGCCTTTAATCATTACATAATTAATTTATTCATTTATTGTCCTGTTTTCTTGCACTGATTTTGAAATTATCCATTGCAATACAACTATCTCTATTAACTTGATTTTATGTTGCATGGAGGGAGGGATATTTGTCCTTCTGTAAGGATCATAGTACACTGTACTTGCTGTTAATTATAGACACCTGGTGGTTTTTCATTCTTTGGACTTTCTCTGGAGTTCCCTACTGCATCTAAGATTTACATGCAGAGTTGCACTAATATAGCCTAGAGTGTGATTTTAAACCCTTTTGGGTAAACTGGGGCAAAAGACTGTGTGTGGACTCTCATATTTTGGGTTTAAACCAGGCTTATTTTTGATTAATGTAAGTGCAAACTGTATAAAACGGAAGAATGTCTAAATGGAGGCTAGTACCAGTTAACTGAACTGGTTTAATTCAAGAACTACACGTTTGTAGACAAGGCTTAAGGCTCTAATCAATAAATCATACTTAAGTAAAACCACATATTTAATGTAATTGTTTCACAAGACAAGTACAGTTTGTCTGTATTAAGAGAAGGAGAACATACTTTATTCACAGGGGGTACAAATGTAAAAATTGTTAAACTAACTGAAATTATGACAATTTAAATTTTCTACACAAAACACCGATCCAAATTAGAGTGCTTTATACAATTAAAAGATACAGACTCTGTACCTCTGTTTTAATGTCCATTAGTTGTTCCTTATGTCTTAGAGCTTTTAAAAATCTTGCAAATATGTTTTAGTAAGCACATTTCCTATTCATCTGATCAAATATTTGTTTTATCTTCTGCATCTGTGAATATCATGTGAAGTGATCTGCAGTTAAGTATTCCCTGTGGTGATGGTCAGGTGTGAATGTGAAAGTTAAATGAAGAGCTATAATTTTCATTCTTACCTTTTGTAATACAATCTTCTATTAATTAAATACACTGTGGCCTTCCAATGTGAAATTAATGACAGCCTTGTGTGCAGCAAATCTGAATTTCAACATGTTTCCTTCTTAGGCTGCCTCAAAAATGAAATTGTAGAAATACATTCACTCTTATTCAGCAAAGAATATTCAGTATAATGGAAATGCTTGTGCTTAAAGTTAGGCATGTACTTAAATATGTTGTTGAATCAGGCCCTCTGGACTAGTGTACAGTTAATGAACGTTTTTTGCTGCATTTTTTGTTTTTGTTAGCTTTTTCACAGGGTTCCTCATATTTCATTTTGAAAAAAGGTTGGGTGACATTATTGGAAACCCATTCCCTACTAACTTGGGAACACAAACCTAAGAAGTTGAAACCATTCTAAGATTATATGTCCCTTGGACTAATTACTTCCGCCATGGATTTTTGTTGGGCATTGCCACATACTGCTCTAGATTCACACTAGAAGCCCCATTGTTTTTCAGTTTGCCTTTGACTTGTGCAAGTGGGTTGCATGGGCAAATTCTGTCATTTTTTAGCACAAGTGGTAGTAGAAAATACAATGCACATATGAATAGAGGCAAAGGTAATTTAATCTTTTAAATATTTCACATTGAATTTCCAGTAAAGGACCATTCCCCAATCTGGCTTTCCAAGAAGGTAAGCTTTAAGGATGCAGAATATTTTGGACAAATCCAAAATACCTTGGTATTTTTGGTACCTTGACCACGGAGAGATCTGATTTAGATTCCCCTCAGAAAAAATAACATCTCCCAAAGGACATTTCTACCCATGAAATAAAAGGTTGCTACTGTAAAATTTCAACCAGTTTTAAAGTGGTGTATTGTGCTGTCTGTCTTCTTTTTGGCTATCATCTTTTCATTTTATTTTTTTGCTGATTGTTCTCTTCATTGTCTATTCCTAGAACCCAATTCAGCAAGGTACTTCAGCAATGGGATTACTCACATGTTCAAAGTGCTGAAGTACTGTGCTAACTCTGGGCTAAAGTGTTCCAATCTATTGTAAGAGAAAAGAGCCTTGTACTAGACTCTGAATTTAGAAAGTCTTCTGCAAGGGAGAGCCCTCCAGTGTTGCCAGTTAGAGGAAAATCAATTAACTTCCTCATACTTTTCTCCAGAAATACTGGGCTCATTAAATGTTGGTTTTTGCTTTAGTAACATAATCATTCACCTATATTTTTACACCTAAGCTTCAGAGTTCCGCACCATCTCATGCTTATGCTGAACCTCTTTAAGAGGCCTCATGGGGTAAGTCTACAAAGCACTGTTATTTTGGAATAACTAACATTATTTTGAAATAACAAAGTGAATGTTTACACACAAGCAGTTATTTTGACATAATGTTGAAATAATGTCCAGCTGGAGGACTTCTTAAACTGACTCCTGTAACCCTCACTTTACGAGGATTAAGGGAAGTTGCAGGAAGAGTGCTCTATTTCAAAGTAAGTGCTTTGTAGATGTGCCCAAATTTGAAATAAGTTATTTCGACTTAAACTATGCAATTAGTGTAGTTCAAATTGCATAGCTTATTTCGAGCTTAGCCCTGCTGTGTAGACGTACACTTAGGGTGTGTCTAGACTACAGGGTTTTGTCGACAAAAGTGGACTTTTGTTGACAATACTATACCTGCGTCTACACTGCCGCTCAGCAGCTTTGTCGATGGCTGTAAACCTTATTCTACGAGGAATAACGCCTTTTGTCGACAGGGTTCTGTCGACAGAAGGCATTATTGAATCTACACTGTCCTTTTCGTCTACACTGTCATGTCGACAAAGCGGCTTGCTTTGTCGACAGAACTGGATGTAGTCTAGATGCTCTTTGTCGACAGAAGCTTTGTCGACAGTACCTGTCGACAGAACTTCTGTCAACAAAAGCCTGTAGTCTAGACATACCCTTTAAGACACAAAGCACTTAGATAAATAGTTGATGTATGCTGCTGTTTCCTAAAAATAACTCATTGCACTCTTAGTCTTGTAAAAATATATTTTTGTCTAAAGAAAATGTGGACTGTCATTCTCTAAAGAAGATTCCTCTCCATCTGGAATTCCTGGGGAACAATTTAATTGGTATATCCTCAAAAGTGGATTGATTTCCTTAAAATCCCAAACCTCTGTACAGGAAAACAGTCCCAGAGGGAATGTAACAATGTGGTGTATAAGACATAGTGCATCTCATTTGTGCAAAACTACATAGTCCCCATTGCTTCAGTTCAAACAGGAAATCCTATGGCCTGCAATATATAGAAAGTCAGACTAGATCAGTCCTGGGCAAAATATGGCCCGTGGGCCAAATCCAACCCACCAACCCATTGGACCCAAGCCCACAGAGGTAGTGGAGAGCCCCAAGAAGGCTCCTCTGCTTGCCCCACAGCCCTGCACACCACTCGGAAACGTGTCTGCGTGGAGCTTTCTCTTTGAGTTGGGGGAGGGGGAGGGGAGATTCAGATGCTTCTCCCACCCCCAGCACAATCCCATGGGCCAGTATCTGGACAGACACTGGCCAATGGGAGTTGCCTGTTCAAATAACAGCCACAAAGCAGAACCCTCCTGCTCACTCACTCAAGCACATGGCCAACCAGGCATTTTAAGCTCTGTAAGCCTTTAGCTCTGCAGGCAGACAGGTAGGCTGGTAAGTCTCCTGGCAAGAACCTGCCTCTGGCACCTCAGCCCTTCCCTTCCCCAAACCTCTGCCCCCCACACCTGCCCTGCTACTCCATATGCACCCATACCCCTCCCAGATCAGGACCCCCAGTCTCCTGCCTGAGATCACCATCCTTTCCTACCCTAGGTCACATCTGCAAACCTTGCACCCCAATTCTCTGCCCTAGGTCACAAATGCCTCCCTCACCCAAACTCCCTCTCAGACTCCATTCTGCCTCCTGCACCCCAGTTCTTTACTCTAAGCTCCCTTCTGCATCCAACCTCCATCCCAGACCCCGCATCTCCTCTATTAATACCATGGAAGAGTGTGGCCCTCAGCCACTCTCCAAAATCTTGGGAGTGGACCCCCATAAAAAATTATTGCCCACTCCCAGACTAGATGATCACAGCAGTTCCTTTTGGCCTTAAGGTCTTTGAATCCAAAATTGCGTTTTGATATTTGAAGTTAAAGTCACTTTCTGGTCACACTGCTTTTAGAATCCTCACTTGGTCCCTTAGCTTTACAGATAACAGTAATATCATAATGTTAGATGAAGTTTCCTTGATTTAGATTCCCAACACTTTATTTTCCATCAGAATTAAAAAATATCACAGAAAATGAAATTCAAAACAGCAGAGGTCAGAATGAAATTACAACAGCAGAGTGCTATTATAACATTCCCCAGGACAGGGGAGCTGACAGCCTGGACAGGTACCTGGATGGGGAGTGGGAGACAGGAAGAGGGCAGCTCCACACTCCTGGAAGTGGTGGGGCCTTGGGCAGAAAGGGCGGGGTCAGGGCAGCCAGCCCTCAGCACCAGCAGGACTGCCCCAGCCCTTAGGGTACGTCTAGACTACCGTGTTTTGTCGACGGAAGTTTTGTCGACAGATACTGTCGACAAAACTTCCGTCGACAATTTGCGTCCAGACACATGGAGTTCTGTCAACAAAGCAAGCCGCTTTGTCGACAGAACTCCATAGTCTGGACGCAACGTTACAGGCAATAACACCTTCTGTTGACAGAACTCTGTTGACAGAAGGTGTTTTGCCTCGTAAAATGAGGTATACCAGCGTCGACAAAACCGCGGAGTTCTGTCGACGTTATGTCGACAGAACTCCGCGGTAGTGTAGACGCTGGTATTGTTTTGTCGACAAAAATCCACTTTTGTCGACAAAACTAGGTAGTCTGGACACACCCTTAGAGCTGTATCCTCTGCCCCAGCCCTTAGAGCTGCTCAGAGCATGCCTTGTTGTGCTCTGGTGGAAATTTAAAGGGCCCAGGATAGATAATACAAACTTATATAAAGTTGTCATTTTATTAATGGCAAATGATGAGCACAAATCCTGCTTTCTCAAATGGAATTTCCCAAACACTTCAATCCAAATACACACTAGTTTAGAGAAAACAATTAAACCAGATTATTAACCACAGAAAGACGGGTTTTAAGTGATAACAAATAATGAACATAAAAGTCTTGCTTATAAGAAAATTAAAGGTAAAACACAATTAATATCCAACTTAACAAGCTAACGCATTTCAAAAGAAAGGATTCTCTCACCACATGCTTTCACAGTCTTACTGTCTGGAATCCTTTCAGACAGGACCTTTGCCCTAGTTCAGTGTTCATTTTCTTGTCCATGCTGTTGATGGCATGGACAGAGAGTAAGGGAGAAGTATGTTGGGATATCTGTTCCCCTTTTTTATATTTCTCTTTTCTTGAAATTCATCTCCAGCTGAGGTTCTGGAGACAACCAGTAGGGGAGACAGAAACCTTCAGCTTTTTCTTTACCTTAACCAGGTTATCGGCCATTTGATTTTGTTGACACCTAGCTAAGACATCAGTTTATTTTTTGTCTCTGAGGAACTGGTTTGTGCCTGCTTTCCTCAACTTAGAACATGTTATATAATAGAATATTGTAATTTCACATATGATGTTGCCACCCACAGTTTACCAGGAGAATAATGATCCACAAATTATGAGTTTTCAAATGATACCTCAAAATACATACTTTGTGCAAAATTGGTCATAATTTTGTAAAAGGGGTAAATAAACTACCCAAGATTCAAAATCTATCCAAAATGAAATAGCTTTTTGAAGAAAGGTGTCCCAAATTACTGACAATCAGTTGCGACTCAGTTCAAGTATATGGTCAGAAACTGGCTTCTTCTCTGGTTCTGGGCAAATCACTTGATCTATCTCTTTTTCACCATCTGTAAAATAGGGTTAATAATACTTACCTACAGCACAGGGGTGTTGTGAAGATTAATGAGTTAGGGGTCAATTGTGGCATTAAGCCACAGTCTGTTGAACAGAGAGTTCAGAGGAGTGCCTGGGGGCATTGTGCTTCTGGGAGCTCTGGGAGGGCAAGTTGCTGTGCAACTCTTAAAAAGAGTGTTGTGTATGTAGCTATTATGTTAATCAATGCCATGGCCCTGCCCCCACTCCTAGAACACTGTAGCACTGGCAACCGCACAGATAGGTAGCAGTCCTTGCTTGCATGCCATACTGTTCTTTTGTCTGGCCCCTTGATGCATTCCGAAAGTGAGGAAGGCTTACACAGCTCCTTTGCACATGCAACATTAATGTTTAGAAAATCTTTGAAGATAAAAAGCCATCATTGCTCTCATTAGAGATTCTGTGCTTAGTGTTAACTAAGGAGAGATAGATTTCTGTTTAGATTTGTTTATTTACAAAGTGACGTGAGATGGCCTTAGCCTAAATGAGGATACTTAGTGTAAACTTATTTTAATGTGATTTGCTCTACATTTTTCTTGTGAGTTTAAAACCTATCTGGTGGATTTATGTTAGAGGGAAAATGATGAATGACAAAGAAATCTGAGAGGCCTTCTGCTCTCTGCTTCAATAGCCCAAATCTTTCAGCTTACACATATCTTAATACCAACATTAAAGATGAAGTATCTCCAGGCCGAGGAACCCTAACTTCCTACACATAACTGGCTTGTCAACAATGTGCATTACCACTAGAAATGCTAGTTTGGTTTCTGGTTGTCTTTTCTGTTCCCATTTTCACTTTACCTCTCTCTCTGGAGGGAAGATTAAAACCCAATTTGGGTTTTGGGGGCTGTTCTGGCAGCAACTGGAAGTTGAACGTTATACTAAAGTTACTAGTTATTCCAGCTGCTTTCTGTATAAAACAAAACACTGGTAAATAGGCCCAAAGCCGACCCATTACAGAAAAATCCAACAACAAAGTAAATACCTTTTTCTTGGGGAAGGAGAACACTGCAGGGAGGGTTGAGTTGGCATATGCTGTCTAATACATAAGAAATCTTGGAGCCTTGATATCCTTAATCCCCACCACGTAAATGTATAAAATTTCACAGCTAAGCTGCCAGAAAAGCCAAGACCACACCAGGAAAGCCGTCTGCTTACAAGAAGATACCTGCCAGGTCTTGTCTGCCAAAACCTGGACTAATGAATGAATACACAATATCCCAATCAATCAAACTGGATTTGTCTTTGCCCCAGGTCTAGGTGAGGTCTGGTATGAGGTGACCATAACTGTCAAGCATGCAGTAGTTGTGGCCAAGAAACTGTCTGTATGTTTATGCATTTATCAAGGCAGAAATGAATAGAAGGTTTTATTTTTTAATCAAATGTATTATACACACATGAATAAACTGTGTGTATCTTCATATACATGTAGAGTTATAGAGAGTTGTATGTACTCATAGGTATATAAACACTCACCACACAAAGATTTTAGAGGTGATTTTATGTAGATGAATACACATACGTAGATAAAATGTACATAATACACACACAGCTATTCCTTTGTCTTCCTTCTTCTACTTGTTCTTGTTTAGAGGGATTTTAGTCTTGCATATGATTTTAATACAGGCACAAGGAATATGATGACATTAAGTATTGAGAAACAACAAACCACAGCTTTCTTTTTTTAACTGCAGTGGGAACGTTTATGTCTAGAGTATTAATTCTCTGTCCCAGTCACTACAGTCTGTCGGGTAAATAGACTGTGTTTTAATAGATGTGTAAATACGCATTTGCATGACAGAGTGCAAAGGAAAAGTGGCAGAGAGATAAAAATAGGGTACAATTTACATAGTATCAACAGTCATATTAGAAATTCTAATGGCTATTGTAATGAAGGAGTCAACCCCACAATACCAGCAAGTATAGTGCTTATGACTATCCTGTTATGACCACATCCAACAATAAGCACAACATTTGACAATAAGAGGAGGTGGCCCATTGGTGGTACATCTACTGTCCGGAAAAACATATACACAAGTTGATCACTACTCCAGACTTCCAAAGCAGCGCTGCATTTTAGGCGCAGTTAGGGGAGCAACCAGAGGGTAATTGATTATGGATCAGTCTTCTGGGGATAGAGGAGATATTCCAGTGAGCTGTAAGCTCACCCAAAATGGGGTGGCTGACACAGAGGATTAGCAATAAAGTACCTTTTACCTCTTATGTATGTTCAAAACTAGCTTAGGTCTTTGTGGCAAGGTCTTGTGTGTAATGTAGATACACTAGTCAGCACAAAATGGCAGATCAGATGTTGATGTTAACAGCAGTGATTTATGGCACAAAATTTTGAGGATTCAGTAGTCACTGTCCTCTATTTACTGCCTTTTGAAAATCCTTTGCAGTTGCTTCTGTCAGGTTCCACCTTCTTTGCCACCCCTATTGTCAGGGATGAATCCTGTCATGTTGACTTTGATCTCCTTTGAAATTGGATCATGAATTTACTCCCCTTTTACTGTCTATGTTAAAGCTGAATGTAATGGCCCAAACAACTTGCACGTTTAGGAGACTTTCAAAAGTGTTCAGCACTGGCCTTAGGCTTTATCTAGAATACACCTCTCTGTTGACAGAGAGATGTAGATTAGGCATGTCAAAATTGCTAATGAAACTTGGATTTAAATATCCCATGCTTCATTTAATCATTAGCATAAACATGGCCGCCACTTTTTTTTTTAAACGGAGCTTTTTCGAAAAACACCCGGCAGTCTAGACATGGATCTGTCAAAAATAAACCCTTTTTTGACAGATCCTGTAAACCTCATTTTTTGAGGAATACAGGATCTCTCAATAAAGGGTTTATTTTCGACAGATCCATGTCTAGACTGCCATTTTTTTCACCGTTTCGAAAAAAAGTGGTGGCCATGTTTATGCTAATGAAGTGTGGGATATTTAAATCCCTGCTTCATTAGCAATTTTGACATACCTAATCTACATCTCTCTGTCGACAAAGAGGTGTAGTCTAGACACAGCCTTACTTTGCTTCCTGCTGAAAGCAATGGTACTTTTACTATTGATTTTAACTGGAGCAGTTTGTCCCGTGAGAAGCACTTCTGAAAATCTCATCTGTAGACCTTAAATCAAAAATTTTCAAGCATTGTTTTACAATACTTATATGAAATATTGATGAATAAAATGCACTTAAATCAATGCTTAAAACTCTTCAATCTTTAATGCTGCATTAATCCTATAGGGTACGTCTAGACTACAGGGTTTTGTCGACAGAAGTTTTGTCAACAGATACTGTCGACAAAGCTTCTGTCGACAAAGAGCGTCTAGACTACATTCAGTTCTGTCGACAAAGCAGCTTGCTTTGTCGACATAACAGTGTGGACGCAAAGGACAGTTTAGATGCAATAATGCCTTCTGTCGACAGAACTCTGTCGACAAAAGGCGTTATTCCTCGTAAAATGAGGTTTACCAGCGTCGACAAAACTGCTGAGTTCTGTCAACGTTATGTCAACAGAACTCAGTGGTAGTGTAGATGCAGGTTTAGTTTTGTCGACAAAAGTCCACTTTTGTCGACAAAACCCAGTAGTATAGACACACCCATAGAGTATATATTGTTCTACATTGGTTAGGCCTCAGTTGGAGTATAGTGTCCAGTTCTGGGCACCGCATTTCAAGAAAGATGTGGAGAAATTGGAGAGGGTCCAGAGAAGAGCAACAAGAATAATTAAAGGTCTAGAGAACATGACCTATGAAGGAAGGCTGAAATAATTGTGTTTGTTTAATTTAGAAAAGAGAAGACTGAGGGGGGACATGATAGCTGTTTTCAGGTATCTAAAAGAGTGTCATAAGGAGGAGGGAGAAAACTTGTTCATCTTGGCCTCTGAGGATAGAACAAGAAGCAATGGGCTTAAACTGCAGCAAGGGAGGTGTAGGTTGGACGTTAGGAAAAAGTTCCTAACTGTCAGGATAGTCAAACACTGGAATAAATTGCCCAGGGAGGTTGTGGAATCCCCATCTCTGGAGATATTTAAGAATAGGTTAGATAAATGTCTATCAGGGATGGTCTAGACAGTATTTGGTCCTGCCATGAGGGCAGGGGACTGGACTCGATGATCTCTCGAGGTCCCTTCCAGTCCTAGTATTCTATGATTCTATGGCAAATTCTATTGAATAATACTGAGTTCTTATAAAATAAGCACTACCTTTCTTCGAAAGAGGAATTGGGAGAAGATGGGTTCAAGAAAGAAAATTCATGGAGGTTAGGTCCATCAATGGCGATTAGCTAGGATGATTAGGAATGGTGTCCCTAGCCTCTGTCAGGGTACATCTGCATAACAGCATTATTGTGGAATAACTGACCTTACTCTGAAATAACAAAATGAGCATCTATACTACAAGTCTTTATTCCAAAATAATGTTGAGCTGGAGGACTTCTTACTCCGACTCATGGTAACCCTCATTTCAGGAGGAGTAGGGGAAGTCGAAGGAAGAGTGTTCTGTGTAGACAGTGCCAAAAGCTGAAATAAGCTATTTCAACTTAATCTACACAATTAATGTAGCTAAAGTTGCGTAGCTTATTCTGATATTAGCACTGCTGTGTAAATGTACCCTCAGAGGCTGGGAATGGATGATGGGAGAGGGATTGATTGATGATTCCCTGTTCTGTTCACTTCCTCTGGGCATCTGGCATTAGCCACCATCGAAAGACGGGATACTGGGCTAGATGGACCTTTGGTCTGACTCAGTATGGCCATTCTTATGTTCTTATTGCTTTTCCAGAGGCTAGGAAATGGGGTTAAAACTTGTGAGATATGAGTTCAAATCTCTGCTCTGCCAAGAGTCAGTTTTCCATCTACGAAATGGGGATAATATAATTTCTTGCTTCACAAATGTGAGCTGTTCAGATGCCTTCACAAGGGTAGTAGGCTGTATAAAAGTGCTAATATTCTTAAAGTGTACATTGCATTTTTAGGGAAGTAAATTTCTTACATAAAGTATGTATAGCACACCATATGCCTTTGACTTCATTGGATATTTGAACTCTAATACGTGGATTGTATTAGCATCATTGACATTGTATTGGATCCCAAAGCTCCCATGGCATAAACTGAGAGCATGCTTTCATATTAAACAGAGGGTCTATTCTCCCCTAACTATTCACATGTAACTGCTATTAACATTAATGAGAGTTATGCATATGCATCAAAGGGAGAATAGACCCTTAGGGCATCAGATGGATGGCCCTGCAATGTTTTGTGAGTTTCAGTGGGAGTTTGTACAGTATGGCACAAATTCTAATGGTTCCATTGACTTTGTATCACGGTAGGTCGCTAGCCCTAATTTGATGTTAATAGAAACTGTCCTCATAATAAGAACCTAATTGTGTGTGTGTGGTACTGATGAATACACTATATCTTCCATATCTCTGCTCCCAAAACACTGTCGGGCACTCTCATAGGAACAATATAGCAGTGACCATATCAGATGACCTCTGTTTCATGTTAGCAGTACTCATAAATACTAATCTGGCAAATTCAATCTCTGTTGGCACCAGAAGACGTTTTAAATCTAGATGCTTCAATCCTAGGTCTCAAAGAGAAGAGTATTAAAGTAGTGCTGATACAGCTATCAGATCAAATACATTTTCTGTGATTCTGCCTGGGACGGATTAAAATGTAGGTCCCTGTGATCAAAGGACAGTGAATGAAAGCAATAGACTTGTCTGTGTCCTCTAGCTGCATAAACTCAATGTGTTTGTGTCTTTCTTTTCTCAGAGTGCACTAACACACTATGTTTGGGGCTGCAGGTGATGTTTCCAAAACTACCTGTATTATGCAAATGACCTGCTAAAACAACTGAAGCGTCTGATCATTTTCACTCTGAAAATGGAACAATCAAAACTATAGAAGCTGAGAGGCAGAGCAGTTCCCTGCAATTATCTGTTTGGAAGGAATACATTGATTTGACATTGCTAAGAAGTCACAGACATCTGATTTCATAATATAATTTGTGGAAGTAAAAAAAAAAAAAAAAAAAGCCAGTTAAACATTTGCCTATGCACATCATGTTTACATGTGTTCAAAGAACTTTCTAAAAACTTTGTAGTCTCACCCAACTGCATCATTTTTAAGGCTTGTTCACTGTCATGGTTTGTAAACATATTCACAAGCATATTCAAACTTCAGTTTGCTTTGCTTTTGGGATATTTCATAGTTCAACTTTTTTTTTCTGGATCTTTAATGAACATACAGATGCAAAAAAAAGACAAAAAATAGCTTTTCTCCTATAGAACACATGAATATAGCATTAAGCAAAATAATTTTTGCACATATCTACATAGCTACACAAGGGTAAAATAGATTCAGTTTGCAATTCTGCTATGTATCAATTCATTTTCTAGAGAGTGGAGCAACTAATTTGCAACACATTTAAATCAACCAATAAACATATCCTCTTTTTTGTTTCATGAAATATTAGCAAGCAAAATTCAATTTCCACAAAAGTTTGTCATTAAAAATTATTGATCTCAAAATTCTTATATCATCACCTCTCATGCCCTTCACTTTTCCAGTGATGTGGCCTCAATTCTCTGTTCATCTGCTCTTCCAAAAATTTTTCCATGCAATTCTTTGAAGAGTCATTCCTAGAAGAGCCTCCTAAGTCCTACCTATAAAGTCAATATTTTCTTCTCACTCAAATTCCTTGGTTTTTCCTTTTGCCCATAAGAATGAGTCCAAGATACGAATAAAGTACTGTAATTATCCTTTATTATGGCCTTCCCTCTTGGTCTTATCTATTATATCGCTGCTTGCTTAGTGTATAAAAGCTTCAGAGGTTGCACAATATACAAACAAGCCTGTGTTTTTAGTATGTCAGCGAACCCATTGAAGTGGAACCAATCCCAAATTCAAAGCTATGTTAGAAATCTAGATACCTGGCTAACTCAAGGCCAAAATGAGGAAAAGGTAAACATTTTTCTCTCTCCTTGGGTAGATCATGAACAATTTTCTCTAAAGTCACAATTAAGTATTCAAGATTTACTACTTACTTATGATTGCTTAGTTAAGTCACCTGGTATTGTTTCTCATCCCTTACTAAATGAGTAAGCAAGCATTTCCTATACTCATGCATATGGCAGATTCATGTGGCTTTTGAAGTTCATTTCGCAGGCACCTTCATACTAGTAAAACTCAACTGCATGAATGTTTGCAGAATTAGAACACAAGAAATGGTGGGTGCATATCCAAAGAGATTGCATCTAAGGGTATGTCTACACTACCCTCCTACTTCGAACTAGGAGGGTAATGTAGGCATACCGCACTTGCAAATGAAGCCCAGGATTTGAATTTCCCGGGCTTCATTTGCATAAGCGGGGAGCCGCCATTTTTAAAACCCCGCTGGTTCGAACCCCGTGCAGCGCGGCTACGTGGGGCACGAACTAGGTAGTTCGAACTAGGCTTCCTAGTTCGAACTATAATTACTCCTTGTGAAATGAGGAGTAACGATAGTTCGTGCCCCGTGTATGCAAATGAAGCCCGGGAAATTCAAATCCCGGGCTTCATTTGCAAGTCCGGTATGCCTACATTACCCCGCTAGTTCGAACTAGTGGGGTAGTGTAGACATACCCTAAGAATGTCAGTGAATATATGAGGGCATTTTTTTGCAAAATATTCACCCAGCTTTAAATGTATGCCATATACAGACCAAGATTTAGAGTCTCCGGCTTTAGAGTATAAACAGCATTACATGGAGACAATTGGCCTTCCAGTAACATGGACTGGTTTAAAATTTGAGGCTATGCTTAACTCTGCCTGACCACTCAGAGGGCTATATGTAGCATGGGTATTTTAATTTGTCTTATAATGGCACCATCTACTAACAAAAGGCACCCTTTTGCCACATTCTCAGTGCAAATAGCTATTTGAATTAATTCTACCCATTAGGGGTTTAAACATGACTTTGGGGGAGAAATTGCGTTGGCTAATGAATGGATTAAAATAGAGAGTCCATACTAATTTTAACCATACTGTTAGCAATCTTTGGTGACTGCAGAGAAAACTACCGTAAAATCTCGAGTATAATTCACACCTATGTATAATGTGCACCTACCTTTTAAACATCAGAATTCTGGAATAAACTGAGCTCTTATCTATAATGCGCACCCCCATTATACTCGTGATTTTATGGTCCCGCTCCCACCTGCAGGCTCGCCCTGGAAAAGCGCGCGCAGCACGGGGGAGCCGGCAGCAGAGTTTGAAACCTGCTCCTTGACCAGCTGCTCATGCACCGGGCTGAGCTCACGCTTGCTGTGGGGCCCCTCCTCCTCCCCCGCCCTGCTGCCCCGCCTGCTGGCTCCTGACCTTGTCCGGGAGCCTGGCTGACCTCACGCCTGCCCCGGGGGCCCTCTGCTCAGCTGCCGGCGTGCCACACTGAGTTCACGCCTGCTGCGATGGCCCCCCTTCCCAGCTGACCTCGTGCCTGCCGTGGGGGACCTCTGTTCAGCTGCCTGCATGCCACGCTGAGCTTGTGCCTGCCGTGGCAGCTCCCTGCCCAGCTGACCTCGTGCCTGCCGTGGGGGACCTCTGTTCAGCTGCCTGCATGCCACGCTGAGCTTGTGCCTGCCGTGGCAGCTCCCTGCCCAGCTGACCTCGCGCCTGCCACGGGGGCCCTCTGCTCAGCTGTCAGCATGCCGCACTGAGCTAGCGCCTTCCTGCCCAGCATGGCACACCGGCAGCTGAGCAGAGGGCCCCTGCAGCAGGTGTGAGCTCAGCAAGCGCAAGCTCAGCACGGCGTGCCAGCAACTGGACAGGGAGCTCCCGTGGCAGGCGCGAGCTCAAATAGGCAGGGGGCTCCCGCGGCAAGCACGAGGTCAGCTGGACAGGGGGCCCCCGCGGCAGGCAAGAGGTCAGCCAGGCTCCCGGACAAGGTGAGGAGCCGGCAAGCGGGGCAGCTCCCTTGCCTGGGAGCCTGGTGGGGATGGTTAGGTAAAAACTTTACATATTGCCTCCTATGTATAATGCATGCCCCGGTTTTAATCCTTAAAAAACAGCGGGAAAAAGTGTGCATTATACTCGAGATTTTACAGTAAAATAAATCTTTGCTTCAGTCTTTATGGCTGAGGATGTTAGGGAGATTCCCAAACCTGAGCCATTCTTCTTAAGCAACAAATCCGAGGAATTGTCCCAGATTGAGGATTGAGTCATTAGAGGGAGTTTTGGAACAAATTGATAAACTTAACAGTAACAAGTCACTGGGACCAGATGGCATTCACCCAAGAATTTTGAAAGAACTCAAATGTGAAATTGCGGAACTAATAGCTGTGGTTTGTAAACTATCCTTTAAATCAGCTCTGTACCTAATGACTGGAAGACAGCTAATGTGATGCTGCCAATATTTTAAAAAAGGGCTCTAGAGGTGATCCTGGCAATTACAGACTGGTAAGTATAACATCAGTACCCAGCAAATTAGTTGAAACTATAGTAAACCACAGAATGGTCAGACGCATAGATGAACATAATTTGTTGGGGGAAAGTCAACATGGTTTCTGTAAAGGGAATTCATGCCTTATTAATGTACTAGACTTCTTTGAGGGGCCAACAAACATGTGGACAAGGGGAATCCAGTGGATAAGGTATACTTAGATTTCCAGAAAGCCCTTGCCAAGGTCCCTCACCAAAGGCTCTTAAGTAAAGTAAGTTGTCATGGGATAAGAGGGAAAGTCCTTTTGTGGGCTGATAACTGGTTAAAAGACAGGAAACAAAGGGTAGGAATAAATGATACGTTTTCAGAATGGAGAGAGGCAACCACTGGGGTTCCCCAAAGGTCTGTCCTGGGCCAATGCTATTCAATTTATTTATAAATGACCTGGAGAAATGGGTAAACAGTGAGGTGGCAAAATTTGCAGATGATATCAAACTGCTCAAAATACTTAAAACCAAAGCAGACTGTGAAGAGCGTCAAAAAGATCCCACCGAACTAAGTGATTGGGCAACAAAATGGCATTTGAAATGTAATGTTGATAAATGTAAAGTAATGCACAGTGGAAAAAATAATCTCAACTATACATACAATATGATGGGGACTAATTTAGCTACAACTATTCAAGAGAGAGATCTTGGAGTCATTGTGGATAGTTTTCTGAAAACATTTACTCAGTGTGCAGCGACAGTCAAAAAAACAAACAGAATGTTAGGAATCATTAAAAAAGGGATAGAGAATAAGATAGAAAATATCTTATTACCTCTATATAAATCCATGGTACAACCACATCTTGAATACTGTGTATAGATGTGGTTGCCTCGTCTCAAAAAAGATATATTGGCATTGGAAAAGGTTCAGAGAAGGGCAACAAAAATTATTAGGGGTTTGGAAAAGGTCCCATATGATGAGAGATTAAAAAGACTTGGACTTTTCAACTTAGAAAAGAGGAGGCTAAGCGGGGTTATGACAGAGGGCTATACAAAATCATGACTGGTGTGGAAAAAGCGAACAAGGAAAAGTTATTTACTTGTTCCCATACTATAAGAACTAAGGGTCACCAAATGAAATTAATAGGTAACAAGTTTAAAACAAACAAAAGGAAGTTTTTCTTCACCCAGCACACAGTCCACCTCTGGAATTCTTTGCTAGAGAATGTTGTGAAGACAAGGACTTTAACAGGGTTAAAAAAAACTAGATAAATTCATGGAGGTTAGGTCCATTTATAGCTATTAGCCAGGATGGGTAGGAATGGTGTCCTTAGCCTCTGTTTGTCTGTAAATGGATGACAGGAGAGGGATCACATGATGATTACCTTTGTGTTCACTCCCTCTGGGGCACGTGGCATTGGATACTGGGCTAGATGGACCTTTGGTCTGACCCAGTATGGCTGTTTTTATGTACCACTGACCATGAGCTCTTGTTGATGTCTTTGAAACCATTCGTAGGAGTCAAGAAAGTTGCTCTAGATTCTTATCTTGGTAGTCTCAAGGGATGATTTTGCCCAATTACTCTTATGTCCTGTAAGCTCTTTCATATAGGTAAGGATCCATTTTATTACACGTTTGTGTATGATGCTAAGAGAGAGAAAGAGAGAGAAAGGAGGTAATGGGACAATGGGTCTATGCAATGGACTGATAGACTTGCCAGGCCCCTGGTCAGGGGAGGACTACTTCATGCACAGGAAGGAGTGAGCCCTCAGGCAGAAGGGGTGGGGCCAGAGCAGCCCAGACTGTTGCACACTCCCCCCCACCCATAACCCTCAGTGCTGTGACAGCAGCTAGGAGCTCTGGACCCTTCTGTGTCACCAGGCCCTGGGGCAGATACCTCTTTTCCCCCCTTTCCCTTCCATTGGCAGGCCTGGGCGTATCTTTTGAAGTAGGAAGGGTATCGTCTTCTGAGATCATCTTCCCCAGGGTTAAACTGTTTTAACAACTAAATAAATTGTTCAAGCAGTTGGTTGATGGGCAGTAAAATATTCCCCCCAGCCCGGGAAGCTAGCAGTATCCACATGTTCCGATATTTCCACAGTTTTTCAAACTGATTCAGCCCTTCTCTTTTTTTTCCGATGTCTTCAGTAACGTATTGGGAAAGAAATGAGACTGCAAACCAAATAGAGAACTGCTGAAATTAAATATAATTTTAAACGGCATGAAATTAAGTAAACCAGAATGGGAAAATAAACAGAGGTCCCAACTTTTGATTGGAGTAACTCTCCTGACTTCAGCACAGTTATGCTAAAAAGATATTGGCCTCTTTGCCTGAATTCTTGCTGTTTAGCTTTAGAGAGAGAAGTGTATGGAAATCAATGTTTCAGCTTTCACAAATGTACATTTAATGAAGAGTTTGAAAAGAACCAACTTTTCATGCCCCACGGAATTACTGAAAAAGATCTTCTGTGTTTGCAACCTTGTTGGCAGTCAGACTGTTTTGGGCAGCAATAATTTCAGTCAGAGGACTGCCATAAAAGTCTGAAAACCCACAGAGCTAATAGAAACCAGTCAGAGAAAGTGAAGACTAAACCAGGAATTCATAGGCAGAGGCCTCCAGCTTTGTTCAGCTGTGTGAGGTCTGGCTGAGTCACACACTGCCATAGCTTGGAGTGGTACATTTAGCTCAGCACCAGACTGAAGGACTGTGAAGACTAGGTCTTGGCTCCAAAGACTTTCCTGGTGTGATTTCATCCAAAGCAGCCAGTAGTTTCCCTGCCTGCTAAGGAACATCCCTGTTTTTCATTCTCTGTCCCTCTATGTTTAAGTTCCCATAAATATCATGGGAATTAATTTGTGTGTCCCTGTTCTAAACTGCGGCAGTGCTATGTATGATGTATCTTTATGTTTTCAGTGTCTTTATAGTGTGTAAATCAGTCACTGTGGACTGATAACAGGCTAACCTTTGGGGAGTGCTACACAAAGAATAGTGAAAGAAGACATGCTGGGAAATGAGGGGAAAGACATAGGTATGATTGCATTAACATATAAACCAAGAATAATACCAGTATGAGTCATTCACCAGGAGAAAAACAGGTCTGGACATTGGCTTACAGGATTTTTGTCTTCATGGACAAGGGCTGATAGATATTTTACATTAAGCACAATTCATCTATCAGGAAGTGGGGAATAAGACAAAATAAAAACCTGTTGCTGTAGTTTATTAAAAGATCAGAAAAGCCCTGCTCATATAATTCTTCAGTTAGATCATATTTTATTTGTTCTCAGAAATGGATCCAATTAGAGTTTTCCACAAGGCAAAACCAAATGTAATGGGTAACTCATGACTTTTTGAGGTTAAACAGTTATCTCTGGCCAAGACTTCACTTTTGACCAAGTGACTGTGAGCTAGATTCTGCTGTCCTGAGCCTGAGTTTAAAAGAAACAGTCAGTTTTACCTGAAGACATTTTCAATTAGTTTCTTTCAGGTAAAATGAACTATGGGTTTTTTACCCTGATGAAAGATGCAGCTAGATAAAAGGCTGGACCAAGGCTGGACCAAGAAGCCTACATTTGACTCTGCTACTGACTCACATAATGACCTCAGGCATATTTCTTAACTAGTCATGTCTTGGCCTCTTAATCTGATGTTAATACTTGCCTCATAGGGGTATTGTGAGGATAGATTTTAATTAGGCATGGATGGATGGAAAAGAGTGTAAGATGCTCTCTTTCAGCTAGCAGTTCTGTAGCAGGTAAGTGTCCAGTGTTATTAATGAACATTGATTCCACCTAGTTTCCCCAATGGCACTCTTACCGTTCTTTCACATGTTCCTGGTAAACTTTTCACCACCCCATAGTGATTTTCAGTCACAATTCACCAATGTATTCTCTGGTGAAAAAAATGTCAAATCAATAGGTCCATTGTTGTAGATTAGTGGCAGAAAATATGGATGATCCAAAACACTATCCAGATCAGAACCGTCCCTGAACATTGGGGAAGTCTGGGCACAGATACAGACCTAAACATTTTTTTTCCTTGATCCTCATCTATTTGATTATTTCCTATATCTACAATAGGCTCAAATAAAATCACAGACACAAACACCCTTGAGTTTTGGGAATGCTAGAACCCAATTCAAAATTCATCATTTACCTCCATCTGTAGTAATAAAGATAGAATTCAAGGGTTTAAACTATTTACTAGAAGTGGGCCTCATCCTCCTTGATTGGATCCACCTCATCATCTCCAGCCTAATTCTGGCCTGCATATTTATACCTGCCTCTGGAAATTTCCACTACAGGCAGTCCCCGACTTACGCGGATCCGACTTATGTCGGATCCGCACTTGCGAACGGGGCTTTCTCGCCCCGGAGGTCGAGGTAGCGGATTGCTACCTGCGAGCTCCGGGGCGAGAAAGCCCCGTTCGTAAGGTGCTCCGGTGCCTCTGGTCTGCTGGAGACTGTCTCCAGCAGACCAGGGGCACCGGGCGGGTTCCCAGAGCAAAGCCTCAGAAGCACGGGAACTGCCGCTGCTGCCGCTTGAGACCCGGTGCCTGTGGTCTGCTGGGGATGGTCCCCAGCAGACCACAGGCACCGGGACTGAAGCCGCAGCCGCGGGGGGGGGGGGGGATCCCGCGCCTCTGAGACTTTGCCAGAGCAAAGCCTCAGAGGCGCGGCACCCCGCTGCCGCTGCTGCACTGCTCCCCGTGTCCCTGGTCTGCTGGGGGGGGGGGCGCGGATAGTGTGCCCCCCCCAGCAGACCAGGCTTTTGTTTTGGACCCTGGAGCAGAGCAGCTGGGGCGCTGCGGATTGGTCCTGCAGCACCCGCTCTGGGCACTACTGGACCAACCCGGCAGCACCCCAGCTGCTCTGCCCCAGGTCCTGATTCAGCCGCTGCCGGTCAGTTTCAGCAGTAGCTGAATCAGGACGCCTGGGGCAGAGCAGCTGGGGTGCTGCTGGGTTGGTCCAATAGCGCCGAGGAGCGGTGCTACTGGAGCAACCCAGCAGCACCCCAGCTGCTCTGCCCCAGGCGTCCCCAAGTCAGCCGCTGCTGAAACTGACCAGCACTGACTACAGGAAGCCCAAGGCAGAGTTGCTCTGCCCCAGGCTTCCTGGAATCAGCGCTCATCAGTTTCAGCAGCAGCTGACTTGGGGAAGCTTGGGGTTCTTAAGTTGAATCTGGATGTAAGTCAGAACTGGCGGTCAGTTTCAGCAGCGGCTGAATCTGGACGCCAGTTCCAACTTACATACAGATTCAACTTAAGAACAAACCTACAGTCCCTATCTTGTATGTAACCCGGGGACTGCCTGTACATGCATCTGACGAAGTGGGTCTTTGCCCACGAAAGCTTATGCTCCAACACTTCAGTTAGTCTATAAGGTGCCACAGGACTCCTCGCCGCTTTTCCAGGGTTTAAACTGTTTTCTTTTAGTTTCAAAACAGCAACAGAAAAGCTATACTAATGACTTCAGCATCTTTTATATCTGCTATGATTTACAAACCTCAGAAAATGCTGAGTTAGAAATGGTAAAGAAATGACCATGTAAGGGAGAGAGAAGATGAATAAAAAGAATGCCAATATTTCACATATGTTTAAGAACAAAAAGCAAATCTGAAACCTTCTAACAATTGAATGGTTTACTGCTAAAGTATGGAGTTTTTAGAAGTTCAGTTTAGAGAAGAAACCCAAATTTCAGTTTGTCTAAATGGATGCTCCAAACCACATGTGATTTTAATGACTAAACTTGTATGACAGAGATTTCCAGACGTGTAAAGACTCTGGGATATTAACAAAGTTGGAAGATCTAATTGTGGCCAACGCAGACTTTTCTTGGCTCGGTTAAGGAGAATTTATATTCGTTAGAGTCATACAGTTTAAGGCCAGAGAGGACCACTAGATCCTCTAGTCTGACATCCTGTATGTCACTGGCCACCAACACCAGCCAGTGCTCTCACACTAACCCCAACAAATGAAATAAAACCAAAGAATTACAGCCCCCAGAAGACTAGACAGTTGTATGCCATAGGCAGAGAATAGGAGAGGCTGACAAGATACCTGCACCCACATATGAGGAGGAAGGTGAACCAGTTCACAAGGTCATTGACAATATGACCTGGGAAAAATTCTTTCCATATTCCACATATAATCATTTGCTTGACTTAAGCATGTGGATTAGAATCAGCCATACAAGCAACTGAGGCTATGTCTAGACTGCAGGCTTCTTTCAAAAGAAGCATTTCTGGAAGAGATCTTCTGAAAACACTTCTTCTGAAAGAGAGCTTCTACACAGCAAAATCACAGCAAAAAAGGGATCTGTTTTTTTGAAAGATAGCGTCTACACTGAATGGACACTCTCTCGCATTTCAGCTGTGATTACTATGGACGAAGTGGCTGCCAGGACACCTGTACTTATTCCTCTTTCCTCTTCTTTTAAAAGAACTCCCTCTTCCCTGTTCACACACTCCTTTTTCTTGAAAGAGCTCTTTCAGAAAAAGGCTTCTTCCTTGTTTCTTCTTCCCTCTGTTCTTTCAACTTTTTTTCGAAAGAACGTGATTGCAGTATGGACATAAGTGAATTTTTTTTCAGAAAAATGGCCATTTTTCTGAAAAAAAAAACTTTAGACAAACCTTGAGAAAAATGCTGAGTACTACTTCAGAGCCTTGTTCCACACAACAAGTCATGAAACCCTGGCCATCGCTGATGCTTCAGAAGTAGGTCAAACAAACAAACAAACAAACAAACAAACAAACAAACAAACAAACAAACCCTCCCAGAATACATTGAAGGGGAAATAAACGTCTTCCTGACCTCTGCCAGTGGCCAGCTGAGAGCCTGAAGACTGAGTTTGATGAACAAAAGTTTGGCTTTATTTTGTTTTTTGGACTAGTTCTTATCTTATTTGGCCACTCTTAGGAAGAATGCACTTAGAATTCATTCTATACCACTGAGAATTCTGTGGCTTTCCTGGGGACCAGGGTGGCATGATGGCTTTTGTTTGTCTGGCATGCCTTCAGAATTTTCAGGATAGTTTACCATTCAGAATGAAAGACTTTTTTTTATAAGTGAAAAAATCCCAGAGTCAGCAAAGGGCTTTTTTACCAAAGTCTGTCTAAGTATTGAGGACTCATGTCCTCTAATTCCAGATCTTTTAAAACTCTGTTTAAAAGTGCTTTCAACCTTTTGTTCCCTCTCTTTTTATATTCTTTCACTTTGGAAGATTATAAATGCAAACACAAAATCAAGTTGAATATCAAGCACATAGGAGTTAATTTTTTCAGAGGGAAAGGGTGATTTTGCTGGCGGTTGGTCACTTTACAGCAAAGAACTTAATAACAATACAGTACAGTGTATACTGCATTCCTGAGGGTGAAATGGTTCTAAAAGGTAATGAAGTAATAAGGCTAAACTAAGGTGGATGGTTCTTATTTTGTCTGAACATCTCACCTTTAGACGCGACACCTGCCACTCTCTGAAGCTAGCTGGCTGCCATTCCATCCAGCACAAATGGAGGAGGCAAGTGATTTCTTCTTGCCCTTCCTTCCTCTTTTGTCCCTATTTAGATTAGCCAGGTAGTCTTTGTGGCTACCTGAGTACAAAGACTGGATGTACCTGATCCCTGCATGTAATAAAGTGGGTAGGAAGAGGTTGCTCGTGTCCTTCCCTCTTTACACACAGGGACAGGCACAAAACTGATTTGTGTTTACCTGGATATTCTGATCCCATTAAGAACAAAAAAGCTTGCAGTAGTTTATTCTGGTTACCTTAAAATCACACATCATTAAACCCAATGGGTTTTTTTCCCCGGGAAGTTCCATGGTTAAAAAATTAAAACAAAAAATTGCTTAGTCCAAAAGGCTTGAGAACCAAGACACTCACACACAGTGTAGGCCAAATCCTAAAAGGCTACATGACACATTTTGCTGCCTGAGGATGCTCAAACATCCACACATGCACTGAACAGAAAACCTCTGTGGAAGCTGCCCACACTGCCACATAGAGGGAGTTGGTAAGACAAGGATATTATGGGGGACATGGCCAGTGGCTTTGAACAGAACTCAAAAGTACAAGTGCCAGAGAAATAATGGTGAGTAAAGGGAAATGTCCACTACCCCTCCCTCAGCACCCTGCAGTGAGCTAGATACAGTCCAGGTTTGTGGCTTTGAAAGCCTCAAAGTTTTGGGATTGAAGATTCTTTTCTTCAGTCTTGTGGTGCTTGAGAGTATTTTCCACAGAGCAAAGTCTTTTTTTTACACAGGCTTTGCCCCATTTCTCAGGATTTTGTCCTGTGCTGATTACAAGACTATTTTCCCTGTGAGAAAAGAATATATCAGTTTTTTCTCTAGATATATATTTTTTAAACCAATACAAAATCTTGTCAGAATTTTGCATAAATTCACATTTCAGTGGCATGACTATAAGTAAGTAAGGCAGAAAGCCCACACAAGTACAGCAACAGTAATTTCTTACTTACACTCACCCGGGCATTTTAAAATGAAAAGTTCGGGTGTCTTTTACAATAGCAAAACCTTTTAATGGCACCAGAGAGGCAGGGGAACTTCACCAGATAACTAAATCCATTGATCTCTAATCCTTTGGGCCATACTTACTCTGGAAGAGTTGCATGAATGGCTGCGATCCAGAACTACACGCTGCCAAAAAAATGCTTAGTACGTTAGCAGCCAACAAAAATGTAAGAGGTCTGCTCGGCATGTGGGAACAACATAAAAAGAAGTGGCTTTTTAGCTTAGCCTGTCAAACGTCAGCATAGAACGCTGATATTAAAATGAAATGGCAGAAATTCTCAATCATATCTTGGATATAGGGGGACTTACGTGTGCTAATTAAAAGGGACGGGGTGGCACTCTAGGCTGCTCTGTTGTAAGTTTCTTCTCAAGTACTCCAGTTCAAAACCTACCTCAGGGAAGAAGCTGCTATTAATGTGCATTTCTTGCAGGCTGAAACATTAAAATTAGAGTTCTATTGAAGGCAGATGCATTTCTTCTGTTTAGGCACAAATACAGCCATCATTCATATCAAACATCAATTATTCTCTGTCTCAATGGCAATGATATTAAGGAATTATGAAAAAATATCCAAATATATTTATAGCTCCATATTAATACCAATATACAGTCATATCTTAATGCATTTCACTCCTTCTTGATAACACTCACTATAATGTAGATAAAAACTAGCATCAGAAATAGGAATGTGTTAAATAAATGGTCATATTGTACATTCTGCATACCCTCACAAACTTATAGAAGAAAAGACAGCAGCTCTTGAATGTAGTGTTTTCAAAGCGCCAGCTGTTAAATTGTTGTTAACTAATAATATTATTACTTAGTATTTTTGCTGTTATTTTTGTATTGTATTTAATATATGAAAGTGGCTATATTTTATTTATGTGCACACACAAACATGCAACATGTATACGCTATATATAGGCTACTTTAACCTTCAGTTTATTGCATTTGTATTCTTTAAGGAAATTGCTAGGTTTGTGACCACAGTGTTATACACAAAATTATTTATAAGCAGAAAAGTCAGTGAGCCATATTTTCAGTTATAGCTGAAGAAAACCCAGCACAAGTCAAATATGGATGTGAGTATCCCATTGTGAACTAAAGATCACTTTGCACATCCCCAGTCCTCAGGCCACAGTGTTCATAGCTGTGTAAATTACAGCCAGGTCAGGGTTGGTCTACACTGTGCCTGTTATTACTGGCTTCATTTATCTAGCCACACATCCAGAGCACCTCACATCTAGCCACATCCCCTAAGCTGGCAACAGTGAGGGGAAGGCAACACTTAGCAGACTCTCAAATTGTTCTATGTTGCTAAAGGATTCTTCTTACTCTGGTGTGACCTCACAAGGCCAGATACACTGGCTCTTCAGACAACGTGGTTAGTCCTCACTGGAGGATTTGGTTCAGAATTTATGTGAGCAAATGGCCCTTGTATGTTCAACTCACCTGTTTGTAGGCGCAAATACTGCCTATGGGAGCTAATTCAGCAGGGCACAATTAGGGACTCATGGGAAAATTCTACTCTGCATATGAAATTATTAGCTGTAGTGAATTCAATAGGAGTTAATTCTCAACACACCATAGAATGCATTCAGTTCCACTGATGTGATTTTCAAATGTGCAGAGCACCCACAAATCACACTGAAATCAGTAGGAACTGTAAGCACCTCTGAGAAAGAGGCAGTCTCCTGTATTCTACTGAGATAAAAGTCAAGACACAATGCAAATGAAAAATATTAAACCCCATATATAGAATGGCTGCATATACTTGTTCTATGGAAAAACTAGAACATAATATCCAGCCCTAATTCTACCAGCTTCCTTTTTTAGTTTACATTAATGACATATCACAACATTCTCTCAAGGTATGGCTACACTGTTGGGGCTTTTTTGGGGGGGGGGAGGAAGAGGTATGCAAATAGCGCTCATATTTGCATACCTTCTTCCATTATTTTCCCTAGAAGAGGCTTTTCCACCATTTGGCCCTGTCTACACAGGGCCAAATATTGGGAAAAAACCCCTCTTTTGAAAGCCCCTGTAAACGTCGTTTTACAAGGAAGAAAGGAGCTTTTGAAAGAGGAGGTTTTCTGACATTTGGTCTTATGCAGACGGGGCCAAATGGCAGAAAAGCTTCCTCCAGGAAAAAAAACAGAAGAAGGTATGCAAATACGAGTGCTATTTGCATACCTCTTCCTATAATACCCCCAGCGTAGCCATACCCTGAGAGGGGTAGCCTGTTAGTCTATAACTAAAAAAAAATAAAAAAAACCAACAAATGGTCCTGTAGCAACTTAGGCTATGTCTACACAGCAAAGTTATTTTGGAATACCCACTGTCATTCCAAAATAACTATGCGAGCATCTACACAGCCATTCCATTATTCTGAAATAATTTCAAAAGAAAGGGCAGCTTCTTCCAAAATGTGTAAACCTAATTCTATGAAGAATTACACCTGTTCTGAAGTAGGGATTTCAAAATAAGACGTGTGTAGATACTCCACTTCTGCTATTTCAAAAAAGCCCCTCACCAGGGCCATTCTAAGTTATTCCTCTTCAGTGCCTCCTGGGGCTCTAAATCGAGATAGCGTACCTACATTAGGGAAGCTTGGACTAATTTTGAGCCTTCCCTGCAGTGTAGACATGCTATTTTGAAATAAGCTATTTTGGAATAACTATTCTGGAATAAGGTTATTTCGAAATGAATGTGCAGTGTAGACATACCCTTAGGGTGCGTCTACACAGCACTTATTTTGAAATAGAGCACTCTTCCTCTGACTTCCCTTACTCCTCATACAATGAGAGTTACAGGAGTAAGAAGTCCTCCAGCTTGACTGTATTTTGACATTATTTCAAAATACCACTAGTTATTCCGAAATAATGTTGCTGTGTAGACGTACCCTTAGATACTAACCAAAATAAAATATAGATAGTGTAGTATCATGAGCTTTCATGGGCACAACCCACTTCTTCATATTTGTCACATGAAGAAGCGAGTTGTGCACACAAAAGTTCATGATACTATCTATATTTTTTTTGTTAGCCTCTAAGGTGCTATAGGGCCATTTGTTCTTTTGTAAGTTTTTCACAACATTCTCTGGAAGTCAAAGGCAGTGATAGAATGAGCTCCAACTCTTTATGTTCTCCCATAACAGAGCACAATGCAACACTGGCACAAGGAATCATGTACATTCAATTGTGTATTATCCTCCCAGAGCCAAGTCCTGCTTCTCTTACTCATGAAAAAAATCCCATTTAATTCAATGGGCATTTTGCGTATGAGAAAGGAGCAACAGAGATCCCCCACTGGTACTCACTATATATTTGTTTGCAGAGCGGCCAGAACATACACGCTGAGTTCTCACTGGTCTACCTGATGTCTACAGAACCAGTCCCTTGAAGGGAAAATTTGATTATGTGAACAAAAAATTAAGCAGGTAATGAGAATGCAAAGGATTTTTGATGAGCCTTTTTTCTGCTCCACATTTCAAAGTATTAAACATAGAGTTTCAACCAAAACACTTCCCTTTATAAACCAAATTTTATTTTTAAACAAGGTTTTTATGAGCTTCAGAAAATAGTATCAGATGCACATGAAAGCAGAATATGTAGAAGCAACAAATGCTAATCTACTTTGCTCACCCAAAAGGTGCAAGTTGTTACAAAGGCTTTTCTCTATGCAAGACTGTGTCAGATTTGCAGGACTTTAGAACAATCTGCCCTCTCTTGTCTAAAATTAGATATTAGTCTACCAAGTGAATGATAGCTCTAGTTTTTTGTTTGTTTATTTTAACTCTTTAACAAAGCTTCAGGGGTGTCAGACTGAACTCTTGAAAATGTGGATTGTCATGTCTTTCTTCTGATTATTTAGCCTTATCCCAGTCCATATGGCTTGTTTGATCAGTTTTCACTGCTGTTCTGATAAAATCCAAATGCATTCATTACTATTTATTTATTTATTATTTATATGCATTATCATTAAATTCTAGATAATGATCCACTGGATATTATTTTTTGGACCCGAAGAACTGGCCTGTTGAGCAGACATTGATTTTTCATGGTAGAATAACTTATCAGAATTCTGGCAGAGGCCCAGAGATAAAGCTCCTGATTAGACTATGGACTTGACACACCTGAGTGCACATCCAATGACAATCCCCAGGGAACCTTATGTTTTCACAGGTGGGCTTCAGCTAAATTAGCAATGGGATTATGTCTTTGATTCCTTTTTTCCTCCTGGCTTACCCAAAACACAGACAAGGTATATCCGTCAATTTAGAAACTTTATTTTATGTGCTCTTGAGTCAATTTATAATGACTCCAATGTCTTTTTTGCCCTCTACTCATGCAAGGACCAAAGCAATGACAGCTGATCATAAACATCTTAATTTCCCTTTAGCTGTTGCAATTTTAAAGCTGAAAAAATCCTCCCATTTCTCCTCTCCCCCCCAAAAAAGTTTTTAAATTGAGTTTTCAGAAGGTCACATTGCTGTTCTATAGACATATTAATGCTGATGCACTTTTCAACTCGTGTTCCTTTAGGAATTATGGATGGTTCTTTTCACCTAATGATTTTTTCCACCAAATAAAACAGTGTAAAATCTATAGGCTTCTAGGAAGATTTCTGGTTAGAGTTCTTTGTAATAGTTCTATTTCTTCTGCAGTGGGGATGCCAATATGCATCTCTGTTTGATCTGATCCCTACATGACAGGTGAATGTTTGTTCAGGGGTAAGAAAATAGGAATTGTATCCCTAGAGGTTCCATGTGTGACTTGTGGAAGAAATAAAGAGCAGACATTATTTATTTGCAGAATTTTAATTAATAAATAATATTGCTCCTCTTTATCTACTTTTAAGTTTAAATTAATAGTTCCAGTGGTAATAATAACCTAATTTCTGTATTTATAGAATACAGGCATGTATCATAGCATCATGTGTCGATGGAGTGCCACATTTTTATAGAAAATCATATACTATCACTAAAGCTATTCATTAGCATTCAGAAGTAATTAAATCTCAGCCAGGATTGCCATCTACTTGCTGAAATGATACAAACAAAAGTCTGAATGTTCCATCTTTGTTTAGTTCAGATGTGAGGTATATGGGCTGGATTTGCTGAGCTGAGCTACAACCAGATAACAGAAAACTATTGGTCAGGTAGAAATGTCTAGTTTCATAGTGAATTTTAATAGTTCTGCAATCAATATTAAGGTTGTGATACAATTATAAAATCTATGTTAGTTAATACAGCACCACCAGCTCCATGTATGTCCATGCTGTTAAACAGCCAACTAAATCCTAACCCTAGAACTGTTCTTAATTTCCACAAGAGACTACAATAATAAGTGCTTCATCTTTTTCTTTAAACTGGTGAACTGTGACAGTTATTTTGCAACTTAACAACTCTGCAAATTATTCTCATTTCCACTCTGGCATTACTCCTCACTGAGCTCATTTAACTAGTGTTAAGTGTAAAACACTTTAGCAAGGTAAGGTTTGTGTATCCACCAAGCTAGATTAATGCACAAGAGTAATTTCTGGAATTGGTTAAACATCTCTAACACTGAACTTCAGGAAAGTAGGATTGATGAGTTGAACTATTAGGTGCTGAAGTGTAGAGCAAGAAGAGAAGACGTCTTTCTTGTGATAATTGAAATCATTTCAATTCATTTCCTTCTTGGTTGGACAGAAACATGTTTTCAATAGTGAAGAAGTCTTGAGGGAATGCACTGACCTAACCAGTCATATAATGCAAGAAGTTAATGGACAAAAATGATATTCATCTTCAGTTTATAATAGCTTTTTATTTCACAGAACTTAAACTCTACACAGTCAAAGTGTATTATAAGAGCAACCAGTACATTGGTAGATATGTGACCTTTGTTTTATGTAAAAATTATTGTGTCGGTGGCAAAATAAAATAAAAAACCCCTAACATAAATTTTGATGCCAAGATAATAAATTATAAATTATGAAAATCTAAAGCACCAAACAACTTGTACGCAACATTCCTGTCTCTTAGCAACGAGCCAGGGAAAGCAGCTTGTTGATAGGAATAGAGCAGACAGAATTGTTTTGCAATGATTACCACCAAGGAACCAGGAACAACATTTTAACACCTGCCTTAGGGCACTTCTGCACCTAGCTATCCATCTCTCCAGTGGCCCACAAAGCCTGGGCTCTGTGCCAAAAGGCTTCTGAGGCCTACCTCTCTACCAGAGCAGGCCCACTATAAAAAAAATACAGGGACCCCAGAGGAAAGATCAAAGAGGTGGAGTTCAGGTGTGTTGCACACTTGTGCCATGATTCTACTCCTTTAAATGCTTTCTTATGAACAATGTGTGATCATTAGTGTAAATGTTTATTTCCCCCCATCCCTATCTCTTTAATGTTATGTGTCTCATTTAAAGTCAGTGTTATGAATGAATGTGGACAAGTATTTGATAGTGTGCCAACTTTTTTTTTATTCTTAAATATCTAGCATTAAAATCTGGAGTAAATGTTTCTTTCAAGAGCAGAAAGTTATTGTTTCATTGCCAGATTGATCACAGCTGATTTAATGATGTTCAAAGAGAGTATCTCCAGAAAAAGAGTGCAAACACATGAAAGATTTAAAAGGGCTTGAGTTTTAATAGGTCACAGACCCACCTCTGAGGTGGATCTTTCTCCCAGGTAAAGAGCCACTGAGGGAGGCAGAGGTGAGAGCAGGGGCAGAGGGAAGTGGAAGAGGGGTGGGAGAGGGCAAAAGATAAGGAAAGAAGAGAGAACTCAGGGAGAGGATGGGTTAAGATGTTGAAGGAGAGAGAAAACAATGGATACAAAGGAGAGAAAATAAAACAAGAAGAGATAAAAAAGAGAATAAAAATAGGTGATGGAAGGAGAAAAAGGAATGGAGTCATGCAAAAACAGAAAAAAACCCAGTAAGCAAATTTTATTTCTCCTGCAGAAATGCATGCATCACAGAATGGCTAAAAGGATAATTTAATTCTGAGTGGCTGAAAACTTATCACTGACTTGTGAGACCCAGTGCTTCTTTCACTTTAAGTCCCAAGTGAGTCTGTGCATTGATCAAAGTCTGCAAGCCAGTTTAACCCATAACCCTCTCTATTCCCACATTATACCTAAATTTGTTAGGTGACGGGATAGTGTTAAACATTTTTCCATCAGCCTACCTTTGCTGCTGTTGGCTGTAACACTTACTGGACCAAAGTGCCCAAACTTGCTAGGAATATATGGAGCTGAATGGTAAGGCATTCATTTGGAAAGAAATTGTGGCCTAGAGGTCAAACTCCCACTGCAGAAAGTCCATTTTTAATTTGTCACCTAAAATAGACAGATTTCAGCTACACTGCTGAATATAAATGTTCCTGCTGCTGCAGAGTAACATTGAACAAATAAATGGGTTAACCCACCTCAATTTTTTTCCCCTTAGAATCCTGACAGAATTGGTCATTGTGTCCTCTAAGACTTTAAGGCTCACCAGGCAAAAGTGGGCTTTCTCCTTCACTTTTCTTTTGGGTGATTGAAGATGAAGTCCTGCTCACTGCACATCCTTATGTGAGAGAGTTTAACACAGTATCTCCAGGCTGTACAGTCCCAGCATGCAGTGCTGCACACTGGCAGTAGTTCAGCTGAAGACTAAAATTTTGGCTCAGTGACAGCAGAGCTGCCAAGAGTTGGCAACAAGAGACTCACAGGGAAGCAGCAGGCTGCTAAACCCTTTCACATTTTTAATTAGATCCACACACCCATGTCTTTGAGCTATCATAAATATACAGATGACATAGAGAGCATTATTTGGGGTAAAAAAAAGAAAAAAGAGAAAAAGAAAACTACTGTGGTATCTTACTTTATTAAAATAATTTACCTACAGCTAGTCTTTGGAACCGAGGAGGAAAAAAAGAAAAGGGAGTAGTGACATTTAGCTCAGATGAAAGTCTCTCTTTAACAACAGTAAATTCACCCCACACACTGTAAATGCGGGTCCCAGAGATGACAGACGCACAGACTTAGTTGCAATAGCATCACCAGGAGAGGGCATTATCGACAGCAACTGCAACATGTAATTTCCCAGCAGAGCTATATGTTCAAGCTATAAGTATTCTTATGTGTATATCTTGCTATGATGGTTGTTGTTAAAACTATTTGTTTTTTTCCCCTTGTGCTGTTGTTACTATTTTCTAAGTACTTTGATACATTCAAAGCCCACCCTCCCCTTTTAATTCCATAAAGAGGCTTTTCTCATTCAATTCTTCTAAACCTTTCTTCTCCTCTGACTTGCCACAGTTGGTTGGTTTGTTTAATTCAATCCTTTTTTAGTCTATTTTAACAGAACAATTTCCCCCATAGCTGGCTACTTGTAATAGATTGGTTTACACCTTTTCTGATTTGATATCAGTGTGAGTTTACAACAGTAAAAGCTCACTTGAAATACAATTGTATCAGGAACTTATGCCATCCTAACAGACAGTCCAACATATAGTGTCCAGGGCAGTTGACATTTGGAGCAATACGTCACAGCTCCTTTATTATGAAGTCTTAACAGTTTACTCAGAATGTTGTTCGTCCATCGTGTTAGAAGAGGACCTTGACATCTAACGAGTTGAGGGCTGTCCACGGAGTGTCCGCAGATGGCTGATAAGGCCAATGCAGGCACGAAATGTTCTGCCACATGTCGGGCAGATTTGTGCAGGCACCATTGTTGCACTGTTTGCAACTCTGGCTTTACGGAGTGCTCGCTTCTCTTGTGCTATGGTTGTCCTTCTGGCTTCAGATGTTTGACAGCCTTGGTGGATCAGCATGCGCCATGTCGATCGGTCTTGTGCCAGGGTCTCCCAGGAGGTGGTGTCGATTTCCAGGGACTTGAGAGAGGCTTTAAGCGTGTCTTTGTATCTCTTCTTTTGTTCCCCGTGCGATCGCTTTCCTTGAGACAGCTCACTATAGAAGAGCTGTTTAGGGATGCGATGGTCTGGCATCCTTGCAACATGGCCAGCCCAGCGTGTCTGGGCTTTCATCAGCAGGGTGTGAACTGACGGCAGGCCTGCTCTAAAAAGGACTTCTGTGTCTGGTACCTTATCCTGCCACCGGATCCTCAGAAGTCTGCGGAGGCAAATCATGTGGAAGTGGTTCAGTTGCCTAGCATGCCTCCTGTATACAGTCCAAGTCTCACTGGCATACATCAGGGTAGTTAACACTACTGCTTTAAGCTTTGTAGCAAGGCTTATTCCACGGCGGTCCCACACTTGGTCAGCAGTCTGCCGAATGCAGAGCTTGCCTTGGTGATTCTGCAGTTGACCTCGATGTCAATTGTCACTGCGTGGGAGAGGGTGCTGCCAAGGTATGTAAATTGGTCCACTGCTTGCAGCTTTTGTCCCTTCACTGTGATGGTGGGCTCTTGATGCTGGGCTTTCGGTGCTGGCTGGTGCATCACTTTGGTTTTCTTTGTGTTGATGAGAAGGCCGAAGTTGTCGCATGCTGCTGCGAATTTGTCCATGCTGGCTTGCATTTCCAGCTCTGATCCAGCATTCAGGGCGCAGTTGTCAGCAAAAAGGAAGTCTCGTAGCACAGTCTCCTTTATCTTGGTGACAGCCTGGAGTCTTCGCAGGTTGAACAGTTTCCCATCAGGTCCTGTATCTCAGGGGTGTATGGGGTGTTCAGGGAAGGGTAGCACTTCTGGTGTAGGGGCATGTCGTGCCCTTTCAGGGCAGCTCGTCCACCTTTGGTCCCCACTTGTCACTCAGCTCTCACCTGTGGCTCCTAGTAGCTGTAGCATGCGCAGCGGCCACACCCCGGGCAACAGCTTCGACAGGCTGGCTAAACCAGGTTGAGAGTAGCCATCGGGTGATTGACCTTTGGTGAAATAGGGACTTGTCTATCCCATGCATGTGAAGACAGACTCCGGTGGATTGAGAGGATGAGATCTAGAATAGATCTAGAATACGACCAACGGACATAAAGGTAGTTTCTGCAAGCGATGTGGTACGCTAAGAGCACGGCAAGACACGAAAGATGCCCTGGTCAACCACTGCGCCCAGCCCATCTCCAACCATCTTGACTTTAGTCCTGCCATTGGAGCAAGATGGAATCTGGGAAGAGAGAGTGAGGCTGATTACTCAGAATATAAACTATGGCTATATCGTGAACCTGTAGCATAAAAATGTGCCCAAAGAATGTTGCCAACTGGACTCATGGGCTAGTGGCTGCTTCTTGTGTTTCTCTTAAGAGTAACAAAATCTAGCAGTGTAATAAAATACTTTTAATGCTGCAGAGAGAAAGAAAAGGAACTGTGTGTCCTGTGTGAGCTCAAATGTTATAAATAGATACTAAAGCAAACATCAGAGAAATTGCTGCACAGAGAGATCAACAAGTCATGTATATTTTACATTGCCCAACTATTCTGAACCACTAGCCACACATTGCTGATGAATGCTGAATGAACAAGCCAAATGCTACACATTTTGGATGTCTGTAAAGTTATTTGCTTCCCCTTTCCTTCTTTTTTTTTCATTGTCCATCATATCTCACTTTTGTATATTCATGTTCATACTTTGTCAGAAGCTGAAAATGTGAATAAAACTGAGATTCTCCAGTTCAGTTACACAGGGGATGAGACAGTGCCAGCTCCTCAGTTTTCATTTCAGTAGGCACAAAACCCATGAATATCAACAGCAACCTGCCTGGCATTTCAGCTGTGCAGAGCCACACCATTCCAAAGGGTATGTCTACACTGCCACCGTAGTTTGAAGTAGGGTGGCTAATGTAGGCATTCTAACTTGCAAATGAAGCCCGGGATTTAAATATCTCGGGATTTATTTGCATGTTCCCGGGTGCCACCATTTTTAAATGTCCTGTAGTTCAAACGACCTGCCCGCGGCTAAACGTGGCACGGGCTAGGTCGTTCGAATTAAAGCTCCTAATTCAAAATACCGTTACAACTCATTTAATCCGAACTAAGGACTTAGTTAAATCCTGGGCTTCATTTGCAACCCCGGTTCCCTGATTTGCCTACCTAGCTTGAATTAACGAGCTAGTGTAGACATACCCTTAGAAGACATTTAGGAGTAAATTAGAACTAAATAACAGCTCAAAATATTGAGATCCAGGACCAGTGGCTGTAAACAATCATTATGGGACCATAGGAAACTTGGCCACACTTATAATAAGTGGACATCGAGCTAACTAAAATCATGCCAGACCACGGATGTTGCCAGATCAGAGAGTGCCAGACTAGAAAGGTTCAACGGCTCAAAGCCTTTCTGAAAATCCAAATTCACTGTATTCACTGGATCACCTTTGTCCAGATGCTTGTTGCCGCTGTCAAGGAATTCGAATAGATTGGTGAGGCATGATTTTGCTTTACAAAAGCCTCTCCAACCTATTGTGTTCCTCTGGGTGACTGTAAATTCTATATAAAACTTTCACCATTTACTGTAGCTTCAATCAATTTTCCTGGCATTAAAGTTAGGCTTAATAGCCTTTAACTGTCAGGACTGCCTCTGAAGCCTTATTTTAAAATATAAATTGATGTTATATTATCTAGCTCGGTTGTCTGGTATTGAGTCTGATAACAGAGAAAGTAACATGCCCACAGTTAATATTCTGCAGTTTCCTATTTATCTTTCAGCAGAACTGTTAGGTGAATACTGTTTAGTCCTGATCACTTATTAACATTTAATTCATGAGTTTGTCCCAAAACCTCCTTTATTGATACCTCAGTTTGGGACAATTCCTCAGATTTGTCACCTAAAAAGAATAATTCATAGAATCATAGAATCCTACGGTTGGAAGAGACTTCAGGAGGTCATTGAGTCCAGCCCTCTGCCCAAAGCAGGACTAACCCCAACTAAATCATCCCAATGAGGGCTTTTTCAAGCCAGGACTAAAAATCTTCTAGTAATTAATATGTGGGAATCTTCCTGTCATCCTCTGCAGGCAAGACCAATGCAAATAATCCATTTAGCTTCTCCTCAACAGTCTTCTATTTCTTGTGTAGTCCTCTAGCACCTTGATCATCTGGTGGCCCTGCTGATTATTTAGCAGACATTCAGTTTCTAATATATTTTAAATATTTTTATATTAGTTTTTGTGTCTTCTTCTAGTTGCTCTTCAAAATACTCGATGAGCTTAAACACAAAAGAAAAAAAATCCTTGGCAAGGATTCTTGGCAATTCTTGGAAAAGAAATCCTTGGCAAGCTTAAACACAAAAAGAAAGCTTATAAGAAGTGGAAACTTGGACAGATGACAAGGGAGAAGTATAAATATATTGTTCGATCTTGCAGGGGTGTAATCAGGAAGGCCAAAGCATAATTAGAATTGCAACTAGCTAGGGTTGTGAAGGGTAATAAGAAAGGTTTCTATAGGCATGTTAGCAATAAGAGGGTGGGTCAGGAAAGGTGTGGGGTCCCTTACTGGAGGAACGAGGTACCCTAGGCTATGGCTATACTACGAACTTTTTCTGGAAGAGGAAATGCAAATGGAGTACTCCTTCGTATATCTCTTGCTCTCATTTGCATATTTTTGAAAAAGAAGGGATCTTGCGCAAAAGGGGGGGTTTGCGCAAAGAGACACCAGCTACACAGCTTTTTTGTGCAAAAACCTCTTCCGCAAAAAGGATCAGAAGAGAATATGAAAATGAGAGCGCAAGATATGCAAATGAGTGCTCCATTTGCATTTCCTCTTCCAGAAAAGTTTGCAGCGTAGCTGTAGCTCTAGTGACAGATAATGTTGGAAAAGCTGAAGTACGCAATGCTTTTCTCTGCCTCTGTCTTCACAGACAAGGTCAGCTCCCAGACTACTGCACTAGGCAAGACAGTATGGGAAGGAGGTGGACAGACCTCAGTGAAAAAAGAACAGGTTAAGAACTGTTTAATTGGACTTACACAAATCCAAGGGGCCAAAATTAGTGCATCTGAGGGTGCTGAGGGAGTTGGCTGATGTAATTGTAGAACTATCAAGACTGATTCCCGACTCTGGCACAAGGAATGCAGAAGTGGGGGCCCGCAAAAGTACCCCAAAACCTTATCTTTCCAGGCTTTGGCAAAAAACTTCCCCCCAAAATCCTAAAAAACCTAGATTGTGGGGATAAAAATCCACTGCCACCATCAAATGCTTTTGAACCCACAAATAGGGGGTGAACACTTGAAACCAACCACAGGGCACCCCAAGCTCTTTTCTCCAAAGAATTTGAAAAAGAAAGAAAAAATATAAACTGCAATCTGTGGCTGCTATCCCCTAGTCAGAGGCATGCAGATCCCACAGACGGATTTTCCAGGACACAGAAATGAACCAATACCAGGTTAATAAAAAAAAAAGAAAAAATGTTTATGGTCAAAACAATACTCCTGTTGCAAGCATGATGACTAGATGGAAAAAGTCACCAATTAATATACTCATGGGGACTCCCATGGGCCAAAACTTAGTTACAAAGGAGAGGAAAACCCATTTCTAACAGCACAGACATCAGATCCACAGTCCCACAACAGAAAACAATAAAACCTAATGGATTTATCTAGGCTTTGCCCTTCTTACAGATGGTGAAGAGTCTTTTCTTGGAGAGGGACATGTCTTCTGTCCCTCTCAGTACCTGGGAGCAAATTCGCTCAGAGACAAAGGAGGGAAAACCCCAAAATTCCTTTGTCTCAGTTTGAAATCCTTATCTGCATTTCTATGGGCCGACTGCTACCTGGCTAGGTACAGTTAACCCCCTAGTCCCCAGGCTGCTAGCCATCCCTCAAATCCATGACAAGAGCCATTGGCCATTATCTTTGAAAACTCATTATGATCATGGAAGGTCCCAGACAATTAGAAAAAGGCAAATGTAGAGCCCATTTTTTAAAAAAGGAAGATGGACAACCCAGGGAACTACAGTCTGGTGAGCCTCATCTCAGTCACCGGGAAAAAAATGGAGGGAACCTCAAGGAATCCACTTTGAAGCACTTAGAAGAGAGGAAAGTGATCAGGAATTGTCAACATGGATTCATCAAGATCAAGTCATGCCTGACTAACCTGATTGCCTTCTATGACAAGATATATTGCTCTGTGGAAATGGGGAAGCAGTGGATGTGATATGCCGTGGCTTAGCAAAGATTTTGATATGTTCTCTCACAGTATTCTTGCTAACCAATTAAGGAAGTATGGCTTAGATAACAGACTGTAAGGTGGATAGAAAGCTGGCTAGCTTGTCCAGTTCAACAAGTAGTGATCAATGGCTTGATGCTTGGTTGGTGGTCGGTATCAAGCAGAGTGCCCCAACGATAGGTTCTAGGGCTGGTTTTGTTCAACAACTTATTAATGACTTGGATGAGGAGAGAGATTACACCCTCAGAAAGGTTTCAGATGACACTAAACTAGGGGTAGAGGTAGAGGGCAGGGATAGGGTCCAGTGTGACCTAGACAAATTGGAGGATTGGGCCAGAAGAAATCTGATGAGGTTCAACAAGAACAAGTGCAGAGTCCTGCACTTGCAACAGAAGAATCCGAAGCATTGTTACAGGCTGGTGACTGACTGGCTAAGTAGCAGATTGGCATAAATGGATCTGGGGATTACAGTGGATGAGAAGTTGGATATGAGTCAACAGAGTGCTCTTGTAGCCAAGAAGGTTAATGACATAGTAGAGTGCATGAGGAGGAGCATTTTCAGCAGATCTTGAGAAATGATTATTTCCCTTTATCCGGCATTGGAGAGGCCACATCAGGAGTATTGCGCTCAGTTCTGCCCCCTTCTCCATTTCAGAAAGGATGTGAAGACACTGGAAAAAGTCCAGCCGAGGGCAACAAAAAAGATTAGGGGGCTGAAGCATGTGACTTATGAGGAGAGGCTGAGGGATTTGGGCTTGTTTATTCTACAGAAGAGAAGAGTGAGGGGGAATGTGATAGCAGCTACTTGAAGGGAAGTTCCAAAGAGGACAGAGAGAGGCTGTGCTCAGTGGTGACAGATGACAGAACAAGGAGCATGGTCTCAAGTTGCAGTGGGGAAGGTCTAGGTTGGATATTAGGAAAAACTATGTCATTGAGATGGTGGTGAAGCACTGGAATGGGTTACCTAGGTAGGTGATAGTATCTCCATCCCTTGAAGTTTTTAATGTCTTAATTTGACAAAGCCCTGTCTGGGATGATTACTTGGGATTAGTCCTGCTTTAGCAGGGGGTTGGACAAGATGACCTCTTCTAACTCTATGATTCTGTGATTCAAATTCTTTTTGGCCTGCTTATTTATACCTTTACACTTGACTTGCCAGCGATTATGCTCCTTTTTTTGTCCTTAGCAGGATCGACTTCAGGTTTTTAAAGGATACATTTTTGTCTTTTAGCTGCCTCTTTTCTTCTGTGGTTTAGCTATGGAGTCTTCTAATTTTTTTAAATTTGTATTTGGTATTTTTAAAGTTTCCATGAATCTTGTTGGCATTTCACTTTTGTGACTTCTTTTAATTTCCATTTAATTAACTTCCCCATTTTGTGTGGTTCTCTTTTTTGAAGCTAAATGCTACTGTAGTGGGTTTCTTGAGTATTTGCCCCCCTACAAGGATGTCACATTTAATTATATTCATATTGTCCTCATTTCTGTCAGCAAAATACTTCTAATAGTTTTTAGCAAGCAAACTGATTATGGTTATAAACAAAGCAATCATTTTATCTGCTGTAAATATTTCCTATATACACCTCTAATATTTCCACTGTATAATGCAAACCCCCCATCTCATACATTATAACTGGGCTAGCCAGGGGTCCAAACAGCTAATGCTTTGTCTAACCAGCAGTATTTACCCACTCAATTCTGCTCCTGTGGACATCACAGAAGCAGAATTGTAAAATTTCCATTGATTTCAAGGTTGGACCTGAAGTGATAAGCCCATTAAAACAGAGGGACAAATATTTTATTAGTGTTTTTTCCTCCTGCGCTCAGAAAAAAAGAATACTTACAACTGGATTGTGCAAAAGTGGCTGAATGCAGCACGACTTGCTCATAAATTCCAGAAGGATTCTTATTTTAGCATTTTTTTAATGTTTTTTCCCTTATAAATTAGAACTGCAGAGGATTTATTCAGCGGGCCAGAACTAATTGGGAATCTCTCTGTTTTTAAACGATTAACCCCACAAAATTCTACTCTGAAGGTGACACTACAGTTTGTGCGTGTGAAAAGTGTATGTGACCAGATGTCCTGATTTTATAAAGGCAATTTTGACATTTGGAGCTTAGTCTTACATAGGTGTCTGTTACCCTGCACCTTGTCCACATTTTTCATGAAAACCTGTCTTCATTAAAGTCAATGGGAGTTATGTCACTGACTTCAATGGGGCCAGAATTTCATCCTTGACATTATCTTTTTATACATCCAGGGATTGTATTAGCCCTTATGGCCAAAGAATCACACTGGGATCTCATGTGTAAACTTTTTCTCCCCTCTTCCAGAGGATCTTCTTTTGCACGTTAAGTTTAGAAGAGTGAAGGAGGAGAAGTCAATCACTAGGGAAGAGGGATCAGATGGTTCAGAGGTCAGAGCACTGACCTTTACCACAAATCTATTTGCTGATGAAATGTAGCTGAGTTCAAAAGAAAATCTAGCAGGGAGGCTTGGGCCTTTCCCTGTTAGAAGAGTTTTTTTGCCAGAAGCTGTCAATGTCCATGGTGTATTGTAAAATTGCATAACTATAGAGCTCACATTGATGTGTCTGTATAAGCCTCAGTGGGTCAGGACTGCTACTCTTTACCAGAAAATCAAGGCAGCAGCTCTATTTACACAACACAATGTTTAATAACTGTAATTGCAGTAGATTGGATGGGCAGAATTTTGGCCTGGTGCTTATCATCAGACAGAAATCACAACACACTCTCATCCCATATAGAAGCTGACCCTGAAGACAATGGAAGTGTTCCTTCCCCCCCTCACCCTGTCTTCAGTGAGTCCTACTAATAGTAAGTTAGCTTCTAACCACCCACCCTCATCTATGAAGTGCCCAGAACAAGTGATGATATTTTAATTCTTTTATTCTGTGACAAAGTCCCAGCTACAAGTAGCAAGACACATAAAGAAAATGATACACAATCCACCAAACTTAATTCCAACATTCTTCTCTCATTATGGGACAGATCACATAAATGGTCAAAACATCTATGATAATGCTACAACCCCTTAAATAGCAAAGCAGCAGATTTTTAGAGGGTTATGACTGATGGTACCAATTTTACTACCTCGTTTATACTCTGCTCCAGACATTTACTGGACTCTCTTCTTTTGGCTTCATCTTTGGCTTAATCTTTTCTAACCATTGCTTGCTTAAAAGAAAAGAAAACCAGCTATAAATATTTTCATGGTATGGATTTTGCATGATTTTTTTGCAAAAATATAACTTCTCAATGATTCATAAGAAACTGAGTTGAGGCTTTGTCAAAATCAGGAACCTTAAAAAAGACTGACAATGGATTTGAGCTGTAAATTTTGAATGAAACTGGAAATTAGATGTTTCATATGGTGAACATTTTTCTGAGCTCTGATCCCTACCTCTACTAACCTACATCTATCACAGGTATAGTAATATATTCTATATTAAAAATCTCCAAACATCTAAAAGACTTTCACTTGATCCTAACAAAAAGGATTTAGAAGTGTATTTATCAACACCATTTATTCTGCTGTTTTCTCATGCTTCCATATTGAAATCCTGTATTCATCTGGGGCCAGAGTCTGATGCCTTTATTCTTGTGTGATAGCAAAAAAGACAGTAGGCAGCACTAGAGTTGGTGTCAGGAAACTTGGCTCTGCTACTGATATGTTCTGTAACTGTGGACCAGTCATTTCACCTCTCTATGCCTGTTTTCCCTTCCACTCTTTGCCTTTCTTAGTTGAAGCATTAAGGCAGTAAAGTAATAGAAATAATAAATAATAATATACCCTAATTCATGAATCATTGACTTTAATGGGAATACTCACATCAGGTGCTATTTGCTCTGAGTGAGGCTCCTAATGAAGAACAACTCTTTTCATCTGTCTAGTCTCTAACTTGTGTGTGTGAGAGAGAGAGAGATGAAAAGGAAAAAAAAAAAACACTAAACCTGTTATTATTGCAGTGTTTAAAATTCACCCAGGAGGTTCATTATGTTGCTGTCCACAGAAAGGAAGTTAGTGGGGCACATATAATATGTTATGAAGAAACATGAACAACCCTGCAGGGCCTCTCTCCTCCCTTGAGGGTCAGTAATTATTTCACAGGCCATTTCAGTGGCTGTTTATGTTGGACCTAGATGAAGAGCAGTGGGATTATCTTCCCTTAAATCAGATGCAATATTGAAAGCATCCGATGAGACAGTGCTATGTCTACTGGGCACAACAGTAACTTCTGTGGTAAAAGCTCTGCTCTTTTAGCCAATTAATTAGCAACAGAGGAGCCCAGCCACTTAGTAACTAGTTTCCACATTGTCATCTCTACAGAGAATTCTCATAAGTTTCTATCAGACTGGCCTGCAGCATCAAAATGCACTGCCAGGCGTCTGACTAGGGTTCAGGACCTTTACATATTGGGACAGGAATGCTGTTGAGAGGGATGTGTTTGGAAATCAAGGGTTAGTGCTAGCTATTTGCTTCAAGGGACCCCTTCCAGGAGCTGTGTTCACAGCAATTTTGAGGGAAGCTGGCACCTTCCAGGATAAAAACTACTGCTGCATTGGCTAGTAAAAAGGCAAAGTACTTCATGATGATGGATGTGTGAAAATGACTTTCCAAATGCTATATTGCACACCCAGTTTTTCCTCTGGGGAGAGGATGGAAGAGGAAACAAACCACATGTGAGAGACATTAGTCATGTTACTGCAAGGCGTTCAAATACTACAATGATGTGGGCAGATTAAGAACCTGCATAGAATGGAATAGCCAAGTGATGGAAAGGGTAAAAACTTGAATTCTGTGAACCAGATCCTTAGGATTATCCAATTGACACCCAGAAATGTTATGAGCCAACTTTGCAACACATGATTCTTTTGTGCCAGGTGTTTGGAAGAGCAACTTAGAGCACTTTTACATCTGTTCTAAATTACGTCAATGGTAACAGTGGCCAAGATGCCATGCTAGCAGGCAGACATCATTGTAATTTAGGGACACTCCATACTATCACTACTTGGGATTTCTCCAATGAAACATTTTTTATTTTTATTTGTTGGGAAATGTTGATTCATTAAGATTCAAACAGTTCACGGGAAAGAATCAATGTTGACAAATTGTCCAGTTCCAAAACTTTTTTTTCTAAAACAAGTTTTGAAATTGTTAAAACATCCTGTTGTGACATTTTGAAAACTATCAGTTTTGCTTTGTGGTTCAGAATGAATTTTCATTTCGAAATTTTTAAATAATTTACATTAAAAGGATATTGTAATACAAGAAAAATACTTAAAAATGATCTATATGGTTATTTTGATTCACTCAATTCCATTGTTTTTCAGGTTATCAGTTTGCAACAGTTTCAACATTTCTACTTTTCATCCTGATTCAAGAATTTTTTTTCAAGATGTTGATAATTTGTACAGGTTGAAAAAAAACATTGCTCCCCATCTCTACTCCAGATACTCACTTGCTTATCTCTTGCCATGCTTTCTTATTAGTAGCTGCTGAGGGAAGGGATGGTAGCATAGAGATGACTTTGTTGGGTCTGCACTGATAAAAGATTCAGACACACCAGGTGAATTTACAACTGGTCTGCTTCAAGATGCTAGAGCAGTGCACTGTGTATAGAAAGGGTCTGAACATCGGATTTCTTGTCTGGATTGAGTTTTGGACCATATACCACAAAGGCACACTAAGCCCCAAGAAGGAGGACTGTTGTAATAATAGAATATCAGGCTTCAGGTTTTCAGATGACCACATGTAGGTGTCTGAAAAGAGTTTTTATTTTCCCTCCAATGTATTCTGGGATGATTTTTTTAATCTCCTTCCTTTGAAGCATCAGGAAAGGCCATGGGTGGAACTTGGACATTGGAGGAGGAGGGTAGGGACTCTAAGGTGGCACCAATCATTCTCTCTCTCTCTCTCTCTCTCTCTCTCAGGTATGTCTACACTACAGTGTTATTTCAAAATAAGCTATTTCGAAATAGTTAATTCGAAATAGCATGTCTACACACAAAATACATTTCGAAATAGCATTTTTCTATGTCGAAATAGCACGTCCACACTGAATGGATGTTGAACCACATTTAAGGTTGTACCCTCAGGAGACATCACTCTCGCTTGACTGTAAAGCACAATTGCTTCTATGGTATGTGCTTTCCCCCTTATCTTTAGAACATATATGATACTAAAGCACGTTATAAAGTCACACATATTCCTACCATACATCTGGAGAACAAGCTGATGATTTTAACATCCCTGTCCTAATAAATAGGCTGTGCCTATCATTCTGGCAAAAGTGAGTAAAAACCTTAAGAAAAATTAGGTTACTTTAGAGTAAAGAATTGAGTGGGAGTAAACAGTAATTATCCCTCTATAACTCTTTTCTCTAAGCCCCTTCCAGTCTATCTCCTTTGCTGCCCTGTCCTCCCACCACCATCCCTAAAATCTGACATTGTTCGAAGGAAACATCTAACAATTTCAAGTCATATTGTTTTGATACTAAGGAGCAGAGTGCCTAACTTACCAGTAAGACAGTTCAATAATGTGACATACAGTTCCAGGACAGAAGGAGTGGTGGTTAATTGCATAACAGTCTGGGTGCTGGAGATTTCAAACGATAGCTATCTTCATGGATTGAAAGTGCCTTTGTTGCAACATTTCCAGGTTTGTTGTCACTCATAATATTTGAGGAAATGTTTCATGAACCAATAATGCAGCTGTCCCGAACTGTTCCACAGGAGCTGTCAACTGGACTATTAATACTCTTACTGACTTGGCCACAGCTGACTGTCTTTAAACACACCAGTCTTACAGTTAAAAAAAAAAGTTTATTGAAGGATTTACTGGGCATACTTCAATATTAAAATACTAAATAAATAATGTCATGTTTCACTTTAAAATATTAAAATGCAACTATAGCTATCTGGACTCAGTTCGGAGACATTCATTCATTTATTTAGATGGTGCAATTGGAAATCTGTCTCAGCACTTGCCAATAATGTGCAGCTCCTAATGAATAGAGAATGATCACATTTCATATTTTAATTGCTAATGTGCATTAAATGTATGGTATGTGTTAAGTATAAAATGTAAAAAAAATGTATATGCTATTCCTCTCCCCCATTTGGGTTCATAGTAAATGCTGCTTGCAAGCCATTGACTAGAAATATCCTGTATTGCATTGTTTGATAGACTGACTTTTGTATACATATTGTATTCATACAGGCACATACGCATTTATATCATTTAAAAAATTCTCCTGACTGAACACTTTCCACAGTTTTAATGGGTTCATCTTGTAGTCTCACTCCTCCTTGCTTAGATGTGAATTTGGGGTTATTTTTAATATAATATGATTTTTATGGTTGCTGTTCCTGTTACTAAACTATAAAAACAGATACAGTTTTTTATTTTACTATGAAGGCAGTGAAGATGGTGACTAATTTAATCTCTCATGGAAGGGAGTTCCTGAGTTGTGGGAAGCCAAAGGCAAGCTAAGAGAATCCTATCTCCTGATCTCATTACACTCATCCTTGCAGTTGCTTACTCCATTTTACCTGAGGTTCAAAGCTGTTATAAAAGAGGATGGTCACGGAGAGATAGGGTGTCTATAAAGTTGTCTAAGTGGCACATGATCAGGGTTCAGCTCTGAATATGATCTGCTGGTTGAATCATTAGCTTTCCTGGCTCAAGCCGGGTAATGATGGTTAGGAACAGAACTTTGAACTTAGTAAGGCATTATGTAGGGAGCCTTTACAGTATCAAGACCAGTGGCATGATGTCTGTAGATTGCTCTGTGTGGGTTAGCATATGAGTGCATCATAATTAATCAAGATTTTAGAGGCTGTTGCTGCAACTTGCAGGTACAGAGCAAGGCTACAAATGACAGGATCACTACGACTAGGAGGCTACAAATTTAAAGTTCTGAGAGTGGCAGCAGTGATAAAGTTTGGATGGTAAGTCTTCATATTACCATCCTGACCATCTTGCCAAGGTATAGCTTCAGGTAGTGGGTTTTCCTGTAGACACTGATATCACTTAGGCTCTGGGACAGCTAGAAGGTAATACTGCTATAATTTTATATGAGTAGCTGAGACCAGAATGACAAGCATTATGCAAACTTAGCTCCAACAGACACTCCTTTCCCTGCTGTAATATATTTTAAAATGTATAGCTTTAAGAGAAACTTTCATTTCAAAGGCCCCCATCATGCTTTATAAAGTCTATACATACTGAACCACTGAAAGGCAACCACATTTTTGGCTTTGAAAACCAGAGCCAATCGCTCATCTTATGAAATGTGACATGCCATCTTTAATGTCCTTTCCAGACCAAATAGAGATGACAATTTTTAAAACCTTTACAGATCTACATTTTCTCTACTACATAAGGATTAAGAAAAGAATTGTCTCCAGTGGAATTTGAATTAATGGATCCAGACATTATAAGTTCTTCAAACCTGTCATGTAAATCACTAATCACCTTCTAGGAAATCCCAGACATTTAAGGATGGTCTGTTCTTGTCCCTCCATCTTGAACAATATTGGGAACCAAGATAGTTGTGACATCATTCTTTAGCCATGGCTCATTATATTAAGGCAATTCAAACACGGTCATAGCTCTTTGATCTACAGTATTTCTTCCTACTTGTTTGAAACTACCCGATCTTTCCCACATTCCCATAACTCATGACAACACAAAAGCAGCAGCTGTCCATTCTGTTTCTTAACGAATAACTTCTGTTTAGAGTGGGTGGAAAAAGCAGCTTTGTATTAACGCAAGATTTGCTGTTAAAAGTGCTTACTTCATGTTTAGCCCATTCCTTCACTCCTAAACTGAGAATACTATCTTCCTCTATCTCCTCTGTACTCCCTGTTTTCCCCCCTTTCCTTTTCTGGGCATAAATAAGAAGCAGAACTTTGCTACCTTTCTGATTATTAACAACATTGGGTTCATACTGATTAGTCCTAGCAGCATAAGGTTAATGAGTAAAGTGCACTTATTCAATTAAGCCACCTCTTTGCTTTAGCTTACATAAATTTTAACCTAATCTCTTCAACATTCATTACCTTTGGCACTATTTAGTAATAGAATAAATTGGATTATAAGAAAAATGAATGCCTTCTTGGACTCTTAAGCACGTGTATATTTCATTTGTCCTCAGTAAAACAAACAAATGAAGATTTCAGAGAGTCAGCTGGCTATGTGCAATTTATAGCAGTGTCTCTTATGGATTGTATGGAATCATGTTGGAACTCAACAAGCCAAATGCTTCCTTCCAGTTGGATCTATTTGCAACTTCAGTTTGTTTTCAGTGTAGGCTATTCATTAACACACAATTGCAGATAATACTGGATCTCAGAATGCCCAGAGAATATGACAACTGCTGCTTGACAACATACAGTGAAAAGGAATATGCTATCTTTCCCCAATAGAGATGCATGTTTTTCTCATCTCAGTTGCAAAATATGGCAATTTTCTTTCTTCAAAACTGTAAAGCAGTCATGGTATTTTTCTACAACAAATCATAGTGCAGCATGGGAGGGTGACTGGCGGGTGTACTTTAAAACATAATATTGCAAATTGGAACAAAGAATCCTAAGAGATGTTGGCACCAAATATTGGCTTTTTGCTTCTGCCAACAGGTAGTTGGAAAAAAATTGGATCCTGCAGTTTGAATGACCTGTATTTCTGTGCATCAAATTCATGGTAATAATAACATGTCCTCTGCTGGATACCAAGTAATTCTATTTAGTTGCAAACATTATGTTTGAATCTTTTTAATTAAAAATACTTTTTTTCAGTGGCACTGCTCAGAAGCATTGCTAGCAATATGACATTTGTACACACACTGGCTGATCTGTAGCTAACCACATGCATTATAAACATAATTTTAATAAGTTAGACATACTCTTACACATGATCAAATAACAAATATCAGTGGTAAGTGTGATAACAGGATATACACTGGGTATATTACAGTCAGAAGAGACTGGATGAAGAATTAAGAAAACCTACCTCTAATGCCATATTAATTGAAAATGGCTTGACATAGTATGGAATTCTGACTATATACCTTGCTACATGTACTGTATGAATGTGTTTTATTAAAAGATATGTGTCACAGTTCAGGTACAACTGTACCTGCATTCCTCCTCTGTGGTCCCTTGAGGGCACCTATTCTAGATTCCCTGCACCTCAGCCACCACCTCTCTTGAGAAGAGACTGGCATTTCTCTCCATCTTGACTGAGGATTTTTGTAGGCTACGCTGTGATATCCCTAGCAAACCAGACTACCTAAAGAGGCCAGCATCTGTTCATTGTTTTCTGTCCAGAGGTTATGAGCAATATAATGGCCCACAGTCATACATTACCCTCACAGACTTTTTATGTGCCCATTTGTGCTTAAATTGAAAGCATTACAGAGAACACATTAAAAATAATAAAAAGAACCAACAGAGATGCGAAAATACTTCACAGAGGACACCTTCAGGCTCTGGTTTTATCCCACAACTGTGTTTTTGCCATGGTTACAAGTTCATAACTATCAGATTCAAAACCAGAACAACCATGAATAGTTCTTTCCCATATATAGCATGGGATTATGATCTTGGCCTCATGTAACAGGTAATCATCAGATAATGGCTAACTCTTCAGGGTGTAGCATCTAAAGGCACGGATTTGCATCATCCAGTCTTTACATTATATCTCTCCCTAGAGTGGTCACATAGTATCTTTGAGGTTCCTTGTAGTAAATGCAAAGTTTGGGTATTATTGTGGGTCAGGATCATAACACGCAATAGGATTTCCAAGTATAGTGTGTGCAATTGTTATATCTGTCACATTGAGCTTGTATGGTTTTGATGAGGACTGAGCAGCTGCAAAACTAAAGTTAAAGAAGCCAATGAGTGGAAAATAGCTTAAAATGCTCATATATGGAGAATGACTTTTTTTCTATCATTTAGAGTACGTGCCCAATACAAAGTATCCTATGGTTTTACTCTGGATCTATCAGTTTTCCTTTATGATCTATGGGTAAAATCCTTGACAGGCCCTTCTTACTGTTAAAAGTTTGCCTTTTGGTGACCTCTTGATATGGAGAAATGTCACAGGGCATTCTACACACTGCTTTCCCCATATTCGACGTTACTATTTTTCCTTCAAGTCTTCATTCATTCTAATGATATTTCTTTGAATCAGTCATTGCCTCTGCAAACTAGCGCTCAAACAGTTCCACAATTAATATTTTCTTCAAGTGGAGCCAAACAGACATCTTCATTTATTCATTTTTTATAGGAAGAATCAAAATTACATTAAAGTCCTCACATTAAAATGGACCTCAAGATCCCATTCCCATTTGGCAGGTTGATCTCATCTAGGAACCTGAGACATAGCTTTACTTCCCCCAGAACTGATTATTGATCTACCGTTGTACAGATCTCCTAGGCTATGTCTACACTCGTGGATTCTTGCATGAGAAATATTCAAATGAGGCTAAGCGTGGAATATCGCCGAGCCTCATTTGCATACCTAATGAGCCACCATTTTTGCAGAAGAGGCTCTTGCGCCAGAAGGAGCTGTCTATACTTCCCCTTCTTGCACAAGAAAATCCCTCTTGCACAATGCCGTTGTTCCTGAAAATAATCGGCGTAGTGGCATTGCACAAGACGGTTTTTCTTGTGCAAGAAGGGGCACTGTAGACAGCTGCTTCTGGTGCAAGAGCCTCTTCTGCAAAAATGGCGGCTCATTAGGTATGCAAATGAGGCTCAGTGATAGTCCATGCTTAGCCTCATTTGCATATTTCTTGCACAAGAAGCCACGAGTGTAGACATAGCCTAGGAGATCTGTACAACGATAGATCAATAATCAGTTCTGGCGGAAGTAAAGCTATGTCTCAGGATCCTAGATGAGATCAACCTGCCAAATGGGAATGGGATCTTGAGGTCCATCTTCTGACTTCATCTTCTTCAGACATCTTTGCAGCCCATACAGACAGTACATCACTCTCGTACTATCTCCACTGCACCAGCCCCTGCTTCCAAATTACAACTTTTAGCACATGCTGGCTCTTGCTTACTTGGCTCTAAAAGGTAGTTCTTTCTTTCTGTTCCCTATGAACGGTTTTCTCTTCTATCATTGGGCACAGTTTTGAAGTTTATTGGTACTGACTTATAAAAATTCCTTTTTGGCATGCATAATCCCTTGTGAAACTCACTACTGTGTAATTGAGACACACTAGCGTACTGAAAGCATCAAGTCCCTGGTTGAAAGTGCTCTCCTGGGTTAATTGAGCCTGTGGAAACTTCTGCCTCACATGTTTTTATAAGCAGACTCAACATGCCTCCTTTGGTTAAGGCCTATTTTTAATTTATAATTTGTCAAAGATTGGCAAACTGTTCAGGCTGTGGACACCTGATATTTTTATTTTTTTAAAAGCTAAGGCTGGTTTCATCTCTCTTCTGTATTTGTACTAATAAAATTCAGATTTCTGAATCTGGATTTAACTTTATTTTGAACTTTTATTAAAAAAAATGAAACCTATTTTTTCTTCCTGGTAAGAATTGGCTTCAAAGTCATATATACATTTTCATACAGTATGCTCATGAAAACATGAGGTTCAATTCCAAATTTTCCAGATCCTAATTTAGTTCCATGTTATCACAGATATCTGTACAGATGAAAAGAGATTACCTTTTTTTTAAGGAATTGATAATTCAGTTCATTTTTCAACAATGATAATTTTCACATATAGGCTTATAACTTGCTCTCTAAGGCTATGTCTACACTCCAGTCTTCTGTCAGCAGAAACAATGCAAATGAAGCTCTCATTAGCATTTGTTGTGCTGTCATTTGCATATTTCTGCTGATGCTTTTTGTGGAAGAGGTTTTTACGCAAAAACAAGCAGTGTAGATTGGGCCATTTTGCGCATCCCCCCCCTTTTGTGCAAGATCTCAAAAAAGGAGGTATACAGGATCTTGCACAAAAAGGTTTTTTTGCACAAAATGGGAAAAGGCAGGGGCATTAGTTGGCATTAGTTCTAGAGAAACACATCTTAGATCACTTTCTTAGTGGGAAAATATGCTGCATTTTGATTCAGAAAAGTTTCAGTGTAACAGCACTGGTGAAGTTGGAAGCTTTTCTGTTAGTTTTGCTAATGCAGTTCTCTGTAGTAAGTTTGAGTGGGATGGTATTGATATATTACCCCACTGTATCACAATGTACGTTATTACGTATTTGCTACAAATGACAAAGTTGGAGAACAGTAAAGTGCCGTGCAAACTGTGAATAATATTAAGATTATTTGGAGACTTGTAGAGAGTCAAACATTTTGAGTGGTTCAACAATATAATGGTAATTTCAAAATATTCAGATGCTGACTCCAACCTTAATAATTTAACAGTGCTGGGAAGGAAACAAACTTAAGGGGACAAGATAAAAGTGAAAACTTGCTCCTCTCATTTTCTCTTCACTGTTATTTATTTATGTATACAGCAATAATGTCTACCAGTCCCAGTAAGGGATTAAGTCCCCACTTAGCTAGAATTGGCTCCTACCCCAAAGAACCAGCAATCTAAGCACACATTGAGAAAGAATAGGTAGGTACAAAGTTAGGAACGGGAGGAGGCTACAGAGACACAACGAGATGATTATGGCCTACTACCTAGCCATTAGCCAACTTTAAATGGTTTTTTTGTTTATTTCTTTGTTTTCTCCAGGGGAAAAAAAGCTTCACATTGAGTTTGTCTGTATACAAATAACATGTTAATAAACTGACAGATTTTATAACTAGAAGGTATCATTAGATCATGTAGGGTATATCTTCACAGTGGGGCTAAAGCCAGAAAAAGCTAAGCAACTTGAGTTACATCAATTCCGTAGTTGAAGTTGAAATAGCTTATTTCGGCTTTTGGCACTGTCTACACAGCAGGAAGTCCAAGAAAGATCACTCTTCCTCTGACTTCCCTTACTCCTCATAAAATGAGGTTTGCTTGTTCACTATTCCCCATAATCTTTTTCAGACTCACTACTTTCCAGGATACAATCCCCCATTATATAACTATACCTTGCATTTCCTAGAAGAATAACCTTGCAAATGGCTGTATTAAAAAGTCAATGTTTGAATAGGCCTCATTCACTAAGCAATCCAGATCACTCAGTATGAATACCCCGTCTTCATCATTATTAATCCTGCCACCATTCTTCTGATTATCAGCAAGTTGTCAACACAGGTGACTTTATATCTACACCCAAATTTTTGATAAAAATGTTGAATAGCCAGTTTTAATCCATTTAATAGGTTCTTTATTTTATAGTATAAAAAAATAGCACTGTATGTATGATATGATATGATATGATATGATATGATATGATATATGATATATGATGTAATTTTTAATCAGAAAGTTGTGTGGAATTAAATCAAAACCTTACAAAAAGTTTAAGCATACTACATATATACAGTTACCTTTATCAACCAAACATATAATCTTATAAAAGAATAAAATCAGATTTGTCTGACATGAACTATGGCTACTTTCACTCAATGTGACTCAATGAAGATTAAGAAAGCATCAAAACAAAAAGGAACAAAAGATATCCATGTCTGTATCCAGTGTATGTGTCTCCTTGACATCCTGAATTAAAAACGAACACAAAATGGCAGCCTGTCATACAGACAGCATAACCCTTACATTTAAAGACACAGTGCACACAAAACAAAAGGATATAATGTACACTTCTAAATACACCACAGTTGGATGGAGAAATTACAGGAAACGCCTAGAGAGAGAAGAAACTAATACCCTCAGATTTTTTCACTTCTAAATATATGAGTGATCTTTACTCCACACAAAAAATATCAGATTTGTTGCTATAGACCTCTAACTGATGTATGCATTCATTTTTCTGGGAAAGTAGAAAGACAAAAAAAAGACATTAAGCTAGATCACTAAGGATTTCCTGCTCCAATCAAGGGCTCCATTTCTGTCTCTTCATGTACACAAATGGACTTTCATCGGGGTCCATCATTAATTACATTCATTAATTATTGTTGGGGCATAATTTAAGACCTTCTGAAATTTACACTCTAGCTTGCTTCATAGTGAGGAAAGTTCTACTCCACATTACCAGCTGCAGCTCAAGAATAAAATCAAAAACAAAAGACCAAACCAACCAAAAGTTTTAATGGGGAATAAATGAACATTTTCAGCCCACTTTTTCCAAGAGTTTCTGGCATGTGCTGCATACTTTCCCTGTTTTCCTCAGATGCAGGAGGAAAAGTCTGTCATTGAAATGCTAATGGAGGAGTAAACTGTATAATAAGACTGCATCCCCTCTGGGCCTACATATAATTTACACATAAAATGAAATTGCACATGGCCTTGTTTCATAGCATATTTGTTTAATTATCATTCTTTAAAAGCTTTTTTCAATTAATTTTCAATATTTAAAAAAAAGAATAAAAATGTCAATTTATCTGTGCACCTGATAATTAAATATAGTTTGGGGAATAATTACATTATCTAATAGCAGAAATTTGTCCAGCTCTAATAACTAATGGTTAGCAATGATTTTGCTAATTTCATTCTTCTCTGAGGACTCTAATTCAATAGAAGTTCAGACTCTGCAGGTGTCAGTCACTCTACCCTCATGGTACCATATCTTGAGTCGGAAATGCCTGTCTCTTGCCTGAAAAGGAATGCTGTTCTTGATCTGTCTCCATCTTTGTAAACAGATCAATGCCATTCTGTCTTCCTTTCAGCAGGTCACCCATGCAAGAGGACCAGTTCTGTCTCGCATGATACAGAGACAACACTACAGAACTGCACGGGTAAAAAGACTCTCCCTGACATAGGTCACAGAATAACTCAGCATAATCTGTGATGCTTATTGTCACCAGAAGGGGGCAGATGAAACTGTGATGACTCACATCTTGACCAGTGTCTCCATTTAAATCACAGCTTGGATCAAACAGTAGCAGAATGGACATATGACCTGAATAGACTTCTTTAGCATCTACAGCAGGGGTCTGGCATGCGTGCAACCAGTGGCACCCAAGATGATTTTCAGTGGCACACACAATGAATAGGCTCTCCTTTGCTCCCCGCCACCCATAACAGGGAGTCCATGCTTACAATCCAGCATCATCTCCCCCACAAGACTGGAGCCAGCGCCGGCTTCCTGCAGGAGAGAGGGGAATGAGGGTGAGCCCGTTCATTGCGCATGCCCCACAGACATGAGACTGAGCTTGGGGATGGGAGAGGAAGAGTCTAGGTATGTTCGTGTGCCACTGCAGGGTGCGTAATACAGCATTCCATGTGTTTCGTTTCCATTTGTGGAATCAGAAATGACGGACGTCAGCTGAGCCGCCGTCATGGCAGTGTGGCCCATCCCTTTCTCCCCCTGGGGCCACAACTTCATGGTGCGTTCCTGATTCCATCGCAGCCCCAGGATGGGAGCCAAATGCGGGGGAAGAAAGCGGGGCAGAGAAGGAGGTGTGTGCATGCACGTGCACTAAAGGCAAAATTTTGGCAGCTCAAGCTGGCCTGGGAAACCCTGAGGCTCCGTGCCGGATCCAGCTTGCGGGGTAAACACATGCGCACTGTTCCTCCCTGCCCCACAGGAAAAGGCAGAGTGGAGTCCATGGCAGGAAACCAAGCAGGGCGTGCAGTGAAAAGAGCCCTTTCCCTCCCCTCAGGACAGCGGCGCAGCCTAGGGAAGGAAGATTAAAACTTGGCACGCCACTTTGGAAAGTTTGCCGACCTCTGAGCTACAGTTTTGAGCAGAAGGAGTGGTCTGATGCTAACAGACCACTTCTAGAGTCATTCTTATTTCAAAAGTGTAATTTTTATCCTCATAATGTGACACAGCTTCCCAGCTATTTAGGCATTCAATCAAGAGTATATGTGGTAAAATGGATTGCAATGCTCAACCCCATTTTGGAATAAAGACAGCAATCTGGGCAGATAAAGTTAAACAAGTTCCTGTTTGACTATCTCATGAGAGGAAGTTTCTGTTTATCATAGCTATCTCGAGCACCCTATTCTTATATTTCAGAAGAGTCTCTGTGTTAGTCTGTATCTGCAAAAATGAGGAGTCCTGTGTCACCTTAAAGACTAACACATTTATTTGGGCATACGTTTTTGTGGGTAAAAACCACTTTGTTAGATGCATGTTCATGATCATGCTTCCGATAAATTGTTTTTTACCCATGAAAACTTATGCCCAGATAAATCTATTCATTTCTAAGGTGCCACAGGACTCCTCATTTTTGCCTATCTTTATAGATGAGGCAGTATGTATTAAAGCAAACCAGGAAGCAGTAGTACTGTGCATTTTCCCATTCATGGAAAGACTGAGTACAGTATGCTTTGGAGCAATCAGAGATTGTAAGGGGAAGGGAATACTGACAGATCAATGACAATTCTTCCCAGAAGATTTCTCCTAAATCATAGTTATTGGTTTCAAGTTACATGCCAGTCCCTTGCTACCTCTTGCTAGGAGCAAACTTGTGATGATGGGGTTTCAGGTCAAGCACTTAAGTAAATGTGTTCCGTCAAGTGCCTGACAAAGTAAAGCACAGTCTTTCCTCAGCCCGCCAAATTTCTCAAATCAAAAGCTTCCTCAGCCAATGCTTGCTGACAGGAATGAGAGGTTTGTCTAAAACAAAGTTCTTACTCAGAAATACTAGTCTTTCCTTTGGCCAGTTAGGGAGAAAGTCTACATTCTGCAAGCTGTTTTCTCTTGTGCCTTCCCTGCTTCTGGTTTGTGTCACTTCACTCTCTAGTTCATTAGACCTTTCTGACAATTAGGCTTGTTAACATCCCCCTTATAGAAGGCCAGCTTTCCAATTAGGCTGGTTGTTCCATTTCAGTCCATTACAGGCAGAAAATAAAGTGGTTGTTCCCCTCTTCAGTCACAACAACCTCTGCAGGGAGCCTAATAGTAAAGTGTTTATATTTTTGACTCTGAAGGATCAAAGAACAAGTCACTTCCAACACTCACGCTATCAGGAAAGATTGCAGGCAAACCAGAAAGAGGAAGAAAGACAGTTAGTTATAAAGCCAGAAAGACTAAAATCCAAAGGAGAGTGGAAATTTGATAACTCTGTTGCTACTGAGAAAGTTGGAAGATGGTGACCGATAACCTCCATATTGGAGACGTCACATGAAGAAAAAGAAAAGGAGGTTGCAAGAGGTAATGAATACCATAAAACAATCCAATCAGAGTTAGAGCTTAAATCCTCTCAAGTATTTATAGTCCTAAATTCCAGTGAAGTTACTGGAAGTTAGGAGTCTAAATATCTTTGAGAATTTAGGCCTAGGTACCTAATTGCGTACGGGACTCTTGAAAATTCCAATAGGTATCTATCTATAACTTTAGATGCCTGAAAACCTTTGAAAATCTGTCCCTAACTCCTTTGTGTGACAGTGAGCAGGCTCAGGACCTTTGCATATTGCGACAGGAGTGCTCTGCTGCTCAGATAAGCAGTATTTAGAATGTGCCATAGGCAACCAATGTGGAACAAATAAGAGGCAATATATTGAGGTGCTTAATGTACCAGGAATATTGAACACTGGCAAGAAAAAAACTGCACTAATGTCTCAAAAATAACTGTAGCTCCTGCACTTGAAAAAACTACATTTAATTGTTAAGAGATTAGATGTGCAGTGCCATAGAAAGTACTGTGTTAATTAGGGTGAACCTCCAAAGTTCCTAATGCAGCAAAATGTAGAGGGGTTTTGTTTTTCTGTTTTCTTCGTGCATCCAAAGAATGGTGCCCAAAGGTGAACCCTTTATATTTTAAAAAAAGAGTTATCTTTTATATTTAGGTAAGTAAAAAGGTAAGAGTGAGCAAAAATAAAGCCTCCACGAGGCAGCAGTTTGTTTCTGTAGCACATTTCATCCATTTCACATCATAAAATGGTAGCTTTCAGATACCAAGATATCAATTGACAGCAGTGTAGACACACTCTATATGTAGAGAAACTGGTGTAATTTATCCAACAGGTGTTCACAGAAATTATTGATTATTGAATTATATACAAATATAAGACCAACAATTACCTTCCATGCCTTCTGAGACTGTTTGTGAGTCACTTTCACAGAAAGGCATTGGAAGAGTGGTCATAAAGAAACCTAAAGTCGTCACTTTTTAGCTTTGTTTGACTAACTTGAACCTCAGCAAGTCTCTGTCCTTTTGTGGAGTATTAGCAATAGTTACATTACTGCCTTAAAGAAATTAAAATTTAAGAACAGTTATTCTACTATGTCTTCCCAGAGGGTTAGTCCCTAATAATGTTTCATTGGAACTATATTTTAATCTTGACTCTTGTTAAAAATAAAATACTGAGTACTGTTTTGGCTCTTAAAGCTATGCTACATTAAAAGTCCATCTAAATGTAATCAGTTTTATTAGCTCCTATAAAAATTAAAATTTACTCCAACTATCATAACGCAATTCTGTAGTCTAGATTTATCTTTAGGACCTTCAACACCACTGCCAGATCTCAGCCGACATTGTTGATAGGAGTCTTTTAAGATTATGGTTAATATAGATTATATAAAAATAAAGCATAATCACCTAGCATTGAGCAAGAATTGATGATCTTCCTTTTCCCCGTAAACCAATCCCTACCACAATTCCCCTGCAGAATGGGGGAGCAGTGCAGAGCACAAAACATTGAAAAATGAGGCGTGTGGGAGTGTTGAAATGCGAAAGGAGGAGGATGTGCTAAGATGCAGAGAACAATGGTTCTGAGAAGGATTAGGAAGTGACCTAAGGTGGGGAAAAGTGGAAAGAGTATTTGAGGACAGCAGATTAAAAAGGTGTTAATGAAATGTATTTTGAATATAAAATGGCTTTTAATAGAATGGCAGTTATGGTGGCACAATTACTACTTTTGAACATCTGGGGCTCGTCTATATTGGCCCCTTTTCCGAAAGGGGCATGTTAATTTCAGAGATCGTAATAGAGAAATCCGCGAGGGATTTAAATATCCCCCGCGGCATTTAAATAAAAATGTCCGCCGCTTTTTTCCGTCTTTTAGAAAAGCCGGAAAAGAGCGTCTACACTGGCCCCGATCCTCCGGAAAAAGCGCCCTTTTCTGGAGGATCTTATTCCGGAGGATCGGGGCCAGTGTAGACGCTCTCTTCCGGCTTTTCTAAAAGCTGGAAAAAAGCGGCGGACATTTTTATTTAAAGCATGCCAATGTGCCTGTTCGGCTTGTCATGCCAATTGGGTTCAACATATGTCTGTAATATCCATGTCCTGATGTCCTGCAAAATGACCCTGGGCAGACAAGTCAGAAATTCACCATGCCCCTACACCTGCTCCAGAACGGAGAGGATAGGGCACACACCAAAGGAGTCTTATTTTTCTCCAAATAATGGGAAATAAAGAGGAGGCTCCAACTGTGTATTTCTTTCTGTCCTCTCAGTTACCCCTCTTCACCATGCTCTGTTTCTGCATAGCTCCTCTGTGCCCTGACTCACGCTGGCAAAGCTCCCCTGTGCTCTCCTGCTTCTGTCCATACCCCACTTCTCTCTGCTCCCCCAGCTCTATCCCACATGCTCTGTCCTCTTCCCACCCACCAGTTGCTCTGTGCTCTCTCAGCTCTGCCCCCACTTCTGCTCCCCTGTGCACTCCCAGGGCTGTCTCCCACCACTGCCAAGGCATTTCCCAGCTCCAGCCTTCCCACCTCTTCTCTGTACACTCACAACCTCTGACCCTGTCTCTGCTCCCCCATGACTTCTCAGCTTTGGCTTTCCTACTCCCCAGTGTTCTCCCTGTTCTGTCACTCTTACTCCAGTCCATAGCTCCCCTGCTGGCCCTCTACCACCTGGGGAATCTCTCTGCACTGAAGGCAGCAATGTAATAGATTGGCATGCTGTCCAGAATTGGCACTACATGTGGGAGAAAGGCCTTCATCCCACAGTAAGAATTTTCAGGATCGTATCCTGGCCAGCACTGATATCACTGTCAGGCTATTACAACACTCACCTGTTTTGTGTCCTGGCCTTACATTTAAAAACACAAGTCTTTGTATTGTATTTATTTGCACAGTGTGCTTTGACTTGCCTACACTCTGACAAAGAGAAAATACTGTTTGTAACAAATATAACTTAGCAACTGAAATGATATATGAGGCTTAGCATTTCTCTTAGCTTGAAACTTTAGATGTACACAACAGCAAAATACAGTCTACTAACACAAGGGAGGAGCCACTGTAATTGCCTGTTGCTGTGATCTCTAGGTTTTCAATTGAAGGGATCATATCTAGGGTTCTATGCTGGTTCTTTTCTCATAAGCTCTCAGTACTTAGAAGTCTTTTCTTCCATTCTTAATTTGCCTGAAGCAAGGCTTTTATCTAGACTTTTAGCCAAAAGGCACCTGCTGAAATATTCATTGGAAGAAATTGTGCCATGGGTGTTTTTCCCCATTTGTCCAGTTCTATGTCATTAAAATAAGGTTGAGTGGGATGAAAATAGGATTTGACACAGAAGACTGGCATTCTTTCAAAACTTTATGTAATAGGCAATTAACCCTTTTCAGTGCAAGAATTTCAGCACTAAAGACAGCTGAATAGCAGCCCTTTGTCAATGGTCATAGCCCTTTTACATCCCTTCAAAAATGGATTTTAGTATTATAACTCCACTTTCTGGTGACTAAATGATCATTGTGAGTTTTCTTTCAAGACTGTAGTGATCTTTACCTAAATGCAATAAAGGGCCTTTGAGACTAGGAAACAGAGTCTATAGAATTTCACCATGTACACCCAAAGTGTGTGGGGTTTTTTTAAACAGAGAAATCATGAAATTCAGATGATTGTTTAGATTATTCACATTAATATTCTGGTTTGGATTTTGGGCTAGACATAAATGCTTCAGCATTTGAAATTTTAGGAGATTACAACAAGATTGAATCAGAGCAACTGAAAAAAAACAGAACCACAGAAAAATAAAATTAAATCTGTATTTTTGTATTATACCATCATAACAATATAACTAAACACCCAGTTTACAGGAGAGAGAACAATATTTGTGGGGGAAGAGAATAGTAAATCAATTTTGCATGAGAGTTTTGCTGCATGCTGACTTTCATTCAATATTTTAGCGGACTAATTTTGGGCTTGATGTTGTAGAATGTACATGCATGTAAATCCAAATGAATGATGGAGTTTTCCTTGCAGGAGTCTATTATCTTGGAAAAAGTAAAGTTGTAACAATTACATTTAGTACTTTTTTTGAAAACTTCCCTCCAACAATCTCAAAGTGCTTTATAAAAATTAATGAATGAAGCTTTATAACACTCTTAAGGTAAAGTACCATTGTCCCCAATTCACAGATGTGAAAACTGAAATACAAAGAGATGAAGAAATTTGCTTCAGGGTCACACAGTTAGCATATGAAAAACTCAAGAGTAAAAGCCTGGAGTGATATTCTGTTCTGTGACTGTAAAGGCCTACCAGAAAACTTGCAACTTGCAGTTAACAGGGACTATAGTGGCTTTAAGTTGCCTTTGCACCCTTTTGATCATGGGGTACTCAGAGAGCTAGATTGGCCCCATCATAATTTAGATAGCTGTAGGTGCCTCTCTACACTGCAGGCTTCTTGAACAAAAAGCTTTTTGTGGAAGAGATCTTCCACAAAACCTGCTTGTGCAAAAGTGAGACCACACTGCAAAAGCGCATCGGAAAAGTGATGCGCTTTTGTGCAAGAGAGCGTCCAACTCTGATTACCATTAACAGAAGGGGCACTAGGGTACTTGTGCTTCTTTCTGGTTCTGTGCAAAATAACCCTGTTTCCTGTCTTCACACACCTTTTTGCACAAGAGCTCTTACGCATAAAGGAGTTGTTCCTCATAGAAAGAGGAATGCCTATACTGCAAAAACCCCTCTGTTCTGTTGATTCACTGTACATTTTCTTGCACACAAACACACTCGAGGTGTGAACTCTGTGAGCTTTTGTGCAAAAACTCTGCAGTACAGACGTAGCCTTAGTTATAAGGGTGAAAATCCAATGAAATCAGTGCAATTACTTCAGAGTCACACAAATATAGCTGATAGAAGAATTTTTCCCCATGTGAGTAAGTAAGCTGTGAGTAAGTAAGATGGTTTTATTTTTCTTTGGGAACACAATGAGATATTCCTGACTTTCTAGATGAAAAATGAGAAGAGGACTTATCAGAAAGACATTATGATGTCCTGTTGCACAGTGTTATATATAAAACCCCTTTTCCAGCTCTGAGTTACTTCAGCACAAATTTGGAGTAACTCTGTTGACGTTATTGGAATTAACTCCAGATTTGAAGCCATATCTTTGGCAGAATTTGGCTCCTGACTACTTTTTTTTTTTTTTTTTAGCACCAGCAGTGCTGTAGAAATGGTTGTGTGTATGCTATTTCAAAAATAAAAAAGCCTAATGCTACTATGAGAGAAACACAAGTGCAGTCAAGAGTGTTACAACACAGTTCTTGATTACATCAAAATTTCTTAAGACAAGATGGACTGCTTCATTGACTTAATGCAGCTGTGGGATCTGAAAGGCACTGATGGAAACAATGCTGGTACTTTCAACGATGTATTTTAAAACTAAAGCGAAAGCAGCCGTCTGTGTTTAAAAATGAAAAAAAGATGTCTCTGCAGAGTGAGACATTGCAATAAATGGCAAGCAAGATTTTAATGGATAAGCATCAAAAGATTTTGTTTTCTAAAACAAAACAAATAACTCGGTAATTGTTTAACACCACTACACAGCAGTCAGAAAATAACAACTATCTAATGAAAAGGAAGTTGACATCTATGATGCAAAACACAAACATGCCCATGAACTTTCCTCACAGAGCTATTCATTTATCTTCTGCCCAGCTTAACACGTTACCTTTGGAAGACGAGCTTCATTTAACCACTTACAGATAGTTCCTCAAAATGGAAGCATAAGGAGTTGTGTATAGTAACTATGATTATGATAAATAAAAAGAGGATAATATACCAAACTGTTTTATATCCCAGTAGTATAGCACAATTAAAGTTTTAAGGAAATAATATGGGAGAGAACAAGCATGATTACAGGTAGAGTGTATTTGATATTTAAAATGTAATCTGTTTAGATTTGACTACAGATTCTTAGTTCCCTGATTGGAAGAGCAGCATGTCTACAACCATGTTTCTGGTGCAAATCCTCACATTAACAAATTCAGCAACTACTTTTCTAACTATTCTCCCACATTTGCTATTCATTGTTTTTGTAACCCCTCTGCCTCTGTTGTTCTTGGAGTATTTTCAGACAACACATAAGCAGGCCAACCAAATGAATCCACTGAAAGTTCTAAGTGAATATTTTCATAATTTTTTTTCAATAATTTCCCAGAGTGACTCACAATTTAAGCTGTGATTCCAGGTTAATCAGTTATCTAAGGAGCCCTTGTGGCCATGGATATAGGAGTGGGGCATCTCTACACCCGACAAATCTCACCTTCTGGAATGACCTCTTACAGTATCAGGACTGTTGTATGGTGTGTGCCTTATTCCACCTTTGACCTCTCTTTCTCACTCTTATCTCAAGTACAGTTGGGCCAGACTGGAGACTAGGTCTAATGAACTAACCATGAAATTAAGTCTGATAAAATGCCTCTAATTATTAATGGTGCCTGTTATCATTTATGTTTATTTGTTGCCTGATAAATAAATGTCACCTGCTGTCATTTCTGTTTAATTTTCACCCTTAACAATGGAAACAATGACAGTAGTCCACAAAGCAGCTTCCATGTTGTTATTATTTATGTATTAGTTGAGGAATCCTAAAGATTAATTAGATCCACCATACATTATTGCTTTAGGAGAAGTACCTTGTCCTTAAAGCTGAAAAGAGAGAAGGAAGAAAAAAAGAAAGAAGTTTCTCCCAGTAGGCAGTTGTCCCAAGAAATGTCTGTACCTACTGCAGGCAGATCTGTGGATCCAGGATTAGACTCCTGAGTCCTCTCCATATGATCCATGTGTAAATCTGTGGTAGAGATCATCCTCAAATTGAGGGATTGCATATGGCATTATTGCTTTTAATATAGCAATGATGAACCCTGAAAACTGTTGCTTGTTGTTATTTCTTTTTTGGGGGGGGTGGAGGTGGGAGAGGGAGTACACGTGGAGAACCTCTCTGAAGCTTGAATAGGTATCAGTATCTCCTGTAACTATTCAAGCACTTTGTTTTTTTAAAAATGAACTGGAAATCTCATAGTAGTAAGAGAGTAGAAAGCTTCATAGCAGTAAGTTTTTTCAGGAGATTTCCAGTATTTCTCATTTAGGCTGGAAATGGTCTGAGCAGAATATTTTATTTCCTCCACATCAGGTCCCTCTAAAGTCTAAGCCTTCTATGGACAACAGTAGATGAAATTATCCATGGTCTTGCAGAGCCAATGAAACTCAGAAAGAAGCAGGAGAGTACCTAAGGTGATTTCTAAAGCTAGAACCTGATTTCTGGTAGCTCTGCACAGATTTTCATTTTCTACGGTCAGAACCTTCTTTTTCTTCCATGAAGAGGGAGGGCAAATCATTCATACTAACAAAACAGTTTGGGGAAGACTTAGGTCTTGATACCATGACGTGCTGAGTACCTCCAGAATGTGTTATGAGCCCTTAATTTCACTGGGGTTTGAGGCCACTTGGCACCTTGCAAGTTTGAGCCCCTACAGAGAGTTACCTCACAGTTAGCTTCCCCTTATAATCATGTCCTCCAGAATTCTCCCACAGGAGACAGAAATCTCACCAATTGTGTGTGTTGTGTATAAATATCTATGAACACTGAAAGATTCCACCTTTCCTTTTGCTTTGAATTTCTGTAGAATTTGCTTTATTCATCTGAATTCATGAGATTTCTCTATTTCTCTAAAGCAGCAAAGATTTATACAACAATTTTGTGTTTAAATATGGAGCTTGAAACTCTAATCACAATTTAATATGACTAAATACGTACATACTTTATGGTCAATCATCCAGATCTTTTACAAGGTCCCTTGGCTTTGGAATTACTAAATCTCAAATGGTACTATATATGAGCCTTGTCTGACATGACATATATTGAAACAGACTGTGGAACGATCACTTAGAGATGAGAACCTTGTTACAGTTTTAGTGAACCAAAGCTAAGAGGCAAATTATTCAATTATAGTAAATTTACAGTAGCTTAATATTTGATAGAAGTGGTTCTTCTATCATCAGAGCATCATACTGAAAACCCTTGAGCAGCAAAATAGCTCCGGAAACTCTGAGGATGTTTAAGCCACTTATTAAGAAAATTCATCTATCTTGATCTTTTATGAACACTTTGGCTCTTACACCTTGTACTATAATGTTTGTGACATATTTTGTGTGTGCGTTGACTTTCTAAATTATCTTGTTTAGTGATCCACCAGAGGGAGGGAGAGGACAACATTTTGCCAGATAGTGGCAAGGGTTCAAGCCATATAATTAAAGAGAATTAATAGTGTATAATGTTGGTGAGACTGCAAATTCAATAACTTCTGTGAACCTTTTCTGTAAACTGTAAGTTTCTAAGGCAGATAAACCTGTTATCCTGGTTTAAGTTAAATAGTGTAATATAGTGCAACTTATTTAAGTCAAATAGGAGTGGTTGGCCTGAGGAACTGGCCACATGACCAAAAGAGACTGTACATTAACCAGTTCAATGTGTGTTACATCTCTCTTTTGTGACTGGTCTATATAAAAAAATATGGCCCTACTACTGCTGTCAAAAATAGAATTGTTCCTTTAGTTTGAGTGGCAGAGATCTGTTCTTTGAAGAACTTTTTCCAGAGTTCATTATATCAAAGATGTCAAAGATGAGTAGACTGGGGCATTAATTGTGACACTCAGTCTCACTGCAGTGTTGTTCTTATTTAAGTATGGAAAGTTTGTCTAACAATGGCATTATTTTTACATAATCATTACAAAACACAACAATAAGAGCCTATAGTGAACATCAGTCTGACATATTCTGTTCTGAGCCAAGCAATCGAGAATCTCACCTTCCAAAATGGAGAATGATTTTTTCTCTCTTCAGTCACATCCTGATCTTTGCACAACAGTAACATGGCGATGACACATACTGCCAACATTGTATAGTAGGTGTGTAATTTACACTTGCACCTGATGGCCATTTAGAATATCAGATTTTAAACTGAGCACAATGATACCTGCACAGGGAAAGGTGTGAAAAGAAATACTCATCAGAAAACACTGATAGTGTAAGTTCACCCAACCTCCCCCCTCAACCCTTTTTTGTTTTCACTGTGAAGTTCTCTGAAAATCGAAGGGCTCTGTTGCAGTAAGGCAAATGTAATTTTTCTGTGGATAAATCTTTCTTGGGTAGTCTCAGCTTGACAAAGCCCTGGCTGGGTTGATTTAGTTGGGATTGGTCCTGCCTTGGGCTGGGGGCTGGACTTGATGACCTTCTGAGGTCTCTTCCAGCTCTATGATTCTATTATAATATTTCTCTACAATCCACCACTGCTACGTCAAAATAGCTCCTCGCCAAGGCTATTCTAAACCTGGGGCTCTAAATCGAGATAGTGCTTCCACATTAGATGTACAACTAATGTGGTTCACTGTCCTATGTATCAGAGGGGTAGCCGTGTTAGTCTGAATCTGCAAAAGCAACGAGGAGTCCTGTGGCACCTTATAGACTAACTGAAGTGTAGGAGCATAAGCTTTTGTGGGCAAAGACCCACTTCGTCAGATGCATGAGTGTAGTGGCACTTAGCCCACTTACAACAAGAGATAAGAACAATGGAGCGCTACAGCCTAAGATGAGAGCCAGTTGGCTTTTAGCTCAAGTGCTAGAGGCTCTTATGGTAAGCGCCAGAGGTTCCAGGTTCAAATCCTGTTGGTGGCAGTTACAGGAACTTAGGTTCCATTTCCTTAGTCAAAAGTTACTTCTTGTAAGAAGATTGCAGGAGTGAGCACAGTAAAAGTTGCTCTTTTCAAAATATCTGTGCCAGCTTATTTCTTTTGGGAATGTATCCATATTTAGTAAGAATGAGTAGTCCTGTGGGACCTTAGGGTGTGTCTACACTGTGGCGCTAGCTCAAAATTGCATACCTTATTTCAAGATAGTCTATTTCAAAATTCTGCACTGTCAATATAGTACCAAATTTCAAAATAGACCGCTAATCCATCAAGTCCCTTCATCCTCATGGAATGAGGTTTATCGGGATGTCGGAATAGCGCACCCGTTATTTCAATTATATTTTTAAATAATGGGCGCACTGTCAAGACATGGAAAAACTATTTCAGAATACCAGAAGTATCCCAAAATAGCACAGCAGTGTAGATGTACCCTCAGAGACTAACAAAAATATATAGTCTCATGAGCTTTCATGGGAAAAACCACCTCTTTGGATCAAGCTCATTTGATGAAGTGGGGTTTGCCCATGAAAGCTCACGATACTTTCTTTTTTTGTAGTCTCTAAGGTGCCACAGGACTACTCATTGTTTTTAAAGTTGCAGACTAACGTGGCTACTCCTCTGAGAACATTTAGTAACATACAACAAATGCTTAAATGAAACAATATAATTCCTGATTGTGCTCATTTCTCTTTGACCTCTGGGTATAATTTTGGGCTATCTAGTCAGTGATTACTTTGGATTATCTAAATTACTCTTAATTCAAATGAAGAGTAGCCTATCAGATCCAATGATAATAAATGTTAGAAAGCACCATGTTTAACTTAGAAATTAACCATGTTTTATATTTTCTACTGTGACATTTACACTGAGTTGCAGGGCAGGTTAATTTTTTACAAAATCACTCTCTCTTTTTTACTGTGAATATAGTAGCAGTATTGTAGAGCAAAGTGTGTGTTATTAATAAAAAAGCCCACTCCATCTCCTCACCTTTCTATTGTCTTTTTACTAATGTGTGTACCTTAGCCTGGACTGAACAAAAAGATACTGCATTGTGGAGAAGAAAGGGGAGCACCTCCTTTACCTTTTAACCCTGGGATTGTCAATTTCTATCAGCAGTAGCAGGGTCTGACACTCTTAGGGTAGCTTTAACCTGATTTGCATACTGTGAATTCTTACAACAGCAGCATGAATTGTGACAGGGGCTAATTAGCATTTCCACCCCCTCTATTCGACTCTTTTATTTTTGACGACAAGTGCCAGAAGCAGTAGAGGAAGTTTAACTAAACCTGGATTAAAAAATCAGTCTCTGATTTTGGAAGTTAAAAAAAGAAAAGAGATCAACAGTCCCAGGAGTAAAGAGTGGGATTTATCTATCTATCATCTTAATGTTCATGTAATTTTTTACTGGAAACACAACTTAGGGTGAGACACACAAATGTTTGTGATTTTGTGACATTTCAGAACAATATATACAATGGGTTCAAGCTCCCCCTCCAAAGAAGCCAATGCGAGTCTTTATCATTGATGTCAGTGGGTATTGGATCAAGCCATTAATACTAGAAAAAACATGGCTTTGAACCATATATTTCACTTCATTTACTAGCAAAGGGGAGCATAAGTCAGCAGATCTGGAGGAGGGGTTCCAAACTGCAACTAGCTCAGAGGCCATAGCCATAGAACATGGCATCTCCTCAAGTATTTTTTCATTGAATGTATCAACACCTCTTTGAAAACATATGGCATAATTGGGATTCACATATGATATGGGAGCAGGTGACTCTGGATGCAGCTCTTCTACCCGGGCCCAGAGACCCAAGCGACTGCCAATAGAAAATATGCACACAAGATCTATTTTTATTATTTATATTATAATTGCATCCAGAAGTCCCAATCAAGCTCAGAGTCCCCATTGTTCCAGACACTGTACAATAGCAAGGGCCAGTCCTTCTAATATACAGCTTACATTCTAACGGAGAGGAAGAAAACAGAAGAATATAGAGATGAAGTGACTTGCCCAAGGTCACACATTATGTCAGTGACACTGACAGGAGTTAAACCTAAATTGATATTCATATTAAAACAGCTGTTATCTGATGCATATGCTGTGGGATTGTACAACCATCAGGAAACTCGGAAGAGGTAGACAGAAGAGCAAAAAGTGCTTGGCTTCAGTCACCAAACCCCCACTGGAAATTATACTCTAGGGTGCATCTACATTGCACCGTTATTTCAGAATAACTTGCATTATTCCAAAATAACAATGAGAGCATCTTCACAGCAATTCCGTTACTTTAAAATAATATTGAAATGGGTGGTTTATTCTGACTTTTGGAAACCTCATTCCATGAGGAATAACTCCTCTTCCAAAATAGCTATTTCAAAATAGCTGCAGTGTGGATGCTCCACGGCTGCTATTTAGAAATAGCTCCTTACCAGAGCCATTCTAAGTCATTTCTCCCCAGTGCTTCCTGAGGCTCTAAACCGAATTATCACATCCACATTAGGGGAGGCTTGCTTCAAACTGATTTTGAGGCTTCTCTGTATTGTGCACTCTTTATTTTGAAATAAGATATTTTGGAATACATGTTCCAGAACAGCTTATTCTGAAATAAGCATGTAATGTGGACGTACCCTGAGTTAGCAGCAAAATAAAAAATATAATGATGTAGGAAGTATTTATTTGAATTAGGGATGTGAATGTTTAACTGGTAAACCAGTAAGCATCACCCTTAAAATGTTTAACCTGTTAACTAATTAAATTGGATTTTACAACCCTAATCTAAATACAAAGAAACTGTTTCTTGGCACATTTGGATAAAGAATGCTGAGATAGAGGGAAAGGAAGCCACACTATCTGAGTTACTGCTCTGCTTCTTTGCCTCACCCAGTCACTCTGGTTCCCTCCTTCCCATTTTTGCCTATTTGTGTTTGGTGTTCTTTTTATGATTATTATCAGGCCCGCTCATGGGGAGGAGAGGCCCAGGAGGCAGTTGCCCTGGGGCCTGGTGATTCATGGGGTCCATGGCTCCTGACTACCATTATTGCTCCTTTAAATTGCCTCAGGAGTGTCATGCTCCTGGCAGCCCTCAGGACTGGCTGTGTGGGATAAGGAGGGCCAGCACGGTGTGTTTCAGGTGATACAGAGGACTGGCTGTCCCCTCCCCGCTCCTTCTGTCCAAGGTTCTGCCACTTCCAGGACAAGGAGCCATCCCCCCCTCAATGGATATCCTGGGAAGTATGCAGTATTTGGTAACATACACAAGCTGTGGGTCATTTACCTTTCCTGTTTTTGTTTCTTTATTAAAATTATTTTTAAAAAATCACTAAAAGGAATGAGGATAGAAAGTCCTTGAGTAAAACTTGAAGGTAGTCCCAGCACGGTTGGGATAGGAGAAACCGCTGAAGGTAGTAGCCTGTGATGAAATCCATCACCAGCCAAACTTGTGAGGGACTCATCAAAAAAGACAGCTCCTTTATTATTAGTTTCATATCAATATATCAGGACAATGGAGACTCCCTTTGGAATGCTTCTTATCAGCAGGGTGCTTATTTAAGAGGGATGTTATGAAGATGATTTGATTGTAGAATCTGCTGGGGCTTGTAGGAAGTTGGAAGAGGTCACTTAAGGACTTGCAAAGATATTCCCTTTACAACTCGCCTTTGCATATCTAATTTATTGCCTCGGTCAGCAAGTTCTAAGTATGAATGAGGGAGTCATTTGATTCAGGTTATTGATGGAAAATCTGAGCATTTAACTGCAAGTCAGAAAAGCTAAACTTGTATCCTAAGCCCCATAAATCACTGCAGATGTAGAACATGAGGTATTGTTAGCTGTCTGAGCACAGAGTTTCCTTTTTTGGGGAAAACAATGGAGAGGTTTCAGACTGTTCTCTCTTTTCTTCTTTGATGTTGGACATTTACATTTTTCTCCCCACCATCACCATTCCCACCCTGATTTACCTTAAAAAAAATTGGCTGAAGGCAGGTTTTTAGTAAGCAACACCACAAATGCAATTTTGGCTTCTGTCTGACTTCTTTCTTAATTATAGAAAATTAAATAAAAGTGCTTCCCCCCACACCCCTAACTGTGTTTGGGAAATGTTCAGGCACTCTCTCAGAAGCACAGAACTTCAGTGCCTTTAGGATATAACAACACTTTATTTGGATTCAAGTGATTAAAGAGCTAATTTTCTTAGTGGGAGGTTGGTACATTTATACAGAGAAACTACTTTACAGGATATGGATACATTTCAGTTCTATGGGAGCCCAGGGAATTCCAAGTTACCCAAATTCTATGCATTTAGCTGCTAAGACTTTGAACTACAAAGACAGCAACCCAGTAATTTGTATCTACTGATTCTAAGTAACTGTCTGCAGTGTAGTTGGGGACAGTTGTCCTCAGTTTTTATAAAGTTGTCTATTTGGACCATTTTCATCTAATTATTTTCAATGGCAGCAGTGGAGCCGAGTTTTTCAAGAAGGAAGGAACTGACCTCTCTCAGTGGCATTCTACATGCTGGCATTATAGTCCAAATCCCAGCCCAGTGTGAAGGGGAGGAATGAATGATGTGACACAAAATAATGGGGTCGCACTGCCATGTGACCGTGTGCGCCTTGTTGCAACACTGGTGGTGGGGAGCTGGACCCACCCAGTCAGGACAGGAGCTATCACTGCTGGCTGAGGGAGGTAGGTTCTTTTTCCAGCTCAGGATGAGAAGTCAGCACGCATACACGAAAGGCTGCCGGGGAAGAAGAGTCACCCTTTATGCCCCCTATTAGACCACCTGTTTCTCTGTGTTATCTTTCTAGAGTGTAGAGTTTGAATTTGTTTTCAGCTAATGCTATGTTGTTTCTCAGTTGTGTGGAAAAGCTTTTAATTTTTCTGGGCTAGAAGTTCTCAGGAAAGAAGACTCCTCCAATAACACAACAATATAAGTATAATTTGGGTGACACTGGCAGTGCTAATACGGTAATAAGTTCCAGTGAAAACCAATTCACTGTGGTACCATAGCATCTTCTATTCTACATTTAAGAATACAACATAATTACTGCCAGCGTGTGTGAATGTGAATGTTAAGTTTTATGCAATGAATAGTACGCTTTCTGGTAGAAAAAAGTATATAAGCTAGCATGTAATTAATCAAAATGGAATTTGACTGGAATTGATACATCTACTCTTGCAAATATGTTATCTTTAAGGAATATATGTCACATCTGTGGTTATGTCTCATCTCAGTGATAACACTCTTAACAGCATTTGTGGTTCTAACTCCAGTATATTTTGGTATTGACTTAGAGTGAAAAGTTCTATTTACTGAGTAAATCTCAACTCACAGAACTCTGTTTTTTCTGGCAGTCCTTCATTCAAGGAGTGACCAAGCCCAGCCCTACTTATTCTATATACTTTAACAACATCTTAATACAAGTAAATGAGGATGTGTCATTGAAAACTGTCTCATGCACTGACAACACTCTACCACACTTCACACACTGCTTCTCCTAGTTGAAAAGTTCCTGCAGGATATCTTTAATCCTGTAACTGTACAGAAGGCACGGTTTTCCCATGAGATGCAGAGAGATAACTACACAGGGCTCTGGTCTACACTATGGAGTTATTTTGAAATATCCCCCCCCCCCACACACACAGACACACATCTTATTTCAAAATAATAAGTGAAGCGTTCACCCACTATCACATCCATTATTTCAAAATAATGAGCTGGTTATTTCAATCTCTGTATTCCTGCTTTCCTCACGGTGTGTCTAAACTACACCCCTCTGTTGGAAGAGGGATGTAAATTAGACACATCGAAAGTGCAAATGAAGCGGGGATTTAAATATCCCACGCTTCATTTGCATAAACGCATCCTGGTGCTGTTTCGAACAAGTGGCATTTCAAAACTGAAAGCGCAGTTTAGACTCAGTTTTTTCAACAACGGGGAGATTTTTCGAAAGACCCGGTACTTCTCAAAAAATAAGGAGTACAAGATCTTTAAAAAACTCCCTGTTTTCGGAAAAACCGCATGTTTTGAAATGGCACTTGTTCGAAACAGTGCCAGGACATGATTATGCAAATGAAGCATAGGATATTTAAATCCCCGCTTCATTTGCACTTTCGATGTATCTAATTTACATCCCTCTGCCGACAGGCGTGTAGTTTAGACGCAGCCTCAGGGTAGGTCTACACTTGCACCCTCGTTCGAACTAGTGATGCAAATATAGGCGTTTGAAATAGTCAATGAAGTGGGGATTTAAATATCCCACGTTTCATTAACATGATCTTGCTGGCACGCTACTCTGATCACCAGCTGTTTCAAAAGTGAAAGTGCGAGCCGGGACGTGTTAGTTCGAACCAAACCCCTTGGTTAGAACTAACATTACTCAAAAAATGTTTTTTCAACAGCTGGTGATCGGAGTAATGCGCCAGCGAGATCATGCTAATGAAGCACGAGATATTTAAATCCCCACTTCATTGTCTATTTCAAATGCCTACATTTACATCCCTAGTTTGAATTAGGGTGTAAGTGTAGACATACCCTCAGGGAATAAGCTTATTTTGAAAAACTAAATGGCTGTGTCTACACTGGGCCACTTATTATGGAAAATCAGCCGCTTTTCCAGAATAAGCTGCGAGCTGTCTACACTGGCCCTTGAATTTCTGGAAAAGCAACGATGTTGAACTGTACAAAATCAGCCGCTATTCCGGAAAAACTATTCTGCTCCCGCTCGGGCATAAGTCCTTATTCCGGAACACTGTTCTGGAAAAGGGCCAGTGTAGACAGCCCAGTAGTCTTTTCCGGAAAAAAGCCCCAATCGCGGAAATGACTATTGGGGCTCTTTTCCAGAAAAGCGCGTCTACATTGGCCACGGACGCTTTTCCGGAAAAGCAGCCTGCCAGTGTAAATGCTCTTTTTCCGGAAATACTTATAACGAAAACTATTCTGTTTTAAGCATTTCCGGAAATTCATGCCAGTGTAGACACAGCCAATTTGAAATAACTATTTCAAAATAATTTCCTAGTGTAGTCATGCCCAGGGTGCCCTAGAATCAAGAACTGATGTCCTCATGAGTAATGCCCTCTTTCTTTTTACTTCTTCTCCAGCTGCCATTATTGTTTCTTCTCAGTATTCTCCTTTTGCCTTCCTCAGACATTTGTATTTTCTCCTTAGTGTATTGGAATTAGTATAGATTAATCAGTGGTAGTTTTTATAATAAATCGCTCATTCAACAGGATGCTAGATAGTCAAATCTTGACAACTTACTGTTTTTCAAGGGAATGTTCCCACTGCACAATTAACCTGGACTCTTTCACAGAAACATACCTGCCACCCATCCAGAAAAAAAAATACCCTCTCATCTGGATTTTATTTGGGAGGTCCATAAAACTCAGGCTAGCTTACCTGACTAAGGATATAAGTTAGAGCTCAGGTCTGGTTTCAGAGATGTAATCAGCGAGCAAACGGCAGTTTGAAATGGCAAATCATCATTGGCAAGGTGGTATGGACCTGCTCCCTTTGCCTGTCCTGGCTCTGTCTCTTAGTACCCTCAGGTCTTGCTTCAGGCCCTGCAGCCTGGGAGCTTGCTTGGCCAGAGCTTCCCCAGTTCTACCTATCTTTTCCTGCTCTTAAGTCAGGAAGCCTCTAGCTTCCCTGACAGATAAGTCCCTCCTGTTCCACACCTAGAGCAAGAGTGAGTCTCTCTCCATTTTTCCAAGAGCCTTTATTTATACTGCCCTCAGCTGGAACCTAATTGGCTAATTATTTCCACAGCTGCTGGCTCCACTGCTCCACTATTCCAGCCCTCACCCAGATCTGGGTTTTAACCCTTAAAGAGCAAGTACAGGGCAGATGCCCCATAACTGCGGGTACAGTACCCAAGCAAGTCAATTCTTTCAATCCTAGGCTGAGCTCTGCTGAATTTTTGTAAAAGTCAATATGTTAAATAGCTCCCATTATCTGGGGAGAAGAGTAGTAAATAAAGCAGGTATTTTTATTGTCAGTTAAAAGCCGAGTGGCATTAGTGGTGCGCTCTTTTGTAGTGACACAGCACAGTAATCTGGGTTCAGACAAGTTGGTTTATGGAAGGAAAACCCTTTTCTGTCTGCATTCCAGGATTCAATAGAGAAAATAGCAACTGGGATTAGAGCCAGACTGAGGAGAACTGAAGCAGTCTGTCAGCAAGCCCTCAGGTAACAATATCATCATTTATAAATTCTACCAACAATAGGATAGTAATTAAAGATGTATATTTCCTTTCTGCTGTCCTCATTTTGAGCAAAACAGATTTCAGAATGCTCAAGTATGTGCACGTGTGTGTCTCAATGCAAGGATATGAGGTGGTTTTTTTTTAAATCCAGGAACTACATATTGCATGGGGAAAGGGCCTCAGTTCTGCTTCTGTTGTGACTTGCAGTTGTTGTTCTTTGTATTTTAATGGCTGATGGCTGGCTGGACTCCCTAACATGCATCCACACATGACCCTGAATTACTTTCTTGCAGAATTAGATTACAACATTTTGAAATAAAAAAGTGAGAATTAAAATACAGGGGTGGATCTTTAGCTGGGGTAAATTGGCAACATTCTATTTAAGTTAACATATGCCAATTTACCACAGCTGAAGATCAGTCCATATCATTTCCAGTACCTGGCCTATTGCACCATGCAATGCTGGATGCATCATGCTCATTGAAAAATCTACATACAGATGTGGAAAAGAAGGCTATTATCACTCCATTGGATTGCCTCAAAATCTTGTGTGCTTGCTTTCTTCAGAGGAATATTTAATAAAATAAATGTAATTGTTATAATAATGTTTGTATATCTAATGGAAGAAACCTTCATTTTACCAGGAAAAAGGGAAGTAGAGGGAGAGTGCCCTTTCTTGGACTTCCAGCTGTGTAGACAGCTCCAAAAGCCAAAATAAACTATTTAAAATTAAGTTACATAGTTCAATTTGCATAGCTTATTTCCGCTTTAGCCCTGCTGTGTAGATGCACCCTAAGGTGCCACAAGACTACTCATTGTTTTTAAAGTTACGGACTAACATGGCTATCCCTCTGAGACTTTTCATCAAAATCATGTCAAACTGCTTGCTTCTTAAAATCAAGTTCAGCTATCTCAAGAAAACAGGCTTTCTTGCAGGATTCCCAGTACTCCCTGTTTTTTTTTTTTCAGGCACACACCCATTCCTAGAAATGTGTTCCCTCATGTTAGGCGCTCCAGTGTAATCATCCCAATATACAAGGTTATGAAAGTATTTGCTTCAGGCACTGTTGTTTTTATCCAAGAAAGCACTCAGAGGAGAAGGAGGTTAGGGCGGGACAAAACAATCTTGGAATTAACGTAGATGAGAAATGTGAAAATGCATAACTCTCAACTGCTTGTGCTTTGGGAAGCATTAACTGATTTAATGTAAGAAAGAAAGAGAAAGAGACAAGTCATGTAGTTTCTGTTTAGAGTGAATTAGCGTAAGAAGGAAGGATGGTATAAGGGATTTGACGAATAGTTTGCTAGTAATCCTAACATTGAAGAACTGGGCAACATATAAGCAAAACTGGCATGTATTCAACTTGGCTGTACTAAAAAGAATTACAACACTGGGAAAGAAAAAAGAGGAAAGAAATGTATTTTTCTAGGGATTATTTTCCCTGAAATATTGGGCCCACAAAATTTGTTCTTGCAAGTGCTCACAAAGGAGAATAATACAGGGTCAATGAAAAATTCTAGCTTTTATTCGAGCTTAAATGGATAGGCAGTGTGATGTAAAATAACCCTTTATTTTCATTCAGTGTTAATTGAATGTGCAGATAGAGATGCACCAAAATGATGATATTAAAACAAAAAATGTCCCTTGGGAGCATGCCTTCATACCTCTCCACTCCCCTCTCTATCTCCCCCAGCAAAGTTAGAACTTCTTCTGGCCAACAAAGCCGATCTATAGTTATTATAACTCTTTGTCTCTTTTCATATCTCCTAATGGAAGCATTGCTGTAGCTGCTGGCTAGAAAATTAGCCAAGTGAACTCTCTCTGTCTGTCTCTCTCTCTTCTCATCAGATTAGTGGAAAAATTTAACAGTGACTCTCTCTCTTTCTTTGCAAGCTAGTAGCACACTTTATGGGCTAAAAGTGAACCAATTTAACTCTCTCTCACACAGTCCTTGCTAAACTGATGGCACATCCTTATTCTTGATCCTTTTGTAGAAAGGCAATGAGATGATAGTTTCCTACTCACCTAACAAATCTTACTCCCAAGTCACCATTTGTCAATAAAATCTAAAATGACAAACTGGAGAAGAAATAGAGAGATATAGGTCCACGCCATTCCTTTCATTTGGGTCTCTGTAATGGGACTACATGCACATAACTTGTACCTCCTTTAAATTTTGGAAGGTTTTGCTATAATGTCCCAGTTCAGGACCATCACTACACAACAATTTCAATTAGAATGGATACAAAACTCCCTAGCTTATCACTAAAACTTAGCCTTGAATCAAGACCCTTTTGTGGGTTTGAAACATTTGGATGAATGCTTTTCTGGTAGGGATAGAATCATTAAGTTTAAAAAATGCCTTGGGAAAGGCCTTAGAATATGAACTAGGGGTAAACACATCAAGTTGTCCATAAAGCCTCAGATGTGTGAGAGAGCTGTAAGACCAGAAAACTTGACCTTTAAGAAAAACTTGTGTTGGGTGCCAGCAGGGGCGAAAAGAGATTTCAAAGTACTGGATGTGGATTGTGTTGAAACTGGATTAGGAGGGTCACAGGATCTTTTGGATAATGGGGGTTGTACGCAGTCAGGAAGGATGTTAGCTGAATGGCATAGGGAGAACTTAAAAAGTGAATAAAGAAGAGCTATTTACTCCTTCCTATTGCACAGGAACCAGGGGGTCACCAAATGAGATTATTAGGTAGCAGGTTTGTAACAAATATTCTTCATACAATGCACGATCTGTGGCACTCCTTGTCAGTGGACGTTGTGAAGTCAAAGACTACAACAGGATTCAAAAAAGAGCTAAATTCATGGGGGATAGGTCATACAGATGGAACGAGGCGTACAGATAGTTCGGAATGGCTAGCTAGTTCGAACTATCTAGCCCGTGCCGCGTGTAGCCGCGTGGCACGGGGTTCGAACAAGCCGGCATTTAAAAATGGCGCCGGCCGGCTTATGCAAATAAAGCCCAGGAAATTCAAATCCCGGGCTTCATTTGCACGTTCAGTATGCATACATTACCCCGCTAGTTCGAACTAGCGGGGTAGTGTAGACATACCCTGAGGTAGTAACTTACGGCATTCGGGCAGGACAACAGTTTGGCAGGGCTGCCTGCTGAGCAGTAAGAGTGGTGTTGGGGAGGCAGGTCCCCCATTCCTCCTGACTCCTCTTGCCCTTTTCCCCAGGGCACCAGACCTCTTCTGCACTCCCTCCTGTTCTTGCCCCCCCAGAGCACTGGATCCCTCCCACTGGCACTGGATCCCCCTTGCACATCCAATCCTTCCTGCCCCCGAGGGTATGTCAACACTGCATGGCTCCGTCAACGGAGCCATGCAGTGTAGACATACCCTCAGGGTCCTCCATCTCTCTTCCCTGCCCTCCATTGAAGCCCTTCCACCTAAAAGCGGAGCCCACCCATTTTTCCTGTCGTAGCAATGTCACTGGTTTGAATTGATGTTGTTAATTAATTTAGTGATTTTCTTCTTGTTCATGTTTCCTCTAAAAAATCATAAAAAACCCAGAACACAGAACTAATTTAATAATATTTAATACATTCTACAAATTACTTTAATTATGGAGCAGCCTTAAAAGACAGCTAAAATACATTAAATACTTCCCTAATGGTGTTTTTACATATAGGCAATTACTGCAGTTGCCACAGGGCAGTTATATGATCGCAAATGGGAGGGCATCGAGTGATCCACATGCTAGGAAATGTCAGGACAGATGTCCATCCTTTGTATTCCCATGGGCCGCATCTAGACTACATTCCTCTTTCGAAAGAGGAATGTAAATGAGGCAAATCAAAAGTGCAAATGAAGCACGGATTTAAATATCCTGTGCTTCATGTGCATATTCATGTCAGAGTGCTTTTTCGAAAAAGGGGTTTTTCAAAATTGAAAGTGCAATCTAGACGGGATTCTTTTGGGAAAAAAAAAACCCTTTTTTGAAAGAACCCATACTCCTCATTTTTTTCAGGAATATGGGTTCTTTCAAAAACGGATTTTTTTTAAAGAACCCTGTCTAGACTGCGCTTTCACTTTCGAAAAACCCTTTCTCGAAAAAGCGCTCAGAGACAAATATGCAAATGAACCACAGGATATTTAAATCCACACTTCATTTGCACTTTCAATTTGCCTCATTTACATTCCTTGTTCGAAAGAGGAATATAGTTTAGATGTGCCCCTATGATCACTGGACTTGATGAAGATAATGACCTAATTTTAATAGGTGCTTTTTACATACATATTATGGGAGCTAACAACAATAATGTACACCTAAATCCGTCTACCTGTAAAGCCTTCCACTTATTTCCACAGATCTCAAAGCACTTTGGAAAATCTGGAAATGTTTATGCTGGGTTGTCGACAGCTCCCTTTGATGTCGGCAGGGGACCGTCCAGACTATCGCGCTGAGCCGCCAAACAGCTGATCAGCTGTTTGTCGGCTCAACGCAGCAGCCATGTAAATTTAAATGAAGCGGCGATTATTTAATTCGCCGCTTCATTTTACTCTGTCGGGTAGCCTAATCTACATGCCTCTGTCACCAGAGGCATGTAGTCTAGACGTACCCTAAGATGCTGTACTTATTCTGTCTATAGAGGTTTGAAAAACCAGAAATTTACCCCTCAAAAAAGGGAAAAAACATAGCGTTGTCCTAAAAATGACACATAAATCTTGGAAACAATTATCACAAATCCAATGAGCCTTAGGACTAAAGTCAATATACAATAAACAACATAGGCTATCAAAAGATAAAAATCACATTGAAATGAAGTATCAAAATCTGATGATATCTTTCATCCTCCCTTCTAAATTTATATAAAATCTGCAAAATAAAAATGTTTAATAGGATCATCTGTCAAAACATCCTATATTTTTCTTGTAGAATCATATAAAAGAAAAAGAAAAGTTGAGCCCATCTAAAATTACCAAGGGGAATAAAATGTGCTACCTGATCCAGCCAGATGAATTCCTCAATGGCGAGTATTCTCATTTTCACCCTGGAGTGCAGACATTTAAGGACGTCTATGTGACTGGAACTGGCCAGCATGGCAAGAAAGCAAGTTGGGCCAGGCTAACTGGTCAGGCTCACTGGTAAATTGCAGGAAAACCATGTAGTCTAAAGCTGCAAAAGAAAATGTTGTGTGTTTTACATGTTTAAAATATAAAATAATGTTGGGCTTCTATAAGTTCTTGCAAAAAATAATTTACTTAATAAAAAAGTATGCTTACTTAAGAACCTCAATCTAGAAAACTTGCCCCTGAAAAAGTAAAAGATTCAGGGACTTGAGATTAGTAGAAAATGGGGGGATTATAAAGGAAAGCAAGTGGTAATGATAACACTTATCAATACCAGACCATTGTAGGATAATAAGAACATAAGAACAGCCATACTGGGTCAGACCAAAGGTCCATCTAGCCCAGTATCCTTCTGCCCAAAAGTGACCAGTGCCAGGTGCCCCAGAGGGAGTGGACCAAAGACAATGATCAAGCAATTTGTCTCCTGCCATCCTTCTCCAGCCTTGACAAACTGAGGCCAGGGGCACCATTCCTTACCCCCTGGCTAATAGCCTTTTATGGACCTAACCTCCATGAATTTTTCTAGCTCTTTCTTTAACACAACTCTCCTGTTCCACCAGAATATTGATATTCTCCACTCATTCCTAAGTCTCAAATTCTTACTTTTGATCTAATTTTTGTTTGCTTCTAAATTTAAATTATTCACTTTTTCTTTTTGTGAATACAGTAGATATGTTATAACTTTTCCTAATTCTTTAGTTAAAATAGTAAGATTTTCAATTCCTCCTCAGAGATTAAATGTTATCCTCCTGGTTATAGATGGAGTGGTGCAAATGCCTCAAATTTAAGATGAATCCTTTCCTCAGGTACAGTGTGTAGGGAAATTTCTGAGGTTAAGTGCACAGTCTGTGCTTTCTTACTGGTTGCAGTTCTATGGATCCAATTCTGAAATATGCTTGTCTCCCATTGAAATCATCAAAAATATCACTCCCATATACCTAGACTTTTTAAAAAAGGCAAAGTACTTCCCCCAAAGGGCATGCATAACAACGGTTTTAATAAAAGTGTCAATAAAAATAACGTAGGAGACTTTCCCTAACAAAGCAATGTTGAGACTGGCACAAGCTCCTGAATTCCTTACCTGCCTTAAGTAAAAGGGTTGTCCCCCTCTTTGAAACCCCATCTTCCCCTCCTGCACAGATGTCAGTAGGAGCAGGTCTGCAAATGAGCTAGCAGCAGCAGGAACAATGGAGAATAGTAATACCAGAACTGGTTGAAGGAGCTGGTCCTGTGAGTTATTCATCACACTGGAAACCACATCAGCAGGAAGAATTCACAGAATCACAAAATTAGTGTTGGAAAAGAATCACTAGCTAATCAATTCATTTCACTGCCAATCCTCATAGATAGGGCAAGCCTTTCCCTTAAGCATCTTATTTCAGGAAATGCTTCCTACTGCCCAGCATTGGCACATAGCAAGGTGAGGAAGATGTGGATAATCCCTTCATGCAGTAGAGTGCATGAGGAGGGTAGCTACAATTTGTTTGCTTTTGCTCCTAGAATGCATAAGGGAAAGTGTGTGTGTGTGGGGGGGGAGGGCTGAATAACCCAAGGGAAGTGTGTTTGGGAAGTTTTGGAGCGCATGTGGCCATAGACCCATCCACCCCTACATATCAACTAGTATCGGAGGAAGTGCTGAGGCCATTTTATGACTCAGTACATCTCTCAGGATACGTCTACACTGCACAGCTATTTCTACACAAGCCACCTGTTATTTCAAAATATTTTTCAAAATAATGGTCATGCTGTTTCGCCATCCCAATAAACATCGTTGCACGAGGGATAGGGATGGCTCAAAATAGCACATTATTTTGAAATTTGGAACTGTGTAGATGTGCCAAATTTCAAATTTCAAAATAGTTTCTAAATAAGATATGCCATTTGCGTAGTGCAAATGGCGTATCTTATTTTGAGTTTAGGGTGTTGTGTAGACGCACCATTAAATAGTTTTATATAATGCCAGCACAAGTGTCATCTTTCCCAGGATCTAATTAAACTGAATAAAATCATCTCATCTGAAGAAGTGGGTTTTGCCCATGAAAGCTCATATATTATATATATTTCTGTTGATCTCTAAAGTGCCACAGGACTACTTGTTTTTAAAGTTACAGACTAACTCGGCTACCCCTCTGCTACTGTATAAAGATGATTTTTCACACAATTCTCACAAAGAGGACTTTTAGTTCTCTCAGACTCTCCATGGGTCTGTCCTGCCTTATGTTTTCTCCACACAGAGTAAGTGGTGTGGCCAGCTTTCCCATACTGATTTTATCCTAAGTCTCAAGCTATAATATATTTTTAAAGTCTTGGTTCTTGGAGTCATGTGATTCCAGATTATTCCTGACTAATAATGTTTCTATGTTTGGGGCAGACAATACTATAGCCTTTCTAACTACTTTCATAGAATGACTGCTGCCTGTACTACCCTAAATGGGATTCACTCTCACAAACCACTTGCACAGCTAAGTTGCTCTAATTCCACCCCTTTCCCTGGCACAGCTCCCCTCCTGGGATCTATAGGGAAGTTATCAAGATGCCAGTACTGTTATAATTAGGATACTTCCAAATTTACAGTACATTTTGGCCATAGTATTTTAAAAAATCATAAATGTAATGATTTCAGCCATTTAAATCTGAAATTTCATGGTAGGGGCACTAACCCAAAACGGAGTTGTGTCAGGATGTCTGAAGGTTATTGTAGCGGTGGGGCAGGCAGGCAGGCTGCAGTAAAGCTATCCTTACTTCTCCTCTGATGTAGGCAATGGCATTGCCATCAGAACTGGTCAACTGGAAAGTGGAGACTGCTAGCTGGGATCCCAGTTCTGAAGGCAGCATTCCATCAGCATCAGTGCAGAATTGAGAATGACATTGTATGGTCTTGCCACCATTACTTCTACACTGCCTCTTGTGGGATGCTGCCTTCAGAGCCACAGCCACCATTCTGCAGCCACCCAGCTCTAAAGGCGGTGACAATATTGTGACCTATCCCCAAAAATATCCCTGAGAGTCCCCCTCAAGGAGGAATTTTAAGGGCTATGTTCTCTAGTGTTTTCTAGAGGTAGAGATTTCTGATGTAGTCCAGCCTCAATAAGTGAAAACATCTCAGGGCTCCCATTTACCTATACAGTGACATTTTTCCCCTCTATCCCAGCAGGTAGAAATAGCAACAGAGCCAAGAAAGAGCTGTTCCTTGTTGAAGTAATTGAGGGCAGCAGGTACAAGAGCCCAAGAGTGTTCAGATGCTAACAAGAATGTATTAGGAATACATAGAACACACAGCAATTCACAGAACTACAAGGGTGGTAAGTACTTCCTGTGAGTATTGAAACATATTATAGGTGACATAACAACCTAAATTAAACATTTCTTTCTCTTACCTATGATGAATCATCTTTTTCCAAGTTCCAACACAATATTGCATTGCAATATTCACCCTATAATAGTGATTCACCCTATAATTCTGCTGTAAACAGTAGGCGATCAGAGTTCAAGTTCCTATATTTTTCTTTTCAGAAAGAAGACGGTATTTAGATTCAGGGCAGAAGCTTTCATTCCTGCAACAGGTCAAATCAAGGTCAAATCAGGCCTAGAAACTGAGTGCAGAGTCAATGGTGCCAAAATCTCACAAGGTTTTCATGTGTGATTTTGCAGGATTGTTGTAGAAATTTGATGAGATAATTTGTTCTTGCAAGCAGAGTTCCTTCTAACTTTTTCCATTCATGTGTGGAATAAATGTTGTTATGTGCACTAAGTTATGGTCATATGTGTGCCACCAGTAGAAACACATGCTGCTGGCTGTGGGCACTGTGGGGCTACATCTAGACTGGCAAGATTTAGCGCAAATACTCTAAACGCAAGAGTTTTTGTGTTAGAATATTTGAGTAAGAGAGCGTCTATACTGGCATGTGCCTTTTTGCAAAAGATTTGCTTTTGCGCAAAAGCATCCATGCCAGTGTAGACACTCTCTTGTGCAAGAAAGCTTCGATGGCCATTTTAGCCATCAGGCTTTCGTGAGCAAGTAATTGATGTTACCTGTTTACAGTGGCCTCTTGCACAAGAACACTTGCGCAAGAGGACTTATCCCTGAGTGGGAGCATCAGAGTATTTACACAAGAAGCACTGATTTCATACAGTAGAACGTCAGTGTTCTTGTGCAAATACTCACGGCCAATGTAGACAGTCGCTTTTGCCCTAAATCTTGCCAATGTAGAAACAGCCTGGGTGTTCTGCTAATCAGCTGGGTGGCACTTGACTCTCTCCTTGGTAGATGACCAACTGCTCATCTTACAGGGAACACTGTTTGCAACATTAGACAGAAATTTCCCAGTGGTGGTTATTACCTGCACATTTCATCCATCTTGGGACACAATCTCACAAGACCATTTTTGTTGCATGAGATTTTGGCCACATGTGGCAATCTGATCCTGGTTGACAGGACCAGGAACTAAGCCACTCTATGTAAGTTTATGCATGTCTATATGATACCTACTCTGAAGTGTTTTCTTATGGATACAGCAGGAGACTGAGAAACAGGATTCTTGGATTTTGTTTGTAACCTTATTAGTGGCTTTCTGTGCAGTCTTAGGCAAGTTGTTATACCTCTCTGTGCTTCAGTTCCTCCTCCTGTATAATGGGAATAGTGTTATTTACTATGATGTACCAGGGTATAAGTCAAAATAAAGAGTTTCTTTGTCACTTGTGCCCTGAAACTTTGGGTGCTTTACAATGACTTGCTGAAATAGCTTCAACCTTGGCTGCTCACAGTCCTCCAGGATAAAAGCCATACTCTCAGTATCTGTTAGGGATGTAAGTGGCTGTGCAAATAGTCGACTACCCAATAAGCCTAGTCAAGTGACTACTCAACTATTCACTTCCCCCCTCTCGCCTCTCTATTAGAGGTGGGGGAGGGACAGGATCAAGAACTGGAGCTGGGGGGAACCAGCTTAAAAGTCAGGTCTCCCCCAGCACTGTCTCTGTGGTGTGGGGGTGAGAGGCAGAGGAGGATGAGCCGCAGCTTCAAGACCGCTATAGCTCTGCACTTTAAACGTAGCAAAACCCACCAGGCTCTTACTACATTTAAAGTGCAGAGTCACAGTGGGGTAAGTTCCTGGGAGCGGTGCGAGCTCCTGGGACTGCTGCTGTTCTGCACTTTGAGGGTACGTCTAACTGCAACACTATTTCAAAATAACTAGCACTATTCCAAAATAACTTAGTCCGCGTCTCCACAGCAGGCAGTTATTTCAAAATTGTGTCAAAATACTGTCAAGCTAGAGGACTTCTTCCTCCGACTCCTGTAACCTTCATTGTACAAGGAATGAGGGAAGTCAGAGGACGAGTGCTCTATTTTGAAATAAGTGCTGTGTAGAGTCTGCCTATTTCAAAATAAGCTATGCAATTGAAGTAGCTCAATTTGCATAGCTTATTTTGAGTTAAGCCCCGCAGTGTAGATGCACCGTAAGAGTACAGGCAGTCCCCGGGTTACATGGATCCGACTTACATCGGATCCCTACTTACAAACGGGGTGAGGCAACCCCGCACTAGCTGCTTCCCCCCCAGCAAACCAGGGAGACGCGAAGCTAGCCCTCTCCCCCCCCCCCAGCAGACCAGGGAGACGAGGAGCGGCTTTTCTCAGCAGACACCTGAGCTTGAGAATAAAGGACTGAGGGAAGTGAGGTGTGGGAGAATAAAACTGAGCTCTGGAGAAATGTTTGGCTAGAGTTTCCCCTACAATATGTACCAGTTCCGACTTACATACAAATTCAACTTAAGAACAAACCTACAGTCCCTATCTTGTATGTAACCCGGGGACTGCCTGTACATGTACACTGCCACTTATTTTGAAATAAGCTATCCCGGACAAAATACTATGAAATAGTTTATTTCAAAATAGCTTGTCTATACTACAGAGAAGCTTCAAAATTAGTCCGAGGCAGGCTTCCCTAATATGGACACACTACCTTGATTTAGTGCCCCAGGAGGCATTAGGGAGTAATTAGTTTGAATGTCCCTGTGGAGGAGCTATTTTGAAATAGCAGCAGTGGAGCATACACAGTACAGCTATTTCAAAATAGCTATTTCAGAATAGGCATTATTCCTCATAGAATGAGGTTTACAGAAGTCGGAATAAGACGTCCATTATTTCAAAATTATTTCAGAATAACTGAATTGCTATGTAGATGCTTGCATTGTTATTTCAGAATAATGGCTTTTATTCTGAAATAATGCTGCTGTGTAGATGCACCCTAAATGTAGTAAGATCCCAGTGGCTCTTACTCCATTTAGGGTACAGAGCTGCAGCAGAAATGCCCCCCTTATCGACTAATTGAGTAGTTGATGGAAAGTCTATCAACTACTCAGTTAGTTAATTAACTGATAATTAACATCCCTAGTATCTGTGTGTGAATTACACTCTGGCTTTCACAAGCCTTGATTATACTGAAGGGTGATGCCAATACACTCAGGCTACATCTACACTGCAAGGTTTTTGCACAAAAACCTGCAGAGCGTCCACACCTCAAATGTGCTTTTGCCCAAGTAAATCAGCAGTAAAACGGCAGAACAGAGGGCTTTTTCTGGCGTAGGTAAACCTCCTTTTACGCATAACTCTTTTTTGTGTTACAATTATTGCACAAAAAAGCAAGTGTGGACGTTCCACAGGGGTTTCTTGCGCAAAAAGAGCCTATCCGAAAAAGCACAGGTGCTCTGATGACCATTCTGTGAATGACATCAGAGCTTTCTTTCACAAGAGTGTCCATGCAGTGTGGATGCTCTCTTGAGCAAAAGCTCATCCCGAAAGCAATGCGCTTTGAGGTGTGGACGTGCTCTTGCGCAAGAAGTTTTTGCGCAAAAGGCTTCTTGCGCAAGAAGCCTGCAGTGTAGACGTAGCCTCAGAGTCCTAGATTTCCTGCCAGCAATATGTGTCCTGTACTGCCCAGCCCTCTCTTGAACTGTACGAAGCATTTTAAGTCTGTTTTTCCTACAAAGAATTACTATGCCAGTTTATTATTTCAAATAATTATCTCAAATAGTTACACTTCATTTTAAAGACAATGGACTAAATGAAACAGTAAAAGTTTATTAACTACAAGGAGATAGATTTTAAGTGAGTACTAGTAATGAAGTATAAAAATCAGAAATGGTTCTAAGAAAAAAAACACAACATGTTTACTGAGACCTAACTGAACAAACTACATGAGATTCAAACAAAATTTATCATAACCAGCTGATCAAATTCTGTACATCAGAACTCTCCCCGCAGAGCCAGTGACTGTTTCCATACTTCCATTGTCCCTTTAATTACGGTGAATTTGATGGATGGAGAGAGAGAGAGAAAGAGAAAGAGTGCACCTCTCAGGTGTTTGCTCCGCTTTTTATAGTTTCTGTTCCTCTCTTCAAAAACATGTACAGCTTGGCACTAGGAAACAAAGGGTCTATCTGGAAGGATGTCTTCTGCTGGCTTTTTTACTGCTGTTTGAGCTTTCTTTGCTTTCCTTCCTGCTTGATGATTCTGTTTACTGCTTAAATGCAAATTAGGTGGAACACACATTCCTTTGTTTAGGACAGACCTGTTTGCCAACTTGTGTTTGGGGTGTGTTATTAACACCACAGAGGGAAATCTTATAATAATTTCATTTACATCATTTTCACACATATTTCATCAGGATAATACCGACCAGCAAATTATGAGTTTTCAACTTCTGCCTTACAAAGCATACTTTGTACAAGGATTATTATAATCATGTGTAGGGTGTAAACACAGGGCACATTCAGTTGCATTTACCTACCTCAAAGGGGTGTTTGTGCACTATTGATTAATTTATGTTTATAAATCTCTTTGCAATCTTTTGTGAAATTTGCCATGCAAATGCATATTATTATTACTATGACATCCCTGACCTAAGGTTTTATTACAGCAGACTGAACAAGTTCCTAGAGCTTTTCCTTACCTCTTCAAAAGCACCACACACATCTCACTGTCCTTGTCATCACTACTTCACACTCCCTTGTTACTGTATCCCTGTTTATATTGCATTATAGCTACTGAAGTGTAGAATCCCAAATGCTGCCATTATAGACTGAAACTACTCAAACTGTTAATGTGAAATATTTTGAGCAACAGAAAAAAGAAAGAAAAACGAATGACTTGGTTTTCAAAGAACAACCACTCTGACGCAACATCTAGATGGCAAGCCTCTTTCAAAAGGGGCTTTTTCGAAAGATACTTTCGAAAAAGCCTCTTTCAAAAAAGAGCGTCTAGACTACAACCAGTACTTTTGAAAAAGCAAGCCGCTTTTTCAAAAGAGAGCACCCCAGCAGTCTGGATGCTCTTTTTCGAAAAAACACAGTTTACATTACATAGCGCCTTTTTTCGAACAAGCACTTTCGAAAAAAGGCGTTCTTCCTCGTAAAACTAGGTTTTCTGTGATTGAATAAAACTGCCACAATCTTTCGATTTACTTTTGAAAGAATGTAGTAGCAGTCTAGACGCAGGGGAAGTTTTTTCGAAAAAAGGCCACTTTTTTTGAAAAAACTGTGTAGTGTGCCCCCTGAATGTGTGCCAAAGACAGCAATCTCTGTTTCTCTGTGTCAGGCTCTGTACTGTTCCTTCTTATTACAATTTCACTTCCTCAAAAGGAGGCCTATTTTATCTCAGTTTTCCTGCTAACTGCGTTTAATCGCTAGGTGGAGACATACTAATCTACATGCACATTTATCAAGCACAACCCAATCCATTAGCAGTCAGGAGTGGGGAACCTAAGGCCTGAGGGCTGGATGCAACCCCCGGCTTATCTGGATCCAGTCCTCCAGGCTTGGAACTCTCCCCACTCCCTCCCCTCCCAGCATTGGTGAGCCCACGCTAGTGCTCTAACCCCCCGCCATTTCCCACAGGACTGGAGTACACAAAATCTACTAGCCTGGGCACTCCAATGCTCTGGTGTGTGAGGGGAACGTGGAGAATGTCTTTCTCCTCAGTCAGAGGCTGCCTCAATGAGGGTTTATTTGTTTTATTTTGTTTTGGTTTTTTTGTGTGCAGCCCTAGTCTGATTTTTCCATGGGTCAGCATCCCCTGACCCTCAAAAGGTTCCCCAACCCTGCATTAGCTGTTGCTGGACAATGGACAGGTGCTGTGCTGATGAGGAAGCAGACAGCAGCATACTTAAAAGACAAGATCACTTTTGGTACCATTGGGTCATATTGGTCCCTCGTTCCTTTTATTCGATCCTTGCTTGGGAAAGACTCACACTGAAGTCGTTAAGGAAGGCTTTCAGGATGTGGACTATCAAGAATAAGGTAAGAAGAGAAAACCTCATCTTCTATGTGTCTTGATCGAAATGTGTTCCTGTCTGCTTCCCCATCCCCACAACACCAGTGCATTTATGAGCCAGCCTAAAAGAGCAAACAAGAGCCAGCAGCTTCCATTGTTGACTGAGCACCTTGAATGACAAGAGGTGTCTTGCACAGTTCCTGCTGCCAGGAGATACTGACAAGTATAGATGAAACTCACGGAAGGAAACAGAAGAGCTGATTCTATTTTATTAGCTATGATAAGACACCCAGGCAACATTAATAGTTTGAAGAACACATTATTTTAGGGCTGGTTCAAGAACTTTTCATAGAACTATATGTCATTAGAATATGTGGCTCTATTGAAACTGAAAGACTTTGCAATATCAGGTCAGTTTCACTGGCATTCAGCTTTGGGAAAAACTGTGGGGTGAAAGGGTCCAATGATGTAAAAATGTCCCATTTTATCATTTTCAGAATAAGATGTTTCAATATTTTGTTTTGAAACAACTTTTCATTTTGAATGTTGACCATACCATATATAGTATAGCAGTGGTCTCGAACCTTCTTAACCACAAGATCACTTTTTCAATTCAAGTGCAATATAAGATCTACCTCAAACCCTTGCTCTGCTTCCTTCCCGCTACTTCTTTGAGGCCCTGCTCCTGCTCACCCTATCCTCCTTTCTCCCTCATTTTTCACCAGGCTGGGGTAGGAGTTTGGGCTGGGGTGCAGGCTCTGGTCTTAGACCAAGGAGTTTGGAGTAGGGGGGCTTTGGGTTTAGCCCAAGCTGGGTGATTGGGGTCCAGGAGGGGTTTCAGGGTGCAAGCTCTGGGAAGGAGTGTGGGCGCAGGAGGACTCACATCTGGGGCAGGAGGTTAGGGGTGTAGGAGGAGGTTCAGGGCTGGGACAGGGGTTCAGGAAGCAGGCTCTGGCTGTGCACTGTTAAACTGAGATGGCTTCCAGGTGCTGGAACAATGAAGTTAAGGAAGGCTTACTCCTGCCCTGGCCCTGCACCACTGCTGAAAACAGCTGGCATGTATAGCAGTGTATCCATGGGCCCGTGTGCCAGCTACAGGCATTGAGCCCACAGCTTCTACTGGCCACTGTTTCTTGTTATTCACCAATGGGAGCTGCAGGAAAGTGTCTGCAGGCAAGGACAGCATGTGGAGATCCCCTGCTCTGCCTTTCTTAGGGGCTGCAGGGACATGCCAGCCACTTCCAGGAGCAGCAATTACTACAGGGAGAAATACTGCAGCCACGCTAGATTAGATGTTTTAGAACTCACTACTCAAAAAATTAAAAGTAAGTGTAGGAGAGAAATTAAAATGATGAAATGCACAGACCAGTCAAAAACCAAACTAACAAATTTTGCAAGCATTAAAAGAAGTAACAACAACCCCCCACCTATGTTTTGGGTCAGGAGATGAGAGCAAAGGACAGTCTGGCTAGGTCTACATTGCGCCCGTTTGGTGCAAGAAATACAAATGAGGAAAAGCGTGGAATATCACCGCACCTCCTTTGCATAATTAATGAGGCTCCGTTTTTGCACAAGAGGCTTTTGCGCAAGAACCATTCTTCCTGAAAAAAATGCGGAAGAACAGCTCTTGTGCAAAAACAGAGCCTCATTAATTATTCAAAGGAGGTGAGGCGATATTCCACACTTTGCCTCATTTGCATATTTCTTGTGCCAAATGGGTGCAGTGTAGACATTGCCTGTGTGTTTGTGAGAATGACAGAGTCACGCACAGTGTGTGAGAGTGACAGATATTTGCTTTGCCAAGCTCCCTCCATCCCCTTCTCTGTGTGTGGAGGTAGGGTACAGAAGTGCAGGGAGGAAGGACATCCTGACATTAGCATCCCTCCCCCCCTTTCCATCCCACATCAATAGATCCTGATCTACTGGTTGGTGACCACTGTAGTATAGTAATATAATTTTCAATGTTAAAAGTCAAAATTGAAAAGAAACCTTTGGATTTTGTGGGATATTTCAAATGACCTGAACTAAACATTTTGTTGGAGTTTTCCTTTGCAAAGAACTGCAAACTTTTCAGTTTTCATTCCAAGTCAGAGCATAGCCAGATTTCAAAATCTTGAAATCCTTCATGAAATCAAACACCTCTGCTGCACACATCTCTTTATTTTATTATAGATAGGAAAAATATTGTTTTAAACAAGAGAAGCACAGAATAGCTTTGACTTTTCAGAGGGATCGCATGGGGAACCTTTCAAATAGGGAGCTCACATCTGAAGTAAATTATTCCAGTTATTCCTATCATCCTGGGAGCATTTATGGTCAAGGTATGTTACTCCTGCATGTGTATGAAAGTGCATTTACCAAAAAAGAATAGCTAGAGCTGTCTACAGAATCAACAGAGAGGGCTGTCAAGGCATGGCTGGGATGTGTTTGGATACTTACTTCCTGTATGTGGCCATTTGACCAGTGGATGCCTTCCTCACTTCTGATTGCCTTAGATTCTTTGAGATGGAATTTTGCCCTTTAATATCATGCAGGGATTGTGTTATGTGCATTCTAGCTCAGGATAAACAAATTCATTTTGCTCAATTTTAAACACAGACTCTGGGCTTAAGCATTATCTTTCTCCATGTAGGTATTTCTGCAGTGCCTAATGCCAGAGTATCTAGGTGCTAGGTCTAGGTTTGTATCCTGATTAGTGGAGAGGCTGTGAGAAACAGAGCATAGAAGAAAAAAATTAACTGAAAACATGGGATGGGAAGCAGAGCAGAGATTGGAGCAGAGCAAAAAAAAAAAACACAGGGAGATTGTGAAAATAGCAGAAGAGCAAGATATACTAATATAAACACATGCTTTGCATACACCTTATATAGGGCACCCCCTTGTCAAAGCACAGTCTGCAGGAGAATCTTTTATTGGCAACTTACAGCTAAGGCTTCCATCTGACAGCCATGTTTGTTATTGTCTAATTTCAGGGGAGATAGGTGCAAGTAAATGTTGTTCCTACTATCCAGGCAGTTCTTGTGAGGGAGGCATCCTGCTTTGCTTCCCATTCAGCAGAAGCAGAATCTCAAAAGCTTCAACAGACCGTGCAGCTGGTTCTCTGGGACCAGTTACCTCACTGCTGAAGAACGTATTGCATGGCTCACCCTCTGGCGAGGCTACCTGCTAGTTTCCAGCCACTGAATGTGCAAGAGCAGGCCAGCCAGCAGATTGAATTTGCAGATCACTGCTCAACCTATACCTCAAGAGGGCTGTATAAATGAAGGGAGTAGCCCAGGTTCCTGTTGGGGGTAATAAGTTGGCTTGCTTCACTGAAAAGCATATGGAGTTTTATGGTGAACACAGGCTGAGTTTGGGATTTCTGATGAAAGCTTTTGGGAGTGGCTGATGAAAGCTTTGTGCTGCCACTCCATATCAAACCAAATGTCCTGTTTGCTAAACCCTAATGTTGAAATCATAGGCCAAACTCACCATGTGTAGAGAGGTATCATCTAAGGAATGAGTTTGCCCATGTTTCTGTATAGACCCCCCATTCTAGTCAGCTAGCACTGGCTTTCTCATGGATCTTTTGTGTAGTCTCACCATTATTGAGGGGTAAGAGACTTCTCTGCAGCCCCTGCCATCTGGAACAGGCACCTTCTCTTTCACAAACACAATAGTCAACTTTTGCCAAATTTAACCTCATAGATGATATTTGCCCTCCTTTGCCCTATAATTCTCAAGTCTCCTCTCTCTCTGCCCTTCTTTATTATTTAACTATGCAACTGTGTTGTTGTAATACAATAAACCATTTTGGGGATATCTGTCTTATGAAAGTTATTATAAAAACCAAGTTACCTATTATGATGAATGATGACACTGGACAAAAACTCATTTGTTGACATTCTTCATTTTATCATCTGCTCTCTTGTGGTATGGTATGGTATGGTGCATGCTTAAGGAAAACAAAATTCAACTCCAAAAACCCCACAAATCAATAAATAGTGATGCTTGATACTGTTGTTTCCTTGACAGGGAAAGGCAGCTGGTAATAATGCCAGCTGCCCTAAAGCAAACCATTTCCACAAAGAAATTAAAGGATGCATTATGAAAGGTTCTTGTGACCTGCTATTCCTATTAATATTATTAATATTAATCATTAATAATTTATGTGCACTCCTCTCAAACACACTAGGCATTTCACAGCAATAAAAAGGCAAAGTCCTTGTCCCAGAAACACTGCACATCTGGGAGCTGCACATGGAGTCAAAGAGAATGCATATGGTGGACTATCCCTAGGGGACTGTTACATGCTCTGTTCTGTGTGATAGTTCAACTCAGCTCACATTCCTCCTTGGCCCCTTTGTGCTGGCTAGTGCCCAAAGAAAGTTAGGAATGAGCAATATAGTGGTTACCAGTGTGATGGTCCTTTGCACAGGAGTTCCAAGTCAGGATACACCTCATAGCACAAGGACCAGCAGCATATAGGTGTATATTGAGACAAATCTACTAGACAGAGGGCCCCTTTGTGTCGGCCTGCTGTCGCTATGCTCAGCATCTTTCCAGAGCAGGCTATGTTTGAGGCAAAAAGGCAAATTCTAATTCACAGATGTGCCACATCAAGAAAGAAGAGAAAAAAATCTTACTTGAGAGATTCTTTTCATAAGTTAAAAAAAAAAAAGATTCCTCCTTTTAAAAAGATGGTCACTGATGTGTATTAACTAAATCAGCCGCCAAGATCTTGTCACTATCTAGACTAATAATCCAGTATCCTTTCGACAGCCTTCACAATAATGGACATATTTTCAGCTTTCTCAGGTCGGGCAACTTATCAAAGAGAACTATATGGCTCCATGCAGAGCTGCAAGTGATTCTTAGCAGCTTACCCTACAGTACATCATGCAGGGACTTGTGCTACATTCTCTTGGATTATGGACTTCATCAGAGCCTTTCAAATGAAGTAGCTTCCAATATATGCAGGGATCTCACAGGTAGCTAAAACTTCACTGATATCTGAGAATTCTACATTTGTTTATTTATTTTTAAATAAAAATACTTTATATATGGATACACACGCGCGCACACACACACACATATACACGCATGCCATCAGAATACATGGGGATAAAGAAATCTGCAACATTTTCACCTGAGATGGAAGGGGCGAGGGAAAGAGAGTTCTATGCACTACACTTATTTTACCCATTTTTCATTACGTGAATAACCTTAGAGCATTTCTTGTTAGCATTTAGAAAAAGGGGAAAATCTAGCCTCCTGCAGGGGAGCTATTATTGTTAGAATGTACTAGCATTATCTTGCTTACAGGGGGGCATATTGTTTATGCAGTCTATTTATCAGTGTAGGAATATATCTACCAATATAGCAATATCTCTGCAGTAATAGCATACAAGAATAAAAGAGTTTTCATGAATAGAGAGTTCCTGCCTGTAGCATGTACATCTGAGATACTAAAGGATTATTTACCTATCATTAAGATATGGATTTTTTATCTGGTCCAGTTTTTCTTGCAGCAAAAATCATATTAAACTCTCTAGCTATTATATCTAACATCCATTGGGCAGCTTTTCATTCTGTGTAACCTAATATAAATGAAGAAAATAAATCCACAACAATTTGTTGAGCTGTTTCTTCCCCAGTCCCCTCTCGGTATTAAATTCACATAATAAAATCCAAGGGTTGCATTTCACTTGCATCCGCTTCAATTAACATGCCTGACATATGGAATTTTTAATGGGAAAAAAGCTAAAACAGTATTTTTAAAATCATTGTTTCTATATATTATGTATGAATATATATTTTTAAATGCTGCATGCAACACAATACAGTTACATATTACACAACAATCAGTTTGGCTATAAAATTCAGTGTGAAGTTACCAACATTACCACATCTTTCCCTCCCTTAACCATACCATGCTGTTATCTTGCATGAATTTTCTCAGGGCTAATTTTTATTATTTTCTCCTCTCTTACCATTTTAGGGCATGTTGTTGTGTTTAAAAGTGTCAGGGCTGATTATTAATTATTACATAACACACAATAGATGAAAACTAGAGCAAGGTAAAAATTTTCCACTTTAACAGTTTTCTGACACATAATGGCTTTTGAACAGAATGGAAATTGTAATGACAAAAGGTCCATTTTTGTTGAAATGGTTGGTTTTCTGTTGAAAGACCAAAAAAACTTTTTGTTTAGGAGTTTTATTCAATGAGGAATTTCAAAGAAAAAAATAATGAAAAATGCGACTATTTTTGTCAAGATTTTTAGGGGGAAAAATATTTCCCAACTATCCATGGTGAGATCTGTGTGCAAAATCACATGCATGAATCCATCAATTGCATACATAAGTATCCTTCTATACCCTTATTCTGGAGGGTCAAAGAAGTCACAGGGGAATCCTCAGATTGCTCAAAGCCATTTTGGCTAGCCCCATATCACTCCCCTTTACAGTAATTGGGGAATGTCAGGACAGTATCTAGGGTCAGAAGGAGATTGTGTGTCTGGAGTGCTATTGCAGGCTGTCCCATTCACAGAATTCTTCCGGTGGGCCCTGATCTTCTCCAGCTCACCCGTTGTGGGTACAACTGGAGACCCTAGAAGAAATACTGCCTGATTGAGTTAGAATTAATTGAAGGAGCTGCGAGTGTAAACCACTGTAGCAGTTGTGTCATTTTTCAATATAGATTCAGTAAGCCACCTACTTATAATTAGCTGGACATGCCAGGATCTAAGTCCTGGCTCCACAATACCCTGCCCTCTTTGCCAACATTTTTTGCAGAAGAACAGACACACACGTTCTGAAGCCCTGTCTTCCTCGTGCCATGAGGAAGAAAGGTTCTTCTGAAAGAGGAGGTTTTTCCAATATTTGGCCCAGTGAAGATGGGCCAAATTTCAGAAAACCTATTTTGATAAAAAGCAGCAGTATCCCAGGGCAGGGTCCAGCTGTAGTGTGGCTGGATAACTCAGGCTGATGCTCTCAATGGAACTATGAAGTAACATAGCCTGAGGGTGTGCAGTCCCTAATGGATGAAGGAGGTAACCTAGTGACAGATGATGTGGGGAAAGATGAAGTACTCAATGCTTTCTTTGCCTCTGTATTCACGGACAAGGTCGGCTCCTGGACTTCTGTGCTAAGTGACGCAAGACGAAAAGAAGATGGACAGCCCTTGGTGGGTAAAGAACAGGTTAGGAACTATTTAGAAAAGCTAAACGTACACAAATCCATGGGTCCAGACTTAATGTACCCAAGGGTACTGAGGGAGTTGGCAAATGTCATTGAGGAGCCTTTGGCCATTATCTTTGAAAAGTCATGGAGATCGGGCGAAATCCCGGATGATTGGAAAAAGGCAAATGTAGTGCCCATCTTCAAAAAAGGGAAGAAGGACGATTCAGGGAACTATAGGCCAGTCAGTCTTACCTCGGTTCCTGGAAAAATCATGGAAGGGATCCTAAAGGAATCCATTTTGAGACACTTGGATGAGAGGAAAGTGATCAGGAATAGTCAGCATGGATTCACAAAGGGCAAGTCGTGCTTGACCAATCTGATTAGCTTCTATGATGAGGTAACTGGCTCAGTGGACATGGGAAAGTCAGTGGATGTGATATACCTTGACTTTAGCAAGGCTTTTGATACGGTCTCTCACGCTATTCTTGCCAGCAAGTTAAGGGAATGTGGATTGGATAAATGGACGGTAAGATGGATAGAAAGATGGCTAGAAGGCCGGGCCCAGCGGGTAGTGATCAACGGTTTGATGTCAGGATGGCGGTCGGTTTCTAGTGGAGTGCCCCAAGGTTCGGTTCTAGGACCGGTTTTGTTCAATATCTTTATTAATGACCTGGATGAGGTGATAGATTGCACCCTCAGCAAGTTTGCAGATAACACTAAGCTAGGGGGAGAGGTAGATACGCTTAAGGGCAGAGATAGGGTCCAGAGCGACTTAGACAAATTGGAGGATTGGGCAACTAGAAATCTCATGAGATTCAACAAAGACAAGTTTAGAGTCCTGCACTTGGGACGGAAGAATCCCAAGCATAGTTACAGGCTGGGGACCAACCAGTTAAGTAGTAGTTCTGCAGAAAAGGACCTGGGGGTTACAGTGGATGAGAAGCTAGATATGAGTCAACAGTGTGCCCTTGTAGCCAAGAAGGCTAATGGCATATTAGGATGCATTAAGAGGAGCATTGCCAGCAGATCCAGAGATGTCATTATTCCCCTTTATTCGGCTTTGGTGAGGCCACATCTGGAGTATTGTGTCCAGTTCTGGGCCCCCCACTACAAAAAGGATGCAGAAGCATTGGAGAGGGTCCAGCGGAGGGCAACCAAAATGATTAGGGGTCTGGAGCATATGACCTACGAGGAGAGGCTGAGGGATTTGGGTCTGTTTAGTCTGCAGAAGCGAAGAGTGAGGGGGGACTTGATAGCAGCCTTCAACTTTCTGAAGGGAGGTTCCAAAGAGGATGGAGAGAGGCTGTTCTCAGTAGTGACAGATGGCAGAACAAGGAGCAATGGTCTCAAGTTGTGGTGGGAGAGGTCCAGATTGGATATTAGGAAAAACTATTTTACTAGGAGGGTAGTGAAGCATTGGAATGGGTTACCTAGGGAAGTAGTGGAGTCTCCATCCCTAGAGGTGTTTAAGTCTCGGCTTGACAAAGCCCTGGCCGGGTTGATTTAGATGGGATTGGTCCTGCCTAGAGCGGGGGGCTGGACTTGACGACCTTCTGAGGTCTCTTCCAGTTCTATGATTCTATGATAAGGGGATGGTTGGATGAAATAACATGATCTTGGTAACTAATTGACCATTCATTATCAGTTGGAAATAGGTCAATGAAGGGATGATAGGAGCTGCTATAGGGAACTTTCTGGGTGTCTGGCTGGTGAGTCTTGCCCACATGCTCAGGGTTTAGCTGATCGCCATATTTGGGGTCAGGAAGGAATTTTCCTCCAGGGTAGATTGGCAGAGGCCCTGGAGGTTTTTCGCCTTCCTCTGTAGCATTGGGCACAGATCACAGCTGAAGGACTCTCTGCATGTTGGGGCCTTCAAAGTATTTGAAGGCTTCAATATCTGAGACATAGGTGAGAGGATTATTCTAAGAGGGGTGGTTGAGATTCTGTGGCCTGCACTGTGCAGGGGGTCAGACTAGATGATCATAATGGTCCCTTCTGACCTTAAAGTCTATGAGTCTATGAGTTCTCCAGCCACACTACAGCTGGACCCTGCACTGGGACACAAGGGCTTCCAAAAGAGCACGTCTGCTCTTCCGCAAAAAATGTTGGAAGAGCAGACGCATTCCCTGGATGCGTCTGAGTTTTTCCAGGATACCAGAGGTATCCTGGAAAAACTCCATAGTCTAGACATAGCCATAAGCGTGGCCCATACAGGACTAGACATAATGAAACCTGAGTCTTAAATCTTAGAATCATAGAAGACTAGAGCTGGAAGAGACCTCAAGAGGTCATGTAGTCCAACTTCCTGCTAAAAGCAGGTCCAATGCTAACTAACTCAACCTAGCAAGGACTTTGTCAAGCCTTAAAGATCTCTAAGGATGGAGATTCCATCATCACTCTGGGTAACCCATTCCAGTGGTTCACCAGCTTCATAGTGAAATAATTGTTCCTAATATCCAACCTAGGCCTTCCCCGTTGCAACTTGAGACCATTGCTCCTTGTTCTGTTGATGCCATCACTAAGAACGTCCTCGCTCCATACTCCTTGGAACCTCCTCTTCAGGTTGTTGAAGGCTGCTATCAACTCCCCCATACCCTCCTCCCACACATTCTTCTCTTCTGCAGACTAAATAAGTCCAGTTCCCTCAGCTTCTCCTCATAAGTCATGTACCTCAGCTCCTTAATCATTTCTATTGCTTTCTGTTGGACCCTTCTTAGTCCCAATTTATTTTTTTCTTTAAAAATATATGTAAGTGAATTAAATTTTCCTACAAGGGGCTGATTTGACAATATTAATGACTTGAGTGACTTTAATGCTACGTGTTACCGTAAAGTTTATCTTAACCCAGAGCTTTCTTGTAATGTCATATGTCTCTTATAACAAATCAAATCCAGATGAAATAGTAAAGTATAAGGAAAATCTTGTGTTCTATTTTTATAGAAACATAATACACATACAATGATACTATGCTTATTCATTCTGTTTATTGGTTTGAATGTAATTTTTAATGTGTACATAAAAAAGGTTTTCAAGTTTAATTGCAGTGTCAACCCCATCATGCTCATCTTTATCTCTGACCACTTTTACTTCCAAGCTACACTCTAGCATTTTCATAAAATATCCTCACATAATAAAGCATCCAAACAACTTTTTCACGTCATCTTCAATAAATTCAGAGTATGCAACAGTTTGCACACTCTTCTGCACACGTTTTATTACTCCCTTTTCATTGTACAAGGCTGAAATGAATCATGCCATAAATATCTCTTGCACTCATGAGCCTGATATACTATTTTCTTCTAAGTTACTCTTTTTGCTCATAACTTAAAGATCTGGCAAAAAAGTTTCATGCTTTGTTGTCTCGCTTTAACAAAATTTCAAAATGTTAGCAAAAATCTTATCCCAGAACTGACATTTTTAATCATAATGTGTTGTTTTCAGATAATTTGAGAATGGGCATGTGTACAATACAAATATAAGTTAGATCCAGAGGTGGTATAAATCAGCATTGAAGTCAATGGAGCTATTCCTACTATTATTCACTGTAATTCTTGTTCACAAAATGGGATTTTGGAAGCCTGGCTAGGCAACTGTACTTTTTGCACCTGTAACTTTCAGAGATTCATAATTGAAGATGTACTTGATGCCAGCTACCTTATTTGTGAGTGCAGATACTTAAAGGCACAGATGATACAAAATGTGTCAGTACTTAAGCCTGAGCCAAAGCCCATTGAAAGACATATAATCTATTAACTATAATCCTTTGGTGCACACAAAATTGAAGGCAGGTAAATGGATATTGGGTTAAGACCCACCTCAGTGTCAGGCACCTTAACTTACTGTAGCTATACAATCCAAAATGATCTTCTTCTATATTACCAGCCCTGACATTTCTATGTTTCTCATCACAATACAATGACTGAGAACTCATTGGAACATCTCTAATCAGATGGTAAATGTGGTTCAGAGATACAAAAAGTAATAGCAGACTTATAACCAGACTGTTCTTTTGACATATTCTTTCTTTGAATGTTTGTCAGTAATTTTATTGTATTATTATGGATAGATTCTAGACATGGTCTGTTGCAGAGTATGATTTCATCCTGATTCAGTTTAGGCTTAGGTTTAAAGTGTAAGTCTGAGAAAAAAGCATTGCTGGGATTTGGTTCAGTTGCATAGCATTAACATTTTGCAGGCTGTTCTCCTGAGATTTTGACCCCAAATGGCAGAATGTGAGACAAATTGATATGTAAGGTTTCTGTCATATTGAATATCAGAAATCTTGTTAGATTGCTGGGGGGTTTTCTTAAGAATTCTGCCTTCTTGGGCCAAAACCTCATAACAAGAATGTTCTTGAGGGATCTCATCTGTATAATATCAAAAATCCTAGCCACAAAAATAGACCCCTTTTGAGTTTGGATCTGGTCCACAAGGGAATTATTTAAATTCAGATATTCCAATCTGAAGTTCCCCCAGCCCTTGACATTTGAAAGGGGTGTTGATTAGAAGTTAAGATTATAGGTTCTTTTTCAAACTGATATTCAGTGATATTTTGTTCTTGTGATTGGTACTTGGCTTGCACAAGTTACTCCTTTTGACTGAAATGATTTGTAGCAGAATAATTTTAACATAACACCTGTGTTCTATAGTGCTTAACACTGCACAGTAGGCAAAAGCAAATTAAATGTATTTATTATTAGCTGCAGTGGGAAGATAGAGATCAGTAACTTTTGTTCATCTGGTGTTATAACTCAAGAATAAAGAGTATAGGTGTAGCCGTGTCAGTTCCAAGATATTAGAGAGATCAGGTCAGTAATGTCTTTTATTGTTGGACCAGTTTCTGAGGTAAGAGAAACAAGCTTTCATGCTACACAGAGCTCTTCTTCAGGTCTCTGTATGGCTAAAACACTTGCCTCTCTTACCCATAGAAGTTGGTTCAATAAAAGATACTGCCTCACCCTGCTTGTCTCACAAGCACAAGGAGACATTGAAGGAAATGAAATGTAACAAATTCAAAATACATAAAAGCAATTAATTTTTTACATGATACATAGTTAGACAAAGGGAACTCATTGCCACAAGATATCATTAGCCAAGTGCATAATGGATTTTAAAAAGGATTATACATTCTTATCCAGAGTTACTGTTACCCTAAATAAGAGCTTTGGAAGGGATATAAATCATCAAGATTCAGGGACTAGCCATTCGCTAAATATTTGGGGTTCGATCAGGAGGAAACTTCTTCATGAGGCAAGTTATCCTATAACTGCTAACTACTTATTACAGAGTTTCTTTCTTTGAATCCGCTCTTGGATTGGATCCGCATTGGTCTAATCCATTATGCTATTTCCTGTGTTCCTGCATAGTAAACAAGCGAGCCCCAGAAAGCTTACAATCTAAAGACAATAGCTGTTCTTCTTACTTAACTAGAAGGCATAGATGAACACCAAACTTCCATATCAAAGTTACTTAACCAGTGGTCTATGATGAGTTTTAATATTTTAAACTATGGAAACATATTTATAATGTTGAACAGAATGTTTTTGAGTTATGGAATTTGTATTTTGGTATGATAAATATTGTATACACTCATGATCACTATACAGACATATCAAAAAGAATTAATCTATATGGGTATATCTATTATCTTTTATATATCTATCTATCTTTTATAATATCTTTATATTTATATTTATATATATATATATATATATATATATATATATATATATATATATATATATATATATATATATATATATATAAGCCAGATAGAAGACAAAAGATAAACAGAAGAAGAAGTCAAATATTGGTAAGAAAAGAGATCATATAAAAAGAAAATGGTTGTATTATATGAAAATAAAGCACCTCAAGATTCTCAGATACAAGGTGCTATGTAAGAGCAAATCATTATTATTATTATTTTGTAACATTTCAATTAAGTCAATAAAGTCTAAAAGCAGTTTCTAAATGTGATTGTATGAGACTATGGATAGAATCTCTCCCAGGTAGCATGAATTTCAGTGTATTACTGTGTTATTAAAAGCAACCAACAGTGTGAACCTGCTGTATTATTAACATGTTACATTAGTCTTAATGGTTAATTGAGTATTCATATTCATATTGTGGTCTCTTTTCCTAAAAGAGAGTAACAACTTTCTAAATGCTTTTAAGACTTCCAGGAATAAAATGAAGTACTTGATGGAAACTGTATTTAAAATTATGAATATAATATATTTCTATGTTGTATGAATACCCTTACCAGTTTCAGCTGAGAAAGAAATTATGTAAACAATGGTATTTGGGCATATAGATCATCTATATCTAGGTACACAGTTATATGTATCCTTTTCTTTCAGTCTGGAATGTGGTATATGAGCTGCAGGCCAACAGACTTGCCAGGCCCCCCGGCAAAGCGTGGGAGGGCAGATCCACACTCTGGGAAGAGGCAGGGCTTTGGCTGGAAGGGGATGGATTGGGGCAGCCAGCAGTCAGGGCCAGTCAGAGCGCACTATGCCATGACCCCCCCCCGCATTCCCAGGCAGCCCTCTGAGCTGCCCAGAGTGCACCTTGTGGGACTTTAAGAGCCATTTAAAGGGCTTAGGACCATGGCCACCACTGTTGTTGCCTTAGTGGTGCCTTAGCCAGAAGCCCCTGGGCCCTTTGAAGGGCTGGATCTGGGGGGCAACTGTTAGTGGACCTGTATACATGAGACAGCATGAAGTATCCTTTAATTCTCTTCAATTTTCTTTAATCAAACTATGATTGGGATGAACTTCAACTGTGCTGAGCTGACCCAAGCCAAGATCATTCCATGTAAGAATTTTGGGGAGCACGGAGGAGGGAAGGGAACACTGTGTAAAGGGTCTCTGTACCGGTTTAAATTATTTTACCATGAGAGTCTGGTGCACAAGAGGATGGGGCTGCTGCTCCATCTTGTATAGCTTCAGTGGTCCCAATACCCCACTCAGCTGGCAATCGGAGATGTGGCTACTGTTTTAACACAAAGCAATAGCAGTTGCATGGGAAGTGTGCAAACTACCTCATACTCTGGCATTGAGTTTGGACTAAATTTTCTTTGTCCAGTTTCTCACATGTCAAACACGTGGGCTAGAATGGATGTCAACTTTAATTCATTTCTAATCTCTCCAAAATCTTGTTCTTTCTGATACCAGTCATTAATTTTACATCCCTATGAGCTGCATGCTTAGTACAGATCACTGTGTCCTTTCATATTTCTGCTTTTGCCTTCGGAATACACTATAAATTGTATTTATCCAGAAAATATAGATGAAGGACCTCCTTGAAACACTAACAACTGTCACTGATTTTTTAGACAACTATTTTATTGTAGATTTAATATTTGAGCTAAAGAAAAATAGTTGGAAACCCCCTCTTCTGAATAAATAGTGTAAGTACAAGAAATCATTGATGAAATGAAAAAAAACCCTCTTTTTCACACACTGTCTCTTGCCAGTTTTTACAGCTTCCCTTATATTTCTGATATTTTGTAATTTATGTTGGGTATGCACAATTTTAAATTTCATACATGTGAGGAAAAAAATCAAAGAATAGTTATTTGACCAGCTTATCATGCTTCTCTGTTTGATTATGTTGGTTTCAGGACACCACAGGTGGAGGATACTGAATTATAGCAAATAAAAGAATAAATCATGATGAAGCTACCTGAGGGTTTGGCTAGATTTCCTGTGCAAACTGTGATTAACTGAATACCTGCTCTGGAATGTTGGTTTGGCAAGAGGTTAAATGCACATGAATGAATCTGTCTGCATACTTAGACACTGCAGTTAAATTTGTGTGCTATTGTCTAAGTTGTTGAATATAATTTTACTATGTTTGCATGTTATACTTTGTAGGCTCCTCCACATGGGAGGATAAACATGCGAGCAGTTTACATCAGGAGTCTTATTAGGTCCTAGGCTAAGTTATAAAGGGTATAAAAATGGTTTAGACACCTTTGTTGCTCCCCTACTCATTTGTGCTGTATATAAACTTGTAGCAATGAGGTATAGAGCAGTGTTTCTCAAAGTGGTCCATGGATCCACTCTGAGAAACCTGCTAACTAGCTACTCCATTTTACTTATTTACTGGCTCTGAACCATGGAGCCTTGCAACTCCCATTGGCTTTGGTTTGCCATTTGCAGCGAAGGGGAGCTGTGAGAAGCAGCGGCCCAGCCCACGCCACTTCCCACAGCTCCCCTTGGCTGCAAATGGCAAACCGGATCCAATGGGAGTTGGTAAATAAATAAACCAGTGTGGCCAGTTAGAAGGTTTCTCAGAGTGGATCTGCATAGACCACTTTGAGAAACAATGGGATAGAGTGAACCAAACCATGACTCATCTATTCTTTTGAAGAGTTTTTGGGCCAAATCTTGTTGGTTTCACTCAAGCAAACTCCTTTTGACATCAAAGGAGTATTTAACTGCTAATGACCAACTGTTCTTTCCCATCTCTATTGATTCTTCCTTTTCTGATTCTCTAGTCTTTTACTTCCCTCTGCCCTTTCTCGTCTTTCCATCTTCCACCAATCAAGGTACTAGAGAAATCTAAGACAGAAGAGCCCAGTCCATCAGGCAGCCCATGAATAATTGCACATTTTCAGCAGAAACACCACCCCTGTGCGTTATTGCAATTGCTTTTATTTTTAATGGGGAAGATTGCTTTATTTAAATGGTTAGTTATTCTAGGCTCTCCAGCTGAAGGCCCATTTTGTGACTCACCCTTAGAAATTTCAATATAGATGCACACCAGTAAAACGAAAATCTAGCACTTGCATAAGACACAGAGGTGGAAAGGGCCAGTTTGTTTTGCTTCTTTTTGTTCTGTGAAAAAGATTCCCCACCCCCTTCTCTTCATCTGAATTGGCAAGATTGACATAAAAGAGTACATCAAGAGCTGAACTCTCCTACTGAACACAAATGCAGTGAATTTCTGTATATCTTTAAATGTTTTATATGTCCTAGTCATATATAATTTATTATGTTGTGAAGCTGAGCCCTCCTTTGAATGAAAATTTTACTGTCAGAGCCTGGGGTACTTTAGTTTGATGATTTAAAACTCCCAATACACTCATAGCAAATAGCACTTTTTATTACAGCATGTTTGTCCAAGAGGTCACACAGTGGGATTTTTTTCCACCATAGAATTATTTCTGATGGCAAGACGTCTTCCATCTTAATTCACCTAACACTGAAAGCAGTAGCCATCACAGTCTTAACCAGCTTGTTACAGATTGGACCGAAAATGCTCCAATGAAAGTGTAGAAGCTTTACCTTTTCTTATGCAAACATCATTGCATGCAGATTACACAGGCTGTTAAATGCTGTACACTCATTTATATTTCTTTGGTTTCAAGTTTTCCATTTATAGTTTTTCTCCAGTATATCATTTCCTCTGAGATGATGTTGAATTTAAGCTGCCTTGTGATGATGCTAAATTCATTTCTGAGATGAGTAAAAGTGACTAAAATTATGTGCATGTTTCCTGTGAAATATTGTATACTGAGCAGATCCTAGATTAAAAGACAAGCTTGACTTTAAAAGTAATGTGATTAATTTCCTCAACCAAAAGCAGTTAGATGGTTTTTATGCTTCTGCTGGTTCTGCATAGGTGCCCTATTACATCCATGTACATTCTCCATCCCCTTGTGGTTAGCCCCTGCTGAGCCTATTAAGTTGGTATCAAGTCAACTTGTCCCTTAGTGATAGTACACAAACTCTTAGAAAGCTGGAGAATTCTGCATCTGTCCTTTTACCTGTCACTTCAGCCTCTTTTTACTGATGTTAAAAGAAATCTTTACTGTCAGTCATATAACCAATTCACTTTGTTCACAGGCAGTGACAACCTTGTTGTGTTTCTCCCACCACAGAACTGACTTCTGTGAATTAGCATTCTCAAAATTTAGACTAGCTCATTAGTCTGAATAAATTTGAAAGCTGCTGTTCGGGTTTTTAAAAATGTAGCCTGGCTTTACTTGGATATAATTTAGGCATCTTTAGAAAAATAAATTAAAATCTGTTTCTAAGTATGCACTTTGTGATTTTAGAGCCAAAGCATGTTTTTGTGGCTTTATTTCAGCTTTTAAAAAACAACATACCACACACAAATACAAAAACAAAACAAAAAAACCCATCTTCTTCAGCCTCATATCTCTGTTAATAATTTTTAGTTTGAAATAAATGAAAGACAGGCAACTACTCTTGAAAAGCAAACAGAAGTCAATAAAGCTAAACTCAATCATATTTCTGGTTGGCTCTGTCCAAAACATCATCTTGTTGCTAAATTGCCACTGAAAATTTAGTCTATCATCTCCCAGTTCTAGTTATTTATACCCCTCCCCATTCTATACAAGTAACTATCATATGGTCATTCTGATGTAATAAAGAATAAAAGAGATGCTCGGGAATGAACAAATTAACCAATTTATAAGGATTTCTTCCTACCTCTTACGATCAAAATTCAGCTAGTATGGCCTCTTAATACTCTAGTTTCAGAATGTAATCTAAGCCCTTGATGAAGGCACAAAGATATGTTTCTCTTATTGCATCATATTGTACAATTAATCAGCTCCAATGTGTATTGTTGTTTTTTATCTTGTGAAAATCAGGCATTGGATGTGTAACGAGATGAATCTAGTTTGTCTAGGCATGCTAACTCCTGTAGTCTTAAACTGTCTACAGTAATATGCAAACATACAGTGGTGAAAAATTCAATGCAAAGCAAAAGAATTTCCTTTTCATGCACTGTTGTTATCCTTGCTCCTTATAGTAACTCTACACACTCTCCTCAAGGACAATTCTATGGAACAGACAGCGGAAGGGTATCAAGATGTCTGAATGAATTGTGCCTGTTTTCCAGGGTAATATTACCTAGGAGACACTCTACAAACAACAATAATACATACAAACAATTATTTGTATTAATATAGCAACTCTGATATGAGTATTTCAGTATTTTACAGCTATCAATGAACAAAGTAGTAGAGGTGACTATGTGGAGAATAAATAGTGGCACAGAGGGGAGGGCTTCATTCTGATCTTATCTAGTTTTACCCTGATACAACTCCATTGACTCCTATAGCATTTCTACTGGTTTACCGTGGTGTAAGTGGGATTAGATTTCTAGTTCAGAGAAGTTAAGTAACTTGGTTGAGGTGATAAGAGAGTAAGATGCAAAGTAGAGAACAGTGACTTGCAGGGTTCTGACTAATAGTGCTAATAAGAATTTCTGTAACACTAGCACTAAAATGAAAATATGCAGTGAAGTATCTTTGATTAAAACCCCAAGGTAATGGAAATATTAATATAATTGGAGGAGAAAGAATAGAAGTGGTAAAGTAATGTGGTAGTTCTCTAGGTTAAGACATATTAGCCACATCCATAAACCCAATATTTCCCTTTTGCCTTCTCTGTTCCTTTTAAATTTCATATATATGTCATGTTTTGATAGTGTTGCCCCTTCCTCCAAAATTATGTCTCATTCTGACACCAGCATTTCACTGCCAGGCATACCAGGTGTGCAGGGCCTTGAGGCTGGTTTTAGGAGAGGAGAAATCAGTAACTGGGAGACTAAGAATATATACATGGTTTACTTACACACATACACTGGTCTTGGAACGGAGGTGGTCAAAAACAGAATGGAAGGCAATGCTGTCTTTTAGGAATGCCAGTCCATCACCAATGCCTGGGGTACCAGGAATTGACTTTAATCAGAGATCAAGGCACAAGACAAATGCACCCATTACTCAGACAGCTTCCTCTGCATGCACATCACAGCTAACAATAATGCAGAGAACTCATCTTTTCCAAGATTCAACATTTGCTTACATGGTAAGAAAATAACTTGGAAGCTTATGGGTAACATCTCCACCACGGAGTGTCTGCTATAACAATATTTATGTAGATCAGAAGTATTTCCATCTAAAATATTGTGTGGGAAAAGTTATTCATAGATAAGGTTCTATACCATTTGACATACACAGAAATCATTGAAATCCTAAGAGTTTCATTTATGCACTGTCTGATTAGTTGTAAATGTGCAACTTTACATGAGTTTATATTCATGTTTGTCTCCTACAAAAAAAATTCTTTGACTTCTGCCCCCCATGTTGTGCCCTGCCCACAATTCCCTACTCAATCTGCCTTTTTCTCCCTTCTATACACATAAACTGCTCCCACAGATTGATACACATCTTCCTGCTCTTACCATCTCTCAAACATTTTCTTTTCACTCTCAATCCCTATCCTTGGATCAAACCAGGATGTACTTGGTCCAGAACTAAGTGGGGACAAAAAAGCGATAGCAGCAGCTAGGCAGGATTGATTTCTCTAGCTAGACCACTTTTCTCTTCAATAACCCCACAGTACATGTGCTGGGGGATCTGTATATGTGGGGAGAGATGTTATTGAACTGCAAGGCCAGCTCTGTGCTACCATTGACTTCTGTGTGGCTGAATCTCACAATATATAATGTTTTACTTAAAGCTCCAGCACCTTAAGTCAACTGATTACATTAGAATCACTTCTGTGTTTTCTTATCTTTTCTAAAATATATTATTTCTAGCCCTGGTGGGAGATAAACTTAACATTGTGACACAAGGTCATCTTTTAGCCTCATAAAGAAATAACAAGCACCCAAAATGTATTTCATTTTTAAAACCAATGTCAGGATTTCAAGGGCCCTAACTTGTTTTTTAAATGTTTGGATTTGGTGATACTTATTCCTCAGTGGCAGGGGAATCCCAGCTGGCCTCTCAGGGGAGGATCTGACCCTCCCATGCACGCCATCTGCTTCTCCCTCCCTCACACTCTCTCTGTATTTTGGCTCTCTCCCATTAATTTTTCCTTGGCCTCTCTGCTTTCTCTCTCTCTCCCTCCCCCCCCCCCCCCCCCGGTTGTACTTGCATTTAATTTTCCATTTGTCCCCCAATTTAATTTTTTCCATATTTTCCTTATCTCTTTTTTGTGCCTGATTTCTCTGCTTTCTGCCCTCCCCCCAACCAATTCATGTAAAGATCTTTCTGAGGGAACTAGAGCAGAGTTAGCCAATTTCCCCTCTATAACCCTGGTGATTGCTACAAAGGAAAGATAAGTGTCACTGACTTCAATGAATTCACACTGATTTATATCAACTAGGATCTTGCAAAGCACTTGGACAAGCCTTTTCTCCAGGGCTATGTCTAGACTGCAGGCTTCTTTAGGAAGAAGCTTTTCTAGAAGAGAGCTTCTGAAAAACTTCTTCCAAAAGAAAGAGTCCACACTGCCAAAGCGCATCGAAAAAGCAATCTGCTTTTTCCAAAGATAGCATCCACACTGGATGGATGCTATCTCATATTTAAGCTGTGATTACTATGGATGGAGTGGCCACCAGGGCACCTGTGCTTTTCCTCTTTCCTCTTTTTTCGAAAAAAGCTCCCTCTTCCCTGTCCACACACGCCTTTTTCCGAAAGAACTCTTTGGCTGTGTCTACACTGTCACTCTTTTCCGTAAAAGGGATGCTAATGAGACACTTCGGAATTGCAAATGCCGCGTGGGATTTAAATATCCCCCGCGGCATTTGCATGAACATGGCTGCCGCTTTTTTCCGGCTCAGGGCTTTGCCGGCGAAAAGCGCCAGTCTAGATGGGATCTTGCAGAAAATAAGCTCTTTTCCAGAAGATCCCTTATTCCTACTTGAAAGATATCCCCCGCGGCATTTGCAATTCCGACTGGTCTCATTAGCATCCCTTTTCCGGAAAGGGGTGCCAATGTAGACACAGCCTTTCAGGAAAAAGGCTTCTTCCTTGTAGAAAGATGTTTACCAATGTCAGAAAAACCCCTTTGTTCTTTCTTTTTTCTCTTCGAAAGAACGTGATTGCAGTGTGGATGTAAGTGAAGTTTTTTTGGAAAAACGTCCCTTTTTCAGAAAAAAATCTGTAGTATAGACATAGCCCAGGGCAGTTCAAGCACAAGAAGACTGATCCTCTGCACACTCCTAATCACTTCAAATGTGCTCCCTTACATCACTTTCCCCACCAATCTGCAACTCAGCTCATGCCTCTGTGCAATAAAAAAGTGTTGCTAAGGTCTTTGTTGTCTGATCCGGTCATGTGACATGAGCTAAGGGTACAAGAGGTTAAACGCCATCACATGACACTGTCAATCACCCAGTGATTCCTGCTAAACTCTGCTTGGTTTGATCCCCTACACTTGCGTCATATTGCCAATCTGCTATTGAGCTTGTTCCTTATCTGTCAGGCAACTTTCTAGGTTGCCCCACCTATTCCTCACTCCCCATGGCTAATTATAGGTATCAAATGAACAGCAAAGCAGAATTTACATGATCTGTTCTGTTAATCCTAGGTCTGATCCTGAAATAATTACTTATCAGGGTGGGTATTACACAGAGATATACACACACAAATTCCCATCCACTTTCATGGAATACCTTGTGTGAGTCAGATATGTAGGGTAGAGCTCCTGGTTTACTTTGCTCTTCAGCTCACTTTTGGAACTAAGCAGTGTAGTAATTAAAAGCATCAGCAGGTATAAAACCGCCACCTCTTCCCACACTAGGAAAAAATGAAAAGAACTCTAGCACATTAACAAAAATTAGTAAGAAGTTACAAAATGTATTTGTTTAGGCAATAAGAATGGGTGGTTTTAATTATTCCACTATTAACTAACTCAGGACACATCAGAGCATGATTGACAGAAACTATTTATTCATACCATAAAAGCCTATATTTTGGGGCAGTTTGTATTGATGCCTACAAGTCAGAAGGCAATGTTCTGTCATGCTCAGATACTTCTATGTCTCCTATTACCACAGCTTCTGAGCACCTCACAATCGTTAACATATTTATGTTTATAATGCCCTGTAAGGCATTAATGAGCTATTATCTCTATTTTTATAATGGAGCACTGAGGTAGAGAGAAGATAAGCTCCGGATCCTCAAAGATATTGAGACTCCTAAATTCTGTTGACATCCATGGAAAGTTAGGCACCTAAATACCTTTGAGAATGTGGGCCTATGTCAGTTTCCTAAGGTCCCCTAAGGAGTTTGTGACAGAATAGAACATTGAAATGAGGTTTGCCAAGTCCCAGACTTGTGATTTCGCCACTGGACTAACCTTCCTCTTTGAGTCCAAGTGACTTATTATTAGTATACAGACAATATTAGGTGAGGTCTGACACTGTGAAGGCTAGATCCTCAATGGTATTTAGGGACCTAATTTCAAAACAGTCATTGGGGCCAAAAATGAGGAATAAAGACCTGTGATTCAGCTCCCCAGGAGGCTGTGTGGAAGATCATAGCTCAAGCCACTGTTGCAATGACTTATTTTACAAAGTAGAACAGATTCTTCAGGAGAGATTCACCCAGAGTCCAGTCATTAGGGCACAAAACCCTGCTGCATAACAGGCAGAGTGGGGGTTCAAACCTGGTCTCCTACATCCTAGCCAAATGCTCTAAGCACTGGGGAAAGTTTATAAAGGAACACCAGCACCATTTCCTCCTCCTCCTCTCTCTCTCTTTTTTTATTTTCTAATTTATTTTAGGTACCTTGATATCAAGGGCTCCCCAGTTCTACAAAGCTAAGCTCCACTGGGTAACAGTAATTGTTGCACAATTAGGTTTCATATCATTATAGAGAACAACCCAGGGGGACAAAGTGACAAACATTAAAAGGGCAGATTTTGAAAGTATGTGGAAAATGGTGAACAGCAGGCTGAAGGGCAAAGTAAAAAACTTTTTAAACCACAGACTCATCCTGGAGGCTATTCAAGAACATTGTGTTAGAGGCACAGATGGTTCGTGTATCCACGAGCACAAAAACAAAGTAAAATGGTGAGAATAAAACTATGGTTAAGCAGGCTTCATTGAGGCTAAATAGGCATTCTTTAAAGATAGAAATGCAGATAGAACACCTTAGATCAAATCATAACCTATGCCAGGAAAACTCCAGTTGTCAATTCAAAGGCTTAGGAGGGATGTGGTCAGATACTAAGGCAATGAAAGCCTGTAAGTAGATATTATAGGTATTATTGTAACACTAACAGGCAGAACTGAACCTGGGCCCTCTGGAGCTTAGTGCACAACTTAGATGATGACATAGAAAGTACACTTATTACGTTTGATGATGATACCAAGTTAGAAGGGGTTGCAAGTGCTTTGGAGAAAAGGTCAGTTGAAAATGATCTGGACAAACGAGAGAAATGATCTGAGATAAATAGGATGAAGTTTAATAAGGACAAATTCAAAGTGTTCCACTTAGGAAGAAACAATCAGTTTCACACATACGGAACTAAAAGTGACTGTCTAGAAAGGAGTACTGCAGAAAGGGATCTAGGGATTATAGTGAACCACAAGCTAAATATGTCAGCAGCATGACACTGTTGCACACAAAACCCCTCAAAAAACCATGATTCTGGGATGGATTAACAGGAATGTTATGAGCAAGACAAGAGAAGTCATTCTTCTGTTCTACTCTGCGCTGATTAGGCCTCAGTTGGACTACTGTGTTCAGTTCTGGACACCACATTTCAAGAAAGATGTGAAGAAATTGGAGACGGTCCAGAGAAGAGCAACAAAAATGATTAAAGGTCTAGAAAACATGAGATATGAGGGAAGACTAAAGGAATTGGGCTTGGTTAGTGTAGAAAAGAGAAAACTGAGAGGGGAATGATAGCAGTTTGCAAATATCTAAAAGTGTTACAAGGAGGAGGGAGAAAAATTGTTCTCCTTGGCCTCTAATCATAGAACAAGAAGCAATGGGCTTAAATTGCATCAAGAGAGGAAAAAGGTTGCACATTAGGAAAAAACTTCCTAACTGTCAAGGTAGTTAAACACTGGAATAAATTACCAGTTGTAGAATCTCTATCACCGGAGATATTTAAGAGCAAGATGGATATATATCTATCAGAGATGATCAAGATGGTACTTGTTTCTGCTGTGAGGGCAGGGGACTGGACTTGATAATCTCTTGAGGTTTCTTCCAGTTCTAGTATTCTATGATTCTATGAGTCTCTACTGCATGAGATAAAAGCCATCTTGCTTTCAGCTACGGCTGTATAGCAGATTAATACTTTCTCTCTGTAAATGGCGCCTCTAGATGGGACAGTAAACTACATTCAGAAGGTTTGTGAATTACAATATGTCACTCAAAAGCTTGTACCCTGGGTGGCCATCTTGAAATTGCTGATTTCCCACTCCTGTTTTGAAAAAAAAAATCTGGTATCCAGTCAAGATGAAGAAACAGGTGATTTAGGTGCCCAATCACACACCATAACAACATAATAGAAAATAGTTGAAGGCATAGGGACAGATTCTGCCCTGAGTTAGAGTAATTTTGTGCTACCAAACTGTCTTTAAAGCTGTCCCAAAAGGATGACTCAGGATTATGCTGAAATAGATAATCAGTCTACACCAGTGATGCGCAACCTTTTTTCAACCATAACCCCCATATACTCATGTTGTGAGCCTCAAGATAATTTGAGCAATACGGTGCAGTGCTTAGATCCAGGTGGCCAAGGACTGGGCCCTGCAATGTGGCGCAACGCTTAGATCCAGGCTGCCAGGGGCTGGGCCCGACCATTGGTGGCTCCACAGTGTGGCACAGCACTTAGATCCAGCCATCCAGGCACTGGGCCCGGCCATTGGTGGCCCCCTAGAAAGTCATCTGCAACCCCCACAGGTTGCATGCCACTGGTCTACACCAGTCTCTGCCATCAATTCCACCATATAGAATTGTTTTAAGGGAGCAGGAGTTTGTGGTATTAGAGGAAACCAGGACACAAGTGCCTTGCACTCTGAAATTATTCCCTAGTATAATGCCCCCTCAGGAGTTATTATAAGCTGGTAGAATTTAAAGGAACCCTGAGTCTCCTGTACTTTATGTGAGGATGAATGGACTTCCAGGCAGCCTCAAGACTGTGGGAGGATCCACCCGATGTGTAACGGATGTGGGTTACAGAGGCACCCTCTCTCTCTCTGCTCTCCTCTCTTCCCCTCCCCTCCCCATCTTGATGGGACAGAACACCATATCCAGCAGGCAGGTGGGTTACAATAGTATGTGCTGTAATAAAGATACCAATAAGTAACAAAGGTAGAGATTTCAAGTGCTACTTAAATGAAATTGACTGCTGTAGTGCCTGCTGCAGAGCCCATACCTTGAAATGGAAACTACAGTGAAGGACATGTGAGCCAGATTGGTATAATTTTTGTTGGTGCCCAGAATGGGTCCAGGCAGAACTGTCTGGTCCATTGGCCAGACCATGACAACCACAAATAGGCCCTAATTTTTAGGGGACCTGGCACTTCAGGGGAACACTGGGATCAGGGTGGCCTGAGGGATGAATGAGGGCCTGGCACCAGCAGCAGCCACCCACTCTGCTGGCTCCTGATGTCACTTGGGAGAGGGAAGGCAGGGCAACGGCAAAGCAGAGGCAGGAGGAGGCAGAGCAGGGATTTGGGGGAAGAGGTAGAGTGTGGGCAGGGCAGAGTGGAACAGGGCAGGGCAGGCTGAGTGGCCTAGGGTCAGATCACTTGCTGCTGCCAGTGCCAGACCCTTTGGTAACCTCCCAGGCCACCTTGAATCCCATGGCCCTATGAAACACAGGAATCCACAAAAGAGCTCTGAAAATATTAGGCCAAACATTGGAGGTGGAACCAGGCTCACTTTCCTGAATATTGGTGGAGCACGGGCACCATGCGCCTATTAACTTGCCGCCTGTGGTGAAGGAGGCTTATTGATAGTTCAGATGGTCACCCCAAACTGCAGAGATTTATTTAAGCTCCCTGAACTTGATGGTTCTGCATGATTGGGATGAAAATCTCATAAGTATCAGATACCTGGTAATTTGCACTGCAGTCAGGGCAGATGATATCAGAAGAAAGCCTTTCTCACTGATTTTCAGTACTTGATATGTTTCTGGTCCTGGCTGGAACCAAGAAGTCAAGAGGTGTCTGAAAGAAAAAAATGGTTTAAAAAATGTCACCCTTATATTTTCACAAATGGAAGCATCCCAACCTCATCTGTACAGAAATCTCTGCCAGGAGGTGATGGGGACTAAAGCATCTTGTAACACTCTTCTAAAAGGAGACCTGCTGAGAAGGAGATGGCTCGTCACAGAACAGATACTGAAGGAAAGTGGGGGCAGAGCAGCTCTAGTGACACAACTTCGAAGATTAATGGAAGAAAATGTATCGTGGGATGGGAAGTGGAGGGATTCTGTAAGATAGAGGGAGCTACGGTCTGCTGAAGATGCAAAATGGGCACTCAAAAAAGTTTTTACTAATATGGGCATGCTTTGGATAAACACTTGACATTCCAGACTTCATATACTCTTGTGTACTTTATAATCATCATATCCACAGGGGGGAAAAATCTTCCAGAACCTCTTAAAATTTTCAATGTGAAGGACTTTAACTATGACCTCTACTGAGAAGAGAAATGGGGTGGACTTTCAGCATCACCACCAAAAAGAAATTCTACATTTTCAGTGTATAACATTGATTTTTTTTTCCTGGCAAAAAAAGGAGACACTGCCTGGCACTAATAAGCCATGGCACATGCATGCACATGCAGTGTTATACATGACTACTACTCTCCTACGACTTTATAAGAACCTTAGATGCTTCAGTTTGATTAGCACACTGAAAAGACATATACGTTACCTGCAGAAAGGCAGGCTATGAGGATTTGTTAAAATTTATAAAAGGAAGACACTGTGAAAGGATTATTTCAGTTACAGTAACTAATACATTCTATTAATGTAACAAGCACAACTACAACAAAAATTAAGCCTCTTGAGGAATTAGAACAATTGTGCTTGATTCTCTTTGAATATGTATAGTTATGTATATGAACATATGTGAATAATATATATTTATAGAAACATATTCATGAACACTCATGTACATATGGATATACACACACATAGAAATATATCATCCCAGTAGAATGTGTTATATAGAGGGCCACTGCACATCTTTATTTAAAATACGTAGGATGCCAAGACAGAAAAGTACAGAAAAAGATATACATATTGTTTTTGAAGCTGAAGCATGAATATGGTTGTAATTTTAATGTTTCTTGCTGGAAAAAGGTCATCTTTGGCGAGGTCGGGTTTTTCTTAAGGTCATTTCACATTGAGATATCTGCCTGCTTTTGACATTTCATCTAGAAGAGGCACAACTATTCTGACACATGAAATGGGTTCTTTACAAACCCAATGGCTATTTCTATCAACATCTGTTATTGTTACACAAAAGGGGAATATGCATTGATTGCAAACAAGGCTTCACATTTTTTGTGGAGAAAAATATATATATATATTACTTAAAGGGACAGCAATGTCCATCTGAAGTAGCAGCAAAAGAAAACACTGAACCATGAAAGACTGAAAAAATAACCCCAGAGATGTTTTTTTTCTTACAAATAGAGAAAAAGAGAGAGAAAAATTAAATGGCTTTTGGTAAATTGTAACACTCCCCCATAAAAAGCACCAGTTATTTACTAATAATTTCTGTGATGTTTGAGTGTGAAATACCCCTCTCTTTAGTGGATTTAATCTGTTAATCTGCACAGCACCAGAATTTTGCTTTTCTCTTGATTTCCAAATCGTTAATTTTCACCTTGGCCAGCACTGGGTAGTTCTTGTAAGTATTCAGCTGAATACTTGATAGTTTGAATTTTCTATCTGAGCTTTGTAACTGGTCACATGGCATTATTTCTGTTTGCTGATTAGATGATCTATTCTTTGTAACTACTGCTTTCTCCCCAAATGAATTTTGTTTTGTCAGGAAACAGATTTTGTTTTCTGATTGCATTCATCTTGGCTATGACCCAAATCTGCTGTTTGTGAATGTTTGTAGGAATATACCAGTGTTCGGGAGCAATGACTAATAAAGGATATGAACAGGCTAAATTGAAACCTAATTTATTAATCAGGCAAACTTTAAATGAACAGGGTTTTTTGCCCTAACTACCTTGATTAGCCCACTTTCTCCAGGAGAACTGATAAACTCCGTGACTGGAGTCACAATGCTTCCAACTATGCTTAACATGTCATATAAAAGTTTTCTGCAAAATGAGGATGGATGTATGATAGACATCCACAGGGAACTACAGGTGCTGTTATTCTGGACAGGTGCCATATGTCCATAGGGCATTAAAGAGGTTACTATCCAGGTGTACAAGCAGTACTGTTGGAACATGTTCTGTATTTCTTCCAGACTTTGGCCTCAAATAAATGCCTTTAACATCATTTATTAACATGTCACAATGAGATTTATTTAATGCACTGGGATCGAGAGCATGTCAGCTCTGTGGATGACAGTAAAATACTTCATCAGCCTCAGACAGAGCCACGAGAAAACATGACTGCCAGGCTCCCTTGCCCCCCATAGTTTGAAAACAGTTCTTGAATGTTGTCAGCTTATGTACCAGCTGATAACAGTAAAAACACAAGTACTCCAGTGCACTGTAGTGTTGCATTTGATTATAAAATAATGCATGGCATCTCAATGCATTAAAATAGGAGTTTCAAACTCCTGGCCCACTGGCCAGTCCCAGCCAGAGCAATTGTAGCTGGGACTCTCAGCAGACCCAGTGGGGGGATCTGTCTATTTCAAGCCCACAAGTCTTGCCCCTCACCACCATCGCCCCGTCCTCTCCCCCCATGGCATTGCATCCCTGAGCATACTGCTTTGGAAGTTGTCGGGGGGGGTGGGTGGGGCCTAATGCCTTGTGGTGGCAGTAGTTGTGCTCTCTTGCACTCCCCACAGCAGTAGGAGCTGCAGGGAAGTGGAGTGCAGAAGAGCGAGTGCTTCCCCACAGTGTGTTCTGCTTCCCCTGCGGCTCTTGCCTCCTTTGGAAGTGTGGAGGTGAAGGGTCACAACTGCGGCCACCAGATGGGACTAAGTCCCACACAGTGATTCCCAAAGTTGCATTCTTGGGGGGATAGGGTGCCATGGGGGGGAGCGGGGAGAGAGGATGGGGTGATGGCAGGAAAGGGGTGGAGTTTGTGGGTCAGTAACAGACAGGACCCCATAGACCGCTGGAAGTCCTGGACTGGATTACACAATCATTCTGGCTGGGATTGGCCTATGGGCTAGGAATTTGTAACCCCTGCACTAAAATAATGTGAAGAAAGCATTAAAGCATTGTAACTATCATACAAAATGTGTGGCCCTCTCTTAAATAGTTCTGTTAAATAATTCTACTGCTGCATAATGGTATAAATGAACAATATTACTGCACTGCAATGGTAAAATAAATATTCTCCCCCATCACCAGTCCGGTAAGATTGCCTGATTGATAAAAATAAGTCCAGTTAAATCAGGGAACTTAATTCTGCTCTGGCTTATTCGAGTCTAAATCAGGAGTAACTCCAGATAAGTGAAAGGTATTCCATGAGTATAAAACAAGGAAATATATGAGGAGAATCAGGCCCTAACAGAAAAGTCAAATCACGGGTTATATTCAATAGCCAGTGCTTGTGACAAATAGCAAGAGTGAGCATTTCAACAGTCAGACTGTATGCAGAGCTGTTGTAGCGGTATCAGTCCTAGAATATTGGAGACAGAAGATGGGTCAGGTAATACCTTTTATTGGACCAACTTCTGATGGTAATAGAGAAAGCAGAATTTGGTCCAATAAAAGACCTTACTCCCTTTCTCTATCTAACAGATTGTGAGGGGCCCTGAAAAGGGGTATGCATGGATCAAGAAGAAGACCTCACCTCTCTCCTCCATAAGGGTATGTCTACACTACAAAGTTAATTCGAACTAACGGACGTTAGTTCGAATTAACTTTCATAGGCGCTACACTAGCGCTCCGCTAGTTCGAACTTAATTCGAACTAGCAGAGCACTTAGTTCGAACTAGGTAAACCTCATTTCACGAGGACTAAGCCTAGTTCGAACTTACTAGTTCGAATTAAGAGCTGTGTAGCCCCTTAATTCGAATTAGTGGGAGGCTAGCCCTCCCCAGCTTTCCCTGGTGGCCACTCTGGGCACCACCAGGGAAACTCGTATGCCCCCCTCCCGGCCCTGGAGCCCTTAAAGGGGCACGGGCTGGCTACGGTGCCCGTGCCAGGTGCAAGCCTGCCAGCACCCAGCCAGCAGACCCTGCACCTGGCACGCCATGAGCCAGCCACCCGATGCCCCCCAGCCCTCCGCCTCTTCCCGGGACCAGGCTGGCGGCTCTCGGGAGCCTGGCCAGGACCGCAAGAGGCGGTCACCCGCCTGGTCTAGTGAAGACATCGTGGACCTCGTCCACGAACTCCGCACTAGGCACAGGAAAGTGGCCGTCTAGGGCAGGAGAGCTGCCAGCCTGGCCACCCAGGAGCAGGTATGCATGAAAATCAAGGTGGTCCACTGAGACCCCCCCGACCCTGAGCCCTGAGCTTAGAATGGCCATACTGGGTCAGCCAAAGGTCCATCTAGTCCAGTAGCCTGTCTGCTGACAGCAGCCAACCCTAGGTACCCTGGAGGGGATGGACCTAAGACAGTGACCAAGCCATTTGTCTCGTGCCATCCATCTCCAGCCTTCCACAAACTTTGGGCAGGGACACCATTTCTACCCCCTGGCTAATACCACTCCATGGACCCAACCTCCATGACTTGATCTAACTTCTCTTTAATCTCTGTTCTAGTTCTAGCCTTCACAGCCTCCTGCAGCAAGGAGTTCCACAGGTTGACTCTTTGCTTTGTGAAGAACAACTTTCTGTTACTAGTTTGAAGCCTGCTACCCATTCCTTTCCTTTGGTGTCCTCTAGTCCTTCTGTTATGGGAACTAATGTAGAACTTTTCTTTATGCACCCTCTCCACACCACTCTTGCTTTTATAGACCTCTATCATATCCCCCCTCCGTCTCCTCTTCTCTAAGCTGAAAAGTCCCAGTCTCTTTAGCCTCTCTTCATATGGGACCTGTTCCAAACCCCTGATCATTTTAGTTGCCCTCCCCTCTCCCAGCCTCTCTCTTCCCCTCTCCCACCTCTTTTTCCCAGTCTCCCCCAGTTTTGTTCAATAAAGAGAGATTCTATTTTTGAACACACGTGTCCTTTATTTTGTACATCAGGAAGGGGGGCTAGGGAAGGGTAAGTGGAAGGAGGTGAGGGAGGAATGGGGTACGCGCCCCCGATGGGGAGGACTGGGCTGGCTCTGCAGGCTTCTCAGGGTGGAAGTTCTCCTGCAGCCCCCCAATTGCCCCCTCCCCCCGGATGGCAGCCTGTGGCAAGTGCAGCCGGGGTGATGGTCGAGTGCTGTGATGTTCCACGTGTGGGCACCTAGGGCACTCCAAGCCAGGACTGCTTTGCAAGCGGGGAACCCTGAGAACTGCCTGTCTGGGGTGGGGGTCGGGTCCCTTTAAGCACAGCCCTCGGCTAACCTGAGACAGTAGCTCCACGCTCTAAGTCCTTATCTGATGCCCTGCCGGCACTGCTTCCGGCCATCCTTAACCTCTGTTCAGGGTCCACTCTGTGTGGACATTCTAGTTCAAATTAGCAAAACGCTAATTCGAACTAGTTTTTAAGTCTAGCTGCGCTAATTTGAATTAGCTTAGTTCAAATTAACTAATTCGAACTAAGTTAGTTCGAATTAGCACTGTAGTGTAGACATACCCTAAGACTGCACAAAGGCCTCCCACAATAAATATCTCCATTCTCCCTGGGGAGCCTGGAACTGAAGTCCTTTGTATTGTAACTAGGAATAGACTGGCTCACAATGTTTTAGATGCTGAAAACATTTTGAACTATCTGATAAACCTGATAGTTTTGTGGGGCTGGGCATAATAATCATGCTTGGCCAGGAAAAAAGAAAGGCCTTTTACTAGGATGGTGTTGTATGTTTCTTGGAAAAGTAAGCAGAAACACACATACTAACTTTGTAGGACGAAGGATGAATTTGTAAGTTCGGCTTTGAGACACACAGAAGGGAAAGTGCTACTCCCTGCTACCATTTCCTTGTTCTCCCACACTGACCACCAAAGACCAGCATTTGTAGACAATGACACTATGTATCTACCTGCAGACATCTGAAGGGGAGGAGTAGGAGTGTGCCTCCTCACGCTAAGGTTATGTCTACAATACAGTGTTATTTTGAAATATCTTATTTCAAAATACTTATTTCGAAATAGCTTATTTCAAAATAATGCATCTACACAGAAAATGCATTTCGAAATAGCATTTTGCTATTTCGAAATAGCACATCCACACTGAGTGGGCTCTGATTTGCATTTAAGGCTGGCTGGAACCAGTTCTGGCAGGGCACCAGGTCAGGACTTACTGTGTGGGGCTGATGCCTGAGGCGATCTGAGGTCTGTGCTTAAAGGGACTCTCCCAGACAGCCAGTTTACAGGTTTCCCTGCTTTCTTGTCTCCCTTGATGAGGGACAGCAAAGCATTTTGTCTCTGCGTGCTCTGATTGCCCTCACTCGGGACACCACAGCACTCTGCAACATGGAGACAGAGCTGCCCCTGGGCACTCTGGTGCTTCTCTTGGATGCGTTACTGAGAGCCTGACTGCACTTTCTGCAGGCTGCCATCTGGGAGGTCCATCGGGGGGCTGTCAGTATCCGCTATTTCAAATTTATTTCAAAATAGCGGTTTGGCTGTGTAGACGCTAGGAAAGTTATTTCGAAATAAGGGCTGTTATTTCAAAATAACTTTGATGTGTTAGACATATCCTAAAATGGATAAGAGCCACAAACTGGGAGGATGTGAAGAGGAAGGGATAGTCTAAGAACATCACTACTTTAGAGAGGGTTGTTGGAGCTGGATAGGTGGAGAATATATCCTACGTAAGAAGGCATTTGGTAGCCTAAAGCAGAGTCACTTGTACTAGGAAGGAGAGTATTTGCAGTTATTTAAATGAAGATATATAGGTGGAGAAGAAAGTGGCTGAGGTCAATGAATTTATATTGAGAAGGGATGTTGTCCATGTCTATACCATAGCATTCTGGTCTACATTGAAAGGCACCTAGATCTGGCAAGAGAAGTCCAAGTAAAAAAGAATAATTTCCTCATTGTTTCCATTGTTCTTTTGTAACCCACACACCTTCTGGGTGTTGTATAGTCTCAATAAGTGGCACTGGGATCATTTACAGAGAGACTGATGAGTTTACACAAAGCCTTAGTTAATACACAGCTGGCTTTTAGCTCATACAGTACAGGTTCATGTCTTAAGCTCCAGAAGTTACAGGTTCAATTCTATCCTCTGATGATCAGTTTCTTACTGAGGTTGCACATTGTCTAATCCTGAATAACTCAACAGCATTCAGTGCCTGCTGAGTCCCACATATAGAACAGGGCCTTCAGAATTGTTATCCCTAGTTTTCAGATGAATTTCAGAACAGCCTTTTTTATGGTTAACTGCAGAAACAACAACTTCTCTTCTAGAGGCTCTAGGGTTGGTGCCTACTACAAGCACTATTGACAAAACATGGGAGAATGGAAGTATTATTATTTCCATTTTTTTAATAGATGGGGAACTAAAACACAGAGAAATTATACTTGTTGCCCAAAATTACACAGGAAGTATGTAACAGAGTTAAAGGATTCATAGTCATAGAGTATAAGGCCAAAAGGAACCACCAGATCATTTGCTCTGAACTTGCCTACCACTGGCCACCAACACCATATATCCCCTACATTCTTGCCTCAGCCATACAGTCCCTGCATTTTACCCCAGCATGGAAATGAGACCAAAATAAATGAGACCCAAGAAGACTAGATTATGTGCCACAAGTAGACAATAGGAAGAATCAAGGTTCACTGGTGCTTGAACCCCCTGCAATGGGACAGAAATAATTACATGCGCAAGGGCAGAATTTTGGGAGGGTGGGGGGGGGGCAGCAGCCATGTGCTCTAGGACACGGCTTGCTTCTCATCTGGTTTCCCAGATGCTAAGGGAGTTAGGGGAAAGTTCTTGTATGCCTCTCACACCTGGCCAGTGAAGGGAGCTCACCAGCCAGATGTGAGAGGCATGCACAGAATTCAAGTACTTTCCCTTCACTCCTTTAGCATCTGGGGAATGGGATGAAAAGCAAGTCATGTCCCAGGGAGCACAGCTGCTGTCTCCCCCACTCTCCCAATATTCCATCCTTGGCAGTCCACCCGGCCTTGTTTCCATACCTGGGCATCCCTGAAGCTTCAGGGGAAGGACATTAATAAAAAAAACCCTCTTCTGAAAATATGGGGCGGAGGGTGGGAGAGAGAAGAAATTCCTTCCTGACCCTAACCAGTGGCAGAAGGAAACCCTGAAGCATGAGGTTATTTGGAACATAAGATATAAACCACAAAGAGCAATTCCCCACCTTCCCAAGCCAGTCAGTCATACCACTATACTTCTACATTTGCCTTACTCTGTTAAGATGAACTAAATTATTTACTCCCACAAATCCCATGAGAAAGTTGTTCCTGGACCAGTCTACTGAGCTACGGTCCAGTGCTTATTTTGTGGGCCAAACTTTTAGCTAATGAACTTATGGCTCTCAACAACCCTTGAGCCTACTGGTCTGTATAAAATGTGCCCTAAATCACTGATATCCCAATTCATTCAAAACCTAATATTTAGAAATTGTTTTCATTCACTATCATATCAAAGTCGGATGAAGTAGTAATATAAAGTGTCTGTGAGCCCTTTTAGAACTCGGCCAAAATATCTGGGTTTGACCCAAAAACTGTGTGGCTCATCACAAATGCTCAATATTACTTGCTATTTAACAATGTATTTCCTTTATTGCTCAAAAAAGGTAAGGCTTTACATTAGACACTTGTGTAATCTCACAGTTTTGAAGCCATACTGGTATGATAAATACTAAAGGGTCAGGTATGCCTCATTTTTGGCTTCTCTCTATCCCTATATGTTTTCACAACCCCTATGAATATATTAATGAAGCACTTAAGGGCATATAGGTTTTGAATATAATTTTACCTAGACAACATTTTACTAAGCTATCAAAATCCAGCCTCTTTTAGAGAAAACAGAGACTATCTATTACACCTCTTAGGGCTATCACCTCTTCTTCATTAATGTATTCCGGTCGTTGCTCCTACTAATGTATATATATTTTTATCTCTCTCTTTCATTACAGCTATGAGAGTGCACCATAACAAACCACCTCTGGCACCTCATCTTCAATCAAGAGAGGAATGACTATTCTCCAGAGTCCATAGCTCCACATTATTAACATTCTAGCCCTGCGTATCTGCACCTAACCTTACGTTATTTCTTGTTTATGTGAAGGAGCCTTTCCTCTTTCCACTATTTTTCATAAAGCAAAGGGGAAAAAAAGATAAAATCATACTGCTGATTTTTTTCATATGTAGAAAAAAAGGTTTTTTTGTGTTTAGATGTACCAAACAAGGTCATTCATATACTCTGTAGGAAATGGGCCCAATTCCCTTCAGGTGTAAATCAACTGTTTACACCATTTACACCTGGAAATAATTTGGACCTCTATATTTAGCTACATTGTTTAGTTTTATATATATATATATATATATATATAGAGAGAGAGAGAGAGAGAGAGAGAGAGAGAGAGAGAGAGAGTTATATTATTTACCTAAAAGCACTTCTTCCTGGCCCTATTTTTGCTGCTCTATCCCAATACTATACAGAGTTGGGAGTGCAAGGAAGAATGATGAATCTCTCTCTCTCTCTCACAGCCAGCTACAGACCTAGCATTAATAAAAGCCAATGTAAAATCCCCACCTGTTGTTAAATGGCCATTACCCTTTAATAAAACATTATTCACAGGTCATTGGTAGAGCTGGGTGAAATGTTAGCAAAAAAACCTAAGATTAACCAACAAAACCCTAGACAAACAACATTTGTCTGATTTAGTCTTTTTATCACAAACCTGAAACTCAGGGTGGGTTCATTAAAATATTTGCAAGTTTCCTCCCAACTGCTCCAATGTATGGCTGCTTAGAGCTGTCCTAAGAATTAGGCTGCTGCGCATTCTTTTTAAATCAGTGGCAACTGGCCATGACTTTTTAGTGTGAGCTACTATGTTTACATGCTTTCCAAGTTAGGCAAAACAAGTCTCCTTATCCTTAGTTATCTTTACCTCCCTCTCAGGATACCTGCACCTTTTGCCTAGTGTTGGGTCATGAATTTTCTTAAGCCCTTTTATTTAAAAAAATATGCACTGAGGGGAAAAAACCTCTATTGAAACAAAGTTCAGGGATGAGCTAAAAGTTTCCACATTTTTTTCACAATGAACTCATAATAAAAACGTGTTTTAGTGTTTTGAATAACCTTGTTCACATTCTCAGAAATAAGTTATGATTTCTTCTTAAGATTTTAATGTTTAGGTTAGAGGTTCATCACAAGTCAAGTCCCACCAGCGAGAGGCCCAGAAACATCCTTTTCATGTTGTATATGTTTTCTTTATGGGTGAAAGATAGGAACCTTCATGATAGCTAGGGTGAATTTTATCTGCCGATATGTCTCTGTGGCCAGAGGCTGGCTGATTCATTTCTTTAGTAATAATGGCTTATTTATGGTTACTGAATCATGCAAAAAATGTAATTCTAGTTATTTTTGACATATTGTTTTCCATTCCTGGCATTACTACTGAATTGCATAAACCATGTTAGCAAATCTACATATCCAGGAAACCTGTCTTGTTCTAGCTATAATAAGCAATATTATGCAGTAACTAGTGTTGCACTTGTTCACAGATCTTCTACCAATGAGAACTGGGTCAGTGTGTATTCCAAAAATAAATCAATACTATTTTTATTATATTAATTCAGTTTTGTATTGACTCAGTCAGACGTCAAGTGAAGTATCAAATATGATTCAAGTCTCCAGGGACATTACTCTTCCTGTGAATTTCATCTTTCTAGCTTTTCACCATAAAAAATAACTTTTCTTCTTCTATACCTTCTCACAAGCAGGCAATTTCTTGTTGTGAAGCCTAGATTAAATGTTTAGGTCCAGCTCCCAACACATAAGTACATGCACATGTACATGTACATATACACACACTATAATTAGCCCCCTTGTTGCTACACTTACCAAAAATGTGACTGGACCATAGAGAGTGAATTATTCTTTTACATCTAGAGATTTTCCTTCCAAGTCAGGAGTAAGATATTTTGATAAGGTAATGTGGCTAACCGTGATTCCCCACTGCTTCTTATGCTGTATCTACTTTACTGAGAAAAAATATTTTTTCTGGGGGTGTCAATTTGTTCCATTTCTTTGGCACTAAAGTACAGTGCAGAGGCAGATCTCATAATATCCAGGATTGAGGTTGTGTCTCTGAAAGTTCTGCCTGTTTTCACTCTGGCTACCATAAAAGTTCCTATCTTTAACCCATAAAGAAAACATATACCATATAAACACATTTTTATTATATATTCATTTTATAATACAACATGATTGGAGAACTTCAAGCTAATTTTTTTTTGGAACCTGGACTCCTTAACTCCATTCATCTAAAGAAGTGGGTTTTGCCTATGAAAGCTCATGATATCATTTACATTTGATGTTAGTCTCTAAGGTGCTGCAGAACTATTTGACTAACAAGATGGTTTATTAGGTGATGAGCTTTCGTGGACCCACTTCCTCAGATCAAATAGTGGAAGAAAATTGGCATGACCATATATACCAAAGGATACAATCAAAAAAATGAACACATATGAAAAAGACAAATCAAATTTCAGAACAGAAGGGAGATGGGGGGAGAGGGGAGGTAAATGTCTGTGAGCTAATGATATTAGAGGTGATAATTGGGGAAGCTATCTTTGTAATGGGTAAGGTAAATAATGTATTTGTTCAGACCTAGGTGTAAAGTGTCAAATTTAAGCATGAATGACAATCAGAGGATTCTCTTTCAAGTCTGGTGTTAAAATATCTTTGAAGCAGGCTTAGATAAGAATTGTCTTACTCAAGCTTAAATTTGGTAGATAGATATAGTGCAGGGAACCAAGAAACGAGTATCTAGAGATTCGCCTGTCTTTTCTGGATTTCAGGGGTCCTTTTAAATCTTCAGTTCTTTCTTGATACCCTAACGTCATCTATGCATATACCACATCCAAGATGGATTAATCCAATCCATTTTTCTTAGAACTACATTTGTACATTTCTCAGAAACTTCAGCTGGTACAGAATGCAGTTGCTGGCTTACTTAATTTTGAATCCAATATAAATCCTTGTTCAGGACACAATTCATTCTCAAACGCTATTCAAGGTGTTGAGATTAGGTCAAGACAATCCAAATATTTGGGGTGATTAAAATGTTATCAAATTTAGTTCTGTAGATTATTCATGAATCATTTGTGCACTGGTCACTATTTCTTAAAAAATGTATACATTATTTGTAAGTATTCATGAAATCATGTACAAAACCAAATTTCAGACTATTAGCTGCAAATTTCAGACTATTAGTTGCTTCAGAACTGTTACTCTTGCTAATTGCTTGTTCATGTAAGTCTGATGGCATTGCTTCTTTTCCTTGAAATAAATCGAAACGCCATTGAGGTTTCTTAAATGGAGACTGAGAAGCTTAAGTTTGGGCACTTATTGTTGAAAATCTTACCTGGTTTTCAAAGTTATAAAGTAGTAATGTTTAAAGACACACCACTGGGCTAAAGCAACAAAGCTACATATTTATCTTGCACTTTGACTGACATACAGTTAACTGCATAGGATATATGATTAAGTTATCCTTAAATGTCCTTAACTTGGCTGTGTATTGTTGCCTTTCCTAGAAAAGGTACATACCTCCCTATTTCCTTAGTCATTAGTACGGCTATATGCATGACAGGCAGTGGTTATCAGAAAACCACTGTATTTGACATCAGTTCCAACCTGTCTTTCCTTCTACCAAGATTTCTTGATTATGCAGTGAAAAGATATTTGGTTGATAATAGAATACAAGATGTTTGATGGGGAAACAAAACATTTAAACTGAATTCATGCTGGTGGGGTGGGAAGATTCCTCATTAATAGAATAATTGAGCTTTGTTAGTTAATTTTATTTGTTATCTATAGAAAAGGGCAAAAATCTTCTAAGGGATCAATATTCTTCCCTCAAATGATTAAAAGAACAATATCTTAGATGTATTTAGTAATTAAATTCCTGATACTTTTTTTTTATTTCGTATGAGGCAGACATATAAAAAAATTAATGATAATTTACACAACTCTATTCCTGACCAGTAAGTTGCTGTCCCACCCCAGCCTTAGTAGCTGCAAAATCTCCTAATTGATAATTAATACCTTTATCTTTATTGAATGTCATTACTGGTGTATCAACACTTCCAGTTTGCTACAATCAATATGTTTTACTGTTAGTGTAAATAATGCATAAAATAAATTGAAAAATACACTTGTAAAATTAATTTTCCATTCCATTTATTTTTGCCTCTTTTTTATGGTGTTTTACAAACTTGCTCCCTGCCCTTCACTATAACCAGTAAGTTTTGTAATAAATAACTATAAAAGCTAAATAATACAATTCTTTGTATTTAAACATCATTAGGCATGGAACATGACCCTACCAAGATAAAACAAATAACAACCAGTTCACAGCTGTGCAATAAATATCACCCCTTTTTTTTCAAATTAACTTTAATAAATCTTTAATTGATCAGTAAAACTAAATTCTCTTTTCTTTATTTTCAGCAAGAAAAACAGTTAGTTCATTTTTGTTTGTAGGTTAATTTAAATTAAATTGATGATGTCTTTAAGGCAATAAGCAGCATATGAGCATATAGACAAGGGGGCCTGAGAGTGTTAGCCCAGTATGACTACCTAATAGAACAAGTTGGCAAATTGCCCTGGCATTGCTGTATAAAATATAACACAGTAATCACATTACTTAGGCATGCTCCCCCACGCACCTCCTTCCCATGCTTAATTAAATCAGTAACACTCCAGTATAGGAAAGACAAAGGATAGGGGTTTATTTATACAAAACTACATTATTCCAATGTACCTGCATTTGACTTGATGATTACAACTTTTGTACACTAGGACCCAGTTCTATTAGACTAAAGACAGAGTAACAACTGACTAAAGACATCAGAATATGACCATTATTAATATCATATTTTGAGCTTTCAAGCAGGAAACCCCCTCTGGTGGGAATAACTTCTCATTCCAACAAAGACTAAAGATTTACAATAGGATGTTTTTGGATGCAATTATCTCCCAAATATGTGGAGTTTCTATTTCTCTCAAGTATGCAGCAGAGAGCCAGGTTAATCACTTAGGACTCTAATCTATGAGATGCTGAGTACCCATAACACCCTTTGGGGTCCATAGGCTAATGGTTGTGCTGAAGCTCACAAGGAAAAGCTCATAACTTCTGCAATATTAATGCTTTATTGTGCATAAGTTAGCACCATTGCAACAGTAACATCAACAGAAATAGGGAAAATCCTTACGCAGTTTTTGATTGAGCAAATAAAAACTTAATGGAAATACTTTAGGATTTGTCCCAATGGTATTTGCACAGGAACTCAAATTATGTTACTGCATGGGACCTTGATGACTAATGCATTTGCAACAACTTTGGATGTAACAGAATGAAGTATGAACCTGTGCTGATTATGAATTTGCCAGCATGAAGGGGACACATCAAGTTGCTTACATGAAGCCATTGATCCATATTGTCTGACAGCCTTCAACAGCCTTCAACTTTCTGAAGGGAGGTTCCAAAGAGGATGGAGAGAGGCTGTTCTCAGTAGTGACAGACAGCAGAACAAGGAGCAATGGTCTCAAGTTGTGGTGGGAGAGGTCCAGATTGGATATTAGGAAAAACTATTTTACTAGGAGGGTAGTGAAGCATTGGAATGGGTTACCTAGGGAAGTAGTGGAGTCTCCATCCCTAGAGGTGTTTAAGTCTCGGCTTGACAAAGCCCTGGCCGGGTTGATTTAGATGGGATTGGTCCTGCCTAGAGCGGGGGGCTGGACTTGACGACCTTCTGAGGTCTCTTCCAGTTCTATGATAAGGGGATGGTTGGATGAAATAACATGATCTTGGTAACTAATTGACCATTCATTATCAGTTGGAAATAGGTCAATGAAGGGATGATAGGAGCTGCTATAGGGAACTTTCTGGGTGTCTGGCTGGTGAGTCTTGCCCACATGCTCAGGGTTTAGCTGATCGCCATATTTGGGGTCAGGAAGGAATTTTCCTCCAGGGTAGATTGGCAGAGGCCCTGTAGGTTTTTCGCCTTCCTCTGTAGCATTGGGCACAGATCACAGCTGAAGGACTCTCTGCATGTTGGGGCCTTCAAAGTATTTGAAGGCTTCAGTATCTGAGACATAGGTGAGAGGATTATTCTAAGAGGGGTGGTTGAGATTCTGTGGCCTGCACTGTGCAGGGGGTCAGACTAGATGATCATAATGGTCCCTTCTGACCTTAAAGTCTATGAGTCTATGAGAATCATTACCATAATCCCACATGCGCACATGATATTGGAAGATACCCACCTGCTCTTTTGAATGTCAAGACACCAAGTCTCAACCTCCCTTCAGGCCAAGATTACCATGTAATGAGAATCCCACTGAGGTGGTCAGAACTGAGGCTGTGCTACCTTTGCTGCACCTGGAAAGGTCCCAGATAGAATTATCTGCTCCTGGCAAGAAATGTTACCTAATGAGAAAGCAGTACACTCTGTGCTAGTTTCTGTTTGCCTATAGTCTCAAGGTGAAACTGACATAAGAACATTATGGTAGTCCAGTCTCAAGGTGAACAAGCCATAGGTAACTGTAACAAGGTCTGCATCTGAAAGAATCAGTCCATCTCATCTCACTAAGTGCAAACAGAAGAAATCTCTCTTGATCTGATTTGGAATCCTCAATCAGCCTAAAATAAGATGACCAGTGAACTAAGCCCCTGAATTACAAATAGAGACCACATTCCCTAAATTAGTATCAATAAAAACCTTACCAATCCTTCTTATTGTTTCCCCCAAACTATCTGCATACCTCAATCCACTTGCTGTCATCCAGATTCAGGCAGACTTGGTACTGCCTAGTCCACTGCATTGGTAGGGCTGAAGGATGGAAATAGAAAGGCGAGTAACCTCGGCACACACAGAGATCATCACAGCTTCTGTCTCTTTATTAATCATCTAATACTCTCATTATATATATATATATGACAGAAGAGCTCATGAGATGCAGCCCTATGAAATCCCTCTGGAGTCCTTAAAATTACCCTTTCGAGAGCTCTCCCAGCATAAAACATCAGAGTCTATCACAAAATCAAGAATACCATATTGCACTGCATGAGCAGTAAAAGTTCTAACTAGGAGAAAAACTCAACTCTGTAATCAAATAGAGGTGGCTTGGATTAACCAAGCTATGTACTATCAAGGAACAGATCTGCAAATGGTAATGAAGGGCAGTATCTTCACCTCCTCCTCCACAGCAATGATCATATAGCATCATAAACTCTGTGCATCACAAGCAGTCAGATTCATCGCGAGGCATCCTCCACCAGCATGATAGCAGTGCCTTGCCTCCACTTGCTTTCTCTGGTGCAGGACACCTTTAAAGATGCTGCTCCTGCAGATGAGACAATTCTAAAGCCACATCAGCAACATGGTCAGTCACTTGAACAATGTCCTTTACTGAGCCCCTTGGTGCCATACTAATTCCATGCATCTCTAAGGACTTTCATCAAACATGTCCTTCACCCAGAAAGGAAAGAGGCAACCCGACCCTAAATTTCATCAAAGAATCATCCTGGATTATGTTGCCCTCTGTAACCTGTTCTTGGCACTCATTGTGGTGTTCAAAGGCCTGATATTTCTCTATACTTTTCATTTTGTGATACTGGGATCAGACCAGGGTTACTTCGGTTTCTAATGACTTCAGAATCAATATTAATGTATATTAATAGACCAACATATGCTGTCATGATCTGCAAGTAACAGCACTGATACTAAATACCCCTCTTGCCATCCCAATGCAGGATGGTTTTTTCTTAATGATGCTACCATCTGTGTTCCATAGGTTTTGAAGGGTACCCAGCTTTCCATCCAGAACACTGAGGGCCAAACGCATTTTGTGGTGTAGCTTGGAGGCTGCCAGTAGTTAAAACAGAGATGAATGTTACTCATGTTGTTTGAATAACCAGAAGTTCTCAGGTTCCATTCCCTTCAGGTATGCTTGTAAAGGGGCACAAATAGCTGTTAATGGGCTACTACTCACTCATCCAGGTGGGTATTCTCCAGGTGAGGTCTCACACAGCTCCTCAATGTGCTGAAATGCAAAGTGCCAATTGGCAAAATAACATACAACTCTGCTACTAATATGAAACATATGAAGCCAAAAGCACAAGCAAATCCTAAGAGGGAAAATAAAGCAAGCAGAAGGCAAACATCTCTTTCAGAATAAAAGAACATGACTAAATCAGTGAAGCGCTGGTAATTCACCAGGAAGAAAGACATGAAAATTAAAATTAAAGAGACTGAGTACTTGCAGGTTGCCTCTTTGCACTGTTTTACCTTATTTGCAGTTTTTCTGGTTTAAGGCCCATCTGCATGGATTTGATGCTATATAAAGATACATATAGTTCAATAAAGATGTATGCTGCTGTTTATAGTTAAAAATGCATTAACCTTGAACTAGATGCATTTGGAAATAAAATGGTTACTAGTAGATATGGGCAGAAAACAAGTCTTTCTGTTTCACCAAAATTTTCAATATTTTGAAATGTTTTCCTATTTTGGATACAAAGTTGAAATCACTAAAGCTTTAATGACATAAAAAGATAATAATTACATAAAAATTCAGTTCAGGTACATTCAAATGTTTCATTTCAATTTCAACTATTTTTTTACTACTTTATGATATGTCATTTTAATTTCAAAATGAAAAGTTGCTTCAAACAGGGAAAAAAACAAATTTTTGTTTAAAAAATGTTCAAATGTACCATTTTAACTATTTTGAACTTTTTTATTTCAAATTTTTTTCAGAAAAGGAAATTAACTGAAACTGACCTCTACCCCATAAAACTTCCAGCATTTTCTGATAAAAAAATACTTTATTGAAACATTCCTGACAGATTTAGTTACTACAAACAGGTACCTGTCTTTGCAGACTGAACAATGACTCCCCTATCTTCTTGACTGTTTTCTTTTTATTAAGCAATGCACTGTACAAATCAATACTGCATTGTCCAGGGATATGTTCTTCAGTTCAACACCTAGATGCTCATATTGCTTCTTTCAAAAGACAACTACTACAAAGCTGTTCTTCCCAGCTGCTCCTTCTGTCAACCACATGCATACATGGAAGTAGGCCGTTTTCTGTAAGACATTTTGAATCATCTTGAATTCCCTTTCCAGGATGTGATGCTGTAGTCACCTATGTGTGGCCTTAAGTAGACTCACATATTTCATGTTTCCTAGTTTCCATTCCTTTTCCAACTATCATAACTAAAATCACTTCTTTAGACTCTACGCTATAATAAAGACTCCATCTGACTTCTGCATACATAACAGAACCACCTTTGTTTCTGAAGCCTGAAGAAACAAATGGACACTGCCACTATTCCTTGCCTAGTCAGTAGCTGTGGCTTGATGTAATTTGAGTGCAAGAACACTAATGTCCTTTCCTTTTTACCAGCTTGCTGGGGCAGGGGTTGTGTGGACAGCTCTTAGAACGTGGGGTGTGAATGAGTAAAACAAAAACTTTAACAATAAACTTGTTCTTTGTAATTACTTTTCAGAGGCTTTTCAAAAATCTCAGATCACTGTTCTTTTGGTCAACAGGCTCTTGTTAGTGACCGCTGGAGCTATGTCTACACTGCAGGCTTTTAACGCAAGAACAGCCATTCTTGCACAAAAACTTGCAGAGTGTCTACACTGCACGCATGTTCTTACACAAGTAAATTTACGGTAAAGCATCAGAAAAGAGGGCTTCTTGCACAAGAGTTATTCCTCTCCCCACGAGGAATAAGCCCTCTTGTGCAAGAGCTCTTGAGCAAGAAGGCAGTGTGGACAGAAAACAGGGGAGTCTTGCATAAGAAACCCCTATGGCTAAAAAGGTCATGAGAGCTTTCTTGCACAAGAGCGCATCCATACTGCCATGGACACTCTTGCACAAAACTACATCTCTTGCACAAAAGCACATGGCAGTATGGATGCGCTCTTGCGCAAGACCTTTTGCGCAAGAACTCTTGTGCAAAACAGTTCTTGTGCAAGAAGCCTGCAGTGTACACGTAGCCTTGGTCTTTACTAGCATTTGAACACACTGAGGCTGTGTCTACACTGGCGCGATCTTGCGCAAAAGCGGACGCTCTACACTCTCCGCGTGTTCTTGCGCAAGTAAACTGATGTTCTAATGTATGAAATCAGGGCTTCTTGCTCCAGAACTCTGACGCTCCCGCACAGGAATAAGCCCTTTTGTGCAACTGTTCTTGTGCAAGAGGCCAGTGTAGACAGGCAATATGAATCTCTTGTGCAAGCAAGCCCTATGGTTAAAATGGACATCAGAGCTTTCTTGCACAAGAGAGCATCTACACTGGCATGTATGCTCTTGTGCAAGCACATCTCTTGCGCAAAAGCACATGCCAGTGTAGATGCTCTCTTCGGCATGTCTGCCCTAGAAAATTATTTCAAAATAATTAAATTTGACTTAATAACTAATGATTTTACAAAATTGAAATAGCTAGTCCCCATTACAGGGTTGCCTCAAACTTGGTCTGAGGCAGGTTCCATTGATATGGATGTGCTACCTTGACATGGAGCCTCAGGAAACACTGGAGAATAATTAGTTCAAATTACTTTGGAGAATAGTTATTTCAAAATAGTGGCACTGGAGTATTAACACAAATGCTATTTCGAAATCAGAGTTATTTCCCAAGAAAAGCAGAAGTACAGATTTTGAAATAATTGTCCCATCATTTCAAATTAAGAGGCTTGGTGGTGTGGATGCTCCACTATAAATTTGACCTAAGGAGAGTTATTTCAAAATAATGCCCTAGTGTAGACCAGGGATGAATGAAGGAAGAGAAGGAAGTAAAAAGTGTTTCTACATTAAAGAAATTATATCCCCTTCAAATCACTGTACTTCAGATCACCCCAGCAAACATTTATATTTCATGGTATTCAAAATAAGGAAAACTGGTTAGATATTTATGAAAAAATCTGTATAAATAAACACAAGAATACTTTACTCTTGTGTTTTCTAATGTTCCACATTCCCAAGTGGGACCTGACTGTATGGAAAGTACAATATACAGAAGAATTAACTTTTTTATTCAGCCATTTCTACTGTTCCATACACAGGTCACAACCTCTAACCTCTTGTTTATTTCTTCCCATGTTGACCTTTCACTGAAGCACAAGGCTAATTTTGTGCTCCAGTGGCTAAGAATGGGAATTTGTCACTTTATTCAAAAAGGAATGAATACAGGTATGTCTGGCATTCTCAGCTGGGCTTAACACTTTCCATGCTAAAACAGTCAAATATTGGAGTGATCTTTATTAGGAAACATCTTTTTTTTTTAAGTTGTGCTATTTTTTATAACAAAAGAACCTTGCTTCTTTTGTCTGGAAAAAGGATTTTTCTTTTTCTGTGCACAGTTGGGTACAGTTTTCTTTGTTGCAAAATACAATGAAGCAAAAAGAAGAAAATGACAGGCTAGAGGTCCATACAATTTACAGTGGTTCTAAGGGAGAACATACATTAGTGCTAGGAAATAAACTCCATCTTAATTGTCTGCTGTACAAACAAGTTATACATGGTATCTTGGACTGGAAGAAAAATAGCTAATTTCATCAATAAGATGGCAGTAACGAATTCTTACAGAATAATCAAAATAAGTATGTGCAAAGCAAGCTATGCTTCTCATGTTGAGTTATAAAATATAATTCTTTGCCTCATGCACATACACTGATACCTGTCAATGCATTCAAATCTGTGTGGGAAGGTTCATTTTTCAATTTCATGCTTTGTAAGGGAAAATGCTGCAAGTGAAACTTATCATGATGCAGACAGGCCCACCAATAAAGCCTACCCTCAGAGAATGAACGGGAGGCCATTAGGACAGGAGTGGCTGGCAGGGGTGAGTGAAGTGTTGTTGATGGTAATTTACAAAAAGATTAGGTCAGGGAAGCTGTTGTCACTACATCAGCCTATTGGTAGAAACAATGGCCTCCCGTTCATTCTCTGGGTACCTTGGCCCAAAGTTGGGGCTAGAATTCACTTCCCAAGCCCTCAGCCCTACACAGCCTAAATTACTTGGGTTTTATGGGTTTCTAGTTTTGGGTTTCAACTGTTAGAATCCGATCAAAACTAAAAATTGAAAAAAGGCTTCTGTTTGCAAGGGAAAATGATGAACACTACAGTTTCCCAAACTGTCTGGGAGTTCACCCTTGAGCACACGCACTTGTTATCTGGGCACAGAGGTTTCAATGTAATTCAAGATAAACAGTTTTTAAGTACAGATCCTCCTTTTTTTTTAATAGCATAAATCTGTGTGGGTTGCTAAATAGCACAGAGTTTATGGCTGTCAGTCTTATAACTAGAAGGCTCAAGGACAAGACACATGTACAAGGAATGCTATAAGCAGTTCCATGTTCAATCTTCCATGTGGGGCATTCAAAATGTAGAAATAGTGGCAAGAGCTGGTTTGCTCTATTCCTGCTGGTTTGCAATTCAAAACTTCTGAGATACTGTAGTTGTTTCCTAATAAGAAACAGGGGTGAGTGATACAGTGGGCTAACTCTGTAATGGAAAATTCATTCGATGTCATATTGACATCACACCAGTATTCTAGAGACTCTGTGTAATAAATCTGCCATTTGGTCTGCTGAGAGCCCCTCCTCAGAAAACTCTGGCCTTCCCCTAAAATACAGCCTGGTTTCCAAATTCATTTTAAATGTGGTTTGGCCTGCCTCCAGTATTTACCCAAATCACGTTGGAACGAATCACCTGATCTAAGGGAGATTCTTGACCATGAAGAGAATGTAAGTCAAGGCTGACTAGTTTCAGCAAATGTGGCTCTCCTCACTCAGCATAACACTTTAGCACTGTAATTTCACAGGAAGCATAAATTCAAGCCTAAGCATGTTAAAGTGGTGGTTATTTGCACTTGTATTATTTAATCTGTATTTATAAAGCTGTCATCTCCATAGCATCCAGGCATTTTTAGACACAACTAAGAACATAGTCCTCTGATAGTTCCAGCTTTTCCCAAAGTGTGGTGCAGAGTGCAAAGGGCTAGTGGAGGTGGGAAGACGTATTCATGAAGACAGGCATGCCTTTCACAACACGTGGCAGGGCTGTAAAAAACATAACTGGTTTCATTTTATGAACAGGTCTCCTTTCTAAAGTTTAGAAATGATGGTGTATATCATGGAGTAAAACAAATTCAGATGATCAGAGAATCTAGTCCTTTATCTGTGCACTACCATACCTACACCTATATGCTATATACCTCATTTTCATTACAGAATATAATTATACATTCATGGAAATCGTTACTGTTCTGCATCTTACGTGGCCACTTAAATCTCTGCAAAGGGAGTGAAAATTGCATATAAAGTGCTATTATTCTGAGCTGGTAGCATTTCACACTCATTTTGCATAGGTATAAATAAGTACACAAGATGCAAGATACTGAAAATTTAGGAACAAATTAATCACTTAGTTCTTGCATTTGCATCTATAATTGTGTATGGTGAACATTTACCTGTGCATGCTTGGCTATCTGAAGGAATAGTGAAAGCTGCAGGACAGAAGGGGAAAAATAAATCACCACCATGCACAACAAAAGCCCATCAAATACAATGTTCCTCTTGCTCTACAATGTGTTTTACATGGAAGCTTACCCTCTGTGAGCACATGCATGCACAGATTTTGATCTTTTAAAATTTCTGCATCCCCTAGGTTGCATTTATTCACTCCAGAATAACACTTCTTGTGACAGATGAACTGGAACAAGTGTGGGCTTCCTCACAGCCACTTCTTGTCAAACTGCCCTGTGTTAAGCAGCAAGCTGTGCAGTGAAATGGAAGGACACGCAAAGTCCGGTTTTCCCTTATCTCTTCCCCATGGCAACCTGACCAAAAACAGTGACCCTTGGCAGCACAGCTGAGGCCCGAAACTGTGCAGAATTAGTTAGAAACAGCATCTTCTGACCCCTACCCAAATGGAAACATGAGCCCCAAGACTGTAGAATCACTTGTCCAAAGTTGTGTTTATACTTTATATAGCTAAAATGGGCCAGACTCATTCATGAAACTAATGTAATGATTTCCCAACTGAAGTTAAAGCAACTGAAAGAGGCATCTATAACTATCATTTTTTAGTTCTGCACTTAGGTGAACATATTAAATCAATCAAAGAAACAGAGAAATATTTCACCTTCTTGAATTAAGTATTGAAATCCAAATTTTTTTGGTACAGTTGACTTTTGTCCGCTTCATGTGAACTGAACTAATGATGAATCACTGAGCTAGCAAATTATCTTCTCATAGTTATTGACAAGGCCAGCAAGAAATCTACCATATTTTTAAACAAATATAAATAATCTCCTTTGTCTTATGCATTATTCACTTGGTATGTTCAGTTCCTATCCTTAAAGATATTTAGAAATCTTTGAAAGCAAGGAAGAGAAAAAAGGAAGTCCCGTTGTTCATGTTGCTGTTTATGTAAGTGAGAGCCCTCTGACATAATGTGTTAAAACTGTAAACACCACATTCTGAAGAACTCTGGTTAAATGATCATATCAGTGGCTATTTCTTTTGCTTTTGACCACATCAGAAATATCTTTGACCTTAAAGTTGTGTGCACAAGGGACAAAATCCATTAACACAGTCCCTATTTTGGTCAGTGTTGCTGCCATAAAACCAGACTTCTATAACACTTCTGCACAGTTAATTCTTCATCTTGCAGTATTAAGGCTGACCAATAATTTATTACACAGAACACTTATGACTGTATTGGCAATTTGAAGCACAGCTAATCAGAGCACTGAATTCATTTTTGAATGAGAGCAACTTACAGTTAACAACTCTTGCAAATGCATATGATATGAACAGCATTTTAATTTCAGGATGAGCCTCAGAGGTGAATGTTTAGCAGAATCTTGGCTCATATAAATAACTGCCTACTTAGCCTATGAGCTATTCCTGGGGTAAGGTCCAGTGGAACATAGTTGATTAATACATTGTTGCTGTGGTAGTTATTGGCATTTAGATGAACTACGTGACTAAAATTCAACCTGGCCATCTTAATTTAATCCTTGTTTTACAGTCAGAATATCATCACATTGTTTTATTGCATAGATCACAGCAGTTTAAACTGCTTTGAAATACAGTCCATGTTAGGGAAACATTTACTTTTAAAATTATTATAGTCAATAAAAATGTTTCCTTGTATATACTTTCTTAAGATAAGCAGTATCTTCTATCATTCTTCATGCTTTCCTCTTCAATCTTAGCAGCTCATCTTTTGCTGAGGGCCTTTTCACATTTGAGCTGGTCGTCTGAATCCACCTATTTTGCCTCTTCTCCAATATGTTACACAACTCTGTTGTTCCTTCTAGTATTTGGCATTTGCTTTTGAAGTATGTTTGTCCATCTGTTATTTGTCCTTTAGGTACTGCATTTTACCCATTTCCATTTGTTCCTCTAGATTTTCTGTACAAATTTTAGCTCCAAAACTTTTGGTTGCACCTATAATTCTGTCTCTCAGCTTCGGAGGATGTTCCATTAGAAATTCAAGAGGCAGGAAAATGGCACCTATATTCTACCTGCTTACCTTGCTATTCTTTAGGAACTGGCTTATTCCTTTTTTGTTCCAGTGCTATTTTCTGATAACTTACTCCATATGTTCATGAAATGTGTTATGTGAGAGACTTTCACATGTTTTTGGAAGCTCCATCCATACAAAAAGGAGGAGTCATTGTCATATGTGCTAGGAAGCACCTGTATTCTTCATGAGAAGAACATAATACCAGGAGATATTCCTCTTCTCCTTTGATTAAGTTTGATCATTACCTACATGTTTTTATTTTCTTCATTTCATGCTTCCATCCCCAATAGACTTTCCTTGGACTTCATTGGCCTGATATGGCTGCCTGATCAAGCTGTGGCCATTATTCTACTCATTCATGCTTCCCAACAATCTCTGTATTTCCCTCATGCCTTGCTACACCTGACTTCCACTTCACCCACACACCCTTTTCAAGGTCAGAATATTTTGGATTTCATAGTCAAACTCTCTTTGTGAAGTTGCTCTTCACATGTTACCTCTGTGTGGCACAATCATGTGGCTGTTGCAAGGCTCAGAATTCATCCACACAGAATATTTTCTTCTCAGTCACAACTCAGAAAACTATTTTCATGGCAAGTCAACTGATAATTGCAGAATTTAGGCCCAGACCCTAACATGACTATGGTGAGAAGCCAGCATCAACACTTCCTAAATCTCTAAGTCCCAGCCCAGTTGCTTTAAGGGTTCTGATATCACATGTCCAGTTATGTAGAGGAGAAAAGAACTATGCACTTGATATTCACCCATGCGAGCAGGAGAGCAAAGAGATACCTAAGCTTTGGCTCACTCTATTGTCCACAAGATGCCCAGCCAATGCCTGAGGGGCAAATTAAGCTGCCCCTGTTTAGAGTTTCATTTAGTTACTTTCTGCCCATTCAGAGTCATAATTCATCCCCAGTATTCCCCTTTGGGTGAGCAAATATAAAAAGGGCATTGAGCACTGGCCTTAGCAATTACATTAGATCTGCAGTGCTCTAGGTGACCTAAACCTTTGTCAGGCCTCATATTTATATCCATGATGCTTATGCAAATTTGTGCTGTAGTGAGTGTCATCCTGTAGACTCTAGCCATTTGAAAATATATCTGTGAAGCCAATGAAATTATTCATAGGCTTATATCAATGTCCATGTGGAGATGATTATGCAACACTCATGCACATAAGTAAGCACTTGCTTGTACACATGGTCCTTATTGAGGTCAATAGGAATACTTGTCTGAGTATATGCTCATCGACATGAATAAAGGTCATATAACCTCATGTGAAATCCTGCCTTTACTGAAATCCATGGAAGTTTTCCCATTGACATCAATATGGCCAGTATTTTGCACCTAGTCTTCTGCATATACGTGTCTGTTAAAGGGGATTTTTAGCTCAGCTTCCTTGTTTCTATATTCTGGGCATTAAGGATAATCTGTGACATGTTTTGTGATTTGAGAATGGTGTTTGTTATTATCATTCAGTAAATTCAAATTTGTAAAGAATCTATAAAACATGCATTTCTAACAGGTTGAGTGGAATTTGTATTCAAACTGGGCATATTGCATGTGAAAAAAAAATTGTGTGCAAAGATTCGGGTACTGAGTGTGCATAAAAGGCCCTTGTGGACAAAAATTGCTGTATATTAGGGGTACATTTTGATGCCTTTCCAAAATGAGACATGATCAACCAGTCCTTATAAAAATTATTCTGATTCCAGTCCTGCACCTTAGTAAGGACAGACAACACCTAATGAATTTTTGCTCTCTTAGTCTTGGTAGCAAAGTAAATCCCATTGTGAATTAGACATATTGCATTAACATTGGCATTACCATAAAGCAGTCATAAACACACCAGAAGAGAAAAAACACAAGGCAAAACTTTTAAATGTGCAAAAAATCAGGATCTGATTAGAAACACTATTTGATTCTATTAGAATCACTATTACACTTTAATATATTTTAAATAGTGAGCTTTTTCTATAGCAATAAAACTTGTGCCCAAAAAATCTTATTGGATACCCAGAATGGGAGTAAATGAGAGAAAATCATAAAACAAATGAAACATATATAACTGGATAAAAGAAGTGTAAGATGTGCAATAATTGCCACTGATTGCCATTAATTACATTTTCACTATTGATCATAAAAGGCTTTTCTGGAGCAGAATTAATGTAGTGAATTTCAAATCAATGACCTTGTATAATCAGATAAAGTTTGACCATTAGGTCTAATATGGTCTGGGATCATCACATCTAGTTCTTATTTTTGTGATATATCATTTCACGATTTGGCATCACAGTGAGGGATGTCTGCATATGAAGTTATTAATCAGGAGATACATGCAAACATCATTATTACACACACTGCAATTGTACAATGAGAGTCACATCTTCTTTGAATAGAAGGTGCTATTCTACTGAGAAGTGTAAATCTAATATTTTTTCTCTGCAGGAGGCTGCCTACAAGATATCATCATTTTCCAAGACTTAATGCTTTTAAAATAATTAAAACATTTCCACATTGCAATAGTGTCACATTTAAACATCACTAGCAATACAACAATTAAAGTACCGCCCTTCCATGTTGTCGGTTAAATTCTAGAATTGGTTGAAAGCAAATTTGTTAGAAGAATTCCAAAAACCCAGATTTAACTTAGCAGGTTCATAAAGGGGAAAATAGAAGATTCTCTACAGAGCACTAGCCCCATATAGTAAATATTGTAAGAAGAAAAAATGGTAATTTTGTATTATAAACTAGAGCACACTTCTCTCTTTTTTTATTCCAGAGAGCTACAATTAAAGGATGCAAGTCATAAAATGGTGTATTATGTGATGCATTGTTTTTAATCTCACTGCCTTGTATTATATATCAGGTACATATAATTTTTCAGACAGGAAAAGGCTTGTTTCATAAAAATACTGTCCCCTGCATTTGAAATATAAGTTCACATACAAACAATGTATATATCATCAAACCAGCAAACTAACTCACTTACTTAATACACTAAACTTCAGGTTCTTCCTATATTATGTGAAATGGCTTGAAACAGGAGGCAGCTGCCAGGAGACATCACTGCTTCTTTGCTCAAGAGAGACAGGGGAAGGAAGAATGAAGAAAAAATTCCCTCGATGGATGCCACAATAGCATGTCTTTCATTATCGCCCTGTGTCAAGGCACTGTGTAATGTTCATTGTGCATGCATAGTAAATTACTATTTACCTGCCAGTGCCTTTGATAAGTCAGTCTTTTCTCCCTCTTTTCGTCCACACAGCATGGAACAGTGAAACCCCTTTGCCTATAATTCTTATTAAGGTGGTACCTTTTCTGAATAAGAAAGTACACACTTTCAAAGAAGGCATTCTCTTGGGTTTTTAAGGGCCATTGTTTTTATTGTTTTCCTTTTATTTCTCCCACCCCGCTGTGTTTTAATGCTATAGTGACTTCTGTGTATACAACTCTCATATTGAAATGTCTGCCGCAGATATATGCAATATTAAAGAGTGCTTATGAATTTTTGACATCTAATTAGTCGCTACCCAGTTAACATGTCAAGACTCAGAGGGATTAGGGAGTCAGCCCTTTCTGAATAAGTTAAAGCTATGCCCTGTCCTTTTCATGTATTATTCTTTAATGTAGGTGGTGATTATTTTGCTGTGATTAATTGATGAAGCTCATTGGCCTGGCAAGTGTTACAGAATTCACCATTCCTCACTTTTATTTCTCTCTGTAGGGCTTTCCCACTTATTTGAAAGGAATCAGTTCTATCCGGTATGTGAGGCCTCATTTTCTTTCCTGAACGTTGGTTTTTCTTCAGATTTTATCTATTTAATTTTGTATCTTTCAGACTGCAAGGGAGGAAAAATAATTATGTGTTTCTTAAAGTCACTTCACTGTGTGATAGTGGTTTTGAATTGCCATGTTTATATTTTCCTGATTTTTTCATTTAAAAATATAGCCTTATACTTTTTAGGGTAAACATAAATTGTTAATGGTGTTTAAAAATAATCTACGATGTCCCATACTTCCAACAAAACTTCAGATATTTTAGGTCTCCCACCTGTAAAAATCATATGGTTGAAATTTGCTTAAATATCAAGTGCTTTTGTTACATATTTTAGAATATTTTCAGATCTGTGGCTATGGTGAGGTGTTTCTATTTTAACATGTAGCTGGAAACCCTGATTACACACAATCTCTGCTCTTCATACATATACTTTAAAAAAAGTGTGGGGAAAAACTTTAAACACCTGTAGAAATTTAAATCAGGTATATTTACTACAATGTGAGTGCTCATGAATTCAGTTGAGTGTCAAGGTTATTGTTGACCTACAGTGTCTCTAAAGGAATGGTCCAATGATTGTATACAGCTGTGAATGCCCCCAAAATAAACCACATACATGTGTGCTTCACAATCTGATATATTTCCTATAACTCCCTCTGTATAAGTGATATTGGGGTCTGTGTACAGAAACAATAATAAATATATGCTGAGCATATTATACAGTATATAAGCATCACACCACCAGCATTCAACTCATTGCTTTTTAAAGATATCACAGATATGAAAGGCATGGTACCCACCGCCCTCCCAAAAAAAACCCCACAACCAACTCCTCTCCCCAAAAATTCTATTTTATTTGCTTTAAAATTCTGTAATGCAGCATGCGATTGTATCCATTGTTTTTGGTTTGTGGTTTCAATGTAATTGACTCATGATTCTTTGTGTTAGGCCTTATAAAGTGTGTCCCAATCACACATGTTTCTCAAAAGACTAAAACCAGAAAAGAATTTTTTTCGGAGCACAATGCAATAGGTAAATGTATAGATATGGTTATGAGGAACTATTTAATCATGCACTCTGGCAACTGAGAACTTTCTTCAATTTCCCTGCCTCTCCATCGTGAGGGAGCTGAACAAAAGGCTGTTGCCATCTGAGTTCATTTCTGCAGCCTCCTGGTTTAATGGACAAATAATTACTTTTCACAGAGCAGAATCAATCCCATTATAAACCTTCACTATTCATATCAGTAATTGGAACAATAACAGAGCTCCAACCAGTTTATCTGTTTCAAAATGTACAAACTCACGCAAAGCCATCCTAAAAATTGTATCATTATAAATAAACCTTCACCTACTTAAACAGAAGGACTTTAAAATTACAGTATTAAGTGCCAATCAGAGATGGTGCTTTTGTATGCACACTTGAAGGGACATTTTCTTAGATACTTAGTGTGTGAAAATGCGTAAGCAGTGTTGTTTTATCTGCATTAAAAAGGAAATTACTGGTTGTGGGAAACTAAAATGTTGGGGAGGTTTTTTAGCACGCTCTCCCTCCTTACCTCTTGCATTGTTGCAATGGTGGAACTTGGGCTTGGTTCAGAAAATCTGGGTTGCTGAAGGCTCAGTTGTGGAGGAACAGAAAACAATGGTAAGAGCACCCTTCTCACACACCAAACCACAAGCCCCTAGGAACTTAAATGGCACCAGCTCTTCCACAAAAGTGAAGGCGCTACAATGCACTACAAAAGGGAAATAAAACGGAGTGGGGTATGTGTGTGTGCATGTGTGTATACACATACAGGATTGAAAGAAATATCAGTCATTTGAAGCATATACTCTTTCTCCTGCACAGTAGATTCTATCAGACGAAAACACTGAACTTTGTAGTGTTAGCAGCAGCTGAAATTTAGAATTATTGTTTCCTCCTAACAGAAGACTCATTTTCCACGGCCGCATTTGCAGCATAATAAGCTTTTTGTTATTTTTTCAATTAGAGT